>NC_091084.1:7512500-10012500 GCF_032405125.1 Capricornis sumatraensis
ACTTCCTTCTACTAGACAAGTACACTATTTTATTTGCCTTTAAACCCTCTTTATACCTTTAAGCCTACCATATAAAAGTTTATAATTCATTCTACCATGAAGGTATATTATTTCTCTCACCTCTAATCTATCTTGTAATTTTCAACCTATCACGTAAGAGGAATACATAAAGGTTTGTATCTGTTTTGAATTATTTCTCTTCTTTCCTCCAAATATAACTAAGATCACCTGTAACATGTTCTATAAATTTTGGCTTTTTTATTCTAGGTTCTAGCCTTCTGGATACTGTTTTTATGAATCTTTAACCACCTTTTTATCTTTGTCTCTAATTAAGGGCTCTTCCATCGTGTGTGTGTGTGTGTGTGTATGTGTGTGTGTGTACTCCTAATTCAGCACTAACTTCATATTTAAGCATCATAAAAGTACAACCTTGGAAGTAACAGCATGAACTATTTAAGTTTAGCCGTATTCTAATAAGCCACATCATAAAAGGTCACAAATACTTCTGAAAACAATATATACTGTGGTTACTGTTTCATTACAACAACATAACATCAAGAGTCCAGTCATAAGCAGACTAATTTTATAGACTTCCTTATAATATTGTAATTATATGATATGTGCAGTCACATAATATTACATGATTTAATCATTCCAGTACAGTTAAAAGCAAATAAATCACTTTGTGATTCTTACCTCTGGCTTCCGTTCTTGTAGCTTACTATATTGTAAATTTGCATTACCTATCTCTTCCACAGACTGGGGCATAATTGTTAAGACTTCCATAGCCTCAGTAACAAATGTGTCAATTTCATGTAAATGAGCTGAAAAGGAAACACTGAAATATAAGAAATATCATCAAAAAAATTCAGTTACATAATTTCTAAACCAAGTAATGTTAGAAGCAATCACTATATGAAATACAGTAAATCCTAAGTTGTCATTTGCTTTCATAAAGAAAAATTCAAAGAATAGAATAAGCAAAAAGAACTCTTCTCATGAAATTGTTTTATATCACATTTAAAAATTGTTAGAAGAAAGTGAAAATGTATTTACTCACTCTTAGTAAGTTTTACTATAAGTTGGCAACTTTTTCAGCCTTTTAAATAATATGCTAGAACATATTTCAATTTAAATAAAAAAGAAACACTGATATTTTGGAAAATAGTACAGGCATTCCTCATTTTATTGTGCTTTGTAGTTATTGCATTTTTCACGAATTGAAGGTCTGTGGCCACCCTGCATGGAGCAAGTTTATCAGTGCCATTTTTCCAACAGCATTTGCTTGCTTCATGCCTCTGTATCACATCTTGATAATTCTCCCAATATTTCAAACTTTTTCATATTGTTACATTTGCTATGGTAATCTTTAATCAGTGATCATTGATGTTACTATTAATTGTTTTAGAGTACCATGAACCACACTCACATAAGACAGCAAACTTAATTGATAAGTGTTGTATATATTCTGACTGTTCCACCTCTCTAATTCCCTCAGACACAAAAATATTAAAATTGGGTCAATTAATGGCCTCTTAAGTGTTCAAGTTAAAGAGTGACACATCGCTCACTTTAAATCAAAAGCTAGAAATGATTAAGTTTAGTGAGGAAGGCATATCTAACAATGAGATAGGCCAAAAACTAGGCCTCTTGCACCAAACATTTAGCCAAGGAAAAGATCTTAAGGGAAATTAAATGTACTACTCCAGTGACTACACAAATGCTAACAACGTGAAACAACATTATTGTTGATCCAAAGAAAGTGCTAGTGATGTGGGCAGAAGATGAAACCAGCCATAAGCCCCGTATGCCAAAGCCTGATTCACAGCGCAGCCCACCCCTCTTCAGCTCTATAAAGGCTAAGAGGCGAGGGAGCTGCAGAGGAAAAGCTTAAGCCAACACAGGTTGCTTCATGAGATTAAAGAAAGAAGCCATCTCCGTAACATGAAAAGTGCAAGATGAAGCAGCAAGCGCTGATGGAGGAGCTGCAGCAAGGTACCCAGATAATCTAGCTAAGATAGTTAATGAAGGCAGCTCCGCTAAACAGCAGACTTGGAAGGCAGATGAAGCATCCTTCGATTAGAAGATATCATCAAGGACTTTCATAGCTAGAGAGAAGTCAATGCCTGTATTCAAAGCTTCAAACGACAGGCTGACTCTTGTTAGAGGCTAATGCAGGTAAGCTGACACCAATGCTCATTTACCATTCCAAAACTCTTAGTACCCTTCAGAATTATGTTGAATCTATTCTGCCTGTAGTCTTGAAATAGAACAACAAAGGCTGATGGAAAACACACACACACACACACACACAAAGCCTGACAACAGCACATCTGTTTACAACATAATTTACTGAATATTTTAATCCCATTGCTAAGACTTACTACTCAGAAAAAAAAGATTCTTTTCAAAATACACCGCTCACTGACAATGCACCTGGTCACCCACGAGCTCTGATGGAGATGTACAAGATTCATGTTGTTTTTATGCCTGCTGACACAACATCCATTCTGCAGCCCATGGATCAATAAGTAATTTCAACATTCGAGTCTTATTATTTAAGAAATACATTTCATAAGGCTACAGCTGCCACAGACACTGATTCCTCTGATGGGTCTGAGAAAAGTAAACTGGAAATCTTCTGAAAAGGATTCACCATTCTAGATGCCATTAAAAACATTCATGATTCATGGGAGGAGGTCAAAACATCAATGTTACCAGGAGTTTGGAAGAAGCTGATTACAATCTTCCTGGATGATTCTGAGAGATTCAAGCCTTCAGTGGCAGAAGTAACTAAAGATGTGGTTTAAAAAACAGCAAGAGACCTAGAACTGGAGGTGAAGCCTAAAGATGTGAATGAATTGCTGGAATCTCATGATAAAACTTTCACAAATGAGGAGCTGCTTCTAATGGATGAGCAGACAAGTGGTTACTTGTAATTTCGAGACTTTAGTCCTGCTGAAGATGCTATGAAGATTGCAGAAATGACAACAAAGGACTTGGAATATTATATAAACTTAGTCAACGAAGCAGTGGAGGGTTTGAGGAGACTGACATCAATTCTGAAAGAAGTACTACAGTGGGTAAAATGCAATCAAACAGCACTGAAAGCTCCAGAGAAACTGTGCATGGAAGGAAGAGTCAATCAATGCAGCACACTTGACTGTGTTATTTTAAACAACTGCCACGGCCACTTCGCCCTTCAGTAACACTACCCTGATCAGTCAACAGCCATCAACATCCAGGTAAGACTCTCCACCAGCAAAAAGATCATGACACACTGAACTCACATGATGGCTAGCATTTTTAGCAATGAAGCATTTTTCAGCTAAGGCATGTATATTGTTTATTTACACACAATGCTTCCTGCACAGTTAATAGACTACAGTATATGTAAACAAAGCTTTTATATGCACTAGAAAACCAAAAAATTCACATGACTCTATCACAATAATCTCTTTACTGCAGTGGTCTGGAAATAAACCTGCAATATTTCTGAGGCATGCCTGGAGTCCTTTGAAAAGGTAAGGACAAATACATTATACCAGAATTACCCCCTTTTTCAGTTAAATATTCAACAAACTGATACTAGCTCACACTGCAAATAATAAAAAGTCTTCAATTCTTAGACCTCATGGAGTTTCCTACTTTACTAAAATTATCATCTTAAGCTGATTTTTATTTCATACTTTTCTCAGATTATTTTTTATTTTAAACATCATTGAGACTCATATTCATAACTAAAAACAATTAACAAGTGTATTTACCCTGGATGGACTTCTTCAAAGAAAGAACAAGCAAGTCAAATAACTTCTGGATGAAATCATCAATCACAGTCTTCACAGGGTTACAATTAATATTTAAGCAATCTACCTTGACAGCACTGAAAAATGCCAAAGGACATATTATGACATGAAAAAGACTAAGTGGAGGAAAAGAGTGTCATTATGATCTTGTGTAACACACTCAAAATTATCATTGTGATCCTTAAGCCCATTTAGATTATATTTAACAAAAATGCCTTACACATATTCATACATAATAGCTTTTCATTAAACAATGGCTCTGTTATAATACTACAATTTTTAATAATCCAATGTATCATTTTTTAAAAAGTAGCACATTATAACGGAGAAGGCAATGGCAACCCATTCCAGTACTCTTGCCTGGAAAATCTCATGGATGGAGGAGCCTGGTAGGCTGCAGTCCATGGGGTCGCTAAGAGTCAGACACGACTGAGCAACTTCACTTTCACTTTTCCCTCTCACGCACTGGAGAAGGAAATGCCAACCCACTCCAGCATTCTTGCCTGGACAATCCCAGGAATGGGGGAGCCTGGTGGGCTGCCGTCTACGGGGTCGCACAGAGTCGGACACAACTGAAGCAACTTAGCAGCAGCAGCAGCAGCAACACATTATAAAATACTAAAGTATCAACATGAATATATTCAAATTTTTAAATGTTTTACTTGTCACAGTATGTAACATACTTATTTAAAGATTTATAAAATAAATTATTATCCTGGACTCAAAGCACAAACAACAATAGGAGAAATAAAACAAACACAGAAAGTGAAGATAGATTCAGTTCAGTTCAGTCACTCAGTCGTGTATGACTCTTTGCGACCCCATGAATGGCAGCACGCCAACGCCCGGAGTTCACTCAGACTCACGTTCATCGAGTCAGTGATGCCATCCAGCCATCTCATCCTGGGTCGTCCCCTTCTCCTCCTGCCCCCAATCTCTCCCACCATCAGAGTCTTTTCCAAGGAGTCAACTCTTCGCATGAGGTGGCCAAAGTACTGGAGTTTCAGCTTTAACATCATTCCTTCCAAAGAAATCCCAGGGTTGATCTCCTTCAGAATGGACTGGCTGGATCTCCTTGCAGTCCAAAGGACTCTCAAGAGTCTTCTCCAACACCACACTTCAAAAGCATCAATTCTTCGGTGCTCAGCCTTCTTCACAGTCCAACCCTCACATTCATACATGACCACTGGGAAAATCATAGCCTTGACTAGATGGACCTTAGTCGGCAAAGTAATGTCTCTGCTTTTGAATATGCTATCTAGGTTACCAGTTATAACTTTTCTTCCAAGGAGTAAGCGTCTTTAATTTCATGGCTGCAGTCATCATCTGCAGTGATTTTGGAGCCCCAAAAAATAAAGTCTGACACTGTTTCCACTGTTTCCCCATCTATTTCCCATGAAATGATGGGACCAGATGCCATGATCTTTGTTTTCTGAATGTTGAGCTTTAAGCCAACTTTTTCGCTCTCCTCTCTCACTTTCATCAAGAGGCTTTGTAGTTCCTCTTCACTTTCTGCCATAAGGGTGGTGTCATCTGCATATCTGAGATTATTGATATTTCTCCCGGCAATCTTGATTCCAGCTTGTGTTTCTTCCAGTCCAGCGTTTCTCATGATGTACTCTGCATATAAGTTCAATAAACAGGGTGACAATATACAGCCTTGACGCACTCCTTTTCCTATTTGGAACCAGTCTGTTGTTCCATGTCCAGTTCTAACTGTTGCTTCCTGACCTGCATAGAGACTTCTCAACAGGCAGGTCAGGTGGTCTGGTATTCCCATCTCTTTCAGAATTTTCCACAGTTTATTGTGATCCACAAAGTCAAAGGCTTTGGCATAGTCAATAAAGCAGAAATAGATGTTTTTTGGGGGAACTCTCTTGCTTTTTCCATGATCCAGCAGATGTTGGCAATTTGATCTCTGTTTCCTCTGCCTTTTCTAAAACCAGCTTGTAAATGAGCTATTTACATTTTAGTAATTCATATTTTTTCTTGACTGCTCAGAACCCAGAACTGATATGAATTTCAGAGAGTAAAGAGGATATTCTGGGTTATGAAATGCCCTTCAGAGGGTTTTCTCCACATTTAGGGCACTACCTAGATGCAGCACTGCTTTGTGTGCTTCCCGGGGCATTCTGAAAGGCAGAGCCATACAAAATTAAGGTCAAATATTCCCCAATGAAATTAAAAGACACTTACTCCTTGGAAGAAAAGTTATGACCAACCTAGATAGCATATTCAAAAGCAGAGACATTACTTTGCCGACTAAGGTCCGTCTAGTCAAGGCTATGGTTTTTCCTGTGGTCATGTACGGATGTGAGGGTTGAACTGTGAAGAAGGCTGAGCGCTGAAGAATTGATGCTTTTGAAGTGTGGTGGTGGAGAAGACTCTTGAGAGTCCCTTGGACTGCAAGGAGATCCAACCAGTCCATTCTGAAGATCAGCCCTAGGATTTCTTCAGAAGGAATGATGCTAAAGCTGAAACTCCAGTACTTTGGCCACCTCGTGCAAAGAGTTGACTCCTTGAAAAAGACTCTGATGCTGGGAGGGATTGGGGGAGGAGGAGAAGGGGACGACTGAGGATGAGATGGCTGGATGGCATCACTGACTCGATGGACGTGAGTCTGAGTGAACTCTGGGAGTTGGTGATGGACAGGGAGGCCTGGCGTGCTGCAATTCACAGGGTCACAAAGAGTCGGACACGACTGAGCGACTGAACTGAACTGAACTGATGCTCCCACTAGTAGTAGCTTTTCACAGTTCTTAGACTCTGCCCGGGCACATCAAATGTTAGATCTGAGAGAAGCCTCTTCCCCAATCTATTCTATCCAACTAGGTCTCAGCCAGCGGAACCTCTAGAAGAGGCTCTCTTAGTCTCAGCAATGCTCTACTCAGATGACTCTCAAGCATTATAGCTGAGCTCTGGAGAAGGTAAGACAATGACTTGTGTTCAGTACCACTAAGTGAAGAGTACTTATCTATACCCATGGTAAAAACTGCTACTATATTAAACATTACTTTAACTTCTTTATCTTCTGTATTATACCTTGGAAGCCGTTCTACTTCTTTCCCTTTTATCTTCAGTGCTTTAAAATTTTTCTCCCAATCATGTACTGTAGAAAGATGCTTTTCCACTAGAGCTTCCATATCAACTTGCCCAATTACAATCCAGTCCTATTTAAATGAAAAACATATTATTTTAAAAATTAGAACTAATAAATGAACATTTAAAAGATTAGAGTCCAAATATTAAGAACAATAAAAAGAGGCAAAAGAGAAGTTTTAGGTAAATTTCAACTTAAGTTATGTACATATAATCATTACCATAAAGCCTAAAAAATGAACAGGGAAAATATATATATATAAAAGTACAGTAATCATAAAACTTTTTTGAAGAGATTGCAAAACAACTTTGCTTTACATTCTCAAGTTTGATGTATACAAACACAAAACCACTTCTACCAAGCCAAGAGCTACTATAGGTTACAAATCTGACATTGGCCAGATTCAATTAATCCTAGAAAAATAAAATGCAGAAGCAGCACTGCAGTGGCAGTTAAGAAATTTACTGAATTCTCAGTCACTCCTCAGGATCAATAAAATGAACAATAAATACAATTAGAGTTTATTTCTGAAGAGTTAGTATGATGCACCCATAGCTCAGTTCGTAAAGAATCTGCATGCAATGCAGGAGACCCAGTTTGATTCCTGGGTTGGGAAAATCATCTGGAGAAGGGATCGGCTACCCACTCCAGTGTTCTTGGGACTCCTCAGCAGCTCAGTTAAAGAAACCACCTGCAATGTGGGAGACCTGGGTTCGATTTCTGGTTTGGGAAGATCCCCTGGAGAAGGGATTGGCTACCCACTCCAGAACTCTGGCCTGGAGAACTCCATGGACTGTATAGGCTGCAAAGAGTGGAACATATTGAGCAACTTTCACTTTCACATTCATCTACACAAAAGTAAGAAATTAAATCATGTCAGTTTCATTAATGTAGAAGGCTTCCCACCATGGCATATTCTCAATCCAAAGAATGAAGAAAAGGATACATTTTTCTACATATTTTTCCGAAAGGAACTAAAAATGACACAAGAGAGTCATATCAAATTGCAAGTTGATATATCATTCAAAAGAAGAAAAGAAAGAAAAATTAGTTTCTCAAATCTTCAAATAATCAAAGAGAAAAAAATTAAGGGTCACTTTTTTCTCATCTGTAGCATAAATCTAGATTTTTAACAGAATCCTCAACTTTGGCCCTCTGGTTTGCATATTTTTATTTTATGCCACACAATATCAACTATTGAGTTGTACATTTGATACTAATTCAATCAGATGAATATTATAATAGGACCGACAAATTCATGTCCCATACCTTATGCTGATGTAAAACAGCTAACAATCTCCTAAACAGATCTTCTGCTTTGCTGAAAATAGTCAGAAATCCACTTGCATTTCTATCAATCATAATAGAAAAAATAGATTCATCTCCTGCTTCACCCACTCCCTTAAACTGATTAGGAATGCTGATGAATCTCTTCATTTCTCTATAATATTTAGTTCGAATTTCTTCAAAAGGAGGCTTGAATTGCAACCGTCCTTGTCTGAAAGCAAATAAATAACCTTAAAATATAAATTATTGAAAAATTATAGACTGAAAACTAAATTGGGTTTTAAAAATCTTACTTGTATATTAAATCTATATTTATTTCTGGCAGATTCTCATTAAGCGCTTCTAAGCCCATCTGATACTGATGCTCCAGAGCTTTGTACAGTTGATGATTCCAGTGCTGTTTCCACGCATGCATGTCACTTGCTTGAAATCCCTAAAGTTATAGTCACATTTTTTTATTTAATAATTAGGTGGTAGAATGGGTTTCCATTTAATGCTTTTACTTAACATTTGGTAAAATTATAAGCAAAAAATCCCTCATCTTAAATATCTTAAACATATATTAATTGCTACTTGTATATCTAAAGTCAAATATGAAAATCTCTAATCTTTGTGTTCATAAAAAGTATACAAAAAGACCAGCAAAATTTTAAAAATCAAGTTACTAGTAAATGAATTTTATACGTGGACTTTATTTTATGATCCTATAAAAACAACAGTAATAACAGAAACCATATCTTATAAATTTCTTAGCACTTTTTCAAAATTCCCATCAAGTATACTCTTCTATTCCCTTCCCACTCCCTAAATATTTTGCACATTAAAAATATGATAAATTTAAAATATGAGAATGCTCAGAATACTTTACATACTTTTTCTGATTCCATATAACCATAAACATATAAATTCTAATACTTAAATTTTTATTAACTTTTTAACGTTTGAACCGAAAAATATAAATGTTTCAAACACCTAACTCATATTCCACCAACATCTCAAGGTAGATTCTGTGCTAACTACTTTTACACAGATCATCTAATATCAAAATATATGTGGAAATGACATTTACTAAAATATAACAGAAAGAAATTCTGAAACAGTTATTTCAGTAATTTGACTTCTGCCTACATTTAACTTTGTCACAACAGACGTATCACCTTTTAAAAGAAAACTAACGAATGATAGATATTTAAGCACCAAGTCAGAAAACCTGTTTACAGAGTCTAAATTAAGGGATTTGGCATTCCATAAGACAAACAAAAGCTTGCACTTTTACCTGTAAATGTGCTGCTAATTTATGGTCTTTATATATAATTCAGTTAAATCCTAAATTTATTAGAAATTCATTAGCAAAGATTTACAGATAACCTTTATGAACTTTTCATCAATCAATATATTCAAATCCTGAAGATTTCATATTTCTGAGTGTAGACATAAAGTAAAACACTTTACCTGCGCTTCTACACTTGCTAAGCCAGTTCTCAATTCTTGTAGTCCATCTTTCCACCGCTGTTGCTGCCGAAGCAAATCAATGTTCATAAGAACTACCACCTGTCAAAAATTAGAACACAAAAATTTCAAGAGAAAAACTTGACAGGCACCACCTTACCCAAGTGATCAAAATTACCTCAACCTATAATAACACATATCAATATCTGATCAATGTACTGAGAAAGGCAAAGTATCACTTTTGTGGTATTCCTATTAAAACCATATAATCTCAATCTAAAAAATGAGAAGGCATCTTATAAAATCAAGTCAACAGACAAAATAATTGATCAGTACTCATCAAAAGTATCAAGGTCATGAAACACAAGGTAAGACTCAGGGAGAAGAGACTACAGAGCCTTCAAATGTAAATATAAGGTGGGATCTGAGATTGGACCCTTGAAAAGGAGAAGGACTTCAATGAAAAGTTGTAAAATTCAAAACAGTTTATTTCCTAGTTTTGATAAATATACTATGGTTACATGGGCTTCCCTGGTGGCTCAGAGGGTAAAGCGTCTGCCTGCAATGCAGGAGACCTGAGTTCGATTTCTGGGTCAGGAAGATCCCCTGGAGAAGGAAATGGCAACCCACTCCAGTACCCTTGCCTGGAAAATCCCGTGGACGGAGAAGCCTGGTAGGCTACAGTCCATGGAGTCGCAAAGAGTCGGACATGACTTAAGCGACTTCACTTTCTCTTCACTTATGGTTACATAAGTTATTGACAATAGGGGAAGTTGGGTGAAGGACAACTGTGAACTCTTTATTTTCAACTTTAAGTCTCAAATTCGGAGAAGGCACCGGCACCCCACTCCAGTACTCTTGCCTGGAAAATCCCATGGATGGAAGAGCCTGGTGGGCTGCAGTCCATGGGATCGCTAAGGGTGGGACTCGACTGAGCAACTTCACTTTCACTTTTCACTTTCATGCATTGGAGAAGGAAATGGCAACCCGCTCCAGTGTTCTTGCCTGGAGAATCCCGGGGAAGGGGAGCCTGGTGGGCTGCCGTCTATGGGGTCGCACAGTCGGACACGACTGAAGCAACTTAGCACCAGCACCAGCACCAGCAAGTCTCAAATTATTCCCAAGAAATTATTTAAAAGTATATCCAAATTACTTTTTAAATAATACTATTCATAACTTATTAAATTTTATATATAATATATACCTTTTCACAAAATGTAGTGTGCCATTTTCTCAGTTTCCTATTTTCAGTGGCAAGTCGTTCAGCAGCATTTTGGAGTTTTTGGATGTAGCCTTCTAATTCTTTAGGATTATCCCAGGTAATGTGTGACTTTCCCCCACTTCCTGCTTTTGAATTCTAAGGTAGAACAAATGACAGTGTTCAAATATAGTTCTTTTTTTTTAAAGATTCAATAATCTACATCATTAGCACAACTGTCCATAACACTAACTTGCAATAAAAAAGCACACAATAGTTTTTCCATTTTATAAATGATAAGGCATTCTGGGCAGGATTGAACAGCTCCATTACATCCAAGTTGTCCCTCTTATAACTAAAACACCTAGGCATAACACACCAAACAAGCATAGGAAGACTAAAAGATAGAAATAAGGAGGTGGACAGCCTAAAAACATTGGGAATTAAGGAACACCACAACAGGATTTCCTTAGTGTGTCTTATATATCCCGGACAGGATGCTGGAGAAGTCTAGAACCTGGAACCACCCCCAGAGACAGACAGAAAAAGGCTCCAGAAGAAGCTTGTTCCCTCTAGCCACAGGACTAGGAAAACAGTGGCCGAATGATGGGAAACCTTTTTAGGGTACACACCCTACTCCTGATGGGCTACAGTCCATGGGGTCGCAAAGAGTCAGACACAACTGAGCGACTAAGTACACACACACCCCCTACTCCAACCCAACAGAGTAGAAACCCAGCCATTTCTGCAGTTTCAGGGGACCAGGAGAGGCGCTTCTCTTCCATCCCTTGCTAGGTCAGTGGCGCCACCTTCACCAGCCTGCAACAGCGCGTGTGCACCACCCTCCACATCCTCCCACCAGGTCCCAGAGCTCAGGGGGTAGCAGGGCAGATCCTCTGCATGGAGGCAATAAGACACAGCCAACTGGTATCCCGCTTTGGTGGGAAGTCTTCAGTAGGGCAAAAGGGGGCACTAGACTTCCACTGCACCCAACTAAAAAGGAAGCAGTGCGAGGCAGTACTCCACTTTTGTCAGGATGGCATCTGCAGACACAAGCAGAAATTTAATATATACACTCACCCTGTCCTCCAGCTATACCTCACTGTGTCAGAGAGAAAGTGTCACTGAGAAAGGAAGGAAAATAGCAGTAGGTTTCTTAGCTGAAACCATGAGGAACAAGAGGAAGTGGAACGACACTTTCAAGCTCGATGCATGAAGCAGGACACTCAAAGCCAGTGCTCTGGGAAAACCCTGAGGGGTGGGGAAGGGAGGAGGTGGATGGGGGGTCAGAATGGGGGACACATGCACCCGTGGCTGAGTCATGTCGACGTATGGCAGAAATCACAATATTGTAAAGTAATTATCCTCCAATTAAAATTAATTAATTAATTAAAAAACAATGATAGAATATGGAAAGAAAAGTGCTAAGAAAACCCTGCCTCCAAACACAGGAACTGCCTTAGGATTGTAGGTCCATGGCCTCATTACAAATGACTAAAAGTTTAATTATGAAAAACATACTGTAATGTACTAATTGCTGCTTATACTATAAGGATATATGAATAGATTAGAACAGCAATTCTGGAAAGGTTTTTTTTGAAATGTAGCATCTGAATAGTCAATTGGGGATAGTGTTTGAACATTTGAGTTCTGAGTTCAAGTCCTGTGCATTCTGCTTGCTAGCTGCATGAGTAAGCTTATAATTGAACCTCTTAAAGGCATGGGTTTCATGTACGAAACAGAAATGATGAAGATATGATGAAATTATATACCAAAAATAACCTATGAATGTATGTATATGTATATCTATGTATGCATGTATATTCATACAAATAAAGGACTACCTAATTATACAAACATTTCGCATAGTATGTACTCCACAAATGGTTTGCCATTATTACTCATGTGTATTTGATTCTGATTTAATGTTAACTACTTCCTAGTTTCTAAATTTAAAAAAAAACAGTCAAAATATAGTGCTAAAAGAAAACAACTGTCATCTGTGAATATTACACTTGCTGAAAACACCTTTCAAAAATGAGGTAAAATAAAAACATTCTGAAAGGAAAACTAAGAGAATTTGTCACCAGCAAACCTACTGAAGGTATGGCTAAAGAAAGTTTTCTCAATAAGAAGAAAATGATTTTTTAAAAAGCATAGAACTTCAGAAAGGAAAAGAGAATGTTAGGATGCAGAAAATGCAAATAAAAAAATAAACTATCCTTCTTCTCATAAGTTTCTTATTGATATTTGATGACTGAAGCAAACCCGATCTGATACAGTATTCTTTGTGTGTAGAGGATACTAAATAATTAAGACGAAATAAGTGCGGCTGCGAGAGGGCCGGCGCACTAAGCGCAGGCGGCTGCGAGAGGGCCGGCGCACTAAGCGCAGGCGGCTGCGAGAGGGCCGGCGCACTAAGCGCAGGCGGCTGCGAGAGGGCCGGCGCACTAAGCGCAGGCGGCTGCGAGAGGGCCGGCGCACTAAGCGCAGGCGGCTGCGAGAGGGCCGGCGCACTAAGCGCAGGCGGCTGCGAGAGGGCCGGCGCACTAAGCGCAGGCGGCTGCGAGAGGGCCGGCGCACTAAGCGCAGGCGGCTGCGAGAGGGCCGGCGCACTAAGCGCAGGCGGCTGCGAGAGGGCCGGCGCACTAAGCGCAGGCGGCTGCGAGAGGGCCGGCGCACTAAGCGCAGGCGGCTGCGAGAGGGCCGGCGCACTAAGCGCGGCCAAGAGGGGCTACTCCACGTCTGAGGTCAGGGGCAGTGGCCTAGAGTGCAAGGCTGCAACGGCACAGGACATCTGAAAGGAGATACCCTGCATCCGAGGTAAGGGGAGGCAGCTGAGAGGAGCTACCCCGCATCCGGGGTCAGCTGTGGCCGGGAGGAGCTACCCCAACTCCAAGGTCAGTGGCGGCCTGGAGGAGACACCCCACGGGCCAAGGTCAGGGCGGCGGGGAGAGGAGCTACCCCGCAACCAGAGTCAGGGGCAGCCGGGGGGAGACACCCCACGTCTGAGGTCAGGGGCGGACAGCAGAAGCCACCTTGCGCCCAAGGCCAAGGGCACTGACCCTGAGGAGCCATCCCAAGCCGGAGGCCAGGGGAGGCAGCTGGGAGGAGCCACCCATGCCCAAGGCCAGGGCCGGCCGCTGGGAGGAGCATCCCGAGCGGTGGCTGCGCAGGCGCAGGAGGGCCTAGAGGAACTATCCCACGTTGAAGGTCAGGAACGGAGGTGGTAAGGAGATACCCCTCCTCCAAGGTAAGGAGCAGCAGCAATGCTTTGCTGGAGCAGCCGAGAAGAGATACCCCACGCCCAAGGTAAGAGAAACCGAAGTAAGACGGTAGGTGTTGCAAGAGGGCATTAGAGGGCAGACACACTGAAACCATACTCACAGAAAACTAGTCAATCTAATCACACTAGGAACAAAGCCTTGTCTAACTCAATGAAACCAAGCGATGCCTGAGGGGCAACCCAAGACAGGTGGGTCATGGTGGAGAGGTCTGACAGAATGTGGTCCATTGGAGAAGGGAATGGCAAACCACTTCAGTATTCTTGCCTTGAAAACCCCATGAACAGTATGAAAAGGCAAAATGATAGGATACCAAAAGAGAAACTCCCCAGGTCATTAGGTGCCCAATATGCTACTAGAGATCAGTGGAGAAATAACTCCAAAAGAAAGAAGAGATGGAGCCAAAGCAAAAACAATACCCAGTGGTGGATGTGACTGGTGATAGAAGCAAGATCTGGTGCTGTAAAGAGCAATATTGCATAGGAACCTGGAATGTCAGGTCCATGAATCAAGGCAAATTGGAAGTGGTCAAACAAGAGATGGCAAGGGTGAACGTCGACATTCTAGGAATCAGCGAACTAAAATGGACTGGAATGGGTGAATTTAACTCAGATAACCATTATATCTACTACTGCGGGCAGGAATCCCTCAGAAGAAATGGAGTAGCCATCATGGTCAACAAAAGACTCCGAAATGCAGTACTTGGATGCAATCTCACAAACGACAGAATGATCTCTGTTCGTCTCCAAGGCAAACCATTCAATATCACAGTAATCCAAGTCTATGCCCCAACCAGTAATGCTGAAGAAGCTAAAGTTGAACGGTTTTATGAAGACCTACAAGACCTTTTAGAACTAACACCCAAAAAGGATGTCCTTTTCATTATAGGGGACTGGAATACAAAAGTAGGAAGTCAAGAAACACCTGGAGTAACAGGCAAATTTGGCCTTGGAATGCAGAATGAAGCAAGGCAAAGACTAATAGAGTTTTGCCAAGAAAATACACTGGTCATAGCAAACACCCTCTTCCATCAACACAAGAGAAGACTCTACACATGGACATCACCAGATGGTCAACACCAAAATCAGATTGATTATATTCTTTGCAGCCAAAGATGGAAAAGCTCTACACAGTCAACAAAAACAAGACCAGGAGCTGACTGTGGCTCAGATCATGAACTCCTTATTGCCAAATTCAGACTTAAATGGAAAAAAGTAGGGAAAACCACTAGACCATTCACGTATGACCTAAATCAAATCCCTTATGATTATACAGTGGAAGTGAGAAATAGATTTAAGGGCCTAGATCTGATAGAGTGAGTGCCTGATGAACTATGGAATGAGGTTCGTGACATTGTACAGGAGACAGAGATCAAGACCATCCCCATGGAAAAGAAATGCAAAACAGAAAAATGGCTGTCTGGGGAGGCCTTACAAATAGCTGTGAAAAGAAGAGAGGCGAAAAGCAAAGGAGAAAAGGAAAGATATAAGCATCTGAATGCAGAGTTCCAAAGAATAGCAAGAAGAGCTAAGAAAGCCTTCTTCAGTGATCAATGCAAAGAAATCGAGGAAACAAACAATGGGAAAGACTAGAGATCTCTTCAAGAAAATTAGAGATACCAAGGGAATATTTCATTCAAAGATGGGACAGAAATGGTATGGACCTAACAAAAGCAGAAGATATTAAGAAGAGGTGGAAAGAATACACGGAAGAACTGTACAAAAAAGATCTTCAAACCCAGACAATCATGATGATGTGATCACTAATCTAGAGCCAGACATCTTGGAAAGTAAAGTCAAGTGGGCCTTAGAAAGCACCACTATGAACAAAGCTAGTGGAGGTGATGGAATTCCAGTTGAGCTGTTTCAAATCCTGAAAGATGATGCTGTGAAAGTGCTGCACTCAATATGCCAGCAAGTTTGGAAAACTCAGCAGCGGCCACAGGACTGGAAAAGGTCAGTTTTCATTCCAATTCCAAAGAAAGGAAATGCAAAAGAATGCTCAAACTACCCACAATTGCACTCATCTCACATGCTAGTAAAGTACTGCTCAAAATTCTCCAAGGCAGGCTTCAGCAATATGTGAACTGTGAACTCCCTGACATTCAAGCTGGTTTTAGAAAAGGCAGAGGAACCAGAGATCAAATTGCTAACATCTGCTGGATCATGGAAAAAGCAAGAGAGTTCCAGAAAAACATCTATTTCTGCTTTATTGACTATGCCAAAGCCTTTGACTGTGTGGATCACAAGAAACTGTGGGAAATTCTGAGAGAGATGGGAATACCAGACCACCTGACCTGCCTCTTGAGAAATCTGTATGCAGGTCAGGAAGCAACAGAACTGGACATGGAACAACAGACTGGTTCCAAACAGGAAAAGGAGTACATCAAGGCTGTATATTGTCACCCTGCTTATTGAACTTCTATGCAGAGTACATCATGAGAAACGCTGGACTGGAAGAAACACAAGCTGGAATCAAGATTGCTGGGAGAAATATCAATAACCTCAGATATGCAGATGACACCACCCTTATGGCAGAAAGTGAAGAGGAACTCAAAAGCCTGTTGATGAAAGTGAAAGAGGAGAGTGAAAAAGTTGGCTTAAGGCTCAACATTCAGAAAATGAAGATCATGGCATCTGGTCCCATCATTTCATGGGAAATAGATGGGGAAACAGTGGAAACAGTGTCAGACTTTATTTTCGGGGACTCCAAAATCACTGCAGATGGTGACTGCAGCCATGAAATTAAAAGACGCTTACTCCTTGGAAGAAAAGTTATGACCAACCTAGACAGCATATTCAAAAGCAGAGACATTACTTTGCCGACTAAGGTCCGTCTAGTCAAGGCTATGGTTTTCCCAGTGGTCATGTATGGATGTGAGAGTTGGACTGTGAAGAAGGCTGAGCACTGAAGAATTGATGCTTTTGAAGTGTGGTGGTGGAGAAGACTCTTGAGAGTCCCTTGGACTGCAAGGAGATCCAACCAGTCCATTCTGAAGGAGATCAGCCCTGGGATTTCTTTGGAAGGAATGATGCTAAAGCTGAAACTCCAGTACTTTGGCCACCTCATGCAAAGAGTTGACTCATTGGAAAAGACTCTGATGCTGGGAGGGATTGGGGGCTGGAGGAGAAGGGGACGACCCAGGATGAGATGGCTGGATGGCATCACAGACTCGATGGACGTGAGTCTGAGTGAACTCCGGGAGATGGTGATGAACAGGGAGGCCTGGCGTGCTGCGATTCCTGGGGTCACAAAGAGACGGACACGACTGAGCGACTGACCTGAACTGAACTGAAGTGAACGGAGTAAAGAGACCTAGCTACAAGCAAAGTTTCTACACTTCACTTGAACTGGCAAATGGTAAGACAAAGAAAGTCTCTGCCATACAGTGACCTTCAATAAATAGCTGATGAATGGTGAAACTAAACAATTATAATATTCAACAGATTATGTAGTGAATCCGTTCAAAAAGTATTTACTGAGCAGTTACACACACTGCTTACTGTTGTACTGACAGAATATAAAAGTAAATAAAATAGAATCCCTAGAGTGAGTGGCAAGGGGAGTACAAGGAACTTTAGTGTTCCTTTTCCTCCCATCTCAGTTTTTGTGCCCTACTGTGTCTCATTTAACATATGCTAAGTATAATTATTTCGCCCTCATGGAAAACAGCCTTGTACTGGCTTGCAGAACTTCATGAAGCTATAAGCCTTGCTATGCATGGCCACTCAAGATGGATCTATCATACTGAAGAGTTCTGACAAAATGTGGTCCATCTGAGGAAGAAATGGCAAACCACTCCAGTATTCTTGCCAGGAGAAGCCCATGAATATTATGAAATGCCAAAAAGACAGGACACCAGAAGATGAGAACCCCCAAGTTGGAAGGTGTCCAAACTGCTACTGGGGAAGCGTGGAGGACAATTACTAATAGCTCCAGAAAGAATGAAGAGGCTGGGCCAACGTAGAAATGACACTTAGTTGAGGATGTGTCTGGTGGTAAAAATAAAGTCCAATGCTATAAAGAATAATATTGAATAGGAACCTGGGATGTTAGGCCCACGAGTCAAGGTAAATTAGACGTGGTCAAAGGGGAGATGGCAAGACTGAACACTGACATCTTAGGAATCAGTGAAGTAAAATGGACAGGAACAGGCAGATGTAATTCAGGTGAACATTATACCTAATGCTGCGGGTAAGAATGCCTTAGATGAAATGAAGTAGCCCTCAGTAGTTAACAAGAAAGTCTGTTGCATTATTTGGGTGCAACCTCAAGAAGAAAAGAATGATCTCAGTTCATTTCCAAAGCAAACTATTCAACATCACAGTAATCCAAATCTATCTCCCAACCACTGATGCCAAAGAAGCTGAAGTTGACCAGTTCTGTGAAGAACACCACCTTGTAGAACTAACGACAACAACAAAAAAAGATGTCCTTTACATCACAGGGGATTGGAATGCAAAAGTAGGAAGTCAAGAGATAAATGGAACAACAGGCAAGTTTGGCCTTGAAATACAAAATGAAGCAGAGCAAAGGCTAACAGAGTTCTGTCAAGAGGATATGATGGTCACAGCAAACACTCTTTGCCAACAACCCAAGAGACGACTCTACA
Source organism: Capricornis sumatraensis (assembly GCF_032405125.1). Taxonomy (NCBI): domain Eukaryota; kingdom Metazoa; phylum Chordata; class Mammalia; order Artiodactyla; family Bovidae; genus Capricornis; species Capricornis sumatraensis. The sequence goes on from NC_091084.1 coordinate 7,531,237, forward strand.
CATGGACATCATCAGATGGTAAATATCAAAACCAGACTGATTATGTTCTTTACAGTCAAAGATGGAGAAGCTCTATACGGTCAGCAAAAACAAGACCTGGAGCTGACTGTGGCTCAGACCATGAATTCCTTATTGCAAAATTCAGGCTTAAATTGAAGAAAGTAGGGGAAACCACTAGGCCATTCAGGTATCAGATCAGTTCAGTTCAGTTGCTCAGTCGTGTCTGACTCTTTGCGACCCCGTGAACTGCAGCACTCCAGGCCTCCCTGTCCATCACCAACTCCTGCACTTTACCCAAACTCATGTCTATTGAGTTGGTGATGCCATCTAACCATCTCATCCTCTGTCATCCCCTTCTCCTCCCACCTTCAATCTTTCCCAACATCAGAGTCTTTTCAAATGAGTCAGCTCTTCGCATCAGGTGGCCAAAGTACTGCAGTTTCAGCTTCAGCATCATTCCCTCCAATGAACAGCCAGGACTGATCTCCTTTAGGATGGACTGGTTGGATCTCCTTGCAGTCCAAGGGACTCGCAACAGTCTTCTCCAACACCTCAGTTCAAAAACATCAATCAAATCCCTTATAATTATACAGTGGAGGTAACAAACAGATTCAAGGGACTAGATCTGGTAGACAGAGTGCCTGAAGAACTATGGACAAAGGTTTGTAACACTGTATAAGAGCCAGTGACCAAAACCATCCCAAAGGGGAAAAAAAATGCAAGAAAGCAAAGTGGTTGTCTTAGGAGGCTTTACAAATAGCCATGGAAAGAAAAGAAATGGAAAGCAAGGGAGAAAGGGAAAGACATAACCATATGAATGCAGGGTTACCATATGAATGCAGGGTTACAGAGAATAGCAAAGAGAGATAAGAAAGCCTTCCTCAGTGAACAATGCGAAGAAATAGAGGAAAACAATAGAATGGGAAAGACTAGAGATCTCTTCAAGAAAACTGGAGGTGTCAAAAGAACATTTCATGTAAGGATGGGCATGATAAAAGACAGAAATAGTTAAGGACTTAAAAGAAGCAGTAGAGATTAAGAAGAGGTGGCAAGAATACATAGAGGAAACTATACAAAACATTTTAAATGGCCCAGTAACCATGATGGTGTGGTCACTCACCTAGAGCCAGACATCCCAGAGTGCAAAGTCAAGTGGGCCTTAGGAAGCATCACTACGAACAAAGCTAGTGGGGGTGATGAAATTCCAGCTGAGCTATTTCAAGTTCTAAACGATGATGCTATGAAAGTGCTGCACTCAATATGCCAGCAAATTTGGAAAATTCAGCAGTGGCCATAGGATTGGAAAAGGTCACTTTTCATTCCAATCCCAAAGAAGAGCAAAGTCAAAGAACATTCAAACTACTGAACAACTGAGTTCATCTGACACGCTAGCAAGGTTATACTCAAAATCCTTCAAGCTAGGTTTCAGCAGTACACAAACCAAAAATTTCCAGATGTAGAAGCTGGGTTTCAAAGAGGCAGAGGAACCAGAGATCAAATTGCCAACATCCATTGGATCATAGAAAAAGCAAGGGAATTCCAAAAAAAATATCTACTTCTGCCTCTTTGACTACACTAAAGCCTTTGATTATGTGGATCAAAACAAACAGTGGAAAATTCTTAAAAAGATGCGAGTACCAGACCACCCTACCTATCTCCTAAGAAACCTGTATGTGAGTCAAGAAGCAACAATTAAAACTGAACATGGAACCGGTTCAAAATTGGGAAAGGAGTACGACAAGGCTATATATGGTCACTCTGCTTATTTAACTTACATACTTACTGTATCATGTGAAATGCCAGGCTAGAGGAATCATAAGGTCAAGTCAAGATTTCAGGGAGAAATATCATCAGCCTTAGATAAGCAGATGATATCACTCTAACAGAAAATGAAGAGAAACTAAACAGCCTGTAGATGAGGGTGAATGAGTGAAAAAACTGACTTGAAACTCAGCATTCAAAAAACTAAGATCATGGCATCCAGTCTCATCACTTCATGGCAAACAAAAGGGAAAAAAGTGAAAGCAGTGACAAATTTTCTTGAGCTCCAAAATCACTGTGAATGGTGACTGTAGCCATGAAATTAAAAGACCCTCCTTGGAAAACTGGACAGCTACTTGTAAAAGAATGAAATTAGAACACTTCCTACCACCATACACAAAGATAAACTCAAAATGGATTAAAGACCTAAATGTAAGACCAGAAACTATAAAACTCTTAGAAGAAAACACAGGCAGAACACTCGACATAAATCAAAGCAAGATCCTCTATGATCCACCTCCTACAGTAATGGAAATAAAAACAAAAGTAAACAAGTGGGACCTCATTAAACTTAAAAACTTTTGCACAGCAAAGGAAACTATAAGCAAGGTGAAAAGATATCCCTCAGAATGGGAGAAAATAATAACAAATCAAACAACTGATAAAGGATTAATTTCCAAAATATACAAGCAGATTATACAACTCAATACCAGAAAAACAAACAATCCAATCAAAAAGTGGGAAAAAGACCTAAACAGACATTTCTCCAAAGAAGACATACAGATGGGTAATAAACACATGAAAACAAAAAAATTCTGTAAAGATGTATAGAACAGTCTTTTGGACTCTGAGGGAGAGGGTGGGATGATTTGGGAGAATGGCATTGAAACATGTATAATATCATATATAAAATGAATCGCCAGTCCAGGTTCAATGCATGATACTGGATGCTTGGGGCTGGTGCACTGGGACGACCCAGAGGGATGATACAGGGAGGGAGGAGGGAGGGAGGTTCAGAATGGGGAACACGTGTATACCTGTGGCAGATTCATGTTGATGTATAGCAAAACCAATACAATATTGTAAAGTAATTAACCTCCAATTAAAATAAATACATTTATATTAAAAAAATTCTATAAAGCAATTACCCTTCAATAAAAAAATAAATTAAAAAACAAAAAGATACTCCCTGGAAGAAAAGCTATGACCAACCTAGACAGTGTATTAAAAAGCAGAGACATCACTTTGCCAACAAAGGTCCATCTAACCAAAGCTATGGTTTTTCCACTAGTTGTGCATGAATGTGAGAGTTGGACCATAACGAAAGCTGACTGCCAAAGAAATGACACCTTTGAATTATGGTGCTGAAGAAGACTAGAGTCCGGACAGCAAGGAGATCAAACCAGTCAATTCTAAAGGAAATCAACCATGAACATTCATTGAAAGGACTGATGAAGCTGAAGCTTCAATACTTTGGCTACTTAATGCAAAAAGCCAACTCATTTTCAAGATCCTAATTTTGAGAAAGATTGAAGGCAAAAGGAGAAGGGGGTGGCAAAGGATAAGATGTATGCTACAGATCGTAGCATACCTACTCATGTGGACATGAGTGTAAGCAAGCTCTGGGGGGAAAAAGATTTCTTGTCATGCTGCAGTCCAAGGAGTCACAAAGAGTCAGACACAACTCAGTAACTGACCAAAAAACATAATTGTTTACTTCTCATTATTCAAATCCTCAAAATAAGCTTTGTCTTTAGAAATATCAACAGATATAATTTTGAATATATTTATTATAGAAGAAAAAGTTCTAAACACTTGATTTAAAACATTATCTATGAAAAGGTTAAAAATAATAAAGTAATACCCTATTCTCAAAAAGTACACTTGTAAATATGCACAGGAAAAATGTTTAAACGGGTATAGACACCAGACTGTTTATGAATGGCCAAGTCTCAGTAGTACAATACTAAAACATTTTTTGTTTTTGTTCACCTACATTTTTGAAATTTTCCACCATAAACTCATATTGAACTCTGGCAATAGAAAAAAATTATAATAACATGTACAATATGAATTATGTAACTTCTAGTAAATTTTAAGCCTGAGTACTAGTGTGCAAAAAAATAGCTAACTTAGCAGGTCTGACTGCTGTCCCTTAAAAGGTTTGCTTAAAAGATTGGCCCTTAGCTGGCATCTGAAAAGCTGGATTTTGCAAGAGTTCCTAACACTCTAATTTTTAAGAGTGGTTCACTGCAACTAAAGAATGTGGTTTATGCTGAACACTTGACTGTCTTCTGGAATTCTGGAATTTTGGCACATGTTAAGGAGGAAAATACCTACATGACCAGTAAAAGTCTCAGCAATGAGTCGCTAATGATCTTTCCTAGGAAGGCAACATCTCACATGTGTTACTTGTTGCTGGAGGACTTAAGCATGCCCTGGGTAATTCGACAGGGAAAGGACTCTTGAAAACCTGCACCAGGTTTACCCAGGCCTTCAGTCCATATACCTTTCCCTTTGCTGATTTTGCTTTGCATCCTCTCACGGTAATAAATCATAAATGAATTAGCCGTGAGTACAACAATACCCTGAGTCCTATGAGTCCTCCTATAAATCACCGAACCTGGGAGTAGTCTTAAGAACCATGACACCAGCTATCCACTGTAAAAACAAGAATTACAGGGTATAGTCCTCTTCTACTAATTTTTTAAAATACTTCATGTCTGTGAAGACTAAAAATGTGTATTTCAAAAAGTGAACAGTCACATACTAACAGTTTAAAAACTATTGTGCGTTCTCCTAATTTCATATGTGTGGATATTTAAATAAGTATAAGTACAGAGCAAATAAAGTAAATTATAAGATCAGGAGAAAACAGAAAATTACTAGAGAGTCTTGTGTATAAGGACCTCACACTTCAGTGAAAAAGTAAATGTAACAGCATATAAGCTAGTATAATATATATATATATATTCAATTGATCAAAATAAGCACCAAAACATGTGAAACATTACAACTGTTTAAATACAGCTGTAAAAAATATTACTTATTAAAACTGAAGGAAGTCATTGGGGAGCAAACTATAGCCTTAGATCAATGGCTATGGTAAGCTCAGGGTATACTAAAAACCAACAAATAAGAAACACTTTACATGTAAAATCTAATTATAATAATATAAAAAGTCCATTTACCTTAATTATCTGTTCAAATGCTAAGGCAGATTGTAACATCATTGGTCTCTGACTTTGAATCATCTGTTGATCAATAGAATTGTAAAAATGTGCCACCTACAAAGAAAAATTCCAATTAGCAATAATTAATAATAAATATCACACTTAATTTTCAATTCTTCATTTTTAATTATTTGAATGGAAATATTAACCCTTCTCAAGTATAAAATTTAACAAAAAATTAGTTTATCTCCAATAGAGTATTTATGCATGTACTAACGTACAAAAGCAACAAGTGTAAGTATGTGCTGAGTTCCTCTAATTCACCAAGTCCTGTTCTAGGGGCTGATTAAACAAAGACTATAAAACCTAGTCCCTGAAATCAAGAATTTCAGTCTCACAGGGAATCAGAGGAAACCATTAAGCATGCTAAAGTGCTACAAAAAAAGAACTCTTCCTGCAAGTCTTGAAACCAATTCCCTTGTCAGTATATAACACAATGATTTATCCATTTCTCACACCAAAAAAATCTTTGAGTTGTCCTTACTTCTTCTCTCACATCCAATATAAGTAGAACTCTATACTTCTACTATAAGTAGAAGACTATACTCAAAATATATGTTTTGAATATATGTTTTGAACATATATTGAATTGAACCCCTTCCCCACCTCCATCAGTATCACCCCATTTCAAGCACCCTCATCTCCTGGCAAGACCAGTACAACAGTTTCCTAATTGGTCTCTCTTTCCAACTGCAGCCCAATGGTCTAGTCAAAGTATTCAAAGTAGCCAGAACAGTCCTTTAAGATGTAAATCGTATCTTTTACCTACTCAAAATCTTCAAATGAATCCCCAATATATTTGAGAATAAAATGCAAAATCCTAAAATTCTTACCTTAAAACTTGCAATGGTTTGTCAACACACCTAAGAATGAAACCTAAATCTAAAATCGTACCCTGGTACATTATACACACAATGGCCTGTAGTCCTGCACAATCCCCTCCTGAACTGCACTGTTGCCAAATGAGCCTGCGTGTTGTTTCTCTAACTTTGGTGAGTCTTCCCTAAGCAACTCTCCATGTCCTTCATTCCCTCCGCCTGCAGCAGTCTTCCTCCAGATATCTGCATGGTTCTGTCCCTCATTTTATGTCACGTCTCTTACTACCTTTGCATTAAGGTCTGCCCTGGCCATGCTGTATAAAACGGCAGGATTTGTCACAATCCTCTTACTATGTTTGCTTTTTCTTCAAATATGTCCTCATCACTACCTTATACTGTATTACTCAAGCATTTGCTATGTCCCATAAATAGTGTCACAGGTAATAGTGTCACGTTTGTCACGTTTGTCATGTTTGTTGAATTAATCAATGCAACAATAGTGTCACGTTTGTTGAATTAATCAATGAATCAAAAAAAAACTAGAGATACCTACAAGGAATAGTGGTGGACAAAAGAGGACACTGCTAACTCCGTGAGGGGCAAAAGGCAGGTTCGGGGAAGAAGATCACGGGACGCTGTGGAGTGAATTTAATTAAGGACTTTAAAGACACTGTCTTAATTTTTGTATTCCCAGCATGTCACAAAATTCTTGGCACAGAGCAGGTGCTTAAAAAATATTTAATTTTATAGCAGGTCACTTCTTTCTTCTAACACGCATAAAAATGTACTTGGTAGGGAATACTCACTCTACTTATTCTGTATCATAATAGTAGTTCCAGAAAAAAATGAGTCAGGAAAAACAGAAGCAAAATAAAACATAAAATTACAGCAATCTGGCCAGACTGTTACCTGTCAAATATCCTACTGCATACTCCGCGCTCTAGCTAAATGTGTGCTCACAAGTAACGGTATATCTACAGGGGACTTTCTGGTGGCCCCGTGGTTAACAATCTACCTGCCAATGCAGGGGACACCAGTTCGATCCCGGGTCTGGAAAGGTCCCACATGCCACAGAGGACTAAGCTCGAGTACCACAACTACTGAGCCCACAAGCTCCAGAGCCTTGCTCCACAACAAGAGTGGCCCCAGCTGGCCAGAAACTGGAGAAAGGCCACAGGCAGCAACAAAGACCCAGCACAGCCAAAACTAAGTGAATAAAGCTAAACACAATAGATTCCCGTGGTTGTTCTAGGAGTAAACATAAATACCACGTGACCATTCACTCATCCTCTGAGATTTTATTTTGTTACACTAAATACTTAGGATAGAGAAGTCAGTAAGCTTCTCAGCTTCTAGAATATAGAGTCCCTCTCTCTGAAATGATCATTCACTCCACCTTGTGCTCCTGAGAAAACATATGTATACTCTTTCAAACTCACATCAAACATCATCCCTCTGTAAAGATTTATCTGATACTATCCCTACCCTGGGCTTCTCTGGTAGCTCAGCTGGTAAAGAATTTCCCTGCAATGCAAGAGATCCCAGTTTGATTCCTGGGTTGAGAAGATGCCCTAGAGGAGGGCATGGCAACCCACTCCAGGATTCTTGCCTGGAGAATCCCCATGGACAGAGGAGCCTGGCAGGATACAGTCCGTTGGGTCACAAAGAGTTGGACATGACGGACAGACTAAGCCCAGCAGCACATCTCTACGTTACCCAGGAAAATAAATAAAAATTCCCACCTCTATTCTTTCACAGGACTTTCTGAATTCTATCTGTAATACTATTGCTGTTTTTTAGTCACTAGTCGAGTCTAACTTTTTGCAACCCCATGGACTGCAGCTCAGCAGGCTCCTCTGTCCATGGGATTCTCCAGGCGAGAATACTGGAGTGGGTGGCCATGTGCTTCTCCAGGGGATCCTTCCCGCCCAGGAATCAAACTCGTGTCTCCTGCACTGGCGGACAGATCCTTTACTGCTGAGCCACCAGAGAAGCCCATCTGTAATACAGCACTCAGTCTCGTGCACATGTCATCACTGCATGAATTGCAGTGGGATAAATACAGGCTTTGGAGTCAGGGAGACTTGACCTCAGATTCTAGCTTCATAACTCACTAGCAGAGTAGCACTAGAACACCTGCCTTACAAATCTGACCCTCAATTAGATCAGTAAAACTGGGAGTGGGAGTAAACTGAAATAACATAAATACAGTATTTACCAGAAGGCCTGATATTTAAGGAGAACTCACTGTTCAGTTTGCTTTCTCCCACTAGACCGGTGGTTCTCAACTGTGGATGATCTGCACCCAAGAGGACATTTGGCAATGTCTGGAGATATTTTCAATTGTAAGGACTAAGTAGGTGCTACTGACCAGAGACGCCGCTAAACATCCTACAATGCACAGGCCATCCCTCACAAAAAAAAAAAAAAGGTAGTCCAAAATGTCAAAAGTGTCAAGGTTGAGAAGCCCTACACTTGAGTATGATAGTAATATATTCATTTTTATATACTCACTACACTGCACCTGGCAGTACAAGTGCTCAATGGATCTTTGTTGGAGGAAACAATAAATGAGAAACTAAATACACAAAAGATACTGTTCCTGTCCTCTATTAATCAAATGAGAGAAAAAATGTAAAACTCCAAAACTACATAAAACTGTTCTAAGAATGACTTACACACTGCATACAAAATAAACAACCATCGATTAAAAGAAGACAAAACAAATAAAGTGTTGAGCTGCAAGTTAAAGGATTACTTGGAATTCTTCGACCAGAGGGAACAGGAATCAGTGCAGAGAGACAAGTTCAGAGGAGAGCCAAGGTTCATATTACCGAAGCAAGCATGCAACATGAGGGGGTGAGTATCCACCACGTTCAGAAACGTCAGCTAGGGCATGATTAAGAGAGGCCTTGGATACTATGCTCAGGAGACAGACAATGAGGTAATAATAGCTGATTTTAAACAGGCAAGTGATGTGATGACAATGTGCTTCAGGAAGACTAAGAAAATGAACAAAAACAGAAACCTGTCCATCAGCTGGATAATTTTCTAAGAATCGGCCCCTAGCAGGCAGACAGAGGGCTCTTAATTAGAAAGCCCTTTAGGGTCCATGATAGCAACATGAAAGAAAAAAAAAGAGAAAGAATAATATTCTATTTTTCCAAATGCTTTGAGAATGAAAAGCAGTAACTAATACCTCAAGCTAATAAAATTCCCACATAGAGGATTACAAAGCAAAGTTTGTAATGCAGTCATTTACAAACTACAACTTCATAAGACTTAATGGTGCTATTCTATTAGCCTAATAAAATCAAAAGCAGAAAACAAAGCCCTTAAAATATTCTAATGTAATAAACTCAGAATAGCCATGTTTTCAAAAATATCATTTCATACTTGTTTCAGAATAATTGCTTGCTTGCAGAATTTCTGTGCAATGTTTGCAACTTGCTGTATTTTGGCAGGAATAACAAAACCAAGTGCAGAAAGCTGACGAACTTCTCTCAGAAGAATCACCAACCGATCTGAATAATGCACTTTTAATGATCCATCATTAGGATCCAACTCCATAATTCGGCTATTAGCCTCAATACTACAAAACAAAATAAAAAACTTGTTGAATTTCACAATTTCATGTTCTCACCCTTTTGACTGATTAAAAACATAACAGTTTTTACAACTTTGCTGTAAAATTGCTGCTCTTTAGTCACTAAGTCTGGAGAAGGCACTGGCACCCCACTCCAGTACTCTTGCCTGGAAAATCCCATGGATGGAGGAGCCTGGTGGGCTGCAGTCCATGGGACTGTGAAGAGTCAGACACGACTGAGCAACTTCACTTTCACATTTCACTTTCATGCACTAGAGAAGGAAATGGCAACCCACTCCAGTGTTCTTGCCTGGAGAATCCCAGGGAAAGGGGAGCCTGGCGGGCTGCCGTCTATGGGGTCGCAGAAAGTCGGACACAGGGGAAGCAAATTAATAGCGGCAGTAGTCACTAAGTCATGTCCAACTCTTTTGCAACCCCATGGACTCTATATAGCCCATGAGGCTCCACTGTCCATGAGATTTTCCAGGCAAAATTACTGAAGGAGGTTGCCATTTCCTTCTTCAGGGGATCTTCCCGACCCAGGGACTGAACTCACATGTCCTGCATTAACAGGTGGGTTCTTTACCACTGAGCCACCAGGGAAGCCTAACAAAATTAACTCAAGTAAAAAAACAGTTTTTAATTATTTTTCAAATTACATTTATTTCACATAACATTTCACGATTCAGATCTTGATAACAAACTGTAATATCCAAAATATACCATCATATTAATATTTCAACCAAGCAGTCTTTGAACTCAGAAAAATCAATCTCTTAAAATTCAGCTAAAATTCAAAATAGACATCAAATCCATCATAATTTGATTCACTTTCTAAAATATATTTTAGATTTTTAGTCAGGCTATCTGATTCTTTAATACTTTTATTAAAGGATCAATAATAAAGAATATTAAAATATTAGGAGTTCAGTTCAGTTCAGTCACTCAGTTGTGTCTGACTCTTTGTAACCCCATGAACTGCAGCACGCCAGGCCTCCCTGTCCATCACCAACTCCCAGAGTCCACCCAAACCCATGTCCAATGAGTCAGTGATGCCATCCAACCGTCTCATCCTCTGTCGTCCCATTCTCCACCTGCCCTCAATCTTTCCTAGCATCAGGGTCTTTTCGAAAGAGTCAGCTCTTCACATCAGGTGGCCAAAGTATTGGAGTTTCAGCTTCAACATCAGTCCTTCCAATGAACATAGAGATATTCAAATACTTTATCCCTCTACTCTTTGTTTCACTATGTAAAGACTGTTTTTTTTCTGATTCTTCTAAAGCCACAATAGCAAAATTTACATTGGGACACTCAAGTCTCCCTGGATTGTGAAAACACTGAGGTAAATTTAAAGTACTACCTTTTTATGATCCTTCTTTCAGGATCAGGTTTATATAATACTCTTTCTTTCAAATCACTTTCACAATTAGGAGAACTTGCAGGTCTTAGAAAGTAAGCTACTGAAAAGCAAAGAACTAATCTTTCAGTCTTCTTAATAACACATAAAACGAAGTATAATAAAAAGCAGATATTTTTAAATGGCTTAAAATAATAATTTAGCCCAAACTGTCCAAACTTCCCAGGTGATGCAGCTGTAAAGAATCCACCTGCCAATGCAGGAGACACCAGAGATGCAGGTTCAATCCCGGCGTTGGAAAGATCCCGTGGAGAAGGAAATGGCAACCCTACTCCAGTATTCTTGCCTGGAAAATTCCACGGACAGAGGAGCCTGGTGGGCTACAGTCCGTGTGGTCTCAAGAGTTGGACATGATTGAGTGACTGAGCACACACACACAAAAAAACTGTCCTACAAGAACATAAAGCCTCTCAGAAAATTATAACAGTGACACTTTTTGCCTTTATTTGAAACTAATATTCAAAGTTAGTTTCTACATTCCAGCATATATTGAAATATATTCCAAAACACACTTATTTCTATGTGACAATGATGGGTTTACCAAAAAAAAGCAAAGTGAGAGTTTGGAGTTTCATCACCAAATAAGAAACACATAGGTTGAACAAAGTTAAACACGGTTTTTTATTGCAGATCTCAACGCTTTTGATACACTATCTTACACAGGAGATCTCCACCAGAGGTGTAGTGATAAACGTACAAATACTCCAAAACCAAATGACCAAAGAACTCTTTACTTTGGGTGAAGGGGGCAAGTAGAACCACCTCTCATATTTTAGGTTCAGGTTAGAAAAGGAAAGAATTAAATGGCATAAAGTTATAATCATTATGCTTTAGCACCTTTAGTTCTTTAATTCATCTTCCAAAGCCAAAATGTAAGATAAAAGAAAAAAAAATCACTCATTCAGTTTAGGAAGCTACCACTTTGGCCTAATTATTTGTTGCAGCAGTATAGGTGAAACAAACAGAATTTCATATTATGCCAAAGTTAGTTTTAAAAAGTATCAAGTTTCTAAAAAATGAAAACGTGGCAAGTTTCATTTTTAAAACTTGCCACACTAGGGAACACACTAGGGAAAGTTGACCTGAACAAAGAAACAATGGTGTTTTTTAGGCCATCCATTTTAGATACCCATTAGAATAATAAGGTTAACCAATTAAATTACATTCAATATAGCTTAATAAATATTTATAAACCCTTACTATATTAGACACCAAAAAGAAACATTCTTCATCTCAAGGAGCTTAGAAAAATGAAATTTTCATTTACAGTGTCTGTGTGGGGGATATATAATATTAATATAAAAAGGTAGGAAAACATTCATATACCAATAACAAAAAACCATGGAGCACGCAAGCCTAATTTCAAATTAAGAATCTGCTGTTCTGGGGAACAGGTAATAGAAGCAAAGGAAACGGGGTTAAAGTTTCCAACTTCAATGACTTAAAAGTTGATCATCAAAAACTAACCAAACAGAAAACAATCTTGTCACTGAATTAATAATATAAGAAAAAAGATTCTTATGTAGATTTCACTGTGTAGTATACTTATACTTACCACAAACCAGATTTGGAATCAGACAAACCAGACTGAATATCCCTGGACCAATCATCAAATTGTTCTTGTTCATATAATTTAAACTGGTCTAAGAGATCTTCAGCACTTCGATGGAAAGATCGAAACCCTGACAAGTCAGATAAAAGAGCTTCTGCAATCTTGATAGTATCATCCACCTTAAAAAGCCAAATTACAAGAATATTTATTATTTAAATTCCAACAAAATTAGCATAAAATCAGCACCCTTCTCTGGTCTGTGATACAGAAACTATTTTCCCATTTATCTATAAACAGTAAAATAGAAGATTTTCCAGTGAATTTAAGAATATCACCTGCTACTGTGCTTCTGAATTACACCACCTCAGAATAGCAAAACACAGACGATAACACATACAAGGCATAATTTGAAGGTTTCGATAAAAGAAATTTAGAGGAAACTCCAAGAACTCAACAATAGTCTTAAATATGTTATGTACTACTTTAAGCTCTTTATTAAATGCTCTGGTTAAGAGCTCAAACAATAATTAGGCCAATGTGGATGCAATTAAAGAAGAATGCCTTTCCTCCACAACTATACAAAGAACAATGTAGCATTTTGGAAAGCTGACTGACAAAATTAAGCAGAGTATTAGAGAAAAAAACATCAAAATATAAACTTGAGTAAGTAGAATTCTCAAATATGCTAGCCTTTATAATACTACTACTAATAATAATAATTTGCTTGTTCTTAATCATATAACCAACAAATATTTATTACATGAGTCAAATGCAAGATATTGTTCCACACACGAATTAGTAAACATATAAGATTCTTAGATCAACTTTGAAAATATTAAAATAATAGTCCTTTAAATCTATAAATTGCTGACACTACCTTAAGCAATACTATAATTACCTTTCTCTATTTCTTTAACTTCCTTTCCACCTAGGATGATTTATTTATATAAACATACTTATAGATATATACTTTGCACCTACCAGGATCCTGTAAATATACACTTCAAATAATTTTTAAATCCTTTGAAAATTATCAATTTTTCATATTTTTCAGTTTCTCAGAATTGTAATTATCACACGAAATTAGATGGAAATATTTTCTTAATGTTTTCACTACAGTTCTAGATTGCCTTTACATTAATTTAGCACATTTCACAACTTGTGTCCTTCAACTTTTATTTAAATAAATACCTTCAGTTCCAGCTGGCGAACCCAAACTATATTATTGACAACTTCAGAAAGGTTTTTGCCAGCAAGTGGTCCCGATGCATCACCAGGAATCCCACGGCATCGATTTTCAAAATCTAATCGAAAATCTGTAAACATTTAAATCATATAAATGATTACATACATTCAGCAAAGTTTTCCAAAATGACTTCTATGTACCAAACACTATGTCAAATATTGTGTATAGAAAAATAGTAATTTGGTCATCCTCAGGGACCTCATCATGTATCAAGTGAGAGAAAGGAAATAACCAGCTAATTCTAAAAGCCTGTCATCTATTACAGAAACAATAAATTAATCTTCAACATATAGATGTCATAAAAAGTCTTAATCAAAAATGGTATAAAACAAAAGAAAAGTAATCTACAAAAATAATTTTCAAGCAAACACTATAATCTCTGATAACTTTTACCTTTAACTGAGTCCATAAGTCTTGCCAATAAAGTTTCTCTTTCTAGCATCAATTCTTTGCTTATGGTTGGACGCTTCACCAACTCTTTATATTTCAGAAATGCTTGAAGAAGCTAATATAAAACAAAATAAGTATATGTTCATCCCAAATGAATCAACTAGGTAAAAATACGCATATCTCCTCAAATAGATTAAGAGAAATGTTAAAAATTAATTATTTCAATATTTTACCTGTTGTGGACTGTCCTGAATTTCTGAAATATAGTTTTTCAATTTTCCTGCTATTTTTTGTTCTGCAGGTGCAATAATTTTTTCATACTGAGACACTGCAGCTTTCCATAAAGGCTAAAAAAATAACAATACAGTTAGACTTTAATATTTTCAAAATTTGCCTTTAAAAAGAACAACACAAATAGGAAATTATGCAAACAAACATATATATACTCAACCTCAGTATATGGATTATATTGCACAGGATTCAGGCCAGCAAAAGGTTCAAATACTCGAGCCAGGCATATGATTTTCTCATCACTGGCAGGTGAAAAATAGAGAAGTTTCTCATGAATTGTTCTAATAGCCAAGACCTAAAACATAAAATATTAAAACAAGAAATTTACTCATATCAATAAATCAACACAAATAATCCAAAAGCTAAAGTTATTGGGCAAGAATTTCTTTAACCTCGGTTTCTTGAAATGAAAAATAAAACTGAAACTATAAACTTGATAATTACTACTCATCAATACTCAAAGTGATGCTCAAAGACACACTGTACTATTAATCAGTGTGCTCAAATCTAGTGAATACATATAAAATCTAAATATTTTTAAACTGATTTTAATACTTATTTTAAGTAAAGTTTTAGTCTCTCCTCCTCACTACAGCAAACCTTCTGATTTTCATTAGTCTGCATTAAATTTGCTCTTCTAATAAAGAAACAATCTGCTAACAACTCCATTATATATAACTTACAAACAGTTGGAAAACACTTCATTTTTATTTAAATTTTCTACCAACCATCAAAAGGAATTAAAAGGCTAAGTAAAAATGCTATAATCTTTCATTTGTGTTGAAATTATCAGCACAAATTCACGATTTATTTTTCTCTTCATAAAAACAAAAATACTGATTTAACAATGCTGTCTACTGAGGAAGCCTAAAAGCATTAATAGTTAAATGTTTACTACTTCATCAACCAGACTGTTGTCACTAAACTCTGTTTTCCTCTAACAAGACCTTTGGAGAAATGACTAATTCCACATACAACATGGAAAATGTAGAAGATGGGTCGGTACATTTTGAGAGGTCTGAATGTAAAAAAGTTACCAAAGAAATACTGGCTTCATATCAAAATGACAGAGACACAACTTAAAGAGGTATTCTTTGTACAAGGTGGGACAAATTGCGTAGAGTAATAATAACTACAATAATAAATACAACAGGTTGAAATATAAAAAAAAATCATAGGTTCATAATGATATTATTTTAAAAATCATTGACTGCCTATGAAACCTACTATGATACTTACTATGCATTGTTCTAAAAAGTGATAAACAAAAAGAAAAAAGTAATTGTCTATATTGCCATTCCTATACAAACTATATTTCAGGTACCTAAAAAACTGATAAAAAGTTCTTCCATCATCACTAATAAATGCAGAAAGAACAGAATTAAAACACCATCTCACAATCAATCATTAAGAAAAAGTTGGTGAACAGCATTTTAACAGATAAATCAGATTAATTGTACATGAACCCACAGATCAAACTTAACTGATGAAAAGCGGGAAAACCAGACACTACTTGCCTCCTTTAATGTATGAGAACTACATGTTACTGCCTACGAAGCAACTTGGTTCAAGTAAACTAACATTTAGCAACTAAAAATATTTCTGAGACAATCAGTAAACTTGTATATTGATTACATAAATAATGATATTAAGAAATTATTCTCATTTTGTTGGGTGTGATATTGATATTATGATTACCTTTTAAGAGTAAAAGTACAAGATTTCATGGATTGGCTTTAAAAATATTTCAGCAAAAAAAAAAAGGGAAGGCAGGGAGGACAAAGATGGAACAAGAACTGAAGGACGCCAGTGGCCGCCGAAACTGACATTCATTATACCATGCTGCTTTTATGTATGCTTGAAGTTCCTCATAAGAGGTTAAAAACAACAGCAGCAGGAATTCCCTGTCAACCCAGTGGTTAGGATTCAGCACTGTCACTGCCTGGGCCTGAGTTCAGTCCCTGGTCTAAGATCCTCCAAGCCACACAGCACAGGCAGAAAAAAATGAAATAAACTACCAAAACAACAACAACAACAAATCCCCAAAGGACAATGACTCCCTTAAGCACAAAGGGAAAAAGTCAGCTCTGCAGTCTTTGCCTGCCTCTTCAAGTTAAGTATGATTTAACTCTGATTTACATAAATGAAGCAGCTATTTCAAATATTACCACTGAATACTCCCTAAAATACTGTCTCTGCTTGCAAAATAATTTCAATAGCCAAGAGAAACTCTGAAAGCTTCCATACGTAGACGAGTGGGTTATCTTTTTTATAACAAAGAACAACAAAATAGAAGTTCATGACTTAAAAACTGAACAGCCACACACCAAAGGAAAAGGAAGGATGTGGACACCACCACTCAGCACCCACTGGGCACCTGATGTTGTGTCACACAGCCGCACAAATCATCTCACGTGAACGTGAGCTCTCCTTCTCTCCCGAGGGTTTAAAGAATTTCCATCCGATGTGTAGTTCTTCATGATTATAAAATGCATTCTCAAACAAGTGAGAACCTACTTCACACTTAAAAACAAAGACCCAAATGAAGATACCTCTTCAAGGCGTTTGCCAAGCTTGTCAAGTGTTTCAGGAAAATATTTTTCATTTCTCCACGGGTGAGGAACATACCGCTGCCACACCTGACCTGTCAGATGACTACAGGCAGTCACCCACTGTTCACAAATTGAAATACCAGCTTTCATATTTTCCTTCACAAGGTAATAAGGATCTTCCCAGAGGTTCAACGTTCCCAACTTCTTCTGAACAAATCTTCCAAATGAGCCACCTAATAAGGTGCAAAACGAATGTTTAATGAACATATCTTTTTAGCAAATAACTATGGAATACATGCTTTTTATTAAATTAAAATGATATATAAATTAACAAGTCAACAATCTATGAAATACCACATCCACACCTTTAGACAAGCACTGTTAATAACAAATATTTTTTAAAACACACACGCACACATGTATTTATATATTTGCATCTTTCATTATATCATGTATATCTTTGAAGCGCAGAAATATACACAGAATTTTTTAAAGGCCTCAGTCTCACAGTATGGATACGACACTACATAATCAGTTCTCAACTGCTATTTGTTTCTACTCTCATTTTACAAACAATGCTGTAATAAATGTCCTTTTATGTACTTGTCTGATAGCTCCTTAGGATAATAATGAGAAAGGTATATTCTAAGTCAAAACTTATATTTTTTTTATTGACAGATAATCCAATATACATTAAACTTTTCAGTTGATTAAAAATAAAGTCTAAACTAATACATGCATTTTTCACATACATAAAAAAATCTATGTTAATTTGATTATCAAAGAAATTGACACTGTGATTTAAATTAACTATGTACCAATATCTACTTAAATAATCCTATATAATTTGCTCTAAGAGTTACTTTAAGCAACAATTACTCTATTAAGGAGCATTTCAGGGAAGGACTTAAAGGAAAAAATAGAAAATAAAATAAGGCAAGCTTCCAAAATTTCGAAAGTGTATTTCTTTACTAGTACCTATAATATCTAAGAGATGTAACATTCGTGATTCAGGATAAGGATCATGTTCTGTTTGTCTCCACACATCATCTACAACATCCCGAGTTGTCTCCACCAAGTCAACCACTTCCAATAAGGACAGACCATCCAAGTTATAAAATTCCTAAAACCGAAATGCATTCATTTTTAAACATAATCGTATTTGCACCGAGGGCAATATTAACAAAACGTTGCCAGAAGTGCTACAATTCTAATATCTGCCATTATTTTCTCCTCTTCTTCTATCTGATGCTATATAACTTCTTTATGCAAATACCCTATCTGATCCTTCACAAACATAAATTCCATAAAAGCAAGAAGAAAAAATAAGAATTGCATAAACCCTATTAACTTATTTTTACCCTTGGCCTACTTTCCTCTAAATTTGGATTCATTTCTTTTATTTATCCAATAGAGTGTTTATTTAACACTATTTATACACTACCTTTTTCACTTCATTTATTCTTATTCATTCATTTCCTGGGTTGCACAATGTTACCGATAGTACAAATCTAGTACATGGTATATTATTCTAAATTTCATCACTGCCACAGAAAAAGTTTTAAACCACTTCAAACACTTCATTCAAATTGCAATAATGAAATAATACTTAGAATGAATTAAAAAATTACTAAATATTTTGAAAAGAATAGATTTTTGTAAAACAAAATGGTCACTTATTTAACCTCTCCATAGATATATCAAGGAATAATCAATAAATAATAGTCAAATAATAATCAATAATCTAATAAAGTATCAAACTAAGACTTTTTATATTTCAGATTCCTCCAAACTGCTAATATGAAAAAAGTGAACAATTTTCCAAAAGAACATATTATCTCCACATGGACAAAACTCTTAATACTGGGCTTCTCATTTTTTTCTATATACCTGCATAAAAGTAATTATATATATATATATATATACACATATATATTTTTTTTTTATTTTTTTTTTTACGTTACAATACTGTATTGGTTTTGCCATACGTTGACATGAATCCACCACAGGTGTACATGAATTCCCAACCCTGAATCCCCCCTCCCACCTCCCTCCCCATATCATCTCTCTGGGTCATCCCAGTGCACCAGCCCCAAGCATTCTGTAACCTGTATCGAACCTTTAGAAAGATGGTAATGATAACCCTGTATGTGAGACAGCAAAAGTAATTATATTTTTGTGAAAAATATTTTCTAGTGATTAGAATTTAACTTTTCAGAAGTTTGGACTTCTAAGTTGTACTCATTTTAATAACATATCTTAAGTAAACTCTGCTACATCTGAAGAATATATTTTGCCAAGCCATCAAATAATGATTTTAAAACAGAGATAAAGCTAATAAAAAACTGAATGCTACAGTATTTCTATCAAAACCTGATATATAACTATATATGAATCACATACTCTTGCAATTGTTTCAAATAATTCTTTAAAATAACTGGCTCTTTCTTTGGTAATCTGTTTACTTCCACGATGAGCTTGTTCTATCCAAAACTGGAACTCATCACTTGGTGTAAGAATACCTGAAAAGTGAAAGGGAAAAATAAGAAATATCAACTATTATCATGGTTATCATTTTGAAATGTAAAGAAAAAATGAAATACTATATTTTGTATACCAGGAACTAATATATTATTATAAGTCAATTATAACTTCAAAATATCACAAACAAATAAACGAATAGAAAAAGAGATTAGACTGTTGGTTACCAGAGGTGGGGAATGAAGAGAGGGGGAAGTGGATGAAGCTGCTCAAAAGGTACAAACTACTAGTTATAAGATTAAATAAGTACTAAAGATATAACGTACAATATTGTAAATAGTGCTGCTTTATGTTATATATGAAAGTTCTAAAGAGAATATATCCTAAGGTTTCTTATCATAAGGGAAACTCTGTTTAACTTTGTATCTACAACATAATGGATGTTCACTAAACTTACTGTGACAACCATTTCATGCTGCATGCAAGTCAAATTATTATACTATATACCTGAAACTTACATAATGCTACATGTCAATTATGCCAAAAAAACTAGGAAAAAGAAGGAAACAATTAAAAATGAAAAGCCAGAAAGTAGTTGGCTTCATTTGCTGATTTTGCACATTTCTGTATTATTCACGAAGTACAGAAAATGAATTTTACAATTTCTATGAACAAAAACGAACAACAAAACAACCCCTAAGCAACTAACAAAATGGCAATCAGTACACACTTATCAATAAGTACTTTAAAAATGACTGAATGGATATGAAAACAAAACCCATATATATGTTGCCTCCTGGAGACTTGCTTTGGATCTAAGGTCACACTGAGACTGAAAGGGGATGGGAAAAGGTATTCAAAGTAAATAGAAATCAAGAAAGCAACACATGTCAAATAAAAAAAAAATAAAGACTGTCACAAATGATAAAGAAGGACATTACATAATGATTAGTGATCAATCCAAGAAGATATAACACAATGTAAGTATATATCCAACCAACATAGGAACGTCTAATACATGAAGCAAATATCAAGACATAAAGGGAAAACCTGACAATAATTAATTCATAGTAGGGAACTTAAACCTCCCACTTCCATCAATGGACATATTATTCAGACAGAAAATGAATAAAGAAACAGTGGCCTTAAACAACACATTAGACCAAATAAACTTATAGATATATATATAGGACATTATACCTACAAGCAGCAAAATATACATTTATTTCAAATATATATGGTACATTCTCTAGGACAAATCCCATGCTAGGCCACAAAAACAAGACTCAGCAAATTTTAAAACCTGAAATCAGATCAAGCATCTTTTCTGACTACAATGCTCCAAGACCAGTAATCAACTAGCAGGGAAAAAATTGCAAAAAAACAAAAAAATCACAAACAAGTAGAGGCTAAACAACATGCTACAAACAATGAATCATAGCAAAAAAAAATTTTAAATACCTGAAGAAAAATGAAAATAAAAACACAACAATCTAAAATCTACATGATGGAGCAAAAGCAGTTCTAAGAGGGAAGTTTATAGTGATACAGCCTATTCCACAAAACAAGAAAAATCTCAAACAACCTAACTTTACACCTAAAGTAACTAGAAAAAAAGAATAAATAAAGCCAAAAGTTAGCAGAAGGAAAGAAGTCATAAAGATCAACGCAGAAATCAATGAAACAGGAACTAAAAAGTAATAGAAAGATCAATGAAACTAAGAGCTGGTTCTTTAAAAAAAATATAAACATCATTGATAAACTTTGCCAGACTCATCAAGAAAAAAGGACAGAGGGCCAAAATCAATAAAATCAGAAACAAAAAAGGAACTGACACTGCAAAAATTCAAAGAGTCATAAGAGATTATTAAGAACAATTATACACCAATAAAATGGACAGCCTAGAAGAAAAGGACAAATTCCTAGAAATGTACAATTTCCCAAGAATGAATCAGGAAGAAATAGAAAAATATGAGAACAACTACCAGTAATGAAACTGAATTAGTAAAAAACAACTCCCAAGTACTGCAGTCCAGGACTAGATGGCTTCACACATCACATGGTTTGGTGAAGTCTACCAAATATTGCAGAGAAAAGTTAACACCTATCATTCTCAAATTATTCCAAAAAACTACAGAGGAAGGCATCCTTCCATACTCAATTTCCAGGACCAGCATCTCCCTAAAATCAAAACCAGACAAAGAATCACAAAAAAAGGAAAATTAAAGGTCAGTATCACAATAAATATGAGTACAAAAATCCTCAACAAAATATGAGCATACCAAACTCAACAATACATTAAAAGGACCATACACCAGTCAAGTGGGATTTATCCTAGAGATGTGGATGACTCAATATCCAAAAGTCAATCAATGTGATACCACATTAACAAACTGAAGAATAAAAATCACAAGATCACCTCAATAAATACAGAAAAACTTTTGACAAAAGTAAGAGTCCATTTATGATTAAAAACTCTCAACAACAAAGTGGGGTATACAGGGAACATAATCAAGGTCATATGTGATAAGCCCACAGCTAACATCATACTTAAGGGTGAAAAGCTGAAAGCATCTCCTCTAATATCAGAAAGAAGACAAGGATGGCCACTCTCATCCACTTTTATTCAACATAGTATTGGAAGTCCTAGCCACAGCAATCAGACAAGAAAAAGAAAAGGAATGCAAATTGGAAAGAAAGAAGCTCAAATGTCACTGTTTGCACATGATACTATACATAGGAAATCCTCACAATGCCACAGAAGAAAAAAAAATTAGATCTCATCAATGAATCTGGTAAAACCACAAGATACTGGCAACACCATGGACTGTAGCCTGCCAGGCTCCTCCATGGAATTCTCCAGGCAGGAATACTGGAGTCGGTAGCCATTCCCTTCTCCAAGGGATCTTCCTGACCCAGAGATCAAACCCAGGTCTCCTACACTGCAGGCAGATTCTTTATAGTCTGAGCCACTAGGGAAACCCAGTAAGCTGGGGAAGGGGGGTTAATATTCATAATAAACAAAAAACTCATATAATTCTATATCAAAAAATAACATTGCTTTGTTATTAAAACTTTTTTAAATAGCCAGAGGATCTGAATAAACATTTTTCCAAAGAAAAGAAGCAGATGGCCAACAGGCACATGAAAAATGGAAGGGAAAGTAGAGCAGCCATTATGGAAAACAGCATGGAGATTGCTCAAAAAATTAAAACTATAACTATCATATGATCCAGCAATTACACTTCTGGGCATTTATATGAAAAAAGCAAAAACACTAATTAAAAAGATATATGTTCTCCTATGTTCACTGCAGCAGTATTTACAATATCCAAGATACAGAAGCAAGCTACATGCCCATAAATAGATGAATAGAAAAAGATGATATAGTACATATATACAATGGAATATTATTACTTAGTCATAAAAGAGAACAAAATCTTGGCATTTGTGATAACATGTATATGCCTAGATGGCATTATGCTAAGTAAGTCAGGCAGTGAAAGACAAATACTGAATAATCTCACTTATATGTGGAACCTAAGAAACAAAACAAATGAACAATAAAACAAAAGCAGAGTTATAAACAGTTGGTGCCACCAGCTCATGGCCAGAGTGAGGCACAAGCTATAGGGCCACCATGTGCTTACCAGTGCCCACCCACCATGCCTGGCTTCAACTACAAGTTCCTGGAGAAACCTAAGCTTTGTAACCATCAGTTACAAAATAAATGAGTCACTGGTATCAAATGTACCCTGTAGGGAATATAGTTAAGAAATATGCAATATCTTTCTATGGTAACATATTATAACTACACTCATCATAGTGAACTGAATGAAGGTGGTTAAAGGGTACAAATTTCAAAAGATAAATTAGTAGGGATGCAATGTTGTTGTTGTGGTTCAGTCACTCAGTCATGTCTGACTGTTTGCAAACTCATGGACTACAGTCCTCAGGATCCTCTGTCCATGAGCTTCTCCTGGCAAGAATACAGAAGTGAAGTCGCTCAGTCGTGTCCAACTCTTTATGACCCTGTGGACTGTAGCCCTGCGTCCATGGGATTCTCCAGGCAAGAATACTGGAGTGGATTGCCATTTCCTTTTCCAGGGGATCTTCCCGACCCAGGGATCGAACCCAGGACTCCTGCATTACACGCAGATGCTTTAACCTCTGAGCCACCAGGGAATCCCAACAGAATACAGAAGTGGGTTACTATTTCATTCTCCAAGATATGTTCCCAGACCAGGGATAGAACCCATGTCTCCTGCACTGGCAGGTAGATTCTATACCAATGAGCCACCAAGGAAGCTATAACATGATAAATATTAAACAGCACTGATATGTTATACATGAAGGAGATAAGATGGCAAGTAAATCCTAAGAGTTCTCATCACAAGAAAGATTTTTTCCTATTCCTTTAATTTTGTATCCATTTGAGGTGATGGATATTCACTAAACTTATGTGATAATCATTGTTTGATGTATTTTATGTCAAATCATTATACTATACACCTTAAACTTTTACACTGCTGTATGTCAATCATATCTCAATAAAAGTGGAAGAAAAAATAAAACAGTTTTAAAACAGTTTTAATTAAATTAAAACAGTTTTCTTTCAAATTTGTATTTAAGTTTCCTAACGAAATGGACAATCTCTAGTTGCTTAATCACGTGCTGGAAATAAATTCACTAATCTTTCTGGTTGTATGAGATTCTGAAAGGATTTAGAAAGGATTTATTTTACTATTCAAGCAGAGTATAAAACTACATCTGATATTTTAAACCAATGATTTCTGTATGTCATGAATTTCATCTTAATTGTTCTTAGGAAATAATTTATCTATGGCCACAAAATTATAATCAGCTTCAGAAAAAAGTACATTTTAAAATAACAGTCACTGGTTTATTATCTTTGCAAATATACAATTAGTATCAATCCTCATTACTCACAGATTCTGTATTTATGAAGTCACCTACTCATTAACATTTATATGTATCCAAAGTCACTACTCTCAGAGCACTCATGGTCATTTGCAGACACACAGAGCTGTGAGAAATTTTAGTTGCCCAACACCTATGTTTCCAGCTAAGGTTGCTTGGACTGCAAGGAGATCCAACCAGTCCATTCTGAAGGAGATCAGCCCTGGGTGTTCTCTGGAAAGAATGATGCTGAAGCTGAAACTCCAGTACTTTGTTCACCTCATGTGAAGAGTTGACTCACTGGAAAGTGTCTGATGCTGGGAGGGATTGGGGGCAGGAGAAGGGGCCGACAGAGGATGAGATGGCCGGATGGCATCACTGACTCGATGGACGTGAGTCTGAGTGAACTCCAGGAGTTGGTGATGGACAGGGAGGCCTGGCGTGCTGCGATTCATGGGGTCACAGAGTCGGACATGACTGAGCGACTGAACTGAACTGAAGGTTGAACAAGGCAACACTGCTTGTCTTTTTTCTATCTCCTACTGTAAATAAATGTGTTTTTCATAGTCTATGTAGTGTCATAGTTTCACATTTTGTGCTTTTTGTGGGTGGTTTTGCTATTTAAATTGACCCCGAGCACAACAGTGCTGTCTCCTGTCCCGAGCACTAGAGCACTGCGATGCGCCTTAAAGAGAACGCGCTTCTGTTAGATGAACTCCATACAGGCATGAGTTACAGTGCTGTTACCCACGAGCTCAATGATAATTCATCAAAAATATATATTAAACAATGTGTCTAAAAAACACACCTAAAATAAGTTGTATGTTGAGCAGCTGGTGAAAATGTTATGACCAGAGGCTCACAGGGTGCTAGGCACAATGTTTCAGTATTTGCTAACTCAGTGTTCACAGTGACCTAATAAAACAGAACTACTGAAAACAATGAGAATCAACCATATTATTTCCATAAACTGCACA
Organism: Capricornis sumatraensis; assembly: GCF_032405125.1. Lineage (NCBI taxonomy): Eukaryota > Metazoa > Chordata > Mammalia > Artiodactyla > Bovidae > Capricornis > Capricornis sumatraensis. The sequence continues at coordinate 7,556,461 of NC_091084.1, forward strand.
TTAAAAAAGATGACACTTCCCCCTTCTCCATATCCATACATAAATCTATACATTTAAAATCAGCTCAAGCTCAGAGACGATCCAAAGGTGCAAAGAAATATTTAAAAAAGTATATTAATTTACTATGTACTAATAAGGCAACGGTTTTGACTTTCTTTGATAAAATTATGGCTAAATACCTCGTGTGTCATCTTCCTTAAATTTCAGTTTTGATAAGTTAGTATCTGATCTTCTTAGAACTACACCCAAACCAGCTTCTAGTTCACTCAAAAGGTTCTGAAGTTTGGGATCAAAGTTTCTGCTCCATTCCTGATCCTAAATAAAATCAGACAAGAGCACATGATGATCAATATCTTGCCAAACAGGCTTCCTAAAACCTTGTCAAAAACTAAGTCCAAATATACCTGTTTCACTCAAAGCCTGGCACTACCTCCATCTCTTAAGAGAGGGATAAAAGTCCTTTCAACAGTTAAAACTTTATAAAGGTCATTTACTATCACAATTTAAGAATGGATGTAGATTGCATTTTACATCTTTTTCCAATTTCTCTATTTGTCAACAAAGCTTACATTATTTAATTAAAAAGAAAAAATATTTTAATTTATAAACTAAAATACTAACATTACCAATAAATAAAATAATAAATATTTATATTTGTGTGTATGAAAGCATTTATCCAAAGACTTAGGCTAAAATCAACAATCATACAAGCTACTTTAATTTACTCACCTTTAGTAACATTGGTGCAAATACTTGCCGAACAGCTTGGTAAAGGGAATTAATAGGTGATTCTAACATAGATGAAACAAGAATATTATTATGTAGATTTTGATCAGTAATTACTTCGGGTCGCAGCTTGAAAAACACCAGCACTTTATCTTTTGTGTCAGCAAAATCAATCTAAAGTGATAAACAAATGATTTTTAATGTTATTTTCATAAAGTTAATATTTGAAAATATTATCCTAAAATGTTGTATCTATAATTTTATCCCTTGGTAGAAGTATACTTCAGAAATAATTATAATATATTATAATCAGTCTGTCTTTGCTCTGTAAGAAAACCTGGGTTTGAAAATTGTATCCCCACTTATAGGTGATTGTATCATAAAGCTACTTTGGTAATTGATAAGTGATTATTAACAAAACCACTACAAAAATATTGTTGACATACACTGCTAACTACTCCACTCCAGCCAGATTCATTAATACTACAAATCAAAGCTGTGTGCCCCAGGTACATACTGGTGAGTAGTATAATTTTCCACCCTATTCCAGAAACTCCATAACAAGGACGTGTATTACCCTCTTGCGTGCATACTAAGTCACTTCAGTCATGTCCAACTCTTTGGGACCCTATGAACTGCAACCTGCCAGGTTCCTCTACCCATGCAATTCTCCAGGCAAGAATACTAGAGTGGGTTGCCATGCCCTCCTCCAGGGCATCTTCCTGACCCGGGATCTAAACCACATCTCTCACGTCTCCTGCACTGGCAGGTGGGTTCTTTACCACTAATGCCACCTGGGAAGCCCAACTACCCTCTTACCCAAAACTAAGTTCTATATAAACAGACAACCTAAAAACCAAAAAAAAAAAAAACAGGTTGTCTATCGCCTAAAATCATCTTTACTTGAACCAATGTTTTTTGCATAAAGTATTTGAGCATCAAACTCTATTACTAAATTGTCATAAACCTAGATTATTTAAAATTAAAACTGTCTGAGGTAAACTGGAATTCACTAACCCAATCATGCTTAAAATAGGCCAGTTCACAGCAACTAGTTCATTAGCTGTAAACTATACTGCCTAAAAGAAGTTTTTGCATTATACACATATTCACAAAATTGTTCTCATTTCTTTTCCAGGAAGAGAAGTCTATGCTGTAAAAAAAAAAAAAAAAAATTCAAACAAGTTCACTGCTGTGCCTGAAGAAACACACTAAAGATGAGTGAGCTTCTGTGCTACTTTTATCCTAATCATTGTATCTGTTTAGCCACTAGGAAGGACCAGTCATTTACTTGGCATTACTGCTTTTCTCAGACTCTCATTTTCACCCATTAGAGTTCTATATAGTATGATCATTTTATTCCCATTACAAGCAAGTGAGAACTGCAGACTGCAGATAAGTAATTTGAAAAAGTCATTTCTTAGTAATTAAATAGACCATACACTTGAACTTTTCTACTTCCACCTATGTGAAGAAAGAATATTCACAAAATACATTTTTAATATCATACTTTGAAAACAGTAACTATGTCACTGGCCAAGGTGCTGTGGGGCATCAGGACAATGAGCTTTGCCTTAACCAAAGTCAGAGTTAAAGCAAAAGGTAAGGTGGCTACAGCTGTTCATCCTTCCCTGAGTAAAGAATCAGCACTCCTAGCCTAAGCTTCCAGTTTCCCTATCATCAGCAACTGCTATCTACTCTTAACTTACTCTAATCTGATAATTACTAAGGTATACATTGGGCTTTCTAGGTGGTGCTAATGTTAAAGAACCTGATTGCTAACACAGGAAACGTAAGAGATGTGATCGATCCCTGGGTCAGGAAGATCCCCTGGAGAAGGAAATGGCAACCCACTCCAGTATTCTTGCCTGGAGAATCCCATGGACCGAGGAGCCTGGAGGCTACCGTCCATAGTGTCAATGGACATGACTGAAGCACTTAGCATGCAAGCAAGGTATAATTTCTTTTCTGAGGTTGCAAAATGTCTCTATCACCTTCTGGGATCAATCAGGGATCAGCAGACTACAACCTTCTGCCTGTTTTGTACAGTTCACAAGCTCAAAATTATTTCTACATTAAAAAAAATCAAAAGAATAATATTTCAAGATATAAAATTCAAGCTTCAGTGTCCATAAATGAAGCTGAATGCAGTCACACTCAGTCATTCACATATTGTCTAGGTTGCTTTCTCACAGCAATGGCCAAGTTGTGACAGAGACCTTACAATCTACCCAAGCCCAAAATATTTGTTATCTGGCCCATTATAGGAAAAAAAAAAAAATGTGCCAGCTTCTATCCTACAGCATAAACCAGATCACATCTCTCTTGCTTAAAACTACCAACAACTTGGTATTTCAACCTAAATGGTGTATAAGATCCGAAATGCTCAGTCCATATTTTAAACTTCCACTCTTTGGTTATTCATCAAACTTCAGCAATGACTGCGTATTTTTTTTTTCCCAGCCCCCTGAAACCAAGATGAGATCCAGCTCAAGTCATGTTGGAATCTTTGCAACCCCATGGACTATAGCCCTCCAGGCTCCTCTGTCCATGGAGATTCTCTGGGCAAGGATACTAGAGTGGGTTGCCATGCCCTCCTCCAGGGGATCTTCTCAACCCAGGGATTGAACCCAGGTCTCCAGCATTGGGGGCGGATTCTTTATCCTCTGAGCCACCAGGGAAGCCCCTCCCTAAATCTGCCTACAACTAATTCACCATTCAAATCTCATTTCAAAGGGCTCCAATCCAAACAGGCATTCCCTCCTTCCCTATTTTAATGCAGTTCCTCACCCCACCCCAATCACTACTTTAAGATTACTCTATTTTTACTGGCAGCACTTATCAATACCTAAAATTATGTTACATTACATATCTGTGTGGATGAAGTGAAGTGAAAGTCGCTCAGTCGTGTCCGACTCTTTGCAACCCCATGGACTTGCCCATGGAATTCTCCAGGCCAGAATACTGGAGTGGGTAGCCTTTCCCTTCTCCAGGGATCTCCCCAACCCAGCGATCGAACCCAGGTCTCTCATATTGCAGGCGGATTCTTTACCAGCTGAAGGGAAGCCCCATCTGTGTGGATGTGTTTAACCTATTTTTGTCCATTCGAATGTTACTCCTTGAAGATAAACTGACATATTCATGGCTTTATCCCTAGCACCCAGGACAATGCCAGACCATAGTGGGTGAATTAATATTTGTTAATTTGTTAAATCATGCTGACTCTCAGACATCTAAAGTACAACTTAAGATATAGAAAAACATTTTCAAATATGACTAAGTATCTGTACTGTGATGTATGCCTGCATATAAAATACACTGTTGGGCTCTACTAGCTTAAGTATTTAAGTAAAAAAGTTATAGACTCAATTTTCATTACCCAACCCAAGATATATTTTTTACAAATCCAAACCCCTCATCTTGTTTTCCCATTACACTCTATCTAAACTTTCAGATCCTAAAGGAAATCAGTCCTGAATATTCATTGGAAGGACTGATGCTGAAGCTGAAACTCCAATACTTTGGCCACCTGATGCGAAGAACTGACTCACTGGAAAAGACCCTGATGTAGGGAAAGATTGAAGGCAGGAGAAGCAGGGGACGACAGAGGATGAGTTGGTTAGATGGCATCACCAACTGGATGGACATGAGTTTGAGCAGGCTCCAGGAGTTGGTGATAGACAAGCAAGCCTGGCGTGCTGCAGTCCATGGGGTCGCAAATGGTCAGACACGACTGAGTGACTGAACTGAACTGAAACTTTCAGAGGCATTTACAGCAGTGTGCTTGATTTTATCATTTGTTGAGTATGTCATTCTAGATCATCCAGAGTGAAGCTCCAGAAGGCAGAAGCAGGGGGTCTTATTGTGAATTATATAATACTAACTTATCGGAGCAGGCCTCCTGGTGGCTCAGACAGTAAAGAATCTGCCTGCAATGCACAGGTTTGATCCCTGGGTTGGGAAGATCCCCTGGAGAAGGGAATGGCAGCCCCTTCCAGTTTTCTTGCCTGGAGAATTCCATGCACAGAGAAGCCTGGCGGACTACAGTTGTCAACTATGATTATCCATGCTTTTTACATCTTTGTAAACTTACTAAACCAAGGAAAGTGCCTTATATATAGTGAGTTGGAAATATAGTGATTACAGAATAGAACTGAGTCAAATCCAAGACTAAAGATTCATAACAGGGTGAATAATCCAATCATCCTACAAAAATGCATTCAATGTTTGCTGTGTATCAAATACTCTGCTAGACCTAGGGATATGGATGAACACCAGAAGAAGAGGTTTAAAAATATGACTATGATTTGTTAACTTTCATCCATTTACTGAGCCCCTTTAACATGTGAGGCAATTGTTTTCCTACATTACTCTGAGTGCCTATGTGTGTTTACCTGCTGGTTGCAGGTACACCCATTTCTTAAACAATCCTGCCAGAAGCAGCAGCAATGAAATAAATATTAATGTCAATACACCACATGTTGTACAACAAAAAAGAATTTAAACTCTTATCATTTCGTAAAAGACTTTAATTCCTAACTATTCTTTCCCTCGAGTACATTTAAACTCAGAATATATATTTTTAAAAAAAGATACACTAGAATTTGCCCCCAAAGAACCTCAAAAGGGAGAAAGAAAAAAAAAGTTTAAATAAATAAGATAAATTTAGTGTTTTTAGTTATAACGTAAATGTAGTATTAAAAAAGAAAAACTAGAAAGACTGTAATTGTTCTCTGCTGGTGAGCGGACTGGGAGCTTCCTCCGGCCAGGCGGGATGCAAGCTTGGAAACGAAGTGAAGCGAGGGGCCCGCGCAGCTCGTCCGGAAGGGATAGCCACGGGCCCTGGAGGAGGACCCAAGCCAGGAGGCTCCCAGGGACCCGGCATCCGTCCGGCTGAGCCCGGGACAGAAAGGCAGGCCGGGGCGGGGGTGCAGGCAGGCATACCACGTTGGAGAAGGCGATGCCGGAGTCGGATCGCTGCACTCTGAGGAGCATCTGGTTCCCGTCGTCCAAAAAGTTGTTGATTTCGGGGCCGTTGCCCAGAAGCGCGTGGTCCCAGGATTCCGACACCAGCCCGAAGTAGTTCCGAGTAGTGGCGAAAATGAAGAGCTTCCGCACGTCCCCGGGCACGCCAGCCATGACTCCGGAGAGGAGGACCGGGGAAGGTCGGCAGCAAGAGCGAACGACGGAGAAAGCAGGCCGATGAACGCGAAGGGAGGCGCGGACAACCCAAGCCGCTAGCTCGCCCGCGGCCTGCGGGGCTTCGCCGTTGCCAGGGGCAGTCGCTATGGCGACGGCGCACACGTCCTTGCGTGGCGGCATTACCGCCTCGGGCACGCGCACGCCAAGCTCACGGGCCGATCGACCACCTCGGCGCTCCTTAGCTGCTCGCCGCCGTCATCGATTGCAGGGGATTAGGGCAAGTGTGGGTCAGGTGGCGAAATCCGCATGTAGTGCTTTCTGCTGACTTCTTGCAATGGCAACCCACGCCAGTAATCTTGCCTGGAAAATCCCATGGACGGAGGAGCCTGGCAGGCTGTAGTCCATGGGGTCGCTAAGAGTCGGTCACGACTGAGCAACTTCACTTTCCCTTTTCACTTTCATGCGTTAGAGAAGGAAATGGCAACCCACTCAAGTGTTCTTGCCTGGAGAATCCCAGGGACGGGGGAGCCTGGTGGGCTGCTATCTATGGGGTCGCACAGAGTCGGACACGACTGAAGCGAAGCAGCAGCAGCAGCAGCAGCTGACTTCTTACGACGCATTACTAGGAGATATGGAACTAGTCTTCAAGTGCAACAGGATGGCGTGGATTTAGGAAGGCTGAAGGAGTTCTAGGGCTCCCTTTTCCCCTGCACTCATTAGCAAACAATTCTGTCAGCATCAAGTTCCACATCTGTAAACTGGGGAAATATTATCTAGGTTGTAGTGAGGATTTTAACAATATTATTTAAACATCGCTTTTTGCCAAATTCAGACTTAAACTGAAAAAAGTAGGGAAAACCAGTAGACCATTCAGGTATGACCTAAATCAAATTCCTTATGATTATACAGTGGAAGTGAGAAATAGATTTATGGAACTAGATCTGATAGATAGAGTGCCTGATGAACTATGGACAGAGGTTCCTAACATTGTACAGGAGACAGGGATCAAGACTATCCCATGGAAAAGAAAGGCAAAAAGCAAAATGGCTGTCTGAGGAGGCCTTACAAATAGCTGTGAAAAGAAGAGAAGCAAAAAGCCAAGGAGAAAAGGAAAGATAAAAGCATCTGAATGCAGACATTCCAAAGAATAGCAAGGAGAGATAAGAAAGCCTTCCTCAGTGATCAATGCAAAGAAATAGAGGAAAACAACAAAATGGGAAAGACTAGAGATGTCTTCAAGAAAACTAGAGATACCAAGGGAACATTTCATGCAAAGATGGGCTCGATAAAGGACAGAAATGGTATGGACCTAACAGAAGCAGAAGATATTAGGAAGAGGTGGCAAGAATACACAGAAGAACTGGACAAAAAAGATCTTCACGACTCAGATAATCACGATGGTGTGACCACTCACCTAGAGCCAGACATCCTGGAATGTGAAGTCAAGTGGGCCTTAGAAAGCATCACTATGAACAAAGCTAGTGGAGGTGATGGAATTCCAGTTGAGCTATTTCAAATCCTGAAAGATGATGCTGTGAAAGTGCTGCACTCGATACGCCAGCACATTTGGAAAACTCAGCAGTGGCCACAGGACTGGAAAAGGTCAGTTTTCATTCCAATCTCGAAGAAAGGCAATGCCAAAGAATGCTCAAACTACCACACGTTCCACTCATCTCACACTCTAGGACAGTAATGCTCAAAATTCTCCAAGACAGGCTTCAGCAGTACATGACCCGTGAACTTTGAGATGTTCAAGCTGGTTTTAGAAAAGGCAGAGGAAGCAGAGGTCAAATTGCCAACATCCGCTGGATCATGGGAAAAGCAAGAGAGTTCCAGAAAAACATCTATTTCTGCTTTATTGACTATGCCAAAGCCTTTGACTGTGTGGATCACAATAAACTGTGGGAAATTCTGAAAGAGATGGGAATACCAGACCACCTGACCTGCCTCTTGAGAAACCTATATGAGGTCAGGAAGCAACAGTTAGAACTGGTCATGGAACAACAGACTGGTTCCAAATAGGAAAAGGAGTACGTCAAAGTTGTATATTGTCACCCTGGTTATTTAGCTTCTATGCAGAGTACATCATGAGAAACGCTGGGCTGGAAGAAGCACAAGCTGGAATCAAGATTGCTGGGAGAAAATTCAATAACCTCAGATGTGCAGATGACACCACCCTTATGGCAGAAAGTGAAGAGGAACTCAAAAGTCTCTTATGAAAGTGAAAGAGGAGAGTGAAAATGTTGGTTTAAAGCTCGACATTCAGAAAACTAAGATCATGGTCCCATCACTTCATGGGAAATAGATGGGGAAACAGTGGAAACAGTGGCTAACTTTATTTGATTGAATTCTGGGAAGGGAAACTAAAGAAACCTGAAGTTCTTTAAATTATAAAAGGAAATGAATTAGATTCTTACAAACAGTTTGAAATGTGGGAGAGAAGTCAATGAGGTAGGATGCTGGCAACTCCAAATAGGAACCCAGGGTGACTGGGTAGCCAAAAAGGCCTTTGAAACAAAAATGACTAATATGGATACAGAGATTCTTGCTCTGCGATGGGCATAATCACCCTTCCCAGGATCTTAAGGAAAGCTTCCATAACTCACAAATGCTTGGTCTAGATGAGTTATTTTGGTAGAAATGTATAAAATGTCTAAGTATCCTTGGCACTGTGAATTAAAATGAATGAAAAGACAATACATGTAGGGACATGAATATAGAAAGCTGTTGAGATCATGAGAATCTCATCCTCCCAGAAATATTTAAAATCCTGATGCCCTTTGGACTTCTGCAAGATATGAAATTTGAGTTTTCAATCCATGTTAAGCCAGATGTCAAAAAAAAAATTAACCTAGATATCCAGCTGATGTGTAAACCCAATGAGGGTAAGGATGTTGTGTATCTTGTTCACAGCTGTTTACCCAGACTTAAGCCTAGAGTGGAAAACAAGACAATGTCCCTGGACTCAGGAAGCTTGAATAAAGAATAAAGAATCTCACAGATAGTAAGTTACGGAATGAAGATTTATTCCAAATCCTATTGACTCATTCTCCAGACACTCTATCACAGTGGTAGACAGCAGGTTAGCCTCTAACATCATGTCTCCCCTTTCACAGCTAAGAAGTACTTGCCATCCAGATGTGGCTATTAACTAATTCTCACAAATGAAATGTGGGCAGAAGTAATGTGTGCCACTTCCAAGGCAAAGTTTCAAAGAAGTAACTATACCTTTACCTTTTGCCAGCTGGATGGAGCTAACAAAGCAACAAGAAATGGCAGAACCATGAAAAAGTCAGAACCAGAGCTCCTGAGTCAGTGTGGAGTAGAGCCAGCAATTGTTAAGCAAGGAATAACATTTATTGTGTTTGAACCATTTTATATTATATGGTGTGAGCCTATTTTTTAATAGCAATTGGACCCTGCCCTGGGTGTTCTTTGGAAGGAATGATGCTAAAGCTGAAACTCCAGTACTTTGGCCACCTCATGCTAAGAGTTGACTCATTGGAAAAGACTCTGATGCTGGGAGGGATTAGGGGCAGGAGGAGAAGGGGATGACAGACGATGAGATGGCTGGATGGCATCACCGACTCGGTGGATGTGAATTTGAGTGAACTCTGGGAGATGGTGATGGACAGGGAGGCCTGGCATGCTGCGATTCATGGGGTTGCAAAGAGTCGGACACGACTGAGCAACTGAACTGAACTGAACTGAAGAGTAGGGCTTCCCAGGTGCAGCTAATGGTAAAGAATCTGGCTGCCAATGCAGAAGGAATAAGAGATCATCCCTGGGTTGGGAAGAGCTCCTGGAGGAGGGCAGGGCAACACACTCCAGTATTCTCACCTGGAGAATCCCATGGACTGAGGGCTACAGTCCAGGGTTGCAAAGACTCGGACACTCCTGAAGCGACTTAGCACACACACACAACCAAAGAGTAATTGATATCAGCCATAAGGGGTAGGAGGTGGGAAGGGGGTTCAGGATTGGGAACTCATGTACAACCGTGGCGGATTCATGTCAATGTATGGCAAAACCAATACAGTATTGTAAAGCAAAATAAAGTAAAAATAAAAATTAAAAAAAATTAAATTTAAAATGTTAGTGTGGAGCATTGATTTAGAAGTTAGCCAGCAGGTGACATTCAAACAGACAATGTGAACCAGAGATCAGGGGCCAAAATCTTTCTGAACCAAGGATTCCAATTTTTTAAAATATTTGGATTTCTCAAAACTGTTGGTCTCAGGACTTCTTTATACATTAAAATTTTATTGAGGCCTTTAGAAAAAATTTGTGTCTGTGCATTATTTCTGTAAAAATTTACTATAGTAGTCATTCAAAGTGAGACAGATTATAAAATATGTATTTATTCATCCAAATAAAAATAATAAGCAGGACTTTCCTGGTGGTCCAGTGGTTAAGAATTCACCTTGCAATGTAGGGGACACCAATTCAATCCCTGGTCAGGGAACTAATTTCCCATGTGCCCTGGGGCAACCAAGCTCAGACAGGGCAACTACTGAGCCTAAATGCTCTGGAGCCTGAAAGCCACAACCAGAGAGAAGCCCTCAGAACTCAACAAAAGAGCTTGCATGCTGCAACTAGGATCTAATGCACCCAAATAAATAAATATTTTTAAATATAAAAGTAATAAGTTAACATGACTTGTTAACATAAATAATATATTTTGATGAAAATAATTATAATTCCCAATATAAAAATAAGTTTGGTCAGAAAAGTCATGTTGTTTTACATTTCCACAAATTTCTTTAGTATATATATGCCTTAGTAGGAGGCAGTTATTTAATATATCTTCTATCTACTATTGTATCCATCCCTTGCAATATGTTGTTTTGGTTGAAGTATGTGGAGAACACTACAGATATGTAGTTAGAAAACAGAAATATGTGTAGCTGAAAAACAGAAAGAACTTTATAGTCTTTTCAGATAGCCGTGATATTAAACCAAAACTCCACAAGTGGTACTTTCCTTCTTTGTGTGTGTGTGTGTGTGTGTGTGTGTGTGTGTGTGTGTGTGCGCGCGCGCACTTATTTTGGCCACGCGGCATGGCCTGTGGGACCTTAATTACCAGACCAGGAGTAAAACCCATGCCCCCAGCAGTGGACCCACAGAGCCTTAACGACTGGACCACCAGGGAATTCCCCACAAACAGCAGTTTCTTGAAGGACGGTTGAAATTTGGAATCTGGAACCATATCAATAAACATTTCATACTCAGTTACATTAAAACCCATTGGCTATCTTGCACTTTGAATGGATATTTTGCCCGTACATAATTTTGTAACTTCATGTATTGGTCATTTGGAAAACATTTGAGCTATGTAGATCTTCCAAATGTTAATACATTTCATTATACAATGTTATAAAATCACATTCATTAATAAACCACTGATACCAGAAGAAAAAGTCTGTGTATGGAGAGTTTGTCAAGCTTACAGTAGTAGAGAATTTAAGTTTTCCAAAATTCTAATTTTTCATGAAAGCCTGAATTTCATCATTGGCAACAAATATTGTTCATTTTTTTTCTTGGAATGATAGACCTATTTCATTCATTTTTGAGGGGAAAAAATGTCTGCCAAATACCCGAGTCTTAAGAGTAATAGTCTATCATTTGTTCAAGTAAAAATTGTCTTCAGTGATAACAGCTGCTAGTTTTGATCAAAACTCAAACAGTCACACAAGTTCCTGGTTGTTTTTGTTTTTGTTTTTGTTTTTGTTTTTTCTTTTCTTTTCCTTAAGGCAGCCATTGTACTTCAGTATTCAGCATAAGTGCTTTTGGTGTTTCATCCATCAGAACATTAAACTGACTTGAACTCAAGATTTGAGATCTGACTAAATTATTTACTCTGTCTTTGAAGACATTCTTAAATGAAACTGGTATCTTTTCCTTTGAGTACATGGAGGAGAAGAAAGGATGTCTACTAGAATATTTCAGTGTCCCAGCCTTTGTTTGTGCAAAGGTGCCAGCAGTTTAGCCACACTGGGTTAGCTTTCCAGAGCTGCAAACTCAGTGGCCTAAATAACCCTCCTTTATTAGTGTTCAATTCTGTCCATTATTAGTCTGGGAACTGCACCTCAGCCTCTACTAATAGTATCACAAAGTTGAGTTCAATATATTGACCAGGTTAAGTCCTAATCTGGACCTTAGGGTCCTTTTCCAAGCTCATTTTGTTGTTGTTCAGTTGCTAAATCATGTCCAGCTCTTTGCAACCCCATGGATTGCAGTATGCCAGGCTCCTCTGTCCTCCACTATCTCCTGGAGTTTGCTCAAACTCATGTCTAATGAGTCAGTGATGCTACCTAACCATCTCATCCTCTGCTGCCCCCTTCTCCTTTTGCCTTCAATGTTTGCCAGCATCAGGGTTTTTTCCAATGAGTCAGCTCTTCACAGCAAGTGGCCAAAGTATTGGAGCTTCAGCTTCGACATCAGTCCTTCCAATGAATATTCAGGGTTTACTTCCTTTAGGATTGACTGGTTTGATTTCCTTGCAGTTCACAGGACTCTCAGCAGTCTTCTCCAACACCACAGCTTGAAAGCACCAGTTCTTCAGCACTCAACCTTCTTATATTCACATGCATACAAGCTCATATAGCTGAGACAATTAAATTCCTTGTGGCTGCAAGACCAAGGTCCCCACTTTTTTGCCAACCATAAGCTGACATTCTTTACCTTCATCTTCAAAGCCAAGGATGGAGAACTTTCTCACACAACAAATCTCTCTTGTGTTTCAATTCTTTAAGGGCCCCATTCCTTTCAAGCATTTACCTAGCCCAGAGGATAATCTCCTTTATTAACTCAAAGTCAACTGAAGCATGGAAGTGATAGCCCACCATATTCACAGGTTTTGCCTACATCCAAGGTTAGAAGGTTATACAAGTTGTGCCCACCAGGGAGTGGAAACCTTGGGGCTGTTTTAGAATTCTGCCCACCATTACTTTTACACCATCAGGGGTCAAGCACAATGAAAGAGGCACAAAATGTCTATTATTGTGGAAATAGTTCGACGTTAGAGACCCCTGTAAATATTTCGAGTTTCCACTGGGGATCATTTGTTCTAGATGGTCTCTACATTATCTATATCTATTTAAGAAAATGAAGATAAGAAAAGGCTTTTTATGTTTTATCCATTATGGTTGACAAATATTGGCAAATTATATTAAAAACAAAGTGCCATAGGATTGTTATAATATCATTTTTATATGAAAGTATAATAATCATCTAGTTACTATCCTTGGACAATGTTGGGAGAGCTGTACATGAAAGGATGTAATTTCAGAACCTCTTCTTCAGACTTAGAGAAGCTGAAACTTACTCTGAGGCATAATTATTTACAGATTTCAATCACCAGCACAATGAAATGTACATTCTCATATGACATTTAATGCTCAACTCAAATACTTCAATATATTTACCTCTATACATTTTTATGTGTCCCCATGGAAAAATAGAAATTCTATTTCTTCAAACTCTGTTCCTAAGTCATGAAAGAGTCTCTAACCATTACCCTGGAGTCTAGTAAGCAGTCGATGCTTCCTGTAGTCATTTGTGTTGAAAATATAGGGAGTGAGAGGAAGGAGCCATGTGAGTAAAGGAGTTAGTATTTATTGGGTCATCGTATAACTGAAGCTTATTCTTTCATCTGCACTTCTGTCTACCTCCACTCGCGCAACGAATCCTGGGCATGGTGGGGGGATAGCAAGGAATGTGACAATGTGGGGTTGATTTTTCCCTGTCTCCACTAACAAAAACAATCAGAAGCTGACATTTGGAGGAGAACAAAGTCAAAGTTTGGAACTCCTTGCAGATAATACTTTTGGATTTCACCATGAGAAAATGCAGACACGATGATTAAATAATTTAGATAGTTTGAGTCTTCTGTCAGATGTTAACTACTGTTTATTTGAATGCTAGGGCTTTGTTACATATTAAAAATTAAATGTGAAAGTTAATTGTAAACTTTGTGGTAACTTTTCGCTCTACCTTTTGAACTTCGTTATTAATTACCTTATATAAGTGTTCTCTTGAATAGTCACAATTTTCTTTAATTGACAATATATCTTATCGGCATTGAGGAGAGAGAAAACTTGAGGCTCTAAAAATTTATCTGAGAACAGTTCTAATGACTATCATACATTCTAACATCTTTCAGATTAAGAAAAAAAATGTTGCTTAGACCAAGCAAAATAAAATGTCTTCTTTTTCCTCTGCCATAGTAGCCAATAATGTTCTAGACATTCAATGACATTCAATGACTTTTGATGGATATGTCAAATCTGGATAGATTTGTTCTAATGACAAAGAACAGGGTCCCCAGCTGACCCTTGACCAACTCATGAGAGCAAGCGAACACATTTTGTTGCTTTAAACAACTGAGTTATTGACTTCTTTGTTGCTCTGTGCTAAGCTAACTCATCCAGACTGCAGATAGGGTATGTACTCACCCACCCCACAGTCTCACACCCAGACCAGTTTAATTTACATAGCCTACTTTACCCTGTAGGTAAAGCTGTTTTATAGAACGCTGTCTTAATGAAGCCTGTTGCATATATACCAAATTATGTGATAATTACTTGTCTAATAAATATAGAGTTTTTAATTTTGCCTTTCAGTGTAATGAGGTATGCTAGTGAAAAATACTGTTTAACTATTCTTAGTATAAAAAACTTTTAAAATGCATTCATAGGTAATCTGTTCCTCTATAATTATTGTAGGAAGAATGACCCCTTCCAGAGCACAAGATTGCTGCTGCTGCTGCTAAGTCTCTTCAGTCGTGTCCAACTCTGTGCAACCCCAGAGATGGCAGCCCACCAGGCTCCCCCATCCCTGGGATTCTCCAGGCAAGAACACTGGAGTGAGTTGCCATTTCCTTCTCCAATGCATGAAAGTGAAAAGTGAAAGTGAAGTCGTTCAGTTGTGTCCGACTCTTCATTATCCCATGGACTGCAGCCTATCAGGCTCCTCCATCCATGGGATTTTCCAGGCAAGAGTACTGGAGTGAGGTGCCATCGCCTTCTCTGAGAGCACAAGACTAAGCTCCTGTCTAACACTTAGAAATGAACTATGAAGTCACACGTACTGACAAAGCAAAAGACTGTTGGGAAGGGGCACCTTGGCAGAGAGCAAATAAGGTAAGGGAGCCCAGGAGAGACACTCTGCCATGCGGCCTGCAGTCTCAGGTTTCAAGGTAATAGGGTTAGCTTTCCAAGCTGTCTTTAGCCAATCACCTTGCTTGTTGCCAAATTTGGTCTGGCTCGGGGTCTTTCCTAGTGACATGCACATCTCTCAACCAATATGGATTCCAGCGTGAGGGCTTCTGGGAGGCTGATGGGGCTGGCATCTCCTACCTACTCCTTTGTGCACCTCCTGAATTCTTTCCAGCTATTTTCATAAGACATACCTGACTTAGCAACTGAACAACAATTCTAGACTGATATCTCCTCCTTCCTTTCAGCCCCTCTCAAATTCTCCTGGTTAGTTTCCAATGTTGGTGCTACATTCTTTATCTGAACCTCCTGTTGTGAGAAAGCTCAGGCAAGCAGTTATCATCATATCTGGCTAAGGTGGACAGTTTCAGTCAACAGTTCCTTAACGTGATACTGATTTTTCTTTTAGATGCTTTGGTGCTTACTGTGTGCATGATCTAGCTTAAAAGGAAACAGTCTTACTCAGATTTGCAGCTGAATGCCCTTTAATGTTATTTTTAAATTATGCATAACCACTGCTGTAAAGTGCTAAAGGGAAAAGGAAGTTTTATACCATGGTAACTATTAATTTAAAATGTTCACATAAACTATTATTTTGAGTCTTCTTTTTTCCATTGCTATTTCCATTTTTATTTACATAAAATGTTTGTTAAATAACATGCAATTAAATCAGAGCTTTCTGCTTCAGAGCCTAGCATCTTTTTTAAAAATAAGTTCTATGATAGAATAACCCTCTAACATCACAGCTTTTTGCTTTAAGAATAGAACATCAAAACATTGGCAGCATCAGTTTACTCAGCAAGGTGGCTTTGGATAAATTTAAAGAAAAGAAAGTGAAAATGTTAGTCTCTCAGTTGTGTCTAATTCTTTGGGACCCATAGACTGTAGCCCACCAGTCTGTCCATAGGATTTCCCACGTAAGAATCCTGGAGTGGGTTGCCATGTTCTTCTCCAGGGGATCTTACTGACACAGGGATTGAACCCAGGTCTCCCGCATTGCAGGCAGATTCTTTACTGTTTGAGCCACAAGGCAGATAGGGTAGGGGGTCCCTGGCTTTCATGACAGAAGAATCCATTTTGCTCTAAGTCATTTTCTGATCTAAGCCTGGCCACAATGCTTATCTGTGAACATGTCACATAATTAATGATCTTAAGGGAAGGAAGGCAGAAAATAAGACACAATAGTCAAGACACAATAATGCAGGCTTGAGCAAGGTCCTGGTTCCTCAATAATAATATGGCTAAATAATATTAATATTCCTAAATAATAATATAGCTTTGAGTTATGCAGAAGCTACGGCCAGTACTGAGGTGGAGGACAGAATGATGATGTTGACCTTCCAGACTTCAGTCAATTAAAGCTTGTCTGTCAACCTCTGCCCCAATTCAAAGCCGAATTTTCCTCCAATAAGGCCCCTCATGAATGTGCATGTACCCTTAGCCTAAAACGTCCTTGAATTTTGCTGTGAGGGGAAAGATCCCCAGTGTTCTCCTTACTTGCTGCAAGTAATATATCTTTTTTTTCTCCTGGTCTTTGGCTTGCTTTTACCTAATGCCTCACACTCACCAAGAGGTGAATCCAGTTTTCGGGTAATAGTAGCAATTCCCATTTTTTCAAGCATTTCCTTGATTGACACTGTTAATTACTAAAGATAGATAATAATGTAAAATTTGAAATTTTACACCACTGTGAAATATATTCACTGAAATGAGAGGGAAGGTGGCAGGGCACAATCTTTAAAAGAATGGCATAGCCATTGAGGATATCACAAAAACTGGTTAGAACCAACTAGGTCCAAGATGGTGGAAGAGTTGACCTCCAGCTGACCTCAAGCTTCATTATATACTCATTGTAATACAGTGGCACATGTAATACTAATGACACAGCACACTAAATGATACACCCAGCAGTGACATATTTCCAAGGCCAGCCATAAAAGGCCAGAAAATGGGAAGTGGCCAAAATCCTGGAAATCCTCACCCTTTCTCCAAAATGGTTGGAATAATCTTTCCACTTATTAGCCTATGAAATTAACCAATGCATCAAAACTAACCACCCCATATTTCAGGGCCACACTCAAGCCTTTTGAGATGGACTGTATTCTGTTTATGGAATATGTATCTCTCTAAATAAATCTACTTCTTACCTACCACTTTGCCTCTGAAATTCCTGAATTCCTTCTGTTTTGACCCTCATTAAGCTTCATTAGATCTGATAGACAGAATGCCTGATGAACTATGGACGGAGGTTCGTGACATTGTAAGGAGACAGGAATCAAGACCATCCCCAAGAAAAACAAATGCAAACAGGCAAAATGGCTGTCGTGGAGGCCTTACAAATAGCTGTGAAAAGAAGAGAGGTGAAAAGCAAAGGAGAAAAAGAAAGATATAAGCATCTGAATGCAGAGTTCCAAAGAATAGCAAGGAGAGATGAGAAAGACTTCCTCAGTGATCAATGCAAAGAAATAGAGGAAAACAACAAAATGGGAAAGGCTAGAGCTCTCTTCAAGAAAATGAGAGATACCAAGGGAACATTTCATGCAAAGATGGGCTCGATAAAGGACAGAAATGGTCTGGACCTAACAGAAGCAGAAGATATTAAGAAGAAGTGGCAAGAATACACAGAAGAACTGTACAAAAGAGATCTTCACGACCCAGATAATCACAATGGTGTGATCACTCACCTAGAGCCAGACATCCTGGAATGTGTGGTCAAGTGGGCCTTAGAAAGCATCACTACGAACAAAGCTAGTGGAGGTGATGGAATTCCAGTTGAGCTATTTCAAATCCCGAAAGATGATGCTGTGAAAGTGCTGCGCTCAATATGCCAGCACATTTGGAAAACTCAGCAGTGGCCACAGGACTGGAAAAGGTCAGTTTTCATTCCAATCCCAAAGAAAGGCAATGACAAAGAATGCTCAAACTACCAAACAAATGCACTCATCTCACACGCTAGTACAGTAATGCTCAAAATTCTCCCACCCAGGCTTCAGCAATACGTGAATTGTGAGCTTCCAGATGTTCAAGCTGGTTTTAGAAAAGGCAGAGGAACCAGAGATCAAATTGCCAACATCCGCTGGATCATGGGAAAAGCAAGAGAGTTCCAGAAAAACATCTATTTCTGCTTTATTGACTATGCCAAAGCCTTTGACTGTGTGGATCACAATAAACTGCGGGAAATTCTGAGAGAGATGGGAATACCAGACCACCTGACCTGCCTCTTGAGAAATCTGTATGCAGGTCAGGAAGCAACAGTTAGAACTGGACATGGAACAACAGACTGGTTCCAAATAGGAAAAGGAGTACGTCAAGGCTATATATTGTCACCCTGCTTATTTAACTTATATGCAGAGTACATTATGAGAAATGCTGGACTGGAAGAAGCACAAGCTGGAATCAAGATTGCAGGAAAAAATATCAAAAAACTCAGATATGCAGATGACACCACCCTTATGGCAGAAAGTGAAGAGGAACTCAAAAGCCTCTTGATTAAAATGAAAGAGGAGAGTGAAAAAAGTTGGCTTAAAGCTCAACATTCAGAAAACTACAATCATGGCATCTGGTCCCAATACTTCATGACAAATAGATGGGGAAACAGTGGCTGACTTTATTTTGGGGGGCTCCAAAATCACTGCAGATGGTGATTGCAGCCATGAAATTAAAAGACGCTTACTCCTTGGAAGAAAAGTTATGACCAACCTAGATAGCATATTCAAAAGCAGAGACATTAATCTGCCAACAAAGGTCCATCTAGTCAAGGCTGATTTTTCTAGTGGTCATGTATGGATGTGAGAGTTGGACTGTGAAGAAGGCTGAGCACCGAAGAATTGATGCTTTTGAACTGTGGTGTTGGAAAAGACTCTTGAGAGTCCCTTGGACTGCAAGGAGATCCAATCAGTTCATTCTGAAGGAGATCTGTCCTAGGTGTTCGTGGAAGGACTGATGTTAAAGCTGAAACTCCAATACTTTGGCCACCTCATGCGAAGAGTTGACTCTTTGGAAAAGACCCTGATGCTGGGAGGGATTGGGGGCAGGAGAAGGGGATGACAGAGGATGAGATGGCTGGATTGCATCATCTACTTGATGGACATGAGTTTGGGTGAACTCCGGGAGTTGGTGATGGACAGGGAGGTCTGGTGTGCTGTGATTCATGGGGTCACAAGGAGTCGGAGGTGACTGAGCGACTGAACTGAACTGAACTAAAGCTTCATTAGTCTAAGATTCATTAAGTCCTGAGACCAGGTGTGTAATTCCAATTAAAAGATAGCAGGTTCAAGTTTCAATTTGAGATATGCAGTTTCCACATTAATGAAGTTATTCCTATTATATATCTAGGTTTCTTGTCAGGAATTTATAGATTTGCATGACATGCACAGTTCTTTCCAACAGTGTGAGATGTGGCTCTTCCCAGCCCCAAAACCTATAAATCAAAAAGGTAAGACAGCAGGGCTTCCCGTTGGGGAAACTGTAGGAGCTTGATAATATTTTAAGGCTCAAGATCTTTCTTAGTCCAGGCAGATAGTTTCTTTAACAACACATTTCCTCTAAACTTAGTAGACTTTCAAACATATTTACTTTTATTTCCATATTCTAAATGCCACTTTTGAGTTTTTTTTTATACCTGTATAATTCTCAAGAATGATTTATTTCTTTGTTTCCTCAAACACATCACCCTCCTCTCAACTTAGTTAAAGATGGCCATCTTGAGACTGTAAAGACTGTGTCAAAGACTGTAGTCAGTTAAGTCATAAATGAAAAACAGTTTAATTTTTTTTCCCTTTGAAAATATGCTCTTGAAACTTCACGATGGTAGAAAATAAAATAAAACACAACTGAAAGTCAGCACTTTTAATTTTTATGAGCCATATATTATCCTTAGAGACAAGAAGCCCCTTTCAAATCAAAAGTCCAGATCTGTAAGAAGCAAAGTATAAAGTTTATGCTGCAATGAATGGCTTGAGAGATATTCAAGAAATGAATAGGGCTCAGTCTTGGAGGAGGTTTCTGAAAAGCTAGAGATGAGGGAATGGATCTGTGAGGAAAACCAGAAAGGAACCAACTCAGCATTAAGGGACACCAACACTGTCAGCGCCAGTGAGCAGAGCAGTGTGGGGGCCAAGGAAATGTCTGAGACTCTTTCAGATCATGTACGCCTTTCTAGGAATCGCTGCCTCACCTGACTTTCCTACACAGTCATGTCAACTCATCTGCTCTGTGCTGAGTTGTGAATGCTGTCAGTAACTGCCCATTTGTTGCCTATGGATTTTTCAAAGAGGTGATACCTAACCAAAGCCGAAGAATTTGCTAAGTCTTGTTCATACTACCCTACGTAGACGACCCTATTTTTGATGGTTGAGAACATGGTTAAAATTCTGGTAACTATACACAGGTGATATTCAAAATGGGATAGGAGAGGGAAAGCGCCACTACCAGAATTTGGGTGGGGGAGGAAAATAGATCAACTGACTACTTTCATGAGCTTTCTTCTTTGAAATCCCTTCCTTGGAGTCTGTGGACTACCTTTATTTATTTATTAAAAATATGCTTTCTAGACTAGTAAAACTTGATTATTGTTGGGTGTGCCCTAAGGACTTCAGCTGATATATAATTATGTACCCCTTAGTAGTTCTGATACAACATTCATATTTTATTTATTTTTTATTATTATTACTTTTTATAGACTGCTTCCCTACCACGGATGAAACTTGCACCCCTTGCAGTGAAAGCATGGAAACTTAGTCACTGGAACACCAGGAAAGTCTCTTACTTTTTCAACAATACAATGCTGTGATGTCTAGATAAAGCATATAGCATTGTTTTATTACACAGATGGCAAAACTGAATAACAAATCAACTAAATGTATTATCCAAGGCTGCAATGTTTAAAAGGGCAAATACATCAGTTTAACAGTGGTTCTCCTTTTAAGAAACCATTTCCAATATATGTCAACTTTCCAAAATATCAAGTTTTGGAAGTATATAGTGTAACAAAAACACAACATCCATCTATGCTTAAGACTGTGAAAATGCACATAAGAACATACCTAAACACAAGCTGCCTGCACGCACTTGTGATTTTCTGTGCCATTCATCCAAAACCACGGGTTCACTATGTTTTCCTTTCCCTCTGTTGTCATAAGAAGGAATTTTCAGATAGATAGTGGCTACTCTTGCAGTCTGAGCCCTGGAGTGGATGAGAGCTTGTGTCAGGCTGTAATTGATCTGCTCAGGCACACTGCTTTTAATGGCATTCTTGATGGTTCAGTGGGTGAATCCCCACCTGCAATGCAGGAGACATAGGAAAGTCAAGTTTGATCCCTGGATTGTCAACATTCCCCTGGAGAAGGAAATGGCAACCCACTCCAGTATTCTTGCCTGGAGAATCCCAGGGACAGAGAAGCCTAGTAGGCTATCATCGATGGGGTCACAAAGAGTCAGACATGACTGAGTGAGGCCAGCACAGCTCACAGCACACTGCTTTAGGATGTAAGAGGGTACAGCACGTGCTACAAGTTCTGCACTGCAGGGCCTCTTGAAAACACCAGAAGTTCTTGTGGGCTTTACTAAAGCTGCAAAATAGGAAGTTCTATTTTATCATCCAATTTCTACCATTTTCTTTTTCATTTTTTTCCTTTATTGGAATATAGTTGATTTACAATGTCATGATAGTTTCAGGTGTATAGCAAAGGAAATCATTTATACATAAACACCTATCCACTCATTTTTAGATTCTTTTCCCATATAGTTCATTACAAAGTACTGAGGAGAGTTCCCTGTGCTACACAGTAGATCATTATTAGTTATCTATTTCATATATCAGTTCAGTTCAGTTCAGTTCGGTCGCTCAGTCGTGTCCAACTCTGTGACCCCGTGAATTGCAGCATGCCAGGCCTCCCTGTCCATCACCAACTCCTGGAGTACACCCAGACTCAAATCCATCGAGTCCATGATGCCATCCAGCCATCTCATCCTCTGTCATCCCCTTCTCCTCCTGCCCCCAATCCCTCCCAGCATCATACTCTTTTCCAATGAGTCAACTCTTCGCATGAGGTGGCCAAAATACTGGAGTTTCAGCTTTAGCATCATTGCTTCCAAAGAAATCCCAGGCCTGATCTCCTTCAGAATGGACTGGTTGGATCTCCTTGCAGTCCAAGGGACTCTCAAGAGTCTTCTCCAACACCACAGTTCAAAAGCATCAATTCTTTGGCGCTCAGCCTTCTTCACAGTCCAACTCTCACGTCCATACATGACCACAGGAAAAACCATAGCCTTGACTAGACAGACCTTTGTTGGCAAAGTAATGTCTCTGCTTTTGAATATGCTATCTAGGTTGGTTATAAATTTTCTTTCAAGGAGTAAGTGTATTTTAATTTCATGGCTGCAGTCACCATCTGCAGTGATTTTGGAGCACCCAAAAGTAAAGTCTGTCACTCTTTCCACTATTTCCCCATCTATTTCCCGTGAAGTGATGGGGCCAGATGCCATGAATATGGTAGTGTGTATATGTTAACCCCAAGCTCCCAATTTATCTCTCTCCTCCTTATCGCCTTGTAACCATAAGTTTGTGTTCTACACCTATAATTCTATTTCTGTTTTGTAGATAAGTTCATTTGTATCCCTTTTTTTAGATTCCACACGTAAGTAATATCCTATGATATTTGTCTTTTTATGTCTGACTTACTTCACTCAGTATAGCAATCTTTCAGTGTGACTCAGTGAGTTTATCCACGTTGCTGCAAAGTCATTATTTCATTCTTTTTTATGGCTGAGTAAATGTTCCATATGTACCACATCTTCTTTATCCATTCGTCTGTTGATGGACATTTAGGTTGCTTCCATGTTCTGGCTATTGTAAATAGTGCCGCATTAACATTGGGTTGAATCTATTTTTTTGAACTATGGTTTTCTCTGGATATATTACCAGGAGTGGGATTGCAGCGTCATCTGGCAGCTCTATTTTTAGTTTTTTTAAGGAACATCCATACTGTTTCCCATAGTGACTGCACCAATTTATATTACCACCAATAGTGTAAGTGGGTTTCCTTTTTTCCACACCCTCTCCAGGATTTATTGTTTGTGGATTTTTTAATAATGGCCATTCTGACTGGTGTGAAGTGATAGCTCGTTGTAGCTTTTATTTGCATTTTTCTAATAATTAGAGCATCTTTTCATGTTTTTTGGCCACCTTTATGTCTTTGGAAAAATGTCAGGTATTTAAATCTTCTGCTTATATTTCGATTGGGTTGTTTGTTTTTATATTTAGCTGCATAAGCTGCTTTCAGATTTTGGAGATTAATTCCACTGTTGCTTGCTTCGTTTGCTAATATTTTCTCCCATTCTGAGATTGTCTTTTCGTTTTGTTTTGGTTTTCTTTAACATGTAAAAAGTTTTAAGTTTAATTAGGTCCCTTTTTCTTATTTTTAAAAAAATTTTCATTACTCTATGAGGTGCATCAAAAATGATATCTTGCTGTGATTTATGTCAAAGAGTATTCTGCCTATGATTTCCCCTAAGAGTTTTATAATATTCATTCTCACACTTAGGTCTTTAATCCATTTTGAGTTTATTTCTGTGTATTGTGTTAGGGAGAACTCTAATTTCATTCGTGTAAGTGTAGAAGTTCAGTTTTTCCAGTACTACTTATTGAAAAGACTATGTTTTCTCCACTGTATATTCTTGCCTTCTTCATCATGGATTAGGTGACTGTGGGTGCTTGGGTTTGTCTCTGAACTTTCTATCCCATTCAGTTGATCTATATTTCTGTTTTTGTGTTAGCCCCATACTGTTCTTTTGTTTTTGTTTTTTTAGCTATGCAGCATGTGGGGCCTTAGTCCCCCATGGGTGGCATGGGATCAATTCATGCCACCTGCAGTGCAAGCATGGAGTCCTTACCACTAGACGACCAAGGAAGTCCCAGTACCATACTTTTTTTATGACTATAGTTTTGTGGTATAGTCTGAAGTCAGGGAGCCTGATTCTTCCAGCTCCATTTTCCTTAAGATTGTTTTGGCTATTTGTGACCTTTTGTATTTCCATACAAATTATGAAAATTTTCTGCTCTGGTACTGTGAAAAATGCCGTTTGTAATTTGATAGGGATTGCACTGAATCTGTAGATTGCTTTGGGTAGTATAGTCATTTTTACAATATTGATTCTTCTAACCCAAGAACATGGTTTATCTCTCCATCTGTTTGTGTCATCTTTGATATCTTTCATCAGTACCTTTTAGTTTTCTGAGCATGTTCTTTTTGCCTCCTTTCAGTTCCGTTCAGTTCAGTCACTCAGTCATGTCCGACTCTTTGTGACCCCATGAATCCCAGCATGCCAGGCCTCCCTGTCCATCACCAACTCCCGGAGTTCACTCAGACTCACGTCCATCGAGTCCGTGATGCCATCCAGCCACCTCATCCTCTGTCGTTCCCCTTCTCCTCCTGCCTCCAATCCCTCCCAGCATCAGAGTCTTTTCCAATGAGTCAACTCTTAGCATGAGGTGGCCAAAGGACTGGAGTTTCAGCTTTAGCATCACTGCTTCCAAAGAAATCCCAGGGCTGATCTCCTTCAGAATGGACTGGTTGAATCTCCTTGCAGTCCAAGGGACTCTCAAGAGTCTTCTCCAACACCACACTTCAAAAGCATCAATTCTTCACTGCTCAGCCTTCTTCACAGTCCAACTCTCACATCCATACATGACCACAGGAAAAACCATAGCCTTGACTAGACGGACCTTTGTTGGCAAAGTAATGTCTCTGCTTTTGAATACGTTATCTAGGTTGGTCATAACTTTTCTTCCAAGGAGTAAGCGTCTTTTAATTTCATGGCTGCAGTCACCATCTGCAGTGATTTTTGGAGCCCCCCAAAATAAAGTCTGACACGGTTTCCACTGTTTCCCCATGTATTTCTCATGAAGTGATGAGACTGGATGCCATGATCTTTGTTTAGGTAGGTTTATTCCTGGGTATTTTATTCTTTTTGATGTGATGATAAATGGGTTTTTTTTCTTGAGTTTTCTTTCTGATCTTTCATTGTTAGTGTATAGGAATGCAAAAAAAAATTTCTGTGTATTAAGTATCTTGCAACTTTACTAAATTCATTGATGATCTCTAATATATTTTAGTATCGTCTTTAGGATTTTCTATGTGTGGCATGCGTGGCATATGCAAACAGGAACAGTTTTACTTCTTCTCCCATTTGGATTCATTTTATTTCTTTTTCTTCTCTGATTGCCATGGCTAGGACTTCCAAAGCCATGCTGAATAATAGTGGTGAGAGTGGATATCCTTATCTCGTTCCTGATTTTAGAGGAAATACTTTCAGTTTTTCACCATTAAGAATATTTGCTGTGGGTTTCTCATATATGGCCTTTATTATGTTGAGGTATCTTCCTTCTATGTTCACTTCCTGGAGAGTTTTTATCATAAATGCCTGCTGAATTTTGTTGAATAGCTTTTTCCGCATCTATTGAGATGATCATATGGTTTTTAATCTTTAATTTGTTAATATTGTGTATCACATAGATTGATTCAGGTATATAGAATAATCCTTGCATCCCTGTGGTAAATTTCACTTGATCATTTTGTAGATCCTTTTAGTATATTGTTTGGTTGTTTCAAGATTTGGTTGAGATTTTTGCACCTATGTTTGTCAGTGATACTGTTCTGTAGTATCGTTTTTTTGTGTGTGATATCATTGCTTTTGTTGGCCAAAGGTGAAGGTGATGGTGGCCTTGCAGAATGAATTTGTGAGGGTTCCTCCCTCTGCAATTTTTGGGTGAGTCTGAGAAGGATAGGTGTTAGCTCTTCTTTAAATGTTTCATAGAATTCTCCTGTGAAGTCATCTGGTCCTGGACTTTTGTTTGTTGGAAAACTTTTCATTTTGTTTTGTTTTGGTGAAATAAGTAAACTGGTTATTGGGGGGGAAAGGTTACGAGAGAATAGACACACAGGCAGACTTGGAGAAAGACTGTGGGAAGATTTTCAATCAGTTTCAATTTAAGTACTTGTGTCTGTTCAAATTTTCTATTTCTTCCTGGTTCAACCTTTCAGTCAGAAAGGTTGTACGTTTCTAAGAATTTACCTATTTCTTCTAGGTTGTCCATTTTATTGGTGTACAGTTATTTGTAGTAGCCTCTTCTATGAAGACCTACAAGACCTTGCAGAACTAATACCCCCAAAAGATATCCTTTTCATTCTAGGGGACTGGCATGCAAAAGTAGGAAGTCAAGAAACACCTGGAGTAACAGGCAAATTTGGCCTTGGAATGTGGAATGAAGCAGGGCAAAGACTAATAGAGTTTGGCCAAGACAATGCACTGGTCATAGCAAACACCCTCTTCCAACCACACAAGAGAAGACTCTACACATGGACATCACCAGATGGTCAACACTGAAATCAGATTGATTATATTCTTTGCAGACAAAGATGGAGAAGCTCTATACAGTCAGGGGAAAAAAAAAAAAAAGACCAGGAGCTGACTGTGGCTCAGATCATGAACTCCTTATTGCCAAATTCAGACAAATGGAGGAAAGTAGGGAAAACCGCTAGATCATTCAGGTATGACCTCAATCAAATCCATTATGATTATACAGTGGAAGTGAGAAATAGATTTAAGGGCCTAGATCTGATAGAGTGAGTGCCTGATGAACTATGGAATGAGGTTCGTGACATTGTACAGGAGACAGGGATCAAGACCATCCTCATGGAAAAGAAATGCAAAAAATCAAAATGGCTGTCTGAGAAGGCTTTACAAATAGCTGTGAAAAGAAGAGAAGGAAAAAGTGAAGGAGAAAAGGAAAGATATAAGCATCTGAATGCAGAGTTCCAAAGAATAGCAAGGAGAGATAAGAAAGCCTTCCTCAGTGATCAATGCAAAGAAATAGAGGAAAACAGCAGAATGGGAAAGACTAGAGATCTCTTCAAGAAAATTAGAGATACCAAGGGAACATTTCATGCAAAGATGGGCTCCATAAAGGACAGAAATGGTATGGACCTAACAGACGCAGAAGATATTAAGAAGAGGTGGCAAGAATACACAGAAGAACTGGACAAAAAAGATCTTCATGACCTGGATCATCACAATGGTGTGATCACTCACCTAGAGCCAGACATCCTGGAATATGAGGTCAAGTGGGCCTTAGAAAGCATCACTATGAACAAAGCTAGTGGAGGTGATGTAATTCCAGTGGAGCTATTTCAAATCCTGAAAGATAATGCTGTGAAAGTGCTGCACTCAATATGCCAGCAAATTTGGAAAACTCAGTAGTGGCCACAGGACTGGAAAAGGTCAGTTTTCATTCCAATCCCAAAGATAGGCAATGCCAAAGAATGCTCAAACTACCACACAATTGCATTCATCTCACATGCTAGCAAAGTAATGCTCAAAATTCTCCAAGCCAGGCTTCAGCAATATGTGAACTGTGAGCTTCCAGATGTTCAAGCTGGTTTTAGAAAAGGCAGAGGAACCAGAGATCAAATTGCCAACATCCACTGGATCATGGAAAAAGCAAGAGAGCTCCAGAAAAACATCTATTTCTGCTTTATTGACTATGCCAAAGCCTTTGACTGTGTGGATCACAAGAAACTGTGGGAAATTCTGAAAGAGATGGGAATACCAGACCACCTGACCTGCCTCTTGAGAAATCTGTATGCAGGTCAGGAAGCAACAGTTAGAGCTGAACATGGAAGAACAGACTGGTTCCAAATAGGAAAAGGAGTGCTCAAGGCTGTATATTGTCACCCTGCTTATTTAAGTTATATGCAGAGTACATCATGAGAAACACTGGACTGGAAGAAACACAAGCTGGAATCAAGATTTCCAGGAGAAATATCAATAATCTCATGGCAGAAAGTGAAGAGGAGCTAAAAAGCCTCTTAATGAATGTGAAAGAGGGGAATGGAAAAGTTGGCTTAAGGCTCAACATTCAGAAAATGAAGATCATGGCATCCGATCCCATTACTTCATGGGAAATAGTGGAAACAGTGTCAGACTTTA
This sequence comes from Capricornis sumatraensis, assembly GCF_032405125.1. Taxonomy (NCBI): domain Eukaryota; kingdom Metazoa; phylum Chordata; class Mammalia; order Artiodactyla; family Bovidae; genus Capricornis; species Capricornis sumatraensis. Next base: position 7,584,534 of record NC_091084.1, read on the forward strand.
TTTTTGGGGGGCTCCAAAATCACTGCAGATGGTGACTGCAGCCATGAAACTAAAAGACGCTTACTCCTTGAAAGGAAAGTTATGACCAACCTAGATAGCATATTCAAAAGCAGAGACATTACTTTGCTGACTAAGGTCTGTCTACTCAAGGCTATGGTTTTTCCTGTGGTCATGTATGGATATGAGAGTTGGACTGTGAAGAAGGCTGAGCACTGAGGAATTGATGCTTTTGAACTGTGGTATTGAAGAAGACTCTTGAGAATCCCTTGGGCTGCAAGGAGATCCAACCAGTCCATTCTGAAGGAGATCAGCCCTGGGATTTCTTTGGAAGGAATGATGCTAAGGCTGAAACTCCAGTCCTTTGGCCACCACATGCTAAGAGTTGACTCATTGGAAAAGACTCTGATGCTGGGAGGGATTGGAGGCAGGAGGAGAAGGGGACGACAGAGGATGAGGTGGCTGAATGGCATCACGGACTCGATGGACATGAGTCTGAGTGAACTCCGGGTGTTGGTGATGGACAGGGAGGCCTGGCGTGCTGCGATTCATGGGATCGCAAAGAGTCGGACAGGACTGAGCGACTGAACTGAACTGACTAACTTATGGTCCTTTGTATTTCTGGTGTGTGTGTTATAGCTTCTCCTTTGTAGTTTCTACTTTTATTGATTTGGGTCCTCTCCCTTTCTTTCTTAATGATTTTGGCTAAAGGTTTATCAGTTTTGATTTTAGAACTTCAGAGAACCAGCTTTTGGTTTCATTATTCTTTGCTATTGTTTCTTCATCTCTTTATCATTTATTTCTGCTCTGATCTCTATGACTTCTTTCCTTTTACTAACTTTGGGTTTTGTTTGTTCTTCTGTCTCTAGCTGCTTTAGGTGTAATGATAGGTTGTTTATTTGAGATTTTTTGGTTTCTTGAGGTAAGATTGTATTGCTATAGACTTCCCACTTATAACTTCTTTTGTTACATCCCATAGGTTTTGGATTGTCATATTTTCATTGTCACTTGCCTTTCTATTGTTTTCTTAGACGTTGTTTCTGTTGTTGATAATGATGCTGCCCTGTTTCATTTTTATGGGATCTTAGTTCCTAGAGGCAAGGATTGAACCCATGCCAGAGACTGAGCAGTGTAAGTGACAAGTCCTAACCACTGGACCACCAGGGAAGTCCCATAGTTTACTTTCTCTAGGTTTATACATACAAAAAATATTTTAGAAAATTTATACTCATAAGGTTGCTTTGAAAGAATAAATGCTAATGTATGGGAAGGAAAGTATTTGTATAGAAACAGGACCACAATAAAGTGATACCTCATAAATCACTTAATTTCTGTATTGTTTATTTTTCTGGCAAGTTGAAATGCTTTATTTCAAATAAGGATTAAGAGAAAAATAGACTATGTACAGGATATATGAATTAACACATTTTAGGACACTATTTTTAGCTGCTTTGATATAGACGCAACCATTTAAAAAGATTTTTTTCATGGATTCATTCTATAACCCCAAAAACTAAGAGATGAATTTATAACCAGGATGTCAAATAGATCAAAGCTATGGCTCAGTCTCGGTCCTTTTGCCTACTGCACTATTTGGCATAAATATATGCCCTCTGTCTTTATATATGGATAGTATTCAGTAGCTTTTTTTTTTTTCTATAATCTTCTATGTAACAGTAGAATATGATGAAAGATAAAAGAAGTCGTGAAGTCACTTAGTGTCTTCTTTGGCTCTCAAACCAGAACACATTAGTTCCTATTTAAGATAAATGCTTCAACACACCCTTTCCTTCTCACTGACTCTTATTTTTTAAAAAAACATAGTACACAACAAAGAACGATAGTACCGCCATATTTTGTATATCCATTCCAAGTGCCTTCTTAATGAAAAATAATGTATATCTGTATATTGGTGAACAGCAAAAAAAGATAAAAACTACATAACTAGGCAATTCTATACCACTCACAGACACTGATGGTATCAGTATGTTTCATCTGTTAACTGTAATTGGAGTAAGGGAATACTCCATTTGAGAATGGAGGTACAGTGGTGGTATTAGGTACTGATCAGGGAAAGCAATGAAGAAAATGATCTAAGTGATTCCCAGGGAAATCACCTTCCCTTTCATATAACTGACAGGCATAGATTATTGACCTTATTTGTTCATAAAGTTCTCTTAAATGCAAATAGGCTACCTATATTTCCTCCTCCAAACTGTAAGCTTCATAAATGCAGGAATCATGCCTGCCTTTTATATCTCTTGTATAACAAGTATATACATCACCACATCAATCAAGACATAGAATATGATAATTACCTAAAAAGTCCCCTTGGAATTCTGCTCACTGTTATGTCGCAGACTGGATGGGAGAGGAGTTTAGGGGAAAATGGATACATGTATATATGTGGTTGAGTCCCTTTGCCGTCTTCCTGAAATTATCACAATATTGTTAATTGGTTATACTCTAATTAAAAGGTAAAAAAAAAATTCCCCTGGGCCTCTTTGCAGTCAAGTTTTCAACCTCCATCACCACCCCAACCCAGTTCCCAAGCATCACTGATACCTGTCCTACACACAATTTTAACTTTTCTAGAATTTTCTGAAATATCAGCTCATGTTCAATTTTCCAATTGTCCCATACATTGGGACAAATATAGGACAAAATATTGTTTATGTCATTTGAATAAAGATTCATGTAAGAATCACATGTGAAAAATGATTGATCTTTTTAAAAAAAATCTTTTACAATTTCCTTCTTTTTCCCTCACTCTAATACTTTGTTGTTGAATCTCTGTCATTTTCTTGTACATCTTTTGGTAGTCTAGATTTTGCTGATCACACTGAGTTTTAACATGCTTCTCTACTTGCCAAAGAATACTAAAACTACCGCACAATTGCACTCATATCATGAAGGCAGTGGCACCCCACTCCAGTACTCTTGCCTGGAAAATCCCATGGATGGAGGAACCTGGTAGGCTGCAGTCCATGAGGTCGCTAAGAGTTGGACACAACTGAGTGACTTCACTTTCACTTTTCACTTTCATGCATTGGAGAAGGAAATGGCAACCCACTCCAATGTTCTTGCCTGGAGAATCCCAGAGAGAGAGGAGCCTGGTGGAAGGCCGTCTGTGGGGTCACACAGAGTCAGACACAACTGAAGCGACTTAGCAGCAGCAGCAGCAGCAGCAGCACATGCTCGTAAAGTAATGCTCAAAATTCTCCAAGCCAGACTTCAGCAATATGTGAACCGTGAACTCCCTGATGTTCAAGCTGGTTTTAGAAAAGGCAGAGGAATCAGAGATCAAATTGCCAACATCTGCTGGATCATGAAAAAGCAAGAGAATTCCAGAAAAACATCTACTTATGCTTTATTGACTATGACAAAGCCTTTGACTTTGTGGATCACAAGAAACTGTGGAAAATTCTGAAAGAGATGGGAATACCAGACCACCTGACCTGCCTCTTGAGAAATCTGTATGCAGGTCAGGAAGCAACAGTTAGAACTGGACATGGAACAACAGACTGGTTCCAAATAGGAAAAGGAGTACATCAAGGCTGTATATTGTCCCATGCTTATTGAACTTCTATGCAGAGTACATCATGAGAAATGCTGTATTGGAAGAAACACAAGCTGGAATCAAGATTGCTGGGAGAAATATCAATAACCTCAGATATGCAGATGACACCACCCTTATGGCAGAAAGTGAAGAGGAACTCAAAAGCCTCTTCATGAAAGTGAGAGAGGAGAGTGAAAAAGTTGGCTTAAAGCTCAACATTCAGAAAATGAAGATCATGGCATCTGGTCCCATCACTTCATGTCAAATAGATGGGGAAACAGTGGAAAGTGTCAGACTTTATTTTTTGGGCTCCAAAATCACTGCAGATGGTGATTGCAGCCATGAAATTAAAAGACGCTTACTCCTTGGAAGGAATGTTATGACCAACCTAGATAGCATATTCAAAAGCAGAGACATTAATCTGCCAACAAATGTCTGTCTAGTCAAGGTTATGGTTTTTCCTGTGGTCATGTATGGATGTGAGAGTTGGACTGTGAAGAAAGCTGAGCACTGAAGAATTGATGCTTTTGAACTGTGGTATTGGAGAAGAGTCTTGAGAGTCCCTTGGACTGCAAGGAGATCCAACCAGTCCATCCTAAAGGAGATCAGTCCTGGGTGTTCTTTGGAAGGAATGATGCTAAAGCTGAAACTCCAGTACTTTGGCCACCTCATGCAGAGTTGACTCATTGGAAAAGACTCTGATGCTGGGAGGTATTGGGGGCAGGAGGAAAAGGGGACAACAGAGGATGAGATGGCTGGATGGTATTACCGACTCAATGGACATGAGTTTGAGTGAAATCCGGGAGTTGATGAAGGACAGGGAGGCCTGGTGTGCTGCTATTCATGGGGTTGCAAAGAGTCGGACACGACTGAGCTGAACTGAACTGTCCTCTACTTACAAGTGGTATGTCTTTATAGAAACTTGATTGTGTTCTAATTTGGGTTAAAAAATAACATTCTTTTGGTTTACTGACAGAGAACTTAATTGCATAAGCAAAGCAGTGAGATTTATTTGCTCAAGTATGTGAACATTCTAGGGTACAGCACAGACTCATATCATAAAATGTCTTCTTGATTTTTCTTTCTGCTTGATTCAGCTCTCTTCTGAGTTTTGGCTTCATTCTCCACCTCCTCTCAGGTTCAAATCCATAGGAAATAAAGTTGCTTCTGGATGCTTCAGTTTCAGGTCTTTGGCACTGATTGGCCTGCCTAGAATCACATGTCCATTCTGAACCAATTAATGGCATTCTGCAGAGTATTAGTGGTTTCCTAAGACATTTTTGGGGGGATTACCATCAGTATTAAGGCAGATTGGAAGCTTCGTGAGAAAAGTCGAGATAGCTTTGACAACTAAACGCGGTCAACGAGTCAGTAGCGCCCAACTTCTTCATTGGAGGCGCCCTCACAGAGTAACCTGGCCAGGCCGAGTGGACCCACGCAGAGAGGAGCCACGCCCCTCCTGGAGCCACGCCCCTGGCGGCCCTCTCTGTGACGCGTTACTTCCGGGCTCGGGACATCCGCATCCGGGTCATGCTGCACTTCTGCCTGTAGTAGTGTGTGACTCGCGGCGGTGCGGCGCCGTCAGCGTTCTCTTGCCGGTGTGATCCGCCGAAGTGCCTGCAGGCGGGGAGCCCCCGCGGCTTTGCGCTGAGAAGGACGGGCAGGGGACCTGGGAGCGAGCGGCGGCAGGGCTCCGCCGTTCGGGGGCGGGCTGGCAGCTCTGCTCCTTCGCTTGCTGCTGTCTATGGGAAGCGGGAGCCAGCCCTGAGGAGTCCTCAGCGGGTAGCGACCCCCTTCCCCGGCTCGCCTGCCCGCCCCGCCGGGGAGGGCGGAAGATGCCGGTGAAGAAGAAGAGAAAATCTCCTGGGGTGGCAGCGGCAGCGGTGGAAGACGGAGGCCTCAAAAAGTGTAAAATCTCCAGGTACCGCCGCCCCCTGCCCTTCAGTCTTTTCTTTTGCTTCAGGACCGAAAGAGGAGGCGGCCGGCCAGGCCTCGGGCCGGGGAGAGGCGAGCCCCCTCTGATAAACCGGGGTGGCAGGCGCCGGACCGCGTGAGTCTGTGCCGGGCTCCACCTCGTGTTGGGTTGTGTGCTCAGCGCCGCTGAAGGACTCTTGAGAGTCGCTTCCCGTCCGACTCTGCGTGCCGGAGAGGGTGGGGGAGACGAGTACCCCCAGTTCTCTAAGCCTCCCCCGCCCTCAATCCAGACCTGGCAGTGTACAGATCCGTGCAAGGGTCACTTCTAGAATTTCTCTGTAGACTGTGAAGAAAGGAGCAGAGCGCGAGGAATTTCGTCCTGACTGCTGCTTTGGGAGTCATAGAAAGAGAAGCTCCTTGTGCTGGAATTGGCCTCCAGATTTAGTATATGGAGTGATCTAACCCGCACCATCCCAGCAGGAGCCCCATTTTCTGGAAGCATAGTGCCTCCACCTGCCAAATAAAGTGCTTGGCTATAGTGCCTCCATAGCCAAGTCACTGGGTGCAAAGTTGAAAAGGCCCTGCATGCATTTTGTTGTTTAGCCATCAGGATACTGTTAGCTCTCAACATAAATATTAATAATTTGAGAGCTATTATACTCTGCATTTCTTGGAGAAAAAGCAAGGCAGAGTTGTAGTTGTATAGTGCCTTGGTTCCGTTGTAGCATGTCATTAAGGCATTACAGCAACACTGTATGCTGCAAAAAAATCATTGCAATTTACGTGTCAGAAGAGGGTTTTTTAAATCTCCTTATTGGATGTCTTGACTGTCTTACTGGTTGGCACTTAATGTAAGAACTTAAGATGCTACCATTTAAAGTAGCCAGCATTATTAAGAGGAGATAATGATAGAGCTCTCCTTAAAGAGAAATCTGCTTAAAATGTAAGGTAGGTGACCTCTTTAGTCTGCTTCATCTTTTTTGTAATTAGTTGGATTTTTCCTCTTATTAACTGGTTGGTGGAAGAGCCCGAGGGTATTTGACTATTACTGTGAAAAATACTGCTGTATTCTTATACCTCTTAACTCATACTAGAATTTGACATATACTCCACTAGCTCATATTTGTATGAAGCATGCAAATTAGATTTCTTTTACTTTAACTTGTAGCAATCTTAAAATGTATAACGTATTAAAAGTATTTAAATTAAGCACATTAAAACAGCTGAGCCATTAGTATTAGCACTCAGGTGATACTTTGCTCTGTCAACTTAAAATTTTTATTTGGCACCCTTATTTTATATTACATTACTATTACATAGTTGCAGAAGTTATAGCATTCCTGTCACTGTGGTAGTATAACTGAGCTCCTTGAGAAAAGTTTCTCTATTCGTTAAATCTTAGAGGCCACTTACGAACTTTCTAAATTTAAATTATTTTATGAAAAAGATAGATCCTGGGATTAAATTGCTTTGGCTCAATTATTTGAACTGGTATGATCTATTTTCTTTCTTTTTAATCTGTGGAATCTAATTATACCTTAAGCCCTATATTATCTTTTATCTTTAAAATGTTTAAGCTTGGTAGATGGTAAATAAACAACTCGTAATATATAATATTCTGAAATATTGATTCACTGGGTATCAAAATATACTTTGTAAGGTTCATTTTCAAATTATACACATATAGAATTTCTATGCAAATCAGCAGAATCACTGTAAAGATTTATATTTTCCCAACTATCAGTCCTGCATTGAGACCATTAGATTGAACTTCTGTGTGGTCTTTTGAAATCTGGGAGCAATAATTTTAGTGATATTTTTGGTAGTTGATAGTGAGCAAAGTAGCATTTGGGCTTTGTTAGCCAGAAATTTTTATGTGTAGATTACTGTTTCAAATTGCATATATTTAACAATTCCAGTTTTTCCCTGTAACACCAACTGTAAAAAAAAAGAGAGAGAGAGACTTTGGTTTGAATTGAAGTAGTTCATATTGAACTTAGCTTTTCACTAAAAGTTGAGACTTGATAAAATTCTTAGGCATTTGTGTGTTTTCTAAGCTATTGCAGATCCCAACCCCCTGCTAGACTAATAAGTGGAGAGGAACATTTTTCAAGCAAGAAGTGCCTGGCTTGGTTTTATGAGTATGCAGGTAATGAAATTAATATAAGAAGATATCAGTCACATGCTTTAAAACTTTTTTTTTTTTGGTTCATTCATTTGACAAATATTTATTGCAGGCCTGCTGTGTGTTAGTGCTGTGTGATGAGATCAGGGTCAAGACTGAGGATTATGGTTAGGCTAAGAATTTCGTGCCCTTTCAGGCTGATATCTTTTTAAATATGTAATTCAGTATATGTTTAGTGGGTAGGGTGAAACTCATTTACTGTTAGTAAAATTTGTAAATAGATTCATCATTGGTTTATGTCCATTGGCTACAGTAGAGTTAGTATTCTGGAAAACAGTGTGTAATAGAACATTTTATACTTTATATGGTTCTTGTTTTTCTTTTCAGTTTTCTTTGAAGTTTTTCTGAACCATAAGCTTGTATTTTCTGAAACTTTTTTTTGTGAAACTTTTGGGAAGACATAGTAAAAGATTTAAAACTCATATATCATTCCATGACAGTTTTCCCCTTTAATGCTGCCGTCTATGGGGTCACACAGAGTTGGACACGACTGAAGCGACTTAGCAGCAGCAGCAGCACAGTCATTTATTTAGCCATTCACTTCCACTGGAGATGCAATAATAAATAAGGAAGTAAACTGGTTAGTATAGTATTCTATATGCTATTAATATATTAGGAAGATGCACTGTGAGAGTTCATAGGAGGAGTATATAACCCAACCTTGAAAGTGTCATTGAAAATTTCTTGAAGAAGCTATTTTAACCTGCACTAAATCCTATAGGTGGTGAATGAACAACTCTAGGTCTAGGATGAGGCTAGTTCAAAGGTAAAAATCAAAAGCCTGGGATGAGGCCAGAGTTAAGTATATGAAAAAGAAACTTGTTTCTCATTTATTATTAACTTCTTCATAGCAGTTAAAGGGGAGATTAATTCATATTAACTTTTATACATTTTTTTCCCCATAGAATCATTAGAATGATTTAGTTCTTTTTGGAATTATTGGTTTTAAATCTGCCCTCCACCCCCAACTGTTTCCTTCTTTTACCTGCCTCCCTGTTTGGGTTTTTTGGAGATTTTTCCCCCTTTTACCTATCATCCTCAGAGTGTTTGTTTAGAATAAAACACTGTATATGCAGTCATTGTCTTATATTTAGTGATAATAAGGCTTAGATCTCAAGGGAATTTTGAACTTAAGATTTAGTTTTTTAGGTTATGTATGGAAAAAGACTATTTTGAGAGACAGTAGCTTCACTGTTGGTATCCTCTGAGCAATCTCAACAATATAATTTAAAAATTGTTTAGTAACAGAACAGATTCTTTATAGACCAGAAAAGCTGCTATTACTGGCATCCCAAGACAACCACTAACCCAAATTAAATAGAGGGAATTCATTTTCTTTTGACCTCCATTTGAAATGTTGACCCAGTATTCAAAATGCCAGTTTTACTGGTATGCATGGCAAGATAGAGAATCAAAGGCTGGTCATCTTATTTCACCTATAAAGGGTACTAGATACATAAAATTAATTAGTCTTTTTTTTTTTTTCCTTTCATGCTTGATTGTTTTACTTCTCATAGGGACTTTCCTGGGTAGCATAGGATTAGATTTAGTTAAGCATTTATTTTCTGTGCCAACATTTTTTAATAGCAAACTAATTGCTATCTTTATTTTTTATTATCTAATTTTTTTCCTGTGACCATTCTGCTAAGTAGTTGGTGGTATTCTTGTTTTATAGATGAGAAACAGGCTTAGATCAAGTAATTTGCCCAAGATCATACAATGACAAGAGCCTGGATTCAAACCCCAGTCATTCTGACCATGTAGCCTATGCTTAGCTGCTACTATCTTGTTTTAAAATTTGTACGTGGCAGCCAGTTTTCTTTTTCCAAAAAAAATATTAGTAAGTATACTTGAGGTTAACTAATATTCTGTCATTCATCTAATGATGCATATTTAGGGAGCACTTTATTCATGTGTCAGGCACTGTGCTGAGTGCTGGGAATATAGTGGTGAACAAGTCAGACAAGATCCCTACCCTTTGGGGACTTGCCTTCTAATGGGGAAGACACAGTAAGTAAGCAAGATAATTACACATGGTGGAAGATTATAAAAGTAATGTGGTGTGATGCAGGGATGGAAAGTAGAAAGTTGGGATAGACTTTAAAATAAACTGACTAGGGAAGGCCTCTCTGGAGATTACTTCAATCAGAGACCTAAATGATGAGGAGGTGCTAGTTGTCTGTCAGTTAGAGTAACTGAGATGGCCTTGTTTAAAATGGTGGCAATAATTGTGCCTTCTGAGATAAAACATGTAAAGAAAACACTTAGTACTGTACCTGGTATGTAGTTAGAACCCAATAAATGTTAGCTATTATTAAAAGGGTGATAGTATTGCAGCATCAGATTTACTGGTTGTATATTTTTACAATACTGTTCCAAAAAATTAACAATGTAGCTCCTATGTAGCTTATGTTTAAGGTGCTGTGTCATGCTTTGAGCAGATTTTTTTTTTTCGCCTGAGCATTTGCTCTGGCTGGCATTGTTTTAGACCCTGCAGATATAGCTGGGGACTATATGGTTATTAAACCATCAGAAAATTGATTTTCTTTTAAATTTTAAAAGCGTTTCCTGGAGGAGGAAGTGGCAACTCACTCCAGTATTATTGGCTGGAAAATCCCATGAACAGAGAAGCCCGGCAGGCTGCAGTCCATGGGGTCACAAAAGAGTCTGACACAGTTGAGCGAAACAACTGCAACAAAATGTTTTACCACAAATCTTGTTAATAAGATACTGTAGGTCATAAGTGGTGTGTGAAAGGTCTTCCCTTTCATAAGACCTCTCATTTTGAGTGATACTTGCATTGGCAAGGATTCAGGAATATATTAGGCCTGTTGTTGAAGAAAGGTGTTGGAAGTGAAAAGGCATTTTAAAGTCTTAAAAAGAATCAAAAAAGGGGGATATAATTGCTTAGTCCTAGTAAACTGACTTAGCAGCAGCAGCAGTAAAGTTACCAGCTGGTAGAGTGAACTAAATCATTTTCATAGCTTCTTAAGTTGGGTAGAAACCCATATTGTGCCTGAAATAGTTAAATTCTACTCCAGAGGTTTTACCCTGGAAGTAGTTTTATTGGAAGAGTTTGTTTGAAGAAGTATAATTGATGTTATGTGGTCTGGGGAAAAGAATATTATAGTATAGACTTGGTTTTAGATTTAGATTGTTATTTGTTTTGTGAAAGTCACTTGACATTTACAAAAAGGTCTTATATGTATCTTATATATCTTTATATAACAGTTTAATTTGATTTTTATCAAATTTTAATCAGTAGTCTCCCATTTTCCAGGGAGGCTATTTTTTATGACAGTAACTGATATTTCTTGATATGACTCTTCAGCTTTCTCTTAATAATTACTAGTGATGGCAGTGTGGAGGACAAGTTTGCTTTCTTGCTGCATTAGAAAAGTTTAAAATATATTTCAATCATGACTTAAAAAAACTTTGTTTTCTTCCATTCAGTTCTTTATCTGGTTTTTATTTTCATCCAAACCACATATAAGGATGCACATTCGGTTATTTTTTTAACACCTTAATTATGTATGTGTGCTTTTAAAATTATGTAATTAACACATTTTCATAAAAAGTCTCCAAATGTATATTAGGAAGTGAAAGTTTCCTATAATTATCACTCCTTAACCTTTTAACATTTCACTGTATAAAAAAGTACAATGCTTATTTAGACCAAAGAATTTTTAAAACATTTAGTTTCAGATCATGTGTTAATATCATCTTAGCAGTCTGGACCTCATCTGAGACAATAAAAGCTTAACTGGTCCCATGCTGGGTAGTTACATTTTTCTACTAAGAAAAGCCATAGGACATTGGCCCCATGTTGTGCTTATGAACTAAAGATGGTGATATAAAATGCCACCTGAGTAGCCTTGGTCTAGTCCATGACATATAAGCTGGAGTATTTTTAGTCCTTAAGAAAGGAAACAAGTTTCTCTTAGCTACTTTAATGTTTGAAGACTATTTTCTTTCAAAAACCAGGTGTGGTAAACATATTTGTATCATATCTAGTTTTAAATTTTATTTTAGCCTTTTAAATTGAGGTATATTATTATATTAATTTCAGGTATACAACATAATGATATATGATTTTATAACAAAATTATTACCACCTGTCACTACGCATGGCTACAAATTTTGTTTCCTTGTGATAAGAACTTTTAAGAATTTACTCTCTTAGCTACTTTGAAATACTCGAAATAGTATTATTAACACTATAGTCATCCTGCTCCATGTTACATCCTCAGGACTTACTACGTTTGGAAGTTTGTGCCTTTTGACCACCTTCACTCATCTTGCCCACCCTTGCCTCTGGCAACCACCAATCACTTCTCTGTATTTGAGTTTGATTGTTTTTGGTAGATTGCTTATACAAGTGAGCTCATGTTGTATTTCCCTTTCTCTGACTTGTTTCACTTAGCAGAATGCCCTTGAGGTTCATCTATGTTGTTGCAAATTTGTTTTACTCTTACCAAGCAAAAGATAACATAAAAAATAGGAAAATTGATATACTGACTTATGTTTAGTGTTACTAAGGGAAAAAATAGGAAAAATGTCCTTAATTTTTGAACTAATAATAGACATAGCTAATTGAGGGATTAAGCATTTATTTTTACATTAAGATTACATAGTATTCATGCTTTACTTGGAAAATTTCTCATTCTGGAATCTCAATGTAGCCATTTTCTTATATCAGTATTGTTATATCTTAAAAAATATTAAATTTTTACGGATATATTTCAGAAGGTTAATGAATGACCATCTGTTTTAGTAAGAAACAGATATTCTCCTCTGTTTACTGTCTTGAATTGTGGGTTGGTACTGGCACATTCTAGTAGAATAAGGAGCTCAAACCTTGTTCTTTTTCAAATTGATGCATTGTCAAAAACTTTCTTCAGAGGAAGCTCTCAGTAAATGTATTTTTAAGGATAGAGTCAAGTGATTGTACAACCTAGTGATTGTCATTAATGTTTGTTTTTATGTCCTTTATTATATTTTATAATGTGTTCAAAGAGGATTTCAAAGTTAAAAAAATTTAATCTGTACAAATATTCATACTTTATCAACGGTATGTAAAAATTCAAAGTCAGTTATTCACAAAAAAATGTTATGTATTCATAAATTCCTTTAACACAGTGGCTTCTGTTTTATGTTGATATAAAGTTATAACAATAAAATATATAAATTATTTTTGTCTTTGAAGGTCCTGATGAAGTTGTAGGGCCAGAAGGAATGGAAAAATTTTGTGAAGACATTGGTGTTGAACCTGAAAATGTATGTTTTATTTTTAAGTAGAATGGAATGCAAGTGGGGTATAGAATATTCATAAATTTCTAAAAATTGGAACAGTTTAATCTTATAAGAAAATTTTGTTTCTTCATGAATATTGCAGATTTTCATTTAGGTTTTTTTAAGTGAATTTAACTTGGGCATGTATTATCTTTCTTGATATAAATGTCTTTTGTAATAGAGTAAGAGAGATTCTACCTTCAGAAACTGTTAGAATATTTTGCTTTTAAGAAATTGACCCATCTAAATTTCTTTACAGTTAATAATTCCAGAGATTGTACTCTTTAATAGTTGAAGGATGGAAATAATTGTATAAAAATGCTCTCCATGATAAATATAGACATGATAATCTCTGTGCTGACTTCTCCCCTATCCTTTATGTTCTGTTCTTTCCAGATTATTATGTTAGTTTTAGCGTGGAAATTGGAGGCTGAAAGCATGGGATTTTTTACCAAGGAAGAATGGTTAAAGGGGATGACTTCATTACAGTAAGAAATTTTTTTAAAAAACAAATTTGATGGCCTATTTGAAAATCTTAATTGATATTTTGTGCTTCGTAATTTCAGGACTAAGTCTTCACCTTAAATTAGTTTTATCTATAATAATCAGTTTAGGATTGAAAAAAATTATATTATGGTCTTTGCCAAATGAACAGTTACTCCATTTTTCATATTTCCTAAGAAAGAATCTTTAAGAACAGTTCTGTTAAAACCCACCTATTCTCCTGATGCATGAACTAGAGCTTTATGATAGAAGTTATTTATTCATGGAATGTTTGAGCAATGAGGGACTTCCTTCTCAAAATACAGAATTCTACTACGTGAGTAGTTTGTTCTTAAACAGTTCTGAGCTCTGGGACCTCCTCTCTCTTCAGTTTTATACTTAACTTAAAAAAGAAATTTGAAGTGACTTACATGACAGTTTTAAAGAATAAAAGAAATATTGTTTGGCAATAAGTAAATAAATAAATAAATAAGTGTGCAACATTTAGCCATTTTATAGTTGTATACTTTCACATTGTATGCTGCTTTTGAATGCTTTTATAAGTTACAAAATTACTTCTTTTTCACAAAATTGCTTCTTTATAAAAATGATTTTGGCTTTCCAGAGTACAGTGTGCTTAGTTTCAGTTGGTAATTGTGTGTTAATTTTATATTATGTCATATTCCTAATGTTCACCCAGGAAATAATAATCAACATTCTAAAATAGAGCAAGCATAAATTTATATTTTTGGAGCCCCAAACTGGAGGTTAATTAGCTTCCTGTTGTATGATTTTAATTAACATGCTTAACCTTGTTTGCCTATCCTTAACTTTCAGGATACCTGATTTTTCAAGTGTATTTGTTCATATGAAACTTAAATATTTTTGAATTTTCAGTGTCTAATGTTTCTTAAACCAGGATTAACATTTAGATATTTTATGTGTGTATATACAAACACATAGATATAAAGAAAAGAGAACACAAAGTCAACTCTCTCACTTTTATTATTTCTAGATGAGATGAGGAGTCTGAAATTCAGAGAGGTGAAGAACATTTTTGCCCAAGTTTACATAGTTCCTATGGAACTAAGGATAGCAGAGCTAGAATTTTAATTTCCTGATGACCAGTCTACCATACTGCAGTTCCTATTGTGGCATTCCTTTGTATTTTCCTTTGTTAGCAGTCTTTATAAAATAGAAGGCCATTATTAACTTTTAAAATCATAGTGTTTATAACCAAGACCGCAGATTCTGCCATTCATCTAGGTGTCATAACATGGCAGATTAAAATAATGTTGCTTCTGAAATTCTTTGAGCTGTTTGCCACCATTTAATTAAATTTTTAGAGAAAGATAAATATACAGGAGTATGCAAAGAATATAAAGAATTTCATACAGCTCAGTCTGTTTTATTAAAACCTGTATTGGTTGTCACGTAGCTCGTTAATTGTGAGACCTTTTATTTGGCATTACAGTTGCTTTTTGTACTCTTCTGCTGCTGCTTTTGTCCTCCTTTTTTCAATATCTCAGCTAACAAGTGTTTGCATATTTTTAACCCAAAAGTTTCTCATTGCTTTTGAATAACTTGATATTATATAAGGAGCCTCTGTATAACATATATAAACAAAAATGTTTCTAGTATTTGCATATGGCTTTAGGTATATGCTAGGAAAATTGATGAACCCATGAACATGTTGATTATTAGCAAATCTTTCCAGCAGGAAGTTCACAGGCTTTATATAATAAAAGCAATATTTAGCACTTAAAATTGACCCAGAGGTTTTTGTTTCACTCATGTGTTATCCCCTACCCATTTGCCTAGAGCTCTATAGTGTAGAGCCTTGAAGTTACTAAAATTAGGCAAGCATTCTTGACTCGGAAAATAGTTTTTTTCCTCTGATGATCTAGATTGCTATGTGATGTACAAAGTATCTTTTCTTAGTTGGGTAAGTCTTATTATCCCCTGAATATTCTTATAAGGAATCTGCATAAAATAGTTTTCAATGTAAACCAAGAGAGACAGAGCTCTTAGTTTTTTAAAAAATGTATAGTTTTCTAGTATACTTGGTTTTTACAATTATAAAGTGTAAAATTTTACAGACTTCATTGTTTTTATAGTTGTTTCTATTTTTAGGATTTAATTTAACCTGAACATGGTTATTTGATGACTCCTGAATCACTTTAATGTAATTATCAGCTGTTTCAAATTAATTAATTTTAACCCTTAGAAAACTTGAGTAGAGCTCTGCTAAAGAATAGAAACAGTCTGATAGTTAAGACATACATTATGGTCAAGAATAGTAGAATATCATAATCATGGTTAATTAAAATCTGTAATTGTGTAATACTTAACTGTTTTCAGAATACTTTTTTTGAAAACATTTATTTATTTTAAAGCTGTTATTCACACAGACTTTCCATAACTGAATTGTTGTTTTCTCTTGTTTGAAAGAATTTATGGGTATGAATTTGTACATAATTGGAGTAGAATGGTCATTTTGTAAGTTTTGGGGATGTGATTGCCATATCCTTTCCAGATATTTTGCTCTATTTTGTTTTCATTGTTGTTTATTAATAGTCAAATTTCCCTTCAAGTCAGATTTAATTTAATAGATATTTACCCTTATTTTATCTAAGATACTGTGCTGCTTACTGGTGATCACAGTGAGGCATGGGACACAGCTTTTACTTAGTTACATTCTAGCAGGGTGGGAGAGTGTTACAATACTGTAAATATAAATAAATCCCCAGTGGCTCAGCGATAAAGAATGTGCCTGCAATACAGGAGATGTGCGCTCCATCCCTGGGTCAGAAAAGCCCCCTGGAGAAGGAAGTGGCAACCCACTCCAATATTCTTGCCTGGGAAACCCCATGGCAGAGGAGCCTGGTGGGCTACAGTCCACGGGGTCTCTGAAGAGTTGGATACGACTGAGAAACAAACCATAGATCCATGTGGGATGGGACAAGTGCTGAGTAAAAGTAACAGATACTGTGAAAGCACAGCTGCTAAGGAGATTAATTACCACTGAGTAGACAGGCAAGTCTTTGCTATGGGTGTAGTGTTTGAACTAGACCTTTGAACAATGATTAGGATTTTGATGGTTGAGGATATAGAAAAATGTTTCAAGAGAAAACTGTGAGCAGAGCCTTGAGAAGGAAAAACATATGTCTAGTTTGCTGGAATCAAAAGGTACATAAAAGAAACTGAAAGCAGTTTTAAACTCCAGATAGTTGAGATATGGCTGCATTATGCAGGACTTTGAGTAATATGTTGAGAGAGTTTAAACCATATGTTTTAGATTGGGAAGGCACCAGGTTATTGAGCACAGGAATTATCAAAGATTTGGGGGATGATTTCAATAGAGTTGATTTTTTAAAAAAATGTTTTAAGATCATATACTCTTGAAAATCTTAAGGAAAACTGTGAACCTTATCCTCGTTGTAATGCACATATGTTGCTACACACAAAATGTTGCATATGGATCTTCTTCCTTGGATCTATAGTGGCAAGATTCCAAGGATACTTGAAAATTTTATTCTGCCATACTTACTGGAGCAAAGGACTTTTCTCACATGTACCAGCTGAAAGCTTGTTGTTGGAGCAAAGATGAATTACCATGCTGTTAGAGAAAATTGTGGGCATAGATCTTTGAAAAGAGTATACTTGATTATGATCATGAAGAAAGAATAGGATCTGATCAGAACGGTAGTACACTAAGCTGTCTTCCAGTAGACTACAAATTGTATACCCTCTGGTCTCCATATTGAGCTCTGTACTTTGAAGAGTAAAGGCTTGACGGACTTTACTTTCCTACAGAAGAGATGAATGGGGAACATTTATATAATTTTTTTTGGTGAGAGTAGAAGATTTGAGTAGATTGTATGCTATACTGTGTGTGGCATATGATTTATCATTCACTTAGCATTTGGGGCCCAAGTACCAGTTGTTGGTGTGGTTCTTCTCCTTTGCTCTCCCGCAGAGTCACCATGACTGTTTCAGAATGCCCCCTCTCCACATTTCCAAATGCCTCCAGAGGTGGAATTTTTGTATTGAGGTCAATAGACCTGATTCAGAGAATGTTCTAAATCCATAACTTTGTGAATAAAATTCTTCGTATTATAGCATCAGTGTGTCACAGCATTCTTATTAGGACTTGAAGATTAAGGAAGAAAACCTCACTTAGACCTAAATGAAAATTTTCTCTCATTTTAAAGGTCATTAATGAAGCAGAAATTCAAGTCTCTCTTAATAGAATGTTTAACAATATTCAGGAAATTAATCCCTAAGCCTTTATGTTGAAATTTAAACCCATTTCTATTCATTCTAACAGCAGTGACTTTGAAGATGGTTATTGTATTGTGCCAGTGTTCCCTGAAAACTATAGTTTTATTTGATATTCAAAAGTAGACTATTCTTATTTTCCATGCTGTACTGCTTATAGTACGTGTTTCTTTTTAGTTCAGAAGAAATATTCTTCCTACACTTGCTGAGTTAAGAGGTATCAAGATTATTAGCTCCTGTGAGTCTATTTTGGAGCTAGATTAAATATCAGAATTGTCTGTTAATAACAGCTTGGGTGTGTTTACTGGTTTTGCTGGCTTCAGCCATGTCTTTATGATGTTCCTGATAAATGTGGAAATTTGTGTTTAACCTAGCCTGTCAAGCTAAAATTGTGTTACACATTTAATACATGATCCTCATTAGTAACCTTATGGCTGTCTCATTGTTTTTGTGTTTTTAAAATGAGAAACAGACTGGAAAAGATTAAATAACTTGCTTAAAGCCACATGGCTGGAAGTGGAAAAATTGGAATTTCAGTTCTCTGTTTGACTTGAAACTTTGTTCTTTATCTCTGTATTATTGAGGTCTCATCCTAAGTAATATTGTTACTTTGTGTACCTCCCTGGAGCAGAAAATGGCAACCCATTCCAGTGTTCTTACCTGGAAATTGCATGGACAGAGGATCCTGGTGGGCTACCTACCATCCATGGGGTCACAGAGTCGGACATGACCGAGCACACACAACTGTGGAATGTAAAATATTTGGAAAGGATTGTAATCTCTTAGATTATCTCCTAGAGAGACTTGTTAGTCACTACTTACACACTTAACAATTCTGTTTGAACTATAGTTTTCCACTAACCTTTTCCCAGATGGGAATTTTGAAACCTTTTGTAATACGTCATTTACTTTGTGTTTTATTTTTGATACTCATACCTTTATTTAACAGTTTTGGAATGCTGGGGCCTATATGCCAGGCCCCATGTTAATACTATGAGGACGATTTTTGAATTCTGGAGGTATTGAGAGAAAAAAAGCTTTTAAAGTAGGGAGGTATCCTTTAACTTGTTTTACCTCCTGAATCTCAAGTCTGTTAAGATTTTGTGTGAAAATGTGAGTCACATCATTAAAAAAAAATGTGAAAAGCTGCTGATGAAGCTCAAAGATGTAGAAAACGAGGCCCCTACTTAAAGGTAGGTCCTGATGGGAATGGGAGCACCTGTGACTAGTCACTTCTAATACTAGGACCTTTGGTTCTCAGTTGACAACTCTGGAGATACTCAAGTTTTGAGATGTCCCAGTTTTCAAACACTATTATAATAGCATATAATCTGAGAATTTGTTTCTTTTGCTTATTATTCTGGTAGAAGTTAACTGCATTTTCAACTTTCATTAAAACTTTTTCATAGAATGAAGAATGTTTGCACTAGTAGAAGCCATTTATTGAAATAGTAAATAATAAATTTCTCATAAATGATAAGAATAAATTTTTTTTGTTTCTTCTTGAAACATTTTGTGTACATATTTGTATGTAAGGAAGTAGGCCCCAGACAAATTAAATGATTAACTTATCCAAACTTTGATTTCCATTTCTGGCAGTTACAGCATCCTAAATATGCAAGCAAATCATTTCCCATCTTACATACCTAAATGTTAGTTAAAATATAAAACATCTGTTAAAAAACATACTTGTACTTGACTATAGAAAAATAAATCAGAAGCCAAAAATTACGAGAGATGGTAATTCCATAGGGCTCTATGGAGCTGGCATTTATCCTGAGGATACCTGCCTATTCTTAGTCACTTGGATTAACCTTTTATGCCTGTTGGGAACTGTAGACAAATTGCAATGAGAATCATGTTAAAACCTCTCACATTTAGTTATTGATGCCAAATCTATCCAATAGAGGGAGACTTGTTTGCTTGGGCTTGGTAACATATGCAGTTGGAGACAGTGGGCTTCTAGTTGAGAGAATTCCTAACTAAAAGTGCTTTTTGGGGAGTTCCCTGTTGGTTAGGATCTCAAGACTTTCACTTTCATGGTCCTGGCTGGGTTCAGTTGCTGATTGGGAACTGAGATCCTGCAAGCTGAGAGGCATTGTCAAAATAAAGAGCTCTTTGTCGTGAGGATGTAGACACAATCCAAAAATGCATTTTACTATTGTCTCAGGTAATTAGTACTTCCATGTGTTTAGTGGAAGCAGGTCTTCTGTACAGGAAAGCATTTTAAATAGAAGCCTCAGTTTCTTCAGAGAAAAGTTCAGTGATCGTTAACAATCAGAAATCACTAAACAAGTTGGGAAACAGATCTTAAACTTCAAAATAAGACTCTTTAAGGTTAGTATTTTGAGTTACTACAATCTCAGTATAAAATAACTACATTAATGTGTATTAAAAAAAAAAGAATGGTTTCAGATGATCAGATTTCAGATAATTTCTAAAAGTGAAATATATAAAAGATTTAAAACTCAGTAGAGAACTAACTGCAAAGGAGATGGATATAATAAAATGGTGATGTACCATATTTGAGGAAAATAGAAAAGAGACTAAGAGCTATAGTGGATTAATTTTTTAAA
The DNA here is from genome assembly GCF_032405125.1 of Capricornis sumatraensis. Classification (NCBI taxonomy): domain Eukaryota; kingdom Metazoa; phylum Chordata; class Mammalia; order Artiodactyla; family Bovidae; genus Capricornis; species Capricornis sumatraensis. The sequence continues at coordinate 7,604,821 of NC_091084.1, forward strand.
ATTAATTTTGAGTGTGTTCTGTGAATTTTGAATATGTCCTCTGTATTCTAGATTTAAGTCCTTCATTGAATATGTGACTTGAAAATGTTTGCTCCGTGTCTGTAGCTTGTGTTTTTATTCTTTTACAAGGACTTTTATACAGAATAAAAGTTTTAAATTTTGATGGTTTATTAGTTTTTTCCTTCTTATGTGTTTTAAGTGTCAAGTCTAAGAATTCTTTGCCTAGCCATAGATCCTGAGGACTTTTCCTTATTTTTTTTTCCTAGAAGTTCTATATTTTTACATTTTACTTTTAAATCAGTGGTGCATTTTGAATTGATTTCTATCAAAGGTATGAGACTTAGATTTTTGGTTTATTTCTTTATCTGTGGATATCCATTTGCACCACTACCATTTGGTGCAGAAACTCTTTCTCCTATTGAGTTGCTTTTTACCTTCACCAAAAAGCAACTGGACTTAACCTTGTGTGGTCTCTTCTGGGTTCCCTGTTCTGTTCTGTTGATCTTCTTCCAATACCACACAGTCTGCATTACTATAACTGTGTACTCAGTCTTGAAGTCAGGTAGGCTGATTCATCTTTTCTCGAATTTTTTTTAGCTACTACAGTTTTTTTAAACCTCCTTTTTCTTTCTTGGTCACACTGTGTGGCGTGTGGAATCTTAGTTCCCCGACCAGAGAGTGAAACCTATGCTAGGAATGGAGTCTTAACCACTGGACCACCAGGGATGTTCTGCTATTACAGTCTCTTTGTTTTTCCAAAAATTTTCGAATAATCTTACATATTTACAAAAAATCTGAGATTCTTGTTAAAGTGCATGTGAATTTGAGAACTGACATCTTTACTCTTTGACTCTTCCAAGATAGATATGTCTCCATTTACGTAGGTGCTTGGCTTCTTTCATCATTTCTTTGTAAAACATGGATGTCCTGTACATGTATTCTAAGAATTAAACCTAAATATTTTGTCTTTATTTTGGTTACTGTAAATATTGTATGTTTAATTTTAGCATCCATATGTTCATTATTAATATATAGAAATAGAATTGATTTTTATATGTCCTGTATCCTATGAACTTGCTGAACACACTTATTTTAAGATTTTTGTATGTGTGTTCTTTGGGTTTTCCACATGGACAATTGTGTCATATGATTATGATCCAAAATAAGGACAGTTTTATTTCTTTTCTGTACATCTTATATTTCCTTTCCTTGACATATTGCATTGGCTAGAATGTCTACTACTGTGTTGAATAAGTATGGTGATAGTGGACATGCTATTTTGGTTCCCTGTGTTACAGATAAAGATATCAGTTTTTCACCATTAAGTATTGTTACTGGTGGGTTGTTTGTAGGTTTCTTTTTTTTAAATCAAATTGAGCAAGTTCTCCATTTCTGTTTTTTTTGTGAATTTTAAGATGAATAGTTATTAAATACTTTAAATACACATTTTCTGCATTAAATCATAGTCATGTGGTTTTTCTTCTTTTAGCCTATTAATGTAATTATGTTGATTTTTTTTGTAAGTACTGAATCAATCTTGCATAGTTAGAATAAATCCCACTTGATCATGGTATATAATTATTTTTATATATTGCTTAATTTCTATTTGCTAATATTTTGTTAAGGACTCTTGAGGGATATTGGTCTATAACTTTATTTTCTTTTTCTTATTTATTGAGTTATATTGGACATAAAATGTTATATTAACTTCAGATGTAAAACATTCAATATATGTATATATTACAAAATTAAGGGCTTCCCAGGTAGCTCAGTGGGTAAAGAATCCATCTGCAGTGCAGGAGACATAGGTGACATGGGTTTGATTCCTGCAATACTGTCACCATAAGTCATTAACATTCATCAGTATATATAGCTGTAAATGTTTTTTCCTTGTGATGATTTTTAATTGTCTTTGATTTTAGGGTAAAGGTAATACTGGCTTTATAAAATAAATTGGAAAGTTTTTGCTTATACTTTATTTTTTGAAGGAGGTTGTAGAATTGATCTTCAAAGATGGTGAAATTCTCCAGTAAAACCACCTGAACCTGTATATGTCTTTTATAGATGTTTTTAACTTTTGCATTCAGTTTATTTAATAGTTTAATAGTTACACAACTCAAATATTGGTCCATGTCACCTGTTTTTGTTTTTGGCTGTGTTGGGTCTTTGTTGTGTTGCATGGGGGCTTCTCTTGTTTCAGAGCATGAGCTAAGTCACACTGCAGCGTGTGGGATGTTAGTTTCCTTACCAGGAATCGAACCGGCCTCCTCTCCATTGGAAAGTGAATTCTTTAAAAAAAAAAAATTTTTTTTTCAATTTATTTGTTCATTCATCCATGTAGGGCAGTGCTGGGTCTTTATTACTGCAAGGACTTCTCTCTAGTTGGGAGGAGCAGGGGCTGCTCTCTAGTTGTGTGTGGGCCTCTCATTGTGGTGGCTTCTTGTGCAGAGCCCATGCAGGTACAGCTCGTGGGCTCAGTAGTTGCAGCTTCCAGGCTCTCAAGTTGTGGCGCATGGGCTTAGGGCTCTGAGGCATGTGGGATCTTCCTGGATCAGGAACCGAACCCATATCTCCTGCATTGATCGGTGGATTCTTGACCTCTGAGCCACCAGGGAAGTCCTGGAGAGAGAATTCTTAATCACTGGGCCACGAGGGAAGTTCTGAGTCCGTTTGATAACTTACTCTTCTTAAGTTATCAAAGTTATATCCTGTTGATATCTGCAGGTCTAATGATGTACTTTGTTTCATTCCTGATACTGATAATTTAATTCTTTACTTTTCCTACTTTCCATAGGTTTAATCTGGTCTTTTTCAATAATCTAAGCTCCTGTTTTTGGAATCTAGATAAGATTTCAAAGGCAGGAGCTTAGATTGTTGATTGAGACTGTTTTCTTCTTTAATGTTTGTATTTATATTTAGTGCTATAAATTTCCGTCTTAGCACTGTTTTGTATCTCAAAAAATTTGATATATGTTTTCATTTTCATTCAGTTCAGTATATTTTTTGGTTTCCATTCCCATGGACTATTTAGGAGTTGGCTGTTTAATTTCTAAGTTTTACTTTCTAGTTTGGTCTCATTGTGGTCGAAGAACATATTCTGTGTGATTTCAAGTATTTTATATCTGTCAAGATTTGTTTTTTGGTTTAGGATTGAAAAGAAGTATTTTGTTGCCACCGAGTAGAATGTTCTTTCCATGTCCATTGGATCCTGTTGATTGATGGTGTTGAATTCTTCTACACGTTGACTGATGTTCTGTGTTGTTCTGTCGATTGCTGAGAGAGAGAGACTGAAATCTAACTGTGATTGTGAATTTGTTCATTTCTCCTTATATTTTGCAGCTCTCGTCTGGTGCACACATTTGAGATTGTTCCGTCTTCTTGGTGAATTGACCTTCTGTCATTATGTAATATTCTTCTCTAGTTTGATAAATTCTTTGCTCTGAAGTCTACATTAGCTGATACTAGTTTAGCCACCTCTCATTTCTTTTAGTTGTTTGTACAATATATCATTTTCTATTCTTTTACTTTCAGCCCACCTATATTGTTATGTTTAAAGTCAGTTTCTTCTGAACAGCATAGAGTTTACCGTGTTTGTTGTTGTTGTTCCACTCTGTCAGTCTCTAATCTTACAATTGGTTTATTTAAAACACTTATATTTGATGTAATTACTGATGTATTAGGGCTTAAGTCTGCCCTGTATTTTACAGTTCAAAAATTGTGGTTCTTTTGTTATATATTTCTTTCCTTAGACTTTCAGTTTCTTTGGTGATAGTTTCTATCTTTTCATTTATTTTAATTTCTTCTTGATTGCTTACTGAAGCATTTTTATAACTGCTTTAAAATCTGAGTCGAATGATTCTAAACATCTTTATCATTTCAGGGTTTGCATCTATTGATTGCCCTTTTGCTGTTTGAGATCTTGGTTCTTGCTATGGCAGGCAGTTTTTTTTTTTAAATTGAAACCTGGAAGATTGGAGTATTATTTTGTTATGAAAGTCTGGATCTTAGTTGAGGCTTCTATTTTGGCTAGCTTCCTCTAATATCACTTGGGCAGGAGAACTGAGGGCTGTTGCCTCATTAGTTTCCAGTGCCCATAGCAAGTGAAGTTCCTCTCTGCGTCCTTGACGTCTGGGGAGGAGTCCTCATTACTGTCAGCAGAGGTGAGAGGCCTCTACAGATGCTTTCTCTCCATTGACACTGCTGGAGTGACGGCCTCGTTCCTGGGTAAAGCTGAAAGCCTTGACTCGAAATCCTCCTCTGACACTCCCAAGAGTGGAGGAGGAGTGTCTGCTTTTCATTGCCTGGTGGGAGTTCATGTACCCCTTGTGGTTTCCACTGACACTGCAGAATTTGAGAGGGCGACCTGCTTATATCCTAGTGTTTTGTTTGTTGTTTAGTCCCTAAGTCGTGTCTGACTCTTGTGACCCCATGGACTCCAGCCTGCCAGGCTCTCTGTCCATGGGATTCTCCAGGCAAGAATACTGGAGTGGGGTGCCATTTCCTTCTCAAGGGGGTCTTCCCAATTCAGGGATCCAACCCGAGTCCCCTGCGTTGGCAGGAGGATTCCTGACCACTGAGCCCCCAGAACACCCCCATTTCCTGGTGAGGGTGGGCCATTCAGTTCCCCATTCAGCCTTTGCTGGCGTTGGTAGGGATTGAGCCAGTTTTCTCTTTGGTGTTTGACTGGAGAAGAGTGGTTTGTTGGTTTTTTTTTTCCCTTAACGATTTCTGTCTTGCCAGATTGCTTACTTTGGGCTAGAGGGGGAGAGCAGGCTTCTGTATGTTTATTTTTTGTCTGCCCTCGTTGGCATTTCTGTTTTGCTGACTCCTTCAGCTCCAAGCTGGGATAGATGAGGCAAGAAAAAAACCCAGGGAACATGCTACTGTATCGTTTCTCAGATTCTTTCAGAGTCTTTTTTTGTTTGTTTTGTATATAATGTATAGGGTTTTAATTGAATTAACAGGAGAGACGTGAAATAACACTTCATCTTAGAAGCAAGTTGTTTCTCTTTGTTTTTTCTTAAAGTGAACTTTCTGCCTTTCTTCCCCATTGCACTCTACTGCCTCTTTCCTCTGCTCCATTTTAGAAACAGATTCTTTGAAAGCAATTGTCCAGGCTTCTTTTCTCTAGTTTCTCCTCATTCGCTCTTTTAAACTTATTCTAGCAAGACTTTATCCTTACAGCTCCTCTGAAATCACACTTGTAAAGGCCTTATTTACAAGTGACTAATCAGACCAATTAATACTGACAAAGCTTTGGGTGAAGCTAAAATTTTACTTAGAGGGAAGTCTGTAGCATTAAATATTATATTAAAAGGGGAGGGAAAAATCTAAAACCATATGAACTGGTATCTAATTTAGGAAAAGGATTAACCCAAAGAAAAAAGAAAGGAGATTAAAAGTGTTCAAGCCCTGGTAAAATAGAAAAAAGATACAATTGAGAGAATTAAGAAATTTTCACAAGGTAACAAGAAGAACAAAGAAAAGGCAAATATATATAATGATCATGTTAGAAAATATAAATATTTTAATTGGCATATTTAAGTAAAATTATATGTGAAATAAATAATCAGAAATGTGTATAAATGACCAAAACTGATTCAAAAAGACATTAACAAATCAAAATGGTCTAATAACCATTTAAAATGCTGATTTAGTAGTTTAAAGGTTTTCCTTTTCTTAGTAAAAAGGCCCAGGTGGCTTTTCAGCTGCTGAGTTTGTTCATATCCTAAATCCATTGTTGAGTAAACTTTTTTTGGAAAATAGAAAAAAGTGTACCATTTTTCATTTTGGTTTTTTGAGGCTTATGCTATAAGCTTGTTACAAGGCTAGCAAAAAGAATGTGAAAGAATGAAATTTACAGCCAGTCTCATTTATGAACAAAGCAAAATATCCAGCAGTGTATAAAACAGGTAACATGACCAAGTTTGGCTTATTCTAAGAATGCAAGCATTAAGCAACAATAGAAATTTATTCAGATATTTTACACATTAATAAAATGATAAGTTACTACACGTCACATTGTTGATTTAGAACAGTGAAAGTCTCACTTAAATCTGAGAATGCTAGGTGTGTTGTCATGAGTACTGAAATCAGTTTTGCGTGTAAAAGTATTGGTCACAGTAGATGGCACAACTAATTTGATTGAAGGGAATCATGATCTGAGAGAGGACAAACTGTGAGTTAGTTTTGATGAGTAATTTTTTGACAAAATATTAGAAGGAACAGCATATCAAGTAGATAAAATAATATGTGCTTAAAGCATAGATATGGCATTTGGGAATGGTAAGTGAAATGTAACTAGAGCACAGTTACATTTTAAGGATATTGGGCTCTGGCTGGAGATGAGATTAGAGCTTTGTGCCAATTGTGAAAGGCTTTATCTTTTATCTGCCTTGTTTCTTGCTAAATAGTGGAGTATGTCAACCCAGGTAAAATCAGAAAGCCAGTAATACTTTGGAACATCCCGTCTCTTTAGTTCCTTATATTTAGTTAGTCGTGCCTTTAGAGATAACATCTGTTACTCGTTTGCATTCTTTTGTACATGTCCCTTATGTAAAGTTAGGTGCTGTCACTGATATACTTTGATTTTTTGTTTACTAAAAATGTAGTAGGAATCTGAGTTTATCACTGAATCACTAATAACATTTCCTCTGGATTACCTCCTAAACTTTAAAAAGCAATCATGGTTAGTCTCTTTCACCAAGATGGTGCCTGAGAATTTGTGTCAGAGGCCTGATTAATTTTGTTTGTTCTGTCATTTTAACTTTATCTGTGGTAAAAGCGTATATCTTAGTATGTTTCTTTTTACCAAATATTTGTGATTTTCTTCGAGGTTATGCTTGAGTTGTGGATGTCTTTTTTTAAAGAAAAGTTATTGGAGTGACCTTTCATAGATTGCTAGGTTTTCTTTTCCCTTTTTCCCTTTTGCATTGTATTGGTAAATAGAAGGCAACAGTTATTCTAAATTTGTGAATGAGAGAATTTAAACCTAAACTAACTTCATAAATGTGCTCACTTTTTTATTTAATGCATTCATTCTAACTCCCAAAGATACTTTTATTTAATTTTCTTAATTATATAACATTTTATTTTTTAATTTAAGGTGTGACTGCACAGAAAAGTTACAGAACAAATTTGACTTTTTGCGCTCACAGTTGAATGATATTTCTGCGTTTAAGAATATTTACAGATATGCCTTTGATTTTGCAAGGGTAGGTGGAATTTCCATGTTTGCAATTTTAATATTTTTTTTATTATCTTGAAACCACACTTAGGAGAACTTTTTTATCTTTTGTTTTAGGATAAAGATCAGAGAAGCCTTGATATTGATACTGCTAAGTCTATGTTAGCTCTTCTCCTTGGGAGGACATGGCCACTGTTTTCAGTATTTTACCAGTACCTAGAGGTATGTATATGTTTTTATTTTTAAAATAATATTTAAAAACTTAAGCTGAATGAACAGCATACCTTCAAATGAATAAAAACAAAAAGACTGTAGCTTTAAAAAAAAATCTGTATAAGTGGTTGAAAATTTGTTTAAGTGTATACCTAACTGCTCTCATTTAGACATGAGTTCATGTTCATTAATATATTTTGTGCATAAGCTGTGTGTATTCTCTTTCTCACAGCTCTTCTCCCTTCAAAAAAAAAAAAAAAAAAACAAAGATAAATCTTCAAAAAATACATGTTATCACAAATGCCCTTAATGTAAAATTAGTTTCTTGGGATTTTTCAGGAGAGAATTGATGCTAGTGTACAAATCTCAAGCTTTGAAATCACATTTCTTTCTATATACAGAATATTAGACTGAAAAAGATCAATTTAAGAGAACCAATTTTAGTATTAAAGCTTAGGCTCAATCTAAAGAATTAGAATAAACTTTAAATATCTTGTAGTTGTTCAGTTGCTCAGTCATGTCTGACTCTTTGCAACCCCGTGGACTGCAGCACGCCAGGCTTCCTTTTCTTCACCATCTCCCGGTGCTTGCTCAAATTCACGTCCATTGAGTCGGTGATGCCATCCAACGATCACATCCTCTGTTGTCCCCTTCTCCTCCTGCCTTCAATCTTTCCCAGCATCAGGGTCTTTTCCAGTGGCTCGGTTCTTCCCATCAAGCGGCCAAAGTATTGGAGCTTCAGCTTCAGCATCAATGAATATTCGGGGTTGATTTCCTTTAGGATTGACTGGTTTGATCTTGCAGTCCAAGGGACTCTCAAGAGTCTTCTCCAACACCACAGTTAGAAAGTTTAATATTTTATGTCCCCAAATATGAGAATGTACTTAGATAGAGTGATTACTGAGACATGTATGCTGAATTTATAAAGGAAGTATTCTTTTAGAAGAAAGGCTTTATTCTTGTACCTGTTGTTCAACGTGATTCTAAGAAGAGACTGTCCTTTTTTTCCATTCCTTTCTTTGGTAGTGTTTTTTTGTTTTTGCAATTTTGTCTTTATTTTGGTGTACTTCTTACCATTTCTTGAATATAGATGCTTTTGCTTTGAAAATTTCTCATGAAGCTGATTGTTTATCATAGCAAGTTCCCCAGATTAGTTTTGTTTAAAGCTTGTGATAAGAGACGGTATAAAAAGGTCTTATGTGCACACTTAAATCTTTTAGCCTAATAAAGTAGATTGGTTGATGGATATTATCTATCTTCCTCATATTAGTAATTTGGGGACAGAGATAAATATCATTCCTTGTAAAAATATTCCCATGTAAAGGTTGCTGAGAGAACTAAATATTTTCAAATGTTTGTTGTGTGGAAGGTGTTTAACATATATTATCTTTTTAAATCTTTATAATACCATTTTGAATTATGTTTTATTTTTACTTAGCCAATGAGTAACTTTCCCAAGGTCACTCAATTAAGTAACAGAAGTAAGATTTGAACCCAAGCCTGAAAAATGCCAACTTCAAATGTGGCTAAACAATAAACCTTATGCGAAGAAACAATTTAATGAGAAGCAGCAGGAAGGAGTTTACTGTGTATAAGAAACATTATATAGCTTGATCTCACTGGTGATTACACAGCATATACATTGGTAAAAATTTATTAAGCTTTACCCTTTTTGTTAGTGCCCTTGATGCTGTGTTATTCCTCAGGAATAAAAAAGAAAAAAATAAATTTGAAGATGTTAACATCTAAATGACCCTGAAAATTCTCTTAGAAACATAAATAATTAAAAGAGGAATAACTGTTTTAGGAAAGACTAAATCACAACAAAGTTACAACTATGTTTATTGACGTCAAATCCTAATAGATATTGCTTGGTCTGTAATCCAAATGTTTATATCATTTTCTACAGCAATCAAAGTATCGCGTTATGAACAAAGATCAGTGGTACAATGTGTTAGAATTCAGCAGAACAGTCCATGCCGATCTTAGTAACTATGATGAAGATGGTGCTTGTAAGTATATAATACAGTGTTTTCTTATGAAAATATAGTTCTTAAAGCTATTAAATGAGAACATGGATTTATGTAGCATTACCATAAAGAATTTAAACTTCCTAACAGACCTTCTTGTTTTAATTGTGTGGAAAGTGTTGGGGGGAGGCAGGTATAGAAGGTAGGGAACTTAGATTGAGCACCATTATAAAATCTGTGCTGGTAAATACAATATTTTCAATTACTTGGTAGCAGAGCACTATAGCTAAATTTAGAATATAATTTCTGCAGCTAGAAGCTAAAATTCTGCTTTATTCCTGTCTTTCCTGGCATTTTACTATGTAAGAAAAGTGCAGTCATGATTTTAAAAATAGGAAAGCAAAACAGCTATAGTAGCAAAAGCTTTAAATTTAATATCATAATATCCATTCACATAATGGCAAACAATGTCAAAGTAACTTCCATCAGAAATTATTGAGTGAAAGTGAAAGTGAAGTCACTCAGTCGTGTCCGACCCTTTGCAACCCCATGGACTGTAGCCTACCAGGCTCCTCCATCCATGGGATTTTCCAGGCAAGAGTGCTGGAGTGGATTGCCATTTCCTTCTCCAGGGGATCTTCCCGACCCAGGGATTGAACCTGGGTTTCCCGCATTGCAGGCAGATGCCTTTACTGTCTGAGCCACCAGGGAAGCCCAATGATTTCTAGTTGTTCAAATTAAAATATCTGTCAGTCCCCTTGAATGGAAAACCCAGGATGCCATAGGTGTTGGAGGCAATGATGAATTATTTAGATAAGCCAGATGAATTTTCTAGAGCTGTAAGTTTTTCACTCCCATCACAAGTTTGGCTGCATGTGTTGTTTTCATGTTGCAAAGCATTGTATAGAAAAGATTGTTATTGTTGTTTAGTTGCTAAATCATGTTGAACTCTTTTGTGACCTCATGGACTATACTCTGTCCATGGAATTTCCCAGGCAAGAATCCTGGAGTGGGTTGCCATTTCCTTCTCCAGGACATCTTCCCAACCTAGGGATTGAATCCAGGTCTCCTGCATTGGCAGGCAGGTTCTTTACCACTGAGCCACCAGGGAAGCCCACACAGAAAAGATACCTTCCTATAAATGTAAACTGAGGTTAAAGGACTTTTGTGACACTGAAGAAACAAAATACTGAAGAAAGGATAACTTTATTTCTTTCTGTATATATTGTGTCTTTCACTTACAAAATAGTGTAAAATTTAATATTTTTATAAATAATACCTTACAGCAGTAAACTGGCAGCTCAAGGACTGTATCTGGCCTGTAGATATGTATTTTCATGTGCATTTGAGTCAACGTTTTAACAGAGGTTTTGAATAAAAATATAGCTTCTAGATTTGTTTGAAAAATTGCAAAATCTGACAGAACTGTTCCTGTGTTCTTCTATAGGATTTAGGTTGGAACCAAATAGTGGCTTATGTTGCACTTGCTTTCTGGTGTGCTGGTCCACAGTATGACAACATCTAGGTTGCTTTTCAGTTGTCATTTATTATTATGCTAGTCTCCTGTTTTTCTTACAGTAGAGAAATATCCATTAAAAGTGAGAGAAAAAGTGAGTTCACCAGAGGGTTGTAAGAAGAATAGGGCAAGCATATTTCTTTATGGCAGTGAGTTTTCCCTACATTTCCAAACATTAAACAGTGAGGTTATTTAAATTGCCTATCTGATTTATGTAAGTAAGTAAATTTGAACTCCTTGTAATATAAAAATATCTTTTTACAATAGTTCTTAAGGCAGGTGTTGATATTTATTAGGTACTTGCTTTGTGTTCAGATTTATAGTAGGTCCTGTACCTGGAACAGTATATGGCCACACCTTCAGTAAACTTACACACTTCTTGGTGAGGTAACAGAAATACTATGTTAAATACTTTTCAGATTATTTAATAATTAATTAGCAGAAAGCCATGGGCAGTTAGAAAAAGGGAGAGGTTAATATTGACTGAGTTATCAGAGAGTTCATGAAACACTTAAATCTTGAGAACATGGTTTTCTGCAAATATCCATTGTGGAAAGTCCCTTATGTTTTTTAAAAAAATAAAAATAAAAAGGCCAAGAAAGCACCTATTAAGTAGAAGAGGGAGTCTGGAAGGAAAATACCTAAAGAAGGGAAAGGTCAGTTCCCTATTGTCACCATAGAGTTTGTTTTATATAATTTAAGAGATAAGTTCACTGAATTCTAATAAAAGTTGTTTCTTTTATTTCTAGGGCCTGTTCTTCTTGATGAATTTGTTGAGTGGCATAAAGTTCGTCAAGCATCATAGCAAGAAGTATTGTGAAGAAAATGCAAACCTTTTGATCCTGATGTGTGTACAGGCTAATGAGATGAGGGGGAAAAAACCTAAGGGGTGCATTTTCATTCATATGAAAGACTTCTCATAGTACTTTTTTTTTTTTTTTTCCTTTTTTTTTAAAGGAAGTTTTCTTGTTACATGTTACGGGCATTGAGCCACACCTCTTCTTAGACTGAATATTGAAGTTTTTGTTTTGAGTTTATAACATTTATTTCAGAACAATAAAGATTCAGATTTGTGACAAAGGCCTTAAAGTGAAGATGTCCGTTGAGTGTCAAGAGTGGTATTTATTTTTGTAAATTTTAATTCTTGAATTTTAGAAGTCTGTCATACCAGAAGTTTGTGGAATTTTAAAGGTTTTAAACAGTCTTAATGTTTGGCAATATATAGCTCATGGTATAGCTCATATATTCATCTCTGCACAATCAGAAAGAATATTTATTGGCCTTGACTTCTTGGGTAATTTCTGATGCAGCTAATAAAATACATTTCTGGATATTGGGCAAATTTAGCTGTGGTTTTCTGTGAAAGTTGCCAACATATTATGCATATTCTTTATCTGAAAAGTTTACAGTTGTAAAGATTATTGTCTTGTTATTTAGTTTTCTAACCATTAAATAGTATTGTCAATAAGTATAAATCGGCATCGTATGTATACTCTTAATGTGAATTTTATGTTTTCTGTATTCTATCAGTTTAAAATTCTATTTATATTAGAAAGAGCAAGTTTCGTATATTAATTGTCTCAAAATCAGTTAGCCTTGTGAGAAAATTAAGACCATTATTGAAGCTGTATATCATCATTATTGTTGTTCATGACATATATGTGATCTTTTTAACTATCATTTTGTGATTTTGGGAGTTGTGTTGAGGACCACTCCATCCCAATCCCCCTTCCTCTTTTTGGTTATGTGAGAACCTTAGCTCTGATGTTGTGGATTTAGTTCAAATATATATTAGAAAAAGAATATGGACTCATGGGAGAACTCTGGATGTAATTGTGCACAACTCAAGGGTACCATTTACGTTGGTACACATTACATTGCTAATTGTCACAATTCTCTGACTGTTGGCAGTGAAGTTTCCTGAAGACAGGACAGTCTTTTTTCTAATTCACACAAAAGTTGTCTTTTTGGACTAGCAGCAGGGCTGTTTTTATATTCCTCTTAAACCATCCAATATCCCAGTGAAATGAAAACCGTGTTCACATTTACAGTCAAGTCACAGCTTCAGGAATTTTAATTCCTAGTTATATTATACGGAGAAAAGTAAAAAGATTGCTTTATAATAAGGACATTTCTATTGGGATTAAGGTAAAGGTTGGTTTTTGGTGGTGAATTTATTTAATGAGTGATTACAGTAGTGATTACTTAGGCAGATTAGCATTTTAAATAATTTTATGTTTTTTGCTCTTTTTTTTGGCTTTTTGGTTGAAGGACTGAGAAAGAATGATTGCCATTTTTATTTCTTCATGAAATTGCTATGTACAACTTTGTGAAACACTGATATAATAATGAAAAGCAATTTTTCCCTTAAATGTCTGATAAGGATTTTCCTGGAATACTGTGTCAAGTATTAGAATCACTGAATTGTTGGAACTGAGCATACTGACCATGAGTTATGGAATTATGAATGGTGTTTTAGTATTAAATGTATTATAAGTACAGTCAGTCCTTGAATGACATGGGTTTGAACTGTGTGGTTCTGCTTATAGGCAGATTTGTTTTCAGTAAATATGCAATCAACCCTCTCTATATATGGACCCTGCATCCATGGATAACAGTACCTGTGGATATAGAGGACCAACTATGGGGCTTGAGCATCTGCAGATTTTGGTAAACTTGGGGGCTGATGGAACTAGTATCCTTTAGGTCCTGAAGGATGACTGTAAAGCACTTAGATTGTTAGACATTTGAATCTTTATGATATGACTCTTCAGGGAACAACTTATGAATTTGAAGAATATTGCCCATTTTTAATTAATTCCAAAATATATAATTTAAATGAAATTTAATAAGTTGTCAATTTATGGCCTGAACAAAACAGTTTTGTCTTTATAAGGAACATTTAAAAATTATAGATGCCCTTTAAAGAAATAAAATATATGAAACAATTAACTTTGCTTACTTATCCAAAGATTCCTTTAAGACTTTGAATCTGGAAATTTAAATGAAACTTACTTTATCCTGAAGTCAACAGCACCGTTTTACTCAGGCCGTGCTTGGTTTACCCTCTTGCTCTTTCTAATTCTCTAACCTTCTTAGAGTCATAACTCACTTATTTTGGAAGCAAACTTAACTCTGCCTCATTCATCTCAGGATGTGGGCTTGTCCCTTCTGGTCATTTCTTTTTTAATTTGTATTTGAACATCATTTAACTTATTGGAACTAATGATCAAGAGGTTAAGTAGTATAAGTAAAGAGGATAGTATTAAGGAGCCAGCAGTATGAAAAACAGTCTTCTGTTGGGGCTGTTCTTTTAACTAGTTAGCTTTAAGTGCCTTCCCAGAAATCCTGTTGTAAAACTTCCTTTAATGTGGAATAAAATTCACTGGTGCTTTATAATTATAAACTACTTTCTTCTTATAGAATAACATACAGATGGAATACTACTAGAAGAAAGTAGAGCCAGGTGTTGATTCTGAACTGTGAGAGGATGGAGAGGTTGTCCCCCAACCCCTTGAAGCCAGTGATTTTTTAACAAGGCATAGTATCTTTAGGAACTTGCCAGTTATTCAGGTAACTTATTTGAATAGTAGATAGAAAATGGTGTGTTGTGGGCTTATCTGACTTTATTGCAATGTTATCTCTTATTGTCTTGCAGTGTCTTCTTTTTTAACTGCTTACAGTAAAATTCTTGATGTAATCCATTTTTGATTGTAATCGTATTTTTATGTGTAGTGTACAGGTTTTGTTGACTTGAGTTTTACTTTGAAGTACTCTAGTGTTTCTTAAAGGGCTCCCTGGTGGCTCAGTGGTAAAGGATCCGCCTGCCAAGTAGGAGATGTGGGTTTGATCCCTAGGTTGAGAAGATCCCTTGGAGAAGGAAATGGCAACCTACTCCAGTATTCTTGCCTGGAGAATCCCATGGATAGAGGATCCTGGTGGGCTACAGTCCGTGGGGTCGCAAAGAGTCAGACACGACTTAGCATCCGACTACACGCAAGTATCTCTTAAACTGGAATTTGAGGGCCTTCTATGGGAATGTTAGATTGACCCTGAAGAGTACTTCTCTTAAATTCAAATGCCTTTTTCATCTAGTGAGCCAAAAATTTATCTTTAGTAATATTAATGCCATCACTTTGTGTGGGGAGGTGAGTAGGATAGTAGAATTTTAAAGCATACTAGTTAATGTAGCGTATTAGCAATGAAACATTTTACTTTGAACTAATGATTTCTTTGTCAAAACGTCCTTTCTCCTTAATTGATGATGTGAAGTTATGAAAGCATTTATTTAAAATATATTACATACTCAGCTTGATAAACAAGAATACTGATTTTTTTTTTTCTTTAACTGCTTTCTTGAAGGGTACTTAAAACTGTTGTGATCATTCCTAATTCAATAGTTTTGTTTGGGCTCTCAAGGCTCTTATAGCCTAAAGTTTTGTAGCATATCTCATGTGCTTATTAAATGTCTAAAGCATCAAATAAGTTGAAGACACTTTAATTTACTAATTTAAATGCATTTCTTGGTTAAACTAAGAGAAAAGGCAGAGCCATCCCTTAATTGTACTTCTAAAGAATTCATAAAGAAGAATCCTCTTTCTTGAGATAATATATTTCTTGAGTGATATTGGGAATCGTTATGTGGAAACATTTCAAGGTTGTGCTTATTTACTCTTCAGGAGAAAAGAGAAATAACAGAAAAATATCTTTGATTTTGTCAGGAAAGGCTAGTCTGGATTATTAAATATTCTAGATCATATAATTTTTTAATGAATATAGTTTTATAAATATTTGTTAACAACCAGACAAGTTGCTTAAGATCTGGTCTTTTTTGTTGATAAACCTAGTTACCTATAAGTAGTAATGTGGAAGCCTAAAAAACAGTCTGACTTTTATGGTCAAATTTATATAGATTACAGATTATGTAAAGGTAAATTCCTGCCCCAAACCTCAGGTGAATTATTTCTAATTCACTGTTTAATGTAGAGGCTTTTCTAGTGAACTTTTACTTCACTGAAGCAAATCTTTTGCTCTTTTAAAGCACAATTTATTTACTTCTTCTCAAATACGTCTTAATAAAATATAAACTTGCTGTGTCCACCTTACAGTCTTTTGTATCCTGTACAGGTTGTGCTTCCTTTGTTCCTAGACCAGTTGTTCATTTGATCATTTTCTTTTTATTTTGTGTGTTTTGACTGTAATTTATTAAACCGTTTATAATATGGCTTATTTTTGCATGGGTTCTGGTTTATCATGTGTCAAATATTCTTTAAAATACATCCAGTAAAAGGATTACACTTTAACATGAGTATGAATTCTTACCTTAGAGTGCCAGTTTTTTTGGAGCTTTGTTGTATTTTATGGATCTGTGGTCCACAAATGTAAAGCATATATTAAAAATTTCTTAGTTTTCCCCCAAATTATATCATGTCAAAGAAGTTTTATCACTTGCAATTTTGTTTTTCTCAGCTTTAGAATAATAAGGAAAACTACCATACATGATGGATTATTTTAAGTATGAAGTAAAATTGTGGGTATTATGAAATATTCCAGTATGAGATAATTATTTTTAAAAGCTAACAAAAATAAGCAAAATGGATATATATAAAACCAGCTTTACCCAAATCGCTATGTGTGTGTAAGTAAATTGTGTATCACCCATAATTGCTTTTTTCATGTAGAAAATAGCTTGTGGATAAAAGCTTTCACATATTTTGGTGAAAAGAGAATTTGCTTCCATCTGACTGCTATCAGTTGCATTTGAAGAGGAAATGTGAATGTGAAAGAGGAAAGATAAATTATTTCAATAACTTGTTGTTAGAGACTTAGTATTATTAACTTACTAACTTACCAAACTTAGCAAAATTATTTTTTATGAATATTAGATTAAGTGCAAATAGTTTACCTTTAGTTCTTTCCTTGTATTATTCTATCATACAAATCAGATGACTTATAGCAAGTTTATGCACTTTTACTTTTATTTACAAATGCAGAAACCTTACCTGTTTTTGGATTTGTATCATTTCTTGAAACTACTATGAATATTGAGAGAGTTTATAAAAGTAACATCAGAGAAGCCTGATTTGATTTCCTCTTTGCCACATCCTTGTTATGTCTATTTTAAACAAGTCACTTTACTTCTGTCATCTTTAGTTTTATTGTCTGTAAAATAATATACTTACCAGTACTGTTAGGAACTTCAAAACAGTGCCCTATCCACAGTGCTAAGTAAATGTTGAATGAATACACCTAGATAATTAAATAGAAAGCATTTTGTTGTTGTTCAGTCACTCAGTCATGTCTGACTCTTTCTCCGTAGACTGCAGCACATCAGGCCTCGCCCAAACTCATGTCCATTGAGTCAGTGATGCCATTCAGCAATCATCCTCTGTCGTCCCCTTCTCCCCCTGCCTTCAGTCTTGCCCAGCATCAGGGTCTTTTCCAATGAGTCAGTTCTTCACATCAGGTGGCCAGAGTATTGGAGCTTCAGCTTCAGCATCAGTCCTTCCAATGAATATTTGGGATTGATTTCCTTTAGAATGGACTGGTTTGATCTTGCTGTCCAAGGGACTCTGAAGAGTCTACTCCAACACCACAGTTCAAAAGCATCAATTTCTTGATGCTCAGCTTTCTTTATGGTCCAACTCTTAACATCTATACACAACTACTAGAAAAACCATAGCTTTGACTAGATGGACCTTTGTCGACAAAGTAATGTCTCTGCTTTTTAATACACTATCTAGGTTTGCCATAGCTTTTCTTCTAAGGAACAAGCAACTTTTAATTTCATGGCTGCAATCACTGTCTGCAGTGATTTTGGAGTCCAAGAAAATAAAATCTGTCACTGTTTCCATTGTTTCTCGATCTGTTTGCCATGAAGTGATGGGACTGGATGCCATGATCTTCGTGTTTTGAATGTTGAGTATTTGAGTCAGGATTTTCACTCTTTCATCTTCATCAAGAGGCTCTTTAGTTCCTCCTTGTTTTCTGCCATAACAGTGGTGTCATCTGTGTATCTGAGGTTGTTAATATTTCTCCTGGCAATCTTAATTCCAGCCTGTGCTTCATCTAGCCCGGTATTTTGCATGATGTACTCTGCATAATTTAAATAAGCAGGTTGACAGTGTACAGTCTTGACATACTCCTTTTCCAATTTTGAACCATTCCATTATTCAATTAACTAGTTAGTTCTTTTTAAACAGGTTTTCCCATCCTGTGTAAAGTGGAATAGCTGAAATTTTTGTTTTATTTTACCACTAATCAGACTTTCTCATATTCCTCTTGAACTAAATATTGGGTTGGCCGTAAAGTTCATTCAGGTTTTTCTGTATCAGAAGAAAAGCTTGAATAAACTTTTTGGCCAACCCAGTGTTTCAGAAAATCTCAAGCATCTAGTATGGTTTAGGCTTGGATACAGCAGGACACAGAATAGACAATTATTTTTGAGCTTTATGGGATTTGGCTTTTAATTGATAAAATATGTAGTTTATCATATGGTTACATGTTATTAACGGAAAATAAGTTGAAGAAAGGGTCTGGAGAGAGAATAGGGTTGCTATTTTAAATAGTGTATACACTGATAATGTGGTTCTGAGCAGAAATCTGAAGAAAATGATTAAGCCATATGTATAATCAGAAGAAGAGCATTCCAGGCAGGACTTCAAATTCTACTGTTCTGAGCTAGTAGTCTGCTTAGTATTTATAAGAAATGGCAAGGAAGTCATTGTGACAGTAGTGAGGAAGACAAGCTATTAGCCGGATTAGAAGGGAGGTTGAGAGAGACTGGGAGTCCAGTGCCTGCTTCTAGTTACTCATCGAAGGGCGTTGTAGACCTTCCTGCAGACTTGGTCTTTGAAGTGGGAAAGAGAGTGCTGATTAAAGCAAAGGTGAAAGTCTGTAGACTTAGAGTCATCTACATGAGAGTTGCTGTAGTTTGAATTAGAATGAAGGCAGCGGAAGTAAGTGGTCAGATTCTGAAAATACTTTGAATAAAGCCAGTAGTATATGCTGATGGATTGGATATGGGATATGAGAAAGTAGAATCAAGAATGGTGCCAAGATTTTTGACTTGAAGAATGCTAAGAATGAAGCAGCCATATTTGATACTAAGGTGAGGAAGACTCAGAGGAGCAGGTTTGAGGGGGAAACCAAGAATTTAGTTTTGGATATGTTAGGTAGGCCTTTCAGATGTCACTTCCCACAGGAAGTGTCAAGTAGGCAGTTGGGTACTTGAGTCTGAAGTTAAAGGGACAGCTGAGCTGGATATGTGTATGTGACTGCAGTATATAGCCTTAGTTTTAAGTCAGGATGGGTGAGAGCTTAGTAAGGATAGCCAGAGAACAGGACTGGATTGAGGATATGTGATTTGTGAAATTTTGAGCCAGCTTTTGTGGTTTTTCAAGTAGAAATGTAATGTTACCGTTTTCTACTACACACAAAATCATTACTTTCTACAATGTTATGGAAGCTGTGAGATTTAAGAAATAAGATTGATAATATATAAACGTGGCAAATTTAAAAGGGGAATGCCATTTTATTCTCATAATGAGGCTGTTTTGGGATAATGATACAGTTTTACTTTTTTTAATATAAATTTATCTATTTTAATTGGAGGTTAATTACTTTACAATATTGTATTGGTTTTGCCACACATCAACATGAATCGCCACAGCTATACACGTGTTCCCCATCCTGAACCCCCCTCCCTCTTCCCTCCCTCTACCATCCCTCTGGGTCGTCCCAGGCGCCAGCCCCAAGCATCTCTGAAATGCTAGTTCTTTTTTTTCTGGTAGTTGGAACTTGCTCTTCTGATTCAATTTGTGAGTTTTAGCAGCACTAGAGGGCAGACTTGCCTCTAGACTATAAGGTGCTGTGAATGGATTTAGCCAAATGTCTTCACTATATTCAGTCCCAATTAATGGATAGGTTTGTCTTGCAAGTGACTAGTGTCCTATATACTGTGTTTCTTCAGCTCCTGGGAAACCATAAAATTATGATTTTATCCTATGATTGATTTTAGTATCCTAGATTTTAATCTAGCATCAGTAGTTGATATTAATATGTATTTGCACATGAAGTCCCAAGAAATATACCTGTAGCTTACTACAGTTATATTAAGATCTTATATAGAGCATCCACACATACATTAACATAAGAGACTTTGAAGCCAGTCAGAAGAAATACTGGTCATGAAAACATTTATTCAGGAAATGTATTGAGCTATTAACTTTGTGCTATCAATTGTGATAAAGAGTTGGGACTACAAAAATAAGTAAAATACAGTCCCTGCTTACATAAGTTTTGGTGTAGCATATTATAGCACTTCATATCTTGTGTTTATTTAAATATCTTGTTTCTTCAGTGATAGAAGTCCTGACTCATTTATTTTTGGTACTTCCAAGTGCCCATCACAGTGCCTGGTACTTAAGTTAGCTCATAGTGTATGGATAAATTAATGAGAAGAGACAGAAAAAGAAAAAAACAGAGGGCTTTTGCAAAAATCGATTTTCTTTTCATAGTTTTTTCCTTGCAGAAAAGACCTCCTGTTAACAGAACAAAAATGGTTATGGAGATTATTCCAACACTCCATCTGCTCCCACTCTTGCTAATAGTCTTCATCTCCACCCATGGTCAAGAGCTATGAATAGAAATATTAATTAAAAAATGACATTCATAGAGAATGGAGGTCTAGCCTTTTTATAGTCCCTGAAGTGGAGAAGAAAGAAAAATGCGGAAGATGGATGACTCCAATCTGGCTCTTGTCAGTCTGAGAAGTTTGAAGTGAAACAGTTTTCTGGAATGAGGGCACTCTTCACCCAGTAAGTTTGCCCACATGATCCTGCTCTCTAGACCTTTTAGGGTCCCTACTTCTACATGCTAGTTCCTCAGTTTTCTTACCGAGAACAGAATAATATTCCTTCCCTCGTAATATTATTTTGAGGATGAAATTAAATAATGCATACAGTAAACATGAGTTACTTTGGTATCTGGACAGCAGACCGGTTGGACTTGGTAGGATGGGTTTGTGTTCGTTAGTGTCATTTATTACATAGTAGAATTAAGTCATGGTTCTCAGACAGGAAAGAATCTGCCTGCAAATGCAGGAGACTGGGTTTGATCCCTGGGTCAGGAAGATCTGGAGAAGGGACTGGCTACTCACTCCAGTATTCTTGCCTGGAGACTCCCATGGACGGAGGAGCCCGGTGGGCTACAGTCCATGGGGTCGCGAAGAGTCAGACACAACTGAGCCACTTCACTTCACTGACACCAAGTAGTAAGCACTCAGCAATGTTAGCTCCTGTAGCTGTCTTTAAAAGTGGACCAATTTGATCTTACAGGAAGGACTCTTTATTCTTTTTGAGACAAATAGTTATAAAGCGAAAATACTATGTATTATTATTTGACTCTCTTAAACAATTGTTGAAAAAGAATCGTGTTACTTTTCAAAAGAACTTGCACTTGGAAGCACAATATTTAAAGCAGAGCAAACTGATATGCTCTGGTTGAAGTAGAAAAAGTCCTCTCTCACCACCCCCACTGCCACTGTCACTTCTGAGAAACCTCAAAGGAACTCCTAGGTCTCTCACTTGTGTATTTTGAAATCTACCGCGCCCGCATTTGCATTTTGGCCTGTCAAATGTGAATAAAGTAATAGAATGAGAAGGCTCAGACTCTAGAAATTTCTATTGTCTGCATAAAAGTAAAAATGTGGCTGACATTGTTTTAGGATGGATTAAGATGAGATGTATTTTAGCGTCATTGGAAATGTTTATGATAAAGTTGTATGATCATTCTGTTTTAGGTTCGTTATCTAGACTTCATGGCTTCCCAGGTGGCACTAATGGTAAAGAACCCGCCTGCCAATGCAGGAGACTTAAGAGACACGGGTTCGATCCCTGGGTCGGGAAGATGATCTAGAGGAGGAAATGGCAACCTACTCCAGTATTCTTGCCTGGAGAATTCCATGGACAGAGGAGCCTGGCGAGCTACAGTCCATGGGGTCGCAAAGAGTCAGACCTGACTGAACGATTTAGCATGTGCATATCTAGAGTTGGTCTAAAATAAAGTGTATGAACTGCCAAGAGAGATTTGCAACTGATATACGCATGACTGGCTGAGGCTTCATTCACTGTGGTCCCTTATTACATATAAAAAAGAGTTTAATTCCTACTCTCTACTTTTGAGGATTATAATCTTTAAAGGAAACAGCTCTGTTAACAGGGACAGTTAGTCATAAGTGTTCCTCACTCAATGTCCATACATAATAAGGGCTTAATAGATGTTTATTGAATGAATGAAAACATTTACATGTCTGTCTGCTTTCAAGTTACTTGAAAGGCCATATTTTATCTTTTTTGTGCCCAGTGGTAGCACATGGCCAGTAAATGAGTGAATGTACACATAAAAACATACAAATTTTACATATCTATATTCCCATTAGACTAAGGTTCTTGAGGGAAGAAACCATGTCTTAGAATAGCACCTCACTAATAATAGCAAGTTGTCAAAAATGTCTGTAGAACTGACTAGAACTTAAATTTGAATAGTATCAGAGTAGGTTCACAAAACCTGACACAGTGCCTTCTGAATACACGCTATAAATTTCATAATTGAAGACAGATTCCACTAAGCATTTTCTGAGTTAGGGCCAGTTGGATGACATGAGCAAGCTATCAGAGCTCAGAGGAGTGATAGTTCTTCTCCGAGTTGGTGCAATTTGATAAAGGTGGGTGTCCTTTGGTTTCAGACAGCTGGAGAGGAGAGAGGCTGGGAACAGGGAGACCAGTAAGGAAGGCACGATGTGGCAAGAGCCCTGGGCTCAAACAGAAAAGGTCTGTATTCTCAGTTCCCACTTTGCTGCTTACTGGCTGTAGAGCCTTGAGATGACTGTAGTTTCCTTTTCCTCTTCTGTGAAATTCTTGTCCTTTTTGATATTGTACTTCAAAGTGTTTGTAACATGCTAAGTAAGACATAATGCTGTGCTTTGAATGCAGTGGGTTCCAAATAAATGTTTGTTGAATGACAAAGAAAAAGTGGTGTTGATTAATGAAAAGAATGGAAGCCCTGGAACCTCAGCCCCTGTAGTCTGCCAGCGATTTGTTGACTCTTACAGGAAGAAAAGTAAATATCCGAAGCCACCAAATCTCATGATCAGAAGAAAGACTTTCTGGATCAGTTGGAAACTCCTAGGGGAGGCTAAAGTTATATCAGAGGTGAATAAGTCATGAGATTTTCATGCTGACATTTCTAAGATTGCTGCCGTACTGAGGAGATAAACCACAAGGTACACCATCCAGAACTTTTATGAAAAAAAAAAGCTTCCTGAAGGATGAATGCTTCATTTGCTTTAACTGCTTGCATATGAACTTACTAATGAGTCATTTTTTTCTTAATTGGTAATTTGCTTTAAATTGGTCATAAGATATTACATCAAGTAGTCTAATGTTACACAACAATTGAAAAAGTTGACAGGCCACCAGCTGAATAAAGGAAAATGTGATTCTTTTTGAGCTTAAAATGTATGAATCGATAATAGTTACCTTGGTCTTTATGTTGTAAGATTGGATTTATTGAAACTTCTCCCTTATGTTCAAAAATCAGAGCCCCTTTGCCTCTGAAATCTCTTCTGCCTCCTGTACTCATTGAGAGTTCCACTCTCTTATTTGGGGTCTGCTTGTTTTTAAGATATATACTTTTCTCCCTGTTTTTGAACTATTATAAATTTTGTATATACTTTTATTAGAGTATTGATAACACCTAGTTTACAAGTTTGTTTTCTTAACTAAGCTGTGATCTGGAGAGCAGGGATTATGTATTTTTGCCTTTTATTTTTCCAGTGTTCAGAACTATCCACAGTATAGGAAAGCACTTAATAAATGGAACAAAAGAATAAATCAAAATGGATAGATAAATAAATGATTTTGCTTGCATAAGGTATCTGTCTTTTGTCTATCTTTTTCACTGTATGGCAGAAATTCCAGTACAGCCCTATTTTTAATGTTGATCTACTATTAAAGTTATTAAGCAAATGTAAATTGAAATATTAAGTTCATCTTAATACAATTATAACATTTTTGCCTACTAAATAGATACAGATTTTTAAACTGATAAGACTCATTGTGGATAAGAGGACAGGGAAATGGAAACTTTTATATTTTGCTGAAAGAAATGTAAATTGGCAGATCTTTTCTGGAAGATATTTAGGAAAATATATTCAAAAGCCTTAATAATGTTCATATCCTTTCAACAATTCTATGCCTAGGAATTTATCCTGTACAATAAATTAGACATTGGCAACACATTTTAATCATATTTTACTGATAGAAAAAAGGAAATAAATGCTTAACCATAAGAAATTGGTTCTATAAATTACAATGTAGTCATAAAATGGAGTGGGTTGCCATTTCCTTCTCCAGGAGATCTTCCTGAACCAGGGATAAAACCCATGTCTTCTTCATTGGCATTTGGATACTTTACCATTGAAACACCTGGGAAGCTTAGTGATAGAATTACCATGAGGTTTTGTTTTTGCTTCATTCTTTCTATTTTCTGCATTGAATATGTTCAATTACTTTATTAATTTTAAAACATTATAGAAAGAAGCACACTTTCTCCTTTGCTGACTATACCCATCCTCCCAAGGAAGAAAGAGAGACTAATCTTGTAACAGGAATTTCCACCAGGACCCAGTGTGGCAAACCATTTTCTCTACCTGTTCTGCCCTCTTGCGCTGTGCATGGTAGTCATAGCTTACAGTTGGAGCCAATACAGAAGTAACATTGATTGATTCATTCAGTCAGGAAATATTTGTTGATACTACTGCTGAGCCTCAGAATTTGGGATAAAAGGGTAAGTATCAAATCCTTGAAAGCTCATTGTATTTTGAGGTTTAATTTTTAAACTAGGAATTTAATAAAGAGAATCTAGTTCATTCCTTTCTGTTTGGAGACGGAGAAATGGATCCTAACAAAATTTGCCCAAGATTGAATGGATATAAGTGGCACATGTAGACTTGAATCTAAAAATTCTCTTTCTACTCAAGTGTTCTTTCTGGTCACTTAGGCCCTTCATTTTATAGAACTCTGATCTTTATAGATTCTCAAAAAGAAATCTTATACTTGATGCTTGTGTATATTCTACAAAATCTTTCATTGGTAGCCTTAACTTGTTTTGCTTTGTTTCATAGAATTTGTAGTTAACAAAAGTTTCATATCTGAAATTTCTGAATTAGTCGTTAAGTTTTTGCTCATGTTATACTTTCATTTTTAACCTCATCAATAAATTTGGATAAAGCCAATTAAAATCTTTTGCCCCATCTTTATAAATGCATTACTCCTTACTCTTGGGGAGAGGCCATTCGATTGGTCACTAATCCATCTACCTGGCATATTATGCACAAAGATTATCTGTGATATGGATTTTGTCAGCTGGTGAAATATAGATACAGCATGGTTATAGCACACCACTGTATGCCTGGTATTTACCAAATCCACTGCTTCACACACTGCTCTCACCGTCTTGAAAGCATCCCCTGGCTGACAGCCATCCTTTGAAACCCCCAATCCCAGGGTAGGCATAGCTTCTTCTGGGAAGGCATTGCTCACCTGTACCTGCTCCCCAGTATTCTCTTACCTTCTGAATATAGCATTGGTCATGTTACATTGTATTATCTTTAGCTCCTTGAATCCAGGGATGTGGTCTTTTGTATTCCTAATGGATTTAGTTTACCACGAGACCCATAGCAGGTACTCAAGTGTATATTTCCTTGTTGATAAGATGAAGAAGTGAATGATGGCATTAACAAATGCATTTCCTTACCATGTTAAAAAGTAAAGAAAGCTTACTTTGGATGAATTGTTCTCCATGCTGGTTCCTTGTGGTCACCTCTTCTTTATTCTTTAATCCAGTGTATTTTTCTCCTGAGTTGAGATAAAGATCTCACAGGGCTGCAGCTGGGAGAAGCCACCATCTTTACTTCTGAAAACTCAGGAAAACGCATGCCCTTCCCTAATTCAGAATTTGAGCCTCTTGTCCCCCACCTTTACTGTAACATCAGACAGTGCTTTGGTTATCACACTGTGTATTCACTGAGAATTCTGTGTCCATATATTTGGATTCAACTGAGAATAGCAATGTGATGTGATGGGATGACCATCACACAGGGAGATGAGATGATTCTAGTCCAGATGGAGCCCCTGATTTGCTAGGTGATCTTAAACTCCCCATTTATTTTCCAATTGTTTGACTGGTTTATTTCTCTTCGTTGGTTCTTGTCTCATCACAACAAAAATTTGGAACAACAGATTAAAGGGTTAAAACAACAGACAAGTTACAGCTCAGTTTAGCTCAAGCAGACAGATTTCTTACTAGTCTTACTAGACTCCCCAAAGGAGTCCTCCTGATCCCTCTTGGCTTCCGCCTGTTGGTATGTCCTGTCTCCTCCTTTCACTTGTGCCCTGTGCAAAGCAGAGCTTGTACCTACCACCAGTCAAGAAAGAGAATGCAAATGGTCATATGCTCAATGCCGTTTGACAACTGCAAGTTATATAACAGAGTGTGTTGTATATATCTTCCTATAATTTAGTCTGTTATAATCAGATGTATATATGTATAGAATACGAACTCTTAATGGGCTCCTAGCAGTAAGGTTACTTGAGAAAGCCCCTGTGGTTATTTTGTATCCACCGTGTGCCTAGGGTGCATGTGCAGAAGTTGGAAAAGTCTCTGTGGTTATTTTTGCAGTATATCCTGGAGCTCTCTTGGGTGTTTCTGGGATGGGGTTTAGAGATCAGCTTGCATCCTTTCTGGCTAGGTCTCCCCTTGCTCCTCATGCCTAACTTCTACCTAACACAAGGTTTCAGTTTCTCATTTGTAAAGAGAAAGTTCTGGATTCTATAGTCAAGGGCTTGGAAGGACCCTTTGCTGCAGTGCTTGCCCCTGAACCAACATCTTGAGCAACAAATATTACAAAGAAAAGGACTGAAAATCGCTGCATGCTTGTGCAATTGGGCAAATTATGGACAACAAGATAGAAAAAGAACAACCTCCCTCCCTTTACCCACTCTTCCTCACCAACTGCCATTTCTAAAGAACTGGGAATAAAAACAGCATGTCCAAGAAAAGCAGGGCACTGCCCATGCCCCGTGCACTCAGCACCACCAGAGGGGTGGGCAGACCACCTAAAGCCGTAATTCTGGCTGGACTCCTGGACTTGCCCCTACCTTCACCCCGTACAGGAAACAGGCTTGCCCCCACCGCAGGGAGCAAACAGAGGAATTTTATTTGTTTTCACTCCCCCTTGCCGCAGCAGTGGTCCAAATAAGCCTTGCCTAAATTTCTTCTCTATCCTCTTAATTTCTATTGATTGGGGAAGGCCAAGAACCCTGGTTAAAATCAGTTTTCCTCTCCAGGATTCTCAAAATCTAGTATGCTCTCTTACAGTATGGTGATATGATCCTTTTGTTGTTGTTCAGTCGCTCAGTCATGTCTGACTCTCTGTGACCCCATGGACTGCAGCATGCCAGGCCTCCCTGTCCTTCACAATCGCCCGAAACTTGCTCAAACTCATGTCCATTGAGTCAGTGATACCATCCAACCATCTCATCCTCTGTCATTCCCTTCTCCTGCTGCCTTCAATCTTTCCCAGCATCAGGGTCTTTTCTAATGAGCTGGCTCTTTGGATTAGGCGGCCAAAGTATTGGAGCTTCAGCTTCAGCATCAGTCCTTCCAATGAATATTCAGGATTGATTTCCTTTAGGATTGACTGGTTTGATCTCCTTGATGTCCAAGGGATTCTCAAGCATCCTCTCCAACACCACAGTTCAAAAGCATCAATTCTTTGGCACTCAGCTTCTTGATGGCCCAACTCTCACACCCATACGTGACTACTGGAAAAACCATAGCTTTGACTAGATGGACCTTTGTTGGCAAAGTAATGTCGCTGCTTTTCAATACGCTGTCTAGGTTGGTCATAGCTTCTCTTCCAAGGAGCAAGCATCTTTTAATTTCATCACTGCAGTCACCATCTGCAGTGATTTTTGAGTCCAAGAAAATAGTCTGTCACTGTTTCCACTGTTTCCCCGTCTATTTGCCATGAAGTGATGGGACCGGATGCCATGATCTTTGTTATTTGAAGATTGAATTTTAAGCCAGCTTTTTCACTCCTCTTTCACCTTCATTAAGAGGTTCTTTAGTTCCTCTTCACGTTCTGCCATATCATCTGCATATCTGAGGTTATTGATATTTCTCTGGGTGATCTTGATTCTAGCTTGTGCTTCATCCAGTCCAGCATTTAGCATGATGTGATCTTAGCTTTCAAAGAACCTGAAGTATTGGACTTGACTTTGAAGGTCAGTGCTCTACCCAATGAAGGTGTTATCTCTGTATATCTCTGACTTATTCAGGCTCTGCTTGACTATTTTCTGTAGTTTAATCTTACTCCACAAAGGACATCCCATTCTGTTTGAAACAACAGTCACTGCAAATGTCATTGCATCCTTTGCAAATACTTTGTACCATTCTGTAGGTTATTTTTTCATTTGTTTGTGGTTTTCTTTGTTATGCAGAAAACTTACATTAGGTCCCATTTGTTTATTTTGCTTTTATTTCTTTTGCTTTAGGCTACTGATACAAGAAAATATTTACTTCTGTGATTTATGTCTGAGGATGTTTGCCTGTGTTCTGTTCTAGGAAATTCATGATGTCATGCCTTATACTTAGTTTTTTAGACCATTTTGAGTTTATTTTTGTATATGGTGTAATGGCGAAATTTCACTAATTTACATGTAGCAGCCCAGTTTGCCCAAAACAACTTGCTAAAGAGATTATCTTTTTTTCCATTGTGTTTTCTTGCCTCCTTTATAATAGATTAACTGATATCACTATGTGGCCTCTAAAAAATAATACAAATAGCACTATGTAGAAAATAAAAACAGACTCACAGACAGAAAAAAACAAACTTTGGTTACCAAGGGGGAAAGTCAGGGAGGAGGGATAAATTAGGAGCATGGGGTTAATAGAGCAAAGTACTTTACAAAAAATAGATAAACAAGGACTTACTGTATAGCACAGGAAATAGTATTCAATATCTTACAATAATCTCTCATGGAAAACAATATGAAAATATGTATGCATGTAATAACTGAGTCACTTTGCTGCATACTTGAAACTAATACGATATTGTAAGTCAACTATACGTCAATAAAAATTCTAGTTTACCACTTCTCATGTAACAGGTTCTGTTATGAGAGGTGAAACTGTCTTTTGTTCCTGATGCAGCGTGTTTGTACATTTACACCTCAGTGACTTTGCACATGCCATTCTTCTGCCTGCGTTACCTTCATTCCTTTTTCCATACACTGAATTACTCACTCTTTAGGGCCCAGTTTACACCCTTCTTTCAGTCAAAATTTTCACTCTGTCCTCTGTGCTTCATAGATGCTTTGTTATATTTTACAGACTTTTTACTACAGTGATTTTTACTCTGTATTCTAAGTGTCTTACATATCCGTGTGTTCTGTTATAGCTGAGACCATAACTGATTTATCCACAGTGCCTGGTACATGATGAGCATGCATGAATGAGTGAGTGAGTGAATGAATATATTTTCTAGCATATAATTTAGGTTCTTATATATAGTAGCTGCTCAAGAAGTATTGAAGAGTAAATGAATTTATGGATGAACAGGTGAATATACATTGATTGATGTTTGAGTTATCATAAAATATTGAACCTAAAAACAAGCATAAAACTGCAGCTTGATACAACCAGCTCAGGGTGTAGAGGATTGTCTACTCACCTCATTCTTCAAACTATCTTCTTTTTATGTCAGATGCACATTCACATCAACAGGAGAGAAACTAAACTGGGAGCTAAGCAATGTGTTTTCTGTCTGTACTCAATGTGGCATTCCTGCCTTTCCCCATTCTCTTCACCGGAACCTAACTGAAGAAGTCCCCAGCAGTTTCCACTGTCTGCGTGTTACTCTAGCACTTCTCTTTCCTCTCTGAGACATTCTTGCTTTTGTTTTTCATGTTTGTGCTTCCTTCTGTCTTTCGTGCTTGTCAATGCAAAACATTCTTGCCTCTTTGTCTTTAATTATAACTGATTCTGCTTATAGTGCAGTAACTTCATTTTTAAGATTGTAATATTCATCAAACAGCTTTCCTTCACATAAGTATCTGTAAGGTTTAAAAAAAAAAAGTGATTATTTAGAAATCTGGTTATGTTTAAAAGTGATATAAGCTTCCTTAAAAACAAAAGTTATGATTAAATACAGTCCACAGTATAGATTTATAAACAGTTTGCCCAGAACTTCATAGAATGTTATTTCCATCCAGTTATTAAAATACAGATGTCTTCAATAGCTTCCATATGTTGTCTATCTAAGCAAATGCCTAAGGATACAGGTGGCAGTCACTGATTGGATCAAGATACAGGAGAAGCAGAAGTATAGACTCTAGGTTTACGTGTGGAAGTAATGGAAAAAGGCCAAGTGAAGTGACACCAGCTACTGCTGCAAGTGCCTTGAATTGTCTGTCCTGTGTCTTTGGGGGGGAAAGCATGAAAAGAAGCCAGGAAGGCTAAGGGAAAACAGGAAACTGTTCAGACTTCTTATATATGTAAATAGAGAGAATGGAAAAAAGCAAAACAGGAAGTACTTCAGAAGCATAAACAAACACTTACTGTATTACTTCACTGAGAAATTGTAGATTCTCCACAATCCAATAATCAGAGAGTACCTAAATGGAAACAGTGACCACCAGGAAGGAAACCACCATGAGCCAGATTCTAACCATGAAAAGGCCTTCAACCACTTAACATGTGAATTTAAAAAATTACTCAACCTCTGAAAAATAGAAATGGTCAAGAAAAATTCCAATAATATCTAAAAGTAAATGAGAGATCAGTGGAAATCAATATTCCATTCAGTAACTACTTTTAAATATAAAACTCTATGTACTTCTAGGAGAATGGTCTGTCCATGGTGAATGAGATAAGTATGTTGGCGAATTTGTACATCCATTTTGTGGAGTTGGTCTTACCCTTCTAAAAATCAAGTTGAAGAAGACCAATTCAGTATAAATTTGAAAACCTGTATACATTTAAAAACCAGCATAAATTTAAAAACTGAGAGTTCATTGTTCTCTTGCGTTCCCATAACACTTATTTATTAGAAGTAGAAAGAGTAGAAATATAGCAATAGACTGGTAGACTAGAAGCCAGATGCTTGTATAGATGATTTCCAGGGTTTGTCATAAGGTTCTAGTAAGATAAGGTATGACAAAGCACTTTATAGAATCTAAAAGGCTATTCAGTAATTTCAAGTGTTATGAACAGCATCAATGATTGCAGTTCATGGGGTCGCAAAGAGTTGGACACGACTGAGCGACTGAACTGAACTGAACTGAACTGAACAGTAAATTTATAGAACTCAAAATTACATGATTGGAAACTACTCCAATAAATGTCACCTTAAATTTTTATTGGACTTCCCTGGTGGCTCACACAGTAAAGCGTCTGCCTGCAATGTGGGAGACCCGGGTTCAATCGCTGGGTTGGGAGGATCCCCTGGAGAAGGAAATGGCAACCCACTCGAATACTCTTGCCTGAAAAATCCCTTGGACGGAGGATCCTGGTAGACTACAGTCCATGGAGTTGCAAAGAGTCGGACACGACTGAGTGACTTCACTTTCACTTAAATTTTTATACAACTATGATTAACACATCACTAGCTATTTAACTACCTTTTAAAGCCACTTGGTGGTTTGAGCCTATTTAGTCGATGAAGAGACAACTTGCTCGGTATATGGGTGTGTGCACTTGCATCCACACTGGCTTGCTCAGTCGTGTCTGATGGGGAGACTAAGTTTTCAAGAACGGATTTTTCCTAAGGTTAAAGGGAAGCTTATAATTGCTAAACAAGGGTGGACTCTGCATTTACATTTTTAAGTTTTGCTCAGTAAATTTGGGAGGAGATCAGAGATGTTTGAAATTTTAATTTTATCCAGAAGAGTCACCATAAAATGGTGCAGTTGCAAAAGAAATCTATTGAGTTTCCTGAGCTGCTGGGAAGTTTAAGCAATAGAAACTGTAATTCTTAAACCACTTGACTTGTTGCTGATAGAATTGGTCTATTACCATAAATGCAAGATTACAGTAAATACATTTTTCCATTAGGTCACTTCTTTACTCTGTTTGGCCTTGTTTATTAAATTCTTAAGTGACTTTCTTCTGATATTGCCCTTTGTGCTTCCTCTGTTCATGTTAATTGACTCCTCATTCTCTTAGACTGAAGTAAAATTTATGAACTTATGTCCATAGTTTAAAGTGTGTACATAGTTTAAAAATGTGTATGTTAAGGCAAATATATGTAAAGTTTGATTGAACACTCAATGTAAATGTCCTGATTTTAACTCTTAAAATTCACATTTCAACTAAGTAAATATACTGATTTGCAGAAAATAAAGGGTATTTTCCTAAAGCAAACTTCTCTGAGGTACAAAAATTAGAAGTAATGAACATGAACAAATGAAATCAATCTTTGATTTAAAACTCCTTGTTCAGGAAGGTGATGGGCTAAGAATTCTGATGCCGTAGTGAAAGAGTTGCTAACTCACTCTTGGTTCTTAGGAGGACTAAATGAACTCATACAGATAATTATTTGGAACAGTGTCTGATACATGATAAGTGCTCAATAAATGTTTGCAGATTTCTTTGGATTATTACTTAAAAACAAAACAAAACACGGGTATTCAGTGAAGAAATGTGTTGTCTGCCTAACAACTGAAGTTATTCTTCTTAATTGGAATTTAGTTTCCCCTTTGTCCCTATCTTATTCTTCTTGCTCTTCCTGCCTCTCTTTGTTTTTGTTGTTTAGTTGCTAAGTCATGTCTGAGTCTTTTGAGACCTCATGGACTATAGCCCTCTAGGCTCCTCTGTCCATGGACTTCTCCAGGCAAGAATTCTGGAGTGGGTTGCTATTTCCTTCTCTAGGGCATCTTCCTAACCCAGGAAGTAAACCTGTGTCTCTTTCATTGGCAGATTGATTCTTTACCACTGAGCCACCTGGGAAGCCCCCTGCCTTTCTTTACTGGTTTGAGGACCTCAAAATGACTGTGAAAGTCCTTTAGCCAGCATTTTGTATCCCTGTTGAGCAGCCTAAACAAAATAATTTGCTATGCTTTTGCTGATACTGTTATCTTCCTCTAACAATCCAAATTCTACCCCTCCTTCAGACTCTAACCCCTTGTGCTTTTCCTAGATCCATCTAGAGTACATTAAGTTTAATTGAATTAATCCAATGTGCATAGTCTCTACCATACATTTATTGCTTTGCATACATGTGCTTTATGTATTTTTATATTTTCTCTTAAGTGATATTTTAGGTTTCTCAGTGGCTTACGTTTCACTTAGGCAGTATTCCCATCTCCTTTCTTCATAAGGTTGTACACATGGCAGAGTCTCCTAAGCAAATACTCAATGAGTAGAATCACCTTTCCTCATTCAGATGGTTATTTTGATATCATGTGGTTATAACCTTTGATACCAGGGAAAAACTTTCATTTAATAATTCATTCTAAGATCCAAACTATACTCTTTTTATCAGAAAATTTCTCCTGGAAATGATCCTAATTCACTCCTTTTGCAGTTGATGTTATCATCTGGATGAAATGAAAGGAGAAAATGTGATAATAATCATAGTTAATTATTTTGATTAAAAAAAAGTTATTTCTTTCTTTGAGTTATTTTCTTAAAAGAAATTTTTCTTGGAGTATCGTTGATTTACAATGTGTTAGTTTCAGATGTATAGCAAAGGGAATCAGTTCTACGTATACATGTATCAACTCTTTTTTTAGATTATTTTCCCAGATAGGCCAATGGAATATTTCTCAGCCATAAAAAATAATGCAATAATGCCATTTGCAACAACATAGATGGACCTTGAGTTGTTTTTTTTAAGGAATTTATATTTTTTGTTCAAGGAGTTTTAAGACTTTGATGTCTGTGATTGAAAAAGCTGTATCCCATTCTTTCTAATTTTGATTCCCTTGGTAGAATAATTCAAAATGGGACCTGTATAACATCTGAATCAGAATCACTTGGTTTGTTTAAATTGAAGAGTTCAGTGCCCCATTCTAGAACTACTGAACCAGAAGGTCTTATTGTGAAGCCAGGAGCCTGCTTTTGGCATGCTGCCAGGTAACTCTTAGATATTTAGGAGCTGATAATTATTTTATTTAGTTTTCAGTATGCGATAAAGTGAATCTCTGTTTTGCTTTCCTTGTTAGACTTTTCTTTATGTAATTTTAAAGCTATTCAGTTAGGGTGTTTTGTGGCTTAAGACAACTTTTTGTGAGGGCTGGAACCTTCTCTCTCCACTCTGTACACAGATACACAATCTTATCTTCTGATAACCTCCTAAATAGTACCATAGTCCTAAGCACTAGTGAAGCTTATACTGTTATTACCAGTTTGTCTATATATGAGACCCTCCACTTCCATCAGATTGTAAGTTTCTTAAGCATGAGTGTGCACAGTATATAATAGGTTTGTTATACAATAAATGTTTCTTGTTATGAATACCAAATACATTTTATATTGCTATTTAACTGCTTCATATCTGTTAAACATATATTCTCAACATGGGAAAACACCTAAGCATAGGTTTATTTATATTTCCGTGGTATCCTTTACACTTCTGGGTACATAGTGAGAGATGAATGTGAGTAAACCACTTCACTTTACTCACAATATGAGTAAATAAGAATTCATACTTTAAAAAATAATTTAATATAAAACTGAGCAAATTTAATTTATATATTGAAGCAAAACAGGAAGAAAAAAAAACCCCAAGCCTTCACTTAGTCATTTCTGGAAGAATAGCTCAGCAGGGCTGAGTGACATTGTGTTTACAAACATGGTTTCCATAGCTGAGTAAGCTTTTGCAGTGACCAATAATCTCTCATAACCAGCTGAGCCATTGTCTCCTGATGCGTTCTTATTTCTAGCAAGAGCATGAGGTTGGCAAAATTATCCAAAATATTACATCCCAGATCATTCTAGATACAGCCAAGAAGCTTGGTTTTTAAAACAGGAATGTGTAACTAGTAAATCTAAGTGGAAACTTTCTTAGTTTTAGGCAGATGATTTCTTTTTCTCTAATTAAAAGCATGTTTAGATGGATATTGTTTGGGGATATATGACTCTCTTAAAACAAGTTTTCTGTTTCTGTTTCATCTCTGAAACAGACAGAACTTTTCTCCAGTTCTGTCTGAGAATAAGTAACTAATGCAATTTGTTCAACAGTGTACAAAAATCAATAAAAAGAAATAAATCTTAGACTGAGAAAAATGTTTTGGAGATGTTGTGCTCAGGCTTCTGAATTAACAAGCTATCCTGTTCTTACAGGGTTAAGCCTGAGTGATCACCCTCAGACCAGCTTAATGTGATATTTTGTTTGCACCCCACTTTCTCTATACCCAGGTTCTTTCTATTGTCATATTCAGTTCATAAAACTATCTCATAGCAACTTCATGGCACCCCTCCTACTTAATGGAAGAAAGGGAACTAATGTTTTGAGATTCTGTTATGTGCTTAGTACTCTAAAAATGTTATCTCATTTAATCCTTAAAATTCTTGAGGTGGATTTTATAATCCTCAGTTGACAAATTTAGATTCAAAAAGTCACACAGATGGTAACTGAGTTAACTAATGCTTAGTACCAAGATTTTTATTTTCAGGTCTGGTATTCTCGTTACTGTTCAAGAAACTAGTACTGTGTAGTAAATGGTCAGTGAACTTTGCTGAGTTAATGAATGGATTCCATGGATGGCTAATATCATTTGAATATCACCTTGAATCTCTCTGATGCTTCTATTTTCCCTCCTCCCTCCCACTCCCACTTTCTCTCTCTGGCTCTCTTTCTTTTCCCCATGGTAAACATTTATTTGAATGAATTTGGGGGTCACATGACCCACCTTCTTCCATGAGTAGAAGTCACCTCCAAAATATGTCCTTGACACAAAGCCCTCCATCCCTTGTTGGCTTTGTTCTGGAAAATAAAGCTCATTAATTTGTGAGGCAGCCTGTTTCATTCTTGTGTGGTCCTTATTAGAAAGACTTTCCTTGTACTGAGATAAAATCTGATTCTAAGTGGGAAAATAGCATGGCATTATGGGGAAAGCATAGGTCTTGGGTCAGAAAATTGGAATTTGGACCCCAACATTTTCACTTTAGGCAAGAGTCAACTTCTCTGGACCTGCTGCCTCACCTACGAAATGGTGGTAGTTGGTAGTGCCTGCATGCCTAACTCTCGGGGTCATTATGAGAGCCACATTTTGTGGTTCACAGAATATGGGACCATTCTTTCCAAAGAACGGAAGTGAAGTGGAAGTGTTAGTTGCTGAGTTGTGTCTGACAGTTTGTGACTCCACAGACTCTAGCCCACCAGGTTCCTTTGTCCATGGAATACTCCAGGCAAAAATACTGGAGTGGG
Source organism: Capricornis sumatraensis (assembly GCF_032405125.1). Taxonomy (NCBI): domain Eukaryota; kingdom Metazoa; phylum Chordata; class Mammalia; order Artiodactyla; family Bovidae; genus Capricornis; species Capricornis sumatraensis. Next base: position 7,641,201 of record NC_091084.1, read on the forward strand.
TAGTCATTCTCTTCTTCAGGGGATCTTTCCAACCCAGGGATTGAATTTAGGTCTCCCTTCTGCATTGTCGTGGATTCTTTACCATCTGAGCCACCAGAGAAGCCCCGATAAAAAGTTAGTTGTTCTGTTTCACCCTCAGGGACTTCATAAAATAATTCTACTCATTTTTAATGAAAATAATGATGTGTTTCACTATATCTTCCTTTCTTCAGACTAAAAAACTTTATTTCCTTACACATTTTCAAATATACAAGATGAATGCGTTTTATATGAAAAATCCTTCTGGTTTCCTCCTGCTGAATTCTCTCTGTTATATCACATGCTTTCTCGAGGGGTGCCACAGAACTGGATCCCACACTGCAGAATCATCCTTACTAGCACAGAATGCAGTGTCGTAACAGTCCTTGGCTTGGATATGCTGCTTTGATAATGCAACCTCAAATTACTCAAGTATTTTCAGTCATTACAGTTCACAGCTAAGATATATTGAGTTTGTGTTTGAGTAAGAGTCAAGTTTTATATTCAGTTCAGTTCAGTTCAGTGACTGTCGTGTCCGACTCTTTGCGACCTTATGAACTGCAACATGCCAGGCCTCCCTGTCCATCACCAACTCTCGAAATTCACTCAAACTCACGTCCATCGAGTCGGTGATGCCATCCAGCCATCTCATCCTCTGTCGTCCCCTTCTCCTCCTGCCCCCAATCCCTCCCAGCATCAGAGTCTTTTCCAATGAGTCAACTCTTTGCATAAGGTGGCCAAAGTACTGGAGTTTCAGCTATAGCATCAGTCCTTCCAAAGGACACCCAGGACTGATCTCCTTTAGAATGAACTGGTTGGATCTCCTTGCAGTCCAAGGGACTCTCAAGAGTCTTCTCCAACACCACAGTTCAAAAGCATCAATTCTTCGGCACTCAGCCTTCTTCACAGTCCAACTCTCACATCCATACATGACCACAGGAAAAACCATAGCCTTGACTAGATGGACCTTTGTTGGGAAAGTAATGTCTCTGCTTTTGAATATGCTATCTAGGTTGGTCATAACTTTCCTTCCAAGGAGTAAACATATTTTAATTTCATGGCTTCAGTCACCATCTGCAGTGATTTTGGAGCCCCCAAAAATAAAGTCTGACACTGTTTCCACTGTTTCCCCATCTATCTGCCATGAAGTGATGGGACCAGTTGCCATGATCTTCATTTTCTGAATGTTGAGCTTTAAGCCAACATTTTTTCTCTCCTCTTTCACTTTCATCAAGAGGCTTTTTAGTTCCTCTTCACTTTCTGCCATAAGGGTGGTGTCATCTGCATATCTGAGGTTATTGATGTTTCCCCCAGCAATCTTGATTCCAGCTTGTGCTTCTTCCAGCCCAGCATTTCTCATGATGTACTCTGCATATAACTTAAATAAGCAGGGTGACAATATACAGCCTTGACATACTCCTTTTTCTATTTGGAACCAGTCTGTTGTTCCATGTCCGGTTTTAACTGTTGCTTCCTGACCTGCATATAGGTTTCTCAAGAGGAAGGTCACGTGGTCTGGTATTCCCAACTCTCTCAGAATTTTCCATAGTTTCTTGTGATCCACACAGTCAAAGGCTTTGGCATAGTCAATAAAGCAGAAATAGATGTTTTTCTGGAACACTCTTGCTTTTTCCATGATCCAGCGGATGTTGGCAATTTGATCTCTGGTTCTAATGCCGTTTCTAAAACCAGCTTGAACATCTGGAAGTTCACGGTTAACGTACTGCTGAATCTTGACTTGAAGAATTTTGAGCATTACTTTACTAGCGTGTGAGATGAGTGCAATTGTGTGGTAGTTTGAGCATTGTTTGGCATTGCCTTTCTTTGGGATTGGAATGAAAACTGACCTTTTTCAGTCATGTGGCCACTGCTGAGTATTCCAAATTTGCTGGCATATTGAGTGCAGCACTTTCACAGCATCATCTTTCAGGATTTGAAATAGCTCCACTGGAATTCCATCACCTCCACTAGCTTTGTTCGTAGTGATGCTTTCTAAGGCCCACTTGACTTCACATTCCAGGATGTCTGGCTCTAGGTGAGTGATCACATCATCGTGATTATCTGGGTCGTGAAGATCTTTTTTGTACAGTTCTTCTGTGTATTCTTGCCACCTCTTCTTAGTATCTTCTGCTTCTGTTAAGTCCATATCATTCTGTCCTTTACTGAGCCCATCTTTGCATGAAATGTTCCCTTGGTATCTCTAATTTTCTTGAAGAGATCTCTAGTCTTTCCCATTCTGTTGTTTTCCTCTATTTCTTTGCATTGATCACTGAAGAAGGCTTTCTTATCTCTTCTTGCTGTTCTTTGGAACTCTGCATTCAGATGCTTATATCTTTCCTTTTCTCCTTTGCTTTTCGCCCTCTTCTTTTCACAGCTATTTGTAAGGCCTCCTCAGACAGCCATTTTGCTTTTTTGCATTTCTTTTCCATGGGGATGGTCTTGATCTCCTGTACAATATCATGAACCTCTCTCCATAGTTCATCAGGCACTCTGTCTATCAGATCTAGTCCCTTAAATCTATTTCTTACTTCCACTGTATAATCATAAGGGATTTGATTTAGGTCCTACCTGAATGGTCTAGTGGTTTTCCCTACTTTCTTCAATTTAAGTCTGAATTTGGCAATAAGGAGTTCATGATCTGAGCCACAGTCAGCTCCTGGTCTTGTTTTTTGTTGACTGTATAGAGCTTCTCCATCTTTGGCTGCAAAGAATATAATCAATCTGATTTCGATGTTGACCATCTGGTGATGTCCATGTGTAGAGTCTTCTCTTGTGTTGTTGGAAGAGGGTGTTTGCTATGACCAGTGCATTGTCTTGGCAAAACTCTATTAGTCTTTGCCCTGCTTCATTCCGTATTTGCCAAATTTGCCTGTTACTCCAGGTGTTTCTTGACTTCCTACTTTTGCATTCCAGTCCCCTACATTGAAAAGGACATCTTTTTTGGGGGTGTTAGTTCTAAAAGGTCTTGTAGGTCTTCATAGAACCGTTCAACTTCAGCTTTTTCAGCATTATTGGTTAGGGCATAGACTTGGATTACTGTGATATTGAATGGTTTGCCTTGGAAATGAACAGAGATAATTCTGTCGTTTTTGAGATTGCATCCAAATACTGCATTTCAGAATCTTTTGTTGACCATGATGGCTACTCCATTTCTTCTAAGGGATTCCTGCCTGTAATAGTAGATATAATAGTCATCTGAGTTAAATTCACCAATTCCAGGCCATTTTAGTTTGCTGATTCCTAGAATGTCGATGTTCACTCTTGCCATCTCCTGTTTGACCACTTCCAATTTGCCTTGATTCATGGACCTGACATTCCATGTTCCTATGCAATATTGCTCTTTACAGCATCGGACCTTGTTTCTATCACCAGTGACATCCACAAATGGGTATTGTTTTTGCTTTGTCTCCATCCCTTCATTCATTCTGGAGTTATTTCTCCACTGATCTCCAGTAGCATTTGGGCACCTACCGACCTGGGGAGTTCCTCTTTCAGTATCCTATCCTTTTGCCTTTTCATACTGTTCATGGGGTTCTCAAGGCAAGAATACTGAAGTGGTTTGCCATTCTCTTCTCCAATGGACCACATTCTGTCAGACCTCTCCACCATGACCGGCCTGTCTTGGGTGGCCCCATGGGCATGGCTTAGTTTCATTGAGTTAGACAAGGCTGTGGTCCTCGTGTGATTAGATTGACTAGTTTTCTGTGATTATGGTTTTAGTGTGTGTGCCCTCTGTTGCCCTCTTGCAACACCTACTGTCTTACTTGGGTTTCTGTTTCTTGGACATGGAGTATCTCTTCACGGCTACTCCAGCAAAGCGCAGCCGCTGCTCCTTACCTTGGATGAGGGATATCTCCTCACCGCTTCCCCTCCTGACCTTGATTGTGGAGTAGCTCCTCTCAGCACTCCTGTGCCTGTGCGGCCACTGCCCCTGGACCTGGGGTTTCTCATCTCAGCTGCCACCCCTGACTCGGACGTGGGGTTGCTCCTCTCGGCCACACTTCTGCAAGGTCTGTTGCAGCCGGCGCACTTCTAAGTTTTATATTAGATGCTGTGAATTTAAGTCTTTCACGTCTTGTATTCATGTGATTGTGTTTTTTAACCTAAGTGTAGACTGCTACATTTATTTATTTTTATTTAATTCATCATGGCTTTAGTCCATTATTACAGCTATTGTAACTTTTTTGACTTCTTATTTTTACCTACTAATGTATAGCTACCTCTCCAAGTTTTATGACATCTGCAAAAATGATAAACTAGTCCTTTCTGGTCTTAGTCACATTATTGGGAAAAAAGTTCAATAATGTAAACTTGAGAAGAAACTTGTGTGTTTCCACTAAAGATTCCCCTCTAATTTTAGTTACTGAACAGTTTATTGTAGTTATCTGTGATACATTTGCTTCTCCCTTTAGACCATTCCTTGGTCTTCTTAATGTACCTAAAGCTGTCAACTACAAATTGGCACTTGCCAAGAGTCATTTGCCAGCGACTGAACAACAACAAGGGCATTTGCTATCTGCCTCTGTTGAGACTGAACCTTGCGGTGCTGCAGCTGTTGACCTTCAACACCCCTTGGAGTTCAGGGTGGAGTGAGGCACTCTCTGCCCCAGGGAAGCTGGTGGGACAGGTCTTTAGATAGTTAGGTATTTTCAGATCCCAACTCTTGCATCTCTTCATATCTAGAAGAATCACTAAATCCCTTCATGGTGGCATTAGCTCCTCTTGACTAGCAGAAAACGTTTTGTAAAATGAGTGCTTGATGGCACTGAACTCCCCCTTCACCAAAATCTTATGTATTGGCCTTCCCCACTGCCTCTTTGGAGCAGGCTCTCGTGGCTATCTGAGGTGCTGCCTCCTGGGCAGCAGTCCTCATTTTGCCCCAAGTAAAACTTAACTCACAACTCTAAAGGTGTGCATCTTTTTTACTTGACGGGCTTAACATAGTGCCTGGCAAATAGAAGCTGCTCTAAGAGTTTATAATTGGAGAATTAACAAGTGAATGAATTAACATATTAGGCAGTATGCTTTGAGTTAGGTTATTCAGCTAGATATCTACCCATGTAACCTAGCCAACATCCAACTTACATTTTCCTTTTTTAAAATTCACAAATGTACTAAGACAGAGTTTGTCGCATAGACCCTAAATCAACAGAAATCTTTCCTTGATCTACTAATTTAATAACCCTATTTTAGAAGGAAATTAGATCTGCTGACAAGACTTCATTTTGGTGAACCCATCCATACTTCCCAGGACAGGAAAGCCTGGCATGCTGCAGTTCATAGGGTTGCAAAGAGTCGGATAGGACTGAGCGACTAAACAACAATAATAATCCACACTCGTTGGTGAAAGTGAAAGTGAAGTCGCTCAGTCGTGTCTGACTCTTTGCGACCCATGGACTGTAGCCTACCAAGCTCCTCCATCCATGGGATTCTCCAGGCAAGAATATTGGAGTGGGTTGCCATTTCCTTCTTCAGGGGATCTTCCTGACCCAGGGATCAAACCCAGGTCTCCCACATTGCAGGCAGATGCTTTAACCTCTGCACTACCAGGGAAGCCCTTAAATACAAGAATATAGTCTCTCAGAAAACCTCCTATAGAGACACAGAACTTCAGATCCAAGTACTAACATCAAAGATTTCAAGGGAGGAAAGGAAGCCAGGTTGAAAAAAGAAGGGGAAGGAGGCAGGGGAGGGAGGGGTGCGAAAGGGGTGGCCTTACAGACGTCTCCTGCCACCTACAAATACCCAGGCGTTATGGGACTTTTCCTGTAATTAACGCCTATTTGTTCTTGCTGCTGCTGCTGCTGCTAAGTCCCTTCAGTCGTGTCCCGACTCTGTGCGACCCCATAGACCGCAGCCCATGAGGCTTCCCCATCCCTGGGATTCTCCAGGCAAGAACGCTGGAGTGGGTTGCCATTTCCTTCTCCAATGCATGAAAGTGAAAAGTGAAGTCGCTCAGTCGTGTCCGACTTTTAGCGACCCCATAGACTGCGGCCTACCAGGCTCCTCTGTCCACGGGATTTTCCAGGCAGGAGTACTGGAGTGGGTCGCCAGAAGAATCCACATAGTTTCTGTTCACTTACTTCCTCCAGACTTTGCTTCGTGGTCTCCTTACCTAATTACCATCTGTTGTGGGTTGTACATCTGGGCAAGTACTGCTCCTCCATCACCTTCCTCCCCCTTCCCTGCTCCCTATTTTTCTACTTTCTCTGCTCAATCATTTCAAGGCACAGTTTTCCTTAAGTGCATTATTGAGAATAGACTCCTCTTTGCCTTGAGTTCTCCTATTTATCCCTCTCCTTTCCTACCTGAATTCTTCTCTTTAGACTGAAATTGTAAAAGGGGGGTTCAGGATGGGGAACACGTTGTATACCTGTGGCGGATTCATGCTGATGTATGGCAAAACCAATACAATATTATAAAGTAATTAACCTCCAATGAAAATAAATAAACCTATATTTTTAAAAAAGTAAATTTAAAACTGTGTTGAAAAAAATGTTGTATCCCAAGATTGCATTTTTTTAAAACAAATCTGAAAGAAACACATTTTATCTCTACCTAAACAAAACTAAAATTCATGCAACCAATACAAGTACATTAAAAAAAAATCTAAAAAAAAATCTACTGACAGATGAATGGCTCAGTGGTGCTCAGATGGAGAGGAATTATTGCAACTTGGGTGATCAACAAAGATCAAAATAGAAACCTTCTGAATAATCATGATGTGTGGTATTTTATAAGGCTAGTTCTGATTCCTTCAGAAGACTAAAATATTCCATTACGTCGTTGTGAATTCTGTTTCACTTACCAATCTAATTTACCTCTTGAGTCATAGTTTAGATTTTGTCATAAGGACAGGTCTGGCTTAGGTTGGTTTTCTGGGAATAGAGTTAAATGAGGCCATTGATGTGTATTTATGTTTAGCTTAAGGAAATAGCCTCTTGTTTGCTGAAATCATATACACAATCCTCTGCTATTTCCTGTATTTTGATAACAAGTTATATTTTCTGGAGTGGAAAATATGTGTTATTCTCATAAAGGTTTATTGTAATCTTAATCTGAAATTAATTAGTAGCTGCATTTCTTTACATTTATTCACATATTTTGCCAATCCTTTTTACTGCCAAGTTCAAGGGTATCATTTTGTTCCACATGCCAGCTTTTCCAAAAGTTTATCCATAATGCTACTATCTTTTATATTTGAGTTATTTTGAAGGCTGCTTTTTATTTTTTATGTAAGAATTGTATGATTTTATACTTAGAATGTTGGTTTACCCCATTTCGTAGTTATCATGTAACAAGATATAATCTCTGAGCTTTCAATTAGTAGAAAAAAATATACAAGTCAGAAAGCCTAGGAAGGAATGTAAAAGAAGTCTTAAAATGCAGTCCCATAAATACTGTCTCAATCAGGAACTAAATTACCATGTGATGTAAGGATTGTGTCTATTTCTTGTTCAGTTGCACAGTCGTGTCTGACTCTTTGTGACCCCATGGAAGCAGCATGCCAGGCTTCCTTGTCCTTCACTGTCTCCCAGAGTTTGCTCAAACTCATGTCCTTTGAGTCAGTGATGCCATCCAACCATCTCATCCTCTGTTGCCCCTTTCTTGTCTTGTCTTCAGTCTTTCCCAGCATCAGGGTCTTTTCTAATGAGTCAGTTCTTCGCATCAAGAGGCCAAAGTTTTGGAGCTTCAGCATCAGCATCAGTCCTGCCAATGAATATTCAGGGTTGATTTCCTTTTGGATTGACTAGTTTGATCTCCTTGCAGTCCAAGGGACTCTCAAGAGTCTTCTCCAACACCACAGTTGAAAAGCATCAATTCTTTGGTGTCTAATTCTAGGGGTGCACTGAGGATCTCAATGAGTACTGACATAACTACAACTCATGTTAACTACTGTACTTCCTCTAGGCTACCACTGAGGCTTTATTAAATTCATTTATTTATCTATTTTTCCTATTAGACTATGTGCTTCTTGAGTGCAGGGTCTGTAAAAAGTATTTAGAAGCAGAATAACTAAAAGTATGGCTTAAAAAATGCCTCTGACAAACTGTAATTTTGAAAAATTACTCTTTTGATATCAGTATAACAAGCTATAGAAGAGTAACAGCAGTGTCCTCTTTGTAGTTTTGTAGTTATCATAAAGATAAAATGAAATACTGTAGGTAAAGATATGGAGAAGGGGATGGCACCCTACTCCAGTACTCTTGCCTGGAAAATCCCATGGACAGAGGAGCCTGGTAGGCTGCAGTCCATGGGGTTGCAAAGAGTCGGACACGACTTCACTTTCACTTTCACTTTTCACTTTCATGCATTGGAGAAGGAAATGGCAACCCACTCCAGCGTTCTTGCCTGGAGAATCCCAGGGATGGGGGAGCCTGTTGGGCTGCCGTCTATGGGGTTGCACAGAGTTGGACACGACTGAAGCAACTTAGCAGCACCAGGTAAAGATGAAGTAATTTGAAATGTAAAGAATTTGTCTAAAAGGAAGAACCATGAATGAAAAGGCTCAAATATTTGCCCATAAACAAGATTAAAATGTAGATGGAAAATTGGGCAAAAATGTTGGTTATATACAGGCCAGATGAAGCATTGTTAAATAAATAAAATATGGAAATTGCAATTTGGCTTTCCTAGTGACCCAGATGGTAAAGAATCTGCCTCCAATGTGGGAGACCCAGTTCAATCACCCAGACTTTCACTTTCACTTTTTCGCAACGTCACAGTGCTGGTAGGCTGGTTTCACTGCAAGGAATGTATGACATTAAAGGTTGGCATGGTTCTTTTCAGGATTTAGCACACTTGAAGAAGTTACAACCAACTCTCAATGGTATATCTTTTCATCAGTTTCATTTAAGAAGGATCCCCTTGGCCAAAAGCCCATCTTCATCCAGCCTCTAGCCAGCCTCAGGGTGCACAGCGGGGGGACAGTTTTCATGCCAGGGTTTCTGGAATTCCCAAGCCAGAAATCCAGTGATTTCATAACCACCAATATCAATTCTGCCAACAAAAGATGTAGTTTTCCACTTTGAGGAGTCCACAGGCTTGGCTTTAATGCTTATAGTTGATGCTTACTCAGAGCATGCCGGGCAATACTGTTGCAAAGCAGCCAATAGTGCTTGGGAAGCCACTTGTGCAACTACACTCACAGGGACTCCAAAAGGTAAAGGAAGCCCATCTTGCTTCAAAGACTTTGACCTGCTGCAGCCTTGCTTCTCCCACTGTTACTAATGAGAGTCCCTGCTGTGTGTCTCAGTGCATACTGTGGCTGGTCCATCATTTACTAACAGTTTCCCCTAAGTCCTCAACTATCGTTTAACCAATATACTTGAAATCTCACTGAAGTATGTGTTTAGGGCATTACACCAGTTATTATTCAGAAAGATCCCCTAAAGGAGGGCATGGCAACCCACTCCAGTATTCTCACCTGGAGAATCCCATGGACAGAGGAGCCTGGTGGGCTACAGTCCATAGGGTTGCAAAGACTTGGATACAACTGAAGTAATAGCATACACAATGAAAACATATGTCTACACAAAAATTTCTATATGAATATTAATGGAAATTTTCTTTTCAGTCATTATCATCAAAACCAAGAAATAATAAAAATTTACATCACCTGGTAAATGGATAAAGACACTGTGGATATGCATAGAATGAATACTATGAAAGGATAATAGAAAGGAAAGCAATAGAAAGGAAAAAAAAAACTGTGATACATGGATATATCTGAAATGTATTCAGTTCAGTTCAGTCACTCAGTTGTGTCCGACTCTTTGTGACCCCATGAATTGCAGCAAAACAGGCCTCCCTGTCCATCACCAACTAACTCCTGGAGTTCACTCAAACTCATGTCCATCGAGTCGGTGATGCCATCCAGCCATCTCATCCTCTGTTGTCCCCTTCTCCTCCAGCCCCCAATCCCTCCCAACATCAGAGTCTTTTCCCATGAGTCAACTCTTCACATGAGGTGGCCAAATTATTATGCTAATTGAAAGAAGTCAGATTAAAAAGGTTACATACTGTACAATTTCATTTATATGAGATTTTGGACAAGGCAAAACCACAGGGACAGAAAAGAAATCAATGATAACTAGGGAGAAGAGTTAGGGGGAAAGAAAACAAGATGGAACTTTTTTTTTTTTCCCCCATGCTATGCAGCATATAGGATCTTAGTTCCCAAACCAGGGATCAAACCCGTGCCACTTGTATTGAGAGCATGTAGTTTAACCACTGGACCACCTGGGAATTCTCAAGAGAGAATTTTTTAGGGTGATAAAACTACTCTGTATTTTGACTGCACTGATGGTTGCAACAACAGAATGGTAAAGACTAGAGATCTCTTCAAGAAAATTAGAGATACCAAGGGAACATTTCATGCAAAGATGGGCTCGATAAAGGACAGAAATGGTCTGGACCTAACAGAAGCAGAAGATATTAAGAAGAGGGGGCAAGAATACACGGAAGAACTGGACAAAAAAGATCTTCACGACCCAGATAATCATGATGATGTGATCACTAATCTAGAGCCAGATATCTTGGAATATGGCCATAGAAAGCATCATTATGAACAGAGCTAGTGGAGGTGATGGAATTCCAGTTGAGCTGTTTCAAATCCTGAAAGATGATGCTGTGAAAGTGCTGCACTCAATATGCCAGCAATTTGGAAAACTCAGCACTGGCCACAGGACTGGAAAAGGTCAGTTTTCACTCCAATCCCAAAGAAAGGCAATGCAAAAGAATGATCAAACTACCGTACAATTGCACTCATCTCACACACTAGTAAAGTAATGCTCAAAATTCTCCAAGCCAGACTTCAGCAATATGTGAACCGTGAACTCCCTGATGTTCAAGCTGGTTTTAGAAAAGGCAGAGGAACCAGAGATCAAATTGCCAACATTTGCTGGATCATGGAAAAAGCAAGAGAGTTCCAGGAAAACATCTATTTCTGCTTTATTGACTATGCCAAAGCCTTTGACTGTGTGGATCATAATAAACTGTGGAAATTTCTGAAAGAGATGGGAATACTAAATCACCTAACCTGCCTCTTGAGAAATCTGTATGCAAGTCAGGAAGCAACAGTTAGAACTGGACATGGAACAACAGACTGGTTCCAAATAGGAAAAGGAGTACATCAAGGCTGTATATTGTTCCCCTGCTTATTTAACTTCTATGCAGAGTACATCATGAGAAACGCTGGATTGGAAGAAACACAAGCTGGCATCAAGATTGCTGGGAGAAATATCAATAACCTGAGATATGCAGATGACACCACCCTTATGGCAGAAAGTGAAGAGGAGCTAAAAAGCCTCTTAATGAAAGTGAAAGAGGAGAGTGAAAAAGTTGGCTTAAAGCTCAGCATTCAGAAAACGAAGATCATGGCATTTGGTCCCATCACTTCATGGGAAATAGATGGGGAAACAGTGGAAACAGTGTCAGACTTTATTTTTTTGGGCTCCAAAATCACTGCAGATGGTGACTGCAGCCATGAAATTAAAAGACGCTTACTCCTTGTCAGAAAAGTTATGACCAACCTAGATAGTATATTCAAAAGCAGAGACATTACTTTGTTGACTAAGGTCCGTCTAGTCAAGGCTATGGTTTTTCCAGTGGTCATGTATGGATGTGAGAGGTGGACTGTGAAGAAGGCTGAGCACTGAAGAACTGATGCGTTTGAACTGTGGTTTTGGAGAAGACTCTTGAGAGTCCCTTGGACTGCAAGGAGATCCAACCAGTCCATTCTGAAGGTGATCAACCCTGGGTTTTCTTTGGAAGGAATGATGCTAAAGCTGAAGCTCCAGTACTTTGGCCACCTCATGCGAAGAGTTGACTCATTGGAAAAGACTGATGCTGGGAGAGATTGGGGGCAGGAGGAGAAGGGGACGACTGAGGATGAGATGGTTGGATGGCATCACAGACTCGATGGACGTGAGTCTGAGTGAACTCCGGAAGATGGTGATGGACAGGGAGCCCTGGCGTGCTGCAATTCATGGGGTCACAAAGAGTCGGACACGACTGAGCAACTGAACTGAACTGAACTGATGGTTGCATGAATGTGAATGTGTGCATGCATGCTAAGTCTCTTGAGTTGTGTCTGACTATTTTCAACCCTATGGATCATAGTCCACTAACTTCTTCTGTCCATGGGATTCTCCAGGCAAGAATACTGGTGTGGGTTGCCATGCCCTCCTCTAGGGGATCTCCATGACCTGGGGATCCAAGCCCCATCTCTTAAGTCTCCTTCATTGGCATTGGGAGGCAGGTTCTTTACCACTAGCACCACCTGGGAAGCCCTGCATGAATGTATCCTTTGGTTAAATTCATAGAAAAGGGAAATTATCACTTTAAAAATATAATATCTTTATTACCCTGACTGTGTGTGTGTGTGCTTAGTTGCTCAGCCATGTCCAACTCTTTGCAATGCCACGAACTGCAGCACACCAGGCTTCCCTGTCCATCACCAACTCTGGGAGCTTACTCAAACTCACATCCATCGAGTCAGTGATGCCATCCAACCATCTCATGCTCTCTCATCCCATTCTCCTTCCACCTTCAATCTTCCCCAGCATCAGGGTCATTTCAAATGAGTCAGTGCTTCACATCAGGTGGCCAAAATATTGGAATTTCAGCTTTAGCATCAATCCTTCCAATGAATATTCAGTACTGATTTCCTTTAGGATTGACTGGTTGGATTTCCTTGCAGTCCAAGGGACTCTCAAGAGTCCCTTGAGAGAGTCACCATTCAAAACATCAATTCTTCGATGCTCAGCATTCTTTATAGTCCAACTAGCTCAGTTCATAAAGAATCTGCCTACAATGCAGGAGACCTGGGTTTGATCCATGGGTTGGGAAGATCCCATTGAGAAGGGAAAGACTACCCACTCCAGTGGCCTGGCCTGGAGCATGCCATGGACTGTATAGTCCATGGGGTCCCAAAGAGTCAGATACAACTGAGCAACTTTCACTTTGACTTTCTCACATTTGTACATGACTACTGGAAAAAGCATAGCTTTGATAAGACAAACCTTTGTCGGCAAAGTAATGTCTCTGCTTTTTAATATGCTGTCTACATTGGTCATAGCTTTTCTTCCAAGGACCAAATATCTTTTAACTTCATGGCTGTAGTCACCATCTGCAGTGATTTTGGAGCCCCCCAAAATAAACTCTCTCATTGTTTTCCTGTCTATTTGCGATGTAGTGATGGGACTAGATGACATGATCTTCCTTTTTTGAATGTTTAGTTTTAAGCCAGCGTTTTCACTTTTCTCTTTCACTTTCATCAAGAGGCTCTTTAGTTCTTATTCACTTTCTGCCATAAGGGTGGTGTCATCTGTGTATCTGAGGTTATTGATATTTCTCCTGACAATCTTGATTCCAGTTTGTGTTTTATCCAGGCCAGCATTTCCCATGATGTACTCTGCATACAAGCTAAATAAGCAGGGTGACAATATACAGCCTTGACATACTCCTTTCCCAATTTGGAACCAGTCTGTTGTTCCATGCCTGGTTTGAGCCACAGTCAGCTCCTGGTCTTCTTTTTGCTGACTGTATAGAGCTTCTCCATCTTTGGCTGCAAAGAACTAATCAATTTGAGTTCACTATTGACTATCTGGTGATATCCATGTATAGAGTCCTCTCTTGTGTGTTTGGAAGAGGGTGTTTGCTATGACCAGTGCATTCTCTTGGCAAAACTCTGTTAGCCTTTGCCTTGCTTCATTTTGTACTCCAAGGCCAAATTAGCCTGTTACTCCAGGTATCTCTTGACTTCCTACTTTTGCATTCCAGTTCCCTATTACGGAAAGGACATATTTTTGGGGTATTAGTTCTAGAAGGTCTGGTAGGTCTTCATAGAACCATTCAACGTCAGCTTCTTTGACTTTAGTGGTTGGGGCATAGACTTGGATTACTGTGATACTGACTGATTTGCCTTGGAAACGAACAGAGATCATTCTGTCATTTTTGAGATTGCACCCATGTACTGCATTTTGGACTCTTTTGTTGACCATGATGGCTACTCCATTTCTTCTAAGGGATTCTTGCCCACAGTAGTAGATATAATGGTCATCTGAATTAAATTTGCCCATTCTAGTCCATTTTAGTTCACTGATTCCTAAAATGTTGATTTCCACTCTTGCCATCTCCTGTTTGACCACTTCCAATTTGCCTTGATTCATGGACCTAACATTCCAGGTTCCTATACAATATTGTTCTTTACAGCATTGGACTTTACTTCCATTACTCATCTCATCCCCAGCTGGGCATTGTTTTTGCTTTGGTTCCGTCTCTTCATTCTTTCTGGAGTTAGTTCTCCACTCTTCTCCAGAAGCATATTGGCACCTACTGACCTGGGGAGTTCATCTTTCAGTGTCATGTCTTTTTGCCTTTTCATACTGTTCATGGTGTTCTCAAGGCAAGAATACTGAAGTGGTTTGCCTTCCCTTCTCCAGTCAAAATGTTATTTAATATATGCAAATTTTTATAAATATATAAGAAAAAAGCAAACACACTAATTTATAAACATGCAAAGGACTCACACTAACAATTTACAAAATAAAAATACAAGCAGCCCATTAACTTAAAGATGCCTCACTAATATAAAAGACTGTGGAGGGAAATTGGCCAAAACAGTGGAGTAGAAAGACCCTGGTCTCACATTCTTGCCAGGCATACCAAAATCACAACCATTTGCAAAAAAATGAAAAAAAAAATCAACAAAAAAGACTGGAATCTACTGGAAAAGATCTACAACTAAAGATACAAGGAAGGAACCATAGTGAGATAGATAGAAAGGACAGACTTTTGATATAGTCGAGTCCCATAACCCTGGGTGGATAAACAATAAATAGGAGAATAATTACAAGAGCTTCTCCTAAAGGAGTGAGTTGTCTGAGTCCCAAGTCATGCTTCACAACCCAGGGGCATTGGCTTTGAAGGGGTTTACTTTCAGAAGGCAAGAGGGCTGGGACAGTAGAAACTTCACTTTTAAAGGGCTCATACAATATCTCACACACTCTAGGAGCTAGGGCAGAAGCAGTAATTTGATAGAAGCCCAAGTCAGACCTACCTGCTGATTTTGGAAGTCTCTTGAGAGGCAGGAGGCAACTGGAGCTCAAACTGGGGACATAGACACTAGTCTACCACCAGGGGGCAGGCACCAGCTCCAGAATTGCCCTGGGCTCCAGCCCTGTCCTCCAGGAAGCCCGTTCCTTGGGACCAGACTCACCTATAAGAGCACAAACACAAGCCACAAAAAAACCTCAGCCCTGTAGCCTGCAGACCTAGACCACACACTAGCAAGCCAAATCCTGCCCTGTGACTAGCTAGGCCCTGGCCCCACCTACTAGCAGGCCAACACAAGCTTTGGGACAACTCAGAAAGCTGCATACAACCTGGTCAGGAACTAGCCCCACCCACCAGTGATCCAACACCAGCTCTGGGACTCCTGGGCCCTGTAACCAGACTTCAGGATGTAATTCTGCCTATCAACACTAGCCCCAGGAAATAGCTTTACCCACCAGTGGGCATTCTTGCCTGGAGAATACCATGGACCGAGGAGCCTCATGAGCTACAATCCATAGGGTTGCAAAGAGTTGGACATGACTAAAGTGACTTAGCATGCATGCACTCACACCAGTGAGCAAGCAACATCCCCAGGGTCTCCTGGACCCTGACTCCACCAATCTGAGCCAAAACTAGCCCTGGGGCCTCCTAGGGTTCCATAGTCAGACACCATGTGACCTGTCCTGACAACTTGTGGTCAACAGCCTTTGCACAAGGCAGGGCCTGGCAACCAAGCATACCAAACCACTGACATAGTCTGCCACAACAGAAGGACCCAGGCAGCCCCCATAGGGGGATGCCTAGAGCATACAGCTCAGCTGACTAGAAGGGAGTGTGCTGCTGTAACATATAGGACATTCCCTACAAAACGTCACTTCTTTAAGGCTGGGAAATGTAACCAAGTTACCAGATACATAAAAATAAAAATAGAAACTTAGGCAAAATGAGACAACAGAGGAACATGTTCCAAAGGAAAGAAGAAGATAAAATCCCATGACTACTGGTTTTTCCAGTATTCACATACAGATGTGAAAGTTGGACCATAAAGAAGGCTGATTGTTGAGGAACTGATTCTTTCAAACTGTGGTGCTGGAGAAGATTCTCAAGAGTCTCTTGGACTGCAAGAAGATCAAATCAGTCAATCCTAAAGGAAATCAACCCTGAATATACATTGAAAGGACTGATGCTGAAGCTGAAGCGCCAGTATTTGGCCACCTGGTACAAAGAGCTGACTCATTGGAAAAGACCCTGATGCTGGGAAAGGTTGAGGGCAGGAGGAGAAGGGGGTAACAGAGGATAAGATTGTTGTATGGCATCATTGACTCAATGGACATCAGTTTAAGTGAACTCTGAGAGATAGTGAAGGACAGGGAAGACTGGCATGCTGCAGTCCATGGGGTTGCAAAGAGTCGAACAACTTAGCAACTGAACAACAACAACACAATTCCAGGAAAAGAGCTAAGTGAACTGGAGATAGACAACCTACTCAAATAGGGGTCAGGGCATTGATCATCAAGATGACCAAAGACCTCAGGAGAAGAATGGGTACACAGAGTGAAAACCTATAAGTATTTAATAAAGAGCTAGAAAATATGAAGAAGAAACAAACAGATAAACAATACAAAAACTGAAATTTAAAAACACACTGAAGCAATGAAGAGTAGATTAAATATTTTAGAGGACTGGATCTGCAAGCTGGAAGACAGAGAAGTGGAGATTACTGATACTGAACAGAAAAAGAGAAAAAATAATGAAAAGAAATGAGGACAATTAAGGAGGCTTCTGGGGCAACATGAAGTTTGCAAACAGTTATATTATAGGGGTCCCAAATGGCAACCCACTCCAGCATTCTTGCCTGGAGAATCCCATGGACAGAGGAGCCTGGCGGGCTACAGTCACAGGGTCACAAAGAGTCGGACACGACTGAGTGAGTTCACTTTCACTTTCAGAAGGATAAGAGAGATATAAGAGGCCAATGAACATATTTGAAGACAAAGTAGCTGAAAACTGCCATAACTTGGGAAAGGAAACAGACATTTAGGACCAGGAAGCAAGGAGGGTGCCAAACAAGATGAAATCAGAGAACCACATCTAGATACATTGTAACTAAATGTATCTAACTAAAATGACAAAAATTAAAGAGAGATTATTAAAAATAACAAGGGAAGAACAGCTAGTTACAGGATTTCCCTGGTGGAACAGTGGATGCCAATGTAGGGGGCATGGGGTTTAATCCCCGGTCTGGGAAGATTCCACATGCCTCAGAGCAACTAAGTCTGTGTGCCACAACTACTAAACCCCTGTTCTAGAGCCCACTAGTCAGAATTACTGAGTCTGCATAACACAACTAATGAAGCTTGTGCCCCTAGAGCCTGTGTTCTGCCACAAGAGAACCCATGGCAATAAGAAGCCCTTGCATCGCAACAAAGAGTGGCCCCTGCTCCCCACAACTAGAGAAACCTGTGTGCAGCAACAAAGGCCCAGCACCACCAGAAATAAATTAAGAAAATAAAATATCTTTTTTAAAAAGCTAATTACAAACAAGGAAACTCCCATAAAATTCACAGCTGAGTTTTCAGCAGAAACTCTGTAGACCAGAAGGGAGTGGCACAACCTATTTGAAGTGATGAGTGGGAATAATGTACAACCGAGACACTCTACTCAGCAAGGATCTTGTTCAGATTTGGTAGACAGATCACAAACTACAGACAAGCACAAACTAAAAGAATTCAACATCACCAAATAAGCTTTCCAAAAAATGTTAATGGAAATTTTCTAAGCCAAAAAAGACAACAACTAGAAACATGAGTAATACAAAGGGACATATTTCATCAGTAAGGGCAAACAAAGTAAAACTAGGCAATCATCCATGCAACACTATTTGGAAGGTTAAAAGGCAAAAGTAGTAAAATCAGCTATATCGACAATAATCACTTAGTTCAGTTCAGTCACTCAGTCGTATCCGACTCTTTGTGACCCCGTGAATTGCAGCACGCCAGGCCTCCCTGTCCATCACCAACTCCCAGAGTTCACTCAGACTCACGTCAATTGAGTCAATGATGCCATCCAACCATCTCATCCTCTGTCGTCCCCTTCTCCTCCTGCCCCCAATCCCTCCCATAATCAGAGTCTTTTCCAATGAGTCAACTCTTTGCATAAGGTGGCCAAAGTATTAGAGTTTCAGCTTTAGCATCATTCCTTCCAAAGAACACCCAGGACTGATCTCCTTCAGAATGGACTGGTTGGACCTCCTTGCAGTCCAAGGGACTCTCAAGAGTCTTCTCCAACACCACAGTTCAAAAGCATCAATTCTTTGGCCCTCAACTTTCTTCACAGTCCAACTCTCACATCAATACATGACCACAGGAAAAACCATAGCCTTGACTAGATGAACTTTTGTTGGCAAAGTAATCTCTCTGCTTTTGAATATGCTATCTAGGTTGATCATAACTTTTCTTCCACGGAGTAAGTGTCTTTTAATTTCATGGCTGCAGTCACCATCTGCAGTGATTTTGGAGCCAAAAAAATAAAGTCTGACACTGTTTCCACTGTTTCCCCATCTATTTCCCATGAAGTCATGGGACCAGATGCCATGATCTTCATTTTCTGAATGTTCAGCTTTAGACCAACTTTTTTACTCTCCACTTTCACTTTCATCAAGAGGCTCTTTAAGTCCTCTTCACTTTCTACCAAGAGAGTGGTGATATCTGCATATCTGAGGTTATTGATATTTCTCCCGGCAATCTTGATTCCAGCTTGTGCTTCTTCCAGCCCAGCGTTTCTCATGATGTACTCTGCATAGAAGTTAAATAAGCAGGGTGACAATTTACAGCCTTGATGTACTCCTTTTTCTATCTGGAACCAGTCTGTTGTTCTATGTCCAGTTCTAACTGTTGCTTCCTGACCTGCATATAGGTTTCTCAAGAGGCAGGTTAGGTGGTCTGGTATTCCCATCTCTTTCAGAAATTTCCACAGTTTATTGTGATCCACACAGTCAAAGGTTTTGGCATAGTCAATAAAGCAGAAATAGATGTTTTTCTGGAACTCTCTTGCTTCTTTGATGATCCAGCAGATGTTAGCAATTTGATCTCTAGTTCCTCTGCCTTTTCTAAAACCAGCTTGAACATCTGGAGGTTCACATTTCATGTACGGCTGAAATCTGACTTGGAGAATTTTGAGCATTACTTTACTAGCATGTGAGATGAGTGCAATTGTGCAGTAGTTTGAGCATTTTGGCATTGCCTTTCTTTGGGAATGGAATGAAAACTGACCTTTTACAGTCCTGTGGCCACTGCTGAGTTTTCCAAACTTGCTGGCATATTGAGTGCAGCACTTTCACAGCATCATCTTTCAGGATTTAAAATAGCTCAAATGGAATTCCATCACCTCCACTAGCTTTGTTCGTAGTGATGCTTTCTAAGGCCCACTTGACTTCACATTCCCGGATGTCTGGCTCTAGGTGAGTGATCACACCATCGTGATTATCTGGGTTGTGGAGACCTTTTTTGTACAGTTCTATGTATTCTTGCCCCCTCTTCTTAATATCTTCTGCTTCTGTTAGGTCCATACCATTTATGTCCTTTATCGAGCCCATATTTGCATGAAATATTCCCTTGGTATCTCTAATTTTCTTGAAGAGATCTCTAGTCTTTCCCATTCTGTTCTTTTCCTCTATTTCTTTACATTGATCACTGAGGAAGGCTTTCTTATCTCTTCTTGCCATTCTTTGGAACTCTGCATTCAGATGCTTATATCTTTCCTTTTCTCCTTTGCTTTTCACCTCTCTTCTTTTCAGAGCTATTTGTAAGGCCTCCCCAGACAGCCATTTCACTTTTTTGCATTTCTTTTCCATGGGGATGGTCTTGATCCCTGTCTCCTGTACAATGTCATGAACCTCTCTCCATAGTTCATCAGGTACTATTGACTATGCCAAAGCTTTTGACTGTGTGGATCACAATAAACTGTGGAAAATTCTGAAAGAGATGGCAATATCAGACCACTTAACCTGCCTGTTGAGAAATCTGTATATAGGCCAGGAAGCAACAGTTAGACTGGACATGGAACAACAGACTGGTTCCAAATAGGAAAAGGAGGACGTCAAGGCTGTATATTGTCACCCTGCTTATTGAACTTCTATGCAGAGTACATCATGAGAAACGCTGGACTGGAAGAAACACAAGCTGGAATCAAGATTGCCAGGAGAAATATCAATAACCTCAGATATGCAGATGACACCACTCTTATGGCAGAAAATGAAGAGGAACTAAAAAGCCTCTTGATGAAAGTGAAAGTGGAGAGTAAAAAAGTAGGCTTAAAGCTCAACATTCAGAAAACGAAGATCATGGCATCCAGTCCCATCACTCCATGGGAAATAGATGGGGAAACGGTGGAAACAGTGTCAGACTTTATTTTGGGGGGCTCCAAAATCACTGCAGATGGTGACTGCAGCCATGAAATTAAAAGAGGCTTACTCCTTGGAAGAAAAGTTATGACCAACCTAGATAGCATATTCAAAAGCAGAGACATTACTTGGCCAACTAAGGTCTGTCTAGTCAAGGCTGATTTTCCTGTGGTCATGTATTGATGTGAGAGTTGGACTGTGAAGAAGGCTGAGCACTGAAGAATTGATGCTTTTGAACTGTGGTGTTGGAGAAGACTCTTGAGAGTCCCTTGGACTGCAAGGAGATCCAACCAGTCCATTCTAAAGGAGATCAGCCCTGGGATTTCTTTGGAAGGAATGATGCTAAAGCTGAAACTCCAGTACTTTGGCCACCTCATGCAAACAGTTGACTCACTGGAAAAGACTCTGATGCTGGGAGGGATTGGGGGCAGAAGGAGAAGGGGACGACCAAGTATGAGATGGCTGGATGGCATCACTAACTCGATGGATGTGAGTCCGAGTGAAATCTGGGAGTTGGTGATGGACAGGGAGGCCTGGCGTGCTGCGATTCATGGGGTGCAAAGAGTTGGACATGACTGAGTGACTGAACGGAACTGAACTGAACTGAACTCTATCTATCAGATCTAGGCCCTTAAATCTATTTCTCACTTCCACTGTATAATCATAAGGGATTTGATTTAGGTCATACCTGAATGGTCTAGTGGTTTTCCCTCCTTTCTTCAATTTAAGTCTCAATTTGGCAATAAGGAGTTCATGAAATGAGCCACAGTCAGCTCCTGGTCTTGTTTTTGTTGACTATATAGAGCTTCTCCATCTTTGGCTGCAAAGAATATAATCAATCTGATTCGGTGTTGACCATCCGGTGATGTCCATGTGTAGAGTCATCTCTTGTGTTGTTGGAAGTGGGTGTTTGCTATGACCAGTGTATTTCTTGGCAAAACTCTGTTAGTCTTTGCTCTGCTTCATTCTGTATTCCAAGGCCCAATTTGCCTGTTACTCCAGTTGTTTCTTGACTTCCTACTTTTGCATTCCAGTCCTCTATAATGAAAAGGACATCTTTTGGGGGTTTTAGTTCTAAAAGGTCTTGTAGGTCTTCATAGAACCGTTCAACTTCAGGTTCTTCAGTGTTACTGGTCGAGGCATAGACTTGGATTACTGTGATACTGAATGGTTTCCCTTGGAAACGAACAGAAATCATTCTGTTGTTTTTGAGATTTCATCCAAGTACTGCATTTCAGACTCTTTTGTTGACCATGATGGCTACTCCATTTCTTCTAAGGGATTCCTGCCTGTAGTAGTAGATATAATGGTCATCTGAGTTAAATTCACCCATTCCAGTCCACTTTAGTTCACTCATTCCTAGAATGTAGACGTTCACTCTTGCCATCTCCTGTTTGATCACTTTCAATTTGCCTTGATTCATGGACCTGACATTCCAGGTTCCTATGCAATATTGCTTTTTACAGCATCGGACCTTGCTTCTATAACCAGTGACATCCACAGCTGGATATTGTTTTTGCTTTCGCTCTTTCTGGAGTTATTTCTCCACTGATCTCCAGTAGCATTTGGGCACCTACCGACCTGGGGAGTTCCTCTTTCAGTATCCTATCCTTTTGCCTTTTCATACTGTTCATGGGGTTCTCAAGGCAAGAATACTGAAGTGTTTGCCATTCCCTTCTCCAGTGGACCACATTCTGTTAGACCTCTCCACCATGACCCAGCCAACTTGGGTTGCCCTGTGGGCATGGCTTAGTTTCACTGAGTTAGAGAAGGCTGTGTTTCTAGTGTGAATAGATTGACTAGTTTTCTGTGATTATGATTTCAGTGTGTCTGCCCTCTGATGCCCTCTTGCAACACCTACTGTCTTACTTGGGTTTCTTTTACCTTGGACGTTGGTTATCTCTTCATGGCTGTTCCAGCAAAGCGCAGCCGCTGCTCCTTACCTTGAATGAGGGGTATCTCCTCACTGCCACCTCTCCTGACCTTGAACGTGGAAATAATATTAATCAGTTAAGGGAAACACAAAACAATTAGATGAAAAATCTAATCAAAACAATAATCTTGAGGGGAGGAGAGTACAAATGCAGAATTGGCAAAATGCATCTGAAATTAATAGGTTTTTATTTGTAAAACCTACTTATTTATAAAAATTAATATATTTTTATGAACCTCATGGTAAACGAAAAATCCATAATAGATACACATACAAAAAAGAAAAATGAACCCAAATATAATACTAGACATAATCATCAAATCACAGAAAAAAAGAAACAACAGCAAAACCCCACAAACAACCCCAAAACAAGTAACAAATGGCAGTAAGCACATATATATTGATAATTAATTTAAATTTAAGGTGAATTACATTTAAATATAAACAGATTAAATGCCCAATCAAAACACATAGAGTGAATGAATGTATACAAAACTCATATATATGCTGCTTACCAAGAGATTCACTTCATATCTAAAGTCACAGTCAGACTGAAAGTGAAGGGATGGAAAAGGTATTCCATGCAAATGGAAATGGAAAGAAAGCCAGGATAGCAAAACTTACAGAGTTTAAAATAAAGACTGAGAGGACTTTCAAGATAGTAAAGGGATAAGACAGTGAGATCACTGTCCTCCCCACAAATATATCAAAAATATATCTGCATGTGGAGCAACTCCTACAGAACACTTCTGGATGCTAGCAGAAGACCCCAGACTTCCAAAAAGGCAAGCTAATCTCCAAAGAATGAGGTAGGGCAAAAGATATAAGAAAAAAATAAAGGATTTGGAATGCACCAGTATCTTGGGAAGAGAGTTGTGAAGGAGAAAAAGTTTCCACACACTCAGAAACCCCCTCACAAGTGGGGACAGAGGAGAGCTTTGGAATTTCAGAGAGGAACAGAGCAGCAGGTGTTTGTATGGAAGCAAAATGGACAGAATTCATCACAGAAATTGTTGCCAGACCGCACTTTCCCAGCGGCATCAGTTTTGCATGCCTGCCATGATATGTGGGGGTGGGCTGCTGAGGCTCAGGCTCCGCGAGTTGGAGCCGAGGCAGAAGACTGGGATTGGCTGTGTACTATGTGAAAGTGGCAGTATGGCACAGATGAGGGGGCCAGGAAAAAGCCTGGCCCTGCCAGGAAGGCAGGAGATGATTGTCACTGGAACCCTCTAACTCCACAAGCTCGAAGGGCCCCTCCTTCACGCGTGCCTTAGGTAGCACAAGCCTTGGCTGTGGACTGTGACCCCAGAGGTTGATATGCTGCTGGCTATTACCAAAACCTGTGTGAGTACCAGAGGCATGGGACAAAACACCGACGTGGTTCCAACCCCAGAGGTAGCAGCTGCCACCAACCTGTGAACAAGCACAGGCCACTGCCCACAGCTCCCTGGGAGCCCGAGGAGCCTGGCTCTACCAAGGGACTCACAGTCTGGGGGCAACCCCCCTGAGGGTTGCAGCAACTTCCCATAGGCCTTGGCTACAACAAGCAGTCCCCACACCCCACAGCTGTTGCTGCTGTACTCCCCCCTCTCTCCAGCCCAACTGAGCAAGTGAGGCCTAATAAACTGCTACTTTTGTGCCCTTTTGTTTGGGCAGGGAACAGGTCTGGAGAGTGGCCTACAAACAGAAGGGAGGTCAGATCGAAGCTGAGCAGCGGCTGTGTGACCAAAGAAGAGGAAGGGAGTTGGCTCCTGCAGTCATAGGCACATTGGTTAAATCCCCACAATTTGCCTGAGACTGTGGACTTTGGGGGTAATTGTGGACTTTGGAAAAAACTACAAGCTGAAGTAAGGCCAGATCTGAGTCTGAGCTGACCCCACAGCCGCTACAGCAGGTCCAGAGACCTTCCAAGAAATATTGGAGGAATTTTGGTGTGGGCAGATTGGCTGGGGCTTGAGGACACAGCCAAGGACAATGGAGGACATTCTTCTTACTACAACTCTCTCTCTCTTTTATTTATTTATTTATTTTTGTATTTTTTTCATTTTCATATTGTCCTATTGTTCTTTTTCATTATTCCTTTAATTTTTATAATTTACTTTTTCTTTTTTAAAAGTTTTTGTTTTAAATAAATTTATTTTATTCTGTTTTTTCCTGTTTTTACAGTACTCTTTAGTTATTTTGCACTTTTCCATGTTTTTAATTTTGCATTTTGCTAGTCTAGTTTTTAGTATGAGTTTCCCCTTATAGGTTTGTTTATTGGCTTGACTGTACTCTTCTTTTTTGGTTCCTGTTTTTATTCTTTTTTTTTCTTTTCTCTCTCCTCATTTCTCTCTGTGACTGTGTGTTTCTTTGGGTGTTCTTGTCTGCTGAGTGTTGCTTTCACCATTTGTCTTGGGGTTTTATCTGTCCATTCTTTTGTTTGTTTGTTTGTTTCTATGTTTGTTTGACTTTCTTTTCTTGTTATTATTATTAAATTCTTTTTTCTCTATATATATTTTTTCTGTCTTTCTTTTTCTTTCTCTTCTTTGCTGTGTGGCTTGAGTAGTCTTGGTGCTACAGTAAGGGGTCAGGCCTGAAGCTCCAAGGTGGGAGACCCAAGTCCAGGATGGTGGACCACCAGAGAACTTCTGACCCCATGAAACATTAATCAATGAGAGCTCTCCCAAATGCTGCCAACTCGACACTAAGACCAGGCCCCACCCAAAGGTCAGCAAGCTACAGTGCCAGACACCTCATGCTAAACCTTGCAGCAAAACAGTAACACAACGCTGCCCACTAGCAGATAGGCTGCCCAAAGCTATAACAAGCCCACAGACACCCCAAAACACAGCACTGGACACAGCACTGCCCTTCAGAGAGAGAAGATCCAGGTCCACTTATCAGAACTGAGTCACCAGTCCCCTCAACCAGCAAACCTTCCCAAGGCACTGGTCTAACACCATTCACAGGGAGGACTGTGAATAAGAGGACTACAGACCTGAAACATGCAGAAAGAAGACTTCAAACAGTAAATTAAACAAAATGAAAAGACAGAAAAACATGTAACAGATAAAGCACATGTGTGGGTGTGAAGCTGCTTGAGTTGTCTGACTCTGTGCAATCTTGGACTGTAGCCTGCCAGGCTTTTCTGTCCATGGAATTCTCCAGGCAAGAATACTGGAGTGGCTTGCTATGCCCTCCTGGGGGTCTTCCTAATCCAGGGATCGAACCTGTGTCTCTTATGTCTCCTGTATTGGCAGGTGGGTTATTTACCACTAGCACCACAAGGGAAGCCCAACAGATGAAGGAACATGGCAAAAACCTAAAATATCAAACAAATGAATAGGAGATAGACAATTTATCTGAAAAAGATTTCACAGTAATGATAGTAAAGATGATCCAAAATCTTGGAATTAAAATGGAGACATAGATAAATAGAATGGAGGCACAGATTGAGAAGATAAAAGAAATATTTAACAAGGACTTAGAAGAAATAAGACTAGACAACCAGCAATGAGTAACACAATAACTGAGGTTAAACATACACTAGAGGGAACCAACAGCAAAATAACTGGGAAAAGAGGAAGCTGGAAGATAGAATGGTGGGAATAATTGAAGCAGAGCAGAATAAAGAATAAAGAATGAAAAGAAATGAGGACAGTTTTGGAGACATCCAGGACAACATTAAATGTTCAAATTATATGGGTCCCAGAAGAAGAAGAGAAAAAGAAAGGGTATGAAAAAGTATTTGAGGAAATTATAGTTGAAAACTTCCCTAACATGAGAAAGGAAATAGCCATCCAAGTACAGGAAGCCCAGAGAGTCCCATACAGGATAAACCCAAAGAGGAACACACCAAGACACATATTAATCAAACTAATGAAAAATAATAAAAAGAAAAATATTGAAAACATCAAGGGAAGAGCAACAAATAACATATAAGGTGGGATCCCCATAAGGCTAACAGGAGATCTTTCAACAGGAATTCTGCAGTCTAGAAGGGACTGGCAGTCTAGAAGGGACTGGCAGGATCACTTCAAGTGATGAAAAGGAAAAAACCTACAAACAAGGTTATTCTACCCAGAAATGATCTCATTTAGATTCAGTGAAGAAATCAAAAGCTTTACAGATAAGTAAAAGCTTAGGGAATTCAACACCACCAAATCAGCTTTACAACAAATGCCAAAGGAAATTATCTAGTCAGGAAACACAAGAGAAAGAAAAGACCTATAAAAACAAACCCTAAACAATAAAGTAAATGGTAATAGGATCATTTATATCAATAATTACCTTAAATATAATGGATTAAATGCTCCAACCAAATGACACAGATTGGCTAAATGGATACAAAAACAAAATCCCTGTATATGCTGTCTACAAGAGACCCACTTTGGATCTAGGGACCCATACAGACTGAAAGTGAGGGGCTGGAAAAAATATTCCGTGCAAATTGAAATCAAAAGAAAGCAGGAGTAGCAATACTCTTCAGATAAAATAGACTTTAAAATAGAGACTCTTACAATAGACGATGATAAATTTTACAACATAAGGAATATAGCCAATACTTTATAATAAGTAGAAATGGACTATAACTTTTAAAATTGTGAATCACAATGTTGTACACCTGAAATTTCTGTAATAATGTACATCAACTATATCTCAAGAAAAAATATACAAAGGACTGTGAATTCAAGTGCTGTATAATTTTTACCTATTAAATCAGCAAAGATTATGGAAGGAAATAATAATTCATGACTGAGGGTGTAGGGAAATGCCACTCTCACAAACTGTTGATGACAGTATAAACTGATACTTCTTTTTTAAAAAATTTACTTATTTTTAATTGAAGGATAATTGCTTTACTGATACTTTCTTTTGAAAGCTCATTTAGCAATATGTTTTCAAAACCTTAGTTTTACAACCATTTTGGCAAGAAAGTTCACATCAAAATTTTAAAATATTAAAATAAATATTAAATTAAAAATATTAAGAATGTTTACCAAGATTTTCTACAAGATTTTTCATGAAACCTAGTAATTGGTTGAAATCTAACGCTGACCAATAAGGCACCAGATATATAAGTTGTTTATTGGTACACTGGATTACATTTTAGTCATTAAAAATAATGTTTTAGATAGATAGTTATAGGAAGATCTTCATTCTATATTTTTAAGTTTAAAAGGTGAATTATAACACAGTCGTGGAGTTACCATAACTCCATTTTTATAAACTGATTTATGTAAAGACCTAAAACATATGTATATATATCACTAGTTGTTTCTAAGTAGTGGGATGAATATGACTTCCATGACTATGATTTTTAAGGTTGCCTTCTTATGTAAATTAAAAAAATATACTATTTTTGTCATGAGTTCAGTGGAGCTGCCACTTACATACACTAACAGGAATGTAAAATAATACATTCAAGGGTGCCAATTGGCAATATGTTTTACAATTATTAAATTGTGTGTATATTTTGGCCTAGTCATTCTAATTCTTGGAATTTATTCTAAGAATTAGTCATAGCTATGTATAAAGATTTATATGCAAAAATTTTCATTGGATTTTATTTATAGTATCAGAAAATTGGAAATAGCTTGAAAATTGAACATAAAAGGGTTGGTTAAATATGTTATGGCACAGGAATCTGAAAAAACTGGCATAGATGATCTTCTATACAAAGCAGAAATAGAGACTCAGATTTTGAGAACAAATGCATGGATGCCAAGGAGGAAGGTGGGGATGGGGTCAATTAGGAGTTTGGGACTGACATGTATGTACTATTGATAATGTGTATAAAATAGATAACTAATGAGAACCTGGAGTATAGCAAAGGGACTCTGCTCAGTGCTCTGTGGTAACTTAGATGGGAAGGAAATCCAAAGAAGAGGGGACATATAGTGATATGCATGTTTCTATGCCATTTTCTCAAATCATCCCACCCTCACCCTCTCCCACAGAGTCCAAAAGTCTGTTCTTTACACCTGTGTCTCTTGCTGTCTCGCATATAGGGTCATCATTACCATCTTTTGAAATTCCATACATGCGCATTAATATACTGTATTGGTGTTTTTCTTTCTGACTTACTTCACTCTGTATAATAGGCTCCAGTTTCATCCCCCTCATTAGAACTGATTCAAATGCATTCTTTTTAATAGCTGAGTAATATTCCATTGTGTATATATACCACAGCTTTCCTATCCATTCGTCTGCCGATGGACATCTAGGTTGCTTCCATGTCCTGACTATTGTAAACAGTGCTGTGATGAACATTGGGGTACACGTGTCTCTTTCAATTCTGGTTTCCTCAGTGTGTATGCCCAGCAGTGGGATTGCTGGGCCATATGGCAGACACAGATGTAAAGAACAGACTTTTGGACTCTGTGGGAGAAGGTGAGGGTGGGGTGATTTGAGAGAATGATTTGAAACATGTATATTATCATATGTGAAATAGATCACCAGTCCAAGTTTGATGCATGAGACAGGGTGCTCAGGGCTGGTGCACTGGGATGACACTGAGGGATGGCATGGGGAGGGAGGGAGGGGGGTGGGGGGTGTTCAAGATGGGGGGCACAGGTACATCCATGGCTGATTCATGTGAATGTATGGCAAAAACCACTACAATGTTGAAAGTAATTAGCCTCCAATTAGAAGAAATAAATTTTTAAATATATATATATATATATTAGGAAAAGAAAAATGTAAAAAAGAAAGAGGGGATATATGTATCTGCATAGATGATTCACTTTGCTGTACAGTAGAAATTAACACATTATTGTAAAGCAATTATACTCTAAAATTTTTTTAAATATTATGGCATAGAAATTGGTACATATATTAAGGCCATTATAAACTGCATTGTATGTTCATTGCAGCACTGTTTACAATAGCTAGGACATGGAAACAACCTAGATGTCCATCAGCAGATAAGGAAGTTGTGGTACATTTACACAATGGAATATTACTCAGCTATAAAAAGGAACACATTTGAATCAGTCCTAATAAGCTGGATGAATCTAGAGACTATTATACAGAGTGAAGTTAAGTCAGAAAGCGAAAGACAAATACCGTATGTTAACGCACATATATGGAACCTAGAAAGATGGTACTGACAATGCTATGTACAGGGCAGCAAAAGAAACAGACATGAAGAACGGAGTTTTGAACTCACTGGGAGAAGAAGAGTGTGGGATGATTTGTGAGAATAGCACTGAAACATACACATTACCATATGTAAAATAGATAGCCAGTGCGCATTTGATGTATGAAGCAGGGCACCCAAAGCCGGTGCTCCATGACGACCTGGAGGGATGGGGGCGGGGAGGGAGGTGAGTGGGGGATTCAAGGTGGAGAGAACACACGTACACCTGTAGCTGATTCATATGATACACGGAAGAAGCCATCACAATCCTGTAAAGTAATTATACTCCAGTTAAATAAACACATTTTAAAAAGAAACCACATTGTAGAAGACTTTTTAATGTCACAAAAATGTTAGTGGTATGTATGTATTATGGTAAGTAGAAAAATCAGATTTCAAAATGATATGCATACACAGAATGATTCTGATTTTGAAAAATAAATTATATTATTAAAAGTAAAAAAATTCCTTCTTATGATTTATCTGTATTTTATGCTATCTCTTCAGTGAACTGGAGATACTTTTGTATAATATATTTAATTTAAACAATATGAAGAATTATAAAAATGCAGCATATTTATGTTAACATTTTCTAAAAAGACCACTTTAGTAGAGTTGAAGTCATGAGGCTAAAAATTTTTAATGATAATAATTGCTACTATGAATTTAATAGTGACTGCAGTCTGAACACTGCAAAATTCTTTGCATGTCCTTGTAGTAAAACGATCAAATAGGAATCACTGTATCCTGACTTCAAGGATGGTGGGAGTGAGGCTCAGAAAGACTAAATGACTTACTCATGGTCACCCAATCAATAGAGGATGGAGATAGGATCTGAATGCTGATTTGTCTTTTAGATTCGTGCTCTTGACTTTATACTGCCTTCATTCTCAGTTAAGTGGTTACAGATTATTTTAAAATCAGTTATTTTAGTGCCAGTTATGTAATTTGGTGGATTATCTAGACCTCTTTCTTTCTTCTTTCTTCTCTGCTATCTTTTTACAAATCTTACTCTCCATGGTTGGAAAATTTGTTCTATGCTTGATATACTCCTGTGAAAGATTTGATGCAGATACGTGTCAAAACTATTTGTATTCAGGATTTGGGTTATCCATTTATATTTGAATCCAGGTTATTCTTATCTCCTTTTATCAGTAGTCACTGAGAGGACTTTTGTATCAAAAGCCAGAAAACACTATCTTTCTCTTGCATCTCTTAGATCTATGTGATGCTGCTGCTGCTGCTGCTGCTGTCGCTTCAGTCGTGTCTGACTCTGTGCGACCCCACAGATGGCAGCCCACAAGGCTCCACCATCCCTGGGATTCTTCAGGCAAGAACACTGGAGTGGGTTGCCATTTCCTTCTCCAATGCATGAAAGGGAAAAGTGAAAGTGAAGTCGCTCAGTAAGTGTCCGACTCTTCGTGACCCCATGGACTACAGCCTACCAGGCTCCTCCGTCCATGGGATTTTCCAGGCAAGAGTACTAGCGTGGGTTGCCATTGCCTTCTCTGAGATCTATGTGATAGATTCTGATTTTTTCTCTTTTACGTAAGCTTGATTTTTTTTTCCTTCTGACTGTAATAGGGGAGAACAAATCTGACTCCATATTGGATCTGTTCCTTTTACTTTAACCTTTGTATTCTATTTTGTTACAAGTTAAGAATGTTGTCTATAGCTTGAAATATACATGATAGTCTTTTCTCAAGGCTTTGATCTTTAAAGGTATAATACTTACCCACTTATATAGAGATAAAGAGTTGCAGAACAGAGAATAACTTTGTTTTTCAGGAGGTTTACAGGAATATCATGACATGACCTACCTAGACAGTTGCAAGAACAAAGGATTCTGATACCAAAATATCTGCAACCAACCACACCCCCTCCACTTTTAGTATAAAAGAAGCCTGAATTCTAATTTGAGAAATATGGTTGTTCAGGACACTAGTCCATCATTTTTTCAGACTCTGACTTTCTGAATAAATCATTATTCCTTGCCCCAACTACTTGTCTCCGTATTTTTTGGCCTGTCGTGAGATGAGCGGTATGAGCTTGGCCTTGGTAACATCTAATATGTGTTTACTTGTTGAAAAATTTCCAGCCCTTATATCAGTTTGAATTAGCTGAAATCGAGTGGCAGTGGAGAGTAGGGACGTCAAGCCATGCAGTTGTAAGTTTTGGCTGCAGTCCCTTGCAAGTGTTGACAGGGCAGTGAAACTTGGGGCAGTCTTATAGTCTGGAGCATCTGGAAGTCTATAGAGTGATGCTAAAGCAAGTAGCCACATCCTAGTTACTCGATACCCCTTGCTTTATTTTTCTTTGCAGCACTGGTCATTACCAGTAATTATAGTTCCATATGCTTGTTAGTTTATTCTCTGTCCCCTCTCTGTCTCCATGGAAGCAGGGACAATCTTACTCATAACTCAATCTTCAGTAGGATAAGTAGAATCCTACTAGGATTCACCTAGAAGAATGTCTGGAATATAGTCTAGGCATTTAGTAAGTATTTATTAAATCAACAAATAAAAGAACTGTGACAATGAATGAGACAGAGAAGAGATAAGAAGAAAGATTGTGAGGGGAGAAAAATTAGGTAGGAAGGTTATGGAGGTAGGTTTAAATGAAAGTTTTCCCCCAAGTGACTGTTCTATCCATAAACTAGACTCCTGCAATATTGTCCCTATTTAAAAGCAACAAAGTCTCCATTAGCAAAAATGTAGTTGTGAAGGTTAAATGAACACAGTCCACAATGATTTTACACAATTATTGTATCCACAAAATTGGAAAAAATCTTCAAAGTCCTTAGGTGACCTCAGCTATTGTATCACCAAATTCCAGTTAAGGCAAACAATTCCACAGCATGCCTCTGCCTGCAGGGTGGAATTCTCTTCTTCCTTCCCTTGTTGAGAAGTTCTAAAAATATGTGATTAGCAGTCAAACTTCAAAGCAGAGAGCCAGAGGAGGGCTTGACAGGAGCAACTCGAAAGGTATTTGAAATCTCTATGCCAGTAACTAGTTAGTATTTTACTCAATTAAGCTCTTTTATGTTCCTATTATCTGCATTTATCCACAAATTGCAAGCATCATTTTAGTTCCATTCTTTCTGTGTATCGACTTGTTCAGCTTCCTATGAGTCAGTTTACAAAGGGAAAGGGGGAACCAACATTTATGAACTCCTCATCTGCCAGGTATGGTACTGAAAACTTCATATGGATCATCCCATCTAATCTTCACGATACTCTGAGAGGGAGATGACATTGAATCCATTTAAGAGATAAAAAAATTGAGGCTCCAAAGGTAACTGTCTTCCCTAAAATCACATAAATAATGACTGGTAGAGGCAAGATGCAAATGAATTCTGCCAAAATATCACCACAGTTCTTATTGGTGGTGGTTGTGTTCAGATGCTTCAGTTGTGTCTGACTCTTTGCAGCCCCATGGATTGTAGGCCACCAGGCTCCCCTATCCATGGGATTTTCCCAGCAAGAATACTGGAGTGGGTTGTCATTTCCTTCTCCAGGGGATCTTCCCAACCAAGGGATCGAAACCGCGTCTCCTGCATCTCCTGTATTGCAGGTGGATTCTTTACTGCTGAGCCACCAGGGAAGCCCACAGTTCTTATTGGTTTGTGGCTATTTATGGGCTCTGTGCTGCACATCAGCCTTGCTTTGTTAAATGTTTTCTTTCTGAGTAAATAGCTAAATTTAACAGAGTAGGCGTACCATTTTCCACTCTTTTGGTAATAGTTTTTCCTCCCCTTTTATCATATACATGTATAGTCAGTCCTTTTTCTCCAGAGAATTCAGTGATCTTTGTACTTTTAAAATGCCTGAAAATTCCAGACCAAATATGATCAAATTATGAGACATTGTATAGTCTAAAATGGCATTTCTGTCTAGTCTGGTTCTTCCCCAGGTATGTGGGCCCTTGGGTGGCAGTGGTACTGTGTAATGTTAGGGTGGCAAGGATGTAAGTAGAGAGAGCTATGGATGGTTCTCTTGGGTAAACCTCAGTGTGGGATGAGGGGCACTCTGAAGGACATCGCTATCTCCCTACCTGCCCCCACACTGGTATTCCTCTGGTATCCCTGAGCAAACCCTAGAAGAAGCTTCCCTGGGCTCAAGGACTGATCACTGACAGAGGTTTCCTGACTGTGCTCACGCACTGTGATGCCCTCCTGCCTCTTCTGTGCTGTGTGCTCCCCCAGCTCCACACTTTTATGTCAGGGTGGCAGGTTTATTAAAATATTTCTTACCTCCCCAAACCAGCACATCCTTTTTGTGCCCTCTATAATCTGTGTGAGAAGCCTTCAAGTCATCCTGGACTTACCTAATGTTCCAATATTCAATTAGTCACTAGCTTCTGTCATTTGTATTCCATTTTTTACTTTTTATTTTGTATTGCTATATAGCCAATTAACAATGTTGTAGTAATTTCAGGCCAACAGCAAAGGAACTCAGCCATACATATATATGTATCCATTCTCCCTCATCCAACAACACAAGAGAAGACTCTACACATGGACATCACCAGATGGTCAACATCGAAATCAGATTGATTATGTTCTTTGCAGCCAAAGATGGAGAAGCTCTATACAGTCAACAAAAACAAGACCAGGAGCTGACTGTGGCTCAGATCATGAACTCCTTATTACCAAATTCAGAATCAAATTGAAGAAAGTAGGGACAACTGCTAGACCATTCAGGTATGACCTAAATCAAATCCCTTATGATTATACAGTGGAAGTGAGAAATAGGTTTAAGGGACTAGATCTGATAGACAGAGTGCCTGATGAACTATGGAGAGAGGTTCATGACATTGTACAGGAGACAGGGATCAAGACCATCCCCATGGAAAAGAAATGCAAAAAAGCAAAATGGCTGTCTGGGGAGGCCTTACAAATAGCTGTGAAAAGAAGAGAGGCGAAAAGTAAAGGAGAAAAGGAAAGATATAAGCATCTGAATGCAGAGTTCCAAAGAATAGCAAGAAGAGATAAGAAAGCCTTCTTCAGCAATCAATGCAAAGAAATTGAGGCAAACAACAGAATGGGAAAGACTAAAGATCTCTTCAAGAAAATTAGAGATACCAAGGGAATATTTCATGCGAAGATGGGCTCGATAAAGGACAGAAATGGTATGGACCTAATAGAAGAAGAAGATATTAAGAAGAGGTGGCAAGAATACACGGAAGAACTGTACAAAAAAGATCTTCATGACCCAGATAATCATGATGATGGGATCACTCACCTAGAGCCAGACATCTTGGAATGTGAAGTGAAGTGGGCCTTAGAAAGCATCACTACGAATGAAACTAGTGGAGGTGATGGAATTCCAGTTGATCTATTTCAAATCCTGAAAGATGATGCTGTGAAAGTGCTCCACTCAATATGCCAGCAAGTTTGGAAACCTCAGCAGTGGCCACAGGACTGGAAAAGGTTAGTTTTCATTCCAATTCCAAAGAAAGGCAATGCCAAAGAATGCTCAAACTACCGTACAATTGCATTCATCTCACATGCTAGTAAAGTAATGCTCAAAAGCAATAAGTGAACCCTGAACTCCCAGATCTTCAAGCTGGTTTTAGAAAAGGCAGAGGAACCAGAGATCAAATTGCCAACATCCACTGGATCATGGAAAAAGAAAGAGAGTTCCAGAGAGTTGTATTTCTGCTTTATTGACTATGCCAAAGCCTTTGACTGTGTGGATCACAATAAACTGCGGAAAATTCTGAAAGAGAGGGGAATACCAGACCACCTAACCTGCCTCTTGAGAAATCTGTATGCAGGTCAGGAAGCAACAGTTAGAACTGGACATGGAAAAACAGACTGGTTCCAAATATGAAAAGGAGGACGTCAAGGGTGTAGATTGTCACCCTGTTTATTTAACTTCTATGCAGAGTACATCATGAGGAACGCTGGACTAGAAGAAACACAAGCTGGAATCAAGATTGCTGGGAGAAATATCAATAACCTCAGATATGCAGATGACACCACCCTTATGGCAGAAAGTGGAAAGGAGCTAAAAAGCCTCTTGATGAAAGTGAAAGAGGAAAGCGAAAAAGTTGGCTTAAAGCTCAACGTTCAGAAAACGAAGATCATGGCATCCGGTCCCATCACTCCATGGGAAATAGATGGGGAAACAGTGGAAACAGTGTCAGACTTTATTTTGGGGGCTCCAAAATCACTGCAGATGGTGACTGCAGCCATGAAATTAAAAGAGGCTTATTCCTTGGAAAAAAATTTATGACCAACCTAGATAGCATATTCAAAAGCAGAGACATTACTTTGCCGACTAAGATCCGTCTAGTCAAGGCTATGGTTTTTCCAGTAGTCATGTATGGATGCGAGAATTGGACTGTGAAGAAGGCTGAGTGCTGAAGAATTGATGCTTTCGAACTGTGGTGTTGGAAAAGACTCTTGAGAGTCCCTTGGACTGCAAGGAGATCCAACAAGTCCATTCTGAAGGAAATCAGTCCTGGGTGTTCTTTGGAAGGAATGATGCTAAAGCTGAAGCTCCAGTACTTTGGCCACCTCATGAGAAGAGTTGACTCATTGGAAAAGACTCTGATGCTGGGAGGGATTGGGGGCAGGAGGAGAAGGGGATGACCAAAGATGAGATGGCTGGATGGCATCACGGACTTGATGGATGTGAGTCTGAGTGAACTCCGGGAGATGGTGATGGACAGGGAGGCCTGGTGTGCTGCGATTCATGGGATCACAAAGAGTCGGACACGACTGAGTGACTGAACTGAACTGAACTGATTCTCCCCCAAACTCTCCTCCCATCCAGGCTGCCACATAACACTGAGCAGAGTTCCCTGTGCTACACAGTAGGTCCTTTTTGGTTATCCTATTAAAATAGAGTGGCATGTACATGTTCATCTCAAATTCCCTAACTATCCCTTCTTTTCATCCTCCTCCCTGGCAATCATGTGGACATTGGAAATTCTAAAGCTTGTACTGAGTGTCCCATCCATACATCCAACCATCCATCCATCCAACCATCCATCCATTCGTGTGTGTGTCTGTTGTGTTCTAGATGTTGTATAAGATGCTGTGAATTCAGAGATGATTGAGATGTGGACCTAGTTTTCACTTTTACATTATAGCTCAAAACACAAGCCAAAAGTTCATTAACTAAAAATTAAGTTTCTACACTTCAATATGGTGGTGTTCAGGGTTCTCTACTACCAGGACTCCAGGGCCTCTCCAGCGTCCAGTCCCATACCTGTCTACCCTCATGCGGTGTTCCCATCAGACTGTTCTGCGACCCTCCACACCTCTACCCTTTGCCTGTGCCCAGACTGATTCCCCAAGACTTTACCTACTGAAAACCCTACTTACGCCCTAAAGCTCAGCTCAAAGGCCTGCACTGCTTTGAAGTTCTCTCCATCATCTACTCAGAGTTAGTAATTTTTCTTCTTGTTCTCACAGTGCTTGTGCCTCAAGAATAGGATTTACTTCAATTAGCCTGAGATAAAGCATCAATATCATTGTTGCTCCTCTACTAGATTAGAGACACCTCTAAGGCAATAACTTGATTCATTCCACTTACATGGCTCAGTAAATCTCTTGTTGGCTACAACTGTTCACAAAGAAAAAATTATGGTTATATGATATTCATATTGAATTATCTGATATAATTCAACTTAATTCTTAATTCTATTGCCTTTTCCTCTACCTCACTTTCTTCTTGGTCCCTAGTTCCTCCATTTTTGGTGTATAAATTTGTCCTCATCAAGTGATTGTATTGAGAGAAATATTTGTCTGACTGCCACTGATGCTTTGAAGAAGGTACCTCACATCATGTGAAAAGCAGATTCAGCCTGGATTCAAATCCTGACCCATCATGTGACTTTGAGACTATTAAGTTATCCTTTCTGTACCTCAGCTATAAAAGCGGTAGTTAATAAGGCTCACAGTATAGGATGGTTGCAAGAATTAACTGAAATATATATGAAGAATGTAAAATAGTGTGTGGAACATAGAAAGCACCCAATAAAGGTTAGACCTAATACCGTTTCCGAAAAAAATACTGTGATGACATTTAGATTTTATAAGAACATAAGGCAGAAAAATAACATTTAGTAAGTTCCTTTGAGTGTATAAAAACATTTCTTGGGTTGTATGATTCAATTAGTGAATCATTTGTGAATTAATTTTCTCAGTATGTTATACTTCAAACTGAATATTACTTAAGAATGATGACAATGTTTGAAGCGTTTGGCATTAACTTTAAGGCTTATTAAAAGAAAACTTACATACTTTCTACTTACACCCTCTAGCTCCTCTTCCTCACTTGGCATTCTCATACCTCTACATGCCTTAGTCATTTATCCTAGTGAGAAAGATTTTACTTTCTTTGCTGAAATCTATATTCCTTATCTTTGGAACAGCCTGTTCAAACATTCTGTTGCTCCCAGAATTCTTTTCTGACTCATCCTACCTGACTCTAAAGGCCCAAAAGGTGAAAGCCCTAAGGAGCTTACATCAGTTGTCACATTATTTAGCATTTGTTCATCATACTATTTATAAATATTTTAAATCAGTCTCATGTATGTTTTCCCTGCAATTAGATATCCAGTTCTCCAAAGGCTGTGTTATTTTCCCCCCAAGATTTTTCATCCCACTCTTTGCAGTGAGAAACTCTTGATGAGATTCCAGTTAAGAACAGAAGATGCTGAAAAAACAAAAACTGTTTTTTCATTTTGTTTTGTTTTGAGTCTAAACTCCTTTAATTATTGCCTTTGTTTATAGTTATTTAAGGGTTGGTCCACAGGACTTTAGATGGTGAGGCATAAAATTTCTTCTCTTCTTAAAACACTCCTGGGAAGGCTCAGAGTTGGCCAGAAGCATGAAGAAGACTCAACAGAGTCAAGTGCCCACTGGGGAAATGTGGGGCCGTCTGTTGGTCTCCGCAGTGTTTGTAATGTCACAAGGAAACCACCTGGGGTCTGGCATCCTCCCCTTCTCTTCCTGGGAAAGGATCTGGTCCTAAAACCCAGAGATGGCTCCAAGGAAGGTCTGAGATTGGAGTAATGCTCGTCACAGAAGAGTCCTCTTCCAGGCCTGGTCCCAGATAAAGTAACTATTCGGTATCAATGAACTGAAGAGGACTCCTCTTGACTGGGGTTTTATATTTCTCTTGCAACTTAGTTTCATCTCATCTTTGCTCTGTTGCTCTGTGTGTACCAACAGCCTTGGCCAGCTTTGAGGAAGTGCATAGTACTATTATTTGCTCTGACTATTCCACACAAAGATACCAAATAAAGATGAAGCAAAAACTTTGGCAATTATTCTTGCCTTAGACAAATGAATGGCTATAGTCCCCCTAGTCCCTTGATTGCACCTGTCTGTATCCTGAGCACTATGAACACAAATGTTCAGAATATATGTTCAGGGAGAGAGCAAGTACCATGGTGGTGGAGTTCCTCGGTTGGCTGACTTCTGTCTCCTCCACATCGGCATGTCCGGTCTGTCTCTACTCTTATTACATGGCTTTGGTTCAGGATGATCATGCTGTGCCTGCTGTCAACCATGTTCACTTCCCAGGTTTTCTTGTCAAAGAGGCCTGTATGCCTAACGCAGTGCAAGTAGGTCTCATTGTCCAGATTCCTGTCCTTGTAAAGGGAAAGGTCAGCATTGGTGATGACAGATGACTGTTTAACTTCAGGTTATACATCTGTATGACAACAATAAGGGCATACATGTTGGTGGCCGCCAGAACCTTCTCTTTACCATCTCAGGCACTCAGTTATGGCAGCCTTCTGCTCCACCATCATTTCACCACATTTCACCTGGTTGCCTTCTTTGGAGAGCCCTGCTGTCAGCCAGCCACGTGTTTTAGGGGACTGGCAGCCGATGGTAGCTTAAGCAACAGTGATGGGCCATAGAGGCCACACAAGGCCTGCAACTTCCCATTTCCATTGCTGCACAGGATGTACTACTGCTGCACGAGGTCCACTGTCTCCTCCTCCCACTTCAGTTGGATGTTTGATTCTGGGACAAATTTCCATAGAGTTTCAAAGGTTTTAGGGGAAAGCAGCATCTGGCAGTTGCTGGGTAGCATCCTATGGATGCAGGTGCTCTGATCTTGATGGTGGTGAGTAGCTATCATCAGGTCAGCTTCATCCAGATCAAACCTTGATCTTCTTGGAGTCAATGAACTTGAGCTTGGAATACCAATCCAGAATTGTCCCAGGGGTACCAAAGATAAGGTGCTCCCTGATCTCTGACGTTGGTGCCCAAATTATTGCCTTGAACAGCATAAGCTATCTTGAGTTCAGGGTAAAATTTTTCCTTCCACTCAATCACTTTTCCTATTTGAAAGACAAGCTTATAAGTCTGGGAGAGGCACAGACAGTGGGGTTTCCAACTGCACAACTAACACAAAGGTAACTGTTTTACCTGCTCCAGACTAAGACAGGGCAACTAAGTTCTGCAGGGCTTCAGCAAATATCAAAGGCAGCATGTTCACTTGCATTTTGGATGGATAGATGAAGCTCATGGTATAGACTCCTCACAAGACTTACTCAGTGTAGGGAGGAGTTTGGATCTTGTTGTGGGTTTTCCACCTCGTTTGTGTTATCAGTAGAGCTGCTTCTGATCGGCTTGTTGAGTAAAGAGGACAACTCTGTCCTCTTTCTCTCCTTCATCTGTCTCCTCTGCATCAGCGTTGCTCTTGTTCCCTGCTTGTTCACTGCTAGGGCCCTTAAGGAGGCAGCACGGCCCAG
Organism: Capricornis sumatraensis; assembly: GCF_032405125.1. Taxonomy (NCBI): domain Eukaryota; kingdom Metazoa; phylum Chordata; class Mammalia; order Artiodactyla; family Bovidae; genus Capricornis; species Capricornis sumatraensis. Next base: position 7,681,461 of record NC_091084.1, read on the forward strand.
GCCGTGAGTGGGACGCTGGTGCTGTGAACTCGCCAGCTGACACTGCCTGACTGCCATATGGGGACAACAAAAATTGTTTTCCAACAGAAATGGGAGGATATTATCACACAACTACCATTAGAATGGGTGATGAGAAGGTTTCTCACCAAACATAGTTTGGTTTATATATGACACAGAAGTAGAGAATATGAACTGAACTGAGGATGGGGGATGAAAACCAACTAAACTCTTGAGAGCCAGTTGTCTGTTGTATTCATAATTTGCTCACTCAATCATTCAGAATGTTTTCAGAACATAGGACCCTAGGTTCTATGGCAATTCAAAATGAGTTAAGGCATTGTATACCCCTATAAGAAACATAATCGAGTGATGTTGGGTAGGGAAAGAAAAACCAAGGGCCCATCTGGCAGAAAGAAAGAAACACTGTAAGAAAGATGCAACTTGACATGCTTTTACAACAGATGAGACTGATAAACCTGCTCCCGACACCAAACCTACTGCCTGCATTTGCGTCTGTATTCTTTGACTTACATCCATGTTACTATGGATGAATTATTCACATTCCTGTTTAAGCCAAGCTCCTTCATGTAGTAAATCGCATCTTTTCTTGCCTACACAAGGACAGGACTCTAGTAATTTTCACTGTGTACTGTATCATTACTTTTTTAAACAGCTTTATTGAGATATAATTCACATACCATATAATTTATCCATTTAAAGTATATAATTCATTTTTTTTGCATATGACATTATTAATTTTTAAAATTGTGGTAAGATATATATATATTATATATATAATATGTGTGTGTGTGAAGTCGCTCAGTCGTGTCCAACTCTTTGCGACCCTGTGGACTGTAGCCTGCCAGGCTCCTCTGTTCATGGGATTCTCCAGGCAAGAATACTGGAGTGGATTGCCATTTCCTTCTCTAGGGGATCTTCCCAACCCAGGGATCGAACCCGGGTCTCCTGCTTTGCAAGCAGACGCTTTATCCTCTGAGCCACCAGGGAAGCCATATATATATATATAACAAATCTGTCATTTTAACCATTCAACTCAATGGCAGTAACTATATTCACAATGTAGTGCAACCATCCTCACTCTCTATTTCCATGAATTTCCATCACTTTAGACAGAAACTTTATAATTTTGAGGTAATAACTCCTCATTTTTCTTCACTCTCAGCCCCTGGAAACCTCTAATCTATTTTCTGTTTCTATGAATTTGACATCTATTCTAGAGGTTTCCTTAAAAAGGAATTTCACAATGTCTGGCCTTTTGTGTCTTGCTAATAGTGAGATGTTTTCAAATTCATTCATGTTGTAGCATGTATCAGAACTTCTGTTTTGTGACTGAACAATAGCCCATTATATACATAAGCCACATTTTCTATATCTATTCATCTGTTGATGAACATTTGGGTTGTTTCTACCTTTTGGCTATTGTGAATGTTTGACTTCCTGTTTTTAATTATGTTGGGTAAATGGTGAGGAGTGGAATTGCTAGATAGAATATGGTAATTCTATGTATAGCTTTTTGAGGAACCACCAAACTGTTTTCCATAGTAGGTGTACCATTTTACATTTCCATCAGAAATGCATGAGAGTTCCAATTTTTCTCCATCCTTACTAGCACTTATTTTTTTGTTTTATTGATTGTAACCATTTTAATAGCTATAAAGTGATTCTGCTTACATTTCCCTAATGACCAGTGATGTTTAGAATCTTTTCATGTACTTATTTCCTGTTTGTGTCTTTGGAGAAATGTCTACTCAAGTCCATTATTTTTCAGACTGAATTGTCTTTTTATTGTTGAGTTACATGAATTCTTTATGTATTTGAGATATTAAACTTTTATCAGATATATGATTTTAAATACTTTCTATCAACCTTTAGCTTGTTTTTTTTCACTTTCTTGATAATACTTTGATACAGAAAATTTTTTAATTTTGAAAAAATTAAATTTATTTTTTCTTTTTGCTGCTTCTGCTTTTAGTATCATATCTAAGAATCCATTGCCAAATCCTAGGTAATGAAGATCTACTCCTGTTTTTGTCTAATAATTTAATTATTTTTGTGTCACTGATCAATTATAAATTAATTTTTGTATATGATGTGAAGTAGGAGGTTCAACTTTATTCTTTTGCATAGGGGAAGTCCAGTGTCCCGCAACATCTGTGAAGAGACTATTCATTGCCATTGAATATATTTGGCACTCTTGTCAAAAGTCAATTGACCATAGATGTATGGGTTTATTTCTGAACTCTCAATTCTTTTCCATTATGTCTAAAAGTGGAGGTGAAGTCGCTCAGTCGTGTCTGACTCTTTGCAACCCATGGACTGTAGCCCACCAGGCTCCTCCATCCATGGGATTCTCTAGGCAAGAATACTGCAGTGGGTTGCCATTTCCTTTTCCAGGGGATCTTCTTGACCCAGGGATCAAACCCAGGTCTCCTGCATTGTAGGTAGATGCTTTAACCTCTGAGCCACCAGGGAAGCCATATGCCATAATCATCCTGCTACAATTACTGTAGCTTTGTAACAAATTTTGAAATTGGAAAGTATGAGTACTCCAACTTAGCTCTTTTTCAGTTTTGTTTTTTTTTTTTTTTTGCTATTTGAGGTTTTTTTTCTACATGAATTAAAGGAATGACTTTTTAATTTCTGGAAATAGGCTGTAGGAATTTTGACAGGAATTGCATTGCATCTGTGGATCACTTTCTCTAGTGCTGACATTTTAACAATATTAAATTTTGTACCATGAACATAGGATGCATTTTTGTTTATTTAGATCATCTTTTATTTCTTTCAGCAATATTTTCTGGTTTTCAGTGTATCACTCTTATCTCCTTGGTTAATTTACTCCCAAATATTTTACTGTTTTAGATTAATTGTAAATGGAATTGCTTTCTTAATTCTTTTACAGATTATTGCTGATATATATAAACACAACTGATTTTTTGCACATTGATCTTATACCCTGAAGCTTTGCTACATTCCTTTATTAGCTCTACTAGCTTTCTTGTTGATTCTTTAGAATTTTCTCTATATAGGATTGTGTCATATGTGAACAGAGATAATTTTACTTCTTTCCTTCCAGTTTGGATGTCTTGTACTTATTTAATTTTTTTCTTCTGGCTACAACTTCCATTACAACATTGAATGGCTGGTGAAAGAAGGCATCCTTATTTTGTTCATGACCTTAAAGGAGGAAAGCTTCTAGTCCTTCAAAACTACTTTTTTTTTAAACCTATGTGTCTTTCATAAACGTGCTTTATCATATGGAGGAAGTTCTAGTCTATAATTCACTCCCATTTACTTCTTATCATGAAAGGCGGTTGGAGTTTGTAAAATGCTATTTCTGTGTCAGTTGAGATGATCAGGTGGGTTTTTTTTTCCTTTCATTCTATTAATGTGATATATTACATGGATTAATTTTCTTTTGTGGAACCACTATTGAATTCATGGAATAAATTTCATTTGGTCACAGTATACAATTCTTGTAATAGGCTGTTTGACTCAATTTCCTAGTATTTTCTTGAGGATCTTTGCATCTATATTCATCAAAGATATTGATCTGTAATTTTCTCTTTTTCTGATTTTCTTATCTGTGTTTCACACTAGATAAAGACTAAGGTAGTGCTGTCTTCATAGTACAAGTTAGGAGGTGTTCTCTGCTCTTCTACTCTTTGCAAGAATTTGAAAAAGATTGGAGTTAGTTGGAGTTAGTTCTTTTTCAAATGTCTGGTAGAATTCACCAATAAAGCTATCTGGTCCTAGATTTTTCTTTGTTGGGAGATTTTTTGATTCCTGATTCAATCTCTTTACTTGTTATAAGTGTTGAGATTTTCTATTTCTTCTTGAATCAGTTTAGGTAGATAATTTGTGTGTATGTAGGAATTGGTCCATTTTATTGAGGTTATCTAATTTGTTGGTTTACAGTTGTTCACAGTAAAGGATAATGATCATTTTTATTTATAATGACTGACAGTAGTGTCCCCATTTCCATTTCTGATTTTGGATATATACTTCTCTCTTCTTTCTCAAGAAGCCATTGATTTTTACTCCTCCTCCTCCTCCCCTGCACCCCCTTCCTTCCCTCCTCAATCCTTCTCACCCCCTCTTGCTCGCCTTGTTCTCCCCATCTTCCTCTATTTGCTTTTCTTCCTCCCTCCCTTCCCTCCTTTCTTTCCTCTTTTCTTCCTCCTCCTTTATTATTCTATCAGAAGGCAAACATACTGTAGAGTAGCCCAGCTTCAAAATTTAACCCTCGCTCTTGCCTGGAGAATCCCAGGGATGGGGGAACATGGTGGGCTGCCATTTATGGGGTGGCACAGAGTCAGGCACGATTGAAGCAACTTAACAGCAACAGCAGCTCGGCAACTTTGCCCCAAGTCCAGATCTGCCTCACGTCTCAGCTTTGCTTTACAACAGAAACCCTTGAAAGAGTGATCTACACCAGCTGTCTCCAGTTTCTTTCCGCCAGTTCTCTCTTGAAGCCATTTCAATTAGGTTGTCAGTGAAGCATCTCTTGTCTATTTCCCTAACAACCTCTGCGTTTAGTCATCATTTGACTGGTCCACACTCAGTTCTCTGAACTCTCTTGTAACTCCTTTCCTTCTCAGTGATCTTCTCTGACCTCATCACTTTAAACACCACTGATACACAGAAGACTCCCAGATGCCATATTTCTAGTTCTGACAGCCTCTGTTTTGAACTCCAGGATAGTAAATCCAACTCTTTGCAACATCTCTATTTGCATGTTTAACGTCTCACACTTAATAAGCCCCAGTCTTTTTCTTCACACCTCCTCTTCCTGTGGTCTTCCTCATTTCAGTAAATCCCAACCTCAGGTTTACAGTTATTCTTGCCAAAAAAATCTTCAGGCTGTTCTTGACATTTTTTTCCTCTCAGAATCTGTATCTAATCCATTAGCAAAATCCATTTGTCTTTTTAAATATATAGAATATGACCTTTGTCCCCATCTGGACTGCTATCATCTTGATCCCAGTTATCATCATCTCACCTTATTGTAATAGCCTCTTTATAAAATAATTGATTGGGCTGGATTGGGACCCTTGTTCCATCGTGCAGCATCTTTCACTGTGGCATTCTAGCTCTCTAGCTGTGGTGCCCAGGCTTCAGTATTTGTGGCGCACAGGCTCAGGATTGGCATCACACTGGCTTAGTTGCTCCGTGGCTTGTGGGATGCTAGTCCTCAACCAAGAATTGAACCCTCCTCCCCTGCACTGCAAAGTGGATTCTTAACCCCCAGACCACCAGGAAGTCCCTGTAAATAGCCTCTTAACTGATATCCCCGCTATAGCTTTTGCGTTCTTTTCACTGAACCAGAGTGTTCTTTTTGAACACTGAGTTGATTTATTCCTTTGTTCAAAATCCTCCAGTTTGTCCTATCCCCCCTGAGTAAATGCTAAAGTCCTACAAAGCTTTATACAATCTGTCCTCTGTTAAGTCTCTGAGTTTATTTCCTGCTACTCACCACCTAGCCTGCCAGCTGTAGCCCTTGAGTGTTTCTATGGTTCCTAGTGATGTTGGTGCTTGCTGTTCCTCTGCTGGAGGGCTCCATTTCTCACAGCCTTGGCTCATTCCTTCTCTTCAGGAATGTGCAACACCCACCCTCCTACCCCCCACCCCTTCCTTAATGCTCTATGTGTCGTGTCATGCCTGCACTTTTTCTCTACAGCATTTGTCACCATCTGTCACATAACTGTTGTTGTTCAGTGATTCAGTCGTGTCCAACTCTTTGTGACCCCACAGACAGCAGCACACCAGGATTCCCTGTCCTTCACCATCTCCTGGAGCTTGCTCAGACTCATGTCCATTCAGCTGGTGTTACCATCCAACCATCTCATCCTCTGTTGTCCCCTTCTCCTCCTGCCTTCAATCCCTCCCAGCATCAGGGTCTTTTCTAATGAGTCAGCTCTTCACATCAGGTGACCAAAGTATTGGAGCTTCAGCTTCAGCATCAGTCCTTCCAATGAATATTCAGGACTGATTTCCTTTAGGACTGACTGGTTTGATGTCCTTGTGGTCCAAGGGACTCTCAAGAGTCTTCTGCAACACCACAGTTCAAAAGCATTAGTTCTTTGGAGTTCAGTCTTCTTTATAGTCCAACTCTCACATCTGTAGATGACTACTGGAAAAACCATAGCTTTGACTAGACGGATCTTTTTTGACAATGTAATGTCTCTGCTTTTTAATATACTGTCTAGGTTTGTCATAGCTTTTCTTCCAAGGAGCAAGCATCTTTTAATTTCACGGCTGCAGTCACCATCTGCAATGATTTGGGAGCCCCAGAAAAGAAAGTGTCACTGTTTCCATTGTTTCCCTATCTATTTGCTGTGAAGTGATGGGACCGCATGCCATGATCTTAGTTTATTGAAGGCTGAGTTTTAAGCCAGCTTTTTCACTCTCCTCTTTCACTTTCATCAAGAGGCTCGTTAGTTCCTCTTCACTTTCTGCCATAAGAGTGGTGCCATCTGCATATCTGAGGTTATTGCTATTTCTCCCAGGAATCTTGATTCCAGCATGTGCTTCATCTGCATATAAGTTAAATAAGCAGGGTGACAATAAACAGCCTTGACGTACTCCTTTCCCAATTTGGAAAGAGTCCATCATTCCATGTCTGGTTCTAACTGTTGCTTCCTGACCTCCATACAGGTTTCTCAGGAGGCCAGTGAGATAATCTTGTATTCTCATCTCTTTAAGAATTTTCCACAGTTTGTTGTGATCCATGCTGTCAAAGGTTTTATCATAGTCAGTGAAGCAAAAGTCGATGTTTTTCTGGAATTCTCTTGTTTTTTCTATGATCTAATGGATGTTGGAAATTTGAGCTTTGGTTCTTCTGCCTTTTCTAAAACCAGCTTGAATATCTGGAAGTTCTCAGTTCATGTACTGCTGAAGCCTGGTTTGGAGAATTTTGAGCATTACTTTACGAGCATGTGAGATAAGTGCAGTTGTGTGGTAGTTTGAGCATTCTTTGGCATTGCCTTTCTTTGGGGTTGGAATGAAAACTGACCTTTTCCAGTCCTGTGGCCATTGCTGAGTTTTGCAGATTTGCTGGCATATTGAGTGCAGCACTTTCACAGCATCATCTTTTACGATTTGAAATAGCTCAGCTGGAATTCCATCACCTTCACTAGCTTTGTTCCTATTGATGCTTCCTAAAGCCCAGTTGACTTCACATTCCAGGATGTCTGGCTCTAGGTGAGTGATCACACCATCATGGTTATCTGGATCATTAGGATCTAATTTTTGTACAGTTCTTCTGTGTATTCTTGCTACCTCTTCTTAATATCTTCTGCTTCTGTTTGGTCCATAACATTTCTGTCCTTTATTGTACTCGTCTTTGCATGAAACATCCTGTTGGTGTCTCTTTCTTGAGATCTCTAGTCTTTCCCATTCTATTGTTTTCCTTTGCATTGATCACTGAGGAAGGCTTTCTTATCTCTCCTTTGTATATTCTTTGGAACTCCTCATTCAGATGGATATATCATTCCTTTTCTCCTTTGCCTTTCACTTCTCTTCTTTTCTCAGCTATTTGTAAAGCTTCCTCAGACAACCATTTTGCCTTTTTGCATTTCTTTTTCTTGCAGATAGTTTTGATCACCACCTCCTGTACAATATTATGAACCTCCATCCATAGTTCTTCAGGCACTCTTGTCTATCACATCTAATCCCTTGAATCTATTTGTCATTTCCACTGTATAATCATAAGGGATTTGATTTAGGTTATACCTGAATGGTCTAGTGGTTTTCCATACATTCTTCAACTTAAGTCTGAATTTGGCAGTAAGGAATTCATGATCTAAGCCACAGTCAGCTACAGGTATTCTTTTTGCTGACTGTATAGAGCTTCTCCATCTTCAGTTGCAAAGAATATACTCAATCTATTTTGGTATTGACCATCTGGTGATGTCCATGTGTACAGTCTTCTCTTGTGTTGTTGCAAGAGGGTGTTTGCTGTGACCAGTGCATTCTTTCGGCAAAACTCTGTTAGCCTTTGCCCTGCTTCATTTTGTACTCCAAGGCTAAATTTGCCTGTTACTCTAGGTATCTCTTGACTTCCTACTTTTGCATTCCAGTCCTCTATGATGAAAAGGGCATCTTTTTTGGTGTTAGTTCTAAAAGATCTTGTAGGTCATCAGAGAACTGTTCAACTTCAGCTTCTTGGCATTAGTGATTAGGGCATAGACTTGGATTGCTGTGATACTGAATGGTTTGCCTTGGAAATGAACAGAGATCATTCTGTCATTGTTGAGAATGTACCCATGTACTGCATTTGGACTCTTTTGTTGACTATGATGGCTACTCCATTTCTTCTAAGGGATTTTGCCCACAGCAATAGATATAATGGGCTCTCCTTTCAGCTCATCTGATAAAGAACCCACCTGCCAGGTGGAAGACCTGGGTTTGATCCCTGGGTTGGGAAGATCTCCTGGAGAAGGGAAAGGCTACCCACTCCAGCATTCTGGCCTGGAGAATTCCATGGACTATATAGCCCTCATCTGAATTAAATTCACCCACCCTGGTCCATTTTAGTTCACTGATTCCTAAAATGTCAGTGTTCACTCTTGCCATCTCCTTTTTGACCACTTCCCATTTACTTTGCTTCATGGACCTAACATTCCAGGTTCCTGTGCATGCTATATATTTCACTTATTTGTCTGACTATTTACTGTCATCCTGACGGAAATTTGCACTCCAAGAAAGTAAGAATACCTGCTTTATTTTTGTTTCTACTTCCATACCCACACCTTGAATAATACTTGGCAAAAGAAATAAACATTTATTCAGCAAATGACTAGAACTTACATCCTCGTGACATAATCTTGTATATTCTCCTGTTGCCTTTAGTGATTTTCTATTCCCTGCTTTTCACATATGACTTTATTATTTATTATTGCTAAAACATTTATTCATTGCTCAAGTCAACCATTTTACAATGAAAAAAAAATGAGGCCTTGTGGTTTAAGAGACTCGCCTAGAGTTATGGGTGGATTTGGTGACAAAGCCTCAAGTACAAGCTGAAGCTCTTGACATTCGTCTTCCAGGTGGTCTCTGTGACTCTTTCTCAAACTGCTTGGCTTCTAACCTCAAAAGAGGAAAATTGTTTGGGTTTGGCAGTTCAGACTCACTGCTCTGGTCTGATTCCTCACCCTCTGTCTTCTTTCTGTGTCGGAAGTGTTGTGTTTTTCCAGCCGCCAGTAACAGGCCCATCTTTATATTTCTCAATGGGGCATGAAACCACTTTATGCTCTGCTAGTTTTCAGGAACACTTAGGCAATGCTGGGATGTTAGGTCCCAGGTCACTTGGGATCATGGAACTGCCCAAGTGAAAGGGAACAAGAGTTTCTCCCAAGCCAGCTTTTATAGCTGAGGCTCCTGAAGCCCAGAGTTAGGGTATGGGGAGGCAAGATGACACAGGTTTGTATGACCAACGTGGTTTCCACATGTTAAGCTTCCTGCCAGTGACCCAATGACCACTTTTGACTAAACCAGTTGCAGGTTATACATTTCTTATCTAGGAAGATGGATTTTGTTTCCCTTGAGGTATTCCTCCTATGGCCAAGTCTTCAGTAGTCCGGAAAGGATGGTGCACTTTAAGGGTTTGAGGTTTTCCTGTACCCTTTTCCTCAGGCCCTCACATAAAGGAGTACAGGCCCCACTGCCAAGGGAGAGGCAGGTACAATAGGACCTCAGTGAGGCCTTCATCTATGGTCATCATCAACAGAGCTACCATACAACCTACATAAATGGAACATGAAAATGTGCTATATCAAGCAAGTTGTCTGGAGTCACTTAGCTAGAGAATAGCAAAAGAAGGACTATAACTTGGGTTTTTACTCTAAGTTCCATTTTTTACGCAGAATATTTTATTTGTATATTTGATAACTGTACAGATATCTCTGCCCTCATCTTTATCTCTGTATTCTTACTGAACCACAAAATTCCTAAAGAATGAGACTTGTATCTGTTTAACTTCATTTGTACACTTTCAGCAGAGTATAAACCTCAGATGGTCCAGGTTTCATTTTTGTTTCTATTGCAGTGGAATTGTGGTATGTTTTGGACAGAATAATAGCTGGTTACCACAATTGACCAGAGAGCTGCAATATCAGTAGAGCCTTGTCATTTTGGACATTCATTTAGTCAAGTTTATTACATCCATTCTGTTGGCCAAATGTTTGCTAGGATCTGGAGATACAAAATGTATATAAGCCTTGCCTTGCTGACATTATTAAAGACAGATGTGACAACAAGTAAAAACAGCAATGTGTATTAAGTACTATCACAGAGAAATTATGGTAAGAAACCCAAACCTAGGTAAGAACAAGTATGCATTCTTTAGATGAAATTGGAGTAATCAATAAATGAGGAGGAGGAAATATAATCCAAATAGTAGCAATTGCACATTCACAGACAAGCAGGCAAGATGAAGCCTGGCATTTTACCCAGAATCACATGTAATTCAGGTGGGAGTTCCACAGGGAGGAGGATGTGCTGAAGATCACAAGTGAGGTTATAAGGAAATTGCTTGTGCAGTACCTCATTAAAGACTTTGGGAAAAAAAAAAAAAGGACACAATTACTCACCAGGTTGGGAGATGGAAGGAAAGTCCCTAAGGCAGAGACCAACGGAAGATTGGTCAGTGATCCACAGTTTGATTCAATTCAGTCAGTGCTGTGGATACCATGCTGAAGATCCAGGATATGTTCTAAGACTGATGAAAAGTTCTGAGAAATGTAAAGAAAAGGATGTTCTCTAACATACGAAAAACTGCAGAAATAAGATTTCATCTGCTGAATTAAAACCTCTAAAGAATGCACGTTGTGTCAGTGGCAAAAATTTGTTTTCAAAACAATGATTTGAGTAGGTTTTCTCACTTTGCAAGAGTTGCAAAGAATGCAAAATTTTGCTGAGAAATCAGAGCCAACCAAAAAGTGTTACTCCAAAGTAAATATTCAAAAGAAAATTTAAAAACTCTTTGTACATGAAAAGAAATATTAGTTTATGGAGTGGTAGGTGGATTTTAATGTGTTTTTCACATGGTGTGGGATAGGACCTCTGAAAGTCAGAATTCCCAGGATTTCAGAGGTCTTAAAATGGCCCTGACCTTCAGCAGAGGAGCTGTGAAGTCATATTTAGGAGGTAGACTTGGCAGTGTAGGAGGATAGAGAGGTTTTTTGGTGCAGTGTTACTGGGTGGAGAAGAAAGATTATTCAGGCAGAAAGAACCAAGAATTCATAGCCTGCTCCGGTCTCAGTTCTGACGCTGGTTGGCAGGGATCTTGGGAAAACCACTTCAGTTCCCTGTGCCTCATTTTCCTCCTCTGGCAAATGTGTAGTTGGTCTAAAATCAGCTGTCATGTGGCCCACAGAAATCGTTGGCTGACACAATGTATTTTTGATTTAATTTTTATTAAGGTAACACATAGATTCAGTTTCAAAAAAGTCAAAAGTATATCAAGACTTGTAACAATAGAATAGTGGTTCCCTGCTTTACCCCTCCCTAACTTTGAATCCTGCTTCCAACAAGCAATAACTTTTAATCCAATAGTTTCTCCTAGTGGTCCCCTTTTTAAAAAAAGTAATGTGTTTATTCCATAATGCTTTAATTTTTCAATTTTAATTCTCATAAGAGCTGGAATTAGGGTGAAGCAAGTATGGCTCTCACCTTCACAATATTTACTTCAGGCAAAATATTTGTGGGGGTGCCACAAAAGTTAGAAATCAAAATAAATAAAATTTTAATGCAATATTTGAAAAAATGAAAATTATGCAAAATTTTTTTGATGAGTAAAATATCAAAATTCACAATAAAGGTAGGATCTGACAGGGCTGCGAATAGGAGCAAATGAATGAAGCTGAACTGTACAGGATAGAATAGGATTCTGTCTGTCCTTACACTCTTGCTATTGGCAAGTAGGAATTCCCACCCTGCAAAGTAGAATTTAGCTCTTCTTTGTCACACCCTGGCTCCCCTATTTCCCTCCCTCATCCCCTTCCACCTCATTAGGAATCACCTGGGGGCTTCTAAAAATTGTCATGGCCCAGTCTGTGTGCCAAACCAATTAAACCAGATTGAGATGGAAGGCTTCAGTGTTTTTTTAAAATACCCTTGCATGGTTCTACTATGCAGCCCAAACTGTGAACCACTACAATAGAGTGACATCACAATTTCAACTGAATGACTGTAAGGTGTTTATATCATTTCAACAATACACAGTTGTTCAGTTGAGCCCATAATGTACAATATTTATGTTTTGATATTGCATAAGTTTTCTTTTATCCTTGTTTACTTTTTGTATATTGATCACTAATTTATCCCAGAAGTCTAGCAGAACTCTGAAGTGGTTCTCAATCAAACACAGCATTTATTCAGTTCAGTTCAGTCGCTCAGTCGTTTCTGACTCTTTGCGACCCCATGGACTGCAGCACGCCAGGCCTCCCTATCCATCACCAACTCCCAGAGCTTACTTAAACTCATGTCCATCAACTCGATGATGCCATCCAACCATCTCATCCTCTGTCGTCCCCTTCTCCTCCTGCCTTCAATCTTTCCTAGCATCAGGTCTTTTCCAATGAGTCAGTTCTTTGCATCAGGTAGCCAAAGTATTAGAGTTTTAGCTTCAGCATCAGTCCTTCCAATGAATATTTAGGACTAATTTCCTTCAGGATGGACTGGTTGGATCTCCTTGCAGTCCAAGGGACTCTCAAGAGTCTTCTCCAACATCACAGTTCAAAAGCATCAATTCTTCGGCGCTCAGCTTTCTTCACAGTCCAACTCTCATATCCATACATGACTACTGGAAAAACCATAGCTTTGACCTTTGTTGGTAAAGCAATGTATCTGCTTTTTAATATGCTGCCTAGGTTGGTCATAACTTTTCTTCCAAGGAGCAAGCGTCTTTTAACTTCATGGCTGCAGTCACCATCTGCAGAGATTTTGGAGCCCCCCAAAATAAAGTCTCACCTTTTCCATTGTTTCCCCATTTATTTGCCATGAAGTGATGGGACTGGATGCCATGATCTTGGTTTTTTGAATGTTAAGTTTTAAGCCAACTAATAAAAAGGTAATATATTAGGGGTATACATTTTCTTAGAGACATCCCCCTTGGAGTTGTTCTCATGGTCTGCTTTGGCCTGCTGTGCAGCCATCATCCTGGGACTTCCCTTTCACCTTTTCTATGTTTGGTATCCATTTTCCTGGTTCCCATGTCATATTTATGCATAGTTGTTCAGATCCTCCTGTTCTGGAACATTTCCCTGTACTAATTCTTTGATAATTTTCACCTTTTCCTGAAACTGCTATGATTTAGTTGTCATATTAATCCTATAATTTTCTTATATTTATGATATTCTGTTGTTGTTCTAATTCCTATAAAAGTCCTCAAATATTATCTCTTAATACTTCTGTTGATTTTTAAAGTTATATTTTAGTATATTTTTGAGTTCTGGTTTTCTTTTTTTTTTCTGAATGCTTCTCCCCCCCTCCACACTTAGCGTTCACACCTGTTTCATGACTGTAATAGTAACTACTTCTACACTTCTGAGGATGTTAATATTCTCATTATAGTTTTTCAAGTTCTCTTCTGAACTGCCTCTGTCTCCTCAATGTACTTGTTCTTGTTGGTAAGTTTTGGTTTTTAGCTTTCACATTAGACCCTTTCCTTGAGTTCTGGGAAATTCTTGGCTCTGCATTAATTTTTAAGAGTGAGGCACTCCCACAGCCAGTATCAAACTTAATGGTGAAAAACTGAAAGTATTTCCTCTAAGATCAGGAACAAGACAAGGATGCCCACTCTTGCCACCTTTATTCACCATAGTATTGGAAGTCCTAGTCATAGCAGTCAGACAAGAAAAATAATAAAAGGAACCTAAATTTGAAAGGAAGAAGTAAAACTGTCATTGTTTGAAGATGAAGAAAATCCTAAATATGCTACCAAAACTATTAGAACTAATAAATAAATTCAGTAAAGTTGTAGGATACAAAATCAATATACAGAAATCTGTTGTATTTCTATACAAGTATAACAGACTATCAGAAAGAGAACTTAAGAAAATGATCCATATACAATTGCAATAAAGAGAATAAAATATATAGGAGTAAATTATACTCAAAACTGTAAGACACTGATGAAAGAAACTGAAGATGACACAGACAAATGGAAAGATATACTGTGCTCGTGATTTGGAAGAATTAATATTGTTAAAATGAACATTTTACCTAAAGCAAGATACAGATTTAGTGTAATCCCTATTAAAATACTAGGGGCATTTTTCACATAAGGATGTGAGAGTTGAACTGTGAAGAAGGCTGAGCGCTGAAGAATTGATGCTTTTGAACTGCGGTGTTGGAGAAGACTCTTGAGAGTCCCTTGGACTGCAAGGAGATCCAACCAGTCCATTCTGAAAGAGATCAGCCCTGGGATTTCTTTGGAAGGAATGATGCTAAAGCTGAAACTCCAGTACTTTGGCCACCTCATGCGAAGAGTTGACTCATTGGAAAAGAGTATGATGCTGGGAGGGATTGGGGGCAGGAGGAGAAGGGGACGACAGAGGATGAGATGCCTGGATGGCATCACTGACTCGATGGATGTGAGTCTGAGTGAACTCCGGGAGTTGGTGATGGACAGGGAGGCCTGGCGTGCTGCAATTCATGGGGTTGCAGAGAGTTGGACATGACTGAGCAAGTGAACTGAACTGAACTGAAAAAGCAATTTTAAAATTTGTATGGAAACACAAAAGACTGCAAATAGACAAAGCAATCCTGAGAAAGAAAATCAGAGTTAGAGATATTACATGCTCTGATTTCAAACTAACTACAAAGCTATAGTAATCAAAACAGTATGGTACTAGCACCAAAAGCAGATACATAGATCAATGGAACAAAATGGAAAGCCCAGAAATAGACTCATGCTTATATGGCCAATTAGGCTTTGATAAATGAGGTAAGAATATACAATGGGGGTAAAACAGAGCCTCTTCAATAAATAGTGTTGGGAAAATTGGATGGCTACATGGAAAAGCTGACTGAATGGGAAAAGATAATTACAAACAGTACATTCAATCAGGGTTTAACGTCCAAAGTATACAAAGAACTCATATACCTTAACATCAAAAACCCCCAAATAACCCAGTTTAAAAATAGGCAGAGGACCTGAATAGACATTTTCCCAAAGAATATGTACAGACAGCCAACAGAAACATGTGAAGTTGCTCAACATGACTAATCATCAGGGAAATGTAAGTCAAAACCACAGTGAGACCATTTCACGTCTGTCATTATAGCTATTATTAAAAAGATAATAAATAATAAAAGTTGGCAAACTTTAGGAAAGGCGGATCCTCGTGTGCTGTTTGTGAGAGTGTAAATTGTTACAGCCAATATTAGAAAACAGTATGGAGGTTCCTCAAGAAATTAAAAATAGAACACCATATGATCCAGTAATTTCACTTCTGGTAATTTATTTGAAAAGAACAAAAGTACAAATTAAAAAAGATGAACACCAATTTTCATTGCAGTATTATTTACAATAGACAAGATGTAGAAACAACCTGAGCATCCATCAACAGACGAATGGATAAACAAATATGGTAATATATATATACAATGGAATATTAGCCATAAAAAATAAAATTCTGCCATTTTGACAAATGGATGGGTGAATCTGAAGGGTGGATGAATCTGAAGGGTGTTATGCTAAGTGAAATAAGTCAGACACAGAAATGCAAATACTGTATAATCTCACTTACATATGGAATCTTGAAAACAAGCAAAAAATGAAAATAGATTCATAGATACAGAAAACAAATTGGTAGTTGACAGAAGGGTGGCAGTAGAGAGTGAAATAGGTGAAGGGATTAAGAGCAACAAAATTCTAGTTATAAAATAAATAGTCTACTGGGGTATAATATGATCAATAATATTGTAATAAGTTTAATTGGGACAGATGATTATTAGACCTATTATGATGATCATTTTATAATATATGCAAATATAAAATCATTCCGTAGTACAGCTGAAACTAACATAATATTGTATGTGAACTAAATTTTAAAATCAATTAAAAAATAAAACCCTGTTCCCCTTAGAAGAAGATATTAAAATAATAAATTGAACTATTAAAAACAAAAGAGTGAGGCACTAAGAAACTGCTTGAAAGCTCTATGTGTGAACAGGTTGGTGTGTAGACTGCAGGGTGCTGACCTAGCTACATTCTTTATGTGTGTGTCTGCCCCCTCCTGCCTCTCAATTATTAGTATCTGTAGGCCTTTTCTCTTAGTACTTTGAGGGTATAAGCCTGATTGCTAGGTTGCTTAGAATTGAGGGTGATGGTGGGAAGTAGGGTGGATGGAGGAGCCTGTATAGTCCGCTGTTCAGAATATAGATCGTTAATTTAATCTCTCTGTTTTCACCAAAACATCAATATCAGGGTAGGCTCTACCCACATAGACTGTAATTTCATTGGTCTAGGGCTCTTAATAATCTCTCAAAGCTCATCAGCTCGCTCTAAGTCACAGTTAGGGAGGATGGAATCTTCACTGTGGTACAGTAGCTACGACAGAAGGAGAGGCAGAAGAGACAAGTCCTTGCCTGTGTCAGCGGAGGCTTCAGAGAAAAGTCACCTTCGAACAGGGTTCACCTGGTGAATTTAGAATTCCAGTCCCTAGGAAAAGGCAACTGGATACATATACATACATACATACATACATACATACATACATACATACATATATATATATATGAGAGAGAGAGAGAGAGAGTCTGTGAGGGGGCGGGGAGGTGGTGGTGCCGTCCAGGGGTGAAAAGCTGATTTGTTGCGCCAGTGCCGCTGGAGAAACACCAAGAATGTGGACACCTTCTGACTCTCCTTTCCTCACAAGTCATCAGAATGGTCTCTCACTGTTCTGTAATTCCCCACATTGTGCCTTATGGTCTGTCTATATGTTGAATTCATAATCTCCCAATTAAGTTGTATGCCTTAGTCTTACTGGCAACATGTTTGCAGGTCATCTGAAAAGGTTTCTGCAGGAAACACAGCCCTCTGACTGCGGTTATCCATCTTCTCGGCCCCCAGCAGCACCTCCTTACCTCACCTGGTTTCGGTGCTGGGCTCTCCCCCTCTATTACACTGTCAAGCATGACTGGGTCCTTCATTGCACCCAAGGGACCAGTGCCAAGCACAGGGTCCAGCCTGTGTGGCTCACTTAATATGCCTCTTATGTCCTAGGCAAGTGCTCCCTGTTCATAACCTCCTTTTTGAGGAATAAATTCTAAATTGCAAGAATTCACCTCACATCTCCACTTTGCCATTTCTCTTTTGACCTTTTGAAAGCCTTCTCAGTTACCTTTCTGATCACCAACTTTACTCATTTTGACTGGTGGAAGAGGAGTCAAACAGAGAAAAGGAACATGTCAGATCTTGTCTTCACCAGGGCAAGAGAAAACAGGGAGAGGAAAAACTGAAACTGTATTTACCTTCAAAAACAAATAGTTAGTACATCAAAGCATTCATATGTGAAGAATG
This sequence comes from Capricornis sumatraensis, assembly GCF_032405125.1. Taxonomy (NCBI): domain Eukaryota; kingdom Metazoa; phylum Chordata; class Mammalia; order Artiodactyla; family Bovidae; genus Capricornis; species Capricornis sumatraensis. The sequence continues at coordinate 7,699,012 of NC_091084.1, forward strand.
GTCTGGGCAAACATAAAAATGTCTTGTCTTATCAGTAGGCGTGGCAAGGCAAATACAATCAATCCCTTTGAAAGAGCTGCTTACCTACGTTTGAAGGCAGTGCCTTCGTGAATGGGCTTCCCAGGTGGCTCAGTCATAAAGAACCTGCCTGCCAGTGCAGGAGACATAAGAGATGCCTGTTCGATCCCTGAGTTAGGAAGATTCCCAAGAGAAGGGCATGGCCACCCACTCCAGTATTCTTGCCTGGAAAATCCCATGGACACAGGGGCCTGGTGCGTTACAGTCCATAAGATCACATGGACATGACTGAAGCAACTTAGCACGCAGGCATGCCTTTATGATTAGCCAGACCCTGGGTTAAAATATCAGAGGTGAGGGGGGAAAAAGACAGGCATCACATGGTTTAGTAAGTGGGAAATGTCATCAGAACTTCCCAGGAGGGAAACCTGTGGTTTCATGATATGTAATCACTTTTCTCTAGTGTTTCTCCAATTGGCTGGTCATTTCACCTCTCTATATCTCTGTTTTTCTCATCTGTAAAGTTCAGAGGTTGGACTTGAGGTCTGTACTGCCCACCAGGGTATCTACTGCTGCTGCTAAGTCATTTCAGTTGTGTCCGACTCTGTGCCACCCCACAGATGGCAGCCCACCAGGCTCCCCTGTCCCTGGGATTCTCCAGGCAAGAACACTGGAGTGGGTTGCCATTTCCTTCTCCAATGCATGAAAGTAAAAAGTGAAAGGGAAGTCATGTCCGACTCTTCACGACCCCATGGACTGCAGCCTACCAGGCTCCTCCATCTATGGGATTTTCCAGACAAGAGTACTGGAGTGGGGTGCCATCTCCTTCTCCAAGGGCATCTTCTAGCCACATGTAATTATTGAACATTTGAAATTGTGTTGTAAGTATGAAAGGCATGCTGGATTTTGAAGACTTCCTGCAAATAGAGAATGTAAAATATCTTATTCATAATTTTTTATTGAATATCTGTTGGGGTAATAATATTTCGGATATATTGACTTGAATAAAATATGTATCAAAATTAATTTCACTTTCTTTCCCCCAGCTTTTCCAGAAAACTGGAAAAAGTAATCATTGCATATATGATTCTCATTGTGGATCCTGTCATGTTTCTACTGATTAGCACTACCCTAGATAGTATTTAAGGCTCCTCTTAGCTCTCCAATTCTATGACTCTAAATGTTCTTTTAAGTACTCATTCCCTGCTAGTTACTCAGGAGCGAAAACAATTCAGAGACCATTTAAGATAATTCTTGCCATCGTGAAGCTCAGAATCTCACTCTAGAGGATAAGCTTAGGTCAATGGAGAGTTCTTAGACTGCCCTTTGAATCATTAGCACCTGGTATAATCCTTAATCTAATATCCGATTCAATAAGCAAACATGGGAAATTAGAGAACAGTTAGTGTGGATATATTTAAATTAACAAGATTTAAGTAAAAGCAAGGTAGCTCCGAGTGAACTCAGTGTTTTATTTTAGGGTAAGTCCTAATATACCTTGCATATGTAAGCACTTTTTTACCAAGAAAGTGAAACAATTTCTTTCTCTCCCATTGTCCTCTATATAAAGCTGTTGGTTAGTATGCTGCCTCCTATTTGAGAGCAGAAGAATCAGAGAAATTTAGAAGTATGAAGATGCAAAATGCTAATACATTAAGGATGTATAGCAGATTAATTTTAACCTTTAAAAATATTACCAATACTTAAGAGGCATACATTTAGAAATTATCTTGGTAGCTTTTTGCTCATTGATATTCAAATACTGAATGGCTCAATTAATTTGGGAGGGAAGAAGAAACACAGAAGAAAAACTGCTGGTCAAGACATCTCAAAATGACTGATTCTAAATATTATATGGCAAAGTGAAGATGCACAGTAATTTCAGATTTTGAACTATTTTCTGGCAAATTTTTGGACTCTGTTGAAAACATCAAACATATTGGAGAAACAGTTTGATTTGACAGATTCCCTTAGCTTGAAACTTTCCCTCAGGAGGTAGGGAAAATAAAGTCATTGCTGTAATTGAGCTGAGTTCTTTCATTTAGAAGCAGGAATACATTTGCTCATTTAGATAAACCATTTGAACCCCTCCTCTCCCTTTAATGATCTTCCTTTTCTTTTAGAGCAAATCATAGTTGTGTTCCCAGGAAGCAGGAGAATATCATTAATACTCACTCCAAGGTGCAAAGAACAAGGTGGCTCAGATGGTAAAGAATCTGCCTGTAATGCAGAGGACCTGGGTTCAATCCCTGGAGGAGGAAATGGCAACCCATTCCAGTATTCTTGCCTGGGAAATCCTATGGACAGAGGAGCCTGGTGGGCTATAGTCCATGGGGTTGCAGAGAGTTGGACATGACTAAGCTAATAACTCTTTTGCTTTCTTTCACTGAGTCATAGTCCTATCCAGGTGAAAGAATGTTTTTGCCTTTAAAGAGCCCTTTGCTCTTCACCCTAGTCCATGCCCACTTATCAGTCATAATAACAAAGTAATTTTCAGAAAAGAGCAATGCTGTTCAGTTTCCCTTCTGGCATAGAGTATATTTTTGCCTTTTTATACTGTAAAAACATTGCTGACAAAGGTTTGTATAGTCAAAGCTATGGTTTCTACCGTAGTCATGTATGGATGTGAGAGCTGGACCATAAAGAAGGATGAGAGCTGAATAATTGATGCTTTCAAATTGTGGGGCTGGAGAAGACTCTTGAGCGTCCCTTGGACAGCATGCAATATCAAACTAGTCCATCCTAAAGGAAATGAACTCAATATTCTTTGGAAGGACTGATGCTGAAGTGGTAGCTCTAATATTTTGGCCACCTGATGTGATGAGCTGACTCATTAGAAAAGACCCTGATGCTGGGAAAGATTGAGAGCAGGAGGAGAAGGGGATGATAGAGGATGAGATGGCTGGATGGCATCACTGACTCAATGGACATGAATTTGAACCAACTCTGTGAGACGTGAAGAACAGGGAAGCCCGGTGTCCTGCAGTCCATGGGGTTGCAAAGAATCGGACATGACTTAGCAACTGAACAACAACAATACAGTCAGGTCCCTTACGAGCTCTCCTGTGATAATCTGAGCTGGGACTCTTAGCAGATCTTCAAATCTACTCTTCTTGGAAGTCACTTCTTCTGTCATGGGAGAAAGAGAGTACATGTTAGCCTCAGCTGACATGTGAAAACTGAGGCCAGAGTGTCGCTCATCTTTTCAGAAACCAGCATAATGTTTGGCTCACATAGAATTCACTAAATGGCGAATTAATGGTGACTTTTTAATAGAGCTTTGGACACAGCTCCTTCATTTCCTTGAGTGAAAGCTAGGAAATAGGTATTTCTGAGTCTTAAGTAGTTTATACAGAAGTTTAGAATGAACGGCGAAGAGTATTGGTGTTTCCTAAAACTTTAATAGCTTATGAAGATGTAGCTGGAGAGTTGGGCTATTTCAGGCCTGAGTTCCCTAAAAGTGAGACAGACAGGAAGAAAGCAGGCAGCTGCTTTTATGCATGTTGCAATGACAGAATGAACACATCATCTAGGAAAACAAATAACTGCAAATATTCTTCTGAATAAGCAGGAATGGAAGATGGGAAAAACTTCTGAGAATATTTTATATTGGGATTTTTTTTTCACAGCTTTCCCAGTCTTGGAGGTTGTAAGAGAATTGTTTTATGTGGTTTTGGTCTGTGCTTGCAACATACGGCAGCCTATTCCCGAACACAAAGAGGTATTTCAGGATGTCTGGTGAGTGACCAGTGGTTTGCCTTTTTAACTCTTCAAAATATAAAAATTAAACTGATTACTTAAAACCATTTTTGTTTTCAGGGGTTAATAATAACCTATTCCTTAGCACTAGCTTCTCTGGTTTTTATGCCGTCTTATGTTCCAGTGAGGCTCTCTGAGAAGTCAAGAATTCTTCTTCTTATTTTTTACCAAGTCCAAAAGCCCTCTCTCAGTCTTTGTCTTCTATAATCTGTGTGGCCTCCACTTGGTATCACCGACCACCTGCTCCTTCTTGAAACCTCCTCTGTTCTTATTTCTAAGGCATCATGTATTCCAGCCCCTGCCTAGTTCTTTGATAGTGCCTCTGTCTCTTCCACAGCCTCTCTTGGGTCGGTTTCATGGAAGACACAGGGATTGAATGTGCTACCAATTTCCTGTGTGTAAGGGGACCTTCAATGGGTCCTTTGCCTGGAGTCACAAATGCCAACACTGAATGAGACTGGGTTTGGCATAACAGAGCAGAAACTATGCTCATTGATCAAAGAATAGAGAAGGGAGAGTTCCTGCCCTAAAAATGCCTTCTCCTCAAAGGAAGGGGACAAAGGAATTTTAAGGGATAGGAGGCAGACACGTCATCAGGTTCTAGATTTTCAGGGATAGCTGGGACATGTGCAGTCTTCCACGCTCCTTTGCAAATGGCACAAATTGTGCCTAGCAGAGTACAAATCCTCCTCTTGAGTGGAGATCTTAGCATGGTAATGAAGCAAAGGTGACTTTCAGACCCTTCCAGGTCTCATTTGCACAGGCTCATCCCTGTGGTGAAGTCAGAGCTGGTGCTGTACAACTGTCAACTGTATATCTCTCAAAGGACATTAAAGCTTCTCTGCCAACCATCAGGCACTTTTGAAATGAGCACAGAGATAAACAAGGCTAGTGTCCTTCAGCTCTCAGATACTGGTTTGGAAATGCAGAGGTAAATCAAGGCACAAGTCCTTCAGCTTGGAGAGGCTGTTATGGGTGACAAACGTAGTCGGCTTTTCAGGATTAGAATGAGGAGGAGGGAGGGAACATAAGCATGAAATGAGACCTGAGGGAGGTCCTGAGGGCCATGAGGGCTGTGCTAAAGGTTCTGATTTTATCCTAAGGGAAGTGTGGAGCCACTAACATAAGAAATGTAGGGTCTCTCTATCTATCTATTTTATACATACATATGTATATATTATATATATAAATACACTTACATTACTTTATGTTTAAATGAAACACTCCAAATTCAGAGGAAGACTGGGAGTCAACAGTGGAAGCAGAGAACCTGGTTGGTCAGGAGTCTATGGCATAGTTCAGGGAAGAAGAGATGCTGACTTGGGTGAGTGTGATGGTGAGGGGTATAGAGCGTGCTTGAGGAATTGAAGAGTTGTATAAAAAGATCCAGTTTCAAGGCACTTACAGCTTTTCCTCTCCCTATGGCCGCTCCAAGCAGCTTGCAGGACCTCAGTTCCTCCACGAAGGACTGAGCCCAGACCCATGGCAGTGGAGCGCTGAGTCCCAACCGCTGGACTGTCAGAGGATTCCTGCCACACAGAGTTTAGAAAGAGACTCTGACATAAAAAATGACAGTACTTGAGGAATGGCAGAAAGCAGCATGTGAATTTCACCAAGGGGATAAAGGAAGAAGTCATCAGCTATAATTCAGGTAAATCAGAGGAAGTCTCACAGACACCTTTCTAAGTATTTAAATTTGGCTGATATTGGGGTTGTAAGGGTGGGGGTGGGGTGACAAAAAGTGGCTGGACAAGAATTAGCGTGCATTTCCTGAAGGGCCTTGTTTGGACTTTATTCTATGGGGTTGGGAGTCATTTAAATGTTTAGAACACTGGAGGGTGGAAACGTTTGAATTTGAAACCATCATTCCAGTAGCAGTGAAGAGACTGGTTAGAGGAAGGGCGGACTGCAGCCAGGAAACCAGCTGGGGAGACTCTTGTGGTTGCCTGGGTTAGACAGGATGATGTCAGGAATTAAGGCAGTAGCAGAGAGGGTGAGGAAAGGACAGAATAAGGAAACACGGAGATGATAAAATCGACAGGTTTTCTGAATGATACAAGTGGGCTGTTAAGGATAGGGAGAAATCCAAGTCCCATTCCATGCTTCTGGTGTGGGTACCTGGGCAGGTGATGGGGCCAGTGACCAAAACAGGGACACACTTGAGGCAAACAATGATGGATTTCATTTGGGACTGGTGAGGCAGATGAGCCTCTGGAATGCTGCATGGAGATAGCCAGTAAGTAGGTGAACAGAATGATGTGGGCCAGACTGGAGACACATACACACAGTAGTTGTCATGACATAGACGCTGAGTGAAGAAGCTTCCTGCAGGTGGGAGTCCCACTTCTAGTAGATCCCCTAGTGTATCTGTTTAGTACTTTGTACAAAGGGGATTTCATAGCTTAGTACAAAGACATTTTAAAGTCTACTGTTAAGTTATCATCATGAGAGTAAGTTAAGTGGAAATGTTAGTTGCTCAGTTGTGTCTGACTCTTTGCGACCCCATGGACTATAGCCTGCCAGGCTCCTCTGTCCATGGAATTCTCCAGGCAAGAGTACTGCAGTGGGTTGCCATTCTCTCCTCCGGGGAGCTTCCTGACACAGGGATGAAACCTGAGTCTCCTGCATTGCAGCAGGATTCTGAGCCAGTAGGTAAATTCTATGTAGATTTTGAAGCACTTTGGGACAGTATCAAGTTTTTAACCAAAGAGGTAATGTAACTGACGAGCCAGCAATATAAATTTTGGGGCATTCAGAGGCAAGATTGTATCTCATGAATTCCTCACCTAGGTTTGCAGGATATTGGATGACAAACCCTTAGGGAGTGATGCACAGTTTGTCATTAAAATTATTCACACTTGATTTACAGGCGCTCTGCTGCCTTATTCGCTTATTCTGTGCAGTACGTGACTATCACCATGGTTTTAAAAGCCTTGCACAGACACCCTAGGCAAAATCAGAATACATACATTAAACAAATAAGGTCCCTTGCTTTCTTCTGACTGTGCTTGGTAGATTTTTGATGCCAGGGTGTGAGTCACGAGATTAAAGGAAAAAACCTAAACACTCAGTTATGGAATCTCAGGACTGGCTTTTCAAACATGAATGTGTGCGTGACCACATTCTGCAAGGAGATTTTTCTAGAGCTAAGAGGACCTGGGTATATAATAAGAACTCAGGATGATGGTGATGATGTAATAAATTCTCATAGCAGCTCTATAAGGTAACATCTGTTACTATGTCCACTCACAGAGGTGGAAACAAAGTATAGAGAACTGTGAAACATGCCCAGGGTCACACTCTTAGGAAGAAGTAAGGAAAGAATAAGAAATTGGATCTGTTGGCTTCTAGAACTATACATAAAGCCACTCACTTGACAAATGTTTACTGGGCACCTGCTAAATGCTGCTGCTGCTACTGCTGCTAAGTCACTTCAGTCGTGTCCGATTCTGTGTGACCCCATAGACGGCAGCCCACCAGGCTCCCCCACCCCTGGGATTCTCCAGGCAAGAACTGAGGTAAAATGTTGAATAAAACAGATTTGTTCTAGCTTTCAGGGATTTAGTCTAAACTGACAAAAAGAGAATTCCAGATAAACACTACTTCTGCTTCATTGACTATGCTAAAGCTTTTGACTCTGTGGATCAAAACAAATTGTGGAAAATTCTTCAAGAGATGGGAATACCAGACCACCTTACCTGCCTCCTGAGAAATCTGTATGCAGGTCAAGAAGCAACAATTAGAACTGGACATGGAACAATGAACTGGTTCCAAATTGGCAAAGGAGTATGTCAAGGTTGGATATTGTCACCCTGCTTATTTAACTTATATGCTGAATACATCATGTGAAATGCTGGGCTGGATTAAGATTGCAGGGAGAAATATCAATAACCTCAGATATGCAGATAACAATCCTTATGGAAGAAAGCAAAGAGGAACTAAAGATCCTCTTGATGGAAGTGAAAGAGGAGAGTGAAAAAGCTGACTTAAAACTCAGCCTTCAAAAAACTAAGATCAGATGTATTCTTTTTAATGGCTGAGTAATACTCCATTGTGTATCTGTACCACAGCTTTCTTATCCATTCGTCTGCTAATGGACATCTAGGTTGCTTCCATGTCCTGGCTATTATAAACAGTGCTCCGATGAACATTGGGGTAAACATGTCTCTTTCAATTCTGGTTTCCTTGGTGTGTATGCCTAGCTGTGGGATTGCTGGGTCATAAAGTGAAGTGAAGTGAAGTCGCTCAGTCATGTCTGACTCTTTGCAACCCCATGGACTGTAGCCCACCAGGCTCCTCCATCCATGGGATTCTCCAGGCAAGAATACTGGAGTGGGTTACCATTTCCTTCTCCAGGGGATCTTCCCGACCCAGGGATTGAACCTGAGTCTCCTGCATTGGAGGCAGACGCTTTAACCTCTGAGCCAACTTGCCCCACTATCACTGATCACTTAAGGCAGTTCTATTTCCAGTTTTTTAAGGAATCTCCACACTGTTCTCCATAGTGGTTGTACTAGTTTGCATTTCCACCAACAGTGTAAGAGGGTTCCCTTTTCTCCACACCCTCTCCAGCATTTATTGCTTGTAGACTTTTGGATCACAACCATTCTGACTGTCATGAAATGGTACCTCATTGTGGTTTTGATTTGCATTTCTCTGATAATGAGTGATGTTGAGCATCTTTTCATGTATTTGTTAGCCATCTGTATGTCTTCTTTGGAGAAATGTCTGTTTAGTTCTTTGGTCCATTTTTTGATTGGGTCATTAATTTTTCTGGAATTGAGCTGCAGGAGTTGTATATTTTTGAGATTAGTTGTTTGTCAGTTGCTTCATTTGCTATTATTTTCTCCCATTCAGAAGGCTGTCTTTTCACCTTGCTTATAGTTTCCTTTGTTGTGCAGAAGCTTTTAATTTTAATTAGGTCCCATTTGTTTATTTTTGCTTTTATTTCCAATATTCTGGGAGGTGGGTCATAGAGGATCCTGCTGTGATTTATGTCGGCGAGTGTTTTGCCTATGTTCTCCTCTAGGAGTTTTATAGTTTCTGGTCTTATGTTTGAATTAGTTCTAATGAGGTGGATGAAACTGGAGCCTATTATACAGAGTGAAGTAAGCCAGAAAGAAAAATACCAATACAGTATACTAACACATATATATGGAATTTAGAAAGATGGTAATGATAACCCTGTATGCAAGACAGCAAAAAAGACACAGATGTATAGAACAGTCTTTTGGACTCTGTGGGAGAAGAAGAGGGTGGGATGATTTGGGAGAATGGCATTGAAGCATGTATAATGTCACATATGAAACGGATTGCCAGTCCAGGTTTGATGCATGATACAGGATGCTTGGGGCTGGTGTACTGAGACGACCCAGAGGGATGGTATGGAGAGGGAGGTGGGAGAGGGGTTCAGGATGGGGAACACGTGTACACCCGTGGCAGATTCATGTTGATGTATGGCAAAACCAATACAATATTGTAAAGTAATTAGACTCCAATTAAAATAAAAAAATAAAAAAATATATATATGATCAGGGCATCCAGTCCCACCACCTCATGGCAAATAGATGGGGAAACAATGGAAACAGAGACAGACTTAATTTTTTCAGGCTCCAGAATCACTGCAGATGGTGACTGCAGCCATGAAATTAAAAGATACTTGGAAGAAAAATTATGATAAACCTAGACAGTGTATTAGAAGCAGAAGCATTACTTTGCTGACAAATGTCTGTATAGGCAAAGCTGTGGTTTTTCCAGTAGTTTTGTATGAATGTGAGAGGTGGACAATAAAAAAGACTGAGCACTGAAGAACTGATGCCTTCAAACTGTGGTGTTGGAGAAGACTCTTGAGTCCCTTGAACAGCAAGATCAACCCATTAAATCCTAAAAGAATTCAACTCTGAATATTTATTGGAAAGACTGATTCTGAAGCTGAAGCTCCAATACCTTGGCCACCTGATGTGAAGAGCTGACTCGTTAGAAAAGACCCTGATGCTTGGAAAGATTGAGGGCAGGAGGAGAAGGGGATGACAGAGGATGAGATGGTTGGATGGCATCACCGACTCAATGGACATGAGTTTGAGCAAACTCTGGGAAATGGTGAAGGACAGGGAGGCCTGGCGTGCTGCAGTTCATGGTGTCCCAAAGAGTTAGACATGACTGAGTGACTGAACAACAGCAACTAGCAGAAAGACAGTATAATTAATACTGAAAATATAAAAGTATTGTTGTTCAGTTGCTCAGTCGTTTCTGACTCTTTGCAACCCCATGGGCTATAGCCCTCTAGGTTCCTCTGTCCATGGGATTTCCCAGGCAAGCATATTAGCGTGGATTGCCATTTCATCTCCAGGGGCTCTTTCCAACCCAGGGATTGAACCCACATCTCCTTCATTGCAGGTAAGTTCTTTACCACTGAGATACCTAGGAAGCCCATATAAAAGTGTAAATTATAGTAAATGTTATGAAGAAAATGTACATTGAGATATTAGAGCACTTAAAAAACTTCTTATTGTTAAAATTGGGCTTTCTTTGTTTTTTTCCTTGGTTTTCCAATTTTGATTGAAATATAGTCATTTTACAATGTTGTGTAAGTTTCAGGTGTACAGAAAAATGATTCAGTTATACATATCTATATGTCTATTCTTTTTCTGATTCTTATTGAGTATAGTTTCCTGTGTTATTTGATTATTTGTTTTACATATAATAACGTGTGTATTTTAATTCTACACTCCTAATTTTAGAGCACTTCTAATGCATGTAAAGAATTACTGTAGCACTTGGTATTATGACGTGATTCGAAATATTTAACAACCTATATAGCTCTAGTGTTGGTCAGTTAGAATATATGAAGCTCCATCATCAGAGTGGAGCCAGCTGGTGCAGTTTTTCTGGTGTATCTATGCTGAGCATCTGTGACTCCTGGCACATGCAAACTATGATTGCGGTGCCTTTATCCCACCAGATGACTGATCAGATCCAGCCTTTATCCCACTTCCCTAGTGCAAAGCCTTGTACTCAACAAATACCAACTGAACTACTATTTATTCATCTGCAAATATCAATAAATTGTTTTAACTAATAAATAGTTTTAATCCCTGGAACTCTTCACAGCTCCACTGTAAAAATGAGGAATTTTGTTTTCTGCTTTTATATATAGTCTAACCTCTTGAGAAAACTGTATGCAGGTCAGGAAGCAACAGTTAGAACTGGACATGGAACAACAGACTGGTTCCAAATAGGAAAGGAGTACGTCAAGGCTGTATATTGTCACCCTGCTTATTTAAGTTATATGCAGAGTACATCATGAGAAACACTGGGCTGGAGGAAGCACAAGCTGGAATCAAGATTGCTGGAGAAATATCAATAACCTAAGATATGCAGATGATACCATCCTTATGGCAGAAAGTGAAGAGGAACTAGAGAGCCTCTTGATGAAAGTAAAAGAGGAGAGTGGAAAAGTTTGCTTAAAGCTCAACATTCAGAAAATGAAGATCATAGCATCTGGTCCCATCACTTCATGGCAGATAGATGGGGAAACAGTGGGAACAGTGGCTGACTTTATTTTTCTGGGCTCCAAAATCACTGCAGATGGTGATTGCAGCCATGAAATTAAAAGACGCTTACTCCTTGGAAGGAAAATTATGACCAACCTAGACAGAATATTAAAAGGCAGAGACATTACTTTGTCCGCAAAGGTCTGCCTAACCAAGGCTATGGTTTTTCCAGTAGTCATGTATGGATGTGAGAGCTGGACTATAAAGAAAGTTGAACACCTGAGAATTGATACTTTTGAACTGTGGTGTTGGAGAAGATGCTTGAGAGTCCCTTGGACTGCAAGGAGATCCAACCAGTCCATCCTAACGGAGATCAGTCCTGGGTGTTCATTGGAAGGACTGATGTTGAAGCTGAAACTCTAATACTTTGGCCACCTGATGCGAAGAGCTGACTCTTTGAAAAAGACCCCAGTGCTGGGAAAGTTTGAGGGCAGGAGGAGAAGGGGACGACAGAGGATGAGATAGATGGTTGGGTGGCATCACCGACTCAATGGACATGAGTTTGGGTGGACTCTGGGAGTTGGTATTGGACAGGGAAGCCTGGTGTGCTGTGGTTCAAGGGGTCGCAAAGAGTCAGACACAACTGAGTGACTGAACTGAACTGAACTGAACTGAACTGAACTGATAGTCTAACCAGTCCATCTTGGAGTGCGGGAGGGATTTGTCTTGCATCAATCATTGTAGAGAATCTGACCTGTTCTTAGGCTTAGAGATAGTCATCTAGTAGTATTTTTGTAAAATGCTTAAACCTGTGCTTGGCACATACTAAGCACCATGTAAGTGTAGCTAGTATTGTTACTGTTTCTGTTATTTTTATTGCTGCTATTGTTATTGGGCCACTATGCACATGCTACTCTTGTAGAAACTATGAGCTCAGAATTATGAACTTCATCTATTATCTGTATTCAATAAAACATGTTGTGTAGCCATCTGGAAAAAAACACTTGAATTCCCACCTCCACTTAAATAAATTCCAGATGGTGCAAAGATTTGAATGTGAGAAACAAAATCATAAAAGGAATAGCACATACAGAGGATAATTTTTAATTTGATTCTGGAATAGAGGAGGACTTTCTAAGTTGAACAAATTTCAAAGGCATAAAAGAAAATATTGATGTTGAATCCAACTACATAAAATAAAGAGTGACTTCATAAGGGAAAAACATAAAGAGAAAATACAATTAGAATCTAGGGGAAAACTGAAATCATAACATAGGCAAATGACTATTTTCTTTAATGCATAATTTCCTCAATACATTAATACCAGAATAGTCACTAAGAAAAAGGCCTATAACCTTATCTAGTAACAAATTAGATAAGGATATTTTTAAAAAATTATAAAAGTAACTCTTTAACATGAAAAGAAGCTCAACCTTATTCAAAATAAGAGAAATGAAAATCATGATATTAGCAAAGATAAAAAATGAAACCATTGAATTGAGTTGGGGTTGAGGGTGAAGGGAAATAAATATCGTCAAACATTTTTGGCAAAAGGGAAAATTGCTACAACTCCAGTGTAAAGCAATCCGGCTATCTCTATCTAAAACAAAAATGCAAATCCCTTGATTCAAGCAATTATATTACTGATTTTTCCTAAAGATGATTATTTTTGCATATGTGAAATGAGGACTGAGTAAATGTATCCACTGCAGCATTGTTTGTAATAGGGAAAAATAGGAAACCACATAAGTATCCATCAAGAGGGGTCAGCTTAAATAAATTGCATTAGTTCTACACTATGGTCTGCTATATAGCATTTAATAGAAGTAAAATTGGTTTTTATGGACTGACATAATCTGTAATCTGCAACATAAATTTTTAAAGTGAAAAATTCAAGATGCAAGACATGTGTACCAAGCTACCATTTTGTAAAAATGTATTTTCATATATACTTTCCCAAACAAAATATCTCTGGATAAGAAATGATAACAGGGGAGAACAAGATGGCAGAAGAGTAGGTGGACGTGGAGTACATCTCTCTCCACGGACACATCAGGAATACACCTTCAGACACAGAAGTGCATGCATAACATCAGCTGAGAGCGGATAGGAGTACCTGACCAGTGGAAAAGAATATATAGAACCATGCAAAACTTGATAAGATGAAGGAACTAGGGGGGAAAAACAGGACTTGACCTGCCCTCCGCAGTGGGGGAACTGAAGCAGGGGTCTGATCCCCACATTGGGGCAATTGTCTGGGTCAGAGGAGAAACATTTAAAGCAGAGAGTGAAACAACTGATCTGTGGCAGCCTAAATGGAATGAGTACAGACAGTCCTTGCCACAGCTATACATACCCTGGATAGGGACACAGGTCCCTTGGAAGGCGCAGCAGCTGGGAGTTGGAGTTAGGGATTGTGGAGCAATCCCAGGGCGAGGGCTGCTGTTGACAGCAGAGAGACAGACTAAGAGGATGTGAGGGAGGAGACTGTGGTGGGAAATGCTTGTGGAGGAAAGCCAGGCAGCCATGGAAGCAAGGCGATACTACTGAGTCATGTGTAGGGGATGAAGCCATCCCCATGCCTCTCTCCCCATACGCCAGCATCCGCAGCTGACCAGTAGAGAGGCTGGCCCACCAAACGCCTGATGCACTGAACTAGAGTAGGACCCCACCCAAGGGGTGCCACTCTATGTGCCTGACATACTGGACAACAGAGAAGAACCCCAGGCAAGGGAGCCACCTAAGTGCCTGAACTCATGGAGCTATGGAAAAAGACTGGCCAAAGAGGCCTTCTGATGGCCAGCTACAAGAGGCTCGAGAAAAAACTCTGATAGGGCCATAACTCCTGGGGTGGAGGCAGTCCATGACCCTGAACACTTGGTGCTGCCAGGGTCCCCGCAAACCAAGCAACTGTGCCAACTTCATTTTCAACCCTCACTGGGGCAGAGCTGCCACAGGCAAAAAAAGTCTTGCATCTATGCATGCATGGTTGCTTTGGTCGTGTTAAACTCTTTGTGACCCTGTAGACTGTGGCCTGCTAGGCTGCTCTGTTAGGGAGGTTCTCCAGAAAAGAATACTGGAGCTTATTGGCCAATACCAGTTGCCATACCCTTCAAGAGCACTATATTTCCTGCTGCCCTAGCCACCAGTTCCTGAGTACCTGGTGCTGCCAGAACCCCCGTGACCCAAGCAGCTGTACCACCTCCACACCTGGCCCTCACAGGGACAAAGCCAAGTCCTCCAGGGCAGCCTCAGGAGCAACCCCCAGGGGACAACCCACATGCAGAGGTGGAAATAAAACCATTGAAACCCAGGGACAGTGTGACTAAAGAAGACCCAAAACCTTTCCACCAACTGTACAAGCTGCAGATTAAATCCACATGATCAACTAGGCAGACTCTGTATCTGTGGATTATACAAAAGGGCATTGAGAGTTCCAACAAAACAAAAGACACTAGTTCTGATAGCTGTGGACATTGGAGGCAAGAACCCACAGGAGTAGCACCAGATTAGAATCTGAGCTGCCAGGTCTCTGGACAACAGGCCCAGAGATCAGCATAGAGTTGGAGGGCATCCTAGGGAGGTGAGGTGAACTGTGACTCCCAGCAAGGGAAAGGACTCTGACAGCAGTGACTCAAGAGAAACATTTATTATTCTTATGTTTTGACTTGTTCTGTAGACTCTTTTGGATTTTTTTCCCTTTCCCCTCCCCCTGTTGTAGTTCATTTTATTGGCACTATAACATCTAATTAAGCTTTGGAGCTTTATTATTTTTTTCCTCAGTCACATTTTTTATTGCTTTATAAACCTCTGCTTCTACACTGGGCTTTTGCAAGTCTGTGGAGTTCTCTTTTTTTCCTCTCTCTCTCTTTTTATAGTTTTAGTTTTTAAACTTATGATTATTTTTTCTACATTTATTCCTTTGTTTGTTTTTCCTACTGTTCTTTTCCCCTTGCAGTTAATTTTTAATGTATAAAAATCATCTTTATCCACCTCTATTTAACATTGCATATCTATTCTTTCTTTCCTTTCCTCTCAACATATATTTGTTAGTTTTATTTTCATTGCTTTATTCCCCAATTGGCACCTTGCATTAGTTTTATTTTCCAGTTTGTGCTTTAGTTAGTTTTGTTCTTAACTGGTAGATATAATTTTTGGTTTCCTTTGTTTGCCTGGTCAGTCTATTGTACTTTATTTTAGTTGTACTGTTTTGACTTTGCTTATGGGTGTATATGTATATGTGTATATTCCATTATTTTTGCTATTATTTGCCTTATTTTCTAACACCATTTACCTGGGGTTCATCTTTGGTTTCTCATTTTTGGGTATTTGTTTTAATCTCACTTAATGCCATAACAAACCCCTTGTGGGATCTTCGTTCCTGACCAGAGATCAAGCCCTGAGCCTTTAGAGTGGGAGCACTGACTCCAACACCGTAGACTACCAGAGAACTAACCCTAGGGAGTATCAAATAGTGAGAACTCACACACAGGAAACCACATGAATATAAGATCCAGCATCACCCAACCACCATCTAAACAACAAACAAAACAAAAATACAAACCAAATCAAGAGCAGACAGGATTACCACCTCACCCAGCCTTGCCCATCAGAGGAAAAACAAACAAAGCAACCAACAAAAGCTCAGCACAAATCTCACGCTGTACGAAGCTCACACAAACTACTGGACCAACCTTAACAAAGGGAGAAACCAAAAGGAAGAAAGAATTAAACCTTGAAGCCTGGGAAAAGGAGACCTCAAACACAATGTTTTTAAGAAAACGATGAAAAGGCAGAGAAATACTATGCAAATGAAGGAACAAACTAGAAACACAGAAGTCCAAATAAATGAAGAGGAAATAGGCAAAGTCCCTGAAAAAAAATTCAGAATAATGATAGTAAAGAAGACCAAAAACCTTGAACACAAAATGGAGAAAATGCGAAAATTAATTAACAAAGACCTAGAAGAATTAAAGAATAAACATACAAATAACATAATTACTGAAATTAAAAATATTCTAGAAGGAACCAGTAGCAGAAAATCTGAAGCAGAAGAACGAATCAGTGAGCTGGAAGATAAAATGGTGGAAATAACTTCTGAAGAGCATAATAAAGTAAAAGGAATGAAAAGAACTCAGAATAGTCTCAGAGATGTCTGAGACAATATCAAATGCACCAACATTCAAATTATAGGGGTCCCAGAAGAAGAAAAAAAACAAAGGGTATGGGAATATTTTTGAAGATATTATATTTGAAAATTTCCCCAGCATAGAAAAGGAAATAGTTAAATCCAAGAGGTGCAAAGAATCCCATACAGGATAAACCCAAGGAAAAACATGCCAAGACACATACTAATCAAACTAACAAAAACTAAACACAAAGAAAGAATATTAAGAGTAGCAAAGGAAAAGCAACAAGTAACATACAAGGGAAACCCCATACATTTAACAGTGGATCATTCAGCAAAAACTCTGGAGGCCAGAAGGGAATGGCAAGAAAAATTAAAGTGCTGCAAGGGAAAAATCTAAAACCAAAATTACTGCACCCAGCAAGGATCTCATTCAAAATTGATGGAGAAATAAAAAGCTTTTCAAATAAGCAAAAGTTAAGAGAATTCAGTACCACCAAACCAGCTTTACAACAAACGTTAGAGGGACTTACATAGTCAAGAAATACAAGAGAAGAAAAAAGATCTACAAAATCAATCCCAAATAATTAAGAAAAATGGAATAGGAACATATATATCAATAATTATTTTAAATGGAAATGGATTAAATGCTCCAACCAAGAGACACAGACTGGCTGAATGGATACAAAAACAAGATCCATATATGTGCTGTCTACAAGAAACCCACTTCAGACCTAAAGACACATATAGACTGAAAGTGAGAGGATGGAAAAATATATTCCATGCAAATGGGAAACAGAAGAAAGCTGGAGTAGCAATCCTCATATCAGACAAAATAGACCTTAAAATAAAGGTGATTACAAGATACATAATGATCAAGGGATCAATCCAAGAGGAGGACATAACAACTGTTAATATCTATGTACCCAACATAGGAGCACCTTAACACTAACAAGCATAAAAGGAGAAATTGACAGTAATGCAGTAATAGTAGTAAAATTTAACACCCCACTCACACCAATGGACAGATCATCAAAACATAAAATTAATAAGAAAACACAAGTCTTAAATGATACATTAGATGAGATGGATCTCATTGGAATCTTCAGGACATTCTATCCAAATGCAGAAGAATACACCTTCTTCCCAAGGGCAAATGGAACATTCTCCAGGCTAGACCACATCTTAGGTCACAATTCAAACCTCAGTAAATTTAGGAAAATTGGTGCTGTATCAAGCATCTTCTCCGACCACAACACTATGAGACTAGATATCAATTACAAGAAAAAAACTGTAAGAAACACAAAGACATGGAGATTAATACATTTCTAAATAACAAACAGGTTACTGAAGAAATCAAAAGGGAAATTAAAAAATTTTTAGAAACAAATGACAATGAAAACACAACAACTCAAAACCTATGGGATGCAGCAAAAGCAGTTAAGAGGGAAATTTATAGCAATACAATCCTACCTCAGGAAACAAGAAAAACATCGAATAGACAACCTAACTTTACACCTAAAACAACTGGAAAAAGAAGAAGAAGGAAAAAAAAACCCAAAATTAGTAGAAGGAAAGAAATCATAAAGATCTGAGCAGAAATAAATGAAAAAGAAATGAAAGAAACAATAGTAAAGATTAATAAAACTAAAAGCTGGTTCTTTGAGAAGATAAACAAAATTGACAAACATTTAGCCAGACTCATCAAGAATATGAGAGAGAAGAATCAAATCAACAAAACTAGAAATGAAAAAGGAGATGTTACAACAGATAATGCAGAAATACAAAGGATTATAAGAGACTATTATGAACAACTATATGGCAACAAAATGGATAATCTGGAAGTAATGGACAGATTCTTAGAAAGGTTCTGTCTTCCAAGACTGAACCAGAAAGAAATAGACATTATGAACAACCCAATTACAAGCAATAAAACGGAAGCTATAATCAAAAATCCCCCCCAAAAACAAAAGCTCAGGACCAGATGGCTTCACAGGAGAATTCTGTTAAACATTTAGAGAAGAGCTAATGCCTATCCTTCTAAAACTGTTTCAAAAAATTACAGAGGAAGGAACACTTCCAAACTCATTCTACGAGGTCACCATCACCCTGATACCAAAACCAGACAAAGACAACACAAAATAAGAAAACTACAGGCCAGTATCACTGATGAACATAAATGCAGAAATCCTCAACAAAATTTTAGCAAACAGAACTCAGCAACACATCAAAAAGCTCATACACCATGATCAAGTTGGGTTTATTTCAGAGATGCAAGGATTCTTCAATATACACAAATCAATCACTGTGATACACCATATTAACAAATTGAAACATAAAAACCATATGATAACTCAATAGATGCAGGAAAAGCCTTTGACAAAATTCAGCACCCATTCATTATTAAAACTCTTCCAAAAATGGGCATAGAAGGAACCTACCTCAACATTGCAAAGGCCATATATGCTAAGCCTACAGCAAACATTATTCTCAATGGTGAAAAACTTAAAGCACTCCCCCTAAGATCAGGAACAAGACAAGGGTGTCCATTTTCACCACTATTATTCAACATAGTTTTGGAAGTCCTAGCTACAGCAATCAGAGAAGAAAAAGAAATGAAAGGAATCCAGAACGGAAAAGAAGTAAAGTTCTCACTGTCTGCAGATGACATGATACTGTACATAGAAAACCCTAAAGACAGTATCAGAAATTAACTAGAGCTAATTAGTGAACTTAGCAAAGTCACATGATATGAAATCAATACACAGAAATCACTTGCATTCCTATATACTGACAATGAAAAACTAGAAAGAGAAATTAAGGAATCAATCCCATTCACCATTGCAACAAAAAGAATAGAATATCTAGGAAAAGACTGAGCCAAGGAGACAAAATAACTATATACAGAAAATTACAAGACAGTGATGAAAGAAATCAAAGATGATATAAACAGATGGAGAGATATTACATGTATGTTCCTAGGTAGGAAGAATCAATATTGTGAAAATGACTATACACCAAATGCAATCAACAGTTTCAATGCAATCCTTATGAAATTACCAATGGCATTTTTCACAGAACTAGAACAAAAATCTATTTTTCATATGGAATCTCAAAAGACTCCAAATAACCAAAGCAGTCTTGAGAAAGAAGAATGGAGCTGGAGGAGTCAACCTTCCTGACTTCAGATTATACTACAAAGCTACAGTCATCAAGACAGTATGGTACTGGCACAAAAACAGAAGTATAGACCAATCGAACAAGATAGAAAGTCCAGAAATAAACCCATGCACCTATGGGAACCTTATTTTTGAAGAAGGCAAGAATATACAATGGGGCAAAAACAGCCTCTTCAGTAAATGGTGCTGAGAAAACTGGACAGCTACATGTAAAAGAATGAAATTAAAACACTTCCTAACACCATACACAAAGATAAACCCAAAATGGATTAAAGACCTAAATGTAAGACCAGAAACTGTAAAACTCTTAGAGGAAAACATAGGCAGAATACTCGATGACATAAATCAAAGCAAGATCCTCTATGACCCACCTCATAGAGTAACGGAAATAAAAGCAAAAGCAAACAAGTGGGACCTGATTAAATTTAAAACTTTTTCACAGCAAAGGAAACTATAAGCAAGGTAAAAAGACAACCCTTGGAATGGGAGAAAATAATAGCAAATGAAACAACTAACAAAGGGTTAATTTCCAAAATATACAAGCAGCTCATACAACTCAATACCAGAAAAACAAACAACCCAATCAAAAAGTGGGAAAAAGACCTAAACAGACATTTCTCCAAAGAAGACATATAGATGGCTGACAAACATGAAAAGATGCTCAACTTTGCACATTGTTAGAGAAATGCAAATCAAAACTACAATGAGATGTCACCTCACAACAGTCAGAATGGCCATCATCAAAAAGTCTACAAACAATAAATGCTGGAGAGGGTGTGGAGAAAAGGGAACTCTCTTGCAATGTTGGTGGGACTGTAAATTGATGCAGCCACTATGGAAAAGGATGTGGAGATTCCTTAAACAACTAGGAATAAATCCACCATATGACCCAGCAATCCCACACCTAGGCATATACCCTGAGGAAATCCAAATTGAAAAAGACACATGTATCCCATTATTCCTTGCAGCACTATTTACAATAGCTAGAATATGGAAGCAACCTAGATGTCCATTGACAAATGAATGGATAAAGAAGTTGTGGTACACATAATGGAATATTACTCAGCAATAAAAAGGAACACCTTTGAGTCAGTTCTGATGAAGTGGATGAACTTAGAACCTATTATACAGAGTGAGATAAGTCAGAAAGAGAAAGATAAATATTGTATTCTAATGCACATATACAGAATCTAGAAAAATGGTCCTGAAGGATTTACTTACAGGACATCAATGAAGAAACATATATACAGAATAGACTTATGGACATGGAGAGAAGAGAGGAGAGGGTGATATATGGAAAGAGTAACATGGAAACTTACATTAGTTCAGTTCAGTTCAGTTGCTCAGTCGTGTCCGACTCTTTGCGACCCCATGAATCACAGCACACCAGGCCTCCCTATCCATCACCATCTCCCGGAGTTCACTCAGACTCACGTCCATCGAGTCTGTGATGCCATCCAGCCATCTCATCCTCTGTCGTCCCCTTCTCCTCCTGCCCTCAAACTTTCCCAGCATCAGGGTCTTTTTCCAATGAATCGGCTCTTCACATCAGGTGGGCAAAGTATTGGAGTTTCAACTTCAACATCAGTCCTTCCAATGGCCAGGACTGATTTAGGGACTCTCAAGAGTCTTCTCCAACACCACAGTTGAAAAGCATCAATTATTCGGTGCTCAGCTTTCTTTATGGTCCAACTGTCACATCCATACATGACTACTGGAAAAACCATAGCCTTGACTAGGCGGACCTTTGTGGACAAAGTAATGTCTCTGCTTTTTAATATGCTATCTAGGTTGGTCATAACTTTCCTTCCAAGGAGTAAGTGTCTTTTAATTTCATGGCTGAAATCACCATCTGCAGTGATTTTGGAGCCCACCCAAAAATAAAGTCAGCCACTGTTTCCACTGTTTCCCCATTTATTTGCCATGACGTGATGGGACTGGCTGAAACTCCAATACTTTGGCCACCTCATGCGAAGAGTTGACTCATTGGAAAAGACTCTGATGCTGGGAGGGATTGGGGGCAGGAGGAGAAGGGGATGACAGAGGATGAGATGGCTGCATGGCATCACCGACTCAATGGACATGAGTTTGAGTGAACTCCGGAAGTTGGTGATGGACAGGGAGGCCCAGCATGCTGTGATTCATGGGGTCGCAAAGAGTCAGACACAGCTGAGCGACTGAACTGAACTGATAGGACCGGATGCCATGATCTTAGTTTTCTGAATGTTGAGCTTTAAGTCAACTTTTTCACTCTCCTCTTTCACTTTCATCAAGAGGCCATTTAGTTCTTCACTTTCTGCCATAAGGGTAGTGTCATCTGCTTATCTGAGGTTATTGATATTTCTCCCAGTAATCTTGATTCCAGCTTGTGCTTCTTCCAGCCCAGCATTTCTCATGATGTATTCTGCCTAGAAGTTAAATAAGCAGGGTGACAATATACAGCCTTGACGTACTCCTTTTCCTATTTGGAACCAGTCTGTTGTTCCATGTCCAGTTCTAACTGTTGCTTCCTGACTTGCATACAGGTTTCTCAAGAGGCAGGTCAGGTAGTCTGGTATTCCCATCTCTTTCAGAATTTTCCACAGTTTATTGTGATCCACATAGTCAAAGGCTTTGGCATAGTCAAATAAAGCAGAAATAGATGTTTTTCTGAAACTCTCTTGCTTTTTCCATGATCCAGTGGGTGTTGGCCATTTGATCTCTGGTTCCTCTGCCTTTTCTAAAACCAGCTTGAACATCTGGAAGTTCATGGTTCACGTATTGCTGAAGCCTGGCTTGGAGAATTTTGAGCATTACTTTACAGGTGTGTGAGATGAGTATAATTGTGCAATAGTTTGAGCATTCTTTGGCGTTGTCTTTCTTTGGGATTGGAATGAAAACTGACCTTTTCCAGTCCTGTGGCCACTGCTGAGTTTTCCTAATTCTGTACTAAATATACTCTGCTTCCTATTTTGTTCCTCATAAGAAATGTGGAATGGTTTTTAGGTCTCTGTTTAACCCTGGAATATCTTATATATTTTTTGGTATGCTTTCTGCACTGTGGTGCTCTGAATGGATTCAACATTGCAGAGTAGTCAGACAAGCAGAGAACAGATATATTTTGATCAGGGTCCTATAGTTTTATTAATACAGCTTAATATTATGTTGATTTTTTTGGCAATGTTGTGAAAAGTGTCAATTGATTTTATAGTCAAGAAGTGAATAAAAAGAAAAAACCCACTGATTGGAAAAAATATTTGCACATCATATATTTGATATATATCAAGTATATATATATGTATATATATATATATATAATATCAAATATATATATCAAAGGGCTTGTATTAAGATTCTATAAAGAACACTTGCAACTCGTTAATAAGTAGACAAATAACCCAATTAAAAAATGGTCAAAAGGTTTGGATAGACATTTCTCCTGAGGCTATATAGTGGGCCAATGAACATGTGAAAATATTCTTGATAAGAGAAAACATGTATCCACACAAAAATTTCTACATGAATTTTCATACCAGCATTATTCAGAATGACCAAAAAATAAAAACAAGTCAAACATTCATCAACTAATGCATAAATTAACAAATAGAATTTACTCATACAGTAGAAAATTATTTGGCCATAAAAAGGAATGAAGTACCAATGCATTCTACAACATGGATGAAACTTGAAAACGTTATATAAAATCCATTCACAAAAGATTGTATACTGAATAATTCCCTTTTTATGAAATGTTCAAAACAAGCAAATCTTTAATGATAAAAAGTAGATTAGAGATTGCCAAGCAATGGAGGGGTCTAGGATGGGGAATGACTGTTCATGAGCATGGAGTTTCTTTCTGGTGTGATGAAATAAATGTTCTACAATTTTATTGTGGTGATGACTGCAAACTCTATATGGGAATGTCCCTGATGGTCCAGTGGTTAAGACTTCACCTTCTGATGCAGGCAGTGTGGGTCTGATCCTTGGTTGGGGAGCCAAGATCCCACAGGCCTTGGGGCCAAAGATCCAAAACATAAAACAGAAGCAATACAGTAACAACTCAATAAAGATTTAAAAAAATGCCCACATTGAAAAAATTACTTGTAATTTGCTGTTTGATGCAGGGAACTCAAACAGGGGCTCTGTAACAACCTAGAGAAGTAGCATCAGAAGGGAGATGGGAGGGAGGTTTAAGACGGAGGGAACATACGTGTACCTATGACTGATTCATGTTGATTTCAGCAGAAAACAACAAAATTGTGTAAAGCAATGATCTTGCAATTTAAAAAATAAATAAATTAAAAAATTACTACTTGTTAAAAAATACCTCTGTTAATATATCTAAAATCCACTGAATTTTAGATTATAAGGGTGAAAGTTATAATATGTGAATTATAGCTCAATAAAATTGCTATTTGTAAAAGTAGAGCCTATAAATTATGGATTCCTATGGATATCATTGGAAGGACTGATGCTGAAGCTGAAGCCCCAGTATTTTGGTCATCTGATATGAACAGGGACTCATTGGAAAAGTCCCTGATGCTGGGAAAGATTGAGGGCAGGAGGAGAAGAGGGCAACAGAGGATGAGATGGCTGGATGGGATCACTGATGCAATGGACATGAACTTGGGAAGACTTTCAGAGGTGGTGAGGGACAGGGAGGCCTGGCGTGCTATAGGCAACAGGGTCCAAAGAGTCAGACACAGCTGGGTGACTGAACAACAACAACATGGATATTTTGCCATGAAATTCCACTGGTGGTCTAGAATTGGATCCTTTCATGGAATGTTTTCAAATGCAAAAATGAAATACAGAGGACTGCAAACTGAATGCAATTGACGGAAATACAGTTATACTCTCAGGTGCACCTTTTGAAACATTGTCAAATCTTGTCTCCATTGTTGCTGTTGATTTTGAACTTTAATGCAGAGGCTTATATTTATTTTTTAAATGTCAACTTGATTGCTTTTCATCTTTGCAGCTTGTCAAGGTCTTTCAGATATCTGCTTCCCCGGTGGCTCAAATGGCAAAGAATCTTCCTGCGATGTGGGAGACCCAGATTCAATCCCTGGGTCAGGAAGATCTCTTGGAGGAGGCCATGACAACCCATTCCAGTATTCTTGCCAGGAGAATCCCAAGGACAGAGGAGCCTGGAGGGCTACAGTCCATGGGGTTGCAAAGAGTTGGATACAATTGAGCGACTAACACTTTCTAGTTTCACTTTCATTGTCATTCCACATGTGCCCCTTCAGCTTTGTTGGAGGGACAATGAACACTCCTCCATTTCCTGTTTGAATTATTGATGGAAATGTTGAATAATTGGGTTCAGAACTTATAGCCCTCAACATGATGTTACTGCATGAACCAAAACATACTTCTAATCTAGTTGCTTACAAACAAGAGCAAACAATCAAAATCTCACTCTTACTTAGCCCACAGAATAACATCATTTTTATCTATGAAATGTTATTCATTCATTTATTGATTATACACATTTGTTAAATGCCTGCTATGAGCCAGGATTTTGGCTAGACGCTGGAAGCATGATGGTGACAATGTCCTACTCTCTCCCCTCCCATTTAACTTACAACCTAGCTGGGGAGACAGCAGCACTCACTGCGACGGGGAGCAATAGGAGGGGCAAAGAAGACTGTTGGAGCAGCTTCAGGGGCCACATCATGGAATGCATAAGACAGCAAAGTAGATATGGCATATTTACAGATCACATAAAACTTTAGTGCCCTAAAGTATTTTTCTATTAATAATATTACAATTTAATAACCCTGTTAAAAAATAAAATGTCCTGGATATGGCATGACTTTTCTCTGTGAACCCACTTTTGTCTCCCAGCCAACTCTCCTTTCCAAGTGCTTACAGGGGATCTCTTTTTAATAATTTCATAGATAATTTTGCAGGAGTTTTGCACATGGATTGAAGACCAGAATAAGCTGTGAGCAACAAGAAAATAGAATGAAGCCAACTCCCAAAGAGGAATTGGTAGGATAATAGAAGTGGGCCAGGCAGTGTTCAAAACTGAGTTCAAATTTTCCATGACAGCAAGCTCATTTTGGACTCTATGACATAGTAATGCTGTATTAAGTTCTTCTTTTTCTGCTTAAAATGGTTTGAGTTTCTTGAGATTTGTTGTTGAAAGAATTCTGGCTAACATAGAAATACTGCTTTCTCTGCTTTTCTGAAAATGTATGTGCTTTCTCAAAATACAGCATGAGGTCCCTTTCTCTACTATTAGCTCTATTACTTTTGAGCCAGATATTATTTCTTGTTTGCCATTGCTATCTTTTTTTTTTCTTTTTTATTGTTCACTCCATTTGCAATAAACTCTTTTTAAAAAATCCTAACCATCTTTCAAGGTTCACATCAAATAGCTAAATAAACCACAAAGTCATTCCTAAAATGCCCCCCAAAAATTTAATGTTTGCTCTCTTTGACCTCTCCTGGTACTTTTGTACTTCTCTGTTAGTTCTCAGTTTAGAAGTAAATATTTTGAAGACAGGCACAGCATCTTCATTTTAAAAAACTTCTCCCACCTCTATCAATCCAGGCTTAGCTTCTTGAATATAGTTCTTGATCAAGTTCATTTTTGTTGAGCTGATGAATTAAACTGATTCTGCTCCACACCTTTATTATTCAAGTGGCCAAAAATAAACTCCCCCCAATTTAATTAATGATTTGCCCTAAGATAAAAAGCTATTGAGGACTAGAAATTATGCCTGATACTCAGTAGATATATAATAAGGATTACTGATAAACTCATTCTTTCATATCAAAACTACTTTTCTGAGCCCTTTCCATGTGTCAGGCATTGTTCTATGTACTGAATATTCAGCAGTGAATGAAATTGCCAATACAGAGCTCATGTTCAAGTTGAAGGATAGGGAGGGATAGGGTGTGTGTGTGTGTGTGTGTGTGTGTGTGTGTGTGTATGTGTGAAGTTTGCAATTTTAAAACAAGATCATCAGAGAAAATTTTCCTTAGCTGCTAACATTTGAGTAAGACCTATGTCTTAGTGGTGACAAATCCACCTGCCAATGCAGGAAACACAGGAGACATGAGTTTGATCACTGGGTCAGGAAGATCCCGTAGAGGAGGAAATGGCAACCCACTCTAATATTCTTGCTTTGGAAATCCCGTGGACACAGGAGTCTGGTGGGCTGCAATCCATGGGGTTGCAAAGAGTTGGACACATTTGAGCATGCATGCATGCATGCATGAAAGAGTTAAAGAAGCAAGTCATGTCAGTATCTTAAGAAAGAGTGTTGTGAGCAGAGGGAAAAACAAGAGCAAAGTCACTAACCAGAGGCTGTGTTCTAGGAACCGAAGATGTGAGTGGCAGGGAGTTAAAATTATGGTGGGGAAAACAATAGGAGACATGATCAAAGAGGTACCCATGGGCCAAATCAATTAAAACTTTTTAGCCCATTTTATTGCTGATCCTGTTCACACTGCACTGTTCACAAATCCAGGGTAGGCAAGGTGCAAGCTAAGAAGCTGGAAGAAGATGCAAGGAGCCGTAGGAACTGCAGACACATTCTTTCTCTTCTGGCTGGCATGGCAGCCATAACACGGTCTCTCTCCTGGCTGATGCAGAAGCTGTAGCAGCAGCCACAGATAACCATAACGTAGCCATAAGGTAGCCATAACATAACCTCATATAGCTTAAGACCATAATGTTGCTCCAGTGTAGCCCCAAGACAGCAGCTTCCAGGGCTTTCACGGTGAAGCATGTACAGGTGTACCACTCACAGTCCCCAGGGATGGTCCAAGTGGAGCTCGTATAACAGAAGTAGCCCATGTCCAAGCTAGTATCTCATGACAGGCATGCACAGTGATACACGTGAGCTCAGCTGTTACATAATCATTGTGTACAAAACATGGGGCGAGAGCAAGAGGCTGTGGAGCAAGAGAGCCTGGCCATGCCATCTTGGCTAATTTGCTCTCCCTACACCTATTAAATACTTTGGCTTTTACTTTAGTGAGATGGAAAGCCATTGAAGAGTTTGAACAGGAGGGTTTTGTGTTATGAAATTTTAAGGATCCTTCTGGGAAACTATATTGTGTGAATAAATTGAAGAGGAGGCAAGAGATAAATTCAGAAAACCAGTTAGAATGCAGTAATCCAGAAAGAGAGAGGATGGAGGCATGGTCCAGGGTAGTGGGAAGGGCAGTGATGAGAAGTGGCCTGATTCTGGACATGGAGTTTAAGATAGAGCTGAATGAATGATCTGCTTATATTAGTTGCCCAAACTCCTAACCCTAAAGTTAATAAGCAAATTATAAAATTCAGTGGAATTGATTTTAAGTAGCCCTTGTAAATTGTACTTATATTTTTTTAAATAAAATTTTTAACATCAAAGAGTTTTGTTAATAAATAGAAATCCCCTTTTCCAGATGAGGTAATCAGTAGCATGAATCAGTTGTTAGTAGAACGAACATGGGCTTTCAAAATAGGGTAGATCTGGGATTTTTTGCATCCTTATGTTTCATTTATGAGCAGTGTGACTCAGCCCAGTAACTCAGAGGCTCTTTGTTCTCATGTGTAGGAGCATTCGAGCAATTAAATGAAATAATGGGTATAAAATATCCAACATGATACCTGGCACATAGTAAATACACATTCAAACCAGTACTGCTTCTTTTTTTCCTTTCCAACATAGCTCTCTGCCCAGACTGGAAAATCCAAATCTTAAATGTGCCTTATGTCACTTTATAATTAAGGAAAGGCATTCCAGAAACAAGAAAATACAAAATAAATATTCTCATGATATACTAGGAAATAATTTTCATGATTTCTATGAAAAACACTAGAACTATCCTATCTAGTTTCTTATCAAAACTAATCATTTTATAAGGACTTCCTATTGAAATAGCCCTGCTGTTTTCTAATGACTAAGAAGTAGAGCTAGCTTACAAAGAATTTCAGAGTTTAATTGATTTTATTCTTCTCAAATAAAGATTCTTTTCTGTGAATACAAAGATCTCAGAAAGGTAAAACAAAGTTTAAGGGACTTGTAGTGCATTTGGGAAGTTAGGCAAAGTTGTTTTTCATTCTGGGAATAAATTAAGAAAACATGCCAGCCATAACTCAAAAAAAGAAAGAAAGAAAGAAAGAAAAGCCAAACCCCTAAGACGCAGACCTCAACAATTTCCTCCTAACATTTATACATATACCACATTCAGATACCTCGCTCCCCAAACCCGCCCCCATTCATAACCATTTCTCTGAGGAAATGTAACTCGTATATCACCAAACATTTTATTTGGCTCAGGTGATTTTTAGAATGTCATGCCATAATAACTTTTTATTCTACTCTTTTCCTTTTCAAAAGCTCCTGTGAGGTAGCTATGTTCCTGTTATGCCCAGAAAAAGAAATTAATGGATGAAAAAAATAATTTATCTGGTCTTTTTTTTTTTTTTTTTGCCTGCAGACACTCAAAAAGCTTGGACAAAGATTTCTGCCCCAGTTAGTAATTTGTGGACCTCCAAGAATCACTTTCAAGATCGTTCACCACTTTTAGTCCTCTCCTGACTAAGCATTTCCGTTTCCTGCTGTGATTGTGCTTCCCCCCTCGAAGCCCGGCGAATCTGCTAGCTATCGTGTACACAGGCATGACTCATCCCCCCTTTCCTTTTACTCATTTTACTGACGATACCTTAGCATGAATTTTCCCCCGATGTCTACTTCATGTCATTTCTTTCCTTGTTTCACTCTCAAAGCTCCATGTGACCTTCCCATTTCCCAGATCTATCTGCCCCAATACTTCCAATAACTCCTTAGAATATATGCATCTATATTAAAAATGATGCTAGTAAGTCTCTTATCATATCAAGAAATTGATATTTCTAGTACAGAATTTTGAGGCTGGGATACATTTTAGAAGTTACCCAACCGTAACCCCTTCATTTCCCAGGAGAACAAAACTGAGGTCTAGAGATCTTAACCTGCTCGGGACCAAAACTTCGGTCTCCTGACTCCTAGCCCAGGGTCTTTCTGCCACCCCTTGCTCTATTTTAGAGTTACCTCCTTCCCTCAACACAGTTATTTTAATCTGGTTACTAGCATGACTCAACTACATTAGTGTTTCTTATTATATTAAAGTTTTCATCTTCTGCCACTTACTAGCTGTTAATATCTGGATGCTACTTAACCTCCTTAAGTCTCATTTCTTTCTGGGAAACGGGGACCTTATCAGGTGATTCTGAGGTTTAAATGAGATGACCCGTGTACCTGGCACTTGGTTGATGCTCAATAAATGTTAGTGGTGGTGGAGATGATGATGAATATAGTGGTGAGCACAGAATATTTGTACTAGGTTGATTTCATTTATTCTTTGGAGGTTGCTGCCTGGTTCTCCTACCTTTTAAAAAACATACTCTCTTCCTTATGGGATTCTCATGAGTGACAATTTGCATCTGGTGATTGTATGAAGGTTGAGAACAAAGGAAGTCATCAATGTTAGGTCACAGAAGCAGTGAGTAGGAATAGGTTCGCTGGCTGGGATGGCGATAGAAAAATAGGGGAGATTTTGTTCTCTTCTTCAGAGGACAAGAAAATTTAGTCAGCAAGTCAGACCTAAAACCCCAGGAATGAAGTATAATTAAGTACCCAACACTTAAGTGACTTGAGTGCAGCAGCTGACTAGAGAAAGAAGAGCTAAACCTGGGCTTGCGTGGTCAGGGAAGACTTCTGATGACAAGGGACTTGCGCCAAGCCCGGCCGTCTCAGCTTAGGAAAGGACAGCCTGCACCTCACGGGAGTGCTCTCTGCACACAGAGGAGGGTGGCTTGTCACCGTTCATTTCTCACTCACTGAAAGCAAAGCTGTGTCTCCACCTCAGACCCCATCCCTCAGCCTTAAGTCTCATCTTTCAGCTTTTTCCTTTTCATTTCCCTCACCATTTCCTGCACTGAGACTCTTAATGCTCTCTCTCTCTCATGAAGAGTTGCTCAAATATCATCTTGTCAGTTTCTCTTGGCTTCTGTTCACTTCTTCCCAGCAGATGTATCTGAACTAAAACACAAGACTGATGAAAATAACAACAGTTGTAATGCACTAAGCACTTAGGTAATTTTTTTAGTAAGCCAGAGGTATCCTCTTTATATAGTCAAAGGCTCAGACTTGGAGGAATTAAACGACTGGCCCAAGGCTACACAATTGATGAAAGTTGGATAGTTGAAACTCACCTCATTCTGACTCTAAGGTCCATGCATTACCCCAAGCCATATGCCTGGATTACTTCACATAAACCATACACTGGAAATAGCGACACTTTATTTGCTTATGGTCCCTAATGTCTGCAACTCCAACTCCTTTCATGCAGTCTCTGTTTGTCCCTCATCACTGGACATAAACCCATGTGCCTTTCCCAGATTAAACCCCACCTGTACATACTTGTGCACCAAATTCACTCAGACTTGAAGTATTAGTAGAAGTTTCACAGTGAACACCTACAGCTTTCTGCCATCTCCTGGCTTACCTTTGCTTCCTTCCCCATTTGAAGCTTCAGTACTCATCTATACCAATATTGTTTCTGGAATCAACAAAAAATTCTATCCTTTGTCCTGCACAGACCAGTGCTGCTCACACCCAGGCCACAAAGTGGTCTCTGCTTTGACCCCAAGAAGAATGTCAAGAAACAGCATTTTCTCCCTCTTCTGGCATTGAGAAGAACAAACCACTCTGTGGTTATTGAGCTACAAGTAGAGAGAAGCATCAGGCTTTGGACTAAAATATAATCACTTCCTGTATTCTGAGAACTTTATCTTTAAATTAGTTTATTTGAAAAGTTCAACAAGGAACATGCTAGGAGGTATGAAGATGAGTAATTCCCATTCTGCCCTTGAAGCACTTAGTCTTGTGGAGGTGACAGATATATCCACAGAAAGATGGCTCAATGGGAAAGAATCTGCTTGCCAGTGCAGGAGACACAAGAGACGCAGGTTTGATACCTGAGTCAGGAAGATCTCCTGGAGGAAATGGCAACCCACTCCAGTATTCTTGCCTGGAAAATTCCATGGTCAGAAGAGCCTCGCAGGCTATGGTCCATGGTGTTGCAAAGAGTCAGACACAACTGAGCACACACACACATGGTAACGTGACGCTGTGGTTTGTTCTATATTGTTGTTCTGTTGCTCAATTGTGTCCAACTCTTTGCAACTCCATGGACGTCAGGCTTACCTTCCTTCACTATCTCTGGGAGCTTGCTCAAACTCATGAGCATCGAGTCGATGATGCAATCCTACCATCTCGTTCTCTGTTGCCTCCCTCTCCACCTGCTCTCAATCTTTCCCAGCATCAGGGTCTTTTCCAATGAGTCAGCTCTTTGAATCAGGTGGCCAAAGTATAGCGCTTCAGCTTTAGCATCAGTCCTTCCAATGAACACCCAGGACTGATCTCCTTTAGGATGGATTGGTTGGATCTCCTTGCTGTCCAAGGGGACTCTCAACAGTCTTCTCTATGTTAGAAGTATGCAAAGAGGAGATGCATTTAAACAAATCTGAGAGATTATATTCCATGAAAAAAATGGTACCCAGGTTGAGCTGGACAGATATCTGGAGTTAGTTGGACATAGATTTGAGGCTGAGGGGATGGCATGAGCAAAGGCAAGGAAGAGTGAAATTATATGTTGTGTGTTGGAAAGGAGTAATTAACTGTTGAGAAGAAGACATGGGTGGAGAATTTGGAAGAGGTCAGGTCTAAGGGGACTTGTTCCTCATGCTAAAATGCTTGGACAGTGTCCTAGAAGTGATGATGAGACAGTGAAGCATTCTAAGCCAGACAATACACTGTCAGGTTTGTGATGTAGATACAAGATTTTCCTTCGTGATCTTTGATGCAGAGGATAGATTTCAGACAGGCAAGTCTAGGGGCAGGGAGTTCTGGGTGCTAATGAGATTGTGTAGATTGAGACGGACTTGTGTGTCACCAAGGGACAAATAGGAGAAATGTTTTGGAGGTAAAACTGATAGGCCTTCCTAACAGACTGAATGTGGGAGCTAGTGGAAGGGACCAGGTCAAGATGACTTGGGAGACCAGTGTGTGTTGGTACCATTCACTAACCCGGGAAACATAGTTCACTAACCCTGATTCTTCTCATTGAGAAGAAAGATGATGAGCAGTTTTGACCATGCTGATTGTTGGGTCCTTGGACATTCAAGTGGAGAAGCATTAATTGTTCAGTCTCTCACTTCCTTAGGGCCTTTACCCAAATGTTAGTTTCTTAGTGAAGACTTCTCTGCACACCCCGAGCCCCAGCAATAACAGTCCCGTCCAACCTTCCATGCTGTTTTCTCCTTAACAGTTATCTAACACACTATTAATTTCCCACTTATCTAATTTTTAGTTATCTGCCTTCTCTCACTAAAATGTAAGCTCTACAAGGCTAAGGTTTTTTTTGTTTAATATACTTAGTACTATACCCTCTGTACCTAGAAGAATGCCTGGCTCATTACAGGGATTTAATAAATATTTGAGAAATGAATGAATGAATGGCAGGGTAGGCAGCTGATTTTATGAGCTCTTCAGGGATAGCTGAACAACTGCCTATGGACAGTAACCTCTTTGTGAGTGTCCACTGCCTGTCACCTTGGATCTGCTCTCCTATGTGCCTCTTCCTGCTGTCTTCTCAAAAAGAGCTTTACTTTCTTCACTATTTGTTTCATAATTTTATAATGACTGTGGTTTTGATTCCTGGAAAAATAAAAACCTCTGGGAATCTAACCTATAGTTTTCTAAGTGTACAAACAGACACCGAGGTCAACTCTTGATTATTTTTCTACAGCTGAACCATGAAGTTAAATAAACAAAAGTTGCTGCTTGTTTGGAATCTGAGTAATTGGTCTGAATACTTTCCATCACAGCTACTGAGAGAGACCCCGTGGAATTAAAATGCCAAAATGATTGTTAAATCATGAAAATCTAAAATCTAATATTTTGTATCTTTACTTGTACTTGTTTTTTCACCTGTTTGAAATGAATCCTTCTACTGTGTGCTAGACTTCATTTCCTCCTGGTAACTCAGTGATGGTCTGGGTCTCTTCTTACCTGGATGTCATGTTGCTTTGTAACTGGAGTCCTTGCCTCCAGTCTCTGTTCCTCCTCCACCCAGTATTCACACCATTGCCAGAGAGATATTTCTGACACATGACTCAGATAACGTCACCCTATCTTTCTGTTTGCTTGTACAGAATTTATCTACCTGTTGATCTCATTGGAATGAACTCTTGGAATGCTAGTATCACTTCGTATCAGTGATTAGTGTACACCTGCCAATAATAACTCTATTAAAAAATCTTTTATTGGTTCCTACTTCCTACAAAACAAACTCACTAAAATGTTATTCCAAGTCCTTTACAATTTCATTCCCTCTGCATTTAAAAAAAAAATCTCCGTCTCTTACTTTCCACCCTCCATACTACCCAGGATTTGAACAGAGTATTCTGGGAAATGAGAGACATTTTCACAAATATCTTTTCAAAATGGCCACATCATAATGTTAATCACTATATTTTTAAATCACCCAATAACCTGGGAAACAGGTATTCTATCCTTTTCCCCATTTTTGTCACCTGTCCCTAATTGAATTTTCCCTTACCTTGAACTTCATCATATTCTGAGCCATGATAAAATGCATTTAAACATTGTGGCTTGATAATCTAAAATGTGGGAAAATGTTTGTGTTTAAGGCCAAGTCAAAAACTCTATAACCAAATAGGTCTCATAAGATGACCACGTTCATCCTGCTGTATACTTTTTGCTTCTTTAGTTCAAACATGAATGTTCACATTTGTACCTTATGTTTTTCTCTTTTCCTTACACTCCACTGCACACCCCACTATTCCCTTCCTGGTTTGTTGTTGTTTGGTTGCTATCTCGTGTCTGACTCTTTGTGAGTCCATGGAAGGGTTGATTCCCTTCCTGGTTCAGTTCAGATCAATTCAGTTGCTCAGTTGTGTCCAACTCTTTGCAACCCCAATGGACTGCAGCACCTCAGACTTCCCTGTCCATCACCAACACCCAGAGCTTGCTCAAACTCATGTCCATCGAGTCAGTGATACCATCTAACCATCTCATCCTCTGTCATCCCCTTCTCCTCCCACCTTCAATCTTTCCCAGCATCAGGATCTTTTCCAATGAGTCAGTTCTTCACATAAGGTGGCCAAAGTATTGGAGTTTTAGCTTCAGCATCAGTCCTTCCAGTGAACACTCAGGACTAATTTCCTTCAGGATGAACTGGTAGGATCTCATTGCTGCCCAAGGGATGCTCAAGAGTCTTCTCCAACACCACCTTTCAAAAGTGTCAGTTCTTCAATGCTCAGCTTCCTTTATGGTCAAACTCTCACATCCATCCATGACTACTGGAAAAAACCATAACTTTGACCATAATGACCTTTGTCAGTAAAGCAATGTCTCAGCTTTTCAATATACTGTCTAGGTTTGTCATAGCTTTTCTTCCAAGGAGCAAGTGTCTTTTAATTTCATGGCTGTAGTCATCATCTGCAGGGATTTTGGAACCCAAGAAAACAAAGTCTGTCACTGTTTCCATTGTTTCCCCATCTATTTGCCACGAAGTGATGGAACTGGATGCTATGATCTTTGCTTTCTGAATGTTGAGTTTTAAGCCAACTTTTTCACTCTCCTCCTTCATTTTCATCAACAGACTCTTTAGTTCCTCTTCGCTTTCTGCCATAAGGGTGATGTCATCTGCATTTCTGAGGTTATTGATATTGGTATTGATATTTCCTGCAATCTTGATTCCAGCTTGTCCTTCATCCAGCCCAGCATTTTTTATGATGTACTCTGCATATAAGTTAAATAACAAGGTAACAATATACAGCCTTGGCATACTCCTTTCTCAATTTGGAACCAGTCTGTTGTTCCATGTCCAGTTCTAACTGTTGCTTCTTGACCTGCATACAGACTTCTCAGGAGGCAGGTCAGGTATTCCCATCTCTTTAAGAATTTTCCACAGTTTGTTGTGATCCACATAGTCAAAGGCTTTGGCATAATCAATGAAGCAGAAGTAGAAGTTTTTCTGGAACTCTCTTGCTTTTTCTATGATCCAACGGGTATTGGCAATTTGATCTTTGGTCCCTGTGCCTTTTTTAAATCCAGCTTGAACATCTGGAAGTTCTCGGTTCATGTACTAATGAAGCTT
The DNA here is from genome assembly GCF_032405125.1 of Capricornis sumatraensis. Lineage (NCBI taxonomy): Eukaryota > Metazoa > Chordata > Mammalia > Artiodactyla > Bovidae > Capricornis > Capricornis sumatraensis. Next base: position 7,734,744 of record NC_091084.1, read on the forward strand.
AACTTGGAGAATTTTGAGCGTTATTTCTCTAGTGTGTGAGATGAGTGCCATTGTGTGGTAGTCTGAACATTCTTTGGTGTTGCCTTTCTTTGGGATTGGAATGAAAACTGATCTTTTCCCTTTCTGATTAGACCTGTCCTTCTCAACTTTTCAATATAATGCAAGAGCTACCTCCTCCATACATCACTGCTTCCTCTTGGCAGCTCTTTTCCACTCCTGGTTTCCACAAAGAAAGTTTTTCCTTTATCATTGCTGGCCTCTTTTCCCTCCCCAACTCCCCTCACAGAGTAAGTGTGTGGTCAGCGGGTGACAGCTTTTGGGCCACGTGTCTGAATTGCATGGCATTAATCCATCAGTGGTCCTGAGGTGGCACGTTTGGTCTCTGTTCTCATTGCCTCTCTGCTCGACCAGTGGGAGGGAAGACCTGAAGTAAGAGTGTCTACTTCACAGATTTAAACTTTCCACCTGTTGGGCTGTTTCAAGATATAAACTAGAGGATAAAGAAATAGCAAACCCAGTTTGATTTTCACACTAAGCTTTGTCCTTCAGTCTAGTTTCTGTTGCTAATAAAGTTGATATGCTACTTATATAGCTTTTTTTTTTAACCTTACCTCTGAATTTGATCTGAATTTTGGTGGCGAAGGTGTTACTTTTTGAAAAGGGCTCCCTTTATTCCAGCCTCCTTTATATTATTCGTTAATCTCCTAGAGCTGAGACCATGTCAGATTCATCTCATATCTAATGTGTTTGGCTCAAGGACATACGGCAGGTACTCAGTATGTGTTTCTTTGATTAAATTAAGCAAATGTGCAAATGGGGACCTTAAAACTGTGCTGAAGCAGACACGATGGGGTCTCCTGCTGCATGTAAAGAGCACCAGCATTTATTTGTGTAGTTTCTGTGTGATTTTGACATTAATTAGCAACAACGAGCTTGAGTGTTACCTGAAGTAATCTCTGTGTAATGCAGTAATCGACAGGCATTGCCCACTGATCTGTGGTGTTCTCTGATCTAGAGAAGTATGGATCTGACACCATCCTGAAGGCCCATGCTTTACCAACTTGTAAGAATACAAGAGACTGCATTCATATTAATATTCGAATATCGCCAGCGCCTGACCCCTACCTGTCGGCAGCCTCCTCACCTTACTCTGCGTGTTCTCCGAGGGGTTGGATATCATTAGTGCATGCGTGTGTTCTCAGTTGTGTCTGACTCTTTGCGACCCCATGGTCAGTAACCTGCCAGCCTCTTCTGTCCATGGAATTTTCCAGACAAGAATACAGGAGTGGGTTGCCATTTTCTACTTCAGGGGATCTTCCTGATCCAGGGATTGAACCTGCGTCGCTTGCGTTTCCTGCCTTAGCAGGCAGGTTCGTTACCACTGAGCCACCTGGGAAGCACGGGATCAGGTTCACAGGGATAAATCCACTTTGTGGTCTTTGACCCAGTCATTTGAAAGCTACCTTGGCACGTTCTCTGCCATCCCAGCCTAGTGTGAAAACACATGCTGGAGTGGTTCTGGTTCTGTTTGCATTTCACAGGGAAACAGTATAGAGAGGAGCGCTGAGGCCACAGGATTGTCTGTTCTTTGCAGAATGGCTGCACCCAGTGAAGGGAAGGGGAAGTAGAGGAAGACGATCAGTGACAGACAGAACTGGTAAATTTCTACAGCTAGTTTGGCAGAAAAGCTGAAATATGTTTAAAAGTATTTAGCGATTTTTTTTTTTTTAAATTGAAGGATAATTGTTTTAGAGAATTTTGTTGTTTTCTGCCAGTTATCAACATGAGTCAGTTGTAGTTGTATATATATATATATGTCCCCTTCGTCTTGAAGCAATTTGTTTTTAAAGATATCATCAGAGATTCTCATCGGCTTCCCTGATAGCTCAGCTGGTATAAAGAATCTGCCTGCAATGCAAGAGACCTCGGTTCACTTCCTGGGTCAGGAAGATCCCCTGGAGAAGGGAAAGGCTACTCACTCCAGTATTCTGGCCTGGAGAATTCCGTGGACAGTCCATGGGGCTTCGAAGAATTGAACAGGACTGAGCGACTTTCACTCTCACTTTCACAGAGATTCTTATAAAGATTTAGCCTATGGATCTAGCCAACATTATTCCTGAGTCACTTCCACAGTGCAATTTTCATCAAGTGGTAGAACAAAGTTCTGATTGCAGTGATAAGTGAGTGAGGAGGAAACGGAGGCAGTAAAAACCTGAGGAGAGAGATTGGAAATTATAAGACACTTGCTCCTTGGAAGAACAGCTATGACCAAAATAGATAGCACATTAAAAAGCAGACATTACTTTGTCAACAAAGGCCTGTCTAGTCAAAGCTATGTTTTTTCTAGTAGTCATGTATGGATGTGAGAGTTGGACTATAAAAAAAGCTAAACACAGGAGAATTAATGCTTTTGAACTGTGGCATTTGGAGAAGACTCTTGAGAGTCCCTTGGACTGCAAAGAGATCCAACCAGTCAATCCTAAAGGAAATCAGTACTGAATATTCTTTGAAAGGACTGATGCTGAAGTTGAAACTCCAATACTTTGGCCACTTGATGTGAAGAACTGACTTCTTGGAAAAGACCCTGATGCTGGGAAAGATTGAAGGCAGGAGGAGAAGGGGATGACAGAGGATGAGATGGTTGGATGGCATCACCGACTCGATGGACATGAGTTTGAGTAAACTCCAGGAGTTGGTGATGGACAGGGAGGCCTGGCGTGCTGCAGTCCATGGGGTCTCAAAGAGTTGGACATGACTGAGGACTGAACTGAGATGATCCTGTTGTAAAATATTTATTTAAGCTATATTTGAAGGATAAATTTTAAGGGAAAAAGTGGAGTTAATGGGAACCAATCCACAGGTTATAACAAAAGATTAAATATTGGACAGCTAGCCATCAGTGTGAGCCTTACTAATCGGTATTTTTTTTTCCCCAATTACACTGATAGCTTTGAAATAAACATACGATGTAGATTTTCCCATATTTTAAGTTTTTCCCTTCAGAGAGGATTCCTGCATTAGAATGACTGAATAAGAAATGCAAAGTTTTTTTTCTTAAATATGGTCTGTACCAGAACTGCTCCCAACAGCCAAAAGATGGACACAACAGAACTATCCATCATCGGATGAACGTGTAAACAAATCGTGTTGTAAACCATATATACAGTGGGGTAGTATTTAGCCATACAAAGGAATGAAATACTGATACATGCAACAAGGTGATGAACCTTCAAAACATCATGCTAATTAAAGAAGCAAGACAGAGAAAGATAACATATTTGATGATTTTATTTACATGAAATGTCCAGAATAGGTAAATCCTCAGGCTGGTAAATCCAAAGGATGGTGGAGGGGAGGCATATGGAGTGTTGGCTTAAAGAGTCTAGGGTTTTCTTTTTGGAAGATGAAAGTGTTTTGGAACTCAGTATATGTGATAGTTGCCCAACATCGTGAATGCACAAAATACCACACAATTATACACTTAAAGATGCTAAATTTTGTTTTATGAGACCTTCATCTCAATAAAACTTTAAAAAATTCATTGGAACATTTCATAACTTTGAGATACGTGATTTGCAGTGTTTTCAATAGTGCTTTCTGAAAGGGTGGTAGAGAGTTTCTCTTGGTGCCAGCAAGATGCAAGAGCCCCAGTTTCAGCCTGTGTGCCTGTCTGCATGTGTGCAAAAGGCATTTCAGTTAAAAATTCCCATTTCCTTGATTGTTTCTGAGTTACATTTTCTCATTAAAAATTGTCTCTTTTTGTCCTGTACTTATTTACTGAGGTCCTATGTTTCTGTTGTTTTGTATGTATCTTGTGAAATAAACATATTATTCCCTTTTCTGTTTTGTTTTTTATGGTAATTTTTCATAGTTTGCTTTTTTTAAGTATATTTTTTTAAAAAACCTTTTATACCATTAAGCTTATTTTTTTCCATTGTGATTTCTTCTTTTACCTGTAGACTGAAAGACTCACCTCTTTCAAAAGGTCTGACTAAATATTCATTGTATTTTTATCTAGATTTTTCTATGGTTTGATCTGTCAGAAGTTCATTTTTAATAGTTAAATGTTTTTATGATATTTTCTATGGGAAAATGAAAAGTTGTAAATTCTTACCAGAATGATGTAACTTTCAGCATGGCTTCTTAAAATTGAGCATTCTGCAGACCACTTCTAAAGGAAGAAAATGATCTTGACTCAACAAATGACTTTTATTATGTTATTTCTTATAATGGATTGAATTGTGTTCCTTCCAAATTTATATGTTGAAGTCCTAACCTTAGTACTTCTGAAAAATGTGACCTTATTTGAAATTGGGTTGTGGTAGATGTAATTTGTTAAGATGAGGTCACACTAGAGTAAGGTAGGTCCCTAATCCAGCCTGGTATCCTTATAGATGGAGAAGGGCATAGCAACCCACTCCAGTGTTCCTTCCTGGAGAACCCCATGGACAGAGAAGCCCGGTGAGCTACAGTCCGTGAGGTTGCACAGAGTTGGACACGACTGAAGCGACATCACATAGAGCACAGCACATCCTTATAGAAATGGGAAATTTGGATGCAAACATGTATGTGGGCTAGCAGTTCCATGGCGGTTCAGAGGTAAAGAATCTGCCTGCAGTACAGGAGATGCAGGAGCCTTGGGTTCAGTCCTTGGGTTGGGAAGACACCCTGGAGGAGGGCATGGCAACCCACTTTCCTGCCTGGAGAATCACATGGACAGAAGAGCCTGGCGGGCTACAGTCCACAGATCACAAAGAGCTGGACACGACTGAAGTGACTGAGCATGCGCATATCTGCAGGAGCCAAGGAATTACTAGAGGTTAAGAGAAGGACCTGCAACAGGTTTCTCCCTGTTGCCTTTGGGGAGAACATGGCCCTGCCAGCACCTTGTTTTTGGACTCCTAATCTCCACAATTGTGAGATATTAGATATCTGCTATTGAAGCCACCCAGTATGTGATGTTTTATTACAGCTACTCTAGCAAACTAATATACTTACGTATGTATCAATACCCTCCATAAACTTACAGTTCTTTTGCAGCTATCAAAGCAAAGCAAATTTTTAAAATATACATATTTATATTTATAAACCCCCCAAATTTTTCATGAGTGACTCTAAGTTAACAATTAGTGTGACGATTAGTGTGACGATTAGTATAATTTTGCTACAACTGCATCATGGCTCCCACTATGAATATATTCTTGACTACATGTTCCTGGATGCAATTCTCCCAGTTTTTCTCTACTCCAGAACTTTCCTTTATACAATGCTCGTGACATCATTTAGTTTTCACTGAGCATGTTCAGCTCTCCCCTGTTCTCAATAATTTATAAACACAACTGCAAATATGGGCCTGGAAACCACAGTACAGTTTCTGGTTCCAAGGTGGTCATCCAAACAACCCAGGATATGGTTATGCTGATCACGTTTTAGAAGACCATTAAAATCAAAATGAAAAATAAATAATTCTCACGGGAACCTTGTGGAGGCCTAAGAACACAAGGCACAAACTACCAAGCATGCAGAGATTTCAGTTTGAGAAAAGTTTAATCCTAAGGGATCCTCCCATCTGGCGAGGTTTACACTGGAAATGATTTGTCCTGCTCTTTGTTTATTCACTTAATGAATTAGATCATTGGGACAGAGACGCTTTCCTGGTGACCTCATTCTGGTTTGATTTTCTATGCTTTGTTGACTTCTTCAGGTCCTATTCCCTTTTCAGAGAATCCTGAAGATGCTGTGCTTGCTTGTTTCAAAGTCAGCTTCCTTGCTGCCACTGGTCATTATAAAATGTGAGTTGTGAATATGGTTTGATACAATGTTATCATGATCTAGTGCAAAAGTTTCTTTCTTATTTTTTTTAACAACTTTGGTTCAGCAGAAAATGTGAGATGAAAACAAATCAGTCAAAGACCAACAGGAAAGGATGAATTTGCATAAGCATTTACTGAAAAAAAAAAAAAAAATCCCAGCAATGTAAATCTAGACTGCTGTGGTCTAACTTCCCAAAATGCCCAGGGTAGGAACCGGAAAGCCAGCAAACCATTTCTCACGCTCTATAATTTGGAAGAGGAGAGAACTAGATTTCACAGTGTTTGGACACCTTTGCTCAACTATATTCTAAGCACATTTCTCTTCAAATTTCTGGGAAAACTAGTGTTCCTCTAAAATGCAAGATTTTGCCCATATCTGGGCCAACAAAATGGCTTGAAGAATTTATTCAAGGTTTTTTTGTAGAAATAAGCATGACACTCATTGAAACATTCTAAATTAATTTTACCAGTGTTTGCTAATGGGATAAACCGACACAGAGTACGCTGATCACCTCCCTAGTGCAGTGCCACAGCCTCAGACCGGATGAGAGAAAGGATGTCTGCAAGCTGGGAGCCCTCAGCTGTGTCTCTTCCCAAGGTAGCAGTGAAACCAAGGTGATTCAGCCAACCAAACAGTCTTCATAATGGGGAGCCTGGAGAGAGTATGTACCACAGGGAAAGAAAGCTAAATCTGAATGCTTGAAGACCTTAGATAAATTGCTATGCTTTCTTACCTTTTGTTTTCACATGTGTACCTTGAAGAAACAGACATCTCACAGAATATTGTAATAATTACTGAAGCAAATTATGTAAAGTGCTTATACCTCAAACACAGACACACACATACAGACACAAACATTACATAATACATACACATACACACAAATATTAGGTTGAACTGTTTGACATTGCCAGTATTGGCCATTTTTTATGTTCACAAATGGCAATTTTATATGGCTTGACCTAATATGTATATTACAGGGTAAGTGACTCAGATGGTAAAGAATCTGCCTGCAGTGCATGAAACCCAGGTTTGATCTCTGGGTGGGGAAGATCTCCTGGAGAAGGAAATGGCAACCCACTCCAGTATTCTTGCCTGGAGAATTCCATGGACAGAGGAGCCTGGTGCGCTGCAGTCCATGGGGTCGCCAAGAGCCTGACACAACTGAGCGACTAACTCACACACACAGTATCTATATAAAGAGTTGTAAACAGTGGCGAAAAAGCAAGAAACACTGTCTCTGTAGGCTAAAAAAACATACATCTATACTTAAAGACATGATGGAAGATTCCTGACCCAACACAACATCCAATACACAGTACGATGGGAGAAGAGAAATACAAAAGATAGTGTGGTAGATGTATGAAAATGAAAGAAAGAAGTCGCTCAGTCATGTCCCACTCTTTGCGACCCCGTGAACTGTAGCCTACCAGGCTCCTCCGTTCATGGGATTCTCCAGTCAAGAATACTGGAGTGGGTTGCCATTTCCTTCTCCAAGGGAACTTCCCCAGCCAGGGATCGAACCCAGGTCTCCCGCATTGCGGGCAGATGCTTTAACCTCTGAGCCACCCCAAAATATGTTTAAGAAAGAGCACCAAAAGAGAACCAAACTGGTAGTAAGGCATATAGAGGCTACGCTAACATTAACTCTTCAAAGGATGCAGTTTGTGAGCTTATTAAAGAATATGCCCAGCTTTCCAAAGCAAACTAAAAATTAACCTTGATATTGCCCTGATATTTATTTTTCATTTCCTTCATTAACCCCGAGGTGTTGTCTAAGGCCAGGATGTGAGTCATAATGTTTTGCTCATTCACCTCTCTCTACTAGCACCGTGGACTGGGCTGGCCCTGAGATAGCCTGCAACAGTTACAATGGTTTGTCAGCTTTTCAGACTTGCCATGAGCAATGTCCTATCAATTTGCCACCCCCACATTCAGTCTCCTGGGATGACTTGCCACCCCCAGGTTTTGTCTCCTGATTAATGGTTCGGATCCTAACTTTCCAGCTATACAAACTTCCCACCCAGTGGCTGGATGGATTCCTGTGGCTTTGTCCATTGAGGGGACAGAGTGACCGCTAATAGGAACTGGGTTGGAAAGGTGAAGATCCAGGTGAGGAGTGCTTTATTAATTGCAGCCAGCAGGACTAAAATTAGGTCAGGAGGTCAATTCAGTGTCTGTATTGAATTCTTACCCTTTAGACTTCAAAAGTGAAAAGCCCAAGCTATAGGTGTTGTGATGAGGGGAGAGCACTGTCAGCAAGGAGAACTTCAGAGAAATGTCTACCCCAATTTCCATTAATTTCCTGAGTTTTCTGGAATTAGGAGTTCAGGGAAACCCTCCAGTAGTTTAGCAAATACAGAAATTTCATCACATTTCTTACCAGACAAACACAGACCCAATGCATTGCTCAATGTTTCTATGGCAAAAATTATATGCTGTGGTGTATGTAAAAGAGGAAAAACCATAAGTGGAGGGCACCTCACCCCACAGTAAAACAGTGCCAGTTTCGGTGGGTAGCACCACAGTGGCTTCCAGTAACCTAAAGAAAAATATGTTAAACTGTTTCCCTAATGTGATACTTTCTTCAAAACTGAAACAGTAAAACATTTGACTCAATAACAATATTCTAGATCTTAAAACAGAATCTTGATCAGCGTTTACTTTTTGCTTGTTTTTAATCTTTTTTTACCTGGTTAGTTTATTGTTGGTGATTTTTATAGAGATAGAATCTGAGCAACGAACCCTCTTTAGTTTGACTTACAATTTTTTTTCTGCCCCAAATCATTAAAACTCTGTCCCAGTAATTATATAGGACAGATTAATCCAAAGGCTAATTAAGAGTGTTATGTGGAAATTTCATATGTCAAATATAAGTCAATATTCATTTGGGGATGTTATTTTTGATCTGAAGAAAATTGGGTTTATATAGGACAAAGTTTATAGTAGTAAAGATGTGATCAAATTGAGAATTAGGCAGTACAATTAAGTGTACAGTTTGTTTTCAAGATGTTTATTCAGTGATTACTGTAAAATGCTTTAGTATGCATCAACAGGTGAAAAATATTAGAGTAACACCTTAAGAAATCACCAGTCTAGGATAACTCTCATGTTTCTCCCATCTTGGTGCTTAGGAACTCTCACAGCAAACAGGTCATTGAGTCAGCAGTATATGCTGTTAACACCAGCAGAAAGTGACTTGTCTGGTCTCTGTGCCCTAACAAATTGATGGTGGTGATCAAGGGCTGTAGAGAGATCTTTTGTATGTTTCAGTCTTGAGTGGTTAGCTCTTGATATTCCCAATCTCCATTTTGACTCTAGCCTCAGGTTTCTTCTGTGAGATATGCTTCTTTTTTTTCTCCTCAAATTCTTTTTCTTAGTTGACTAACAATTCAGGATAGTGATTAAGAGCATGGGCTTTAGTGCCAGAAAGAACTAGGTTTAAATTCTTCACCTACCGTATATTGGCTTTAAGAAGTGTGACTTTTCTGAATTTGTTTACTTGTCTGTAAGAAAGGAATAATATAATTCTAACATGAGGCATGTATTATTACATAAATGAAATAAGGTTATTTAGCCTAGTTACTAAACAAACATTAGGCGTTATTATCATTTTTCTCATTTAACTTCCATATCATTGTGCACAATGCCTCAGAGTCGTCAGGGAACAAACTAGTCAACATAAATTTCTTTAACATGACAGTTATTAATTTAAGGATATTCTTTGGGGAATTGTTACCCCCCACCCAAGGCCAGGGGGGCGGCCAGGAGGAGCAACCCCATGTCCAAGGAGCGGTGGCTATGTGGGTGCAGGAGGGCCTAGAGGAGCTATTCCACATTCCAGGTCAGGAGGGGCAGCAGTGAGGAGATACCTCTCATCCAAGGTAGGGAGCAGTGGCTGCGCTTTGCTGGAGCAGCCGTGAAGACATACCTCACGTTCAAGTAAGAGAAACCCAGGTAAGATGGTAGGTGTTGCAAAGGGCATCACAGGGCAGACACACTGAAACCATACTCAGAGAAAACTACTCAACCTAATCACACTAGGACCACAGCCTTCTCTAACTCAATGAAACTAATCCATGCCCGTGGGGCCACCTAAGAAGGGTGGGTTATGGTGGAGAGGTCTGACAGAATGTGGTTCACTGGAGGAGAGAATGGCAAACCACTTCAGTATTCTTGCCTTGAGAACCCCATGAACAGTATGAAAAGGCAAAATGATAGGATACTGAAAGGGGAAATCCCCAGGTCGCTAGGTGTCCAATATGCTACTGGAGATCAGTGGAGAAATAACTCCAGAAAGAATGAAGGGATGGAGCCAAAGCAGAAACAATACCCAGTTGTGGATGTGACTGGTGATAGAAGCAAGGTCGATGCTGTAAAGAGCAATATTGCATAGGAACCTATGTCAGGTCCATGAATCAAGGCAGATTGGAAGTGGTCAAACAGGAGATGGCAAGAGTGAACGTCTACTTTCTAGGAATTGGTGAACTACAGTGGACTGGAATGGGTGAATTTAACTCAGATGACCATTATATCTACTACTGCAGGCAGGAATCCCTTAGAAGAAATGGAGTAGCCATCACGGTCAACAAAAGAGTCTGAAATGTAGTCCTTGGATGCAATCTCAAAAATGAAAGAATGATCTCTGTTCGTTTCCAAGGAAAACCATTCAATATCACAGAAATCCAAGTCTATGCCCCAACCAGTAACACTGAAGAAGCTGAAGCTGAACGGTTCTATTAAGACCAACAAGACCTTTAAAACTAACACTGCAAAGAGATGTCCTTTTCATTATAGAGGACTAGAACGCAAAAGTAGGAAGTCAAAAACACCTCGAGTAGCAGGCAAATTTGGCCTTGGAATACAGAATGAAGCAGGGCAAAGACTAATATAGTTTTGCCAAGAAAATGCACTGGTCATAGCAAAAACCCTCTTCCAACAACACAAGAGAAGACTCTACACATGGACATCACCAGATGGTCAACACCAAAATCAGTTTGATAATATTCTTTGCAGCCAAAGATGGAGAAGCTCTATACAGTCATCAAAAACAAGACCAGGAACTGACTGTGGCTCAGATCATGAACTCCTTATTGCTAAATTCAGACTTAAATTGAAGAAAGTAGGGAAAACCACTAGACCATTCAGGTATGACCTAAATCAAATCCCTTATGATTATACAGTGGAAGTGAGAAATAGATTTAAGGGTCTAGATCTGATAGAGTGCCTGATGAACTATGGTCAGAGGTTCATGATATTGTACAGGAGACAGGGATCAAGACCACCCCATGGAAAAGAAATGCAGAAAAGCAAAATGGCTGTCTGGGGAGGCCTTACAAATAGCTGTGAAAAGAAGAGAGGTGAAAAGCAAAGGAGAAAAGGAAAGATATATGCATCTGAATGCAGAGTTCCAAAGAAGAGCAAGGAGAGATAAGAAAGCCTTTTTCAGTGATCAATGCAAAGAAATAGAGGAAAACAACAGAATGGGAAAGACTAGAGATCTCTTCAAGAAAATTAGAGATACCAAGGGAACGTTTCATGCAAAGATGGGCTCGATAAAGGACAGAAATGGTATGGACCTAAGAGAAGCAGAAGATATTAAGAAGAGGTGGCAGAAATACACAGAAGAACTGTACAAAAAAGATCTTCACGACCAAGATAATCACAATGGTGTGATTACTCACCTAGAGCCAGACATGCTGGAATGTGAAGTCAACTGGCCTTATTGTTGTTGTTGTTGTTGTTGTTTTTTACTTTATTTTACTCTACAATACTGTATTGGCTTTGCCATACATCAACATGAATCTTAGAAAGCATCACTACGAACAAGGCTAGTGGAGGTGATGGAATTCCAGTTGAGCTAGTTCATATCCTGAAAGATGATGCTGTGAAAGTGCTGCAGTCAATATGCCAGTAAATTTGGAAAACTCAGTAGTGGCCGCAGGACTGGAAAAGACCAGTTTTCATTCTAACCCCAAAGAAAGACAATGCCAAAGAATGCTCAAACTACTGCACAATTTCACTCATCTCACACACTAGTAAAGTAATGCTCAAAATTCTCCAAGCCAAGCTTCAGCAGTACGTGAACTGTGAACTTCCAGATGTTCAAGCTAGTTTTAGAAAAGGCAGAGGAACCAGAGATCAAATGGCCAACATCTGCTGGATCATGGAAAAAGGAAGAGAGTTCCAGAAAAACATCTATTTCTTCTTTATTGACTATGCCAAAGCCTTTGACTGTGTGGATCACAAGAAACTGTGGAAAATTCTGAAAGAGATGGGAATACCAGATCATCTGACCTGCCTCTTGAGAAACCTATATGCAGGTCAGGAAGCAACAGTTAGAACTGGACATGGAACAACAGACTGGTTCCAAGTAGGAAAAGAAGTACGTCAAGGCTGTATATTGTCACCCTGCTTATTTAACTTCTATGTAGAGTACATCATGAGAAATGCTGGGCTGGAAGAAGCACAAGCTGGATTCAATATTGCTGGGAGAAATATCAATAACCTCAGATATGCAGATGACACCAGCCTTATGGCAGAAAGTGAAGAGGAACTAAAGAGCCTATTGATGAAAGTGAAAGTGGAGAGTGAAAAAGTTGGCTTAAACCTCAACATTCAGAAAACGAAGGTCATGGCATCTGGTCCCATCACTTCATGGAATATAGATGGGGAAACAGTGGAAACAGTGTCAGACTTTATTTTTCTGGGCTCCAAAATCACTGCAGATGGTGATTGCAACCATGAAATTAAAAGAAGCTTCCTCCTTGGAATAAAAATTGTGACCAACCTAGATAGCATATTGAAAAGCAGAGACATTACTTTGCCAACAAAGGTCCGTCTAGTCAAGGCTATGATTTTCCAGTGGTCATGTATGGATGTGAGAGTTGGACTGTGAAGAAGGCTGAGCACTGAAGAATTGATGCTTTTGAACTGTGGTGTTGGAGAAGACTCTTGAGAGTCCCTTGGGCTGCAAGGAGATCCAACCAGTCCATTCTGAAGGAGATCAGCCCTGGGATTTCTTTGGAAGGACTGATGCTAAAGCTGAAACTCCAGTACTTTGGCCACCTCATGCAAAGAGTTGACTCATTGGAAAAGACTCTGATGCTGGGAGGGGTTAGGGGCAGGAGGAGAAGCGGATGACAGAGGATGAGATGGTTGAATGGCATCACTGACTCGATGGACGTGAGTTGAGTGAACTCCGGGAGTTGGTGTTGGATAGGGAGGCTTGGCATGCTGTGATTCATGGGGTCGCATAGAGTCGGACACGACTGAGCGATTGTACTGACTGACTATCCGACTACTTGGACTGCTAACTCATCCTTTTTGCTCATTCTGCACTATCTTTTCCATTCTAATAGGATTAGCCAACCCTAGGGAAGCCTGGAAAGCAGCCTCAGAATTTCATGGGAGTTAATGCTTTTCTCAGTACACACCCATGCTCACATCTCCCTGTCCAGGAGTGACTCCTCACACATCTGTCACCATAGTTTATGTGGACCACAACACCATCATGCCCACCTTATTTAACCAGGACCCTTGCAACCAAAGGTAGCCTTTCATATGCTTGCCAGAAAACTCTGTGCATGACGAACAATTCTATATTGGAGAGGATCTAAGAAATCAGTCTGATTTCCTTTTAAGGGAGTGTCAAGGAGGGGGGGGGGCGGGGAGAGACTGCAAAGCCTGCAACCAGGAAGGTAAGAAGCAGACTCTGTCAGAACACAGTCTCAGAAGCTCTGAAAACAGGAGGACAGAGAGAGGCAGGGTTAATGCTGTCAGCAGAAAGGAAAGCAGGAGCAGAGTCAGAGAGGAGAGGAGAGATTCGAGGCCAGCAGGCCCTGAGTGAGGGCCAACGTTGGCGGGGGCATCAGCAGAGCTGCTGCTGGACAGCTGGAACTGCTGCTGAACTGGGAGAGCAGTCGGGTTCTCCTCAAGGCCTGCTAGATGATCAGAAATATGTTAGAGGTAACAGCCATCCATGAGTCCTTCAACTATTCTGAGAAAGTGACCACTAGGTGATCAAGTTCTGATTTCTTTCCATTTCTTCCTTTCTATTTTGCTAGCAGACACCCTGTCAACACTGAACGCTTCTGTATTCAGGCATCCCAGGAGCAGGTGTTTCACACCTTCGGTCACCTTGCAGGTTGGCCTTGATTTCGAAATGCCATGCACCATGTACTTGAAAGTAAAGGCTGGTGATGAGAAAGCCCAGGGAGAAGACTTCTGTGAATGCATCAAAACAATAAAGAGCATGATTTATCTACAGAAACCAGATTATTTATCTCTATATGTCTGCCTCCTTTGTCCTCTCCCAAAACACCCGTTGCCCTTTTCTCCACCCACAAGTGCAAGCCCCTCACCAGAGCCCTGCAAGATCTAATGAGAATTCACAGCCTCCAAGAAGTGTTTTCCAGTCGACAGACTTCTACCAGATCTGCCCTAGCTCTTGATCATTTCTGTTTTCCCTTGTTAGAATGTGATAAGAGCAATAAAGTCTTCTCCAATGGCTCAGCTGTAAAGAATCCACTTGCAATTCAGGAGCTACAGGAGACATGGATTCAATCCTTGGGTCAGAAAGATCCCCTGGAGAAGGGAATGGCAACCCACTCCAGTATTCTTGCCTGAAGAATCCTAGGGACACAGGAGACTCGTGGGCTACAATCCACGGTGTCGCAAAGAGTTGGACATGGCTGAGTATGTACGTGTGCATATTAGTATTGTTTATTACCTGAAATATGAGTTTTTAAGTTGTTTATTTTGAAAATAATTTGCTCTTCTGAAAGACTTTTCTTCCTTAAATGATTTATGAGAAAATGAAAATCATTTATCTGTTGTCTATAATTCTCTCTCTGTCTCTTCCTCCCTCTCAGTTATGGAAAATCCAGTGGTGATTCATACATAACAAAATCAACTGCAGTTTTTGCTAAAGGTATGCAGCACCCTCTTTCCTGCCCCAAGGGCACGGCTCACAAACTCTTCATATCATTTATACTTTGATCTGATGTAAGCCACAACTGTTGTCTGGAGTTGAAGCCAGACATATGACTCACAGTATTTAGTGACTCTTGGTACCTTACAGTCTTACTAACTTACAAGAGGTTGTAAATAGCTTATTTAAACTGTATGTATGAATGTCAATAGTATAATAATAATAATATTTAGGTCACTAATATTCCAAGTGACTAAGTCTACTTACAATTTTTTAATATGCTGTCTAGGTTGGTCATAACTTTCCTTCCAAAGACTAAGTGTCTTTTAATTTCATGGTTGCAATCACAATCTGCAGTGATTTTGGAGGCCAAAAGAATAAAGTCTACCACTGTTTCCACTGTTTCCCCATCTATTTGCCATGAAGTGATGGGACTGGATGCCATGATCTTAGTTTTCTGAATGTTGAGCTTTAAGTCAACTTTTATAAAGCTGAGTGATGAAAAATTGATACTTTTGAACTGTGGTGTTGGAGAAGACTCTTGAGAGTTCCCTGGACTGCAAGGAGATCCAACCAGTCCATCCTAAAGGAAATAAGTCCTGAATATTCATTGGAAGGACTGATGTTGAAGCTGAAATTCCAATACTTTGGCCACCTGATGCGAAGAGCTGACTCATTTGAAAAGACCCTGATGCTGGGAAAGACTAAAGGCAGGAGGAGAAGGGGATGACAGAGGTTGGGGTGGTTGGATGGCATCACTGACTCAATGGACATGAGTTTGAGCGAGCTTCAGGAGTTGATGATGGACAGGGAGGCCTGACGTGCTGCAGTCTATGGGGTCACAAAGAGTCAGACATGACTGAACAACTGAACTGAATTGAACTGACTTACAGTTTAAACTGAATTTGGGCATAGATGACTTTTCTGTTAATTTATCCATCAACCAAGAGATTTTTGAGCACTAAATTCATAAATAACAATAATTAATAAATATTTATAGATAGCATGCAGACCACAGAAAAACTGTCAAGAATTACGAGGAAGATAGGTTTACAGAGAGTTATCTTCAGACAACTTCAAAAATCTCTAAAGCACCTCCTGATTAATTATATCCTGATCAAGGTGTTGCTTCTATCAGGTTTTGCTGTATTTGTTTTTCTGAAACTCAAACATGTGTTTATCAAAAAGGCAGCTGCATTTCTATTGCAGAGCAAAAAGCAGATAAATACACTTTATAACAGGTAATCTGGGTTAGGCTGGTCTGGGATGGAAAAGTAGTTACAAAGCTCAGCTAGGTTAGCATCATCCATCTTCCTGTATCTCTACTGCTCTAACACCCTTTGCCTAAAAATCATCTCTAGATCATGCCAGTTTAATACAGACTAGAGCTCTTCACAAGAAACCAGTGCGTCCATGTTAATTTGGACTGAGGAATAGTTGTTAGATAAAAATATGATGACTAAAGAATTGTATCCAGTAATCTATGCATTCTTTCCCACTGACAGATACCTATATGAGGATATAATCAAGAGCAGGGTTTTCCTGGTTTGTTTGGAGACAGAGCAAAAGGCCCTGGGTGATCTTAAAGGGTTGTTCCTTCAGATTTTGCTGGTTCCTCTTTTCTCCTGCACAGATAGTTACTGCTGCAGACAAAAGGCCTATATGTCAATCCTCACTCTGTTACAATTATATGAAAGAAATAAAAGTTACAAAGCTCTGCTGCTGCAGCTGCTAAGTCGCTTCAGTCGTGTCCGACTCTGTGCGACCCCATAGACGGCAGCCCACAAGGCTCCCCCGTCCCTGGGATTCTCCAGGTAAGAACACTGGAGTGGGTTGCCATTTCCTTCTCCAATGCATGAAAGTGAAAAGTGAAAGTGAAGTCGCTCAGTCGTGTCCGACTCTTTGCGACCCCATGGACTCCAGCCTACCAGGCTTCTCTGTCCATGGGATCTTCCAGGCAAGAGTACTGGAGTGGGATGCCATTGCCTTCTCCTACAAAGCTCTAAAAGAACCCAAAGAATGGGAGAGTTCATTAGCAGTTGAGATATTTCAACAAATTAACAAAATTAACAAATGAAATTACCAGTGTTTCATCACTTGTTTTACAAAATTCTGTGGTGTTTTTTTTTTTTTTCTTAATTCTATTTGGAAGCACCTTTTAAAATTAATTAATCTGGCCCATGACACGGTATGCAGGATCTTAGTTCCTCAATCATTGCTTGTGTCCTGGCAATGAAGTGTGGTGTCTTAGCCACTTGAATGCCAGGGAAGTCCCTAAAATTCTAGGGTTGATACTCATATTTTATTTTTGAAAACACATTAGTAATTTTAAAAATTTGAAAAATCACTGAAATTAAGTAGTTAATACACTTTAAAAATTTATAAGCATATTCTCAGACATAACATTTATTGTTGTTGTTTAGTCTCTCAGTCGTGTCCGACTCTTTGCCACCCCATGGACTGCAGCATGCCAGGCCTCCCTGTCCATCACCATCACTCATGTCCATTGGGGTGGTGATGCCATCCAACCATCTTGTCCTCTGTCGTTCCCTTCTCCTCCTGCCTTCAATCTTTCCTAGCATCAAGGTCTTTTCTAATGAGTTGGCTCTTCTCATCAGGTGGCCAAAATATTGGAGCTTCAGCTTCAGCATCAGTTCTTCCAATGAGTATTCAAGATTGATTTCCTTTAGGATTTCCTTTAGGATAAAATTTATTAGCACTTGACATTCTAAAATAAGTTATAAAAATAAATTGCTGAAATAAAAAACATTATTTTCACAGTCTTTAGTTTCAGCATTTGTAAATGAAATCTTCCTCTATATGAATTAATTTCAATATTTTCAACTTCATATCTGAAATTTTGGGGAAAACCTCCACTTTGCTTTCATAACTCAATAATTTGTCTCCATTGATAGTGCGATGTCAGACATGAGCAACAATAAAGTGCCAGGTTTTTCAAACAGTTTATACTTTTACATTTGTTATTTCATTTTCTGGGCTCTCTGTTTTGATACTGTCACACTTACCATTTTCTAGTGTGTTTCCTTGAGTTGGGGAGAAAAAGGTAGAAACTCACTGGTGCCCTGTGCAGTTCAAGAAAGTGTGTGCTGCATAGGAATGGCAGCTATTGCTGAGGACCACAGAACATGGCAAAGAATGGATGCATTTACCTGGATCTCACCTGCAAGCCATTTTCCACCTCCACTGGTTTCTGGGAACCATCTCTGATTTAGGGCCTAAATTTAGGGGGTAAGTCATCTTATTTGTTGAGATTGTGACCTATCTCCATTCCCATTAACTGACTAAGTTCTTTAAGATAATGAAAAATGGCAGAACAAATTGGTTCATTTAATCTGGATATGGCAGAATACCCTGGGAGCAAATGAAATATTAGGATGAATGCCTTTTATGCAATGTGCTTTCCTCTTCAAGCTGAAAGCACTCTGAAGTAACCCAAAAACTGGTGGGTGTAGGACTTTCCAAGATGTGTAAATTGTTTATCACTGGAGGAAGAGCAGAGCAAATTCTGTTTTTAACCTCTTGCTTGATGAGTTTCATCAGCTTGAATAGTTGTACAAGAAGAATCAAGATCCACTTAATCATTTGTGTTTGTCAGTGTTTTGGAAATTTTGAAAAAAATTTTTGGTATTGGAAAAAACTGACACATATCCTCAATGATGCTTTACAAGAAAATGGCTCATTTCCTAACATCTGGATTCTATCAATCCTAACGTTGGACTTGGTTAAAATGGTCCTGGCAGCAGGTGGTTAGATGAGTTCCCCAAATGAGGCAAATTAGCCTTGAGGGTCCTTGGGTTATAATCTGTAGGGAAAATTCTTCCCATCCCTATAGTCCTGTCTAGTGTTAGTATCTTTGGATCTAGATGTCTGGAACAGACTCACTCAGATTCCTGGCCATTCTCTAGTGAATAAGAGTCAAAGAAAAAGGACAGTGCTTGGCTCTGACTTGTTTCAGAATAAGTGTCATTTTCTTTCTAACCCACTTCCCATCCTCCCCCACCTTTTCTCCGTCCTTCTGTTTCTACTTTCTTGCATCTTCCCCCCTTCTGCCCTCCCTCCCTCCCTCCCTTCCTTTCAACCTTCCCTTTATCACTCCTTCCTTCTCTTCCTTCCTTCTTCTCTCCCTCCCTCCTTACCTTCCTTCCTATGTCAGAGAGCAAATTACAAGATCCTTCTTGCTCAGCCAGTTTTAGAGATAAAATCCTCAAAAAAAAAAAAAAAAAAAAAAAAGGAAAATGTACATTCTACGTTTAAGATCATTAAGCAAAGAATGAAGCCTTTACTTCTATCCATAAACTTTTACTTTGGACCAAAGAATGTGCTATACTTGCTCTGTCACTGAACAGACAGCAGTGCAAAAAACAGTGATAAATGAATTGTACGCCAAGATTTTTATCCTATAAAAGATCAATGGTAGTGCGGAAGAACAAATCATTATTATTATTTTTTTTGGGGGGGGGGGAGGCTAATTACTTTACAATATTGTGGTGGTTTTTGCCATACATTGACATGAATCAGCCACGGGTGTACATGTGTTCTCCATCCTGAACCCCCCCTCCCACCTCTCTCCCCATCCCATCCCTCTGGGTCATCCCAGTGCATCAGCCCTGAGCATCCTGCCTCATGCATCAAATCATTTATCTGAAAATTTAGAGAGATCAAAAGTAACAAATTTTGAAACTATATTATTGGGCAGAACTGATTTTTTCTCAAGTGAGATTGCAAATTACAACTCAAGTAAAGAAAAGGATTAAGACATAATTCTGGCATGATATCTGTAGACACTCACCTTGAACTTGTCTTTATTTGCATCCCTTCATTTTTTTTATCTATACAACACATTTTAATTGAGTAACAAGTGTGGGTTGAATATCTAGTGTTATAAAAATGAGTTAGAAGCACTTTTTCACTCAATCTCTAGGACGTCAGAAAGATATTTCTCCACTACTGAATGCCTTTTAAAGTAAAATTTCTTTGATTTAAAGGCTGCTGATATAGTTAAATATTTTATTTAGTATATATAAATCTCATTTAGCAATATGTTGGAGGGAAAAAAAAACACATTAACATTTTCTGGGCTAATGTTTAGTTTTACTTGGAACGCTAATTAAGTTAGAATGCAGCAGCTATTTTTTCCCCAAGAATCTATGAATTTAATGGTTCTTTAATACTTTAAAAAATGTTTTTAATTTTAATTAGGTCCCATTTGTTTATTTTTGCTTTTATTTCCAATATTCTGGGTGGTGGGTCATAGAAGATCTTGCTGTGATTTATGTCACAGAGTGTTTTGCCTATGTTATCCTCTAGGAATTTTATAGTTTCTGGTCTTATGTTTAGATTTTTAATCCATTTTGAGTTTATTTTTGTGTATGGTGTTAGAAAGTGTTCTAATTTCATTCTGTTACAAATGGTTGACCAGTTTTTCCAGCACCACTTGTTAAAGAGATTGTCTTTTCTCTGTTGTATATTCTTGCCTCCTTTGTCAAAGATAAGGTGTCCATAGGTGAGTGGATTCATCTCTGGGCTTTCTATTTTGTTCCATTGATCTATATTTCTGTCTTTGTGCCGTACCATACTGTCTTGATGACTGTGGCTTTGTAGTAGAGCCCAAAATCAGGCAGGTTGATTCCTCCAGTTCCATTCTTCTTTCTCAAGATTGCTTTGGCTCTTTCAGGTCTTTTGTATTTCCATACAAATTGTGAAATTATTTGTTCTAGCTCTGTGAAAAATACCGTTGGTAGCTTGATAGGGATTGCATTGAATCTATAGATTGCTTTAGGTAGTATACTCATTTTCATGATATTGATTCTTCCAATCCACGAACATGGTATATTTCTCCATCTACTAGTGTGCTCTTTGATTTCTTTCACCAGTGTTTTATAGTTTTCTATATATAGGTCTTCTGTTTCTTTAGGTAGATATATTCCTAAGTATTTTATTCTTTTCATTGCAATGATGAATGGAATTGTTTCCTTAATTTCTCTTTCTATTTTCTCATTATTAGTGTATAGGAATGCAGGGGATTTCTGTGTGCTGATTTTATATCCTGAAACTTTACTATATTCATTGATTAGCCCTAGTAATTTTCTGGTGGAGTCTTTAGTGTTTTCTATGTAGAGGATCATGTCATCTGCAAACAGTGAGAGTTTTACTTCTTTTCCAATTTGGATTCTTTTATTTCTTTTTCTGCTCTGATTGCTGTGGCCAAAACTTCCAAAACTATGCTGAATAGTAGTGGTGAAAGTGTGCACCCTTGTCTTGTTCCTGACTTTAGGAGAAATGCTTTCAATTTTTCACCATTGAGGATAATGTGTGCTGTGGGTTTGTCATATATAGCTTTTATTGTGTTGAGGTATGTTCCTTCTATTCCTGCTTCCTGGAGAGTTTTTATCATAAGGGGATATTGAATTTTGTCAAAGGCTTTCTCTGCATCTATTGAAATAATAATATGGTGTATTCAATTTGTTAATATGGTGTATTACATTGATTGATTTGCAGATATAAGCAAGGTAAAGAGACAGCCTTCTGAATGGGAGAAAATAATAGCAAATGAAGCAACTGACAAAGAATTTATCTCAGAAATACACAAGCAACTCCTGCAGCTGAATTCCAGAAAAATTAACGACCCAATCAAAAAATGGGCCAAAGAACTAAACAGACATTTCTCCAAAGAAAACATACAGATGGCTAACAAACACATGAAAAGAGGCTCAACATTACTCATTATCAAAGAAATGCAAATCAAACCCAAAATGAGGTACCATTTCACGCCAGTCAGAATGGCTGCAATCCAAAAGTCTACAAGCAATAAATGCTGGAGAGGGTGTGGAGAAAAGGGAACCCTCTTACACTGTTGGTGGAAATGCAAACTAGTACAGCCACTATGGAGAACAGTGTGGAGATTCCTTCAAAAACTAGAAATAGAACTGCCATATGACCCAGCAATCCCACTGCTAGGCACACACACCAAAGAAACCAGAACTGAAAGAGACATGTGTACCTCAATGTTCATCACAGCACTGTTTATAATAGCCAGGACATGGAGGCAACCTAGATGTCCATCAGCAGATGAATGGATAAGAAAGCTGTGGTACATATACACAATGGAGTATTACTCAGCCATTGAAAAGAATACATTTGAATCAGTTCTAATGAGGTGGATGAAACTGGAGCTGATTATACAGAGTGAAGTAAGCCAGAAAGAAAAACACCAATACAGTATACTAATGCATATATATGGAATTTAGAAAGATGGTAATTATAACACTGTATGCGAGAGAGCAAAAGAGACACAGATGTATAGAACAGTGTTTTGGACTCTGTGGGAGAGGGAGAGGGTGGGATGATTTGGGAGAATGGCATTGAAACATGTATAATATCATATGTGAAATGAATCGCCAGTCCAGGTTCTGTGCATGATATAGGATGCTCGGATCTGGTGCACTGGGATGACAAGAGGGATGGTATGCGGAGGGAGATGGGAGGGATGTTCAGGATGGGGAACACATGTGCACCTGTGGCGGATTCATGTTGATCTAGGGCAAAACCAATACAATATTGTAAGGTAATTAGCCTCCACTTAAAATACATAAATTTACATTAAAAAAAATAAAGTGCTTTTCTCATAGACGAAAAAAAAAAAGTTTTGTCTCCAAACTTTGGGACCACCAATTCACTCATTTAGTATATACTTTACTGATACATAGCATGCTGCTGCTGCTGCTGCTGCTGCTAAGTCGCTACAGTTGTGTCCGACTCTGTGCGACCCCATAGATGGGAGCCCACCAGGCTCTTCCGCCTATGGGATTTTTCCAGGCAAGAGTACTGGAGTGGGTTGCCATTGCCTTCTCTAGATACGTATCATAGGCTGAATGTTAATTTATTAGTTGCACTGAATTACCCCTTGCTTTGTACTTCAATTAAATTTTTAAAAATCAGATATTTTATATTATGTAGAATTTTGCACCCTTATCCAAAATGACTAATACCTTATAGGAATTTTAAAACAATAGATGATTATAGTGCAGTTGAGTTATTTTTAAAACTAAGGATACTTGTAAACACGTCCAAGTTGAAGCTATTTCTAAACAAGTATTAATATACCATGAGTTTAGTGCAGCCACGCAGTTGTTTCCGACTCTTTGCGACCCCATGAATTGCAGCACGCCAGGACTCCCTGTCCATCACCAACTCCCGGAGTTCACTCAAACCCAAGTCCATCGAGTCAGTGATGCCATCCAACCATCTCACCTCTGTCGTCCCCTTCTCCTCCTGCACCCAATCCCTCCCAGCATCAGAGTCTTTTCCAATGAGACAACCCTTCGCATGAGGTGGCCAGAGTACTGGAGTTTCAGCTTTAGCATCATTCCTTCCAAAGTAATCCCAGGGCTGATCTCCGTCAGAATAAATTGGTTGGATCTTCTTGGAGCCCAAGGGACTCTCAAGAGTCTTCTCCAACACCACAGTTCAAAAGCATCAGTTCTTCAGCGCTCAGCTTTCTTCACAGTCCAACTCTCACATCCATACATGACCACTGGAAAATCATAGCCTTGACTAGACGGACCTTTGTTGGCAAAGTAATGTCTCTGCTTTTCAATATGCTATCTAGGTTGGTCATAACTTTTCTTCCAAGGAGGAAGTGTCTTTTAATTTCATGGTTGCAATCACCATCTGCAGTGATTTTGGAGCCCAGAAAAATAAAGTCTGACACTGTTTCCACTGTTTCCCCATCTATTTCCCATGAAGTGATGGGACCAGATGCCATGACCTTCGTTTTCTGAATGTTGAGCTTTAAGCCAACTTTTTCATTCTCCACTTTCACTTTCATCAATAGGGTTTTTAGTTCCTTTTCACATTCTACCATAAGGCTGGTGTCATCTGCATTATCTGAGGTTATTGATATTTCTCCCAGCAATCTTGAATCCAGCTTGTGCTTCTTCCAGCCCAGCGTTTCTCATGATGTACTCTGCATAGAAGTTAAATAAGCAGGGTGACAATATACAGCCTTGACGTACTTCTTTTCCTATTTGGAACCAGTCTGTTGTTCCATGTCCAGTTCTCACTGTTGCTTCCTGACTTGCATAAAGGTTTCTCAAGAGGCAGGTCAGGTGGTCTGGTATTCCCATCTCTTTCAGAATTTTCCACAGTTTCTTGTGATCCACACAGTCAAAGGCTTTGGCATAGTCAATAAAGAAGAAATAGATGTTTTTCTGGAACTCTCTTCCTTTTTCCATGATCCAGCAGATGTTGGCCATTTGATCTCTGGTTCCTCTGCCTTTTCTAAAACCAGCTTGAACATCTGGAAGTTCACAGTTGATGTACTGCTGAAGCCTGGCTTGGAGAATTTTGAGCATTACTTTACTGGTGTGTGAGATGAGTGAAATTGTGCAGTAGTTTGAGCATTCTTTGGCATTGTCTTTCTTTGGGGTTAGAATGAAAACTGGTCTTTTCCAGTCCTGTGGCCACTGCTGAGTTTTCCAAATTTGCTGGCATATTGAATGCAGCACTTTCACAGCATCATCTTCCAGGATTTGAAAAAGCTCAACTGGAATTCCATCACCTCCACTTGCTTTGTTTGTAGTGATGCTTTCTAAGGCCCACTTGATTTCACATTCCAGGATGTCTGGCTCTAGGTTAGTGATCACACCATCGTGATTATCTTGGTTGTGAAGATCTTTTTTTGTACAGTTCTTCTGTGTATTCCTGCCACCTCTTCTTAATCTTCTGCTTCTCTTAGGTCCATACCATTTCTGTCCTTTATCGAGCCCATCTTTTCATGATATGTCCCTTTGCTATCTCTAATTTTCTTGAAGAGATCTCTAGTCTTTCCCATTCTGTTCTTTTCCTCTATTTCTTTGCATTGATCACTGAAAAAGGATTTCTTATCTCTTCTTGCTATTCTTTGGAACTCTGCATTCAGATGCTTATATCTTTCCTTTTCTCCTTTGCTTTTCACCTCTCTTCTTTTCACAGCTATTTGTAAGGCCTCCCCAGACAGCCATTTTGCTTTTCTGCATTTCTTTTCCATGGGGATGGTCTTGATCCCTGTCTCCTGTACAATGTCATGAACCTCTGACCATAGTTCATCAGGCACTCTATCAGGTCTAGTCCCTTAAATCTATTTCTCACTTCCACTGTATAATCATAAGGGATTTGATTTAGGTCATACCTGAATGGTCTAGTGGTTTTCCCTACTTTATTCAATTTAAGTCTGAATTTGGCAATAAGTAGTTCATGATCTGAGCCACAGTCAGCTCCTGGTCTTGTTTTTGGTGACTGTATAGAGCTTCTCCATCTTTGGCTGCAAAGAATATAATCAATCTGATTTTGGTGTTGACCATCTGGTGATGTCCATGTGTAGAGTTTTCTCTTGTGTTGTTGGAAGACGGTGTTTGCTATGACCACTGTGTTCTCTTAGCAAAATTCTATTAGTCTTTGCCCTGCTTCATTCTCTATTCCAAGGCCAAATTTGCCTGTTACTCCAGGTGTTTCTTGACTTCCTACTTTTGCATTCTAGTCCCCTATAATGAAAAGGACATCTTTTTTGGGTGTTAGTTCTAAAAGGTCTTGTATGTCTTAATAGAACCGTTCAACTTCAGCTTCTTCAGCATTACTGGTTGGGGCATAGACTTGGATTTCTGTGATATTGAATGGTTTTCCGTGGAAACGTACAGAGATCATTCTGTCATTTTTGAGATTGCATCCAAGTACTGCATTTCAGACTCTTTTGTTGACCATGATGGCTACTCCATTTCTTCTAAGGGATTCCTGCCTGTAGTAGTAGATATAATGGTCATCTGAGTTAAATTCACCCATTTCAGTCCATCTTAGTTTGCCGATTCCTAGAATGTAGACGTTCACTCTTGCCATCTCCTGTTTGACCACTTCCAATTTGCCTTGATTCATGGACGTGACATTCCAGGTTCCTATGCAACATTGCTCTTTACAGCATCAGACCTTGCTTCTATCACCAGTCACATCCACAGCTGGGTATTGTTTTTGCTTTGGCTCCATCCCTTCTTTCTTTCTGGAGTTATTTCTCCACGGATCTCCAGTAGCATATTGGGCACCTACCAACCTGGGGAGTTCCTCTTTCAGTGTCCTATCATTTTGCCTTTTCATACTGTTCATGGGGTTCTCAAGGTAAGAATACTGAAGTGGTTTGCCATTCTCTCCTCCAGTGAACCACATTCTGTCAGACCTCTCCACAATGACCTGTCCATCTTGGTTGGCCCCACACGGCATGGCTAATAGTTTCATTGAGTTAGACAAGGCCATGTTGCATGTGATCAGATTGGCTAGTTTTCTGTTATTGTGGTTTTAGTCTCTACCCTCTCTCAGCACCTACTGTCTTACTTGAGTTTCTCTTACCTTGGACGTGGGGCATCTCTTTACGGCTGTTCCTGCAAAGTGCAGCCGCTGCTCCTTACCTTGGACGTGGGTTGCTAACCCACAAATTAGCAACACTGAAAACCTCTACCCCCCCACCCCCCGGAATTAGAGGGACACAGGAAACAGATGAAATAAGCAGTCAGGAAGCCTGAGTGATGGGGAATTAGAATCCATGGTGAGCTGCCTGGGGGGAGTTAGACCACAGTGGGAGGGACTGTCTGCAGATAACTGGAGACAGCCACCACACCTCCTGAGGAAGAGAGAAGAGGGTAAGAAATCCTGTCTTCTCTCCTGCTCTCCAGTGCCTCCCTTTGGCTAAACCAACCTGGAAGTCATTTGGCAAGAAGGCCCAGGAAAAGTTATTGAAAGCTATCAACAGCAGAAGAAGTGTTGAGGACAGGAAGTTAAGAACATTAATTTCACCTTAAAGCTAACAAGTGACCCGCTTACACAGGGAAACATAGGTCAGTATTTGAGAGTAAGAATTAGGAATAAGCCACAATATACAATCTGAATATGTCTTCCTATATCGTTTTAATCCAGACTCAAAACTAGAATGTTAATGGCTATTTTGCTTTTGAAAAGAATCTGGAGACAGTGTGAAGCAAATCAACAGTTCATGTTGGGTCATTATTTTCTAGCTTTTAGGTCCAAGAAATAGATCATTCAATGGGCAAACCCCAGGGAAATGTGATCTAGACTTCACATTTGATGCCATGACACAGTTCAAGGAAAAAAAGTTACCTCTAAGGACAAAATTTGGGAGAAAATTTATGACCAACCTAGATAGCATATTCAAAGGCAGAGACATTACTCTGCCGACTAAGGTCCGTCTAGTCAAGGCTATGGTTTTTCCTGTGGTCATATATGGATGTGAGAGTTGGACTGTGAAGAAAGCTGAGTGCTGAAGAATTGATGCTTTTGAACTGTGGTGTTGGAGAAGACTCTTGAGAGTCCCTTGGACTGCAAGGAGATCCAACCAGTCCATTCTGAAGCAGATCAGCCCTGGGATTTCTTTGGAAGGACTGATGCTAAAGCTGAAACTCCAGTACTTTGGCCACCTCATGCAAAGAGTTGACTCACTGGAAAAGACTCTGATGCTGGGAGGGATTGGGGGCAGGAGGAGAAGGGGACGACAGAGGATGAGATGGCTGGATGGCATCACTGACTCGATGGACGTGAGTCTGGGTGAACTCCGGGAGTTGGTGATGAACAGGGAGGCCTGGCGTGCTGCGATTCATGGGGTCGCAAATAGTCGGACATGACTGAGCAACTGAACTGAACTGAAGGACAAAATATTCAAATTTGTGCCTGGTACCCATGGAATTGCCTGGGAAACCCTCCAAACGGACAGTCTGCAAATCCCCTAGTTCAGATTTTCCCACCACTCCACTCTCTTGTGGTATTCCGGCACAGAACTCTTCCTGTTCCCTGGACAGAAGCCTGCTTGCACCCCTAGTGCCTATGTGCTGTGGTTCTTTCCGACTAGACTAACCCTCTGCTCCTAGATGTTTACATGGCTAAACCTCTCTTGTCATCTGGTCTCAGGGTTTTTTTTTAATTATTATTATTAACTTACTTTTATTGAAGGATAATTGCTTTACAGAATTCTGTTGTTTTCTGTCAAACCTCAACACGAATCAGCCATAGCTATACATATATCCCCTCCCTTTTGAAACTCTCTCCCATCTCCCTTCCATCCCACCCCTCTATGTTGATACAGAGCCCCTGTTTGAGTTTCCTGAGCCATACAGCAAATTCCCGTTGGCTATCTATTCTACATGTGAGAATGTAAGTTTCCATGTTACTCTTTCCACGCATCTCACCCTCTCCTCCCCTCTCCCCATGTCTATAAGTCTATTCTCTATGTCTGTTTCTCCATTGTTGCCCTGTAAATAAATTCTTCAGTATCATTTTTATAGATTCTGTATGTATGTGTTAGAATACGGTATTTATCTTTCTCTTTCTGACTCACTTCACTCACATGTATCCCACTGGTCTCAGTTTTAAATGTATCTCTTTTGATTGAACTTCCTTGACATTCAAGAGAAAGTATCTACCCCCTGAGCCCTGTCTCTGGTCATTCTATATCATCACTTCATTTTATATTCATAATAATGTTTCTAACTAGCCTGAATTGCCTCTTTTTTTCTTGCAATGCCTACTTACTCCTCCTTCTAATATCTGAGGGTTCTTGTCCGTATTGTTTATGCACTATCCCGTGTGCCTACAAGAGTGCCTGGCACAATAGTTTTGTTGAGTGCTGCGTAGGTTAGTTGTGCTGTGCTCAGTTGCACAGTGGCATCTGACTTTTTGCGACCCCATGGACTGTAGCCCACCTGGCTCCCCTGTCCATGGAATTTTCCAGGCAAGAATACTGGTGTGGATTGTCATTTCCTATTCCAGGGGATCTTCCTGAACTGTAGATTGGTTACTGTGAATCAATGATATGTGTCAGGCACATATAGTCCCCATATAACCGATAACACAGGTTACTGTGATGATCCCATTCGCATAGTTAAAATTAAGTAACTTTTCTCCTCACTCTGCTCCCTGCAGAACGCTGGCCTCCTTGCAGCTTTCCTCAAATCCACCAGCACACTGGTACCTCTGGCTGCCTCCTTTGCTGTTCTCTCAGCCAACAGTGTCCTTCCTCCAGACAGTTTCAGAGCTCACGCCTTCCCCTCCCTCCAGTCCTCACTCAAATGTCACTTTCTCACGAAGCCCTTCCCTGCTGTGTGTATAAATTACAGCAGTCCTCCCCCAGTCCTCTACTCCCTATCTTGCTCTATTTTTCTCCTTTTCTCTCAAGGACCAGGATTTTGATGTGTTTTGTTCACTGTTGTATCACTAAGATTAGGGAGCTAATAAATGACAGAATTGGGATTTCGGCCAGTGTAGCTGATTCCAAGAGGCTTCCCAAGTGTCTCAGTGGTAAAAGAACCCACCTGAAGTACAAGAGATGTAGGTTTGATCCCTGGGTTGGGAAGATTCCCCAGAGAAGGAAATGGCAAACCACTCCAGTATTCTTGCCTGGGAAATCCCATGTGCAGAGGACTCTGGTGGACCACAGTCCATGGGGTTGCAAATGAGCTGGATGGGACTAAACAACAGCAGTGAGGGGACTCCAGACTCTGTGCTATCTATTTTTGCATGAGCCCCGCAGACTTAGTACAGGACCGGATCACTGGAGAGGTAAAAGAAACACATATCTTGTAGTCCATAACTTTGGAGGATTTCTTTGTAGTTTAGCTTGTATTTAGCCAGTTTATTATGTTCTTTGCCTTAGATGTGTCCCTAGCTTGGTCATAACTTTCCAACCAAAAATAAGGTCTTTCTTTGACTCATGATTAACAGGAAAAAGCCTTAGCACCTTCACGTCATGCTACATGAATATTCCAAGGAAATTAGTGACCTTGGATTCCCAGGAAAAACCCAAGAGGCTGATGCCGCTACCCATGAGCCTAACACTGAGATGACCACCTCTTTCACTGCAGATGGGTACTGAAGGGATGAAATCATCTAGCAGGCAGGCTGAGGTGGAAGCCTTTGTTGGTCATTCATGGTTGCAGTGAATTCCTGTCTTTAATCTTCTGAAATTAACTAACTAGAACATACAGAAAAATTTAAATGTTAACCTCTTTCATGTATAGTGTTATTAAGATATATTTTGTGCAATTTTGAGTTCATTCTCAATTTTATGATACGTTCAAAGAAGAAAAGCAAACTATGGAAGATGGCTACTCCAAATTTATTAAAGGTAACTTTCCTAGAATTGAAAATAAAATAGATGCAATATATGACTAACCTGGCAGGGTTTCTATTATAGAAAGTACTGTTTTTAAAAACCTACAAGATTGACTGTCATCTAAATAAATCAATTTAAAGGATATTCTTAAAATTTATATGTATATGGGGCTATCTAAAAAATCTTGCAGTAATACCTCAAGTAATTACCCAGTAATTTTTTTCTTTTTGTTTTCTCCCTATTTTCCAGTCGTTATGCAATGTGTTTTATATATATATATATATATATATATATATATATTAATTTTTGAATCAAAAAATTTGTCTTTTACAATATGTAACAACTTCCTGGGACTTCCCTGGCTGTCCTGGGGTTAAGAGTTCATGTTCCAATGCAGGGGGCACAGTTTTGATCCTTGGTCAGGGAACTGAGATCTCCACATGTCCTGTGGTGCAGCCAGAAGGAAAAAAAAAAAAAAAAAAGGCAAAGTTATGCAACAACTTCTCCATTAGGAAATCGAGGTAACAAGGTGTTTTAAAAATAGAGTTTCTGCCTCATTGTTTAAATATTAGGGATTTTAAAATACACTAAAAGTGCTTGTTGTTAAACCCACTCAGGCCCCATTTCTCTAGCTTGTTTCCATCTCTATTATTTATTGTCAAACAAACTTTTCAGAGACATTTCAGCAAGAGGAGGCTAGAATGTGTGTTCTGTTCCTGGTTGTTTTCTCCTACAGTATTTGGTTAAAGCTGTCAGAGGTGGACATTCAGGAACCATTCTTTTTAACAAAAACAATAAAAATTAAAATTTATTAGGAACAAGCCCAGGAAATTGTGTTTTGAATTTCAGATGTCATACTCAAGTAAGAATTGAAAAGAATTTCACTTTTTCTTACAGATACTAATTATTTCTTTCATGGGCCAATCCAGTATGAATGCAAGATCTCTGAAGATCATGCAGTTCAGATGTTAAAAGAAAATGGCCTCCTGAATTGCTGACCTTCTGTTTTGCAGCTTCAGTATCTACAATAGTGGATTATGTCATGATTGTGGATAAGCAAGTGGGATGGGACACTCTTACACCTTAATCTAGAGTATAAACATGATTAAGCATTTAAATTCTAGCTTCAGTTCAGTTCAGTTCAGTCTCTCAGTCGTGTCCAACTCTTTGCAACCCCATGGACTGCAGCACGCCAAGCCTTCCTGACAATCACCAACTCCCAGAGTTTATTCAAACTCATGTCCACTGAGTTAGTGATGCCATCCAGCCATCTCATCCTCTGCCATCCCCTTCTCCTCCCACCTTCAAGCTTCCCCAGCATCAGGGTCTTTTCAAATGAGTCAACTCTTCACATCAGTTGGCCAACATATTGGAGTTTCAGCTTCAACATCTGTCCTTCCAATGAATATTCAGGACTGATCTCCTTTAGGATGGACTGGTTGGATCTCCTTGCAGTCCAAGGGACTCTCAAGAGTCTTCTCCAACACCACAGTTCAAAAGCATCAATTCTTTGGTGCTCAGCTTTCTTCACAGTCCAACTCTCACATCCTTATGTGACCATTGGAAAAACCATAGCCTTGACTAGATGGACCTTTGTTGGCAAAGTAATGTCTCTGCTTTTTTAATATGCTGTCTAGGTTGGTCATAACTTTCCTTTCAAGGAGTAAGTGTCTTTTAATTTCATGGCTGCAGTCACCATCTGCAGTGATTTCGGAGCCCCCAAAAATAAAGTCTGCCACTGTTTCCACTGTTTCCCCATCTATTTGCTGTAAAGTGATGGGACCAGACGCCATGATCTCCCTTTTCTGAATGTTGAGCTTTAAGCCAACTTTTTCACTCTCCTTTTTCACTTTTATCAGGAAGCTCTTTAATTCTTCTTCACTTTCTGCCATAAGTGTGGTGTCATCTGCACATCTGAGGTTATTGATATTTCTCCTGGCAATCTTGATTCCAGCTTGTGCTTCATCCAGCCCAGCATGTAAATTCTAGTTTAGTTCTCTCCTTTTTTTTTATAGAGCACTTGTGAGCACATTTCATGGGGTTGGGGGCCAACCAACCAAACAAACAAAAAGACAGAAGGAAAGAAATTCAGAGACTAGAGCAAAGCAACCATCAGTTAGTGTTTATAAAAATCATTATTTTTGTGTTGGTGTCATTGTTCAGTCACTCAGGTGTGTCCAGCTTCTTGTGACCCCCATAGACTGCAGCATGCCAGGCTTCCCTGTCCTTCACCATCTCCTGGAGCCTGCTCCACTGAGTTGGTGAAGCCATCCAACCATCTCATCCTGTGTCGTCTCCTTCTCCTGCCTTCAATCTTTACCAGCATCGGTTTCTTTTCTAATGAGTCAGCTCATTACTTCATGTAGTTAGAATCAAATCATTTACCTTTTAGAAAAATAACGATACTACTAAGTGTCATGTCAACACTAATAATTTACATCATGCTAAACTGAAGCAAAATATTTTAACTTGAAGGTTATTTGCTTAATGAATTTTTATAATTTTAACCCAACTCAAATGGCTCATTGTTTCTATTATTTCTAAGCTGGAACACCCCTCTGCTTTACTAAAGGGTTATTCATAGATGTTTTTGGCTCTTTCCTGGGTGATGTTTTGAACTTAGAAACTGATGATGACATATGTTTTAAAAAGTCCCATATTGCTTATGTCTGAATCAGCAGTAGACACATATACCTACACATATCTAATTTCCTCTGCAGTTTTGTTTGCTCATTCTACAGGTCTTCAGATTTCCCAGTGATTCGTCAGCTTGTTAGAACCATTTGTACATACTAGTTCAGCCTCATTGTGTTAAAGTTGTCATTTGAAACCACAAAACACTTCACCAGAAGGCCAGTTAAAATGAATTTTAACAATTAATCTGAGATAAGGACTTGTGTTGACAAGAAGCTTGCCAACACATTTCCATGTGGTGACACATTCTGATTACTGTGTGAAATCATTCCTTTCTGAATGATAGCCTATAGGCAAGAAATTTGATGATTTTCCTAAGGAACTGATTTCTACTTTAATCTGAGGAATTTTTATTTATTCCCCTGAGAAAATTATGAAATGTGCAGCAGCATGTTCTCATGTTCTTTCTGTGTCTTATCTTTTGCACTGAAAAATGCAAATAAATGAAATAAGAAATTAATAAACTATTAAAGCTGTTTGATAGTAAGCATTAGTTTTAAAGTTGAAAAATGGTGACATTTATTTTTACTGTCCATTAAAAATGTTTCTTTGTGGAGGAGAGACTGTTGTAATCACCCCAAGAAAAAGGCCCTTATCTTATCCTTCCCTTCATCTTCATAGTGATTAGTGATGTATCCTGCATTGTTGATGCCCAGTCAGTGTTCACTGATTTAATAACTAAAAAATTCTAGTTTAAGATGATGCCATTTTTAGATAAATATGAAGATCTATAAGTACAGTTAGCCTACTTTATTCTTTTCATCCACTTTCAAACAGTAAATAAAATATCACTTGTTTTTAAACTTCTTGTTCAAGGACTTCTTTTTTATTATTTAATGTGACTTTATAAAAATGTATTGGTAAAATCAAATGCTTACTACTGAACTGATTTCCTGTAAGCTTAATAGCTGAATCAAAATTTTGGATGATTTTCACTTACTGTCAAAATAAAATGTTGTACATGGAAGAGGCTTAGAACAAATTATTATTTTGCATTGCTGATTGAGCCTAAATCAAATCTTGAACTCAGGAAATAATCTATTGTGAGGATCTATTTGGCTCTGTTTTGGATAAAAGCATAATAAACTTCCCTAGAGTGATTGGCTACATTTGATAGGTTTTCTCTGAGGTACTGGCTAATATAGATTACAGCATTTTATTTTAAGGATATCCCTTCCCTTCTCACCCTAATCTGTATTCACTCTCCTTCTGTTTCTCTTAGTGTGTTTCTGACTTAAGCCTCTCTCTGACTCTTAGTCACTTAAATTAACTTGCGTTTTCAACAATTTGATCAATCTGAAAATCATGGGCCATATTGCTCTATCCATTTACATCTACAAAGAATCAAAGACAGCATTCTGATTTCATAGTATTAAATGTGTGAAGTTCTCAAGGGAATAAGAGACTAGAGGCCCCTACAGGACTGCTTTCTGGATCATTGGACCAAAGGTACTTCTAGTATTTAAACTTGAAAATGAAAATCAAGACACTTTAGAGTCTTAGTTTTCCTCAGCCCTCCTAGAGCTTTGGGAACCAAGCAGCTTTGAGAAAATATCTGAGAATGGAGAGAGTAGAAGTCATTTTCCATGGCAGTTAAAAACATGACGTCTTCAACCTACTGGCTGCAATTCAAATGCCAAGTAGTAGCATTTTATTAACCATATCACCTTAAATGAGTATTTGACTTCTCAGTGTCTCAGATTATTCTTTTGTAAAGTGAAAAACAAGTCTTCCAGCAGTACCTACTTACCTACTTCATAAGGCTGCCATAAAGATTAAATGAAGTAACACCTTTTAAGTCTAGCCTGCAGTAATCCCTCAATATGTTAGCCATTATATTGTATTCCAATATATTGTATTCTAACACATCCTTCTATTTTTGCCTGGACCTGTAGGGAATTTGTGCAAGGCTCCATGTTAGTTGAGAGGTCACACCAGCGGCTTTAAATTCCAACCACAGCACTCAATCCCGTGATGAGTCTCTAAGCTTGGTTCTGGTCCAATTCTGTGGCCTTTGGGTGTACATAATATTTACCTCTTAGGTGCACTGGAAAAAATGAAGTTTAAAACTCACCAGGTTATAAACATTCTGGAAACAAGGCTAGGTTTCTCTTTATGGAAGTAAGTGTACTGTCTTGACAGTCTTATCAGAAAAAGAAAAAGTAGTTAATCTCCTGCAAAGGGGAAAGTTTTTTTGCCAAGTGAAGTGAAAATTTTACTCTCTGCTTCTTCCCACAATAGCCATAAATATGCTGAGGCTGTTATTTTGTAAGATGGTTTTTGAGACCCTGCTGAAAGGAGCGAAGCCCTCATATTATATTTCCCTCAAATTCTACCACAAACCACACTTCTTGGGAGGAAAAAAAAAAGGTGCCATGTAAGCATGTTTACCTTTAACTGACTAGGAAGTTGAAACTTGTCCATAATTGATGACTCACCACCATAGGCCTATAAAAGTAAAGGTAGTTGTCTGGGAAAAGGCAGCTGCCTCCAGGCGTGATCATCCAAGATGCACCCAAGGGCCCTGGCTGGCTTCCTCTTCTTCAGCTGGACGGCTTGTTGGTCCCTGCCCCTTCCCAGCGATGGAGATTCTGAAGACTTGTCTGAGGAAGACTTCCAGTTTGCAGAGGTAGAGTATTTTAACAATTCCAGTGATGTGATATGTCCCATAAATGCCCTTCTCTTTAAAAGAGGGTCATTTTGCTTTCCTTTTTTTAGAGCTACCTGAAATCATACTACTATCCTCAGAATCCTGCTGGAATCCTGAAGAGAACTGCAGCAAGCTCTGTGATTGACAGGCTTAAAGAAATGCAGTCATTTTTTGGCTTAGAGGTGACTGGCAGACTTGATGATAACACCTTAGACATCATGAAAAAACCAAGATGTGGGGTCCCTGATGTGGGTGAATACAACGTTTTTCCTCGAACTCTCAAGTGGTCCAAAATGAACTTAACCTACAGGTAAATCATAGACTATTCTTTCTTTAATATTTGTTGCTTTTTGTAGTATCAACTGTCTAATTTTTGGCACAAGCTACAGATTACAGAACACGTGTGGTCCCATTGTTTTAAGTAGGCCTTAGATTTTAAACTGGAAATTAAGTAGGTCTAGGAGTGACTTTGCGGAGAAGGCAATGGCACCCACTCCAGTACTCTTGCCTGAAAAGTCCCATGGATGGAGGAGCCTCATGGGCAGCAGTCCATGGGGTCACGAAGAGTCAGACACGACTGAGTGACTTCACTTTTACTTTTCACTTTCATGCATTGGAAAAGGAAATGGCAACCCACTCCAGTGTTCTTGCCTGGAGAATCCCAGAGACGGGGGAGCCTGGTGGTCTGTCATCTATGGATGGGATCATGCAGAGTCGGACACGACTGAAGTGACTTAGCAGCAGGAGTGACTTTGAGCTTCCTTGGTGGCTCAGATGATAAAGGATCCACCTGCAATGCAGAAGACCTGGATTAGATCCCTGGGTTGGGAAGATCGTCTGGAGGAGGGCATGGCAACCCACTCTAGTATTCCTGCTTGGAGAATCCCCATGGACAGAAGTGCCTGGCAGGCTACGGTCTTGGGGTTGCAAAGAGTCAGACCCAACTTAGCGATTAAGCACAGAGCACACACAGAGAGATAGGAGTAACTTTAATACTGTTGATGAGAATATCTTATAATATCTATTATATATTATTGTTGCATTAAGCCAGCATTATTTTTATGGCAAAACTAAATATGTTTCTTTCAGATATAAAATCAAAATAAAAGAGTAGTTTCAAGAAAATTTGAAAATGTAACAGTCATATTTATTATAAGAGTGCTAAAAATGGAGAGTTTCTCTCTCTCATGAAATTTACAGAACTATTTCATTTGTTTAGACCATAGTGATACAAAACTTTTAGCATGGCAGCCATATAAGTTTTAGTAAACATCTAAATACTTTAAACTTAGGATGTCAAATATTTGGAGATACTCAAGTGTCTAATCAAATTCTTCATGGCATTATATGTCTTTGTATGACATCATAATTAAGAAGTTATTTGAAACAGTGGACCTCTAGTAGAACTTTTAGAGAAGCAATTGCATTTTGAGTTGAAAAGCAGTACTCCAAGAAAAGATATTCTAAAAGAGTTTTCACTTTCCAAAAATTTGATTCAAGCTTTTTCTGCTAAATAGAATTGTGAATTATACACCTGATCTGACTCATTCTGAAGTGGAAAAGGCCTTCAGAAAAGCCTTCAAGGTGTGGTCTGATGTGACACCTCTGAATTTTACCAGAATTCACAATGGCACTGCTGATATCATGATCTCTTTTGGAACTAAAGGTAATGACGCAAAATAATTTTTGAACATTTTTATATTCTACTATTGGCTCCATTCTTTTATTCCTTCTTTCAGGTACTCATTAGTTTTTACAGAATTCAACAAAAATTCACCAAGCACCTGGGCTAGGCACTACTGGGTATAATTAAAGTCTTAACTCTGTTTTTTGTGTGTAGAGCATGGCGACTTCTACCCATTTGATGGACCCTCTGGTCTGTTGGCTCACGCTTTCCCTCCTGGACCAAATTATGGAGGAGATGCTCATTTTGATGATGATGAAACCTGGACAAGTAGTTCCAAAGGTAATATTTCTTATAATGATATAATTCATGATTATCAGACCCCATTAAAAAGAGGTTAAGAAGCATACTGTAAATTATATTTGGTATTTGATTATATTTTTCAAAAAAGTTTAATAAGTATAATAATCTTAGTTTCTACAAATGGCATTTCTACAAGCCAATATGCAAGATTAAAAATGAGCAAAATCTACTTAGTCTAGTGGCTTGAGGGATTCTAGCTAACTCTGAAATAGGATCAAAATGCTTTCTGTTCTAAAAACTATTAGTGCTAAATATGTGGATTATAAATAAGTTGGATGCGAGCTGAAATAGTTTTTTTCTTTGTAGAAATATTAACGGCACAAATCCAGTCATATTTCTATTCTCAGTTATATGAGTACTTCTTTAGACTTGTCTGTTCCAGATTTTTACAAATACCACTCTAGCAAATCAATATAGTTTCTTACTTCAGAAAATCTGAGACAAACCAGATTAAAATGTATTTATTTACCAAAGCAAAATGAAGCTGTTGAGAGAATTCAGTCAGTAGTTGAATCTTAAAGACTCAAAAGAATTGAGAATGCTAATTTAGGCAGAAAAGCCAAATTATTCCAACTAGGATTTAATTTTGGAGCTATATGGACTCTTAATTGTGATAGTTAGAGGGTAGTCTTCAAAAACATCTAGTCTTTACTATTCATTTAAAAAAAGGAATTATTTTTTCCAAAAAGTAAAACTGGGCCTTGAATAATCAATGTCTCAATGCCTATGCTGCCATCTGTCCTAGGAGGGAAAGGTGGGAGTTTGCATATTTAAAGTCTGAATATTCCACAGATAAAAATGGTTTTAGGAAGAAAGAGCAACACCTAGTATTGTTAAGGCATAGTCACAGTAAGCCTCAGTTTTTGGTTCCTGCATAAACTCTGGGTTTAATGAATGATCATGCTGCAGTCTGCACAGTTCACCAAGTTGATTACATATTTTCTTCATGTATAGGCTATGATAGCAAAGGGTATTTAAGGTCAAACTGAAACCACCGGCTCCAGCTTTCATGTATTTTTTTCTTTCAATATTTTATTTTTTTCCAATTTAAAATACCAGAAGCATCAGAAATTTGTGGGAAGAATGACTAAAGGAAATAATGTAAACACAGAGACACAGTGGTCGTCAACAGTAGAGGAAGGTTGGCCAATCGTGTCTATAGTTTCTGCTTCTTTAAATTCTAGAGTATAGAGATATACTGGAAAGGAGCATTTGGTAGGAATTTGTTCTCAAGTAGATTCCTGGAGACCATATATAATGTATTCTCTATGCTTGGTCATCATACCTTTGATTGGTGGCTCCTATTTAGATGATTTCCTAGGCAGCACCCTAGATATGTATCACCCTAGGTTTTCCCCCCGTGAGTTTCCATTTAACGTCATCATTCTCTACTTTCCTCACTGACATGAGAAAGCAAAGAGCAAATCAGGATTACTAGTGTCTTCACAATAAAACCTTATTGATTGCTAATCAATCTGTTGAGAATCTGTGTAGGCAGCTATAATCAAAGGATTACCAAATTACTTACAATGATTAAATCAACGTTTTAAATCTTCATTTAAGCAACTGAATATTAACTTTAAAAACTGCGTCAAACAGACAAGGAGAAATGACAACATAAGAAATAGACAAAGAAAAGAGTATTTATTCTGGGAATTGGTCACTGGAGGACTTTGTTTTCTCAGTTCCTTTCTTTTCTTACAGGCTACAACTTGTTTCTTGTTGCTGCCCATGAGTTTGGCCATTCCTTAGGTCTGGACCACTCCAAGGACCCAGGAGCACTCATGTTTCCCATCTACACCTACACTGGCAAAAGCCACTTTATGCTTCCTGATGATGATGTCCAAGGGATTCAGTCTCTCTACGGTAACTACTGATATATCAGCTTGACCGCAGAAGACATATACACATTTATTTTCTAAATTATTAATGAATTTACCATTACCAATATTACTGTCCTGGTTTTGCTAGTAACATCTGGAGAAGCATGCTTATTTTTTCTTTAAATATCAATCTACCTACTCAGGTAGAAAAAATTCCATTCCCCAAAGTTTTTGCAGAATGTAACTCCTTGTATTTGTATTTTATACATTGCAAGGTACATTTGATATCCCAACGATACCTCTGACATAAGAAATGGCAATATTTTATTCTTCATTTGATGAATGAAGAAACTAAGGCTGTAGAGTTTAAATAGTATATTTATAGTAACACAGCTGGGGGAAACACAGCTAGATAGGAACACAGCTTTTGGGGTAGCTTTCACAGGGAGAAAGTGAGATCTCAACCAGCTGTTATAAATTGTGGGTATTCTTTCAACTTCTCCTGTTTACCACAGTGGAAACCATTCAAGTAGCCCGTGGTAGTTTTTAACCAATATCTACAGTGAACATTTGTAAGAATTTCTTCATTTTCCTTCCAAATTTTCAATAATATTTACAAAATAATTAAACCTCAACCCAAACAAGCAATAATACCTACCATAAATAGAAGTACAGCCATAGTACACAGTCATCAGTGTAAACACTTCTAGAACACAGAGCTCAGACAATGGTCAGGCCAGCCCCAAGCTATTTTCTCTTCTGGATTTAAATCTATTGCAATAGCTCGTGAAGGCAGAGGCAAGAATTTTGCAGTTTTTACTATTTCTACTGTATCTTGGCTGAGGGACTTCATGACAGAACTAATAGGACATAGGTAGTGAAGAAGAAGTGTAGAGTTATTTTACGTTCTGCAACCCTTTTGCACTCATGTGAGCTGGTTGGAAAGTTACCAACACGTTACAAGTCATACTAGAGTGGCTGAAGGCCTGGCTTTTCACTGAGATGCAGATGCACAGTGATAAACTCTAAAGCAAGGTGAGCTGATGCTGGCAGCTGGTCAAGTAGGCTTGAGAAAGAGCCCAAAGGAGGGCTCCCACGGAGATGACATGCCTCCAGAAGTGGCTGTGAGAGCAATGTGTTTCTCGGGAGAAGTCTGTGAATAGGTTGTGCAAAGCATGGGGAAAGTTTCCCCAAAGTCTCTTGCTCCCCCAGCCCGTTTCTATCACCAGCCTCAAGAAAGCTGGATTTGGAG
This sequence comes from Capricornis sumatraensis, assembly GCF_032405125.1. NCBI lineage: Eukaryota > Metazoa > Chordata > Mammalia > Artiodactyla > Bovidae > Capricornis > Capricornis sumatraensis. The sequence goes on from NC_091084.1 coordinate 7,775,056, forward strand.
CTGAGATGATTCTCAAGGGTTTTTAAAGCTGGAAACAGAAGGGGAAGTCCCATAGGCAAGAGCGTGGTAGCCCTGGAGGAAAGAGGTGGGATTACAAGTTCTTTGGTGCATTATGTAGGAGGTGACAGGGCCCACTGCCCTCCCTGGATGAAGCCCTTCCTGCTCTCCATTGGTAGGAGCAGGTCATCCTCAGTCACTTCCTCAACTCATTTCATGACTGCAGGTCCAGGAGATGAAGACCCCAACTCTAAACATCCGAAAACGCCGGACAAATGTGACCCTTCCTTATCCCTTGATGCCATTACCAGTCTCCGTGGAGAAACACTGATCTTTAAAGACAGGTACTCTTGGTATTACTTTATGAAACTTGATGCCATTACCAGTCTCCGTGGAGAAACACTGATCTTTAAAGACAGGTACTCTTGGTATTACTTTATGAAACTTGCATGTGACGAACATTTCTGAAGTCACGTCTGAGATTACCAAAACTTCTCATCAGGATTCCAAAGGAGGTGAAGTTAGTAAAAATAACAGACCTTTGGACAGTTTATTTATGTATATCAGATGAAATAAAATAACTGATGGATAAACATTTTACTTTTCAATGGATAATCTTGGCATTGTACAACTTTCTTTACATCTTCTTCTTATAAAAATAACCAAATACATATAGGAATATAATTTATTTATTTAACAAAACACAATAATTGAAATCAATTACTGTATTAGTGAGTTGTTACTCATAATTTCACACAAATTCCTTTTGATATGGGAAAGCTTTGGTTCTGGTAACATATGAGCATGTTACAGCCTAAATCTATAGGTGATGAAAAACAAAATACCAATTTTTAATTCTGATACTGTTTTAATATCCTTATTTGTTCACCTACTCATTAATCCATTGTTTTATTACCTGTTAATTATCTGTATTATTCTCTCATCTGTGATCCAGTAGCATTCCTTCGTCTTCTACTATAGCTCCAATTTCATTTTGCTCCAGTATTTTCCCTTGTCTCAGATTCCCAGGCCATGAGATGTTGGGAGCACAGTCTGTGTCAGTCATGTTTTCTTTCCAGAGCCCGACACAGTGCCTGGCATATTTGCTTGCCACTTTCAAGATGTACAAAACTGACAAAGAATGATCCCAGCACACAAAGGACCTGGAGCCTTCACAAAGGCTCTGTGAGACTTTTAGACTTCAGTATTTAGGCAGAGTTAAGACCGACAGAGCTTGTTTAACTGGCAGTTTAAGGGAAGTGGAAATCTTGCCCCTTCACAGGTGGTAGGGAATGGTTGTGTCTGGCTTATCTGTACTGATGTGGAGACAAGTGGCTAGCAGGACAGAAACACTGCACTCAAAGAAATGATGCAAACTCTATGTTTCACTTTTGTGTCAGATTCTTCTGGCGGCTGCATCCTCAGCAGGTTGAAGCAGAGCTGTTTTTAACAAAATCGTTTTGGCCAGAACTTCCCAACCGTATTGATGCTGCCTATGAGCACCCTTCCCATGACCTTATCTTCATCTTTAGAGGTAAGATTTCCACCAGCGAAACTTCGCATATGCCTGGAGCAGGCAGCGATGAACCTTAGCTACCAGAGATTTAATAAAATGATCATTGTCAAAAATATGTGTAAATTAAGAATCAAGTGTAACAAAATGGAAGCCAGAAAGCACCCGAAACCTTTCTGAAACCAAGTGTCCAACTGAAACCAAGTGTCCTCAATTTGACAAGTAAAAAGTCAGTATTGGATATTACTCATATCCATTCTTTGTTTCTCTTATTTCCTCTTAAAAATTATTTGCTGAGAAAATGTTATAACAATGTACATTTTTAACAATTCAAAAGAAATTATCCATAATTCCTCCTTCTGAAAGGTCAATTTATTTTCTCACTTTATTATCTAGTCCCTAATCATATGTAAAACATATATTAAACATTTCCATTCATAGTATGTATGCATTTTAATATTTTACTTGTTCCCTTGACACAGGTTCCCAAATTGCTATTCCAGCTGCATGATCATAATTTGTATTAGCTACATAGATCCTACTAATGCTGTTTCTATTGTGTGACTATTATAATTAGTGCTATAATGAAGTTACTTTTTAGAGAAGCAGACAACTTTTGTACCAGTATAAAACCTGAGTTTTCAATCTAATTTCCTCTTCCTACTGTGCTGCTTATTTCTGTAGAAATCTTAATGTATTTTTAACCCAGCTCCAATCTTAATATTCAGAGTTAATAGTCAAATTAATTATAATATTCCACTGGCTATGCTTACATTTAGGAAATTTGGATCTTAATTTTTTTTATTTTTTTTAAATTAATTTTTTTATTTAATTTTAAAACCTTTAATTCTTACATGTGTTCCCAAACATGAACCCCCCTCCCACCTCCCTCCCCATCACATCTCTGTGGGTCATCCCCATGCACCAGCCCCAAGCATGCTGTATCCTGCATCAGACATAGACTGGCAATTCAATTCTTACATGATAGTATACATGATAGAATGCCATTCTCCCAAATCATCCCACCCTCTCCCTCTCCCTCTGAGTCCAAAAGTCCGTTATACACCGCTGTGTCTTTTTTCCTGTCTTGCATACAGGGTCGTCATTGCCATCTTTCTAAATTCCATATATATGTGTTAGTATACTGTATTGGTGTTTTTCTTTCTGGCTTACTTCACTCTGTATAATCGGCTCCAGTTTCATCCATCTCATCAGAACTGATTCAAATGAATTCTTTTTAACGGCTGAGTAATACTCCATTGTGTACATGTACCAAAGCTTTCTTATCCATTTGAAGAACGCTCATACTTTTGTGTTCCTTAAACATGGTGACCACAAACATCGACTAATTTATTCATAAATGTGTAAAATGATTTTCTCTTTGCTAAAGTAAAGGTCTACATATGTGAGTCTTAATAGATTCCCTTGAATAATAAAACGATTCTTTCACTTATTCTAGGCAGAAAATTTTGGGCACTTAGTGGTTATGATATTCTGGAAGATTATCCCAAAAAAATATCTGAATTGGGATTTCCAAAAGATGTTAAAAAGATCAGCGCAGCCCTTCACTTTGAGGATTCAGGGAAGACACTCTTCTTCTCAGAAAACCAAGTCTGGAGGTATGTCAGCCATGTTTACTCCCCCATCGTCTGTCAGAGGGCGAAGTGAGCCTCGAGCGTCTCCTCTTGCTTAAAATTATTATCTCATGTATTACTTTAAATGTTAAACCAGTCATTCATTTATGTTCCGGGATAGCTCCTGCAAGTAGCCCCTAAGACAAGCATTTGAAAGTCTCAAGCCTTCTTGAAAAATGCACGTATAATTCTCACACCCTCTGGGCCACACTTTTCTTTCTTAGTCATTTGTTGTATGTAAGCCATGGCAAAGCTATCTCTCTTATTTTGACACGCTCGTTTCATCTTTCTCCTGGATTCTCTTTCTTGTCATCCTTTCCTAATTTCCATGCAAGTCCATCTTCTGGGGCCAGAGGGAACATGAGAATATGTACAGGGATAGACTGAGTGAGAGAGGGCCACAATTTCTAGCCTGTTGGTCCAGTGCAGAAGTCGGCCAGGAAGCTGCCAGGTTTATACTTTGTAAAGCCAGACCCTTGTGAAAACCAAGTAGGACTGGACTATCTGAAACATGTGTAGAGCTTCAGGCGGCATTGACATTGGCAATGTTTGTGAACCCAAGTCAATTCAGGGATGATTAGCTCATAGGTGTCCAAAACTTGGAATTTTTAAAATGGTAGGTTTACTTCCTCTGTACACACACACACGTACACTCATGCATGCATGTGTCCACACACACACTCCTGTGTATTTCATCTTTACCTTTTGACTTCTTATTTCTGATAATGACACTCACAACTTTAAGTACAATTAAATTAAATACAATACTATCAAATGTTACTGTCTAGGTTCTACCTGGTCCAGTGTTTCTGCCCCTTTATCCTATATGAGGTCTGTGGTTTGGTCAAGATGGACTGCTTACCATATCTCAAAAGCTTTGTGCTTTTATCTCCATTTAACCTTCCCTTATACAATTTTCTCTGCCAGAGGTCTTTCCCTACATTTATCTTCTTGACATTCTATCCTTTGTTTAAAGTTACTTTGAAATACCATTTTATGCACAATCTTTCTAGATAACCCCATTCAAAGGCTATCTCCCTTCTCATGTAATTCCCATGACATCTCATGTATATTCTCTCATGATGTGTAGCCCCTATTGCCTAGTGTTACAATGTCATCTGTGTATGTCTTAGCCTTCTTGATGGTCCAGCTTTTACTTATTGGAATGTACCTCAAGAATATAAAAAACTCTCATCAGTAATGGTAGGAAGAGTGCATCATGGGAGGTTGTTCTCCTAGGCTGATTTCAGAATGTGTTTGGTTGGCTAGAGTGTGAGGAGGTGCTGGGGAAGAGGAGTGTGGAATATATAGTTACAGGAGGAGAAATCTATGCTCCCCACCCTCTCTTTATTACTACCATTTGCCTCTGTAACTTTCTTGTGCAGAAACTGAGCCTTAAATTGTTTAGTATCCACGACTGCCCTTAGCAAGTAGTCTTACACATAGTGAGAGATCAAGAGACAATTGTTCAATCCAGAAACATATTTATTTGACTCTGAAAATGCTTTCCTAATAACATACTTTTATAACAGATATACAAATTTTGAAATGGAAATGAGTTTATAACCATTTTTATAAACAAGGCCTTTAGGCAAGTCAAAATAGTCACCAGGTATCTACTATATACTCAGTATTATCATTCTTAATTTAAAAAAAACTACCAGATGTTTTGAATGGACTTAAAAATTGGAAACTGTCAATTTTGAAAGTTGCCATTATATCCACTGTATTATTTCTAAAGTAATTTACCTACGACCCACTTAAGAGCTTCTTTTTCTTATTATATAGCTATGATGACACTAACCATGTGATGGATAAAGGCTATCCCAGACTCATTGAAGAGGTCTTCCCAGGAATTGGTGATAAAGTAGATGCTGTCTACCAGAAAAATGGTAACTATTTCACTGATCTTAATGGAGAGCTTCTGTAGCCCCTCAGTTAGAACTTAGATTCACTAACGAAAACCTTGCATAATTAAAGGATTACTTATTGTGACTACTTACACAGTCAGCAAGCAAAAATTAATATGCTTACAATAAATAAGAGCTTAACATAATGACTGCTAGTTCTATGACTAAAAGATGCCAAATCTTAAACATGACTTTAAATTTAAAGATATTGAGGGCTTCCCTGGTGGCTCAGATGGTAAAGGATCTGCCTGCAATGCAGGAGAACTGGGTTCAATCCCTGGCTTGGGAAGACCCCCTGGAGGAGGGCATGGCAACCCACTCCAATATTCTGGCCTGGAGAATCCCCGTGGACCAAAGTGACTGGCTGGCTACAGTCAATGGGGTTGCAAAGAGTTGGACACGACTGAGCGACTAAGAACAGCACACAAGATGCAAAAAGTATTGCCATAATTAAAATCAAGGATGAATGGGGAGTATTTTATATGTGAAGACAAGTAACATCATAAATATAAAATGATTTTTCTTTAATTATGAAAAAGGATATTATCTCTAACTTGCAACAAATAACCAATATCAGTAACTCAAGCATTTGGGGTCATTCCCTGGAGGTCCAGACTGTGCTTTCACAGTTTGGCATGGCCAAAAAAAAAAAAAAAACAATTCAAACCTCAAAACTGGAACTCATGCCATACAGCAATTAATTTGAGGTGACATTTTAGGAGAGCTAGAAACCTTTATACATTTCCCCCTCTTTAAATTATAAGCAATAAATTAAAGTGTTAGTTGTGTTTATAATGTAAGCATTGAAATGTTTTAAAAAGTGAGTCTAACAGATTGAGATTTTAATGTCAGCTAGAGTAAAGCGTTATTTTCAGACTCTGAAATCTTTTTGGTCTTTTTCTTATAGGTTATATCTATTTTTTCAATGGACCCATACAGTTTGAATACAGCATCTGGAGTAACCGTATTGTTCGAGTCATGCCAACAAATTCCTTATTGTGGTGTTAAAAGTGTTTTTAAAATATTGTTATTTAAATCCTGGAAAGCATTTGAGATAACACTTCCAGACATTTGGGGGGTGAGTTATGGGAGAAGGAGAGGTATCGGGGAAAGCTTAGTTCTGTGAACAAGCTTCAGTAAGTTATCTTTGACTATTTAGTATCTATACAACTGTGCGTGGCTGGAACCACATTGTATTTTAAAGTCATGAAATTCATTATCTCGATGAATCACCTAATTCTTGTGTGCTATGTAGAGGCAGTAGTTGACAACATTCCCATCAAAAATGAGGTATATGGTGTGTCAAAGAGAGTTACTTAACATATTACTCATAAGAAAACTTTGCAACGACCTAAAAGTAAATACATTTATCCAATTAATGATTTATCTTTACTAAATGTTATAAAATAGTATGAAAATGAAATTTGGGGGTAGCATATGACATCCATACACAAAAATAAACCAAAGGGAAATGTCCACAGTAAATACATTTTAGGCAACTTTCCAAAGAAATATTTGGATTTTGCACTAAAAATATTTGGAGCTACATGACCCTCTTCATACAGACACTAAGGAAACATCACAGTCACTAATGATAGGAGACAGAGGCTAGCAGTGAGGACAGAAGATGCGGCCTTTGGATTCTGCTTAATTTTCACTTTTGACAGTGACTCAAAGACTGCTCTCAAAAAGATAGTTATTCCTTTTCATATTTATAGAAGACAAAGTGTTAAAATATTTCAGGTATTAAAATATTTCAGTCTTTCAAAAACATAAAACTAAAATTGTTAACTAAATGATCTAAAGCCATAGCATCACTTTTTAATAAATCATTTGATTATTTAAAACTAAAAGTAGTGTTTTACTTTTATTCTATCTAAAATTGTTTTAATTGTCCAGTTTACCTTGGATATATAAGCTGTTTTTGAAAGAAATAGTCTAAAATACATCTTACAAATCGGAAATGTGTATGTTAAAAAAACAAAGATATCTAAAATAAAGAAAACATGGTCCTCTTGAAGAATAAAATTATTCCTTTTTTCTCCTTTTTTTCCTCTTTAATCCTGTATAACTTTTGACAGTGCCTTTCACTTGGTACTTGTTGAATATATAAATGGCCTTGAAGGGAAGAACCATTGTGTTGAGAAATCATATTCATAAAAATTCAGGCAAAGAAAAGAAAGTATACTGTATATGCAAAGTGTATTAGGAAGTGTTCATGTTGTTTATAATAAAAAGATATTTTCAACAGACATTGGTATATGGCATATTTTTGTCTTTTGTAATAATTTTATATATAATTATATAAATATGTTTATATATATATAATTTGGTATAATTTTTCTTCAAGAATATCTATTTAAATTATTCCTTTTTCTGACCATATGTTTCTTGGTGAATGTAGCTCATTACTGCTTTTGGTTTTTGTTTCTTTGGTTTGTACAAAGACCCTAAATTCAAATTTAGTGTTAACTGTACCAGATTTTGTTAGCTCAGTTTCTGCTCAAGCTTGGCTGGCCTGGCACTGATGAGCCCCCTCTTCTGAGCCAGCCGCCCTAGACTGAGGCCACGGGTTCCTCAGTCTCTTTGCCGAGAGTGCTCCTTGGTCACGAGGAGAGAGCCGTAGGTCTAAGTTCAGAAGACCAGGTCCTAATGCTGACTCTGTGCATCACTTCAGGCAGCTCCTTTGAGCTGTTTGGGCTTTACTCTCCTGATGTGTGAAATGAGAGGCTTAGCCGCTTTGGGGAAACATGGGAAAGCAGGGAACTCTAATAAGGAAGATGGACACCATCTAGGAAACTCCACTGTTTCCTAGTTTCCATCTAGGAAAGTCCACTGAGCTTAAACACTGGTCTTCTCTGTTTTCTTGAGCACTGTTCATTCCCAAACATTTAATAAGTACCTGTTCAATGTCAGGCACCGAAGATGCTAGAAAAACTTGATCTCAATCTCTGAAGAGTTTCTATCCTACTATGGAAACAATGCAGTTAGAATTGAGTAGATTAAGTGTCTTTTCAAGGGAGCAGTGGCCACCTGCTGTGAGTGCAGAGAAGACTATCACTTCCTTCCTCCCAGTGAGCCCCAGTGTCAATTTATGCACTTTTCATTTTCCTGGACAATTTAATAGGATTCCTTATTTCTAAGTTTTGCTACCAGAGTAGAACATCATCCATCTACTCATCCATCCAATAAATAAATAAAATGTAGTAAATATTAATTCCTGTCCTGTGTCAGGAACTTAGGTCGATGGTGGGAGTACAGTGAACAGGAAAACCCCATTGCTTTCTTGGAGCTCACAGTGTAGTTGGGGAGACACACATCAATCAAATGAGTATAACTTAAAACAATGATAAATGCTACAAGGAAAGGAAACCTGGTGCTCCGAGGTCCTCTACTATGGGGAATTTTACCTACTGTGTATATGAGGGGAAGGGCAGAAGAGGGTCACTGGGGAAGGGCATCATAAGGGAAGAGAGAGATCCCCAAGCTGTCATGAAAACTGAGGACTACCCAGGCAGCGCAGGGAGTCAGGTGGAGGGCCCCAGGCCACACCTTTGGACTGGAATGGAACTGTTGGAACCCAGAGGAGAATTACAGAGGGGGTGCTTTTGGCTGCCCTGCACAACCTGCAGGATCTCAATCCTAACCAGGGACTGAAACCTGACCCACAGCACTGAAGGCCCAGAATCCAGAATCCTGGATGCCAGCCACTAGGCCCACAGGGAATTCCCCTACAGAGAGTTTTATGACGACGTCGGTCAGGTATGGATGGATGAACTGTACCAGGGAATCCCCCAGTCCAACCATGTTCCTCCCACCCTTCATGGTGCCAAACACAGACCAGAGAATCTCCCTATGATAAACCAGGAAAAACTTTTTCATTTTCAAAGTCTATGAGTTAAAATTTTAAGAAATGGCTAGGTCATTCTAGGGTTGACATGTGAGTATGTAGCTCTTGGTCATCAAGTCAGCTGATGGAAACAGGAACTCTGAGCATAATGGGGGTCCACATGATTCTGGAGCAAGGTGGAGATGTGTCTCCCGCAGAGTAGGGGGAAGCCCCTCCGCAGTAAGGCCCCCCATGGCCGGGGCCCAGTGGGTCGTGCCTCATGCTCCTGTGGTCAGCTCACCGTCCCCATCTCGTCTCAGGTGGACGGCTTGGCTCCCAGGGAAGCTCCAGTGGAGGGCTTCTGGTTCTTCTCTGCAAAGGACAGTTGCTTTAGAACAACAGCAGCATCAGTGGCACCTGGGAGCGCGCTAGAAAGGCCCAGTCTGTGGCACCCCGAGCCAGGAAATGAGGGAGCTGTGTGTTAACAAATCTGATCCTTCACGGCACACAGTCCCTCAGAAAAGGCCACACAAGGGCTCCCAAGAGAACGACATGGGGGTTCTTGGGGTTCACAACTCCCTGCTACGATCTTGGGGAACCCTTTCCAGAAGATTCATAGAATATGCTAGTATATCAAAGGCTACAAACAGTTCCATGTCAAAGAAGCTGTTTAGCCTGTTGAACAAGGTTTTACAAATATATCAGAACATGAAACTCATCTTCATTCTTTTACTGTTTTTTTTTTTTTTTAATAGTGAAAACTTTTATATTTAGAATTAGCCAGCTGGACTCAGTTTAGATGATCCCAGTTTTGTTGGCAGCATCCAAAGCATCATAGTCGGGAGCCAGTTGAATGTTTGCCTTCTTCTCTCCATCAGGCCTGATCAGGGAGCTGAGCTTAGCCACGTCAAGGTCGTAGAGCCTCTTCACAGCCCATTTAATCCGGTGCTTTGTTGGCCTTGAGGCCCACAGTTAACACCAGCATGCCGTTGTCTCCTATTTTCTTCTGGTGACTCTGCGGGGAGGGGAATTTGGTGACAGTATAGTGGTTGTTCATTTGTTTCTCCTAGGCCCGCTCTTCTGAAGATATTTGGGCTGCCTCCCAAGCCACAGTGCTTTGGGCCACAGGAAGGTGGGTGACATCTGGATCTCCGTTCTTGTGGCTGTGGGCACCTTTCAACCCTGCTTTCCTGGCCCTTGAAGCCTTTGCTTTGGCTTCAGCTTTGGGAGGGGCAGGGGTTTCCTTCTTCTTGAAAAGGCTACTCTATTTTTTAAAAAGATGTTTAACTTGATTTTAGAAAATTTTTCATTTGCTTTCTTATTTGCTTGTGTGGCCTTACTCATGGATGGCTAGATTGATCAATAAATAGAGACATATGGTCAGGATTATTTTCTAACTCCCATCTCTGCTCCAGTCTCGATTTCAAGTTCCCACTCTGACTGGTGTTACCTGGATCAGTGTCTTTCCCCTGTGGCCAGAACACCAAATTCAAATTACACCAAAGTTTCCCCTTGGGAATGAGGGTAGTATTAAAAAAAATCTCAATACAAGTGGAGCAGTTCATCTTAATAGGCTGTGCTATGAAATATGTTAAAGTTAAAATATAAAAAGCCTGTTTACACAGATCTTCATGTGTGATGCGAGGAGACCAGATGAATGTTTTATGAAAGGTAACACTGCATCCACAAATAATAGAGTACCTTTGCCCAGAGCTAATGCCATGCAGGCTACAGTCCATGGGATTGCAAAAGAGTTGGACATGACTCAGCAACTAACAACCATAACAGCAATGCTCTGCACTCAAGCTGAATTGCAGCTAGTAATAGCCTCTTCATCACACACAATGAAGGTGAAAAGTTTGAAAAGTGAAGTGAACCAAAAGTTCATATGGTTTTTTAAAAACCGGCAGCTGACAAGATTCTGTGCTGGTGTAACAAATTTTGCCCTTGAAGTGATCCTGGGAGAACTTTCATGTTATTAATAAATTAAAAATAGTGTCTTCGATCTCTGTATCCTCATATCAGAATAAACATGCCAGAACATATAAAGCAGATCTCACAGAAAGATAGTCTCCACACCTCTCCACCAAATTTAGTCCCAGTTGTAGAAAACACCTTGATATTTACGGGTTGATCGTGAGGCTGTGAGATTCACAATAGCTCCAGTAGGTGGCATCAGCCACACTCTTGAAAAGGTTGAATCAGATGATTTAATTAAGGAGCAAAACCAATGCTTCCTTCTCTAATGCAGGGACGAGGATTCTGGCCAGATCGCTGACGGCTTAATTGCTGACTTTATGCCACTGACTTTCAAATAGGGTTTAACAAGCTTTCTTATTTCATTCCCGTAAGGAATTCAAGAACAGCTTGCTCTAGCTTTCTTAGTCACAGAAGTCTCCCTGCCATTCATGTCCTCAACTGTGAAAACTTTTTTCACGGAGAAGAGAGGCTGGATGGGGTGTCAGGCCAAGTCACCACGGTCGAGTGTTAAGTGTCACCACAGGCTTCTGGGCGACAGACTCCAGTGGAAGCCGCCAAATGCATCTACTCACACAGAGAACGGAAGACAAGAAACCGGACCAGCTGGCAGCGAGGGGGAAGAAAGCCCCGAGTCACCAGACCTCTCACTGGGGACGACGTCAAGATCAGAGAAGGAGAATGCATAAGGTTTCCAAGGTGTCTCACGTGGGTCAGCTTTTCTAACTTTTTTGGATTTCATACCTAGCTGATGGTCTAGAGTTCATGAAATGCTCACTTAGGGTTTCTTGGCTGTGTTCTCCCTCGCTGCTCACCAGGCACTTAAATGGGACCACAGCTATTCCGTTAATGACCTCTGGAGAACCAGAGATTTGCTACACTCACACCAACAGCATGACCTTTCTTGGAAGAATTCATCATGGTATCTTGTTTGCCTTAAATGGTCACAATTATGCCCTAAATTTAGATGACGTGAGAAAGAAAATTTCTCTCCCATACATTTAAAGTTTGTTCTTACCCACTCCGGAAATAATCATTCAATAATTTCCCTACACACCAACTGAGCAAGAAATGAGCATAAGTACTTGATATCCAGCGCGTCTGTGAGCCTCTCAAATCTTGGTTAAAAAGGAATTGACTCACGTTAATGAAAATCCACCCGTTATACTTTACAGTTGCTTACAAGTGAAGGTATTGCTTCTTCATCTTCACGGCTTCATGTTGGATTAAAGGGTGTCACCCAAGCATCCTTAGCTGTGGCCCCACTTGCTGTAACAAAAAGACTTAAAAGAAATATCTAAAAGTGTGTTTTGGGTTATTTCTTTGTTAAGGTTTACACAGACCAGTAGCCTTCCCTTTCTTGACAACCTTCTTTTCCTTTAGCAGACTAGGTATGGAAGCAGCAGAGAGCGAGCTCACAGAGCCTCCCAGTCCACCTGAGGAGGACGCTGCTGTCTGTGGTGAAGGAGCGGCCTTTCTGGGCTGTGTCCTCTAGCCAGACTTGGCCTAGTGAGTGCCAGTGGCTTGTGACTTTGCTTCCAAAGCAACACAAGGGAAAAGGAACTCTGTGAGTTCCAAGTAACTGGGAGCATGTGGGCACAGTGTGTATGCTTATGCTGGCTCTGTCTCTGGCAGATTCTGGTCTGGATCCTTCTGAGTTAAGCAGAAGGCTAAGAAACAGCAGCTGTGCCTCCAGCCAGGCCCACTTTTCTGAATCCACTTATTAGAATTTATCCCATGATAAATAATATACTTCTTAATGTTACGGAACCTGGGTCCAGCTGCTCACTGCTCAAAAGCCAGTAAAAAGGCCAGACTGGTAGAAATGAAAGTTTGCTTTCTTTTGGATGCCAGCAACCGGAAGGGAGGGGGTCAGGAGATAGGGTACACTTCTGTCCAAAGGCCAACTCCTCCTCCCTGCAATCAGGGGACAAGAGCTATTAAAGCTCTATTAAAGACAGAAGGGGGGTGGGGCAGATGCAGAAACAGCACAGTCAGCTCTGACTGTCATCTTGAAATTGGTCATTGGTGGCCTAACCAGCATGGTTGTTTGAGGCACAGTTAATCCTCAGTCCCAGGGTTGGTTTGTTTCCATTTACTTGAGGCCAATTCTTGGAATTGTGGCAGCTTATGTCACAGCTACAGTCTGTCCATCGGGTAGTAAACTTCTCCCACTTGGTGGGATTTTCAGTATCTGTAAGACAGCTCATAGGATACGGCTCACAATATTCTCTTTAATCCTTGAGAAGCAACTAAAGGTCCCTGAATTTGCTTAAAGACTAAACTATTATTATTTGGTTTCCTTATACTGTTTTCCCTTGTTTCTGCATGTTTTCACTTCTCTGATTAAACTTATTCTTTGGCTAAAGTTTTTTTCACAGACCTATGGCAGGGTGAGAACAGGACCAGGGGTCCTGCTCCATTTCGCTAAGTAGTTATATTCCCAATTTCATTGTTGCTGTTGTTGTTTAGTTATAAGTCTTGCCTGGCTCTTTGCAATCCCATAGATTGTAGCCACCAGGTTCCTCTGTCCACGGAATTTTCTAAGCAAGAATACTGGAGTAGGTTGCCATTTCCTTCTCCAGGGCATCTTCCCAACCCAGGACTGGAACCCATGAATCTTGCATTGGCAGGTGGATTCTTTACCACTGAGTTACCAGGGAAGACCCTCCCAATTTCACAGGGAATGCATAAACTGATTTATGGTTTGAATAACATAGATAAAATAAAGACCAAGGGAGCAGGGTAATGAGAGAGTGAAACAATGGCAGTATTTTATGGTAGTGGTGATGGAAGCAGAGTACTTGGGCAACAGATCTACTCAGGGATTACATGGAATCAACTGAATTATGAGTGAAGAACTAATATGCTTCTTCTTAATACTTACATTTAAGTTCAAAACATTCCCTAAAATATTTCAGTGTGGTAAATCTGTGGGCTGGGGAGATGTGGCAACATTGTATATCCTGTGTTTATTTAAGATGAAAATAACTTGAGGAATTAGATCGTCTGATTTATTTTTTTTATTTTTGCAAATGAGAACCAAGGCCAAGAGAAAGGAAATGACCCCTCTAAGACCGTACAGTAATGTTGGAGCCTGGGCCATAAAAATCATCCCACTTTCCTCCTTATAGCTCCTTGATTTCTCTCCACCTTCCACAGTCCACTGTGTGTTTAGATATTCAGTATTTATCAGGGGTCATGAAATACATTTCACCCTACTGTAAGGGTAGCACCGATCTGATGATGCAAGGGGAGCTGAGTCCACGCGCCTGTGTCATCTCGGATAACAGGCAGGCTCCACCAGGTTCTCAGCCTTTGGTGGTCATCCTCTCCCCACAGCTCAGGTCTCTTGATCCTGACTGACCTTAGGGCTCTGGCTCAATTGTCTGAGACTCTAAAAATTTCCTTTGCCAGGACAACTTTGGTTTTGCATCCAGTTCTGACAACTCAGTTTCTGTGATTGTCTCAAGACTGAGTCCCTACCATTGTTACAAACTGTCCCCTCCTTGGGTCCCTGTGCCAGAATCCCTGCTTCTTAATGCCCCGTGTCCAGTGGATACTGCCTTCCTTTTTCCAGACCTTGCTGGTTCAAGTTCCGGTCCTTTCCTCAGCCCAGGGGCTGGACCCCACTACTTACTGGCTGCCCTCTTCCTTCAGTGAAGACATACATATTGGGAAAAACGCATAGAACTATCTCAACTTTGTTTGATTCATCCTGAATGCTTTATATTTTTCTTCCCCCTCTCACTCTCAGCCATCCAGTGGGCTTCTTCAGGAAAAAAACATAGATTCAGCTACAAAGACGTGCACATTCACAGCACCTGAGTGCCCACTCCATCGGCCCTCTGGACATCTCAGCACAAAAGCCAACCACAGCTGTCTGTCGGACAGAAAGACATTTTCCTCTACCCTTCTAGGTTCTTCTGGCTGGTGTAAGAATTAAGTTGATGTGAGACAGATTAAAAGAAAGCAAAACAAAAGCTTAATAACATATACACATGAGAGAGACAAGGGAGAACTGAGCAACTCATCTGCAATGAAGGAGACCCTGGCTCAGTCCCTGGGCTGGGAAGGTCCCCTGGAGAAGAGACAAGCTACCCACTCCAGTATTCTTGGGCTTCCCTGGTGGCTCATAGGGGAAAGAATCTGATCACAATGCAGGAAACCTGGGTTCAGTCCCTGAGCTGGGAAGATCCCTTGCAGAAGGGAATGGCTGCCCACTCCAGTACTCTTGCCTGGAGAATTCCATGGACAGAGGAGCCTGGCAGGATACAGTCCATGGGGTTGCAAAGAGTTGGACACAACTGAGTGACTTTCACTCACTTCACATAGCTGCTTTACAATGCTGTGTTAGTTTCCGCTGTACAGAAAAGTGAAACAGCTATCTGTTTATATATATCCCTTGGGCTTCCCTGGTGGCTCAGAGGTTAAAGCGTCTGCCTGCAATGCGGGAGACGTGGGTTCGATTCCTGGGTTGGGAAGATCCCCTGGAGAAGGAAATGGCAACCCAGTCCAGTATTCTTGCTTGGAGAACCCCATGGACGGAGGAGCCTGGTGGGCTACAGTCCACGGGGTCGCAAAGAGTCGGACACGACTGAGCGACTTCACTTTCACTTTCCTCTTTTCTGGATTTCCTTCCCATTTAGGTCACCACAGACACTGACAATGGTTGCCTGTGCGACAATAGTTCTCATTATTTATCTATTTTACACATAGTATCAATAGTGTTTATATATCCATCCCAATTTCCCAGTTCACCCCCCATCCCCTCACTTCTACCTTGGTATCTATGTGTCTGCTCTCTACATCTGTCTCTCTATTTCTGCTTCATAAATAAGATCACTGATACCATTTTTCTAAATGTCACATATATGTGTTAATACATAATCTTTTTCTTTTTGTGATATTGCATTCTGTATGAAGCATCTAGGTCCATCCATATCTATGCAAATAGCACAGTTTCATTCCTTCTTATGACTGATTCATTCCTCTGCTGATGGACATTTAGGTTGCTTCCATGTCCTGGCTGTAAATAGTGCTGCAATGAACATGGAAGGGCATGTATCTTATAGAATTATGGTTTTCTCTGGGTATATGCCTAGTAGTTGGATTGCTGGGTCACAGGGTAGTTCTATTTTAGCTTTTTAGGAACCTCTTTACTTTTCTCCATAGTAATTTTATCAATTTACATGTCAATGGAATACATTTTAACAAGATTTATGGGAGGAAATACATTTTCTTTACTAGATATATTAAAATGTATCCATATTTCCTCAGTATGCACAAAGCCTGGAGGGAAGACTCAGAGGCTTCTAAGTTGCACAAAAGAGTAGCCAGTCATCAAGGACTTCTCCCATGGAAAGGGAGGTCTGGGGGGGATGGCAGAGGCACTGCACTCTGGGGTGCCTCCCATCTGAGCCTGAAATCCTGCTGGACCCTCAGGGAGGGCTTGAGCAGAAACTGTTGACACCCAGCCCTTTCCTAAACCTATTTCTTCCTGTACTTATACAACTTAACCATCACAGGCCCGGTCAGCCGAAGCACAAGGCAGCTAATTTTTCCAACCATGTGCCTGACTTGATTTCTGCATCATATTTGAGTCAAGTCTGAGCATTCACACTGTAGCTAAACAAGCCAAATCCTCTGGCTTTCACCCATTGTTTTAAAGCCACATGGAGTAGATGTAGTCATCTCATAGACAGCACATGGACGTGGCCACACCCTTAGGTTACAGAATTGCAGGTGAGTCTCATACTCCCTGGAGGATATGTTGACCTATTTCTGCCCCCTCCAACCCCAGCTCTCAGGTGAGGATAGGAACTCCCAATCCCTCCTCCTTGGAAAAAGAAAGAAGATGGATTGAGGTATTCCTTTTGGTGATATAATCATTGATGATTCTTTACTTAGTGAAGATGAATTAAGACTTTTGACCTGGGGAGCAAAACACGGCCTGTAAAAATATGGTTTCATACCAGCTGAATGCTGTTACTGAACATGAAATCATGATAATCAGAGTTGAGTCAAGCTTGACAAAGCCTCTTGGATTATGCCCTCCAGTAGAATTCTCACAGTTGAAGCTCTCAAAGATTGGCAAGCTCACCACTGATAAGACTGTCTTCTCAATTTCTTAGACTAAGATTTAACTCTTAGGGTGCATGCATGCGTGCTCAGTCATGTCTGACTCTTTGCAACCCAAGGGACTGTAGCCCGTCAGGTTCCTCTGTCCATGGGGTTTTCCAGGCAAGAATACTGGAGTGGGTTGCCATTTCCTTCTCCATTTATTTCATTACTTCCTCCTAAACTAAACAAAGTAATTTCACATATTTTGCAGCCTAATTTTGCTTACTGAGGTTGTGGGTATATTTCTCAGGAAGGAAATTAAGTTAGATTTAGGAGTAAAACTGTGCCAAGTTACTTAGGCAAGAAGTTTCACTAATCAGCGCCAGGACATGAAACTGAGCCCACGTAAAACCAAGTTTTCCTGCAAGTTTATGATTAATCTCTTTATTAAAAACTTAAGTATTCCCTTTCTTGTCTGACCCCTGTTACTCTCAGGATTGAGGAGTATCAAAGGAAAATGCAAATTGAAATCAAGAGGCACCCTGAAGGGCCTTCTTGGGTACAAAAACCCCTCCATGTTCTGCATTTCTTGTTTGTATTAAAAGATTTTGGTCTCCTAGGCCTTCCCTGAGTTACAGAGAACAGACTCAAGCAGTTAATAATTAGAAAGGAAGAGTCACAGGACTCCTGGATCCCAGGGAAGGGATACAGGTAACAATCTGATGCATGTCTTCGAATTGTTCTGCAGAAACTAGCTCCCACCCAGTGGAATGTGGTGACTACATGCTGGACACAAGACCTCAGATGGAACTAGAAGACTGATGATTGAGATTCCCAAAATATCACCCTGCTACTTCACCACTAACCAATCAGAAGAAGCGCCACAGGCTGATCAGGCATCCTACGACCCTCTCCTCTAACACTCTTTGAAAACCCTTGCTAAAAGCCATCTAAGGAGTATGGGGTTTTGAGCATGAGCTTCCCATTCTCCTTGCCTGGCACCCTGCAAATGAACCCTTGCTTTGCTGCAAATAGCTGCTGTCAGAATTCGACTCTCTACACTGTGGGCACAGGCCCCTTGCTTGGCAACAGACACATTTAGTCAATCATGTGAATTGACTCATAGGTTACAATTCTAAAACATCAGGTGATTTGATCTATACAATTTTATGATTAGGAAATTAAACAACTTCCACAGCAGAAGGGTGGTGCTAGTGATAACTCGCCTGCCAATGCAGTAGACACAGGAGACAGAAGTTTGATCCTGGGTCAGCAAGTTCCTCTGGAGGACAGCCTGGCAACCCCCTCCAGGATTCTTGCCTGGGGACTCTCATAGACAGAGGAGCCTGGTGGGCCCCAGTCCACAGGGTCACAAGGAGTTGGACATGACTGAAGCAAATTAGCATGCATGCATGGCAGAACAGGCCTCTGATCACTGGGAACACAACTGGTGGGGAGAGGGAGAGTAGTTTGGGAAAGAGCATGTCTTTGAAATCGATAGGGTTTCCCTTCTCACTCTCAAAGAAAGGACAAAAAGTTCCAGTGATTTCCCCTACACAGCTCCTCTCTGGGGTGGTATAGTGCCACTGTAATCCCCATGCACTGAATTAAGGAAAGTAAGACAAGTGCTCATCCTCTGTCTACAGCACTGAGTGATTTCTGTCCTCACCTGCAACAAAGGACAGGGGCTCCAGTGTTTCCTCCCATGGCTGATGGTCCCCACAAGGGGTGGTTCTCACGGCCCTGTCCATGTGAGGAGGGAGCTGGATGGCATCACTTTGGGGCCAGGGCCAACTGTTCAGTCTTGAACGAATTTGGCCTTCTGCTTTAGAGACAGTCATGTTGACTACAAAGCTCCCCAGGCTATGGTTATTCTGACTCAGAAACACCCTTGTACATGATATGCTACTCACTGGCCTAGAGGAGGGTTTGCCAAGTAGGAGCAGGGAGTTACAAGGGGCAAGGAGGAATGGAAGGGGAAATGAAAGGAGAGGGGGGGCTTTTGGAAATAGAAACTGTATGTCCTTTACAGCTAGTTACCCTGCCATAATTGCTGCACAGAAAGGACACTTGGGAAATGCATCTGCCCAAAACAGGGCACAAATTAAACAGTATAGATGTGTAATATTTGTCTGGGGTGTGTGTTCCCGGCAGGGGCAGTGTTGCAAACATCCAGTCTATTCACCTCCAGTGTGGGCCACAGGAAGACTGTAAATATCCTTCCAATCTTTTCCTATCTCTAGGGCTAAGCTCTGTGCAGAGGGGGGTTCGGCTTCCATCACTGGGGATTATTGGTCAGATTATCTCACTCTGAATGACCCAAGGAATCATCAAGTAACAAAGCAGAAGGAAGAATGCGGGTTCCTGGTAGCTCAGCTGGTAAAGAATCCACCAGCAATGCAGGAGACCCCGGTTTAATTCCTGGGTTGAGAAGATCTCCTGGAGAAGGGATAGGCTACCCACTCCAGTATTCGTGCCTGGAGAATCCCACGGACAGAGGAGCCTGGTGAGCTACAGTCCATGGGGTCACAAAGAGTCAGACACGACTGAGCGACTAACCACACAGCACACAGGAAGAGTGGAGGCACAGTACGTTCACATATTGCCATTTAGGGCTGATTTATTGCATAGAAAAGCATTTTCCATATCTTTCATACTGAGATATACTTTGTCCTCTGCTTTAGTTTTCAGTAGTCCTTTAAAATCTATTTCTTTACCGCCTGTTGACTTTACTGTACTGATACCTTTAGAAGAGTTCTGTTATTACATGGTGACTAAGCCAGTAGCCATATTGAAAAGCAGAGACATTATTTTGCCATCAAAGGTCCATCTAGTCAAGGCTATGGTTTTTCCTGTGGTCATGTATGAATGTGAGAGTTGGACTGTGAAGAAGGCTGAGCACCGAAGAATTGATGCTTTTAAACTGTGGTGTTGGAGAAGACTCTTGAGTCCCTTGGACTGCAAGGAGGTCCAACCAGTCCATTCTGAAGGAGATCAACCCTGGGATTTCTTTGGAAGGAATGATGCTAAAGCTGAAACTCTAGTACTTTGGTCACCTTATGCAAAGAGTTGACTCATTGGAAAAGACTCTGACGCTGGGAGGGATTGGGGGCAGGAGGAGAAGGGGACGACAGAGGATGAGATGGCTGGATGGCATCACCGACTTGGTGGACTTGAGTCTGAGTGAACTCCAGGAGTTGGTGATGGACAGGGAGGCCTGGCATGGTGCGATTCATGGAGTTGCAAAGAGTTGGACATGACTGAGCGACTGAACTGAACTGAACTGAAGCCAGTACACACTTCATAGAGGAAACATAACGCTTTGACAAATGGATCTTGTATTTCATTTGTAGTTTTTCATATGACCTATTTGGGGAAGAACAGAAACTAATGTACTATTAGTTCAGTTCAGTTCAGTCGCTCAGTTGTGTCCGACTCTTTGCAACCCCATGAATCACAGCACGCCAGGCCTCCCTGTCCATCACCAACTCCAGGAGTTCACTCAGACTCACGTCCATCAAGTCAGTGATGCCATCCAGCCATCTCATCCTCTGTCGTCCCCTTCTCCTCCTGCCCCCAATCCCTCCCAGCGTCAGAGTCTTTTCCAATGAGTCCAGTCTTCGCATGAGGTAGCCAAAGTACTGGAGTTTCAGCTTCAGCATCATTCCTTCCAAAGAAATCCCAGGGTAAATATTACTATAGAGAAGAGCTTTAAAACAAACACATGGTTAATTAGTACCCCAGACCTTGCTCTGCTTGCAGCATTTCTTGCGGTAGCATGTTTCATTTATTCACCACCCTGGAAGAAGTTTTGTCATCAAGCTTTAGTTCCAGTAACTATAACATTATCCTAAGGATTCAGAGGAAGATAATGCCGAGGCATATAACCCACTGTCTAGTGTCACTCTGATACTGCTCCTGTTCTCAGTGGGCGTTCATTAAGTGTCCCTTACTTCATCTTTAAGCCTAGGTGAATAAGTGAGACAGATGGAACCCTGCAACTCATTAGTAATTAGAAAATTATGATCTATTAGCTTTTAATGACTGAACAGGAGGGCTTGGCGAAGTCCTATCCAACCCTCTAAAAGCAGCTGGAATGTCACTGCTTGATGAATTTAGCTGGAGTTCAGCTACAATTGAATCCTCCCTCTTCTGAACTTGCAAAGCACATTACTTTCCTTATAGTATTTCTATCTCTTACTGCCCGCACAAGTGGGCATTGGGATTGAGTGTTGTGCTAAAGCGATGCGTTTTATACAGAAGGTTCTGATTAAATGTTGGTCAAATTGAACTGAAGTCTGACCCTGACACAGTACTAGGGCCTTCACATCACACACAGGTTCTGTAACACAAGGATTGTGCTAATGTTTTGGAACGAGTGAGTGCTGTAACAGAAATCCTGTCCTGAGCAGTGTCGTCACTGACACGCTTAACATCAAACTTCTGTGGGGGCCTTGATTCCCATAGATTGTCACACTGTCCTGGGCTACTTACCTCTTCCACTAGGAAATTCTTGAGGGTAGAGAGTGTGTTTCCTTACCCCTTTTCATCGCTGACCCTTTATCTCTATCTCCAGTGCCAAGGCTGCTACAGCACACGTGAATGCACAGCACAGGACTCGTGACTGCACCGAACTGTACTTCTGGTTGAAGTAATTCACGCCTCAAATGCTTGCCATGTGATTTCAACAGAAATCATGAGCATCCTGTAGAGACCACAATTTCAGGTCCCCTGGACAGCTGTGTTTTCCTAGTTGCTCAGCTCAGAGACTTTATCCCTCAGGTCTTTGAACTTTGGGGGGATGGCAGCACTTGACACTGTTGACACCCTCCCCAGTTTTGAAGGTCATGGGACCCGGGATTTCTGTGAAGGTGCAGGTAGCTGGCACTTCTCTTAGCTCTGTTAGTTCTGAGATTTTTTTTCCCTTCTTTCATAAATGTTCCCCAGGTTTCTTTTATCAGCTCTTTTCCATTTCTCCTAGTAGTCTTGCAAACTTTGGCTGCCTGATGCACTTCTTGAGCTTCAAATGACTCTTCCCTGAAAAGATAGTCTTGTAAACATATATCTCTACCCTAATCTCCATCCAACTTCTCAGTTCCTGCTGGCCCTCTCCATTCAAACATCCTGCTGGGGACTTTCCTGGTGGTACAGTGGATGCGAGTCCACCTGACCGTTCAGGGGACTCAGGTTCAATCCATGATCTGGGATGATCCCACAGGCTATAGAGCAACAAAGTGCATGCACCCTGACTCCTGAGCCTGTGCGCTGGAGCCCACAAGCTGCAACTGCTGAGCCCACGTGCTGCGACGGCTGAAGCCTGTGTGCTCAGAGCCCATGCTCTGCAACAAGAGCAGCCGCCGCAATGAGAAGCTTGCGCATCACAGCTAGAGAGCAGCCCCTGCTTTCTGCAATTAGACAAAGCCCGTGCTAGAAACCGAGACCCACTGCAACCAAAACTAAAAGTAATGAAATAAATAAAATACTGAAAGAAGTCTTACTGACACACCAAACGTCACCAAGCAAGAGCGTGCATGACTGGCCCCAGTTTGCTCCTTGGATGTCATTCACCTTTTACCATTTATCCTCTCATTTATTTACTGCCTTTCAGATATGCGGATGCCTTTCTGTTCTTTAAATACTTCCAGCTCATTTCTGCCGCTGGGTATTTCCAATTGCTCTTCCTTCTTGGAGCCCACTTCCCCTGGGTTGTCATACAGCTGGCTTCTTATTCCCTACCAGCCCAGCCTGCTTCCTTCTCCCACAGCAGGCTGTTCTGTTTTCTCCAGAGGATCACCATTCTGAATGAATGTATCACATGTTCATTTAGAACAGAGATTCTGTGAAGACAGACTGTCTTTGTCACACTGAAGCCTTAGCTCAGGGCCAGGCACACATTAGACATTTGTTGGTAAACTGTGCATTAGGAAACCTGGGGTTTCGTCCTAGACCTTTTATTGACCAGCTGTAAGCCCTTGGACAGTTCATTTTCCTCCATGGACAGCAGTTTTTTCCATCTACAAAAGATAGAGCACTTTCCCCAGCATCTCTCCATGCATTATTAAGATGCCCACTTAGATATGTTAGAAGTGGGGAAGTAATAAGAGCAGGGCGAGTAGGGAAGCTCTGGGAGCCTCCTACCCAAGCCCACCAAGAATAGCTTTGCTTTTATTTTGCTTAACATATTGATCTTACACTTAGAATTTCATCCGAACAAAGTTTTATGCATTAAAATTAAAAATAAAAAATTACTAACTTTGATCATTGTGAGGCAACTTCTGTCTTGAATTATGACTATGTCCAAAGTAGAATTCATCCTTCCTGTCCTCCTACAAGCCGGTTTGAGTTTCCTATTCCTCTATTTGGTATTGTCACACAAATTCAAAGCTTCAGAGTTATTTTTGATGGTTCCTCCTTCTTCCCCTCCCTTACCCAACCTGGTGCCTAACTGTTCTAAATGCCTTTCTCTTTTTAATTTCCATTCCCCAGGGAAGAAGGCCCCGCTTAAGCCCTAGGATCTGATAACTTCTTACTTGGACTCTTGCACATTTTACTTGGACTTCTGCACTGCTCTCCCTGTATTCTGCACTGAGAGTCCTATCCCCACAGACTACTAACTGATTTTTCTAACTAGAATTCTAGTAGTTAGTCTTTTGAAAACCTTCAGTGTCTTTTTATTGCCAATGAAATGAATCCAAAGAACGTGCCCTGGAGCCTTTCTTGCACATGGCGCTATTCATGTCTGCCTGTCCACAGCCCTCTTCTCCAACACAGGGGTCTCTGTTTTCTGAGACCTGGGATCCCTCTCCCGGCTGAAGCACCTGGCCAGACCTCTAAAAAGTCACCCTGGCAAAACAGCTTTGTCTAAGAGGTGTTTTAAACTGGATGACAGTTGACTGACCAATCTGATACTTTCTCTTTGGAAATTTAAATGCAAGATTTGACAGAATTTCCAACATTAGGATGGAAAAGAGTGAAGAGAAACATAGAGAAGAGGCATTGGACAGAAGCCACGAGGCAGGAAAAGGCATGAGACTGTCAGGCAGAGAGCAAAGGGCCTTGACGGCAAGGGTAGAAGAGGACATGGAGATAGAACGTGACCGATCCATCTGATGGACCCCTGGTGGATATACCACCTCCACCTCTGCAGCAGCCTGGCGGAGCAGGGACCAGAACCTGCTCCAGGGCCGGGGCTGCGGCGCACTGCGCCCTCCTGACGGCACTGGGAAGCAAGCCGAATGGACGTTCTTGGTGCGGGACCAGCTCGCTTCGCTGCCTGCCCCGGCCTCCATCTTCATGGAAACAAAACAAGATGTTCCTGATCAACAGCAGAGCCCTAACTTGACTCCCTCTTTGTGGTGTGCTGATCAAACTCCCCAGGATATTGTTTCCTAAAGATCTGCTGTGACTTCTGCCAATAAAAGTGCTGGCTGAAAGCCCCTTGTCCTCCTCCCACGGAGAGCAGGAGGCCCCTGACTCCCCGATGCCAGGTTATGTGTGTCTCTCTTTTCATTACGCGCTCGCCCAGTTTCAGGTCTTTCTCACCCGCTGTGCTGGGCGCAGCACACCTGGTCACATCAGGCAAAAGTCATCTCCTTCTAAACCCAGCACTTAGCCCATCTAGCTTGGCCTTTACTGCACTTTGCGTCTCTCTCGGGGCTCTTTGAGTGTGAGAAATACAGAACTCAACTCTGCCTAAGGGGTCTGAGTAGTTCACAGAACTGAAAGAAATGCTAAACTCCTAGATATCAGAAAGGTCAACTTCTAGCCCAGCCCTGATATCTCAAGAGAAGGAATCCAGGCTTTCCCTAGGCAGTGTCACTGAAATGATTCTCCTTAACTGCTTCCACTGTATGTCAGTCCACTAGAGAGCCGATCTCCAGCAGAAGAGACTCGCCTTCTCCCAGTTTAGGGCCCCTGGCTCCCCTTGGTAGGGGCGAGTGGCGGTGGGCTTAGACTGGACAGACAGTTCCACAGCACAATCAGCCCATGTGGGAAAGAAAAGAGAATCTAAGTAAAGGAGGACACTTTTTACTAAAAGAAAGAGGAGAGGATGTTGTGCAGGCAAACACACAAAACAAAAACAGATGTGCAGAGCACACACTCTTCTATTTCACAATTATTTGCAAAGTCGTCTTTGTCTCCTGAATGCAAGTAATACATTTTCCTCTCGAGGGCAGGGTTCATTTATTACTTTTGCTTGATCCTCTGATAAACACAATATTATTAATATCTAATATTTATTGAGCACACACAGTGACACTATGTTGAGTGTCTTATGTCCATTATGTGATTTCCTCAGCAGATGTTTAAAGTAGATGTCTTATTAAGCTCACTTTGTAGACAAGAAAGCCATAACATGAAGAGATTTCCTAAAATACAGCCAGTAAGAAATAGAACAGGGTTTGAAGCTTGGTCTGTGTGACCAGCTTGTCTGTGTGAACCCCTAAACTTGGGCTCCTAACCACTCTGACATATTGCCTCTACATTACATGACATGATTGATGCATATTCTTCATAAAAATAGAGTCCATGCTTCTACAGAATATCTTTTGACAGTTTATGCAGTGCTGACATAGCATCTCAAGCTAAGACTTAAAAGAGCTGGAAGAGACTTAGAGAAAACCTACCAAGAGGCAGAATGATAGCAGAGAAATGGCTGGTGAAGGGAAGCCTAAGAAAAATCGTGATCCTCACGTGAAAAACTCCAAAGTACCTGGTCAGGCCAAGCCCAGTGCTTGATAGACTAAGCAAAAGCCAAAGTAGGGAAAAATAAATGAGACTTTTTATGAGGACTTTTTGTAGACTGAAAAGTTCTGTGTATAGAGAAGATTTGGTTATTTTTTCTCTGTGTGCTAAGTTGTTGCAGTCGTGTCTGATTCTTTGCTATCCTGTGGACTGAGCCTGCCGGGCTCCTCTGTCCACGGGATTCTCCAGGTGAGAACACTGCAGTCTGTTGCCATGCCCTCCACTGGGGGATCTTCCCAACCCAGGGATTGAACACGTGTCTCTTATGTCTCCTGCATTGGTGGACAGATCCTTTAGCACTAGTACCACCTGGGAAGCTCCACTTTTATTCTAACCTATAGAAAATATTGGAATGTAAAAGTAAAACCAACAAGTTTTAAATAAGTTTACACGTTCACACAAAGGCCAAGGCATTCTGTGGCTACCCTCGTCTTGCAGGCTCAAGTTGGTGGGGTTGGTGGATGCCTGGATGCTGCTGACTGGGCTGGAGGGAACTTCAGCTTGCCTCCCTTTGGCAATCCTCATGTTTTCAGTGTGACTACTCCACAAACAAGAGAAACTGCAGGCACATCTTCTTTTATTGAACTTCACAGATATTGTGCTTTTCATAAACTGAAGATTTGTGGCAGCCCTGCATTAAATAAATCTTTCAGCACCATTTTTCAAACAGCATTTGCTCATTCTTGTTTCTTTTGGGTAATTCTTGCAATATTTCAATCTTTTTCATCATTTTCGTATTTGCTACTGTGATTTGTGATCAGTGATCTTTTGTTTCACTGCTATGAGTCACTGAAGGTCCAGATGACAGTTAGCATTTTTTAGCAGCAAACTATTTTTATTTAAGGTATGTACATTGTTTTTTGAGACAGTGCTATTGCATACTTAATAGACTACAGTATACTGTAAGTGTAACTTTTATATGCACTTCAGTTCAGTTCAGTTCAGTTGCTCGGTTGTGTCTGGCTCTTTGCAACCCCATGGACTGCAGCAAGCCACGCCACCCTGTCCATCACCAACTCCTGGAGCTTACTCAAACTCATGTCCACTGAGTCGGTGATGCCATCCAACCATCTCATCCTCTGTTGTCCCCTTCTCCTCCCACCTTCAATCGTTCCTAGCATCAGGGTCTTTTCAAATGGGTCACATCTTTGCATCAGGTGGCCAAAGTATTGGAGTTTCAGTTTCAGCATCAGTCCTTTCAATGAGTATTCAAGACTGATTTCCTTTAGGACAGACCAGTTGGATCTTCTTGCTGTCCAAGGGACTTTCAAGAGTCTTCTCCAAAACCACAATTCAAAAGCATCAGTTCTTTGGCACTCAGCTTTCTTTATAGTTCAACTCTCACATTCATACATGACTACTGGAAAAACCATAGCTTTGACTAGATGGAAATTTGCTGGCAAAGTAATGTCTCTGCACTGGGAAACTATAAAATTTGTGTGGCTCACTTTAGTGCAGTGGTCTGGAACCACACCCGCAATTATCTTTGAGGCTGTTTAAGTCACTGCTGGACACATCCACTGTAGGGACAAGTTTGCTGCAAGGAGATCTCAAATGAGTCATTCAGGTTCCTAGAATGCAGCGTGGGGACCGGAAGAAGACATCATGGGGAAAACTGGTCTGAAATGAATGGACTCCAAATACTTTTGTGAATCGAAGTGGCCAAATCCTTTGCACTGGCCACTAAAAGAAAGAGTCATGGTATGACTTCCTTCTGTGAACCATCAAGCGAGAGAAGTGAGAGCATCTCTGATGGCAAGGTTCCTCATGTCTAGAAAAGCAGTCCAAGAGAGGAGCACTGGTCCCATGGCAGTCAGTGGTTTTCTCCACATTCTGACTCAGCCTGTGCATATCCTCACTAAACTTCCATGGTGTCTTCAGGTTCTTCTTTGAGCAACAGGAAAATGAAATCATCCCTTTCATCTCATTCCCTGTAACACTTAATAGCAGCTTTCAAATTTTAGCATGTGCCTTAAATGGACTCTCATTTAAAATGCCTTTGGAGATTCTGATACAGTAGGTGTCAGTGGACCACATAGAAAGACACACAAATTCCCATTCTTGGTTGCTTTGAGCTGTTACTTCTCACCTGCTTATCGTTGTTGTTCAGTTGCTAAGTAGTGTCCAACTCTTTTGCAACCCTGCTTAAAAGTTGCTTTAATGAGTTGAACTTCCTGCTTGTATTTGGTGCATGCCTTACTTAGATCATAATCTTTGAGATTAAGAGCTGCATATTTTCTTTCTCCAATCCTCCTGAAGGCATATACCTCGCATGTTTACAATATGCACACACATTGCTGAGTGACCAAACGTTAACAGAAACTGTTCCTTTATGCCCACCTAACATGTGAATGTCAGGGCTGAGTTTGGGAAAGAATTTTCTTTGAGGTTGAAAGAACCAATAAAGAAAGAAATGCATAACATAGTATGAGTTTATACAGATGACTCAAACCACAATGGAAAAGACCCAGAATTTGAAATTTTAAAATCTGTTTTCTCAGAGGTGTCTTTAATCAGTTACTTTTACTTAGAATATTATCTGACAAGGTCAAAATACTGCTCCTTTCTATTTTATGGGGCACATGATCCCATATTATTGCTTTATTTATTTTTTTTTTTTTTTACTATTTTTCATTATTTTTATTAAGAATTAACGGAAAAACAAAATTTCACACAAGGTCTATATTAGTCTGGTGCAAACATATGCTGGAGGCCAAAGTCATGTAGTAGTCACTGGCATTTGTTCCTGGAAGAGAGAAGCATCTGGTCAGTTCCTCCTGACTTAGCAATGTGTCACTCCCTGCATAAACGCCATCAGTGGTGCCAGTTAGCCCTCTGGAGATAATCCCAGCTGTTCAATGTGGCTTACAGACGACACCCAACACGGCCCTATGCCCCTGACCCTCCAGCCTCCCATCTCCTCCTGGGACCTCCAGTCCCTCCTACCCCTCCCCCTTCCATTGCCCTCCCTGATCCAGCCATTGTTCTTTCCATCCCCTGAAGACACCATACTCTTTTTCCTCTTTGGCCTTAGCATATATGTTGATTTCCTCTTCAACTTTCAGAGCTAGTTTTGTGTCATTTCATCTGGGAAGCTTCCCCTGACCCCAGGTCTGGGTTAAGGGCATGAGCTTCCTTTTTACATCATAGCTTTAATTGCTTTTCTTTTTTTCTTCTTCCTGTATTTTCCACTAAGACTTTAAGCCCAAAGTATGGCAGGAAATGAAAGGCTTATTCACATATATATGTGTACATATATACATGTGTGTATATACATATAAATGTATACCACGTGTGTATACATATCCTTCCTGCTTGGTCCACCACCAATATTCGGAGTAGACTTGCTGTGACACAGTCTTGCTTCAGGAGTGATGAAGGCCCTTGTACTAATTGACTCCTTAGAAGTAGGCATCTTTACTTCTTTAGCTTTCTCTTCAAGGAGTGACTCAACTTTTAATGTGTGCTTGCATTGATTCTCCTTCCATCTCTACTGACTAACCAAGTTCTCCCTGAGAGAGGACCCAACTGGTTAGCCAATCACTGCTTTATATGGAGCCCTTCTATTGAGCAGACCTTTTAGCACCATGTCCCAGAGACCATCTGCCAGCCCCTGCGTGTTTTGGGTGAAGCATTTCTCTCTGAGGTAATCATCTGGGCCCACAGTGACACGTCATGTGGCCCACAGAAGCCTGATGATGGGGCTGAGGAAGCCCCTCTGGGCATTGGCTGTGAAGCAGCCATGAGCAGAGGAGACACTCAGAGCTCCTAGCCCAGGATATGCTCTTTCCCATCTCCCACGCTGCTTCCCTGGGCCACCGAATGCTACCTTTAAATTAATGTTTAAAAGCCACTTATGTATTTATTTTCATTCCACCTAAACTGTGCCAGCTATGAACATGTGTGAGAGTCTAAATTAAATCATTCTGGCTTCTGCAAAAGAGGAAGGAAAATTAAAAACTCTTCAGAAACTTCAAGGCGTGAGTTAGAGACTTCCAGATTATTTAGAAAGATGTGGTCAGATATTTCACTGTAAATTTCCTTTGGTTTCAGCCTAGGAATGGTTTCATTTCCTCTACAATGGTTAGTAATCATCACCACAAAATTAAATCTGTAGGAAAAAAAGAAGCTTCTTCTCTATTTAGACAACAAATCAATTCTTTTTCATTTCACCATAGTTTGGACAATTTCAGTGACTATTTTTGCATAATTTATATATGTTTAGTTACAGTCTTTATATAACCCACCCATTAAGCTGGCTCAAACATTAGGCTGGCCATTTTTTCAGTCTAGTATTCTGGTCACATAATTATGTGACTCATAATATGTGGCTTGTACCACTCTGGATGTTGTGCTCTGCTTAAAAGTAAACCAATAAGTTGACTTTGGTCTCTCCATGCCTGACATTGGCTCCTTACTGGCCCTCCCTCTCAGTGAATGGAGCTTCACATCTTCAATGAATGGAGCTTCACATCTTCAATGAATGGAGCTTCATGGCTTCAGTGAATGGAACTTCATGTCTTCAATGAATGGGGCTTCATGTCTTCAACAAATGGAGCTGGGGGGATAATGGGTGTCCACAGGACCCTTCCTGGTGCTTCCCTGGTGGCTCAGATGGTTAAGGATCTGCCTCTAGTGGGGACCCGAGCTTGATCCCTGGGTGGGAAAGATCCTCTGGAGAAGGAAATGGTTACCCACTCCAGCATTCTTGCCTGGAGAATTCCATGGACAGAGGAGCCTGGTGGGCTCCTCATGGAGTTGCAAAAAGCAACATGACTGAGCAACTAACGTGCACTCACATGTTTCTAACAGTAATTTTGGTGATTAAGCAGGATTGAAACCAGTGATTTGAATGAGAGGTTTGCAATTTATTTTTTATTTCCTCCTCCACCAGTAAGCAAGAGCTTCATTTCACCAAATGATAGACTGCACACATTGGTGTTATTCCAGATTTGGGAGGAGAAAAGTTGAGTTCCAATGGTAACCTCCTCAATTCACCATAGGCCTTAAAATAAAGAGAAAATCATCTACCCAAAATCATAAGCAAGAAAGTCTGACCTTGGATGTTTACTTCCCTTTGAACCTGCTTGTGATTCAATGTGGCTTCTGTCTCTCAGGTGTTAGATTTGATTTGGGCACTTCATTGTCAGTATCCTTCATATATTATTACATGAGGCATTGCAACCAAGTTCTTGAAAAAGTCAAAACAAGCTGGAATACTATTTAGCAACTAACAAAGCAATATATCTTTTGATACATGTAACAAAATAGATAAATCTTAAAAAGTGAGAGAAGGTAAAAGGTTACATACTTCATTCATTTCAATAATATTCTAGAGAAAACAGGAAAGCACAGAGATAGAAATCAGATCAATGGTTGTCAGGGACTGAGAGTGGAAGAGGGGGTTCATGCAAAAGAGAAAAGAAATATTTTGAGGTAACAGAAATGGTTTATGTGTTTTTTATGTTTACTAGAGGACAGTATGAACCGGACTTTTGAAGTGACGCTTGGTTGTCACATGTAGCTTCAAAACTGGGATTTGGATTGTATTTCACACCAGGGACACTCTATATGGAATGGATAGGTTCTATCTCACAGGGAAAGAAAAAATATTGCTGTGGCAATAAATATCTCTAAAGATAAAAATATTCTATGGTGGGAAGAAAGCACACGAGTAATAACCTAATTAAAAAATGGGAAAGGACTTGAGTAGACATTTCTCCAAAGAAGATGTACAAATGACCAACAGATATGTGAAAAGAGACATTAATAATCAAAGAGCAATCAGCATTACCAATAACTAGTGAAGCAAATCAAAGCTACAATGATACATCACATCACACACATTAGGATGACCATTAAGAACAAAACAAACAAACAAAAATGAGAAAATAGCAGTTGGTGAGGACGTAAAGCGAAAGTGTTAGTCACTCAGTTGTGTCCAACTCTGTGCAACCTCATGGACGCAGCCCACTAGGCTCTTTGGTTCATGAATTCACCAGGCAAGAATACTGCAGTGGGTAGCCATTCCCTTCTCCTGGGGATCTTTCCAACTGAGGAACTGATCCTGGTTCTCTTGCATTGCAAGCAGATTCTTCATTGTCTGAAACACCCAGGAAGCCCCAAAGAAGGTTGAGAGCTGAAGAATTGATGTTTTTGAATAGTGGTGCTAGAGAAGACTCTTGAGAGTCCCGTGGACTGCATGGAGATCAAACCAGTCCATCCTAAAGGAAATCAGTCCTGAATATTCATTGGAAGGGCTGATGCTGAAGCTGAAGCTCCAATATGTTGGCCACCTGATGTGAAGAGCTGACTTATTAGAAAAGATCCTGGTCCTGGGAAATAACTGCATAACTTCAAGTGACTTTATTTAAGTTCACTGATTCTTCTGCTTAGTTAAGTCTTCTGTTGAGCATCTCTAGTGGAATTTTCAATTCAGTTATTGTATTCTTCATCTCCAAAATTTGTTTGATTCCTATATTTCTATGTCTGTTGATATTCTTGTTTTGTTCATAAATTGTTTTTTTGTTAATGGAGTCTTTGTCAAATAATTCCTATATCTCTGTTTTTGGTCAGTTTCTGAAGGTGTATCATGTTCCTTTGATTGAGTCACATATCCTTGTTTCTTCATATGTCTTGTATCTTTGTATTAGAATCCACATATTAAAAAAACACTTAAAAAACAAAAACAGCCACCTCTCCTTGTACTTATGGACTGCCTTTATATAGGGAAATATCTTCACCAAACAGACCAGTTAGAGATTCTGTGAGCCTTTCAAACCTTCCCTGTTAATGTGCCTTTTTTGGACTTGCAAATGTAAATTCCCAGTTAGATGGATTTGCTGCCTTCTTTTTTTCAGGAACTATTAATATTTATCCCTTGCCTCCTCAGGCATGTCTGCATTGATACAGGTTCTCTGGAGCTATCTCAAACCACCAGGGTCTCTTGGTTTCCATGTACATAGGCTTCTAGAGCATGTCAGACTCCATAAGCAGCGAGTCAGGTGAGACAGAACCTAGTCCCTCGGGCAGGTGCCTGAAAAAATTAGAATGTTAGGCTGATGGTCCACTTCTCTTTCTTCCCCCAAAAGAGAGACTGTCAAGCTGTATCAGTCTCTGTCAGCTCTACTGTGGTCTTCGGGATAGTAGTATCCTGCTAAGCACTCATTTGTTCTCCGAGCTCCCTCTCTGTGTCGCTTGGTGCATCAGCACTCCAAAGCAAGAGAGGTGGAAATGAGTCCTTTAAGCAGACGCCTGAAAGCCCAGCGAACTGGACACATGCTCCAACACTTCCCCTTCCCAGAGAGAAGCCAGGAGCTGGAACGTTCCTCCCACTTAGCTCTGCACTGAGCCAGTGGAAGGGTGTGAGGTGAGTGAGTGCTCCAAACCATCGCCCTTGTTCTCAGCAGTCCCTGACCTAACGGCCTTTGCTGTCAGCACTTAGATTCAGCCAGGACCGAACCTAATTACTTGGGCTGTTCCCTGAAAATTCTGAACGTTGGATTTAGTGTCCAGCCTTCCTTTTTTCTCTCTATGGAGAACCATGGAGCTGGGAATATTCTTCCGATCCACTCAACCGAGCCAAGACCAGGCAGTATGGTAAGTGACTGCCACAAATTTTGCTACTAACTTTGGTAAGACTATTTGCAGTCACCTGGGGTATAGGAGCCTTCTGATTTCTGGATTTCTCAAAAACAGAGTTGGTTTACATATTATTGTTGAGGTGTTGCCATCATAGGGAGAGGGAGACACTATGGTTTCCTATTCAGCCATCTTGCTGACATCACCTTTCAGAATGGTTTGCATTTTGATTGTGGGGTGGGGGGTAGTTTGTATACATTTGCCAAAATTCACCAAAATATACATTTCATCACATGCTATGCAAATTATACCTTAATATAATTATGTATATAAATTACCCCTCAAAAAGATAACTTTAAAATTAAATTAATTTAAAAATGAATGTAATAAATTTAAAAAAGGTTTATGGCCTCAACTACTTCTGGATATTCTACTTCAATACCCAGAAATTTATACACCATTAAAGTCCATTTAGAACATAGGTTTATGTGGGTAAATTTCTCTGATATTTAGTCTGTTCTTACTTTTACTATTTGATCTTTTCTTTGTCTCTATTCTCAGGACTGATTCACCTTGATTCTTCTATATTTTTCAATGAGATGGATAAGTCATCAAATAGGGCTTATCACTTCTAAATAAAACATCTACTTCTGCTTTATTGACTATGCTAAAGCCTTCAACTGTGTGGATCACAACAAACTGTAGAAAATTCTTCAAGAGATGGGAATGCCAGATCACCTGACCTGCCTCCTGAGAAATCTGCGTGCAAGTCAAGAAGCAACAGTTAGAACCTACAAGCAATAAATGCTGGAGAGGGTGTGGAGAAAAGGGAGCCCTCTTACACTGTTGGTGGGAATGCAAACTAGTTCTCCACTATGGAGAACAGTGTGGAGATTCCTTAAAAAACTGGAAATAGAACTGCCATACGACCCAGCAATCCCACTGCTGGGCATACACACCGAGGAAACCAGAATTGAAAGAGACACGTGTAGCCCAGTGTTCATCACAGCACTGTTTATAATAGCCAGGACAAGGAAGCAACCTAGATGTCCACCAGCAGATGAATGGATAAGAAAGCTGTGGTACAAAATACACAATGGAATATTACTCAGCCATTGAAAAGAATATATTTGAATCAGTTCTAATGAGGTGGATGAAACTGGAGCCGATTATACAGAGTGAAGTAAGCCAGAAAGAAAAACACCAATACAGTATACTAACACATATATATGGAATTTAGAAAGATGGTAACGATAACCCTGTATGCGAGACAGCAAAAGAGACACAGATGTAAACAACAGACTTTTGGACTCTGTGGGAAAGGGTGAGGGTGGGATGATTTGGGAGAATGGCACTGAAACATGTATAATATCATATGTGAAAGTCATTCCTGGCTCCAGCCTCTGGCTCTGTCCTCTTCACTTTCTTATCTTACTTCTCCTTACAACCTCCATTACTGCCTAGTCCTGGGACCTCTCCCACCCTCCTTTCTCATCCATAAATCTACTATTATAAAAGGCAAATTCCAGCTGATATCCTACAAATCTAGGTTATTAAATCTCTAGGCTTATTATATTTGCTTCAAGCTGTTATTATTTTATTTTTATTAGCAATAATTTGTTATATATACTAATATACCATATACTATCAAATATATATTTAATATACAGTATAATAATTTGTCATATTTACTATTTTTGTAATAATTTTATTTATTCCCCAGATGGCACTGATGGTAAAGAACCCATCTGTCAATGCAGGAGATGCAAGAGACATTGGTTCGATTCATGGATCAGGAAGATCCCCTGGAACAGGAAGTGGCAACCCACTGTGGTATTCTTGCCTGGAAAATTCCATGAACAGAGGAGCCTGGCAGGCTATAGTCACAGGGCTGCAAAGAATCGGACATGACTAAGCGACTGAGCACATATATACATAGAAAGAAAACATTACAGCTATCACTGAAGCTTTTCCTTCACCATAAGTCTAAGAGGTTTTTGAAAAAAAAAAAAAATGTTGAACCATTGCTTCTGAGTGATTCACACTTGACTGAAAATTACCTGGTAAAAGTTAAGTAATTCCTAAGGAACATGGTTTTGAAGTCAGCCTAGGATTCCTCTTCTCAGTCAGTTCTGAAAAGCCTAATTCAACTCAAATTTTGCACAAATAAAGCTTCAGATTGCTTTTCTGCTGCTTATCTAACAAGACCTGGAGACTGATACTTCTGCATTACAAAAGCCAACATGTGACTTAGGGCTACTGAACTAGAAATGGTGGCCACGGGACTGATTTCCTTCTTACTCAGTCTTCTTTTGAGAAGGCAGATTTTTTGTTTGTTTTATAGTATGGTATTATATCAGTTCTTTCTTGAGGTAAAATCAAAATTAGCAGGAGAAAGTTTTCTTTATCTTGGAAATTCTTCAGCTGAAGTGATCCTAAAGCTGGAAGGATCTGACATGTCATTTCTAGTAAGAGAACTGAGCAGGAACTGATAAGGTAAGAAGGAGGGAAAGAGAAAAGTACCCAGGAGATGGAAGGGGTGCTATGCCTACTCTTCTGCAGGAAATTTCATTTAGAAAGAAAGGGACTGGGTAGGAAAGTGGAAGAAATATTTTGCATCAGTGGGTTTCAAGCTTTAATCTGCATCAGAAGAGCCAGATAATTTATTGAAACACAGATTGTTGGCCCTGTCCTCAGAGTTTCTGAAGCCTTTGATTTAGGGCCACTAGTGAATTAATATTTTAACAGATTGTCAGGTGAGGCTGGTGCTGCTGGTCTGGGAACCACATTTTGAGCAACACAGTTTTTCAACAATCTCAGTACTCTGGGTCAATGGATATATGCCTTTTGTATAGTGCCTCAGTCTCTATGATTCCCAGATATTGTCATAACTAAAGGGTTGCACATTGCAGTTCAGTTCAGTTCAGTTCAGTTGCTCAGTTGTGTCCAACTCTTTGCGACTCCATGAATCGCAGCACGCCAGGCCTCCTTGTCCATCACCAACTCCTGGAGCTCACTCAGATGCACGTCCATCGAGTCAGTGATGCCATCCAGCCATCTCATCCTCTGTCGGCCCCTTCTCCTGCCCCCAATCCCTCTCAGCATCAGAGTCTTTTCCAATGAGTCAAGTCTTCCTATGAGGTGGCCAAAGTACTGGAGTTTCAGCTTTAGCATAAGTCCTTCCAAAGAAATCCCAGGGCTGATCTCCTTCAGAATGGACTGGTTGGATCTCCTTGCAGTCCAAGGGACTCTCAAGAGTCTTCTCCAACACCACAGTTCAAAAGCATCAATTCTTCAGTGCTCAGCCTTCTTCACAGTCCAACTCTCACATCCATACATGACCACTGGAAAAACGATAGCCTTGACTAGATGGACCTTAGTCATCAAAGTAATGTCTCTGCTTTTCAATATGCTATCTAGGTTGGTCAAAACTTTTCTTCCAATATAATTCCCCTAAATTATTTTAACCTGTGCTCAATAGACAAAACTCTTGGCATCTAATTTAAGACATCTGAGACTCAGCACCTCTTTAGACTCACCTTTCCATGGATCATTTTCCAGACATTTTTAGGTGTTTAAAACTACAGTGAAACACCAGTACACCAAGCTACTGGAATAGATAAGATTAAAATGACTTGACAGTTCTGAGGGTTGGCAATATTTTGGAATTTGCTGGAGTCTCATACATTGCTAGTAAGAGTATAGATTGTTACCATCAGCTTGAAAAGTTGGTCATGTAAGTAACTGGACATATAAAAGAGGAATAAGATGAGACATCTGCCCTGAAGAGTTCTCAGGATAAGATGGCTATGTGACCAACTAACTGTAGTATCATAGGATGAGTGTTCTAGTCTCCACTAGGTACATGCTATGAGAAGAACACTACAAAGAACTGAAAAATTCTCAGTCAGTCCAATCTTAACTCTGAAACTGAGAAGTGGAGCACACTGGGAGGAAGGCAGAGCTTTGGAAGCAAAGCTGAAGGTGTGAAGCCAGATATAAAGTCTCTGTGTCTATGGAACCATGAAGGGCAGTATGTCTTTGTGATTAAGAACTCAGACTGGATCCAGAATTCTTGGGTTCAAATCCCCACTCTACCACTTACTATTAATAGCTGTGTAAGCTTTAATCCATCCCCCAAGCTCTCAGTACGTGTTCCTTCCTCTATAGAATATAATACCCTCTTCACTAGGTTGCTGGGAAGAGTTTATGTGTTAACATCTGTAAAGCACAGCATACAGGGGTCATTACTATTGTGGGGTTAAGTGTCTACTGACATAGCATGCTTCCTATACAAGTTCAATTTTATAAAAAGTTATAAAATAAGCACATGGTATAATTTTAAAAGATGAAAGAAGTTCTGTGATAAATATGGAAACACAAAAGCAGCAAGTGTGCAGCAGGACCAGGATGCTGTTAGTAAGGAAGAGATTTTATTTTCAACCCTCAGCTGTCTCTGCTGCACTCTGATGCTCCATCAGTCAGTTCATGGGATTTCAGTTTCTTTTTGTATTTCAGTATTATTTGTTCTTTCCCCTTCCTTATGGACATCTAAAAAATCTCTGGAAAATAATCCAAGGAAAGGTGAGTCTAAAGGGGAACTGAGGCTCAGGTGGCTTAAATTAGGCCAAGAGTTTTGTTTTTCTGAGCACAGATTAAAATATTTGAGAGGAATTATAGGTCAGTTTTCATTCCAATGCCAAAGAAAGGCAATGCCAAAGAATGCTCAAACTACCACACAATTGCACTCATCTCACATGCTAGTAAAGTGTTGCTCAAATTTCTCCAAGCCAGGCTTCAGCAATACGTGAACCGTGAACTTCCAGATGTTCTGGTTTTAGAAAAGGCAGAGGAACCAGAGATCAAATTACCAACATCCACTGGATCATGGAAAAAGCAAGAGAGTTCCAGAAAAACATCTATTTCTGCTTTACTGACTATGCCAAAGCCTTTGACTGTGTGGATCACAATAAACTGTGGAAAATTCTGCAAGAGATGGGAATACCAGACCAACTGACCTGCCTCTTGAGAAACCTATATGCAGGCCAAGAAGCAACAGTTAGAACTGGACATGGAACAACAGACTTGTTCCAAATAGGAAAAGGAGTACATCAAGGCTGTATATTGTCACTATGCTTATTTAACTCCTATGCAGAGTACATCATGAGAAACATTGGGCTGGAAGAAGCAAAAGCTGGAATCAAGATTTCCAGGAGAAATATCAATAACCTCAGATATGCAGATGACACCACCCTTATGGCAGAAAGTGAAGAGGAACTCAAAAGCCTCTTGATGAAAGTGAAAGAGGAGAGTGAAAAAGTTGGCTTAAAGCTTAACATTCAGAAAAGGAAGATCATGGCATCTGGTCAATCACTTCATGGGAAATAGATGGGAAAACAGTGTCAGACTATTTTTAGGGGCTCCAAAATCACTGTAGATGGTGATTGCAGCCATGAAGTTAAAAGACGCTTCCTCCTTGGAAGAAAAGTTATGACTAACCTAGATAGCATATTGAAAAGCAGAGACATTACTTTCCCAGCAAAGGTCCATCTAGTCAAGGCTATGGTTTTTCCAGTGGTCATGTATGGATGTGAGAGTTGGACTGTGAAGAAAGCTGAGCGCTGAAGAATTGATGATTTTGAACTGTGGTGTTGGAGAAGACTCTTGAGGGTCCCTTGGACTGCAAGGAGATCCAACCAGTCCATTCTGAAGGAGATCAGCCCTGGGATTTCTTTGGAAGGACTTATGCTAAAGCTGAAACTCCAGTACTTTGGCCACCTCATGGGAAGAGTTGACTCATTGGAAAAGACTCTGATGCTGAGAGGGATTGGGGGCAGGAGGAAAAGGGGACAACAGAGGATGAGATGGCTGGCTGGATGGCATCACCGACTCAATGGACATGAGTTTGAGTGAACTCTGGGAGATGGCGATGGACAAGGAGGCCTGGTATGCTGCGATTCATGGGGTTGCAAAGAGTCGGACACGACTCAGCGACTGAACTGAACTGAACTGAATAATGATTTTTAGTGTTCAGAATGTTAGGATACTATAATATATAAAAGGCACTATATATATATATATACATATATACACATATATATATATATATATATATATATATATATATATGTACTTAATTGCCCCAGGCTTTCATTCTACTCCTGAGTTTAGAGAAATAAAATGAGTAATATGATAATTCATATTCATGTATAATAATATTCATACTGACTTTATTCCCAATATTCCCAAACTGGAAATAATGAATATCCAGAAGAATAGATAAAAAATGTTGACATAATTATGAGATACCACACGATATTAAGAATATATTTCAGTTACATGCAGCAATATGAACTTCACAGATAAAAAGAAGTCAAACACAAGATAGTACATGTTATGATTCTATTGATATAAAGTTCAACACCTGGTGAAATGAACATGTGTTAGTAGAAGTCAGAATAGTTGTTACTTATGAAAGTTGTTACCTTTGGAGAGAAGAAGAACTAGGAAGCCTGGGAAACTGGAAATTGTCTTGATCTGGGTGGCATTTGCATAGTGTATACATGTAAAACTTAATTGAGCTGTGTGCTTAAGATGTGTGTACTTTACTACACTTGGTACAGCCTGATGAAAAATAAAACTTAAAACTTCTTAAAAAAAAAACAAAACAAAACCTATATTTATGACCTGTTTCCTCCAGCTTGCCCCATAAGAGTGAGAACTTTTATCTGTTTTGTTTGCTGCTACGGACTCAGTGCCTAGAATGCACCTGTGATGCAGTAGGTGCTTGATGGTGAATTAAGACTGCATTAATGAATGTGTAGTTGCTAAGTTTTCATTTTGAAATAGCACCCTTGGGTAGCCACAAATCAATTTTAATGTTTTATCTACTTTCCTTCAAACATCTTGTTGGTTAGTTAAGTCACATTTAGAAAGGTTTAGCCAGCAGAAAGAGTCCACTTAAAGATGTATGTAAGCAGGAAACCCGAACTGGCGTTATTCTAAGAGGCAGCTGCATAGCAATGTAGCAGTTCTCAGAGCCTTAGGTCACCACAGCCTATTTCCAGCAAACATGACTAGACAGCAGTGAGTAGCTGAATCATATACAGTTACTGGGACCTGGAAAAATTTTGGCCTGTAATCAAAACAAAGATTTTAACAAGAGCTTAAAAATTAATCTATTAAAAAAAAAAAAAAAGAAAACCAAGAGGAAGAGTTTGATTATGATAAATGACAAAGGTGGGATTTTAATTCTAGTGAGGACTTGAGTGTTGATTGGCAAAATATTACTGGGATAACTGCCTTTGAGAAGAAAAATTTTAGCTTCCTATTCACATGTATAGAATTAAATTCTGAATTGATTAAAGATTCAAATGTAAGAAAGAAAATATTTTAAATGTTTATAAAAAATTTAAGAGAATGTACTTATAACTTTTAGAATATGCTTAAGAAACATGCTTAAGTAGATCTAAAAACTGAAGGAAAAAAAAAGATGGACTGATATTGTTACATTGAATATTTTAAAAAAATGTTTAGAATTATAAAAGACTCTAAAGTAAAGTCAAAATTGCAACTGGGGTTAAATATTTTCAGTGAATATAGACCTTTTAAATATTGATAAGTTAAAAACAAAGCAACTCAGTAGAAAAAATTGAGATACTAAAAACTAAAGATATGAGCAAGATAAGCATATACATAAAGATGTTGGACTTCCCTGTTGGTACAGTTGATGGGAATCCGCCTGACAGGGTAGGGGACATGGCTTTGATCCCTGGTTCTGGAAGATTCCACT
The DNA here is from genome assembly GCF_032405125.1 of Capricornis sumatraensis. Taxonomy (NCBI): domain Eukaryota; kingdom Metazoa; phylum Chordata; class Mammalia; order Artiodactyla; family Bovidae; genus Capricornis; species Capricornis sumatraensis. The sequence goes on from NC_091084.1 coordinate 7,816,097, forward strand.
TGTCGTAGAGCAACTAAGCCTGGGGGCCACAGCTACTGCGTCTGCACTCCTAGAGCACATGCTCTGCAACAAGAGAAAGCTGGGCAATGGAAAGCCCAAGCAACACAACAAGAGTAGCTCCCACTCTTCACAACTAGAGAAATTCTGCAGCAATGAAGACCCAGTGCAACCAAAATTTTTTTAAAGCATCTTCTAAAAATAATATAATTAAGTGACTTAATTTTGATTGTGCTGGGCTTTCATTGCTGCAAGCAGGCAGAGGCTTCTTTTGCTGCAGATGATGGGCTCTGGGATCTGTGGGCTTCAGCCATTGCAGCATGTAGGCTCCGTAGTTGTGGCTCCCGGGCTCCAGAGCACACGTTCCACAGTTGTGGCACACGGGCTTTGTTCCTGCAATGCATGTGGGGTCTTCCTGCATCAGGGATCAAACGAGTATCTCCTACATTGACAGGTGGGTTCTTTACCACTGAGCAACCTGGGAAGCCTGCTCAAAAAAGACATCTTAAAAAAAAAATAAAGATGTAAAAACTCTAGTAGTTGGGAAAACACAAAACAAAGCAATAATAAAATGTCATTTTATTGATAAGATTGGCAAAAATTCATGTTTTCATTTCTTTGTTTCTTTAGTTTTTGTTAAAAAGATATTCCATTAAATACTTTTTGGAGAGTAAAATGAGATAAGGTTTCCTTTGTAAATTGGAGGTCTGCTGGTTGAGAACCTTAAATAAACACTGTAGGTTAGAAAGCAGATAAGAAGGAAGGGCAGCTGCTTAAAAATATGGAATGCTATGCTCACCCTTCTTCTCTTATCTTGTAGGTAAAACCCAGGTATCTTTGGCTTTGGCTTTTCTATGCCCTGCCTCCAAAGCAGACCCAACAACTCATGAACATTTTTGCCTTTATCATTTGCTAGGACTGAAATCTTAAATACTGTTTTTTGTCTCTTGTCAAGAAAAAGTAGACAAGACTTATAACTGAGGGAAAGAGAGGACAGAACGCACTTCCAATGTTCTATTGTTGTTGCTTTCAGTCGCTAAGACATGTCTGACTCTTCATGACCCCATGTAGCATGCCAGGCTTCCCTGTCCTTCATTGTCTCCTGGAGTTTGTTCAAACTCATGTCCATTGAGTTGGTGGCAGCATCCAACCATAGAGCATTTTTTTAACTGGTCCACCCAAGAACTATTTAGTCATGTAGCAGAACATATTTTTACCTATCTATTCTTGACTATACTCGACTATTCTTGAGTACTTACTTCACTATTGATTAAAAGTCTATATTTTGTGAAGCCACATGTTAATTTATAATTCTTTTGGCCTATCATCAATATCAACAATTTCTGTCCAATAGTAAAGATACCCCAGTTGTTATGGTTTCATTGTCTTGTAGGATATTAACCAGTTTTGTACCCCAAATAAACTTTAACATTCTTTTTCAAATGTCTGTACAAACTTAGTTTTTCAAATACCTTTGAACTAGCTCTACTATCCTGCTGATTCTCATTCATTAATCAAATAAATCTTTATGCATGTTTATATAGTTTTAAAAACTAGTATATTTTGCTATTCTCCTTTTTAAGTTTTACCCAGTTTTCAAAGCCTGACTCTATGCTTGTTTACTTTTTTCCAAGGAGAATTTGCTTGTCTACTCAACATCTCTACTTGTTCTTAGCTACTGTAGCAGTTACTGACTCCAAACAAATACACTACCAGCTACTTCTCTAGCAAAGAAGGATCCATCTGGGATGAACAGAGAATTGCAGGCTGGTATCTGTGACCAGGCTGAAGCCATGTGCAAGTCCTCACACAGCAAGGGAAGGAGAACACTTCTTAAAAAAGGTAAAGGGAACTGAGAGGGCTTTAGTAACCAGCGTCCACTGCTTCTCCCTGGCAGAACCCTGGCCCAGTCCCTGTGGTGCTCTGCTATCGCTGTAAGGCAGGAGGGCTCTCCTTTCTGGTCTCCCAGCTCTATTTAATTAAGGCTTCTGTTTATTAATTTTTTATACTTACCCCTTTTGATCAAGAGCTTTGTCTGAAAACAATGTTAATTAAGAAGTCAAGTTTTCTAATTTGAGCATTTCTTCATCCCTCGGTCTCAGGAAGAATCTCTCCTGAGTTTAGTGTTTCACATTAGAGGTAAAGTTCATATATTGTCTTCAAGGGAAGGCTTCAGTCCAGTGTGAAAACATATAGACATAACTAAAACATAACTGTATCCTCTGTGTGGAGGAAGATGTGTGAAGTCCATTTAAGCAGTTTAAAAGGTCTGGGAACAGTATGGACAGGCTTCTTTGGGTTGCTCTTCAGAGGAGTGGGACAAGTGAGGACAGCACCTGTTCAGGTCACATTCAGATGGCAAAGAGGGTCAAGAGGGAGAACTCTCGGGCACTATTTGTCTGATGTCCAAATGTTATCAAGTTCATAGACATTGGGGGATCATCTGATCAGCAGAGGTTTGGCGACAAATTTCCAGCAGGCCTTGTCTGGGTATCCTGGGAAAGCTGTCTCATCAGACGTCATCTGCTTCAATGCAGAGAAATATTTACTTTTCAAGTCAACCAGGGATATGCAGGTCTAGTGAGGCTTGCCAATTTCTTTAGGTGTCACATAATTTCCTTCAGCTTTTGGCAGCACAAGGTTTGGTTAACAATGCTTAGTAGGGGACTTTCCAGTCAGGTTGAATAGAGTTCTTCTAGGGGTGATTTTTTCCAATAGATGAAATCTGCAGTTTGAACAGTGTGATGCTTAAGATCTTTGTCTTTCAAGGGTAAACTGTGACAGGAATGCTCTACCAAAACATGGTTATTTTTAATAGAGGCAATTAAGCCTTTCCAATATTAAGAGCATTTTTCCTTTTATCAGTTGTAGGTCAAAAGAAGTAGGAGATGTCATGACGGTAAAAGTTTATAAGTTTCAAAAGAGATGGGTCTGAGATTTAGAAGGATCAATGGCAATAGTATTGGCCAAAGTATTTAGAGGGCCTCTACAAAGTTTGCCAATTGTCTGAAAAACACCATTATTGTATTTGATTAAACCAGAGGACTGAGGGTAGTAAGCATGGTAAAAAGGTTTTGTAAAACCGGCCAAATAGCACAGACTCAGCAAAGCATCTGGCCAGTAAAATAGGTTCCTTCATCACTATGAGGTTTGAGAGGAGCTTCCCAGGTCAGGATAATCTTTTCCAAAAGGACTTTAGCCATAGAAGAGGTAATGCCCAAAGTGGGAAACTTAGGACACCAGGAAGTCTATCTGAGTATTGCTGTAGCTCTTGTTCTGATATCCAATGCCCTATGTATCAAACCTAGGTTTGGGCACACTGCAATTTTTCTTTGGTGACCCTGTGCCCTTTAAGGCTAAAAGTGGAGGCTGTGTTCATGTGAGGAGGCTTGGGAAATACAGCAAAGAGGCAAATCATCTACACAGTGCAAAAAAGTAGAATCTCTAGGGAAACTTTAGGCCTTCCAAATCAGCCTTAAGGATTCAAGAGAAATAAGAACTCTCACTAAAATCCTGAGGTGTTACCATCCAGCTGAATTGTTTTTCTCCCCAAATGAAGGCAAAAAAAAAAAAAGTTTGACTAGCTTCACCAACTGGAATACTAAAGAATGCTTATTTTAGTAAAAAATTTACTCCAGTGGGGAAGGATGTATGAAATCCATTTTGGCAGTTTAAAATGTCTGGGATTGTCTTTGGGAACGGATGTTAATAATGGTGTCAAGGGATAATGACATTGTTTATTGCTCAGAGGTCCTGGACAAACCTCCACTCATACCCTTTAGGCTTTCTTACTGGTAAAATGCAAGTGTTACAGAGGCTGAACAAGTGATAACCCGGCTTTGAGGTTCGTAATCTTCTGTTATTGGCTTTATGCCTTGAAGGGATTCTTTACTTATAGGAAACTGATTAATTTTTGAAAGAGGTTTTAAGGGACTTATTTGAATCTTGATGGGAGGTGGTTTTTGGTGAATTTTGCCAACATTAATTGCAGATTTTGCCCAGAAGCTAAGTGGTAGCTGATCCAACAGGGATAAATGATCAGTGTTTTCCAGAATCTGTTCTAGTACCATCAGGTTTGGAAAAAATAAAAGACATCAAAAGGTCACTTAAATCACCTGTTGGATTACCTGGGTGACTGCTATTAAATTCTAGAATTATTCCCCCCTTTGAGAAAGAAGAAATTCTGTCCCAATACTTCTCTAAGAAGTCTTGGCCTAATAAATGGATAGGGCTAGAGGAACTAAGGAGAAAAGGGTAGGAATATCTCAAAGGGCCTAGAGAAGATGGAATTAGTTCAGAGTTGGAAGCCTCTTGGGGATCACCAGAGAGCCCCATTATTTGAACTGTTTTAGTACGCCAAGGCAGGGGCTATTTTATAGTAGTGTAGCTGAGCACCTAGAGGGTGACCTCCATGTCAAAACTGGAAAAGACTCATCTCCAGTCTGGAGAAATGTTTCTTTAACTCAGTTAAAAGAAAGGTTGGGAAGAGCCCCAGTAGTTCTTTGGAGTTCCATTGAGAACTGCAAAGATGTTAGAAAGACTGGTTAGAGGGCTGAAGATGCCTAACACACTTTAATTACAATTCCATTTCCAAAGTCTGATCTTCATGATAATACAGAAACTAGGAGGGTTTTGGTTTTATTAGGAGCCTTCATCTGCTGAAGTTAAGGAATTTTGGTGGTCTTCCTTTTAGGTGACTCATGTAGAGCATAGGAAAGCTGGTTTGCAAGATTAAATCTGGAGTGGATAGTTTCCCAGTCTTTATCCTTTTTACTAGAAAGAAAAGGTCTTGGCTCAGCTCATTAATAAACACAAAATTAAGAGCCACTCAGGTGGAATCAACATCTGGAGGCAGACAAGAATTTTCCTTAGAAACATTCCAAAGTAGATTGTAATATCCATGAGCAGGTTTGTCAGATTTTTGTGTGGCAGCCCAATTTTTATTTCAATCAACAGGTTTCAGAAAAGCCCTAGGAATTGCTCAATGAAGTTGCCTAGCAATCGCCTGAGCCTCATCTTACAAGAAGTTAGCAGGCTTATCTCTCTGCTGTAATTCTAGAGACCTTTTCAGATTTTCCCAAGTGTTTTTTATCCAGTGCTGGGCCTGGCCTTCTCTGACAAACATATAAACCAACTGAAACAAGCAGGAGAGCCAGGGTGATGCTTTAATGACTTTATTCAGTTCCTCGGCAAATCTGTGAGGGCTTTCAGTCCCCTCAGGAAAATCTTTGACTCTGGCTTATGCTTCAGCTTTAGAGTATAAGAAAATAAGTGTTTAGCCTCTGAATCCTCAGAAGATTTAATTTTAAAGGGACAGATTCTGACAAGTTAGAGGAAGAGGGAGTAGGGAGAGATTCTGAGAAGAAAGGATGTTTGGTGAGGGAACTAGTACAGAGGATTTGAAGGCATTTATTTGGTTTGCTTTTCTCCAGAACTTGGTCTTTAAGAGGTTTCCAGAAAAACATGAGACATCTCATCTCATAAGCCTATCTACACAGGCAGTGTAGGAGGGAAGAAGGGAGATGACACAGGAGGCGGAGTCTACCTTTGAGGATCTCAGGAAGGGAGACGGGATGGCTCTGCAGGTGGAATCTGAGACAAAGAAGTGAGGAAGCATGCGTTCAATAACTGAGGCGGGGGTCAGAGCATCATCAGTAAAGTGCCAGATAATCAATATGGTAGACTTTATAGGTTGGATGGTTTTTCTTGGGCTTCCCTATTGTCTCAGATGGTAAAGAATCCGCCTGCAATGCAGGAGACCTGGGTTCGATCCTTGGGTCAGGAAGATCCCCTGGAGGAGAGCATGGCAACCCACTCCAGTGTTCTTGCTTGCAGAATCCTCATGATCTTTGTTGCAACTATTCAGCTCTACTTTTGTATCAAGAAATCAGTTATACACAAAATATAGCTGAAGGAATGTAGTTATGTTCCAGTAAAACTTTATTTATAAATACTGAAATTTGAGTTTCATAAAAATTTAGTTGTCAACCTAAAAAAGTTATAAATTTTTCTTTTTAAATGGAGAGAACATTTTTAGCTTGCAAGCTGTACAAACACAGGCAGCAAGCTGGATTTAACTTGGCCCATAGCTTGTCTGTTCCTGTCTTCTTATGTTGTGTCAGTAAGTTCAGTTCAGTCACTCAGTCATGTCCGACTCTGCGACCCCATGAATCGCAGCACGCCAGGCCTCCCTGTCCATCACCAACTCCCAGAGTTCACTCAGATTAATGTCCATCGAGTCAGTGATGCCATCCAGCCATCTCATCCTCTGTCGTCCCCTTCTCCTCCTGCACCCAATCCCTCCCAGCATCAGAGTCTTTTCCAATGAGTCAACTCTTCGCAGGAGGTGGCCAAAGTACTGGAGTTGCAGCTTTAGCATCATTCCTTCCAAAGAAATCTCAGGGCTGATCTCCTTCAGAATGGACTGGTTGGATCTCCTTGGAGTCCAAGGGACTCTTAAGAGTCTTCTCCAACACCACAGTTCAAAACCATCAATTCTTCAGCACTCAGCCTTCTTCACAGTCCAACTCTCACATCCATACATGACTACTGGAAAAATGTCATACAATTCTTTGTTATGTAGAGCGTATTTTGCTAATTTTTTTTTTTTTTTTTTGTCAAGGTCTTATGCCATTAACTAAGTCAACTTTTCTGAGCAGAGATATCATACTTTTCTGGAAGCCTCTAAAGACCAAGCTTGTTGTTTGAAGACAAGCAAGCAAAATAAATTTTGACTAGGACAAAGAGTTTTGTCCAGGATCAGCCTGGATGGAGGAAACTGGGTGATGGAGGATCTGATCGTTTAAGTGTTTGGGAGACTCAGGAAGCATCAAAGGAAACAGAGCCTCAGGGAAATTCTTGAAAGACTTGGAGTTGGATGCAGTGTTGCATTTTGATTAAGGTCAAGGGGACCTTGATTAATCAAGGGGATCTAGGAGGCAGATACCCCTTGTGCATCTAAATTGTGAAATCAAGCAGGAAAAATGAAAATCCTACCTAGTTTGGCTCTTATAATTCTCTGCAATATTTTTAAGGATCAAGATACCAACAAGGGAGTCTTTGTGACTGTCTGCAGCCTGGTTCTTTGCCTGAAGTGCACCTTCCCAATTTTAACACAATTTCCCAACTGACATTATTTCCAAAAAGCCTTCCCCACTTCCTGCTCCATTATCATTTTCAACACAGACAGACACAGACAGACACACACACACACACCAGCTTGTGCAGTCCTCCTCTAGAACAGGAATAATCACTCATCTTGGTACTTACAAACAGTGACTGGGACATTAGAGGTACTCAGTAATTTTTTTTTTTCTAATGGATCCTTGAAATTGAACCTCTTTAGTCAACCAATCAAACAGAAACACTTGATTTTTATTTGTCTTTTTCTTTTTTCCAGGAAGCATCAAAGGGGTGGCGAGGGTGGGGTGGGGTGAGGGGGTCGGAAGAAGAAACTAAACTCAGATTTGAGTGCAGATCTTTTGTAGATTCTCCCTTTAAACTCTAGAGCAGAAGTTTCCAAAGCACTATTGCTGGATTTACTGTTGAGTTTCTGATTGAGTAGGTCTGGGGAAAGAGCCAAAATTTTGCATGACTAATGGAGTCCCAGGAGAGGCTGCTGTCCGGACCATACTTTGAGAACTGGTACTCCAGAGGATCTGCTCAACTACTGCCTTATACCACTAACAAGTTGCCAAAGCTTGTCTTCTGACTCGGTGGCGTCCATTCTTATTACCAACCATTTCCCTCCAATACCAGACTCCTGGTTTTTCATTCCAGCCTCACATTATTGCTGCTATCTGGCTAAGACAAAAAAGAGTCAAACCACCGAAAGAAGATATGAGGTTGTTTCAAATTTAAAAAAATCCACAGACAATAAAAGCTTTGTTTTACATTAAGAAATTAGCCTTTAAGAGGGAGTATAATTTTGTAAGCTAATAAAATGACACTGTAGGAAGAATTATGGGCTACTGGGTGGGAAAAAAGCTTTCCCCACAGGAAATTACACAATCCTAGCCACTCCCACCGTCATCTCAGGGCAGGCGTTAAAGTATTAAAACACTGCTGGGTCATGGTTTTAAATCACCACCGATTGAAGGAAACACATTTTGAGTTCTGGTTTCTGTGTGTGGCTCTGTGGTCTGAATGGTGATAAGGAGAAGGTATAAAACAAGCCACCATATCCAGGAGTGTGGTCTGCAGAGGGAGGGAGGGGTATGTTCAGTAGCTGCAAGTATCCATCAAGGGAAGGAAGGCTAAGATTTGGAAAACTCAAGGGGAGATGAGGAAGTGGAAGCTCTCTGCATGGGGGAGCTAACTGCAGCAACAATAATAGAAGGGCTTGGAGTGTTGGCTGAAGCAGAGTTCTCCTACGGGAGCTATTGAAGAAAGGCTGGAAAAGAAGAGGGGCCAGACTGTAGAGATTTTTTTACTTTAATTAAGTGAAGGAGTCTCGTGGGCTCTGTCCATAGGGCCGCAAAGAACTGGATATGACTGAAGCAACTTAGCACAGCACACGGCCCACTAACCAGATCATAACCTTGCCCTACTTGCCTATGTTTAATATACACGGCTATCAGGATGGTATTTCTAACTAAAAATTTGCCTCTGTCCTGCCCCTGCTTGAATTCTTCAGGGCCTCCTAGTATCCCCAGGGTTAAATTGGAACTTTTTAGCATAATGCAGGCCCCTGCTTTTTTTTCCAGTTCATTGGGACCCAGATCAGGCCCCCTCAAAATATGCCTCAATGACATATGCCCTTTTTAAGTTATGGTTACTTAAGAAACAGCCAAGAGTTCACTGGTGGCTCAGTGGTGAAGAATCTGTCTGCCAATGCAGGGAACATGGGTTCAGTCCCTAGTCCGGGAAGATTCCACATGCTGTGGATCAACTAAGCTCATGCTCACAACTACCGAGCCCGTGCGCCTAGAGCCTGCGCTCTGCAACCAGACAGGCTGCTGCAGTGAGAAGCCCATTCCCCCGCGACAAAGCATAGCACCTGCTGTAGCAGCTAGAGAAAACTTGTGAGCAGCAATGAAGACCCGGCACAGCCAAAACTAAATAAATAGATCAGTAAATAAAAAGAATCAGCCAATGCAAGAGGGACTCTGTCTCCCTGGAAGTAAGAAATAAGTCTCTGAAGTGAAAGGGGCCCTCTTGGAGGTGAAGTATAAAGGCATCCTTATCACCAGAGATAGGGAATTCAGGGCCAAGAAGTCTTCACAAATAAATCTTGTCGCTTCTTTACCAATTTACTCCCCAGTCCCAAGCTTTGCCCAAATCCCTTACTAGTTAAAGTGCTCAAACCTAAGTCTGTCTGTCCTGTCAATTCCTCTCAAATTTATTGTTCCTTTGTCTAAAATCATAAAAGCTGGCTGCTTTGGCCACTTCTTAGGTCCTATTTCTATGACACCTCCATGAGGACCAATTAAATTTGTTTCTTTTCCTCTTGTTAGTCTTGTGCCATTTTTATTATTAGTCTAGCCACAAGAACTCAAGAGAGTTAGACGGGGGATTTTCCACTCCCACACACACACACACACCCTTTGCCCCAGACACTCCTATTCTCTTGAGCTTCGCACATTCTCTGCCCGCTTCAACTTCCTTACTCCCTGGCCCACTCTGTACTCTTGTCTGGTCTGAGACTCCCTAAGACCACCTCTGGAAAACCTTTTCTAACCAGGGGAGAGGGTGTGTGCCCCTCTTGTGTGCTTACCTGACCCGGGCTCCCCAGACTTCCCTGTCATTGCTTGACCCTTGGCAGCAATGTGTCTCACATAGAGAATGGAGGAGAAGACAAATTAGAAAGAGTTTAGTTTGTAAGTATGAGATGATAAGTGTATAGATGAGCTGGGGCAGCCCCAAGGGGGACCAAGATGAATGCGGTAGGTAGGCATGAATGACAGAGCCTGGAAGTTATTCAAGTCAGTGGTGAGTGTGGAACAGAGTAGGGGAGGAGAGCCAATTAACCTATGGGTTAAACAGATGATCCCCTGGAGAAGGGAAAGGCTACCCACTCCAGGATTCTGGCTTGGAGAATTGCATGGACTGTATAGACCATGGGGTTGCAAAGAGCTGGACGTGACTGAGCAACATTCACTTTCAATTCTATGCCAGCACTAGTCTAGTTACTGGGGTATGTAGGTGAACAAAACAGGAAAAAACCCTGGCTCTCCTGTAGCTTCAGTTCTGGTGGTGGAAATTGTGGTACCATTGAGGCAGATTTAGACTGAGAGATCAATTACAAAAAGTTAAAAAGTTGTATAAAGAAGTTTTAAAGAGTACAAATATTTCTTTAATTCCCTGAACATAATGATAGTAATAAAGCATATTCAAAGCTGTCATACAACAAGGATAAAAAAGAAAACCACAAGCCCAAGATAGTGTCACTTGTGCTAAAGGAAAGGAAAGTGAAATCACTCAGTCATGTCCAACTCTTTGTGACCCCATGGACTGTAGCCTACCAGGCTCCTCTGTCCATGGGATTTTCCAGGCAAGAATACTGGAGCTAAACCTAGATGTAATACCTAACCTAACTATCGTTTCACCCTCTCCCAGAAGTGTAATCTTAACCAGCCAGTCTGGGACTTACCGGCCAACACCAGTGAGGTAATCTGTCATGCAGGTGCTCTCTACCCCCAGGGGAAGAAGAGTTCATCTGTATGATAAAGCTCTTGTTATGCCTTCACTCCAAAAGGATGTCCTGACTAAGAATAATTCTTTTTTCTTTTGCTAATAGCCCTCTTGACCCACCCTGCTTCCTCTGAAAACCTTCCATTTTGCACAACCTCCATAAGTGCCCTCTCACTGCTAGAGGAGATGCACCTTGACTCATGAATCACCTAGTAAGTGTTGCAGTGAAAAGCAAAAAAAGAGAAATGAGTTTCTTCTTTCTCTTTCCTGAGAACAAAGAGAATATAGAAATAGTGAGCAGGCCCAAACATTCCTTTTTTTTTTTTTTCTGTTTATTTATTTAATTATTCTACTTTACAATGTTGTATTCGTTTTGCCGTACATTGACATGAATCCGCCATGGGTGTACACGTGTTCCCCATCCTGAACCCCCCTCCCACCTCCCTCTCCATCCCATCCCTCTGGGTCATCCCAGTGCACCAGCCCTGAGCTCCCTGTTTCATGCATCGAACCTGGACTGGCGATTCGTTTCACATATGATCATATACATGTTTCAATGCCATTCTCCCAAATCATCCCACCCTCGCCTTCTCCCACAGAGTCCAAAAGACTATTCTATACATCTGTGTCTCTTTTGCTGTCTCGCATATAGGGTTATTGTTACCACCTTTCTAAATTCTATATATATGCGTTAGTATACTGTATTGGTGTTTTTCTTTCTGGCTTACTTCACTCTGTATAATAGGCTCCAGTTTCTTTTTTTTTAACTTTAACTGCTCCTAACTCTGTATGTCTGTAACTAAGTTTGCTTTTCTGCTCCCTAACTCTGCAGGAGCTGCATTTATCCTTTGCTTACCCTTAGAACACTCCCTTCCCCTTGTAGTTATAGATCAGAAAGAAGGCCACAGAACCACCCAACTGCAAGACTCAACTACTGGGTTACTGCTGCCAACCTATGACTGTGTTTTGACAAGTTCCTAGCACCTTTGTTCCTCATCACCGACTCCTGACTGTGAGCCCTCATCTTATATAAGCCCCTAGACTCCTCATGGAGGGGATGGGGCATACTTCTGGAGGTGCTATTTCCTCTAAACTCTGTCTCCGTATTTTTTTATTGGCTGTGATGGAGAGAGAAAGCCAAGATTTTGGCCAGCAACATAAGGCCCATTAGATTTTCAAATTTACTCTATCAAACTTTGTTTTAATAGTTGTCAACCAGAGTCTTGGGGGGGCAACAAAGAAAGAAGACAGTTGCTTCAGAGAGAGATGTAAAAACCTCTGATAATGGCTGGGTTTTGATGTGTGGGTTTGGAAAAACCACAGAAAATTTAGGAAACTTCTGAAGAAATATTGAATAATACAGCCCAATTACAGTTACATAAGTATGTTCATTTTGTGAAAACACTGAAAAGATCAACATTTATAATTTGCATACTTTTCTGTATGTGTGTGTGTGTTCACGTGTGCACGTGTGTGTGTATATATATATATATATATATATATATATATATATATATAAACTTTATTTAACATTGCTCCAGATACAGCTTCTAATAAACAGCAACAAATCAAAGCAATAAAACCCTTCTCTGTTTCTGTCTGATAGAGAGAATGCTGGCTATTTTAGGATATGATATTAGGATAAGGCTGAGAGGAGCTCCCCCAAGGCCTCAACCCCTAGCATTAGTGAATGTGGACATACCACAATCAAATGTCGTCTTGTGAGACTTCCCAGGCAGTCCAGTGGGTTAAGACTTCAGTTTTTAATGCAGGAGGCATGGGTTTGATCCCTGGTCAGGGAATTAATGTCCCACATGTTACAGGGTGTGGTCAAATTGTTTTAAAAAATTAAAAAAATAAAATTAAATCCTTCCTTCTCATAAGCACTGAGGAATAAAAAGAAATATATATGAGGGGAAAAAAATCAAATCCCATTTCCTTAACTAGCTGGTGGACTACAGGCAGATTATTAAAATGCTCTGAGCTTCATGTTCCTCATCTAAAAAGTAAGAATAGCACCAACATCTGAAACCCATCACGGACTTGAAAGAGACGATGTGTGTGAGGTGTCTGGCCTGGTGCTTCCCTACAGAATGCTCTCATATGGAAGTGCCCCTCATTTTGTCCAGGGATATCCTCCTTCATACCTTCACAAGCTTTCCTAGGTCTCAGATCCCAACAAAGTCAAAGGGAGACGCGACTGGATCAGACGTGCAGAGGCTGAAGGGCAAAAGAGGTCTGAGGAGGCGCCTAAGCCATTCAGGTCCTGGGACTCTGAGGTAACAAGGAAAATGAGAAGGGAATCTGGTCATGACTGAAACCCAGCCAACACTGCTGCTGAGGTGCCAACGATAATAAGGGAGCTTGCAGCTGAAATCACAGTATTTGCTCACCGCAAAGATTTTCCCCACATAAAAATAAGAGGGGTAAGTCAGACAGCAATATGAAATATCAAAACAGTGGGTTTTCCCATGGGAGGATTATAGCAGGGAATCTGGGTTTATTTTTTTGGTACCAGTCTTACAGGAACATTTGGTTGACTCACTAAAATCCAATCAGCGTCTATTTTCCTGTGTGCCATCTTCTGACACACAGTGTTGGAGAACTGAGATATTCTGCCATTAGCAACACACAGCATTAACTAATTTTCCTTAAAATGGCTTTCCTTGAGGTTTTTATTGTCCCTAGTTTGGTGCCTAAAGAAACTTGATCAAATTCACCAAACAGTAGAATTTGGAAGATCGTTGGCTGTAAAGTTTTCCCAGCTCCTCTCTCCTCACCTCGGGGGCCAATCCTGGCCTTAGTCATCTCTGCCCTAGGGTGCCTTCTTCACTTCAGATATAGCCCCGGCCTGAGACTGCAGTTTGATGTGCTCCTTCAGTGTTTCTCATTAACATCTAATCTCTTTATGGTGAGGAGGCTGTGGTTTCAATGAACACTGTGCTACCTTAGACCATGCAGTTTGTATTTTCTTCTTTGTGTATTTGCGTTTTTTAACGTAGAGTAATTACCCCACGCCATCACTTAAACAAGAAGAAATTTGTTATTTAAAACTACACATGGAAACTTCCCTGGTTGTCCAATGGACAAGACTCCAAGCTCCCAATGCTGGGGGCCCAGGGTTCAATCCCTAGTCAGGTAACTAGATCCCACATGCCACAGCTAAAGATCCAAGTGCTGCAATGCAGACTGAAGATCCAAGCGCTGCAACCAAGACCAGGCACAGCCAAATAAATAAAGAAATATGTATTCTAAAAAACTACATGTGATTTTTAACACATCGTGGTTACCAAAGGGGAGGGGGAGTGAAGGAGAGAGGGAAGGAAAAATGGAGAAGGAGGGAGAAATTAGGAGTATAGGATTAAGAGATGCAAACTACTATACATAAAATAGATAAGCAACAAGGGTTCACTATATAGTATGGGGAATTTTATTCAATATTTTATAATACCCACGATGGAATATAATCTGAAAAAAATAACTGAATCATTTTGCTGTACACCTGAAACTAATATAATACTGTAAGTCAATTATAGTTCTGGAAATAAAAAGCTTACATATGATAAAACACAAAGGATACTCCAAACATGTATCACTGGATAGGACAGTTCCAGCCATGGCTCAGTAAAACACTGGACCTCATCAGTCCCTGATGTCTAGGGTCTTGGGCTGGCCTCTAGCTCACAAGTGACAGATGAGAAAGGCAAAACTGACATAGGAGAGGTGACATTTGGAGTCCAATTCTTTAACCTCAGCATCTCCAACCCACTTCTTTATTTTTACAACAGAAACAAGGACTGGCACTCAGAAAGGATTTTAGTCTCCAAACCACTAGTCTGAGCATGTGACAAAACTGCTCTTAAAGGGACTGGGGTCTAAGGAATTACTCTATCTATTTTCCCTGTAAGAATGAGAACCAAGACAATGTTAACAATGACAAATGGCAACTTTATGGGAATGAAGTGACAAGTGAATGATAAGCACTTAAAATTAGGTTGCATGAAAGACAGCACCTCCACAGTAACCCCTCAGACTTACCCAAGTCAATATGTAGAACATCCTGACTTCTACAGAGAACGTTGGGAGCATTGCTTTCTCAGCGGCCTGCCTCTACTGTGCCACTGTAAAGTCTGTGTGTGTGTTAGTCACTCAGTCATGTGTAACTCCTTGCAACCCCATGGACTGTAGCCTGCCAGGCTCCTCTGCCCACGGGATTCTCCAGGAAAGAAAACTGGAGTGGGTTGCCATTTCCTTTTCCACTGTAAAGTCTACAGGAGAGCAAAATTTGACACCCCAATATATGCCTCTCTGGCATGTGAATTATTGTGAGCTGAAAACAATCAAGGCCCAAAAGACTCAAGAAGAAACTTTGACCTTCCCTTTAACTGCCTAAAAAAAATGAGATAGAAGACCTGTTCCAGAAAGGGAGCTACCACCACAGGTAACTATAGTATAACAGGGACTAAGTGTGGTAAACAAGAAGGAATCTAAAAAATGTCTATTTGTTAAAATTCCTTTCCACGTGACCCAGAAAACATTTGTTTACCAATTGCTTTTCCGTCTTCATGTGAATTGCCTTCCTCTTCTTTGAAGTTCCAAACCACTTCACTAAAATTCTCTTTCATGTTTAGCTGAAGATTTATTTCATTATTAAGATTACTAATTATTTAAAGAGAAGGCTTTGCCATTTTGGTGAGTTACTTAGTTCCTCTAGGTTTCTCCCAAGTGTGTGGGGCTTCCTGGGTAGTGCTTGTGGTAAAGAACTCACCTGCCAATGCAGGGGACATAAAAGACGTGAGTTGGATCCCTGAGTTGGAAAAAATCCCCTAGAGGAAGCCATAGCAACCTACTCCAATATTCTTGCCTGGAGAATCCCGTGGACAGAGGAGCCTGGTGGGCTACAGTCTCCCAAGCATGAGTGTTCTTAAACTTTGGTTTTCTCCTGTTAATCAGTCTCATGTCAGTTTAATTCTTAGATCAGCCAGAAGAACCTAGAATGATAGAAGGAACATTGTTTCCTCCCCAGCAGGTCCATAATCTGTTACAGGTCATCATGAGAAGGAGGAGGTCTGGAGATTTGGTGGTGATTACTAACGTGAAAGAATCCCCTTTGTAACTTTATTGTGTGGCGTTTTCTCATATTCAGGAAATACTCTTCTGGGATCAAGGCCATTAAAATTATAAGCAACTTTAAAAATGTGTAAGTATGTTTTCCTGGGGAGGTTTTATCATTTTCATGAGATTTTTTTCAAAGATGTACAATATCCAAAGCGTTCTGAACCACAGCTTCATTCAAGTTACTAGACTATGAGATAGCAAGAACAAACAGAAAATTTCTTTAAATATGGAATAAAATTACTTTAAATCTTTATAAATCTGGAACAATAAAGGAAGAAAAGTGCTAATGTATAGTAGACTTTAGATTCCCTCTCCACTGTTGTGGAAGTAAAAAACTGGAAACAGAGTATATACAAAATTGTGGTATATCCAAGCTACGCAATACAAGGATTTGCATGGAACAATTTAGATCTGTTTTGAGTGGTTTCCTATCATGTGAAAAAAGCAAGGTTCAGAGAAATGCACATAGTATAATTCCACTTTATAAAACAACTCATGACAAACCTTCTTCCTTACATATAGGTGTATGTGTACATGTGTGTTTGTATATACAGTATGAGCAAGGAGAAAAAACTGTATACCAGATTATTAAAGAAGACAAACCAGAGAGCAGGATGGGTGAGTTATTCAATGGAAGGAGAAAAAGTGAGGTGGAATACATATGCATGCAAACAAATGAACAAACAAACAGCAACAAAAAGACCCACTATTTTTAAAAAGAAAGATGTAAAGAATAAAAATTGCATGGATTTCCCTGCAGTCAAGTGGTTCAGAGTCCATGAGGACAATTTAGGGGATGCAGTTTTTGTCCCTGGTCAGGGAACTAAGATCCCACATACATGCAGCAGGGCACTACCAAAAGATGAAAGGGAAAAAGAAGTCATAACAAGTTTAAAAAAACTATTTCAATAAAATTGTATGTATGATATGAATTTACGTGTATGAAATTATCTGTGTGTTCATATATGCATAAAGAGATACATAAAAATGGGGTTATGATAGTGAATGAAATATTCATGGATAGTTTATTCTATCCTTCATGTTTTACAAAGCCGATTCCTTACTCATTTTATTATATCTTTTGTGGTTCAAATGTTTTTATTACTGCCACCTATTATTTATACATTCCATTTAAAAAATTTCATTGTGGCAAAAAGAAAAAAATACTTGCTTATTTTTATTTCAGATGATAATTCTCATGCTCAGTGTATAATTCCAGTAGCAATTAAATTAGGTATTCTCAGAAATTAGACAGAGATAGCACATAAATTATAGTCTCTGTATCATGCATCTTGTTTTATGACAGATTCAACAAGGATATGGTATGTGAGTAGGTGTACATGTGGGTGGCAACAGTGGAGACGCTGGGATGAAAGGAATCCACAAGATCCACTTTGGTGATGTAAGGGAGGAAGGACTTTATCACAACTCATCTCAGGCTTTCAGCTTGAACTCTAACTAAAAGACAGATTAACAAGAGAGAGACAGTTTATTAAATGTGTATAGTCCACAGTACGAGGGAGGAATCCAAATGAAAAGTAACTCAGAAAGGTGGCTTAGAAATCCAGTTTGTACAGCATCTTCAAGAAAGAACAATAAATTTGTAGAGGAACGGCAAAAAAATAAAAAAAGAAAGCAGTTTTAGCCTCCCAAGGGTGGCACACTGTGAGAAGGTGACATACAGGAGAAAACTACTGGAGGAAGGCCAGCTTGCGGAGTCTCTTGGTGTCTTCCTGGTAGCTCAGCTGGTAAAGGATCCGCCTGCAGTGCAGGAGAACCCAGTTTGATTCCTGAGTCAGGAAGATCTCCTGGAGAAGGGTTAGGAAAGTACTCCAACTTTCCTGGTGGCTCAGTCAATGTAGGAGAACTGGGTTCAGTCCCTGGGCTGGGAAGATCCTCTGGATAAGGGCATGCAACCCACTCTAGCATTCTTGCCTGGATAATCCCCACGGCCAGAGGAGCCTGGTGGACTGCAGTCCATGCGGTTGCAAAGAGTCAGACATGACTGAGAGACTAAGCACTGGGCTAAAAGTCTATCTGCAGTAAAAAAAAAAAAAAAAAGAATTTATATCTTATCTTTGGGCAAAAAGGGGAAAACTTTATTTGCTTCTTCTTAATTTTCTTCAGCTCAAAATAATTTTTATGTCAAAGAGACATGCTTTAAGATGACATATTCTGATTTCCTTCAGTGGATTTAGGTTCTGGGAAAGAAATCAGAATGCAAACAATCTATTCAGGGTCACAAATGCTGAAGCAAAAGACACAGAACCTGTTAGCTGCTTGAAGAGGACTTGAAGCAAAGAAATGGATTCACAAGAGTCATGTTACCAGAACTGTCCTGGAATACAGGCTGCCCTTCGATTAAAGACAAGCAGGAACAAAGTCTTTCCAAAAGGAGACAAGAATGTGACTAAAGACAGAAAAGACATGCTTGAATTTCCTTGAATTATGCCTGAAACAGTTTTTAAGGCACTGCTGTCACTCACTGTAAGATATTTTGTAAAAATGAATTCAAAGCATGATTCATGTTTTTTGGCAGGGCTTATTAATCATCCAATGGACTTGGTATTAGAGAGGAGGAAGTTCCTTGGTGTCTCCACAGAGGATCTTCTTAAGGCTGACTTGGAAAATCCCAAAAGCTTTGTTATTCATAATGAAACTAACACTTGAAACTTGAGTTCATTAATTTCCTTGGTGCTAAGGAAGGCCCTCTCCTCTTCATCCATTTTTGTATGAGATATGTTAGACAACTAGACCCACTTCCAATTTTGTTAAGCAGTGTCCAAGTGTCTTTATTATGCTCCTCCTGTGTGTGTGTTTCCTTCCTTTGACCTTCCCTTCTCTGAACTGTCCTTGTAAGGGAGAAAGAAAATTTCCTCTTCTAGATTCATCTAAGGATTAAATTGACATGAGATACATTAACAGGAGAAAAGCAAAGTTAATAGCATGTGTACATGGGAGAGATGCAGGAAAACCTTCACTTAATTTGCTCTATGGCTCAGGAAACTCAAACAAGGGCTCTGGATCAACCTAGATGGGTGGCATGGAGAGGGAGATGGGAGGGAGGTTCAACAGGGAGGGGATATATGTGTACCTATGGCTGATTCATGTTGAAATTTGACAGAAAACAACAAAATTCTGTGAAGCAATTATCCTTCAATAAAAAATAAATTGATTAAAAAAAAGAAGTTAAAAAAATATTATCTTCAGCTAAAGACAAAAGTGGATTTTAGGAGTAGTGGTTTAGGATTTCACAGGGGGAGGAAGGCAAATCACATGGAGATGGAAAAGAAAATGTTTGTTGAATCAGGCAGAGGCAAGGCGACAGAGTGGACTCTGATCCCTGGGTCCTCCAGAGTATCCCCCACCACACTGAGTCCATGTTGTTTGCAGATATATTTGGTGACAGCTCGATTCCAGGAACAGGCTCTTTATCTAAATTATTTTAGATAGTCAAGGGAGAAGAACCACAACAACAAATCTTGTATTTCTTAAAAATGACTGATGCCGCGCAGGGCCCTGTGGGACTCCTGGGCACAGAGGACTTTTTGTCCCCCATTCCTTGTAGGCAAGACTCCAGCCTCCATGACCTTCTCTGAGTTCCAAAGGCCAGAAGAGTTGTTAATCAAAGGAGAAGTAGCAATGAAACCACCTGGGGCAGAGGCTCGTCCACACTGGGATATGGACCACCTAGGACCCTATACAGACCCTAATCTTGTCAGCAGCCCCACACTCTAGAAACTGCAGAAGAAAGAATGCAAGACTGTCACTGCCTTGATCCTCATCACACACTCCTGACTGACTATAACCTTTCCCTACTCACCAGGGAGTGGGGGCACAGTTCTTGAGGTGCTAGCCTACTGTGGCTCCCCTTTGCCTGGCAAAGTAATGGGCTTCCCTGGTGGCTCAGCTGGTAACGAATCTGCCTGCAATGCGGGAGACCTGGATTTGATCCCTGGGATGGGAAGATCCCCTGGAGAAGGGAACGGCTACCCACTCCAGTATTCTGGCCTGGATAAAGCCACTCTTTCTTTCCCCTCCATAACTCTGGCTCCATTTTTCTGTTTGGTATTGGTGCACAGACAGCCAATATTTTGGCAACAAGTTTGGGGGCTTGTCTGGGATCTGATTATGGGCAGCTGACCCTGCAGGGTTGCTTGGCTTGGTCGGACACTTGGGGATTGCTCTCACACTAGTCTCCTTCCTCTGGGAGAGTGGAAGTTTGGAGGATCTCCCAGGTCAGAGCATCAGGGTTCCCCAGCTGCAGGGCTGTGCCCCGATAACACCCTGTCCTCTACTTGGGCTGCAGAACCTGAGGCTGCTGTGGAGAAGAGGGGAGAGGTTGTCCTAGCAGCTGCCAAGGCTTTCTTTGCCCAGATATCCTTTTTTTCCCTTCTCCAAACTGGCCCAGACTTCTTCTCTGGGAAGACTTTGATTTCTGGAGGATCAGAAAGAGGGCCTTTGGCGCACCATGACACACACACCAGCTATCTGGTGAGTCTCCTGGGTGCACACCAGGGCCTCTTTGACCTTGCCTATTTGGGGGGAACTTTGGTTCCAACTTGGGGAGCTTTGATTCCAATCTGGGGAGTTCTCTCCCTATGAAGGGCAACTCCATTTGTAAGGCGGGCTTTGGGCAAGGTCACAGGTCTAGTGGGACTGAGAAGTCACATTTGGGGCATTTATGCCATTAGGCTTTTGATATCTGGGTATCTCTTTGCCATTTGTTTTATTTGCAGTGTGACTTCTGGATGGTGAGATTTTGGTTTGATTGTTTGAGCCTGCAGACTAGTTTGAGTGTGCAGACATATGGTACCAACTGGTTGATCTAAAATGGGAAGCATTTCCTCCAATGAACCACAACCCACCCCCCCCCCCCAATCTGGGAACACCTTTGGGAAAGTTTTAAATGACTGGTCAACCTATAGCTATGATCCAATGCCAAAAATAAACATAAAAAGGCCTAAAAATGTGTCTCTTACAATTAAATCTGTATTGCCACAGGATGAGAATATAAATGGAAGTTCCCTTATTTCCAGGACTCTTCTCCTATAATCAACAGTCTGGGGCTGATCTAACTAAGACCCTCACCTCCCCAGAGAGACAATCCCTGTTAGGACCAGTCTGCCTTTGCTATCAGGGCCAACTTGAGCACTGCTTGGTTTAAATTTTGGCCATGAAACTATGACCACAGAAAAAGATTTTTTGACTGTGTAGCCACAATATTCTTTAGACTCCAGAGAACACCAGTTAAAACTTTTTGTTTTAACCAAATTGTCCTACTAGGAGAATATATTTTTCCCTCCTTGTACCTTGAGACCACAGCTCTCAGGGACACATATCTAGACCATCTCTAATTCCTGAAACTGAGGTGGGGTGGGAAACACACATGAAAGAAGCCTTTAAATTTGTTCTTATTCCAATTGTTATTTATCAACTATTGTTTTATACTGTGATATCTGTTTCATGACTAAGTCTGGAAAACAAAGCTATGAGATCTCTTGTGTCTGTTTGGATGTATGTATGTCTCAGTATGTGTCTTTGTCTTTGGATATTATTGCTAAATTTGTCAATGAGCTCTATTTAATTGGCTCAAAGAAAAGTAGGCACTTAAAAATCAGACAATTCTAAGTGAAAGAGAAATTAAGCTAAATGGATTTCAGGTTCTTGTGAACTGGGAAATAATCAGCTTCAAATTAATACTTGGTATTAAGGTATGTTTTTTGATGTATGTGTGTCTGTACTTACAATGACTTGGGTAAATATTAATAACAGGACAGGGCTCACAAGTGACAACACCAGAGAATCCTTTCCCTATTGCTTCAGGCTCTGCCTATGGTGGGAAGTTGGTTGAGATCTTAACTCTTGGACTGGCCTTGTTATGGGTAAGCTTTATTTCATCTTGTAGAATCCTCCTCACCTAAGTATTTTTACAAGACAGATCTTCAAATATGCTCCCATGAAAAGCAATGGGTATTTCTCTCCCAGCTATGTCACTCCCAGCTATATCTCTCCCAGAGTATTTTTACAATACCAAGAGAACTTCAATTGTGTTCCCATGAAAAGCAATTTGTATTTGTCTTCCTTTGGCAGGGGTTTCTCTCTCTCCCTTGTGTCCAGGCCCTCAGGGTGGTAGGGGAGTGGAGAGTGGTCAAGAGCTTTTTGAATTCAAGCAGCAAAAACTGAGATTTCTGGTTCAGTGTTAAGGTAAAAGTTAACTAGTAAATGAACTATCTTAATTGACTTGAAAGTAAGTGCTTACAAGTTAAATCTAAATATATAGAAAATTGGCCAAGATAAATTTTAGGACCCGTGATCTCAGAAATATTCAGTACTGAATTGATATCTGCTATTGAAAGTGGCTTAAGCTTGTTGGCTTGATTAATATAGACAATGTCTTTAGAGTTATCAATGGTAACTATAATATTTCTGTTGTACCTAGGTTGCTGCTAAGCTAAGTTGCTTCAGTCGTGTCCGACTCTGTGCAACCCCATAGACGGCAGCCCACTAGGCTCCCCTGTCCCTG
The DNA here is from genome assembly GCF_032405125.1 of Capricornis sumatraensis. Taxonomy (NCBI): domain Eukaryota; kingdom Metazoa; phylum Chordata; class Mammalia; order Artiodactyla; family Bovidae; genus Capricornis; species Capricornis sumatraensis. Next base: position 7,838,370 of record NC_091084.1, read on the forward strand.
GGATTCTCCAGGCAAGAACTAGAGGTCAAATAAGGCCTTACTCCACCTGTTACAGATTTGTCAACAAGAAAAGTAACTCAATGTTAAAAATACACAAAACTTTAAGCAAAGTAAGATATGTGATTACAATAGCAAGTACAAGGAATAAAAGACACTGAATGTCTTATGCATGATCAGGATTCTCTATGACTGGATTGATTTTAGTTGGGTAAATGGATTTTGTTAGAAATGGGCTCAAACAAGACTGGTTATGGTTTCTTCCTCAAGTATTCTTGAAATGCTGCTTTTGACAACAGACTGTGTGAGTTTGTTTGCCTTTAAATAATTTGTATTAATATTTGCTTTTGAGATCTATGGTTACTTTGGTTAAGGAATGGGTATTGTCTCACAGTGACTGAGGGTCTTGACTAAGCATTTTAAAACTTTTTGACAAGCTTCCCAAATATCAAATTTTAGTTAAAGTTCTTTTGCTTTCCAGCTAACTTTGGGATAATTTAGAGGGCTCTCAAGGTGTCTTAAAGAGAAATATTTAACTATCATTATTTTGTATGTTACATGTAATCATTCATAATTCTGGTTTATGAATAAATTCATAAATAAGATGTTTTAGTTCAGTTCAGTCATTCAAGATGTTTAACCATGCCTTTTATGTCTTTTGTCATTTATAGATACTTTTGTGCTCTGATGCTGTTACTAAAAGGGCTTCATTATCAAGGAGATTCATAGGAAGGGCATGAAAGGAGTTACAACAGTTTCACATCAAAATTATGGCTATGCAGAGATTCCAGTCCGTATTGACTTAAAACAAGGAGTAGTCCCGCCCCTGGGTCCCTAGATCAGGTATCTAGAGACATTTACTCCTTGACGGGCAGGTCAATGTTTCCACTCAGCCTTGAAGCAATTACAGAAGATGTATTGTCACCCCTCTGCTTCCCATAAGAAGATGGGAGTAAAATCTCTGAAGGGGGAAATGAAACAGGAGGGAAGGGTCAGGGCATGAACTTCAAAGAAAGACATAACCTAAGGACACTGTACAGGGTGATTAGAGGCCATTGGGTCCAAGATGGTGACCAGCCCTTGAGCCTCAGTATAAGCTCTTTGGAACAGATCAGCAGGCTAAGTGACACACCCACCTGTGAGTGGTGGTCCAATCCAATGTAAGGAAGCTTTTAAGGATACAAAATGCAAATGAGATAGCTACTAGATAAACTGTTAAGAATGATTATAATATAGTAATGTCTGTCTGCTAGTTGAAGTGATGGAATTCCACCTGAGCTATTTCAATCCTAAAAGATGATGCTGTGAAAAATACTGCACTCAGTATGTCAGCAAATTTGGAAAACTCAGCAGGGGCCGCAAGCCTGGAAAATGCCAGTTTTCTTTCCAATTCCAAAGAAGGCAATGCTAAAGTATGTTCAAACTACTCACAGTTGCACTCATTTAACATGCTAGCAAGGTAATTCTCAAAATCCTTCAAGCCAGGCTTCAACAGTACATGCACCAAGAACTTCCAGAGGTACAAAATGTATTTTAAAAAGGTAGAGGAGCCAGAGATTAAATTGCCAACATCTGCTGGATCATAGAAAAAGCAAGGGATTTCTAGAAAAGCATCTATTTCTGCTTCATTGACTATGCCAAAGCCTTTGACTGTGTGGATCACAACAAAGTGTGGGAAATTCCAAAAGAAATGGGAATACCAGACCATCTTACTTGCCTCCTTAGAAGCCTGTATGCAAGTCAAGAAGCAACAGTTAAATCCCGACATGGAACAACAAACTGGTTCCAAATCAGGAAGAGTACATCAAGGCTATATATTGTCACTCCGCTTATTAAACTTCTATGCCAGAGTACATCATGTGAAATGCAGGGCTAGCTGACTCACAAGCTGGAATCAAGATTGCTGGGAAAAATATCAACAACCTCAGATATACAGATGACACCACCCTTATGGCAGAACGTGAAGAGGAACTAAAGAGCCTCTTGATGAAGGTGAAAGAGGAGAGTGAAAAGGCTCGCTTAAAACTCAACATTCAAAAAATGAAGATCATGGGATCCAGTTCCATCACTTCATGGGAAATAGATGGGGAAACAATGGAAACAGTGACAGACTTTTTTTTTCTTGTGCTCCAAAATCACTGCAGATGCTGACTGCAGCCATGAAATTAAAAGATACTTGTCCCTTGGAAGAAAAGCTATGGTAAACCTAGACAGCATATTAAAAAGCAGAGACAAAACTTTGCCAACAAAGGTCCATCTAGTCAAAGGTATGGTTTTTCCAGTAGTCATGTATGGATGTAAAAGTTGGACCATAAAGAAGACTGAGCACTGAGGAATTGATGCTTTCGAACTGTGATGCTGGAGAAGACTCTTGAGAGTCCCTTGGAGAGCAATGAGATCCAACCAGTCCATCCTAAAGGAAGTCACTCCTGAATATTCATTGGAAGGACTGATGCTGAAGTTGAAGCTCCAATACTTTGGCCACCTGATGCAAAGAACTCACTCATTGGAAAGGACCCTGATGATGGGAAAGATTGACGGCAGGAGAAGAAGGAGATGACAGAGGATGAGATGGTTGGATGGCATCACTGAGTTGATGGACATGAGTTTGAGCAAGCTCTGGGAGTTGATAATGGACAGGAAAGCCTGGTGTGCTGCAGTCTATGGAGTCCCAAAGATTTGGATATGACTGAGTGACTAAACTAACTGATGAACTCTAGATAAGGGGAAAAACAAGAGGAAATATTTTCCTGAGGCATGAGCTAGTAAAACAAGTGGTCCAGAGACTTTTGGCATGGTTAATGAGGCCTAGTCCAGTAATAGTAGCATATTGAGTGGTCTATCAGAGAAATCTTTGTGATATCTAGGAATGAGCCTTCCTAGCACCGTGGGATGAAATGGTCATGAAATGCCCCCAAGCCATGGTCAAATTTATTACCCTGAAGGGGCCCTGCCAACTAAAAATTGACACTTGCCATCTGCCTCTTCAAGGATTAAGTCAATGGCCACAGCAGCCACTGACCTTCAACACCCCTGAAAGAATTCAGGGTGGAGATCAAGAATGAGACAGCCTACGCTCTGAGAAAAACTGGCTGGATAGACATATAGATAGATATCTTCAGAAGATTTTATGAAGCCAAATTTATGCATTTTCCCATATCTAGAAAAGCAGTAAAGCCATTAACAGTGACACTGACTTTAACATAGAGGAGGAAAATGCATTGGATGGTCAAAATGGACTAAGTATGGTAGAACTAGGTGACCACTGTGGATGTGATTTCAGACACATTTATTCCTGTTTTGTTACCAGCTTGAATGTTCTGAGTTATGGCAGATCTACAAGGATTAATTCCCCTACTCCTTTCCATGAGTGTTTAGCTAAAGTTTTGAGAGTGCTGAGCCTGAATCAAGGTTAAATAGAGGCCTTTCTAACCAAAATGCAAAAAGCATTGGAAGTGACAACCCTTCTTATGGACATTATTAAGAAACTCTTGTCAAGCTATGCTGGAAAACTCATCTAAAATGGGACAAGGTTTTGCAAATTGCTCTCTGTATACTGGTGACCATTAGAAACAGGCTAGGATTGAGCCCTTATGAAATTATATACAAGAGGTCACTCTTAGCTCCTTCAACTGACTAGACTGCTAACTGTTAACAACTAACTGATTGTTAACTGCTGTTCTAAGGTCTCCTCCTTGCCTGGAAGCTCCCTCACATCCCTTCACAGCAGAAGACTGGGAGCTGATGAAAGTGTGAAAAAGAACAATGTCCTGAGCAGCAGCTTAAAGAAAAATGGAAGGGATTCTATGCTCCTCAAGACTGAGGAACATCAAAGAAAGGGGGCATTGATGCTGAACAGGACCCTGTGGGGCTCCTGGGCACAGAGGCTTTTTGTCCCCCATTCCAGCCTCCATGACCTTCTCTGAGTTCCAAAGAGCAGAACAGTTGTTAATCAAAGAAGCAGCAATGAAACCACCTGAGGCAGAGGCTCCCAAGATTAGGAGATGGGCCACCAAGGACTGTGCACACTTGTCAGCAGCCCCATGCTTTGGAAACTGCAGAAGAAAAAATACAAGACTGTTATTGCCTTGATCCTTATGAGACACTCCTGTCTGACTATCTAATGTTTCCCTACTCACCAGCGAGTTGGGCCACAGTTCTTGAGGCACTAGCCTGCTATGTTCACCCTTTGCTGGAAAAATAATAAAGCCACTCTTTCTTTCTCCTCCATAATTGTCTTTGTGTTTCTGTTTGGCATTGGTGTACAGTGAGCCAAGATTTTGGCAACATAAAGTTTAATACCTCTCTTCAAGATCTCTCAGGGACCCTTTGAAAATTCCATAGTTAATCAAAGCTCAAAAGGACTTCATTAACATGATTGGGAAAGTTTACTGAAGATATCAAAGTGGCTTTAAAGATTTGATCAAATAGGATCATAGGTCACTGTGAAACAATAATTATTTATTTAACCAAAATCACAATAAAAGATTTCAAAGGCAAATATAGAAAGTCACAACAGACTATTTAAAAGGCAAAGAAACTTGTAATCTGTTATCAAAAGTAGATCAATATTTCTAGAAAACTTTGTCCTCTTAACAGAAAGAAAATCAAATTCTAGTTTTGCATAATTTACATTTGATATTAAAATTAAATTAAAATTAATTTATTAATTTAAATTTAATTAATTTATTAATTTAAGTTTATTAAATTAAAATTTATTCACTCAATTAAATTAATTCCAAGTGTAGCCTGTCTTAACTACACACAAAAGTCTTTTCTCAGGGCTCCTTTTCCACAAACTTTCTATAACATCCTTTTTTTAATATTCAGATTTTTGTCCTATGTTCTCTCTTTCTATCTCAACTTCCTTAGGACAAAATTACTTTCTTTCCCCTTAACAAAATGCATTTCTATTCCTTATACCTTTGTCAACTACAGGTTGACACTTGCCAAGAGTATTTGCCAGCGACTAAACAACAGCATGTATGGATGTGAGAGTTGGACTGTGAAGAAAGCTGAGCACCGAAGAACTGATGCTTTTGAACTGTGGTGTTGGAGAAGACTCTTGAGAGTCCCTTGGACAGCGAGGAGGTCCAACCAGTCCATCCTAAAGGAGATCGGTCCTGGGTGTTCATTGAAAGGACTGATGCTGAAGCTGAAACTCCAATACTTTGGCCACCTCATGTGAAGAGTTGACTTACTGGAAAAGACCCTGATGCTGGGAGGGATTGGGGGCAGGAGGAGAAGGGGACGAGAGGATGAGATGGCTGGATGGCATCATCAACTCGATGGACGTGAGTCTGTAAACTCTGGGAGTTGGTGATGGACAGGGAGGCCTGGCGTGCTGCGATTCATGGGGTCTCAAAGAGTCGGACAAGACTGAGCAACTGAACTGACTGACTGACTGAAGCAACAGCAACAAGGGCATTGTCATCTGCCTGTGCTTCTGCAGCTGCTTACCTTTGACACTCCCTAAAGGCAATTCAGGGTGGAGACTGAGTGTGCTCCAGGGAAACTGGTGGAACAGGTCTTTAGCTAGACATTTTTAGGAACTGATATCATGATCCACATCCTTTCATCTTCCTCATATGCCTAGAAATGCACTAATCCTTTCATGATGACCTCAGCTGCAGAAAACCTTTGTAAAATGAGCACTCGATTGCTTTGAATTCCCCCTTCACCAGAGTCTCATGTGTTGGCCTTCCCCCACTGCCTCTTTGAAGCAGTCTTTCAGAGGTACCTGAGGTGTCTCCTGGGCTACAGTCCACACTAGCGCATGCTCAGTCATTTCAGTTGCGCCCCCCTCTTTGCGATCCTATGGGCTGTTGACCACAAGGCTCCTCTGTCCATGGGATTTTCCAGGCAAGAATACTGGAGTGGGTTGCCATGACCTCCTCCAGGGGATCTTCCGAACCTAGGGATGGGACCTGTATCCCCTGAATTACAGGCGGATTCTTTTCTACTGAGTCCCCATTTTGCCCCTAATAACTCACATCTCTCACATTGTGCATCTTTTTAATCAACACTTTAAAAACATTTCCTTGTATATGAAATGTTTTCCTCATTAATTTTAGTAGTTTTAATTACATTAATTAGAATTCTTAACCCTTAGAAACCTTAATTTTCAGTGAAAGCAAAGACAATTGTAAACTGTTTGCTCTACCAGTATATTTTATTAGCAAATTTAGGATTATATTTCATAATTTCTAGGAACATATAGTTCCTCAGTACATATTTTCTTCAATGTGGTTTAAAACATATTTACTATAAGACCCAAACATCTTCAGATTTTCTGTAATAAGACAAAAATAGATAAATAAACTTTGTTTAGCAATTAATGTTCCATTTGCAAATGATCTAGCCATTCAATGAATTCCCATCATTTAACTTACCTTACTCAGCAAAACTCTAAAGTCCTATTCCATTGAGGTCTACATAAATCCTTTGTGCCCAACAAGTATGTTTAGATCACTCATGAAACTTTCATGAGATATTAGACAAAGCCAGTCACCATCCCAAGCTATTTATCTTGCTGACAAATTTTGTAACAGAGATAATATGAGCTTATTTAATTTTAGGTAAAATAAAAATTTGAACTTTAATCTTTATAAATTTAAAGACCTGCTTATTTTAATTAAACCAAGTGTTTATTTATTAAAGATTAATCCTAGATCATGTGAACTTGCAAATTTTGGGGATTAGTTTACATTTTTGAGAATTTTATTTTATCTTGGTTGTTTTAGCCAGTTAAAGTTTTTTTAAAAAGTTAATTTTGTCATTGCCATTCAGAGGCATAAAATTATCATATCTATAATAGATGCACACATTCAGACAGAAACAGACTTTTAGCTCTTGCTTAAAAACTCCCAAACATGAATGTACACCCGTGGTGGATTCGTGTCAATGTATGGCAAAACCAATACAGTATTGTAAAGTAAAATAAAGTAAAAATAAAAATTAAAAAAAAAGTTTTTAATTGTCTAGTAAAAAAAAAAAAAAAAAGCAAACTTCTCCCATGAATCGGGTGCAATACAAAAATTACTAGTGTGAGTAATAATTGGAATAAATTAAGTTTATTCACTCAGATTGCTTACGTCTTATTATTTATAGAGAATACCTTTAAGGTTTATATTTCTCCTTGACAAACAATCTTAAGGAAACTTTGATTTAGAATTTGGACAAGAGAATATTTTCAGCATTTGTATTTTAAAAGCCCCTTTTTCCTCTTTATTAGTGTTTTCTTTTTTCTTTTGGGAGAGATGTTGAGGTTCTGTTGATCAAACTAACCAGACTCAGTTTCAGGCAGTGTGGGCTGTGTTTACATTTCTGATTTTGTAGAGCTCTGCAAGGTAAAGCTGGTTGCTTGTATTTAACATTAGCTTCTGGCTTCCACCTCACACTGTGGGCTCAAGCAACACTGATAGTTTCCTTTAGCATGTTCAATTAATACTGTCCAAGAGGAAGATTACATGCCCTGCTTTACAATATCAGGCCAGGGAAAGTTCCCCGGTGAGACACAGTATCCATCCCCACCATACAATCAGGCAAAAGAGATGTAAGCTCTTTCTATAATGCCTATTCAAATTCATCAATTTTCCTACAGTCATGATCAATTCCATCAACTCTTATATATTTAACCATAGCCTCTAGTAGGGCCCTATCAGCAAATCCCAGTCTTGCAGTTCTGAGTAGAAGTGCTCCCAGCTAGACATAATATCCATTCCCACAAGACATCAGGCAACACTGACTTACCTCTTCACATAAAATCTGCTCACACATTTCTGCCTTTATAATTCAATAAACCTTGCATTTTTACTTTTTCTTAATTGTAGTTTAAGTCAGAGTTCCACCAATGGATTTTGGTACACAACTTGCAAGGTTCCTACATCAAGGAGTTCTTAAAACCTCTCCACCATCTAAGTCACCAGGGAAGCACCTATGTAAAAAGCCTTTGGCCCCAGTGAAGAGGTCAAGTCAAGGGACCCAGACCCTTTTGTCAATCTTTCAGTTCAGTTCAGGCTTTCAGTCATGTCCGACTCTTTGCGACCCCATGGACTGCAGCACGCCAGGCTTCCCTGTCCATCACCAGCTCCTGGAGCTTGCTCAAACTCATGTGCTTCAACTCACTGATTCCATGCAACCATCTCATCCTTTGTTGTCCCCTTCTCCTGCCTTCAATCTTTCCCAGCATCAGGACTCTCTCTTTTCCAACAAGTCAGTTCTTCCCATCAGGTGGCCAAAGTATTGGAGTTTCAGCTTCAACATCAGTCCTTCCAATGAATATTCAGGACTGACTTCCTTTAGGATGGACTGGTTTGATCTCTTTGCAGTCCAAGGGACTCTCAAGAGTCTTCTCCAACACCACAGTTCAAAAGCATCAATTCTTCAGTGCTCAGCCTTCTTTATGGTCCAGCTCTCATATCCATACATGACTACTGGAAAAACCATAGCTTTGACCTTTGTAGGCAAAGTAACGTCTCTGCTTTTTAATATGCTATCTAGATTGGTCATAACTTTTCTTCCAAGGAGGAAGCGTCATTTAATTTCATGGCTGCAGTCACCATCTGCAGTGATTTTGGAAACCAAGAAAATAAAGTCTTTTTCTGTTTCTGCTGTTTCTCTATTTGCCATGAAGTGATGGAATCCGATGCCAAGATCTTAGTTTTTTGAATGTTGAGTTTTAAGCCAGCTTTTTCACTCTCTTCTTTCACTTTCATCAAGAGGCTCTTCAGTTCCTCTTCACTTTCTGCCATGAGGGTGGTGTCATCTGCATATCTAAGGTTATTGATATTTCTCCTGGCAATCTTGATTCCAGCTTGTGCTTCTTCCAGCCAGTGTTTCTCATGATATACTCTGCACATAAGTTAAATAAGAAGGGTGACAATATACAGCCTTGATGTACTCTTCCCAATTTGGAACTCATCTATTCCATGTCCGGTTCTAACTGTTGCCTCTTGACCTGCATACAGAATTCTCAGGAGGCAGGTCAGGTGGTCTGGTATTCCCATCTCTTGAAGAATTTTCTGCAGTTTGTTGTGATCTACATAGTCAAAGGCTTTGGCATAGTCAGTAAAGCAGAAGCAGATGTTTTTCTGGAACTCTCTTGCTTTTTCTATGATCCAACGAATGTTGGCAATTTGACCTCTGGTTCTGCCTTTTCTAAATCCAGCTTGAACATCTGGAAGTTCACGGTTTACATACTGTTTAAACCTGGCTTGGAGAATTTTGAGCATTCCTTTGATAGTGTGTGAGATGAGTGCAATTGTGTGGTAGATTGAACATTCTTTGGCATTGCTTTTCTTTGGCATTAAAAGGAAAACTGACCTTTTTCCAGTCCTATGGCCACTGCTGAGTTTTCCAAGTTTGCTGGCATATTGAGTGCAGCACTTTTATAACACCACCTTCTAGGACTTGAAATAGCTCAGCTGGAATTTCATAACCTCCACTAGTTTTGTTCGTAGTGATGCTTCCTAAGGCCCTCTTGACTTAACATTCCAGGATGTCTGGTTCAAAGTGAGTGATCACATCATTGTGGTTATCTGGGTCATGAAGATCCTTTTAGTATAGTTCTTCTGTGTATTCTTGCCACCTCTTTTTAATATCTTCTACTTCTGTTAAATCCATACAATTTCTGTCCTTTATTGTGCCCATCTTTGCATGAAATATTTCCTTGGTATCTCTAATTTTCTTGAAGCGATCTCTAGTCTTTCCCATTCCATTGTTTTCCTCTATATCTTTGCATTGATCACTGAGGAAGGATTTCTTATCTCTCTCTGCTATTCTTTGGAACTCTGCATTCAGATGGATATACCTTTCCTTTTCTCCTTTGCCTTTAGCCTCTCTTCTTTTCTCAGCTATCTGTAAAGCCTCCTCAGACAAACATTTTGTCTTTTGGCATTTCCTTTTCTTGGAGATGGTCTTGATCACTGCCTCCTGCACAATGTCATGAACCTCTGCCATAATTCAATCTTTAACTTGGTTAATTGGTTAATTGGCCCAAGCATTGCCTCCAAGCAATTGCAATTGTAATTTCATTGTAATTTTTGACTTTCAGCTTCTAAAATTTCTCCAAATTGGAGTAGAAAAAAAGTGAACTTGTTTGGGGCCCTTTAATGTTTCAGTGACAAATAAGGGATCATTTTGACCTACCTAACCTTGGGGAGTGCTATATTAAAACCTTTATTTTAAACCCATCAATGTCTATTATATTCATCCCATTTCTTAATAGCCATTTAAAGACTGCCAGCCTGCTGGGAAGTGCCCCATGACCCTTTCCTCTCTGATTCTTTTTGTGCCAGCTCTGAATACTGAAAGAGTATTTGCTTTATTTACCTTATTTCTTAATAACCTTTAAAACTTTCCACTTTGTTGGGAAGAATCCCTTGATTTCCCATCAGCTTTGTCCCATTATCTTCTTAATTAACTTAATGTATTCATTAGTACCTTTAAGGCCCATGAGTGGAAGCTAAGACCAAAAATTCAATTAGACTTTTAAGGAATTTCTCAAGATTAGCCATTATATTTTTTTGTATCCACCTTTTTAATTTGATCTTTCCATAGGTACCAATAAGATAGTCGTTTATGATGAGAACTGCCTAAAAAATTACCAATTTTGAGGTTTTTCCAATTCAGAGAATCTATCATCTGGTTATCAAAGAGCAGGATCTTAATATCAATTTAAACCAATCAGGCTTTTTATGGATTATCTGAGGCAAGAGATTGGTGGGCTCCAGTTTACACTCCGAGATATAAACAAAACAGGAACAGGGTAAACAGTGGACAGACTTTACCTCCTGTGGACACTTTCAGATAATAGTCATGGCAGAGACAAAAAGGGGCTAAACTCTGAGTGAAGGATCAAGAGGTCACACATATGCTCTCCTTGGGGCAAGGGAGACACTGCACATGCACAGAAAGGCTCCTCTGGGATCAAAAGGCAATGGCTGCTAGACTGTGTCTTGCCGTCACTTCCCACCAGACGCACTTGTGCTGAAACCTATCTCAGCTGAGGGGAGCATGAGCTCCTAGGGAAGGTCCTGAGACAAATTATCCATGGGGGCAAAGCAGGATGATTGGCCAGAGGGAAGATAAAGACCTGGGAGACTGCCCCCTTATAAGTGATTTAAACTTCCCAAAGGTGCAACTCGTGCTGAGTTTGCCCATTTGTCTTTCTGCATTTACTCTGCTTTTCTAATAAATGCTTTACTTTCCTCTACACTTCCTGCCCATTTTTCTTTTCAAGACAGACAAGGATTAGCGGTTAGACTCTGCTGGCTCCCCGCAGTCTAGTGGTTAGGATTTCTGGTTTTCACCCGGGTGACCAGGGTTTGATTCCCAGTCAGGGAACTGACATCTCAATTCTAGCTGCTGCTCACTGCAAGCTATCACTCACTACTGCATGAGACCAAAATCATAACTACAAACCTAAGAGGCATCCCATAAGATCCAGAAAGCTTATTCCCCAAAATACTTTAAGAAAGCAAAGACCTTCACTGCATAGTGCCAGCACTAGTTAAGCAAGAAGGCTGAGAGGACAAAGACCCCTTGTGGACTGGGACCCATGTGACAAACTCCCCTGACAGCTGGCGTGGTCGAACAAAGAATGCTCAGGTGCCAGTCACACATCCAGTTATTACCTGTACTCTTGGCCAGTTGCCTGTTCTCGGTTCCATGCGCTTGCCCGGTGACTCAGTGGTAAATAATCTGCCTACAATGTGGGAGTTGCAGGAGACATTGGTCAGAAAGATCCCGCGGAGGAGGTCACAGCAACCCAATCCAGTATTCTTGCCTGGAGAATTCCATGGACACAGGAGACTGACAGGCTACAGTCCACGGGGTCAAGTCCATGGGGTCATAAAGAATTGGACATGACTGAGCATGCACATGCACCTATAGACTGATTGTCTAGTAATACCATCTCTTTGTGCTCTTTGCAGTCTCAATGAGAACCCACAATGATAGCTAAAACATAAAATTTAAACACTTTGTGGAAAAGTGAGACAAACCTTTCAGAAAATTATATATAAAAAATAACAGCAATAGCAGCAATATAGCACACCCTCTATGTAGAAAGGACCATGTTAGGTAGCCTGTATGTACCTTGTATGAATCTTAGTGCAGCTGTATCAGATGTAACACATATCCTTGGAGGGCTGCTGTGAAGTGCAGCCCAGGTCTTCAAGGCACCTAGAACCTATAGAATCTCCATCACTCCCAGTTTAGGAAAAACCCCTTCTCAAATCATAGCCACTTTAGTGATTTAGGCTCTAGGAAAGATGTCAGAATGTGAATAATTACTCAGGATTATGAATGTTGAGGCTGAAACAGTTGGCTAGTGACTTGAGTGGTGCTTTAAGGGAAGCAGATAAATAAAGGAAAAAACAATTTAGTGATTTAAAAATTCTGTTGCCTCACTCTTGAAAAGAGCTGTGTATATCCTCTCTGATTTTTTCTCATCTTTCTAGCCATTGGTCTGTTTTCTCTGTGAGTTGATCTAACCCATAAATGCATTGGGTCAATCGTTTGTGAGAATGTCACTACTTTTCACTGACACCAAGTTCAGCAGGCTTACCTTTATAGTCTAATGAGTTCTGTTTCCTAAAGAGTGCCTCTGAAATCCAGATCTCTTGGCTTTATGGGTATCTGCCAGGAGATGGTATTTCTTGTCAACCATCTGGTGAGATGCCAAGTCATACCAGGCAGAACTGGTGTCATGGGTCATTTGTTGACCCAGCTAAGTAGAATATACACCACCAGAGGACATATATTCTCAGAGGGGTGATATCAATCCCGAGTGGGTGGAAATTGGTCACTGGGGACAAAAAACATCTTGTTTTTTAATGTATAAAATATACATATGCATATGGTCAGTTTAGTTCAGTTCAGTTGCTCAGTTGTGTTCAACTCTTTGCGACCCCATGAATTGCAGCACGCCAGGCCTCCCTGTCCATCACAAACCCCCAGAGTTCACTCAGACTCACGTCCATTGAGTCCATGATGCCATCCAGCCATCTCATCCTTGGTCGTCCCCTTCTCTTCCTGCCCCTAATCCCTCCCAGCATCATAGTCTTTTCCAATGAGTCAACTCTTTGCATGAGGTGGTCAAAGTACTGGAGTTTCAGCTTTAGCATCATTCCTTCCAAAGAACACCCAGGGTTGATCTCCTTCAGAAGGGACTGGTTGGATCTCCTTGCAGTCCAAGGGACTCTCAAGAGTCTTCTCCAACACCACAGTTCAAAAGCATCAATTCTTCGGCACTCAGCTTTCTTCACAGTCCAACTCTCACATCCATACCTGACCGCAGGAAAAACCATAGCCTTGCCTAGACGGACCTTATTGGCAAAGTAATGTCTCTGCTTTTGAATATACTATCTAGGTTGGTCATAACTTTTCTTCCAAGGAGTAAGCGTCTTTTAATTTCATGGCTGCAATCACCATCTGCAGTGATTTTGGAGCCCCCAAAAATAAAGTCTGACACTGTTTCCACTGTTTCCCCATCTATTTCCCATGAAGTCATGGGACTGGATGCCATGATCTTTGTTTTCTGAATGTTTAGATTTAAGCCAACTATTTCACTCTTCTCTTTCACTTTCATCAAGAGGCTTTTTAGCTCCTCTTCACTTTCTGCCATAAGGGTGGTGTCATCTGCATATCTGAGGTTATTGATATTTCTCCCAGCAATCTTGATTCCAGCTTGTGTTTCTTCCAGTCCAGCATTTCTCATGATGTACTCTGCATAGAAGTTAAATAAGCAGGGTGACAATATACAGCCATGACGTACTCCTTTTCGTATTTGGAACCAATCTGTTGTTCCATGCCCAGTTCTAACTGTTGCTTCCTGACCTGCATACAGATTTCTCAAGAGGCAGGTTAGGTGGTCTGGTACTCCCATCTCTTTCAGAATTTTCCACAGTTTCTTGTGATCCACTCAGTCAAAGGCTTTGGCATAGGCAATAAAGCAGAAATAGATATTTTTCTGGAACTCACTTGCTTTTTCCATGATCCAGAGGATGTTGGCAATTTTATCTCTGGTTCCTCTGCCTTTTCTAAAACCAGCTTGAACATCAGGGAGTTCATAGTTCATGTATTGCTGAAGCCTGGCTTGGAGAATTTTGAGCATTACTTGACTAGCATGTGAGATGAGTGCAATTGTGTGGTAGTTTGAGCATTTTTTTGCATTGCCTTTCTTTGGGATTGGAATGAAAACTGACCTTTTCCAGTCCTGTGGCCACTGCTGAGTTTTCCAAATTTGCTGGCATATTGAGTGCAGCACTTTCACAGCATCATCTTCCAGGATTTGAAGCAGCTCCACTGAAATTCCATCACCTCCACTGATGTTCTTAGTGATGCTTTCAAGGCCCACTTGACTTCACTTTCCATGATGTCTAGCTCTAGATTAGTGACCACATCATCATGATTATCTGGGTTGTGAAGATCTTTTTTGTACAGTTCTTCTGTGTATTCTTGCCACCTCTTCTTAATATCTTCTGCTTCTATTAGGTCCATACCATTTCTATCCTTTATCAAGCCCATCTTTGCATGAAATTTTCCCTTGGTATCTCTAATTTTTTTGAAGATATCTCTAGTCTTTCCCATTCTGTTGTTTTCCTCTATTTCTTTGCATTGATTGCTGAAGAAGGCTTTCTGATCTCTTCTTGCTATTCTTTAGAACTCTGCATTCAGATGCATATATCTTTCCTTTTCTCCTTTGCTTTTTGCCTCTCTTCTTTTCACAGCTATTTGTAAGGCCTTCCAGACAGCCATTTTGCTTTTTTGCATTTCTTTTCCATGGGGATGATCTTGATCCCTGTCTCCTGTACAATGTCACGAACCTCAGTCCATAGTTCATCAGGCACTCTATCTATCAGATCTAGTCTCTTAAATCTATTTCTCACTTCCACTGTATAATCATAAGGGATTTAATTTAGGTCATACCTGAATGGTCTAGCGGTTTTCCCTACTTTCTTCAATTTAAGTCTGAATTTGGTAATAAGGATTTCATGATCTGAGCCACAGTCAGCTCCTGGTCTTGTTTTTGTTGAATGTATAGAGCTTTTCCATCTTTGGCTGCAAAGAATATAATCAATCTGATTTTGGTGTTGCCCATCTGGTGATGTCCATGTGTAGAGTCTTCTCTTGTGTTGTTGGAAGAGGGTGTGTGCTATGACCAGTGCATTTTCTTGGCAAAACTCTATTAGTCTTTGCCCTGCTTCATTCTGCATTCCTAGGCCAAATTTGCCTGTTACTCCAGGTGTTTCTTGAATTCCTACTTTTGCATTCCAGTCCTCTATAATGAAAAGGACATCTTTTTTGTGTTAGTTCTAAAAGGTCTTGTAGGTCTTCATAAAACCATTCAACTTCAGCTTCTTCAGCGTTACTGGTTGGGGCATAGACTTGGATAACTGTGGACTGCAAAGTCCATCCTAAAGGAAATCAGTGCTGAATATTCATTGGAAGGACTGATGGTGAAGCTGAAACTCCAATACTTTGGCCACATGATGTGAAGAGCTGACTCATTGGAAATGCCCCTGATGCTGGGAAAGATTGAAGGTGGGAGGAGAAGAGGATGACAGAGGATGAAATGGTTGGATGGTATCACTGACTCAATGGACATGAGTTTGAGTAAACTCCAGGAGTTGGTAATGGAAAAGGAGGTTCATGTGCTGTGGTTCATGGAGTTGCAGAGTCAGACACGACTGAGAGACTGAACTGAACTGAGGTGATTTTATGTTGGAAGGCACAGAAAATAAACTATGTATCATACATACATACGTGTCCATCATCACGTATCTACCTCGGGATGAACACATAGGACCTCTGCTTCCTGCTGCACTTTTGTCTTAGATTATAGCTATTTGCTGAAGGAAGGAAAGGGACAGGGAAAGAAACCACTGTCCTCTTTACCTGCCCTATTTCTTGCCTCTACTTCTCTGGGTGTATCCAGGGCAATCGGCGTCACCCCCTAAACATACCATGTTCTTCACCAGTGTTCTGTCCTTTCCCCCTGGGGAGGAATGTCGTGGGCTCAGGAACCCACTGACACAATCTGGGGCTGAGAACTAGTTTGAAAGGCAGTGGGTTTTCTAACCCGTTACTCTGACACTCTCTGCCTTATGAACAGTCAAGTCACAGTTCCATGTGAGGTTGAGTTCCAATTGATTCTGGAAATTGAGAGAAGACTCTGTGAGCCATCTACACCATCAATAGGAGCTCTTCACTGCCTTGTTTATGCTTCCTTGCTGGATGTAGATGCACTTGTAATTGAACACTATTATTTAGATTCACTTTTCTAAAAAGTGGAAAAATTTAGCTGGTCTAACCCAAACATGGCACGATGAACAAAGAGACAGTGGTAAAAGAAGAAGGCAAGGAATGAGGATTTATGGAGGTCTTTTCATGGAAAAGTGGGTGTTTAACAGATTATGTCATTTATTCTTTATAAAACATCAATACTATTCCCATTTTACGTATAAAGAAAATGAAGCAAGGAAAAGTGAACCTGTCTAAGTCCACACAACTGAGTAGGGTGACTCTAAGCATTATGCTTTTGAGAGATGCTCTGGGCCAATTCCTGGAAGCCTTGGCAGCAAAGGCAGCTTAGCAACAGGACAATGCCAGGCCCAGGCAGGAAGAAGTGTGCAGAAAGGAGTCTCCAGAGAGCAAAGCAGAGATTCCACTGCCCCGGGATCAAGGTTCACCTGCAACATGCCCAGGACTGTCTGCGGGCTTCTGGCCCCTCCAATGGCAAAAGGGACAACCTGACTTTAACTGAAAAAACTGAGGGTATATAGGGGACTGCCCTGGTGGTCCAGTGGCCAAAACTCTGTGTTCCCAATTCAGGGGGCCCAAGTTTGATCTCTGGTCAGGGAACTAGGTCCTACATGTCCCAGTGAAGATCAAAGGTCCTGAGTGCTGCAACTGAGCCACGGCACAGTCAAATATATATATTTAAATTGAGGTGTTATTATTTCATTGTTACAGTGTTGGCAGTAGCAAGTTACCCATAAGGAGATTTCTTGTATATTTGTTGATATTTCTTGTATATTTTGGGAGCATTTCTCTGCCTTGGTCCCTTGCTGATGACCATGCTTTTATTTGCCTCTGTATCATCAGGGATGACAACTAGCTGAAGGCGTTTGAATCAGGAATGTACCTTGAAATGTCCTGGAGTATGTCAAGAAGGAAACAGTGTAATAAAGCTCTGGATACTTTTGGAAGTTTTGTGCAGCTCTTAGTGCAGGTCATCCCTTGTGAGGACCTCTGACCTTGGCCACTTTCTACGTTTTCATGGATATGTGCTTTTTCACATGAAGCGTTGCTAAAGACTCCTTGATTGTCTCTCATTCAGTGTGTCCTCTGGAAGCCATGTCTCTGTTGGTTCTCTCTGTTTTCAGCCTGTGCCTCGATCATAATCTTATGTGTGTATGTGCTGTGTCCAGCTCTCTGTACTCCACGGTCTGTTTGTCTGTGGAATTTTCCAGCAAGAATACTGGAGTGGATTGCCGTTTCCTCCTCCAGGGGATCTTCCAGACTCAGGTGTCAAATTTGAGTCTCTTGCATCTCCTGCTTTGGCAGACAGATTCTTTACCACTGTTCCACCAGGGAAGCTCAATCTTACTGTAGCTCCTTCTAAACACCGCAGAAGATTAGTCAGGGTATGTAGCTGATCTCCCTTTCATTACCAGTCTCTTTCACATGTCTTAACATAAGAGTACAGTAAAACAAGGAAGGCATCAAATTACTGAGTCTTCTGTATCTGGCATTAAGCTAAAAAATTTCCCCTATAATTTGAAGTAATTCTTACAACAACTCTTGAGATAGATAATATTGTTGTTCCAATTTTACAGAAGAAGAAGTTAAATCTTAAAGAGACGGAAGTGGTTGCACAAGGTCATAAAATGATGAAGCCAAGTTTCTAAAGCAGATCAACTTGACCTCAGACTCTCAGTTAATGACACTGGCAGCAACATTCTCTGGCTGCCCAAGGGGTACAGATTACCCGTCTGTGACATTTGATGAGCAAAGATCCAGAGACCATTAAATTGGGGTGCGAGTTTCTGTTTTTAGCAACCTTTTAGTGAGGACATTCTTTCAGTTCCTTTGTATCTTGGGTAATTTTAACCATACATCTTACCTCCTACATTTCTTGACTTCTCAAAAGTCTTCCAAGAACTGGATTACTTCTTGCTGTCGTTGAGACCAGTGTGTGCTTTCAGAGAAGTTTAGGAGCATATCCTTTATGTAATGATTGCTCCCATGAAGGAAATTTACTACTCAAATCTTCAGACACTCTTCTCCAGCTCGATTCCCTCACACATGTTTATTGAGCACCTACTAACTTCCAGGTCAGTTTGGGCACCAGGAAGACAATCATGGACACACTGTCCCTGCCCATGCTGGGCAATGTTCTGCTGGTGGAGAAATAAATGCTCCCATATTTTCTAAAAATCCCATTGTTCTTGATTTATAGCCAAACAATCAGGTTCCTCTTATAATCCTCTAGTTAAATTCAGTATCAGAAAAGATTACCTTACAATTCTTCTGTGTTATCTTCCTCTTCATGAATCCTAGAGCCATGTCTGGCTGCAAACTTACAATGAATGATGTCCTTTGAGGCCAAGGGGAAAACAATGAATATTAATGAGTGCCTGTAATATGCATTGTATTTATTAAACATCATCTCATTTAATCATCACAAAAGCATAAGGAAGCACAAGTTATCATCCTCACTTTCTTTTTTTTTAATTTACTTTACAATACTGTATTGGTTTTGCCATACATCAACATGTATCCACCATGGGTGTACATGAGTTCCCAATCTTGAACCCCCCTCCCTCCTCCCTCCCCATACCATCTCTCCGGGTCATCCTCACTTTCAAATGAAATGCCTGAGGGAATTCCCTGGTGGCATAGTGGTTAGAAATCTTCCCTTATACTGCTGGGTGCTGGGTTTTATCCCTAACTGGGAAATTAGGATCCCCCAAGACACATGGCATGACCAAAACAAAAAACAGGACGTCCCAGAGGTTAGATCACAGAGCTTGAGAAAGTCAGAGTTTGAAAGCAGATACAAGATACAGTGTAGAGGACCCCCTTTGCTTCCCATTTAAGAAGGAAATCATTCACCTGAAGCCATAGCCTCAGGGAATTCTTAGGGAGCAGCCAGCATCTCCCTAGGCCTTGAAGGTGGATCAGAGCGGTGACTGAATCATAGCACACAATTTTGTGCTGTCAACTTAAAAAGTAGTCACAACCTAAGAGTTGGGAGTTACTTTTCATTTGGCGGGAATTTTTAGGAGTTCAAGCCTGGGAGACAGCATCTCAGGTGATCCTGAGAGAACTGGTCCAAGGAGGTAAGGGAAGGAGCCAGATTACATAGAAGATTTGCAACAAAGGACAGGTAGTCTGAGCATCAGAAGATCATTGCTAATTAAAAAATATCAGATATACCAAGCTATGGAACTCAGTGCTTGTCTGTGTGTGGAAAGATGCAAGAGTCTGTGTTCATTAAAATCATTCCTCTCATAGGTGTCTCATCTATCTGAGCCAGGATCCTGTGTTTTTCACATCCTGAGCCCCTGGGGGCTCACTGTAGGGAATGGCTGCAGTCTGATGGCTGCTAGATCACAGCTATTCTTCCTCTTCCTGAGTGACCTTAGAGCTCACTAGCTCACAAAGTAGGGCTGCAATCACTGATGACTGTGACACCCTTGTCTACTGATAAGGCAGGAAATATTCCATTTCTCAGTGCACTCTCCACTCCCCCCATACTCATCATATAGAATCAGGAGGCAACCCTATTACTTGCACTTCTACCTTTGGAATTTATTCCTTGAGTCATAAATGCTTTCAGTCTTCAAACATTTCCTATTGACTGAGAGGCAGATTCTGTGTTAATGGGACAATTAAGTCATGGAAGGAGGAGGCTGAGTTGATGGGGAGATAGAGAGATTCCAGAGGCAAACTTTTGCTACCTCCCAAAGTTGAAGTGTTGATCATGCTAGCAACATGAAGGATGTGAGGAAATTTGCCCCTGGCATCTCTCTCCTCAGTTATGGAGCTGGGATTAGGAGTCTGAAGATCTCAAGTTATAGAAGCAGGATCTAAATCTGTACGATACAGAGAACAAACATCAAACCATCATGATGTTATAAACTTTTCCTTTCTAAACGTGGAATCTCTATACCAGGTCTCTAGGAAGCTAGATTCAGCTTACAGAGTATTCTATTCTAGCAAAAGGATTTTATTTATCTAACTTCTTAAATTTAGTTTTTTTAAAAAAGATTATTTCACCTCTAAAGAATATGAGGAAAGTATTAGAGTGAAAGTTCAGAACTCCCTAAAAATGCATTTTTAAGTTATTTTAATATTTTAGATGCTTATTATTTCTCACATAATGGCTTATTTTATAAGCTGGATGGAAGTTGGAGCTTATTTATTTTGAAGAAATGTACTCTGAATTGTCTGAGTGAGGAATGACTCTGATGTCAATCCACCCATGGATGGGTTAGATATTAATTGACCCATTGTTGGTCCTAGAATAAGGTCATATTTATTTTTGAGGTAAATCAAAGGATGATATCAACTGTGAGTCACACAAAGAATTTCGTATTCACAGAGCATGGCTTAAGGGCTATATAAAGAGACACATTTAAGGAACTGGTACTGGAAAGGAACAGGGTAAATCGGGTTAAGCTGCTCAGAAGAAGTATACAATGAAGCTTCTTTTGTTGATACTAGCTCTGCAGCTCACTGCTTCTGGAACTGCTCCACTGACCAACTATCCAAGCCCTGAAGAAAATGACGTGGCATTTGCTCAAGTAAGAATTGGCACTATAGAATTTATCTAGCCTGATTTTTGTCTTTAAGATTTATTTCACTGACCTGTTTTATTCTGAAAGTACTGGTTGAAAACTGTTTTAGGGAGCTATTGGACTTTAGCATTGTTTTGTTGTTGTCTTAATTTTATTTATTTACTGCTGAAGAGGAAGAAAAAAG
The DNA here is from genome assembly GCF_032405125.1 of Capricornis sumatraensis. Classification (NCBI taxonomy): domain Eukaryota; kingdom Metazoa; phylum Chordata; class Mammalia; order Artiodactyla; family Bovidae; genus Capricornis; species Capricornis sumatraensis. The sequence continues at coordinate 7,859,364 of NC_091084.1, forward strand.
TGTCTGGGAAGAAAAAACTTTCCTCTACTTTTCTAGATTCTCCTGGCTGGTATAAAAATTAAATTGATATGAGACAAATTAACAAGAGAAAAATCAAACAAAAGTTTCATAACATCCATATTGTGAGAGATTCAGGAAAACTAAGTAACTCTCCAAAATGGCCAAAACCCTTGCCTTAAAAAGGCATCAGTGTGCAGCTGAGTTATAAATATAGAGCTCCAACAGAAACCTTTCCACGTAAAATGATGTATCAATAAATGTATTTTTTTCCCAGAGATATTTGGCAAACTTTTATGGCCTCGAGATGGAAACAACTCCAATGACAAAAATGAAAGTCAACAGGAACATCATGGAGAATAAAATTCAGGAAATGCAGAAGTTCTTTGGGCTAAAAGTGACTGGGCAACTGGACACATCTACTCTGGACATGATGCACAGACCTCGATGTGGAGTGCCGGATGTTGAAAATTATCAACTATTTCCAGGGCGGCCGGTCTGGAAGAAACGTCTTATCACCTACAGGTAACATTATAGCCAAGTATTTTTCTACTTTCCCCTAGGTCTGTGTTCTAGAAACTTGAGCCACTTAGATACAGCTCTAAGTCTGGAAGTAGACAGGAAGCATCCCTCAATTATTAACACTATTCCTGTGTTGAAATAGTGTTTTTAAAAGGCAAAACCATTCCCTCATTGAAATTGTTGGGCTTACAAGTCCAGAACAGAGTAGGAAAGCCATAAGTAAAAGAAGAATGAAGTTGGATCTAAACAGAATCAAGAGAAAGCTTTATAGACTATTTAGATGGATAAATGAAAAAGTCTGGGAGCAGGGGTAAAAGGCATAAGCCTCTACAAATGTAAATCTTTCATAATGGTGGCCTGTAAATCATAAATGAGTAGAAATCAAGTTAGATTCTGTTTAAGGAGTAAGGTGCCAAGGATAAATATTTCTGTAGATGAAGTGGGTTTTTCTCATCTGGACTACCGATTTTTGTAATGATTCATTCCTGAATGATGCTAGCAGAAATGAAGTATTGTAATAAAACAAAATTAACACACTGTATGTATTTTCCTCTTTTGTTCTGCTGGTAAAGAATCAACAATTACACCCCGGACTTGAAGCCTGAGGATGTTGATGATGCCTTCCAGAAAGCTTTTCAAGTATGGAGTGATGTGACCCCCCTGAAATTCAGACAGATTCATGAAAACGAGGCTGACATCATGATACAATTTGCACTTCGAGGTAGAGAAATTGCTTACACCATCTGTCTCATTTGGCGTGACCCAGGTGGCACAGTAGTAAAGAATATTCTTGCCAATGCAGGAGATGTGAGAAATGCAAGTTCAATCCCTGGGTCAGGAAGATCACCTGGAGTAGGAAATGGCAGCCCTCTCCAGTATTCTTGCCTGGAAAATTCCATAGACAGAGGAGCCTGGCAGGCTACAGTCCATGGGGCCACAAAGAGTCAGACATGACTGAGCATACACTAACACACACACACAACATGTGTAGATAGACTAATTTTCTTTTTCTTTTTTTTTTAAAACAAGAACATAGAGACGCCTATCCTTTTGATGGCCCATGGGGAATCCTAGCCCATGCTTTTGCACCTGGAGCTGGTCTTGGAGGAGATGCACATTTTGATGAGGCTGAAACCTGGACTAAAGGACACAAAGGTAGGCTCCCCAAACCCCCAAAGAGTTAGAAAATCCTAACAAATTCTAAGTTATATCCTGTTTTTCAAAGGCCACATTCTGAGAAAGGATTATAAGGACAGGAAAACTTTTCCTGATTAAAATTTTGACACTGAATAAAATTGTAACACTGTTTCCACTTCACTTCTATAAATGGAGTATATTGAACTAGATTATTTTAAAGTTCATTTCCAAGAATCTATGAAGATAAACTAGTTTATTAGTATACACTCAGGAACCTTAAGAACCATAGTATGGAAAGAAAAAAGCCATTATTTAGGGGATCAGTTTTTGGCAGTGCAATCCATAAACTCGGAAAAATACAGATACTAATGCTGTGTATCCCAACAATCCTAGAACAGGGTGATCACTTGCATGATTCATTATATGCTGACAATTTCCTAAATTCGTGGTGGCATAGAAAGATGAAATTATGTTATAGAGGATTTAGAGATCTCTATAAAGAAACACAAGGTTATGTGGTCAGGTAGTCTCCTGTGGTTCTGGGTTAAGAATTCCAAAATGCCCCATTGATCATTTAATACCTTGTGTGTACTTACAGAAGGGATAAAACTCATCGTTCATCCCAGACAGTGGTGGGGGAGGGTAACGAGCATCCCCTGTTATTTGGAGAAGTCACTATCCACTGGGAAATCCAAGGCGTCACATCGGAAGCCTTCCTAATATTCCTATTGGAGATTCTAACCAGAAAGGCTATTGGTTTTAGCTTACACATGGCCTAAGGCTTATGAAACCTTTGATTGAGAAGAGAAATTTTTTTTAATTGTCAAAAGACAAATGATTAGGTTCTGGCTGAGCCTCAGATCCTCAGTAGACATGTTAAATTTGTGCAAATTTTATCCAAAGGTATTTGGGGTTTGTAAACTTTTCATCTGACAGGAGAAACATGCTGATTAGCCTGGAGAATTTTTAAAATTCTAAAGAAACTTAAGAAAGTAAATTAAATGAACAATTCCCACAGTCTTTACTGAGTTTCTATTAGGGTGTTAGGTGATGGGGGTGCTTAGATTCAGAAATGAAAAGGGCACAGTCTTGCCATTGAGAAATACACAATCTAAAAGGAAACAGAACACAAACAAAAATCCATTATTTTGAGATGAGAACCAATAGTGATCTTTTGTACAAAGTAGTACAGGAATTGAGAATAAAATAAATTCAGGTTTAGGCCAAATTGTAAAAGGTTTTGTTTACTCTTCCCAGTCTTATGCAGAGTGGAGAGAATTAGTCTTTGTGTCTTCTTTTTCATTGTTTGGTAGAAGTGAAAGCATCTCTGCATTAGTTACTGGACCCATGTGTTACAGGGAGTGCTTAGAGGATCCGTATTCCTTGAGATCCCTCAGAGAGGTGTGAACTCTTTGCTCATCTTGGGTTCTAGAGAGTATTTCAAGATCAGGCTCTGTAGCTAAATGGTGTGTGACTCTGGGAAATCAGTTCTGAGCTTCCTTTTGCCATAGAGAAAGAAAGAACAAAATGAAGGCATTAGACTATAACGAAGATTAAAAAAAAATCAGGAATTTTCAAATCTTCTGAGAATTAGGAAATCTGAGAGAAAGGGCACACCCTTGTCTCTTACTTACAAAGGTACAGCCTCTGGGACATACAGAAAAAAAAGTTATAACTATAATGTGGTAGTGTAAATATGTCTAAAGTGTAAATATAGTCTCTTTGATTTCATTGGGAATCATGTTTAGGAAAAGGGTGATCCAAGAAATTTTTAGAGCCAAGAACTTTGGAGGAATCTTGGCTCAGGCACTTAATTTGTCATTTAATCTTGCTGATGCTGTATCCTCATCTGAAAATAGAGAACAAAATGATTTCCTTTTGGTTGTATAAGGATTAGACATAATGTGGCGCTTTTCTCAGTGACTCACAAAACCGTACCTAAATATGGACTTAAGATTTGAGTTTCGTAAAGGAAGGTTACCAAAGACTTTCCTATATCCAGTGAAGCCTGATTAGGGGAAAAGCAGAACAAGGCCATGTGAGTTGAGAATTATTTAGGAGCAATGAACACAGCTGTGAGATATTCCAGAAGTTTTGACAATGGAACATATTTCATTTTTCTGAGAGTGCAGTGGCCCTTAACCAGAGGCAAACACTACCATGTGTAAAGTACATAGTTAGTGGGAACCTGCTGTATGGAACAGGCAACTCAGCTTGGTGCTCTATCGTGACCGAGATGGCTGTGATGAGGGGGTGGGAAGGAGGTCCCAGAGGGAGGGGACATATGTATGCATATAGCTGGTTCACTTCGTTGTACTGTGGAAACTAACACAATATTTTAAAGCAACTATTTCCCTGGTGGCTCAGACAGTAAAGAGTCTGCCTGCAGTGCAGGAGACCTGGGTTCAATCCCTGGGTGGGGAAGATCCCCTGGAGGAGGAAATGGCAACCCTCTCCAGTACTCTGGCCTGGAGAATCCCATGGATGGGGAAGCCTGGCAGGCTACAGTCCATGGGGTCGCAAAGAGTCGGACATGACTGAGCAATTTCACTTTCACTTTATATCCCAATAAAAAGAAAAGAAAAAAAAATATGTGGAAACATTTTTTTGGTTGTCAGAACTAGAGGGGAGTGGTGCTACTTGAATTGAATGGTAAAATGAGAGCCTTATAAAGATCTGTAATGCACAGGACAGCCCTGCCAACAAAGAGAGCTCTGTCTTGTAATGTCGACAGCACCAAGGCAGAAAAAGCTTGCTCATGAAGGAGGACGTATTTCTAAGTTTCCCTTTTCACAGTGTCAGATGTTGTGTCATTGTTCTATAGATGCCAATAGATTTCACTGGTTCTCTCTTAGGCCCAAACTTGTTCCTAGTTGCTGTTCATGAGATTGGCCATTCCTTGGGTCTTGGCCATTCCAGCGATACGAGTGCCATAATGTTTCCCAGCTACAGAAATATTGACTACAAGATATTTCACCTCTCTGCTGATGACATACACGGCATTCAGTCTCTCTATGGTGAGTTGAATTTCTTCACTATTTTGCCAAATAAAGATACTCATGAATAATTTCATACTATCTACGTTTGTATAAACATTAACATTTATCTTCTCTTTGAACCCCATGAAAATTCTGTGAGGTATAGGCAACAGAGATATTATCTTCATTTTGTGTATGAGTACCAGGGGACCTAGTGTGTTAATGCCTGAGCCAGAGGCAAAACCTGAGTCTTCTGGTCTGAAATCTGTTCTTCCTATCCAGCATACCATTGTCTTTTGAAGAAGGCACATGGAGAAATAATCTAACCAGAACAGGAGAACAGAGTGATCAGGTTTTTATTCTCCACAATGTTGCAACCACATGGAAGGGGAAAAATATTTGTTGTAGGAAATATATGTTATAGAAAATATAAATTGCTTTTTAAGTATTTTTCATCAAGAACACTGAATGTTTTAAAGAGTGTTTCTTCATCTTAGAAACTAAAAGACATTTTTTTTTTCTAATGCTTCTTGAAATGTACTTTCAGGACGTCCAGAAAAACACCAAGTTCCATCAAATCCTAGCAGTACAAACCCAGCTGCTTGTGACCCCAATATGAGTTTTGATGCTGTTACTACAGTGGGAGATAAAATTTTTTTCTTTAAAGACAGGTAAGATCATTTTCATATCTAACAAATATTAAAGGCTGATCCCTTAGATATTTGTGTGGGAGAGAGAGAATGGTGAAAAAGTGATTTAAAAAATGAAGTAGATAAAATCTGTGAGTTGGAACTTGGACTTGATTCTGAAAGCAATGGAGAGATCTTGAGGATCTTGAAGCAGGAGAGCAGTGTGATTATATTTGTTTTAACTAGAAAACTGAGCTGTAAAAAAAAATGGATCTGTGGCAAGAATCTGGGTTGGGGACAGATAAGACAGGTAGCAAGGATGTCAGACTATTTTAATCATACTGATAGATTTAAATTAAGATGGGCAAATCTGAACTTAAAGCTGTGACAGAGTACCAGACTCAATTTTTGATTATAAAAAAGAGAATTCCAGGATGACGTATGGTTTTTGTCTTAGAACATATATTCAACCAGATATTGGATGGGTGGGGCAGTGGAGAAAATTAGTATTTAACAGATAGAACAAATATTCCCCATTATTGAGATTATGGAACTGAGATGCTTGAGGTTGAGTTGACTTCCTTTAGGTTACAGAACTGGCACCTGGGTTGTGAGCTCAGACTAGAACCTAGATACCTTGGTTCCAAGCTCCATGTATTTCCATATGCCAGTCTACCTGTTAAGATCATTACTAGTATCGGAGGTTATTAAAATCCTCTGCATGTGATTCTCCTACACAAATGCCCATAGAATAGAATGTGAAGCTACTGGAAAGAAACACGAAGTTCTCTCACAGGTCCTTCCCTCTTCATGGTTCTTCAGTCTACAGAGATTTTTTAATGTGTTAAATGTTTCTTGTCAGGTTCTTCTGGTGGAAGGTTGCTGAGAGTCCAAAAAGCAGCATTAGTTTAATTTCTTCTTTAGGTCCAAACCTACCATCCCACATTCAAGCTGCTTATGAAATTGCAGACAGAAGTCACGTTTTTCTTTTTAAAGGTAATTCCAATGTTTTGCTATTGAGTCTACTTCTAAGGAAGAGAACAATTTAAGGAAATAGTACTACATTTAAAGAACTTTATAAAAGGCACTACAGATATTTATTAACGGGGGCACTGAAATATAGCCCCAAATAGGGTAAATATACTTAGGTAATATGTAGAGCTTATTGCAAAATTTTATAAAATATAAGATGATAATACTTTGGAAAAAAAATACAGAACTATAGAAGGTAAACCATGTTTAAGAATAGGAGTAATATATTTTGAATCTATGAAATAAGAATGATGTTACTTGTGCTGAGTCAGTATTTCTATTACTCTTTCTGTATGAGTCCAATGCACCCATTCTCTTTGTCTTTACAGATGACAAGTACTGGTTAATGAACAATTTGAAACCACAGTTAAACTATCCCAAGAGCATACATTCTTTGGGCTTCCCCTTCTCAGTGAAAAAAATTGATGCAGCTGTTTTTAACCCACTTTTCTATAAGACCTACTTCTTTGTAGGTAACAAGTTTTGGAGGTGAGCTTTAATGGTTGATGATTTGACCCCTAAGATTTGTGAAACAGTCAATGAATGGGATTTTTCAGAAGACACCTTTTCTATCTAAATTTTAAAAAGCTCTTGATTTTCCTGGAAGAGGGATCAAGATAATATAGCACTGAAACAGTTGTTTTCAACCTAATTCTTTTCTCTGTACTGTTGGTTTATGATAGGAGATGAAAATACCTGTTTTAAAAGGAGCACTTTAAATAAAATGTCATGTTACTAATCACAGTGGAAATGAAAAAGAGTGGTGTAGGTAGATGTATGAGACCTAGTATTTGCAGTTAGTTTGTAGGGCGTATGCATTTTCAGATTCCTTTCTGGAACTGTTGGACCCCAAGGAGACAGAATGAGGGAACCATGCTGTGAGTGACAGCAGGTTGCTCCAGGTCTTCACTAACTGGAAGTTAGAGAGTCAGGCTCTAGCATGGGTGGAAGCATTCTGGCAGAGTGGGGAGAGTGCTTGATTGGAAGTCAAGAAGCCTAGGGTTTGAGTCCTAATCTGTGAAGGATTTAGGCCCTTGGTTTTCCTATGGGTACAGTTTAAACTCTTTCAGAAGAGAATAAAGCAGGTTTTGTGATTCATAACCATGAAATATCAAGCTTAATGTCATGAAATCCATATTTTCATGTAGTTTCTGCTGGTTATTTCTTTGCTCAGGTATGACGAGAGGAGACAATTCATGGACCCTGGTTATCCCAAGTTGATTACTACATACTTCCCAGGAATTGGCCCGAAAATTGATGCAGTCTTCTATTACAATAGTAAGTGGATTGGGAAACCATGAAAAGAGTGGAAATCCTTTATTAAAATACTGGATTATAGCATCTTCAAGATCAGAGAAAAGGGCTCCAAACTGGAAGAGAAAGAACTCTGCAGTTCTCCAAAGGGCCACAGAGAAAATCTGCAATTTTTTTGGCTAAGAATAGGTGGGCCAGAAGAAAGAGTGAGGTGGCATCAATGATAGTTTTATACTACGGTGGTCTGTCAGACAGGGAGCAGATAATTCTTGCCACCTTTATATGTCTGAGTCTCTGGGATTTCCATCACGTCAAGCTGCACTGTATATGTAAGTGAGTGGATAGCAGTCAAGGCAAGCAGAAATCTTTTATACATTTTTATGTCCTGAGTTCTTTAACTTCCTTTCAGTCCCTTCCACCCTTCATGGGTTCTCATGGACTGAGTCTCAGGGTGGGATGAAAGAAGCTTGAATTTATTTGAATTTGTGTTTATGAATGTCTTCCAGCAAGGTCAGGCTAAGCAAGATATCTTTGGGTCAAGATATTTTGGGTTGTATTTCTATCCCTATGTTTTATTTACTTTCCCCATCAACACTTCTATGTACCCTACCTGAGTTCACTCTCCTCTCTTCCACTCTGAATTCTCCACCTGGAGTGTGAATTTTCAAAAACATTTGCATTTTTAAGAGTCAGTCTTAAAGACCAAACAACCTTCTCATTAAAGATAATGAAGATATTTATGGTGAAAAGACTAGTAATAGGTAGATATCTGGGGGCAGGATATCTAACTAAGAAATCCAACTTTATAATCTTGAATCTGACCTTATTTAATCTAGGTTATCTTTTTTTATTAAAGAATGCAATTAGAAAATTAAAATATTTCTTTTTTTTCCCTTTTTTAGGACATTACTATTTCTTCCAAGGATCTAAACTACGTAAATATCATGTCCTAGCTCAACGTGTCATTGAAAGTCTGAAAAGCAGTACTGTGCTAGGTTGTTAGTAGTGATATAATTACTGGTGTTTGCCAGTTCACTTCAGTTTAAAAAGTATTTATTACATACTTGCTATGTGCCCAGTACCATGATATGGAGATATGTTATCATAAGGTAAAATCTATGGACCATAGATAAATGACTATATAAGTAAGTGATTATATAATATATATAAGATTCTTTGATTTTGAAAATGCTCATTGTCAGAGATGCCTTCAAAGGCCAAAAGAATATCTTGGTTCCTAATATCCTTGAACTGACCAATTTTAATTATTTCTTTGGCTTAACTAAGTCAAGAAATGATTAGTCTCTGTAACCACTGTATATTTCAGCAAGGGTGTTATTTTAATTATTTGGAGCTAAAGGCAGAAGGAGAAGAGGGCAACAGAGGATGAGATAGTTGGATGGCCTCAGTGATTCAATAGACACGTATTGGGCAAACTCTGGGAGATGTGAATGACAGGGAAGCCTGGTGTGCTGCAGTCCATGGTGTTGCAAAGAGTTGGATACAACTTGGTGACTGAACGGCAACCACAAAAGCAGACTATACTTAGAATTTTTTTAATGACAATTAATGAAAGTAATATATAAATAAATCATATAATTATGGTGATAATATAATTTTGTTCCATTGTCTGTGTTGATTTTTCTGTTATCTTTTATAATATATGTACTACTCAAATAAAAACTTGAAAGAAAGTATTTGGTTTTTAAGAATTTTTTTCTTGAAAAACAGGATATGTGTTTTGAAAATAATTTTGGACCTACTATTAAATAATAGTTGGACTTCCCTAGTGGCTCAGACAGTAAAGCATCTGCCTACAATGTGGGAGACCTGAGTTCGATCCCTGGATTGGGTGGATCCCCTGGAGAAGGAAATGGCAACCCACTCCAGTACTCTTGCCTGAAGAATCCCATGGACAGAGGAGCTGGTTGGCTACAGTCCACAGGGTGGCAAAGAGTCGGACAGGACTGAGCAATTTCACTTTCACTTTCTTTCTTTTCACTTTCACTATTGAATAAAAAAGGCAACCAGAAACAGGAAAAAGTTATATTCGTTTTGGTCACTTGCCTAAAGCCACCTGAATCCTTGGTCTCAAATCTAGACAGCATTCTCCAGACTACAAACAACACCAAGGAGCACCTGCAGTGCATGACTGCAAGCCTGGAGAGAGAAAGGAATGAAATGGGAACTTCCCACTTTAGTAAACTTTTCATCACAGTCATGTTGGGTTTCTCTTAACACACATTCTCTCTCTCTCTCTGGATTGCATATTTATTAAAATTCTCACTAACAACTTTTGGGTTTGTGGAATGCTCATAGTTTTCTATGTATTTTCACACCATTGCTCATTGATATACTCAAGATCTAAGAAATGATCAAGCCTATTACAACTCAGGGGATCTTACAAATAGCTGAGAAAAGAAGAGAAGCTAAAGGCAAAGGAGAAAAGGAGAGATATACCTATTTGAAAGCAGAGTTCCAAAGAATAGCAAGGAGAGATAAGAAAGCCTTCTTTCAATGCAAAGAAATAGAGGAAAACAATAGAATGGGAAAGACTAGAGATTTCTTCAAGAAAATTAGAGATACTAAGGGAACATTTCAAGCAAAGATGGGCTCAATAAAGGACAAATGGTATGGATCTAACAGAAGCAGAAGATATTAAGAAGAGGTGGCAAGAATACACAGAACTATACAAAAAGGATCATCATGACCCAGAGAACCACGATGGTGTGATCACTCATCAAGAGCCAGATACCTTGGAGTGTGAAGTCAGGTGGGCCTTAGGAAGCATCACTATGAACAAAGCTAGAGGAGATAATGGAATTCCAGCTGAGCTATTTCAAATCCTAAAAAAATTATGCTGTTAAAGTGCTGCACTCAATATGCCAGCCCATTTGGAAAAGTCAGCAGTGGCCATAGGACTGGAAAGGATCTTTTTTCATTCCAATCCCAAAGAAAGGAAAGGCCAAAGAATGTTCAAACCACTGCAAAACGGTACTCATTTCACACCTTAGCAAAGTAATGCCCCAAATTCTCCAAGCTAGGCTTCAACAGAATGTGAATCGTGAACTTCCAAATATTCAAGCTGGATTTAGAAAAGGCAGAGGAATCAGAGATCAAATTGCCAACATCCACTGGATCATCAAAAAACAAGACAGTTCCAGAAAAACATCTACTTCTGCTTTATTGAGTATGCCAAAGCCTTTGACTGTGTGGATCACAACAAACTGTGGAAAATTCTTAAGGAGATGGGAATACCAGACCACCATACCTGCCTCCTGAGAAATCTGTATTTAGGTCAAGAAGCAACAGGTAGAACTGGACATGGAACAACAGACTGATTACAAGTTGGGAAAGAAAGGACAAGGCTGTATATTGTCACCCTGATTATTTAATTCTATGCAGAATACATCATGCAAAATTTCCAGCTGGATGAAGCACAAGTTGGAATCAGGATTGCCAGGAGAAATATCAGTAACCTCAGATATGCAGATAACACCACCCTTATGGAAGAAAGAGAACTAAAGAACCTCTTGATGAAAGTGAAAAAGGAGAGTGGAAAAGTTGGCTTAAAACTTAACATTCAGAAAACTAAGATCATGGCATCTGGTCCCATTATTTCATGGGAAACAGATGGGGAAACAGTGGAAACAGTGAAAGACTTTTATTTGGGGGGGTTCCAAAATCACTGCAGATGGTGACTGCAGCCATGCAGTTAAAAGACGCTTGCTCCTTGGAAGGAAAGTTACAACCAACCTAGCCAGCACATTAAAAAGCAAAGACATTACTTTGCCAACAAAGGTCCACCTGGTTAAAGCTATGGTTTTTTCAGTAGTCATGTATGAATGTGAGAGTTGAACTATAAAGAAAGCTGATTCTTTTGAACTGTGGTGTTGGAGAAGACTCTTGAGAGTCCCTTGGGCTGCAAGGAGATCCAACCAGTCTATCCTAAGGGAGATCAGTCCTGAATGTTCACTGGAAGGACTGATGCTAAAGCTGAAACTTCAGTTCTTTGGCCACCTGATGGGAAGAACTGACTCATTGGGAAATACCCTGATGCTGGGAAAATTTGAAGGCAGGAAGAGAAGGGGACAACAGAGGATGAGATGGTTGGATGGCATCACTGACTTGATGGACATGAGTTTGAGTAAACTCCCGGAGCTGGTGAAGGACAGGGAAGCCTGGCATGTTATTGTCCATGGGGTTGGAAAGAGTTGGACACGACTGAGCAACTGAACTGAACTGAATTTTTATACCCACGTTACAAGCTATGTATCAGTACCTTGATCTCACGGATGAAAAAATGAAGTTCAGAAAAGTTAAAACGTTTGTTCAAATTCACATACACATTAGGTAGCAGAAATGTTGCAACTGTGTTCAATCAAACCTATAAAACAAATAGAGACAACAGTTTGTCGTGCCTTCAAATTAAATTCAATCTCTGCATTTCATTTGTTTTTAACATCATCTTAGCCTGGACTTGACACTTTCCAAAATTTTTCTTTCTCAAATGTTCATATTCTTGAAAACTGAAACCTGGATATGTCTCTTTTCCAAGCATATGTCTGGTGGTCTTCAATTTGGAGGTGCCTTTCATGAATTTCTGACCTTCTGACTGCCCTCTCCTCTTTCTAAGTCCAGGCTTTCCTGTCAATTATCTTCCACTTCTGCTGCCCACTTAGGACAAATGTCTGCGAGCAATGAATATATTTTGCTGAGATTCCAAAATCCTAAGTCTTCTTCCTCACCAAAGGTGGTCAATATTCCAATTCCAGAAAATTACCATTGAAAATCTTGCTAGCCATGAATTCATAAGTGTTCATCAAAAAAACCATCTCTAAAGTTCTGACCATAAACACACAATTCAGTACCTTTGTGGCTCAAAACATATTTCACAATCTTTCCTTTCTTTGAAAATAATACTTTATGCATTTATAAAATGGGAACATTTTGTTCCAGGTCATGAATTTAGAGAAAAAGTGGAAAAATTTCTCAAACCTCAAACTTCATTTATATTCACATCTCCCTCAAGATATTTTCTTGTCAATCTGACTGCTCCAAAAAATAACAGAACCTGGGAGTAAGATTCTTAATGCTATTAATAATTTCTTAACTATTTTATCTTGCCCCTAATTATTGACCCAACTAGTATCAGATCATGCTCCTTCTTAGTTGAAAGATTATCAGTCAATAGAATCAAAGTGGCAAAGCAGAAAGAGCTTAAGTTTGGGTGAAACAATTCTCAGAATTGCAATATGCACTTACTGGCTCTGTGACACCAACTTGTTTACTTTCTCTCTGCCCTTTTTTCTTCATTCTTAAAATAGAAATAAAAATGTCTATTCTACCCCTCCCTACCAGTGAGCTGACACTAGCCCAGAGGGCCCGCAGACCCAGCCTGTGCAGCTAGCCCCGAAGAGACATGACCCCACCTTCCAGCAGGCCCACACTCACTGCACAAGACAAGACCTAGCAGCCATCTGTGCCAGCCCTGCCTTCCAGTGTGCCCACAGTAGCTGGCGCAACCACAAGAGAAAGGGGCATTTCTATAGCTCGTAGCTTTGGTATCCAGAGCAGAGTATGTTGTTGAGCCTCATGATGCCGCTTTTCCAAGATCTGGAAATGCAACTGACATACCTAATACAAATACAACACAAAAAATTAGGCAAAATGAGAGGGCAGAGGAAAATCTTCCAATCAAAGGAACAAGACCATATCTTTTTTTTTTTTTTTTAAGTGAAGACTGTATTACACACTCCAAGAAAAGTAATAGGCTTTAATTACCTAAAAGCATATAAAATAATGAAAGTTCAGAATCTTTATTTCTTTCTTCTAATGGTATAATTTTAATGGAGAGTAAGCTGGTACCCTACCACCAGCTCTGTAGGGCTTATGTGAGTTAGCCATGCTTTGGTACATAGCCAACTCTACTTCAGCTACTACCACAATACAGTTTCATTCTGCCCTTCTTACATAATGTGACCTATCCAAAACTGTGTCAACATTTACAAATCATGACTCATAAGAAGATGAGTTGTCTTAACCATGGCAAAGCATTGCCCAGGATCATTACATGGCTTTGTCAGGGCAATGAGTGTTACTGGTTACAGATAGCTGACCTAAGCCCTGGAATATAACACTTATAAATTCCAGAATTTAAGTAAATAATATATGGATAACTAAAGAAGTAATTCAGCTGAGTGTAAATACTCCAAACCTTCTTCTTTTACAGAGGTGCCTACGGCACAGAGCAGAGACAACTTTTTCAGTGAGAGACTGAACAGACAGACAGACGATGATTAAACTATACATGAAAACAGAACTTTGACCCATTATCTGTAGCAGTCTGCCCAGGAAACCAATCCCTTTATGTGCAATAAACAAACCAGGAAAGCAGCTTGTAAGTGCAGGAAGCTAGATTTATATCTCCAGTGACAATCTAGGAGGCTAAAAGGTAGCTTTTGTGACAATCCAAAATGTCCAACATTTGCTGAGAAACTGACAGACTCTCTCATTTTTGTCTTATTTCCAACTTGGATCAATCAGAAAAATTCAAATATGTACCTCCTAACCAATAGCACAGCATGCCCACTTCTAGTTAGCCCAGCTACAGTGTCCCCATATCAACAGTTTCCAATCAGGATACATATGAAAACTTCCTTTCTCCCACCATAATGTTTTCCATGTGTCTGTCTGCTTTGAGTTTGTCTGCCAAAACATGAATTTCAGTGGCTGACTTTCCTCTATAGCAAGCGCTGAATAAATAGACATTGCTTGGTCTCATTAAATCCTTGCTTTTTTCCATACTAGGCACAGACCTGTCAAGTCACAAAGAAAGGAACTATGAATCAATCTTAACTGTGAAAAGTGAAAGTGATAGTCATTCAATTCTGTCCGACTCTTTGCAACCCCATGGACTGTAGCCTGCCAGACTCCTCCATCCATGGAATTCTCCAAGCAAGAGTACTGGAGTGACTTGCCATTTTCCTCTCCAGGGGAATCTCCTCAATCCAGGGATCAAACCTGAGTCTCCCGCATTGCAGGCAGATTCTTTAGCATCTGAGCCACCAGGGAAGCCCTTAACTATATACTAGTTAGTCTCAGTTCTTCCCATTTTACAAGATTAATGGCATGCCATACCTTCTTCAATAATGGAACATTCTTCAAGAGATGGGGATACCGGACCACCTTACCTGCCTCCTGAGAATTCTATATGCAGGTCAAGAAACAACAGTTAGAACTGGACATGGAACAATGGACTGGTTCCAAATTGGGAAAGAAAGGAATATGTCAAGGCTGTATATTGTCACTCTGCTTATTTAACTTATAGGCAGAGTACATTATGCAAAATGCTGGGCTGGATGAAGCACAAGCTGGAATCAAGATTGCCAGGAGAAATATCAGTGATCTCAGGTACACAGATGACACCACCCTTATGGCAGAAAGTGAAGAAGAACTAAAGAGCCTCTTAATGAAAGTGAAAAAGGAGAGTGAAAAAGTTGGCTTAAAACTCAACATTCAAAAAACGAAGATCGTGACATCTGGTCCCATCACTTCATGGCAAATAGATGGGGAAACAATAGAAACAGTTAGAGATTTTATTTTCTTGGGCTCCAAAATCACTGCAGATGATGACTGCAGCCTTGAAATTAAAAGACACTTGCTCATTGGAAGAAAAGTTATGACCAACCTTGACAGTATATTAAAAAGCAGAGACATTACTTTGCCAACAAAGGTCCATCTAGTCAAAGCTATGGTTCTTCCAGTAGTCATGTATGGATGTGAGAGCTGGACTATAAAGAAAGCTGAGCACCAAAGAATCGATGCTTTTGAACTGTGGTGTTGGAGAAGACTCTTGAGTGTCCTTTGGACTGCAAGGAGATCCAACGAGTCCATCCTAAAGGAAATCAGTCCTGAATGTTCATTGGAAGGACTGATTCTGAAACTGAAACTCCAATACTTTGGCCACCTGATGCGAAGAACTGACTCATTTGAAAAGACCCTGATGCTGGGAAAGATTGAAGGTGGGAGGAGAAAGGGACGACAGAGGATGAGATGGTTGGATGGCATCAACGACTTGATGGACGTGAGTTTGAGTAAACTCTGGGAGTTGGTGATGGACAGGGAGGCCTAGAGTGCTGCAGTCCATGGGGTCGCAAAGAGTCGAACACGACAGAGTGACTGAATGGAACTGATGCCTTCTTCTTATTATTATTTTTATCCTTCCTGTCTCTTTTCTATCTGTACCATCTCTTTCCTTATATGGGACTTACATCTGCAGTCCTCTGGTTCTCCTTGTGGCTCACTTAGATTGTAATAGCCCCTATAAGCCAGTCAGTTTTACCTTCTTCTCCTGCTAGTCCAGCTCGTCACTACTACCAGATAAATCTAGAAGCAGGGTTCTCATTTATCTGGCAGAAACATTACATCGGATAATTTTCAGTCTAAGAAGACAACTGGCCTCAGTCAAAATACCACCAAGGTGCTTTGTGGATCTCAACAAACTAAGATCTTCCTTGATAGCTCAGTTGGTACAGAATCTGCCTGCAATGCAGGAGACCCATATTCGATCCCTGGATGGGAAGATCCCCTGGAGAAGGGAAAGGCTACCCACTCCAGTATTCTGGCCTGGAGAATCCCATGGATGGAGGAGCCTGGCAGGGGGCTCTCAAAGATTTAGACATGACTCAGCAACTATCACTTCACTTGACTTCATAATTGCTTTACAATGTTGCGTTACTTTCTGCTGTACAGTGAAGTGAATCAACTACATATTTATGTATATTCCCTCCCTCTGAGACCTCCCAACTACCACCCTATCACATCACAGAGTACTGGGCTGAGCTTCCTGTGTTTTACAGCAGGTTCCCACTAGCTGTCTATTTCACACATTACGGTAGTGTATATACGTCAATCCTAATCTCCCAGTTTGCCCCACACTCCCCAGGCCCCCACTCCCATATGTCCATTTTCTATGTCTATGTCTCTATTCCTGCCCTGGACATAGGTTCATCTAAGCCATCTTTCTAGACTTCATATATATACATTAATATGTAATATTTACTTTTCTCTTTCTGACTTACATTACTCTGTATGACAGACTAGGTCCATCCATATCTCTACAAATGACTCAACTTCATTCCTCTTTAAGGCTAAGTAATATTCCATTGTATGTGCATGCCACATCTTTATCTGTTCATCTGTCATTGGACAATTAGATTGTTTCCATGTCATGGCTACTGTGAATAGTGCTGCAATGAGCATGTACTATGTATGGCACATAAAATGAAAGGGGAAAAGTTATAACATTGAAAACAAAATTGCTTTAAAACATACTTTTCCACTATTTATAGGGTCAGAGAAGCTATATTAGAAAAAAAGATTTGGAGGCTTATCTATGTTTATCTTATAAAACTTCAGGAACTTGCAGTCATTTTAAAGAACTGGAAAGATATTTCTTCTCCTCAAATGTCTGATCAGGGACCAGAACATTTATTTTCCAATGAACTAGAAAACACTGAAACCACATCTCTATTGGAGGCATGTTGATTTTGGATGAGAGACAAGAAATTGTGACCTTAGATTTTCATACCCATCCAAGATACCTCCCATAGGACAAGTTACCAAAAGAGATGCTCAAACTTGCTAGAATTATTAAATTTCTCCTGAACCACCTTGGAAAATTACATAAAGACATACAATTGCCAATTGACCCCAAACGGACAATTTCAGAATGCATAGGTCCAGCTTTAAAACATTTAACAGAGTTCTTGTTTCTCAGTTTGTTTTCAGTTTTCTAGCTGAAAGGTAGATTTGGCAGTATGGGGTTATGCTTGGACCATGCACCTTTTCACACCTATCTCCCTTCTGCTTCTACTCTAATCATCATAGGAGAAAAAGTGCTTCACAAGCAATATTTTGTATCCTATAATCAGATTAAATACACGTCCTATTGGAGTACCCCCCCCCCAAATTGTGTGTGTGTGTGTGTACACAGTCAAATTGTTACACCAAGCATATTACAAAATGCTGTCCTTCCTTCTCTAAAATCAAGTTGCCTGGAGCCACATAAAAGTCATTGTCATTGCCAAGGAATTTGAATCATGGATTTCAACACATTTATTACTCTTGTTGAGTGATCTGAGTCATTAGGCTTTTATAAATGAAAAAGATAGTCACCCCACTTGCAGATATTATCTGTTCCCAACTTCCTTTTTTCCTCTAGTTCACCTTTCAACCAATATGTTTGAATGTTTCTATGGAAATTAGACATGAAAAATAATACATATGATCTGATTTCAACTATGGAAAATGTACATTTAAAAAAACCTGAAGCAACATGTTTTATTTTTACACAGTGAAGAAGAAATACTTCGCCTTACTAGTACTTCCTTTTGGCTGATGACATTCAAATTCATAGAAAAAATAGATAAAATTTTATAAATTGTCCATGAATGAGCATGATATAAAATGGAATACACAATTATCAAAAATCAGAAGAAAGTACTGCCAAGTGCTAATCGTATTTTTTCTCCTAGTAGCTTGACCATAAATAATTTAATTTCCTCTACATTTTTATGAATTTTAAATTTTATATAGTAAAAATACAAAATTTCATTGAAATATAAAAAATTTAATTGAAAATATTTTGTAGAACATGGATTTCCATCAATAACAAAATCAAGTAAACATCTGAAATAAACTAAATAAAACAAACATCTTAGTCACTAATGGCATTCCACAAAGAAGCTCCAACCTATCTTCCCACAACTTTATTTTTCATTTTTCACTACTCATGTTCATACACTTTTTACTTCAATAACAAGTCAAACCTTTGCCATTTTTTCATAGAGACACTAAATTTTCTTGAGTTTGTATGGTTGTTTATCCTGTTCCTGGATGTTCCTCTATATCCAAACTATTTCAGTCTTCACTTATTTGTGACTTTATCCTAGGCTTTCTCTCAAGAAAATTTCTTTCCTTCACAATTCCCATACAATTTCTTTACTTCTTATAAAATTAGTTGTGCAGCAATCATCTCCTCTAGTAAATTATACTCTTTATTTCCTTCTTTCATCCTTCCCAGCTACTTTGGTCACTTTTTTCTATATTTCTCCTTTAAATGTTATCTTCAAATTTGCAATCTTAATTTGTTTATTCTGAAACATTTAAAACTGTGGCACTTGAGAAACAAGTGAATAGCTAGAAGAATGACTATATAAGTTGGAGGTAGCAAGGATCATGTGCTATCCTGTCTAATTAGTCATGGAGAAGCATGATAAATAGGAAGGCAAAAGTGGAAAGTTATCAGATAGAGTCCTACCTGGACTAACCGCCTGCTTTTAAATCAATTTTGCATCAGATTTAGGTATTTCAGATCAAAAGCTCAAAAAGTGAATTTCCCTTTCAATTTTATTCTAGAGTATATTTCTTCTGTTTTTACAGAATTTAACAGTAAAGACTGTGGCTATATATATTCAGCTTCGCATTCACTTATCTCTTATCACATTTGATTTTAAATACATTTTTCTTAAAACTGCATTTAAAAGTTCTACAGAATTCTGACTTTTTACCAGGTCAACTTACTTCTTCTCTCAATCCCACAAATGTAAACTGTCTAGTAAATTCCAGTCATTTTTTCCAGAATTTAAAAAAAAAAGTGCCCCAGTTTTCTTCTTACCAAGACAGGAAGCATTTCCTGGAGATTAATCACTCTTTTGACTTGCAAAATTGGAAATGTTGGGAGAAATTAGTAAAGTAGGTTGTATCATCCTACTTTGGGTTCAGAATTTTTGGAAATGGTCCTGTTGCCATTTGAAAGAAAGCAATCATGAGTCAAGCTGCGTGTGATCTAAACAAACACTGTCACCTTATAAAAATCGGACTGTAGACCGTGGACATAGTAGAAGATAGACAGAGAGCAAGCCATTAAGACCACATCAAGCTGAGAAAAGTCAGTGGAAATGAGAAACCTTCCAATTCTGCTGTCGCTATGTGTGGCAGTGTGCTCAGCCTATCCACTGGACAGGGCTGCAAGGGACAAGGAAGACAGCATGGAGCTTGTTCAGGTAATTAAGGGGGGTGGTCCTCACATCCCTGATGGCCCGGTGGGGAAACTAGCTCTGCTTTCTGTTTATAAAGCTTGCACTGAATTGTTGGAACTGACAATGTATGAAGTGCAAACGCAGAGTTATACAGTGTTGCACATGGAAAGGGTCTCAGTATCACTCATCTGGGCTTCTCCTTTTATACTGGAAGGAACAAAAGCCAGAGATATTAGGTACTAAGATCAAAACCACCTTAGTAGCAGCAGTGTTTAAGATACGTGAATAACAAGCAGAGAGTGTATGAAATGTGTCTTATCTTGAAACTTCTGTAGGTATTTTAATCCAATATAATGTTAGCTGGATATTTTTATTGCTGCTGTCATGTTTAGACACAGAGATTTTTCTAAGTTTTTTTCTGAAGCCAACTCCTTATGAGCAGTATAAAGTGGAAAATTGAATAAATGTAGCTGAAATAGACAAATACACACAAGGAAGTTCGATTGTTTAGTTTGTCTCCTTTAAGTTCCCTAGGTACTTACCTTGATTTTCCAGTTCATGGCGATTTTCATTGCTCTGGTAGTAAAATAAGCTGCAGAGATTATTCTGTTACAAAGATAAAGCAAAAGTGAAGAAGAGTCTGTAATTGAAGAATTAAACATGACATTGACTTTTATTTCAGTAGGCTAGAAGACTATTTCAAATAGATTAAGTGAGCAACTGCACAAATTTACTGTAAACCACTAAAAATCATAAGATGACCTAAAACTATACTTATTTTCCATTAGCAATATCTAGAAAACTACTACAACCTTGCAAAGGATACGAAACAGTTTGTTAGAAGAAAGGACAGTAGTCCAGTAGTCAAAAAGATTCAAGAGATGCAGAAGTTTCTGGGGTTGGAGGTGACAGGAAAGTTGGACTCTGACACTCTGGAGGTGATACGCAAGCCCCGATGTGGGATTCCTGATGTCGGTTCCTTCAGCACCTTTCCTGGTATGCCCAAGTGGAGGAAAACTCACCTTACCTACAGGTAATGGGTCCAAAGAGATTTTGACATGCTATTGAGATTTTATAAATTACTATCACAGGAGAAAATAGTACCTTTATTGTTACTTTTTTTCATACAGAATTGTGAATTACACAAAGGATTTACCCAGAGATGTTGTTGATTCTGCCATTGAAAAAGCTCTGATGGTCTGGGAGGAGGTGACTCCACTTACATTCTCCAGGATCTATGAAGGAGAAGCTGACATAATGATCATATTTGCAGTTAGAGGTAAAAACAAAAACAAAAACAAAAACAGAACAAGGGTTGGGGGGAAACCCACACAAAATTTTATGTAATGTTGTTTCATTAGAAAAGATTCCAAAGAGATCTTAATTATTGATCATCCAATATTTTTTTTTTTTCCTCTCTTAGAACATGGGGACTTTTTGCCTTTTGATGGACCTGGAAAAGTTTTGGCTCACGCCTATCCACCTGGATCAGGGTTTTATGGAGATGCTCACTTTGATGATGATGAACAATGGACAAAGGATACATCAGGTCAGTGACACATCCCTCAGAATGATTTTGGTGTTGATTTTTATTTTAACTTGGAGAAGTCTAAATAACTAAGAATACTGGAGAAATGGAGTGTAACAGATTTCCCAGTGGGACAAGAATCAGCAGAGGCAGACTGGAGATGGGAATAATTGGATATGGCTAGATACTTTGTCTCAAAGACTGATTTCAAGAATGAGCCTTGAAAAACACTTGGCTTTCCATTAAGTGTAATCAGTCAGTTGATCAATTAACCAAAAAAAAAAAAAAAAAAAAGGTGGAGAGGGGGCAAGAAAGGCACTGCGTGCTTCCAGGAAATAAGCGACTATAATAGCTGACCAAATGAACAGAATGCACAGCTGACCTGTATAATGTACATGTATTTAAGGAAAAAGTAACTGTTATCTATGATTTCTTAAATAGGAATCAATTTATTCCTTGTTGCTGCCCATGAATTTGGCCATTCCCTGGGTCTCCAACACTCAACCGAACGTGAAGCTTTGATGTACCCAGTCTACGACCCCCTCACAGACCTCGCTCGGTTCCGCCTTTCTCAGGATGATATCAACGGCATTCAGTTCCTGTACGGTGAGTGATGCTGGAAAAATTAGACGTGGGAGCTTTGCAATGATGGTCTTCAGGAAAGCTTCCAAATGCTGCATAAAACATTTATAATTTTACTCGAGGCACTTTGAGAACGTGTGGGAAGCATATACAGTGACAGAAGCATCATTTCCTGCTGATGTTTGCATCCTCACCTCTGTCCCCTTTAGGGTCTCCCCCAGTTTCCCCTAATGACCCCGTGGTGCCCACGGAATCTGTGCCTCCCGAACCCGGGACCCCAGCTGCGTGTGATCCTGCCTTGTCCTTCGATGCAATCAGCACACTGAGGGGAGAAATCCTGTTCTTTAAAGGCAGGTCAGTCCAGAAAACTTTATATTCCTATCTATTCTTTCGATGTATCAATACAATGCTTAGAGAGGAAAACAAATAGAAACTTAATAGAGATTTTTAAGTATTTAAAACAAAACAATTTTGCTCTGAGACTTGAAATTATTCTGACGCTCCACTTTTCATATTTTCCTAAAACTGTCAAGTTCATTTTCAAAGACTTAGGATGATTTTATTTTTATCCTGTAACTATCACTCCCAAATATTATTGAGTCATGGTTACTTTTGAAAAGTCACAAGTAAAACTTTAGAATCTGAATTTTATCTTTACTTCCTTTAAAAATGATACCAGGAGACTATTACATTTAATCAATTAATTTACTCACTGCTGGATAAATATGCACATGGTAAAACCGCACAAGTGGGAAGAAAGTTAAAAGAAGTCATCATCACATCACTGATTCAGTTTCTCAGTTCTCCCTATCTCCATCCATAGTGATGAATGCTTAAATATCCTTCCAGAATTATTCCGTGACTGTATAAAAATATACTTACATGTACATATACACATCTGCCTTTCTTTTTGAAAATATAAATGATGATGTAATATATATACTATTTTGTATGAATTGTGGGTGTTTAAAACTTACAGTCAGTTGATTAATTTGCATTATAGGATAGCTGCCCTTTCACAGAGACATTATTCTGAATCCTATGCCAACAGGTCCAGTGCAGTCTTCTGGGGGGGAAAAAGGAAAGATTTTTCCTTAATGGCAACATACCTGATTTCTGTCTGTCATTGATCCTAGAGGATGTGGGAATGGAGGAAAATGGGTGAGGAAGGAGAGTGAGGAAAATATGCTAAAAGGTGGAAGACTTTTTTCAATTTTCATTTCTTTTTGCATGTATTTCAGACATTTTTGGCGGAAATCTTTCAGGACACTCGAACCTGAATTTCATTTGATCTCTTCATTCTGGCCATCTCTTCCTTCAGGCATAGATGCCGCATATGAAGTTACTAGCAAAGACACGGTTTTCATTTTTAAAGGTAATTATTATGTAATAATTTCTTTAATTTGTTGAAATAAAGCCTCTCACCAAAAAATTGATTAAGACTTTAATATTTTTCTACAACAAATTTTGTCTGGTTTATTGCTTAAAGGTAACAAAGCTGTAATGGAGACTGGCATTATTTTATTTATATTTTGTAGATGATGAAATGAACACAAGAATAGAAATATCCCAGTTGTAAATTCCCTCATTTGGAATTTACAGCTGTGTTCATTCCATCTGTGTTCATTCATTCAACCTACAAGTTTTTGTTTAATGTCTATTTGGGGCTGCTAAATCTAAAATTCTGGCTTCTTCTTCTACTATGAAAATCAAAGGTGCTAAGAAGTATTTCCAAAACCAAAGACTCAATTGTTTTAGATTCAGTGTGATTGTGGTTTTTTTTCTCATAAATACAGGAAATCAGTTCTGGGCCATCAGAGGCAATGAGATGCAAGCAGGTTACCCAAGAGGCATCCATACCCTGGGCCTTCCTTCAACAGTAAGGAAAATAGATGCAGCCTTTTCTGACAAGGAAAAGAAGAAAACGTACTTCTTTGCAGAGGACAAATACTGGAGGTAATATTTGTTTGTAATAACTTTATATGATCCTAGTTAGGGAAATTATTTTCTTCCTCTAAGGAAGTTGCCTATCTTCCTCTTAGACCTTTGTCCCCCACAGGAAGAACGGTGGGGCTCTAGACAGCTGTGGGGGAGTCCCTGTGTCTGTGCTCAGTCCCCCAGTCATGCTCAACCCTTTGCGACCCCATGGACTGTAACCCGCCAGGCCCCTCTGTCCATGATTTCCCAGGCAGGAATACTGGAGTGGGTTGCCATTTCCTCCTCCAAGGGATCTTCCTGACCCAGGGATTGAATATGTGTCTCGTATGTTGGCAGGAGGATTCTTCACTGCTGAGCCATCTGGGAAGCCCCAGAGACAACATATATGAACCAAATATGATAGAAAACTTGAAATTTGTATTTGAAATGAATGATTGGATTCACTCTGTGTTCATATCTTTGTGATAGAAGGATGATTAAGATTCTTTCTCTCCAGACCTAAGAAATATGGTAGCAAACAGCATCTGCTAGATCAAGATGTTGCCTCTCTTTCTGGTAGAGATACAATTTTAAGAGCCTAGTTTGCAGTACCATTAAAATCACACATTTCTGTAGCGTTAAACATGCCTGACATTTATTTGCAAATCTTGGAAAATTGATTAGAATTCCACATTTTTTGCCGATTTTGATAACACGGCCTCTGTGCAATGCTGAGCTTTGTTTCTCTTACTTGGTGCAGATTTGATGAGAAGAGACAATCCATGGAGCCAGGTTTTCCCAAGCAAATAGTGGAAGATTTTCCAGGGGTTGAACCAGAGGTGGATGCTGTTTTTGAAGTATTTGGTAAGAGGATACTCCTTTTGTTGCCAGTGGGGCACTTGAAACATTCTACAGTACCAGAAGAAAGAGGAAAGCTGTAGAATTTGATAACGGTTTTCTTTAACCAGGTTCCTCCTCCCAACCCTAAATTTCAGCTTACAAATTTCATATCAATTGTAGAGTACTTCATATAATAAGCTGTATAAAAAACCCCTCAAGTGGTGTGGCCAAGTTCAACACTGGCCAGCTGTCTTCTCCATCCCACCGCTAATTCCCATGGAGAATTTCTCTGTCTTTCCTGAGTAGTCAGTCAGCTGCCAATATTTAACTTTCCATGAGCCTAAAGTTAAAAAAAAAAAAAAAGGATTTTCTCCCCCACTTAGTTATAGGTGGGTGGAGGAATAGATGATCTCTATTGAAAGGTAACCTGAGCACCAGGATGGCAGAGTCAGAAAGGACCATCTGGTTCTGAAAGAGTCCCTGAGATTCTCTGAGGCCAGAGAATCAGGCTTCTTTGTCAGCAACGGGGAGGAGGAGTATTCAGAAGGAAAAGTGTAAAGATACACAGTTTCTGAAGATGCAGAGAATTTTATCTGATTTCAAGCGGAATAACCTAATAACCCAGAGCCTGGTTCTGCTGTCAGACAGAGCTGGAGTGGGGTGCTGTTCACATCTTTTCCTTGTTAAGTGATCTTGGGCAGGCATTTAAATTTTCAACTTCCTCATCTGTAAAATGGAGTTAGATATATGTGCCTCATAGGACTTTTACAGAAAGAAATGAAAATAAAAGTCATGCAAAATGCTTACCATAGTTCCTGGCACATAGTAAATCTCTACAAACACTTTCTACTTTTAAGTATTTGTTATTCTGAGTTCTGTGTGTTGCCAAATTTATTTACTTGAAGAAAAATATCTCATTATTTCCCATCTGCATTTGCAGGGTTTTACTATTTCTTCAGCGGATCTTCGCAGTTTGAATTTGACCCAAATGCAAAGAAAGTGACACATGTGTTGAAGAGTAACAGCTGGTTGAACTGTTAGGAGAGATGTTTAGAAGGCATAACATGGGCATTTTAAGTTAAGCTGATAACTCTTCACCTAAGTCTCCATGAACTGAAATGGTTCGTGTTCTCCTGGGTGTGCAGTGACGGAGACTGAGAGTGTGAGCTGTGTGTCTTGCCCACTAGCCTTACGTATCACAGGGCATTCAAATGGGCTGTGCATTTGTACTCTGGTCACGTGCATTAGCCTCCCATGGGAACAGGGTTAGCACTTGTGCAACAAGCAAGTGACTGTATATAGACTATTTACTTATTATTTAATAAAGAGAGTCTGTCAGTTACTTTATCGTGTTGTTTGTTTCAATGAATGCACTTTCCTCACAATCTTGGGTGTGTTGTGGACTGATCAGTCAACATGGAGGTACAGGATCAGGGTCTCCATGGCTGGGATCTCAAAATGGGCTCAATCAGAACTGGAAACAATCTGCTATTTCCCCTCCCCAGGTGCCTTACCAAAGGGATGCTATTTCCACCAACCAGGCATCATATGTGTTCCTGACACACCTAAGGAGAAAGATCAAGGAAGTTGTCACCATACAGGGCAGGCTCTGAAAAAAGTTGTGAAGCAGAATCCTATAATTAAAACAAATCACCTAGTTCACACACCTCATTTTTTTCTGGTGGGAAAATAAACCTGTTCTTTATCTTCTCCTTTTACTTATATATTCCATCAATGGAGTTCCTTTCCCTGCCCAAGTAAATAACTGTGCTCAGATTGCCTCTATTCACAGATGAAAATGCCCTCCTTTACTCATTTTTTATCTGTCCATGCCTATGTAAGCCCCCATGGGCAAATGCTTGTCCTAAAACAGGTTTGCCACTCCTAAGTAATACGTGTAGCACAGTATTGGCTACACAGTAAGAGCTCATTCATGCTATAACTTATTAACTTAATGAATAATTTATTAGTAGTATTCCATGTTTCAGGTATTGTGCTAGGTTGTGCGGAGAAGGCAATGGCACCTCACTCCAGTACTTTTGCCTGGCAAATCCCATGGACGGAGGAGCCTGGTGGGCTGCAGTCCATGGGGTCGTTACGAGTTGGACATGACTGAGCGACTTCACTTTCATTTTTCCTTTCATGCATTGGAGAAGGAAATGGCAACCCACTCCAGTGTTCTTGCCTGGAGAATCCCAGGGACAGGGGAGCCTGTTGGGGTGCCGTCTATGGGGTCGCACAGAGTCGGACACGACTGAAGCGACTTAGCAGCAGCAGCAGCAGCAGCTAGGCTGTGGGCATGGGAGCCTTAGGAAATGGACACTGCTCCTGCCTCACTGATATTATAATCCAGCAAGAAAGACTATATGCAAAGAGTGACAAACACGGATATGCAACTGTAATTTTAGTAAGAGTTATAAATGAAAAATTAGGCTTCTTTGACAGAATAACAGGAGGAACTCCTTTGAGCTGGGTGGTTTTAGAAGTTTTAGAAGAATGGCATTGGAGAAGGTTTTGAAGGAAGACAATGAAAGCTAGCTTAGAAGATGGTTTGGACTAAAGTGGTCGCAGGGGCAAATCAGATGGGCATATATATATGATTGGCAACAGAACTCTATGATGGCTTAGATATGGAGTTTATTTAACAGACATAAGTGGCCAGAATAACTCCTGGGTAGCTTTGTTGAGCTTACCGGAAAGAGGCAATTTTGTGAGGAAAGGGCAATAGGAAGAATTGATCAGTTTTGCTAATTTTTGAAATGTCTGAGAGATTCACAAGTGATAACATGAAATAAATCAGCTTAGAACTCAAAAAAGAAGATACAGTGATTATGTTTGGTGATAAATGTTAACTAAACTTACTGTGGTGAACATTTTGCATTGTAGTCACATACCAAATCATTATGTTGTACACCTAAAACTAATACAATGCTGTATGTCAATTATACCTAAATTTTCTTTTTAAAAAAGAGAAGATATAAATATGTGGGATTTTTCAGCATTTGACTAGTCTTATAGTGCAAGAGATATCAAATGAAAGATTTTTATGATGTAATCTTAATAAATGACAATATTTTGCCAAGGATTGAACATGTCTTTATTTTAAAAATTAACTAAATTTATTTGGTTTATTTTTTGATAGATATTATGCATCCACAGCATGAATTTGAAAGGTAAAAAACATGCAATGAAAAATTAATTTTGCTCACACATTTATCATCACTATCTAGTTCCTTTTTTCAGAAGTAACAAACTAGAATTTTAGGAATCCTTTCAGAACTATTTTATACATATACAAGCAATAATATTATCTTTATAAGTTAAAGTGTGTGTGTGTTAGCCGCCCAGTTGTATCCGACTCTTTGCTAACCCATGGACCATAGTCTGCCAGGCTCCTCTGCCCATGGGCTTCTCCAGGCAAGAATACTGTATTGGGGAACAATTCCCTTCTCCAGGGGATCATCCCAACCTAGGTCTCCTGTATTGCAGGCAGATTCTTTACCATTTGAGTCACCAGAGAAACCCTAAGTTAAAATGGTAGCATATAAACTCACACTGCTCTGCCATTTGCTGTTTTCACTTACTATAGCCTGGCAACCATTCCACATCAGTATATGCAGAATTTGCTTCACTTTTTCATAACTACATTCTGTGAGAGAAATATGTGATTTATTTATTCAGTTTCCTATTGGTCATTAAATTAGTGATTAAATAAATGTATGCATCAAAGAAATAAAATTTAAATATAAAATAAATATATATATATATATTTTAAGTAAATAAAACCATTACGTTAAATGACAATTCAGTAATGTGTAATTTGTGGTTTTCATGAGTATCCAAATGACTCACGTGGTGGAGAACCTAAACAATAGTTTCCCTACCCCTCCATCTCTGCTTAGACTTTGAAGGTTAAGCTTTTCATCAGATATGCAAGTGTATTCAAGGATATTCATTGTAGCATTGGGAAAAAATAGTAAATAAATCAAATAAAATTGTAGGCATCAATATACTGTTTTCAGTATTCAGTGTATTAGTAGGTGATTTTAAATATTTTACTATTATTCCTATTATTTGATTGGCATGCAAAAAAAAAAAAAAGCTGCTCTCAGACATTAACTAGTCCAACTGAAAGTCTGACATATATTATTTGTCCTGTTTTAATGCAGAAACAAATACTTTACATACATCACCTCACTTAACTCTTATTTGGGAGGTAGAGATTATTACATCAGTTTTACAAATCTAAAGATTGCTGCTTAGAGACGACAGGCCATATCCTCAAGGTCATGCTGATAATAAATGGCTGAACTAGAGATGTAATCCATCTTGTCTGACACCAAACTTACATATGATCCACTCTGCTGCTTCCTATTCTTTGTATTGACATGAACTGACTATGCTGCTGCTGCTGCTAAGTCGCGTCAGTCATGTCCAACTCTGTGCGACCCCATAGACAGCAGCCCACCAGATTCCCCCATCCCTGGGATTCTCCAGGCAAGAACACTGGAGTGGGTTGCCATTTCCTTCTCCAATGCATGAAAGTGAAAAGTCAAAGTGAAGTCGCTCAGTTGTATCCGACTCTTAGTGACCCCATGGACTGTAGCCTACCAGACTCCTCCATCCATGGGGTTCTCCAGGCAAGAGTACTGGAGTGGGGTGCCATTGCCTACATGTGATGAAAAACAAAAGAGATGAAGCAAAGGAAAGACTGACAGAGGTAATAAGTCAAGAGCTGGAAAAGAGATAAAGAAAGGAACTGGCTCTTTATAGCTAGCTGAATCAAAAGGGGAGGTTGGAGTGACCTAGGCATGGATGTGTAATACAGACTTTCAAAAGTCAAAGGTTTGTAACTCAAGTAATTTCTCCAAGTGCTGCTTCATATATTTTTCCATTTAAATACGGAGTGTTAACTCAGGTAACAGAATATTTTACGTGCATCTAAGTGTACAGGAATACGGCTTTTTAAAATAAATAGTTCATTCATAATTCAAGAATATTTAATGACTTGTCAATTAGGATTTTGCTGGATAGTAAAAAGGGACAGTGGGAATCTCACTCATCCATACACACATGTCACTAATTAGATGATGAGGCATTTGGCTACCTTAAGAGAGTCATAGATTAATCTTAATTATAGATTAGTGGTTTTAAAAAATCACTGCAAAATCTGATACTAAAGGAAAGGACATGGGTGATTCATAAAAGAGCATTGTAGAGGACTCTCACACTCCTGGGACAAGCCGGGTGACACATGAGACCACAGATACATTTTCAAAGGCATGAAAATATTTTATATAGATCTGTTACAGAACATCAATTTCCCTGACATTCTGAAAATGACAATTTAATTTTTAAATGTTTCTGCACATTAATTATTAACATAATTGCTTTGAATTTCATTTTCTGTGAAGTCCTAACATGTTACCATTTGACTCTGTAGCAAATGAAAACGTCTTTTTCTCAGTGCTTTCAGTCCATGTCAGTTTTGTGATTAATCAGATTCAAATTACATCCTCATGAGCAAGTAAAAACTTGGGAGGAGAGTCACAACCGCAAGACTACAGTTGGCAGAAATCTAGGTCAAAATTCTGCTAAGAAAGGAGAGAAGTGCTTCCAACACTTTCGGAGGTCACAATTTGGGGATGATACCGCTGATATGGAAATAAACATAAAGGGCAGACAGGATAGGAGACATTCATTTCTTCCTTTTCTTATTCATTCCCTCTTTGGGCAATAGTTACTAAATGCTCACCGTATACTAAGCACAGTGTTAAAAGCTTGGATACATTTGAATAAATCAGTGAACAAAAGAGGTGAAGATTTTGTCTTCTTAAAACTTACATTCATGAGAGAGTTGGACAAGAAACTACAATTAAGAACTATAAATACACTACATCATATGTTGGAACGAGATACAGGCCCGAGTCCCCCATGCTCAGTGTTCAAGGAACAGCAAGGGGGCTGCTGACGGCAGTGAAGTTGGAGGGGGTGTGAGTCCTAGAAGAGAAAGGCAGAGAGATGCGGGCTGAGGCAGGAGCAAGTCCTGTGGGGTCAGATGGGTCAGTTTAAAACTTTGGTTTTTGGGTGAAATGGAAGAACCATAAGAGAGAATAGGTCAGAAGAGTCTCTGGATACTCTGTTAGATTATTAATAGATCAAACGGGAAAATAGGTAGAAGCATAGAGACCTGTTAGGAGGCAATTGTACTATTTTAATCAAGTGAGGATGGTGATTCCAACCAGGTGGGAACCGTAGTAGTGGGTAGAAGTTATTTGAGATGTATCTGCAAATAGAATCAACAGGATTTAGGGTGTGAAAATGAGAGGCTGTAAAGTGTAGGAAAAAGAGAAGAGTTTGGAGGACCTCGAGTCTTTTAGGGCAAAGCTGTTGAGTGGCCCTCACTTGAGGCGTGAGCAGGCTGTGGTGGAAAGACCATAAGTTTAGTTTAGGGCTTGTTGTGTATTTGCGATGTTTATCTTACATCCATACAGTGATGCTGGATTTATGAGTCTGGAGTTTAAGGAAAAGCTATGGATTGGAAATGTAAATTTGGGAGTCATCAGCACATAGATGGTTTCATTTTTTTATTAAAATTTCTCTGTTTTACTTATTTTTAAATTAAAATTTTTAATTAAAAAATCAATTAATGTTTTTGCAGTGCTGGGTCTTTGGTGCTGCACATGGGCTTTCTCTAGTTGAGGCGGGTGAGGGCTATTCCCCAGTTGTGGTGTGTGGCCTTCTCCTTGTGGAGGCGCCTCTTGTGATGGTGCGTGGACTCTCAAGTGTGTGGGCTTCAGTGGTTGTAGCACAGGGGCTTAGATGCCCTGCAGCTCATGGAATCTTCCCAGGCCAGTGACTGAGCTTGTATCTTTGCACTGGCAGGCAGATTCTTAACCACTGGACCACCAGGGAAGTCCCACATAGATGGTTTTAAAGTCCTGTAATTGGTTGAGCTTAACAGTGGAGTAAGAATATAGAAGAGAAGTGGCCTCAAAAAAAAAAAAAAGAAAAGAAAAAGAAAAGAAAGAAAGAAAAATCCCTGGGGCATCCCAATATTGAGTTAAAGAACACATGAACAATAAATTTATATTCCACCACTCTTTGATGGTACTGACTTGAAGCATCAGAGTCATTTATGAAACAAAGCAGGGTAGCAAGTTTATCATAATCTACCATTATATATTGTCTCTTTTTTGCTACTTGTGAGAGTCCAGGTGTGAATTGTTATTTTTATATAAGTTTGTCTGACAGAGAGAGGAGGGTAGGATATGCTGTTGGCATGGACAGTTTGTGGCAAGAATGTGTGAATCCTCCTGGGTGATCCAAGGATGAGCAGATGATGAGTGAGGAGGGGTGTTTCAGCAGGTCAAGGGAGGAAATCAGGGAGGAGCGAGTGGAGAGGGCAAAGGATTAAGGTGATGAAATATGGAATCACACAAGGAAAGGAATATAGATTGGTCACATAGGAAGTGGATAGCAAACCAGGAGGCATCTGGAGAGAATTTTCATCCAGAGCCCCAGGGCTGAGCCCAGAGAACCTGTAGGAGAGCCTTCATTCTTCCTAGTCTAGGGACCAAGGAAGGGCCAGTTAGTCTACCTGAGATGCAAAACCAAGCTTCCCCTTCAAGCAGGAAATGGGTGCTGCTGTGGTCTGACTTATCTCTATCCCATTCATGCCCTGATGAATTCATTCCTTAAACAGACTGCGTGTCTGAGATTGCCAGGCCCTGTGCCAGGAATGAAGATACACTGAGATAAGATTCCTGTTCATATTCTAGTGGAAGAGACAGAATGGGCAACCAGGAAACAGATTGGAATATAAGCACTGCTCAGGCCAAGCCCAAAGAGCTGGGGACACACACAGCAACTAACCCAGTTTGGAGACATCAGGGAAGAATTTCAGAGGAGATGCATTTAAGCTGAAACCCACAGGGCAAACACTTAGTGAATGAAGGGAAGGAAGGAGGATATCCCCACCAGACAGAAGGCATAACATGTGTCAAGATCTGAAGGGGAGGGATCTTGGCTCTTTATCTCCTTCAACCCCTTAGCATGGTATCAAAGTACTTCATAATTTCAGCCCTGTTTGCGTCTTTATGACAGCTCCCATTATGGCCCACCCTAATGCTACACTCCAGCCACTGAACTACTTGAGGTCTCCTCTCCATGCCAAGCTCTCTGTCCCCTCCCGTCTTTAACTTCAGCTCTTATGTTTGCTTTACCCACTGTCTGGCATATTGTGGATATCTTCCCAGTTCATTTCCTTTCTCTGGACATATCCTCCTAAGGTCCCAGTAGGTGTGGTTGGGCTAAACAACCATGCTTGTACCGGCAATCCCACAGTCATGCAAAAATCTGATTGGATTACAGAAGGAATAAGATAGAGCCAATGAGGTGCTCTCTCCCAGAGTTAGAAACGACCTATAATACACAGTCAGATCATACTGTGGACAGAATCTATAAGATCACCTAGGGTTGGAACCCGAATCAGGACCATGGTGTGTCAAAGTCCTGCACAGAATTTTCTCATGGGGGAGCATCCTCCTTGAAGCAAAACTGATCTACAGAAAGAGAAAAGAACAGCAAACCTCCAGGCTAAAGCTGAGAACACGAGGGGGAGAGAGACTGAGAGAGGGAGATGGAGACAGAGCCTGTAACTGTCCCATTTCTCAGGAAGGCCGTCCTGAGATTGGATTCCATGAGATTCTTCCATTTCCTTATTATAAATCGACTGTAATCATCCTCCAATGAAATGATTCCTGGCTTAGACATAAGTTGGGAGTGGATTGGCGAGCCACAGGCTTTCAAAGCATATGTGAGATTTGCTGTGGGGTCCCAGCAGGGCAGAGGAAAATGCCATGTCGAGGCACAACCAGCAGTTTACGAAAAGCGAAGAAAGGGCAGCCGGTTCATCTGCTATCTGTGTTGAATTGTCTCCTGAAAACTCAAGCCAGGGCCTCCCTGACAGCAAAGTTTTAGGGGCTTGGGTTGAAAAGTAAGGTGTCTGAAGCTGTCGGTTACTCCTTGTCATCTAAATTCTACAAGGAGAGGGATATATTACAGTCTAGGCTTCCTTACTGAAAATAAAATTTTTAAAAAAAGTAAATAGCTGTTGCCAGAAGCCCTTATAGTCTGAATTCATATTCAGATTATGAAAATGTGTCTGGAAATTAATCATCCACTTGGCTGAATTGTATCCATTCCTTGCTCTGCCCTACTGAGTGCTAACAGTAATGGCAGGGTTCTGAGTGATGGGAAGTGGGATAGAGACTGTTGAGGAATCCGGTGGAGGAGCTGGAGGGATGCAACTCCCTGCCCAACACATCCCTTCAAACCACTTCTTGCTATTGGCTTCTATATGATTCCTTTGAGTCTTTAAAATTCATGTCATTTGAATTCAGTTTCTTTCTTTCTTTCTTTCTTTTTTTTTTTTTTGAAAACTGGGATAAACATATTTGAATTTAGACCTAAAAAATAACAATACAAGAAGGAATAACATGCCCAGCACTATGAAACCTCCGTCTGTACTCCAGACCCATCTGACTTGCCTTAGGAGTCAAACTGGGATTGTGTGTATGTGTGTTTTAAGAAGAACCAAGGTTAAGACATACTAAGAATGTTTTACACAAAGTTTACATTGAATGGTTCTGACTAAATTCACTCTTTCACTCAGCAACCATGTTCACAAGTATCCATCCCAATAGGTGGAAGCTTGGGGTATTCCAAAACAGAGTTTGATCCAAAATCTAATCATATTTAATTCTGGAGAACACTATGTGAAAAACATTTTTCAAATTACATTTTGCAGACTATTTGGACAAAGAATGAGTCTCTTAGATGTAGTTTATATCACATTAGAAATGTCATGAGTAATGATAAACAGAGGATTGAGGGTTTTTAAACCCTACATTTCACAACAATAAAAACATATCTACTTAAAGAAACTAAAGACCTATATATATAAAACTATAAAACACCAGTGAAAGAAATCAAAAGAGGACACTAATAGATGGAGAAATATACCATGTTCATGGATTGGAAGAATCAATATAGTGAAAATGAGTATACTACCCAAAGCAATCTACAGATTCAATGCAATCCCTATCAAGCTACCAGTGGTATTTTTCACAGAGCTAGAACAAATAATTTCACAATTTGTATGGAAATACAAAAAACCTCGAATAGCCAAAGCAACCTTGAGAAAGAAGAATGGAACTGGAGGAATCAATCTGCCTGACTTCAGGCTCTACTACAAAGCCACAGTCAAGACAGTATGGTACTGGCACAAAGACAGAAATATAGATCAATGGAACAAAATAGAAAGCCTAGAGATAAATCCACACACCTATGGACACCTTATCTTCAACAAAGGAGGCAAGGATATACAATGGATTAAAGACAATCTCTTTAACAAGTGGTGCTGGGAAAACTGGTCAACCACTTGTGAAACAATGAAACTAGAACACTTTCTAACACCATTCACAAAAATAAACTCAAAATGGATTAAAGATCTAAATGTAAGACCAGAAACTATAAAACTCATAGAGGATAACATAGGCAAAATACTCTCCAACATAAATCACAGCAGGATCCTCTATGATCCACCTCCCAGAATACTGGAAATAAAAGTAAAAATAAACAAATTGGATCTAATTAAAATTAAAAGCTTCTGCACAACAAAGGAAACTATAAGCAAGGTGAAAAAACAGCCTTCAGAATGGGAGAAAATAATAGCAAATGAAGCAACTGACAAACAACTAATCTCAAAAATATACAAGCAACTCATGCAGCTCAATTCCAGAAAAATAAATGACCCAATCAAAAAATGGGCCAAAGAACTAAATAGACATTTCTGCAAAGAAGACATACGGATGGCTAACAAACAAATGAAAAGATGCTCAACATCTCTCATTATCGGAGAAATGCAAATCAAGACCACAATGAGGTACCATTTCACACCAGTCAGAATGGCTGCCATCCAAAATTCTACAAGCAATAAATGCTGGAGAGGATGTGGAGAAAAGGGAACCCTCTTACACTGTTGGTGGGAATGCAAACTAGTTCTCCACTATGGAGAACAGTGTGAAGATTCTTTAAAAACTGGAAATAGAACTGCCTTATGACCCAGCAATCCCACTGCTGGGCATACACACCGAGGAAACCAGAATTGAAAGAGACACGTGTACCCCAATGTTCATCGCAGCACTGTTTATAATAGCCATGACATGGAAGCAACCTAGATGTCCATCAATTTCTTTTTTTAAATATAAATTTATTTATTTTAATTGGAGGTTAATTACTTTACAATATTGTATTGGTTTTGCCATACATCAACATGTATCCACCACAGGTATGGTTCCCGAGGAAAACACACATAACATTCTCTCAGCTGACTTGCTCTTGAAAAGCAATTCTTACTTCTGGATGTGAAGAGCCAGCAGGAGCCTGTCAGGTCAAGTGTGACTAGGAAGGGATCTGGATCAAAACCATGTGGAAGGGTGATGATATGAGGGGACATGTCATAGCTGGGGACTAAAGAGAAGAATTTTTTTTTCTGAACTAAATTATAGAGAGATGAGTATTAAGTACTCAACAGCTGAGCCACCAGGGAAGCCCAATTATATAATTAAGAACATTAAATTAAAAAAAAAATCCACTACATGTTATTTAATAAATGTCACAACCGAGGAAGTGCTCTCCAAAGTATATGAATTAACTCAGTTAGTGAATAATTCAGCAATAAATCTATTTCAGAAATAGTCAGCGTGGTGGATTCATGTCAATGTATGGCAAAACCAATACAGTATTGTAAAGTAAAATAAAGTAAAAATAAAAATTAAAAAAAAAGAAATAGGCTATAAACAATAAATTAAACTACTAATTTACTCAGCTAATGAGCATTACTTCTTGCACACAAAGAAAATTTCTTAAGCATATCTGAATTTGATTAAAAGTTCTTCAGAAAAAAGCAAAGAATGTTGTTACTGTTTAGTTGCTAAGTCGTGTCTGACTCTTTGCAACCCCATGGACTGTAGCATGCTTGGCCCCTCTTTCCTCCACTGTTTCCTGGAGTTTGCTTAAATTCATGTCCATTGAGTCAGTGATGCTATTCAACCATGCCATCCTCGCTTCCCTCTTTTCCTTTTACCCTCAATCCTTTCCAGTATCAAGGTCTCTTCCAGTGAGTTGTCTCTTCCTATCAGGTGGCCAAAGTATTCCAACTGTGGTGCTGGAGAAGACTCTTGAGAGTTCCTTGGACTGCAAGAAGATCAAACCAGTCAATTCTAAAGGAAATCAGTCCTGAATATTCATGAAAGGACTGAAACTAAAGCTCCAATATTTTGGCCACCTGATGCAAAGAAGCAAAGAATATAGAGAAATTAAAAGAACAAACAAACCTGGCCTTCCCAGGTTTTACTGAAAGAGAGGTACTTGAAGATTCACTTAAGTCATTTAATCCTTGAAAGTGTTAGTTGCTTAGTTGTGTCCAACTCTTTGTGACCCCATGGACTGTAGCCTGCTAGGCTCCTCAGCCCATGGACTTCTCCAGACAAGAATACTGGGGTGGGTTGCCATGCCCTTCTCCAGGGGATCTTCCCAACCCAGGGATCAAACCTGGCTCACCCGTATTGCAGGCAGATTCTTTACTGTCTGAGCCACCAAGGAGGCCCTTAATCCGATGGTCATTAGCAAAAAAAGGATGGTTTTGGGGAAAATTTCACTCCGGGGTTTGGTCCTGGTAAGGTCAGGTCACAGAGTAACAGCTGATTCTTAGTATAACCACCTCTATCAGCAAGAGCTCCTCAGCACGATTAAGAGGAAGCTGTTTCACTTTCCTAAGACAAAACTAAAGATGAGTATTTATGATACCTGACTTCCTGGCCATGACTTAAACCACTAAGAAATTTTCCACCTTGACATTTACTCTTCGAATCACAATTAGCTTATGGCACTGAAGGTGATGATGATGATGATGTGATCCCTTATAACACGGCTGCTTCCTGAGCAAGTTTCCAAAAATAATAAAAGAGGTAACTCACTGTGCTGGCTTACATGGTGCATTTAACCAAAAGTTAAATTCCCTCATTGCATAATAAGACTTCCTTCAATACTTGTATTTAATTTATGTTATAGGTAATTATTTACTATCAATATTTATCTATAGATACATTGTCAGGACTCATAGTTCTAATAGTTCTGATAGCTTTGCTTCCAATGAATTAAAGCAAATGAAATTTGGGGGCATGATTTCATCATCTCAATGTAACAGGGTTAAGGTAAGTGATTTGGAGTGTCTTTCTAGTCTAAGAGGAATTAATACTTATTGAGCAGCTATTATGACAGCATGGTACATCGTGCCTTTGAGGACTTCACTATCCTACACATTGCTGTGGCATATCTTAATATCACTATTTTCATTTTATATGTGAGAAAATGAAATACCATAGAGGTTAACATCCCTAAGCTTAGTGGTCTAAATTGTTGCAAAACTCTAATGGAGTTTTTAATCCAAATCTTCCTTACACAAAAGTCTGAACGCTGTTTTGGTTCTATATTGTTTCTGGGTACATCTAGTAACTCTATGTTTGCAATCAAGCTTTCTAGAGTATCAAGCAGTAAAAGTGCATCAAATTTTTAGGGACATATGTAATTTTGGTTAATAATCTAGGGACAAGTTTACCTTTTTATTTCAAGAAAATACTTGTCCAGAAAATGAATCTGGATTTATTTCTGAATCCAGAAAATGAGTTTCATGTCTATGAGCCCCTAGTATTTATCTTGTATTATTACGTAATACCCAATCACAGGGACAGTCTTCAAGGGCAGGAAGTGAAAATTTTAATATGTAATCCTTCAATTTAAAAGGTACATATCAGTTCAATTATATGGTAAACAAATGGGCTAGGCATTATTATTTCCTTTTTGCAGTTGACAACATCAAAGATTGCTCAGCTATGATTCAAACCTATGTCATTTGGTTCAAAATTCTGAGCTTTTCCTGCCACACCCTTTGCAAGACACTTGAAAGAAAATTTCCTCCCCATATGTAAGGTAACTATCCTCACTCACTACAATTAGAAAACCACTGTCTAGTGCATAAATCTCAAATATTTCTAACAGAATATGCATTGGCTTCTAGACAGCTCTGGGCTTAAATCTCCACTCTGCCACCTCCTGGTGCCTTGGAGAAGATAATGACTGAGTTTCAATTTTTGCTCCCCTACACCATGGAAGTCTCCAGCTCTAAAGGATCCAGACTCAGGAGGTCCACCTCCTGGCCACCCCAGCAGCTTCCAAGGAGTGGGAAATGGAGTGTGGATCTTTATTCCTGATGGGAACTGCCCAAATGTCCCATTTTCCAGTTTAAAGAAATTGCTCCTTTCTCTTATGCTTCCCTCAAACCTTTTCCCTCTCCCTCTTAGTTGAAGACAACTGACATAGCCTTCTCAAATGATCTTCGGTTTTCCCAAGTTTAGAAAGAGGTACTGCCTTCAATCAAGTAGTGTTTGATTGTAGTCCTGAAGGCACATCTAAGGTCAGGGAACACAGAATCCTTGGCAAGATCAGGGGAAACTATAGAATAGAAAATGCAATTTTACATCTGAATATACTATCTCATGACATATACTGTCTATAGAAATATATGTTCATATTCTTTTGTAGGGACTGTGTTAAGTATATTTGTTTATGTATGTATTGGACTATAGAAGCTTCCCAGGTGGTGCTAGTGGTAAAGATCCCGCCTGCCAATGCAGGTGATGTAACAGATGAGGGTTCAATCCCTGGATCAGGAAGATCCTCTGGAAGAGGAAATGGTAACCCACTCTAGTGGGTTGTGCCAGGCCCAGGCCTCCCACAGAATCTGATTGGAATTGACAGGCTATGGCTGTGCCTATCTCTGTACTTTACACATGTACCCCAATGTTCATTGCAGCACTATTTACAATAGCTAGGACATGGAAGCAACCTAGATATCCATCAAGAGATGAATGGATAAGGAAGTTATGGAACATATACACAATGGAATATTACTCAGCTAGAGAAAGGGATGCATTTGAATCAGTTCCAAAAAAGTGGATGAAACTGGAGCCTATTATACAAGTAAGTCAGAAAAAGGAACACAAATACTTTATGTTGAATTTAATTGGTAGAGACAAATAATAATAAAGACAATAAAGCTAACTCTTCCTTAGCACTTTCTGTGCCAGAAAATATTCTAATTGTATATGATTTATTTAGTAGATGAAGGAAGAGAGAAAGAAAAAAAAGCAGGAAGAAAGAAAGAGAGAAAGAAAGAAAAAGAATAATAACTAATACATATATGAATATTGGTGTATAAATGGTTTGAGAGCCCTTCATTTCCATCAGCTCCCAGGGCCCAGCAGAAGACCCTCCACGAAGGGCTTATTGAAAGATACTCCAGCCGACTATCCAACCACACAGCTCCCTTATTTCCCTCTCCACTTCCTTTCCAACAAGGCCAATGGAAGTTCCTAATGCCAACACGACCACATCTGTTGCCAGTACTAAAAAGTACTGAAGCTAAAAGAGGCACACTTATATGAGAAGCAAAAGGAGACTTTGATATAATTTGTTTCAGCCATTAATAGATTTCTGGATAAATGGACTGGAAAGTACACACTTGTATTTTGATTCTTATTTTTTCTATCTTCCATAAAAAATTTTGAAGACATGTGCCTACATAAATGTTCATTGGTATATTGTAAATTACACCTAAGATTTTAACAGCTTCTTGAGAAAAATAGTAATGTATACAATATCACATTGCATCTAATTCATGAGAGAATTAACCCCCAGAGCAAAATTGATGTCTGACTGTTTTTTGCAATTCCAAGCATGTAGCCCAATGCCTTGTGTCAGGTCAGTTCAGTCATCCCAGTCGTATCTGACTTTTTTGTGACCCCATGAACTGCAGCACACCAATCTTTCCTGTCCATCACCAACTCTGGAGCTTCAAAAGTCATGTACATTGAGCCGGTGATGCCATCCAACCATCGCATCCTCTCTTGTCCCCTTCTCTTCCTCCCTTCAATCTTTCCCAGCATCAGGGTCTTTTTCAATGAGTCAGTTCTTTGCATCACATGCCCAGAGTATTGGAGTTTCAGCTTTAGCATCAGTCCTTCCAAGGAATATTCAGGACTGATTACCTTTAGGAATAACTGGTTTGATCTCCTTGCAGTTCAAGGGACTCTCAAGCGTATTCTCCAACACCACAATTCAAAAGCATCAATTCTTTGGTGCTCAGCTTTCTTTATGGTCCAACTCTCACATCCATACATATCTACTAGAAAAACAATAGCTTTGACTAGATGGACCTTTGTTGGCAAAGTTAATGTCTCTGCTGTTTAATATGCTGTCTAGGTTGGTCATAGCTTTTATTCCAAGGAGTAAGAGTCTTCTAATTTCATGGCTGCAGTCAT
The DNA here is from genome assembly GCF_032405125.1 of Capricornis sumatraensis. Classification (NCBI taxonomy): domain Eukaryota; kingdom Metazoa; phylum Chordata; class Mammalia; order Artiodactyla; family Bovidae; genus Capricornis; species Capricornis sumatraensis. The sequence continues at coordinate 7,900,269 of NC_091084.1, forward strand.
CATCTGCAGTGATTTTGGAGCCCCCAAAATAGACTCTGTCACCGTTTCCATTGTTTCCCCATCTACTTGCCATGAAGTGATGGGACTGGGTGCCATGATTTTAGCTTTTTTTCTATGAGGACCTCCAAGATCTTCTAGAACTAACACCTCCCCAAAAGATGTCCTTTTCATCACAGGGGACTGAAATGCAAAAATAAGAAATCAAGAGATACCTGGGGTAACAGGAAAATTTGGCCTTGAAGTACAAAACGAAGCAGGGCAAAGGCTAACAGAGTTTTGCCAAGAGAACATACTGTTCATAGCAAACACCCTCTACCAACAACACAAGAGATGACTCTACACACGGACATCACCAAAGGGTCAATACCAAAATCAGATTGATTATATTCTTTGTAGCTGAAGATGGAGAAGCTCTACAGAGTTAGCAAAAACAAGACCGGGAGCTGACTGTGGCTCAGATCATGAGCTCCTTATTGCCAAATTCATACTTATATTGGAAAGTAGGGGAAACCACTAGACCATTCGGATATGACCTAAATCAAATCCCTATGATTATACAGTGGAGGTACAACAGATTCAAGGGATTAGATCTGATAGACAGAGTTCCTGAAGAACTATGGATGGAGGTTTATGACATTGTAGAGGAGACAGTGGTCAAGACCAACCCAAGAAAAAGAAATGCAACAAGGCAAAATGGTTGCCTGAGGGGGTGTTACAAATAGCTGAGAAAAGAAGAGGAGCTGAAGGAAAAGGAGAAAAAGAAAGATATACCCATTTGAATGCAGAGTTCCAAAGAACAGCAAGGAGAGATAAGAAAGTCTTCCTCAGTGATTAATACAAAGAAATAGAGGAAAACAACAGAATGGGAGAGACTAGAGACCTCTTCAGGAAAATTAGAGATACCAAGGGAATATTTCATGCAAAAATGGGCTCAATAAAAGACAGAAATGGTATGGACCTAACAGAAGCAGAAGATATTAAGAAAAGGTGGCAAGAATACACAGAAGAGCTATACAAAAAAGATCTTAATGACCCAGATAACCATGATGGTGAGATTACTCACCTAGACATTACTCCAGACGTCCTGGAGTGCAAAGTCAAGAGGGCCTTAGTTAAGCGGACATCACTAAGAACAAAGCTACTGGAGGTGATGGAATTCCAGTTGAACTATTTCGAATCCTAAAAGATGATGCTGCTAAATTGCTGCACTCAATATGCCAGCAAATTTGGAAAATTCAGCAGTGGCCAGAGGACTGGAAAAGGTCAGTTTTCATTCCAATCCCAAAGAAAGGCAATGCCAAAGAATGCTCAGACTACCACAAAATTGCACTCATCTCACATGCTAGCAAAGTAATGCTCAAAATTCTCCAAGTGAGGCCTCAACAGTACATGAACCAAAGACTTCCAGATGTTCAAGCTAGATTTAGGAAAGGCAGAGGAACCAGAGATCAAATTGCCAATATCCATTGGATCATCAAAAAAGCAAGAGAGTTCCAGAAAAACATCTACTTTTGCTTTACTGACTATGCCAAAGCCTTTGACTGTGTGAATCACAACAAACTGTGGGAAATTCTTAAAGAGATGGGAATACCAGACCACCTTACCTACCTTCTGAGAAATCTGTTTGCAAGTCTAGAAGTAACAGAATCAGACATGGAACAACAGACTGGTTCCAGCTGGGAAAGGAGTATGTCAAGGCTGTATAGTATCACCCTGCTTATATAACTTATAAACGGAGTATATCATGCAAAATTCCAGGCTGGATGAAGCACAAACTGGAATCAGGATTGCTGGGAGAAATAGCAATAACTTCAGATATGCAGATGACACCACCCTTACTGCAGAAAGCAAAGAGGAACTGAAGAGCCTCTTGAAGAAAGCAAAAGAGGAGAATGAAAAATCCAGGTTAAAACTCATAATTCAAAAAACTAAAATCTTGCCTTGTATATCATACCTATTAAGTAAATGGAGTATGTTTTCCATATGCATTCAATTTTTTATACAAAGTCCAGGGAAATAGTTAACTAATGTGTATTTGTCCACATATACAACAGTGACATGATAATTATATTGATAATTTTGGGGAGTTCACTATGATTCCTTGGATTTAAGTAATTTAATTCTTAGTGACTCTGATTCCTTTTAGGATCGCCAATTGAAAGAATTCCTTCTGAAAGAAGAAACACTTTAAAAAGTGTTAACATGCAACATTTTCTAATCTTAAGAATTTTAAGAAAATCTTAAGATTTTCTATATCAAGCAAATTTGTACAAATCCAGTATTCCTGGAAAACGATCAGGGACATAAACACAGGTAAAACACCAGCCCTTCACCAGAGTGAAGTCAAGGTGAGGCAAACGTGAAAAGTGATTTAAGCAAGTGTAATGTTTTATGGAACTTCAGAGTAGACCTATCTCACAGAGGAAGGAAAGAGAAAACTTTGAATAAAATAACATTTAGACTGGACTTTGAAGAATAGATAGAATATTAAGTAGAAATAGAGGGGAATAAAAAGTATGACAAGGTAGGGGAACAAAGTGCAAGGTACATTTGGGAAATAATGTAATTTGTTTGGAAGAGTGGGAAGTGAAGCTTGGAAGTCATTTTTAAACATGGGAGGTCTTCAGTACTACAGTTGGTTTGTATTTGCTTTGGTAGATTATGTCAGTCACTGAAGGCTTTTATTCATAAAATTAATTATACACCATTTGCATGCTATGTTCCAGTTATTTTACCATAACAATCTAGTATTTGTACCTAAGTTTTGTAACCAAAGACCTAATATCAAGATTCCTTCTCCAGAACTGCCAAGGAAATCCTGAGGAAAAAGAGCAAAGCTGGAAACATACCTCCCAGACTTCTGACAATTTTTACAAAGCTATAGTAATCAAAAAAGCATGGTACTGACACAAAAACAGACATATGGATCAATGGAACAGAATAGAGAGCCTAGGAATAAACCCACATACCTATGGTCAATTCATCTTGAACAAAGGAACCAAAAATGGAGAAAAGACAGTCTCTTCGGCAAGTGGTGTTAGGAAAGTTGGACAGCCACATGTAAATCAATGAAGCTAAAACGCTCCTTCACATTATACACAAAAATAAACTCAAAATAATGCTAATCTTTAAGACAAGACATGATAAAATTCCTAGAAGAGAACATAGGTGAAACATTCGCTGACAAAAATCATAGCAATGTTTTATGTGAGTCTCCCAAGACAGTAGAAAAATTGATAATAGCAAAAGTAAACAAGTGAGACTTGCAAGCTTTTGCACAGCAAAAGGAAGCATAAAACAAAACGAAAAGACAACTGATGGACTGGGAGAAATATTTGAAAATGACGCAGTTGACAAGGACTTCATTTCCAAATTATACAAACAGCTCATACAACTCAATAACAAAAAAACCAAACAACTCAATAAAAAATATGCAGCTCTAAATAGACATTTCCCAAAGAAGACATATAAATGGCCAATAGACACATGAAAAGATGTTCAATGTGCTGATTTTTAGAGAAATGCAAATTAAAACTACAATGAGGTATCACCTCACACTGGTCCGAATAGCCATCATTAAAACATCTACAAAAGAATTCACATATATATATGTATGACTGAATCACTTTGTTGTATGCCAGAAACTAACACATTGTAAATTAGCTATACTTAAAAAAAAAAAAAAAAAAGACACAAAGATTCTGTCTCTACCACTTGCTAATGGGACAACCTGAGCTAGAGACTTAGTCATGAAAGTTGCCACAGTTTCTTAATCTATGTGGTAGAAATAATAATATCTGTCCTAATTATTCCACAGGATTATTGTAAAGATAAAATAGCCGTGTATGTTAAAGCTACTGAGGGCTCACTGAACATTAAATGCTGTTTCTCTTGCTCAATGCTTATAAGTGTTGACTGACTCTGAAAACCAGCTATCATTGAAATGAATTATAGTGGGGGCCTGAGTAGTTGAGAGAAATGAAAAAGAGCTGGATAAAAGCTAGTGGGTTTAGTGAACACTGTACTTCAAAAAAAAAAGGAAAAAAGTTCTGAAGGCAGCAGAATACATTCCTCAGAGACTCCCAAACAAGCAAGCAAGTCACAGTCTGGGCATTGCCTCTTCATCAAAATCTCCTAGGGGTGTCCTGACCTCCCTCACATGTCCCACATATCACAGACCAGAGGGCTGGGTGAGAATGGTGCCAACACATCTGGGCTGAGCCATGGTACAAGCAGCACTTATTCCCTGCAGGGCCCTTGATTTGAACTTCCTTAGGGGAGAACTACAGCTGCAAAAATCTGTAGGCCACTCTCAAGGATATGCTCATGATAGGCATTTTCCAGAGTTCCTAACAAAATATTTAGATGGAGAACTATTACTGGCAAACAAACTAAAATGCTCAAAATAATCAGTGAATAAATTATTATAGCATGACATTCAAGTCACCAAAACTTAATGTGCAGTGGTTTATTCAAAATCTCCACTCAATGGATATGTCCAGGTTTGCCTATGATGCCTTAAATAATTTTAATCTTAGGAGAGTGAAATAAATAAAAATCTAACCATGGATATGAGACTTTTAGCAGACAACTGAGCCACAAACCACCTAACACAGAACAAGCCCTTTTATTTGTGTCATTTAGTATTTATTTGGGCTTCCCCAGTGGCACAGTGGTAAAGAATCCACGTAACAATTATGGAGATTCAAGAGACCTGGGTCAGATCCTGGGTCAGAAAGATCCTCTGGAGAAGGAAATAGCAACCCACTCGAGTATTCTTGCCTGGAAAATCCCAGGGACAGAGAAGCCTGGCGCGGCTACAATCCATGAGGTGATAAAGAGTCAGACACAGCTGAGCAACTGAACACACACACAGTATTTATTCATTCTTTTATTCATTTACTAGGTCATTTGATAATCATTTTTAAACACCAACTGAGTTGAGGTATGAACTACGAACAAATTAAGAACTATGTAGTATCAATACAAATAAAGCTAGTGGAGGTGACAGAATTCCAGATGAATATTTCAAATATTAAAAGATGATGCTGAGAAAGTGCTGCACTCAGTATGCCAGCACATTTGGAAAACTCAGCAGTGGCCACAGAACTGCAAAAGGTCAGTTTTCATTCCAATCCCAAAGAAAGGCAATGCCAAAGAATGCTTAAACTATCACACAATTACACTCATCTCACACGCTAGTAAAGTAATGCTCAAAATTCTCCAGGCCAGGCTTCAACAGTATGTAAACCATGAACTTCCAGATGTTCAGGCTGGGTTTAGAAAAGGCAGAGGAACCAGAGATCAAGTTGCCGACATCTGTTGGATCATCGAAAAAGCAAGAGAAATCCAGAAACACATCTACTTCTGCTTTATTGACTATGCCAAAGCCTTTGACTGTGTGGATCACAATAAACTGTGGGAAATTCTTAAAGAGATGGGAATACCAGACCACCTGATGTGCCTCCTGAGAAATCTGTATGTAGGTCAGGAAGCAACAGTTAAAACTGGACATGGAACAACAGACTGGTTTCAAATAGGAAAAGGAATACATCAAGGCTGTATATTGTCACCCTGCTTATTTAACTTATATGCAGAGTACATTATGAGAAATGTTGGGCTGGAGGAAGCACAAGCTGGAATCAAGATTGCTGGGAGAAATATCAATAACCTCAGATATTCAGATGACACCACCCTTATGGCAGAAAGTGAAGAACTAAACAGCCTCTTGATGAAAGTGAAGGAAGACAGTGAAAAAGTTGGCTTAAAACTCAACATTCAGAAAACAAAGATCATGGCATCTGGTCCCATCACTTCATGGCAAATAGATGGGGAAACACTGGAAATAGTGACAGACTTTATTTTGGGGGGCTCCAAAATCACTGCAGGTAGTGACTGCAGCCATGAAATTAAAAGACACTTGCCCCTTGGAAGAAAAGTTATGACCAACCTAGACAGCATATTAAAAAGCAGAGACATTACTTTGCCAACAAAGGTCCGTCTAGTCAGAGCTATGGTTTTTCCAGTAGTCATGTATGGATGTGAGAGTTGGACTATAAAGAAAGCTGACTGCTGAAGAATTAATGCTTTTGAATTGTGGTGTTGGAGAAGACTCTTGAGAGCCCCTTGGACTGCAAGGAGATCCAACCAGTCCATCCTAAAGGAAATCAGTCCTGAATATTCTGTGGAAGGACTGATGTTAAAGCTGAAACTCCAATACCTTGGGCACCTGATGCAAAGAACTGACTCATTTGAAAAGACCCTGATAATGGGAAAGATTGAAGGCAGGCAGAGAAGGGGACGACAGAGGATGAGATGGTTGGATGTCATCACTGACTCAATGGATATGAGTTTGGGTGAACTCCAGGAGTTGGTGATGGACAGGGAGGCCTGGCGTGCTGCAGTGCATGGGGTTGGAAAGAGTCGGACATAACTGAGTGACTGAACTGAACTGAACTGAGATGAGGTAGTAATTATAAGCTGCAGTTTTATTACTTTTGTTAAAGGAAATAAAGGTTTTTGAGTGGCAGCTTTAAGGGGAATATTGTTTCAGCCCTGAGGGACAATGGTGGCATGGAGACATTATTGCAGACATGATATTACATTAGACAGCCCAGCATCTCAGAATATTATCTCTCTTTAGGGAGGCAAAGTTTCTCCATCCAGAGGGTGTGTATCACGTAGGTTGACAAGAGCACCATGTAGACTGCTAGGAAGTGGACTGGAGTTCCACAGACACGTGTCAGTAAGTGGCTTAGGGCTGTTGTGTCAATTATTTCTACCTGGAGGGTTACCACGAGGCCTGAAGGACCAGAGATGCAAGTGTCTGAGTGTCTGGCACACAGCGGTTATCCATAAAGCCACTACAAGTGCTTGAAGGGAGAATATATAGGGTGGGAGAAATCTTTCCCTCATGTTACTCCCAAAACAAAACAGCATTACATATTTAAGGTTTCAGGCTAAAGGCCATTTCAAGACTTGCAGGACCAAAAAAAGAAAAGAAAAAAACAGCTGACACTCAATTTGAATTATAAAATTAAAAAGGCTGAATTTTCCAAGCATAAGTAATATGAAGCACAATTGAAATTCCAAGATTGACTTTGCTATGGAAAAATACAAACACATTTGAGTCTTTCCACAGAGCAGCCAGAGTGGACATAATTGGCCTGTTTTGAAACTGGAGTCATTTGACACAGCCACACCTCTGCAAGCCCTCTTGTGGCTGTCATTCTCCCTGGGGAAAAAGGATGGCAAGATAATTTTCACAAATTTTTACACCCAAAAAGGGATTATGGGGGAAGAAGAAGCTCCCAGAGAAAAAAAATACTTGGATGTGAAGAGCAATACAATTTTAACACGTTTTGAGTTTCTTAGAAACTATGCTGAGTTTCTCAGAAACATTGCTAGGGTTTTGATAGGATTTAATCACCAGATCTTTGTTCTAGATTTTTGTGTTCTATTTTTCACTCACAGATAACTCACTAGCATGAGCCCGGAAGTTACGTGTTCTGGTACAAATACCTAACTGGCAATTTCAAAATTCAAGACCGTGTGAATCTTGGAGGTTTGTTGCTTAAGCAAAACTTACATAAAATTCTTTGCTAATCTAACAAGAAACATAGCAAAAAGCTGTTTTAGGTATCCAGTTTTCAATCCACTTCAACATGCCTGAAATTAAAACACTTAGAGCTTTTAAGTCATGACTCTGGACTCAAACCAAGAAAAAAAGGTGTAAGTGCAGGATTTGTCTTTTCTTTCCCCTCACCTGTGTCCTCCTGCAGAGGTGTGACCTCAGGCCTGTAGGCAACTACTCAGCCCTTTAGTTTGCAATTGAAAAACCAGAGTCCTGGACTAGATGGATGGTTTTTGAGCTTCACTGCACTGGATACTCATTGTTTCCTAGAAACTGGGGGCTTTGCTAAAGAAAGGAGGTTTGGGGGCAAAGTGGAAGTGATGTAGGTGGGACTTCGGGCCCGTTTTGCCTTTCATTAGAGCACTTCTGCTAACATCCAGTTCACAAATTAGTCTTCCCAAAAAATATTTCGTTTGGAACTTCTCTGGAGGTCCAGTGGTTAAGAATGTGCCTTGCAACTCAAGGGACGTTGATTTGATTCCTTTCAGGGATCTAAGATCTCAGATGCCACAGGCAACTAAACTCACACACCACAACTAGAGAGAAACCCACGTGCCTCAATGAAGACCCGACACAGCCAAATGAATATATTTTAAAAAGAAAGAGATTTTGTTTAAGTGAAGTGAAAGTCACTCAGTCATGTCCGACTCTGTGACCCCATAGACTGTACAGTCCATAGGATTCTCCAGGCCAGAATAGTGAAGTGGGCAGCCTTTCCCTTCTCCAGGGGATCTTCCCAACCCAGGGATTGAACCCAGGTCTCCCACATTGCAGGCAGAGTCTTTACCAGCTGAGCGGTCAGGGAAGCCTGATTTTGTGTAAAGCGATTTACAAAGTTTGACAACTTCTAGATCATAGGATGGAGACTGTTGCCGGATTGAACAGCTTATGAGACTCTTCTAGTGTGATGCTTCTATAATTCCTTGCCCCGTCCCAGATGGTTACAATGCTGCTCTCTTGAGTCAACCTAGTGACCCCAGTTCCCCAGGCCTTGGCAAGTCAGGGACAACGTCACACTGACCAGACTCCCTAACGGCCAAGGTGTGTGCCTGCTGTCCGCTGCCTGGACACGCAGCCTGTGCCCAGCCTCTCACAGGAAGGGCCCCTTCCAGCACGTCTTTGCCTGTGCCGGAGCGCCTCTGTTGAAGCTGTCCTCACCCTCCGTATCGTGCTGTGAAGAGGAGAGGAGTTCATCTCCTTGAGGGTGCCTTCCAATCCCTCTCACCGCTGCTCACTCACACGTTCCTTCACTTGGCTGAGGGGCTTGTGGTTAAATGATTAGAGAGGAAACAAGCTCTTTCAAATCAATGCAACAAATACTGAAGCAAGATTTACGCATGAGATGTGTTTCTTAGCATGACAAGGAAAGCAAATTGGTACAGTGAGAAAAGTCCCGAGAAAGCAAACCTGACGTGGAGGGGAAGGCGGGCGACCCCATCAAGCGCTCACGCGGAACACACGCCAGTGTTTCTCAACTTTACACTGTACTTCTTTCAAGGAAGAGGGGTGGGGCTCTGAGGAAAGGAAGCTGCAGATTCAGGCCAGCTTGCCTCACCAAGGGTGTAACGGATAGTACTATGGCCCCAAGACACTTCTGTGGAACATGAATAATGAATATACGTTTTTCATTATATAGCCAGTTATTTATTTTAATTTGCACACAGAAATAACAACCCATTAAGCTATGATTTTATGGATTTGACAGACTATACTGAGGCAAAACTTTTAGAGGAAATTTAAAGAAAAGTACAAAAATAATATAAGAGGTGTCACTAATTGCCGGGGTCCAGCCCCGGTGGATCCAGGGAATTCGAAGGGTGGACTGCGTTGGTGTGGAAAGACTTGTTTATTTATTAATATAAGATTAGATTAAGAAACTATAGTGCAGTAGGAAGATTAAGTGGAGAAAGAGGGCTGAATAGCTTGGTTTACGCGGAAGACCAATAAAATTCCAGACAAGGAATTTGCACCATCTACTTTGGGCCACCGGCGCCCGCTTGAATATCTAAGGGTGCCTCGCCTTAAGCTCCCTTTCGCATGGGTCTTAATAACCAGGGCAAATAAGTAGACCTGGCGAGCCTCCGCGCCCCAGATGGAAATTCAGCCTGAAATTAAAGTAAAGAGCAGAGGGAAGAAAAGGGAGAGAAAAAGAGAGAGAGAGAGACACGGGGGGAGCCAGATTCCCAAGAAACCAGGCCGAGACTAGTCCGAGAAACTGGTCCGAGAATCTGGTCCATCCTTTATTGTTCAGAAGGCCTTTTATACTTTTGATAAAACATGGAGATCAACGGGTAACACAAAGTTATGCAGCGTTAGCAGTCCAGACTCTTATCAAAACCAGGCTTTTTTCTCTGCATACCTAATTGTATACACAAGTCTTAGGTAATTTACATCATCTTCCAGCCAAAAGGGCCAATTTAACATTTTACAGCCTTTTTTCTGATAAGGGTTTGTCAACCACAAGACTTATTTGTGTTGATCTTCCCAAGGTCTGGTGCCACTCTCAGAAAGCACTAAATAAAGTTACATTCTTACATAGCAAGGATACAGCAACTTATAACAAGTAGAGGGAGTACAGTGATTTACAGCAAAAAAGAAGCAATTAACTCAAAAGCCTAGTGTTGCTAACATCAAAACTACTATGTATCTTTTTCTACATCTTGCTTACATTAACATCCTTCCAGGTGCCTAAAAGATAAAGAATATGGAGGTCTGGCAGCAATCCTTGAGTCAACAGTGAAAACCCTCTACCAATATAATTTTTAACTCTTTAGAAAAGGCTCTGTATCTTTAAGATGCTTTTAAGCTTTGTGCCTCCCGCGGTTGGAGGGCTGTAAGCAATTCACAAGCTGTAAGAGGTCTGGGGAACCTGTTAGGCAGGCTAGAGAGCTATCAGAGGGGTTTAACTGAAACATCCCTTTCAAATGCAGAAGACTAAAACCCTGAATTGACTTTTTTCCAGAGAATATCAGAAAAGCGGGAAAGCAGAGCACAAAAGCCGGCAGATTTTTGCTGGGGTACATGCTTAGGAATTTCCAGAGGGGTCCCTGAAGTCTGAGCACACCTTGCGTATGTCAGCTTCCTTCCTCATGACCTTGTCATGGGCGGGATTCCTCACACTGGCTCCCGGCAACTAATATTTGGCAAAACTCATGATGGAGGTGGAAGGATTAATGGAGATCAGAAAACTTAGGGCTAGACCAGGTACAGATACTCTCCTATCCCAGTATTTCTGGTAAAGCTAATCTGTGAAACTGTGTACAGACTTCTCTTAAAGTCATGTTAAGGTGTCCCATGTTTGCTTGTTTTTTTGTATTTTTTGAAATGTGTTTCTTTTAAAAATGTTTATTTACTTTTTAATTTTGTTGCATCAGGTCTTAGATATGGCATGCAGGTGAAATCTTTTGTTGTCATTTGGGAAGGTCCCCTGGAGAAGAGCATGGCAACCCACTCCAGTATTCTTGCCTGGAGAATCCCAAGGACAGAGGAGGCTGGTGGGCTACAGCACATGGTCCCATAGCATCAGACATGACTGAATGACGAATCCTTTCACTTTAGGGACTCTAGAGTGGCACGCGGACTTAGTTGTTCCGAGGCCTGTGGGATCTTGCCCCCCACCCCCCTCACCAAAAACTGAGCCTGTGTCCCTGCATTGTAAGGAAGATTCCTAACCACTGTGCCATTAGGGAAGGCTCTGTTCCTTTATTAATTACCCTCATCCCACCATAATTGGTGCACAGAAGATGCTAAATAAGGTCTTTGAAGTGGATGAATACATGAATACTTGAATGAGTAAATAAAGAAGAAATAATTGCTTTCTATCCCCAAGGAGCAAACATGTGCTCACACTGAGGAGAATGAGGATGATTAAAAATAAGATTTCAGACTCACACTTGATCATCTGCTAGCTTCTGGCTCACCTGATGGGCCTGATCCTGCTGGGCAGTGTCTACACCCGGTAGGGAGTTACCACCTACCCCACCTGTGGATGGGGGTCTTCTCAGGCCAGATTCTCAAATTCTGGGCCTGAATGAAGATTAAGGGAAACTATGGTGCTATGAAATAGTGTACAAGGCAGTTTAGCAAAGATGGAAAGAAACTCCTCTGAACCCAGAAAAAAATGTGAGTGTTAATTCATGTCCGATTCTCTGTAACCATGGACTGTAGCCTGCCCAGCTCCTTTGTACATGGGATTCTCCAAGCAGGAATACTGGAGTGGGTAGCCATTCTCTTCTCCAAGGAATCATCCTGACCCAGAGATGGAATCTGGGTCTCCTGCATCACAGGCAGATTCTTTACCATCTAGGCCACTAGGGAACCCAGGAGAGCCACCCACAAATGAGTGCCTGTCTGTGCATGTGCTGAGCAGCTGTAGGACATACATGTCAGCAGTTTTGCCCTTTGCTTGGAAACCAAGGTGTGTGTGTGTACCCAGAGCACTTTATAACCAGCAGAATCAAGTAGCAAAGCCTGCTATTTTTTTTTTTTTAAGTCCGTGGAGTACTCTGTGATCTATGTATATAAGAAGGTCTCTCTCAAACAGGATAGAAATGAATTGGAGAAAACAATTGTTTACATGGTGGATATGTCTCGTTTGCCCACGTCCTGTTTGATAGTAATGAAGATTGCAACACCAAACGACCCCAGATATTCTGCTTGGAGTCACCATTTGTGATGATTGCTCATAGCTAATCAAAGGATGTTATGAAATATGAGTCAGACAGCCGCTGGCTTCCTGGAAGTTCCAGAACCTGTATATAAAGAGGGAGCTTCCTAGTTGAGACACTGGAGCAGCAGAGAAGTAGGAGCTATCAGATTCCTTAAGCTGAGAAGGAAGGCAGAGACCAGCATGCCCAGACTGCCTCTGCTGCTGCTGCTACTCTGGGGTGCAGGGTCCCACGGCTTCCCAGCAGCGACTTCAGAACAAGATGTGGAGACGGTGCAGGTAAATGCTGAACTTCACATGCCTAAGATGCAAAAGACTTATCTGTGGTTTTCCACAATATAACAGAATAGTATCAGTATGCAGTTCTGGTGGTGATTTAGTAACTAATTCGTGTCCAACTCTTTGTGACCCCATGGACTGGAGACCACCAGGCTCCTCTGTCCATGGGCTTCCCCCAGTGAGCATACTGACATGGGTTGCCATTCTCTTCCCCAGGGGATATTCCTGACCCAGGAATCGAACCCAGGTCTCCTGCACTGCAGGTGGACTCCTGCATTGTGGGCAGATTCCTGCATTGCAGCTGGATTCTTTACTGTCTGAGCTATGAGCGAAGCCCCCAGTAATGGTATAATAGAGTTTATTTAAGGATTGATTTCCTACAAAGAGAGATCTTTGCCAGAAAGGATATTCTCCCCCCCGATGTATCTAGCTGTGCATAGATTCTCATTTTCCAGTTAAAAGTGATAGGGAACTAAAGAAATAATATACAAATATGTCTCTATAAAATTGTAATTCTGACTTCATAGTAAATAGTGGTAGGAAGAATTCTACTCCAAAATGAGTTTCCACCAACAATAAGGATAATAAGGACCATGCAACCTAAGTGGAACCTTTAAAAGTAGTTCTTTGTGTCAGGTATGACAGTATAAACCATCAGTATTTAGTAAAATTGGAGGGTTTCCCATTCAGTGTTTTGATAATTTTATCTTTCATCAGAAATACCTGGAAAATTACTACAACCTGAACAGTGATGGGAAGAAAGTTGAAAGGCAGAGAAACAGTGGCCTCATAACTGAAAAGCTAAAGCAAATGCAAAAATTCTTTGGGCTGAGAGTGACTGGGAAACCAGATGCTGAAACTCTGAATGTGATGAAGCAGCCCAGATGTGGGGTGCCCGACGTGACTCAGTTTGTTCTTACTCCAGGAAATCCTCGTTGGGAGAACACAAACTTGACCTACAGGTAATCAGATTGAGCACCAGAGTGGGAACGCTCTTTCCCATCAGAGCCATGAGAAATGAAATCTGATGCGTCTGTGTTTTATTTCACTTGAAGGATTGAGAATTACACCCCAGACCTGTCAAGAGCAGATGTGGACCAAGCCATTGAGAAAGCCTTTCAACTCTGGAGCAATGTCACACCCTTGACCTTCACCAAGGTCTCTGAGGGTCAAGCGGACATAATGATATCCTTTGTCAGGGGAGGTAAGCTCTTTTTGTAGCATGAAAGTATTCTTACCTTAACTTCCCCTTGCCCTTGAATCTCTTCAGCTTTGTAGATAGATTTCCTTGTTTAAAAAAGAGTGTTGATTTTACAGACTTAAGAAGGAAACAAGATCTCATTTGCTACAAATCTGTTGGCCTCTTAGCAAAGTTAATGCTTCCTCTCCTGGGTTAAACTAAGTAAGAATCTAGAGAAACATCTGATGAATTCTGTTTCTTGCAGATCATCGTGACAATTCTCCCTTTGACGGACCTGGTGGAAACCTTGCTCATGCTTTTCAACCAGGTGCAAATATCGGAGGAGACGCTCATTTTGATGATGATGAAAGGTGGACCAATGATTTCCAAAGTAAGTCAGCTTGTTTTGCCTCTCTCAACCCTCCCCCCTCCTCCCACCTTCTCAGTTCATTGTAATATTGGTTGATTTAACTGAAAGAATGCGTTAATAGAAATAGATACTTTGCTGCTACCACTTAGAAAATTAACAACACATTTAGAAAATATAAGAGAATTACTTCTGTTAGTAAAGCTATCTTACTGGTTACAAATGGGCTACTCTGAAATTTCTATTGAGAAAGTGTTGAAAATTAATGTTTTCCTTGTGGGCATCTACACAGAATCTTTTTTTACTGGAAACACACCAAAGTGTAACAATGTTATCAAGATATCTAGAAATTAAGGGAGGAGATACTATATATTTTTTCTAAAATTTCCAGCATTAAGCATCTATCAGTCTATAAGTAGGAAAAAAATTGTTTATAGAAGAATATTGCTTCTCAGTGAAATAATATATGCCATATAACCACTGACAAGATTGACTAATCTGTGCTAGAGCCCTGGTTGGCTGAATTTTCTCTTTAATTGTAATAATAGAATTCAAGTTTTAACTAATCTCTTCACTGGTTTCCCAGATAGCTCAGTGGTAAAGAACCCACCTGCCAAATACAGGAGACTTGGGTTCGATCCTTGGGTCACAGAGATCCCTGGAATAGGAAATGCCAACCCACTCCAGTATTCTTGCCTGGGAAATCCCATGGACAGGGGAGCCTAGCAAGCTGCAGTCCATAGGGACGCAAAGAGTCAGACATCCCTGAGCATGTAATCTCTTCACTATTAATGAATGCATCCTTCTCACCTTTCAGAAAAAAACAATTTATATATTTCAAAAAGCTACAGATAAAATAAGAACGTTAATCCTTGTACAGTTGTAAATTACTTCTTAATTAAATGTCTCAAAACTGAAAACATTTCAAATAATTGCAAATGGGTTTATTCTCCCTTTTAGATTATAACTTGTATCGGGTGGCAGCTCATGAATTTGGACATTCCCTTGGACTTTCTCATTCTACTGACATTGGGGCTCTGATGTACCCCAGTTACATCTTCAGTGGTGATGTTCAGCTTTCTCAGGATGACATTGATGGGATCCAGGCCATCTATGGTGGGTATAAAGAAAAACAGTATGGACAAGGGTCCTTAAGACATCCATTGCCTTACCTTTTAAGAAGCTTTCATTGGTTATGTAGTTTTCCAAAGCCAGGCAGAACTAAATTCAGATCTCTTGTTCCTTTAGGACCTTCCCAAAATCCTACTCAGCCAGTCGGCCCACAAACCCCAGAAGTGTGTGATAGCAAGCTAACTTTTGATGCTATAACTACAATTCGGGGAGAAGTGATGTTCTTCAAAGACCGGTAAGACAACAGTTCTTCTTTGCATTTTGTATTTGTGATAATAATAGGACTCACTACTATGGGGCTATATGGGCTACTACTATGTTTTGCATATTATTTATTACATTTGTTTATATAAATAATTATAGTTATAATTAAATATAAACAATAGCTTGCTCTTGCACAACATAATGAATTTTTAACAACTGTTTTCCCAGTATGTATTCTGTCACTTGATTCTCAGAAAAATTACCACTGAAGTAGCACTCAGTAAATATAATTCCATTTTACAGATCGGTAAAGTAAAGCAGAGAGAAAGAAAGAGATCCTCAGGATACCGAGTTCACTGGCAGCAGAGCAGTAATCAGTCTTCTGACCTCTGCTTCAGGCCTCTTCCCTTTTTTGTCACTCTTTGGGAGATGGTTAATTACATCAGAATTTTGTTAGGAGAAATTGGTCCTTTTCACAGCACTATCATGCTGATAAGGGTTGTGTAGACCCCTTTTAAGTATCATCTTGGAAGAGACAGCCATTCCAAAGCCTGTGGTCAGAACAAGTCTCTGTGCCCCCAACCCTGGGAGGGGGCAAAGAGGGGTAAGCGCAGGGAGAGCCCCCAGAAGCATGAGGTCCTGGCCCCTGGGGGTGGGGAATGGATGGTCACAGTGAGTTTCCATCCTCAGAGGAGGGTCCCAGAGCTCCCTAGGCAGCATGAGACCTCGAGAAGTCTAGGGTCCCCTTGCATGCAAGGAGTAGGGCTGCTCTGCATACAGTTCTGACTCCTAAAGGACCAGGAAAATAGTAACAGTCTTCTTCTGAACCGCACAGCCCAGCACGCATAGAAAGTAGGGGTGCTTTAAAAGGCTTCTCCTCGCTCTCCTCTTGGAGTGCTGTTCTACTGAGTCACAGTCATAGCTACCCCAGAAGGCAGGAGAGTCAGCTCCTTCTGCTTCCCAGCCTGTGCTTTACTATCTGGAGTTTAAGAGATAAGGACGGATATACGCAGGGGGTGGCTCAGTGCTGGCGAGTGCTGGGAAAGATACCGCTTTCAAGGAAAGCTCTCAGTACAGCAGGACATCTCATCAAAGCAAGTACTTGAGGGATGACCCCAAAGAACAAGCATGAGTCTAGTCCGCAAGACCTGAGAGGACACTGAGCTCATTTAGATGTCACCAAGTCGTGGAGACATGGATGGCAAGAAACAGTGACGGCGACTGGCCTGCCCCAGGTCTCACAGGCAGGCAGAGGCCACTGAATCAAGAAGGCCAGAGTCAGCCCTGCGGATCCACATGGCAGTTGATGCTTTGTCTTTACCCCAGTCCCTGTGGACCGTAGAGTCAACTTTGTCATTAACAAATAATAGGCAGAGTCGGACATGACTGAAATGACTTAGCATACGTGGGACTGCAGAACCAACTATGTGAACTGCCGGTCACAGGAGCACACAGGGAATGGCTAAGGTTTAAACTACCCTTTGCCTCTTATCAGTTGCATGGCCTTGGACACCTCCCTCTGCCCCCCTGACCTCAATTTCTAATCTGTGAGATGGAAGTAATCTCTTACAGGATTTCTGTGAGGTAGGGCATTAAGTAGGTAGAGTGTACGAAATGCAGAATGCTAGTGTTGTGTTCTAGTCAGTTCCATTGGAGAATTTTGCAAGCTGGTTGTTAAACAGCATTATTAAAAGTTTGATTATATTAATTTAAAATTATATTTAAACCAAAGGTACTAAAAATAATTATAACTCATCCCTTTGGGTGTATGTGTGTGTGTGTGTGTGTGTGTGTGTTAGTCACTCAGTCATGTCCAACTCTGTGACCCTGTGGACTATAGCCCTAGCCTGCCAGGCTCCTCTGTCCATGGAATTCTCCAGGCAAGAACACTGGAGTGGGTAGCCATTCCTTTCTCCAGGGGATCTTTCTAGCCTAGGGATCAAACTCAGGTCTCCTCTGTTGCAGATAGATTCTTTAGTGTCTGAGCCACCAGGGAAGGCTCCATCCCTTTGTATCCCTTTGCAATTATTTTGCTATATTTTTCCATTTATTTATATTCCTGAGATGGCTTATGCCTGTATGGGGGAAATACTATACAGTGAGGTACCACCTCAAATCTGTTGAAATCTGCAGTGGTTGGAGTATTTCCGCCAAGAAAGCAAGCAAAGGCTACAGACCAGAACTTCTCTCCACCTCCACTTTGGAGAGCTACATGTTAAACACTAACCCACAAGCCACCAGTGCCAGCCATAGAAGGGCCTGGATGACACCAGAACTTGCTATGTATTTGATCAAAATCTTTTTTTTTTTTCAAATTAGGTTCTACATGCGCACAAATCCCTTCTACGCAGAAGTTGAGCTCAATTTCATTTCTGTTTTCTGGCCGCATCTCCCAAATGGACTTCATGCTGCTTATGAGGTTGCCGCCAGGGATGAGGTCCGGTTTTTCAAAGGTAATACGTTCAATTTTTGTTGTTCTTTAGTCACTAAGTCACGTCTGACTCTTTTGCGGCCCCATGGATTGTAGTCTGCCAGGCTCCTCTGTCCAGTTAGCGTTCAGTTTTTACCAGTTGGGGCTTCTCTGGTGGCTCAAAGGGTAAAGCTTTTGCCTGCAATGCGGGAGACCCAGGTTCGATCCCTGGGTGGGAAGATCCCCTGGAGAAGCGAATGGCAGCCCACTCCAGTATTCTTGCCTGGAAAATCCCATGGACAGAGGAGCTTGGTGGGCTACAGTCCACGAGGTCACAGAGTCGGACACGACTGAGCGACTTCACTTTCACTTTTACCAATTAAGTTTTCTTCTGCTTTGGGGCTCATGTATGAGATTACTACCAACTTTCTTTCCATGGACTTTGACAAACTGAGCAGTCATACCATATCAGTGGCAGTCCATCACCTTAGCTAAGAATTGCAGAGTGCATTTCTAAGGGAAAAAATTTGAGACACAGATTTCCTGGCTTGTTTGTGAATCTGGACTTATGAAAGGATTTTCTGTGCAAACTATGTATTTTAAATCCTCTCCACCTCCCTGGGGAGTCCAGGAAAAAAACTGAGAGGAACATTGGAGTCGCTTGGTTTCCTAGAGCCTGTTTTCCGCAAGTTGCTTTCCTGAAAGGAGAAGCTGCCTTACGACAGCTAGATAGGGGTGCTGCAGCCTTGCCATCAGAGTATGCCTCGCAGACCAGCTGTGCTGATGCTGTCCCAGGTCTGTGAGCATCACAGAATCACAGAATAAGGCCCCACAGCTTAAGGCCCCAAAGTCCATCTATGTTGTCAGATGTTACTCCAGACCTTCTTGAATGTTACCAAGATTCCCAGGCAATTCATATGCACATTAAAGTGTGAAAAGTCCTTAATTATCACAAATTGAATGAGGCAAACTTTTTGATTCTATCAGAATAAAACCCCAATCCAATGATCAGCTCCTTACTTTGACAACACTATGCCAAATAACAGTTTTTCTGCAAATATGTTTGGCATAGTATAGGCAAACATTAAGACACCTGACTCAGTAATACTCTCAAGGCAAAGAACTGAAAACAATTCAGATGGGCAATAAACTTTGAAATGCGCTTTCTAGCTCTTTTAGAATGAAAATAAATAGGATTTTAGATACACAAAGTTTCAAACTGCCCCCCCCCCAACATCGAGGGATAAATAAGATTTGTGCAATAAGAACAATGCTGGCTTCAAGATGTAAGACCAGTTTTATTTGACTTGGGGTTTACTAAGTATTGGAGCAAGAAAAGGCTACCCTTTCCACTATTCTGACGTGGAGAATTCCATGGACTCTATAGTTCATGGGGTCACAAAAAGTGAGACACGACTGAGCAACTTTCACTTCACTTACTGAGTGAAACGTGCAGAATCTGGACACAGCCTAAATATAAGGATTTGGAACCATCTTCTAGTTAGATGTAATGATTTCTACCCAGGGTCGCAAGTCATTACAGACTGTGAGTCATTACAACCCTCTGGCCTTTAGGATACCTTGGGGTGAACTTCTGCAGCTTGTGGGCAACCTGGAGAAGCAAAGATTTCTATCCCTGTGGTGGCATGATGAACTCTTTAGTTGTTTGAACTTTGGAAAGAGGTCCCCAGCTCCATAAACCAGTCATTCCCAAAGCTTGCTACAGATTAGAATCATCCAGGAAAAAAAAAAAAAACTTAAATATACTAATTTAATTGGTCTGGAGTAGGATATCAGCATCACTATTTAGAAAAAACACAAAAATCTCCCTAAATGATTCTGATGTGCAGCAGGGACACTGCCCTCGCACATGACAGCGAGCATTTAGCTGGAGATCTGCTTCTTGTCTACTGGTGCCCTTGGCAAGGGTTTTCATCCCAATTTCTTGATTGACAGGTAACAAGTACTGGGCTGTTAGGGGGCAGGATGTGCTCCGCGGATACCCTAGGGACATCTACAGATCCTTTGGCTTTCCAAGAACGGTGAAGAGCATCGATGCTGCTGTTTCTGAGGAAGATACTGGGAAAACATACTTCTTTGTTGCCAACAAATGCTGGAGGTAAAGACTGGGTGCAGATCATGGGAGGATACCTGTTGTTTCTATGTAGAAGTTACTAGGTTGAATCATTTAAGAGATGAGTCTCATATTGTCTTGGCTGGCTGCCTTTGCTGTGAATGGCAGTAGCTTGTCTAGTTGCAAAGTCTGTTGACCAGTAATGATCATATCTGTCCTAAACATCCAGGAAGAACGTGAGCCTGAATTGAGAAAGATAATGTGAAGAGAAGGGCATTCATCCTCATAGAACTACTGCAGCCACCAGGAACTTATCTTCCACTGCATTCAACATTAATTTGGCACCCACTGGAGAAGTTAGAATTAGGTGTTATAATTCAGAGCGACCTTTTAAATTTTCTCGTCCACCCAGCATCCTACTCACCTCATCTCACCTCCCATTTCATACATAACCTGTGAAAAAGTTTTTATTACGTTCTTGCTGATGAATTCCTCATATCTTTAACAAATAGTTCTGACATTCCAATTATTTTTTGACCAGGTATGACGAATATAAACAGTCCATGGATGCAGGTTATCCCAAAATGATAGAAGAAGACTTTCCTGGAATTGGCGACAAAGTTGATGCTGTTTTCCAGAAAGGCGGTAAGTGAGTTTATATACCCCTCTATTTTGTTGCCACAGAATGTCATCAGTATTGTTATTTAGAACAGAAAATACAAAAAATATTTATTCTTACAAATGAGTTGGATTTTTTTAATAGTTCAGGTTAAACCTAGAAATCATTTGTATAATATAATGTCTCCTTTGTTTGACTTCTAGGATTTTTCTACTTCTTCCATGGAAAAAGGCAATACAAATTTGATCCCAAAACTAAGAGAATTTTGACTCTTCTAAAAGCTAATAGCTGGTTCAACTGCAGAAAAAATTGACCAATGTTTACAAGGTTAAACAGAAAAATATGTTTCACAAGGGAAAGTGTTTCCTAAAGAGCCATGTGTTGTGTTAGTCGCTCAGTCGTGTCCGACTCATTGTGACCCCATGGACTGTAGCCTACCAGGCTTCTTTGTCCATGGGATTCTCCAGGCAAGAATACTGGAGTGGGTTGCCATTTCCTTCTCCATGAAGAGCCATATATCTAAAAATTAAAGTTATTAAGTATAATCTTATTTTAAAGTATAATCTCATTTATACCTCATTCAGCACTTTTTTATGATTTAGAATGTAATTTTTATATACTACTGTAATTTAGTTCCACAAATGAGGCCTAACTAAGGTCAGGTTTATAACTTATGGATTCATATGGGCCAGTTTTACAATGAGAGAAACTCTTCTGGAAAATATAAGACTCTGACATTGATAGTGGAAAACACTCTCAGTGATGTCTTCTCTCAAGAGAGAAAGAGACGAGATATGAGCCTTCACCAGAAGAAAAACAATTCAAGAACTATGAGCAACCACTACTACCATCCTGGTATGCAAGGGACACCTTTGTTATAAAGTGTTTTACGTTTGAAATAAAGCCATCCTTGTCTCTACTATTTCTTAAACTTTCTATTATGTTTGTTATGTTATTATTTCTGATTTTAAAGTCACACGGAGATTTTCAAATTTGAAATAATTTCAAATTTGAAATATTGCAAATATGCAATATACTCATGTGTGAAATGAGAATAGATGAAAAGTTCAGATATTCCCCCATTCTCATGGAATTTACATCATACAGAAGGGGGGAGAATCAATTTTCCATGCCCTTATAATGGTTCCAAAATTGGTTTTAGGTAAGCTGAGGGACAGCATGGCAGCGCTTTCTAAGAACCTGTCCTCTTCTCTCCTTCCGAGTACATGGAAGGATTATATTTTCCACAGTTCAGTTCCCCGCAGATGTGGAAGGGAGGGGTGGGAAGTGGCACCTGGATAGTCCTGGCCAGTGGAGTGTGCCCAGAAGTGACCACTGTCACTTCCGGATGGAAACCCTGGATGCTGGTGCAAACTTCTCCAGCGCTGTGGGGATTACAGAAGCGTGCGTGCCCAGTCGTCAGTGTCCGACTCTTTGCGACCATCTCCTCCAGGGATCTTCCCAACCCAGACATCGAGCCTGTGTCTCCTGCATTTCCTGCACTGCAGGAGGATTCTTTATTGCCAAGCCACTGGGGAAGCTGCTGTAGAAGCAGAGTTTGAGAGAATTTCCACAAGGTAGAAGAAGCCTGAATTCTTGGGCCAATGCTCTGAACAGTCACCCAAAACCTCAGTAGATTTTGCGTAAGAAATAAACGTTCATTGTGCTAAGCTATCAAGATGTTAGATTTTGTTAAAGCTGCACAACTAGCTCTCCAAGAGGAACACTGTCTAGTTTCTCATGCCTGAGCTGGGAGGGTGTTAATGGAGACAGGAGTCCTGTAGGTAGCCTCTGAGCCCTGTGAGCTTCAGGCACACCTCAGAGGGTGCTCAGGGTTTGCATGCTCACTCCCTCAGTCGTTTCCCACCCATTGCAACCCTGTGGACTGTAATCCACCAGACTTCTCTGTCTAGGGGATTTTCCAGACAAGAATTCTGGAGTGGGTTGTCATTTTCGCCTTCAGGGGATCTTCCCAACCCAGGGATTGAACCCATGCCTCCTGCATCTCCACACTGCAGGCGGATTCTTTAGTGCTGAGACATAGGGGAATTCCAGAATGTTCACAGCCTTCCAAGTACACAGAGAACCTTGGGAATATTTTGAGGTATTCATGATTCTGAGGCAGGCAGCTAAGTCAACAATTTGGACAGCAGTATAACCTTCCCTTTGGCTAAGTCCCTCTCATATTGAAATACAGCCTAATTGCAGAAAAGTACACATGTAAATATTCCCATCAATGTGTTATCACAAAGTTAATAACTCCATGGAACCCTCACCCAGCTCAAGAAACAAAACATGACCAGTGTCAAGGAGGGGGAAATGTCTCCCTTACCCTTCTTGGGCCCTTGTGGCAGCACTAATAATAAACTTGACATGAGGGAGATTAACAGAAGAAAAAGACATTTAATGCATGCACAAGGAGGTGTCATAGAAATGAGACCTCAGCAGGCAGCTTTTTAAGATAAAGAAACTAAATTTGTGAGCAATTGAGAAGGCAAAGAAATTTAGTGAAGAATCTAAGGAGAGTTTGGTTTGGAGCAGCGAACTGAAGTCGCGAGTTTGTGTATACAGGCTTCTAAGTTCTGCGAGTCCTGTCTGGTGATAAGGATATCTCTCCATCTCCAGCTAAAGGGGTGCCACCTGCTTTCAATTTGATCCTCCCTAAGTGCTGTTATGACAGCTGTTTATGATGAGGACACTCAAAATAATCTCCCTTTCAAATAGTGTCAATTTAAAGGATTCATCATTTGGCCACTGATGAGTAAGATCTTATATTAATTTCAAATAGTGAGTCAAACCAATAAGTGTTTTTATGTCTTAACCAAAGATGCAGGAGGCATCTCACAAGACAGTATGTATCCCTCACACAGTCCTATCACGGCTCAACTCTCTTAGCTCGTTCCCCGGAATAAAAGCCTGAAACAGGGATTCTAGGTGCCTTCAGTGGGGGAGGAGTGCTCTCAGGAGGAGGGGAAAAAACAGTTTAGAGCAGGAAAAAGCAAAAGAATGCTGAAGAATGCAGTCTCAGACAGAGCTTGCTTTGGTCTCATGGGCAAGGAAATCTGGAGCAAAAACTGAATTACAGTTAGTCCTACCTTGAGGCAAAGGAACTAAGCCTTTTGCATCCCTGTGTCAACTGTTTCAGTTGCAGCCTGGTTTGGGGAGACAGGTATAGCTCCCAGGAAGGACACTGTCATTCGGCAAAGTAACAGGGGACAACTGGGGGCTGTGGCAGCTGACCCTTGCAGTTTCCACCAGGGCGCCAACGGGGAGCAAAGCCAGTGCCAAGAGCACTCTCTATACACTCTCTGTCCCCCAAAGAAACCACTATGCCCCCACCTGCTAAGACCTTAGGTTAAACTCCTCCATTTTTAACTAAATTGATTCAGATCAGCTCAGTTCAGTTCAGTTGCCCAGTCGTGTCTGACTCTTTGAGACCCCATGCACGCCAGGCCTCCCTGTCCATCACCAACTCCCGGAGTTCACTCAGATTCACGTCCATCAAGTCAGTGATGCCATCCAGCCATCTCATCCTCTGTCGTCCCCTTCTTCTCCTGCCTCCAATCCCTCCCAGCATCAGAGTCTTTTCCAGTGAATCAACTCTTTACATGAGGTGGCCAAAGTACTGGAGTTTCAGCTTTAGCATCATTTTTTCCAAAGAAATCCCAGGGCTGATCTCCTTCAGAATGGACTGGTTGGATCACCTTGCAGACCAAGGGACTCTCAAGAGTCTTCTCCAACACCACAGTTCAAAAGCATCAATTCTTCAGGGCTCAGCTTTCTTCACAGTCCAACTCTCACATCCAAACATGACCACTGGAAAAACCATAGCCTTAAGTAGACAGACCTTTGTTGGCAAAGTAATTGATTCAAGCGTATATTATTTTCTATCTGCCTTATTGTGTTGAACATTATTGCTCTGCACTTTATCCACTGACTTTGGGTTGTTACCATTTGTTGTCATTGTTGTTCAGTCACTAAGTCATGTCCGACTCTTTGCAACCCCATGGACTATAGCTCACCAGGCTCCTCTGTCCGTGAGATTTCCCAGGTGAAAATACCAGAGTGTGTTTTCACTCCTTCTCCAGGGGATATGCCCAACCTAGGTCTCCTGCGTTGGCAGGTGGAATCGTTACCTCTTAACCACCAGGGAAGCCCTGTTACCATTTGGGGGCTTTTATAAATAATGCGGCACACATGTAGGTGTTTCTGCTGACTGGATACCAAAGAGTACAGCTGCTGAGTCACAGAGATTGTCAGAAACTCTTCAGATTCTTCCCTGGCTTCATCTTTGTTATTCCACCACAACAGTGGTGGCTGGCTCTGTACAGGTGCTAAACCAGCTTCTAACAGCAGTTCTTGTTGGGTCTGTGCAGGGTGTTCCTAGCTTCCTTCTCTAGAGTTTTCCCCCCTTTTCTGTTGCTGTCCCATCCATCTCTGCTATGGAACTCACTTGAAATTCATGCACATACAACCTGGAATTGAGAAGATTAATTATTTGTGGGGCAAATATTTTACCAATGTGGGAGGAATGGATGAATCAACACACCTCCCTTTCTTTCTTCAGAAGGATATTTCTAAGAAATATTTCCTGTAGCCCCTCAGACAGTCTCATATTAAGCAACACTTATCTTTGTCCAGTTGAGAATTCATCTGTGTGTTGTCCCTCCTGATTTCCTTGATTGGGTCTCCTTGTCTCTCAATCCAGCCTCCCTGGGTTACCCTTAAACTTTTGTCCCAGGCTCTGCTTTCTAGGAATACTAAATTAAGATAACTTGTGCATGGTATGTAGTGGTATTACAGTTACTAAGACTTTCATCTGGGGCTGATTATGAAAAGATGGAGATGAATGGTGAGGTGTTGGATTATCACGTGCCTAAGACATTTCAACAGTATGAGAAGGAAGGTAAGAAATGTAGAGTGGGTTGATTAACTGCCCTAGGTATTTATTAAAGTAAGTAATAGGCTCAGAGAAGCCAAACATCTCAAGACACTTTGTGAAAGCTAACAGATATTAATGGCAACATTTTTAAAAACTCCATCTATTGTAGACAATGCTGAAAATAAGTTCCAGGCCTAATCACAAAACTGGACATTTTCTAGCTGGAAATAATGGGCAGACAAACCTGAAAACCTTGAACACCTAAATTTCTCTCTAAGTCCACATGTGTAGAAGTAGTATCCCCCTCCTTACAGAGGAGGACGATCTACCCTTGCGTAGAGAATACACGAAGGCTGTATCTGACTCCGTATCTCACAAGATAATTCCTGTCCTCCTCCCAAATTGTCTCCTTCACCCCTCATTGTTTTCAGGCAAAGGACTAAATTCAGGTCTCAGTGTAGCTCAAATCCTACCTAAAGCAGGAAGTTACTTACATACCAGACTTGTGTGGGAGTGATTGAGAGTTTGGAGATGTCCCTCGCTTTCTATAGATTCCCTGGTGGCTCAGATGGTAAAGCGTCTGCCCGTGATGTGGGAGACCTGGGTTCAATCCCTGGGTCAGAAAGATCCCCTGGAAAAGGAGATGGTAACCTACTCCAATACTCTTGCCTAGAAAATCCCATGGATGGAGGAGCCTGGTGGGCTACAGTCCTTGGGGTCACAAAGAGTTGGACACGGCTGAGTGACTTCACTCACTCACTCAGATACACTGAAAATTGTTTTTTGTTTTTTTTACTAAATATAGTTGATGTACAATATTATGTTAGTTTCAAATGTGCTATACAGTGATTTCACATTTACATTCATTTTGAAGTGATCATCATAAGTCTAGCCATCTGTCTCCTTGTAAAGTTATTATGATATTACTGACCCTATTCCTTCTGCTGCATAGTACATCCCTGTAGCTTATTTATTTTACACCTGAGAATTTGTACCTCTTAATCTCCTTAACCTATTTCACCCCTTCCCACCTCCCTCCCCTCTGACAACCACCTGTTTGGACCCTATATCTCTCAGTCTGTTATGCTTGCTTGGTTTTTTTCACCTTTTTAAGATTCCACATACAGTAAGATGAAGTGGTATTTATCTGTCTCTGTCTAACTTATTCCATTAAGCCATAATGTCCTTTAGATGCATCCATGTCATGGCAAGTTGTAAGTCTTTTTTTATGACTAAATAATACATTTCATTATGTGTATATATGCCTCATCTTCTTTATCAATTTATCTATCAGTGAACACCTAGGTTACTTGCCTATCGTACATAATGCTGCAATAAACATTGGTGTGCATACATTTTTTTGAATTATTGTGTCTTCTTTCTTTAGGAAAACACCTAGAAGTGAAGTTGCTGTTCTACTTCATGGTCACAGATGGCAGTTCACTGTTTAGTTTTCAAGGAAACTCCATTCTGTTTTCCATAATGGCTACATCAATTTACAATTCAATCAACAGGGCACAAGAGTTGCTTTCTCTCCACGTCCTTGCTGTTTGATAGCCACTGTGACAGGTGTCAGGCAGTGCCTAAGCGTGGCTTCTGTTTACATTACCATAATGATTGGTGACTTTGAGCATCTTTTCATGTGTCTGTGGGCCATCTGCCTGTCTTCCCTGGAAAAATGTCTATTCAGGTCCTCCACCAATTTTTAAATCAGGTTGTTTGTTTAACGTTGAGTTGTAAGAATTCTTTGTAGTTTGGGGATATTAATTCAATATTGGATATATCATTTGCAAATACCTTCTCACATTCAATAGGCTGTCTTTCATTTCATTTCATTTCATAGTTTCTTCCCTATTCAAAAGCTTTTTATTTTGATTTAGTCCCACTTGCTTATTTTTGCTGTTATTTTCTTTGCTGAGAAGACAGACTCAAAAAAGTATTGCTAAGACCACTGTCAAAAAGCATACTGTGTATGTTTTATTCTATAAGTTTTATGGTCTTAAAATCATTTAAGATTTTAATCCGTTTTGAGCTTATTTTTGTATATGATGTGATTCTTTTGCATGTAGCTGACCAGTTTTTCCAGCACCAGTTTATTGAAAAGGCTCTGTTTTCTTCATTGAATATCCTGGCCTCCTTTGCTGTAGATTAATTGAATATATAAGTGTCAGTTTATTTCTGGGCTTTCTGCTCTGTTCCATTGATGTCTGATCTGTTTTTGTGCTAGCACTATATTGTTTGATGACTGTAGTTTTGTAGTACAGCTTGAAATCAGGGGAATATTATACCTCCAGCTTTGTTTCACTTTCTTCAGGTTGCTTTGACTATTTAGAGTCTTTTGTGGTTCCACAAAAATTTTAAAAGATTTTGTTCAGTTCTGTGAAAAATGCCTTTAATAGTTTGATAGAGATTGCATTGAAACTGTAGACTGCCTTGGGTAGTATGGTCATGTTAACAATATTGACCCTTTTAATTCATGAACATAGTATATTTTCTCATTTGTTTGTGTCATTTTCAGCTTCTTTTATCAGTGTCTTATAGCTTGCTAAGTCACTTCAGTCGTGTCCGACTCTGTGCGAACCCATAGACGGCAGCCCACCAAGCTCTTATAGCTTGCAGAGTACTAGTTATTTATCTTTTTTGCTTATGTTTATTCATAGGAATTTTATTCTTTTTGATGCAATTGTAAATGGGATTATGTTCTTAATTTCTCTTTCTGATAGTTCATTATTAGTGTGTAAGAATACAAGAGATTTCTAATGTGTTAATTTTGTGTCCTAAAATTTACTGAATTCATTTAGTAGCTTATTTAAGATATTCTACATATAATATTATATAGTCTGTAAACAATGATAGTTTTATTTCATCCTTTCTAATTCGGATTATTTTTATTTCTTTTTTTGTCTGATTATAGCAGTTAGGACTTTGTACTAAATATAAGTGGAAAGAGTAGGCATTTTTTACTTATTCTTGATCTTAAAAGGAAATGCTTTCAGCATTTCACCATTGAGGATTATGTTGGCTATGGGCTTGTCATATATAGCCTTTATTATGTTGAGGTGTGTTCCAGCTATATTGATTTTGTGGAGAGTTTTTTTTTTTTCAATTGTAAATGAGTTTTAAATTTTGTCAAAAGCATTTTCTGAATATATTGAGATGATCATGTAGTTTTTATTCTTCAACTGTTAATATGGTGAAAGTGAAAGTCCCTCAGTCATGTCTGACTCATTGCGACCCCATGGACTATACAGTCCATGGAATTCTCTAGGCCAGAATACTGGAGTGGGTAGCCTTTCCCGTCTCCAGGGGATCTTCCCAACCCAGGGATCAAACCCAGGTCTCCTGCATTGCAGGCAGATTCTTAACCAGCTGAGTCACAAGGGAAGCTCAGAAATACTGGAATGGGTAGGGTAATCCTTCTCCAGCATATCTTCCCATCCCAGGAATCAAACCAGGGTCTCATGCATTGCAGGAGTATTCTTTACCAAACTGAACTATCAAGGAAGCCCCAATATGGTATTAAGAGTTAATTTTTAGGTAGGTTGATAGGGAGTCCTGGGCCCTCAAGGAGGAGAAGGAGGCAAACATTTTTTTACATTCCTTCACCTTAGTCATGTAGGACTTTTTTTCCTCAGCTCCGAGTTTCTGTGTCAACAATCTATTTCGCTTGACACTCACTTTCTTTAAGCCCAAAGCTAATGATTATACAACAAAACAATATATCTTATGTGGGAACCTGTTTTTCTTCAAAAGTCTATGCTCTTGATTATATGGATATAATATGTCCTGCCCAGAGACATCTTGTCCAGAGACCATTCCCCTTGGTTAATCTTATTTTGATGTTGTCTCAAGATGTACACTGTGGGAGAAGAGACTGGTAAAACTTTCACAGCCTTGAGGTATTTCTTTTATTTATGTTTAGCAGTCCACTAAAAAGTACATAATGTCCCACCTAAAGTAGTGAGAGTGGGCACTCTTCTACCCCCTTCCAAGTGTCTTTTGCTGGAAGATTTTCTCTATCCTTTCACTTTAATAAAATCTTTTCTACACAAAGCTCTGAATGACTGAGGCTGCATCTTTGGTCCCAGAGTGAATTCTTCTCCTTTGGAGACAATGAATCTCACACCATTCACTGTAAGCTACCAGCACAACACATTGATGGTTTGTGGATAACGAGCCATCCTAGCATCCCTGGGATAAATCCTACTTGATCACTGTATATGAGACTTTTAATGTATTTTTGGACTTGGTTTGCTAATATATATTTTTTTAAGAATTTTTCCTTCCATGTTCATTAGTGATATTGCCCTAAAGTCTTTCTGTGGGTTTTTTGTGTGGTTTTAGTATCAGGATGATGCTGGCCTTGTAGAATGAGTTTGAAAGTGTTCCATTCTTTTTGATTTTTTGGAAGAGTTTTAAAAGGATGGGTATTACCTCTTTAAATATTCACCTGTGAAGCCATCTGGTCCAAGGCTTTTGCTTTTTGTGAATTTTCTTTGTCCCACTGACTCAATTTCATTACTGGTAATTGGTCTCTTCATATTTTCTTTTTCTTCGTGATTCAGTCTTAGAAGAGAGCATATTTTTTGAATTTGTTCACTTTTTTAGATCATTCATTTCATCAGTGTATTTTTATTCATTTTAACCTCTTATGAATCTTTGTATTTCTGTAGTGTCGTTGTACATTCTCCTCTTTCATGTCTGATTTTACTTGTTGAACTCTCTCTATTTTTCTTGATTGAGAGTCCCTTGGACAGCAAGATCAAATCAATCAATCTTAAAAGAAATCAACCCTGAGTACTCTTTGGAAGGACTGATTCTGAAGCTTCAACACTTTGGCCCCCTGACATGAACAGCTGACTCATTGGAAAACATCCTGATGCTGGGAAAGATTGAAGGCAGAAGGAGAAAAAGCTGACAGAGGATGAGATGGTTGGATGGCATCACAGATTCAATGGACATTGACTTGGGCAAACTCTGGGAGATGGTGAGGGACAGGGAAGCCTGGAGTCCCAAGGGGTCACAAAGAGTTGGACACAACTTGGTGACTGAACAAAAAAAAATTTTGATGAGTCTAGCTAAAGTTTCATTTTTATCAATTTTATCTTTTCAAAGACCCAGCTCTTGGTTTCATTGATCTTTCTTCTTCTTCTTCTTCCTTTTTTTTTTTTTTTTTAGTCTCTCATTTGTTTATGCTCTGCTCTTTTTATCTCCTACTAACTTGGGATTTTGTTTTTTCTTTTTGGAGTTACTTACAGTGTAAGAGTAAATTGTTTATTTGAGATTTTTCTTGTTTCTTGATGTAGGCTTGCATCATTCTTTTTTTTAAAACCTTTTAACTTAAAAAAAGCATTTATTTATTTGGCTGCTTCACATCTTACTTGCAGCACACAGGATCTTTGGGATCTTTTCATTGTGGTGCATAGATTCTCTAGTTGTGGCATGCAGGCTCAGTAGTTGCAGTGCACAGGCTCCAGAGTGCATGGGCATTAGTAGTTGCAACAAATGGGCTCTCTGGTTGTGGCACAGAATCTCCAGAGCAGGTGGCTCAGTAGTTGTGGTGTGTAGGCTTAGTTGCACTGCCATATGTAGGATCTTAGTTTCCCAACCAGGATCAAATCCTCTGCATTTCAAGGCAGATTCTTAACCACTGGACCACTGGGAAATTTTCTAGGCATGTATCATTCTAAACTTCCCTCTTAGATCTGCTTTATCTGCAACTCATATATTTTGAATCACTACATTTTCATTTTCATTTGTCTCTAAGTATTTCTTGATTCTTTCAATAACTCATTGGTTATTTAGTAGCAGGTTGTTTATGCATATGTTTTTTTTTTTAATTACAGTTTTTTCTCTATGGGTTGATTTCTAGTTTCATACCACTGTGGTTGGAAAAGATGGTTTATCAAAGCAATAGTCTTTGTAAACTTATTGAGACTTGTTTTGTACCCTAGCATGTGATCCATCCTGGAAAATACTCCATGCACACCTGAAAAGAATATGTATTTTGCTTTTGAAGGAAAGTGAAGTGAAAGTTTTCAGTTCAGTTCAGTTCAGTCACTCAGTCATGTCCAACTCTTTGTGACCCCATGACTCCAGCATGCCAGGCCTCCCTGTTTGACACCAACTCCCAGAGTTCACCCAAACCCATGTCCATTGAGTCAGTGATGCCTTCCAACCATCTTTTCCTCTGTCATCCCCTTCTCCTTCTGCCCCAAATCTTTCCCAGCATCAGGGTCTTTTCCAATGAGTCAGCTCTTTGCTTCACATGGCCAAATATTGGAGTTTCAGCTTCAACATCAGACCTTCCAATGAACACACAGGACTGATTTCCTTTAGAATGGATTGGTTGGATCTCCTTGCAGTCCAAAGGACTCTCAAGAGTCTTCTCCAACACTACAGTTCAAAAGCATCAATTCTTCAGTGCTCAGTTTTCTTTATAGTCCAACTCTCATATCCATACACGACCACTGGAAAAACCATAGCCTTGACTAGACAGACTTTTGTTGACAAAGTAATGTCTCTGCTTTTTAATATGCTGTCTAGGTTGGTCACAACTTTCCTTCCAAGGAGTAAGCATCTTTTAATTTCATGGCTGCAATCACCATCTGCAGTGATCTTGGAACCCAAAAAAATAAAGTCAGGAATTGTTTCCACTGTTTCCCCATCTATCTGCCATGAAGTGATGGGACCAGATGCCATGATCTTCGTTTTCTGAATGTTGAGCTTTAAGCCAACTTTTTCACTCTCTTCTTTCACTTTCATCAAGAGACTCTTTAGTTCCTTTTCACTTTCTGCCATAAGGGTGGTGTCATCTGAATATCTGAGGTTATTGATATTTCTCCTGGCAATCTAGATTCCAGCTTGTGCTTCTTCCAGCCAAGCATTTCTTATGATGTACTCTACATATAAGTTAAATAAGCATGGTGACAATATGCAGCCTTGAAGTACTCCTTTTCCTATTTGAAATCAATCTGTTGTTCCATGTCCAGTTCTAACTGTTGCTTCCTGACCTGCAAACAGGTTTTTCAAGAGGCAGGTCAGGTGGTCGGGTATTCCCATCTCTTTCAGAATTGTCCACAGTTTGTTGTGATCCACACAGTCAAAGGCTTTGGCATAGTCAATAAAGCAGAAGTAGATGTTTTTCTAGAACTCTCTTGCTTTTTTGATGATCCAGCAGATGTTGGCAATTTGATCTCTGGTTCCTTTGCCTTTTCTAAAACCAGCTTGACCATCTGGAAGTTCACGGTTCACATATTGCTGAAGCCTGACTTGGAGAATTTTGACCATTACTTTACTAGCATGTGGGATGAGTGCAATTGTGCGGTAGTTTGAGCATTCTTTGGCATTGCCTTTCTTTGGGATTGGAATGAAAACTGACCTTTTCCAGTCCTGTGGCCACTGCTGAGTTTTCCAAATGTGCTGGCATATTGAGTGCAGCACTTCCACAGGATCATCTTTCAGGATTTGAAATAGCTCAACTGGAATTGCATCACCTCCACTAGCTTTGTTTGTAGTGATGCTTCCTAAGGCCCACTTGACCTCACATTCCAGGATGTCTGGCTCTAGGTGAGTGATCACACCATCGTGATTATCTTGGTCATGAAGATCTTTTTCGTACAGTTCTTCTGTGTATTCTTGCCACCTCTTCTTAGTATGTTCTGCTTCTGTTAGGTCCATACCATTTCTGTCCTTTATCGAGCCCGTCTTTGCATGAAATATTCCCTTGGTATCTCTAATTTTCTTGAAGAGATCTCTAGTCTCTCCCATTCTGTTGTTTTCCTCTATTTCTTTGCACTGATGGCTAAGAAAGGCTTTCTTATCTCTCCTTGCTCTTCTTTGGAACTCTGCACTCAAATAGGTATATCTTTCCTTTTCTCCTGTGCTCTTTGCTTCTCTTCTTTTCACAGCTATTTGTATGGCCTCCCCAGACAGCCATTTTGCTTTTTTGCATTTCTTTTTCCTGGGGATGGTCTTGATCTCTGTATCCTGTACAATGTCACGAACTTCTGTCCATAGTTCATCAGGCACTCTATCTATCGGATCTAGGCCCTTAAATCTATTTCTCACCCCACTGTATAATCATGGGGGATTTGATTTAGGTCTTGAAGAAGGCTGAGTGCCAAAGAATTGATGCTTTTGAACAGTGTTGTTGGAGAAGACTCTTGAGAGTCCCTTGGACTGCAAGGAGATCCAACCAGTCCATTCTCAAGGAGATCGACGCTGGGATTTCTTTGGAAGGAATGATACTAAAGCTGAAGCTCCAGTACTTTGGCCACCTCATGCAATGAGTTGACTCATTGGAAAAGACTGATGCTGGGAGGGGTTGGGGGCAGGAGGAGAACGGGACGACAGAGGATGAGATGGTGGGATGGCATCACTGACTCGATGGACGCAAGTCTGAGTGAACTCTGGGAGTTGGTGATGGACAGGGAGGCCTGGCATGCTGCGATTCATGGGGTCACAAAGAGTCGGACATGACTGAGCGACTGAACTCAACTGAACTGAACTGATACCTGAATGGTTTGGTGGTTTTCCCCATTTTCTTCATATTCAGTCTGAATTTAGCAATAAGGAGTTCATGATCTGAGCCACAGTCAGCTCCTGGTCTTGTTTTTGCTGACTGTATAGAGCTTCTCCATCTTTGGCTGCCAATATAATCAATCTGATTTTGGTGTTGACCATCTGGTGATGTCCATGTGTAAAGTCTTCTCCTGTGTTGTTGGAAGAGGGTGTTTGCTATGACCAGTGCGTTTTCTTGGCAAAACCCTATTAGCCTTTGCTGTGCTTCATTTTGTACTCCAAGGCCACATTTGACTGTTACTCCAGGTGTCTCCTGACTTCCTACTTTTGCATTCCAGTCCCCTGTGATGAAAAAGACATCTTTTTTGGAAGTTAGTTCTAAAAGGTCTTGTGGGTCTTCATAGAACCATTCAACTTCAGCTTCTTCAGTGTTACTGGTCAGTATAGACTTGGATTACCGTGATATTGAATGGTTTGCTTTGGAAACAAACAGAGATCATTCTGTCATTTTTGAGATTGCATCCAAGTACTGCATTTTGGACTCTTTTGTTGACCATGATGGCTACTCCATTTCTTCTAAGGGATTCCTACCCAGAGTAGTAGATGAAATCGTCCTCTTAGTTAAATTCACCCATTCCAGTCCATTTTAGTTCACTGATTCCTAGAATGTTGACATTCACTCTTCCCATCTCCTGTTTGACCACTTCCAATTTGTGTTGATTCATGAACCTAACTTTCCAGGTTCCTATGCAATATTGCTCTTTACAGCATCGGACCTTGCTTCTATCACCAGTCACATCCACAACTGGGTGCTGTTTTTGCTTTGGCACCATCCCTTCATGCTTTCTTATTTCTCCACTGATCTCCAGTATCATAATGGGCACCTACTGACCTAGGAGTTCGTCTTGCAGTGTGCTATCTTTTTGCCTTTCCATACTGTTCATGGGGTTCTCAAGACAAGAATACTGAAGTGGTTTGCCATTCCCTTCTCCAGTGGACCACATTCTGTCAGACCTCTCCACCATGACCCGTCCGTCTTGGGTGACCTCACATGGCATGGCCTAGTTGCTTAGTCATGTCCAATTCTCTGCTACCCCATGGACTATACAGTCCATGGAATTCTCCTGGCCAGAATTTCGGAGTGAGTAGCCTTTCCCTTCTCCAGAGGATCTTCCCAACCCAGGGATCAAACCCAGGTCTCCTGCACTGCAAGTGGGTTCTTTACCAGCTGAGCCACAAGGGAATACCAAGAATACTGGAGAGGTAGCCCTCGCTCTCCAGTGATCTTCCCAACCCAGGAACTGAACCGGGGTCTCCTGCACTGCAGGTGGATTCAAAGCCCAAAAGTGAAAGCAAAAGTCATTCAGTCACATCCAATTCTTTGTAACTCCATGGACCGTTGAATACTCCAGGCCAGAATACTGGAGTGGATAGCTGTTCCCTTCTCCAAGGGCTTCCCAACCCAGGGATCAAACCCAGGTCTCCTGCATTGCAGGCAGATTCTTTGCCATCTGAGCCACCTAGAAAGAAGTTTTGGAGGAAACTTCTTTACAGATTTGTTAAGTCAATGTAGTATATTATGCTGTTTAAGGCAAGTGTTTCTTTATTGATTTTCTGTAAGTGTGGTGTTAAAATCTCCTACTATTTCTCCCTTTATGTTTGTTAAAATTTCCTTTATGTATTTAGGTGTTTCTTTATGGGCTGCATATATATTCACTGCTGGAGTCCAGCCCCAGCAGCCAGGGATTCAATCTGAAGAGATGAACAGTGCTGGCGAATAATGAGACAGCCTCTCATTTTTCTTGGACTGCCTATTTATTTCAAGTTTAAGATTCTCTTTTATACTTTTACAAAAACATTAGGTCAGAGGTTTGACATTTTCAGTTCCCCCTCTCCCAGATTTATTATCTCATAAATCATGTTGCTCTTCAGAGTTCCTGCTTCAGTGATTCTCTCAGAATCAGCCTTATCATCTATTATCTACCTCCTCTAATGTGTCCTAGTGATAACTTGTGATTACATTGTAACTCATGCTACATTCCTCAGTTTACTAGTATCTTCCTAAATCCTGTTTGCCAGTAACATCCTGAGCTCACTATCTCTTAAAAAGGCTTCTAGCTATAGTGTCTCTAAAAATTCCTAACTTCTATAAGCTATAGTAAAATATGCTAACTTTATAACATTCCTTAAATCTTTAACTTCTAACTATTTCAATTATTTCTAAGCTTTAAATTCAGTAAACTCCTTTGCTATAAACATTTCCCTCTCAAATAGGCTTCAGATAGCAATCCCTCCCAAGGCCTCAAGCTATGGCCTATGTGCTCATCCTGGAACACTCTTTTGTAAAAGTCCTTGAACAAATGTCAATGATTAACTTTATGAATTATTTTCTGAGCACAGCTGCAGAAGGCTTTGTGCCTTCTCATGCTCCTCTCAAGAACAATAAACACCTTAATATTCCTTTTCAGTCAACTCAGCTGAGAAGAGGAAAAGACAAGTCAGAATTACAAAGCCTAACTCCATCCTGGGACCATGCCTGTGGAATGAGGAGAAGGGTCTGGGGCCATGCCTCCATTTTGTCAGTAATGCCTAACGTGGCTCCCAACAATTTACAATTGTTCTTTTTCTTGGATTGATCCCTTGATTGTTATATAATGTCATTCTCTCTTGTTACAGTCTTTATTTTGAAATCTATTTTGTCTGATATAAGGTGGAGAAGGCAATGGCACCCCACTCCAGTACTCTTGCCTGGAAAATCCCATGGACAGAGGAGCCTGGTAGGCTGCAGTCCATGGGGTCGCTAAGAGTTGGACACGACTCAGTGACTTCACTTTCACTTTCATGCATTGGAGAAGGAAATGGCAACCCACTCCAGTGTTCTTGCCTGGAGAATCCCAGGGATGGTGGAGCCTGGTGGGCTGCCATCTGTGGGGTCGCACAGAGTCGGACATGACTGAAGCGACTTAGCAGCAGCAGCAACAGCAGCAGCATTGGTCCCTTAGCTTTCTTTTTGTTTCTGTTTGCATGTAATACCTTTTTTCATTCTCTCACATTTAGGCTGTCTGTGTTTTCATATCTGAAATGAGTCTCTTGTAGACAGCATATGTGTGGGTTTTGTTTTTGTATTCATTCAGCCATTCTTTGTCTTTTGCCTGGGGCATTCCTTTCATTTACATTTAAAGTCATTATTGATATATATGTATCTATTGTTATTTTGTTAATTGTTTTAATGTTGTTTATTCTTTTTTTATCTTTCTTCCCTGTGATTTAATAACTATATTTGGTGTTATACTGGGATTTTTTTCCCTCTTTTATGTGTGTATCTATTATAGTTCATCAGGTTGTGGTTACCATAAGGCTCATACTATATATATATATATAAAATACTATATGCTATATATATATACTCATACTATATATATATATAAAGTTGGTGATTTTACAAGATGAAATGCCAATGAATTCTAACCATCCTACATTCTTACCCCCAAACTTATGTTTAATGTTTTTGTCATTATATTTTACATATTTTTGGTGTCCTTTAACTACTGTTTGTGGATGTAAATCATTTTACTATTTTTGTCTTTTAACCTTCATACTAGTTTTTAAATGATTAATCTACCACATTTACTGTATGTTTGACTTTACCAGTGAGATTTTTCCTTTTATAATTTCTATATTTCTAGCTGTTGCCTTTACTTTTCTACTTAGAGAAGTTCTTTTAATATTTCTTGTAAAGTCAGTTTAGTAGTGTTGAACTCTTTTAACTTATCCTTGTCTATAATGATATTTATCTTTTTTTCAAATCTAAATGATAACTTTACTGGGTAGAGTGTTCTTAGTTGTAGGCTTTTCCCCCTATCACTTAGTGAATCTTAT
The DNA here is from genome assembly GCF_032405125.1 of Capricornis sumatraensis. NCBI lineage: Eukaryota > Metazoa > Chordata > Mammalia > Artiodactyla > Bovidae > Capricornis > Capricornis sumatraensis. Next base: position 7,938,116 of record NC_091084.1, read on the forward strand.
TTGGGAATCTTTGTGCTTCCTTACCTTGAATGTCTATATTCTTCCCCTGGTTAGGGATGCTTTCAGCTATTTTTTTCTTCAAATAAGTTCTCTACCCCCTTTCTCTTTTTCTTCTTCTGGAATCTCTTTAAAGCAAATTGAGTATGCTTGCTGTCCCAGGGGTCTATTAAACTATCTTAATTTTTTAAAATTCTGTCATTCCCTTTTTCTATTCAATTTAGGTGATTTCTACTGCTATGTCTTTCAAATTGCTGATTTGTTCCTCTATACCATCTAAACTACTGTTGATTTTTTTCCAGAGTATTTTTTATTTCAGTTATTGGAATCTTCATTTCTGTTTGGCTCTTCTTAGTATTTTTTAACGTTGCTGATTTCATCCATTTTCTTCCAAGTTTGAGGAGCCTCTTTACAGTCACTACCTTGAACTCTTTATCAGGTATGTTACTTATTTCCACTTCCTTTAGTTCTTTTCTCTGAGGTTTTTTCCTGTCCTACCATTTACAACGTTTAATGTCTCCTCACTTTGCCCAATTAGCTGTGCTTATTTCTGTGAATGAGGTAGGTCAGTGACATATCTGGACCTTGGAGACTTGGCTTATATGGGAGAAGTCCTATCCATCCTAGGAGCATATTCCCCTCTGGTTATAGAGCTATATATTCCACGGATACCTCCCACGTGGATTCTGTGTGCCTTTCTGTTGTGGTAGGGTCAGCCACGGTGGTCATCCTGGTAGGCTGGGCTGCCCCAGGCCTGGTTGGCTTTGAAGTGATGCCTCATGCAGTGCCTATGGGTAACTAGAAGGTTAAGTAAGCTTCCTCTGGGGCCCAGCCCATGGTAGGCAGGAATGGTTCCCTAGTGCTAATGGACAGGAGGGAGTATCCCAAAACTGCACTTGCTGGTGACAGTGCTTCAGAGTAGAATGAGCCCTCCGAAATGAGTGTTTCTAGCATCTCTATTTCCAGCAGGATCCCTGTTGCCTCTTACTTCTCCAGGAGACTCTCCAATATCAGCAAGTTGATCTGACTCAGGCTCCTTTCAAACTGAACTGGGACTTGGAGTATGTGACGTTTTGCACATGCCCTTTAAAAGCAGAGTCTCTGCTTTCCATAATCCTTGGTTCTCCCAAACATAAACCCCACTAGTGTTCAAAGCCAGGTGTTTTGGAGGCTTGTCTGCTCGGTGTGGGGCTTCTGGGCTGAGAAGTCCAATGTGGGTCCTGGACCCTTCATTATTCGAGGAGGAACTCTACAATTTAGACATTCCCTCTGTTACCAGCCCAGAGGTGTGGGTCCTGACTATACTCCGTCTCTCCCTCTCCCACCCATCCCATTTTCATTCCTTCCTTATGTCTTTAGTTGTGGGAAATCTTCTGCTAGTTTTCTGGCCATTCCTACAGAGTTGCTCTGTAAATACAGTTGATTTTGACTTTCTGGATTTTAGCTTTCTATCTATGATAAAGGGAAAATAATACTAAATCTTAAGAGTTTCATGAGGATGGGCAAAGCTAAATCACTTAGCTTAGAGCTTCTCATGTATACAAAATGTTGAATATTGATAACTGGCTTTTCTTTGCCACATTCTCCTCAGGCCATATTTCTTTATCAGTATCACTCTCCTCCCTAACAAACTTCTCCCTAGAAAAAAAGTCCACCACAACAATGAACCAACCTCAAATGAACTCTAATTCAAATAGAAAACATAGTAACATTACTTATGCATCCACCTATTAATAATAATAGTGAATGATTTAGGTTACAATATATAATCATAATTTCTTGTATTTAAAATGAGCACTGAAACCATAATTCTGAGATATATCTAACCCCTACATCGACATGTTTGCCTGCTTCAGCTGATAGTCTTTTTTATGGCAAGGACTGGTAACCTAAATATTTGGTTAAAGAATTAGGAGAGAAATAAAATAGGTAAAAATTCAGCAATAAACTGCTTCCATTCTAAGCAGTTAAATTGGTATTAAAGTCATGGAAAAGGAAGTGAGCTTCTCATCTGTTTTCATTCTGTGACTTAGCCCAATTACCCAACCTAAAATAAAATCAAGAGTTTCCAATGAAAGAAGTTGCAAAATATTGTAATCATGCCATACCCAGGGTCAAGTGTTTATATCTATAATCTTAGGTTGTCGGATGTTGAAATTGATAGCTTACCCAATAATTGCACACCTATAAATAAGAATCTGTTATACATTTCTCAGTCTTAGTTACAGGATGTAATGGACTATATTTCTGTCTTTATGGCTTTACAACATCTGTGCAGCATAGGCCATGAGCTTCAGGTGACAAAGCAAATAGGCACAAATCAGAAGAGGCTGAATGAGCTATAATGACCAGATGAAGTCAAGTGAAGAGAAAGTTGTCCAGTCATGTCCAACTCTTTGAGACCCGTTTAGTCCATGGTTTTCTCCAGGCCAGAGTACTGGAGTGGGTAGACTTCCCCTTCTCCAGGGGATCTTCCCAACCCAGGGGTCAAACCCAGGTCTCTCACATTGCAGGTGGATTCTTTGCCAGCTGAGCCACAAGGGAAGCCCATATGATCAGACAGTCAGGGGAAAAAGAACAAAACTAAGGAAGTAAATCAAAGGCAAAATTGGGGTCAGTTTCAAAAACGAGAAAAATAAAGAGTGTCAAAATATGAGAGAAAAAAGTTGGGGGAGAGCCAAGTTTCAAATCAAGAAGCTTTTGGTAAACATCTAAGTTGCAATAGTTAGAATTTTGGGTAATCACTTAACCATTTAATTTTGTGTAATCACTTACCCCTGAGCTTGAGTTTATTACTTAATTTTTTGATCCTAGTCTCTACTCTGTAAGGTTGTTCTACAGATTAGAAATAACATATATTTAGGGCCTGGCATACAGTAATAGCTCTAGACTTAGAGAGGTTTCACCTTTTTTTGAGAAACAATTGTATACTTGGCTGAATGTATACACACACTCCAGTAAGTTTAGTAAGTAATGAATAACTTAAACGCAGGATTCTTCTCTTCCCAAGTCATTACTTTCTTCCAGATGTGATGTTTTAAATTTACACACTAACATTACGCCCAAGATATGTACCGGTTATAATAATAGCTCTTAATATAACTAACTTTCATTGCATCCTTACTGCGTAATAAGATCCACCAACAGGATATGTAAACACCAATAAAATTATGACTCAAATAGAGATGAAGCACCTCAAAGCTTGCCAAGAAGTACCTGAGAACATTGTCAGATATATTTCAGGCCAGCAAGCTTCTTCTAGTAAATATATTGGAGTGAATAATATACACCAGCATAAAACACATATGATAGCCAGGTGAATGATGTTATATTCACTGCCTTTTATACAGATGGCAAAACAATGGCCCACAGAAGTGATATACTTGTTCATAGTCCATTTGACTTTCTCTAAGTCTGGGGGTCAGCTCCCCCTACCTCTGATTTTCAGCTAGTGTCCATTTTACTTCATTGTGTAGAGCAAACTCCTTGGGTGCATTAAGACACAGGTTGACTTCACTGGTTCAGTGAGTACCCAAGCTTCTCTCCAGCTCTGGCTTGGGGCTCTCAGAGCCTCCAGTTTCTAGAAATCACATCTTGTCCAATCTACTTCAAATAGGGTAGAAGTGGCATGTGGTACTCAGAGGATCATTCCTGCACACTCATTAATTTAGTCTGCTGTCACTTTGAAATTACATACTTCAGATAGAGTAGAGTTAATTCATCTTTAGTAAGAGAAAAGTATAATTCTATACTATTTTGTATTAATAAGTTAGTTTGATAAGACAGTTATATGGACTTGGTATGTGAAAAACATTATGATTGGTTGAGGAAAAAGAGAGAGAAATGCAAAAGTGAGAGGTTAGGTGGAGACTATTTTAAATAGTTCCCCATTACAAATCTCAATCCAATTTCCCCTTTTGTACTTGGGGAGGAGGAAAAGATGAAAAGATTTTTTAAAAGCAAGAGGATGGTTTCTTTTTCTTCAAGCAGGCTGGATCTGAATATTTAAATTCAAGTTTCCAGGCTCTTTACTTCATGGAAAATAGATGGGGAAACAATGGAAACAGTGACAGACTATTTTCTTGGGCTCCAAAATCAGTACAGATGGTGACTGCAGCCATGAAATTAAAAGACACTTGCTCCTTGGATGAAAACTATGACCAACTTGACAGCATATTAAAAAGCAGAGACATTACTTTACCGACAGAGGTCCATCTAGTCAAAACTATGGTTTATCCAGTAGTCATGTATGGATGTGAGAGTTGGACTGTAAAGGAAGCTGAGCATTGAAGAATTGATGCTTTTGAACTGTGTTGTTGGAGAAGACTCTTGAGAGTCCCTTGGACTGCAAGGAGGTCCAACCAGTCCATCCTAAAGGAGATCAGTCCTGAATATTCATTGGAAGGTCTGATGCTGAAGCTAAAACTCCAATACTTTGGGCACCTGATGCAAAGAACTGACTCATTGGAAAAGACCCTGATTCTGAGAAAGATTGAGGGTAGGAGAAGGGGATGACAGAGGATGAGATGGTTGGATGAGTCAATGGACATGAGTCTGTGGAAACTCCAGGAGATGGTGATGGACAGGGAAGCCTGGCTGCTGCCGTCCATGGGATCGCAAAGAGTCAAACACGACTGAGTGACTGAACTGAACTGAACTGAACAAACTAAATTGCAATAAAATGTAAAAGTAGCACAAAAATAAAATATTAATTAGGGGTCTTCATCAAAAATAACATTGTTTCATACTAACTTTTGTTTCAATAAACTAGATAAAGACTAAAATAAATTGTGAAATTTGGGGAAATGACTAAAAATCATAAAAATTACCTTAAAACTATACTTGTTCCATTAACAATATCTGGAAAGATACTACAATCCTAAAAACTATGTGAAAGAATTTATTAGAGGAAAGGACAGTGGTCTTGTGGTTTTAAAAAAAATACAAGAAATCCAGAGGTTCCTGGGGTTGGAGGTGACAGAGAAGCTGGACTCTAACACCCTGGAAGTGACACACAAGCCCAGAGCTGGGGTTCCTGGCATCGGTCACTGCGGCGTCTTTCCTGGTAAGCCCAAAGAGACTGAGGAAAACTCATCTCACAAGCAATGGGTCCAAAGAGATTTTAGACATAATACTGAGATTTTATAAATTACTGTCACAGGAGAAATAGTACCTTCATTTTTTTTTTCATATAGAATTGTGAATTATACACTGAATTTGCCTAGAGACGTATTGATTCTGCCACTGAGAAAGCTCTGACAGTTCTGGGAGGAGGTGACGCCACTTAGGTTCTTCAGGATTTATGAAGGAGAAGCTGACATAATGACTTTGCACTCAAAGGTAATAAATAAAATAAAATGTTTTCATTCATCTGGTGTTGTCTTATTGAAAAAGCCATAAAGAAATTCTGATTGCCTATATTTCCATCAGTATTTTTCCTCTCCTAGAACTTGGAGACTGATCATTTTGATGTACCTGGAGAAGTTTCGGGTCACACCTCTCCACCAGGGCCTGGTTTGTATGGAGATGTGCGCTTTGATGATGATGAACCATGGGCTGAAGACGCAGCAGGTGACTCATAAACATCTCTGGATGATTTCAGGAATAATGTCCGACACAATCCAAGAGTGACCTGATTATCTAGAATGAGCAGTAAATGGAACATCCTAAGAACTGGAATTTCTGATTATTTGATGGCAACCACTGGAAGCACTCTTTGTTTCAATCATTGTTGAAGAACTTTATGAATAAAGTTGTTTGCTGTCAGCATTTCTGAAATGCTGAAAGGAAAGAAGCTGTATTTTCTTCTTTGCTGTCAGCAAGCACAATGTTGAAGCATCATTTAATCTTATTTTCACAGCTTAGGAATTTGTGGAGGTTTTAGAATGAGCATGTTAACAATGCTTCTCTTTCCTTTTACTACAGATGATTAAGGAAAAATCAATTACATTGAATCAGGTTTGACCCTAAAATGTGCCCTGGGATTTCTTTTCTTACCATCTGGCTTCTTTTCTTTTAAAAATAAAGATCAGGAGGAGCATAAAGATGGCAGAGGAATAGGACGGGAAGACCACTTTCTCCCTCACAAATTCTTCAAAAGAACATTTCAACGCCGAGCAAACTCCACAAAACAACTTCTGTAGGCTGGCAGAGGACATCAGGCAACCAGAAAAGCAGACCATAGTCTTCAAAAACAGGTAGGAAAAAATATAAAAGACGAAAAAGGAGACAAAGGAGGTGGGGAGGGAGCTCCGTCCCGGGAAGGGAAGCCCGTCCCGGGAAGGGAATTTTAAGAAGAGAGGTTTCCAAACACCAGGAAACACTCTCCCTGCCGAGTCTGTGGAGAGCCTTGGAAACACAGTGGGCAACATAACAGGAAGGAAAAATAAAGAAATAATTAAAACCAAGAGATTACAAGCCCAACAGTAACTCCCCCAACGGAAAAGCAGCACAGACGCCTGCATCCGCCACTGGGAAGTGGGGGCAGAGCAGGGAGGCGCGGGAGGCGCGGGCTGCAGTGCTTTGTAAGAATCGGGCAGGAACGCCCCACGCGCAACCAGAACGATCTAACTTGGGCTAGCAAACCAGACTGTGGGATAGCTACCACGCGAAAAGCTCGAACATAAGACACCACCAGGACCGTGCACAGAACAAAGGACGGAACGGAAAAAGCCGGCTGCAGACCATCCCCCGCTGGGGACAGGCAGCCAGAGCCGTAAGGGCTGGAAAGGGGCAATTGCAGACCCGGAGAGACTTTACTTACCTAACTGCAAGCAGGCTTCTTTGCTAAGACTTCTGGGGGGTGCTGGACAGTCACAATCTGCCCCACGGGGGACGCCAGCGGTCCACCCAGAAAGCTGAGCAACAGCGGCAGAAACGGTGACAAGCCGCGGCGATCGCGCTCGCCAAACTCCTGAGCTACTCGGACCTGGGAAGGGCACAAATCACAGTCCCAGCCGAATCTGTGCCTCTGAGGGCTGCCTGAGCGCCAAACATGAGTGGCTTGGACCGGGGAAGTGCATGCAGCCTAGGGCCGGCCCCAGACGGTTCCCGGCTGAGCATTGTAGAGCCGGAGCGGTTTGTGCGCCGCGAGAAGGGACAGGTCAAGCGGGGCTGTGACACTGTGAGCACACGACAGTGCTATTTGTTTGCAGCATCCCCCCTCCCCCCTCCCCACAGCGCAACTGAACTAGTGAGCCTAAAAAACCAGCAAACGGAAGAAGTTAAACAGAGGGAACCACCTTGGAAGTGATCCCACACGGCCCAAAACATCAGAGGAGGGCCAGATATATTTTTACTATTTTTAAAATCATTCCTTTTTTTTTCTTTTTTCTTTTTTTTTCTAACTTTTTTTTAATTGTTAAGTCATTTCTCCTCTAATTTTTATTACTATAACCTACTATTACTATTTTTAAAAAAAAAAGATTTTTTTTTTTTTTAAGGCAAACACAATATATAGCCTTTGGATGGTTGTTGGTTTTTTGTTTTTTGGTTTTTTTGTTTTGTTTTGTTTTGTTTCTTTGTTTGTTTGTTTTTTAATAATTCTTTTTTTTTTCTTTCTTTCCTCCTTTTTCCTTCTGCTTCTTTTCTTTAATATTGTATTTTTGAAAATCCAACCTCTACTCTAGATTTTTAATCTTTGCTCTTAGGGTTTTTGTTGTCAATTTTGTACTTTTAAAAACCCAAACTTCACTACCCAAGTTTACCTGAGAGCGAGATTACTGGCTTGAGCACTCTCTTCTCCTTTGGACTCTCCTTTTTCTCCACCAGGTGGCCTCTGTCTCTTTTCTCCCCCATCTCTTCTCTATCCAACTCTGTGAATCTCTGTGTGTTCCAGACGGTGGAGAACACCTAAGGAACTGGTTACTGGCAGGATTTGTCTCTCTCCTTCTCATTCCTCTCTCTTATCCTCCTGGTCACCTCTGTCTACTTCCTCCCTCTCCTCTTCCCCGTATAACTCCATAAATACCTCTGAGCGGTCCAGACTATAGAGCGCACATTAGGAACTGACTACTGGCTAGCTTGCTCTCTCCTCTTCTGATCTCACCGCATCTCATTCCAGTTACCTCTAACTACCCCCTCCCTCTTCTCTTCTCCTTGTAACTCAGTGAACCTCTTTGAGTGTCCCTCAATGTGGAGAAACTTTTCATCTTTAACCTAGATGTTTTATCATCGGTGCTGTATAGATGGAGAAGTCTAGAGGCTACTGTAAAAATAAAACTGAAAACCAGAAGCAGGAGGCTTAAATCCAAAGCCTGAAAACATTAGAGAACTCTTGAATTAAGGGAACATTAAGCAATAGGAGCTCATCAAATGCCTTCATACCTACACTGAAACCAAGCTCCACCCAAGGGACAACAAGTTCCAAAACAAGACATACCACTCAAATTCTCCAGCAACACAGGAACACTCCCCTGAGCTTCAATATACAGGCAGCTCAAAATTATTCCAAAACCTTTGAGGTCTCATAACCCATTACTGGTCACTCCACTGCACTCCAGAGAGAAGAAACCCAGCTCCACCCATCAGAACTCCAACACAAGCCTCCCTAACCAGGAAACCTTGACAAGCCACTGATAGAACCCCACCCACAGTGAGGAAGCTCCATAATAAAGGGAACTCCACAAATTACCAGAATATAAAAAGGCCACCCCAAACGCAGCAATATAACCAAGATGAAGAGACAGAGGAATACTCAGCAGGTAAAGGAACAGGAGAGTTGCCCACCAAACCAAACAAAAGAGGAAGAAGTAGGGAATCTACCTGAGAAGGAATTCCGAATATTGATAGTCAAAATGATCCAAAATCTTGAAATCAAAATGGAATCACAGATAAATAGCCTAGAGACAAGGATTGAGAAGATGCAAGAAAGGTTTAACAAGGACCTAGAAGAAACAAAAAAGAGTCAAAATATAATGAATAATGCAATAAATGAGATCAGAAACACTCTGGAGGCAACAAATAGTAGAATAACGGAGGCAGAAGATAGGATTAGTGAAATAGAAGATAGAATGGTAGAAATAAATGAATCAGAGAGGAAACAAGAAAAACGAATTAAAAGAAATGAGGACAATCTCAGAGACCTCCAGGACAATATGAAACGCTCCAACATTCGAATTATAGGAGTCCCAGAAGAAGAAGACAGAAAGAAAGATCATGAGAAAATCCTTGAGGAGATAATAGTTGAAAACTTCCCTAAAATGGGGAAGGAAATAATCACCCAAGTCCAAGAAACACAGAGAGTTCCAAATAGGATAAACCCAACGCGAAACACCCCAAGTCACATATTAATCAAATTAACAAAGATCAAACACAAAGAACAAATATTGAAAGCAGCAAGGGAAAAACAACAAATAACACACAAGGGGATTCCCATAAGGTTAACAGCTGATCTTTCAATAGAAACTCTTCAGGCCAGGAGGGAATGGCAAGACATACTTAAAGTGATGAAAGACAATAACCTACAGCCCAGATTACTGTACCCAGCAAGGATCTCATTCAAATACGAAGGAGAAATCAAAAGCTTTACAGACAAGCAAAAGCTGAGAGTATTCAGCACCACCAAACCAGCTCTCCAGCAAATTCTAAAGGATATTCTCTAGACAGGAAACACGAAAAGGGTGTATAAACCCAAACCCAAAACAATAAAGTAAATGGTAACTGGATCATACTTATCAATAATTACCTTAAACGTAAATGGGTTGAACGCCCCAACCAAAAGGCAAAGACTGGCCGAATGGATACAAAAACAAGACCCCTCTATATGCTGCTTACAAGAGACCCACCTCAAAACAAGGGACACATACAGACTGAAAGTGAAGGGCTGGAAAAAGATATACCATGCAAATAGAGACCAAAAGAAAGCAGGAGTGGCAATACTCATATCTGATAAAATAGACTTTAAAACAAAGGCTGTGAAAAGAGACAAAGAAGGACACTACATAATGATCAAAGGATCAATCCAAGAAGAAGATATAACAATTATAAATATATATGCACCCAATATAGGAGCACCACAATATGTAAGACAAATGCTAACAAGTATGAAAGGGGAAATCAACAATAACACAATAATAGTGGGAGACTTTAATACCCCACTCACACCTATGGACAGATCAACTAAACAGAAAATTAACAAAGAAATGCAAACTTTAAATGATACATTAGATCAGTTAGACCTAATTGATATCTATAGGACATTTCGCCCCAAAACAATGAATTTCACCTTTTTTTCAAGTGCTCATGGAACCTTCTCCAGGATAGATCACATCCTGGGCCATAAATCTGAACTTGATAAATTCAAAAAAATCAAAATCATTCCAAGCATCTTTTCTGACCATAATGCATTAAGATTAGATCTCAATTACAGGAGAAAAACTACTAAAAATTCCAACATATGGAGGTTGAACAACACACTTCTGAATAACCAACAAATCACAGAAGAAATCAAAAAAGAAATCAAAATATGCATAGAAACTAATGAAAATGAAAACACAACAACCCAAAACCTGTGGGACACTATAAAAGCAGTGCTAAGAGGAAAGTTCATAGCAATACAGGCATACCTCAAGAAACAAGAAAAAAGTCAAATAAATAACCTAACTCTACAACTAAAGCAACTAGAAAAGGAAGAATTGGAGAACCCCAGAGTTAGTAGAAGGAAAGAAATCTTAAAAATTAGGGCAGAAATAAATGCAAAAGAAACAAAAGAGACCATAGCAAAAATCAACAAAGACAAAAGCTGGTTCTTTGAAAGGATAAATAAAATTGACAGACCACTAGCCAGGCTCATCAAGAAGCAAAGAGAGAAAAATCAAATCAATAAAATAAGAAATGAAAATGGAGAGATCACAACAGACAACACAGAAATACAAAGGATCATAAGAGACTACTATCAGCAGTTGTATGCCAATAAAATGGACAACGTGGAAGAAATGGACAAATTCTTAGAAAAGTACAACTTTCCAAAACTGAACCAGGAAGAAATAGAAAATCTTAACAGACCCATCACAAGCACGGAAATTGAAACTGTAATCAGAAATCTTCCAGCAAACAAAAGCCCAGGTCCAGACGGCTTCACAGCTGAATTCTACCAAAAATTTCGAGAAGAGCTAACACCTATCCTACTCAAACTCTTCCAGAAAATTGCAGAGGAAGGTAAACTCCCAAAGTCATTCTATGAGGCCACCATCACCCTAATACCAAAACCTGACAAAGATGCCACAATAAAAGAAAACTACAGGCCAATATCACTGATGAACATAGATGCAAAAATCCTCAATAAAATTCTAGCTATCAGAATCCAACAACACATTAAAAAGATCATACACCATGACCAAGTGGGCTTTATCCCAGGGATGCAAGGATTCTTCAATATCTGCAAATCAATCAATGTAATTCACCACATTAACAAATTGAAAAATAAAAACCATATGATTATCTCAATAGATGCAGAGAAGGCCTTTGACAAAATTCAACATCCATTTATGATAAAAACTCTCCAGAAAGCAGGAATAGAAGGAACATACCTCAACATAATAAAAGCTATATATGACAAACCCACAGCAAACATTATCCTCAATGGTGAAAAATTGAAAGCATTTCCCCTAAAGTCAGGAACAAGACAAGGGTGCCCACTTTCACCGCTACTATTCAACATAGTTCTGGAAGTTTTGGCCACAGCAATCAGAGCAGAAAAAGAAATAAAAGGAATCCAAATTGGAAAAGAAGAAGTAAAACTCTCACTGTTTGCAGACGACATGATCCTCTACATGGAAAACCCTAAAGACTCCACCAGAAAATTACTAGAGCTCATCAATGAATATAGTAAAGTTGCAGGATATAAAATCAACACTCAGAAATCCCTTGCATTCCTATACACTAATAATGAGAAAGTAGAAAAAGAAATTAAGGAAACAATTCCATTCACCATTGCAATGAAAAGAATAAAATACTTAGGAATATATCTACCCAAAGAAACTAAAGACCTATATATAGAAAACTATAAAATACTGATGAAAGAAATCAAAGAGGACACTAATAGATGGAGAAATATACCATGTTCATGGGTTGGAAGAATCAATATAGTGAAAATGAGTATACTACCCAAAGCAATCTACAAATTCAATGCAATCCCTATCAAGCTACCAGCCATATTTTTCACAGAACTAGAACAAATAATTTCAAGATTTGTATGGAAATACAAAAAACCTCGAATTGCCAAAGCAATCTTGAGAAAGAAGAATGGAACTGGAGGAATCAACTTGCCTGACTTCAGGCTCTACTACAAAGCCACAGTCATCAAAACAGTATGGTACTGGCACAAAGACTGACATATAGATCAATGGAACAAAATAGAAAGCCCAGAGATAAATCCACACACATATGGACACCTTATCTTTGACAAAGGAGGCAAGAATATACAATGGAGTAAAGACAATCTCTTTAACAAGTGGTGCTGGGAAAACTGGTCAACCACTTGTAAAACAATGAAACTAGATCACTTTCTAACACCGCACACAAAAATAAACTCAAAATGGATTAAAGATCTAAATGTAAGACCAGAAACTATAAAACTCCTAGAGGAGAACATAGGCAAAACACTCTCCGACATAAATCACAGCAGGATCCTCTATGATCCACCTCCCAGAATTCTGGAAATAAAAGCAAAAATAAACAAATGGGACCTAATGAAAATTAAAAGCTTCTGCACAACAAAGGAAGCTATAAGCAAGGTGAAAAGACAGCCTTCTGAATGGTAGAAAATAATAGCAAATGAAGCAACTGACAAACAACTAATCTCAAAAATATACAAGCAACTTATGCAGCTCAATTCCAGAAAAATAAATGACCCAATCAAAAAATGGGCCAAAGAACTAAATAGACATTTCTCCAAAGAAGACGTACAGATGGCTAACAAACACATGAAAAGATGCTCAACATCACTCATTATCAGAGAAATGCAAATCAAAACCACAATGAGGTACCACTTCACACCAGTCAGAATGGCTGCGATCCAAAAATCTGCAAGCAATAAATGCTGGAGAGGGTGTGGAGAAAAGGGAACCCTTCTACACTGTTGGTGGGAATGCAAACTAGTACAGCCACTATGGAGAACAGTGTGGAGATTCCTTAAAAAATTGCAAATAGAACTACCTTATGACCCAGCAATCCCACTGCTGGGCATACACACCGAGGAAACCAGAATTGAAAGAGACACATGTACCCCAATGTTCATCGCAGCACTGTTTATAATAGCCAGGACATGGAAACAACCTAGATGTCCATCAGCAGATGAATGGATAAGAAAGCTGTGGTACATATACACAATGGAGTATTACTCAGCCGTTAAAAAGAATTCATTTGAATCAGTTCTCATGAGATGGATGAAACTGGAGCCAATTATACAGAGTGAAGTAAGCCAGAAAGAAAAACACCAATACAGTATGCTAACACATATATATGGCATTTAGAAATATGGCAATGATGACCCTGTATGCAAGACAGGAAAAAAGACACAGATGTGTATAATGGACTTTTGGACTCAGAGGGAGAGGGAGAGGGTGGGATGATTTTGGAGAATGGCATTCTATCATGTATACTATCATGTAAGAATTGAATTGCCAGTCCATGTTTGACGAAGGATACAGCTTGCTTGGGGTTGGTGCATGAGGATGACCCACTGAGATGTTATGGGGATGGGAGGGAAGGGGGGGTTCATGTTTGGGAACACATGTAAGAATTAAAGATTTTAAAATTTAAAAAAAATAAAAATAAAAATAAATTAAAAAAATAAATAAAGATCAGGAAAAAATGCCAGAAAATAAATTTCTAGTTCACCTGTTCAAATAAACATGCCAGTGTCTCTAGTTTAGGAGCTTCCCCTCACCCCAAATTGTTTCTAAACAACTTTACTAAATTTTAACACAATGACCAAGATGAACTGTGATTACAATGGTCCCTGGGCTTCTGCACAGAATTTGTTGCAGGAGCAACAAAGTGTCCAGTAAGTGACTGACTTACTGATGTGAAGCTTGGGAGAGACTTCTAGGTTGGAAATTTAGATTAAGAAGTCACCAGCAATTAGACAAAATAATTAGTACTGGTCACTGTAATTTATTGGTAATAAATGTAAGACCCAGGAATGGAGTGGACCAGAGTTATCTACTCATTTATTTTTTCACTCATTCATTCATACCTTCATTCAGGGACTAAATACTGCCTATGAATTGGTTGAAATAAAACCAAGACTTCTGTTTTCCACAACAGTGCTCTAAAAGCATTTCTAAAACCAAAAAACGTCACTCAAATTTTCTTGGGCTTCTCTTTTCAATAGGCAATGAGTTCTGGGCTGTCAGAAGAGTTGAGATGCAAGCAGGTTATCTAAGAGACATTTACACCCTGTGTTTTCCTCCAACCATAAAGAAAACTGATGTAGCTATTTCTGATAAGGAAAAGAACAAAAGACGCTTCTTTGTAGAGGACAAATACTAGAGGTAAGTAGCAATAGGAATGACTTCATATGAAGTCATTGGGAATAATTGGGAAAATTATTTTTTTTTTCTTTAAGGATATCCCCTACTCCCACAATCTAATTTCAAATTTTCTGATTATGAAGAAGACAGCTTATAATCATTCAACTTCCCAGATATAACCAACGATTCTCAGAATGGCTGATCCTTGGATCATATATCCAGACACCAAAAGGCATCAGCAGAGACCAGCTGAGGCCCAGACAATGTGCCATTATAGGAAGCCCAGGTGTATCAGGCTGAAGAGCAAGCGTGATAAAGAACTGAAAGTTTACTTTAACCAATGATTTAATTCCTTTTGCATCATTTGTATATACAGTCCTCAAGCATCTGAAGCAAAAAGACACTTAGGCTCCATGTGTCTAGACTTAGAAAATTGACCTCAGACATAATGTATGGTCCTTCTATAGAAGAGCATGATGTCCTTGTATCTGGGCAAAGTATTGTTTTATGTACTAAACTTTTAAGCCCAAGAAAGTCACATATTTTTATAGTCAAAAAAATATTTAACACTTCCTTACACCATTTTAGAATTTTATCCAGGATTTCACACTGGGACATTAATATGACATCATACTTTTGCAATGGAGCTTCTGCATAATGTTGAACTGTGTTTCTTTCATTTGGTACGGATTCGATGAAAATAGCTAGTCCATGAAGCAAAGTTTTCCCAGACTAATAGCTGATGACTTTCCTGGAGTTGAGCTGAAGATTAATGCTGTGTAACAGGCATTTGGTAAGAGGACACTCATTTCATTGCCAATGGGGACACTTTAGGGAATTTTATGGTGTCAAACTGAAGAGGAAACACAAAACACTTTTCAACTAACTCAAGCTTACATCTTTTTATTCTAAACTCTTGAAAAATTCCACTTTCCAACTTATGCAAATTGAGCTTAAACTTTTTTTCTTGAATAATTTCCAAGTCACTGTTTCATCCTGAGCCCTGCATGCATGCTCAATCATGTCCGACTCTTTGTGACCTCATGACTATAGCCCACCAGCCTCCGCTGTCCATGGAATTTTCCAGGCAAGAATACTAGAGTGGGTTACCATTTCCTACTCCAGGGGATCTTTCTGACACAGTGATCAAACTGGTGTCGCTTGCATCTCCTGCACTGGCAAGTGAATTCTTTACTGCTGTGCCACCTGGGAAGCCTCCACTGTTTCCCACTTGCACATAAAATCAAAGGATACTTCCTCACATCATAGCCATTTCAAGTCACTGTTTTGGAATAAAAATGCACCTGAGCATGAGCCAGGTCTGCTAGTATCTGCTTGTCTTTCTCCTCCAGCACCTCCTTGTTGGCCA
Source organism: Capricornis sumatraensis (assembly GCF_032405125.1). Classification (NCBI taxonomy): domain Eukaryota; kingdom Metazoa; phylum Chordata; class Mammalia; order Artiodactyla; family Bovidae; genus Capricornis; species Capricornis sumatraensis. The sequence goes on from NC_091084.1 coordinate 7,953,956, forward strand.
TGCTCTGCTATCCTAAGGAGAGATGAGAAGAGTCTGTCTGGCTTTCTGCTGCATGCTGCCATTGCCTATATTAAATATTTTTGTAAATAAATTATAGCCCTTCCATAGACTCAAAAAAGACAAAAGTTGACTGCTGGTAATGAACAGATGAGAAAGCAAAAAGCGTGCTTGCTTTTAAGGAATCTGGAGGCAGCTGCCAGGGCTTGACATCATAAGGCTCAGCCCATAGGGCTATTGATCTTGTTACAGGATAACTTGGCCTGAACATATGCAAAGCAGTAAATGGACCTCCAGCGCATTTTATTGATGGCCTGTTTCTCTTGGGTCCAATTGCTTCCCAAACTGTGATTTAGTACCTCATGGGGGGAAATGGGATTGGATAGAAAGAGGAAAATGAGACAGGCAGTTCCTAAAAAGCAGATTGATAAGAAGTCTGGGGTCCCCGAGGAGGTGAGGAGGAGGAGGAGGAGGAGGAGGAAACTGTAGTCAAAGACTATTGGAGACTTGGACTCCCATGGGAGGACAAGACCAGCACTATGGTGAATTGAGAAGAATGCTCAAAGGTGCAGAAGAGGTTTCAGTGATTCCTATGTCTGGTCAATATTGGTCCTGGAAATTAGAAAAGGTGATCCTTCAGGAAGGGATCAAGTAGTTTTAGTGTCGGGGAGATGGAGGGAAGTGGGGTTGTGAATAGATTGGCAGTTGTCAATAGGATGGTGATAATGAGGCAGAAAAGAAAGTGAATACAACCTGAGTGAGCTCAGAAGTATGCAGGAAACCCAGATAAGTTCTTGAAGGTAAAAGGAGAAGGCAGCAGAGGATGAAATGGTTAGATAGCATCACTCACTGGTCACAGGCATGACCAATGGTCGGGAATCTGAGCAAACTCTGGGAGATCGTGAAGGACAGGGAGGGAGGGAGGCCTGTGTGCTGCAGTTCATGGGGTCATAAAGAGTCAGACACCACTTAGCAACTGATCAACAACAGCAAAGACCCCCATCCCACAGAAACTGAAATAGTAAGGTGTGTTGTTTTAACCCACTAAGTTTGTAGTAACTTTAAAATCAGTAATACATATCTAATACAGTAAATGATCTTATATGCAGTCATAGATACACAACAATTATCCAGATAATTCAGGTCAAAATCATGCTCAAGAAGCTCTGAAGGCAGCGATATCTCACCACTTTCTGGAGTTCCAAATCTGGCAATGATACCCATGACATAGAGAGATGTGTGACTGTGTAAAGGGGGAGTTCAAAGGCAAAATTTTATACTAGAAAAAAATATTGGCCATTGATGACCTCACTTTATTTGGGGTATCTTTCTCTTTCTTTTTCTGTATCTTACCTTTTTATCCAGTCATAAAGTAGCATTATTACACAGCATTTGTAGCCATTAATGAAATAATAAATGATAGCAAATCTGATGTGTTTGAATTATAAAAAATTTTTTCCTGTTATTGGTAATTGTTAGGGTTCAAATGTTAAATACACTTGAAAGAGACAGAGAAATTGTAGAATCAGAGCAAAAGACACACAGAGAAAAGAAATCAGAGAGACAGAGGGACAAAGACAAAAGGGGAGACGGAGAGAAGGTAACAGGTGACACGGTGGCAGTAAGCAGAGGTGTGGGCAGGAAGGTGGGAACCACGCTGAAATGCAGGAAGATGACCTGGGTACAAGCAGACCTAAGGTGGAGAAGGGTGTGCACTGATGAAGGGCAAAGGGAAGAAGGAAAAAGCCAAGAAGACATAATTAGGACTACATTAGGCAGTCATAGCTTCCCTGGTGGCTCAGAGGATAAAGCGTCTGCCTGCAATGCGGGAGACCTGGGTTCAATCCGAGTTGGGAAGTTCCCCTGGAGAAGGAAATGGCAACCCACTCCAGTATTCTTGCCTGGAAAATCCTATGGACAGAGGAGCCTGGCAGGCTACAGTCCACGGGGTCACAAAGAGTTGGACACGACTGAGCGACTTCACTTCACTAGGAAGTCACACTGGGGCAGGCCACCCATGAAGCAACCTGGAAATCAGGGAGAGTGGCCTGGAAAGCAATATTATCCCATACCCTGACGTGAGACCAAGAACCTGTTGGGAGCAACTTTGTGCCTCAAGGATCACAAGCAGAGAGTTCGAGTTGGTGACCTAAAAAGCAAGCACTGACTGCTCTCTAAGCGTGAAAAGAGGTGCTTGCATGAAACAGTCCCCTGGAGACTGGCTGCACCGCCTCTGCTCCTTCGTTCACTGGCTAATCCACTCATGTACAGGTGAGTGTAAGGGCTATGGGGTAAAGGACACAGGCACAAAGCTTTACAGACATGGCTCCGCTCTTCCAGAGCTTACGTTCTCCAGAGGGAGGCGGAGAAGTAAAAAGTCTGTGATACTATCCCAAGTGCTTTGGCCATAGCAGGGAAGCACACGGGGCTGTCAGATCACCTAGAAGAAGCTCCATCCCAACCGTAACACTGACAAGTCATGGGAAGCCACAAGTCATGGGAAGCCACAAGTCATGAGAAGCCTCCTAGGGTTTCACCCAGGAACAACCCCCTAAATGAAAAATCAAAGAGCAGGAATTTAGCAAGAATGTGGGCAGAAGGTGGCCAAGGTAGAGAGAGAGGGCAGTATCGGAAGGTGTTTAGACCTTGTGGCCTAAGGCACTGTTTCTCAAACCACTGGTAGTGAAGGACCAGTTTCTTAAATTGCCAATAAATTATGGACTGATAACTTTGTAAAACACGATAAAAAGGAATTACTAGCAAAATGGAATGACAAAGATTTTGAGTGCCTGATTTTCAGACCTGACAGACATAAATCTCTCTGTCAAACTGCTAGAAAAGAGGCTCAAAGCACTTATTCCCTATTTTTATACTTATTTGGCATACTTCAGGTAAGTACATGGGGTCCATGGGGTCTCAAAGAGTCAGACATGACTTAGCAACAGAACAACAATATTGTAGAATAATAGCAAATCGTCCCTGGGCCAGCAGAGAGGACACTCTGACTAGCGCTGGCATACAATATACTATATAAGCAAAGACTTGCATTTAGAGAGAGGGGTAAACATCAAGGAACTGCTGCCTGAAGCACTTTCTGGGTGGTGCTGGCATTCAGACTACTGAAAGTCAGGTCTAAAATGCACCTGACTGTACTGTAACAGTTGAATTCTCAACACTCCTAATTGTTAACACCAAGGCTAATATTCTGGTGAAGATTCCAGCAACCAGAACAGGGGTAATAGGGAAAACCTGGGAGAGGAGATGGGGAAAACTTCCCTTTCTGTCTGTTCTTCAAAGCAGCTTATTTGCTGCCATGAAAGTCTTCCTATAATAAACTTTAGTTCAATTTGATCGACTTGGTTAAAAACACAAACAAGAAATGAAACAAACCACAAAACTCTTCCCACACTTTCCCCCCTCACTTCACAGCTACCTCCTTGCACTCAGGACTCAGCTCAGAGCTGCGTCTCTGAGATGCTCCCTTTCTTCCCCCAGATGTGCTGCGTCATCTCGGTTGCTCCCAGAACACTTTCGCTCTCTGTTACAAGTAATGCCTCAGATTTGTCCCGCAGCAGGCTACAACCTTGAATTATTTTCCACTCTAAATTGCTCAAGGGGCTTCCCAGGTGGCTAAGTGGTAAAGAATATGCCTGCCAATGCAAGAGACACAAGAGAAGCGGGTTCGATCCCCGAGTGGGGAACATCCCCTAGAGTAGGAAATGTCAACAGAGGAGCCTGGCAGGCTATATAGTTCACAGGCTCGCAAAGAGTTGGGCACTATGGAAGCGACTGAACACACAGTCACGCTAAATTGTTCAAGGGCACAATAGTTGACCTGAAGTAGGTGCTCAGTAAATGATTGATGACTGAATAAATAAATGGGTCACTAAGTCTTAGAAGGAAGTCGTGTTTGATGTTAGAATAAAGAAAGAGTAGGAGTTGTCAGGCCACCAGTTTGGACAGCAAGGGTGTTCTAAATGCAGAGAACCATACGGAGCAATGGTGTGGAGATATTGGGTGACATGTCATGACTGGGGACTCCCAAATTGTTTGGTTAGAGTCAAGAAAATGTTAGCCACTTTTAATGTATATTTTGGAGAGAGGACTATGAAGCATTCAACTTACAATTAGAATCATGAGATTTTAGTTAATATATATGACAACTGAGTGAAATGCCTCTGCAGAGTTCATGTCTAACTTTAACTTGTTTTCATGGTAAACTAATTAACCATATTTTCATAATTCATTTACACATTTATTAATTCAATAATCATTCGATCATGACATCAAATCTAGTTTTGAAGCAAGCAGGATATAAATGTTTTAAAAATGTCAGCTAAAAACACCAAATTACCCTGTACTACACGATACATTTCTTCAGCAACTCAGCAGACAAACACTATTTCAGTAAGTGAGCAGGGGAAGGAATGACTTAGCCCCCCAAAGATTTAATCAAGGAAGATTTTCTGGTTATTTATTGCTACATAACAAAAAAAAATCCCAAATTTAGTGGCTTAAACTGACATTCTTGTGTGACTCTTCAGGTTGACTGTTTCCAGCTGTGCAGTTCTTGCTCAGGCTTCTGTGTGGTTGTAGACAGATGATTTCTGGGGCTGAAGTCATTACAGGCTTCTTCACTCATGTGTCTGGTGCCTGGCTGGAAGGGAGAAACAGGCTGACCCCGCTCTATGCAGCCTCTGCACCTGGCTGACTTGGTCTTCCTAACAGCATGTAGCCTCCGCAAAGGTTAAATTTTCCCCATGGCTGCCCAGGGCTCCAAAAGCAAGTGTTTTGAGACAGAAAGTGAAGGTGCCAATCTCCTAAGGCACTATGTCACTTTCGCTTTATTCTTATTATCAAAGCTGTCATAGAATTCACCCAGATTCAAAAGGAAAGGACACAGACCTAAACATTCTGGGGGAACAGAATGCCAAAAAATTGAGGCTACTTAAAAAAAAAAAAAAATCTGTCACAGAGATATTTAAGGATCTGTACAAACTTGATCCTCTCAACTGAGAGGTTGGAAACACAGCTCTTCAGGAAGAGTCTTTCCTGGACCTTCAATATGGCACTGGTGAATCAGCTGGTTACCCAGAAGTTGACTTCTAAGTGATTGTATCAGTAAAGCTTTCCCAACAAGATTAATAGGGTGGTATTGCACCGTCATTAGCTAAATCGAACGTTTGGGTATACAAGATACTTGAATTTAGGGCACAGCTATTTCTCTTGGAAACATGCCATTTTATCAATTATTCTTATCAACAGAATCACATTTAACTCATAGCAATGATGACTATGCGGGAACATCTGAGCACATGGTTGTCTCTTAGGCAAGACTCCTATGTTTATAAAAAACATGCATCACTGTATAGTTTATAATGTGAATTCAGCTGAAGACAGTTTCCCCTTTTTTCCTCATTGCCCAGAAATAACTTCCTCAAGTGTTAACATTCCTTCAGGAAGCTGAAATCCACTTTGAATGTTCTTAATCTATTCCTTGGATCATTTCCCAGTTGTTTCATTTTTAAGAAATAAAACAACTTAGCATTTCTCAATTTTCCCATCTTTCATGTGGGAGGGTTTAATTAGATGACTTATTTTAAAAGCTTTCTTGCAACTCTAAGAAGAATGAGCATTCGTTGAGTAATGTGTTTCTATGTGACAAGCCTTGAACTACAGATACATCACACAGATTATTCCATTTAATTCTCCTGAAAACCATTTTTGGAAGATATTATCATATTATTAGGGCTTCCGTGGTGGCTCAGATGGTAAAGATCTGGGTTTGATCCCTGGGTTGGGAAGATCCCCTGGAGGAGGGCATGGCAACCCACTCAAGTATTCTTGCCTGGAGAATCCCATGGACAGAGGAGCCTGGTGGGCCTGCAGTCCATGGGGTTGCAAAGAGTTGGATACAACTGAGCGACTAAGTACAGCACACAGCACTTTATTCTTCCTATTCTCCAGTCAAGGAGACAAATCTCTAGATATTAAATGGCCAATTTCTACATACATAGTCATAAAAAGACTTAGGATTCAAAATTTTATCTTCTTTTCACCAAAATCTTCTAAGTGTTGCCTTCCATTCAACATCCTATGAGCCTATGATTTGAAATTATTCAGGGACTTTGAATTATTTTCAGTGAAGCTACTTAGGGTATCAATTACTTAGGGAGTTCTATTATACATGTTCTATGTTCTTAGTACTCTGGTTTATGTTCTCTCATTTTATGCCAGAAAGATAGCCTGTGTATGGCACTTCCTCTTTATATACCTGATCATAGAAAAAAGTCTGTTAAGGAAATGATAATTATTACTGCTCTTATTAAAACAACTTACAAAAGATTCATCAATACAATTATGCTTTAAATAATTTGGTGGATGAAGCATTATAATTTCCTTTTTTCAGTTGAGCACAGATAGATTAAGAAACTTCTCCAGGTTTGTAAAGTTTATCAAGGGCAGAGCTGGAACTCAAACCCAGACCTTGGACTCTAATCCTGTGCTTTCTCACGGCTGCTGCTTGGAAGGTATAAAAGAACCACCTCCATCCTCACACGTGTACAACCCTCCTCAGACCCAAAGTCATTAATTTAGGAAACAAAGCACAAAAACTGAAAGAATGTTGACTTTGAAACACAGTCTGGCTGTGTCTCTCCCACTCTATCTGAGGTGGATAATCTAAGCCTCAGGTTTTCCTCAGCTGCCAAAATGAGCAAATGGTACCTTTCCTCCAGGTGTCTAGTGAGGGACAAGCTTCTCTCATCATGCCACGATGTCCTCTGGATCTTGGCTTCCCACAGAGAGGTGCCACTGAGCTGGAAAGTGGGGCAGGATTCTCCAGACTGAAGGGGAGCGCCTCCTCTGCTGATGCTTCTCCAGAGCTTTACCTCAGCCCTCCCACTGCAGGACACCAAGGATTAGACATGCAGGCAGTCTTGAGAGGTCCAAAGGCAGAGACACGCTGCCTGGAATGAATTTTACTTTCCATCCCAGAGACTACTCTCAGTCTAGAGCTGACAAAGCATCTAGCTTCCTTCTGGACAAATTTAGAAAAAATTAGAAGGCAAAGGAATCCAAGCTAACATCTCAATAAATTATCTTGCTATTATTCTAAATTCACATTTATTATGTTATTATGTTAAATTCACATATCCCCCCAAAACAAAAATATATATGCATGAATCAGTTCAGTTCAGTCCCTCAGTCGTATCCGACTCTTTGTGACCCCATGAATCACAGCACGCCAGACCTCCCTGTCCATCACCAACTCCCGGAGTTCACTCAAACTCATGTCCATCGAGTCTGTGATGCCATCCAGCCATCTCATCCTCTGTCGTCCCCTTCTCCTCCTGTCCCCAATCCCTCCTAGCATCAGAGTCTTTTCCAATGAGTCAGCTCTTCACTAACAGATGGGGTAAAGTAGCAGAACAAATGAAATAGCAAGAGCAAGGTCTTCTAAAAGAGTGCTGATTCCAGGCACAGACAAGCAACTTGCTTCTTATCCTCATGTGACCTCCCTGAGGAGCAAATGTGAATCCTAGGAGCATAAACGTTTCTGATCTCAGGAGAATTTGAATAGAAATCTCGGACAGCAGGAGACAGCAGAGGGAAGAAGGAGGTCCAGAGGAGTCACACTATGTGGGACAGCAAGGGGGACTCAATGGAAGCTGCAATGCTTTGAGTCTCTCGAGTTTGGGATAGCGGAGAAGGCACTGGCACCCCTCTTCAGTACTCTTGCCTGGAAAATCCCATGGATGGAGGAGCCTGGTAGGCTGCAGTCCATGGGGTCACAAAGAGTTGGACATGACTGAGCGACTTCAATTTCCCTTTTCACTTTCATGCATTGGAGAAGGAAATGGCAACCCACTCCAGTGTTCTTGCCTGGAGAATCCCAGGGACGGGGGAGCCTCTATCATTTCCCAAGGCTGGCTGGTAATGGGGCTTCCATTCCGTTTCTAGTTTTGGGGACATGTGTGTCAGCCCACGTGCACGTCTCTGCTGCGCTGTTTCCTTGTCTCTGTTGACTGCGAAATGAACATGGCAAAATTCTCACCTGAAACATAATAAAAGAAAAGAGCTTAGTCTGAGCAACCTTACAAATCTGGTTTGAAAATTAGACTTTGCCTCTCATGAACTGTGTGGCTTCAATTTCTCATCTATAAAGTAGGAGCAGTAGGAGCTTCCATGTAGGATGTTTGTAAGGTAAGTCATAGTGTAATTCGTAAATGCTTACCACATTGGATGGTTATCTTGTGTTCCAGGGAGAGAAGGAATTGAGAGGCAGCAGAGAGTGCCAGTAATTGTCTTTTTCTTTTTTTTAATTGGTTTCTTTTCAAATCAGGTTCGCCATTAGCGCTCATCTGTATTACCCACGGGTTGAAGTCATATTCATCTCTGTTTTCTGGCCAGATCTGTCAAGTGGAGTTGAGACAGCTTATGATGTTCCTGAGAAAGATGAAGCCCATTTTTTTCAAAGGTAATACCACTGAATTTCCCCTTTTTTATGAAACAATTTACTATTGATTTGGATTGAGAAGCAACAACTCAGTTCAGTCACTCAGTCGTGCCTGATTCTTTGTGACCCCATGGACTGCCCGCACCAGGCCTCCCTGTCCACCACCAACTCCCAGAGTTCACTCACACTCATGTCCATTGTGTTGTGATGCCATCCAACTGATGCTTCACCAAAGTAACTGGCTGCACACTTTCTTAAAGTTTCTTAAAACTTCAAAGTCCTAACTACTGAATCAAGGAGGATTCGTTATTGTGATTTAAAATGATACGCTGAATAATTAGAATAAAAGTCAAATAGCTAGCAATTTAACTTTTCCTTTTTTTTTTTTTTTTTGATTAGGAAACTGGAAGTAGGAAATGCTGTATTTGGGCATTCTACATATTTTAAAAATACATATTTCCCAGGATGCTCGGAAAAAAGATATAGAGACCCATATCAGTTTGTCCTTGGGTTTTTTTGTTTTTTAAAGAAATCCTCCTAATAGACATTATATTAATAGTTCAAGGGAGGCTGACAGCTTACCCTTCTCATAAACTGCACATCTTTATAGATGGGCCACTGTCTATAAATTCTAGGTGTAGACAGCTTTGATTCTCTTAGATCCAATTATGCTCCAACATTCAGCCATGCTTTGTGTATATACTGCCAAACGTCTGGTTCTTAGAAAATAATTCAGATGTTTGGTTTTGTATGCACAAAAGAGTAAGACAATTAACCCTGATAGCATTAAGGTAAATAATTGAAACCATTTGTAATAAGCAAAGAATTTTGCTAAATAATGTGCATTTATGTAGCATCACCCTGATTCATAAAGAATACTCTGCCAGGAACAGACAAGCCAGGAGCTCAGGGGTGCTGTCCAGTGGGATGTGGAAATGTGCATTACACTTCTGGCCTGTAGGACCACTTGCGCCCACCCACACTCTCTGTGCAGCTGGAGAAGTGAGCCACTAGAGAAAACTAAACCACCCTGGAGAAATGCCCAACTCAGGGGCACCTCACTTTGGAATAAAGCCCTCCATCCACTTCTTGTAAAGTGAATGTCTGGAGGAAACCCTGCCTACTGACCTCCAGAGTCTCAGGCAAACCATTTCATGGTCACTTGTTTTTGGTTGACAGGCAGTAAATACTGGGTTGCTAAGGCAGATGTGATGCTGCCCAGTTATCCCAAGGACATCTACAGCTCCTTTTGCTTCCCTAGAAAGGTGAGGAATGTCGATGCTGCTATCCATGAGGAGGAAAGCGGAAAGAGGTACTTCTTTGTTGACAATGAGTACTGGAGGTACAGACAGACCCTTGGAGATCTTACACATCAGACCTCTCCTTGGTGGAAGAAGAAAAGTGCCCTTTGAAGTTATGTTCATATTCTTCTGAGATATCCTTCTTCTGTGAATGGGTACAGCCTGGCTGAGTGTCATTTAGTCTGTGCCTGCTGTCATCACACCACATCTGTCCTTGGAAGGCAAGGGACTTGCAGGATTGAGTTCCAGAGGAGATTTTTTAAAGGGCTGGAGCCTGAGGTGAAATTTGAATCAGATTTGTTAGAGCTGATGCCTCTTTAGGTATACTCTAGGCTGTCTCAGTCTCCCACAACCCTACTGAAGCAGGAAATTTTCCAGTTAAAAGTTTCTATTATTTTAAACCAATGATGCACCCACCCACAGTTGTTTTAAGCAGCCATTGGATTTCAGTACAGTGGAAGTAAGGGTAGCACCTACCTCTCAAATTTGTTGTGAAGATTAAATGAATCAGTACGCTCAAAGCACTTAGAAGAGTGACTGAAACATGAAAAGTTGTTTGGGAATGCTAAGTGTTATTTGTTGTTATTATATTAATCACATGTTCTAATATTTCTAATCCATTTTTTTACCAGGTATGATGAAAACAGGCAGTCCATGGATGCAGGTTATCCCAAAGAGATAGCTCAAGACTTCCCTGGGATTAGTGGAAAAGTTGATGCTGTTTTCAAACATGAAGGCTATTTAATTTTTTTCATTTTGCTATCCTAAAAATCAACAACAAAACATAGGCTTTGTTATTTTGATAAGAAAATTTAAATATGTAATTTGGGCATGGAAATTACTGACTTTTCAGGAAAGCTCATGTGAAAAAACCTAATATCTCTCTCTAGCTTTTTTTTTTTTTTTTTAGGAAATTTCTATTTCTTTCAAGGATCAAGGCAGTACAAATTTGATCCTAAAACGAAGAGAATTTTAGCTTTCCTGAATGCTAACAGCTGGTTCAAGTGCTGAAATAACTGATCATTGATGATTGCAAAGGAGGTAGAAAAATATTCTCTATGCACCTAAAAATAGTCTTTATTTTCTGAGCAGCCACATTTTCAATATTTTATATATCCTTCTGAGGTCATTGAGTTAGAGACATATAAGTATGACCTTACTGTAACCCCAATCTGGATACACATTCTGTGTTAACTAAAGTATACTGCTTCATGAACTTATACAATTTAGCTTCAAGCCAGCACTAAGGAAGTTGAGGTCATGACTTATCGTTAGGTTTATATAGAATCTCTTTCTGGATTTTCAGATCCTGGCTGTTATAGGGATTCTTATCGTATCCTCCCTGAAAGAGTCTCCAGTCTCAGCAAAAGAAAAATAGCACAAAAGTATATGCCTCTGAATGATAATATCATCCTGATACATAGAGAGCTGTACTATCTCATATTAAAGAAAGTCATGTATTTACTAATTTGTAAAAGAACATAAAATTAGTTGTTGTTTAGATACACACAGAAAAAGCAAATAAGTATAAATTTTAATTTTTCCAAAGTAAATGTAATAGGTAATCAGTACTCAGATCAAGAAAAAATAATTTTACAAGCATCCCTTATGCATTTATGGTGTTCCCTTACAGAAACCCTGAGAGCTCAGTTGGTAAAGAATCTGCCTGCAATGCGGGAGACCTGGGTTCAGTCCCTGGGTTGGGAAGATCCCCTGGAGAAGGGAAAGGCTACCCACTCTAGTATTCTGGCCTGGAGAATTCCATGGACTGTATAGTCCATGGGGTCTCAAAATGTTGGACACGATTGAATGATTTTCACTTTCCCTTACAGAAACCAAACCCCCTTGACTTCTAACAGTGTAGCTTTCTTTAGCTTGCTTTTGCACTTCATATAAAAGGAATTATGCAATATAAACATATTTGTTCATGTCTTTTTTTCACTCAGTGCTAATAGCTGTGAGTTTTATCTCTATTTTTGTGTGTACTTTTTTGTTTATTTTCATTGTGTATAGTTCACCATACAGTGAATATACAGAAATTTATTTATTCAGTCCCTTCTTGAAGGAAATGTGGGTAGTTTCCAATTGGAGTCCATTAGGTACCATCCTACTCTGAGCATTCTAACACATGAGTTGCGAGTGCTTTTATGCTTTTCAGTGGAGGAAGTGCTAGATCTTAGGATATACATATGTTCAAATTTAATAGATAATACATTTTCCAAAGTGATTGTATCAATTCCTATGCTATTTTAAAGCAACCATTTTCTTAATATAGTAGCCATAGTTTCCAAGATTATATCCCTATTTTAAAATGGGATTTAGGCAAATTCACAAAGAAATTATGTAAGAAGATACAAAACTATACAAGAAGTGCAAATACTCTTCCTTCTTGTAGAATATATGTCACATGGAGTGAAGGGGAACCCTGGCCATTGACCTTTCTCATTTATTTTGATTTCAAACTATGCCTTAGATTCTGCAGGGAGCCATCAGGCCTGGTGGTTTTATGAACATCTACCAAGGTTCCTATGGGTGTTTCACATGCCTTCAGATGCAGAGTCCATCTCTAAGCACCCCCAGAGGTGGTCCTGACCATCAGTCCTGCATTTGAGGTGCTGAGTGGGCTTTTAATTTTCAACTCAAGAGGCAAAAGCAGTGGGCGCCCATGGACAGTCTTCCTGGGCTGGGACAGCCATACTAGGAGGCACTGCCTCATTTCCAGGGACTCATCTCACACACACACTGGGAGAGCCAATGGCAGGAGAGCATCCCAGCCTGGTCCTTCTAAAGGGAAGAAGCCTGAGAACACCCTCAAGAAACCCTGAATTCACCAGGGTCCTCACTTCCTTCTGAGAGTGTTCTACCCTCACCAAGTTCCTTCACTTTCCAAGCATTCACAGGATCACCACATTGCTGCTTTAGCAAGTTTAAATTTATTCTCAATCAAGCATAAATGGAAGACTGATAAATCTTTCAATTTCAAATGTTGTGTTGGAGAAGTTATTATTCAATTCAGTCCAGTCACTCAGTCATGTCCGACTCTTTGCAACCCCATGGACTGCAGCTCTTCAGGCTTCCCTGTCCATTACCAACTCCTGGAGCTTGATCAAACTCATATCCATTGAGTCGGTGATGCCATCCAACCATCTCATCTTCTCTTGTCCCCTTCTCCCCCTGCCTTCAATCTTTCTGAGTATCAGGGTCTTTTCCAGTGAGTCAGTACTTCCCATCAGGTGGCCAAAATTTTGAGCTTCAGCTTCAGCATCAGTCCTTCCAATGAATATTCAGGACTGATTTCCTTTAGGATGGACTGATTGGATCTCCTTGCAGTCCAAGGGGCTCTCAAGAGTCTTCTCCAACACCACAGTTCAAAAGCATCAATTCTTCAGCACTCAGCTTTCTTTATAGTCCAAGTCTCACATCTATACATGACTACTGGGAAAACCATAACTTTGACTAAATGGACCTTTGTCAGCAAAGTAACATCTCTGCTTTTTAACATGCTGTCATGCTGCCTAGGTTGGTCATAGATTTTCTTCCAAGGAGCAAGTGTCTTTTAATTTCACAGCTGCAGTCACCATCTGCGGTGACTGGAGCCCAAGAAAATAAAGTCTCTCACTGTTGCCAGTTTCCCCATCTGCCATGAAGTGATGGGACCAGATGCCATGATCTTTGTTTTTTGAATGTTGAATTTTAAGCCAACTTTTCACTCTCCTCTTTCACTTTCATCAAGAGGCCCTTTAGTTCCTCTTCACTTTCTGCCATAAGGGTGATGTCATTTGTGTATCTGAGGTTATTGATATTTCTCCTGGCAATCTTGATTCTGGCTTGTGCTGCAGCCAGCCCGGCATTTCTCATGATGTCCTCTGCATAGAAATTAAATAAGCAAGGTGACAAAATACAGCCTTGACATGCTTCTTTCCCAATTTTGAACCAGTCCATTGTTGAACCATGTCCGGTTCTAACTGTTGCTTCTTGATCTACATGCAGATTTCTCAGGAGGCAGGTTAGGTGGTCTGGTATTTCCATCTCTTTAAGAATTTTCCACAGTTTGTTGTGATCCACACAGTCAAAGGCTTTAGCATAGTCAATAAAGCAGAAGTAGATATATTTCTGCAATTCTCTGGCTTTTCCTATAATCCAGCAGATGTTGGCAATTTGACCTCTGGTTCCTCTGCATTTTCTAAATCCAGCTTGAACACTGGAAATTTATTGGTTCACATATTGTTGAAGCCTCACTTAGAGAATTTTGAGCATTACTTTGCTAGAGTGTGAGATGAGTGCAATTGTGTGGTAGTGTGAGCATTCTTTGGCATTGTCTTTCTTTGGGATTGGAATAAAAACTGACCTATTCCAGTCTGTGGCCACTGCTGAGTTTTCCAAATTTGCTTGTAGATTGAGTGCAGCACTTTCACCGCATCATCTTTTAGGATTTGAAATGGCTCAACCGGAATTCCATCACCTCCACTAGCTTTGTTCGTAGTGATGCTTCCTAAGGCCCGCTTAAATTCTCACTCCAGGATATCTGGCTCTAGTGATCATACCATCTTGCTTATCTGGGTCATTAAGATCTTTTTTTGTATAGTTTTTGTATAAAAATGTACTGCCATTTTATATAAATGTATCAACATTTTAGGAATTGGTGAACAAAAATGGACTGGAATAGGCAAATTTAATTCTGATGACCATTATATCTACTACTCTGGGCAAGAATCCCTTAGAATAAATGGAGTAGCCCTCATAGTCAACAAAAGAGTCCAAAATGCAGTACTAGGTTGCAATCTCAAAAATGACAGAATGATCTCTGCACATTTCCAAGGAAACAATTCAATATCACAGTAATCCAAGTCTATGCCCCAACCACCAATGCCAAAGAAGCCGAAGCTGAATGGCTTTCTGAAGACCTACAATACCTTCTAGAACTAATACCACCAAAATATGTCCTTTTCATCATAGGGGACTGGAATCTAAAGTAGGAAGAGATATCTGGAGTATCAGGCAAATTTGGCTTTGGAGTACAAAATGAAGCACAGCAAAGGCTAACAGAGTTTTGCCAAGAGAACACACTGGTCATAGCAAACACCCTCTTCCAACAACACAAGAGAAGGCTCTACACATAGACATCACCAGATGGTCAGTACTGAAATCAGATTGATTATATTCCTTGCAGCTGAAGATGGAGAAGCTCTATCAGTTCAGTTCAGTTCAGTCGCTCAGTCGTGTCTGACTCTTTGTGACCCCATGAACTGCAGCACGCCAGGCCTCCCTGTCCATCACCATCTCCCAGAGTTCACTCAGACTCACGTCCATTGAGTCCATGATGCCATCCAGCCATCTCATCCTCAGTCGTCCCCTTCTCCTTCTGCCCACAATCCCTCCCAGCATCAGAGTCTTTTCCAGTGAGTCAACTCTTCGCATGAGGTGTCCAAAGTACTGGAGTTTCAGCTTTAGCATCATTCCTTCCAAAGAAATCCCAGGGCTGATCTTTAGAATGGACTGGTTGGATCTCCTTGCAGTCCAAGGGACTATCAAGAGTCTTCTCTAACACCACAGTTCAAATGCATCAATTCTTTGGCGCTCAGCCTTCTTCACAGTCCAACTCTCACATCCATACAAGACCACAGGAAAAACCATAGCCTTGACTAGATGGCTCTATACAATCCATAAAAACAAGACTGGGAGCTGACTGTGGCTCAGATCAGGAACTCCCTATTGCAAAATTCAGACTTAAATTAAAGAAAGTAGGGAAAACCACTAGACCATTCAGGTATGACCTAAATCAAATCCCGAACAATTATACAGTGGAAGTGACAAATAGATTTAAGAGATTATATCTGATAGAGTGCCTGAAGTACTATGGATGGAGGTTCATGACATTGTAAAGGAAGCCCTGATCAACACTATCCCCAAGAAAAATAAATGCAAAAAAGCAAAATGGTTGTCCAAGGAGGCCTTACAAATAGGTGAGAAAAGAAGAGAAGCTAAAGGCAAAGGGAAAAGAAAGGTATACCCATCGAAATGCAGAGTTCCAAAGAATAGCAAGGAGAGATAAGGAAGCCTTCCTCAGTGGTCAGTGCAAAGAAATAGAGAAAAAAAAATAGAATGGAAAAGGCTAGAGATCTTTTCAAGAAAATTAGACATACCAGGGGAACATTTCATGCAAAAATGGGCACAATAAAGGACAGAAGTGGTCTGGACCTAATAGAAGCAGAAGATATTAAGAAGAGGTGGCAAGAATACACAGAAGAACTATTCAAAAAAAAAGTTATTATTGAAAAGGTAGAGATCCAAGCAGCAATAAAGGGGATAATGAAGTGAGTTGGGTTTTTTTTAAATAAACATTCAGAGCATGAATCTTCCTAAAGTCTTCCCCAATATACCAAAAAGCAACCTCCGCTTCTATTGAGGCATGCAATGGCTCTGAGAGCATCCAAGTGGACTTCCCTTGTCTGATGGACCAGCACATTATCCTGCTGGAAAAGTATCTGCCTTGTTCTGGGAAACCTCTTCTCACCCTACTGCAGCCACTTCCTTCTATTGCAGGCTGCCTGTTGTGGTCCTGGGGCATTCAATCACTGATACTGGTTTGGGGTTACATGACAAAGACAGCCCAAAGAGAACCCTCCCTGAGATCTTTGAGCTGAAAATTGGAAAAGAAGAAGGATTGATTTGGAGAAAGGGCTCTATGTTGGAGTAATAAGCCTAGAAGTTCCCCGTAGTACCTTTATTTGGATTATATATGAAAGGTATAAAATGATACCAAGAATCCTTTGTAAGAATCCTTACAAAAATCAAGGTTCTGGCAGGAAACACATGGCACACTCATATGGGTAATTGAGACAGATTTTAGGAAAAGATGACCTGTAAAACCATGGACTGGATTAAAGGAAACCAACCAATCATAGTGAAGCAGACCTGGGTTAAATGCTTGGAGGAACCACCCCCATAAGGTCTGAAGCAGCAAGGATGAAGAATTGTCAAAGACAGAGAGTTTTAAGCTACTGCAGTAGCTAGGGCTGTGGCTGTAAAAGACAGTCCAACAAAGGCTTTGAGCTTTGGTAGAGAAATGCATCAGCTGGTAACCCATAGACTCCTGAACAAAAATGGGGGAATATATCCCTTAATGTCTCTCTGGTACTCTGTAATCTCTTGTGGTGACTCCAACTGGCCAAAAATATCTAAAAGTCAGAAGTGAGCCTGGTTGATACAGCCCATGGAGGTCAATTTTCCAACTCTCAGAACAAATGGGAAATAATCAGAATATTTGCTGCTATTGTTGTTGTTCAGTCATTAAGTCATGTCTGACTCTTTGTGACCCTATGGACCATAAACATTCCCACCAGATTCCTCTGGCCATGGGATTCTCCAGACAAGAATACTGGAGTGGGTAGCCATGCCCTTCTCCATGGCATCTTCCCAACCCAGGGATTGAACCTGTACCTCCTACATTGGCAGGCAGATTCTTTACCACTGAGCCACCAGGGAAGCCCAATCAGAATATGGCCTCTTATTATGAACTCATAAATCATGCAAAAATAAGTGGAACAGTCAACTTTATGTATTTCAAATTGAGGTTTTCCTCACCTATTTTTCATCCAGTTCTTCTTAAAATGAAAGGCTCCCACACTTTTCACAAATTCCATTGCAACAAATTTAGAGAACAACTGGATCTGGTGGAGTAATAAATATTATTCTTCTTATTGTTGTTGTTATTACTGTGCTCAAGTTCTCTGCTCAATGTGAACAATATCAACTGTGATTTCATCCAGTAATAAGGAGATTAGTGGGGAGAGCAATCAGGAAATCAGATCATTTCAACAGTGGGTTGATATCACTAATTACAATGGCAGTAAGTGGACAGAGAATGGATGCAGTTTTGGGGATGGGTGGGGAGTGTTTTGAGGAAAGAGAATCAAAGATAGCTTCCTGAAGATGGTGGTTGTTTTTGCTGTTTAGCTGCTAAGTCATGTCCAACTCTGCAACCCCCTGGACTGCAGCATACCAGGCTTCCCTGTTCTTCACTGTTTCTTGGAGTTTGCTCAGATTCATGTCCACTGAGCTGCTGATGCCATCCAACCATCTCATTCTTTGTCATCCCCTTCTCCTGACCTCAATATTTCCCATCCTCAAGGTCTTTTGCAATGAGTTGGCTCTTCACCTCAGGTGGCCAAAGTACTGGAGATTCAGCATGAGTCCTTCCAATGAATATTCTGGGTTGATTTCCTGTAAGATTGACCTCCTTGCTTGTCCAAGGGGCTCTCAAGATTCTTCTCCAGCAACACAGTTAGAAAGCACCAATTGTTCAGCACTCAGCCTTCTTTGTGATCCAAGGAAGTAAAAAACTGCATTCAAATGGCAGACTTTTTTCACTTGCTACTCCTGTCCCTTGGCAAAGTCAGTTTATCTCTGATATGGTCAAGTGAGATGATTCACATACACTGTATAGTTTTGTGGGAAAACACATGAACTTGGATCTCAATATGTGATCAAAGCATATTATTGAGGTGATGACTATGTCTAGGTTGTTCAAGGTCTCATGGGACATCAAGGGCATATCCATTTTCAACAGAAGTCTACTCTTCCTGCCAGGAGACTGTTAATGCTCTTTTCCTGAAGATTTAGGACTCAGAAAAGAGTTGATCCCACAGGACACGTTGGCCAGAGAGTAGACACAATGATAAGAGAACTAGAAATCACTAAACCCACTCTAGGTTTTAGAAAGCAGACTGAGAAAATCTGCTTTTGATAATAAGGACTTTGAATAAAAAGATGACGTTTCAACACAAACCAGGTGGTAGGGGGTGGAAACAAAGGTGGATATGTGGCTCAGAATGTAGGGAGGAGAGTATAGAGACTCTTTCCTCAGTCCCTTTAGAGAAAGGCTGTCTCCACTCCCTTAGTGAGGAAAACCAGAGACTGCTTACCATCACCTACTCTGCATCCTTGTAATTTGTGGAATAAATGTTTTTTTTCTTTCAGTAAATTGTTTGGTCTTACAACTATTCCCAACACTGTTTAACTATTTTCATACAGTTCTGGACCTATGCCTGATTTAAAGTTGTGAGTCTTGTACCCCAGGCATTCATCTTAAAAAAACATTCTGGGTAAATTTCAAGCTATATTATGCAAACATAGGTTTATGCTACTGTCCTCTGCAAACTTTAATGTTTATTTCTGCTCAACACCACTTGCAAGTTCAGCTTTCTTTCTGCTGGGTTTGTGAATAGGAGCCTCAGGATTTCTAGATGAGAAACACAATTTTATTATTAATAAAATCTCAATATCCTTGTCAGTCACCGAGTTGCTTGCTTATCGGTAGGGTGCATGACAGATAATATCACAGTTCTGAGATTGGGATCTATCTCTGGTTTTTCAAACCCACTTAATCTTAAAGAATTATACATTAAGAGAAGCATTGAATTTTTGTTATGTTTGTCAGTCAACCTCTGTTTGTCATATTGCTGAACATATTGTGGTTAACTTCTTTTGAGTTTTTTTCCTCTAAGGTGTCTATGATATCACTGTGATATCAAAGATATAATGATATCATTCCTGGGCCAGGAAGATTTGCTGGAGAAAGGATAGGCTACCCACTCCAGTGTTCTTGGGCTTCCCTTGTGGCTCAGCTGGTAAAGAATCTGCCTGCACTGTGGGAGACCTGGGTTTGATCCTTGGGTTGGGAAGATCCCCTGGAGAAGGGGAAGGTTACCCACTCTGGTATTCTGACCTGAGAATTCCATGAGCTGTATAGTCCATGGATTCACAAAGAGTCAAACACAATTGAGTGACTTTAACTTTCACTTTTCCAGGTATCATATCATCAATCCTAGTCCCATCTCACTAGATTATGATAATTATGCTGGCAAATTCAAATATTCCAAGAGCACAAAAGTTCCTACCTGGTAGTATTCTGACAATGGATTAAAAAAGAAGAGTTTAGTCAAATATATAACAGTATCTTCCCATGGGTGGGCATACCAACCACAATGCAGTAACTCCCATGCATATTGTGACCTCTGCAACCAGTATGTGCATGTAATTGGGAGGAGGCAAAATGTTTAGGCAAACACCGCAATGAATGTTGAATGCACTGTGAGGCAATACCCCTAAATCTAAAAAGGAGATGGCCAAGTTAGTTGGTTTATTATGGAGATTCAGAGGAAAATGTTTGGTTTTTCTTGGCTTTATTTCATTGTGCCGCAATAATTTTCTCAAGACTCATCCCTTGGATAAATTCAAGTCCTCTTAAAATGATCTAACTCTGTCTATTGAATCATAGTCACAATTATTTTGCTTTCCAAGAACCGAAACAACTGAGAATTTCGAAGTCTCAGTTTCCTCATTTTGATGTGAAGAGGATTTAATTAGATATTTCAAGATACCTTTAAAATCTTAGAAGAACCAGTATTCTTGAAACACTATGGAACAAACATTGAAGTAGATGTACAGAGTATACATTATTTTACTTATTTTTCCCAAAAGCCATTTTAGAGGAATTTTGAAACTGAGCAGGATGCCATGTACCTTCTGGGTACATGTCGTTTCTCTGAACCACCACCCAACAACACACACATTTTTTTGTTTGTAGGAAATAGGTTTCATTCAACTTCCTTGACCTTCCCTGAATTTCAAAGGATGGGTTCAAACAGTTCCTAAGTCAGGCAAGGGGATCTGATCCCATCACTTTAAGGCAAATAGAAGAGGGAAGAGCAGAAGCAGTGATAAATTTTATTTTGGGGTTTCAAAATCACTGTGGACAGTAACTGCAACCATGAAATTAAATGATCCTTACTCCTTAGAAAGAAAGTTATGACAAACCTAGACAGCATATTAAAAAGTAAAGACATCAGTTTGCCAACAAAAGTTTATAGAGTCAAAGCTGTGGTTTTTCCAGTAGTCATGTACAGATGTGATAGTTGGATCAGAAAGAAGGTTGAGCGCTGAAGAACTGATGCTTTTGAATTGCGGTGCTGAAGAAGACTCTTGAGAGTCTCTTGGACAGCAAAAAGATCATACCAGTCAATCCTAAAGGAAATCAACCCTGAGTATTCATTGGAAGGACTGATGCTAAGCTAAAGCTCCAAAATTTTGGCCACTTCAAACGAAGAGTTGCCTCATTAGAAAAAATCCCGATGGAAAGACTGAGGACAGGAGGAGATGTCCTCAGATAGAGGATGAGATGGTTGAATGGTATCTCCAACTCAATGGACTTGAGTTTGAGCAAACTCTGGGAGACAACCAAGAAGAGGGAAGCTTAGCATGCTGCAGCCCATGGGGTTACAAGGAGCTGAACAGGGCTTAGAGACTAAACAACAATAATAAAAATCAGGGAAGGGAGAGGGTGCAGAAACAAGGGAGGAGCAGTCAAGAAACAATAGTGCAGTGATGGGCAGGGTCCTGGTTCCTCTCCAAGGAATACACATAACAATACCTTTGAAACTTCTGCAGAAACTACAGTCCCCACCCAGATGGAGGATGGTGACTTCAGGCTGAGCACAAGATTCCTGGAATCCACAGTGGAAGATACTGAAGACTCTGACCCAGTCCCCAAATGATTCTTCCTTTAAAAACTTTCATGGTCAACAGAATTTTTAGAGTTGGCTTTCGGACCCAAGTTCACCTTTGCCTGGTTGCCAGCCTCCTGAATAAAGCAATCTTTCCCTTCCGACAAATACTTGCCTCTCAGACATTGACTTTCAAGTGGCAAATAGCTGAACCTGAGTTCAGTTATAATAATATTATTATTATTCCAAGTCTCTAGTCAAGAAACTGAACTACACACCTAATATTAAGGTCAAATTTCAAATCTCTGTCTGCCTCATGTTGCTGTTGTTATTCAGAGCTGCCAACAGCCCATGATTTTGAAATTATACACCATTTGTTAGGTCTTATATTTTTAGTAGCTTCATTTTAACAGGAGAGTGCATAATTTCCTCAGTTCAGTCTTGTGCAACAAAGATTTAAAACAGTAGGCCAGTGTAACAGTTCATCTCAGAGCTTTATTTGGCAAAACCCCGGAAGGCATGAGAGTGGGCCTACCCCAAAGGAGAGGCCTCAGCCCCTCCTGGCTCTCTTTTTATACTTTTTGTCTCCTCTCCACCTCCCAGAGCCTGCCCTGTGCAAATTAGGGCTAGCACCCCATCATCAATCAGGAAGAGGATGTATTTGTTTCACCTGAGGTTCTTACTTTGTGGATTTCTCCTTTGTTCCTTTTTCACAGGCCTTCCCCCTTTCTTTGTCAGTCATTTAACCACCACCATTTTGGACTCCTTTTTCTAGTCTAACTACCTGACAATTTATATTCACTACTTCAGAGCAAGAAGAAGAGAAAAAGGAATTTTATTTGAAGCAAACTGAGGATTATAACCCAGAGCGCAGACTCTCTGAGAACTGTTCTGCCTGTTAGAAGTTAAAGGGAGAGTCATGTACATTTTTGAGGCAAAGAATCATCCATCAAAATGACATACTGATAATTTTACATAAAGTTCACCAAGGATACACAGGCAAGGTAAGCACATGCAAAGTGAACAGCGAGTCACTTTGATCTCTTGTAGGGTTGGGAAAGAAAGCTGTCCTTTTAAGAAGTTACATTGCTAGTTCTGCAGAGAAGAAGCCAGTGCTGACTCTATGTTGGAAACTGTTTGACTTGCTTTAATTTGATTTTGTTATTATAATCATACATAATAGCCTGCCTCAGAGGACCCTGCCCCCGTGCCCTGTGCCCGACTGTAAACGAAAGTACCTTTGTTCAGCTCGTAGAGAGAGAATCTGACTCTGCCTACCTGTGAACAGCCACAACAAAAAGAAGAGATGAGCACACCCTTTCCAAAGGCTTGCCATTCCTGGAGATGTTTTGCGAGATGGGGGACACTTTCATTTTGCTTCCCCACTGCCTCTCCCTCTCTGTTCTGCCTTTTGACTCAGTTCCACCTCGCTTCTCTCTCTCTGACTGTATAAAAGGACCTGACATCCAGATCCTGACAAGATGGCTGCCCTGAAACATGAGTTTGCCATCTCCTTGGTCACCCAGCTTTCAGAATAAAATCATATTCCTTGCCTCAACACCTCGTCTCTTGGATTCATTGGCCTGTCATGTGGTAAGCAGGATGAGCTTGGGCTCGGTAACACTAGTTGCATCAGAAGGAAGGGAACAAAATGGTTTTTATGGTCAAACAGGCACTCCCATCTTTGAGAAATTCTGGCTAATGTGAAATGCCAATGTACACTGCACACTAGTGTGAATGAGAAAAGGCCCAAATGGACACACAGAAATTTATGTTTAAACTTTCTTGATGTGCCTTAAAATATAGATTTTATTTGATCAGCTTGGTTCATATTCCTTACTTTAGCACAAGAAGATATTAACCATGAACCAAGGAAATGGTTTACATTTCCCTAAGTATCTTTTAAAATTTTTTTTTATTTTTAATCAGAGGATAATTGTTTTACTTGTTTACCTATTATTACCATATAACACCTGATCACAGGGAACTTTTTAAATGTCAGGTAAATAATAAAATGCTGTTGTATAGTACAAATTGCAATTTTTAAAAAATGTCTGTAATGGTACATTTATAATAATTATGTCTTTTTTACAATTGAACATCAGATAGGTTAAGGAACTTCCCTATGTTTGCAGAGTTTACAAGTGATGGAGCTGTAACTCAGTCTAGGCCCTTTGACTCTAATCTTGTGCTTTTTAAAACTCATTGCTTAGATCACGTGAAATAAAAGTAAATATAGTGTCTCCACCTCCAGTTCCTAGCACAGAGTTCCTAAAACTCTTCTAGTTTCCTAAGTGATAAGAGCATTAGAAGTGTCTTTTGACCTAGTGTTTGTTCTTTGACCCCAGAGTTCCTTCCTTGGGGATAGCCTTGTCTTTTGTTCTAATGAGGCAAGTTTTGATGGACTCTAGCACTGATCACCAAAAACATGAAGCTGTAACTAGAAAGCCTGGAGTTCCAGCCCCACCCTCATTCTCCAAAGAGGGGAGAAAAGCTAGAAATGAAGTCAATGATTGATCATGCCTACATGATAAAGCCTCCATAAAGCTCCCCAACGTGTGGGGTGAGACGAGCTTCCAGAATAGTGAACACACACACTTATGGAGACGATGACACACTCCAGTTCCAGGGAATAGAGCTCCTGCACCTGGGAATCTCTCAGACCTGGCCCTATGTATTTCTTCATCTGGTGGCTCACCTGTATCCTTTATCAAGTTCTTCATTTTGTAGTGCACTGGTAAACGTAAAGCTTCCCTGAATTCTCTGACCTCTTCTAGTAAAAAGTCAAATTTAAGAGTGAGAGGTCAATGGGAACTTCTGACTTGAGGCCAAGTCAGACTGACGTCATGAGCAACATGAGGGCCTACTCCTTGCAAGCTGGCATTGGAAACAGGGGGCAGTCTCAAGGAGCTGAACTCTTGACCTGTGGAATCTGGTGCTCTCTCCAGGTGGACAGAGTCACAACTGAGCTACTTTATAGGACACCCAGCTGGGGTGACAGAGAAATGCTTAGTGTGAAGCCCTGCCCTGCCCCCACACCTGGTGTCTGAAGGGCTGTGAATGTGAAACTGTGTAACTCAGATTGAGACTCAAACCCAACCAAAACCTAGATTGAGACTTGAACCCATGATCTTTTGAAAGCACAGAACTGGACTCAGGAGCTTCCCAGGTCATGCTAGTGGTAAAGAACTCACCTGCCAATGCACAAAATGCAAGAGAGGCAGGTTCTATCCCTGGGTCAGAAAAATCCCCTGGAGTAGGAAACGGCAACCCACTCCAATATTCATGCCTGGTAAGTTCCATGGACAGCAGAGCCTGGTGCACTATAGTCCATGAGGTCGCAGAGTCAGACAAGACTGAGCAACTGAACACACACACACACACACACACACACACACACCTGGTCTCAAGACTTAATGAAGCTCAGGTTCTTGATGTTTCATTGCAAAAGGAATTCAGTAAGAGACAAAGTGATAGGTAAGAAGTGGCTTGATTTGGAGAAAAAGCACACTCTAAAGACAAAGTGTAGGCCATCTCAGAAGGCAAGAGCAGCACCAGGGTGTGAAGTTGTCAGTTTCTGTGGGGGTGGGTAACTTCACAGGTTCAAGAGTAGGAGGATTATTCTAGCTATTTTAGGGAAGGGGGAGATGTTCAAGAACTGGGCCACCTGCCACTTTGGGGACTTTATGGTCAGCCTTGGAATTGTCACGGCACTTGTGGGTGTGTCATTTAGCTGCAGATGTGCTACGGTGAACGTGTACTGAGGCTCAAGATCTAGAGGAAGTTAACTCGTCCACCATCCTCGATCTATTTGGTTCTAATCTGTTTGCCACATCCTTGAGCTACATGGGTGTTGTGCCCTGACCCATCTCTCCCGTTTCTATAGCAATATTGCCTGGGAAATCCCATGGACAGAGGAGCCTGGCAGGCTACAGTCCATGGTGTCAAAAAATAGTTGGACACGACTTAGTTACTAAACAACAAAGCAACAATAAGAATAAAGCAGAAACAGGGGAAAGGCAGTTTTCCTAAAAAGAATGTAAAAGAGAACCATCCGCAAACATGTCAACTGGAAAAAAAACATATAACTTAAAGGTTGCAAGTTATGTTTTATTCTGGGACCTTACTGAGGACTCAAGTCCAGAAGGTGGCCTCTCAGGTAGCTCTGAAGAACTGTTGCAATGAAGTAAGGGAGTAGCCGGGATACACAGGAGTTTTTGCTGGGGAAAAAAAATGTAGTTAAACATCAAAAGACTTCGGTGAATCACAAGAAACAGAGTTCCCAAGTTAACAATCTTAGACTTTTCTATATATGGAAAGATGCAAGTGTGTGGACTCATTGAACTTGTTCATTCGCTGCACATCTTCATTACCTGGGCCAATATCCTGTGTTTCCCCATCCTGAACGTCCCTCAGGCTGTACCACCAAGAGTGGCTGCAGTGGTTGATGGCTTGATGGCTGGTAACATTTGTTGCTTGCTGAAATGACAGGCAACATATTTTTTTTTGGTCCACTCAAATGTTCCAAAGTCATTACTTTGGGGGAATAAAGCATGCATACCAGAAAGAATATTGATTTTTATAGAACTGATCCTGAGTTTAAAACAACCTGTGTCATCCTGCCCTACCACTGGGAGGATAATGTAACTTCCCATTTTTCCTCACCTGTCACAGAGCTCAAATGGTGCCTGCTTGCAGAGGTTTTGTGAGGCCTGGCCTCCCCTATCACACAGCAGATGTTCTCCAGGACCTTGACTCCCACATGGTATGGCCAGCGAACTAAGAAGGGGAGCGGGACTCCTGATCCCCAACGCTGTCCTTTCTCTAGGCCAAAGGATGCTCTTCCTCCTCTGATGCTCCCTCCAAAGTGTTGCCTAAACCCTCCCCTGCCAGACTAGAGCACTAGATCCTCCAGTGGTGCTGGTTTAAGCCACTAAGCTTGTGACAACTTGTTATGCAGCAGCAGCTAGCTAACAAGCCTGGAGAAACTGCCCAAAAAGCACTGACTTGCATATTCATTATTATTTGTTTCTGTTATGTCTTATAAATATTTTTGGTGATGTATGCCCACCTAAAAAACAATTTCTCTATAATAAGTAGAGTGACTTCTGGCTTCTTAAAAGATATGTGCCTTATAACATATAAAATCAATCTTTCTAAGGAACTTAGAAGCCCATAGTAACACATTCCTGATTGCAATCATTCTGTGAGATACTAAATTTCCCGCAACTACAGTCAGAGTCCGATTATTTTTGGAACCCCAACACACAACATAGTGCTTCCCATATGACATAGTCTTACAAATATGGTTTACTAAATCAGTCAGGAAAGTCTATGTTTGTTTATTTTATCTATACAAACAAAAATTCAGAGGCTCTATTAACCAACTTGATCTTGTCCCTATATTTTATAGCACCTAGATATTTACAACACCACTGAGAGCTCACCATGATTCCTTGAGATTAAACATTTCTGCACTGATATTGACTAGGTCTTTCCCCCAGTTATTTCAAACAATTCTACTTTAATGATCACCAGTGTAAACTAATTGTTGTCAAGCCTATACCAAATATCTCCTAGCTTTCTTATTGTGTGAATCTTTATTAAACCACAATCATGGTTTCCTGAATTCACAAGAGCCCCCTTTCCTATCACTGTGGCTACTGAATGAGGCAGGAAATCCTGTCTGGAAGCACCAGAAGAACTGAGGGGACAGCCCCTCCACTCACAGCACACATACTCTCTCACCTTGGCTGGGAAAATGGCCTGGATGCCACCTGTTCTAGAAAATACCTCTCTTGATATCTGTTGCCTCTGCAAACACCATGCATACTCTGTAGGAGAAAAAAAACAGACCTGATTTTTCCTAAGAAATTCATTCACTTCCCCTTTTATGCTTCCTTTCATATAATCTTCTGTAGAGATGAGGACGTTGTGGTTAAACACTGAATTGACAGGAAGCATAATGAATTCTTACCTATGACACATTGGAAGTCCACATGAGCACAAGTCATGCTGGGGCCACTGGTTTGAGAGCAGAGATTTGTAAAACCCATGGAACTCTGTGAAATCAAATGGACTTAAAGGAAAGAGAAAAGATACCTACTAAAGAGGAGGGACTGCCAGAATATAGCGTGAAGGCTCCCTCCACCTTGCCTGTCAAGTTCACTGCCTCAGAGAAGGACATTGGATCGCTGAGAAGGGAGGAGAAACACTCAGGCTTTCCTCAAAGGGTGGAAAGCAAACCACTGTGGCCACTAATGCTTGTATGTAATACAGGGATGACACTGAATGTGAAACAAAATACTAACCATGTTTCCATGGATATTGTTGGTTAGAATGAGGCTGTGTTTTCAAGCAATTGTATTAAAAAAAAAAAAAAGATTAAAAAAGGGTATGTAGATCTGACAAACCTCCAAGAGGAGGAAATGAATGTCAACACAGGTAAAAACCACTGAGCCAAGCTAACTCTACCATCTCCCCTTCCCCTAGTCTTCCAGGGGAACCAGTGTCTGTCTTCTGTGTAATTGTAGCACTTTATACAAGTCTCTTATAGCATAAACTCAAAGTACCATGGAGAATTTACTGACGCATTTTCCTCTCTCCACCATAAGTGACTGGAATACTGAAGATATTAAGTAGATATCTGTTGAATAGATGAATGTGTATGTGAATGGATAATTAAATGCAGTCTATCCCCGTGGATCAAATGTGTTCAAGCATCTATGGGGAAAGTGCAGTTAAAAGTAGTAACACAGGAAAATCTGACAACACTGCCACACATGACCTGGGCTGTTCCCGTGGATTGCTTCACTCTGGCAACATTGGCTCTTTGTGTACCCCAGGCACACCCACCCTGGTGACACCCAGCCAGAAGGACCTCAATACCACCCAGACCATCTGTGGTAAGCACAAAGAAAAACGCCGGGCACAGTGACTGCTGTTTATATGCTTTTCAAATAAATAGCTATTCACTGTGTTTTCCTAAGACAGAGCCTTCAGGCAAAGATTTTTTATCAACATAATATACCAGTTTAACCTTACATCAGAACCTTTATTTATTTCTTAGGGATCTTCCAAAAATCCCATCCAGCCACAAGAACCACTAGTACCACAAGTCTGGGATAGCAAGTTAACACCTGGTGCTGTAACCAAAATTCTTGGAGAATTCTCCTTCTTTAAAAACAGGCATAGGGTCTTCCCTGGTGGCTCAATGGTAAAGAAGCTGCCTCGCAACACAGGAGACATGGGTTTGATCCTCGACCAAGGAAGATCCCACATGCCGTAGGGCAGCTAAGCCCGTGAGCCACACTATTGAGCCTACGCTCTATAGCCCAGGAGCTGCAACAGCCCGTGTGCCCCAGGGCCCCTGCTCTGTGACAAGAGAAACCCCCTTAAAGAGAAGACCAAGCACCATGGGAGAGGATCCCCACTCACTGCAACCAGAGAAAAGCCCACAGCACAGCCAGAAAAACACAAACAAAATTATCTAAAAAATGAAAACAGGTATAAAGAAGTCAACACTAATACTGACATATTTTTAAGTTGTTCCGACATTTCATTAAATGTTTTTTGTCACTCTAGTAATGTAGTTTTTATATTTAATTTTCATAATAGTGCATTTACCTTAAATGCTCTATTCTTCAAAAAATTTTTGTCACAGATAGGCCATTAAATCCTTTAAAAAATGCATGAAGTAAAAGATATAATAAGAGCGTCACTCAACTATTACCACACGTACAAATATTAATATGTAGAGTTAGGCAGACAGGATTTATGTCATTAAAGACCACAGGCTTGTTAGTAAAGGAGCCAGAAATGATTTTCCAATTCCTTTCACTACTTCCCTGTCTAGGATGATAAACATGTTAGTGAGTTAGAGTAAATAGGTTGTTCTGCATAGCTGCTTAAATCAGATCTCTACACTGTGCGAAGGGCAATGTAACCTGGAACCCTGACAGGGAGGGCGTCATTTCTGTATCTCCCCTTCCAACCTGGAGAGGACACCTATCCCAAAGCCTATGATCCTGACAGGCTTCTGTTTTCCCATACAGAAGGGAAGGAGACTCCCCCTGAGTTCACGAGGACACCCCTTCAGGCAGGTAAGGGCAGGTACACATCATGCATTCCTCCAGAGAGGAGCAGGCATGTCAGAGCTCCTGAAGTGTGTGGGCTCAAAAATGCTGAGGTTTGCTTCACACCTGGGGGTCTGGCCTCCTCTCCAGACCAAACTGATGCCTTGAAGGATAGGGAAGCAGATTATGCTTTCTCATAGTTTTGGTCCTCCAAAAGATGAGAAATACTAGGAATTTGAAGGGAGTCAGAAAGACTCCCTGATCCTATAAAATGTTTGGTTATTTTTACTATCACGTATCAGTACCTACACAAGAAAGAAATGCAAAACAATGATGGATATGGCTACAGTATATTTTCATTTGTCTTGGTAAATATAGATATGCATGGATCAATACAAGAAGATGCTTTTCTTTCCTCCTTCCCGTTTTTCTCCCTTTCCCCCAATCTCCATCCCTTTCTTATTTCCTTTCTTCCTCACCTTCTGTTTCAATGGCAAGCTCTTAGGATGTCAGGAAAATCCTCTCTAAAGCAATTCTGTGAAGGAAAATTTCCATTTGGCAGGAAGAGTTCAGGTAGAGTTGGAATCTGGCAGTAAAGGAATCACTCAGAATTCCCTGTGACCTTGACATTTATCCTTGAGGGAACTGAAACATGGATGTGATCACAGATTTGCACAAGGTCCTTAGCCCCTTGGGAGGAGGTTGAAGCAGGGACTGACATGAGAATTAGGAAGCACGTAGTTGGTCTGGAGGAAATCCCATGAGGCATGGCCAAGGAGTAAGGAACTGAAATAAGTGAGCAGAGACAACAGGGCTGTGCCTGTGAGCGATTACCGCTCTGGCCAGCAGGGGCCCAGTCCCACTGCAGACCCTTGAAGTCCTCACAGAGTGCCCTTCAGAGCTGTCCCACAGAAGGGCAGGGGACCTGGGGTACCTCCCACCCACATTTCCCCTCGTTTGAGGAGGTCCTGAAGCTGTCACTAGACAGCGCCTTGACAGACACCGCCCTGGCCCAGCCTGCCCCTGGGCTGCAGAGAGCTCGAGGCTGAGGGGGATGATGGGGACCACCTGTCAAAGCTGCACTTCTGGTGGTGGGCCCAGCAATGTGGGCATCAGGAGGGTCTGCTCCAGAGACGGACAAGGAGGGTGCTTTCCACGCATCAGCCTTTGTAGGATCCTTTTTACTTCCCAAGGCTGGCTGGCTATGGGGCTTCCATTCTGTTTCTGTAGTTTTGGGAACACACGTGTCAGCCCACATGGAAGTCTCTGCTGTGCTTTTACTCCAGTATCCATGACTGTGAAATGAACACAACCAAACTCCCAGCTGAAAGATCATAATAAAGAGTTTAGTCTGAGCAGCTGTTGCCTCTTACTAGCTTTAGACATCTCTAGCCTCCAGGGGTCAACCTGCCCTGGATTCTCATCCACTTCCATGTAGAACTTTTGTAGACAGGATATAAGGCAGGTAAAGGACTTATGTTTGAAGTGGTTACTTTTGTGAACATTAAGCTTGTGTTCCAGAGATAAGAACATCTGTAAATCAGCCAGATTAAGGGAAGCTAGATACAATCTGTTATTTTCTTTTAATATACACACAGATAGATGTCTTCCACAAAATAGTTGACCTAAAATTTATTCCTGACTTCTAGACAGTACTATTAAATAGAGTTGAGATTGCTTACAAAGTTGTTAAAAGAGATACATCTTATTTTTTAAAGGTAAAGCTTCTGAGTTTTTTGTCAATATTTTTGTGACTTAGATGTTTCATTAGTTTTTTAGTTGAAAATTAAGGGGGTACTGGATACTTTTTAAGCTGTGGATTTCTCTTAAAAGCTAAGAGTTTCACCTACCAAGTCGGTGACTCCATGATGGTGATTAAAATTCATGGAGTCTGTTTCTCAAAAATTTTGGTTACATATTATATGACTGCAATCATAGCTTTTCTTACGGACTGATTGTAATACTAGAATGAAGAAGCTTTGCTCTCAGCACAAACTGCAAATGTATTTTAAACACATTCCACATTACTGGATGTGTTCAATTATATATATTGTATATGTAATACATAAGTAAACTTGGTCTGGGTCAGTATATACAAATATATCAATATAAATATTGATTATGTTAATAATATATAAAATGAAAACTTGGCTGGGTCAGTATCTATATATCATATGTATAGATAGATAAAGATCTCTAAATCAATAAATAGACATACAGACATAGATATAGATACTGACTCAGATAAAATTTATATATATTTATAACTTATTATACATATGTGTATTCCATTTCTTGCAAATGTGGTCTGAGTTAATATATATATTTATATATAAGTATGGAGACTTGTCTTGGGTAAGTATACGTATTTAGGTATTTTTATCTATTTGTGTAAAAAATAAAAACAATAAAAATATAGCGAGAATGAGAGAAGAAAAGAAAGTGAAAGAGAGTGAAACCAACTCAGGACACATTTGCAAAAAATATTAATAGAACACATACCTAGATTATATGTATCAATATCTCTAATTCTATATTTACCTACCAACCTATGTCAAGTTTCCATATCTATAGGAATATCTGTATACTACTAAATCTATTAATATATCGACTCAGGCCACACTTACAGGAAGTGGTGTATATACATATATATATATGGAAACTTGGTCTGCCAGTCTATATATCTGTATACTACTAAATCTATTAATATATC
Organism: Capricornis sumatraensis; assembly: GCF_032405125.1. Taxonomy (NCBI): domain Eukaryota; kingdom Metazoa; phylum Chordata; class Mammalia; order Artiodactyla; family Bovidae; genus Capricornis; species Capricornis sumatraensis. Next base: position 7,986,004 of record NC_091084.1, read on the forward strand.
GACTCAGGCCACACTTACAGGAAGTGGTGTATATACATATACATACATATATATATATGTATATATGGAAACTTGGTCTGCCAGTCTATATATCTGTATCTATAGATCTGTATGCAGATATCTCTATATAGATATAGATGTCACATTTGTAAGAAATGGAACACAAATACCTGTTCTTTGGTGTTCTGAGCCAGTCCATAAATATGCATCACCATTTTAAGGGAGGTGTAGAGTGACTCCCCCACCCACTGCCCACGTGATAGATGAGCTACAGTGAAATGATGGACGAAATGCTTGGATTTTGCCATATCGGTCATTCTAATGACTAACTCTGTGTTCATTATGATAATGTTAAGCTCTTCAAAAACATTCAGGAATTTGGCTTTTACATGCACAAAATATAAATACACTTTAACATGAATGATTTAATTAGTTTAAGGAAAGAATCTTGGAAAATATCAATTTAAAGTATATATCTTGAAAATAAGGATGTATATAGGTGAAGTTTTTGTGAGGTGGTAATGTGTATTTGTGCAGGGATACTCTGCCTCCATGATGTAAGATAAATTACTTTTCTGGGGTAACTAAATGAACAAATAATGAGTTTTTCGCCTGGACCCAGCTGAGTCAAGAGCTGAGCTGCCTTCCAATCAGATGTAGAAGTGTACATTACCTGTCCACATTTGCAAGACCGCTTGTGCCAACCCACACTGCCTGTGCAGCTGGAGAAGTAAGCCGGTCATATTAGGGATGAATGTTCCACTCAAGTGCACCTCACTTTGGATAAAGCCCTCCATCGATTTCTCATCTGGGGGAAACCCTGGCTACTGTCTTCTAGCTTGCGTGCTCAGTCGTGTCCAACTCTTTGCAACCCCATGGACTACAGCCCACCAGGCTCCTCTGTCATGTAATTTTCCAGGCAAGAATATTGGAGTGGGTTGTTATTTCCTACCCCAGGGGATCTTCCCAACCTAGGGATTGAACCCGCATCTCTTGCATTTGCAGGCGGATTCTTTACCACTGAGCCTAATCTGTCTTCCAGAATCCCAGGCAAATTGCTTTCATAGCCAAGTTTTTAACTGACAGACAGTAAATTCTGACTCTTTAAGGGAGATCAGGTGCTGCCCAGTTACCCTAAGGACATCTACAGCTCCTTTGGCTTCTCTGGAAGGGTGATGAGGTAAATCAATGCTCCCGTCCATGAGGAGGAAATTGGAAAGATGTACTTCTTTGTTGACAATGAGTATTGGAGGTAAAGAGAGACCCTTGGAGATCTTAGCACATCAAATCCCTCCTTAGTGGAAAGAAAGTTGCCTTTTAAAATAAACCACCACAATATTGTAAAGTAATTAGCCTCCAATTAAAATTTTAAAAATAAATAAAATTACTCTAAAATTGGGATAAAGCTCCATCCTCTTCTGTGAATGGACACAGCCAAGCTGAGTGTCATTTAGTCCCCTAAATGAACCTATGCCTCTTTAGGTATGGTCTAGGCTGTCTCAGTCTCCTACAATCCTGTTAAACCAGGACACTTTCCAGTAAAAATTCCCTATTATGTATACCAGTGATGAACCCACCCACAGTTGTTTTAAGCAGCCATTGGATTTCAGTACAGTGGACATAAAGGTGGCACCTACCTTTCAGATTTGTTGAGAAGATGAAATGAATCAAGTGTGCAAAGCACTTAGAACAGTGATTGGCACCTGGAAAGTTCTTTCTGAAGGCTACGTGTTATTTGTTATTATATTAATCAAACACTCTGATATTTTTAATCTAATTTTTACCAGTTCATGGATGCAGATTATCCCAAAGAGATAACTCAAGATAACTCATATCCCTGGGATTGGCAAAAAAGTTTATACTGTTTTCTCCATTTTTTACTGTAGAAATAGCATATGTGCTATTACTTAGATATGAAAGTAAATTGCATTCATGAAAACTTGTAGTTTTTTAAGATTTCATGTGGAAAATCATTATTCGTCTAATATGATCATTATCTTTCATTTTATTTCCAAGATTTTTCTACTTCTTTTATGGAAAAGAGAAGTACAAACCTGATCCTAAAACTAAGCAAGTTTCTGTCTTCCTGAATACTAACAGCTAGTTCAACTGCAGAAGTAACTGACTGATGTCTCAGTTGATTGATTGATTCTCACAAAGGAGATGGAAAAACTATTTCTAACTCACCCAAGGAAGGTGAGTTTTCTGAGAAACCAGATTTCAGTATTTTATTTGAATCTCTAGGTAATAACGAGGCTGCTGTTGCTAAGTCACTTCAGTCGTGTCCAACTCTGTGCGACCCCATAGACGGCAGCCCACCAGGCTCCCCCATCCCTAGGATTCTCCAGGCAAGAACACTGGAGTGGGTTGCCATTTCTTTCTCCAATGCATGAAAGTGAAAAGTGAAAAGTTAAAGTGAAGTCGCTCAGTTGTATCCGACCCTCAGCAACCCCATTCACTGCAGCCTTCCAGGCTCCTCCGTCCATGGGATCCTCTAGGCAAGAGCACATATAAACACAACCTTGTTTAACCTCTTTGGAATTGGAATGAAAACTGACCTTTTCCAGTCCTAAAGAAAGGCAATGCCAAAGAATGCTCAAACTACTGCACAATTGCACTCATCTCACATGCTAGTAAAATAATGCTCAAAATTCTCCAAGCCAGGCTTCAGCAATACATGAACCGTGAACTCCCTGATGTTCAAGCTGGTTTTAGAAAACGCAGAGGAACCAGAGATCAAATTGCCAATATCCACTGGATCATGGAAAAAGCAAGAGAGTTCCAGAAAAACATCTATTTCTGCTTTATTGACTATGCCAAAGCCTTTGACTGTGTGGATCACAAGAAACTGTGGAAAATTCTGAGAGAGATGAGAACACCAGACCACCTGACCTGCCTCTTGAGAAATCTGTATGCAGATTAGGAAGCAACAGTTAGAACCGGACATGGAACAACAGACTGGTTCCAAATAGGAAAAGGAGGACGTCAAAGCTGTATATTGTCACCCTGTTCATTTAACTTATATGCAGAGTACATCATGAGAAACGCTGGAAGAAACACAAGCTGAAATCAAGATTGCCGGGAGAAATCTCAATAACCTCAGATATGCAGATGACACCACCCTTATGGCAGAAAGTGAAGAGGAGCTCAAAAGCCTCTTGATGAAAGTGAAAGAGGAGCTTGAAAAAGTTGGCTTAAAGCTCAACATTCAGAAAATGAAGATCATGGCATCTCGTCCCATCAATTCATGGGAAATAGATGGAGAAACAGTAGAAACAGTGTCAGACTTTATCTTTTTGGGCTCCAAAATCACTGCAAATGTTGACTGAAGCCATGAAATTAAAAGATGTTTACTCCTTGGAAGAAAAGTTATGACCAACCTAGATAGCATATTCAAAAGCAGAGACATTACTTTGCCGACTAAGGTCCATCTAGTCAAGGCTATGGTTTTTCCAGTGGTCATGTATGGATGTGAGAGTTGGACTGTGAAGAACGCTGAGCACTGAAGAATTGATGCTTTTGAACTGTGGTGTTGGAGAAGACTCTTGAGAGTCCCTTGGACTGCAAGGAGATCCAACCAGTCCATTCTGAAGGAGATCAACCCTGGGATTTCTCTGGAAGGAATGATGCTAAAGCTGAAGCTCCAGTACTTTGGCCACCTCATGAGAAGAGTGGACTCATTGGAAAAGACTCTGATGCTGGGAGGGATTGGGGTCAGGAGGAGAAGGGACGACCGTGGATGAGATGGCTGGATGGCATCACGGACTCAATGGATATGAGTCTGAGTGAATCCCGGGAGATGGTGATGGACAGGGAGGCCTGGCGTGCTTCAATTCATGGGGTTGCAAAGAGTCGGACACAACTGAGTGACTGAACTGAACTGAACTGTTTAACCTGTCTGGACATATTCCATGTTGACTAGATTGCACTGTTTTGTGAACTTATACAACTTAGTTTTAATTAAGTGCTGAGCACATCAAGGTCATAGTTTATCTTTAGGTTTTCACAGAGCAAAACTCTTTACCAATAATCTATGATAGTTCAGTAATTACATTTCTCATAGTAATCACATTCTCAAATATTATGTCTCTGCGCCTGCATCCTCAGTCACTTCAGTCATGTCCAACTCTTTTCAACCCCATGGACTACAGACTGCCAGGCTCCTCTTCCACGGAATTCTCCAGGGAAGAATACTGGAGGGGGTTGCCATGCCCTCCTCAAAGGGATCTTTCTGACATAAGGATTGAACCCGCATCTCCTGTGTCTCCTATGTTACAGGAGGATTCTTTACTGCCAAGCTACTGGGAAGCCCAAGAACCAAGTAGGTGCTCAATAAAACATTTTAATAAATGTATGCAGAATTGATGCTGGATGCCAGAAAAACTGGGAAGTCAATAACAAAGTGTGTAGTCAGTTTGACCAACTATGAAAGGACTCCTCTGTCCTTCCTGCCAAGATACTAGAAAATTACAGACATGACAGCAACCCCAGAAATGCTTAGAAGGTGAGAAAAAAGTTCTGAGTGGTCCAACATGGGAGGATCCACTGATGAGAATGAGATACAAGAGCCGCTGGGTGCAGACTTTATCACCAAACACCATGTTCCAAGCTGCTTCAATTCCATCCCAGTCCCTAAACTGGCAAAGAGAATGAGCCAGGACCCAGGTTTAACTCATCTGAAGAGGCTGGGGAAACTACAGTTCATGGAAACATGAAATCACAGGAGAAATATGTACTTGGAATGCATATATATGACAAAGGACTTTCATCTAGAATATGTTAAAGGGCCCTACCAACTGTTAACAAAATGACAAATAATCCACTTAAAAACATACAGGTCTTAAATTAGAATTTTTTGCAAAGAAAGACATATAAATGATCAACAAACACATGAAAAATGTACTTATCATCAGTTATCAAGAAAAAAATTCTCATAAGGTGCTATATAAAGCCACTAAGTGAAAGTCACTCAGTTGTGCCTGACTCTTTGCGAACACATGGACTGTAGCCTGCCAGGCTCCTCTGTCCATGGAATTTTTCAGGCCAGAATACTGGAGTGGGAAGCCATTCCCTTCTCCAGAGGATCTTCCCAACCCAGGAATCGAACCCGGGTCTCCCACATTGCAGGCAGATTCTTTGCAGTCTGAGCCAACAGGGAAGCCCAAGAATACTGGATTGGGTAGCCAACTGTAACCTGCTCTCTAGCCTGTAGGCTCCTCTGTCCATGGGATTCTCCAAGGCAAGAATACTGGAGTGGGTTGCCATGCCCTCCTCCAGGATAAAGCCACTAACACAACTAATATTAGTAACGCTGACAACACCAAATGCTGATGAAAAGCCAAAATACCTACAACTCTCATACAACATAGAAATTGCTCACAAATTTACTGAACCTATGATCTTTTGCACATATTTTCCCAAGCTCAATGAACACATAATATGCAAAAAGCTCTTTCAAGAATGGCCATAGAATTTTTATTCATGATAGCCCAAGTCTGAGTCATACAATAGAGTATTACATAAAAATGAAAGTGAATGACCCACTGCTACTACTGGCAAACCTCGTTTTACTGCACTTTGCAGATCCTGTGGTGTTTTTTCTTTTTCTTTTTTTTACCAAGTAAAGATTCATTAAAATCCTGAATCAAACAAGTCTATTTTCCAACAGGATTTGCTTACTTTGTGCTGACATGTAACATTTTGTAACATTTTAGTAACTCTCAAAATATTTCAAACTTTTAAAGTATTGTTATATGTGTTACAGTGGTCTGTGATCTTTGATAATACTATTATAATTGTTTGGGGATACCGTGAACCATACTTGTATAAGATGGCGAGTTTCATTGATAAATGTTGTATGTGTTCTGACTGTTCCAATAACCAGCTGTTCCCCACCTCCCCCTCTACACAGGCCTCTCTATTTCCTGAGAACAACAATATTGAAACTAGGCCAGTTAATAATCCTACGATGGCCCCTAAGTGTTCAACATGCAAGCCCCTCCCTCACTTCAAATCAAAAGCTAGAAATGATTCAGCGTAGTGAGGAAAGCACATCAAAAGCTGACTTAGATCAAACGGCAGGCCTCTTGTACCAAACAGCCAACCTGTGAATGCAAAAGGAGAGCTCTCGAAGGCAAATAAAAGTGCTACTCCATGAATACACAAATGATAAGGAAGCAAACCAGCTTTATTCTACTGTCACCATACAGCACATGTGGGGACAGTGTGGTCACTCTCCTATTAATTCTGGGAGTCACAGAAGGATGCCTACTATCATTGATATTTGTTCAACATAGTCCTGGGACTCTGTCCAAAAATTAAGACAAGAAAAGCAATGATGGATGTAAAGATTAAAAGGGAAGCGTCCAAGTTACCGTTATTTTCAGATAATTAGATCATTTGCATAGAAAAGTCCAAAGGACGAAAACTCTTTAGGCAGAAATTTCAACATATTCAAATATAACACAAACATACCAAAATTATTTATATTCCTATATACTCACAATAAAAATCTAGGTAAAATGTAGAAAGTAAAAGACTAATGGTTACAGTAAAATTTACAATCTATATAGGAAATAATCTAGCAAAAACAGACCTTAAACTTTTAAATAAAATTTTAAGAGTTGTTACACAAGAAGTCCAAACACCATATTCATGAATGAATGACCTGATACTCTAAAGATAATCCTTTTCCCCAAATTAACTTATAAATGCAATGAAACTTCAATTAAATCCAAACCATATTATTTGGAAAACAAAAACTGATTTTGAAGTTTTTGTGAAGGAATAAATACAAAGAGCTACAGATTTTAACAAAGCATAAAGATAGAGTTGCACCAGACATTAAGACATCTCACAAAACCATGATAAAACTAACATAGAAGCAGGGATAGGAGCTTATGGAACCAGATATGATTCAAGAAACATATCCTTGATATGATAGAGGAAGCATCACAATTTAGGAAAACAACGAGTAGTAAATAATGCTTGGAGAAAGCTGGGATACTATATGGAGAAGATAAAGGTGGGTTCTCTCTACCATTCAGTGTTCATGAGTAATGTTCTTTATCATGTATTGGCTTGGCCAAAAAGTTCATTCTGGTTTTTGTAAGATGTTACAAAAAACCCAGACACACTTTTCCGCCAACAAAAAGGTCAGTTTTCACTCCAATCCCAAAGAATGCTCAAACTACTGCACAATTGCACTCATCTCACATGCTAGTAAAGTAATGCTTAAAATTCTCCAAACCTGGCTTCAGCAATATGTGAACCGTGAACTTCCAGATGTTCAAGCTGGTTTTAGAAAAGGCAAAGGAACCAGAGATCAAATTGCCAACATCTGCGGGATCATCAAACAAAGCAAGAGAGTTTCAGAAAAACATCTATTTCTGCTTTATTGACTATGCCAAAGCCTTTGACTGTGTGGATCACAAGAAACTGGAAAATTCTGAAAGAGATGGGAATATCAGACCACCTGATCTGCCTCTTGAGAAACCTGTTTGCAGATCAGGAAGCAACAGTTAGAACCAGACATGGAACAACAGACTGGTTCCAAATAGGGAAAGGAGTATGTCAAGGCTGTATATTGTCACCCTGCTTATTTAACTTATATGCAGAGTACATCATGAGAAATGCTGGGCTAGAGGAAGCACAAGCTGGAATCAAGATTGCCAGGAGAAATATCAATAACCTCAGATATGCAGATGATACCACCCTTATGGCAGAAAGTGAAGAGGAGCTAAAAAGCCTCTTGATGAAAGTGAAAGAGAAGAGTGAAAAAGTTAACTTAAAGCTCAACATTCAGAAAACAAAGATCATGGCATCTCGTCCCATCACTTCATGGCAAATAGATGGGGAAACAGTAGAAACAGTGGTAGACTTTATTTTCTTGGTCTCCAAAATCACTGCAGATGGTGATTGGAGTCATGAAATTAAAAGACACTTACACTTTGGAAGGAAAGTTATGACCAACCTAGACAGCATATTAAAAAGCAGGGACATTACTTTGTCAGTAAAGGTCTATCTAGTCAAGGCTATGGTTTTTCCAGTGGTCGTGTATGGATGCGAGAGTTGGACTATAAAGAAAGCTGAGTGCTGAAGAATTGATGCTTTAGAACTGTGATGTTGGAGAAGACTCTTGAGAGTCCCTTGGACTGCAAGGAGATCTAACCAGTCCATCCTAAAGGAGATCAGTCCTGGGTGTTCATTGGAAGGAATGATGTTGAAGCTGAAACTTCAATACTTTGGCCATCTCATGGGAAGAGCTGACTCATTGGAAAATACCCTGATGCTGGGAAAGACTGAGGGAGGGAGGAGAAGGGGACGACAGAGGATGAGATGGCTGGATGGCATCACCGACTCGATGGACACGGGTTTGGGTGGACTCTGGGAGTTGGTAATGGACTGGGAGGCCTGGTGTGCTGCAGTTCATGGAGTTGGACACAACTGAGCGACTGAACTGAACTGAACTGAACCTGCTGGCCACAAAGAAGGATTATGTTGATACTTCTTATCCTACTTGTAGCAGGTGGAGCCACATCACTAGCTCCAGGCAATGAACTATAAGTGGTGGTGACATGTGGGTCTTCTGGGCTGGAACATTTAATTGCCTGCACAAAACCCTTCAGGTGTCTTTTTTCCATCCAACATAGCAACTGATAGAACTCAAAACTATGGCTCCTCTGGAAATCTGGGAAACGGGGTTACTGCCACAAGCAGAGTCCCTCTGTCCAACCATGATGGTTGCATAGCATGAACAAGAAGTAAACCTTTGTTGCTTTAAGAGACATTAAAGGATTCCGGGCTTACAATCACAGAATAATTTAACCCATCCTCTCTGGTATAAACCATGTATAAAATTAAACTTTGAATGGATTTGGGAATCTCAGTTTTCTTGCAGGTTCTACTGAACCTCGTTTCTGTAGATGGTAAGTAGTCATCAAGTATTCAACTGTTACTTAGCAGACTTAAAAGTTTTCCTTTTACCAGCAAATTGTGCAAACTGTCCAAAGCAAATTGTGATGTGTGTGACAACCAGTGTGTCCATAGATGACCCTATAGTGGCCTTCTAAAGCTGCTCCCCACAACATCACATTAAAATGTTCCTCTGTTAATGGAGGCTGAAACTCTGTGCTTAGGAAGTCTGTGGGGTGTCGCATTCTCTGTTCTCACCTACAGCAAATTACACTGTATTGAGCCTGGGTGAGTCTCCGACTGCCTTGTTCAAACCTTCACTAAAGGAGATAATGGCCACCTGTGTTCACATTTGTTTCAGACTACTGACCTGGTAGTTCAGTTGGGTAAAGAATCCGCCTGCAATGCAGGAGACCCCAGTTCAGTTGCTGAGTCAGGAGGATCCCCTGGAGAATGGATAGGCTACCCACTCCAGTATTCTTGGGCTTCCCTTGTGGCTCAGCTGGTAAAGAACCCGCCTGCAATGCAGGAGACCTGGGTTCAATCCCTGGTTTGGGAAGATCCCCTGGAGAAGGGAAAGGCTCCCCACGCCAGTGTTTTGGCCTGGAGAATCCAATGGACTGTATAGTCCATGGGAATCACAAAATGTCGGGGAAGACTGAGCAACTTTCACTTTCACTTCCACTTTTCACTGACCTGATCAAACAGCTCAGTGCCCAGATGGACTCTGCGTGCCCTCTAGTGGTTTTATACGCACATGACCACAGCTGGCTTGGCTAAGAGTGACAGGTCTGTCTTCCATGACTTTATTAGGCCTTGTTTGCTATTCTACTCTTGATGGTCCAGGCTGTAAAGAATCCGCCTGCAGTGAGAGACACCCAGGTTCAATCCCTGGGTTTGGTAAGATCACCTGGGTAAGAGAGCAGCTACCCACTCCAGTATTATTGCCTGGAGAATTCCATGGACAGAGGAACCTGACAGGCTACAGTCCCATGGGGTCCCAAAGAGTCAGACAGGACTGAGCGACTAACACACACGCACTACACCACATAGCCTTGAAGCATTTGATATTTTACACTCGGGACACACTACAGTCCTGGAAACTTCTTCTGTATCTAATAATGATAATTAATCTTTGGAATTAAGACATAAGAATATATCTGGATGGAGACATATCAAGACGTTAACAGCGGTCACCTCCTGAGGAGGGAAGTTGAATGAGTGAGGGGCTTGGGGAGTTCACATTTGCATTTCATATTTCTGAATGTTTTTTATGTCGTTTGTTTGCTTGTTTAAACAAGTGAGCACATGTTCCTGCATTATTTGTAAGTAAGTGACTTTTAAGATAAGTCTTTGGAATAGCCCTTTATGGTTTATAGTCTACTGTAGGTCTGTTACCTCCTTGGAACCCAAGGCTATCCTGCGAAGTACTTGCCTATTTAGCTGTCAGAGAACTCTTACTGTGCGACATGTGCAGGCACTTTCCAGGCAAATCTATGTTTAATCTTCACAACATTCGTACCATTGCCACCACTTTACATGGAGGAAATTAAGGTATAGGGATGTGAAGAGACTTGTTCAAGGTTCACAGCTGTAAGTGGCCAGAGGCATGAAATAGAAGCACGGAGATGAAGGAACCTGTCCAAGGTCAAGTAAGTGGAAGAAAGGGATCAAACCCGGGTCTCCAGACTTCCCCTCCAAATCAAAAGATAAACTGGAGGCCTGTGGGGCCCTGAGGCTTCACTTATGCTTCCTCTGAAGTTCTGTCCTCACATGCTAGGCAACCATGCTTGCATAATTTAGAGGAAAGACGGGTCAAAATATTCCTAAGGAGACCTTCAGTTCAGTTCAGTTCCGTCGCTCAGTTGTGTCCGACTCTTTGCAACCCCTTGAATCGCAGCACGCCAGGCCTCCCTGTCCATCACCAACTCCCGGAGTCCACCCAAACCCATGTGCATCGAGTTGGTGATGTCATCCAGCCATCTCATCTTCTGTCGTCCCCTTCTCCTCCTGCCCCCAATCCCTCCCAGCATCAGGGTCTTTTCCTAATCAACTCTTCGCATGAGGTGGCCAAAGTATTGGAGTTTCAGCTTCAGTATCAGTCCTTCCAATGAACACCCAGGACTGATCTCCTTTAGGATGGACTGGTTAGATCTCCTTGCAGTCCAAGGGACTCTCAAGAGTCTTCTCCAACACCACAGTTCAAAAGCATCAATTCTTTGGCGCTCTGCCCTCTTCACAGTCCAACTCTCACATCCATACATGACCACTGGAGACCTTAGTGTACATTTAAACTAAAGAAGCTACTAAGGCGAAAGGCGATCTTAGGCTATAACTTTATTGAGCTTTATTGGAAACAGTTTGAAACCAAATTGTTATGAAACCAAAACAGAATTTCCAAATCCACTTACATTACACACCTGCTAGCTATGTGACCTTGGATAATTCACTTAACCTTTCTGATCTTCAAATTCTATATTGCTTTAGATACCCATATAAATAGATTCACATGAAAGTGATGTTGCAAAAGCAACTGCTATAGCCCCTGATTTAGAATGGGTGTTTAGTAAGTACTCACATGATATATTCTTGGCCCTGGAAGTCAAAACGGGGACCAAGGTGGGTGTAGGTCATCTTGGGGTCATAGGGCATTATCTTCTAAAGGACTTTAAAACCACACGCAGACCCACAAGTTCTCAGCTACCCTCCTCTGTGCAATCACCCACACTAACCGGCCATTCCCTTCTCTTCCCATTGAGAGCTGCTGCCTGTGGTGAGCATGGTGACAGCCCCAGATGGTCCACACCTTAATCCCTGGACTTCTGTGGATATGCGAATCTACAGGGCAAACGAGGTTCTACAGGTGTGACGAAGGTTAAAGGCTTCGAGCTGGCGAGAGTATCAGGGGTTACCCATGCGGGCCAATCTAATCTCAGTAAGTGTCCTACGTACATAACTTCAAGTTGCAAACTCTCAAGAAAGCGAACATAGGTTCACGTGTCCAATCACGTAAGTTGGTTCACGTGTCTGGGGTACCGTTTCCCACGCACGCATCCTCCACAGGTGGCTGTGCTTCTGCGCACTGTTTCGCACAGCACTGAAGAGCATGCAGTACTGTGCCGTCTTTGTTTCAGGCCTAGGGCATCTGGACGCGAGCCTAACCGCAGCATGGCGCAGCTGGCACTGCTGTCCTTTCCCAGGTGCTGTACGGAAGATTCAAAGATTTTGTGTGTGTTTGTTGTTTTTCATGTACTATTTGTGTGAGTGTTATAAACCTATTACAGTACAGGACTATATCGCCAATTGTGTTAGTTGGGGACTTAGGCTAACTCTTGTGGACTTATGAACAAAATGGAGTTGGGAATGCCCTCGGAACAGAGCGCGTTCCTATGTAGGGGCCTTGCTGCTGCAGAGAACTTCTCCCGGCTGCCGTCAGGGAAAGACGTTAAGGACAGAAGGGTTAGAGAGAGGTGAAGGGCTTGAAGACGGAGGACGGGGCCACAGCCGACGCATCCAGGCCGCCTTGGGAAGCTGAAAGCAGCGAGGACCGTGATGCCCCCGGGAGCCCCCGGCCGGAGACAGAGCCGGGCTGACACCTGATTTTAGCCCGGGGAGACCCGTGTCAGACTCCAGACTGCACAGCCGTTAAGAGAACGCACGTCTCATCTTAAGCCGTGGGCTGGCGGTGGGCTGTTGCAGCAGCCTCAGGAACCTCAAACGTGGCCGGAGTGGGGAGCGGGTCCCCAGCGGGCGGACGCACATCCTCCTGAGAGTCCGGCTTTAAACGGGAGACCCCCCTGACCAAGGCGGGGGGAACAGGACCGAGTGAGGGCCTGAAGAGAGAGACGGTTCTTTCAGGGGTGCTCTCGACTCCAGGGGCCGGCGGGGAGGGGAGGACGGGCCCCGGAGTCTGCGTGGGGGAGAGATGGGGGAAGGCAGCTGGTTTGCTTTGTCTCGTTTCCATCAGGAAGCGTCTGCAGACAGAGTGGAAGGTGTCAAAGCAGGGACAGGAAGAGGGGAGAAGGTGTAAAGAGAACCGGCTCTGGGGTAGAAACAAGAGATCCGTGGACACGCGGAAAGGCCGTTATCAGGAGTCTGGGATGAGTGAGACCAGCGTGCTTTTTTTTTTTTTTTTTTTTTGCACAGAAATTGAGGTGACTCCCCTGTGGTAAGAAGTCGTGTCTCTTGATGTAGCAAGACGGGACGTGAGGCCAGACCCCGAGAGCGGAGATGATATAGAAATCACACAGCTCAGAAGAAACAAAAACCAAGACACCCCGATCACAGAGCCGAACTCCTTGAGGAGGGAAGAGAATTTGGGCAAATTCAGTCAGCAGGGACTGCACCGGTGGTGGAGCGGTGGAGACTGTGTTCCCAGTGTGGGCGGTTACAGCTGATCCCTGGTCGGGGAGCTGAGACCCCCGCATGCCACACGGTGGGGCCAAAAACCAGAAACCTCAGTCAGCAGCTTCCCTCCTCCAGAAAAAGAGCCGCTTGGAACAATCGCCTGTCTCCTGCCACGTCTGTCCTCACGAAAGGGAAAGTCGCTCAGTTGTGTCCAAATCTTTGTGACTCCATGGACTACACAGGCCCTGGGATTCTCCAGTCCAGGATACTGGAGTGGGTAGCCTTTCCCTTCTCCAGGGGATCATCCCAACCCAAGGATCGAACCCAGGTCTCCTGCACTGCCCGCAGATTCTTTACCAGCTGAGCCACCAGGGAAGTCCAACATGGATCTCTGTCAAATGGCTTTGTGCAGTTATTGAGTATCATTGGATCATTTTTTTCTCCATTTTGTCTTATCCTCAACACTCTGAAGTTGGGAGGGGATGTGAAGTGGTGGCAGAGTCAGCGAGGTAAATGGGAATGTTTGAAGTTAAAAACAAGACAGAGATTGGATCCTAGTTGCCAACTGTAACCACCCTCTCATGTGGCTGGGCCGTCTCTGCTGCTCAGCCTGGCTTTAGTGGCCTCATCTGCCTGTTGTGTTCACTTTGCGACCCCATAGACTGCAGCATGGCAGGCTTCCCTGTCCTTCACCATCTCCTGGAGCCTGCTCAAATTCATGTCTGTAGAGTCAGTGATGCCATCTAACCTCTGTTGGACTGTTGGACTGCAGCATGCCAGGCCTCCCTGTCCATCACCAGCTCCTGGAGTTTACCCAAACTCACGTCCATGGAGTCGGTGATGCCATCCAACCATCTCATCCTCTGTCATCCCCTTCTCCTCCTGCCCTCAATCTTTCCCAGCATCACAGTCTTTTCCAATGAGTCAGCTCTTCACATGAGGTGGCCAAATTATTGGAGTTTCAGCTTCAGCATCAGTCCTTCCAATGAATATTCAGGGTTGATTTCCTTTAGGATTGACTGGTTTGATCTCCTTGCAGTCCAAGGAACTCTCAAGAGTCTTCTCCAGCACCACAATTTGAAAGCATTGATTCTTCGGTGCTCACCCTTCTTTATGGTGTCACATCCATACATGACTGCTGGAAAAACCATAGCTTTAACTACATGGACCTTTGTCAGCAAAGTGATGTCTCTGCTTTTTACTATGCTGAGTTTGTTATAGTTTTCCTTACAAGGAGCAAACGTCTTTTAATTTTGTGACCAGGAAGGATCAAACCCATGCCCTCTGCAGTGGAAGCATGGAGTGTTAACTGCTGGAGCACTAGGGAAGTCCCCCACTTATCTGTGTTTTTAACACAGACTCTGATATAGAGCTGAGACTGAGAATTATTGTCTTAATTTGAATTTTTCCTCACCGGGAGGACAAAGGGGAGATTACCAGGTAAGATAAATGGAAAGGAAAGTGTGAATCAGATTTCTGGACCTCAGTTTAGTTACCTTTAAAATGAGGATAATAACCCCTTCTTCCTTGGGTTATGATGAAGCTTAAGGGAGGCAATATGTAGCCAACATCTAAGACTGACTCCTACAGAGTGAAGACACTTAGTGCACACTTTCTGCTCACTTAATAGTAAAGGCTGCCAGCTTCATGCAGTGTTTAATACAGCTGGTTTGTGTGATCTTTAACTTAACCACTATACTCTATGTGAAGGGTGTGTAAGTTACACCCTGACTGCCCTGAGCTCTGGATGCTGAAGAAAGCTGTATGGAAATTACTTCATCACTCAGTGGCTTAACCTTGAAGCACTTCTCTTTCTGGAAATGTGGAGCTTTTCAACATTGTTGACTCAATTTACAGAATGAGCACAAAAAGAAACATAAGTTAATCACATCTGCAATGCAGAGAAGAGTGCACTGGAGGGTTTACTTGCGACTTTCAAATGCACTGTCTCATCCAATCCCCCTGAAGCCATGTGAGAGAGAAGTTAACGTCCCAGTTACATAGATGTGGAAGTTGAGGCCCAGAAGAACTTAGATGATTTGCTGAAAGTTACCTAAGTAAGAAGTGGCAGAAGCGCAAATTGAACCCAGTTAGTATTAGTATGATTTCATGCCTGATGCTCTTTACCTTCACCATCAATGATTCCAACAATCATCTGTTCATTTGGTCAGAGGGTAGAGACATCCATGCTGACCATCACAGTTCAAAAATGCATGATGCAGAGAACATTTTTTCCTGTTCACAAACTATTCAAAAATCCATCTGCTTCACTGGGTAAACTGCACTCAGCTCTTTCCTCTACCGGCTCACATTTCCCATTGGCAAACTCCTACTCAGCCTTGAGGACTCAGGCCTCCCTGAACACCTCCAGGTAGCTTTCCCAGCTACCTGTGACACTCCAGCTAGCCAGACACATTCTCTCCCTTTTTTCTTTTCTTTAAAGCTCAAGGGAAAACAAGCTGTATCTATGCAATCAGTTTCTTCTTGGACCTAGAAAGCAAAACAGCTATAAAACGACGACTTGCTATCTCTGCAGTGGAGCAGCACATTGGATGGTGAGACAAGGTGGCTGTCTACAGGGGGTGGCAGGATGGAGACAGGATGACCCTTTGCTGCCTTTCGCTATCTCTGTCCAAAACTAAATGTCCACCATCTCCTTTACTTGCTCTGAAACCCACAGGAAACAAAACCTTCATTTAAAAAAATGTCAGCTTTTTTTTTTTATAGTAAGAAATTGGCTTAAAAGGCAAACGGTCCCCAAGTTCACACTAAAGTGGAAATGACTGATAGCTGGTCTTTTCCCAGAAGCAGATTTTCAGAGAGGGGAGGGCCTGAGAGAAGTCTGTGTCCTGGAAGGGAGGCGCAGACACCATGGAGGTGTCAGTCACACACAGAGGAAGGATTCACAAAGCGGAAGCCAGAGACCCTCACAAGTGTGGCCTTCTCCACCTCTGTACTGGGGCTGGATCTGTCATCTGGGATCCAAGTCCAAAATTCTGTTTCTTTTTTTTGTTTCCTTTTGTGTATATTTTTTTCTTTTTAATTTATTTTTTTTATTGAAGGATAATTGCTTTACAGAGTTTTGTCATTTTCTGTCAAACCTCAACGTGAATAAGCCCTAGGTATACAACACATTTACACAAACACTAGAGAACCGAGTTCACTAAAGTTTGGGATTCTTGTTTAAATCATTTCCCATTATGTTCAGGAGAAAGTACATTGATAAACCTTATAAACAAGACAGTGAATCACAATAACTCAACACAGGGCATTCTCATTTAGGGAGAAAAGGTTTTTTCACTGAAGACCTAATGCACAGAAAGCCACATCATGACTAAGTCGTGTACCCAGGGAGGTTGAGGAGAACGGCTTGAACCACTTGGAAAAAGTTAGAACATGGGGGCAAGGACCGGATCCCACATCTCTGCACATCCACATTCTGCTTTCCTCTGAGGACAAGCTCAAATTCTGCCTCCCTCAGGAAGCCTTCCCTGATTCTACCCACCCTGTGCTTTCCGCCAGACTCCCACAGCATTTCACCTGAACCACTGTTAACTTGTCTCCAATAACCTAGTACTCAGCACAGCACCTGGCACACAGGAAGTGTCAGGAAATACTTCTTGAATGAATATAATACATTGTAAACATTCATCTGCTCTCTAGATGGGTTCTAACCCAAGCCATGTTTCTTCAGCTTGTTTTAAAAGCTGTTAAAAGACTTCAGGAGGGAACTGAAGCACTTACCAAAGCCTCTCAAATAGAGACATTATTAGCACATTAACACATGCTGTACATGTTGGCATATACATTTAAGCACACGAACAGCCTGCCTTTACAGAATACAGTTGACCCTTGACCAACATAGGTTTAAACTGTCAGCCCACTCACACTTGGACTGTTTTCTTCTTTATCCCTCATTATATTTATTGGGATATAATCATTTTCCCATGGTGTGTTAGTTTCTGCTGCACAGTGAGATGAATCAGCTGTATGTGCACACGTATTCCCTCCCTCTGGGAGCTCCCTCCCAGCCCACTCCCCACCCCCACCCCCACTCCTCTAGGTCATCACTTAGCACCGAGCTCAGCTCCCGCACCAGACAGCAGGTGCCCACCAGGCATCTGTTTGATACACGGGAGTGTATGTATGTTGATCCTAGTCTCTCAGTTTCACCCCACTGGATTTCCTCAATAATAAATACTAGAGTATGACAGGATTGAGCGTTGGTTGAATCTGCTGACACGGAAGTGAAGATACAGAGGAACTGAGTATACAGAGGGTTGACTATAAATTACATGCAGATTTTCAGTTGCATAGGTCAGCACCCCAACCCCCCTTGGTAAGAGTCAACTGTATATATGTGTGTGTTTAGTTGCTCAGTCGTATCCAACTCTTTGAGACCCTATGGACAGTAGTCCACCAGGCTCCTCTGTCCATGGGATTCTCCAGGCAAGAATCCTGGGGTGGGTTGTCATGCTCTCCTCCAGGGGATCTTCCCAAGAGGAATCAAACCCAGGTCTCCCATGTTGCAGGCAGATTCTTTACCATCTGAGCTACCAGGGAAGCCCAAGAATCCTGGAGTGGTTGGCCTAACCCTTCTTCATCAGGGGATCTTCCTGACCCAGGAATCAAAATGGGGTCTCCTGCATTGCAGGTGGATTCTTTACCAGCTGAGCAACCAGGGAAGCCGCAACTGTTATATAAACATGTGTGAATGAATCTATTCAGAGCCTCTATGTGGTAGCAGTGGATATACACATGGAGTCAGAATTAGTGGGACTGAGGGCCATGGTTTGAAAAGCAGGCCCAAGGGCCCCTGCCTAGCACAGCTGCTGCAGAACCACATTGTCTGGGAGTCCTCTCTGAGTCCTTTGGGCGTACACAAGGCATCCTGTGCCCCTTCTTCCTGTCTTCTCCATCCACACAGCCAAGGTTTCCCAGCTGCCGCAGGCCTGGACCTACAGCTCCATCTGGGCCAGCCAGGTGCTGGAGGGGAGACTAGAAAATCAGTCCTGATGAGTCAATCGTAGCTGCCAGTTCAGCCTCTAAGCACACGCCCTATGATTGAATCCTGGCTCCTCCACAATGTTAGCACGTGTCTTATATAAGCCATATCACATCTCTGGATTTGATTTTATCTACAAAGTGCAGGTAACAGTAGCATCCACCCTCCAAGGCCTTGTGAGCATGGGCCAAGTTCATATACATATAGCACGTAAGTCTGGGATGTAAAAAATATTTAGCAAACGATCGTTACTATCATTACCATCAGAATTGTTTTCTATGTCTTTCCAAGGAAAATCCAGCTTGTGGACTGGGGTTTTCTATTGCATTGATGCCAAAACCACATCTTCCAGAAACTACTCTAGGACTCCCAAATGCATCCAACTTTGTCACAGCACACACAAGCACACATGCTCCTGACCTACCACAATGGGGGGAGGGGGACAGGGGGTAAGTGCAGAGATTCTCCAGTTAGACTCCTTAGTCCCAAGACACCTACCACTAATCAAAAAATATTCTACTGTTTAAGTTAACACAGCCTCAGCCTCTGACATATCCAGAAATGCTGTTTATTAACTTCAGAATTAGTCTCCTATTCCTTTTCCTAGACAACTTTGCAAAAGTAAATATGTAAAAGCCCCAAAAGCAGAGTAGCAAATTGTACTTTTTTTCCATTAAAAGGCTCCCCCATTTGAGGATACTAGATCACATTATAACATTGCAGAACTGTCAGAGTGTAATTAGCCTGCATTGCTTCACATTCCTGATGGGGCAATTGTTTAAGACACAGCTTTATAAGGGACCAAATAAAGCGGTGAGAGACCTGTGATGCTGTGATCTTCAGGGTACCCGTCAGGGGAAGGGGCAGAAGGCAGGCCGGGAGAAGCAGTCTTTGAAGACAAGGCCATGTTCAGCCTGAAGATGCTCCCACTTCTGCTCTTCCTCCACGTGCAGCTTTCCAGGGCCTTTCCAGTATCTTTTGCATCCCTAGAAGAGAAAAATAGAAACATTGTTCAGGTACCTCAGCTATCGTTTAGGTGGGTGGTTGATTTGCTGGTGATGAGAAAATTGTTTGGGTTATCTTCTCTTTTTAGTTGAAACCGCCTGAAGGAATTATGTAAATGATTTGCTAGAGGCTGAACATCTTGTTTCAATGATTAGGAGAGTTCCATACGGGGCTCTCTGAAAGCCGGGCATACAAACACGCTGAACTCTTCAAACCCTCGGAAAACATGGCTGCCAAGCTGCTCCAGCTGGGAAAACCTTTTAGAAGGAATGGTTTTAATTATAAAATGATTTTCTTTCTCACTTACCTAAGACTTCCTTTCTAGAATGTCTGCAATACAGTTACTACATGATTGGTGCTTTCTATATGAATGTGTCTGTGCAGCCAAATATCTCAGGCATACAAGAGAGTGTGAGGATGGGAAACTATTAAGAAACCAGAAATCAGTTCATCATGTGGTCCTATTTCCTAAAATCAGACTATGGGGCTGTTTATAAACTCTTGGAAGCATTGTAAAAAGAAAAACTGATAGCTTTTTCCCCATTGTTTAACTGTATGAAAGGCCAAGTCTTTAAAGAAACACAAAGGAATGCTGTCAGAAATTTGACATGTGCAGTTTTCTTAGCATTACAGTTTTAGAAAAGCATTCTTTTCTTGTTGATTCTTTTTGTTTGACTTAAAAAAAAAAAATACTTCTTAACATGATACAGTAACCCATGGCTGATAGCCAGAAGTGATTAAGTACTTATTCTGCACAGGGTGTCCTGCTCAGCATTTCTCAAATATTGTCTCATTTCATCCTACAGCAACCCTGTGAGGACAGATTATTAATTCCACTTTAGAGATAAAAGTGAATCTTAAATCATATAAGTGATGTGTTCAGGACACACAATTAATCCATGGCAGAACTAAGTTTTGAACCCAAAGCTATCTGATCTGTGTGAACACAAAATTCCTGTGTCCTGTGTCACTTGCAAAGTGCCACTTAAGGATGCTTAAGGTGAAAGAAAGAAGTCTCATAATTGGCTCGTTAACAACCTTCAGAACCTTTACTTAATGAGTTTCTGGCCCCTCTTGAAGAGCTACTGTGGTGGATAAAAGGCTAATGAGAGTGATGCTGCTGTCACTCCAAAACATGTTTGGCATTCTTCTCTTAAAATTTTCAGTTCTCATTTGGGAAGCAATGTGGTGAATTGGGACCCGATTATCATCTTGGCAAGCTCCTTATTTTTTTGCATCTTCATGGCTGTGTGAATGATTAACCCTCCTCTACAATAGTGAAAAGAGGATAAAAAAAAGAGAATCTGCGTTGCTGCAACTAATACTTCAAGAAGTCAATAAATGCTTCTGCTGTTTTGTTTCGTTTGCTTTTTAATAAAAAATAAGAAGGCAGTCTCCTAACTGTATACTAGCCTTTTGCTTGAGATGTCTATCTTACCCCTCACGAAATACCAGTGTTTATGAATAATAGTAACTGTAGCACTGAAGGGATGAACTGTTCTTTCCAGTAGGCGCTTTTCTCTCAAAATCAACCAGCAAATTTGTGCTTTTATCTTTGTGGCAATCAGGTTATTAGCCCTGGTTTGACCTCTGCAATACCTTAAAAAGGAATGCAAAACCCCAGAGAAGTGAAGGCAGTTTCACAGCAAATCCCTTATATGTTTGTCTTTTTCCAGAATTACCTAGAGAAGTTCTACCAATTGCCAAGGTACAAATATAAGTCTGAAAGAAAGAGCAAAACTAATGTGATTGTTGAGACACTTAGAAGAATGCAGCAATTCTTCGGGCTGAACGTGACAGGGAAGCCAAATGAAGAAACCTTGGAAATGATGAGAAAGCCTCGCTGTGGAGTGCCTGACTCGGGCAACTTTATGAGAACCCCAGGAAACCCCAAGTGGGAAAAAACTAAGCTGACCTACAGGTGATATTTCTCGAGTTTCAGAGTTTATTCACTGAGCCAGTGTTCACTGAACTCTTACTGTGTTAGATACTGATACAGAATTTGGAATCCACTAGAGACAAGTAAATATCCGTGTTCTTACACAGTTTAGATTCTAGTGAATGAGTGAGAGGATAAAGTGGCGAAGATCCTATGGGTTCTTGTCAATCCAAAGCCTGCCATTTTTGGTCTCCTTTCTCTAACAGTCTAAAGGGGACTGTGGCAAATTTAGGCTGTCTAAGAACTCATGTCGGTGGTTCGTGGTTTAGTCACTAGGTTATGTCTGACTGTTTATGACTCCATGGACTGTAGCCCACCAGGCTCCTCTGCCCATGGGACTTCCCAGGCAAGAATACTGGAGTGGGTTGCCGTTTCCTTCTCCAGGGGATCTTCCCCATCCAGGGATCAAATCTAAGTCTCCAGCATTTACAGGCAGTCTCCTGCATCGTGTGCAAGTGAATTCTTTACCACTGAGCCACCAGGGACCCCCCAAAAGACTTAATTATTGCTGGAGAGAATCTAGCCTCACCTTTCATCCATTTTGAAGATAATAACAGTAATAATGATACCCGATATTTATTGAAGACTACTATTTGCTGAGTAGTGAACTAAACGCTTTATATATATTTACTCTCACAAAAACTGTATGAGAGGGGTCCTATTTTACCATCCTCATTTTATGAATAAGGAAATGGATTTTAAAGACATGTAGTAACTTGTCCAGAACCCAGGTCTGTCTTCAACCCTAAGTCCTTCACCCCCTCCTTACACACTGTTCAGTGGTAGCATGTCACACGTGCAACAAACTCCAAAGTAGAGCAATTTAATCTCCCGAGGACTGCTCTTCTAAAGACTAATGTGCCTTCTCATTTTGAAGGATTGTGAACTCTGCCCCAAACTTGACAAAGACAGATGTGGAAGCACTTATTGAGGAAGGCTTTAAAGTCTGGAGTGACGTGTCACCCTTGACCTTCAACAGGACCTTGGACAAAGAAGCAGACATCCAGATTTCTTTTGCCCAAAAAGGTGGGCTCAAAGAAGTCAGGCTCGATTTTGCTTTCTCTGGCTAAATTGAAACTTGGCTAATAGCTAATACAAATTGTTTTATTTCAGATCATGGAGACAATTCCCCGTTTGATGGACCCAATGGAATTCTTGCTCATGCCTTTCAGCCGGGCCCAGGTATTGGAGGAGATGTTCATTTTGATGCAGAAGAAACGTGGACCAAAACCTCTGAAAGTAAGTTAGCCAAGGTTATGTCCACATGCAGCTTCTCACTTAGCTTCCCATATTAGAATTTGCACGCCTACATGCATACACACACACACACATTATTCTTATTACCTCAAGATAAGTTAATTTAGGTTTAGAAAAAATTTTAAAAGCTAAATCCTGACCTTGTTTCCTAAGGCAGGAATCAAAACAACAAATCATGGCCAAGTCCTTCCTGTTCCTATTTTTATACAAATAATGAAGTTTTATATACCACAGTATCAGAGCTTATGGCTCACAAAATCTAAAATATTTGCTATCTGGACTCTCATAGAAAAAGTCTGCTTACCACTGATTTAGCACATGTCTTTATTTTAATATTGTGAAATTTTATGATGCTTGAAAAGATTTCTACTTTGTGACATTCAGAAATAATTAGATTTATTTAGACAACTGACCTACTTAGGAAAGAGCAGCCATCTAGATATTCTTCTTTATCTAGTCATTTCATCTTCATAGAGCTGTTTTTTCAAAGATATGTTCCCATATAGCAAACTACCCCTTTCAGGAGAAGACTCAGGGTAAGAATAAGATCACCTGAAGAGAACTGAGTGGTGCTTTAAAAGGTTATAGGGTGACAAGAGGCCATGGGACACTTTTTTGAAAATAATAAGAAAGGAACATTTTATCTTCGCTTGGGACCTGTTCCTCCCACCATTTCCTCAACATCAGTGAGCTAAGTATTTATTATACCTAGATCCCTGTGCTTGAAGCTGTGTGTTCACAAAGATAATAAGCTCTCCCCATGACTTCAGATTCTTGTTGCCCTTCCCACCAGGTTAGATGGTCACTACTGCTCACCTGACCCAGAGTCCCACCTGGACTGTTCACCTCTGGTCTCTGTCCCTCTGACTCTCCCCAACACTGCAAGGAGTTTTGTTCTTGGAAAGCTCACGTCCACATTTGGAAAGCCTGGTATTTACATTTTCTAGGCCAGATATGTGCACTTGACACTGACAGCTCTTGGGGAACATCCAACATCATCTTTCATGGCTTGTCTTTGCATTTCACACAGAGCAGCCACACTGCAATTTACTGTTCCCAGATGACAGCATCTGCTTTCCAACCGTCCTACACTGGCTCACGTTGCTTCCTCTTCCTGAAATGCCCTTGCCCACACCCAAAGCCCCACCTTTCAAAATCTCTCTTTTTCCATACTATACCAATTGGTATGGAAACACCCCATTTTGTCTTCTTCTCAGAATCCTAGTAGCCTTTGTTTTGTCTTCTCTGACTTCCCTCCTCATTATTCTGCACATTCAAGTTTCTGCACGTGTCTCCCTGGCTAGTCTATGCATCATGATAAATCCCCCAGAGCCGCTTCCCCAGTATTTCAGGCATGCAAAGATGTTTTTTTAAGTATTCTTGAATGCAAGGTGGAAGGATGTGAGGATCAAGAAAGTAAGTCTTAGAACATGGGTAGAGTATTCCAGGCTAATTATCATCAGGAAGTGTTGAACACTGGAAAGAGCACAGGTCTTGCTATCATAACCGGGTTCAACCCCAGCTCTACCACTTATTAGCTGCAAGACGAATAACAAGGGTCCAAAATCTCTGGGCTTCAGTTCCTTTCCTGTAGAAGTATTTCTAATAATATTTCATAAGAATGTTGCTGATTAAATATTATTACAATGACTAGTATATAAGAAAGTGCTCTACAACTATGATTATTTTTATAAGTAGGCAGTGTTAGAAAATGCACCATGTGTTTGTGAGATGGCACGTAGACCAGCTGGAGGGAAGGGTTCACATCAGAAATCCAGTCCTCAGACGTCTGCCGGAGCCAAATGCAGTAGTCTTGGACTTGGCAAAGGAGCTTGGGCTTTGTTTGACAGGAAGTGCAAGCCTTGAAAGTTTTCCAGTTCCTAGTTACAAAAGGCACCGGACTCATGGAAGTCAAAAGACAAGAGTAGGGACCAATAAGTGGCACGGTTTGTCTCTTTCTGGTGGAAAATTCCTGATGCTTCCTGGAGAGCTCAGAATCAAGGAAGAGCCGGCACTAGGCTCTGCGTGGTCAGGAAGCCAAAGGGAGTCAACCCCACACGGGAGGCCCATCTCGCAGGCTGACCGGCTTCTTTTCTATGTGCCTCTTCACTGCGACTCTGCTCGTGGTGCTATGGGTCTGGGAGGCTGGCGAGGAGCAGGTGTGGGATAGGGCCTCTGAGAGTCTTGAGACCTGTGATGGCCTCGTCATCATTTCCCTAAACCTCAGGTCTGTGAATTATGAGAACTGGAAGAAAGGCAGTCCTCTTGGTTCTAAGACCTGATGAGGCACTCATTACTTTTAATCGCAACCTATGACTCCTACCTTGTTTCCTTCCAGCCTCTATTTCATCAGATAATGAAGAGGAAAGGGAGAAGTCAGGCAGTTTTGGCCTGGAAGCTGCATTCCTCAAGATCCAGTTCCCACTACCCTTCAATCCACTTCAACCCATTCACTGCACATGCTTGCATTTCAGATTACAACTTGTTTTCTGTTGCTGCCCATGAATTCGGCCATTCCTTGGGGCTGGCTCACTCCTCTGATCCTGGGGCCTTGATGTATCCCATCTACACTTTCAGGGACCCCAGCAGCTACTCACTGCATCAAGATGACATCAATGGCATTCAGGCCATCTACGGTAAGGTCGTCTGAAGTATGTGGTGACACGTGGGCACGTCAGGGATGCTCACTGCAGTCTGCTATGATGATGGATGTTGGAGGGTACCTGGGAGCCCATCAGGAGAATACACAGGGAAAATGTGGTGGGTGCGGGCCATACAGTAATGTGCAGCCCTGAAAAACTCTGAATCAGGTGGACACAGATGAGTCTTTCTGAGAAGGAAATGGCGACCCACACTAGTACTCTTGCCTGGAGAGTTCCATGGATGGAGGAGCCTGGTAGGCTACAGTCCATGGGGTTGCAAAGAGTCGGACATGACTGAGTGACTTCACTTTCTTTCTATAGTTCCTTTTGGAGAAGGAAATGGCAACCCACTCCAGTGTTCTTGCCTGGAGGATCGCATGGACAGAAGGGCCTGGTGAGCTACAGTCTATGGGGTTGCAAAGAGTCGGACACAACTAAGCAACTAACACACACACACAGATGAGTCTTTAAAACATTGTGATTCCTGGATAAGAAACAGAATGATACATATTACACAGTGTACAAATTATGCAATATGTTGAAGCCACACAAATTAAGAATGCATACAGACAAAGCAAAGCATTTTCAAGAAACATGCTAACAAACATATATTTACATATATACACATGTTGAACATATCAAGATTGTTGTCTGTGACAGAAAGAAGTGGGATGGAGTATAAAGAGATATAAATGTTTTTTTAAAGCTGAGACTGACACTTTCCAGGGAGGAATATAGAGGCCTTTGGCTCTGTCTATGTGTGGTCTGTCAGACCTCTCCACCATGACCCGCTCATCTTGGGTGGCTCCAAGGGCATGGCTTAGTTTCATTGAATTAGACAAGGCTGTGGTCCTAGTGTGATTAGACTGACTAGTTTTCTGTGATTATCATTTCAGTGTGTCTACCCTCTAATGCCCTCTTGCAACACTACCGTCTTACTTGGGTTTCTCTTACCCTGGACATGGAGTATCTCTTCACGGCTGCTCCAGCAAAGCGCAGCCACTGCTCCTTACCTGGGAAGACGGATATCTCCTCACCGCCGCCCCTCCTGACCTTGAACGTGAAATAGCTCCCCTAGGCCCTCCTGTGCCCACACAGCCACTGCTCCTTGGATGTGGGGTCATGTTGGAGAGGTCTGACAGAATGTGGTCTACCGGAGAAGGGAATGGCAAACCACTTCAGTATTCTTGCCTTGAGAACCTTATAAACAGTATGAAAAGGCAAAATGATAAGATACTGAAAGAAGAACTCCCCAGGTCAGGAGGTGCCCAATATGCTTCTGGAGATCAGTGGAGAAATAACTCCAGAAAGAATGAAGGGATGGAGCCAAAGTAGAAACAATACCCAGCTGTGGATGTGACTGGTGATAGAAGCAAGGTCCGATGATGTAAAGAGCAATATTGCATAGGAACCTGGAATGTCAGGTCCACGAATCAAGGCAAATTGGAAGTGGTCAAACAGGAGACGGCAAGAGTGAACATCGCCATTCTAGGAATCAGCAAACTAAAATGGACTGGAATGGGTGAATTTAACTCAGATGACAATTACATCTACTACTGCAGGCAGGAATCCCTCAGAAGAAATGGAGTAGCCATCATGGTCAATGAAAGAGTCCGAAATGCAGTACTTGGATGCAATCTCACAAATGACAGAATGATCTCTGTTCATTTGCAAGGCAAACCATTCAATATCACAGTAATCCAAGTCTATGCCCCAACCAGTAATGCTTAAGAAGCTGAGTTGAATGGTTCTATGAAGAACTACAAGACCTTTTAGAACTAACACCCAAAAAAGATGTCCTTTTCATTATAGGGGACTGGAATGCAAAAGTAGGAAGTCAGGAAACACCTGGAGTAACAGGCATATTTGGCCTTGGAATACAGAATAAGGCAGGGCAAGACTTAATAGAGTTTTGCCAAGAAAATGCACTGGTCATAGCAAACACCCTCTTCCAACAACACAAGAGAAGACTCTACACATGGACATCACCAGATGGGCAACACCAAAATCAGATTCATAATATTCTTTGCAGCCAAAGATGGAGAAGCTCTATACAGTCAACAAAAACAAAACCAGGAGCTGACTGTGGCTCAGATCATGAACTGCTTATTGCCAAATTCAGATTTAAATTGAAGAAAGTAGGGAAAATCGCTATACCATTCAGGGATGACCTCAATCAAATCCCTTATGATTATACAGTGGAAGTGAGAAATAGATTTAAGGGCCTAGATCTGATAGATAGAGTGCCTGATGAACTATGGACGGAGGTTCGTGATATTGTACAGGTGACAGGGATCAAGACCATCCCCATGGAAAAGAAATGCTAAAAAGCAAAATGGCTGTCTGGGGAGGCCTTACAAATAGCTGTGAAAAGAAGAAAAGCGAAAAGCAAAGGAGAAAAGGAAAAATAAAAGCATCTGAATGCAGAGTGCCAAAGAATACCAAGAAGAGATAAGAAAGCCTTCCTCAGCAATCAATGCAAAGAAATAGAGGAAAAGAACAGAATGGGAAAGACTAGAGATCTCTTCAAGAAAATTAGAGATACCAAGGGAACATTTCATGCAAAGATGGGCTCGATAAAGGACAGAAATGGTATGGACCTAACAGAAGCAGAAGATATTAAGCAGAGATGGCAAGAATACACAGAAGAACTGTACAAAAAAGATCTTCAAGACCCAGATAATCATGATGATGTGATCACTCACCTTGAGCCAGACATCCTGGAATGTGAAGTCAAGTGGGCCTTAGAAAGCATCACTAAGAACAAAGCTAGTGGAGGTGATGGAATTACAGTTGAGCTATTTCAAATCCCGAAAGATGATGCTGTGAAAGTGCTGCACTCAATATGCCAACAAATTTGGAAAACTCAGCAGTGGCCACAGGACTGGAAAAGTTCAGTTTTCATTCCAATCCCAAAGAAAGGCAATGCCAAAGAATGCTCAAACTACCGCACAACTGCACTCATCTCACATGCTAGTAAAGTAATGCTCAAAATTCTCCCAGCCAGGCTTCAGCAATATGTGAACTGTGAAATTACAGATGTTCAGGCTGGTTTTAGAAAAGGCAGAGGAACCAGAGATCAAATTGCCAATATCTGCTGGATCATCGAAAAAGCAAGAGAGTTCCAGAAAAACATCTATTTCTGCTTTATTGACTATGCCAAAGCCTTTGATTTGTAGATCACAATAAACTGTGGAAAATTCATAAAGAGATGGGAATACCAGACCACCTGACCTGCCTCTTGAGAAACCTATATGCAGGTCAGGAAGCAACAGTTAGAACCGGACATGGAACAACAGACTGGTTCCAAACAGGAAAAGGAGGACGTCAAGGCTATATATTGTCACCCTGCTTATTTAAATTATATGCAGAGTACATCATGAGAAATGCTGAGCTGGAGGAAGCACAAGCTGGAATCAAGATTGCCGGAAGAAATATCAATAACCTCAGATATGCAGATGATACCACCCTTATGGCAAAAAGTGAAGAGGAACTCAAAAGACTCTTGATGAAAGTGAAAGAGGAGAGTGAAAAAGTTGGCTTAAAGCTCAACATTCAGAAAACAAAGATCATGGCATCCGGTCCCATCACTTTATGGGAAATAGATGGGTAAACAGTGGAAACAGTGTCAGACTTTATTTTGGGGGGCTCCAAAATCACTGTAGATGGTGACTGCAGCCATGAAATTAAAAGATGCTTACTCCTTGGAAGAAAAGTTATGACCAACCTAGATAGTATATTCAAAAGCAGAGACATTACTTTGCCAACAAAGGTCCGTCTAGTCAAGGCTGTGGTTTTTCCAGTGGTCATGTATGGATGTGAGTGTTGGACTCTGAAAAAAGCTGAGCGCCAAAGAATTAATGCTTTTGAACTGTGGTATTGGAGAAGACTCTTGACAGTCCCTTGGACTTCAAGGAGATCCAACCAGTCCATTCTGAAGATCAGCCCTGGGATTTCTTTGGAAGGAATGATGCTAAAGCTGAAACTCCAGTACTTTGGCCACCTCATGCGAAGAGTTGACTCATTGGAAAAGACTCTGATGGTGGGAGGGATTGGGGGCAGGAAGAGAAGGGGATGACAGAGGATGAGATGGCTGGATGGCATCACTGACTCGATGGATGTGAGTCTGATTGAACTCCAGGAGATAGTGATGGACAGGGAGGCCTGGCGTGCCGCGATTCATAGAGTCTCAAAAAGTCAAATATGACTAAATGACTGAACTGAACTGAACTGATCTGAAGTGTGGTCTGAATCATTCCGTCTCTCCTTCCTCTTGCCCTCCTACCCCCTAGTAGCTGTAGGAACAAGAAGCCAGAGAAAGGTTTGCAACTCTATCTCTAAAAAAACAAGAATTAAAAGTTTTGATGGGACAGGAGTGTTGTGGAGTCACAATGGGTAAAACATTCTCCCTTTCTGGTAAGACAGCTGTATCAAAAGCAAGCAGGCTAGCGTTCCACAACTATGATTTTTTTTCATGACAGTAGAATTTTCAGGAACAATGAGACCTAGTCTAACTGCCCCTACTTCCCAATTCCTTTTCCTCTGAAAACACCTCCTTTCCTCGCTCACCCATATTGTAACTGCTTGCAACCTTTTGTTCTGCAATGAGAAAATACATTACAATTTAAATATTCATAGGAAAAATATTTCTAAAATTGAACTTAGATTTATGCTGTTTGGCAGAAGACTGATAGATAACAGCTTCTTGAAGGTGGATTTTTTGTGGGAAATGAGAAAGTAAATACTGAGTGACTAAACATTCAGAAAGAGGAACCAAGAAGGGAAAGAAACATGGGATTCTGATTTTAAACTGGCAGAGGGGAAGGGAA
The DNA here is from genome assembly GCF_032405125.1 of Capricornis sumatraensis. Lineage (NCBI taxonomy): Eukaryota > Metazoa > Chordata > Mammalia > Artiodactyla > Bovidae > Capricornis > Capricornis sumatraensis. The sequence continues at coordinate 8,015,941 of NC_091084.1, forward strand.
AGAATCCACATTTCTTTGCTTCACAACTTAACCTGGAACTGTCCCTAAAGTCACAACTACTCTTTTGTTTATTTTTTTATCTAATTCTTCGGGTGTGCTGGGTCTCCGTTGCTGCCCAGGTTTTCTCCAGTTGCGGCAAGAGACAGCCTCTCTTCGTTGCAGTCCACGGACTTCTCACGGCAGTGGCTTCTCCTGTCGCGGGGCACGATCTCCAGGGCGCTCAGGCTGCAGTGGTCACGGTCCATGGGCTCTCTAGTGGCGGTTCCCGGACTCTAGAGTGTGGCAGACGGGCTTAGCTGCTCCATGGCATGAGAGACCTTCCCAGATCAGGGATCAGACCCATGTCTCCTGCATTGGCAGGGGGACTCTTTACCAACTGAGTCATCAAGGAAGACCTGTTTAATTTTTTAATTATATAAAAAGACTTTTAAGAGAGCCTAATGTGTGATTGGAGAAGGAAACGGCAACCCACTTCAGTATTCTTGCCTGGAGGATCCCAGGGATGGAAGAGCCTGATGGGCTGCCATCTAGAGTTGGACACAGCTGAAGCAACTTAGCAGCAGCAGCAGCAATGTGTGATTACTTTAACACCTTGTAGGATGGTCAGGTAGCATTTCTTTTCATATGAAGACCCTTCACTCACCTGAGATGTATCGAGTGTACACCCTGGGCTTATGTTTATAGAAAGTCTTTTTTAAATTTCAGGACCCTCAAGCAACCCTGTCCAACCTACTGGACCAACCACCCCCACCGCCTGTGACCCCAGACTGACATTTGATGCTGTCACCACGCTCCGTGGAGAAATACTTTTCTTCAAAGACAAGTATGAGAATGAAATATTCCTTTTTTTTGACTTCTTTTACTGCCTAACTTAAAACTGTTCTAATTAAGTCACATATTACATATTACTCAGCTTTTCCTTTGAAATCTATGCATGTGAATATCATCGGAATTGATAGTGCTTTCTGGGTAACTCAAAACAACCCGGAAAAGAAAAAATAGTTAAAACATTTGTAAATATTCAGATGTTTCTGAAGACATAAACAAACATGGGCTCTAGCTGTTAGAAACTCTGTGGCTGGGTTTCCCCAAGACCAAAATAGTATTCGGTCCTACTGAAATTCAGTCAGGTGAATGGAACCGGTCACTTCATAAGATGCGGGAAAAATCATCTGACTGAAGTTTTCCATTTTCCATTGGCTATTTTGTGACTGTGTACCCACAGGCTGAGTGTGCTTGTATTCTAAATATCCTCATCATATCGTAGCACCAGTAATGAAAGCCTAACAAAGTAAGACTTGTCGGTGTGTGAAAATGGAGGTAGTATAAAACGTAATCGAGTAAGGCCCCTCCAGTCAGCTCCTCTGACACCTGCAGAGTTCTCACCAGATGGATGGGGTCACCACAAAGGACTGGGCATATGCTGGTCACTGAGCTGCCAGCATCCCCTTCATTGGGTGACACATCCTCTCAGCAGGCTTACAGGGCCGGTGCCAGCCCCCGACTCGCAGAAACCGCCTTCGTAGACTGTCACGTGTGCATCTCTCCTTGTGTTCCCCTAGGTACGTCTGGAGGAGGCACCCTCAGCTACCAATGGTGGAACTCAATTTCATTTCTCTGTACTGGCCGTCCCTGCCAAATGGCATACAGGCTGCTTATGAGGATTTTGACAGGGACCTAATTTTCATATTCAAAGGTAACTGCTTGAGGTTTTCCTCTTCTTTTAGTTCCTGGTGCAGGGAAGGGCAGGACTCCTTTGTGCTCTTTTCCAGGTTCAAAGAGGTGAGTCAAGGAGAGTGTTAACGCTGGCTGCATTTTTGTCGAGAGACCTGGGTTGGGTCCCCTGTCTGCCACTAACTGCTGTGTGAACTTGAGCAGGTTGTACCCTCTTCAGGCATTAATCTCCTCATTTACAAAATAAGACTACTTCATTAGACCACCTTTAGCGTTCTTCCACCCTCATCCCAGGCATAATTCTCTAAGATTCCCCCAAGGTTCTAGTTAAATCTCTGTATAGAAGTCACATGAGATAAGACATTCAAGTGTGGGGCCCTGAATGCCAGGCTAAGAAGTTGGGAATATTTTCCAGGTGCTGGGGAACCATGAGGGCTATCATAGCCCAATGATCTTAACTTGACCACCTTTTTCTTTTCAAGACTATTTTTTCCACTTTTATTCCTATGAAGAATTTATGCAAAGGTTAAGAAGTGATATACATTTTGTAGGAATGGAAAAAGTTTACCTGACATAAATCTGAATCATTGACAGGCACCCAGTACTGGGCTCTGAGTGGCTATGATACTCTGCAAGGTTACCCCAAGCATATATCAAGCTATGGCTTCCCAAGCAGTGTCCAAGCAATTGATGCAGCTGTTTCCTACAGGAGAAAAACGTACTTCTTTGTAAACGACCAGTTCTGGAGGTAAGATTTTTTTTCCATTAGAGATTGAAATCTGTTTTTCACCCTGTCTTGAAACCATCGATGATCAGGTATCTGAAAGTTTAACATAACTAGATGGTCTCTGATAAGCATTCTTTTTCACAAGATGATTGATGTTGCTATGGCTTTTGAAATTTTCACAAAGTTGAGACGCCTGCACAATGGTATTGAGCACTCTATATCCTGAAAAAGAGCTAAATTGAATAGAGCACTAAAGTGAGGTGCAAAGAAAGAATTAGGCTAAGTCTCATTTATTCATGAAATTCTAAGAGTTAAATTCTGCTACACTCAAGCAAATGTTATACAGAACTTGATTCCCAAGTTGAAATTATTATTTATATTTATCAGATAGAGATGATGAATCAATTAAGTAAAAGCCTTAGAAACATAAGCTCTCCTTTTTGAAAATAACACTGCACCAGCAATCAGAAATCTGTCTTAGTATTAGTGATACCAGGATATTTTATAAATAGGTATGTACCCTTACGTACAGAAATTAACCATCATTAGTTCCAATAAATAGGATATTGTGAAGAACTAATGAGAAGATATGTGTGAAGGCACTTTTTAAAGTATATACAATTTAAAGAAAACTGTTATCATTGTATATTATACTGGTCTTAAAATATGGGATGATTTTTTTTTTTCTCATCAGCTATGATGACCAAAGCCAATCTATGGAACCAGGTTATCCCCAAAGCATAGCAAGATTTTTTCCAGGAATAGAAAGTAGAGTTGATGCAGTTTTCCAGGAGAATTGTAAGTAGAAAATAAACTTAATAAATTTGTTTAATTTTTTTAAATAGCTCATTTGCATTTGATAGTTATAATAAGACTGGAATGGGGTTTTTTAATTGAAACTATCCAAGATCTTTTACAAGCTAACTCAATACATTATATCTTTTTTTTATATAGCCTTCTTCCTTTTCTTCAGTGGACCAAGATATTATGCATTTGATTTCCATGCTCGTAGAGTTACTGCAGTCGACAGAAGCAATAGATGGCTTAAATGTAGGTACAGTTGAACAAAATTAAATGTGATTGTATCCATTTTCTGAATATGGAAGGGAAGTCTAATTTTCATATCTATTACACTGTATCCTATTTATATTTTCTCAATAATAAATAGTGTTGTTTGCTATCACTGTATTCATTGGACTACTCTTGAGTGAAATTACATTTGGAGTATCCACTATTTGCAGACGTTGATTTGGTTCTCATACATTCCGTTTCATGTTAGTGAATCCATCACAAGAAGGAGATTAAGTCTTCTTTGCCACCTCAATCAATATTCATTATTACCTTAACTTGTTGATTTGACTTCTAAAATGCCCATTTATTCTTAAGTCTTTTAAATATGTCTTAAGTGTACCGGCTACATGTTATTTAGCACTGTATTTTGATTAGAAGTAAGGATTATGACCCCAGAGAAGGAAATGGTAACCCACTCCAATGTCCTTGCCTAGAAAATCCCATGGACAGAGGAGCCTGGCTAGCTATAGTCCATGGGGTCGCAAAGAGTAGGACACAGCTCTTGAAGTGAATAAACAACGACAAGTACTATGAACAGCATAAGCCGTATACATTGCCTTGACAAAAATGTGATGTTATTTTCCACTCTTGGAAAAAAATATTGTTGATACCTGTTGTGGATTGAATTGTATCCCCCTAAAAATGGTATCCAACTAGTCCATCCTAAAGGAGATCAGTCCTGGGTGTTCACTGGAAGGACTGATGCTGAAGCTGAAACGCCAATACTTTGGCCATCTCATGCAAAGAGTTGACTCATTGGAAAAGACCCTGATGCTGGGAGGGATTGGGGGCAGGAGGAGAAGGGGACGACAGAGGATGAGATGGCTGGATGGCATCATCGACTTGATGGACACGAGTCTGAGTGATCTCCGGGAGTTGGTGATGGACAGGGAGGCCTGTTGTGCTGTGATTCATGGGGTCGCAAAGAGTTGGACACGACTGAGTGACTGAACTGAAGTGAAAAATGGTATGCTGAAGCCTTCACCCCAGGAACCTATGGAACTAGCATCTCTGTTGATGTAATAAGCTAATATGAGGTTATACTAGATTAGGGTAGGTCTAAAAACTGATATTTTTATAAGAAGAGCAGACACTAGATATCCAGTTGAGAAGGCCTTGTGAAGGTGGAGCAGAGTGGGAATGATTTATCTCTATGCCAAGGATTGCTGCGACCACCAGAAGCTGCAAAGAGGCAAGGAAGGATATGCCCTAGAGCCTTTAGAGAGAGGAACATGAGCCTCCTGACTCCTTGACTTTGATTTGTAGCTTCCAGACTGTGATTTAAAAAAAAGTTTCTCTTGTTTTAAGCTACCAAGTTTGTGACAGTTACAGCAGCTCTAGGAAGCTGAAATAGTACATCTGCACTTAAGGAAATGAATCAATACAGAAAGTCAGATTTGAAACCCTGGTATCTTCCCAGGGGAGCAGCAAAAAGGAGGGGTACCACCTCCTCTCCTACCTCCTCCTTGGCTTCTAGAGTCTGAGCAAATGGGCAAGTTAGATCTGTTGTTCTTCATTTCTGTTTTCCCTGAGCTCCTCAAAAGGACACCTTCTACAGAAAACTAGGGTTTGCCAGACAAACAGAACTGTGCTGGGCACAAAAATCAGTAACTCTTATTTAATTGAATTAAACTGAGATGAGATGCATAAATTTGCTAATGGAATTTTCTATTAAAAACTTTAAGACTTGTGGGATCATAATGGTTAGTCCTGACATTAAAATCATTATAATATCCAGGGAGCCTAGGCTGGTGCTCTGGAATGACCTGGAGGAGTAGAATGGGGCAGGGGAGGGAGACTCAAGAGGGAGGGGACATGTATATAATTATGACTGATTTATGTTGATGTACAGCAGAGACCACCATAGCACTGTAAGGAAATTACCCTCCAATTAAAAAATCGTTATAATATATTAGCAGTTGTTAGAATGTAATACAATGCAGCTCATTACATAATAACTATGTGAACTATAAAATATATTTAACACTATCATATATTTTGTTCTTTTTCAGTTAAAATTTTTAAGCCCAGCAGATGATTAATTTAGTATAATTTGATACTTAATTTTGGTTCAAAATTTATCTATTAAATGAATTTAAAATAAATATTTTAAATGACTGACTTGTGATCTACTGATTTTCTTAATATACTACCACATAGTCCATCTAAAGTATAAAGGGAATTTTCAATATATTTGCGGGTGTTTTCCTTTATCAGAAATATTATACTATTGATATTAAACTTTTAGATGTTGCTTCATAGATTAATGAAATATTTTGTCAGTATTCAATGTCTTCAAAGAGTCTCTTGAGTATGTCAATACTTTATTGTCAACTTATTTTATAAGATAAAATAAAAACTAGTATATACTATAATTTCATTTATTCACTTATTCTACAATTAATCACCTACCTGTTCCAGGTACTGTGCTAGGCAAAGTGAGGGAAATGGATAAGCAAGTCATTGTATCAATGTCAAATGGCAAAAGGACCTGCAAGAATTTGATATTTCATTTTTAAGAGTCAATTTCAGACTATGGCATCTTCTAAAACTTCTTATGAAATCAGTTTTTACAAGCACAAAGATGGGAGATTCATCTCAGAATACCTGCTAGTTGTACCAGCTATTTATGACAGATTCGTGGCCCAAGCCTCATCTGTGCATTTTCAACACAAGACCTGAATTCATGTTATTTCTTTAGCCATATTTCACAGGCAAAGAAAGTGAACAGCAATATAAAGTATAGTAAAGAATTTTAAACATTAGCCCTTTTTAAGGTTTTCTTGACAACGTGTGGTATTTTCTGGATGCTGTGTTGAAGTTTTGAGTACAAGAGATGTGAGAATTTAAACTTAAAACTTTAAAGAATGATATTACTTTTATCTTAGGTTGAGTTCCTTCCAAAGCAAAGGCTAAGGCAAGACCTTGGCCCACTCACTTTATTGGGGACGTGGTCCCAGGAAGCAAGAGTGAGGTTGAGCAAGCAGAGTGAAACAGAAAGAAGGAAAGTTCATTAATTCAAGTATGTATCGCTGAGGTTTCTGCTACAGGAGCTGGGGCTCAATTCCAGCAGGACTTCCTGAGAAACTTAGAGAACTCCTTTCAGTTGTTCACTTGTTCTCCAGTGGGTGGAAGGCTGGAACATTCGTCCTTCAGCTCCCCGCCCCACCACCAGGTAGCTCGAAGGAGTTGACCTGTCAGTTCCCATGGCAGCTTAATGCCCTGAGCAAAAAGCACAAAGATACCCAATGAGTGGTTAAGGGTGGGCTGTGTAAAGTGAGTTACGCAGACCTGTCCACAGCTGCACAGCTAAGCTCAGAGGTATGCTGGGAGACTGTCACACAGGGCTCCAGAGGCACCTCCTATAACTTTGTTGCTGGGAGATTAAAGTGGGAAATTGGAGGTCTTCTCTGGGGAAACTTACTCACCTGAGAAAAGGGATTTACAAATACTCTACCTATAGAAATCTCAGTGGGGGAAAGACTTACCAGTTACCTCTATTAACACGATCCCCCTCTTCCTTTGTGGCAGTAAATTTCATCTGAGGTAGCAATGCAGCTAAAAGACTGTTTTGTAGCCTCGCTTATGGCTAGATATGGCCAGGTGTTTAATTTCTTGCCTCAAAGTGTAAGCAGAATACTGTACAGGCTTCTAGAAAGAGACTTGGCATGTACTGTCTCTTCCTTCCTCTTTCCTGCTGCCTGTATGTGCTAAGTCACTTCAGTTGTCTTTGACACTGTGCAACCCCATGGACTGTAGTCTGCCAGGTTCCTCTGTCCATGGGATTCTCCAGGCAAGAACACTGGAGTGTGTTGCCATTTCCTTCTCCAGCTGCCTGTAATGCAGACGCACTTGCACAAACTTGAGAAGCCACCTGGACCATGAGGCACTGGGCCTGAGAGATGGTTGTTCCCAGGTGTCTGCTGCTTACATCCCTGATGATGTGATATTGTCACACAAGCCTTGGACTACCAAATCTGGGCTTTTCTCATGTGAGGGAGGAAGAAATGTTTCTTAATCATTTGGTACTTGGATTTTTTCTATTACATTTCAACCAAGAAGTCCAACTAATATATCATATGAAGTGTCTGGAATCCGCCCTACCGCCCTGCAGTAAAGGTCATGGGCCAGCAACCCTGCCAAAGCACACATAGCTTCCACTCAACTTTCTTGTCTCTCAGTATTAAACAGATTGCAGATCACATCTCCAGACACTTTTTAAAAAGCTCCTAATATCAAAAACAGACACCAAAACAGAAATTTTGAAGAAATAGAGACAATCCTGGAAGCAAAAGAAAATGTCAAAATAAATGAAAAAATACTTAACATTCTTTAAAAATAAGACATAGCTTACATCCAAAAAAATTAATGAAATACAAGGAAATAAAAGGATACTCAGAGAACTAGAAAAAGCTCTTGGACATTAAAAATATAACTAAGATAAACTCAATAGGTGAGCTGGAAATAAAGTTGATGGAAAGTAATAAAGGATATATTGGAAACACAGAGATTCAACACAAGAGTTCCAATAGCTATGTATTCCAGAAAGAAAAAGAGGAAACTAGATGGAAAGAAATTATCAAAGAAATAAGAGAAGAAATTTTCCTTGAAGTTTTCATAATGAAAGAGCTCTCTTATTGCCAAGCAATGTACTGCAAAAAGACTCACATTAAGAGATATCTTTATAAAATTTCAGAATACCTGGGTAAAGAGACTTCCAAAATTGTTCAGAAATTAAAAAAAAAAATACCAAAAATAAAAGGCTTTTCAACAACAACACTAGATTCGAGAAAACAATGGAAAAGAAACTTCAGAATTCTAAGGCAGATTGATTTCAGCTTGATATTCCGTAACCAGACGCACTCTCTGTAGAATATGAAGATGGAGTAAAGGGTATTCTAGACATGAAAGGACTCAAAACATGCACTTTCCTTGCAGCCTTTCTTAGACCCCCACCCCCATTGCCCATGGCTGCCTACACGTGCATTTGCTCCAGTCCAGTCAGACCTCCTGCAGCTCATCTCTGCCATGGTCCCTGCTTCCTCTCATTGCACCCTTTCTTAGACATGGCTGCCTACACACGTATTCTCTCCAGTCCAGTCAGACCTCCTACAGCTCGTCTCTGCCGTGGTCCCTGCTTCCTCTCATTGCACCCTTTCTTAGACATGGCTGCCTACACACGTATTCTCTCCAGTCCAGTCAGACCTCCTACAGCTCGTCTCTGCCGTGGTCCCTGCTTCCTCTCATTGCACCCTTTCTTAGACATGGCTGCCTACACGTGCATTTGCTCCAGTCCGGTCAGACCTCCTACTTCTTCTCTGCCGTGGTTCCTGCTTCCTGTGGCCTCCTTCCACTCATATGCCTTCTCTTTTCCTCTTTGAGAACCAATCCTACACACGCTTCAAGAGCCAGTGCAAGCTCAACCTGCTTGAAGCCTCTAGATCACACTCGTCTGCAGTGATCTCTCTACCTTTGGGGCCATTTCAGTCTTCAGAATCTTTACTGAGCATTTTGCCGCTTTTCTCTGTTTTACCTGGGGTTAGTCTGTGTATATGTCTGAATTTTCCAACAAGTTTGGACCAGTGTCTTATTCTTTCTTCCATTAATAATGACAGGCAAAGAGTGAGTGCTCAATAAATATCTGGTATTTACCCAGTTAATTAGGATAATCTGATTCCTAAATCACTTGTGTTTTCACAATACCATGTCTTTGAAAACTTTGTTTTTTGAAAAACAGACATGCCTTGTTTATTAGAAGACAAGAAGTAAGGAAGTATCTGTATCAAGAGCAAGGCAATATGTGAAATCATATTCCTCAGAAGAAGCAAAGAAGCAAAAAATTACAATTTTGCAAGCATAACAGGTGATCGCAACAAAAGATAAAAATTTTTACAAAGAAAATTATCTTATTATACAAATATTGTGGGCTTTCGTTCAAAAGAAAATTATTCAACTCCCAAGAATTTATGCATAGGAAAGCCTCCAACTTTGCAAGGGCAAAAGTAGCTTGGAGCCTCAGTTCATATTATTTTTAATTCAATAATAACAGTGACTATATTTACCAAACAAATTGTAGATCATGATTGTGAAATCAACTCAACCTAAGAAAAAAAAAGCATAACGTGACACACTCCATGGCAAATGTCCTTTTCTGTTTTTAATTAAAGGATAATACAAGCCGATTCATGCCACGTCTCACTATTATTTTCTAAATTCTATGCAAACAGAACGAGGCTTCAACTGGAGATAGAAGAATGAAGAACCTTCTTCTGCTTTTGGTCTTTGCAACACTGTCCTCTGCATTTCCTGCAGACCGAAGGATGGAAGACGAGGAGAACCTGCAACTGACTCAGGTACTGTCTCAGTAAATGTCATTTGTGGCTATCCATAACAATTTCACTTTATTGATTGTCCAAGGACCTAAAAAGACAGCTCATTCTTACCAAAGAGTCCTGAACTTTTTTGTGAGGAGCTGATTTTCCTTTCCTTGGCCCTAAAGACATCAGGAATGGTGGGGCGGGGAGAGTTGGGTGGGCTGGGAGAAAGGCAGGATTTGCTATTTAAGCACTGGATACAAGTGAGGAGAGAGTGAGCAGAGACAGGGTCAGCTCTGTGAGAACGGAGATCTCCATAAAAGCATCTGAAGACCAGCCAGGGGGACCCAAGTGTAGTTTGGAGCTCCTTATCCTACATGTATGAAAACCAGGCTGCTTTGGAGATTCCCTCTAAAAATCAATCCAGTTACTTCACCATATTTGATGGAATTACTTACATGTGATTACATGTGAATAATCATATTTTCTCCATAATTTATTTCAAGGAAACACCAAATGAAAGTAACAGTAAAAATGTGTGTGACACAAGATCATCCCACACATAGAAGAAGCATGCTTCTCGTCTGTTAAAGTTTGGAGTTCCATAGCTCTATGGGTGTAGCCGGTTCTGGTCACACACAGCTCAATGAGCTTTTGGAAACTGAAAGAGAGGGTGACTCTTCTCCTTCCTCTTTATTTTCTTCCTCTCCCCTTCCTTTCCCTTGTTATTTATTTCCTTTTCCCCTCCTGCTGCCGGAAAGGACCTCGGAAAGCTTGCTTATCCTGAGATAGAGGTCTGCTCCCCTGTAGTCTGTGCCTTTTTTTGTCTTTTCGGTCAGGCGTATCTCAACCAGTTCTACTCTCTTGAAATAGAAGCGAGTCATCTTGCTCAAAGCAGTAACAGAAGTCTCATAGATGGCAAAATCCGTGAAATGCAAGCATTCTTTGGATTGACAGTGACTGGAAAACTGGACTCAAACACTCTGGAGATCATGAAGACACCCAGGTGTGGGGTGCCTGACGTGGGTCAATATGGCTATACTCTCCCCGGGTGGAAGAAGTACAACCTCACCTACAGGTAATGCTCCTGCTCTTAATCTAAATGAATGTGAATGTTATCTCTAAGAAGCAAAGATAATAATGGTTTATTTTACCCAGCACTTCCTGTGTGCTTAGCACTCGATAGGTTTTATATATTCCACCCTCTCAAAAAACTTGTGACATAGGCACCCTTGTTATTATCACCTTAAACACAGGAGAAACTGGAAGGAAAAAAAGCTTGTGTAGCATAGGCTAGTTTGCACAGCTCTTCTCAGCAGACTGGCTCTGCAAATATGCTCTAATCTCTAGCCTCTGCCATCTCCATAATAACTCAGGACCAGAACCTCTACAGTCTGACTGCAGATGCTTAAAGGTACAGTTGAAGTGTGCTCAAGGGAAAATGAGAAAATGGAGTACAACCAGCTCATGTTGGAGACATGTATGAGTTAGATTGTCAAATCTCAGGTGGACCTTGGATATCACAAACAAAGGGGCTGGCTTATCGGCAGAAAGAGGTTGAAGGGTGCCTGTGACCCGAGATAGAGTCAGTGGCCTTGACCCCTGCTCCAGAGCCCTCCTGGCTGGCCTTAAAAAGTCTAATAGTCCTTCCTTCTTCTTCTTGAGCCTTAAGGATTGAAGTAAAAGTAGATTTAGCAAAATAGAGAATATAAACAAAAGCAAGAGCTTTTCCTGAGAAACAAACTCTTTGTGGCTCTCAAGTGAGACTTAATATATGACACATTCATAAAACTGATTTCTATAAGCTGTTTGAGAAAATGAATCTCAGTTCTTTTCAGAAGATACATATCATACGGTCATATGCACAGCAAATTCTGTGCATAAAGTGAATGATCTTCCACTTAAGACCTGACCTTAGGGAAGTCATTTAACCTCTTTGAGCCTCATTTGTCTAAGTGCAATCATACTACCTGATGAATAGCACAGATGAAAGACTGAATTATTTACATATAGCGTATGTAAAAGTACCTAATTTAAATGGTAAAGCATTGTACAAATGTAGCGATAGCACCATACCAAAACTTACTGCAGCGTGTGATGGATAAGATAGAAATTGTTTTCTTTTCCTAGTATGTGTGTTTACATGCTTGCATAACAGCCAATTGATATATATCTGTTAATTTGTAAGAATTGTAAACTACACTCCTGATATGGCTCGACCTGATGTGGATGAGGCTATCCAAAAAGGTTTAGAAGTGTGGAGCAAAGTCACTCCACTAACATTCACCAAGATTTCCAAAGGGATCGCTGACATCATGATTGCCTTTAAGACCCGAGGTAAGGTTTTCAGCAGAGAGAGCAATATAGCCATTTTCATCTTGGGAGCTTTGACGAGGCTGATCTTCTTCCTCCGCTGTTTCCCAGTCCATGGTCGGTGTCCTCGTTACTTCGACGGCCCCTTGGGAGTCCTCGGCCATGCCTTTCCCCCGGGTCTGGGACTGGGTGGAGACACTCACTTTGATGAGGATGAGAACTGGACCAAGGATGGAGTAGGTAAGCCCAATTTTCTTTACGAACAAAATGTTACTATTCATCAAATCCCTGAAAGGAATAGCTTTGCAATTAGTTGCTTCTTACTTCCCAGTTTCCCTATTATGTTTCATATTCCAGATGATGCTGAAGAAAGTGTTCAATATCTATACAGACAACGGTGCTTGTACAGTTCAGAGCTTTATCCACACAGCACTTTCATAAAGCCACTGATCCTGTTATGATCAGAACATTCTTCCCTTACTCATATGTTCATTCATACATCTGCAATGCTTGAAGGGCCACTATGTGTCTGGAATTATGCAAGGTGTCACGCAGACCACAAAGTTGTTCTAGAAAAGTTCAGAGCTTCATGATCTTGGGTGATGTATAAGGCCTAGGCCCACTCACCACCATACAAGGCAGAAAGTACTGTGTATTATACTAATGGGAGAAGTCATCTCTAGCTTGAGGATTGAAAGAAAACTCTGGGAGGTGGTAATTCTAAGTTAGTGATTAAAAGATGCTATGTGGGTACATGGCCCATAGGACATCCATTTATATACATGAACCTCTTCGTCTAACTCTTGCTTGTCTGCCAAAGAATTGGAACCTGGTCTTTATATTTGACTTATTTCTTTAGGCCGTGGGCAGTGGTTTTATTTTTCTTATTGGGCCTCCCTGGCATGAAGATAAGAGATATTTTATTTCATTTCAAATTAAAAAAACAAAACTTTTTTATAGTCAAAATATGTACCTCTAACAAAGGAGCAGTTCAGTAGACTCTCAGGTTCTCCCTACTCTTTTTTTCTGTCATTGATCACAGTCATCATGTCTCTGGTATCTGGTTTCCAGGGTTCCAGGAAAGAGGATGCTGCAGCTTTCTGGTGGGTGGTATGCAAGGCCACAATTCAGTCCTGACCACACAACTCTATGGAGTCTGTGAGTCAGTCATAGTTTCTGCAAAACTGAAAGCCAGTGACTCAAAATGACGCACGGCCTCTCCTTGCTAAGTTTGAGCACATGATGGAAATGTTCTTCCAAGAGCTAGGAAACAAAGAGGGGAAAGGACTCTGTGCTTGCTGGACTTCAGGGGAGTTTGGAGGTGATGGCTGCACTGCCACAGAGGTAACATTACAGCCGAGAAAGTGAAAGAGGTAGGGTGACCCCAGATCCAAATGACAGAGGAGTTGAAGGGACCGGGTCTGTCTCCTGCTGAGATGTGTTCCAATGTTTTCCTGGATTTGGCCTGAAGGTCGTGTGGACACATCCAATCAGGCAGGTATAGGAAATAATTCTAGTGCTCACCAAAGTCAGAAAGACTCCCCTCACTCAGCCAGGCTTTACTGGCATATTCTAGAAGCAAAGATTAGTCTCAGGTTACACTATCATTTTTTAAAAAATATTTATCTATTTATATTTAGCTGCATTGGGTCTTAGTTGCAGCAAGTGGGCTCAGTTGTTCCATGGCATGTGAGATCTTAGTTCCCTGACCAGGAATTGAACTCATTTCCCCTGCACTGCAAGGCAGATTTTTAACCACTGGACCACCAGAGAAGCCCCCTCATTATCACTTTATCCCTGTTAGTTCCAATTTGTTGCTGTTTGTCACTAAGTTGTATCCAACTCTTTTGCCACCCTGTGGACTGTAGCCCACCAGGCTCCTCTGTCCGTGAGATTCCCCAGGCAAGAATACTGGAGTGAATTGCCATGCCCTCAGCCAGGGAATCTTCCCAGTGCAGGGACTGAATCCATGCCTGGCAGGCAGATGCTTCCCATGTGGGAAGCCCATTAATTCCAACATTTAGTGGTAAAAGTACTATTCCCCATACTGCAACTGGCCCCTTGCCAAAGGCGATGTGTGGGATGGGTTATGAAAAAATCCAGAGGGTCCTGGGCCCCAAGTTGGCAAAACTTGCCTGAGCAAAGCAGAGGATAAACATAGCACTCCACCAAGTTCTGGGTGGATAGCCAGGCAACAATACGAAAAAGGGGTGTTTTGTATCTGCTTTATTATAATACATTCCCTCAGGGTTGAAATTATTGGACCTGGGGGATCCCTAATCTTGTAACTCTCAGCTTTCTGACCTACACAGGAAACTGTTTTCCTGTTCTCTAATAAAAATGTAAAGTCTCAAGCATCTGTAACCTCTAATCAAATGGATTTTTTAATAGAAAATTTGGCAATAATGTATAATATACCTTTTTACGTATATGTGGGCTCTCTTTATGCAAAGGGCACCAAAGTCTTAGTGCCACTCTGTTGAAAGCAATAGACAGCAGTCATCTGCTAATACCACTGCTTCCTAAGGGTTTCGAAGTCACTGCATGGTGATATCAGAGAGATCTGAACACACGGTGAGGGTTTCCTGGGAGTCTCGCAAAGTGAGGCTAGTTTCAAACCTGTATGTGAATGTAAATGCTTCACACACACATGCACTGGCACCAGGCAACTGAAACAGCCCTCAGAGACCACTACAGACGCAGGGCTGGGATGGAGAAGAGCAGTGGTCTGTGGCATGGGGGAACTTACATGCAGGAAGATGACACAACTTATCTATAATAAAGGCAAAAAAAAAAATCTTGCAAAGCACCAGTCCTTAGCAAACATTCAGAAAGTGTTTAACACTGATAATTATCTTGGTGATTATTAATACTAATGATAATGGTGATGATTAAGTGATTTCTAGGAGAAAAAAAAATATTCACAAAGGTACTGATGTATAATGCCCAAACTTATCTATTTAGTTGCATCTCCAAGAAGGCAGAAATGAAATCTTTTTTCTACTGTATCATACAGCCTATAATGTTGTCAGTACATGAGAAATGCTCTACAAATAATAGTAAATGAAACCTTTCAACAATCCTTTACTCAAAATCTACTCTAATCCATGCTTTGTAATAGAAATGGAATATACAATAGTGTACAAGACACAGACTCCACTCTCCAGGAATTTACAGTCTAGACGGCATGCTCTATAAATGGCATTTAAAGTTAGTATGATCAACCTTGGGATAAAAGGAACTATGGCAATGTAATAGGAGCACCTAAAAGAAATTCCAGCCCATAAACAGAGGTCAGGGAGCAAGTAACACCAACATGAGACTTGAAGGCTCTGAAGGAATTCTGAAGCAAAGTGGAATAAAACGTGTTCTAGACAGAATAACCCAACCAACTCAAGAATTGTAATGGAGCAGAAGGCTAAAATGGTGTATATTAGAATCCTATATAGAGGGTCTTGAGAGCCACAATAAAAGTTTGCCCTTTGTTTAGATGATCTGAATTTTAATTACTTTTTTAAAGAATCACTTGTCCTATCCCTGTCCAAAAGCACACACAGTGATATTGCCAGCCAGACAAGGAGAGGCAGCAAAAGCCAGAGCAAAAAGCATGAAAGTCCATGAAATAATTCTTTGCCTTTCCACGTTTGTTTTATGCAAACATCACTGGACAAGGCTCCATCACAAAAGGCTCAGCATTTTCCTTAGTATCCATAGGTTTAGCTGCAAGTCCAAGGACAGTCTTTTTGATAAACTTAGAAGCTTACAGACTGTAGGAGAGACAGACAAATAAAAAGGCAATTCCAACCATGCATGGTACAACTTCTGGTGTGAATAAGTACAGAGTATTCCAGTCATGTCCAGGAGGATCATCTAACCATCCTTTCATCCAAATAAAAGCCTGGATATCCAGCACCCATTACGAAACAGTTTATCGGTCCCCAGGAAGATGATTAAAACATGGCCTCTGGACTGAAAGGGTGCACAACTTAGGGAAAGAAAAAAAGAATGCAGTATTTATTTGCAAAGACAGAATTAAGCTCAGTCTACAGAAGTAGAGAGAGGTGCAATTAAGTCAACCTGGATAGGAGCTGGGGGAAAGAAGTCTTGTGAAGATGACTCTGGAGGGGGTCCCTGAGGCCTAAGTAGGACAGATGGGTGAAGGGGGGTGAGAGAGGTAATACTCCGGGCAGAAGTGATGGAGATACAGAGACATAGATGAAAAAGAACATGGCATAGATAAGAAATGCAAGTGATTCCACATGGCTAGCTCAGGGAAAATGAAAATAAAATATGAGGCTGGGGGAAAAAGCAGGGACTAGTTCATGGAAGGCCATGTTTAGGTATTTGGACTTGGTCCTGCAACCAGTGGAGAATCTCTGAAGAATATAAGTAGGGGAAATATGATCATGTACAGATGCCTAACAACAACCCAAAACTGGTGGCTTTTTTTTGTTTTTTTTCACTACTATCCATTTCGAGACACCTGTTTTCTGCCATCTGCTTGCTCTGGGTTACATTTCTCCATGATTTGACTAATACCAATCATCACTGTTGAAAAATTTCCCAGATAAATGATGGTTCGTTCATATGTTATAAGAATTGTCTGACAAGCCTTTTTTTTTTCATTTCTCTCAGTTATTTCCTAATCTCAGATGCAATCATTCTCCTGATTGACTAACTTACTCATGTTTTCCCTGTTTTTTGTTAAGGATTCAGCTTATTCCTCGTGGCAGCTCATGAATTTGGCCATTCACTGGGGCTCTCTCACTCCAGTGATCAAACAGCCTTGATGTTCCCAAACTACGTCTCCTTGGATCCTAGCAAATACCCACTTTCTCAGGACGATATCAACGGAATCCAATCCATCTATGGTGAGCAACAAATCTGAATATATGTGAACTGAATTGAAGGCTTTTCAGGAAGGACATTAAGAAAAATCACTTCTTGAAATATTATTACGAGGAAAATATTCTCTTGGGAAAGATCCTTCTGTAGGTATTTCCACATGCCTGCTTAATTCACTGAGATATTTCTTTTCTCATCAAAGCAGGGCCACCTAAGGTACCTGCTAAGCCAAAGGGACCCACTCTACCTCATGCCTGTGACCCCGATTTGACTTTTGATGCTATCACCACTTTCCGCAGAGAAGTAATGTTCTTTAAAGGCAGGTAAACCCATTCCCTTAAACACCTCAACTTCCTGTGAAGTTTTTCTTTTCAAGAGATTTGGGGATAAGAGAGTTGTTGGGATAGTGAGAATGTGTCTTTGGTTTTTCTTTTATAACTGTCTACATTGCTTGAATGTTTTACTCTGTGCACATACCTCTTACCTGTTTGATAATTTCTTTTTTCAAATAGTAAATATCTGCTTAATTTTTTTGAGTAACTGCCATTCCACTTCCCATAGAGGTGGCACCATTTTACATTCCTACCAGCAACAACTAATGTTCCAGTTTCTCCACATCCTCACCAATACTTGAGCTCCGTTTTTCATCCCTGCTAAATGTCACCTCTCGGAGAATGTGTTCGGTGACCTTTCTCTCTACCCTCCCAGGTAGAGGTGAGCCGCTCTTTCCTCTGTGATACCACTGTTTTCATTTACACCCCATCCCATCCCCTATCAGTCATTCAGTAGGTCTTGTCGAGTCCTACTGCAGACACATCGATGGTCTATGGCCACTCCCTTCTCCGTCTCCACCACCATCTCCAGCTCATCCAAGCTACCATCATTTCTCATCTCCTACTCCAGAAGCCTGTTTACTAGCCTGCTTGTTTCTGCTCCCATCTTTCATACATGCAACAGCGAAAGGGATCTCACACTGATAAATTAAGTTTTAAATGTTTTTAAGCCAATTTTTTAATTGCCATTGAACCAGGGTCTACTTTCAGAAACTTCATAGCTAAAATAATACCCCTATCCCAACGATGTCCTGGACCTGGCTTATACCATTTTGGGATCCAATTATTAAATTTTCAAGAATTTTGTAAACTAGCTCATATTGGTTTAGTACTGGCCTTGGTTGGAGTACCTACACCCTGAAAACCACCAAATGATAAAAACTATGTCTTTTTCCTATCTGGAGAGCCAGTTGTGAAATATGCATCCATGGACCATTCCTTGAAGTTGAATCAACAAAGTGTTAGCTGTGGTAGGAAATTTCTTCTCTCACGATGTAATTACTGCACTTAACTTGCAACATGGTGTGTCAGTTATGTATACCATGGCCACACTTTCAGAGCAAAGTGTCAGGACAGGTACCATCTGACAAGGATATAGGGGCAAAAGGAAAGAATATGTGAAATCAGACTCCTTCCACCCATGACTATGTGGCCCTACAGTTCATGGGGTCACAGTGTCAGATACAACTTAGCAACTGAAAAACAACAACAACAATGACATGCTGTCATACCGTGCTCCTAATAGCTGAGGCTGAGAGACAACTTGTCAGGGATGGGTTCCCAGCATGGGAAGAAAAATGAACTCTAAGGACTTTTCAGCTCTTGCTCACAGATCTACATCAGAGCTTTACAGCCAGAAGGGAAATCTGAGGAAATATTTAGCAATGACAATAATAACATTTTTAATTCTATTAATCAATACCAGAAATTTTTTCTTAGAATGCTTGGTGTTGACTTAGAATATTGGGAATTGCTGCTTTGGCAAAAATGAGGTGATCGAGTACACTGAGAACTGTTAATGAGACTTCCATGGGTAGTACTCTAAATACTACTCTAAGTACCCAAAAGAGTGGGCACAAAGGCATGTCCTGACTTTGGTGGTTCAAAGGGTAGAACTGAACTCATAACCACCTAAAATTTCTGAGGAAAATTGTGCTAATGCTATAAACTGAGGAAAATATCAACCAATTAGATAAAGTCAAGTCTTAGGTTTGCAGTGGTTTCATTGAAATAGATACACATAGACTGTATATAAAGTATGGTTTCCTGTCTAACACAGGCACATATGGAGGATCTATTATGACATCACTGATGTTGAATTTGAATTAATCTCTTCATTCTGGCCATCTCTGCCAGCTGATATTCACGCTGCCTATGAGAACCCCATTGACAAGATTCTGGTTTTTAAAGGTAACATTGCTTATCATTATTCCTCTTCTCCTGTGTATGCCTGAACTAGTTAGCGGATATTTTAATTCCAGGAATATAATCTTCATGCATGAGCCAAATGGACAGGGCTTCTGCTCTGACTTTAAGTTCCTATTATAAAGAACAACTATCCAAGGATTCTCTCTGGCTATAAAGATAAACATCATCCCAAGTGCACAGGAGAAAAGAAACCTATATAACAAAAACTAAAAAGTCTTTTTTTCTGCCAAATAAAAGTAACCCATCTCTCTTCTTATATTCCCTTTTTACTAGGGCTGCTAGATGTGGCAAATAAAAATACAAGATGGTTTCAATTTCAAACAAATAAAAAATAACTTTTTAGTTTAAGTATGTCCATTATAACATTTTGGTTATGTTTATCACAAAGAGTCAGACACAACTGAGCAACTGAACTGAACTGAACTGCACTGAATACCAAAAATTAATCACTGTTTACTTGAAATTCAGATTCAGATTCAATTGGTATCTTATATTCAATCTAGCAACCCTATTTTCCAGGTGGATTTTATCAGATTACTTGCCTTTGAGAACACTAGGGTGTGGAAATTTAGGAGAACAAATATACTCGACGGTTTTGTCAGAATTAGAAAAGAATCAATATAATGAACTCAGCTGACATGGGTATGCATACTATTAACTATGAAAGTGAAAGTGTTAGTTGCTCAGTCATGTCTGACTCTTTGTGACCCCGTGGACTGTAGCCTGCCAGGCTTCTCTGTCCATGGAATTCTCCAGGCAAGAATACTGGAGTGGGTAGCCATTTCCTAGGTATATATTATTTGTGTAACATTAATGATATACAGGT
This sequence comes from Capricornis sumatraensis, assembly GCF_032405125.1. Lineage (NCBI taxonomy): Eukaryota > Metazoa > Chordata > Mammalia > Artiodactyla > Bovidae > Capricornis > Capricornis sumatraensis. Next base: position 8,035,972 of record NC_091084.1, read on the forward strand.
CAGGAAGCAACAGTTAGAACTGGACATGGAACAACAGACTGGTTCCAAATAGGAAAAGGAGGACATCAAGGCTGTATACTGTCACCCTGCTTATTTAACTTATATGCAGAGTACATCATGAGAAACGCTGGGCTGGAAGAAGCACAAGCTGGAATTAAGATTGCTGGGAGAAATATCAATAACCTCAGATATGCAGATGACACCACCCTTATGGCAGAAAGTGAAGAGGAACTAAAAGGCCTCTTGATGAAAGTGAAAGAGGAGAGTGAAAGAGTTGGCTTAAAGCTCAACATTCAGAAAATGAAGCTCATGTCATCTGGTCCCATCACTTCATGGGAAATAGATGGGGAAACAGTAGAAACAGTGTCAGACTTTATTTTGGGGGGCTCCAAAATCACTGCAGATGGTGACTGCAGCCATGAAATTAAAAGACGCTTAGTCCTTGGAAGGAAAGTTATGATCAACCTAGATAGCATATTCCAAAGCAGAGACATTACTTTGCCGACTAAGGTCCATCTAGTCAAGGCTATGGTTTTTCCTATGGTCATGTATGGATGTGAGAGTTGGACTGTGAAGAAGGCTGAGCACCAAAGAATTGATGCTTTTGAACTGTGTTGTTGGAGAGGACTCTTGACAGTCCCTTGGACTGCAAGGAGATCCAACCAGTCCATTCTGAAGGAAATCAGTCCTGGGATTTCTTTGGAAGGAATGATGCTAAAGCTGAAACTCCAGTACTTTGGCCACCTCATGCGAGCTGACTCATTGGAAAAGACTCTGATGGTGGGAGGGATTGGGGGCAGGAGGAGAAGGGGACGACAGAGGATGAGATGGCTGGATGGCACCACAGACTCGATGGACGTGAGTTTGAGTAAACTCTGGGAGATGGTGATGGACAGGGAGGCCTGGCGTGCTGCGATTCATGGGGTTGCAAAGAGTCGGACATGACTGAGCAACTGAACTGAACTGAACTGAATGATATGTAAGCAGCTAAAGAGCGTGGTAAGAATAAATGGAGACATAAGATTACTAAATCTTTAAGATTTGAACCTGAAAGGAACTAGGAATCTAATTATTTTCAAACTTCTTAAGACACCTATTTCTCCCTTTAGGAAATAAATCAGAAGATAATCACTCTCCCTCTCGTTCTAGATGACTTCTGGGTGATCAGAGGATATGCTGTCTTACCAGATTATCCCAAATCCATCTATACTCTTGGCTTTCCAAGACGTGTAAAGAAAATTGATGCAGCTGTGTGTGACCGCAGCACAAGAAAGACCTACTTCTTTGTGGGTATTTGGTGCTGGAGGTAAGTTTGCAGACAATTGGCCCCTTGTTTTAGTCTGGAGAAAAATATCCACAAAGCATCACTTTAACACTGTCTTCCAAAAGTGTTATGTTGAAGACAATCTTAGGTGGATGGCATTCACCAAACAAAAGAATGTTTCAGTCAGATCAAAGATTTTTCTCCAGCTTATAAAAATAAAGATAGAATAATAAGGCTGGTGGTGCCAACCAAGCTGCCAGTGACAAACATATTCAGTCAAAATCATCGAAACTCTGGAAAGAGCCCTTTGATTTAACAGTTCCTCAGAATAGTATCGATCCGGTAAATTATGTGGCTTTTTTCCCCTCATAATTCCTTGTTTTTAAGACACTGTCAGAAATCTAACCAAATATACTCTTTGCCATTTTTAATTATCAACTACTATTTTTCTTCCAATAGGATTACTTTTTTCCTGCATATTTGCTTGACTCCAAGTTGTGCAGTAAAAAAATTAATCTTCTTTCCCTGTAACAAAGGTCCCCCGAAAACCTTTCAAATCCATGTCTCCAGGTATGATGAAGTGACCCAAACCATGGACAAAGGGTACCCACGTAGAGTAGTAAAGTACTTCCCAGGAATTGGCCTCCAAGTGGACGCTGCTTTCCAACACAAAGGTAAGCATCAGTGCCTGACTATTAGGATACTTCGGAGACTTCACTGACTGTGAAAGAATTCAGCACGAAAACTTAAATGTTTCCATTTTAATGTCATTTTACTACTTTGAGTACATGTAATAATAAACTTTGAAGAACTTATCAAGATTGAATAGTAAGTTCTGAGTTATATTCTCTGACATACTACTTTGAAACTATGCAAAACGGTACCAAAATTATCACTGATCATGGATGTCTGATAAAGATAACCCCTGAAGAGTTTCAAGTGTGAAACGTGACTGGGCATCTGAACTGAACAGTGATTCTCAAACTTCAATGTATATAGTTTAATAAACACAGTTTAGGATTTGTATATGAAGAGACAAGCTCCTTAGAGTTTCTGAGGCAGTAGGACTGTGGGTAAGATCCAGGAATCTACAAGTTTTAAAAGAACCTCGGGCAAATTAATGAATCAGTCCAGCTACTATATCTTCAAAACAACAAAGCAGACCATGGTGTAAGCAGAAGTCTAAAGATATTTTTGAGTATTGCCATCTTTTATTCTAGTGAAATCTAATATGGAACCTCAGAACTTTAAACAGATAAAGCAGAGCAGCTTTAGGAAAATGAGATAGGGCCCAAGGCCATACTCACAGAGGCCTCTTTCTCCCACCTCACTGGGACATTTTTTGGAAAACTAGTCTGAGAACCTCTGGTATAAACGACAGCCCCTTGAAATTCATGTTTCGTACCTTGGCTTTTTCCTCGGGGAAATAAAACTAATATTTTTCATGTGACTGGGTAAAATAAAATGTATGTATATAGTTACACATTTATTTTCTCTCCATATCAGGTTCAATTATTGTATTCTACATTCATAAAATTGAAAAGTTTGGAACAATTATACAGTTGCATAAGATAACTAATCATAATTCTCTCTCTCTAGGATTCTTCTATTTCTTCCGTAGATCAAAACAGTTTGAATATGATCCTAAGGCAAAGACTGTTACCCGAATAATGAAAACCAATACTTGGCTTCAGTGTAAAGAACCATTAAATTCATCATCTGATTTTACAATCAGTGAGGGAAAAGTATATTCAGGAGTGGAGATGTTTCATTATAAAAATTTAAATTTTCTTATTTTTAGTATTGTTCACATGATGAACAAAATCTACAGTTACCAATAAATTCATAGACCTAAAATAAACCTCAAAGGATCTTTTAATCTGAACTCTGCTTCAAATTAGAACAGAACTGTTCTTTAACGTCAAGTCACCAGGCCTAGTTATAAATATCTATTGAATGAAGAGTGAAACTGCTATTTTGAGCTGCCTGATTCTTTTTACAGGAAGTTACATATAAACAAAACTCTCACTGGACTTTAAGCATATTTTATGTTTTGTAGACTTGAAGAAGTAAGCTATGTGTCTTGTAATAACAAAATACTGAAGACATTTATTAAACCAATCTTTAGCATTCTGTTTTGTCTGGACCTTTGGAGTTGGAGAGGCTCAATAAACTGCCACCCATATCCCTACCCATGTTTTGAATCTACTAAGAAATACACAGTTGGGAGAGTACAATACCACCTTTATTACTGAAAAGCTTATGTTAGAGAATGTATCTGTGGATGAGCAATCTTCTAGAGTGAGACATACTTACTCACGTCATGGGAAGAACGGGAAAGCACCCTGCCTCCCCAAGGAAAAGTGAGCTACCTATAGACTGGATGGAGCCCAAAGAGAAAGAAGTGAGGATGGAGGTACACGTGCCTAGTTTCTGCTCCTAAATTCACCAATCAAATAAGCGATTCTGCCTCCCAAGGAGAGGAGTGAGAACCTAGAGAGATGCAGGAAGTGCTACACTAAAGATGACCCCCCAACAATTCAGAAAGTAGCAGGAGTAGGCAAGTAATGTTCCTGCCAACCCTCACCCTCCAAGCAGAGACCAGTGCATTGAACCATTCCTTAGAAAGCTGAAAAGCAAGTTTTGGGCACACTGTCCTCATGTATCATATACAAGAAATGTGGAAATTTCTTGTGTTTCCTGTGTATATGGGTTGTGTGTGCTCAGACGTGTCTAACTTTTTGCAACCCAGTGGACTGTAGCCCACCGGGCTCCTCTGTCCATGGGATTTTCTAGGCAAGAATACTGGATTGGGTTGCCATTTCCTTCTCCAGTTTATGGGTCAGCTGTCCTTATACTTATTGGTAGAAAGTTCCTGTCCTCTGTTATACATGTACATGTTGGGTTTCTAAATTCTTATGGTTAAGTTTTGCCTTTACATGCTCAAAGCTGAATGCTTAGCAAAGCTCTACATAAGTTTTGTGACCCCAAAGATGGGAGGTTGTCAGTTGAACTTGATTCTGATCAGGTGATAGATTGGGTAAGTATCAATCGATAGAAAGTGAGAACAGAAAACTTCAGGAATTCCTACAGCTAGTCCTTGAACTCAAACATTTTTCCTTGAGTTAAGTATTATCATATTCCTAAAAGAAGGGGATCTTCTTTTACCTCGAAGAAAAAAGTAGCTGCATGTTTGAAACAGAAAGTAAGTTTTAAGAAGTACAGTTTAATACCTAGCATGTAGGAGATAGTAGACCAGTCTTTGGAAAAAAAAAAAATAGTGCTGGAATAATCAAATATCCAAACACATAAAAAAAACTTACATTAACTCACGCTGTTCACAAAAATTTACTAAAAAACAGGCCATAGACCTCTAAATAGAAGAATTAAAAATATAAAGCTTCTAGAATAGAATAGTTTTCAAATGTTGTAGCCTTGGATTAAACAAAGGTTTTTAGATTTTTCAATAGGACATAAAAAGTGTGACCCATAAAAGAAAACTTGGTGAATTGAACTTTATGCACATTCAAAAACTCTGCTTTTCAAAAAAAAAAAAAAGAAAGAAAGAAACACCACACATTAGGAGAAAATATTTTCAAAATATGTGATAAAGGACTTATATCCATATAAATAATTCTTACAACTCAAAAATAAGAGGGCAAACAGTTCAACTTTTTCAATGGCTAAAATATTTGCTATGAGTGGCAAATAATACATGAAATGATATTCAACATCTCAATCATTAGGAAAATGCTAATTAAAACCACATTAGGATACTGCTATATACCCACCATCATGGTTAAAACTTAAGACTGAAAATACCAAATGTTGACAAGATGCAGAGTAACTGGAACACTCTTAGAGTGTTGGTGAGAGTTAAAAATGATGCAGCCATTTTGGAAAATGGTCTGGCTGTTATAAGTTAAATACACATCATGTGACCCAATGACCTCACTCCTAAATGCTCAGGAACAATGAAAACATGCTCACATAATTAGTTATACAGAAATGTTCGTGATAGTTTTATTTATATCTAAAACCTGGAAACAACCCAAATGTCTATCAAACTGACAGTACATACAGACAGTGGAAAACTATTCAGCAATAAAAAACAATAAATGAATGATACATGCAACAATATGGATGCATCTCAAAAGCATTCTGGTTAAGAAGACAGACATAGAAGACCTCATATCTATTCCATTTATATGAAAAATATAAGAAAGCAGACTATAGTGATAGAAAACAGATGGCTGGTTGCCAGTGGTCAGAAGTGGAAGAAGGGATTGACCACAAAGGAATATATGTGATAGAAATGTTCAATATCATGATTATGGTGGTGGTGACACTACTGAATATATTTTTTAAAACCATGCACCTAAAATTAGTGAATTTTATTATATGCTAATTCTATTTCAATGTTGCTTATTAGAAAAAATAGTGCAGCTTAGTATTAAACATTGGACTTCTCAGGGTGGTGCTAATGGTAAAGAACCCACCTGCCAATGCAAGAGACATGAGATGGGGGTTGGATCCCTGGGTCAGGAAGATCCCCTGGACGAGGGCATGGCAACCCACTCCAGTATTCTTGCCTAGATAATTCCACAGACAGAGGAGCCTGGCAGGCTAGAGTCCATAGATTTTTCATAGAGCTGGACACAACTGAAGCATACATGTACACAGATTTTCAAACGTTGATCAAAATTCCTTTGTTTCCTTACATCTGTTCTCAATTCTATGGCATAAACACCTGGCGTATTTAGAGAACATCTGACATTGCCCTCAGATTTGCTTATAGGTATTTACTTTCTCCTTAATTTTCAACACTAAAAACAATCCAAGGAATCTATGTTGACTATTAGAGCTATATTAAAGATTTATAAGTGTAACTCAAAGATCAGCTGATTTCATTCTTCCTTTAAAATATTAATGAACTTAATTTTGAAAAGCCTCTGGAGTTTTCTAAGTCCCTCCACCAAGCTATTGGGGGAAAAAATTCATATTCTTAATGTCCTTTAACCAACCCACCTCCAGTCATCTCACCAGTCACTTCTCCCCTGGACTCCTGCTCCTCTGTCTGACCCCCTCTCTGCTTTGCCCTCTATGAGGAACCCAAACTCCTCCTTACTGAATTATTTTTCTTTTTAAACATAAAGCAGTTAAGCTATAACTTTGCTTACTGTTTCTTAAACATGCCATCCGGAGAAGGCAATGGCACACCACTCGAGTACTCTTGCCTGGAAAATCACATGGACAGAGGAGCCTCGTAGGCTGCAGTCTATGAGGTCGCTAAGAGTTGGACACAACTGAGTGACTTCACTTTCACTTTTCACTTTCATGCACTGGAGAAGGAAATGGCAACCCACTCCAGTGTTCTTGCCTGGAGAATCCCAGGGACGGGGGAGCCTGGTGGGAGGCCGTCTATGGGGTCGCACAGAGTCGGACACGACTGAAGCAACTTAGCAGCAGCAGCAGCAAACATGACATCAGGGCCTCCCTTTACTTGGAAAAGCAGCTTGTTTTTTTCTCCTAGGGAAGACGACCAAAATGCACTTTCACCTTGCTTCATAAAGATGATTTAGTTTCCCTTTACCAGCTTGGAGGCTGGGGAAAGGTATGTGCTCAGGAGCCAGGTTGCTTAGACTTGCAGCCCACTTCCTCCACATAGCAGCTGTGGAACGTTGGGCAAGTTACTGATTTCTCTAGACCTCAGCTTCTCCATTTGTGAAAGGAGAATAGGAAAGGATCCAGACGCTGAACAACTAGTCACATATAGCATGTAGAATTAGCACTTGAGACACACAGCTTGGTAACTGTGAGCCATCATGATTGGAATTAGGCAAATTAAACTGTTTGTCCAACAGTAAGTTAAACAATTTATCCAAAAGTACAAACAGTTGGAAAAACTAGAAGCCTGCTATATAATACACTTACTGGGGATGAATTAACTGGAAGAACAAACTTTGTTCCAGTTTGCTGTGTCCTTTCTGGTTTTCTCAAGGACCTCTGCTCAGGTTTTCAAAGAAAGAAACAGCTTTAAAAACAAGCATGAACAAGACTATGCTAACAAATATTTATTCATTTTGGAAATTTGAGCAGCTGAGATGGAACAGAATTAAATTCATACGCAGAGAATGTTTTGAATTATTCTTGCCTTGGGACAAAGAGAGAAGCTCATCATAATCTTTCTGTTATTCACCATAGACGGACTCTCCTAAGAGTGTCATCTAAATGAATCATTTGTCCCAGAGGAAAACACGATGATTTGTTGTTTTTGGTTTTGGTCTTGAAGTTATTTTGAACTCATGACATCTCCTTAGGTTAAAATTCAGTCTCTTTGTCTTCAGGTATAGAGAATCTTAAAAAGGAAAATCAACATCTACAAAATATTTCAACATACTGAAACTGGTCACAAAACCATTCATTTTGGGTCTTTATTCTCTCCCCAATACCATTATCTATCTGAAGTTTTCACATGAAGATAAAAACCTACTTTAAATCACTTAGAATTTGATCTCTAGGAACATCAAGAAAGTATAAATAAGATCGTCAACAATGAATTTTAAACCTCCTTACAGTTGTAAGTTCCCAGACCAAAGAAGTGTTTCTGTCTGACCACTATGTATAGTTTCATGCAGTATTTACTGCTTAATTGACCATAAAGCCAGATTTGATTTTAATCTTGAGCTTTAATGATTTTTGTCCATTTTTGTGAATTATAGTGCTCAATTTCATTAGTAACAAATAGAAGCATTTATTTCAAAGTTCTTGCATTTTTTAACAAACTGAGTTCAGAATTTCAAGTTTCTTGAACTATTTGTAAAACTGAAAAGCAAAATACTTCAAATAGGAAATTTCAACTGACAAATTCATGAAGTTAAGTGGAAACAAAATGGGTCTAAAAACCTCAAGAAATATGATACTAAGGATCTGAAGGAACCATGTGAGAAAACACATCTTAGATTATAAGGTTTTCAAACAAACGTGATCTGATCTTCTCAGAAGTCTTGTCTTGGAAAATCTGTTGAGATGGATTTCATCGAAGATAGCACATTGTTATTTTTCAGGTAACACTTACCTCGGTATTATAATTGCTAATGTCTCAATTGTTCAATATATGTTTATCTAATGCCTGCTGTATATCAGATGTGCTGTTGAGGATTATACTTTCATTAAACAATTATTTATTAAGTGCTTACTCTGTCCCAGGCACTGTTTTAGGGCCAGGGATAAAACAGTGAACAAAACTGGAAAGCGCCAGGCTTCATGGACCAGTCAAAATAAAGAAACGACAAATAAACCAAAAACTGTAAGTATGTCAAGGATGACGAATGCTCTGAGGAAAAGCAGGGAGCAGACTGTGTGGGTGCTGGGCCTGCTTGCCTCGGGGTTGGATTCCACGCTCAGAACCAGAACCGGGTGCCGCGCCTGCAGGCCGAGCTCCGGCCTCAAAGAGTTCATCTGAGGAGAGGCGCTGAGAGCCCTGGGCAAAGGAGGAGAAGCCTCCCCCGACAATGGGGGCCGTTTCCCCAGACTCAGCTCTGCCACAGCCTCTGGGCTGCCTGCTCCCTCCCGGAGATGCGGGCGCCTTTCCCCCACCTTCGCGGGGAGACAAGGACTGCCGGCTTCCGGTGTTTCTAGGTCCTGGGTTGCGTCTTTGTCTCTTCCAGCTTCCCAGCCATCACTCAAGAAACTAATTTCCTGCGTTAAATCCCTCCTGTTTCAAATGCTTGAGTGATTTCTGTTTTCCAGTTGACACTTGACTTAATTCTTTGAGTAAGGGGACAGAGAGCATGGTGGACGTGGGTGTTTTGGGGAGAATCACGCAGGGCCCTTGATGGAAAGCTGACCCGACATCTACATGAAGTGAGCGAGCAACCCGACCTGGGCGGCATGGCGCCCTGGAGGAACCGCGGGCAAGGGCCTGAGGCTCAGCTACAGAACAGTGACCTCCCGTGACCTGGGGAAACTGGGCTAAGGGTGCAGGGAGGGACGGAGATGAAGTTAGGGAAGCGGCGGGACGACAGGTGGTGCGCGGTCTTGTGGGGCTTTGTACAGGCTTTATAGAGTCGAGAGGATTAAGAGGAGGAACATCAGTTGACTTGCGTTTTAAAAGAATCACAGGCTACTCTGAAGACAATAAGCTGTAGGAGCAAAAGAGCAGAAACAGGAGGTGTTTATCTGCCACCGCAGATGGTGGTGGTTAGCAGCGAGAAGCCTGAGGGTGTACTTTGAAGGTAGGACCGCAGAACTTGCTAGCTGACTGGATGAATGGTGTGATGTGAAGAGAGGAGTCAGGTGTCACCCAACTTTGTTTCTGAACAACTGGAAGACTGGAGTGTGCAATCACTAAGGTGACCAAGTCTTGGGGAACAACTCTGAGAATATCAATGTGTCCAGTTGCCAGTTGGATACACACACCTGAAGTTGGGAAGGGAGCCTGAGCATGGGTTGGGGAGGGGTCCATCTGGGGGATACTGTGTAGAGACGCAGGATTGGACGAGGTCACTCAGATAAAAGAGAAATCGAGAACTGATCCCTAGTCATTGACAGATTAAAGACAAAGGTAAACTGTGTTGTACATTTTGATCCCCACAGCAGTTCTATTTATGTACCTGGGCAAGTTCTTTCTGTTGGGTGTGCATCAAGTTCATGCCAACAATATATGTCATCATTATATTTTAGATGTACAGCTAATAAGAGCTTCCCAGGTGGCTTAGTGGTAAAAGAATCCGTTTGCCAGTGCAGGAGACACAGGATACACGGTTTTGTGCCCTGGGTGGGGAAGATATCCTGGAGAAGGAAATGGCAACCCACTCCAGTATTCTTGCCTGGAGAATCCCGGACAGAGGAGCCTGGCAGGCCACAGTTCATGGGGTCACAAAGAGTCGGACATGACTGAGCATGCACATACACACATACCTGTAATACACTTGTATCAGTGTGGAAAAATCTATGCAATGAGAAAACTGCCACCATGCCATCCTGAGGAGAGACCTATTATCTATGGTGGAGGGGCACTGTGCTTCTCCTTGCTAAGTGGCCTGCAAGCTCAGTTTCCAGTGGGCTCTTATGACTTTATTTTAGCAAGCATTAGAAACACTGAAATTTTTTTCTTTTTCTATAAGAATGGAACTTGTTTTAAGAAATCACAAAAAGAATCAATGCAAGAATTTAAGATTAGAGGTAACATTTCTTTAAAAATTCACCTGATCATTTTCCACCTCAGTCATTCAAATCAGGAAAGCATCTTCCTCAACACATATCAGAATGGAGCACACACCTTATTTGAAGCAGATACTCAGATGGAAAATAAGTTTTATATTTTTAAGCCCTTATCCTCACTGTTAAAAATAGGTTATCTGCAAGCTTATAAGGACTGTCTAAATAATCATAGTAATAGTGACCATGTATTAAACACAATATTAAACAACACTAGTTATTTTATGGAATCTCATTTATCATTGTAACAATCCTAAAAAATCCTAAAACTCCTATTGCACTTTATAAATGTAGAAGTGGGGTTTAAGAGATTATTTATTTTTCTGTCCAAGGTCATATGATAAATGTCAAAATCCAAATTCTGTCTCATAAAGTCTCATTTTCAATGTTCTCATGGAATGTGAATGTTTTAACACTCTATTACGTCCAGTACTCACCACCACTCAGAAAAAGCAATACATAATTTCCTTGCACACATTTGTTATTTACCTATGAGAACCTGATTCTCCTGTTTACTCCCCAGACTGCAGCTGCACCCAGCAGGCTCCATTGCAGCATGGTTCCTGGTTCTTCTGTAATATGTTTCACCAAAATTCTGATTTCACGATTGCTGTGGTTTATTTTCTCAATATGTATAAAGGAAAAGGAAAGAACACAGTACCTTCCCTGTTAAGCAATCCTACAACACACCAAGTAACCAAAGGCAGTAACCCAGGTTATGGTTACTGGACCCAATGGTGCCTGCATCCTTCCATGAAAACACTCCCGCTGAATGCAGTTATCAAAGAGGCTCTGGGAAACCCAGAAGTCTCAACTCTTCAGCCTCTTGGCCAGGAACTCCCTTATTTTATAGTAATTAAAAAATAACTAAAATATTGGCTTGCAAGTGATCTGTACAGAACTGCCTAAGCAAAGTATGACAATATGATGATTGAAATTCTGTATTTCACTAATTATTTCACATCCATGACCTTATTTGGTTCTCAAGATGACCTTGGGAGATTTAAAAAAAATGGTGGTAATAAGTCTATTTAATGCAGAAAAAAGTTAAGATACATACTGAGATAATAACAAAGATGGAATTCATATTAGATACCCTGGCTTGTGGTTCTGTGTTCTCTTTACTATAACTCTTTTCTGTATAATATTCTTTTCTGTATAATATTCTTCTCCAACTTCTTTTATGTTGTTCTTAATATTGTTTTGGCCTTTACTGACTCTTTTCCTAAATGTAAGGACCATGCCTTAGGAAGTTTTATATTTAATTCAATGTCTACTACCTAAGAGGCCTCAAGGAATATGTATTGGGTTGTAATAAATGATCTTGTAGTCATACTGTTATGATCTTGTTTAGGCTTTCATGTTCCCTGCATTTATTCCATGAGAAATAAGCCTACCTGAGGTCTCAGTAGTGGTTTGGGAAATATTAAAATCCAACTACTCACTGCCTTGCATCATCCAAAGAAGACAAGTATTCAGGAAATTTAAAATTTAACACCCCAAAACATAAATGCCAGTCACCCTAAGTGTTATAAGACAGTGGAAGCAGCCTTAAGTGGAAACAGCTGTTTAGAAACCCACAGAGCTGCAGCTTTCTAAAGATGTCACATATACAGACAGCCAGTTAGTTAACCTGAATGAACAAGATGCTGATGTTTCTTGGAGAAGCTGCAGGTCAATCCTGATGGTCATCCAGTTGGCAAGCACAGTCCTAACAATCTCCAAATATTGCCTTCCCCTCTTCCCTGAGCTGGCCTCTCTGCTGGCTAAACTCAGCCGGGCCTCAGGCAAAGTCCAGACTGAGTCCCATCACTTCTCATGGTGGGACGTGCCCACCTTTCTCCTTGGTTGCAGCCTTTGGACCAGTGATCCTGGGCTGGGTTGGAGTTGGAATTAGACTGCCAGACCCTCCTTTTCTTATTCCTCATTTTGGTTTTTCATGGCCATGGGTAGTAGCTAGATCTTAGTTCTTTGCTTCATTCCCTTATGGGAACCTGAAATTTTTATTGAATGATGTTGAGCTATTTATAACACCTGGGCTAGAGTCATCATCTAGCACTGAAACTCTGAAACCTACCCCCTTTGAGAAAAAGCTGTGATAACTGAGCTCTTCTAACTGAGCTCCAGTAAATCTGCAGAGAAAAATCATTTAAATCTCTTAATATCTGTGTGGAAGGGACTACCTTTTCTGCCTCTCAAAAAACATAAAATACACTTAACAATTTCTTCCTTAGAGCAGTAATTCTTAATTCTAGAGGCATTCCTCAGTCAGCTTGACTGCTGTAACAAAATGCCACAGACTGGGTGGCCTAAACATGGATTTCTCACAGTTCTAGTGACTGGAAGGTCAGAGTGCCAGCATGGTGGACTTCTTGGTGAGAGATCTCTTCTTGGTTATGTCCTCACATGGCATGTTATGTCCTTCTTGGTGTGTATGAAAAGAGCGAGAGAGAGATCTCCTGCCCCCTCATTTTATAAGGGCACTGATTTCATCATCAGGGCCCCACCTTTATGACTTAATCTAACCCTGCTTATCTCCCCAAAGCCTCGTGTCCAAATACCATTATACTAGGTATTATTAATAGGATTTCAACATATGAATTTTGAGGGGATATAAACATTTGGTCCAAAACAATGCCAATACACAATTAGAATCATTTGAGGAGCTTTTAAAATTACTAATAATTAGGCTCTTTTCTCGCAGACCAATTACATTAGAATCTCAGGAGAGTGGGGCTCGAGATTGCACATTTCTAAGAAGCTCCCAAATGACTATCAACTACAAATTGGCATTTGCCAAGAGCCTTTGCCACCTGCCTCTGCAGAGACTGAATCCTATGCTGCTGCAGCTGTTGACCCTCAACATGCCCTGAAGGCAGTTCAGGGTGGAGAGTGAGGTACTCTGTGCTCCAGGGAAACTGGGAAACAGGTCTTTAGATAGTTAGATATTTTCAGGAACTGATTTCACGATTCCCGTCCTTTCCTCTCCTCATATCTCGAAAAGCTTTCATGGTGACATCAGCCCCTGGTGACTATCAGAAAACCTGTTGTAAAGTAAGCCTTGATTGCATCGATCTCCACCTTCACCAAAATCTTATGCCCATGTGACACAATCACTAAAGCCTACCAGCTTAGAGCCCATGCTGTGCCACAAGAGAAGCTGCCAAAATGAGATGCTCACACACTGCAACTAGAGAATGCCTGTGTGCAGCAAGGAAGACCTATCACAGCCAAAAATAAATAAATAAACACATTTTTTAAATTAACTGGAAGGTTTCTAGAATACAGATTGTTAGGCCCCACTTTAGACTTAAGGATTCATTAGGTGATGTTGATATGGTTGGTCTGGAGACCCCACTTTGAAATCACTATAGTGTGCCCTGCCCGCATCAGCACGGCTCCTGCTTTTTTGGTCCTCCTAACTCATTGTGGCTGCAATGGTGAAAGTCTGAGAGGACAGAAAGCACAACCAAGGAAGACAGGTAGAAAACCCCATCCCTCAACTGTGCTTGGATCTGGGTCTATATGTTGTTATTGTTGTTTAGTGTCTCAGTCCTGTCTGACTCTTTGCCACTCCATGGATGCAGCATGCCAGGCTTCCCTGTCCATCACCAACTCCCAAAACTTGCTCAAATTCATGTCCATCGAGTCGGTGATGCTATCCAACCATCTCGTCCTCTGTCGTCCCCTTTTCCTCCCGCCTTCAATCTTTCCCAGCATCAGGGTCTTTTCCAAGGAGTCAGTTCTTTTCATCAGGTGGCCAAAGTATTGGAGCTTCAGCTTCAGCATCAGTACTTCCAATGAATACTCAGGGTTGGTTTCCTTTAGGATGGGCTGGTTTGATCTCCTTGGTGCCCAAGCGACTCTCAAAAGTCTTCCCCCAAAACCACAGTTTGAAAGCATCAACTCTTCAGTGCTCAGGCTTCTTTATGGTCCAACTCTCACATCCATACATGACTACTGAAAAAAGCATAGCTTTGACTATACAAACCTTTGTTGGTAAAGTAATGTCTCTGCTTTTTAATACACTGCCTAGGTTTGTCATAGCTTTTCTTCCAAAGAGTGAGTGTCTTTTAATTTCATAGCTGCAGTCACTGTCAGAGAAGGCAATGGCACCCCACTCCAGTACTCTTGCCTGGAAAATCCCATGGACGGAGGAGCCTGGTAGGCTACAGTCCATGGGGTCACGAAGAGTCGGACACGACTGAGTGACTTCACTTTCCTTTTTCACTTTCATGCATTGGAGAAGGAAATGGCAACCCACTCCAGTGTTCTTGCCTAGAGAATCCTGGGGATGGCAGAACCTGGTGGGCTGCTGTCTATGGGGTCGCGCAGAGTCAGACACGACTGAAGTGACTTAGCAGCAGCAGCAGTGAGTGATTAAAGACAGCTGTGACAAGAAGGCGAGAGCAAAGTAATACAACTCCAGTGTTTGTGACAGCCCAGGGCTTTGTGGCTCAGCTAGTAAAAAATCTGCCTGCAGTGCAGATCCCTGGGTTTGATCCCTGGGTTGGGACGATCCCCTGGAAAAGGGAAAGGATACCCACGCCAGTATTCTGGCCTGGAGAATTCCATGGACTGTATGGTCCATGGGTTCACAAAGAGTCAGACACAACTAAGTGACTTTCACTTTTCAGGGCAGTCCAGGCAGCACTAACCAACCGCCCTGGCTAGCTGGACTTTGGAATCAGCCATTACTAAGTAGGGTAATTCCATCAGGGAAAGTGAAAACTCGATTTCTAGGGGTTAATAGAAATCAATCAGGTTCCACAAACTTCTGCAGAGTTATTAGAAAATATGGGAATCAGCCATTGACAACATTCAAACCACTGACTAGAAGAGAATGAAACAAGATTACAGAACAAGGCACAGACCTGAATTAGCTCTCTCTTAACCTCTGTCTTAACCTCTTTCAACTCTCATAGTTGAGTGGACCCAATAGGTCAAGTCTGGTTTTTACAATTTGCTGAGCTTAATTCTTTAAATCTTGACTATTTAAGTCTCCATGTGTCACCTAGTGAAAACTGTTTGAGCTGAAAAATGTGCTATTTCATCTATTCTGCAGGGTCTGACTACTGTTTAGTAAAGGGGAAAATACATATACAATCTACTCCAGTGCTTCTCTAATGCTAATGGGCATTTGAATCACTGAGGGAGCAGGGTACAATGAGATGCAAAATAGCCTTGAGTACAGCCTGAGATTCTTTGAAAAGCACTTAAATCTATCCCATCTGAACTGGTATTATGGATTATATCACAAATGTCAAATATTGAAAGAAAACATGGGAGAATTTGTTTAAACATTTTTTTCCCTTGTATATAAGTTACAAATGCAAAATCATAATAGAAAAAAACTGAAAAATATGACAAAAATCTAAATTTCCTCAAAGTAAAAAGTACTATAATCAGGGCAAAACAGGAAAAATATTTGCATATGGAAAGGGATTGTTTCCCTTTTTAATGCTGAAATTAAGAAAATGACTGTCAACTTAGAAAAACTGTCAAATGACAGGAACAGTTCAAGGTCAATAGAAGGAAGGCTTACATATGAATCTATGCTCAATATCGCTCATAGTTGAAGAAATAATATAAAAAGTAATTGAGATATACATATGTATATATAGATACAAATAACTTTGATGATCTTAGAGGTAATATGCATTTTACCTCTAAGAGCATCAAAGTTATTTGTCTGCTTTTTAATAGGAAACATTGTTGATGGGAGTTAATGAGAGTATAGGATAAAAACCATTACCACATCTTGCTAGTAGACATGTGAACTGTTGCAATGTAGTTGATGGGCAATTAAAATACATACAGCTTATGATTCAGTGAAGACTATGTCCAGAAATTTATCCTAAGAATTTGCATATATACATATGCGTTCCATGTCCAGTTCTAACTGTTGCTTCCTGACCTGCATATAGGTTTCTCAAGAGGCAGGTCAGGTGGTCTGGTATGCCCATCTCTTGAAGAATTTTCCACAATTAATTGTGATCCACACCGTCAAAGGCTTTAGCATAGTCAATAAAGCAGAAATAGATGTTTATATGCAGGTCAGGAAGCAACAGTTAGACCTAGACAAGGAACAACAGACTGGTTCCAAATAGGAAAAGGAGGACATCAAGGCTGTATATTGTCACCCTGCTTATTTAACTTATATGCAGAGTACATCATGAGAAACGCTGGGCTGGAAGAAGCACAAGCTGGAATTAAGATTGCTGGGAGAAATCTCAATAACCTCAGATATGCAGATGACACCACCCTTATGGCAGAAAGTGAAGAGGAACTAAAAAGCCTCTTGATGAAAGTGAAAGAGGAGAGTGAAAGAATTGGCTTAAAGCTCAACATTCAGAAAACGAAGATCATGTCATCCAGTCCCATCACTTCATGGCAAATAGATGGGGAAACAGTGGAAACAGTGTCAGATTTTATTTTGGGGGGCTCCAAAATCACTGTAGATGGTGACTGCAGCCATGAAATTAAAAGATGCTTACTCCTTGGAAGGAAAGTTATGAGCAACCTAGATAGCATATTAAAAAGCAGAGACATTACTTTGCCGACTAAGGTCTGTCTAGTCAAGGCTATGGTTTTTCCAGTAGTCATGTATGGATGTGAGAGTTGGACTGTGAAGAAAGCTGAGCACCAAAGAATTGATACTTTTGAACGGTGGTGTTGGAGAAGACTCTTGAGAGTCCCTTGGACTGCAAGGAGGTCCAACCAGTCCATCCTAAAGGAGATCAGACCTGGGGGTTCATTGGAAGGACTGATGTTAAAGCTGAAACTCCAATACTGTGGCCACCTTCCCTGGTGGCTCAGAGGTTAAAGCATTTGCCTGCAAGGCGGGAGACCCGGGTTCAATCCCTGGGTCAGGAAGATCCCCTGGAGAAGGAAATGGCAACCCACTCTAGTATTCTTGCCTGGAAAATCCCATGGATGGAGGAGCCTGGTAGGTTACAGTCCACGGGGTTGCAAAGAGTCGGACATGACTGAGCAACTTCACTCACTCACTCATACAAAGAGTTGACTCGTTGGAAAAGACCGTGATGCTGGGAGGGATTCGGGGCAGGAGGAGAAGGGAACGACAGAGAATGAGATGGTTGGATGACATCACTGACACAATGGACATGAGTTTGAGCAAACTCCGGGAGATGGTGATGGACAGGGAGGCCTGGCATGCTGTGATTCATGGGGTCACAAAAAGTTGGACATGACTGAGTGACTGAACCGAACTGAACTGATACATATGTGTGTATGTGCACATATACACAAGGTTGAGTTTCCCAAGAAAATCACTGTGGCCCTGCTTTTAGTAAATTGTTAGAAATAATCAATATGAATAAAGGACCAATTAAATAAATTACTATACATCATTACAACTGAATAAATGCAACCACTAAAAAGACTAAAATATAACATACCATTGATATTAAAAGATATCTAAGAACTTCATCAAAATTAAAAACCTTTGCCCCATGAAAGGCCCTTTGAAGATGACAAAGAAACAAGCCACATTCAGAATACCCTGGACCCCACAGCCAGCCATATAAAGAACTAGCCCCCATCCACCATCAGGCACAAAATCAGGCCCCTGCAGCCAGAGACCTCAAGAAATGGCTCGATCCACCAGCTGGGTGGCACCAGATCTCAGACAACTTGCACCTCTCAGCAAACCACACCAGGATCCAGCTGTACTTGCCAGTGGGCCAACACCAGCTTTGGAACACCCTAGACCCCACAGCCAGCAGTGTCAGGAACCAGCCCCACCTACCAGCAGGCCAACACTAGAACTGAGATACCTGACCTTGCAACCACCCATCCCAGAACCCAGCCCCACCCACCAGTGGGCAATCACCAGCCTGAGATCCCAGGTTTCTACAGTCAGCTGCCTCATGATGTGGCCCCACCCACCACCAGCCAGCAGCCTCCTCAGGCCAGGGGCCAGCGGTGCCTACCAGACTTACCATAGTAATCAGCCCTCTACAACAGAAAGATTCAGAGTTCACACAGAGGGCACCCTTAGAACATATAGTTCTGGTGACCAGAGATGAGTGCATTTCTGGGATGCATAGGATGTCTCATATCAAAGGCCACTTCTCCAAGACTGAGAAATCTAACCAATCTACCAAATACACAGAAATAAGATTAGCAAATCAGGCAAAATGAAGCAGCAGAGGAACATGTTCCAAATGGAAGAACAAGATAAAATCCCAGGAGAACTAAATGAAGTGGAGATAAGCGATCTACCCAATAAAGAGATCAAAGTAATGGCCATAGAGATGACCAAAGAAGTTGAGAGAAGAATGGATGAACAGAACAGAAAAGTTAGAAGAACCAGAGATGCAGAATACAATAAATGAGATGAAAATTACACTAGACAGAATAAATAGATTAGATTATACAGAGGAATGAATCACTGAGCTAGAAGACAGAGTAATGGAAATCACTGATATTAAACAGAAAAGTGAAAAGATAAGAGAAATGAGGACCACTTAAAAGACCTCTGAGACAATAAAGAGTAACTTTTTAAATACTAGCATTTGCATTATAGGGGTCCTGGAAGGAAAGAGCGAGAAAGAGGCAGAGAATATTTGAAGACATAGTTGAAGACATTGAAGACAAGATACACTATATTTTAAATGCCAAAAATTAAAGATAAAGACAGATTATTAAAAGCAGCAAGGGAAAAGCAAGAAGTTATGAAAAAGGAAACTTTCATAAGGCTAAGAGCTGACTTTTCTGAAGAAATCCTGAGGCCAGAAAAAAGTGGCACAATATATTTAATGTGATGAAAGGAAAAACCTACAACCAGGAGTATTCTATTCAACAAGGCTTTCATTCAGATTTTTTTTTTTAATTTTTTTAATTTTTTTTTTAATTTTAAAATGTTTAATTCTTACATGCATTCCCAAACATGAACCCCCCTCCCGCCTCCCTCCCCATAACATTTCTCTGGGTCATCCCCATGCACCAGCCCCAAGCATGCTGTATCCTGCGTCAGACATAGACTGGTGATTCGATTCTTACATGATAGTATACATGTTAGAATGCCATTCTCCCAAATCATCCTACCCTCTCCCTCTCCCTCTGAGTCCAAAAGTCCATTATACACATCTGTGTCTTTTTTGCTGTTTTGCATACAGGGTCGTCATTGCCATCTTTCTAAATTCCATATATATGTGTCAGTATACTGTATTGGTGTTTTTCTTTCTGGCTTACTTCACTCTGTATAATCGGCTCCAGTTTCATCCATCTCATCAGAACTGATTCAAATGAATTCTTTTTAACGGCTGAGTAATACCCCATTGTGTATATGTACCACAGCTTTCTTATCCATTCATCTGCTGATGGACATCTAGGTTGTTTCCATGTCCTGGCTATTATAAACAGTGCTGCGATGAACATTGGGGTACATGTGTCTCTTTCAATTCTGGTTTCCTCGGTGTGTATGCCCAGCAGTGGGATTGCTGGGTCATAAGGCAGTTCTATTTGCAATTTTTTAAGGAATCTCCACACTGTTCTCCATAGCGGCTGTACTAATTTGCATTCCCACCAACAGTGTAGGAGGGTTCCCTTTTCTCCACACCCTCTCCAGCATTTATTGCTTGCAGATTTTTGGATCACAGCCATTCTGACTGGTGTGAAGTGGTACCTCATTGTGGTTTTGATGTGCATTTTTCTAATAATGAGTGATGTTGAGCATCTTTTCATGTGTTTGTTAGCCATTTCATTCAGATTTGATGGAAGAGATCAAAGATTTACAGACAAGCAACAGCTTAAAGGGTTCCACTCCACCAAACTAGCTTGACAAAAAATGTTAAACAAACTTATCTAAGTGAAAAAGAAAAGGCCATTACTAGAAACATGAAAATTACAAAATAAAAAGCTCATGGATATAGGCAACTATATAGTAAAAATGGTAAATCAGCCATGTAGCAAGTTAGTAGGAATGTTAAAGACAAAAGCAGTAAAATTAGCTACATCCGCAATAAGTAGCTCAAAGATATACACACACAAAAACAATGTAAAATATGGTGTCAATAAAGTAATTGGGGTGAAGGGAGGCAAAAATGTCTAAATGTGTTTGAAACTAAAGATCAGGAACTTAAAATAATCATCCATTACCAAAAATCTATAATAGGTACACATATACACACACAAAAAGGAATCTAAACACAACACTAAAGATAGTCATCAAATAACAAAGGAAGAAAACTAAAACAGAACGACCAAAAAGAACTAGAAAACAACCCCCAATTAACAAACTGGAAATAAGAACATACATCTTAATAATTACTTTAAATTTAAATGGAACAGCACTCCATAACAAACATTAGGATGGTTGGATGGATATAGAAAAAGACTCATACATATGATGCCTACAATAGAGTCACTTCAGACCTAAAGATTCACACAGATTAAAAGAGGATGGGTTAAGGTATCTTTTGAAAATGGAAATAAAAAGAAAGATAGGGTAGCAAGACATATCCAACAAAATAGACTTTAAAATAAAGACTGCAATAAGTGACAAAGAAAAACATTACAAAATGATCAAGGAATCAATCTAAGAAGAAGATATAACAATTTAAAATATATATGCACCAAACAAAGGAGTGCCTAAATACATAAAGTAAATATTAACAGACACAAAAGGAGAAATTGACAGTAACACAACAGTAGTCGAAGACTAACACCCCACTTACATCACTGGAAAGTTCATCCAGACAGAAAATCAATAAGGAATCACTGGCCTGAAGGGACACATTAGACCAAATGAACTTAACAGATACATAAAGGACATTCCATCCAAGATGAGCAGAATACATATTCTTTTCAAGTGCACATGGAATATTCTCCAGGATAATCAGATGCTAGGCCACTCAACAAGTCTGAGTAAATTTTAAAAGCCTGAAGTCATATTAAGGATCTTTTCCAATCACAATGCTATGAGACTAGAAACCAACTACTCGGGGGGAAAAAAAAACTGCAAAATACAAAAGCACCTGGAGACTAAACTTATGGTCCACTGCTGAAATCAAAGAACAAATTTTAAAAATACCTGGAGGCAAATGAAAACAAAGGCACAACTTTACAAACTCTATGGGCTAGAGAAAAAGAAGTTCTGAGAGGGAAGTTTATAGCAATACAAGCCTACCTCATGAAACAAGAAAAATCTCAAATAAACAACTTAATCTTGTGCCTAAAGCAACTAGAGAAAGAACAAACAAAACCCAAAGTTAGTAGAAGGAAAGAAATCATAAAGCCCAGAGCAGAAATAAATGAAATAGTGACTAAACTATAATAGAAAAGACAAATGAAACTAAGATCTGGTTTTCAAATAAAAGAAAGATGAAAATTGGTAACATTTATCCAGACACAAGAAATGAAGACAAGCTCCTCTTGGAAACAATAAAATTAGTAATGAAAAGGGAGAAATTACAACCAGCACCACAGAAATAAGAAGGATCATAAAATATTGCTAAGAATAACTATATGCCAATAAAATGGACAACCTAGAAGAAATGAACAAATTCCTAGCAATGTATAATATCTCAAGATTGAACCAGGAAGAAATGGAAAATATAAACAGACCAGTTACCAGTAATGAAATTGAACCAGTAAAAAACAAACAAAATTTCCAACAAAGAAAAGTCCAGGACCAGATGGCTTCCCAGGTGAATTCTACCAAACATTTACAGAAGAGTTAAACCTAACCTTTTCAAACTGTTCTAAAAAATTAAAGTGAAAGAAATGCTTCTAAACTCATTCTACAAGGCAAGCATAATCCTAATACCAAAATCAGACAAAGATATGACCAAAAAAGGAAATTACAAGTCAATATCACTGATAAACATAGATGCAAAAATCCTCAACAAAACATTAGGAAACAGAATTCAATAATAATATTAAAAGGATCATACATGATGATATAGAGGGGTTTATCCCAGGGATATAAGGATGGTTCAACATTCACAAATCAATCAGTATGATACACTACATTAACAAATTGAAGAAAAAATAAATATATGACCATCTCAGTAGCTTCAGAAAATGCTCTTACAAAATTCAACACCTTTATATGATAAAAATTCTCAGCAAAAATAGACACATAGATCAACAGAATCCAGAAATGAACCACACAATTAATCTATGACAAAGGAGGCAGTAATATGCAATAGGAAAAAGAAAGCCTCTTCAATCAATTTTGGGAAAATGAACTGCTGCAAGCAAAAGAATCAAACTGGACTACTCTCTCACATCATGCACAGAAATTAATTCAAAATGGATTAAAGACTTAAATGTAAACCTTGAAACAATAAAACTTCTAGAAGAAAACCTAGGTTATAAGCTCTTTGATATTGGTCTTGGCAATAGTTCTTGCGATATGTCTCCTCAGACAAGGGAAACAAAAGCAAAAATATACAAATGGGACTACATCAAATTAAAAA
This sequence comes from Capricornis sumatraensis, assembly GCF_032405125.1. NCBI lineage: Eukaryota > Metazoa > Chordata > Mammalia > Artiodactyla > Bovidae > Capricornis > Capricornis sumatraensis. The sequence continues at coordinate 8,058,907 of NC_091084.1, forward strand.
GCTTTTGCACAGTGAAGGAAACTATCGACAGAAAACAAAAAGGCCACCTACTGAGTGGGAGAAGATATTTGCAAACAATATATTTGAAAAGGGTTTAATATCCATAATATGAGCTTCCCTGGTGGCTCAGCTGGTAAAGAATCCACCAGCAATGTAAGAGACCTGGACTCAATCCCTGTATTGCGAAGATGCCCTGGAGAAGGGAATAGCTACCCATTCCAGTATTCTGGCCTAGAGAATTCCATGGCCCGTATAGTCCATTGTGTTGCAAAGAGTCGGACACGACTGAGTGACATTCACTTATCTCGCTTATCCATAATATACAGAGAATTCATGCAATTCAACATCAAAAAAGCAGATAAACCAAATAAAAATGGGCAGATCTAAAGAGACATTTTTTCCAAAAATGATATAGAGCTGACCCACAAACAAACTAAAAGATGCGCAACATCACTAAACATCAGGAAAATGCAAATCAAAACCACAATGATCTTCGTGATCATTTGAATTATATAGAATATTGAATTACTATGTTGTGTAACAGGAACTAACATGGTGATGCAGATCAATTATACTTCAAAAACAAACAAACTCAGAGAAAACAAGATCAAATGTATTGTTATCAGACATGGGTATTGGGGGAGGTGGAACTGGGATGAAAGCTGTTAAAAAATACAAACTTATAGTAAGATAAATAAGTGCTAGAGGTGTAAGGTATAACATGATAAATATAATTAACACTGCTGTATGTTATAGATGAAAGCTAAGAAAGCTAATGCTTTCATTTTGGTTTATTAAATTTTGTATCTATGTAAGATGATGATCAACTATTACTATATATAAGATGATGGAAACAAAACAGTGATAATCATTTAATGATATATGTAAGTCAAATAAGTCAAATCATTATGCTGTACACCTTAAACTTACATGGTGCTATATGTCAATTATATCTCAATATAACTGAAAAAAGTAAGAAAAAGTAATTTTTAAAATTGCTAAATAAACAAGCTATAGACTGGGGAAAATATTTGCAAACCATATATCTGACTAAGACATTTGAAAAAATGCCAATTAAAAATGGGCAAAAGACATTAAGACACTTCCTCTCATTTGAAAAACTCCAATTAAGAAATAGGCAAAAACATTAAGTCTGGAGACCCCACCTCCCATGGGCCTCCGTTCTTGAGTGACTGAGTGACGTCGCTCAGTCGTGTTCGACTCTTTGTGACCCCATGGACTGTAGCCTACTACGCTCCTCCATCCATGGGATTTTCCAGGCAAGAGTACTGGAGTGGGTTGCCATTTTATTCTCCAGAGGATCTTCCTGACCCAGGGATTGAACCCCAGTCTTCCACATTGTAGGCAGATGCTTTACCATCTGAGCTACCAGGGAAGTCCAAGAACACTGGAGTGGGTTGCCATTCCCTTCTCCAGGAGATCTTCCCAACCCAGGGATTGAACACGGGTCTCCCGTACTACAGGCAGATGCTTTACTGTCTGTGCCACCAGGGAAGTCTTGGTTCTTGGTAGGACACAAAGGGGAATCTATACCCAATGCAGGACAATTTATTGAAGATAAGGAAAGAAAGAACAGAAAGAAAACCTCAGGATAGAGGTTGGTCAGGCCAAGAGACGTCATGGCTGGGGGTACAGAGTTTTTAAGGCAAAGTCATTTGCATAATCCAGGGGTTGTTGACTGGCAGTCTTCATTGACAGTTGCAGGTTATATAAGAAGATGCTCTACCATGCATATCCTTCCCATAATTCAGTCTGTTATAATTAGATGCATGTATTCATGGAGTATTTTTAAATGGTTAATGAGTCCAATGGGCTTCCCTTGTGCCTCAGCTGGTAAAGAATCCACCTGCACTGCGGGAGACCTGGGTTTGGTCCCTGAGTTGGGAAGATCCCCTGGAGAAGGGAAAGGCTATCCACTCCAGTATTCTGGCCTGGAGTATTAAAAAGCAGAGACATTACTTTGCCAGCAAAGGTCCATCTAATCAAAGCTATGGTTTTTTGAGTAGTTATGTATGGATGTGAGAGTTGGACCATAAAGAAAGCTGAGCACCAAAGAACTGATGCTTTTGAACTGTGGTGTTGGAGAAGAATCCCTTGGACTACAAGGAGATCAAACCAGTCCATCCTAAAGGAGATCAGTCCTGAATAGTCACTGGAAGAACTGATGCTGAAGCTGAAATTCCAATCCTTTGGCCACCTGAAGCAAAGAACTGACTCACTGGAAAAGACCCTGATGCTGGGAAAAATTGAGAGCGGGAGGAGAAGGGGGCGACAGAGGATGAGATTGTTAGATGGCATCACCGACTCGATGGGCGTGAGTTTGAGCAAGCTCCGGGAGTTGGTGATGGACAGGGAGGCTGCAGTCCACGGGATCTCAAAGAGTCGACACGACTGAGCAACTGAACTGAGCTGAATGCATCCAGTGGCACCAAAGTTTACCTGAGTGCCTGATAGTGTGAGATGCGCGCATGTGCTAGAGCAGGGAAGTCCCACCAGTGGCTCAGAGGGGAATGTTTCTAGCCCCCTGACTATTTTGGAGTACTGTGGGGCATATTTGGAGTGGGCCTGGTGAATTGCTTGGTGGGATTAGGCAACCATTGAATATTTAGCTGAAGGGGCTGCCTCTCATTGCTGTTGGCTGCCTTCCTGTCTAACAAGACCACAGTGATATATCACTGCATCTATTAGGACAGCTAAAATGAAAAACAGTGACAATACCAAATGTTGGCAATATGGAGAAAATGACCTCTTATATATTGCTAGTGGGAATGTAAAATGGTACACTTGGGAAATCAGTATGGTAGTATTTTTAAACAAAATGTGCATTTATACAACACAGCCATTTCACTTCCAAGCATTTGTATCAGAGAATGAAAACCTAGATTCACATGAAACCAATAAATAATTGTTATAGCAGTTCTAAGTTTTTTTAATTGAAGTATAATTGACATAGTTTCAGGCATATAATATAATGATTTGGTATTTGCATATACTGCAAAATGATCACCACAATAAGTCTGATAAAAACCTGTCACCATAGATGGTTACAATTTTCTTATTGTGATGAGAACTTTTAAGATTTACTCTTAGCAACTCTAAAATATGTACTATAGTATTATTACCTATAGTTACCATCTGCGCATTATACCCCCTAGGACTTACTTATTTTACAACTGGGAGTTTGTACATTTTTACCCTCTCCATTCATTTCATCTGCTCCCTACTACCTTGAGTCTGGTAACTATCCAACTGTTCTCTGTTAGTCAGCTGTATCTATGAGCTCAGTTTTTTTTATTGTTTTAGATTCTACATGAGTATTACAGCAGCTTTATTTGTAATAGGCAGAAAGAGAAACAAACAAAATGTACCTCAATAGGTGAATGGCTAAACAAACTGTAGCACACCTATGTTAGGGGAAGCACACTGACTGAAACTGTCCACCCTGGCCAGATGCCAAAGTAACCATTTCAATGAATTGTTTTACAATAGGAGGTCCTGATAAGGAACACGGAACTAATAAGCCACCACCAACAGGGAGAGTTCAGGAAAGTTCAAAAAGTGACACCACGTGTCCAACCACCTCCCAGAATCCTTCTTGCTGGCATCCATCTTGTCTGAACAAGGCGTGCACCACCAGGAAGGACTCTGAGTCAGAATAATTGGCTAAAAACAACCTGGAAACTAACCCCATCACCATAAAACCAGACTGCCAGAGCTCTTCTTCTGGGTTCCCCTAGCCTACTGCTCTCCACCTGGGCGCCCCTTCCCGATAAAATCTGTTGCTTTGCCAGCACCTGTGTCTTCTCGAACAATTCATTTCCAAGTGTTAGAACAGAGCCCACTTTCGGGCCCTGGAAGGGTTCCCCCTTCCTGCAGTACCTATATTGTGAAAATAAAAAGAATTAATTAACTCAGCAATTGGAATGAACTACTACTACACACGAGAATTTGGATAGATTCAGAAAGACTTTATGCTAACTGAATTCTTCCTTTCTTATGTACCTCCACTATATTGGGACAATTCTGTTTCCTTGTTTCCTTCTTGCATTCCCCCAGCTCTTCAGCAATCACTGTGGCAAGGGGCAGCATCCGATGGATCGAAGTTTTGGGAGCCCTCATTCACATCTAGAGAACAAAAATCACTGATGGCTGTGACATTTCTTACTAATATGGCAGGACATAGTTTCATTTCACATTTTAAAATGCTTTTAAGCCCATCAAATATATGACAGCACATCTCTTAAAACACTTCTAAATTACTCAGTGATCAACGACCCAGATACCTAATGGGCCAGGCAGGTAAGATGTTTATTAGGCCATGCGTGGTATTTAGGAAATGGCTGAGACTGTGACAAACTGGAAAGAACTCCAAGACAAAGCACTCAAATGCAAATATTTATATGACTCAGCCTGGGCCAGACAAAACACAGCAATGTCCTACCAGCAGTTAGGAGCAACCCATCCTCATCTGCCTGCTGTGGCATCCTGTTTCACTGCAGACGAGTCCGATTACTAGAAACGCCTTTATGCTGAGCTGATATTTATCTGTGGTGATTTCTCCCTATGAGCTCTAGTTCTGAGCATTTCCCTCACATGAGAAGTGTGGACCTGATTTCAGAGTACATTAACTGGACTTGTTAGCATGCAGTTAAGAACTAGCGCCTTCGTTAAGTGCCCAGAGATGTCTACACGTAGGCAATGTTTGTCCTCACACAAACCAGGGTAAATGCAAACTCTGTCATTTAACAGATCTAAGACATTGAAAATGTGATTTAATCTTTAGATATCTTCCTATTCAAAATGAGGATAATAATAATAATGGCCAATTTGCAGAGTTACTGTGAGGATCAAAGATGGAATCATTAAAATGCCAAGTAGATGTCAAGGAAAATGCTTCTGTCAGAAAATGATTGTGACAGAGGACACGCTGGGGCTTATTGCTCAACTTTCTTGGATTTTGTGAGTGGAAAATATGCAAATTTTCAGAATAATTGCATAGCCAAGGATCCAAGGTTGAGCTTCCTCTGTTCCCCATCTACCAGGCTCGTTTCTTCATTTTGCCACTAGATGGCAATTGCTCCCCAGAGCATTTGAGCTCCAAGGACGTAAAATCTCCAAAGCTTCTCAGAGGCTTTCTTTGATGTTACAAATCAGGCCTAGAGCTGCACCAAGTAACAGGGAGGGCTTGTAAAGAGAATTTGTTTTACTCAATAATTAAGAAATCCAGGGCCCTTTCCTGAAATTGAACCGGGGAAGGGGTGGTGGTCCAGAAGAGCCACGTGTGACTCCCTCACTCCCTCAGCCAGCCTGGCTTTGCTCCTGCCGCACACAAGGCCTTTGCCCTTGCTGGCCCACCCTCCTAGACCCTCTTCCCAGTGCATCTGGACAGCATGCCCCGTTATGCCTTTACTTGCTAGCTCGCAGCCCCCTTACCGTAAGTCCCAGACAGCTGGGGCTGTGTCCTGTTCCCTAGACCATCCCCAACCTCAATAACTGTGCCCACTACATAATAATAAACATTCGCTCGATAAATACTTGTCAAACGAGAGTTAAAGAGTACCCAAGTTTTCAAACGTTGCTCCTCCACTAGCTGAAAAAACACTCTTTCTCTTTTCCTTACGAAAGCAAATCCAGGTGCCAGAGAGTGAGAGAGACACTCCAAACAGCCCTGAACTGGGTGTGGCAATGGTCCCCACCTGCCAGTGATGGAAATCACATCTCATCTCCGACGTATACCTTGAGTCTCCAGGGATGACAGTAAGGCTAATAAACTAACCTGAGATACTGGGGGAGAGTCAGGAATGATGCTTTTCTTTCCTTATCAGTAAACATGGCTTCTAATATAATAGTCATTGTGGAGAAAAAGCTGTTGCCAAAATCTCAGATTCCTTTGTTTGGTTTGTGCCTCAAACTCAAATTAATTCATCCTCTCCTTCCACAGTCTATCCCTGATGATGGCGTCATAGCTGCAGGACTTCGGTCATTGCTCTCCCTGGAACCCACAGGCGGCCGTCACCCTCTAATGATCCTGCCTAAACCTAGCCTCGATGTCCCCTTCTGCATCCTTCCCTGGGCTGTCACAAAAGACTATTTGATAAAATGCACAGCATGGACTATGACCCACTCAAAACCGTTGATGGACCCTTTTCGTTTCATCTTGTTTGTGAAACTTTTCCTCTCCCTGCCTCTCTGAGTAGAAATGAACCTCTGTTCCATGAGTCTCCACTAGTCTCATGTAGATTTTTCTCAAAGCATCTATCCCTGTTTATTGCAGTGAATTTTTATCTGCTGCTTTTCACTAGAATAACATAAAAGCTGGACCATAGTTTACTCATTTGTTTGCTGTTTTTTTTATGCCCAGCACCTAAAAATGTATCTGGAGCATTTTGATGCCCACAATTGTTCCCTATTACCTACCAAATAAATTCCAACCTCATGTCCTATATCGTTCAAGGCGAACAGCACGTCCCTTGGTGACTTCCCCACATGTCCCAGCCACTCCCAGGCAGGTTGAACACCCTGTGTCCATGCTAGCACCTATCAGTGCCCCAGAGAGAGCCCTCTGATAAACTTGAGTGTATGATGGTAGATCTTACATCTGGTGGGATCTAGAGCCAGAATGTGTGCTAAGTCGCTTCAGTCGTGTCCAACTCTTTGTGACCCTGTGGACCATAGCCCACCAGGCTCCTCTGTCCATGGGATTCTCCAGGCAAGAATACTGGAGTGGGCTGCCATGCCCTCCTTCAGGGGATCCTCCCAACCCAGACTGCTTGGGTTCAAATCTCCCTTTCACAATTTACTGACTATGTGACTTGGAAAAGTATTCCATTACCTCTATGGGCCTCTCTTCATTGGCAAAAAGGTGCTAATGTTAGTATGTTTCCCATAAGGCTTTTTTTGGGGGGTGGGGGGTAGTTTTGAGGATTTGATTAATATATGTGTGGAGAAGGGATAGGCTACCCACTCCAGTATTCTTGGGCTTCCCTTGTGGGGAATCCACCTGCAATGCAGGGGTTGCAGAGTCAGACACTACTGAGTGACTTTCACTTTCACTTTAATATATGTGAAGCTCTGGAACAATCTTGATAATAGTAAGCATACAGTTAATTCTAATTATTATTAAGTGCCTGCTCTATGTAAACCATGGGCTTCCCTGACGGCTTAGTGGCAAAGACTGCCTGCAGTTCAGGAGTAGCATGAGACGTGGCTTAGATCCCTGGGTCAGGAAGACCTCCTAGAAGAGGGCCCAGCAACCCACTCCAGTATTCTTGCCTGGAGGATCCTGTGGACAGAGGACCTTGGAGGGCTATAGTCCACAGGGTCGCAGAGTAGGACACAATTGAGCGATTGAGCATGCGTGCCTATATAAACTGTGGTGCTAGAAACTTGACCTGTATTACATCCAAACCTTGCAACACCAGAAAGAGGGAAATTTTCCTCCTTCAACTGATAAGAGGTCTACGGCCCATAGAGGTTAAATATCTTTATCAATTCATATGGTCAAGAAGTGCTGGGACAAGGATGTGAAGCCAAAATTGCCTCTTTCCTCTCTGCTAACTCTTTCTAAACCCTTTCAGTCAGCTGCATCCCACTTATGAGACTTGTGCCATATGTATACTATTGTTTGCTAAGTGTTCTTTAATTTGGCTCTTTTTCCTATGAATAGAGTATAAATGTAAACTTCACTTCACTTTCACAAATGAGATTGACGTGTTCACCAATCATCCTAATTCACATTAAAATAAATACTAAATTATTAAATGTTTATCCATCTTTCACCGAAAAATATAAAATATTTCACACTCCTTGGCCAACACAGTACTGGGCCATGCTGCTTAACCTGCTTGGATCTATATGCGTTTTAGTGTTTGCTTTGGCAGCACATATACTAAAACTGGAACAATATTTGAGTTTTACAAGAATGAAGTAGTTGGTCTTCTGTATTACAATGTGCATATATTTAACAATACTGTACTCTACACTTAAAAGTTTAAGAAGGCAGATTTCATGTTGCGAGTTTTTTGCCACTAGTGAGAGTGAGGAAGAAAAAAAAATTACAAATAAAAATAAGAGAGAGAGCCAGAAATGCATAGTTAAAGTAATACAGGACCTCAATTCTAGACTTCAGTCTACTGCTAGATTAGCTTTGATATGTTTGGCAATTAACTCAATAGTTACTTTCTCTTATCTCTTACACACGGATAATGCCACATGCTATAGATCTTTAAGATACTATAGGAAAAATTAGCAACTTTTGGAGTAATATTATGAGAAATGTAAAGTAGCCCATAAATCAATACTTTAATTATTCCTCTTGCAAAATAATAATAACTTGTATTCACACCAGAATCAAATTATAATAATACAGGACCATAATGATATGCTCTTGTCAATAATCCAGTAGAAATTGTTATTAGATTTCAAACCAATCAACCCTTTCAAGGGAAACTGTGCTTCTCATAAAAATGGAATTTCCTTGACTAAGTTTCTCCGGGAGGCAAAGTTTTCTCTTTATTTTGGGCATACAAATACAGTGAAGATGCAGCTCAAAAATTTTTATTCTGGCAACAAAAGATTGAAAATGATTTGTGTCCAGACCAGAGAAACTGAAAAGTTCAGCATCCACTTGCCAATTACAAAGTCCTATATGCTGAAAATTTTGAACATGTTCTCAAGTCTCATCTTGGTCCTGCACACAAGATGAGACACAAATTAACCTGGATTTTACACACAATCAGTGCCCTTTCTATACACAAATACAAACAGCTCAATACTGCAGGTGATATTTTCCCATAAAATTAAGTATTTGTTCGCATCCATGGAGTCCCTAAGCTAGAGGAAGTTCTGGTGTCATTTTACTTTATTGCATGTTGCTTTTCACTTTGCTTAACAAACATAAATAATACACTTCACACACAAATACTGTTGGTTTTACAATTTCTGTCAACATAGGTGAAAATCAAGCACATTAGAATTTTATTTTCTTAAAAAAGAATTACTTAACTTCTAAATAAAAAAGATCTTGAGGCTATTTATTCTTGGTAGGAGTAAACTTCAATTTATATGCCAATTTTGAGGAACTGGCAATGGCTATCTGGAATGCTCTATTGGACACAAGGAGAAAACATGCCATAACGCTCTCTAACTGCCAAGGGCCCAGGTGGCAGGGGTGAGGCGACTGGGCACCTACTTGCCAGTTTTCATCTAGTCCAATCTGAAACTGTCCAGACGTTATTCCCCATCAGCTCTCTTTCTCCCACCACCGTTCCCTTATTGGATAAGCAGTAGAGCCAGGTTTTCCCAGAGACAGTAGCAAGTAAGCAAGGAAGGAAAGTCTGGCAACTCTCCTGACCCCAGAGTGATGATGATGCCTTAGGGGACCCAGAGCCACCAGGAAGGAGCTGAAAGGCTGAGAGATGATGTGCTAGATGGGGCATTTCGGCAAGGAGGGCAAAGAAAGAGACTCAAGGCATGGAACCAGCCAGACACAAGAGGATCCTGGCAAGTAAACACTGTTTAATGTGATGACTGTGTATTAAACCTGAAATCAGCATGTAGCCCCTGTCAGTGAGCCAGCAGGATGCCTCTAAGTGCTTACTCTGGCTCTTGCATGTGTATATTTTCCTGCTCTAACACATACTTAAGGCAGATGCTGGGTTGCGGTGAGGGATCTCATTTATGGTTATTTACTTGAGCCAAGCTGTGATGCTCGTGTGGACAAGTCTCTACTTATTTTGTCCCTTTTGAAGAATTTTTTAAAAATCCTCCTACTGATTCTCCTGCTGTAATTCTTCCTGTTTTTCCTGGTTCTTAGGAAAGAAGGAAAGTTTATAGAGTGGTGATGCTCACTCCAAAAACTACAAAAGAAAAGCCAGAGGTCCTTCCTTTGCTAGCAAGACTAGAACTCTTTTTCAGAAAATGTTAAAGGACCACTGTGCCTTAGAATTAATTAGCAGACCTGAGGTGCTATCCTTAGAAAGCTCTGCTTGCACGGTTGGCCTTTGGATGGTTTTCAGAAACATGATTTTGGAATAGTTCCCACCATTAACAGATTGAGTGGCTTAATGTGCCTAAACTGCTTGTGCAAACAGTGTGGTTTATGTGGAACACCTGCTTTCCTTTTGGAAGTCTGGAATTTGGATTCATGCCTGGCAGAGGCTGGAAGAGGGGCCATGTCAACTGCACCCAATAAAAGCCCTGGGCAGTGAGTCTCTAGTGAGCTTCCCTCACTGATAACAATTCACGCATCTCATCACAACTCATTGCTCGGAGATTTAAGAACGTCCTATGTGATTCCATTGGGAAAGAACACTTGCAAACCTGCACCTGGCTTCCCCTAGACTTGGTCCTTCTGCTTTTGCCTTTGCTGACTTTTCTCTGTGCCCCTTCACTACAGTAAATCATAGCCATGAATATGACTGTATGCTAAGTCCTGTCCATTCTCCTACAAACTATGCCACATCTTGGGCGCCAAACTCACTGCAGATGGTGACGGCAGTCATGAAATTAAAAGGCGCCTTCTCCTTGAGAGAAAAGGTATGACAAACCTAGACAGCATATTAAAAAGCAGAGACATCCCCTTGCCAACAAAGGTCTGTCTAGTCAAAGCTATGGTTTTTCCAGTAGTCATGTATGGATGTGAGAGTTGAACTATAAAGAAGGCTGAGCACTGAAGAATTGATGCTTTTGAACTGTGGTGTTAGAGAAGACTCTTGAGAGTCCCTTGAACGACAAGGAGATCAAGCCAGTCGATCCTAAAGGAAATCAACCCTGAATATTCACTGGAAGGACAGATGCTGAAGGTGGAGGTACAATACTTTGGCCACCTAATGGGAAGAGCTGAATCATGGGAAAAGATCTTGATGCTGGAAAAGATTGAAGGTGGGAGGAGAAGGGGACGACAGAGGATGAGATGGTTGGATAGCATCACCAACTCAACGGACATGAGTTTTGAGCAAACTCCAGGAAACAGTGAAGGACAAGGAAACGTGGTGTGCTGCAGTCCATGGGGTCACAAGGAGTCAGACACGACTTAGCCACTGAACAACAACAAGGATGAACGTGGGGAATCCTTCAGTACAACCACTTTTACTTTACCGTACTGTAGGGATATAAGAAGTGGGATCTGAAACTTAAATATAAGGTGTGAACTCCATAATCATCAACTAGAGAATCAATCTGTGTCTTGGACATGTGGGGAAACATGATGAACTTTCTGTGGCAATTGCAGAAGCGATATTTTTCCCTTGAAAAGTATCATTTAGTTTGTAACCTGATCCTGTATGGAAGAAAAGAAAGTTGCTGCTGTGTAAGTAAAAGCTAGTTAACAGGAATGATCTTCCTTGCAGTAGATCTCAAAACTAGAAATCTAAGATTCCTCCTTACAATTTTTTTAGGCCCTGTCCACTTTTTTAAAGGCATTTAGGAGTTGCTGATGGACAGGGAGGCCTGGCACACTGCAGTCCATGGGGTTGCAAAGAGTCGGACATGACTGAGCAACTGAACTGAATTGAGAAGACCTTAAATGTAAGGACCTCAGAGCTCATCACCCCTTCTATGAGAACAGAAATCCTCTTTAGAACCTTCCTCTCAGTTGCTGCTTGAGCATTTCCCTTACACTTAACGGCTTCTCTAGTCTTTCCTCCTAAGTGCCCTAAGGAAATTCTTTTTGGCAAAGAAGTAGTTACAGCTGTAGTACAAATCAGAGGCATGCTTGTTTTCATTTAAAACATCATCTGAATTTTGCTTTCTATTTCATTGTGTGCCTGTGTTTGCTTAACACAAAAATAGTATGGATTCAGGCATAACCTGGCACATGCATGTTTCTACAGAGATTTTATCACCTTTCTAAAAGGCACAGTCTGAAATAAAATATATTTATGTAATATTTTCCTAATTAAAAAAATACATAAATGCACAAAGGGAAAAAGATAACAGACATACATAAACTCCGTCTGTCCTCAAGATAACTACTAATATTTAAGTGCATGTATCAGAAAGAAAAATTTTTTCAAGGAAAAAACAAGCAACTATAATATATTGTGATAGATTCTACTTACATAAAGTAATAAGAAAGAAAGAAATAAGAAATTGGGTATTAAAATTTCAATAGAAGGTAGTGACTACAAATCTAATTTTGACTAGAAGATCTAGTAGTGAGAGAGACAGAAAATTAGATATAATAACCATGTTTCCATTTTAAAACATACCTTCCCAGCAAGGATCTAAATGCTTTAGATCCAATATGGCAAAGACAGAGGCCAGAAACTTGAAGAAAGGCTGTCTACACATTTATTTACCTTGATTCTTTGCTAATGTAAGGTTAGGCATCTGTGTACCCTTTAGTTATATTCACTCAGGTGCTGTCAGCAGAATCATTGCACAGGTTCAGAGCAGTGTTGAGAATGTACTTTCCAGTTATATATACACATCTTTCTAAGGGGTAGAGAACTTGGTCTCCTAAGAAAAATGACTGTGTTTGCAAGACTATTAATCTCTGTGTTTGGCCAAATAGGAGACTAGCAAGGTTTCAAGGGCCTAAAATAAGTGAATGTTGTGGGCACACACACACGTGCACACACATATGCACACCGGGGAAGACAGCAGGAGAAGTATAGGGAGGGGCAACACTTCTCTTTGAACAATAGCAACATCTGGCTAAAAAGACTGGATTTGTTCCAGTGTTTGGAAATTTGACGTAGCTACAGTGTTTGAAAGAAACTGAGAACTTGCCCTGTAAAAACTTGTCCAAGTTCCACTTCTGGTTCTGCTGTTTACCAGTTGGTGGCATGGTGTGTGTGTACCGTCTCTTCAGTTGTGTCCTACTCTTTGCAACCCCATGGACTATAGCCCGCCAGACCCGCTGTCCATGGAATTTCCCAGGCAAGAATACTGGAGTGGGTTGCCATGCCCTCCTCCGAGGGATCTTCTCAACCTGGGTCTCTTATGTCTCCTGCATTGGCAGGCAGTTTCTTTACCACTGAGCCACCTGGGAAGCCAGTTGGTGGGTATTGGTGATACAGTAGTGAGCACAACTCCCTTTCAATTGGGCTCCTGCAAGCCAGTTAACATCTCTGAGCCCATTTTCCCATCAATAAAATAAGAATCACAGTATCCAAGTTAGTATAATTTAGACTGTCTGTAATAAATACTTAATACATGAGTGCTCAGATGGTAGTTACTGCTGATAAAATAAAACAATTTACATAAAAGCACTTTGTAATCTATGCAGCTATTGAGAGTAGGAGGAAGCCAAACCTTCAGTTCAGTTCAGTTCAGTCGCTCAGTCATGTCTGACTCTTTGCGACCCCATGAATTGCAGCATGCCAGGCCTCCCTGTCCATCACCAACTCCCGGAGTTCACTCAGATTCACATCCATCGAGTCAGTGATGCCATCCAGCTATCTCATCCTCTGTCGTCCCCTTCTCCTCCTGACCCCAATCCCTTCCACCATCAGAGTCTTTTCCAATGAGTCAAATCTTCGCATGATGTGGCCAAAGTACTGGAGTTTCAGCTTCAGCATCATTCCCTCCAAAGAAATCTCAGGGCTGATCTCCTTCAGAATGGACTGGTTGGATCTCCTTGCAGTCCAAGGGACTTTCAAGACTCTTCTCCAACACTACAGTTCAAAAGCATCAATTCTTCAGCGCTCAGCTTTCTTCATAGTCCAACTCTCACATCCATACATGACTACTGGAAAAACCATAGCCTTGACTAGACGGACCTTATTGGCAAAGTAATATCTCTGCTTTTGAATATGCTATCTAGGTTGGTCATAACTTTTCTTCCAAGGAGTAAGCGTCTTTTAATTTCATGGCTGCAATCATCATCTGCAATGATTTTGGAGCCCCCAAAAATGAAGTCTGACACTGTTTCCACTGTTTCCCCATCTATTTCCCATGAAGTGATGGGACCAGATGCCATGATCTTTGTTTTTTGAATGTTGAGCTTTAAGCCAACTTTTTCACGCTCCTCTTTCACTTTCATCAAGAGGCTTTTGAGTTCCTCTTCACTTTCTGCCATAAGAGTGTTGTCATCTGCATATCTGAGGTTATTGAGATTTCTCCAGGCAATCTTGATTCCAGCTTGTGCTTCCTCCAGCCTAGCGTTTCTCATGATGTACTCTGCATATAAGTTAAATAAGCAGGGTGACAATATACAGCCTTGACGTCCTCCTTTTCCTATTTGGAACCAGTCTGTTGTTCCATGTCCAGTTCTAACTGTTGCTTCCTGACATGCATATAGGTTTCTCAAGAGGCAGGTCAGGTGGTCTGGTATTCCCATCTCTTTCAGAATTTTCCACAGTTTCTTGTGATCCACACAGTCAAAGGCTTTGGCATAGTCAATAAAGCAGAAATAGATGTTTTTCTGGAACTCTTGTGCTTTTTCCATGATCCAGCGGATGTTGGAAATTTGATCCCTGGTTCCTCTGCCTTTTCTAAGACCAGCTTGAACATCAGGGAGTTCACGGTTCACGTATTCTGTCATTTTTGAGATTGTGCCCAAGTACTGCATTTCAGACTCTCGTTTTGACATATAGATTCACGAGATTATTTTTGGTAGACAGAGTTCCTGAAGAACTATGAATGGAGGTTGACCAAACTTATCCCAAAGAAAAAGAAATGAAAGAAGGCAAAATGGTTGCCTGAGGGGGCCTTAAAAATAGCTGAGAAAAGAAGAGAAGCAGAAAGCCAAGGAGAAAAGGAAAGATATATCCAACTGAATGCAGAGTTTCAAAGAAAAGCAAGGGGATATAAGAAAGCCTTCCTCAGTGAGCAATGCAAAGAAATAGAGAAAAACAATAGAATGGGAAAGACTAGAGATCTCTTCAAGAAAATTAGAGATACCAGGGGAACATTTCATGCAAAGATGGGCACAATTAAAGGACAGAAATGGTATGGACCTAACAGAAGCAGAAGATATTAAGAAGAGGTAGCAAAAATACACAGAAGAACTGTACAAAAAAGGTCTTAATGACCCAGATAACCACCTGACCTGCCTCCTCTGTTTAGGTCGTAGAAACCTGTAAGTAGGTCAAGAAGTAACAGTTAGAACTGGACATGGAACTACAGACTGGTTGAAAATTGGGGAACATCAAGCCAAAGATGGAGAAGCTCTATAGCGTCAACAAAAAAGACCGGGACCTGACTGTGGTTCAGATCATGAACCCCTTATTGCCAAATTCACACTTAAATTGAAGAAAGTAGGGAAAACTGCTAGACCATTCAGGTATGACCTAAATCAAATCCCTTATGATTATACAGTGGAAGTAAGAAATAGATTTAAGGGTCTAGATCTGATAGAGTGCCTGATGAACTATGGAATGAGATTCATGACATTGTGCAGGAGACAGGGATCAAGACCATTCCCATGGGAAAGAAATGCAAAAAAGCAAAATGGCTGTCTGGGGAGGGCTTACAAATAGCTATGAAAAGAAGAGAGGTGAAAAGCAAAGGAGAAAAGGAAAGATATAAGCATCTGAATGCAGAGTTTCAAAGAATAGCAAGAAGAGACAAGAAAGCCTTCTTCAGCAATCAGTGCAAAGAAATAGAGGAAAACAATAGAATGGGAAAGACTAGAGATCTCTTTAAGAAAATTAGAGATACCAAGGCAACATTTCATGCAAAGATGGGCTCGATAAAGGACAGAAATGGTCTGGACCTAACAGAAGCAGAAGATACTAAGAAGAGGTGGCAAGAATACACAGAAGAACTGTACAAAAAAGATCTTCATGACCCAGATAATCATGATGATGTGATCACTTATCTAGAGCCAGACATCTTGGAATGTGAAATCAAGTGGGCCTTAGAAAGCGTCACTATGAACAAAGCTAGTGGAGGTGATGGCATTCCAGTTGAGCTGTTTCAAAGCCTGAAAGATGATGCTGTGAAAGTGCTGCACTCAATATGCCGGCAAATTTGGAAAACTCAGCAGTGGCCACAGGGCTGGAAAAGGTCAGTTTTCATTCCAATCCCAAAGAAAGGCAATGCCAAAAAATGCTCAAAGTACCACACAATTGCACTCATCTCACATGCTAGTAAAGTAATGCTCAAAATTCTCCAAGCCAGTCTTCAGCAATACCTGAACCGTGAACTCCCTGACATTCAAGCTGGTTGTAGAAAAAGCAGAGGAACCAGAGATCAAATTGCCAACATCCGCTGGATCATGGAAAAAGCACAAGAGTTCGAGAAAAACATCTATTTCTGCTTTATTGACTATGCCAAAGCCTTTGACTGTGTGGATCACAAGAAACTGGAAAATTCTGAAAGAGATGGGAATACCAGACCACCTGACCTGCCTCTTGAGAAATCTGTATGCAGGTCAGGAAGCAACAGTTAGAACTGGACATGGAACAACAGACTGGTTCCAAATAGGAAAAGGAGTACATCAAGGCTGTATATTGTCACGTTGCTTATTTAATGTATATGCAGAGTATATCATGAGACACGCTGGACTGGAAGAAACACAAGCTGGAATCAAGATTGCCAGGAGAAATCTCAATAACCTCAGATATGCAGATGACAACACTCTTATGGCAGAAAGTGAAGAGGAACTCAAAAGCCTCTTGATGAAAGTGAAAGAGGAGCGTGAAAAAGTTGGCTGAAAGCTCAACATTCAAAAAACGAAGATCATGGCATCTGGTCCCATCACTTCATGGGAAATAGATGGGGAAACAGTGGAAACAGTGTCAGACTTTATTTTTCTGGGCTCCAAAATCACTGCAGATGGTGACTGCAGGCATGAAATTAAAAGACGCTTACTCCTTGGAAGAAAAGTTATGACCAACCTAGATAGTATATTCAAAAGCAGAGACATTACTTTGCCAATAAGGTCCGTCTAGTCAAGGCTATGGTTTTTCCTGTGGTCACGTATGGATGTGAGAGTTGGACTGTGAAGAAGGCTGAGCACCAAAGAATTGATGCGTTTGAACTGTGCTGTTGGAGAAGACTCTTGAGGGTCCGTTGGACTGCAAGGAGATCCAACCAGTCCATTCTGAAGGAGATCAGCCCTGGGATTTCTTTGGAAGGAATGATGCTGAAGCTGAAGCTCCAGTACTTTGGCCACCTCGTGCGAAGAGTTGACTCATTGGAAAAGACTCTGATGCTGGGAGAGATTGGGGGCAGGAGGAGAAGGGGACGACCAAGGATGAGATGGCTGGATGGCATCACAGACTCAATGGACGTGAGTCTGAGTGAACTCCAGGAGATGGTGATGGACAGGGAGGCCTGGGGTGCTGAGATTCATGGGGTCACAAAGAGCTGGACATGACTGAGTGACTGAACTGAACTGAACTGAATGTTGTATGTTGTCACTCTGCTTATTTAACTTATATACAGAATA
This sequence comes from Capricornis sumatraensis, assembly GCF_032405125.1. Classification (NCBI taxonomy): domain Eukaryota; kingdom Metazoa; phylum Chordata; class Mammalia; order Artiodactyla; family Bovidae; genus Capricornis; species Capricornis sumatraensis. The sequence goes on from NC_091084.1 coordinate 8,076,269, forward strand.
CATCATGCAAAATGCCAGGCTGAATGACTCAAAAGCTGGAATCAAGATTGCCATGAGAAATATAAACCTCAGATATGTGGATGATACCATTCTGATGGCAGAAAGCAAAGAGGAATTAACAAGCCTCTTGATGAGGGTGAAAGAGGAGAGAGAAAAGTTGGCTTGAAACTCAACATTTCAGAAAACTAGGATCATGGCATTCAATTCCATCTCTCTCTCTCTCTCTCTCTCTCTCTCTCTCTCTCTCTCTCTCTCTCTCTCTCTCTCTGTCTCTCTCTCTCTCTTTAACCGATAAGTTGTGCCTGACTCTTGCAACCCCAGGGATTGCAGCCTACCTGTCTCCTCTGTCCATGGGATTCTCCAGGCAAGAATACTGGAGTGGGTTGCCATTTCCTTCTGCAGGGGATCTTCCCGACCCAGGAATCAAACCGGGGTCTCCTGCATTGCAGGGAGATTCTTTACCAACTGAGCTATGAGGAAAGCCCAATGGCAAATAGATGGGGGAAAAGTAGAAGCAGTGACAAATTTTTCTCTTCTTGGGCTCCAAAATCACTGCACATGGCAACTGCAACCATGAAATTAGAAGATGCTTGCCTCTTGGAAGAAAAGCTCTGACAAACCTAGACAATGTATTTAAAAGCAGAGACATCACTTTGTCAACAAAGGTCCATATAGTCAAAGCTATGGTTTTTCCATTAGCCATGTACAGATATTAGAGTTGGAACATAAAGAAGACTGAGAGCTGAAGAATCAATGCTTTTGAACTGTGGTGCTGGAGAATTCTTGAGAGTTCCTTGGACCACAAGGACATCAAACCAGTCAGTCCTAAAGGAAATCAACCCTGAATATATTTTGGAATGACTGTTACTTAAACTGAACCTCCAATACTTTGGCCACCTGATGCCAAGAGCCAACTCATTGGATGAGATCCTGATGCTGAGTAAGATTGAAGGCAAAAAGAGAAGAGGATAGCAGAGGATGAGTAGGTTAGATACCATCACCAGCTCAGTAGGCATGAATCTGAGCAAACTCCAGGAGATAGTGAAGGACAGAGGATCCTGGCATACTACAGTCCATGGGCACGCAAAGAGTCAGACATGACTTAGCAACTGAAGAACAACAACAACAACAAATGGAGTTTTACACAAAATGTGTTCATTATAAATTATGAGCTATATTGAGCAGGCCTACAACCAGAACTAATTTAGAGAAATTAAGAAACTGCAGCAGATCTTGCCTGTGATAAGCATGAAAGAGGGACTCCATAGAAAGTGAGGTCGCTCAGTCATTTCCGACTCTTTGCTACCCCATGGACTGTCCATGGGATTCTCCAGGCAAGAATACTGGAATGGGTTGCCATTTCCTTTTCCAGGGGATCGTCCCAACACAGGGATCGAACCCGGGTCTCAGACACTGCAGGCAGATTCTTTACCATCTGAGCTACCCTGGGCTCTCTGGGACTTCACATTGGTTCTCAAATTGAAGCAGATTTAGAGTCAGGCCTGAGTTCACATCCTGAAGCTACTTAGTGGCTGTAGCAAGTTGCTTAATTTCTCATTTGTTTGCCTATGTGTAAAATAGACAACAGTAATGCCTCTATTTTACAGTTGTTGTGAAGGTGAACCTAAGTGAGATTGTGAACTTTTAATCTGAATACCCACATATATATAGCCCACTAATATCAGTGTACAAAGTTTTTAAACCCAGGATTTCAGGAGAACCTCAGCCCCTCCCTCAAAATTCTTGTGAAATTTTTTTCTTTCTGGTTGGATTTCCCCTTTCCCTTTTGCAATTAAAAAGTATTTCATTTAAAAAGTACTTTGAGACCATGCAAATAACTCATCGTTAAACTATTTTTAATTTACATGTTTATGAATTAACTGAGAACAATGTTATTCAATTATATTATACTTCTATAATTATTTTGATACTCAAAGTGCTCCAGATTTGGTCATCAGGACTCCTTAAAGCTAGTTATTCCATCTTTTTTTCAGTCTTTGTTATTCTTTAAACAATTTCTTACTTTTTAGCCAAACAAGATATTTCTGGCTTATTTTGTACTTTTCCTTCCCCACCCCAGAAATCAGTCATTTCTCCAAGAAGCCCTGGTCCCTTTGAGGAGAGATTAGTGTTTAGAAACCAAGATCTAAGTGCTAGTTGTGTGTAATACTATGGACATGCCACAGCTCCAGGACTCCTTCATTGGATAAAGCTAAATGTAGATGTATATACGATCAAATGCATGGATATATCAGCCCACATATGTGTATGTATAGACACAACTAACCTATTTCTCTCTATATATACATTGAAAACTGAAGTTCACACTAATATCTCCAGTCCCAATCTAACATCTAGTTTTTTCTGTTTCCTTACTTATAATGCTATCTTCTGATGTTGAAAAACCTAGCTCCCATTATCCTTTTTACAATATTTACTGAATTAACTGATCCTCCTGTATGTAACAAACCTCTTCGTATATAACAGACAAACCTAGACCTCAGGCATATGCCCTTTCACACCTCTCAGGCCCCAACACCCCTCACGGGGTTGCCATCACCCACACACTTGCATGGACACCCTCCTCATCTCCTCACGCTCAGGTATGTTGTGCTGGGCTCCCCCACTGGCAGAAACCTCCTCATCCCATTTGGGCTTTACATCCTGTTCTGGACCATCATTATTTCCTTAATTTCACCCAATGGCTTCTGGATTAAATTGTTTGAAAAGGAAAATATAGAAAGGAAAAGAGGAAAAATAAGAAATTTTATCTTTGTGATCGTGTTTTGATAAGAAACATGAGCAAGTAGATACTAAAAAATCAAAAATTTTGCTTAAAGGTGGGCAAAATGTTTAGATATTACATCTCCCAACTGCCTGTGAGATGGCCTATATAAGTAGTTATTGTTGCCGTTTAGTCACTAAGTCATGTCCGACTCTTTGTGACCCCATGAATTGTACCAGGCTCCTTTGTCCATGGGATTCCCCAGCAGGAATACTGGAGTGGGTTGTCATTTACTTCTCCAGTGGATCTTCCCAACCCAGGAATCAAACTCACATCTCCTGCATTGGCAGGAAGATTCTTTACCACTGAGCCACCAGGGAAGCCCTAGAGAAGTGCACTGTAACATAAATTTTTTTATGAGCCCACTTCCAACCATCCCCCTGCTTTCTCCATCATGATTACCCTCACTCCTATACCCATGGTCACTTTCAGTGCTTCTTCCAAAGAAGGATACAAATAGGAAACTTAGGACTTCAGTATAGACAAAATCATGACTGATTTTCAGTGTCCTCATTCTAAGATAGGCTTCTAAAGATCCACCAAAAAAAGGATGTGGTGACAACTCAAGCACTAATACAGGAAGTGTCATTGTCATTCATCACATATTTATTACTCATTTGCTATACTTAGTGTAAGTGGCAAGGTATCTCCTACTCTGCTCTGTGCAAGGCCTGTTAGCAGGAGAATGAATGAAGGCAGATAAGTGACTTGGATCTGGAAGGTACTTTTGAGGTCACAGCCTGGTCTGCTGAATATTCACACTGGGAGGGAGCACACTGTCTCCACTTTTCCATCAACTCCAAAATTTGGATGTCAGGGTGAGAGTCTATTCTCTGCTGCTGCTGCTGCTGCTAAGTCACTACCTCCTGGGAACTCCTGTCTTTCCATAGACCCCAGCTCACCCCTCTGAGGTCACACAGAACAAGTTCAAGAACCCTATAGTTATTCAAAGAGAGCTGTTGTGTGCCTCTTGTCTTTAATATGTTTACTTTCTTGACCTATTCCTTATATGAGGGGTTTGAGGGCCTCTTATCTTTTGATTCCTCTCTGTAGAGGTTCCAGTTAGGACCACTTTAAAATGCAGACTTTAGAATCTATACAGTGGTGCAGGTGTGTTCCGATCAGGGCTGAGATGAGTGAACCATCTCGGCCAGCATATCATTCCTGGCATCCAGTCCTGAAATGCATGCATGACAGCAATCTGATGCCTATAAGGTTGGTCACTCTACTTCTAGACAGTGCTAGTGAAGCAAGCTGTCGTCAAAGAAAACCGGGGAACTCCTGTTCCTCAGTGCCCTGTCTTCAGAGCTTACTACAGCCCCTAATTCCATGGATTACAGTTAAATCTTGTGTAATTTTAATGGCAAATATGATAGAAGTGGCAGGGTATTGCATCTCATTTTCCAATTTTACCATATTTGTATTTTTCAAATTCATCTAATTTTTTCCCTCCTCAGTTGTAGCCTCCATGCTGTCTCTATTGGGTTATTGCTATGTCCAGCTATTGGGATCCCATGGCCTCCAATTTTACACACCAAGGCCAGAGTAAGCCCTCTGAAATTACTAACATCATCTTCTTTCTTAAGACCCTTATGTGGTTCTCCATCCCTCTTAGCTTTCTTAACATGATTCACAAGGCCTAGCATGACAGAAGTCTCTACCACGCTTTAGTATCACCCGTTACCCACCCAGCCTTGGGTCTAATGCTCAAGCCATGCTGAACTTGCATGTGTTTGCCTAAACATGGCCATGTTCTTTTTCACCTTCAGGCCTTTTTACCTGCTGTTTTATTTTCCTGGAACTCTCTCCCCCTACTATTCCATCCTCTTCACCTGGCCCTCTCCTTCTCAGGCTTCAGGACACCAGATAGTTTCCCTCTCATGGAGACCCTTCCCTGACAGCCAGTGGTTTCCCTGCCATGTTATTCCCTAAGCACACTGCATGGGGTGTCTATCATCACATTTATCAGAAGTCTTTCTCAAGACAGCAGGCCAGGAAGCCCACAACAAAATGATCAGAGTCGGTACAATCTATATGTGTTGAATTGATCAAAGAAAAATAGTCAGAAAAGCAGCATACACACAATTTGAATCCTTAGAATCCTTTGGCCCTGAAGAATAGGAAAAAAGTAACAACTTTACTAAATCTAGAACAAAATGAGTAGAGTAGAAAACCCAGAAGTCTGATGGAAAACAAATGAAGATTTAAAAATAACAGTGCTAAAATATAGTTTGACTTGCAAATAGTGGTATTTGGCGAATCCCAGGAACTGAGTCATCAGCACTTTCAACCACCCATGAATGCTACAATCTGGAGTGGTCTGGCCTTTTTTAGAAACTGTAATCAGCTCTGGGTCTAAACCTAGATGATGGGTGTTGACTGGAGCAGGGTACCAAAAAAAGAGGAAACAAAGTTGTATTACTTCCTGGAATGGAAGCACTGTGTTGAAAGAATGATGGGATAGAGTCATTTATTTAGAAGAAGAGAACATGAAAATGTAACAAGATGAAGAAGAATCTCAGTCACCAAAATCTGTGATAGAAATCTCTCTCCTCTTGTAGCAACTGTCTGAATTAACCATTACTAGACAGAGGTTAGCATCACCTACAAGGTGTAGACGCATGCTCAAGAAACAGAAACTGCTTGCTAAATTTCTCTGCACAGCAGGAAAGTGAGGGATTTAAAATCCTGTTTGAAAAGAGGAGAGAGACCAGAGAAAGGAAAATCTCAGAAGTGGCAAGAAAAGGAAGAACTGAGAACAAATGTATTAGATGTAACAGATGTATTAGATTAACCAAAAGGGCTTGAGTAAAATATTACTTATTCAAACAAATCTTTGGGCCTCTTGGTCCTTCTTTTCCTGAGTATTTTAAAAGAAAACTATAGGGTAAGTAAATGTTTGCAGAAGTTTAAACTCGCATTTCTTTAAAAGACAGAGACTAAAGACCTTTTGAGCCCTCCGTCCTGTGATTCCATGACATTTCACAGAATCAAGAGCATGATTAAACCTGAAGAACTATAATAAAAACAATCCTTAGGTGTAATTATAATATCCAAAAGTGCCTGCTTCGTCTCTTTTGCTGCTGCTTCTTGTATTTTCAACAGTTTCAAACTGCAAATTAGCATTTTAAAAAAGATCCTGGTTTCTCAGGGGGAAAAAAGGTAAATACTTCTGAATTTGGACCATGATTCTGGTTCCAAGTCAATATCTTCGCTTCTGCTATAGTTTATTTTGTACAGTGTACACTTTCTAAACTGCTCTCTGCCATTTACCTTAGATCTTACAGGGATAGGAAGTCAAAGATGCATGAAATACTGATTTCAGCTTTTAGAGACCTCCTAATATTATATAATGTGGGAATCAGAATACAATAAATAGTGTAAATAAAAGGAGATAAGTACAGAAATGGAGTTCTAAGAAAATGCTATCTAATAAAACTGAATTAAGACACAAAAACGCAGCTGCTGCAAATCTTAAACGTTGTTCTTTGTAGTGCTAGCATATCTCATTATCCTGAGGGAAACACAGCAATGGCCACTATATCAAAGCCTGATAGAGACAAAAAGCAAAACTACAGCAGTGACAATAATCCCAAATAAAGCCAAGGAGGCTCTGAACCCAAAGTTAAAGCATAAGCCCCACAAGGGCTGCCAGCCTGGTGGTCAGGTGATTGTGCATAGAAGCCAAAGTGTGGCCTCACTGTTCAAGAAATCAGAGAATTAGAAGACAGAATACCCCAGGAAGAGCCAGCCCTTAGGAAGTAGGCTCATCACCACCACTGCCGTTTCATGCGGATGGAGTCTGGGTAAGGTGAACATCAAAGAGAGGGAAAGAAATGTAAAAAGGACAGCTTGCCACTTTCTCAGGCTGGTGTACAGAAGTACAGACTGACTTCGACTTGATGATGATGGTCTTGGGGAATGATAAATGCAAATCCCTTGGGTCATTTTAGTCCTACTGCTAAGTCACGGTGTCATGCCCACCACTGCCAGCTTGACCTCGAGTCCTGGATTCCCCAAGGTGGCCACTCTTACTTGCCACTGCCTGTCAATGATTCTAATCTCTGTTCCTCTCAGCAAAAGACTCTAAAACCAAATAATCATTTACAGATGAAGAAATTAAACCCCTTGATTTAAAATCAGCGGTTAACATTTGAAAGACTTTCTGAGAAAAAAATTAATGTTTCTCAATGGTGTGAAAGGGCTTCCCAGGCGGTGCTAGTGGTAAAGAACTCACCTGCCAATGCAGGAGGCATAAGAGATGCAGGCTCAGCCCCTGGGTCAGGTAGACCTCCTGGAGGAGGGCATGGCAACCCTCTTCAGTTCATGCCTGGAGAATCCCATGGACAGAAGGCCTGGGAGCCTGGCGGACTGCAGTCCGTATGGTCTCAAAGTCAGACACGGCTGAAGCAACTTAGCAGGAAGGAAATAATGCGAAAACACAGCCGAGTTTGCTTTCCTGATTAAAGCCATGCATTATAGTTAATGTGTGAAACAACATTATTGGTACCTTTCTTTTTCATTTCACTTTTTACTTACTCCTCTTTAATAAAAATTGGGAGATGGGGAGGGGACATACTTAATTTCAAATGACGTGTGTTAGAATTTTTAAAGATTCAATGCTCCAGGAAAAAAAAGAAACAGATGAAATGATAAATTACAGACAAATCCTGTACACCTAAATATATGACAATGGAGCAATAAGTTTTGAGGGAAACAGAGTCAATTGCAATGACTGAAAGGTCAGGGCAAGGCCAGGATGAAAGGTCAGGGTGAGGTCAGGACGAAAGGTCAGGGAAAGGTCAGGCGTGCTGAGGCATGCCCGGGCATGTCGGGACATGCCCCGGCAGAGGGCGCTGCAGACACACCCCGGAGACGGGCCGGCAACCAAGCCGAACAATCAGGAGCCGACACGAAGCCCTCGCCGTCCAATCAGGAACCGACACGGAGCCCTTGAACACCAATCACCGCTGGGAGCCCCGGCCCGGGCTATAAAACCCCTTCCCCACCCCTCACACCTCGCAGACTCCACAGACTCCCTTTACCCCGCTGACTCCCTTTGCTTCGCAGACCCCCACCTCGCTCCCCTGCTTACCCGCCCCCGGGAGTTCTGCCCGAGAGCGACCGCCCAATAAAAGGCCCTGTTCAACGGTCCATAGGGGTGGTTCCTTCTTCCCGCGGCATTTCTTACATCTGGTGCCCAACATGGGGCTCGAGGTGAGGGCTTCCGGCACTCGCCGTAGAGGCTCCCTCGAGCTCCACCGCCGCGGTAGCCCCCTGGACCCAGGCGGCTGACCAACCCCCCGGACGGCAGGATACGGGGTAAGTCCCTTCGGCTTTGGAGCCCTCCCTCCCTGGTGACCACTTCCTAGGACACGGTAACCAGTGGCCACTTACTGGGTCCTCCCGGTCACCAGCTCGGGAGGGAGACGTCCCGAACGGCTGTGCGGATCCTCCGGCTTCGGCCTTCCTCGGTCCCCCAGTATGGGAGGAAGACATTCCGAACGGCTGTGCGGACCCCCGGCTTCCCTTGGCACCCGAAGACGTTCGGGCAGCGAGGGTTAGTCTCTGTTTGGTGATCGCCATGGGATCGACGGCCTCCAAACCCAATCCCCAATATTCCACCCCCTTAGAGTGCCTGCTGGCTAACCTGCGGACCCTAAAACTAAAGGGATATATCCGCTCCAAGCAGCTCACTTTCCTGTGTTCACAAGCCTGGCCTCAGTATCCCCTAGATAATGGCTCACAATGGCCAGCCACAGGGACATTTGACTTTGACGTCCTCCGTGATTTAGATAACTACTGCCTGAGAATGGGAAAATGGTCTGAGGCCCCCCTATGTTCAGGCCTTTTGGGCGTTGCGCTCTCGCCCCACCCTGTGCACCACGTGCACTCCCCGCCAAATCCTGCTTACCATGGCTCCCCCTATTCCACCCTCCAGGGCCAAACCAGCTCCTCCCATCTCTGAGTCCTCTGCTTTCTCTGTTCCCCTGGAAGATCTGGTGGCCCCTCCTCCCTATACCTCTCCCACGGCCCTTACCCCTTCCACTCCGGACTCTCCTACCTCCGCTCCTGCCCCCGAGACTCCACCGCCGGCCCCGGATCCTCCAGCCCTTAACCCTATCTTGTATCCTCCTCTTCCCCCCGTCACTCCCTCCCCTTCCCCGGTTAGCTCCCACACTCGCTCCCACAGCAACCCTCCGGGAGCCTCCCCTCCCCCTCCCCCGGCCCCGCTACTCTCTCTCCAACAAGTGGCCGGAGCTGAGGGTCTAGCCCAAGTCCATGTCCCCTTCTCCCTCCAAGACTTAGCACAGATTGAGGCCAAACTGGGTTCCTTCTCCTCCAACCCCACTCAGTACATTAAGCAGTTTACTGGTCTGACCCGCTCCTACGCCTTGACATGGCAGGACATATATGTCATCCTGGGGTCTACCACCACGCCGGAGGAGAGGCAGGCCATCTGGATGGCAGCCAAGGCTCAGGCCAACCAGTGGCACTATGCCAACCCCTCCCCCGAGCTCCCCCCAGGGGCTCAGGCGGTTCCTGACACTGACCCTGATTGGAACTACCAGGAGAGGGGTGGTGGCCAGCTGCGAGTACGCTATATGATCGAGTGTATCCTCGACAGGATGGAAACGTCCTCTCATAAGGTTGTAAACCTCCTCAAACTAGATGAGGTGACCCAGGGGCCCGACGAAAACCCAGCCATGTTCCTTAATCGGCTGACTGAGGCCCTCGTCCAATACACCAGGCTGTCACCTGAGTCCCCCATCTGGGCGGCCACCTTGGCCAATCGTTTTATCTCCCAGTCTGCCCCCGATATCCAGAAAAAGTTGGCCAAGGCCGAGGACGGCCCTCAGACCCCTATCCGAGACCTGGTAAAAATGGCTTTTAAGGTCTACCATGCCCGCAAGGAAACTGCCGAGGCCAGCCAAAAGGCAAGGCTCAAGCAAAAGGCCGAATTTCAGGCAAGCCTCCTAAACCAGCAAACCCAGGCCTTGGTAGCGGCCCTGCGGCCGGCGGTGGGCTCGGGGCCCCAAAACCCCCCTCTGGGGGCCTGCTTCAAGTGTGGCCAAGAAGGGCACTGGGCCAGGATGTGCCCCAATCCGCGACCTCCTTCCAAGCCGTGCCCGTTGTGCAAACAACGAGGACACTGGGCTAGTGACTGTCCCCAGGCCTTTCGGGCCTCGACCTCTAGGGGCCGGGGACCAGAGCACCCCAGGGAGACCTCCTGCCCTCCTTCGGCTTTGGAGCTGCTGAACTTCAACGGTGACTGACGCTGCCCAGACTCGGGGACCCCAATAACCCAAGCCGAGCCCGGGGTAACGCTCCAGGTAGCGGGTAAGTCCATCAATTTTTTGGTTGATACGGGGGCTACCTATTCGGTCCTTCCCTCTTTCGGAGGCACTTTACGTCCTTCCCAGGTTTCGGTTATGGGCATTGACGGTCGACCCTCGTGTCCACTCCAAACCCAACCACTATCCTGTCAGTTGGATTCCTGTCTATTTACCCACTCCTTTCTGGTCATTCCCTCCTGCCCTACTCCTCTCTTGGGAAGAGACATACTTGCTAAGCTGAAGGCCACTCTTCAGTTAGCTCCAGGATTGGCTCCCACATCAGGGGCCTTCCTAATGCTACTGGTTGACCCTCCAACCTCTTCTGTTAATCCTGAGGTCTGGGACACCCGAGTCCCGGTGGTGGCTCGGCACCACCCTCCGGTCCTCATCCAGCTAAGGGACCCCACCTGTTTCCCAGCCCGGTCCCCGTTTCCTTTGTCTACTCGCAACCTCAGAAGGGTTAAAGCCCATCATCGACCGTCTCATGGGACAGGGTCTCCTGATCCCCACGACCTCCCCCTGTAACACGCCTATCCTCCCTGTTCGGAAGGCTTCAGGAGACTACCGGCTAGTGCAGGATCTCCGCCTGATCAACGCGGCGGTGATCCCTGCCCATCCACTTGTCCCTAACCCCTACACCCTCCTTTCTTCCATACCTCCTCAGACCTCTCATTTCACCATTATCAACCTCAAGGATGCCTTTTTTACCATCCCACTCCACCCCGACTGCCAATTTCTCTTTGTGTTCACCTGGACTGACCCCGACACCCAGCTGACCACACGACTCACATGGACCGTACTCCCTCAGGGGTTCAGAGACAGTCCCCACTACTTCGGGCAAGCTCTGTCCCGGGACCTGGCTAGGTGCTCGCTCCGCCCTAGCACCCTCCTCCAGTACATAGACAACTTGCTCCTTTACAGCCCCTCAGAAGAGACCTTCCGACAACATACTGCAACCCTCCTCAGTTTCCTTGGCTCCCAGGGTTACAGAGCCTCACAATCCAAAGCCCAACTGACTCAGACTTCTGTCGTCTATCTGGGTCTCCAAATCACTCCGACCACTAAAGCCCTGACAGCTGACTGGTGTAGCCTCCTCTGGTCCATTTGCCCTCCGGCCGACGGAAACCAGATATTGTCCTTCTTAGGACTGACGGGATTCTTCCAACACTGGGTCCCAAATTATGCTACCCTGGCCAGACCTCTATATGCGGCAGCCAAAGAGACTCCCACAGGGCTGCTGTCTTCCCCCACCGAAGTGATTCGGGCCTTCCACGCTTTACGCTCAACCCTATTGGCTGCACCCCCTCTCTCCCAAATCCCAACTATCCGCACCATCTATACTCTGATGAAAAGGGAGGGATAGCCTTTGAAGCCTTGGTGCAACCGATTGGTCCCGAATTGCTGCCTATTGCTTACATATCCAAACAACTTGACCCCACAGCCAGGGGATGGTTCCCCTCCCTGCGGGCACTAGTGGCAGCGACAACGTTGTACGCCAATGCAAAAAAGCTGATTCATGACCAACCCCTGACCATTTTCTCTCCTCACCATCTTGGTGACCTTTTAGCCTCTAGATTTCTTTCTGAACTCAGCGAGTCCAGGTTCCAACAATTTCACCTGGTATTTCTGGACAATCCTCAGGTTTCCATGGGCTGCTCCCCACAATTAAACCTGCTTTCCTCGCTACCCTGACTCCCTCACTCCTCAGAACCCCCAACCCACTCATGCTTGGAGGTCCTTGAGTCCCTTATGCAACCACCCCACAACCTGTTCTCCAAACCTCTACCAAATCAAGAGCTAACTTTGTTCGTCGATGGGAGCTCAAAGCGAGACCCCAATGGAAACCGAAGGGCAGCCTATGCTGTGGTAACCACCTGGGAAGTCCTGGAGGCTCAGCCCTTGCCACCCGGGATGACTTCTCAGAAGGCTGAACTAACAGCCCTGACTAGAGCCTTACACCTAGCAGAAGGAAAAAGGGCCAATATTTACACAGACTCCAAATATGCCTTCTTGATTGCCCATTCTCACGCGGCAATCTGGAAAGAACGGGGCTTCCTGACCACTAAAGGATCCCCCATCTGTAATGCCCCCCACATTACTCGACTGTTGGATGCCTTATCCCTGCCCAAAGAGGTCGCTATCATACATTGCAAGGGACACCAAAATACTCATGACATTGTCGCTCTGGGTAACAACATGGCAGATCAAGTGGCTCGACAAATTACCTTACAACAAGCCCCCGAGCCCCTGCTGACTTTGAGATTCACCCTTAACCCAGATTATTCGAGCAAGGAAGCCAGAGCCTTGCTGGCACAAGAAGGGGCTCAGAGGTACCCGTCGGGATGGATACTGCTCCATAATAAACCGGTGCTTCCTGAGCGCCAGGCTAAGACCATAATATCCCAAATTCACAATACCCTACACATCGGACCAAGAGCTCTCTTTTCCTTTCTCAGCCCTGTCTTTTCTCCCCCACATCTCAGACAGACCATATATGCTGTCCACCGATCCTGCCTAACATGCGCCTCCACCTCTCCTCAGGGAGGGATCCGACCCCCACAGGAGACTCACCAGTTGAGGGGACATATGCCCGGACAGGATTGGCAGATAGACTTCACCCAAGTCCTACCGCTATCTGCTGGTCTTGGTGGACACCTTTTCAGGATGGGTCAAGGCCTTCCCCACAGCCCGGGAGATGGCAGCGGCAGTGGCAGAGGTCTTGACAGCCCATCTCATTCCCAGGTTTGGGTTGCCAAACTCTCTCCAGTCTGACAATGGGCCAGCATTCATCTCGCAGATCTCTCAGCAGGTAGCTGCGGCCCTAGGTATCGGCTGGCATCTCCACATCCCCTATCGGCCCCAATCGTCAGGCAAGGTAGAGCGGGTGAACGGCATCATCAAGACGCATCTGACCAAGCTAGCCTCAGAACTGCGGCTATCTTGGGTCGACCTCCTTCCTCTGGCACTCACTCGCATTCGCACCACACCACACTCCAAAACAGGTTTGACCCCTTTTGAACTGCTCTACGGCAGGCCCTATCTCCTGACTCACCTCCCCGAGGGAGAGGCTCCCCAACTCGAGGGATACCTCCCCCTCTTCTCCCTCCTACGATCCTTGCTGAGGGAACACGCAGATCCGGTCCTGCCACAACCGACAGACGACACAGGGCCCACCCGGCCTCTGGCACCAGGAGATCAGGTACTGCTGAAAACCCTGAGTCCCCGCCCACTACAGCCTCACTGGACGGGACCCCATACTGTAATCCTCACCACTCCTACAGCAGCCAAACTCCTGGGACACGAGCCCTGGTACCACCTGACCCGCCTCAAACGAGCTCCCCCGGGTCTCCCAGAGACAGGGGTGGCCCCGGCCCCGACCCCTCCTCCTGATCACTCCTACCGCTCCACCCTCACGGGGCCGACCAAACTGACCATTACCCGAACCCCTCTGTCGCCGATTCCTGAGTGACTGAGACACCACCGTCCAAATCTTTTATTAAGAGGAGAGGGAGGAACACCTTAGGGAGAGCACCAGAGGGAGAGGGCAGAAGGAACAGGACAGAGAGGAGGAGACGCAGAGAAAGGAAGGAAGACGATGGAAGGAAAGGGCCAAGGGAAATGGAACCAGAGAAGGAAAGAGGAGAAAGTCAGAGAAAGCAAAAGAAAGTCAGAGAAAGGAAAGAGAAGAGTTGAAGAGCGAAAAGGAGAGAAGGCAAAAGAAAGTAGGAAAGAGAGAGTGGCGGAGAGAGTGAGAAAAGGAAGGAAGAGAAAGACTGAGACTGAAAGAGTGAGAGGAAAGAGAGACAGAAAGGAATTAGAGAGTGTGACAGACGAGAAAGGAGAAAGCAAGGCAGAGAAGCAGAAAAGAGAGACAGAATCGAAGGAAAAGAGAGAGAGACGAAGGCAGAACCTGCCAGGAAGGAAGGCAAAAGGCGAGAGAGAGAGAGGCCCAGCAGGGCTGGTTCGAATCCTGGTTCCAGAGCTTCCAGAGCTCCCCTTGGCTGACAACTTTGCTATCTTCCCTAGTGGGACCGATCATCATTCTCCTGCTGCTCCTGACTTTCGGGCCTTCATCAAACAACGGCTCAACACGGTCCAGCTGATGGTGATGTGACAACAGTACCAAGGGCTTCCAACAAACACTCCGTGGCAAGATTAACGGCAGACGCCCCCTGTCATCCCGACCGTACCCTACCCCATCCCGGCCGTACCCTACCCCTCATCGCCCCCGTTCAGCAGGAAGTAGCCAGAGAGAGTCGGCGCCCCTTGTCCTATATCAAAAAGGCCGGGTTGAAAGGTCAGGGCAAGGCCAGGATGAAAGGTCAGGGCAAGGTCAGGATGAAAGGTCAGGGCGAGGTCAGGGAAAGGTCAGGCATGCTGAGGCATGCCCGGGCATGTCGGGACATGCCCCGGCAGAGGGTGCTGCAGACACACCCCGGAGACGGGCCGGCAACCAAGCCGACCAATCAGGAGCCGACACGAAGCCCACGCCGTCCAATCAGGAACCGACACGGAGCCCTTGAATACCAATCACCGCTGAGCCCACGTTTTCTTCCTTATATGGGAGCCCCGGCCCCGGCTATAAAACCCCTTCCCCACCCCTCACACCTCGCAGACTCCACAGACTCCCTTTACCCCGCTGACTCCCTTTGCTTCACAGACCGCCCCCACCTCGCTCCCCTGCTTACCCGCCCCCTGGAGTTCTGCCCGAGAGGGACCGCCCAATAAAAGGCCCTGTTCAACGGTCCATAGGGGTGGTTCCTTCTTCGCGCGGCATTTCTTACAATGACAAAATGAAAAACAGAAGCATTAACTAATATTAAATTTCCCTTAAATTTGATCTTCAAGAAGAATGAAAGGAAAGAATCATTTGAATGAGTGATGAATGTTTATGACTTCAGCTAAAGTCCAAGCCATCACTGGTTTTGCAGTGGCTGTTAAAAAGAAGACCTACCTTACAATAAGCAGATTTGTTTTGAGTAACTGTTTTTCTCATTATAATAATAGAATAATCAGACTTAAAATTCAGAAATTTTCTTTTGAAAGAAATTTTCTTTTGAAACAGCAACTGGGAAATGAGACGTGAGAATAAAATCTAGACACTTCTCACTTGAGCAGGAAAAAAAAATGACATAGTTTGAAAAAGAAAAAATATAGCCTGATGACCCAAAAGAAATCAGCACCTGCCTTGGGAGAAACCAGGAGCATGCTGTAGACTCAGCCCAGTGCCAGGTGGTGATAAGAATGTGCCAGAAGCTTCTTTTTGTTGCCCTGGGACTCCAGTTTCTCAAGAATGCACATTTTCAGCCAGAGCCACAATTCTGTTCTTGATGCTAGGATCAATAGAAGAAGGTACACAGAAAACCTCAGGAAAAAGCAGGAAATTAAAACCAAAAGTACAGGCAGAGTTAAAATCCTCACTTGCACCAGATAAATTCCAAGTCTGTGACTAGGCCCCAGCCTCTTCTGCCTTGAATCTCACCACTCTGCACAGACCAGGACATCTCAGACATCCCACTTTCTAAAGGGGCACCTTTTTTTTTTCTTTTCACCTAGTTCACTGTTGCCTATACCACCACACCCAGGAAGCTTTCCCTGACCTCTGCAAGAACCCTATAAAAATGACAGCCTATATCTGCCCTTGGCCCTGTTTTATAATTGCTCTTTTAAATGCCTGTGTCTTCAACCAGCTAGTGAGCTCCCCGAGAGCAGACCTGGGTCACATTTACTACAGTACCACTAGTGGCAGGGCTATGGCCATATGTTTTGTGAATGAGTAGCTGGGATAGTCGTAAATCTTGATCGGCTCTTCTTTCAACCTTTGTTGGCAAAAACTTCCTAAGCAGTGTTCTAGGGCTTTTGTGGGGGTGACCGGCAGGGAAGGAGTGGAGGTTGGGGGGAAGGGCACGGTGAGCCCTGGGTCCTTGACAAAGAGGTACTTTTTACTTTTTAATTGTGGAGCAGTTGGGCAGGGGTAGGGTAAATAAGTTTAGGATATGTTTAGAAGATTGGGAAAAAGAAAAGTATGAGAGAAAAGAAAACCAGAGGGTACTCTTATAACCATTTATTAAGCTGCGCAGATTTGCATAGCTGTTCCAAGCATGCTTGAAGGGATTCAGGTCAAAAGGGAGTGATATTAAGAGGCTTTGCAGATAAATTATATCTTAGCATTATAATAATGTTAAATTATAATTGGATTATATATATATGACATAATATATAATAATAGCAAACATTTATTCATCACTTTCTACATTTCAGGTATTATACAAAGCCTTTATACACACTGTCATGTCTAATTCACACAACTCAGTGAAATAAGTTTTAATATCCTCATTCCTTAATTGAAGAAACTAAACCTTAGAAAGGACTTCCCTGGTGGCTCAGATGGTAAGGAGTCTGCTTGCAATGCGGGAGACCTGGGTTCGATTCCTGCGTTGGGAAGATCCCCTGGAGAAGGAAACGGCAACCCACTCCAGTATTCTTGCCTCGAAAATCCCTTGGATGGAGGAGCCTGGCAGGCTGCAGTCCATAGGGTCACAAAGAGTCAGACACAACTGAACTTTGTCATCTTCAAATCTTAGACTTACTTCATCTTCAAACCTTAGAAAGTAAACTACCTTGTAGAAGATCATACAACTATAAGTGCCTACTTATCTTGCATATATGTAAGTTATTAAAGAAATCAGTAACTTAATTAATTACAATTTAGCATCATTGTGCATAAACAGATTTGTCCAAATGGTTTGTTGTTGTTTAGTGGCTAAGCCATGTCTGACTCTTCTGCGATCCCATGGACTGTAGCCCTCCAGGCTCCTCTGTTCATGGGATTTCAAAGGCAAGAAGTGAGTTGCTACTTCCTTCTCCAGGGGATCTTCCTGACCCAGGGATTGAACTGCGACTCTGCTTAACAGGCGGATTCTTTACCACTGAGCCACTTGGAAAGCAAAGTTTTAGGACTATTGCTACCAAAACATCACCTATGTCTCAAGTGGACCAATAATTTCTTTCCAAAATGGAATGTTGTCCTTGTTTAGATTCTGGTTAATAACTAGTGTATTGTGTCCTTTGGATTTGCCCCAGATTATTAGAGAAAGATTTATAAACCAAAATTAAGGTTTTATTTAACTATCATTCTGGTCTTGAGAAAACATTTATTTACATAAATACTTCAGGATTATAGGATAGAGGGATCAGTATTTCTGCCTTCATAGACACTAAAATAAAATTACTTGAGAAGCTTGATATATGCAATATATATTTTTAATTACTAGGAACACTGAACAGGAAACTGTGGTTGTTTTATTGTGTGCTCATGAATTACTATGATTACGTGGTTTAAGACAACTAGCCTCTATTTATATACACTTCCTTTAAATCACTGCTACCCACATTGCACTTTATTCACAATTTTTCCTTATCTAAAAATGTAAATCTTTATGTTTAGTGACTTCCTTATTCTAGAATCCTCACTGAAGATTTTGAAATGAACACATTTTCAGAATTTCAGTATGTAAAATCTGTTTTTCTTCTTAGAAACATTAAACCTAATAAAAGACTAAAATCAAATGATTTTAAGTCATTATTATCAAATTTATTTTAAATTCAGTTCACAGTGTCAGTTGGAGAAAGCAATGGCACCCCACTCCAGTACTCTTGCCTGGAAAATCCCATGGACAGAGGAGCCTGGTGGGCTGCAGTCCATGGGGTCGCAAAGAGTCGGACACGACTGAGTGACTTCACTTCCACTTTTCACTTTCATGCATTGGAGAAGGAAATGGCAACCCACTCCAGTGTTCTTGCCTGGAGAATCCCAGGGACGGGGGAGCCTGGTGGGCTGCTGTCTATGGGATCACATAGAATCAGACACGACTGAAGCGACTTAGCAGCACACTGTAAGTTTTATTGAGCTCTGTTTTCCCTCACAGAAACCATGACTGGTGGTTCTAGAGCCCTGGAACCTCCCTAACCCCACATCCGTCCACACAATTACACTCAGGGTTAATGGAATCCAAACCATCTAGAGTGTCGTGTTTGTGGATGCAGTGGGTGCTGTGCAGCATTGTCAAGTTCCTCCTCTGAACTAAAAGGACCCCCCCAGCTCTTGGGAGCACTGCAGCAGACAGCCCGCAGTTCTTAGCCCTTTTCTGCATTGCCTCTTCCAAGGCAGTGCTCAGTCACTCAGTCATGTCCGACTCTTTGTGACCCTATGGACCATAACCCGCCAAGCTCCTCTGCCCATGGGATTTTTCAGGCAAGAATACTGGAGTGGGTTGCCATTTCCTCCTCCCTTCCAAGGCAGACTACATCCTTATTACATGCATGTGTTATAAAGCAAGTCAATCACAGTTCAACTCAGGACAACCCTGAAGGACCCTGTCAGCTCCTGACACCATTTGGGATGCTGATATCATCCTGAAACTATATCACAGCTGAGATTCTCCATCTGCTTAATCCTGCTTCCTCCCCTTCCCTCCCCTACCCTCCTTTTCCCTCCCCTCCCCTTCCCTCCTCTTCCCTCTCCTCTCTCCTCCCCTCCCGTCCCCTCCCCTTCCCCTTCTCTCCCCTCCCCTTCCCCTTCTCTCCCCTCCCCTTCCCCTTCTCTCCCCTCCCCTTCCCCTTCTCTCCCCTCCCTTTCCCCTTCTCTCCCCTCCCCTTCCCCTTCTCTCCCCTCCCCTTCCCCTTCTCTCCCCTCCCCTTCCCCTTCTCTCCCCTCCCCTTCCCCTTCTCTCCCCTCCCCTTCCCCTTCTCTCCCCTCCCCTTCCCCTTCTCTCCCCTCCCCTTCCCCTTCTCTCCCCTCCCTTTCCCCTTCTCTCCCCTCCCCTTCCCCTTCTCTCCCCTCCCTTTCCCTCCCCTCTCCCTTCCTTCCCCTTCTCTCCCCTCCCCTTCCCCTTCTCTCTTCTCCCCTCTCCTCCCCTCCCTTTCCCTCCCTTACCCTTCCCTTCCTTTTCCTTCCCTTCCCATCCTTTCAGTTCCGTGCCCATCCTTTCCACAACTGGCAGTGCTGAGACCACTTCCCAACAACTTCCTACACTCTTGTGTCCACTGCAGAGTGTGCTATCAGGAGAACCCAATCTGTGACCACGGACAAATTTTTACTTTGTTATATGTATCACAAAAATTTATCTGTTACATGTCAATTCCATATCATCATTTTTAAACTTTTCCTGAAGTCTGAAGAAAATACTATGTAGTACTATTCTAGAACATCCAAAATTCATTCTAATCCCATTTTTATCAAATAATTTTGTTAATTCATTCAAGAAAATCTTAATTTGTTCAACAAATATATTTTGTTACTTTTTTTTAACATTTTATATCCAATAACCATATTTTCTGGATGTCAAGTTTCTTTCCTTAAGGAGCTCATAGCATAATTAAAGGAGAGACATACAACTTGCTCAACAGCATGAGAAACATTTAACGGATAAATAGATGATCTTTGAGCTGAGTCTAAAGAGACAGGCAATTCAGCATTCAAGCCCTCTGAGGCAAAGGAGAGGGAAACATACACAAAGAGAACTGAGCCAGCTCTAGCTTGTGCTCCAGCAGCTTGGAATCAGGCCCTCTTCTCAGTAAGGTGGGAACAGCTGCTAAGCAGAGGGGGACGTCCCCATCACACCCAGCTCCAGCTCTAGCCACATCCCCTACCAAGGGGTCAGCTGCCAGCACAGCCTGAGGAAAGACATGATTTGTCCCCAAGGCAAACCCAACTCTCCCACCCAAGGCACTGAGCACACAGCCTGCACAGGGATGTTCCCACGTAAGATCACCCCTGTAAGACCACAATAGGTAACAGTTTCTCCTAAAGTAATAGGGGCAGAGAAAGTAAAGCAAAATGAAAAAAGAGAGAAACTGCTCTCAACTGAAAGAGCAAAAGAAGACCCCTGAAAAACTACATAATGAATGAGAAATAAGCAATTTACAAGATAAAGAATTCAAAGCATCAATAATAAAAATGTTAACTGAACTAGGGAAAAGACCAATGCACACACTTTAACAAGGACATAGAAAATGCAAAAAAAAAAAAAAAAAGCATCTGAAATGAAGACTTCCACATTATTGTACAGCAGAAACCAACACAACATTGTAAAACAAATATCCTCCAATTAAAAATAAATTTAAAAAAAAGAAATGAAGAATTCAATAGGTGAAAATAAAAACACACTAGAAGGACTGAATAGCAGACTAAGTGATACAGAAAAATGCATAGGTAATCTGGATATTAGCTAACTTCCCTGATAGTTCAGAGGTTAAAACGTCTGCCTGCAATGTAGGAGACCAGGGTTTGATCCCTGGGTTGGGAAGATCCCCTGGAGAAGGAAATGGCAACCCACTCCAGCACTCTTGCCTGGAAAATCCCATGGACGGAGGAGCCTGGAAGGCTACAGTCCATGGGGTCACAAAGAGCTGGATACGACTGAGCGAGTTCACTTCACTTAATCTGGATATAGTATAATGGGAATCACCCAATCAGAAGAGCAAAAAGAAATACAAATTTTATTAAATAAAACAACTTAATAGATGTCTGGAATAACATTAAACATATATACGTTAATATTATAGGGGTCCCAGAAGAAGAGAGAAAAAAAGGCATCAAAAATGTATCTGATGGAATTATGGCTGAAAGCATCCAAAGTCTGAAGAAAAAAACATATCCATGTACAGGAAGCACGAGGGATCCTAAATAAGATGAACCCAAACAGACCCAACCAAGACAGATCATAAATAAGGTGGCAAAAGTTAAAAATAGAGAATTCTAAAGGCAGCAAGAGAAAAACAAAGAGTCACATACAAGGGAATCCCTATCAGCTGATTTATTTATAGAAAACTTGTAGGCCAGAAGGGACTGGCATGATATTCAAAATGCTGAAAGGGAAAAACCCGCAACCTAGGGTACCTCAGTCCATAATGAATCTGTCTACAATGCAGGAGATGCAAGTTTGATCCCTGGGTCAGAAAGATCCCCTGGAGAAGGAAATGGCAATGCACTCCAGTATTCTTGCCTGGGAAATCAAATGGACAGAGGAACCTGGCAGGCTATAGTCCATGGGGTCGCAAACAGTCAGACATGACTGAGCATAGCACTAACATCTTAATTTATTTTAGGATACTCTACCTAGTTCAATACTCAGTTCAGTTCAGTTCAGTTCAGTCACTCAGTCATGTACGACTCTTTGTGACCCCATGAATCGCAGCATGCCAGGCCTCCCTGTCCATCACCATCTCCCGGAGTTCACTCAGACTCACGTCCATCGAGTCTGTGATGCCATCCACCCATCTCATCCTTGGTCGTCCCCTTCTCCTCCTGCCCCCAATCTCTGCCAGCATCAGAGTCTTTTCCAATGAGTCAACTCTTCGCATGAGATGTCCAAAATACTGGAGCTTCAGGTTTAGCATCATTCCTTCCAAAGAAATCCCAGGGTTGATCTTCAGAATGGACTGGTTGGATCTCCTTGCAGTCCAAAGGACTCTCAAGAGTCTTCTCTAACACTACAGTTCAAACGCATCAATTCTTCGGCACTCAGCCTTCTTCACAGTCCAACTCTCACATCCATACATGACCACTGGAAAAACCATAGCCTTGACTAGACGGACCTTAGTCGGCAAAGTAATGTCTCTGCTTTTGAATATACTATCAAGGTTGGTCATAACTTTTCTTCCAAGGAGTAAGCGTCTTTTAATTTCATGCCTGCAGTCACCATCTGCAGTGATTTTGGAGCCCCCAAAATAAAGTCTGACACTGTCTCTATTGTTTCCCCATCTATTTCCCATGAAGTGATGGGACCAGATGCCATGATCTTCATTTTCTGAATGTTGAGCTTTAAACCAACTTTTTCACTCTCCTCTTTCACTTTCATCAAGAGGCTTTTTAGCTCCTCTTCAGTTTCTGCCATAAAGGTGGTGTCATCTGCATATCTGAGGTTATTGATATTTCTCCCAGCAATCTTGATTCCAGCTTGTGTTTCTTCTAGTCCAGCGTTTCTCATGATATACTCTGCATAGAAGTTCAATAAGCAGGGTGACAATATACAGCCTTGACGTACTCCTTTTCCTATTTGGAACCAGTCTGTTGTTCCATGTCCAGTTCGAACTGTTACTTCCTGACCTGCATACAGATTTCTCAAGAGGCAGGTCAGGTGGTCTGGTATCCCCATCTCTTTCAGAATTTTCCACAGTTTATTGTGATCCACACAAGCAAAGACTTTGGCATAGTCAATAAAGCAGAAATAGATGTTTTTCTGGAACTCTCTTGCTTTTTCCATGATCCAGCAGATGTTGGCAATTTGATCTCTGGTTCCTCTGCCTTTTCTAAAACCAGCTTGAACATCAGGGAGTTCACGGTTCACGTATTGCTGAAGTCTGGCTTGGAGAAGGAAATGTTCAAGGATCTTCTCTAAGTGGAAAAGAAGTAACAATCTTTTACTTATTAGAATGGGAAAATTCTACTAGGAAAGACAAATATATAGTTAAGGATGAAAATCAACATCTTAAATAAGCCAGTACATAGGTTAAAAGACAAAAATAAAGTAAAAGCAAGTTTAATTACAATAAACAGTTAAGGGATAAGCATGAAGATGTAAACTATAACATCAAAACACAAAATATGGAGGGAGTAAAAAATATAGATCTTTTAGAATGTGTTTGCACTTAAATGACTACCAGTTCAAAACAAGTAGATACCGTTGTAGGTCAAGAAAATTGAACCCCATGGTAACCACAAATAAAAAAAAAAAAAAAAAACTAAAAGAGATACCAAAAAAAAAAAAAACCTAAAAAGAAAGAAACAGAGCATACTACTAAAGAAAATCCACAAACCATAAGAGAAGAAACAAACAAAAAAAGAACAGAGAAGAAATACAAAAACAACCACAAAACAAGTAATAAAGTTCAACAAATGCAAATCTGCCAGTAATTACTTTAAATAACAGTTTGATAAATGCTCCCAAAAAAAGACATAGAGTGGCTGATAAGATTTTAAAAAAGAAAAAAAGCAAGAGCTACCCATACTGTATCTATAAGAGACTCAATTCAGAGCTAAAGACACAGACTGAAAGTGAAAGGATTGAAAAAGGCATTTCATACACACAGAAATTGCAAGAAAGCAGGGGTAGCTATACTCATATCAAGTAAAATAAATTTTAAAAGAAAGGCTATATAACAAAACAGTATAATGGGATCAATACAAGAAGATATGCTTGTTAACATATATGCACCCAATAATAATAATAATGATGCTAATTATTAGAGAAATGCAAATGAAAACAACAGTGAAATACCACCTCACACCTGTCAGAATGGCTATCATCAAAATGTGTACAAATAACAAAGGCCAGTGAGGATGTAGAGAAAAAGAAATCTTTGTACATTGTTGATGGGAATATACATTCAGTTCAGTTCAGTTCAGTTCACTTCAGTTCAGTCGCTCAGTCGTGTCCGACTCTTTGTGACCCCATGAATTGCAGCGCACCAGGCCTCCCTGTCCATCACCAACTCCTGGAGTTCACTCAAACTCACGTCCATTGAGTCGGTGATGCCATCCAGCCATCTCATCCTCTGTCATCCCCTTCTCCTCCTGCCCTCAATCCCTCCCAGAATCAGAGTCTTTTCCAATGAGTCAACTCTTCTCATGAGGTGGCCAAAGTATTGGAGTTTCAGCTTTAGCATCAGTCTTTCCAAAGAACACCCAGGACTGATCTCCTTTAGAATAGACTGGCTGGATCTCCTTGCAGTCCAGGGGACTCTCAAGAGTCCTCTCCAACACCACAGTTCAAAAGCATCAATTCTTCAGCACTCAGCTTTCTTCACGGTCCAACTCTCACATCCATACATGACCACTGGAAAAACCATAGCCTCGACTAGACGGACCTTTGTTGGCAAAGTAATGTCTCTGGTTTTGAATATGCTATCTAGGTTGGTCATAACTTTCCTTCCAAGGAGTACACGTCTTTTAATTTCATGGCTGCAGTCACCATCTGCAGTGATATTGATGCAGCCACTATGGAAAACAATATGGAGATTCCTAAAAGAAAAACAAAAATAGAACTACCACATGACTCAGCATTTCAATAAATGAAAACACTAATTTGAAAAGATCCAGGAGCCCAAATGTTCACAGTAACACTATTTACAATACTCAAAATATGAAAGCAATCCAAGTGTCCATTTATTTAAAGGCCTAGATAAGGAAAGGAGGGCTTCCCTGCTGGTTGAGAGGGTAAAGAGTCTGCCTGCAATGCAGGTGACCAGGGTTTGATCCCCAGGTTGGGAAGATCCCCTAGAGAATGAAATGGCAACCCACACCAATATTCTTGCCTGGAAAATCCCATGAACAGAGGAGCCAGGCAGGTTACAGTCCATGGAGTTGTAAGGAGTTGGACAAGACTGAGCAATTAACACACTTGAAGGAAAAGAAAGTAGACTAAGGAGATGAGAGAGGAGCCCAAGGACACAGGTATAATGAGGTATAATGTGGCTAAGAGGTTAGGGTGGGGGTACATGAACTGAGTTTGATAATGCTAGATCTCTCTATTCAAATACTCATAACTTTCTAATTTTGATTACCTAGCTTGATAAATTGTTTTTAGATATTCATGCATTCAGAGAACAAATAAATTTATAAATTTATTATTTAACATTCCTAATTTAGGATGACTTGTTCCATGTATATTTAAATGTTATCGCATTTCTGACCATTGTAATTTTTTTCTGGGAATTTAAGAGGTCATATTACTCTCCTTCCTTAATCAAGACTAGACCAAAGCTAAAGCCTAATATTCAGCCTGATAATTTGGCACCTTTCAAATCTATAATCTTGGAAGATTTATTCAATGCTTAGTTAAAAGAGATCAGGGGAAAAATCTTTTCTATTAACAAAGATCATGTGTGTGTTAGTTGCTCAGTCATGTTCAGCTCTTTGCAACTCCATGGACTGTAGCTTGACAGGCTCTTCTGTCCATGGAATTTTCTGGGCAAGAATACTGGAATGGGCTTCATTCCCTTCTCCAAACAAAGATCATATCTTCTGTATATAAAATGAGATTCATCACAGGCACTTAGTGGATCATAGACTTATTTGGACTTATCTTTTATTTCAATTTTTCCCTTAAATATTTAGGCAAAGCTAATGAGTTATTTTGCATTGGTATGGCTTCACAGATTGTTTATAATAATTTTTTTCTGGCTTGAGTGTTCTCAAGATCGCTAGCATTTACACTTCTCTTCATGGATATATGAATGAAAACTATTGCCTGCCATATAGTAAACAAGGGATGTTGCAGCTATCAAGGCATCACATCATAACCATTCCAGGGGAACTCAGCGGGGATGCAGGATGCTCCATCCAGCAGTCTGCTGCTGCAGCTTTCCTCACCCTCAACCCTACCCCCCAGGGGTTGCATCCTGAGCAGACACAGGGTGAGAAGCACAGGATGCTGGTCTTAGATCGCTGAGGCGCATATCAAAGGGATTATTTCCGAAAGCTCAGATTACGTATATACAGAAGCACTAAATTCCTTAACTTGAGATTTCTGGGTTTCCTTAATTAGGAATAATCTTGGAACTTTCCTGGTGGTCCAGTGGTTAAGAATCTGCCTGCCAATGCAGGGGACACAGGTTTGATCTCTGGTCTGGGAACTAATATAACAAATGCACAGAGACAACCAAACCACAACTACTAAGCCCAAGTACCGCAGCTACTGAAGACTGCATGCTCTAGAGCCTGTGCGTGAGCCACAACTACTGAGTCCAAGTGCTCGAGAGCCCATGCTCCAAAACAGGAGAAGCCAGCACCGTGAGAAGCCTGCACACCGCAACCAGAGAGAACCCCCACTCACCTCACCCAGGGAGAGCCCCCACTCACCACAGCCAGGGAGAGCCCCCACTCACCTCAGCCAGGGAGAGCCCCCACTCACCTCAGCCAGGGAGAGCCCCCACTCACCTCAGCCAGGGAGACCCCCCACTCACCTCAGCCAGGGAGAGCCCCCACTCACCTCAGCCAGGGAGACCCCCCACTCACCTCAGCCAGGGAGAGCCCCCACTCACCACAGCCAGGGAGAGCCCCCACTCACCTCAGCCAGGCAGAGCCCCCACTCACCTCAGCCAGGGAGAGCCCCCACTCACCTCAGCCAGGGAGAGCCCCCACTCACCTCAGCCAGGGAGAGCCCCCACTCACCACAGCCAGGGAGAGCCCCCACTCACCACAGCCAGGGAGACCCCCACTCACCTCAGCCAGGGAGAGCCCCCACTCACCTCAGCCAGGGAGAGCCCCCACTCACCTCAGCCAGGGAGAGCCCCCACTCACCACAGCCAGGGAGAGCCTCCACTCACCTCAGCCAGGGAGAGCCCCCACTCACCTCAGCCAGGGAGACCCCCCACTCACTACAGCCAGGGAGAGCCCCCACTCACCTCAGCCAGGGAGAGCCCCCACTCACCTCAGCCAGGGAGAGCCCCCACTCACCTCAGCCAGGGAGAGCCCCCACTCACCTCAGCCAGGGAGAACCTCCACTCACCTCAGCCAGGGAGAGCCCCCACTCACCTCAGCCAGGGAGACCCCCCACTCACTACAGCCAGGGAGACCCCCACTCACCTCAGCCAGGAGACCCCCCACTCACCACAGCCAGGGAGAGCCCCCACTCACCTCAGCCAGGGAGAGCCCCCACTCACCACAGCCAGGGAGAGCCTCCACTCACCTCAGCCAGGGAGAGCCCCCACTCACCTCAGCCAGGGAGAGCCCCCACTCACCTCAGCCAGGGAGACCCCCCACTCACTACAGCCAGGGAGACCCCCACTCACCTCAGCCAGGAGACCCCCCACTCACCACAGCCAGGGAGAGCCCCCACTCACCTCAGCCAGGGAGAGCCCCCACTCACCACAGCCAGGGAGAGCCTCCACTCACCTCAGCCAGGGAGAGCCCCCACTCACCTCAGCCAGGGAGAGCCCCCACTCACCCCTAACCAGGGAGAGCCGCTGCATAGCAACAAAGGCCTGGGGCACTGCAGAGAAGACCCAGCCCAGCCAAAAATAAACAAACAAAAATCAATAATCTTTTGATGTTCTGACTGGAGTCCCTTGCACTGTTGCCTCTTTGTAGCAGTCTCCGCGAGTTATCTGAGATACTGTGTCCCAGGCTTAAGTCCTTAGTTTTGTCCACCAGATAAAATGTAACTCTCAACCATTAGGATGTGCATTTTTTTCAGTCGACAGATATAGCTATTTAAATTTGCTTTCACGCTCTTTTACTAGCTCCTTGGAAAAGCACTTCAAAGGATTTCATACTAGTGGGCCTGAGTCCTATTTTTCTGCATCTAAGCCTGAATGACTTAGATGATCATTTTTTTAAATGTTTATTTTAAAATGTTTTTCCGTTTTGAAGCAGCTTTAAGCTTACAGAAAAGTCACAAGAAGAGTAGCAAGGATGCTCACCCAGAGACATCATCTGAGGCCTGCTTTATGCTGGTCACGTCCTTTACAGCAGAGTATCCCAAAGGCACCAGGTCATCATGTGCCTCTAGGTTTCTTCCACCTGGAACAGCTCCTCAGTCTCTCCTCGCCAGTTGTCAACTGCAAAAAAAAGAAATCACGTGACACATCCAATCCAGAGCTCTTGAGTTCCCTTGCTCCCAAATTCACCTCCCCTAATGGCACCCCACTCCAGTACTCTTGCCTGGAAAATCCCATGGATGGAGGAGCCTGGTAGGCTGCAGTCCATGGGGTCACTGAGAGTTGGACACGACTCAGTGACTTCACTTTCACTTTTCACTTTCATGCATTGGAGAAGGAAATGGCAACCCACTCCAGTGTTCTTGCCTGGAGAATCCCAGGGACGGCGGAGCTTGGTGGGCTGCCGTCTATGGGGTTGCACAGAGTCGGACATGACTGAAGCAACTTAGCAGCAGCAGCAGCAGTCTTTACCTCATTAAAAGGAAAAAAAAATGATGTCTACTGAGTGCTAACATGACCTAAGATGTCTGACGCTGTCCCAATAGCATTAAATGTCTTAACATTTAATCCTCCGAGCATTTCTAGCAGGGATGTATAATTACCACCATTTCTATCTTCCAGATGAGCAAAGTGAGGTGCAGAGGGTCTGATCACGAGCTGCAGACCCCGCCGTAACCTTCTCACAGCCCCTTAGCTAAAGTCAGAGGCTGTGTGTGCTGTGTGTGAGTGTCTGACTCTTTGCAACTCCATGGATGGTAGCTGGCCAGTCTCCTCTGTCCATGGGATTCTCCAGGCAAGAACACTGGAGTGGGTTGCCATTTACTTCTCCAGGAGATCTTCCCGACCCAGGGATCAAACCCAGTCTCCCGCATTGTAGGCAGATGCTTTACCGTCTGAGCCACCAGGGAAGTGTCAGAGCTTATCTACAGCCAATTCCTATCTCTTTATGGGGACATTTACTGTTTGGATGCTCCTGAAAAGGAATGGTCCAAGAGTAACTTCAACCAGTGAAGACAGAAATTACTAGATAAATAACTCAATTTCCTCCCACTTCCTGGGGAGTTCTGAAGTACGCTCTACATAGGGTCTCAGGGGTCCTCAGTGGGGCTGAACCCTCTGTGGGTAAACAGTGGTAACTTTCCTGTTATTATACCTTTTATTGGCTTTCTTCCCATCCCTGGGAAATGACACAGGATGCCCCTCTTGGCACTTCTGAGGATCACTGCACCTAAGTCATTCTTTCAGTGTCTACTTCTGCAGAAGACCTTAATTCCCCAAAGTCACACAGATACTCAGTGATGGAGTTAGGATTGAAACCCAGACAGATTGTCTCAAACTAATGTTCAAACTCGCCATGCCTCACTGCATTCCCTCACCACTTACTCAGACGTAACAAGATTCATTTTGGATTCTTGTCTGATCCATACTGGATCCATGCCATCAGCAAGCCCCAGAAGCTCTCTCTGGGTATACCCCAGATCTGACATGTTCTTCCCACCAGTGCCCCAGACAGGAAGCATATATCAGAGTCTCCTAGCAGGCCGGTTAGAACACTGCTTGCTGGGCCCCCAGCCCAGAGTTTCTGATTCAGTAGCCCTTGAGGGGGCCAGGAATTTAGAAACCCCACAATGATGCTGATGTGGCTGGTCCAGGGACCAACTTGGAGAACGCTTCTCTGGCCACTACCACTTTTTGCCTGGACACCAGGCTCCCAGCTGGTCTCCCTGCTCGGACTCACATGTCTCCAGAGCGGCCAGTCACCCCTATAGATGCGCTGGCTACACAGAGAGGCATCTGCTCAACCCACCCTCCAGGCCTCCCCTTCCCGTGGAGAGCCTGAGTGGGACCCAAGTTTGCCGGGCTCGCCTTGCAGCCGCCCTGCCCCCTCCGCCACACAGCCCCCACCCCCTCTGCTCGGGCCTCCGACTCTTCCTGGCTCTACCTGAGTCGACCGTTCCCTCTACCTGAAATGTTCCTCCCCCTCCACACAGAAGAGACTCACTCCCTCCTTACATTTGAATCTCTGCTTAAATGTCTCCTTCTCACTTCTGCATTCCCTGCATCCAGCACAGTACCTAAAACACGTAGAGGACACTCAAAAACATTTTTGAACACATATTGAAGAGGGGGGCATCCCTGGTGGCTGAGAGGGTAAAGCGTCTGCCTGCAATGCAGGAGATCCAGGTTTGATCCCTGGGTCGGGAAGATCCCCTGGAGAAGGAAATAGCAACCCACTCCAGTGTTCTTGCCTGGAAAATCCCATGGACGGAGAAACCTGGTGGGCTACAGTCCAAAGGATCACAAACAGTCCAACATGACTGAGTGACTTCCCTTTCTTTCTTTCTTTCTTTCTTTCTTTTTTTCTTTCTTGAAGAAGGGGATGGTGGGAGATATGTGTGGTAGATCCCTCAAAGTGATTGAATTTATTTTACACGCAGATAAAACTCTAAAGGAAAACAAAAATGGAGATTTCAAAAGAAACTTCTGGGCCAGCTATCACCTTCCAGAAACTGCTGATTTCTCCACTGAAATAGATCTGTAGTTTAAAGAATTGACTGCTAAAATGATTGGGCACGTGGTATGTGGCCTCATGGAACTTTTGACATCCCACCCGTCACACAGGCCACGGTAAATACACTGACTATCTGAACTCAAATGCTGATATTTTTGCATTACAGGCCTGGGATTTTACAGAATAAACAGAACGCTAACCATACTGACATGTGTGTCTCCACAGTACTTGATCTAAGATAAACACAGCTGCTGGCACTCCGCCCAGGCCTCCTACAACCCGCTCCTCAGTGACCCCTTCCTGCCGTCCTTGGTCCCCTCCAGTCTGAGCTGTGCGCTTCAGAACAATTTTTTCTGGAAATGCAAACCCCGTCATCTCACAGGGCAGAAATGCTCCCGTGGCTTCCCATCACAAACCCTTAATGTCTAGATGCCTTAGCCTGGCGCACAGGGCTCCATGATGTTGTCCAGTCCACCCCTCTCTGTGCCCTTTAAATAAACTGAGCAAGCTCTCCAAAACTGGCCAAAGATCCAAAGCTCTCCAAGCTCTCCAAGCTCCGCTGTGGCGGCCCCAGGCTGGTGCTGGGCGTTCTGTTCACCTTCTGCCTTCTGGGTTTTGCCCACACTTGGCAGATCTGTGCCCTGCACAGATCAGTCCTGCCTTTGGACCTCAGCGTGGGGCAGAGCTTGCTCTCCGGGCTTGCATCGTGGCCCACAGCTCCCCCAGCAAACTACCCCTGGCCTGCCTGGCTGCTGCAATCATCATAACTGGGGGTGAGAGCCGTCCTCCAGCTGACAGGTCTCTGCTACTTTTTCTGCTGTATCTCCTGATGCTGCTCCCAGGCAGACTCGTGCACAGAAATGCCTCCAGTCTCCTGAAGGAAATATGCCTTTTGCTAGCTCCTCACTCCCCATTCCTTCCCCTCGGAATTTCCCCTTCCCGCTTCCCTGGCCCAATCATCACCTCACCGGTCTTGCACGTGGACTCAGCTGAAGCTCCACTCTGCAGGGAGCCCACTCTGACCCCCTCCTCCCGTCCCACCGCCATTCTCAGGAGCCCTCTTCCTCCCTCATCTGGACCCTGAGATACTTCTATTATCCAATTAATTATGCCGCAGGACTTGGAGTTTACCTCTGATACGCTCCTTGGAGACCCAGAGACCCTGGTGGGTAGGAACAGGTTTTATTTACCTTTTGTACCTCAGCCCTAAGCCTAGTACCAGCACATAGATTAAATGCAAGAGCTTTAGACTGGGGAAATGAATGAAGAATGGGCAAATAAATGAATAAGTAAAATATGCCATTGAGTTCATCATATAGGTTTTCTCAAATACAAACGGAAGGAGTACATGGATGTAGTCTTAGATGGTTCACTGGTTCTTTTTTTGTGTGTGTGGCATACAAATGTCACACTTGTTTCAAGTATAGTTGATGTACGTTATAAGTATAGACATACAATACATTGATTCACAATTTGTAAATGTTTAGTTATTATAATATACTGGCTACATTCCCTGCGATGGACACTACTTCCTTGGTGCTTATTTTTTCTTTGTAGATTTATCTGCTTTTGCTCTTTGGCTGTTGTGGGTCCTTGGCTGCACACGGGCTTTCTCTAGGTGCGGTGCACAGCCCTCTCACTGCAGCGGGGCATGGGCTCTAGCTGTGCCGGCGTCCTAGGTGTTCAGTAGTTGTGGCCTTCAGGGTTAGTTGCTCTGGTCATGTGGGATCTTGCCAGGCAGGAATCAAACAGTGTTCCTTGCATTGCAAAGCCGTTTTTCTTCTTTTCTTTTCACTAATTTATTTATTTTAATTGGAGGCTAATTACTTTATAATACTGTGCTGATCTTTGCCGAACATCAGCATGAATCAGCCATGGGTGTACATGTGTCCCCCATCCTGAACTCCCCCCCAAACCTCCCTCCCCATCTCATCCCTCTGGGTCATCCCAGTTGCACCAGCCCTGAATGCCCTGTCTAATGCATCGAACCTGGACTGGTGATCTATTTCACATATGATAATATACATGTTTCAATGCTATTCTCTCAGATCATCCTACCCTCGCCTTCTCCCACAGAGTCCAAAAGACTGTCTCTTTTGCTGTCTCACATATAGGCTCATCATTACCATCTTTCTAAATTCTATATATATGTATTAGTATACTGTATTGGTGTTTTTTCTGACTTACTTCACTCTGTATAATAGGCATTTTTCTTTAACCCCTGGACCACCAGGGAAGGCCCCCTTGTAGCTTATTTTACACCTAATGGTTGGTACCTCTTAGCCCCCTACCCCAAACAGCCCCTCCCCCTTCTCTCTTCTCACTGATGACCATTAGCTTGCTCTGCATATCTGAAATTTTCACTATTTTTTTAAACGTATGGTCAAAGTAGAGGAAGATTTACAAACACAGTTATGTATAAGACCTTCCACCTTAACACTACTGCTGCCATTTCTCCAGGTATTCTCTTTTGCCTTTATGTGGTGATGGCACCCTGCTCCAGTACTCTTGCCTGGAAAATCCCATGGACAGAGGAGCCTGGTAGGCTGTAGTCCATGGGGTCGCTGAGAGTTGGACACGACTGAGCGACTTCACTTTCACTTTTCACTTTCATGCATTGGAGAAGGAAATGGCAACCCACTCCAGTGTTCTTGCCTGGAGAATCCCAGGGATGGGGGAGCCTGGTGGGCTGCCGTCTATGGGGTCACACAGAGTCGGACACGACTGAAGTGACTTAGCAGCAGCACATATATATATATTTTTTGCAGACAAAAATAAATTTGCCCAATATTGTGATTTCCTTTTTTGGTTGAAATTGTTTCTTTGATATTTTATGCATTGCTGTTTCCTTTCTAATGACTAAATTATACAATCTTGAGTTGCCATCACTTACATAACCACTTCCCTATTTTTAGACATTTAGGTTGTTTCCAAATTTTTGCTGTTATCACTAAGAATAAAATAAACACTTTGGATTTTATTCCTTTAAATTATGTTCTGAATGAGAATTCTGAGGATTACACAAAATGTTCTAAAAAGTATGAACCCTTATATGGTTCTTGATACATAGTGATTTTAGGATTATATCAGTTTGCAGCATTTTTACAAGTCAGACATTCAAAGTGGAGTATGTTTATCTGAGAAGTATGAAAGAAAGACTATGGTAATGCTGGCGGCTGATTTGCTAGGAGCCTGTCTCCCTTGCAAGGCATTCTCCCAGACTGTGCCTGAACCCCTCAGAAGTCCAGAAATCCAATCATTTATCAAAGCTGAATTCACTAGAGACTGAGATGCAGAAACCAGGAATGTAGAAACCACACCTGAAAATGCTCAGGAGTTGCCTGGCAGCTGGATTCAGCCAGGCAGTCCTCTCCTAGCCAGCTCGAGCCCAGTGCTCCCAAGGACACTGCCTGGCCCCCACACACATGTATATAGGCTTCCTGTAACTGTCAAGAACACAGGTATTGAGCTCTGACAAATTTGGATTAAAATCATGGAGCCATCAATTAGCATCTATAGATCCTCCAACTAATTATTTACCCTCCCTAAGCCTAAAGTATCTTCATTGGAAAAATGGAGTGTTCTACACTTTTGGGGGAAGAGTACAGAGGGTGCTTGGCTCAAAGTGTGGTGTCTAACAAGGGTTTAATAATACCTTAGGGTAATGTTACACATGTTTGTTTGATTCACCATATGGGTTAAGTAAAATTTATCCCTCTGAGGACAATCATTTCTCTTATTCGTAGCTTTAATCATTCAATCATTCATTCATTCATGCAATCATTTATTCAGCTATTTATTGAATACCTATTTTGTGCCAGACAGTTTTATGTACTAGAGATATTGTTGCAGAGAAAATATAGAGTCCTTATCCTCATGGAGCTTACATTCTATATTGAGTCTCAAACAAAACATACTTAAACAACATATAGCATAGCCGTCTGTGGGGTCGCACAGAGTCGGACACAACTGAAGCGACGCAGCAGCAGCAGCAGCAGCAGCAGCAGCTTATCAATATGTACATTTAATGATGTGATGCTTTGTTTTTTCCCACAACTGTTATTTTAATCAATGGTCAATTCAATAACCAATGGTATCTTAGAAGTTAGAAAATGACATATGTTCATTTTTTTATTAATTAATCACAGTATTTCTGGGGAATTTTTGCAAATCATGGCAAAAAGCAATTCTGAAACCTCCTATTTCAGAATTGGACTGAATACTAAGCTTCCATAAGCTATTTTAATCCTCTCAGCATCCCTCTGAGATAAATATTACCCCACTCCCTGATTTTATAATGCAGGAGATAGTTTAGGAGGGTTCACAGATTGTAATAGACATTTTCTGGGTTTGGTTATGATTTGTTCTTTGACTGCCCAGCACCAATGTTCTCTCTGGGGGATATTGCCATTATACACATTATATATATATATATAATATATATATATATAATCAGTGATCTCTATGGAAGGTGTCCTGCCTCTTAGTGTGGAGACATGCTTGTTGACCCTGAACGTCAAGGTAAGGACACTGACCCAACCTAAACAACAGAATCTCTCATTAAAGACTCTGAATGCTGTGGGAGAGAGAAAAAGATAATCAGAAACCAGAGCCCTGCAGCATGGCCTTGACTGTCCAGCTGGGCCTGTGCCCGGCTGTAAGATGCCCGGGTCCCAGCCACAGAGCACTCTTTGGCTTTGGTTTCTGCTGCCCTTATTTCTGCTTGTTCTCCCAGCCTGATGTGCCAGCCTTCCTGGAAGTCCACTCAGATGCCTGAAATCCTTTAAAAACTGAATTATCCAAACAGATTTTCATAGCTTAAAACTTAATAACACTAACTAATAATACATTTAGAAAGTGACCAAGTCAATATTTAATTTTAGGTCTGTCTAAAAACAGAACCCCTTAAGTAAGTCAGCTGGGCAAGCAGTAATTTATTCAACAATTATTCATCATATGCACAGCAGGGACCATCTCAGCAACCTAAATGCTGAGGATTTACTAAAGCCCTATGGAATCAAGGGCTTCCCAGGTGGCGCTAGTGGTAAGAACCTGCCTGCCAATACAGGAGAGTTAAGTGATGGGGGTTCGATCCCTGGGTTGGAAAGATCCCTTGGCATAGGAAATTACAACACACTCCAGCATTCTTGCCTGGAGAGAGAAGACAAGAATCCCATGGACAGAGAAGCCTGGTGGGCTATAGTCCATGGGGTCACAAAGTGTCAGACATTAGTGATCACACCATGGAATAGAATTCAGCAAGAGTCTAAAAAAGAGCAATTATTTGCAGTGAACTTGATTCTATAATTTGAAATACTTAGCCCCTTGTATTAGTGGTATATGGAAACCTAAGTTCTGTATAAACTTTCTACAATGTCTGCAGGATCCCAAAACATCAACCCAAACATCAGTAAACATGAAACAGATTGTCCGCCTCCAATCTTCATAATATTTTTATCACCCAATTTTTCTACAGATACTGTGCTTTCCACATTTCCCTGTGATATGGTCTCTCATTTCATTACCTTTTAGTCATTGACTTGCTTTGATATGACCTTTTTAGGTTGGAATGATTTGGATTTAACTTAGGCTTGACACAAACATGGTAGAAAGCAAGTTTTTCTCCCTTGTGAAGAGAGAAAATACCTAGAAATTATCAGCTTTTGTACTTAACAATCAAAGGGTCATACTTGAGAGTATTGAGATTTATTAAGCTCATGCAAATGAAAACTGGATGCTGGAATCTTCTAGAAATATCTAGATCATACCTTGTATTAGTTGCTCAGTTGTGTCTGATTGTGACCCCAGGGGCTTTGGCCCACCAGGCTCCTCTGTCCATGAAATTCTCCAGGCAAAAATATTGGAGTGGATAGCCATTCCCTACTCCAGGGCATCTTCCCAACCCAGGAAATCGAATCCAGGTCACCTGCATTGCAGGCAGATTCTTTACCATCTGAGCCACCAGGGAAGCCCAGATCATACCTTATATGCAGTTATTTTCCTCAATTTGCATCCAAAAATGGAATTTCGTGAACTCTGGAGTTCTGGAAATGAGAGCATTTTTTCTCAATTGGTCCAGAATTTCTCGCTGCCATTCCTCCACTTCCTGTCTGCAGTGGACCATCATGTTAAACTGGAACAGTAGTGTGGGGAGAAAACAGGGGAATGAGATGATCAAACGGAGGGAAGTTTCAAGGACTCATTTATTCTTTGTTCTTCAATTGTGGCAGCTGTTATGAAGTTATGGTAGTAAGCAGTACTGTAGAAGATAGGAGAATATATAGATGGAAATTTAGAATGATTATTGTAATAGTCTTTTCCTTTCCTCAGGCCAAAAAGTGGCAATGAGTATATGTGTGTATGTTCATTCATTCATTTATAAAACAACCTTAAGTGAGACTTGAATCATTCATTCTTCAAGGACCAGTATAATTTGATTAGTTGAACTAGTTTACTGGATCTGTGATTTTCTTTTTTCTTCTGAGGATCATGTTTTGTGTATCTCACAGCATATGATGGAGATGATGTTCACATGTATAACAAATTCTCATCGAGCACCTGGGATTATTCACCAGACCCCCATACATGGCCTGTAACTCCACTATTTTCTCTTCATGTAGGAAAATATATCACCATCCAACAGAGCAAGGGAGAGAGAGATCACCTAGGAATAGCCTTGAATCTAATCATACTTATTCTAATATCTAAGTAAGACATTCACATATCTTTATCTATCACCGAACAAATGTTAGTGTCAAATTATTTGCAACAGACTTCACAAATGACTTTAAATACCAGAAATGCCACACTGTTGCAGATGGCAAGGGTGATACTGAATACTGTCTGTGACCAGGACGTTTTTGGCATTTTGTGTATGTTGATCATTTCATCCCATATTTCATAATCCTGTTTGCGCAGTTACTCCAGTGGTTTTCCAAGCATACATCAGAATAACCTGCACAGCTTGTTAGAACATATCTCCTGGGCCCCAGTCCCAGAGTTTCTGATTCAGTAATTCTGGGTGGGGCCTGAGAATTTACATTTCCAACAAGTTTCCTAGTAATAGTTATGCTACTGGTCTGGGAACTACATTTTGAGATTCATTGATTGAGTCATTCATATATCCATCAGTCAAACCAGGCAGTCCTAAAGGAAATCCACCCTGAATAGTCACTGGGAGGACTCATGCTGAAGTTGAAGCTCCAATACTGTGGCCACCTGATGTGAAGAGCTGACTCCTTGGAGAAGACCCTGATGCTAGGAAAGACTGAAGGCAGGGGGAGAAGGGAGTGGCAGAGGATGAGATGGTTGAACGCCATCATTGACTCAATGGATATGAGTATAAGCAAGCTCCAGGAGATGGTGAAGGACAGGGGACCTGGCATGCTGCTGTCCAGGGCATCACAAAGAGTCAGATACAACTGGGCAACCGAATAATAGCACATATATTCAAAAATCATTAATTAAAAGCCTACCTAGTGCCTGGTATCAAAGTAAAAAGGTAAACTGAACATTATTTTGTAAGAGCTGATGTCTACTAAGCATTCTGCTTTGTTATGACCTGATTTACTCCTTTATAACAATTCTTCAAAGTAAGCACCTTTTCCCCCATTTTTCAGGAGAAATTACATAGCTGAAAAACATTAAGTAACCTGCTCAAAGCCATATGGACAAGTGTCAGAACTAGCATTTGAGCCCAGGTCTGCTGGATGCAAGTGGCACCCACAGACATCATGCAGCCTGCTGCGCTACCTCGGTAATGTGACGAGCTTGCACACAGCATCAGTTAGTCTTTTGCAGGTTAAAACAAACTGATGTGCAGAGGTTACATAACTTGTCCAAAATCACACAGCTAGAAAGTATCTTAAACGAAATTTAATCTCTATTTGATGCCAAAGTGATTTTGCACCACTTCTGCATGCTATCTTTAAGTCACGATTCCTCTAAATCAGAGCCAGGAGCAAGAGTATGACGCTAGTTAACCAGAGTGCACAGAGAATGCGGAATTTAATATTTCAGTTAACAAAGAACATCTCTCTTGTGCTAACTTATTCAAAAGCTTTCTAACAGTTACCAGTGTACCTTGCAACCTAAGTCAGCACAGAATAATGTACTGTTTCCTTGATGACTCAGGATCTTACGTGTCCCAGCACCATCATTATAAGCAGCATTCGTTTCTGAGAAATGTCCAAGTGAATGCAGAAGAAGGTGAGAGGGGTGAGTGTGTGGGGAGCCCAGAATTACTGAGGACAAATTAAAGTATATTCTATTCGTTTACCTTTCCTGCAAGTAGAATGGACAAGGCCCCAAAGTGAGACTTACCAAAGGTTTCACTTGAGATGGGCTCAGATTAATCCTGTTTGCTCCAGTTAGTGGAATTATTAATAGCTGACAAACTTCATTAGAAGTGATTGTTTTCCCTCCTTTTGCCACTTGATAAATGGCAAAGAATGAAGCTTTCCCTGACTCCTGTGTCCTACTGTGTTACCCCATCATCAGGGGAGAAAGGAGCTGTATAATTACCTTTTGAGACATGAATCATCCTTATTCTGAGGGCCCAGACCTGTTTGACTCTATAAAAGCAGCTCAAGGTTGAAGTGCAAACATGCACTGTCTCACGTCCCCTAGGGTTGCTATAATTACCGATCCGCCAAGAGGAGATGAAGGTGCTTCCTGCATCTGGCCTTGCTGTCCTCCTCATCACCGCTCTGAAGTTTTCCACCGCAGCCCCCTCCCTACTTGCAGCCTCCCCCAGGACCTCAAGGAACAACTACCGCCTTGCACAGGTTGGTGAATCTTTGCACAATTCCCTCTTCCCCCTCCTGCCCCAGAAAATCTAAAGGGGATAATAATAAGAAAATCAGGAATATCTGTTGTGGTTTTGAAATCATCTTCTAAGTCCACTGAAATCTGATGGACAGGATTCCCTGTACAGCTAAGACTGGTGTCTAGTACACACTGAGTATCTGTGTTGCAAGATTGCATAAATACATGAATGAATATCTATCCAGGTATTTTGCTGCACACAGAATTTGAGGGGGCTTGCAAAAATACAAGCATTACAGAAAGACAAAGAAGTGTTTGAGGAACAACGTAGAAGGAAAACTAAGGGCAGAAAAATAAAAAACAATGTGTAAGATTTGCACAGTAGCTGCTGCTGCTAAGTCACTTCAGTCATGTCCGACTCTGTGCGACCCCAGAGACGGCAGCCCACCTGGCTCCCCCGTCCCCGGGATTCTCCAGGCAAGAACACTGGAGTGGCTTGCCATTTCCTTCTCCAATGCATGAAAGTGAAAAGTGAAGAAGTCGTTCAGTCGTGTCCAACTCTTCACGACCCCATGGACTACAGCCCACCAGGCTCCTCCATCAATGGGATTTTCCAGGCAAGAGTACTGAAGTAGGGTGCCATCGCCTTCTCCGTTGCACAGCAGAGGTGGGTTGCAAATTTAGTGCTAAGATTCCTAACAGTCACAACAGAAAGATTTCCTGTGTTCACTTTTCAGAAAAATGGCTTTTATACTCAGGGCAAACTTGATCAAAATTTGAAGTGAACCAAATTTTTCTTGGATGCCAACCCACTTCTCATGCCAAGGTCTTTCCTCTCTAAAGCATATTCCCAAAGTCCTTTATTTACTTACACTTTCTGTATCTTTCTCTTTTAAAATCTCTCCCAACTGACTGTTGGCAAGGATCGAATACAAATAATTTATTCAGCATACCAGAACTCCTTCAAAGACTAAGAGTGACTCAAAGTAATTCAATGTATATTTACTTCCAAGCGTTTTTTGGGTGGTTTTGTTTTGTTTTGTTTTTTGGGGGTGGGGGGATGGGAGGGATTTTTTTTGCTTTTGTTCTTTTTTACATTTAAAACAAAGGTGTCAAACTTTAGCCTAAAGAAATAAATCTTCAGTGGAGGAATTTCCAACATTAGTGAAAGGTGTGTAGTGAGACGTTTTTGCACCAGGGCCTCTGTTTTGTGTATCTGTCACAAAGACAGCACACTTGTGATTGCAGCCCTGCTGGGGACTGCTTTCCTACCTGCCAGGCCACACTCGTGGGCTGCTTCTTCTGTATACACCGCGTGCCCCTACTGATGGCTCACGCCACTCTTGCTTTCTAACTGATCAGTCCTCTGGCCACACGGATCATTCAACGTTTTGAATATCAGCCCTCCATATAAACAGCACAGCGGATGCCAGGTACAGACTTGAGTTGAACGTTCTTTGACTTGAAACCACTTTCAGATGAACTAAATTCTAAATAGCATATCTCAGAATATTAACTGGGTCTGTTTCCAATCGTATTTTGCCACCAGGCTTTGCCTCCCTTCTCCTGACATGTAATTGTCGCTTACCCAGTTTCATGCCACTGGACCTCCAGAAGGAGTGTCATGCTGAGGTTAGAACTGATCTGGTGGCTGAAAATCATGGTTTTGTCCAGGTTCAGACAAGCTATGCTCATTGGGCCCAAACCAGCCACCCTTGTTTGTTTACAAATCATCTACTGCATTTGTACCACAATGGTGGAAATCACGTGATGAAACAGAAAATATTAATTATCGGACCTTTCAGAAAACAGTTAACTGACCCCATAGTGGTCTATGCAGGAGTAAGGCCAGTGAGCCTTGAAAGAAATCTGTCCTTGCTAAGAGTATTGGGAAAGAATTAGGTGTTCTTGGAATGTTAGGGATCTCTAGTGACCCCCTGGGGCTTCTCTGGTGACTCAGATGGTAAAGAATCTGCCTGCAGTGTGGGAGACCTGGGTTTGATCCCTGGGTGGGGAAGATCCCACGGAGAAGGGAATGGCAACCCACTCCAGTATTCTTGCCTGGGAAATCCCATGGACAGAAGAACCTGGAGGGCTACAATCCGTGGGATTGCAGAGTCAGACACGACTGAGCAACTAACACTGTCACATTCACAATGACCCTTTATCCTTCCTCTCCAAAGCTAGTCAAGCCCCTTCAGTCTCCCTTATGGCATACTTTGAAAGACCTTCGACCAAGGATCAAGGAAACTTGTTGACACCTGGCAAATAGGCCTTCTCCTGCCTGCAGTGGCCCTAGGCGTCAGCTCCAGGGGGGAAAGGGTATCACTCTTCAGCAGGCTGGTCTGATCTAGGCAAACCTCCTAAGTGCATCCCAATACTAGAAAGAGTTACTGTCCCACCTGATAGTTTAAAGAAATAGCTAACAACTCAGGCAACAATACAACAAATGAAATGACATGAAAATAGACTTATTTCATAAAACAGCTTAAGTTTATTCATTTAGCAATTATTTATTGAGTGGCTTCCCTGATAGCTCAGTTGATGAAAGAATCTGCTTGCAATGCAGGAGACCCCAGTTCGATTCCTGGGTTGGAAAGATCCGCTGGAGAAGAGATAGGCTACCCATTCCAGTTTTCTTGGGCTTCCCTGGTGGCTCAGCTGGTAAAGAATCCCCCTGCAATGCAGGACCTGGGTTTGATTCCTGGATCGGGAAGATCCCCTGCAGGAGGGAAAAGCTACCCACTCCAGTATTCTGGCCTGGAGAATTCCACGGACTGTATAGTCCATGGGATCACAAAGAGTCGGATACGACTGAGCAACTTTCACTTTCACCCTTTCACTTGCTATATGCTATGTGCCAAGGTATGTCCTAAGCACTGGAGAAACATCAGTGCACAAAACAAGTAAAGTTCCTGTTCTTCCAGCACTGACATGGGCATGACGGAGGAGTGGGAAGAGCTGGGAGGAGACAAGCCAGGCAATCAAAAAGTGTCCATGTGATATTAAAAAATAAATTTACCAGGATGATAGAGAGTTACGAGGGCCAGGGAGGGAGAGGGGGGCATTCTCACCTGAGTAGTCCAGGAAGGCTTTTCTGAGGAAGGGATATTTGCAATGAACCTGAACTCTGTAAAGAACTACGTGGACCTGACCTTCTCAGTCGTGTGAAGATCTGGAGACAGAGCTGTCCAGGCAGAGGAAAGAGCAAGTGCAGCAGCCTGGGGCAGCAGGCCAGATGGCAGGAGGACACCGCTGAGTCCAGAGTCAGGCCAGCACACACCGGGGCCTGGGGCTCCACCCTGCTCGCTTCTCTCTCAACCGCTCACCAAGAGCGGGCAAACTGTGCCTGGGAACTCCAGGCAGGAAATGTTTCCAAGTGCTAGTCACCTCTTCCTCCACCCAGGAACACAATAGTCTATTCTTGCAAAGATAAACAGGTTTTTAATTGATTTATTTCATGCCCGCTTGTATCTTTTCAATTCTCATTGGCTAATTATCACAAAGGCTTGGGAAAAGATGAAATAATTAGTCTCATCGTCCAGAGTTTTAGCCTATTGTTTGTTTGTTTTTAAATAGTAATATCAATATGACATTTAATACAGGCTAAGTTGTCCTCAAAATAATAGAAGCTTTTATTATCACATTATTATGAACTTATGGAGAAGGCAATGGCAACCCACTCCAGTATTCTTGCCTACAGAATCCCGTGGACAGAGGAGCCTGGTGGGCTGCTGTCCCTGGTGTCACACAGAGTCGGATCCGACTGAAGCGACTTAACAGCAGCAGCAGCAGCAGCAAGCAGCATTATTAACTTAAAAGTTGAAGAAAATAAAAATTTAAAAACTTCCAAATACAAATTGTTAAATTCAGGTGACTTTACTACCGT
Source organism: Capricornis sumatraensis (assembly GCF_032405125.1). Lineage (NCBI taxonomy): Eukaryota > Metazoa > Chordata > Mammalia > Artiodactyla > Bovidae > Capricornis > Capricornis sumatraensis. Next base: position 8,119,000 of record NC_091084.1, read on the forward strand.
TTCACTTTCTGTGCATAAAGATATTTTTAAATTGCCATTATATTCAAATTTTGGAGAAGGCAATGGCACCCTACTCTAGTACTCTTGCCTGGAAAATCCCATGGACAAAGGAGCCTGGTGGGCTGCAGTCCATGGGGTCGCTGAGAGTCGGGCACAACTGAGCGACTTCACTTTCATTTTTATGCATTGGAGAAGGAAATGGCAACCCACTCCGGTGTTCTTGCCTGGAGAATCCCAGGGACGGGAGAGCCTAGTGGGCTGCCGTCTATGGGGTTGCACAGAGTCGGACACGACTGAAGTGACTTAGCAGCATACTCAAATTTTGGTTCCTTCTTATTTTATTATTATATCATAATAAAATTTTGATGTTTATATGTTCGTAAACATCATGTTTAAAAGTGACAAATATTTCAGAAAATACACTGAGCTGAAGAAGATGCTTAATATACATTAAGTGAAAAGAGATTTATCACTATTATTATTATAGTACAAGCCAAGTTTGCAAATAGAAATGTGTGTATATGAATACACACAGATATAGAGTGATAAACTAGGATGAGGTGAGGAAGTGGGTGGGGGTTGCCAAAACCACAGTGATCCAGGAAAATAATGTCAAAGGCAATATTTTGGGGGAAAAAATGTAAATTAAGGCCACAAAAATTCACGGTGGAAAAAATATTAAAATTTTAAATAAAGATAGGATCCGTGTAAGAGCCGCATCCCGAGGGAGCACCCAGTGGGGAGCAGCTCACCCGCTCACTGCAGCAACCAGTCCTCGTGCTCTAAGGAGAAATTGTTTCCAATTCTACCTTTACTTCATTGAAGACGGTTTGCATCCTATTTACATCACTAGCCTTAAACGTCTTGAGCTGCAGGCCTAGCCTCTTAAGCGCATTCTGAAGAAGAACCATTTTATTGTAAAAATTTTATTGCTATATGTTCATAGCAAACATATATGTATAACATTTATGATTTTAAAAGTATTATTCTTAATTCCATCACCAACATATAAAAACTGTTAATCTCTTAGTCTATATTTTTCAGAATACTTTCTATGACTCAGGGCTGGGACTAGGACAAAGGACTGCTAAAGTTTGGATCCTATCTTTATTTAAAATTTTAATATTTTTTTGGCCTTAATTTACATTTGTTTCCAAAAATATTGCCTTTGACATTATTTTTCTGGATCACTGTGTTTTTGGCAACCCCCACCCACTTCCTCACCTCATCCTAGTTTATCACTCTATATCTGTGTGTATTCATATACACACATTTCTATTTACAAACTTGGCTTGTACTATAATAATAATAGTGATAAATCTCTTTTCACTTAATGTATATTAAGCATCTTCTTCAGTTCAGTTTAGTCACTCAGTCATGTCTGACTCTCTGCCACCCCGTGGACTGCAGCATGCCAGGCCTCCCTGTCCATCACCACCTCCCATAGTTTACTCAAACCCATGTCCAGTGAATTGGTGATGCCATCCAACCATCTCATCCTCTGTCGTCCCCAGCATCAAGTTCTTTTCAAATGAGTCAGTTCTTTGCAGCAGGTGGCCAAAGCATCTTCTTATGGGACCATATTTTGTGAAATCAAAATTAGAGTTTAGAGTGTAACTGTAACACATAATCTAACAGGAAACAAAATATTTGAAATTTAAACAGCCTCAGAACATATGGAGCACGGAGCTCCACACAAAGCTCACCTCTGAAGACTGTAATTCAGACTTACCATGAGCCTTGTATGGCTACAGCATCCGCTTGAGCAAACAGAATAGCTCAGAGAATCAACGTCATCTTGCCAAAAGAATCAGAAACATAAATGCGTATATCAGATAGCTTAATGAGACATGGAAATGAAAGCAAATAGTCGCACCTCTGTTTCAGGTCACCTCTCCTGGGTTCCAGGGCTCCCTCACCCTTTTTCTCCTCTTGGGTTCTTATCTCACTAAGATTTTACAAAGAACAACCACCAAGGAAGTGAGGTCTGCTCACAAGCAGGCCAAGGACTAAGGGCTGGTTGAGCCCACAGGAAGGACACAGTAAGGACACAGAGCACCTTGTCTAAACAAGTGAGTCTTATTCCTTTTCACTTTTTGCTTAACAATTACAGCTTATGTTGACACCAGAAATCTTTGGGATATAGGAAAGGATAAAGACAAATTGTCACCCATAACTTTACAACCCAGAGATAAGCAAGATTAATATTCAGATATATTTCTTTCTATTATTTATGTTACTTATGTTCACTCTATTAAATTATATGTGCTAATTATCAGTGTATTGATTAGTATGTTAACTTTAAATGTTAATATACATGCTGACATTATTATTGATATATTAACACAGATATAATAAATATGAACATAATACATATACATTATATGATTTGGTTTATGTATGAAATTGTGATTATAATCTGTATAAAGGTTTCACTTCTGCTTTTCTCAGTGTATTGCCATTATATTGAATCATTACACATGCCACTAAATATTTTTCAAAAATGTGATATTAGCAGAGGCCTAGTATTATTTCAAATCAATATATAATAATGTATCTAATACATTCCCTATTGTTAGATATTAAGATCATTCCAATATTTTATTACTTATACATAAATATATTTAATGGAAATGAATGATACACATAGTTTATAGAGAATATAATAAAACACATGGTTTCTGAATTAGTTCATATGATATACAAATAATTTTATATACAACATACACCTTATATAAATATGAACATTTATGTTTAATAAAATACAGATATAAATCTTTAGCTGCTTTCTGAAATTCCTAGGACAACAGCAGGCACAAAACCTGCCTTTGCGTGACTATGTTATTCACTTCACCCTGTAAGTCATACAGTGTTTTGAGTGATATATTAGGGGTTTTAAGCCTTTAAATGCAAATGAAAACATTATATTTATGTCTAATTTTCTAATATTTGCTTCAAGGAACAGTTAGTCCTAGAAAACCTCCCCCTTGAAAAACACCCCACGTATTGAACACACCTAAATTATTTAAAAGTCTCAGTCAGGAAACAGGTTGACACCTACTGCTTTCACATAAAATGAGAGCCCGCACTATGTGGCCTCACAGAGTTAAGAACACACTGCTCTTTCACAGTGTATAATGAAAAGGCGACACTGATAGTTGCTTACAGGGAAATAGGATAGTCTTTATTTTGCAAATTGTTAAAGACTTTAATACAGATAAATGGGCTGTGGGGAAAATGTTCACATTATTTTCTTTCTAATATTTTTTTTTCTCTTAAAATAGCAGTTCATTGTAGAAAAAGCACAAAATGCATGCAAATAAAAAAATCTAAAATCCCACTTCCCAAGATAATTGTTGTTAATAACTTGGACTTTTCTATCTAAGCTTTATATATGCAAGTATATCTAATTTTTTTTTTTCAAAAGTGGCAAATGCTGTGCAGACTGTCTTTAGCATAACAAGAATACTGTCCTGTCTTACCTGAGCATAAGTGTTGCTCAGAGCTTGTGCTGTAGACGTCAGCCTGCCTCTCCATTTCAGGCGTACCTTGACAAGTATTACACAAAGAAAGGAGGGCCCCAGATTGGGGAGATGGTTGCAAGAGGAGGCAATTCCACGGTTAAAAAGATAAAGGAGCTGCAGGAGTTCTTCGGCCTCCGAGTCACCGGGAAGTTAGATCGAGCTACGATGGACGTGATCAAGAGGCCTCGCTGTGGAGTTCCCGACGTGGCCGACTATCGCCTCTTCCCAGGTGAACCCAAATGGAAAAAAAATACTTTGACATACAGGTAATGAGATCGAGTCTTTCCAAATTCAGAGAGAAATAGCCTCCCTCTCCTTCTTTTCTTTTAAAAATATCTTCCTTCTGATGTGTATAAAAATCATGACTCGTCCCAATCATAAAAGAGAATGCGAACTTTTTTGGTCTACTCTTTAGACAATGGAGAATTGACGAGAAAATATGACCTCAAGATTGTTCTAATGAGTGGCCATTTTAGGTATGACAGTTTTACCAGTTTAGAGACAACACGTTTTTCCATAAAGAAAATGAATCTTGTCTAAGATTAATAACCTGATGGTACCAATCAGTTTTCTTAAAACAATCTTCTAAATTAGAAGTAAAGCTCACCTAATAAATTAATTTTTATTAATTCCAAAAATAATTTGTTGGCAATTTGTTAAATGTCTGGGCATTCAGTTCTGGAGATAAAAGGTTAATTACATCATTTTCCCTGCCTTTTGGGGAGAAATACATGCAAATGGCCGCAGCTCTGGGTGACAGATGTGAAACAAGTCTAAGCAGAGAGCTGGGGCAGCATGTGGAGGAGCTACCAGGTCACCCAGGGATGGCCCGCGACATCCGCGCCTGACCCGAAGGCCAAGCGAGAGCTGGCCGCCCCGAGCCCCAGCTCCCCCGTTTCCCGCCTGGTCCTCCTCGGCCATCCTCCGATGTCTTCCTGCCCGAGGGGGAACAAGGATTCTGCATCATCCAAGAGGACTCACCCAGGCAGAACCAACCCCCGTGCTGTGTTTTGGAGTCTCAGGCCTGAACTCTGGCCCCGCAGCCCGCATCCATTTGCCGGGCCAGTGCTGGCTTCCCTCCCTACTCGGTCCACCTCCGATAGACCGACCGTGGTGCTTCCTAATTATTATAGGGCATTTTACTGTTATCGATGTTCGGGAGGTGAGTTACAGCTCTTATCTGTGTGATGGAAATGGCCTGCTGCGGCTCACCTCTTCCCAACTTGACATTCACTGGTGGCAGGCTGGTAGCTGAAATGAGCCGTAGTGAAGAGTGTTTCCAATACTGTAATCAGCAAACCCTGCGAGGGGAGGCGGGTAGCTACAGAGCCAGCTGTTACACTGCCCCCCGCACTCCAGTGAGGGCCCAAACCCAAGCAGAGATCAGATGATTCCTCTAGGCCACCTGTTAGCTGCTATGAGCCTTTGAGTCCATAAGGTGGCACTCTGGATACAGCTATTAGTCTCTGCCGCAGTGTAAGAAAGCCTCAAAGATCTTTCTTGGGGGGAAGAAAAAAAAACAAACACCTAAAAGAAACTGAGCACCCACGAGATTACGAGGTAAGAGAGGAAATTTTTATATTTTTATATAAACTCATGAAGTCTTTCCCATCATCTCCTAAACTGTGTCATAGGAAGTTTTCCTAAACTGAGTAAACTTTCCTAAACATTTCCTAAACTGTGTAAACATTTTCTAAACATTTCCGAGTGCGTCGTATGTGATTACATTCGTGGTAAATCACTTCAGTTATGTCCGACTCCTTGCAACGCCATGGACTATAGCCTGCCAAGTTCCTCTATCTATGGGATTCCCTAGGCAAGAATAGCGGTTCCCACGCCCTTCTCCGGGGGATCCTCTCGACCCGGGGATCAAACCCACTTCTCTTATGTCTCCTGCATTGGCTGGCAGGTTCTTTACCACTAGCACCACCTGGGAAGCCGTAGTCTGTGATTACGCACAGCAAAGACAAGGGGATAGATCAAGCTAACTTGGGATTTGAAGTATAGTATTCTTGCGGTAATACTCTTTGGGCAGTCCCCAAAACCCCTCAACACACCCACACTGACCAACCACTTCCTCCTGAACAACTCGCCTTCTCCTCCCCTCCCCTTCTCCTCCCCTCCCCTTCTCCAAAAAAAAGGAACTAGAGACTACCTTAGCTCTGTGTAGCTACTGGATCTCAGAATAACTTCTTTTAACATAGCCCAGAGGACTGGAAGGACTTCCCTGTAGCTCAAAGGGTAAAGAATCTGCCTGTGATGCTGGAGACCAGGGCTCGATCTCTGGCTCAGGAAGAGCCTTTGCAGGAAGGGAATGGCAATCCCCTCCAGTATTCTTGCCTGGAGATTTCCATGGACAGAGAAGCCTGTTGGGCTATAGTTCTTTGGGTCGTAAAGAATTGGACAGGACTGAGCAACTAACACACACACAGAGGACTGAAAGGGCTTCCTTTCATTGGTGGCAATGATAAAGAACCCTCCAGACAAAGCAGGTAGACGTAAGAGATGGGGGTTCAATGCCTAAGTTGAGAAGACCCCCCCGGAGGAGGGCATGGCAACCCACTCTAGTATTCTTGCCTGGAGAATCCCGTGGACAGAGAAGCCTGGTGGGCTACAGTCCATAGGGTCGCACAGAGTTGGACAGACTGAAGCAACTTAGCACTCAGAGGACTGAAAAAGATAAAATATAATCTAGAGCTTATGGGCATAAACTTTGGAGCCATAAAGAACTGGGCTCAGTTCCTGACTAGTCATGAAACATAGAGTGATACTGTTACCTCTGAAGGTGGCTGTGAGGGTTAGCAGGCATACCACACTGAAAAGTGCCTGGGGCTGGGTCCAGCCCTTAGCGTGTGTTCCCAGAACGTCGGCTGCCATCACTGCTGCGGTATCGATCTCTAGACCCTCTGGGCAAGGACCTCTGTCCACATGCTCTTCCTTTCTGGTCCATCCCTTCTCCATGCCTGTTTTCTCCAGCCCAACACACACAGGCCGCTATGTGGGGGTGAATAACCTATCTACAATATGAGAGAATTGGGGGATGCTAACTATACAGAGCCACGACAAATCACAGGTTCATATGATGCTGTGGGAGTGGCAAATTCGGAAAACACTAAACTGGTCCCTTTAAGAGTCCTGGTTCCCCCTCTAGACACTCTAGCTCCCTCCTCTTGGGCCCAGTTCCTGGAGTGAGAGATCTTATTCCTTCCCTCTTAGTTGCTGGGTTTGGCTATTTCCCTTCCTCTCTGTGGGACATGGTCCCTTCCTCTGGGGCCTCTGGGACAACCACTGTTGATTTCTGGCTGAGACTGCACCACCTGCATCAGAATAGCCTGGGACCCTTGTTAAAATGCAGATTTCTTGATCGCACTTGTGTGTTTAACAAGCTTTCTGAGTTGTTACCACAGGTCCTAAACTTTGAGAACAACTAAGCAGGCCCTTTTTTAGGGCCTAGCTTTTATTCATTAGTTCATCCATTTAGCAAGTGTTTGCTAAGCACCTACTATGTCCAAGAGCCAGGACTAGGACCTGGCAAAAGTAGACTATGTGTCTGGCTCTCAAGGTGGACATTTACAGAATTGGCTTCTAACTCTGCCCGCGCTATTCAACCTGAGCCCAAGGTCCCAGGTTGCGGTTCCTTTCTTCCCCCCTTCCTTTATGGCAGCTTAGAATCCCCAGCCCCTGGGTTCCAAAGTGGCACATCCTAGAAAAACACCAACTGTCTCTACCCACTGTATCCAAAATGCTCTATACTTTTATGCCTTCCAGTGTCATTGTCAGAGGAGGACTTGATGAAAGAAAGACTTGAGCCTTTTTCAGCCCAAGTGAGCATCCTTGTGACAAGCTAGCACTTCCTCTTTTAAGATGTACATTATTTTAAGAAAAAACATTCCCCCATGGCCCTGGGGAAAACCTGCTTGTCTTTGAATAAGAATTTGAAAAACCTCAAAACTCTTTGTCTTTATTTTTTACAATTGAAAAATTTTGGTCTCTTTAGGGGAAAAAGATTCCTTCTCAATTAAAACCGCTTTAGGAAAAACAGACTTCTTGCTACTCATAAAATTACACAGGTATTATTCTTTCCAATTAGTGATGAATAATAACAACAAAAGTCAAATTGTTTCAGCATCAGAAATCTCAAATTTTTCATTTCACCCCCTTCATTTTTCTTAAGTTAGCATGTTTCAGTAATGTAATAAAGATGAAAGCAAAATAAGAATTATTATTTTGGAGAAAAATCTCTAAATTGTAGATTTATGGTCACTATTTTTATCACTATTTTTATTTTCAATATGAACTTGACATAACTCTCACTTTCTTCACTTAGGAGCACTTGTTAAAAGGAAAATGTGTTGCTTCTGTATTGACAGAATATCCAAGTACACCCCTTCCATGACCCCTGCGGAGGTGGACAGAGCCATGGAGATGGCCCTGAGGGCCTGGAGCAGCGCCGTCCCTCTGAACTTTGTCAGAGTCAATGCGGGCGAAGCAGACATTATGATCTCTTTTGAAACCGGAGGTACTGTGGTGCTTCCTGGATTTTGTCTATTACTCCAGAGGAAAAATATTTCAGTACTTTTCCTCATACAATGTTTAATCCATGTGACCAGCACGCTCCTTCTCAGAGCTGTGAAGGCCAGAGGCTGAGATCGTGGCAAAGTCACGACCTTTATTTAGTCAGAAAACAGATCCGGGGTGTTCTCCACATGACTGAGCTACAGAACAGACTAGGCATAACCCATTTTCGCTGTGGCATTGCCCCGTCAGGGACAAGTTCTGTCAGGTTTAGCTTCTCTATGGCTGGGAGGCCCTCTGACCTCACCCCCGCCCCATGATGGTGTCCATCACTCCCCTTCATATTAGCCGAGGACCTGCCCCTCTGACTCCTCTCTGAGGGTCAGGCCCGCAGAGCTCCTGCAGCTTTCCCGGGCAGCGCGGTTAGGAGGGCGGCTGCCGCTGCTGTCTGGCCCACGCTTCAGACGCCTCTTGGTGGAGTTGCCAGGCCTGCCACCAGCCTGCACACTCCGTCCCTCACTCGCCCCTGTTTCAGAGAAACGGGTCTAGTAGTAAATGAAGGAAAGGCCGTTTAAGTCTTTTCCCTCTCAGCTTTCTGAGTCAAGGTGAGTATCCCCGCCTCTTTCCCTTCACAGATAACCTTTCTAAGTGTCCTCTTTAAAGTCTTTATCTTAATTTTAATCTGATGTCACTGGGGAGAGACATGTATAGAAGCTGGGAGAGAGAATCAAGTAAGTCCTGAGCTGGAGCCCTTGAGAGGTGGCCCTGGGGTGACTGGCCCACGGTGGGTCTCGCTCCTCCCGCAGGGTCAAGGCCACCCACCCCCAGGGAAGCGGCAGGGCGGTGTGGCTTGGGGCAGCTTTGGGGGTGATGGAGTTAACATCTGGCTCTCAATCTTTCAAGCTGGTGCTCTGTTCCCTAAAACAAGTGGACTTGGCACTCTGCTGCCATTTAACCAGGACCTCAGGGCATGTACTGATTAAACAACACTGCCCTGAAACTTGGGGAATGGCACACCAGAACTTTGTTTTGTTGGGTTTAAATAAAACGAGGTATTCCCACCAAAATCCTGAAAAGCTATGAAATGTATTGTATAATATCCCTCATTTTATTCTTCCTCCTTTTCTATTATTTTGTAATGAACTCTTAAGTAAATACAGATACTAAAACAAAAGCCTATTAAGCTTTAAAAGCTGTAATTTTATAAATATGTCTGTTGCTTTCAGGAGTTTTATGCATGAAAGTATAATAAAATTACAGAGAAATTTTCTTTCCTTTTTTGACATGTCCTTAAAATATATTGGGCTCTACAAATCATTTTTAAAACTTAAAAATCAGAAGTGTTTCCAAACTAAACACTAAGCAAAATAAGAATTAGACTTGTTCTGAATGCATCTTTACCTTGTGGAAGATGTCTTAAGTGTGGGGATGCCTGAGTCAGGTGGAGCTGATGCGGGGGTGGGAAAGACAGCAGCTGCCCAGGGCTCACATGCATGGCCCAGGCCATGTCCTCATGGGAGGTGTTGGGCTCCACACATGTGCATCGTGGGGCAGTCAGTCACTGTGGTGTGTTTAAAGGCAGCAGTTACAACATTAGTTTACCTTGAATTGTGTTTTCTGAATAGCTTCTGCTTTGTCATTTTTTATTTTATTTTTTTTTACTATCACAGGCTGGCCTATTAGTAGAGAATGGGTGACCAACCTCTCATTTTACCATAATGCAGTGTGTAACAGAAAGTATGAGGCAGGTTTTAATGTAATTGCACTCTGATTAATTGGCTCACACTGTCTGGAGAAGGGAATGGCACCCCACTCCAGTACTCTTGCCTGGAAAATCCCATGGATGCAGGAGCCTGGTAGGCTGCAGTCCATGGGGTCGCAAAGACTCAGACATGATGGAGCAACTTCACTTTCCCTTTTCACTTTCATGCATTGGAGAAGAAAATGGCAACCCACTCCAGTGTTCTTGCCTGAAGAATCCCAGGGACAGGGGAGCCTGTGGGTTGCCGTCGATGGGGTCGCACAGAGTCAGACACAACTGAAGCGACTTAGCAGCAGCAGTAGCAGCATACAAACAGAAACCACACGCTTGTCCAATTTACTATCACTGTCTTAGCCAGATCGTATTTTTGTTTTGTTTTTTGTTAGCAATTTTTTTGACATATATTTGATATACAATGTTGTGTTAGTTTTAGTTGTACAGCAAAGTAATTCATATATATATGTTCTTTTTCAGATTTTTTTCCTTATAGGTTATTACACCATACTATACTCAAAAATGTTGAGTATAGTTCCCTGTGCTATACAGTAGTTCACTGTCAGTTACCTATTTTATACATAGAAATGTGTATATATTAATCCCAAACTCCTAATTCGTCCCTCCCTCACTGCCACCCCCTAAATAATGCATTGAAATCACTCTGCCAACACGTTCACAGTCCAGTGAGTGGATAAGATGGTGGCTGAATAACCATCTGCCTTTCTCCTTTTGGAATCTGCAGCATGTTCATAGTCTACAGTAGGCCTTGTGCCAATTGATAGACAGTGCAACAAATGCAATAACAAAAGAACATTAAAAAAAAATTTTAATGCTCACTATCTTTAAAACACAAAACATCACTTTTATTGTTTTAATAGGTCACTCATTGGTATGTGAGATTCCTCTTATTAAAAAATGAATATTGAAAAGTAAACCTATTTGTATGAGAAATACCAATGCTATTCAAAAAGTTGTCCATTCCCTGTGATATCATGTACCCCTCAAAATTTGCTAGAAGGACTAAATCCTGTTGGCATTCTGCCCCATATGTCTAGATCACGGGGATTCCTATCCATTTGATGGGCCTCGAGGGACTCTAGCCCATGCATTTGCACCTGGAGAAGGCCTGGGAGGAGATACACATTTCGACAATGCTGAGAAGTGGACTATGGGAACGAATGGTATATATGCACAATTCACCATAACCTGGAAAATATTGTACCTTCTTCTGGGCCTCCATCATGAAACCTTGAGGTTCAACGTCCCAAGCCACCCTTTAACTAGGGGGGCTGGCTAGGAAAAACAAGTAAGCCAAAAATCCAAAAGGGAACACCATAAGGGAAAAGATCCACCCTCAATTGTGCTGTAGATTTGTCTGCTCTCTGGTTCACAGGGTATAATCTCGAGAAACAGCAATCCCCTACTCAACACACAGCAGTATTTTCCTTCAACTGCGTAGTCTTTTTTGTTTACTTGTACTTGGAAATAGGCTACGTTCAGAAATGACCTGAGAAGAATTAGTACTTTACTGAGAAGTGCAATGGGGATGGGTTGAAATTTCTAGAATATCACGCATGTCATCTGGAATTCTCCAGTATGAAACATGGGTGGATAAAAGAGAGCAGACAGGGAACCAGTAAAGCATGCATGGACTAAATCTAGGTATTGCTGCCACTGTTAGTGCTGAAGCCCTTCTTTACGGAGCACCACTGACCATAAACAAAATAAATGGATTTACATTTCCATCGTCCCCTACCCGAAGCCGCTCCTCGCCAAGGGGGGAAGAACTAGGCTAAAGTCAGCAAAGCTAAGTGCCAGAACACCCTACCAACATTTTAATAACCCAGTTCTGAAAAGAAAATGAATAAACTATGATTTGGCATAAAGTCTCCTGTGAAGACAGGAAATAGTGAAAAGAAAACTCTGTGTTGATGCTGTCTTTTCCTCTCTCATATCATCTAGGTTTCAATTTATTCACCGTTGCTGCTCATGAGTTTGGCCATGCACTGGGCCTGGCCCATTCCACAGACCCGTCAGCACTGATGTACCCAACTTATAAGTATCAGAATCCCTATGGGTTCCATCTCCCCAAGGACGACGTGAAGGGGATCCAGGCACTGTATGGTACAATAACTACACTTTTTTGAGTACAGACCCTGAGAATGACAGGCATTTGGTCTCTTGGCAAAGTATACTCTGCCAGCCATTAACCTGCAAAGGTGAAGATTAAGCTAGAAACCACAGCCCCAACTATCCCCTCTTAGGAAAAACTTATTTACCATATATGAGTATTGGTTTCTTTTGTAAGATGAATATTTAAATTTTACATCTTCCTTCCAGAGCATATTGGTCCCTCGATGGCCATAGCAAATACAATCATTTGTGTGTATTTTGAGTGTTGATCAGGGGTTAGATATTGGAAAAGGATGGATTTTTTTATAGTTCATATATATATAGTGTTTATCCATTTGCAAATAAGTGATCTTATCTCGGGGCTTTCCTGGTGGCTCAGACAGTAAAGAGTCTGCCTGCAATGCGGGAAATCCAGGTTTGATCCCTGGATCAGGAAGATCCTCTCGAGAAGGGAATGGACCTTATCTTCCTAAAAATAGTAATGTTGATGGTAATAACTGTACCGTTTAGTCATATAGCTGATCTGCAGTTTACAAATCATGTTCATATGAGTCATCACATATCATCCTCATCACTAGCCTGAGGGATATAAAATGTTTTCTGCATTTTATAGTTGAGAAAGCTGAGGCTCAAAGACTATATGCCAAAATATCCAAAATTATCTGAAATGTTAGCATTTTTTTAAAAGGTGATAAAGAATTATGAGGAACTCTATATCCCATTTTCCTGAACAGAAAGTCAAGTCCATTCATCCATGAGAAGAAATTTTGAAACATCACTAGACCTTGACATTTTGTTTGTTTGATGGGTAAAAAAGCTGGAGAATCTAGGAAGCTGCCTTTCCCATAAGCCTCAGAACCTGCTCATTCAGTGTTTACTTGCAGGCACTCCTGCTCTTCGCTCAGCCTAGAGAAGAGTCTGTAGAACCCAGCTCCTCCTGCCTTCCCGCATCTGGCCAGTTCATCTGTTGTTTAGACGTAGGTACACACAGCTGCAGGCAGATCTCACCTGAGGCACATAAAAGACAAGTTTCATCCCAAGAAGTGTTCAGCCAGCTATTTCCCTTCAGAGTGGGATCTATGCCAGTTCTGCTTCTCTCTTGAGTGACAGAAAAAAAAAAAAAACCTGCGAATCTCTCCATATGACAAGCTAGGGCTCCAGTGTAAAACCCTTCCTGTGGCCATCAGGGAATGCGTGCTCAGTCACTAAGTCATGTCCGACTCTTTGTGACCCCATGGACAGCGGCTTCTGTCCACGGAATTCTCCAGATAAGAACACCAGAGTGGGTAGTCATGTCGTTCTCCTGTGGTCCCCAAGAGGAACCCACTCCAGATCTGTGCCTACCCTTTATGGGTCTTTGTGCCCTGAAGCGTCACCACCATTCTGACAGCCACTGTTCCTCAGCCAGGAGAGGAAGTTTATGTTTTGACAAGGCCGTTTTTCCGCAAGTGAACAAAATACAGAAACATGGTTTTATAACGCCAAGAGGCACAAGCCTCACCTACTGCTGACCACCCTGAGCTTCAGCAGAGTGCTTGGAGGATTAGTAAGTGTTAAAAAATGGCAGTGTGTTTCTGATCCGACCAGTTTCCACTTTCTGATCTTTTCCCAAAGCCTCACCCCAACCTCTGATCTTCATTCTATTGCTGACCCTTCTCCACCCGGGTCTTACCCACCTCACCCCTGGCCTCACTCCTTCCCTGATCCCCAGCTATGGTAACAAGACTCGATTCAGCACAGGGACCTGCCAGGAGCAGTGGCTTAGGCAGCCCCAGATCAGTCCTCTGTAGTTGGCAGACAGTCCTCAGGAACAGAACGGGAGATGAAAACTCAATAGCATTTCCCCCAAGGGCTGGGTCCTGTGTTCCAAGAGGATCTGTTAGAAGATGCCTTTAAAAGGTAAACATCTCCATGGTGCTTCAGGGCCCCAAGAATTTGCTCAGCCTCTCCTGGACACCTAAGAAAAAGCTTATGCACAGGGCAGGACACCCAGAAGCTGTTCAAAAAATAAGAAAACACACAAGAAAGACATAATCTTATTGAAAGCAAAAATACTTAATAACCAAAAAAAAAACCAGAGGACATTTTCAAAATAGACTGCTAATTTCAAACACCCATAGCTATCAAAGAAATTTGCATAATAATAAAATAATAGCTGCCATTTTGGGGAACTTTTATTGTGTGTCAAGCACTCTGCTAAAAGTGCTTTTCAGGCATGATTTAATTCTCACAGAAACCTTCTGAGGTAGGTACCTTCATTGCCTTTCCCTATTTTACTATGAGGAAATGGAGGCTTAGAGAGATTGAATTATTTATCTGAATCACACAAGTCTTTCCTCATAGCTCAGTTGGTAAAGAATCTGCCTGCAATGCAGGTGACCTTGCTTCGACTCCTGGGTCAGGAAGATCCCCTGGAGAAGGAAATGGCAACCCACTCCAGTATTCTTGCCTGGAGAATCCCATGGACCGAGGAGCCTAGCAGGCCACAGTCCATGGGGTTGCCATGGTCAGACATGACTTAGCGACTGAACCACCAGCATAAGAGTCAGCAACTAATGAAGCCAGGACTCAAACCCAGGTCCTCATGTCATCAACAACCACGCTGTTTGTGACCTTGTAATATGCACTGGAAGTGGGTCCCTGGAGCAGAAGTGTACAGACTTCATTCCTGGTACCATTTTGACCAAGTCACTTTGAATCCTAGGACCTCGGAGAGCATTCCCAGGGAAGCCCAATGCGCCCCACGGCCCCCCTCATAATCCGTCCATCCCCGACCTCTGTGACTCCAACTTATCCTTCGATGCCGTGACGATGCTGGGGAAGGAGCTCCTGCTCTTCAGGGACCGGTAAGCCTGACACTTGCCCCCAGCTCTCACCAGGCCTCAGCTGCATGCCCAGGCACACGTTGTCGGAGAAGACCTTGCCGCTGCCTTGGGTGACGATCGTGCAGAAGTGCTGTCCTGTGTGACAGTCGGATGGGAGGCAAGAGTCTTTGGGGAGACATAGAGTCGCCGAAACTACTGTTTGTGGGGTACCTACAATGCTCTTGCCACTGGGCTGTTTTCTATATAAGTCCAGTATTTCTTCTAATCTTGTTCACTGTGAAGCAGAGTTAGAATCCCAAATTTACAGATGAAGATGGAAGCTCGAAAGAACACAAAACTTTACAAGGTAACACAGCTGTATTAAGTGACTGAGTTATGACATCAGCCCAGATTTCTCTGATTTCTACTTTATTCACCTCTGTATCCCTCCTGAGAGTCCATAGTATATTCTCAATAAATATTTGTTAAAGAGGGTTGGGTAGATGGAAAGATGGATAGATAGGTTGTTGCGTGGATGGGTGGAGTCACAGATGGATAATCAGGAGCATAGATAGATGGGTGGAGAGCTCTAAACTTAGTATTCTTCCTAAAGCCCTGTTTCTCAAGGCCTCTTGACTTTTCAGCTGTCAGTTGTCAGAAATCTCAGAAAGAGAGGGAATATTGGTGACTTCTTGTTATACCACAGCTATAGCTACTAAAAGAATACCCTGACATTTGAGTTTCTATTATTGTTGTTTTAGGAATGCTTCTTTTGGGCTTATTAATATAAGTTTCAGTAGATCTGTGAGTTATAAAAAACAATGAGATGGCATTGTATTTGACTTTTATGGCACAAGAGACTGAGTAATTTATGATACTGGAGATGCTGGATTTTTAGTGAAGATACTATAGGAATAGCTGCAGATATAGCTATGATGAGTGGTGGTTGGTGGTTGATCTTTATTTTTTAGTAATTTTCTTGTTATGGAGATTACTCATGGAAATTAAGTAGATGTAAGTTTAACGTTAGTGTAATAAGGGAAAAGGAGAAAATTAAAACTTTTTGTTTTGAAATTAATGTGGAAATTTTTATTTGAAGATAGGAAGTAGGCTTTGGTAATACATTTTTCTAGCCAAATTAAGTGTGATAATAATGATGATGATTTTTGGCTTGCTGAAAGGTGGATGGATGGTGACAGGCAGTGAGTGATAACTGGAAAAATCTGAAGAGGTTGGAAAATTCAAGCAGGTGCTTCCCTGGGGACTCAGTCGGTAAAGAAACCTACAATGCTATAGATCTGGGTTTGATCCCTGGGTAGGGAAGATCCCCTGGAGAAGGGACTGGCAACCCACTCCAATATTCTTACCCGGACAATCCCATGGACAGAGAAGCCTGGTGGGCTACTGTCTGGGGGGATCTCAAAGAGTCATATACGACTGAATGACTAACACACAAAGGGGAATTAAATTTTAGGTTTTGTGTTATAAAGTTAAATTCAAGTACTAGAATAAAACCTGAGAGAGTTACAGCGAAGCTGCTCATTTTAGGTGGTAGGGCAGTTATATGTCAATAGTTGTTGGAGTAATCTTGTTGGAAGTAAAAATTCTAGTGAAAATGCTTCTGACTAAAAGACATTTAATAGAATCAATTAGGAGAGGATTATTTTCATTTATTAAAATTAGAGTCAGAAAATGCAATTCTTCTAGACACATGAAGAAAAATAATTTGAATACTTTGGGAAGCTGCTAAGAAAGTGGCAGTGAGTCTTATTAATCGGGTGCAGGCATTAGTATACAATGTGTTAGCAATTTTGATAATTCAATCTTTGGAGAAAAATCCTTTAAGGGAAGGCCTATCTATGAGCTGTAGGCTTCTGATAGTAAGTGAGGTTGAAATAAAGAGTAAAGCTTTAAATAAGCTGCCCATTTGAAAGGTGTCTTGTTTATAGTTATGAAGAGTAGACCCAGAGCCTACAAATAATATGGATTTTTAAAATGCAGGTGTGCAGACATGAAGGAATGCTAAGTGTGGTTGACTAGTACCAATAGTAACTATTCCTAGGCATAAATGCCTTGAAATAGAGAAGAGAGCAGTCTGCTTCATGAGAATAGTTGGTGTGGGTAGTAACACCTGGACAGATGTCAGTGTTTTGGATAGTTTTATTATTTTCTGTCACTGATAAAAACAAAGTAATAAAAGCTCCAACCATTGTGCTTGAGTGAGGCTGAGGGAAGTGGTGCAGAAAGCCAAGCTGGAGGGATTCACCAGCCACAGCTGGGAGCCCCGTGAGAAGTAGACAGTGACTAAGGCTAAGCATGAAGACTTGTCGGAAAGCTCATGAATTAAAGTTGTATTGTTCCTATTTCCCTCCCACTGTGCTGTCTCTGGGAACATGGCTACCAGTTACTCTGTAATTACTTCTCTCCTTGGACAAAAAAGAGACCTCCCAACTCTCACCTCCACTCCTCCCTTTACTGGGGACAGAATTCAACCACATCAGAACAGGCAGAGGTAGCTCAGGCATAAGCATGTGTGACATTACTTATTCTTTTTCTTCATTGGAAGTGTGTAGGGTGCTAACCCCGTCACAGTACCTGGGCCTGTAAAGACAGATCAACAGTCCCCTGGCCTTTGCACACCTTAAGGTTAGATGAGGGAAAGAAACAGCCAAACAGCACTGCCATCTCACTGTGCCATGGATGTATTTAGACAGAGAAAAGGCTCTGGTGTCTCTTTCTATAAAAGCACACTAATTCCATCAGCCCCACCCTCGTGACTTTATCAAGCCCTAATCACCTCCCACTCGTCCCATCACACTGGGGGTTACAATGAATGATGGGAAAACACAGATATTCAGCCCATAATACAGAGTAATCATATTGTTAAACATGTTATTGAATATCCTTCCAGACTTCTTCTCTGGGTAGAGATTTATCATAAATATGAGAGGGAAACAGGGATATCCACAAAAGTAAGACTTTGTAATGTGCTGGATGTGCTGATTTGCAAATTTTTTCACTCAGTTATCTCATTTTTCCATGTCAATGAACTTTAATTTTCATCTTTATTTAATATATGTGTATATTATCCCGGTGTATAGATCTATCCTTACTTATTTAACCAGTCCCAAACTAATGAACATCTGTATTGTTTCCAATTTTTAAAAATTGGACACAGCTGAACTAAATTTTTAGCAATGGATGGGTGTCTACTTTTCAAAGCAAGTGAGAGGAAAACCCAGAAATCTAGGCTTTAGCCTCAGGCTAAGTTGATTTGAATTCTGGTTATGCTTCCTACTGATCAGGTGACACTGGGCAAGTCATGCGCCAAACTTGTGAGCACTCAATAAAAGGCAGTTCCTATATTTAGGAGAGGGAGTCAAAAATATATACAATGGGTTAAGGCTTGGAAACAACCAGAGGTATTTTTAATTGCTACCTGTTTTGATTGATTCTTTTTTCTTAAGACTTGCTGATTATTTACTTTGTTTTTATTGTTTGTTACTGAAAAGGAAAGAAACCAAAGTGGAATCAGTAGGCACTGACCCAGGAGTGATAGGCAAGGTGCAGAGCAGGAGAGCCCCAGACACCATGCAAGGTGACGTCTGCTCCATCTGACTCTGCGCTGTCCTGATGAGGGGTGTAGGACTTGTGCCCCAGCACAGCAAGTAACTTCTTCTTTTGGTATTATTAGTGGTTGTGATCGAGGCAAGAGACAGTGAAGTCAAAGATAGCCCTTTCACACAATTATATTTTCTTTAAAAACCAAAGGAAACACTTTTTAAACTTCTATTTATCAAACTATGAGCATTCAACAATCGCTAACAGCTAATTGGACAACTAATTTCATCCTTTGATGAAATACCAAATGTAAATGAAATGTAAATACTGAGAGTGGTAAGAGAATAGAAAGAGAAGCATAGATATAAGGGACATTTAGAAAGGGGTAAACAGGGAAGAAATTAGGGGAACCATCGCCTTCTCATCTTCTTCCACTCAGTATCTAAGGAGCTATTGTTGTAAGGGCAGATAATTCCAAAGAACTAGGAAGAACTAGAAAGAGGACGGGAAGCCAGTAGTGGTACCCTTTTAGCACTGGAGCTGCCACTAACCCGCCATGGGACCTTGAACCTCTCTTCCTCCTTTGCAAAAGCAGATGTTGCCTGATATTTGTTGTGACTTCAATGTGTTCAGTACTCGGTGCTAAGCATTTTGTTATCAACTCCTTACAGCAGCCCTGTAAGGTATGAATTGTTATTACTGCCTTTTTATTAGACATAAAAAAGATGAACAACTTGTTCACGCTCACAAGGCTGGTCATGTTTGAAGCTGGGGCCCACACCCTCAGTCCTGTGCCAGAGGCTGGGCTCCTAACTGCCCTGCCCTGCCGCCTTGTGGGTGCCATGCAGAGCTGGACTCGCATCGCCCTGATCCCCTACCTCCCATCACCAGAAGTCCCCAAGGGCTTGCTAAGCCTGGACAAAGAACAAAGGATTCTTTCAGCCACAGCCAGCATGGCAACCTGGGGGCTATGTGAAAGCGTTCCCAGCCTGTTCTCTCCCACCCGCCAGCCTGGAATTCCCCATCACTAACAATAATCTGTTGATGAGACATTTCAGGCTGTGCATGTAATAACCGCACAGTTTGTTTCCAAAGCATGATTGCAGTGCCTTTTAAAGTCACTGTGAGACTGCTGCGCATTCTCCACAGTGTATAAATGGATATGGGTCCATTCAAATGTTCTGTTTGAAGAGAAACGTCAGCTACACACACACACACACACACACACACACACACACATATTTAATTCACATAGATTTACTCTTTATAATAAATAACAAAATATTAAGGTTATCTCAGATTTCCTTGAAATGACTGAAACAGCAGTCATACCCAAATGATATTTGTATGCCTTCTCTTATTCTGGATTTTACATGATACAGTTTTAATGATAAGATCAAGAATATGTCTATCAGCTTCAGATCTCAGAAGAATAATAGCATTTCACATGTAGAATAGGCCTAAAGGTTGATTGTGTCCAAATCCTTCATTTTGGAGACAAGAAAGACAGGCCCAGGACTCTCAGCCCAGAAAACCTGCTCTGTAACCCAGGCCTGCTGAAACCCCAGCACAGTCTATCACTCACATAGAAAGCCTCATAGCTGTGAGGCTATGTAACCCTATGAACTGTCAAGAGAATGTTGAATCTTGACTTGAATGAATGAATGCCTTCTGACTGGAATGCATCTGTGTGAGTAAGAAAAGCTGCGATGTCCCTGGGCCCTGGGCCTGCAGATTGGGTGAAGAGCCACAAGGAGGAGGAGGTTCTTGAGTATCCAGGTCCCCAGAAATGTCTGCTAGGCTTCTCCACATGCTGTTTTGTTCTCAAAATAGGGTTCTTTATTTTAAAACATCTGTAAATCCCTGACTGATTGACTAATTGTTACATTCTGAAAGATGTTATGTATTGCATATAGTAATGGAAAGAAAAATATGTTTCAGGGTCATGCAAGTAGGGATTGAAGAGAAGGACAAATGTAAGAGGCATCTTGAAAAAGTCACCAGCAGGACCTTGACACTGATTTGATGAGAACAATGGAAAAGGAGAGTCGAAGGTAGCAGCATCACTCACTTAGATAAGAAAATCAAAAAGATTTAGATGCATCAAGAAAAATTCAATTTTAGATAAACTCTTATAATATTATTCATTATAAATTCCGACATTTCATGATCCTTTACCATGTGCTATGTTATCCTAAGCATTTTATAGACATCTGCTCCTTTAATCCACGTTCTTTTTCCCAGCTAGAGTTTTAACCTAGGTCTACTTGACATCAGAGACAGAATTGTTATAATGGAACCCCAGATAAATCAGGGAAAAGAGGATTGTCTTTTTCTTAAAAAAAAAAAAAAAAAAAAGATCAGTAGTGTACAGTGCTGCTGAGGTCACCAGGTCAGAAACTGAAGAACAGGACTGACTGTCGGGATGATGAAGGACTATAGTTTTAGCAGTACAGTTCAGGCTAAACTGGTGGCTCAGTGGTAAAGAACCTGGCTGCTAATGCAGGAGATGCGGGTTCAATCCCTGAATGGGAAGGATCCCTTGGAGAAGGAAATGGCAACCCACTCCATTATTTTGGCCTGAGGAAATCCCACTGACAAAGGAACCTGGAAGGCTATAGTCCATGGGGTTGAAAAGAGTCAGACACAACTTAGCGACTAAACAACAAGGAGTGAACCCAGATCCTGAGGAATGAAAAGGCAAAGGGTAATGGTGGGCTTCCTAGTTGTAAAGAACGCCCCCTGCCAGTGCAAGAGGCAGAAGAGATGAGGGTTTGATCCCTGGGTCAGGAAGACTCCCTGGAAGTGGGCCTGGCAACCCACTCCAGTATTCCTGGCTGGAGAATCCCATGGTCAGCGGAGCCTGGAGGGCTACAGTTCCTAGGGTCATGAAGAGTTGGACAAGACTGAAGCAACTTAGCATACATGCACAAAGAGTGATGGTATAAATCATTCATTTTCAAATCATTCATTTGAAAATCTTGTTAATAACAAGGAGTTAAGACAATAACTGAAAGAGGCAGGAGAGTCAAATGAGGATTTTTCGCTCTGAGAAATACCTGGGAACATTTGAAGGCATAAAAAGGAGCTGTTGAGAAAGAAATGAAAAGCTGTATCAGAAGGAGAGACAATAAAATCAGTACCCTCTCCTATTATTAATAGATGAGTCCATTGGAACCTAGCATTTTCCAGAGTTTCATGGGCTTGAGGAAAGCATGCACAACTAAAGAGGAAGTCTTCCTCCTTCAGTCTCCCTGAGGATATTTCTTTTCTGGCTATAAGATTGCATCACTGAAAGTCAACACATGGCATTGTATTTACTTAGATTGATTCTCTGTTATGTATTATGAATTCAAAGAGGCAGAAGGTGTACAAAGATTGCTGATTCACTGTCATTTCTTCTGAAATCCCTCCTTCTGACTAAGGATGAGGTTCTTTACATCTTCATAAGTTGTGGCTTAAAATACGAATCTCCATAGGCTCCACAGATGGATATATACACTTAATTTAAGGACACAATGAATAGTTTTCACTGTTTTAACCACTATCTACATGTAGGATTTTAATATTATAAGCTCTGTTTTTCTTGGTTTCAGTGAGATGGATGATGCATGTCTGATTCTTGGCCTCTTAAACCTCCTGATATAAACAACCCTGGTTAGCGAGCTTCCCACAAATGAATGCCTTCTTGACCAATGATGTGATTGTTTGTATTTCAAAGTTTCCCCTGACAAAATTTTATATTAATGAGAAAAATTTAGAAGAAAATGTAGTTCTATTCATAAACTCTAAGTTTTACATAATTAATAAATTTGTAGGGTGAAAACATGTCTTATTAAAGTATTTACAAATAATTGTAAGAGTAGTCCAGAGTTTATAAAACACTTTTATATGCATTGTCTCGATTGATCCTTTGAAATGTTAGCAGTTATTATTATTATTTTCATTTTTATTTGACAAGAAGAAATTTAGCCTCAGAAAAATTAAGTGACTCATACAAGGTCACACATCCAATAATAAAATAAGGTCTCAAGCACCCGTTGCTTCTTTCACTGCACCACAGTGCCCATTCTCAGGGAAGAGAAGCATCAATTCAACTCAGCATCAAAAGACTGACAGAAAAAAGACACCCCCTCCTCCTGAAACTAGGGTACAGAGTGACAGAGAAGAGTCAAGGAAAGTCAGGGGTGAAGAGAGTGGAAAATGAAAGGACCCATCAACTCTTGCTGGATTACAGTCAGCAAAGAGGTGACTGTGTCTCCTAGAAAGGAAAGACCAAGAGGATCAGTCAAGCAGGTGGGGAACGAAGACAGAGGGGTCCAACAACAACAAAAAAAGGATAAAAAGCTTAACAGACTTGACCCAAGCCCCAGATATGCCAGGACTTGCTGATCCCTAGAATACTTAGATGAATAATACACGACCCTGCCACAAGGAGCTCACAGGACTGGCCGCAAGCAACAGGAATGTTACCAGTGACTTCTGCTCAAACCTGATGACTTACATAACTGTGACATCTATCTATCTAGTCAACAAATATTTATTGAGCCCAACTATGTTCCAGATACAGCTTCGGTTCCTGGCTAAACAATGCAGTTAAATATCTATCAGCGAGTCTTTAATATCAATAAACTCCATTGTTTTGCCCTCCTTACCTAAGATCAGATTACACATTATTAATATGATCTGTTTATTTCACTACCATTTTCAAAATATCCTGCAATTGTTCTTTTTTTTTTTTAAATTGAAGTATACTGGGTTTCCCTTGTGGCTCAGTAGAAAAGAATCTACCTGCAATGCAGGAGAAGCAGGAGACGTGGGTTCTTTCCCTGAATTGAGAAGATATCCTGGACCAGGAAATGGCAACGCAGTATTCTTGCCAGGAAAATCACATAGACAGAGGAGCCTAGTGGGCTGCAGTCCATAGCGTTGCAAAGAGTCAGACACAACTGAACACACTTAGTTGGTTTACAGTTGTGTTAGTTTAAAGAATACAGCAGTGTGATTCAGTTATACATGCATATATTTTTTCAGATTCTTTTCTGTTATAGATTATTATAAAATATTGAGTATAGTTCCCTGTGCTATACAGTAGGTCCTTGTTGGTTATCGATTTTATATATAATAGTGTGTATATGTTAATCAAAAACTCTTATTTTATCCTTCTCTCCCTTTCCCCTTGATAACCATAAATTTGTTTGCTATATCCATGAGTCTGATTCTTTTTGTATGTAAGTAACTTTTATCAGTCTTTTAAGATTCCACATATAACCTATATCATATGATATTTGTCTATCTATGTCTGGCTTACTTCACTTAGTATGATAATCTCTAGGTTCATCCATGTAGCTACAAATGGCATTATTTCATTTGTTTCATGGATGAGTAATGTTCCCTTATATACATATATATGTATATATATATATATATATTCCATCTTTCATACCCATTCATCTGTTGATGGATACTTATGTTGCTTCCATGTCTTGGCTTTTGTAAACAGTGCCACAGTGAATATCAAAGTGCATGTATTATTTCAAATTGGTTTTCCCCAGATATACACCCAGGAGTGGAATTGCAGGATTATATATAGCTGTATTTTTAGTTTTTTAAGGAACCTCCTTATTGTTCTCCATAGGGACTGTACAAATATACATTCCCAGCAACAGTATAGGATGGTTCCCTTTTCCCCATACCCTCTCTATTGTTTAGACTTTTTGATGCTGACCATTCTGACTGGTATGGCATGATACCTCATTGTAATTTTGATTTACATTTCTCTAATATCATTAACAATGGTGAGCATTTTTTGTTTGCCTTTTGGCTATCTGTACATCTTCTTTGGAGAAATGTCTGTTTAGATCCTTTGCCCAGTTTTTGGTTGGATTGTTTGTCTTTGTAAATATTTTCTCCCATTCTGTAGGTTGTCTTTTTATTTTGTTTATGGTTTTCTTCGATGTGCAAAAGCTTCTATGTTTAATTAGATCCTGTATGTTTACTTTTTTTTTTATTTCTATGACTATAGGGGATGGATTCAAAAAGGCATTGCTGTAATTTATGTCAAAGAGTGCTCTAGCTATGTTTTCCTCTACAAATTTGATAGTATCTAGTCTTACAGTTAGGCCTTTAATCCATTTTTAGTTTATTTGTGTGTGTGATATTAGAGAATATTCTAATTTCATTCTCTTACATGCTGCTGTCCAGCTTTCCCAGCACCACTTATTGAAGAAACTGTGTTTTCTCCATTGTGTATTCTTGCCACCTTTGTCATAGATTAATTGACCATAGGTGCATGGGTTTATTTCTGGTCTTTATGTGTGGTATCTTTTTCTGATTTTGATATCAAGGTGATGGTTGCCTCATAAAATGAATTTGGGAGTGTTCTTTCCTCTGAAATTTTTTGGAGGAGTTTCAGAAGGTAGATGTTATCTCTTCTCTAAATGTGCAGTAGAATTTGCCTGTGAAGTCATTTGGTGCTGGGCTTTTGTTTGTTCGGAGCTTTTAAATCACAGATTCAATTTCAGTATTTGTAGTTCATCTATTCATTTTTTTAATTTCTTCCTGGTTTAGCTTTATGAGATTTCTAAGCATTATAAGATTTCTTTCTAAGAATTTGTCCATTTCTGCTAGGTTGTCCATTTTATCAGCATATAATTGCTTGTAGTAGTCTTTCATGGTCTCTAATATTTCCACGGTATTGGTTGTAACTTCTCCTTTTTCATATCTAATTTTATTAATTTGGGCCCTCTTCCTTTTTCTCATGATGAATCTGGATAAAGATTTATGAATTGTGTTTATTTTGTCAAAGAACCAGCCTTTAGTTTTATTGATCTTTTCTATGTTTCCTTTGTCTCCCTTTCATTTATTCAATATTTCTGCTCTGATCTTCATGATTTCTTCCCTTCTACAAACTTTGGGTTTTGTTTGTTCTTCTTTCTCTAGTTGCTTTAGGTATAAGGTTAAGTTGTTTATTTGAGATTTTTCTTATTTCCTGAGCTAAGCTTGTGTCACTATAAACTTCTCTCTTAAAATTGCTTTTGCTGCATCCCACAGGGTTTGGATCATTGTGTTTTCACTTTCTTTTGTCTCTAGGTATTTTGTTTTATTTCCTCTTTGACTTCTTCAGTGATCCATTGGTTGTTTAGTAGCATATTGTTTAGCCTTGATGTGTTTGTGTGGTTTTTTTTGTTTTTGTTTTTGTTTTTTTTGCACAAATCTTGTAGTTGATTTCTAATCTCATAGTACTGTGAATGGAAAAAAGTGCTTTATATCAGTGATCCCCAACCTTTTTGGCCCCAGGGGCTGGTTTTGTGGAAGACAGTTTTTCCATGGACAGGGCAGGTGGGGGGTGGGCATGGTTCAGATGGTAATGTGAATGATGGAAAGCAATGGGGAATGGCAGATGAAGCTTCACTCACTTGTCTGCCACTCACTTCCTACTGTGTGGTCCACTTCCTAACAGGCCACAGACCAGTACTAGTCCTCAGCCTGGGGGTTGGGGACCCCTGCTTTATATGATTCAATCTTTGTAAGTTTACTGAAGCTTGCTTTGTGGCCTAGCATGTGATCTATTCTTGAGAATGCTCCATGTGCACGTAAAAAGAATGAATATTCCACTGCTTTCAGATGGAATGTTCTATAAATATCAATTAAGTTAATCTGGTTTAATTCATCACTTAAGCCTTGCATTTCCTTATTGATTTCTGCCTGGATGATCTGTCCATTTATGTACGTAGGGTGTTGAAGTCCCTCGCTATTATTGTGTTACTGTCAATATCTCCTTGTAGGTCTCCTTGTATGTCTGTTAACAGGTGCTCCCATGTTGTTTTTGTTGTTCTTTAGTCACTAAGTCATGTCCAACTCTTTTGTGACCCCCTGGACTGTAGCCCACCAGGCTCCTCTCTCCACGGGATTTTCCAGGCAAGAACACTGGAGTAGATTAACATTTCCCTCTCCAGGGGATCTTCCTGACCCAGGAATTGAACCTGCATCTCCTGCTTGGCAGGTGGATTCTTTGCTCTGAGCCCCCTGGGAAGTTTAGGTTGGGTGCACGTGTGCATGTCTCCTAAGCTGCTTCAGTCATGTCTGACTCTTTGCAACCCTATGTTCTGTAACCCACCAGGCTCTTCTTTCCACGGGTTCTCCAGGGAAGAATACTGGAGTGGGTTGCCATTCCCTCCTCCAGGGTCTCTTCCCAACCCAGGGATCAAACCCACATCTCTTGCATTGGCAAGTGAGTTCTTTACGACTAATGCCACATCTACAGTTGCTATATCTTCTTCTTGGATTGATCCCTTGATCATCATGTAGTGTCTTCTTTGTCTCCTGTAACAATCTATCATTTTTTAAATGAATTTTTATTGGAGTATAGTTGCTTTACAATGTTGTGTTAGCTTCTACCATACAGCAAAGTGAATCAGTTATACATATACATATATCCCCTCTTTTTTTGGGTTTCCCTCCCATTTAGGTCACCGCAGAGCACTGAGCTATACTGTAGGTTCTCTTTAGTTGTCTATTTTATACATAGTAGTGTATATATGTCAATCCCAATCTCCCAATTTATCTGACCCCTCATTCCTCCCTTAGTATCCACACATTTGTTCTCTACATCTGTGTTTCTATTTCCACTATGCAAATAAGATTATATATACCATTTTTCTTGATTCCACATATACGCATTAATATACTATATTTGTTTTTCTCTTTCTAATTTACGTCACTTTTTATGACAGCCTCTAGGCCCATCCACATCTCTACAAATGACCCAATTTCATTCCTTTTTATGATTAAGTAATATTCTATTGTATACATATACCACATCTTCTTTATCCATTCCTCTGTTGATGGACATTTAGGTTGCATCCATGTCCTGGCTATTATAAATAGTGCTACAATGAACATAGTGGTGCACGTGTCTTTTTGAAACTTGGCTTTTGCAGCCCTGTGTACTGTAACCCACCAGGCTCTTCTTTCCATGGGCTCTCCAGGGAAGAATACGGGAGTGGGTTGCCATGCCCTCCTCCAGGGTCTCTTCCCAACCCAGGGATCAAACCCACATAAACCCAGGGTTTATGTCCAGTAGCCAGTAGTGGGATTGCTGGGTCATATGGTAGTTCTATTTTTTTTAAGGAGCCTCCATACTGTTCTCCATAGTTGCTTTATCAATTTATATTCTGACCATCACTGCAAGAGGGTTCCAACAGTCTTTATCCTCGTCTATTTTGTCTTGGGTTTCCTTGGTGACTCAGTGGTAAAGAATCTGCCTGCCAATGCAGGAGACATGCGTTTGATCCCTTGGTCAGGACTATCCCCTGGAGAAGGAAATGGCAACCCATTCCAGTATTCTTGCCTGGAAAATCCACTGGGCAGGGGAACCTGGAAGGTTAGCCCTTGAGGTTGCAAGAGTTAGACTTGACTTAGTGACTAAACAACAACAACATTTTGTCTTATATGACTACAACTACTCCAGCTTTCTTTTGCTTTCCATTTGCATGGAATATCTTTTTCCATCCCCCTCAGTTCTTCTTTTCTAACAGTTTTATAGATTTTCTTTTTTTGCCTTATACTTTAAATCTATTTACAGGTGTATTAGGAGGTTAATTGTTATACCTTTTTTGGTCAATTTTAATTATTATTGTAATTTATAGCTCTAAGTTTGTAAATCCTCTGGATATGTGTCTTATCACTTTATTACCCACAAGATATAATTTTTCTTCATCAATACAAAATTTTTCATGAGTACAGATTCTTTTGGAAGTTGTGATACTTTACATAAGTATCACATATAGGTAGTGTTTATTACCACCTCATGTATACATTCTAATATGTCATAACAGTGTTTAAGCCAAGGTTTCCTGACTTTAGCACTACTGATATTTTAAGCCAGACAAGTCTATGCCATGCTGGACTATCTTGCACATTGTAAAAGGTAAACTAAAATGATATCCCTGAATTTCACTAGACTCCAATAGCATTACTCACTCCTAGTTGTGACAACCAAAATTGTCACCACTCATTAAAAAGTGTCTTCCATGGCACAAAATTATTCTTGGTTTAGAATGACTACTTTACATCAATTTAATCCTCCTAATACCCACAATATCCTAAGTCAAGTAAGGAATATAAGAGTCTACCACTTGTGAACAGTTCCAAAAGTACATTTTTGGTTTGCCTAAACTCTTAACCATTGCACTTTACTACCTCTCACATTGAGTCATCTGGAACATCAATAACATGTAACTTCAAATGAAAGATTGGGTTTAATTTGCCTAGAGTCACTTGATTTTTAAATGAGAATTTTAAAACTCCCACATGATTTTTAAACGAGAAATGAAAGAAAATACAGCCCAGCTCTAGAGTACCCAAAAAGAGAAAGCAGCTGGAAGTTAACCCGATCAGTGATGTAATTCAGAAAGAGTCTGATTATTAGACAGTGTGTCCGCTCCTCCTCCTTCCCACTTTCCTCATCCTCATTATTTTAATTGCCTGAAAGGCAGACTTTGTACCTTAGAGAGAATCTAGCTCAGTGACTTGAGCAGAGTCAGCATTTTGGAATTACGTATTGAATTGAATTAATTGGAAAATGCTTTTTGGATTCTTCATGGGTTCCCAGTGAATCCACTTTTTTGCCTCCTTATCAAAGATGAAATTATGAGCTTTTGACTTAATTTGTTTTTCTATATTTATTACCTGATTCTTCTGGATACCCAAACAAGTGCTCACTTTGTGATGGTGAAGAGAAGGAAGTGGGGGAAAGCAGTCCTTCTGGCCTCCAGAAAAGGCCAGATCTCATTGGGTAAGCGGTCAAGTTATAAACAGAGGAAAACCAGATGTCACAAGGCTGAGAAGGAGCAAGTAGAGAAATTGGGGGGTATGATGAAAATCAAGGCAGCTGGAGTTTAATTGACTCTGTCTGGCCTTAGCTGCTTGCTGACATTAGAGCCTCCCAGCCTTTCTGGGTCTCAGTTTTCTATCTTTTAATTCATACAATGTAAATATATAATTTCCTTGAAAGATAAAGATTGGTACAAAATAGACTAATTCAGACAACCTGAGAATATACTGAGCTACACCTAATGGAATGGTGGTGGTGGTTTAATTGCTAAGTCATGTCGAACTCATGAGACCTGATGGACTTTAGGCTGCTAGGTTCCTCTGTCCATAGGATTTCCCAGGCAAGAATACTGGAGTGGAGTGAGTTGCCATTTCCTTCTCCAGGGGATCTTCCTGATCCAGGGATTGAACCCATGTTTCCCGCATTGCAAGCAGATTCTTTACCGCTGAGCCACCAGGGGCTTCCCACACCTAATAGAAATTTTTGGCCTAATTCTTACATATAATTTTAATAATACTGCTAGCTATGTTACTTGCACTTTGCCTATTTTATGAGATTGTTGTTTCCTGGATTACCAAATGTGTGACTGAACCTCCAACAAAATAATAATAACTAGGCAACTTGGAGAAGTTGATCAAATACATAGTTCTGGATGCAATCGATAATTGTAATTACTCTAGATATGGAAGGATACAAACAAGAGAAAATTTTTCCTGGACTGTAAGAGACTGGGTAAGACAGGTTGGTCCAGCCCTTTGGTTACTGTTGATAGTAACAGTACACTGAATGGCCTATCAGCAACATCTTCACCAGACCTAAGAATGAGTTCCTTGCTCCATGGGATGAAATGGTCATGAAATGCCTCCCAAAGTATGGTCAAATTTGTAACCGTGAGGGGGCCCTGTCAACTACAAATTGCCACCTACCTCTACAAGAATTAAATCTTGAGCTGGGGCAACTGCTGATTTTCAACATCCCCTGGAAAATGTTCAAGGTGGAGAGCAAAAATGAGGCACTCTGTGCTCAGGGAAAAGCTGGCAGAATGGGTTTTCAGATAGATGTTTTTAGGAGCTGATTTTATGAGCCTAATTTTTGTACCTCTTCATATCTAGAAAAGCACTAAAATCCTTCACGGTGACAACTGTTACTTGTGACTAGCAGAAAGGTTTCACCAGACTAGCAGAAACCTTCTGGAAAAATATGTGCTTGACTATATATATTCCTTCTTCACCAAAACCAAATATATATACTGACCTCTCGCCACCCTGCATCTTTGGAGCAATTTCTCAGAGCCAACTGAGGGGCCATCTCCCAGCCTACAGTCCTTATTTTGCCCCCAATAAAACTTAACTAACACAACAACATCAACAAAAATACCTACAGTCTAGATAAGGCCATGATGTATAGGGCTTGGGGAGAGGAAGTGTACCCTCGATAGACTCCTGACACACTGAGTTATTATCTATGGTAGGTGCCCAAGTAATAATTTTTTAAATGGACAATATCCAGCCAAGTAGCACTTTACAGTTTATGATGCACTTTCAGATGCTTTATCTCAGTTGATCCTCTTAATGATCTCATGAGATAGGCCAGGTATTATTATTTGCATTTAAGAGATTATGAAACAAGCTTGGAGATAATGGTCAGCATTGGAGGTGCAAAGACAGTTTACAGTTTTCTAAAACACAATGTGCTTTCTTTTCTGAATCATGGTGCTGCTTAGGAACATGAAAAAAATATTCCTCTCTCTCAATAGAGCTGTCCTTTGGATTTCATTATCAGCTCACCCAGATAGCTTCAGCAGACCCCTATATGCAGCATCCCTCTTATGGGGTACATGCTATGCTCCAGAACATCATGAACTTAACTCTTAATTGCACAAGTTGCCCTGGATTATAATGTCTAATTGGGCTTCCCCGGTGGCTCAGATGGTAAAGAATCCACCTGCAATGCAGAAGACCTGGGTTCGATCCCTGGGTTGGGAAGATCCCCTGGAGGAGGGCATGGCAACCCACTCCACTATTCTTGCCTGGAGAATCCCGTGGACAAAGGACCCTGGTGGGCTACAATCTATGGGGTCTCAAAGAGTCAGATACGACTGAAGCGGCGAAGCGTGCACAGTGTCTAACTACTCATCTGCCTCTACTACTAGATCGTAGCTTCTGGAGGGCAGAGCCCGAATCTTGTTCAGTGTTTCATCCCAAGGTCTAACTCAGTGCCTGCTGATAGGTGCTTATAAATATTTGTTAGATTAACTGAAACTCAACAGAATGTTTGAGGAGTGCCTAAATTTACCACATGGAAAGTTAAAAATCAAAACTTTCCCTTAAGTTCTCTGTCCACAAATACTTTTATGTATTGATTCTAGCTTCTATTGAGTCAGTAAACTATTCATATTTTACAAGAATGATTTTAAACTCCAAAATTCAAAATAGACCACATTTACATTGAAATTTTCAGACCAGTACCCTCATGTATACTCCCACAATTTTACGTAAATAATATTGGGAAAATGGATGGTTAAGGTGCTAAATCTTAAGTTAACGTATAGGTACCAGATTTTTGTGAACTAGCCATTAGGTCCTAAGATATAAATACTTTCAGTAGATAAGCAAATAGGCAACATAATTTGTAATTGTTAATGTTTTTGCTATTTTTACTGGAAGTAATTAGCATCTCCAAACCACAAAAACTTGGCTCATTTATATAATACTCATAAAATACACTGGAATGGCTACCTTTATGAGATCTGATTCGTGTTGATGTTTGGCAGAAACCAACAAAATTCTGTAAAGCAGTTATCCTTCAATTAAAAAATAAATTTTAAATTTTTTTAGAAAGCACAAACACACACACAATAAAAAAAATCAGAAGAGGAAAGGAAAACTTGTAGCAAATGATACTTGGAATAGGAAGATGCACAGCTTAAGTGTATACGTGATTGATGTCAATCCCTGCTATTTCCTTCCATGCTTTGAACATCCTTAAATAAATGAAGGAAAAAGAATTGCAGAGATGCTAAAAGAATGAAAAGGAAAAAGAAGCAGATTACGAAAACCTATATATATATATATATATATATATATATATATATATATGTATTCTACTTAAAAACAAGACATGGACAAGAGGCATTTAGAAATGGCCTCTAAAGTGTGGCTTGCCGTATATTTCAGTCCAAGTTCAATTGAAGATCAACCCTGGTCCTATTCCTTTTCTGTTGCCAAATAGGATTTTCTGGCGTCGGCAGGTTCACTTGATGTCAGGGATCCGGCCCAGCACCATCACCAGCTCCTTCCCCCAGCTTATGTCCAATGTGGATGCAGCTTACGAAGTGGCTGACAGGGGCACAGCCTACTTCTTTAAAGGTACGCTGAAGGTCCCGCAAAGAAAGAAGTGGCCGGGTACAGGGCACGGTGTGTCTGGAGCACCCAGAACTATCAGTGTTTGTTAGTGATCACAGAGCAGTTCCAGACATTCCTGCTCCTCAGATTGGGGGTGAAACATCCCTCTACTGTACTGTGACAGTGACAGCAGTGACGGTGACTGTCAAACTCTTCCCAGAGCCAAAGGTGCAGTCTCGTGAGGCTCAGTGATGAGCGAGTGTCCGGGAAGGTGGAAACCTGCTCCCTGCCCCGCCTCACCCCACCACCCCCCACCCCCCCACCTCTGCTCTGAGTGACACGGTATTCTCTACTGAGAGCCTCTCATTCACAGAAGTCAGCGTGGAAACCTCAGGAAAACAATACAAGCGTCTGGGAGCAGAGAGACGCCTGGAGTCTGTCTCCAGCCCTTTACTATTTGAGTGCCTTAGGGAAGTTATCTAATTGCTCTGCATCTTCATTTCTTCCTTGCAAAATAGTTATAGTAATGACAGCCTTGAAGATGTGACTGTGGCTAGCCAATGGAAGTTGTCCAGCAAACCTTAACCATCAGTTTAGATTGTATTTTCTTGATGCCGATGGCTGAGGATAGAAGATTAGTGCCAGTTTAAGCAAGAATCAGCATTTGTGGTTCACTTGCCCTTTCTGTCTCACACATATATAAGACTGAAACGAGATTATACAGATGAAAAGTATCTTGAAAAAAATGAATGTGTTGCATTTAAGACACAGTTGTATCAGTATTATTGCCTTCATAAGGATAAACTAGGGATTTCTGCCTCCAGGGCAAGTTTTAAGTCTTTTACTGAACTGAATAGAGACTTGTATCTCCTCCTGGGTTTTATCCATGGCAAATATCCCATAAACTAGCCCCATTTGTAATCCTGCATAGAAATCCTAATGAGTGAAGGGCATCACTAAATAGTACAAAGTTTTTGCAAGCTTTAATTTCTGGTTCCAGGACCTCACTACTGGATAACAAGAGGATTCCAAATGCAAGGTCCTCCTCGGACTATTTATGACTTTGGGTTCCCAAGATATGTGCAGCAAATAGATGCCGCGGTGTATCTCAAGGACGCACAGAAAACCCTTTTCTTTGTGGGAGATGAATACTACAGGTATGGCTTTTCTCTTTGTGATTGTCCAGCTGTATTCAATGAGAAGGAAAATGCTTTTGCTAAAAAGAATGCAAGGCAAATTTACAAAAGGCCCATTGACTCTTCTCAGTCACTAGGGTGTCATTTGCTGATGATTGACACTGTCTAAAACATACAGAACCATCCAAATAAGTGAAACATTCATTAAATAATCTGATTGTTTGGTGTCTGACACATGAAACATCCTAATTTTTCAAAGCACTCATTCACTGGATGTCCAATGGCCTAAAAGAGTGGAGTTACCATTCCCAATACATAACTACCCACTGGGAATGCCTTGAAAGAAGAACTGATTCCATCTTATGTGAGTATATCCTATTGATACATGAATATCATTGCGTTCCAGAATGCTCCGTGATTTTGTACAAAATGAACGTGGTGACAACTGTGGGGCTCTTTGAAGGAAATTTTTGCTGAAAGGCAAAGGCCTTATTGCTATGTTCTTTAACCTAGAGCATGAAAATTCTTCTTATCCAAAGATCATGTGTAATTTCCAGGCCTGTCTTACAAGAGGTTACTATGAGCAGATTCGATCACTGTGCACAGGGTCACACCTTGTCTCTCCTACCTAATCTCACTACCTTAACTGACTCATGTTGAAGAACTGGGAACAACTTTGTCAAGCTCTGCTGCCACACCTTCTCAGGTCACAGTTCTCACTTTAGCATTACTTGTCTCTCTGAACGTTAAGAGAAAAGCAAAAACAGATTGTAAGTAGATGACTATGCTAAACTCTTTCCTTCCGAGGAGTAAGCGTCTTTTAATTGCATGCCTGCAGTCACCATCTGCAGTGATTTCGGAGGCCCCAAAATATAAAGTCTAACACATTTTTCAGTGTTTCCTCATCTATTCCCATGAAGTGATGGGCCCAGATGCCATGATCTTCGTTTTCTGAATGTTGAGCTTTAAGTCAACTTTTTCACTCTCCTCTTTCACGTTCATCAAGAGGCTTTTTAGTTCCTCTTCACTTTCTGCCATAAGGGTGGTGTCATCTGCATATCTGAGGTTATTGAGATTTCTCCCAGCAATCTTGATTTCAGCTTGTGTTTCTTCCAGTCCAGCGTTTCTCATGATGTACTCTGCATATAAGTTAAATAAGCAGGGTGACAGTATACAGCCTTGACGTACTCCTTTCCCTATTTGGAACCAGTCTATTGTTCCATGTCCAATTCTAACTGTTGCATCCTGACCTGCATGTAGGTTTCTCAAGAGGCAGGTCAGGTGGTCTGGTATTCCCATCTCTTTCAGAATTTTCCACAGTTTATTGTGATCCACACAGTCAACGGCTTTGACATAGTCAATAAAGCAGAAATTGATGTTCTTCTGGAACTCTCTAGCTTTTTCAATGATCCAGTGGATGTTGGCAATTTGATCCCTGGTTCCTCTGCCTTTTCTAAAACCAGCTTGAACATCTGGAAGTTCACGGTTCACGTATTGCTAAAGTCTGGCTTGGAAAATTTTGAGCATTACTTTATTAGCATGCAAGATGAGTGTAATTGTGAGGTAGTTTGAGCATTCTTTCACATTGTCTTTATTTGGGATTGGAATGAAAACTGACCTTTTCCAGTCCTGTGGCCACTGCTGAGTTTTCCAAATTTGTTGACATATTGAGTGCAGCACTTTCACAGCATCATCTTACAGGATTTGAAATAGCTCAGCTGGAATTCCATCACCTCCACTAGCTTTGTTTGTAGGGATGCTTTCTAAGGTCCACTTGACTTTACATTCCAACTTAGATAGCATATTAAAAAGCAGAGACATTACTTTGCCAACAAAGGTCCATCTAGTCAAGGCTATGGTTTTTCTAGTGGTCATGTATGGATGTGAGAGTTGGACTGTGAAGAAAGCTGAGCACTGAAGAATTGATGCTTTTGAACTATGGTGTTGGAGAAGACTCTTGAGAGTTCCTTGGACTGAAAGGAGATCAGTCCTTGATGTTCATTGGAAGGACTGATGCTAAAGCTGAAACTCCAATACTTTGGCCACCTCATGTGAAGAGTTGACTCATTGGAAAAGACTCTGATGCTAGGAGGGATTGGGGGCAGGAGGAAAAGGGGACGACAGAGGATGAGATGGCTGGATGGCACCACCGACTCGATGGACGTGAGTTTGAGTAAACTCCAAGAGTTGATGATGGACAGGGAGGCCTGGTGTGCTGTGATTCATGGGGTCACAAAGAGTCGGATATGACTGGGTGACTGAACTGAACTGAACTGAACTGATGCTAAACTCTTTAGGTCTATGTTAGGACCTTGTTGGCAGTGGGAAACAGCTCAGCTTTGGTCCATGGGTTTCATTTTATTTTATATTACCTATTTTCAATAACCATATATGTGGCATAAAGTAAATTTATAAATAATCTGTCATCTTCCTCTACTTCTTCAGCTTAGAGCTGAAAATGTAATCTAACAGAAGCACAGATATACTTCAAGGAAATTTATTTCATAAAAATGAATGTCAAATGTGGACCCTCCTGACTCTTCTGAGTCACTGAGAGCCTTGGAAGCTTTGCTCAAAGTGTCTTGTATTGTCTTGAGTTGACATTTCCAGTCCAATGTTTAAGCCTCTAAGCCAGCTAGTTTTCTTTCAGATAGGAAGTGGTTATTCACTTATTAAGTCCCCAGTATCTGCTGGGCGTGTTCTCCAAAGTTTTTCTTCAGGATAAGGTGGCTGCCATCACCATGCTGACCTACAGGGCGATATATACTGAGAAACTCAACTCCCATTTTAGGTTTTCAGGGAATGGCAACCAGAGATGGAGTGTACAAGCTGACATGTGAGAGTGTGAGTTGTGATTACCCATTTAACTTGTCAAAGTCTGTTCACAGCCTGATTCTCCTTGGGGGGATTTATCCACTCTCATAATTTCTATTACCCATTCATTGCATAAAACTTTGGTTCTAGTCTTTGGACTAATCTACCACCCACTAGAATCCAAAGTCAAACACATTCCTCCAACCAAGCAGAACTGAGGCTTAGCAGCTAACATGAGGAGCTTGGTGAAAGATTTTTCAGTTCAGTTCAGTTGCTCTGTCGTGTCTGACTCTTTGTGACCCCATGCATCGCAGCACGCCAGGCCTCCCTGTCCATCACCAACTCCCGGAGTTCTCTCAAACTCATGTCCATCAAGTCAGTGATGCCATCCAGCCATCTCATCCTCTGCCGTCCCCTTCTTCTCCTGTCCCCAATCCCTCGTAGCATCAGAGTCTTTTCTAATGAGTCAACTCTTCACATGAGGTGGCCAAAGTATTAGAATTTCAGCTTTAGCATCAGTCCTTCCAAAGAAGGACTGGTCTCCTTTAGAGTCGAGTGGTTGGATCTCCTTGCAGTCGAAGGGACTCTCAAGAGTCTTCTCCAACACCACAGTTCAAAAGCATCAATACTTCAGTGCTCAGTTTTCTTCACAGTCTAACTCTCACATCCATACATGATTACTGGAAAAACCATAGCCTTGACTAGATGGACCTTTGTTGGCAAAGTAATGTCTCTGCTTTTGAACATGCTATCTAGGTTGGTCATAAATTTCCTTCCAAGGAGTAAGCATCTTTTAATTTCATGGCTGCAGTCACCATCTGCAGTGATTTTGGAGCCCCCAGAAATAGTCTGACACTGTTTCCACTGTTTCCCCATCTATTTCCCATGAAGTGATGGGACCAGATGACATGATCTTAGTTTTCTGAACATTGAGCTTTAAACTAACTTTTCCACTCTCCTCTTTCACTTTCATCAAGAGGCTTTTTAGTTCCTCTTCACTTTCTGCCATAAGGGTGGTGTCATCTGCACATCTGAGGTTATTGCTATTTCTCCCGGCAATCTTGATTCCAGCCTGTGCTTCTTCTGTAAATTAAGGAACGGGAGGGAGAAGATATCTGATATTAATGATGACTAACTACCCCTGAGGAAATAATATTGAAACTTTACATCGAACCTCTGTGAGAATCTATTAAGGAAAAGTCTTTGGCAATCTAGATAAAGCAAATTCATTTTAAGTTGGCCTAGGACATTAATTCAAATATTAAAGAGCTCATTTTGCCAGAAAGGAAAGGAAACCATGGTTGCCACTTTGATATTACCCTCCCTGGGTTAATGAGGGTATTAAGTGATATAATGGATGTAGATAGCTACCTAATACACTGCCTGACATATTGCAGGTGCTCAAAAAGAGTAACTGTTTAGTAGTAAATAAAAGGAACTCACATGGTTGTTGTTGTTCAGTTGTTCAGTCATGTCCAACTCTTTGCGATCCCATGGACTGCAGCATACCACACTTCCCTGTCCATCATAAACTCCCAGAACTACTCAAACTCACGTCTGTTGAGTTGGTGATGCCATCCAACCATCTCATACTATGTTGTCCCCTTCTCCTCCTGTGTTCAATCTTTCCCAGCATCAGAGTCTTTTCAAATGAGTCAGTTCTTTGCATCAGGTGGCCAAAGTATTGGAGCCTCACCTTCAGCGTCAGTCCTTCCCATGAATATTCAGGACTGATTTCCTTTAGGATGGACTGGTTGGATCTCCTCACAGTCCAAGGGACTCTCAAGAGTCCACAGTTCTCCAACACTACAGTTCAAAAGCATCAATTATTTGGCCCTCAGCTTTTTTTATAGTCCAACTCTCATCCATACATAACTACTGGAAAAGCCATAGCTTTGACTAGCCAGTCCTTTGTTGGCAAAGTAGTGTCTCTGCTCTTTAATATGCTGTCTAGGTTGGTCACAACTTTTCTTCCAAGGAGCAAGTGTCTTTTAATTTCATGGCCGCAGTCACCATCTGCAATGATTTTTGGAGCCCAAGAAAATAAAGTATGTCACTGTTTCCATCGTTTCCCCATCTATTTGCCATGAAATGATGGGACCGGATGCAATGATCTTTGTTTTTTGAATGTTGAGTTTTAAGCCAGCTTTTTCACTCTCCTCTTTCACCTTCATCAAAGGCTCTTTAGTTTTTCTTTGCTTTCTGTCATAGGGTGGTGTCATCTGCATATCTGAAATTATTGATATTTCTCCCAGCAATCTTTATTCCAGCTTGTGGTTCATCCAGCCCTGCATTTCACATGATGTACTCTGCATAGAAGTTAAATAAGCAGGGTGACAATATGCAGCCTTGACGTACTCCCTTCTCAATTTGGAACCAGTCTGTTTTTCCATATCTGGTTCTAACTGTTGCTTCTTGACCTGCATACATGTTTCTCAAGAGACAGGTCAGGTGGTCTGGTACTCCCATCTCCTTCAGAATTTTCCACAGATTATTGTGACCCACACCATCAAAGGCTTTAGCGTAGTCAATGAAGCAAAAGTAGATGTTTTTCTGGAAGTCTCTTGCTTTTTTGATGATTCAACAGATGTTGGCAATTTGATCTCTGATTCCTCTGCCTTTTCTAAATCCAGCTTGAACATCTGGAAATTCTTGGTTCATGTACTGTTGAAGCTTGGCTTGGAGAATTTTGAGTATTATTTTGCTAGCCTGTGAGATGAGTGCAATTGTGCAGTAGTTTGAATATTTTTGGCATTGTCTTTCTTTGGGGTTGGAATGAAAACTGACCTTTTCCAGTCCTGGAAATTTCCAAATGTGCTGGCATATTGAGTGCAGCACTTTCACAGCATCATCTTTTAGGTTGTGAAATAGGTCAGCTGGAATTCCATCACCTCCACTAGCTTTGTTCGTAGTGCTGCTTCCTAAGGCCCACGTGACTTCACATCCCAGGATGTCTGGCTCTAGGTGAGTGATCACACCATCATGGTTATCTTGGTCATTAAGATCTTTTTCGTATAGTTCTTCTGTGTATTCTTGCCACCTCTTAATATCTTCTGCTTCTTCTAGGTACATACAGTTTCTGTCCTTATTTGTGTGCCCATCTTTGCCTGAAATATTCCCTTAATATTTCTAATCTTCCTGAATAGATCTCTAGTCTTTCCCATTCTATTGTTTTCCTCTGTTTCTTTGCACTGATCACTTAGGGAAGCTTTCTTATCTCTCCTTGCTCTTCTTTGGAACTCCATTCAGATGGATATATCTTTCATTTTCTCCTTTGCCTTCAGCTTCTTTTCTCAGCTATTTGTAAGGCCTCCTCAGACAACCATTTTGCCTTTTCGCATTTCTTTTTCTTGGGGTTGGTCTTGATCGCTGCCTCCTGTACAATGTCATGAACCTCCATCCATCGTCCTTCAAGCACTCTGTGTATCAGATATAATCCCTTGAATCTATTGTCACTTCCACTGTATAATTGTAAGTGATTTGCTGGGAGAAATATCAATAACCTCAGATATGCAGATGACACCACCCTTATGGCAGAAAGTGAAGAGGAACTCAAAAGCCTCTTGATGAAAGTGAAAGAGGAGAGTGAAAAAGTTGGCTTAAAGCTCAACATTCAGAAAATGAAGATCATGGCATCCAGTCCCATCACTTCATGGGAAATAGATGGAGAAACAGTGGAAACAATGTCAGACTTTATTTTGGGGGCCTCCGAAATCACTGCAGATGGTGATTGCAGCCATGAAATCAAAAGACGCTCACTCCCTGGAAGGAAAGCTATGACCAACCTAGATAGCATATTGAAAAGCAGAGACATTACTTTGCCAACAAAGGTCCTTCTAGTCAAGGCTATGGTTTTTCCAGTAGTCATATATGGATGTGAGAGTTGGACTGTGAAGAAAGCTGAGAGCCAAAGAATTGATGCTTTTGAACTGTGGTGTTGAAGAAGACTGAGAGTCCTTTGGACTCCAAGGAGATCCAACCAGTCCATTCTAAAGGAGATCAGTCCTGGGTATTCTTTGGAAGGACTGATGCTAAAGCTGAAACTCCAATACTTTGGCCACCTCATGCGAAGAGCTGACTCACTGGAAAAGACTCTGATGCTGGGAGGAGTTGGGGGCAGGAGGAGAAGGGGACGACCGAGGGTAAGATGGCTGGATGGCATCACCAACTCAATGGACATGAGTTTGAGTGAACTCCTGGAGTTGGTGATGGACAGGGAGGCCTGGCGTGCTGCAATTCATGGGGTCGCAAGGAGTTGGACACGACTGAGTGACTGAAATGAACTGAACTGAACTGATTTAGGTCATACCTATGGTGGTGAGCTAAATGGTGACCTAGAATGGTCTAGTGGTTTTCCCTTCTCTCTTCAATTTTAGTCTGAATTTGACAATAAGGAGTTCATGATCTGAGCGACAGTCAGCTCCCGGTCCTGTTTTTGCTGATTCTATATAGCTTCTCCATCTTCAGCTACAAAGAATATAATCAATCTGATTTTGGTATTGACCATCTGGTGATGTCCTTGTGTAGAGTCATCTCTTGTGTGGTTGGAAAGGGTATTTGCTATGGTCAGTGTGTTCTCTTGGCAGAATTCTGTTAGCCTTTGCCCTGCTTCATTTTGGAATGCAAGGCCAAACTTGCCTGTTACTTCAAGTATCTCTTATCTTGCTACTTTTGCATTCCAGTCCCCTGGGATGAAAAGGACATCTTTTTTCAGTTCTAGAAGGTCTTGTAGGTCTTCATAGAACCATTCAACTTCAGTTTCTTCTACATTAGTGGTTGGGGCGTAGACTTGGATTACTGTGATATTGAATGGTTTGTCATGGAAACACACAGAGATCATTCTGTCATTTTTGAGATTGCATCCAAATACTGCATTTCAGACTCTTTGTTGACTATGAGGGCTACTCCATTTCTTCTATGGTCTTGCCCACAGTAGATATAAATGGTCACCTGAATTAAATTCACCCATTCCAGTCCATTTTAGTTCACTGATTCCTGAAATGTCAGTGTTCACTCTTGCTATCTCCTGTTTGAGCTTATATGGTAATTAACAAATAATTATTTAAAATGTTGTGATAATTAACAAGTGGCTGCTTAAACCTCAATATTCCTATAAATAGCAGTCCAGTCAAAGAGTTCATCAAAGGGCATTTTCTTTTTAAACATTGAAGTGCCTTGACATTGCACTGAAATCTCTGCTTCTGGCAAGGCAGATACAGTACTTTCAGCAATAAGAGTCTTCCATTTTACACTCTCCAACACACACACTGTTTTTCACAATAAGAAATATGACAAATAACCTTGACCTACAGCTCAGAAGTTCAGGAAAAGCTAACGTATGATTTTTATTAATAACCACCCCCTTGTGTTTGACACATTTTGCTCAATAGGGCCTCATATGTATGACATCTTATAGTCTATAAAGCCCTGTATCAGATAGAAATTACATTCAGCTGCTAGAAAGACAGGTCCAGTAATAACTGTGGCTTAAACACCACAAGGGGTTTTTTTCTCATATATGTGAGATGTCTGAAGTTTTGCGGATTTAGAGCTGGTAAAATGGGTCCATGGCCATTAGGGTCCCAAGCTCCTTCTGACATTTTGCTCAAGTATTAACAGGTAGCTTCCCCTCTTATGATTGCCACAGGATTCCTGATGGCCAATGGTGCCTCAGTCACTACATCCAATGCTAAATAGGAAGAAGTTGGACTGGAAAGAAAGAGAAAAGGGGCAATGAAGTTCTATAGGTAAAGCACATGGACACACCCAGAAATACCGAAGCCTCAAGTTACACACCAATAATTTTACTATATTGATACCCCTGGACAGTGTGTTAGGATTTTCTCTCCTTGGTCATCCCTCAGGTTCTTCTTTGGTCCTCAGGCTAGTTCAGTCTGTGGTGCAAATAATGTGCCAATGGAAGAAAAGTCTCTAGATATGCTTGTTGTCAGGGAAATTCTCCATGAATCCCTAGGGCTGGGGACCCATTTTAGTGAATGAAGTGCCATTAAAAAAACTACTGAATAGCTTCCTCCACTGAGGATTGAGTGTTGCCTTGGGCCAAGTTGATTCAGGCTGTAAGAGTAAGGGGACTTCACTGGAGGCTAAGTGTAAAGAATCTTCCTGAAATGCATGAGAATACCTGCAATG
Organism: Capricornis sumatraensis; assembly: GCF_032405125.1. Lineage (NCBI taxonomy): Eukaryota > Metazoa > Chordata > Mammalia > Artiodactyla > Bovidae > Capricornis > Capricornis sumatraensis. The sequence continues at coordinate 8,161,577 of NC_091084.1, forward strand.
CAGGAGACTACCTGCAGTGTAGAAGACGGGTTCAGTCCCTGGGTTGGGAAGATCCCCTGGAGAAGGAAATGGCAACCCATTCTAGTATTCTTGCCCAGAGAATCCCATGGGCAGAGGAGCTTTGTGGGCTACAATTCTTGAGGTTGCAAGAGTGGGACACAACTTAGTGACTAAAGCACCACCACCACCTAAGAGTGAGAACCCACATATCAGTGTAATAGTAACTTACAGAGGAGCAGACCATAGAGCTACAAAGTGAAACCCAAATGGGGCTCTGCCAGGTTGATGCCAGCACATGCTGCCCCATCAAATGGCACATCGGGTAAACTTTACTAACAAGGGCTACTTCCCCATTCATCTGTTTGCTTTTATTCCTTCCTTTCCTATTTCTGCTGCTACTGCTGCTGCTGCTAAGTCACTTCAGTAGTGTCTGACTCTGTGTGACCCCATAGACAGCAGCCCACCAGGCTCTCCCATCCCTGGGATTTTTCAGGCAAGAGTACTGGAGTGGGTTGTCATTGCCTTCTCCATTCCTATTTCTAGACAACCTCAGTTATCCATCCAGTTTCTTTTTTTACATTACTTCTACCACCTCTGGATAATTTCTCCCTGTAAGTATTCTCCCTTGCTTACTAACACCAGAGCAGTGATTACACCAAGGAGCTCCTGAGGACTCTGGGAGAAGTGGGAAGCCATCATCTCCACCATGCTTTGAGATGGTCAGTTCAGTTCAGTCACTCAGTCATGTCCGATTCTATGCAACCCCATAAACCGCAGCACACCAGGCCTCCCCGTCCATCACCAACTCCCGGAGTTTACCCAAACCCACATCCATTGAGTCAGTGATGTCATCAAACCATATCATCCTCTGTCATCTCCTTCTCTTCCTGCCCTCAATCTTTCCCAGCATCATGGTCTTTTCAAATGTGTCAGCTCTTCCCATCGGGTGGCCAAAGTAATGGAGTTTCAGCTTCAACATCAGTCCTTCTAGTGAAAACCCAAGACTGATCTCCTTTAGGATGGACTGGTTGGATCTCCTTGCAGTCTAAGGGACTCTCAAGAGTCTTCTCCAACACCACAGTTCAAACACATCAATTCTTCAGCGCTCAGCTTTCTTCATAGTCCAACTCTCACATCCATACCTGACCACTGGAAAAGCCATAGCCTTGACTAGATGGACCTTTGTTGACAAAGTTATGTCTCTGCTTTTCAATATGCTATCTAGGTTGGTCATAACTTTCTTTCCAAGGAGTAAGCGTCTTTTAATTTCATGGTTGCAGTCACCATCTACAGTTATTTTGGAGCCCCAAAAAACATAAAGTCAGCCACTGTTTCCACTGTTTCCCCATCTATTTCCCATGAAGTGATGGGACCAGATGCCATGATCTTTGTTTTCTGAATGTTGAGCTTTAAGTCAACTTTTTCACTCTCCTCTTTCACTTTCATCAAGAGGCTTTTTAGTTCCTCTTGACTTTCTGCCATAAGGGTGGTGTCATCTGCATGCCTGAAGTTATTGACATCTCTCCCAGAAATCTTGATTCCAGCTTGTGCTTCCTCCAGCCCAGCGTTTCTCATGATGTACTCTGCATATAAGTTAAATAAGCAGGGTGACAATATACAGCCTTGAAGTATTCCTTTTCCTATTTGGAACCAGTCTGTTGTTCCATGTCCAGTTCTAACTGTTGCTTCCTGACCTGCATATAGGTTTCTCAAGAGGCAGGTCAGGTGGTCTGGTATTCTCATCTCCTTCAGAATTTTCCAGTTTATCCACATAGTCAAAGGCTTTGGCATAGTCAATAAAGCAGAAATAGATGTTTTTCTGGAACTCTCTTGCTTTTTTGATGATCCAGTGGATGTTGGCAATTTGATCTCTGTTCCTCTGCCTTTTCTAAAACCAGCTTGAACATCTGGAAGTTCACAGTTCACATATTGCTGAAGCCTGGCTTGGAGAACTGTGAGCATTACTTTACTAGCGTGTGAGATGAGTGCAATTGTGCAGTAGTTGGAGCATTCTTTGGCATTGTCTTTCTTTGGGATTGGAATGAAAACTGACCTTTTCCAGTCCTGTGGCCACTGCTGAGTTTTCCAAATTTGTTGACATATTGAGTGCAGCACTTTTACAGCATCATCTTTTAGTATTTGAAATAGCTCAACTGGAATTCCATCACCTCCACTAGCTTTGTTCCTAGTGATGCTTCCTAAGGCCCACTTGACTTCACATTCCAGGATGTTTGGCTCTAGGTAAGTGTGAGTGATCACACCGTTATGATTATCTGAGTCATAAAGAACTTTTTTGTACAGTTCTGTGTATTTTTGCCACCTCTTCTTAATATCTTCTGCTTCTGTCAGTGGTTTCTAAAATTTGTGTAAAATGACTTACAAATGTATAGGTACAAGCCCTTTTCCACTCCTAAATCATTCTTTCTAACAGATAGACTAGAGGCATGATTGACACTTGGTTATGTCTGACTCTTTGCAACTCCATGGACTATACAGTCCATGGAATTCTCTAGGCCAGAATACTAGAGTGGGTAGCCTTTCCCTTCTCCAGGGGATCTTCCCAACCCAGGAACCAAACCCAGGTCTCCCACATGGCAGGCAGATTCTTTACCAGCTGAGCCACAAGGGAAGCCCAACAATACTGGCATGTGTATCCTGTCCCTTCTCCAGAGGATCTTCCCAACCCAGGAATCCAACCGGAGTCTCCTGCATTGCAGGCGGATTCTTTACCAACTGAGCTATCAGGGAAGCCCAAAGTAAGATACAGTCTTCCAGATATTTTCCTTCCTGGATCCCTCAAGAATGCTGAAACTGGATCTGTTTATTTAAAGATTTTATATTTAATCAAAATAGAGAAATAAATAATAGTAACAAAAATAAGAAAGATGGGTAGATTTCAAAATCTTGTTTTTTAATCTTTTTTTTTTTAATATATTACCAAACTACTGCATTCATGCCCGTATTGGTCATGATTACATGTCAAGCTGTGTACTAAGACCTTGACACTCATGACAAGGCACAGAGTTTGCTGTTTAAGAGTGTAGACAGGAATAAGAGAGTGTTCATCTCAACTCTGGCATGTTGGTTCATCTTTCTGTTGGATCATTTCTGGATGCACAGATAGTATCTACTTCATTGAGTTGTGGAAATCAATGAGAAAAATGTGAAATTCCTGTCGTATAGTAAGGACTCAATTCATATTGGGTGTTATTAATGCCCTCAGCAAGTACAGTTGAAAGTAAATGTATAGATAACTAATTAAAAGCAACCCAGATGCCACAAGTGGCCTCATAGAACACTGCACAGGGTTCAGTATGGCAAAACCAAAAGGAAATGGCCAATTCTAGCAAAATTGTCAAGAAAGAGTTTTTAGAGGAAGCAATGACTGAGCTTCATTTTGAGAGTTGAGTAGGAGTTTCCCAGACAGGACGGGCAGGGTATCTTCCAGGCAGAGAGAGCAGTTGAAGCAAAGGCACCGATGCATGAAAACAAGCTGTGTATAGGAGGAAAACCTCAAGTAGTTCAGTATGATCAGAACATGGGCTGGGATGAGATGCAGCCCAAGGATGGAGATCAGGAAGGGCCTGTGCCATTCTAGGAGATCAGTGCTAATTTAGAGAAAATAGGGACATCTGTAAAGTTCTTAAACAGGGAAGTAACTCATTAAGGTTTTGGTTATATCACTCTGGAAGCAGTGCAGCTGTATTAGAGTGGGAGTTGTTCAGTTCAGTTCAGTTGCTCAGTCATGTCTGACTCTTTGCGACCCCATGAATTGCAGCACACCAGGCCTCCCTGTCCATCACCATTTCCCGGAGTTCACTCAAACTCACATCCATTGAGTCAGTGATGCCAACCAGCCATCTCATCCTCTGTTGTCCCCTTCTCTTCCTGCCCTCAATCCCTCCCAGCATCAGAGTCTTTTCCAATGAGTCAACTCTTCGCATGAGGTGGCCAAAGTACTGGAGTTTCAGCTTTAGCATCATTCCTTCCAAAGAAATCCCAGGCCTGATCTCCTTCAGAATGGACTGGTTGGATCTCCTTGCAGTCCAAGGGACTCTCAAGAGTCTTCTCCAACACCACAGTTCAAAAGCATCAATTCTTCGGCACTCAGCCTTCTTCACAGTCCAACTCTCACATCCATACATGACTACTGGAAAAACCATAGCCTTGACTAGACGGACCTTAGTGGGCAAAGTAATGTCTCTGCTTTTGAATATGCTGTCTAGGTTGATCATAACTTTTCTTCCAAGGAGTAAGCGTCTTTTAATTTCATGGCTGCAATCACCATCTACAGTGATTTTGGAGCCCCCAAAATTAAAGTCTGACACTGTTTCCACTGTTTCCTCATCTATTTCCCATGAAGTGATGGGACCAGATGCTATGATCTTCATTTTCTGAATGTTGAGCTTTAGGCCAACTTTTTCACTCTCCTCTTTCACTTTCATCAAGAGGCTTTTGAGTTCCTCTTCACTTTCTGCCATAAGGGTGGTGTCATCTGCATATCTGAGGTTATTGCTATTTCTCCGGGCAATCTTGATTTCAGCTTGTGTTTCTTCCAGTCTGGCATTTCTCATGATGTACGCTGCATATAAGTTAAATAAGCAGGGTGACAATATACAGCCTTGACGTCCTCCTTTTCCTATTTGGAACCAGTCTGTTGTTCCATGTCCAGTTCGAACTGTTGCTTCCTGACCTGCATACAGATTTCTCAAGAGGCAGGTCAGGTGGTCTGGTATTCCCATCTCTTTCAGAATTTTCCACAGTTTATTGTGATCCACACAGTCAAAGGCTTTGGCATAGTCAATAAAGCAGAAATAGATGTTTTTCTGGAACTCTTGCTTTTTCGATGATCCAGGGGATGTTGGCCATTTGATCTCTGGTTCCTCTGCTTTTTCTAAGACCAGCTTGAGCATCAGGAAGTTCATGGTTCACATACTACTGAAGCCTGGCTTGGAGAATTTTGAGCATTACTTTACTAGCATGTGAGACGAGTGCAATTGTGCAGTAGTTTGAGCATTCTTTGGCATTGCCTTTCTTTGGGATTGGAATGAAAACTGATCTTTTCCAGTCCTGTGGCCACTGCTGAGTTTTCCAAATGTGCTGGCATATTGAGTGCAGCACTTTCACAGCATCATCTTTCAGACTTGGAAATAGCTCAATAGGAATTCCATCACCTCCACCAGCTTTGTTCATAGTGATGCTTTCTAAGGCCCACTTGACTTCACATTCCAGGATGTCTGGCTCTAGATGAGTGATCACACCATCGTGATTATCTCAGTCATGAAGATCTTTTTTGTACAGTTCCTCTGTGTATTCTTGCCACCTCTTCTTAGTATCTTCTGCTCTGTTAGGTCCATACCATTTCTGTCCTTAGAGCGAGAAGAAGGCTGATAATCAGTCAAACCAGTTAAGCCAGAAAGTAGTGGGAAACATCTTCAGAGTGCTTAAGGAAAAAATGCTCAACCAAGAATCCTATATTCTGCAAAGCTATCCTTAAAAGATGAAGGCAAAATGAAGACATTCCCAAATAAAAACAGAGAATTTATCACTATCATCTTCTTTACAAGAAGTAGTAAAGAAAATTCTTCAAGCAAGTAAACCCAGACAGTAATTTGAACATTTGAATCCATGTTAAAAAAAAGAACACCGGTAAGTGCAATTATGAAATTATAAAAGGTAGTATAAATGTATATTATATATCACACTCTGCAACAACCAATGGGATGAAGAAATCACAAGAGAAATTAGAAAATACTTTAAGATGAATGAATATTAAAGCATAACCTATGTTGATGCAGTTAAAGCAGTGCTCAAAGGGAAACTTCTAGCTGTACATATCCATATTACAAAAAAGAAAGAATTCAAATCAATAACCTAACTTTCCACTTAAGACACTGGAAAAAGGAACAAATTAATTCTAACAAGCAAGAAAAAGGAAATAATAAAGATAACAGTGAAAATGAAGTAGAGAATAAACAATTTGAGAAAACCAGCAGTTAAATGTGTTTCTTTAAAAAGGTCAAAAAAATTTATAAACTTCTCACTAAATTCACCTAGTACAAAAGAGAAAAGCAAAATTACTAAAATCAGAAATGAAAGAGTGAACACAACCTTACAGAAATAAAATGGACTATAAAAGAATAAACAATTGTGTGCCAATAAATTAGAAAGTTTACATGAAATAGACAAATTCCTAGAAAAATACAAAGTGATAAAAAAAGGACAAAGTGAGTCATGAAGAAATAGACATTCTGAATAGACTTATAATAAATGAGGTTTAATTCGTAATATAAAAATTATCCACAAAGAAAAACCCAGGCCTACATGTTTCCTGGTGAATTATATCAAAACATTTAAAGAAAATTATTGCCAATTTTTAACAAACTCCTCCAGAAAGTAGAAGAGAAAAGAATACTTCCCAACTCATTGTACGAGGCCAGTATTACCCTTATATGAAAACCAGATGAAAGCATCATAGAATAAAACTTCAGACCAATATCTATTATGAATATGAATGCAAAAATCCTCCAAAAATACTACCAAACCAAATCCTTAAACATATAAAAAAGAATTATACACCACGACCAGCTGGGAATTTTTCCCCAAGAATGCAAGATTGGTTTAACATCTGTTTATCTATAATAACATTTATAATTGATTAATTATATAAATTAATATAATACACTATATCAATAGAGTTAAAAATTAAAAACCGTAAGATCACCTCAATAGATGTAGAAAAAGCATTTGACAACATCAAACACTGTTGCATTATTAAAAAAAATTCAACGAACAAGGAATAGAGAGAAACTTTTTCACTCTGATAGAAGGCATCTATGAATACCCACAGCTGATATCATTCTCAGTGTTGAAAGATTGGATGCTTTCCCTCTAAAATCAGGAACAAGACAAAAATTTTCATTCTTACCACTTCTATTCGAAATTTTACTGGAGGCTCTAGTCAGGGCAATTAAGCAAGAATGAATGATATTTTAAAAAGAATGATACAGAAGATGGGAAAGAAAGTAAAACTATTTGTATTTGTATGTCATATAATCTTTTACATAGAAAAGCCTAAGGAACCTCAAAAGAAAAAAAAACTGTTAGAACTGATAAATGAGTCCACAAATTTGTAGATATGTTCAATATGAAAAAATGTAATGTATTTCTATATACTTCAATGAACAATGCAAAAATGAATTAAGAAAGCAATTCCATAGCATCAGGAAGAAAAATACACTTAGAAATACATTTTAACAGAGTAAATGTGAAACTTGTAATCTGAAAACTACAAAACACTGTCAGAACAAATTAAACAAGATCTAAATGGAAAGATATCTTACGTTCATGGCTCAGAGCCCTAATTAATGGCAGTGCTCCCCCAACAGATCTAAGACTCCACCGAGTCCCTACCAGAATACCACTGGTTTCTTCTTGGAAATTGAGAAGCTGATCTTAAAATCTATTTGGAAAATCAAAAAAACCAGAATAGCCAAAATACTTTGAAAAAGAGAAATAAACCTGGATAATTCAGACTTCCTGATCTCAAAATTTACCAGAAAGCAGCATTAATCAAGACAATGTGATACTAATAATGAAAACAGACATATAGATAAATGGAATAAAATTGACAGTCCATATATCTATGTTCAGCTGCTTTTTGACAAGGATGCTAATGCCATTCAGTAGGGAAAGAATAAAATTAAGAAGTAAAGCAAAATTAAAAGAATAAACAGAAATACCAGTTTGCAGTTATATAGTTTGACATGCTGGTAAGATCAAAGAATGGAAATGTCTGGAAGGGAGTTGGATATACAGGGCTTGAATTTAGATCATTCAGGCTGGATATAATTTTGCATTTCATCAATCAGATAGTAATTGAGATCATCAGTACTTTTCAACATTATTACTAATTCTTTGTTCCAGAATTTTCTCATAGCCACTTTCCTCATCTAAGATGGTGCATAGCAGGTTCTTACTCTTCTCCCTTCTCTTCATTCCTGACCATTTACCCGCCTACCCTCTCTAGTTTAGATCACAAAGATCCCTTCCTCCATGAGAACCATGTGATTCCTGGCTAGAAGTGGCTTAACTTCAAAGGGGATTCCACGAGAAATTCCACTAGATTTCACTAGAAAGGTCTCCTTGAAGAAACTTCTTGAAACATGTACCATAAATACATGTGTGCATGCTAAGTTGCTTCAGTCATGTCCAACTCTTTGCAACCCTATGGACTGCAGCCCACCAGGCTCCTCTGTCTGTGAAATTCTCCAGGCAAGAATAGTGGAGTGGGTTGCCATGCCCTCCTCTAGGGGATCTTCCCAACCCAGGGATGGAACCCAAGTCTCTTATGTCTCCTGCATTGTTAGGTGGATTCTTTACCACTAGCACTACCTGGGAAGACAATATCTTACATACTAAACAGTAAATTCCTGTGTCTGCCATCCTTTCTCACATTTTATTTAAGCATTGTTTAGCAGACCGAACTCCCGATTCAGTAGTTCAAAGAAGACAGAATGCTGTTAAATTTTGCCATTGACACAAGTTAGAAATCATCACAATGGAAACACTAGAAATTTCTAACAAATCTAAGTTCTCGGCCAAAAGTTAAACAATTCGCAGGTACTTTACCAAAATACTCCCTAAATCCTTAGATTGCAAATGTGGGGAGTAAGATAATATATATGAAAAAGCATATCAGATATCTACAGCCTTACAATATTGCAGTTAAACAATATTGCTAGTAAAGTTTAACTGCCAGTAATGATTTGTTTAATTTCTGTACCCATTGATCAGTGTTAAATGATGAAAGAAATACTCTCAAAGGAAATCAACATAGTTACTGGTTAATCGTTTTTACCTGGTATTTGGGTTTCACAAACAAGACCTTAGTAGTGAGAAAATGTGTGCAATGCTTTTACCAGGTATCTAGTATACAGGTTGTGCTAGTGGTAAGAATCCACCTGCCAAAGCAGGTAGATGTAAAAGACGTGGGATCAATCCCTGGATTGGGAAGATTCCTTGGAGGAGGAAATGGCAACCCACTCCAGTATTCTTGCCTGGAGAATCCCATGGACAGAAGAGCCTGGCAGGCTACAGTCTATAGGGTCGCACAGAGGTGGACACAACTGAAGGAACTTAGCACACACACAGAATATAGTATATTTACAATAAATACTTTCTTAGTATTCAAATATTGATGGTTTATTATGTGTTAGAAATCAAACTATTTTCTTTTTTTCCTCTCATTTTCCCATCTGCCTCCTCAATCATCTTGAGAAGTAGGTATTGTTATCTTCATTTCACAGTTAAAAACATTGCATCTAAGAGATCAAGTGATTAAGTCAAGGCCACACAGTTAAAAGTAGTCCGTCCAAGGCTGTATTTTATGCCCTCTGAGTCCAGATCCAGAAGTCCTTTCCATCTACCATGTGTAGTAACTTTTCATTCTCTTCACCATATATTTATTTACTGTCAATTAAAATAACCATGCCCATAATTCTCATCCTGTTATATAATTTTATTTTCTTTAATCCTCAGTAAAATCCTCAGCATACTATTAACAGTAGACTTTCTAACCTCATTTTTGCTGAGGTCTCTGGACTACCTCCAATATTTTCTAGTCCTCCTTTCTTCTTTTTTTCTCAACTTTGCCTACTACTGCAAAATGTTATCCCAATGAAGTGTGTTTAAAAAATTAGGTAAACACTAAACTCTTTGATGACTCAGGATCCTAGACAAAATCACACATTTACCCAACTTCATACTAGCCAGCCAGTTAATGGCTCCTGGGACCAAGTGAAGTGAAAGTCACTCAGTCGTGTCCAACTCATTGTGACTCCATGGATTATACAGTTCATGAAATTCTCCAGGCCAGAATACTGGAGTGGGTAGCCGTTCCCTCTTCCAGGGGATCTTCCCAACCCAGGGATCAAACCCAGGTCTCCCACATTGCAGGCAGATTCTTTACTGGCTGAGCCACAAGGGAAGCCCTCTTGGGGCCAAAATAAACAGCAAATAACTTGGGCCAGCCCTTGATATCTACATGTGCCAGGCACATTTCTGTGTGCATATGTGCCTGTGTGTGTGTGTGTGTGTGTGTGTGTGTGTGTGTGAGATTTCTCTCATCCTCATGGCCACTATATTCCAGATAAAGAAACCAGGTCTCAGAACACATTCTCCTGATCACAGAGCCAGCACATAACAGAGTCAGAACTCAAACCCTGACTGTGCCATCGACTGTGCTCTCTGCTCTATAACAGAAACCCTCAAAGTGAAAGTGAAAGTCACTCAGTAGTGTCCAACTCTTTGCAAACCCACGGACTATACAGTCCTTGGAATTCTCCAGGCCAGAATACTGGAGTGGGTAGCCTATCCCTCCTCCAGGGGATCTTCCCAACCCAGGGATCAAACCCAGGTCTCCTGCATTGCAGGCAGATTCCTTACCAACTGAGCTACCAGGGAAGTGAAATCCCCAAATACCTGTCCAAAAACCAAAGGATAGATTATCACAAAGTTTTCATTAGTCCACAGAAAAGTAAAATAGCACAATAAAGACCTAGGAGGATGTGATCTGGGTCAGTATTATTGGCAAGAACCATCTTTTCTTCTGAGGTTATATTTTTTCTGCCTTTTTTAGTATTGAAGTTTCTTTTTTAATGAAATGATGATGAAAATAGGTGATAATTATTATTTTGATGGTTAATGGTAATGTTCTTATTTGGTAAAATGAGAAGTAGTTTAACCCTATGTTAACTGCATAAGGCCATCTACACAGTGTCTATATAAGAGGCCCAAATGAAATATATATGTTATCAGCTAATCTTAAAATGTGGGCTTCCCTAATCGCTCTGGCCCTGGATGATAAAGAATCCACCTGCATTTCAGGGTTCAGGCTTTGAGTCAGGAAGCTCCCCTGGAGAAAGAAATGGTTACCGACTCCAACATCCAAGGACCACGTGGTTTATGTGTCAGACTGATTCTTTAACATAGATTTTATTGATACTCTAAAAAGATACTCTTTGAAAAGCAGTTATAGAGTAAGGGGCAAGAGGGCAGAGACGCAGTTGGCAGAAAGGGAGAGGGACTAAGTGGTAGAAGGGATGAAAAAAAGAAAAATGATTTCACAGGTCTGCCAAAATTTTTGCCTATGTTTTTATAAATGTAATTGAAAATTAAAATTCTCAGCTGGATATCGCTTGTCCAAAATTTCTGCTGAAATTGTATTTACATATAATATTATTAACTCCATTATCCTCTCAACAGATAGATATATAAGATTTTAGATGTCACCACTGCCCTTAGCAAACTAAGCACACACAGTTAAAAAAAAAGAAAGATCACTGTTTCAAATCTGTTGGATTTTTCTTTTTTTGTTGCTGTTGGATTAATAGTCATCATTTTCTTGAAAACCTATTCCATATTATTTAAATGGTTTTTCTATTCTCAAGAAAAGATCTTCACTCTCTCCTTTGATACTTTCCAGATTTCTTAGTATGAGCAGATCTCAATTTGTAATAGGCTTCCCTACAGACATTCTTTGGCCAGTCACTTGTTTGGAACTGAAAACACATTGTGCTGTAAAATGATGTAAATGCTGATGAAGTTCTTAAAATCACTCATAAATGTTTAATGCACACAAAGGTAAGGCATAGCTCTAATTATAATAGCTCAGCCCCTGATCCTTTATTCAGGACAGACGAAAAAGGAAGTAGATATGAAAGGCATTTCACTATTTACCCTTGAGCTTAGGGGTTGACATTAAACAAAGAATTCAAAATGTCACATTCCCTGGTATCCCCCACCTCATCTCTCTGTATGTCTACAGACATGCCAACACCTTTCGGTCCCTTTGTTCTTCCTGTTTCATCCCTCGCCCAAAATATTTTAAGCATGAGAATTACCCTCCTCATACACTCCAGTAATAGCATCCATTTCCTCAATTCAACTGTTTCAGGGAAGTGAGAGAAGAGAACCTAGTAAGCACTGGTTAATGTGTAAACAACTGCACTCCCACTTTGAACCAGGGACTCTAGATTTCAAACACTGGAACAAAGCAAACAAGAGAAATCCAAGCCCTGGCGAGGCAATATGCCCAGCTGTCCTTTCCCCGACTCGTTCCCTCACTACAGTCCTGACACCTTGCAGCACACCTCCTGATAGCATAGACACTCCTTACTGGCACTTCTGATGACAAAACATGGCAATGGTTTCCATGTTTATTTGTGTAACTCACATAGCTAGGGTTTCCCCTCGGCCTGCTGGAAGGTTCTAATGACACTCTTGGAAAGGGAATTTGGACTTACAGGAGTTAACTTCCACTTTTCTCCTCAACACCCAGCAAAGCATCTCAACCACAAGTCAGTTTCAACCTGAATATTCCTTCCCCGGGTTTGATCTACTCAGTATCATGAGCGCTCTGTCCCCTGCCTGGGTAGTCATAGCCGTGTGAGAGGCACATTTCAGGAGAAGCGGCTGTGATTGCTGCTGCAGGAAACTCCCAGTGGCCCAGGCACCAGGAGAAACTGTTTGACCTTCTGGTGGGAAATGAGTAGGGTGTCTACCTAGAGAATGTCCCCACTGGGAGCTCCATGCTGATGAAGAAGGGACTTTCTCACACTTCAGATGAAGTCTTCTTGAAGGGAAGAGAGCCTGCTCTGCCTACATGCTGAGCTCATCCAAGTCATACTGGTTCATTTGAGTCACAATCTCTTTACAAGGGATAATTTAGAGAGTTACTAAAGAGATGTATTAATCAGTCTTCAGAGTTATCATTTGCATGGTAGTTGTGAGTTCAGAAAAACAAACCTAATCTACTTTTTGATTAGTTGTATAATCTTTCTAGGAAACAATTAGAATGTTTTAAAAGCAGCATATCTGTTATTCCAGACTTTCTCACTTCTTGTCTTTATCTATTGATCATTCACACATTTGTTTCTTTGTTTATTCACTCATCGTGCATCATTTGTTCAATCCCTTCTCCACGTAGCACAAAGCTCCTTACTGGCACTTCTGAGGACAAACCATGGCAATGGTTAATGAAAGCCTTCACTCAGGGCTTTCAACTGTTTGGTGAGCCAGGAAATTCATACATGGAGGGTAAGAGAGAGAGAAATTACAATAGTAAAAAAAAAAAAAAAGCACTGAAAATAAGTATAGATTTTCCATTGAAAAGCAGTAATTTTTAATTATAAAAATATGATCTTATAATTCTAAACAATATAACTAAGTCTAAACAACATATCTGGCAATTTGCTAAAGAAAATGTTTAGAGCAAATGACTCCCAAACTAGTGGCCACAGAATCTCTGCAACCTGGGAAAGTAATGGCAGAATGTGTGTGTGTGTGAGAGAGAGAGACACAGCAGAGAAACAGAGAGACAGAGGAGATCCAAAGTAAATCATAAGTCAACCCTGGCTAAATACACCCGAGTAGCACGATGTCCTCTACAATCAATGAATACCTCATATTTATATTATTTACAAAATAATATTTCTTACAGTTACGATGAACGAAAAAGGAAAATGGAAAAAGACTATCCAAAGAGTACTGAAGAAGAATTTTCAGGAGTCAATGGCCAAATAGATGCAGCTGTAGAATTAAATGGTGAGTGTTTCCATGAAACACTTTCTTTGTAGAAATTGTAACAATTTCTGGGCTTTGCTTTAACATAACTGAAAATGGATTTCCGAATGGGAGTCCTTGATTCTTATTTTTTGGGGCCCTGAGTCCCTTATAAATTTAGTTAACCAGATTAACCACCAGAAAAAGTATAAAAAGTCTGCCATTACGGGTCTCTCTTTACAAATGGAAAGTTTTAAAAGTATAGCTTCAGTCCATTAGCCAGTTACATCATAAAGGCCATCTAGTCAAAACTGCCTTTTTCATCTTTAAAATGTACATATTCTCAACCTTCCCATTGAAAATAAATGCCTTTCCCCATTCTATCACCCAGCTTCTGAAATTTGACACATAGCTGTGAAAGTTGAATTGAACTGGGTTGAATAAGTTTAATTGAATCTTTGAATCAGTCAGTCAACACGTTCTTCTTGATTGTTTAGCACAGAGCTGGACCCTGTTGAGAAATGCAAAGGCAACTTCAGTTAAGGTCTCTGCCTTCATGGAATGGTTAGTCTCTTTGGGAAATGCCCCTCCATCCAACACAGATGAAATTACTAGAAATCAAGTATAATTTAGTACTGAATTGTTGTGGTAGTCTTCCCAATAATTGCAAGAAGTGATCTGAGAAAGAAAAGATCAAAACAGGCATCAGTTGGTGTAGATTTCGTGATGGGACTTCCTCCGGGTTTTAAAGAACGGCTAGATTTTTGACTCGGGAAGGAAAAAGTGGGGCACGGATTTCCCGAAAGGGAGCAGCCTGAAGAGAGGCACAGAGCGGCCCTGGCGTGGCAGAGAGAATGATGAGAGATGACTGGCAAGTTAGGGGTGTCGGATTCCAGGGCTGAGAGAGAGCTGTGCTGAGGGTTAGCCAACTGCCCCCGGCACATTTCCTGTTTCTCTTCGGTGCCCCCTCGAGAAAGTTACAACTGCACAGCCATCCCATTTATAAATTTTCAAGTCCTTTTCAGTAACCATAATTTCATCTTTGTCTCTTTTAGGCTACATTTACTTCTTTTCGGGACCCAAAGCATACAAATATGATACAGAGAAGGAAGACGTGGTTAGTGTGCTGAAATCTAATTCCTGGATTGGTTGCTAAATAGCAAAGTCTAGTCTTTCCTAAAACATGAAGATGACTGAGAGCTGGATCTGAGGACTGGATCTTAAGGACTAAATCGGAACTCAGGTTACATATTCTTCCCATGGCCTTCAATTCTAAGGGTAATTTCGAATTCATTGAAAATAATTATGCTTCTAAAGAGTTTCTCAGTTTTGGATTCAGAATTTTAAACCAAATGGGAAATTATTATACAGTCAGCTTCACACAGAATCAGAATCAACATAGTGCAACTCTTCAGTTAGATACGCATCAATTTTTTTCCTCACTAATACACTGAGGCAAATTGATCAGTTTGGTTTTTATTTCCAGGAAGAAGCCTACTTGTGGATTTTCTGACATGTATTATAATTCTTTTAATAGGAAATAGCATTACCACACAAATTATATTAATTCTATACAAGCCTTTTTGGTCTTAACATTTGCTGTGATGGATATAAATGTATCTGTCTTTAACCACATCACAGACTGCATACTGTATAAGTTTTGTTTCTCATTGTTTGTGTGTTTGTGTGTTTGTTTGTTTGACTCTATGTGTGCTCACTGGTCTTTGAAGTAGGTTATAATGGGCAAATCTACTCAAATGGATTCTCATACTAGGTAAGAGATGGGCATTTTGCAACAACAAGAAAATTTTTAACAAAAGCCAATAAAAATGTTGTATAAGATCAATCCAGTATTTCTCTTTAGTTAATGGTTACCAGCTTCTATCACACTTTGATAACAAATTCTGTGTACTTTATAGAAAACTCAAACCTTGAGATAGTATCATGAATATTCAGACTCAGAAGAAATAATAGTAATTCACTCTTTTTCCTCCTTCCTGAAAATAAAATTGTCCTCAATGAAACTGTCATTAACCTTTCTAAGAAGGCCTCTTCTGACTAGCTTTTCATTTGGGGAAGTTTGTCTTCTGCTGTAGTTTTTCTTATTTCAAGCTAATTTTTTTTTTCTACCTAGTCATTAGTACAGATAAAATACAGCCGTCATTCTTATTTTTTTATCTTATATTTTAGTAGTTCTACTTTAAAACATTGATAAATTAAATTGAGGATGATTCAAAGAAATGGAAAGATATCCCATATTCTTAGATTGGAAGTATTAATATTATTAAAATGGCCTTACTACCCAACACAAACTATAGACTTAATGCAATCCCTATCAAATTACCCATGACATTTTTCACAAAACTAGAACAAATAATCTTAAAATTTATACAGAACCACGAAAGACCCAGAATTGCCAAAGCAATCCTGAGGGAAAAGAATAAAGCTAGAGGCATAACACTCCCAGACTTCAGAAAATAATACAAAGCCAAAGTAATCAAAACAGCAGGGTACTGGCACAAAGACAGAGGTATGGATCAATGGAACAGAGTAGAAAGTCTAGAAATAAACCCACACACCTACAGTCAATTAATCTCTGTGGAGATAAGAACATACAATGGAGAAAAGAAAGTCTCTTCAGCAAATAGTGTTGGGAAAGCTGGACAACCACATATAAATCAATGATGTTAGAACACTTCCTCACACCTTACGGGATTCTGTAACAGCTCAGTTGGTAAAGAATCTGCCTGCAGTGTGGGAGACCCCAGTTGGATTCCTGGGTTGGGAAGATCCCCTGGAGAAGGGATAGGCTACCTACTCCAGTATTCTTGGGCTTCCCTTGTGGCTCAGCTGGTAAAGAATCCACCTGCAATGTGGGAGACCTGGGTTCAATCCCTGGGTTAGGAAGATCCCCTGGAGAAGGGAAAGGATACCCACTCCAGTATTTTGGCCTGGAGAATTCCAAGGAGGTCGCAAAGAGTTGGACATGACTGAGCGAATTTCTCTTTCACACCCTACACAAAAGTAAACTCAAAATGGCTTAAAGACTTAATTAAATATAAGATATGACACCATAAAACTTCTAGAAGAGAAAACATAGGCAAAATATTCTCTTACGTAAATCATAGCAACATTTTCTTAGTTCAGTCTCTCAAAGAAATAGAAATAAAAGCAAAAATAAACAAATGGGACCTAATCAAACTGTAAGCTTTTGCACAGCAAAGGAAGCCATAACAACAAAAGGACAGCTGGCAGACTGGGAGAAAATACACAGACAATGAGACCCGAGGAGGGCTTAATTTGCAAAATACACAAACAGCTCATACGACTCAAGAACAAAGAAACAGAACCAAATCAAAAAATGAACAGAAGGCTTAAATAGACATGTCTCCAAAGAAGACATACAGATTGCCAATAAAATTGCTCAACTTCGCTAATTAATAGAGAAATGCTAATCAAAACTGCAATAAGCTATCACCTCACACAGGTCAGAATGACCATCATTAAAAGGCTATAAACAATATATGCTGAAGAAAGTGTGGAGGAAAGAGAACATTCTTACATTGTTGGTGGGAGTGTAAGTTGGTGCAGCCACTAGGAAAAACCACATAGAGGTTCCTCAAAAAACTGAAAATAGAGTTGCCATATGATCTAACAATCCCACTCCTGGGCATATATCTGGAGAAAACTCTAATTTAAAAAGACATATGCAATCCAACGTTTATAGTAGCACTATTCACAATAGCCAACACATGGAAGCAGCAGACGAATGGATAAAGAAGATGTAAACAAACAATGGAATACCACTCGGCTATAAACGAATGAAGTAACGTCATTTGCAGCAGCGTGGATGGACCTAGAGATTATCACACTAAGTGAAATAAGTCAGAAGGAGAAAGACAAATACCACACGATATCACTTATATGTGAAATCTAAAGTATGACACAAATGAATTTATTTACAAAACAGAAACAGACTCACAGCCATAGAAAACAAGCTTATGGTTACCAACAGCGAAAGGCAGGGGAAGGATAAATTAGGAGTTTGGGATTAGCAGCTACAAACAAATATTTATAAAATAGATAAACAGCAAGGCCCTACTATATAGTATAGGGAATTATATTCAATATCCTGTAATAATCCATAATGAAAACAGATATGAAAAATAATATGTAATACTTATATGTATAAAACTGAACCACTTTGCTATACATCACAATTTAATACAACATTGTAAATCAACCATACTTCATTTTTTTTTAATGTGACTCAGGGAACTCAAACAGGGGCTCTGTGGCAGGCTGAAGGGTGGGATGGGGAGGGAGGTGGGAGGGAGGTTCGGGAGGGAGGGGACATGGGTGTACCTATGCTGATTCTTGTTGGTGTATGACAGAGAACCACAAAATTCTGTGAAGCAATTATCCTTCAATTAAAAAAAAGTTTTTAAAAAGTAGTTCTAAAGTTAGATGATAAAATATAGTTAGCATATTTCATAGACTGCCAGGAACAGCTACAGTATTCAATAGATACTAGTTATAATTTTACTATTATTTATTAAATTTGTTTCATATGCTCACTAAAAAGACTTAATAGTAAGAAGGGATGGGACAGTTACTCAAGGGTACTCTAAGCTTTCCATTTGGTTTCCATTACTGAAAGTGGCTATTTACAGCCAACTAGACTGTTGATGACAAAATCTGGTATCCCTGATTTCCAATGTCAACTGACTCTACACAGTAAAAAAGTCACTTTTGCAAAAACGGTCAGCTGAGGAAAACTTAATATCAATACGCAAGAAGGGGAAACAGTCTGGCATCTCCTCAAAACACAGAACATAGAGATACCACATAACCCAGCAATTGCACTCCTAGGTGGTGGTGGTGGTGGTGGTGTTTGGCTGCTAAGTTGTGTCTGACTCTTTTGCAACCCCATGGACTGAAGACTGCCAGGCTCCAAGTAGGTATATACCTATGAGAAGTGAAAATATATGTTCATACAAAAACATGCACACAAAGATTCACAGCAGCATTATTCATAATAGCCAAAACGTGGAAACACAGGCATCACATGATGAATGGACTTTTGAAATCTGGAAAATTCACATATTGGATTATTATTTGACAATTAAAAAAAAACACTAATACATATTACAATATGAATAAAATTTGAAAACCTTATGCTAAGTGAAAAAAGTCACACACATAAGGCATTGATATACACATAAGGCATTGAGATGCACAAAAGGCAGAGAACATTGCATGATTCTATATGTATGAGATGTTCAGAGATGCAGGAAACTAATCTCTGCTTGTCAGAAGCTGGAGAAAGGGGGTGTGGATGTGACTGCTATCGTGTATGAGCCGCTACAGGTGATGGTTGCACAAATCTGTGAATATACTGAAAGCCATTAAATTGTACACCTTAAGTGAATGGATTGTAAGGTATGTGAATTATATCTCAATAAACCTGTTATATTTTTTTAAATAATAAGCAAGGAGATCAAGGTAGTGTGAAGATGTGTGCAGGCCGTGCCGGCTGACCGTCTGTGGCCGGGAACTCACAGCAGCGAAGCTTTGGCCTGAAGGCGTGTGGTGCTGAGCATGGCACACAAGGTGTCCACCTTGCGGCCACTGCTAGCCCTGCGTGTGTCCAGTGTAGACACTTCACCAAACAAATGAATGTTACGGGGTGCAAAATGAGTGTGCTCTGAGGCCTGCCTGACTGAATTCAAACCCCAGATCTGTCATCTTTAGCCTTGTGATATTGGTCAAGTTCCCTAATTTCTTAGTTTCCTCCTTTGTAAAATTACAGTAAGAATAATTCTTACCTCACTGGGATATTTAGAGGCTTAAATATCTGAGTCAAAATATGTGGAACTCTAGATAGCCCATATAAGGACTCTAAAACTGTTGCTTTTGAAACAATTAGAATTAATTTTGTTTTGAGATATTTTAGAGACTTTGTAATTATCCCTTGTGATAACTGAGCAATAGTACCACAAAGATTGATAACAAGTGACCTGAAATTTTTCTTTCCCAAATTCCAAATTGAATTAATCTTCAAATAATATACTGACTGTGGTTAACCCCCATCCACCAAAAGGAATTCTTACAAATCCTTATCCCTTTTTGAGTAAGGTAAATAGTTGTATTTTGTAAAGATATAGTCTCTCTAAAGCACAGGAAAAAGTGATTTTGTTTGTGTCAGAACTCAATCAGAATATTTACATCCTCATCTGAAAGAGGAATTTTGTGCAGAAGTAGTTTATAACATATATTGCTCACTTGTTTTCAAGATCAGTCTGTTCAGTCACTCGGTTGTGTCTAACTCTTTGCAACCCCACGAACCGCAGCATGCCAGGCTTCCTTGTCCATCACCAACTCCCAGAGCTTGTTCAAACTCATGTCCATTGAGTCAGTGATGCCATCCAACCATCTCATCCTCTGTCATCCCCTTCTCCTCCTCCCTTCAGTCTTTCCCAGCATCAGGGTCTTTTCCGATGAGTCAGCTCTTCCCATCAAGTGGCCAAAGTATTGGAGTTTCAGCTTCAGCATCAGCCCTTCTAATGAATATTCAGGACTGATTTCCTTTAGGATGGACTGGTTGGATCTCCTTGCAGTCCAAGGGAGTCTCAAGAGTCTTCTCCAACACCACAGTTCAAAAGCATCAATTCATCGGTGCTCAGCTTTCTTTATAGTCAAACTTTCACATCCACACATGACTAGTGGAAAAACCACAGCTTATACTAGATGATTCTTTGTTTCCAAAGTAATGTCTCTGCTTTTTTAATAGGCTGTCTAAATTTGTCATAGCTTTTCTTCCAAGGAGCAAGCATCTTTTAATTTCATGGCTGCAGTCACCACGTGCAGTGATTTTGGAGCCCAGAAAAATAAAGTCTGTCACTGTTTCCATTGCTTCCCCGTCTATTTGCCATGAAGTGATGGGACCAGATGCCATGATCTTGGTATTTTGAATGTTGAGTTGTAAGCCAACCTTTTCACTCTCCTCTTTCACTTTCATCAAGGGGCTCTTTAGTTCTTCTTCGCTTTCTGCCATAACAGTGGTGGCCATGGGCATACCTGCAGTTACTGATATTTCTTCTGGCAATCTTGATTCCAGCTTGTGCTTCATCCAGCTCAGAGTTTCTCATGGTGTCCCCTGCATATAAGTTAAATGAGCAGGGTGACAAAACACAGCCTTGATGTACCCCTTTCCCTATTTGGAACCAGTCTGTTTTTCCATGTCTGGTTCTAACTGTTGCTTCTTGACCTGCATCAGATTTCTCAGGAAGCAGGTAAGGAGGTCTGGTATCTCTATCTCTTTCAGAATTTTCCACAGTCTGTTGTGATCCATAAAGTCAAAGTCTTTAGTGCAGTCAATGAAGTAGAAGTAGATGTTTTTCTGGCATACAGTGTTTTCAGGATAACAGTGAAAAAAATATTTGGGTAAATAACAGGTTTGACCAAAGTGTGAATCAACTGCTTCTTTTGAAATCAAGAGGAAGCAGAACAGAGTTCGATTTCTGATGACCTCTGTGTATTGTCCTATTAACCTCTTTATAATGATTTCTGGGTGGCCTTGGAAAGCACCAGAAAGGCTGCTAAAGGACAAATGGATCACCTGGGTGGGGAACTTCCCTAACAGATCAGCATTAAATTTTCTGTGGCTGGAACCAAGCTCTCTTCCGGTTAGCCTGGTGTGAAATGGTGGACTCAACTTTGCCATGTCCTCTGTTCTTTTTCAAATGTTTATTCAGAAATGTCTTGGACTTCTATTTCACATGGTAGATGACAGATGAACTACAGCTTTTAATCTGGAATTGTGTGTGATATGTTTAAAATGTGTCACAGGGCTTTTAAGAGCTTTCATTTATATGTCATCCACATTTCCTCTTCATTCCTGCTTTTACTCATTCCTTCTATTGAAGGGTTTATGTGAATATTTGTAGCTCAAATTTCCCAGTGAGTGAAAATGCCTAATGCTTGTCAACGGGTTGGAGTTTTAGATTCTCATTACAGTCAAAGCTATGGTTTTTCCAGTAGTCACGTGCAGATGTGAGAGGTGGTCCATAAAGAAAGCTGAGCACCAAAGAACTGACGCTTTTGAATTGTGGTGCTGGAGAAGACTCTTGAAAGGAGATCAAACCAGTCAGTCCTGAAAAAATCAACCCAGAATATTCATTGGAAGGACTGATGCTGAAACGGAAGCTAAAATACTTTGGCCACCTGATGTGAAGAGCTGACTCACTGGAAAAGATTCTGAGGCTGGGAAATATTGAAGGCATAAGGAGAATGAGGTGGTAGAGGATGAGGTTGGTTAGATAGCATCACCACCTCAATGGACTTGAGTTTGAGCTAGCTCTGGAAGATGGTAAACAGAGGAGCCTGACATGCTGCAGTCCATGGGGTCACAGAGTCAGACACAATTTAGTGACTGAATAGCAACAACAAAATGGATCATAGAAAGGTCTGGGCCAAAAGGTTCTCTGTGTCTCTGTCCTACAGGCCTGACTAGGCCTAAACAGTATCTTCTGATTATCTTCCATCTGGTGAACTTGTCTTTGGTCTCATTCTCATCCCCAAGTGGCTTGTCAAGATAGTGAGGCTAAAGGGCATCCTCTTATGCTAAAAACTGCATAATCTCTGCCTTGCTGTCATAGCTTAGAATCTTGGAATTGAAATAAAGCAGAATTGGAAGCATGCTGGTAAGTAAGGTAGAGTAGGAAATTAGTCAGTGACTTTGGGATGCTTCTAAAGGACCTATCCTCATTTTTAACCTCTTATCCATTAATCTTAATCCAATATACTTTCCTTCATTCAAGATGTCCTTTTAAATGGTTGGGGATAAAATTAAATCTTTGTTACACAATGCAGCATATTGTTTCTACAAGTAGAGGGAGAGATCAGAAAAGGATAAAAGGATGAGAAAACAGTTGCAAAAGACCAATTAAGAAAGGTAACATTTAAATCCATTTTAGATCATCTACAGTGATGGGAGAAAATCAAGTCTATGTAAATAGCTAGTAATTTGTTTATTCTTGGAAAATTCTAGGCCTGTAATACAAAGTAAATAATGTGAACTCTCGAGGCTGGGTGTTCACAGCTGCCTCAGTAGGGGATGGGACATCAAAAGTCCTCTTAAAGCACATTACACATGAATCACTTGCAACTCAATCCCCTTTGAGTGCAGCATGTTGTTCCATTAAACTTTAGGCATATTTCCATATATGAATTGACAATTTCTGGAAGTTAATACTTTTTCAACAGTTTATTTTGAAAGACTTTCAGTTCAGTTCAGTTCACTCATTCAGTCATGTCCGACTCTTTGTGACCCCATGAACCGCAGCACGCCAGGCCTCCCTGTCTATCACCAACTCGTGGAGTTTACCCAAACTCATGTCCATTGAGTCAGTGATGCCATCCAACCATCTCATCCTCTGTCGTCCCCTTCTCCTCCTGCCCTCAATCTTTCCCAGCATCACAGTCTTTTCAAATGAGTCAGCTCTTCACATCAGGTGGCCAAAGTATTGGAGTTTCAGTTTCAGCATCAGTCTTTCCAATGAATATTCAGGACTGATCTCCTTTAGGGTGGTGTGGTTGGATCTCCTCGCAGTCCAAGGGACTCTCAAGAGTCTTCTCCAACATTACAGTTCAAAAGCATCAATTTTTCAGTGCTCAGCTTTCTTTATAGTCCAACTCTCACATCCATACATGACTACTGGAAAAATCATAGCCTTGACTAGACGGATCTTTGTTGGCAAAGTAATGTGTCTGCTTTTTAATACGCTGTCTAGCTTGGTCATAACTTTCCTTCCAAGGAGCAAGTCTCTTTTAACTTCATGGCTGCAGTCACCATCTGCAGTGATTTGGGAGCCAAAAAAATAAAGTCAGCCACTGTTTCCCCATCTATTTGCCATGAAGTGATGGGACCAGATGCCATGATCTTCGTTTTCTGAATGTTGAGTTTTAAGCCAACTTTTTCACTCTCCTCTTTCACTTTCATCAAGAGGCTCTTTAGTTCTTCTTCACTTTACCCCTTCCCTAAAATACCTCATCTCCACAAATAATTCAGTCTTTTTTGAAGGCTCTAGCTATCCCATCATCACCCTCAGGATTCATTCTTAATTCATTAAAAAAATAAGTGTTTTTTGTGAACACCAGTCTAGGCTCAGCTGCTTTCAAGTGTGAACTTCTGCCCTCTAGGAGCTTACATTCTAATGGGAGAGACAGTCAATATTCAGATGGCTAAATAAATCTCAATACAATGAAAGACATTGAAAATAATTTGGAAAATATGTAAAGTGGGAGAGAGTAAAAGGGGTGTTGGAGCACCATTTTATAAAAGCAAGTGTGGGGAAAGGATACACTGAGTCAGGAATGTTCATGCAAGAATGTGAGTGAGGGAAGGAAGGAGACACGGGTGTCTCTAGGTTTCAGGTAGAGGAAGCAGCAAGGTGAGGCCCTGAGCTAGGAAAGGGTCGGGCGTGTTTGAGGCACAGCAGGAAGGCCAGGGCGGCTGCAGGCAGTGGGAGAAGAGAGGTAGAAAAGGCGAGGTCAGAGAGGAAGCCAGCCACACTCTGCAGAGCCTGTGGGCCACCTAAGGAGATGGGCTGCACACTGACGAGAAGGGTGTGAGCAGGCACACGACGATCTCAGGTTTCTAAGGGTCAGTCTGGCTGCCGGCTGGCAGTAGGCCTGTAGAAGCATACGAGTGGATGAGGGACGCCATGAGCATATGGTGGGACATACAAATGTGGGAGCATGTGACGGACACCAGACAGTGGCCTTTCCCAGGGGGAGATGACGATGGTGCTGCCCAAGGAGAGAGCCGTGAAGACACTAAGGATGGTCAGATGGGAGGAAGGTTTCTAGGAAGAGCCAATAAGATGCTCAGGAAATGCATACCATAAACACAGTGTGACACCACTTCATACCCACTAAGATGGCTCTAATCCAAACAATAACAAGTACCGATGAGGATGTATAGAAAATGGAACCCTCAGTGCAGGTATGTTGTAAAGTGGTGCCTGCAGCCACCAGGAGCTTGGAGGAATAGGGACTAGAATGAATGCTAATGAGAATGGGGTTCTTTTTGAGATGAAAGTGTTCTGAAATCAGGTGGTTACGACCAATGCACAACTTTGTGAATATACCCAAAACCACTTAACTGTATACTTTTAAAGAGTGCACTTCATGGTCTGTGAATTCATATTGCAACAAAGCTCTTACTTTAAAAAAAATAATAAAAGCCAATAGGATTTGCCCCCACAGTGCATGTGGCTTTAAGAAAAAGAAGGCGGTCAGGAATGACTCTAAGATTTGGGGGCTAAGCAAATGGGAGAACGGTGGTAAAATGAGGGAGATTCGAGGAAGAACAGGCTTATGAAGCCTGGAAATCAGGAGTGCAATTTTGACTTTGCTGGGTTTGACTTATCTATCAATACAACCAAGGGAATGTATTCCAAGGGAAGATGTCTGATTAGGTAGTAGATATAAAAACTCGAGTTCAAGAAAGAACTTGGAGCCAGATATCTGGAAATCACAGATAACCCTTACCTTGCAGTTTACAACCTGCTGAGGCCCTTTCCCCCACAGACTACCATGAAACCTGGGTAAAATGAATTATAAAAGAATAAAGAGGCAGATAAAAATGATTCAAAGTTTTTTAATCAGGATCTAGTGCTCAGTCTACTAATCCATTCTTCTTACCCTCTTCAAGAACATGGTTTAATTTTTAACAAGAGTTTTTTATGTTTTGAGGCTTTTTCTCCTTGATAGTTACATTTCTTGGAACAAAAATGAAAGCCTAAATCATAAAAAAAACATACACAATCTTATGGATTGCTCTTTTAGAAGAAAGTTGTTGGTATCCTGGGAATTTATTTAAAAGGAATTTATTTAAAACTCTTAAAAAGTTTTAAGAGTTTTTAAAAATCCGTTTTGTTCTTATAGTGGAAGAACTTATATTTGTAATGTTACCAAGCCTTACAGAGACAGGGACTAGCCAGGTCTCGACCCCATTTTTCTGCCTTTGCCTGAAAACCAAAGTCCCCATGTCTTTACCTCAGTATCCAAGTCAACATTTAAGACAACCATTAGGCCTGGAAACTCAGCCCAGCCATCGGTGGAGCTCTCCAGTGGGCCAGGATTCCAAGGGCTAAGATGAATCCCAGAGATGCTCACCCTCACCCCTGCCTCACTGTTTGTTCCCAGCACACAAATTCCTAACCTGCTTTCAACCCCAGATCACTTGGCTGGTGTCTCAGAATTATATTCAGCACCAGAGTTTTTAAAGCATCATTTCACACCTAATCTTCTTGGAGACTCACGATAACCCTGAGAGATATTATTACTTCCACAGCCACACAGATAAGGCTAGAAATGTATGTGAATGTGTACAAAGAGTAAAATGGATGCTAACTAAATTGCCAAGGGAGGAAGACAAGCCAAACATGCTATAGAAACCCAAATTGGGGGAAAAAAAAAAATTGGCAAGAGGGAAGGGAAAAGAGACAGAATTCCATTTTTTTTTTTTTTAATGTGGCAAGAGAGAAGGAAAAAGAAAGGGAATCTTGGATTTTTCTTCTTACAAAGGAACTTGATGTCTGATTCTGAAGTCTGATTCAGTAATACCTTCCTTTCTTTGGGATTGGAATGAAAATTGACTTTTCCAGTCCTGTGGCCACTGCTGAGTTTCCAAATTTGCTGGCATATTGAGTGCAGCACTTTCACAGCATCATCTTTCAGGATTTGAACTAGCTCAACGGGAATTCCATCACTTCCACTAGCTTTGTTTGTAGTGATGCTTTCTAAGGCCCGCTTGACTTCACATTCCAAGATGTCTGGCTCTAGGTGAGTGATCACACCATCATGATTATCTGGGTCGTGAAGATCTTTTCTGTACAGTTCTTCTGTGTAATCTTGCCACCTCTTCTTAATATCTTCTGCTTCTGTTAGGTCTAGACCATTTCTGTCCTTTATCAAGCCCTTCTTTGCATGAAATGTTCCCTTGGTATCTCTAATTTTCTTGAAGAGATCTCTAGTCTTTCCCATTCTGTTGTTTTCCTCTATTTTTTTTTTGCATTGATCACTGAGAAAGGCTTCCTTATCTCTCCTTACTATTTTTTGGACCTCTGCATTCAGATGCTTATATCTTTTCTTTTCTTCTTTGCTTTTCACTTATCTTCTTTTCACAGCTATTTGTAAGGCCTCCTCAGACAGCCATTTAGCTTTTTTGCATTTCTTTTCCATGGGGATGGTCTTGACCCCTGTCTCCTGTACAGTGTCATGAACCTCCATCCATAGTTCATCAGGCACTCTGTCTATCAGGTCTAGTCCCTTAGTAAAGTAATCCTCAAAATTCTCCAAGCCAGGCTTCAGCAATACGTGAACCGTGAACTTTCAGATGTTCAAACTGGTTTTAGAAAAGGCAGAGGAACCAGAGATCAAATTGCCAGCATCTGCTGGATCATGGAAAAGGCAAGAGAATTCCAGAAAAACATCTATTTCTGCTTTATTGACAATGCCAAAGCCTTTGACTATGTGGATCACAATAAACTGTGGAAAATTCTGAAAGAGATGGGAATACCAGACCACCTGACCTGCCTCTTGAGAAACCTATATGCAGGTCAGGAAGCAACAGTTAGAACTGGACATGGAACAACAGACTGGTTCCAAATAGGAAAAGGAGGACGTCAAGGCTGTATATTGTCACCCTGCTTATTTAACTTATATGCAGAGTACATCATGAGAAATGCCAGGCTGGAAGAAGTACAAGCTGGAATCAAGATTGCTGGGAGAGATATCAATAACCTCAGATACGCAGATGACACCACTCTTATGGCAGAAAGTCAAGAGGAACTAAAAAGCCTCTTGATGAAAGTGAAAGAGGAGTTCAGAAAACGAAGATCATGGCATCTGGTCCCATCATGTCATGGGAAATAGATGGGGAAACTGTGGAAACAGTGTCAGACTTTATTTTGGGGGGCTCCAAAATCACTGCAGATGGTGACTGCAGCCATGAAATTAAAAGACGCTTACTCCTTGGCAGGAAAGTTATGACCAACCTAGATAGCATATTCAAAAGCAGAGACATTACATTGCCTACAAAGGTCCGTCTAGTCAAGGCTATGGTTTTTCCAGTGGTCATGTATGGATGTGAAAGTTGGACTTTCAGTGAAGAAAGCTGAACACTGAAGAATTGGTGCTTTTTAACTGTGGTGTTGAAGAAGACTCTTGAGAGTCCCTTGGACTGCAAGGAGATCCAACCAGTCCATTCTAAAGGAGATCAGCCCTGGGTGTTCATTGGAAGGAATGATGCTAAAGCTGAATCTCCAATACTTTGGCCACCTCATGTGCAGAGTTGGATCATTGGAAAAGACTCTGATGCTGGGAGGGATTGGGGGCAGGAGGAGAAGGGCACAACAGAGGATGAGATGGCTGGATGGCATCACCAGCTCAATGGACATGAGTTGGAGTGAACTCCGGGAGATGGTGATGGACAGGGAGGCCTGGTGTGCTGCAATTCATGGGGTCACAGAGAGTCTGACACGACTGAGTGACTGAACTGAATTGAACTGAATACTTCCATGGTGGCTCAGACAGTAAAGAATCTGCCTGCAGTGCGGGAGAATGGGTTCGATCCCTGGGTTGGGAAGATCCCCTGGAGGAGTACTTGGCAACTCATTCCGGTACTCTCGCCTGGAGAATCCCATGGACAGAGGAGCCTGGCTGGCTACAGTCCATGGGGTGGCAAAGGGTCGGACACGATTGAGCACAGCAGCAGTAATACTCTAAAGTGGTTAAGCTTAACTATCAGGATTCCCACTTTCCTTGAACACAACCCCATAACCAATCTCTCTCTCAATACCTCCCCGCAGTATCTCTGTCTTTTCCCAGGTTCCAGATCAAATTTAGTTTGAAAGCCTGAAACCTAGATACGTTATATGCATACGAATGGAAGTTTCACTACAGCGGAAGCAGGCTTCAAACTACTACAGAAAGTAAAGGCTTTTCCGGAAAGCACATTACATGAAAAACCCTAGCAACGTGATTCTAGAGTCTTGCAATAGTTTCCTCTGTCCTCAGGACATCACCCCAAGGCTCTGTCCTTATTACTATGGAAAGAGGGTGGAGAATGATTTATGAATCACTTTTTTCATTAACTCAGGATATTTATTTATTCACTTATAAGAAAAAGAGACACACATAGTTAGTCTTCCAGAAAACTAAGATACTGGCTCCAGGATATTTTTACCTTCTAGGGAAGTCAGTCTAGGTTTATGGCCTTCCCTTCTATAAATCACTGCAGCACTTATACCTGAACAAACATCTCAAGCAGCAAATTACAAAGAAAATATAATGGACTAAAAATAACTGTGTGTATGCCCACTTGGGGCAAGTTATGAACAATAAGATTCAAAAAGGCCAAACCCTAACTGCCATTTCTGAGGTGCTGAGAGCAAAAGTGAAGTACTTAAGCATGATCCCTGCACACAGCACCACCAAGGAGGTGGGCAGACCACCTAAGCCTCCCCTCTGGCCCAACCGTGGCTCTGCCCTTACCCTCACCCCACTAGAGGGACCAGCTTGCCCCGACTCAAGAGAGGGAGCAAGGGAACCCATTACTTGTTTTCACTCTTTCATGCTGAGTCCTAATAAATCCTTGCCTAAATTTCTCATCTGGCCTCATCAATTTCTATTGACTAACGAGTCCAAGAACCCAGGTCAGTAACACCATGTATATCATGAATTATTGGTCTCAGATGAGGTCACCTAGCAATCTCTGGAGATAGCTCCTATTACTATCAACACGGATGGCAAAGCCAGTGCACGTTTATTCCCCTTTCCAGATCCCATGGGCCGCTCATGCCTGGACTCCATTCCATCCAAAACAGAGCTCCTGATGGGAAAGCTACTGCCACCTTCCCTGATTTCTCCCAGCAGTGGTTTGTAGTTGTCAGTGTTCTGGTGTTACATGTATTCTATTAAGTTTATATATAAATATTTCATCCTGCTGCAAACGGTATTCTTTTTTATTCCAGTTTCCAATTATTCTTTGTGAGTATATAGAGATACAGCTGATTTTGGTGTATGAATTTTGGATTCTGTGACACTGCTAAATTTATTTATTACAACTTTCAAGAGGGCTATGTTGCTGCACATTGTGAGAAAAAGAAGACAGAAGAATGGGAAGACTGTTACTGCCTTTTAAATATATTATGCATTTATGTTTTAATAATTATATAAGTGCTTATTTACCTCTGAAAAAATCAGAACAGTGCTTCTTTAAGACATTATAATCTATTAATACCCTGCCATAGCAATACCTTCCAGA
Source organism: Capricornis sumatraensis (assembly GCF_032405125.1). Taxonomy (NCBI): domain Eukaryota; kingdom Metazoa; phylum Chordata; class Mammalia; order Artiodactyla; family Bovidae; genus Capricornis; species Capricornis sumatraensis. The sequence goes on from NC_091084.1 coordinate 8,191,476, forward strand.
AGTTTGAAAACATTTTCCATTGTCACAATTATAGGATAGAACCTGTTTCAGTTACAGACACTAACACAGAGAGATGCATAAGCACATAGAGAGCTTATGGCTTCAGTCTCACATTTCAGCTGAGTAGAGAATAAAACAAACAAACAAACAAAATCTAACTTGTCTAGATCTTACAGCTTTATCCTCCTTCCCAATGGCCTCAAACTTCTGAATAAATGTGAGCTCACAAATAGATAAACAAACAAACAAAAAAAGACCATTCAGTTTCTCTGCTGTTTCTCACCAAACTCAGAATTCATATCCATTATCTAGAAAGATCATCAAATGGTTGAGCTATAAAAGCAAATTTCCCAAAACCAAAACTGATGCAACCAACTGAGAATACGCTTTTCAGTTCAGTTCAGTCCCTCAGTCACGTCCAACTGTTTGCGATCCCATGGACTGCAGCACAGCAGTCTTCCCTGTCCATCACCAAATACTGGAGCCTGATCAAATTCATGGCCACCAAGTCGGTGATGCCATCCAACCATCTCATCTCATCCTCTGTCATCCCCTTCTCCTCCCACCTTCAATCTTTCCCAGCATCAGAGACTTTTCCAATGAGCCCATTCTTCACATCAGGTGGCCAACGTATTGGGGCTTCAGCTTCAACATCAGTCCTTCCAATGAATACTCAGGACTGATTTCCTTTAGGATTGACTGGTTTGATCTCCTTGCAATCCAAGGGACTCTCAAGAATCTTCTCCAACACCACAGTTCAAAAGCACCAGTTCTTCGGCACTCAGCTTTCTTTATGGTCCAACTGTCACATCAATACATGACTACTGGAAAAACTATAGCTTTGAATAGATAGACCTTTGTTGGCAAAGTGATGTCTCTGCTTATGCTGTCTAGGTTAGTCACAGCCTTTCTTTTAAGGAGCAGGCATCTTTTAATTTCATGGCTGCAGTCACCATCTGCAGTGATTTTGAAGCCCAAGAAAATAAAGTCTGTCACTGTTTCCATTGTTTCCCCATCTATTTGCCATGAAGTGATGGGACCAGATGCCATGATCTTCATTTTCTGAATGCTGAGTTTTAAGCCAGCTTTTTCACTCTCCTCTCTCACTTTCATCAAGAGGCTCTTTAGTTCCTCTTTGCGTTCTGCCATAAGGGTGATGTCATCTATATATCTGAGGTTATTAATATTTCTCCCAGCAATCTTGATTCCAGCCCAGCATTTCTCATGATGTACTCTGCATATAAGTTAAATAAGCAGGGTGACAATATAAAGCCTTGATGGAATCCTTTCCCTGTTTGGAACCAGTCTGTTGTTCCACGTCCAGTTCTAACTGTTGTTTCTTAATCTGCATACAGATTTCTCAGGAGGCAGGTAAGGGGGTCTGGTATTTCCATCTCTTTAAAAATTTTCCATAGTTTGTTGTGATCCACACAGCCAAAGATTTCAGCATAGTCAATTCTTTCCAGAATTGTCTTGCTTTTTCTGTGATTCAGTGGATCTTGACAATTTTATCTCTGGTTCCTCTGCCTTTGCTAAATCCAGCTTGAATATCTGGAAGTTCTTGGTTCATTTACTGTTGAAGCCTGGCTTGGAGAATTTGAGTATTACTTTGCTAGTGTGTGAAATGAGTGCAATTGTGTGGTAGTTTGAATATTTTGGGCATTGACTTTCTTTGGGATTGAAATGAAAACTGACCTTTTCCAGTCCTGTGGCCACTGCTGAGCTTTCCAAATTTGCTGGCATATTGAGTGTGGCACTTTCACAGCATCATCTTTTAGGATGTGAAATGGCTCAATTGGAATTCCATCACCTCCACTAGCTTTGTTTGTAGTGATGCTTCCTAAGGCCCACTTGACTTCGGACTCCAGGATATCTGGCTCTTGGTGAGTAATCACACCAAGGTGGTTATCTGGGTCATTAAGATCCTTTTTATACAGTTCTTCTATGTATACTTGCCACCTCTTCTTAATATCTTCTGCTTCTGTTAGCCCCATACCATTTCTGCCCTTTATTGTGCCCATCTCTGCATGAAATGTTCCCTCGGTATCTCTAATTCTCTTGAAGAGATCTCTAATCTTTCCCATTCTGTTGTTTTCCTCTATTTTTTGCACTGATCACTTAGGAAGGCTTTCTTATCTCTCTTTGCTATTCTTTGGAACTCTGCATTCAGATGGATATATCTTTCCTTTTCTCTTTTGCCTTTCACTTCTCTTCTTTTTTCAGCTATTTGTAAGGCCTCCTCAGACAACAATTTTGCCTTTTTGCATTTCTTTTTCATGGGGATGAATTTGATCACCACCTCCTGTACAATGTCACAAACCTCTGTCCATAGCTCTTCAGGCACTCTGTCTATCTGATCTAATCCCTTGAATCTACTTCTCACTTCCACTGTATTTTAAGGGATTTGATTCAGGTCATACCTGAATGGTCTAGTGGTTTTCCCTACGTTCTTCAATTTTAGTCTGAATTTGGCAATAAGGAGTTCACGATCTGAGCCACAGTCAGCTCCCAGTCTTGTTTTTGTTGACTGTATAGAGCTTCTCCATCTTCAGCTGCAAAGAGTATAATCAATCTGATTTTGGTATTGACCATCTGGTGATGTCAGTGTGTAGGGTTGTCTCTAGTGTTGTTGGAAAGGGGTGTTTGCTGTGACCAGTGCGTTCTCTTGGCAAAACTCTATCAGCCTTTGCCCTGCTTCGTTTGTACTCCAAGGCCAAATTTGCCTGTTACTCCAGGTTTCTCTTGACTTCCTACTTTTGCATTCCAGTTCCCTATAATGAAAAGAACATCCTTTTTTGGTGTTAGTTCTAGAAGGTCTTGTAGGTCTTCATAGAACTATTTAAGTTCAGCCTCTTCAGTATTAGTGGTTGGGGCATAGACTTGGGTTATTGTGATATAGAATGATTTGCCCTGGAAATGCACAGAGATCATTCTGTCATTTTTGAGATTGCATCCAAGTACTGCATTTTGGACTCTTTTGTTAACTATGATGGCTATTCCATTTCTTCTAAGGGATTCTTGCCCACAGTAGTAGATGTAATGGTCATCTAAATTAAATTCACTCATTCTGGTCCACTTTAGTTCACTGATTCTAAAATGTCAACACTCATTCTTGCCATTTCCTATTTGACCACTTCCAATTTGCCTTGATTCATGGACCTAACACTCCAGGTTCCTATGCAATATTGTTCTTTAGAGCCTAGGACTTTACTTCCATCTCCAGACACATCCACAACTGGGTGTTTTGTTTTTTGTTTTTTGGTTGGTTTTTTTTTTTTTTTTTTTTTTTTTTGCTTTTTCTCAGCCTCTTCATCCTTTTAGGCACTATTTCTCCAGTCTTCTCCAGTAGCATATTGGGCACCTACCAACCTGGGGAGTTTATCTTGCAGTATCCTTTCTTTTTGCCTTGTCGTACTGTTCATGGGGTTCTTAAGGCAAGAATACTGAAGGGTTTGTCATTCTCTTCTCCAGTGGACCACATTTTGTCAGAACTCTCCACCATGACCCATGTGTCTTGGGTGGCCCTACATGGCATGGCTCATAGTTCCATTGATTTAGATAAGGCTGTGATCCATGTCATCAGTTGATTAGCTTTCTATGATTGTGGTTTCTAATTCTGTCTGCCCTCTGATGATAGAATGCCTGATGAACTATGGACTGAGGTTCGTGACATTGTACAGGAGACAGGGATCAAGACCATCCCTATGGAAAAGAAATGCAAAGAAGCAAAATGGCTGTCTGAGGAGGCCTTACAAATATCTGTGAAAAGAAGAGAAGCAAAAAGCAAAGGAGAAAAGGAAAGATATAAGCATCTGAATGCAGAGTTCCAAAGAATAGCAAAGAGAGATAAGAAAGCCTTCCTCAGTGATCAATGCAAAGAAATAGAGGAAAACAACAGAATGGGAAAGACTAGAGATCTCTTCAAGAAAATTAGAGATATCAAGGGAACATTTCATGCAAAGATGGGCTCGATAAAGGACAGAAATGGTCTGGACCTAACAGAAGCAGAAGATGTTAAGAAGAGATGGCAAGAATACACAGAAGAACTGTACAAAAAAGATCTTCATGACCCAGATAATCATGATGGTGTGATCACTCACCTAGAGCCAGACATCTGGAATGTGAAGTCAAGTGGGCCTTAGAAAGCATCACTACAAACAAAGCTAGTGGAGGTGATGGAATTCCAGTTGAGCTAGTTCAAATCCTGAAAGATGATGTAGTGAAAGTGCTGCACTCAATATGCCAGCAAGTTTGGAAAACTCAGCAGTGGCCACAGGACTGGAAAAGTCAGTTTTCATTCTAATTCCAAAGAAAGGCAATGCCAAAGGATGCTCCAACTACTGCACAATTGCACTCATCTCACACGCTGGTAAAGTACTGCTCAAAATTCTCCAAGCCAGTCTTCAGCAGTATGTAAACCGTGAAGTTCCAGATGTTCAAACTAGTTTTAGAAAAGGCAGAGGAACCAGAAATCAAATTGCCAACATCCACTGGATCATCAAAAAAGCAAGAGAGTTCCAGAAAAGCATCTATTTCTGCTTTATTGACTATGCCAAAACCTTTGACTGTGTGGATCACAATAAAGTGTGGAAAATTCTGAAAGAGATGGGAATACCAGAACATCTGACCTGCCTCTTGAGAAACCTATATGCAGGTCAGGAAGCAACAGTTAGAACTGGACATGGAACAACAGACTGGTTCCAAATAGGAAAAGGAGGACATCAAGGCTGTATATTGTCACCCTGCTTATTTAACTTATATGCAGAGTACATCATGAGAAACGCTGGACTGGAAGAAGCACAAGCTGAAATCAAGATTGCTGAGAGAAATCTCAATAACCTCAGATATGCAGATGACACCACTCTTATGGCAGAAAGTGAAGAGGAACTAAAAAGCCTCTTGATGTGTTGGGACCTAACAAATGCCATGATAGGCTTCAGGGACTAAGGTAGGACTCACGGGAAAGGCTGAATCATTGCCCAGTGAGGTCATTCCCGCAGATGCCAGGACTTGTCTAATCAGCATACTCCCTATAACCCGGTTTGAGTTTATCAGGACGTAAAAGACATCCCCCTGCAGCCAATAGCCAATTAGTAAATAACAGGAAATCCCTGAAGCCAATAAAGATTAGCCAATTAGTAAATACTAGGGAACTCCTGCGGCCAATCAGCCCTTGCCAACTCTCTGTTCTAAAACCCATAAATACTGCTGTAAATCTGGGCTCGGGGCTCGTTGCTCCACTCCACTGGGATGGATGTGGTGGGAGCCCTAGCTTGAGCTAGAAATAAAACCCCTTCATGCTTTTGCATTGCTGTGGACGTCTTATTCTCTCAGTTTTGGGGACTCGGACTCTGGGCATAACAGATGAAAGTGAAAGAGGAGAGTGAAAAAGTTGGCTTAAAGCTCAACATTCAGAAAATGAAGATCATGGCATCTGGTCCCATCATTTCATGGGAAATATATGGGGAAACAGTGGAAACAGTGTCAGACTTTATTTGGGGGGGCTCCAAAATCACTGCAGATGATGACTGCAGCCATGAAATTGGAAGACGCTTACTCCTTGGAAGAAAAGTTATGACCAACCGAGATAGCATATTGAAAAGCAGAGACATTACATTGCCTACAAAGGTCCGTCTAGTCAAGGCTATAGTTTTTCCAATGATCATGTATGGATGTGAGAGTTGTACTCTGAAGAAAGCTGAGTGCTGAAGAAGTGATGCTTTTGAACTGTGATGTTAGAGAAGACTCTTGGGAGTTCCTTAGGCTGCAAGGAGATCCAACCAGTCCATTCTAAAGGAGATCAGCCCTGGGTGTTCTTTGGGAGGAATGATGCTAAAGCTAAAACTCCAGTAATTTGGCCACCTCATGCGAAGAGTTGACTCACTGGAGAAGACTCTGATGCTGGGAGGGACTGGGGGCAGGAGGACAAGGGGACGACAGAGGATGAGATGGCTGGATGGCATCACCGACTCTGTGGATGTGAGTTTGGGTGAACTCCGGGAGTTGGTGATGGACAGGGAGGCCTGGCATGCTGCAATTCATGGGGTTGCAAAGAGTCAGACAGGACTGAGTGACTGAACTGACTGAGTGACTGAACTGATTGACTGACTGCCCTCTGATGATAAGGATAAGAGGCCGTGGAAGCTTCCTGATGAGAGGGACTGGCAGTGGGGGAATCTGGGTCTTGCTCTGATCGGCAGGGCCATGCTCAGTAAATCTTTAATCCAATTTTCCGCTGATGGGTGAGGCTGTGTTCCCTCCCAGTAGTTTGGCCTGAGGCCAAATTCCTTCAAAATGACTCATGCCAGAACACCCTGCAGCTCTCAGGACTGTTGTATTCAGTGCCCCTGACCCCACTGCAGGCTGCTGTCAAACCAGGCTTTCACGGGAACCTTCTGGACACTCACCGGCAAGTCTGGCTCAGTCTCTTGTGGGGTCACTGCTGCTCTCTCCTTGGTCCTGGTGCATACAAGCTACCAGGATACCAGTCAATGTGTTATTGACTATGAGCAAATCAGAAAGGAAAATAAAACAAAAAATCAGTCGAGAGAGAAGAAAAACTACAGAAACAGAGAAACTAGAGCTTAAGTTCTACTGTTACTGGAATTCACCCTGGATTCCAAGAAGGGATGTGTCCAGGTTAAATAACCATGAGTGAATGTTTCCAGAAGTGCAGTTTACTTGATACTAATACTTTGCCAAGAGAGCCCATTCAGGTTCCTCACTGGAAATTCCAAAAATGCTAAGCTATAATTTTCTAAAATGATGACTCTCAAACATAAAATAAACATATATCAAAGAATTTGTTTATTCAATTCATTAATGAGTCAGAGATTTTGGAGAATATATATGTGCAATTAGGTACACTGAAATATTTTTGCTAATAAATGCAAAACTGATTAAAATTCTGTAGGTCAATAAGATATAAATTTTACATTCCAAAGTTTTATCTCTATGAGACAATATGTCATTGACATGTTCATATATTATGAATTGATCACCATGATAAGTCTAGTAATCATCTGTTACCATTCTTCTTCTTGTTGTTGAGTCGCTAAGTCACATCGGACTCCTTTGTGATCCCGTGAGCTGTAGCTTGCCAGGCTCTTCTGTCCATGGGACCTCTCAGGCAAGAATACTAGAATGTGTTGCCATTTCCTTCTCCAGGGCGTCTTCCTGACCCAGGGATCAAACCTGAGTCTCCTGAATCAGCCAGCAGATACTTTATCACTGAACCACCTGGGACGCCTTGTCACCATACAAAGTTTTAAAAATATTATCAGATATTACACTGTACATTGTATCCCCATGACACTTATTGTGTGTGTGTGTGTGTGTGCACCTACATGCTGTCTTATCCAATTCTTTGCGAACCTAGGGACTATAGCTCACCAAGCTCCTCTGTCTAGGAAATTTTCCAAGCAAGAATATTGGAGTGGGTTTCCATTTCCTACTCCAGGTGATCCTTCTGACCCAGGGATCAAAACTGCATCTCTTGCATCTCCTGCATTAGCAGGCACCACTGGGAAGCCCAGTTATTTTATAACTGGAAGATTTGTACCTCTTAATCCCCTTCACCTATTTGGTTCAACCCCTGCGCCACAGGTTTGTTCTCTGTTTCTATGAGACTGTTTTTGTTTTGTTTGTTCATTTGTTTTTAGAGTATTTGCATTTCTATGGGCGAGATTGTTTGCATTACTGTGGACTACAAAAACTTAGATTGCTATCAGTTTTCTACAACTTAGTTTCTATGTCTACAGAATTATAGAATATGCTTGTCAATCAGACCAGACAGTGAAATAGTCAAATAAATAATCAAATAATCCCTGGATGATCAGCTAGACAACACTCATGACCACTCTGCTGAAAAAACACTCAGTGCTCTCTTTTTTCTCCATGTCTAAGTCTCATAATTTTTCTGGAAATTTGCAATAAATAACCAAAATTAGTTTCCAGCATCAATTTATTCAGTGCTATATAATTAATTCTTTGTTCTGTTCTCATGCACTTTTTGAGTCTGCTTTCATATACCATCTGGACAAGAAAGACTGCACAGGTACTTTATAAGCATTCAATTAGGGTTAGCTATAATTTGAAAGTTAATTCTAATATTAGTTCTTAATACGGTGTAATTCTGAGCTTACTTTTTTCTTTTTGAATTTTTATAAATAAAGTCAATATAGATAAAGTTAAAACTAAATAAAAGATACTCATCTAAGTCAGAACACTGCTCTCTCCTTCCATTTTGCTGGACACTATTCTTCAGAAAGTTGGTTACTGGGTAGAGCTACTGAGAGATGGAATATTTGAGAAAGGACGCTTCCTGGAGCGGGACTTTTGAAGACATGTGATGTGGCCTCTGGAAGTTCACTGAGCACCCGGAGGAGTGTTTGGCATCTGCTCCTTCAGAGCTGGGAAAATGTAAGCGGGTTCAGAGCCTCTAGGCAAGAACTGGCAGTTATTCCCTTGTCTGTATGTACCCAAAAGCCACCTTCCAAGCCACACCTGACAGGTAATTGGTGATATGTCTATTACTGAAGTAGCACGATGTCAAAATAATTGGCTGAGTAAGAATTTCTCCACCCAGTATTTTGGGGCACAACCAACTTTATCAAAAGCATAAGAAGCCCTTGAGTTTTTACCCTCGAAGTTTCAGGTTTTTGGAAACACAGAATGTCTAAGGACATGGGTTAATTATTTTGCTAAAGGACAAACTGGTTGCAGTTCCCTAGTCTGGAGGCTATACATGAGAGAAGTGTTTGAGCAGTAGACTCTGCAGCCACTGGGCCCCTGCATTAAAATATGACTTACCATCAATGTCTTCACCAGCATCAAGGTTCTACTGGGTTTTTAAACTGCTTATCATATGTTCTAAACTCCAGGGAGCAGGAAAATACAGACAACACATAACAACATTTTCTCTACCATCAAAGAACATTTATTTTCATTAGATCGATAAGGTGGGGTTAATATAATGGCCAACAACACCTGAGATAACATGACTAGAAGCTAAAGTTCTCTAAGGAAATCCCAAAAAGTCAAGGGGCCTCTGAGTACTTATGGGGAAGCAAGGTCTTTGAATCCCATTCTGAAAAAAATAATGAATTGGGGCAGATGGGAAAGGAAGGGAGAAGATTCCAGAAAAGGGGGAAGTCAGGATAGGAAGATCATGCCAGTTAAATGAACTAATTTAGAATGTGTACAGTATTGAGGAAAGAAAAAACATGCCTTTGATGGCAGAATTAGATTGAGTAAAAAGCAAAATTTATCATAGGAGAAAAGAGGAAAATAGTGTCGAGAGACTTATGCCAGACATGTTTACATCATTATCCCATATAATTTTAAAAAATAAAAATCTTTATGAGGCTTCCCTGGTGGTTAAGAATTGCCAGCCAACGCAGGGGACACAGGTTCAATCCCTGGCTCAGGAAGATTCCGCTTGCCCCAGAGCAGCTGAGCCTGTGGACAGCACCCGGGGTAGCCTGTGCACCTAGAGCGGGTGCTCTGCAACAACAGAACCGCCATGAGGAGCAGCCACCACAGCGAGAAGCCTGAGCGCCAAAACAAGGAGCAGACCCCATCTCCACGACCAGAGAAACCGGGGCGGGGGCGGAGGGACAGCCGCAAAGACCCGGTGCCGCTAGATACAAAGAAGTCAATCAGTCTGTTTTGAAAAAAATAAATCTTTATGAAGAAAAGATCACTATTGGCCCCATTTTACAGATGACTATGCAAATGAGACTCAAGGAGTAAAGTAACTTTCCCAGTTGGGATTCACACCCAAGTGTTCTGACTCTCAACTCTTCTGACAATAGTTAGTACTTTTGCTAATTACACTTCATGGGGAAGGCAAGACTTGAGCTAGTCCCCAAAGCAGGTAAGTATTTGAAGTACTAGTTATTAAACTACTGAGGGGCAGAAACCCATTGCCCAGCATCTGAAGTGGAAAACTAAAGTGAAATTGTTAGTTGCTCAGTCGTGCTCACTTCTTTGCAGCCCCATGGACTGTAACCAACCAGGCTCCGCTGTCCACGGAGTTCTCCAGGCAAGATTACTGGAGCGGGTAGCCTTACCCTTCTCCAGGGGATCTTCATGACCTATGGATTGAACCCAGGTTTCCTGCATTGCAGGCAGATTCTTTTTCATCTGAGCCACCAGGGAAGCCCAGCAAATATTCATTAGATGAGTGAATAAATTCATAAATACTTAAGCAGAGAAAACATTCTGGGGAAAAAAATGGTTTAAATGGATAATAACAAGAAATTATTTAACTTTTACAAGAATTACGAGAAATTCAGCTGTTATACTGGGCTTATGTTAAGATCCTAAAGGTCAAATTGAAGAACTATATTTTAGTCAATAAAAATTCCAAACTGCAAAACTGAATTTTTTAATGGAGCTACTCCTCCTTAGTATAGTAGTGAATATTCCTGCTTGTCACACAGGAGACCAGGGTCTGATTCCCTGACAGGTAGCAGTACTGAGCATTTGCGCTTCCCAGGCGGAGCTAATGGTTAAGACCCCACTTGCCAATGAAAGAGCAGCAGGAGATGGAGGTTCCATCCCCGGGTCGGGAAGATCGCCTGGAGGAGGGCCTGGCAACCCACTCCCATATTCTTGCCTGGAGAATCCCATGGACAAAGGAGCCAGACAGGCTACAGTCCAAAGAGTCAGACACAAATGAAGTGACTCAGCAGCAGCAGAGAGAAAAGGGAGTATTTTTAATAATGGGTATTGGTTCACAACTTCAAGAGCTCCCTTGGGTGAAATTTGAAACTGGCTCCCACACACATAAAGCAAGGAGAGACTGGAGAAAGCAGATCACTCCAGATGGGTAGGTGGCAGGTATGATAAATGAGGGAGCTGACATACAAGGCTTGTCTTGGGCGACCTCAAGGGGAGTAAATCTCTGCACCTGCCCCCAGAGTCTTGTTTATACAGAGGTCTTATCAGGTTCAGTCACTGTCACACATCCAGTTCGAGTGATCTCAACAGCATATGCTATTTTAAGCTGCGTCCTGAAAATAACTCCCACTGTGGGAAGGGTGGGCAGAACATGCCTTCTAGGAGCAGCAGAGAGGGAAAAGCCTCTGGTTGCCCAGGTCCAGCCGGGGGGTTATGGTGACAGAGCACACTGGCCAAAATGGACTGTTCAGATGCTCTCGCCCCACGCTTTGTAAATGACTGTGTAACAGTTGAGTGAACTCCGGGAGATGGTGATGGACAGGGAAGCCTTTTGTGCTGCGATTCATGGGGTCACAAAGAGTTGGACATGACTGAGCGACTGAATTGAATTGAACTGAACAGCTGAGATCATTGTAAAAATCAATTTATTTATTTTAATTGGATTTTAATAACTTTACAATATTGTAGTGGTTTTTGCCATACATTGACATGAATCAGCCATGGGTGTACCTGTGTCCCCCATCCTGAACCCCCCCTCCCCCCTCCCTCCCCATACCATCCCTCAGGGTCATCCCAGTGCACCAGCCCCGAGCACCCTGTTTCATGCATCTAACCTGGACTGGCAATCTGTTTCACATACGGTAGTATATATGTTTCAATGCTATTCTCTCAAATCATCCCACCCTCACCTTCTTCCACAGAGTCCAAAAGACTGTTCTATACATCTGTGTCTCTTTTGCCAGCTCACATATAGGGTCATTGTTACCATCTTTCTAAATTCCATATATATGTGTTAGTATACTGTATTGGTGTTTTTCTTTCTGACCTGCTTCACTCTGTATAATAGGCTCCAGTTTCCTCCACCTCATCAGAACTGATTCAAATGCATTCGTTTTAATGGCTGAGTAATATTCCATTGTGTGTATGTACCACAGCTTTCTTATCCATTTGTCTGCCGAGGGACATCTAGGTTGCTCCCACGTCTTGACTCTTGTAAACAGTACAGCTGAGATCACTGACAGCACTGCACAGGTGCCTCACAAAGTGCTGGCATAGTCTCCGGTTGTGTGCGGTGTGCATATGTGAGCTCCACTCAGAAGGTGGTGGCAATTACTGCTGCATCATGGCTGTGTCCGTGGGGGTCAACCACCAGAGGGGAGAATATAGCATGTCTGCTGCTACGGCTGCTGCGTCAGACAGGAGAGAAGAAACACATCTGCAGATCCAACCACTGCCCGAGTTTGCTTCCAGCCTCTTAGCTTGCACCTTGCCTTACCCTGGGTTCAGCAAACAGCGCAGACAGTGTGAACAGCAAGACAACTGGTGTCATGAACACGATCGGTGATACAGTTGGCATAGTTGGCAGGATGCACAGCAATCCAAGGGTCAGCGGGCAGTCGTGTCCTCACAGGGCCTCCTCCAACAGCGGTTTAAACAAAGTCACCATTGCATTGACTGAGAGAAACAATTCTTTATGCACCTTATGTTAATGATATTATGTCAGACTTTTATGTCTATAGAGGGACAAGGAGAAAAAGAAGAAAAGGGAGGAGGAGGAAGAGGAGAAAAAGGACGAGGGGGAAAAGGAGGAGGATGGGAGAAAAAGAGGAAGAGAAGCAGCAGCATGAGACGAGCCACTTGCTTCTCTTTGGAAGGCGTTATTACAGACACTCTCGACGGACATAAAAGCACTCTGAGAAACTGCTTATAAAAATGTATAAATGCTTACTGTCGAGTTCTATAGGAGTTTGGTAGGTATGTCTTCACAGACTGGTAGCAAGCAGATCGTAGACGGACACTGCCCTGAGAACCACATTCTGAGTAGCCCTGGTCCATGGGATGGAGCCATTCAAAATGATATGCCTTAAATTCAAATTTTTTATCATATCAACAGTGTTGTTCAGCGAGTTTTCAAAGTCAACTGTAAAGTATTCCATATTAATATATATGTTTCTATTTATGAGATGTCTGAAAATAGATCACAGCAGAGATATAAAGGAAGAAGGGAGGGAAGTAAGAAGAGGGGAAGAAGTAGAATGAGCTGACAGTTTTATGATTGCACCAAAATGTATAATAAGGCTTTATTCATAAAATAGTACAACCAAATGTGACAGTCCTGCTGAGGAGTGAATAAGAGAACTTTGAATGTAATTTCACCAAGTGAGCATTTGATGAGTGTTTACTTCTTACACAAGTAATAATGTCCTCAACAGTGAAAATTGTCAAGCATTTCAATGTGACATTTGTCACACCCAGAAACCCTCCTAGTGGCTGGCCTAGCACCATGGGACTTACTCTTGTCTATTCAAGGATGTCAACCAATTCCAAGTCATTTCCAAGTCAGCCCAGGATGTAATTATTCCTCTAATAACAGAGCTCAAATTCCAAAATATGACTATGCGACTAACTTGACATGGAGTGCAAAGAACTTCAAGCCAATAAGGCTCTGGAATTTAAATACCAAAGAGCACCAAACCACAACATTATTAATCAAATATGAAACAGTCCTCAAATTATACTTGGGTTGGCTTTCAAAACTTTGTTAGTTGGCCTTTTAGAGCTCAGAACATATTTTCCATGATGGTGACCTTTTAAACTAACAAAAGATTGTAACTTTGAATAGAATCGTTGAGATAATTGATGCATATGTTCAGCTTTAATATATAATATATGCAAAAAGTTGTCTCCAAGAGTGCATGCATCTTCGAGGGATTGTCCTAATATATACTTCAGCCAACAGCATGTGAGTTCCAGTGAATGATCCTTTTTATGGAGCATTTACTATGTACCAGACACCATGTAAGTGCTTTACACGTGTTGTTTTACTTAATCTTCACAAGTCAATGAGGTGGGTATTTCTGTTTCTCTATTTCTGGGTTAAGTGAACTTGCCCTAGTCCTAAAGGCAGAGGTATGACTGGAATCCATGTCCAATGCTTTGAGCCACTAAGCCTTCCCTGAGAAAGATTCAGTACATCTAGCGCAAACGCATCTGAAAAGTACCCCTCAGCGCAGAAAAGGAAGAGCTGCATTTGGTCCTGTGAGTCAGCCACCCATCAGCTGTGCATGGGGATGCACGGAGAGCTGATGGGAACAGACACAAGCCTCCCAGATGCAGTTAGTGTAGGAAGATGATCTGGAGATTTGGAAGGAGGGGAAGGATGGCTTAGACAAGACTGGGAGACGGACAATACCCAAGTGAGGTCAAGAGCTCTGCCTGGGATCGCTCTGCTCTCTGCACTTGCAGCCTCCAGCATCTGTCACTTCATGAGCAATGAGTCGTCTGAATTTCTGGAGCTTTCCTAGAATAATAATACAGAATAATACAGACTCCAGGGCTCTGAATGAAAGAGTGATTTTCACACACATTTCATCTTTCCCAGGGAAGAAAATTTCTGTTATCTCTTCCTGGAACTCCACCCTTTGTTCTTGGTTCTGTTTGTTTTTTCTAAGTGGAATTTTCTTCCTCATTCCCCTGCGGCGGGCCTATCCTCCCACTCTGATGGGAATTCCTCTGAGAAAGTCGGCAGCCTCTTTGATGAGCTGAGCCCTGAAAACGTCAGGTAAACCCTGGGAAGGGTGCTCTGAGGCTCTGGCTGTCTGACCACCTTCCCACAACCCTCAAGTGGAGTATGTCTGCACATAGATCATCGGTTTTCCCCTCTTGAAACTCTTGGATGCCCTTCAGGGAGGGAAAAACCCTGAGAGACTCAGTCTGCTTCTTTGAGGGCCAAGTTGGCCTGGCCTTACCCTCTGGGTGGACACAATCCTGAGTCAGCCTACAGTACTGATTCTAGCTCCAAATTTCCACCCTCAAGGTCACCCTTTCTGCACTGACTCTCAAGTTATCACCAAGAAGATCCTCTGAGACTGTCCATACTAGGGGGATGCTTGCTTTCTCTCTCATCTCTTATTTGTTCCATTGTCTTTGCTCAAGCTCCTCATCATCACGGTCATCTGTGCCTTGTCATCCCTCCTAGGCCTTTGCTCAAGCTCCTCATCATCATCACGGTCATCTGTGCCTTGTCATCCCTCCTAGGCCTTTTGTCCCCTTCATCATGGACACAGTTCCTCTTCCCCCTATTCCAGGTCATCACAATCACAGGGCTGTGAGGGGCAGATTTATCGCAGGTTTAAGGAGAAGATTAGAGCACAGGAGACTATCAATGCTCTCTTAAAACATTCTCCAACCATGTGTGTGTGTGTGTGCATGTTAAGTTATGTCTGACTCTTTTGCAACCCCTTAGACTGTAGCTGAGAAATATTGAAGGCAGGAGGAGAAGGGGATGACAGAGGATGAAATGGTTGGATGGCATCACTGACTCAATGGACATGAGTTTGGGCAAGCTCTGGGAGATTGTGAAGGACAGGGAAACCTGGGGTCCTGCAGTCCATGGGGTTGCAAAGAGTCAGACACAATGGAACAACTGAACACCAAGACTGTAGCCCACCAGTGCTTTCACCATGGGATTTTCCAGGCAAGAATATTGGAGTGAGTTGCCATTTCCTTCTCCAGGGGATCTTCCTGATCCAGGAATTTAACCCATGTCTCCTCATCAGCAGGCAGATTCTTGACCACTGAGCCACCAGGGAAGCTCCTTCCCTTCCCAAACAATGTCAGCCCAATACCCTTTCCTGCCTCTTTCTCTCCTCAGGCCCTAATCCCCCCCATCTGTGGGTACCAGGGACCTGCCCCCGTTGGATCCAGGGTGTCCAAAGCGTGGACGGCGAGGCAAGAGAGATATATAGATATAGATTTATAGACTTAGAAATATATAGAGAAATAACAAAACAGTTAAGAAAATAGAGGAGAGAAAGAGGCTGATATTCCTTGGTTTATGCAGAAAGCCAATAAAGTCCCGAGACAAGGGACTTATACCATTCACGTAGGCCACAGGCACCCACTTGAATAGCAGAGGGTGCCCTGCCTTGGGCTTCCTCTCGCGTGGGTCTTAGAAGCCTGGGCAGAGAAGTGAACACAGCAAGCCCCTGTGCTCCAAGGGATCAGCCTGAAAAGGAGAGTAAGAGAGAGAACGAAAAAGAGAATTGACATGGGGAGCCAAGCAAATGATGAGGCGAGGCCCAAAATTTTATTTTTCCAGGGGGCTTATATACCTTAAGCTGTACATAGAGAGTAATGGAAAAAACAAAGTCATGCAGGGTCAGCGGCCCTGACCCTATCGAGACTAGGCTTTCTCTCAGCATACCTATCTGTATACACAGGTCTTATGTGATTTACATCATCTTCTGGCCAGGAGGCCTATTAGCATTTTATGGCCCTTTTCTGATAAGGGTCCGTCAACCAGAAAACTTATTTGCCCTAAAAGTGTCGTTCTTTCCAAAGTCTGATGCCACTCTCAGAAAGCACTAAATAAAGTTACATTCTTACATAGTACTGATACAACAATTTATAACAAAGAGAAAATTCATTAACTCAAAAGTCTAGTATTGCTAACATCAAAACTATTATATTCCTATTTCTGCATCCCAATTACATTGATTAACATCCTCCCAGGTGCCTAAAAGATAAAGGATATGGAGGCCTGGCGGCAACATTAACTCAACAATGAAACCCTTCACCAATATAATTCTTAGCTCTTTAAAAGACTCTATATCTTTAAGATGTTCTAAGCTTCCCATGCCTCTCGCAGTTGGGAGGCTGTAAACAATCACATGCGTAGTTGTAAAAGTCTGGGGAAGCCTGTCAGGCAAGTTAGAGAGCCATCAGAGGGGTTTGAGCTGAGTCACTCCTTTTATATGCAGGAGACTATTAACTGGAGCTCTAAGTTAACTTTTTCCGGAAAAAGGTGGTTGGGGATAGCCTCCTGCTAATGTCAGAAGAGTGTTGTATAGCAGAGAGTAAAAGACATATTTTGGCTTCAGGGTAGATGCTCGGGCAGTGGACCCCTTGATACCTGACTCGCCTTTCCCCACCAGGTCTCTCCGCATGACCTTGTCATGGGTGGGATCTCCCGTGCTGACTCCTGACATGCAGGGCTCTTCTCTTTCCCCTTGCCTGTACTTTCCTTTCCACTTCCCCAAATTCAGAGGCCCCTGAACACTTCCTTGGAAACACTAGGAAAAAATAGAAAATTCCTATCACTTTAATGTTGCTGTTGTTCTTTTTGTTCAATCACTCAATCGTGTCCAACTCTTTGCGACCCCATGGACTGCAGCACGTCAGGCTTCCCTGTCCATCACCATCACCTGGAGCTTGCTCAGACCAATGTCCATCGAGTCAATGAATCCATCCAACCATTTCATCCCCTGTCATCCCCTTCTCCTCCCACGTTCAGTCTTTCCCAGCATCAGGGTCTTTTCCAGTGAGTCAGCTCTTCACATCAGGTGGCCAAAGTATTGGAGCTTCAGCATCAGCATCAGTCCTTCCAATGAATATTCAGGACTGATTTCCTTTAGGATGAACTGGCTGGATCTCCTTGCAGTCCAAGGGACTCTCAAGAGTCTTCTCACCCCAGTTCAAAAGCATCAGTGCTCAGCCTTCTTTATGGTCCAACTCTCACATTCATACCTGACTATGGGAAAAAGCATAGCTTTGACTAGACGAACTTTTGTTGGAAAAGTAATGTCTCTGCTTTTCAACATGCTGTCTAGGTTGGTCATAGCTTTTCTTCAAAGGAGCAAGCATTTTTAAATTTCATGGCTGCAGTCACCATCTGAAGTGATTTTGGAGCCCAAGAAAATAAAGTCTCTCACTGTTTCCATTGTTTCCCACCTATTTGCCATGAAGTCATGGGACTGGATGCCATAATCTTAGTTTTTTGAATGTTGAGTTTTAAGCCATCTTTTTCATTCTCCTCTTTCACCTTCATCAAGAGGTTCTTTAGTTCTTCTTCACTTTCTGTCATAAGGATGGTGTCATCTGCATATCTGAGATTATTGATATTTCAATGAAGCTTGTGCTTCATCCAGCCCAGCATTTCCCATGATGTACTCTGCACAGAAGTTAAATAAGCAGGGTGACCACAAACAGCCTTGACGTACTCCTTTCCCAATTCTGAACCAGTCCGTTGTTGCAGCTCTGGTTGTGTTGCTTCTTGATCTGCATACAGGTTTCACAGGAGGCAGGTAAGTTGGCCTGGTATTTCCATTTCTTTAAGAGTTTTCCACAATTTGTTGTGATCCACACAGTCAAAGACTTTAGTGTAGTCAATGAAGCAGAAGTAGATATTTTTCTGGAATTCTCCTATTTTTTCTATGATCCAACAGATGTTGGCAATTTGATCTCTGGTTCCTCTGCCTTTTCAAAATCCAGCTTTAACATCCGGAAGTTCTCAGTTCACACGCTGTTGAAGCCTGGCTTGGAGAATTTTGAGCATTATGTTATTGCACAGCTCACTTCAGCTCCTTTGCCTCCATTTTCCATTTCATAGTCTTGACTTTCATTAAGTGAGATGACCTACATAAAACACATATCACAATGCCTAGCTCATAACAAGCAATAAATTGATCAATAAGTATATTGATCTAATATTAAAATAATAATTATTTTTACTTCCTTTTACAGTCCTGAGGAACTGTTTCATGTTACAGTGCTACCCATCTTGTTACCAGATGCTAGGAAACAAAAAATCTGAGCTCCAGTCCTGGTCTTCTGTTAATGAAGTCTGTGTTCTTGGATAGCTTGCTTCATCTTTCCAGAGTGACTAAATCTCGGCCTCCTTTTTATTATCACCATGTGCCAGCAATTCTAACAAATAGCATTGAAATAAGCCCCCTCCAAAAATCTTGAGTCAATCTGTATTCTAAATAAATGCTGACATTACAGTTGAATTTTAATAATGTATTTGCAGACTTCCAGTATGCATGGTTTTATTACTTATCTTTAATAGATATTGTGTCCGACATAGAACTTAATTTGAAGAACTTATAGCTGAAGTTAGCCATGGACCAATGAGGACTCAGCTACAGACATACCCTTAAAAGTAAGTTCATAACTTTCATGATCACTATGGCCCAATTCTTTTCTCCAGTTTCTATAGGACTACTCATTCCTATGTTTGAAGGGTAGATTCAAGATAAACAATAGAAATAAGGGATTATAAAAATAAGAGAACAGAATTTGAACTCATCATTTCTGTCATCCCCTGTGACCATGTGGAGTTTTTGGTATTTTAAATTTTTCAACTGTAGAGATGTATGAAAGATGCTATAGTCAGTTCCAAAGTAACAGATGTGGATAGCACTGTGATATCTGGAAACTGATGTGAAATGGGAATTTTTTATGACTCACAAACGTATCCCTAAGTTAAAGATTTTTCCTAACTATTTGTATTTCCATCACTTCATGTGAAAAAAACCTTTAAAATTAAATTAATAAAAGCTGTTCTTTATGAAATAATGCCATTTGCAGCAACATGGGTGCAACTAGAGACTGTCATACTAACTGAAGTAAGTCAGAAACAGATAGATAAATACCATATGATATCACCTTTATCTAAAATATGGCACAAATGAACCAACCTGCAAAGCAGAAACAGACTCACAGACATAGAGGACAAGCTTGTGAGTGCCAGTGGGGAGCGGGGAGAGAGGGGCCGGGAGTCTGGGGTTAGCAGATGTAAACTGTTGCGTACAGGATGGATAAGCAGCAAGGTGCTACCATACAGCGCAGGGAACTAGATTCAGTACCCTGTGATAAACGGTAATAGCAAACAGTATTTTAAAAATAATGTCTATCTATTTGTGCATAAGTGACTCATCTATACAGTAAAGACTAGCACAATGTTGTAAATCATCTACGCTGCTGCTGCTAAATCGCATCAGTCGTGTCTGGCTCTGTGCGACCTCATAGACAGCAGCCCAACAAGGCTCCCCTGTCCCTGGGATTCTCCAGGCAAGAACACTGGAGTGGGTTGCCATTTCCTTCTCCAATGCATGAAAGTGAAAAATGAAAGTAAAGTCACTCTGTCATGTCCGATTCCTAGCGACCTCATGGACTGCAGCCAACCAGGTTCCTCCATCCATGGGATTTTCCAGGCGAGAGTATTGGAGTGGGGTGCCATTGCCTTCTTTGAAATCATCTATATGTCAATTTTAAAAGTTTAATAAATAAAGTGCAAATCAAAAAAGTGTTCTTCAATGCACTGTGAGTCAAGATAGATTGACAAATTTTGATACAACTGTGCAAAATTGATTACAATGAAGTTCAGGTCTAAAAACAAAAAGTGCAACATTATTCATTACAATGTTCAGTAACTGAAAATTTCACTTTCTGCATTTTCTTTCCAGTCAGTACTCTTATTCATTTCGTTTCCTGATTATGATTGAAAATAATTTTGTCATACAGAGAAAGGAGGTGTTGAAAAATGACTCACTCCATGGGCCGTAAGTACTAGGTTTGTCAACCAGAGGTAAAGAGTTTGGGCTGGTTTCAGAGCTGGAAAGCATGATCCATGGGAAAAATCTAAAGGCACACGTTGTTTGACCTGCAGGGTGTTGGGCCACATAGTATGGTTGTCTGTTTGTTTACTTATTTATTTAAATTACTTACATAAACATTCTTTTTAAATCAGGATTTTCTGGCTATATGCCCAGGAGTGGGATTGTAGGATCACACAGTAGCTGTATTTTTAGTTTTTTTAAGGAAACTCCATACTGTTCTCCATAGTGGCTGTACAAAGAAAACCATAACTCAATAAGATATGTGTACCCCAATGTTCATTGCAGCACTATTTACATCAGCCAAGATACGGAAGCAACCTAAATGTTGTCAACAGATGAATGGATAAACAAGATATGCTGTATACACACATACAGTGGCATACCGTGCTGTGTGCTGTGCTCAGTCATTCAGTCATGTCTGACTCTATAACCCCATGGACTGTAGCTCGCCAGGCTCCACTGTCCATGGGATTCTCCAGGCAAGAATACTGGAGTGGGTTGCCTTGCCCTCCTCCAGGGGATCTTCCCAACCCAGGGATCGAACCCAGGTCTTCTGCATTGCAGGCAGATTCTTTATCATCTGAGCCACCAAGGAAGTCCAAGAATACTGGAGTGGGTAGCCTATCCTTTCTCCAAGGAATCTTCCCGACCCAGGAATCAAACCAGAATCTCCTGCATTGCAGGCAGATTCTTTACCAGATGAGCTACCAGGGAAGCCCACAGTGGCATATTACTAAGCCATAAAAAAAGAAATAATGCCATTTGCAGCAACTTTATCATACGAGAGGTTATCATACTAAGTGAAGTAAGTCAGCTAGAGAAAGAAAAACACCACATGATTTTACTTACATGTGGAATCAAAAAAGATGCCAATGAACTTATATATACAAAAAATAAATAGAGCCAGAGACATAGAAAACAATTTTATGTTTACCAATGGGGAAAGGGGAAGAGGAATAAATTAGGAGCTGGGGATTATCATATACACACTACAGTATATAACATATTAGTAGATAACCAACAAGGACCTACTGTATAACACAGGGAACTACACTCAATATTTTGTAATAACCTATAAGGAAAAAGAATGTGAAAAAAGATACACATGTATTTATAACTTACTTTTATATACACCTGAAACTAACCCAACATTGTAAGCCAACTATACTTGAATAAAATTAAAAAATTATAAATATAAATAGAATTTAGCAGACTGGGAAATGGTTAAAAAAAATTTTTTTTAATTTACCTTTTTGAATGCCCAGCACTGTAAAACCTTTTAGAGGCCATTAGTGACATTATTAAAATAAACACTATGGAAAGTGATACAAAAAGATCAGAATTTTCATATATTAGGTATTAATTTTTTAATAATATTAAAAATTTCTGGGACTTCCCTGGCCGTCCTGTGGTAAATCAAGAGATGGCAGTTCAATCCCTGGTCTGGGAAGATTCCATGTGCCGTAGGGCAATTAAACCCATGTGCTACAGCTACTGAATCCTGCGTGGCCATGTTCCACATTGAGAGAAGCCTCCGCAATGAGAAACCTGAGCGCTGCAGCTAGAGAGGAGCACCAGCTCACGTGCCAGAGAAAGCCCGCACACAGCAACCAACACCCAGCACAGCCAAAATCAAAATACACAATCTTTTTAAATTTATGATATCTCTGGTATCAATATGGTATTGATCTGGTATATAACTATTATATATATATATATGGTATATACTGATCTGGTATATATCTGGTAACAATATGCTGCCTCTTAACTGAAGTGTCAGAGACCCTAAGTAATTACCCCCACCTTACTGAAACCAGTACATCAGATCTCCTGAGTTGAATTCCCAGGCTATCCCCAATGTACTGGGAATTTGATACTACTGGCCTATTGTGTGTGGGGGTATAAAAGAAAAAGGGCACCGTGGCAGTGGTCACTGCAAGGATCAGGGGCCGTCCAGAAAGGACTCTGTTTCAGCACACTGAGAGGAGTTTATTTGAAGAGGAATATTACCAAATTGAGTTCTGGGCCATGTTCTCTCTTTCCCACCCCCACCGAGCACACGTCTGTTGCTGCACTTACTGAGCACCTGTGACGTTCCAGGCACTGACCACTCATTATTACATCATCCCTCCAAAATCACTGCACTTGAATTCTCTCAACCCCATGGCTCCCAAACTTCACGCAGGGGGGCTCCCGGGATAGCTTAAATTTTCAGGGGAAATACAGCAATGCTCAGTGTTTCTTGGAAACTGAGCAAACTAGTAGTTCAAGGTAATTCACAGTTTCAGTATTAGATCATGCTACATCCCTTTGGATGTCATCAAACTTTGCAAAACTGGGTTCTGTGATAAAAAGCAAGTACTGTGTGAAAATCAGTGTGGACTGATCTTCCCCCAAAATCCAGAAGTTGTGTAGTGTCCACCAGGAGCCCGCACACATTCCACTAGTAAGAAATCATGATTGTTTAAAGATGAAATTAAAAAATTATTTTTCTTTCAATTTATGTCTGTTATTTTCAAATAGCTTTCAAGTTGTTAGGACATAATTATTAAGTTGATTCAAACCTAACTACTTAATAAACAGGACTGTTGAATGTTTACTTTGGCTAAGAAGCCCTCCCTGCAAAAAAAAAAAAAAAATTACCAAGAGCCAGGGGACCAGAAACAAGAGTTTTTCTTTTTTGTTTTTTTTTTTGTTTGTTTGTTTGTGGAATTTTTTTTAACTTTAAAATACTGTATTGGTTTGCCATACATCAACATGAATCTGCCACGGGTGTACATAAGTTCCCACTCCTGAACCCCCCTCCCACCTCCCTCCCCATACCATCCCTCTGGGTTATCCCAGTGCACCAGCCCAAAGCATCCTGTATCCTGCATCAGACATAGACTGGCGATTCATTTCTTATATGATATTATACATGTTTCACTGCCATTCTCCCAAATCATCCCACCCTCTCCCTCTCCCACGGGGTCAAAAAGTCTATTCTGTACATCTGCGTCTCTTTTGCTGTCTCACATACAGGGTTATCGTTACCATCTTTCTAAATTCCATATATATGTGTTAGTATACTGTGTTGGTGTTTTTCTTTCTGGCTTACTTCACTCTGTATAATCGGCTCCAGTTTCATCCACCTCATTAGAACTGATTCAAATGTATTCTTTTTGATGGCTGAGTAATACTCAATTGTGTATATGTACCACAGCTTTCTTATCCATTCATCTGCTGATGGACATCTAGGTTGCATGTGTACCCCAATGTTCATCACAGCACTGTTTATAATAGCCAGAAACAAGAGGTTTAGAACCTCATTGAAGAGGTAAGAAATCAGACTCAGAGAAGTTGAGTAACCTGTCCAAGGTGATGAAACTTGGATTTGAATCAATACGTATCTGATTCCAAAGTCCACGTTCTTTCCACCACCCTGTACTGCCTCCTGCATGTGAGAAAACAAACCATCTCCATCAATAGAAATACAAGGTTAGACTCAGTCACTGCCTCATCAAGGGGTTCACAAATGTAGCCAAGCCTGTTGTGGGGGCTACAGCAACCCTTTCAGCATCATGTGTGCATGGGCTCAGTTGCTCACTCGTGTCCAACCCTGTGATTCCATGGACTGTAGCCAGCCAGGTTCCTCTGTCCATGGAATTCTCCAGGCAAGAATACTGTAGTGGGTTGCCATGCCCTCCTCCAGGGGATCTTCCTGATCCAGGGATCTAACCCGTGTCTCTTGCGTCTCCTGCACTAGCAACCAGATTCTTTATCAGTGAGCCACCTGGGAAGCCCAGCATCATATCACCCACTCCAAATATTTATAATCTTCCAGAACCCTCATTCTGCTTCCCCAATTGATGATCTATGTCTGGCTCATAATATATACCAAATTCAAGTCCCTAAGGAGAGAGACTACCCTTCTACAAAATAACCTGACTTATGATACATAGAGACATGATGTCAATTCAGGCCAGTCTGTAATGAAGGCTAGATGTGGGATGTTGGAAATTCAGTAATGAAGAGAGTCTCATGAAAGGAGAGCTGATGGAGTTTCCTAATAACCAAGGGGAATCTTTCTGACTGTACAAACACTCCGGGAAATTCTCAGACTAGAATGATCAGGATACAACATGATGTTAGAATTACTTCCAAGGGATATAGTAGATTATTAGAGAAGTCCTTCCTTCGCCACAAATGAATGCAGCTTCTTCAAAACAAAAAAGAAGGCAAAAGAAACATTTTTTGTGATAGCAAAAAATGTTGAATTTATTATCTCTTGCCACACACACACACACACACACACACACAAAATAAAACAGTGGTGTAATGAATAATTTAATCATGATTTACATCATGACAAAAAGAAAAAGGCCAAAAATAATCAAATGCAAATGATAAAAAAAAAACACCAGCTTTTATACTTAAGGGAAAATCAGGGACTTTTCACATGATTGCTGTATCCCCCAAGGCCTTTCCTCCATGAGTGCTTAATAATTGTGAGTGGGTTGAACTGAACTAAATTATTGGACACCAAGCGAAATACTGCAGTGAATTTGAAAATACTACCATGAGCTAAAACAAAACTCTGTAACCAAGAATTTTTTCTCTAAACCAACCACCATTAGCAGGTGAATTTTATGGTATGTAAATGAAATCCCAATAAAGCTGCTTAAAAAAAATTATTACTATCTATGCAAGCATGTGTGCTCACTTGTGTCTGACTCTTTGCGACTCTATGGATTGTAGCCTGCCAGGCTACGCTATTCATGGGATTTTCGAGGCAAGAATACTGGAGTGGGTTGCCATTTCCTTCTCCAGGGGATCTTCCTGACCTAGGGATCCAACCTGTGTCTTCTGCTTTGGCAGACAGATTCTTTTCCACTATATCAGCTAGGAACCCCCATTAGTATCTATGATGCTCTCTTAAAAATTGCACAGGTGATAGTTTAAAATTTCATCTTCATCTTGTAAAAACTTATTTTCCTTTCACATTTCTTTTCACAGCTTTTGATTTCTCCAAGATACACAAGTAACACATGTATTCATAAGCATGCTTACAAAAAGTTCAATTACCCAAGAGAACTGGGAAGCAGTTTGACTAAATAATTAAGAGCCTAGGTTTTAGGGACAGGCTGGGTTTAATACTTGACTCCACCACTTACTAACAAGTGACTTAAAACATTTGGGCCTCACTCTGTTTATCTATAAAATGGAAATGATGATGATCATAATAATTTTATGAGTGCTTTATGTGTCAAGGCCTGTCCTAACAAGCTTCCATGTGTAACTCAGTTAACCCTCACAACAACTCTATTACTTCTATTCACATTTTGCAGATGAGGAAACTGAAGCACAGAGTGTTTAGATTATTTGTTTTAAGCTCACAGTTGCACTGCTAGACTATAAACTGAGATATGATCTCTTAAATGTCTGTAGACTGGAAGAATCTACACTCTCAACCACAATTATCTTCCTCCTGGGGTTGTAATTAAGTGAAATAAAAAAAGGTAAAGCTTTAGGACAGGGTCTGTCACATACAAAAATATTATCTTTTATTAACTGTTGTAAAATAAAAAGTGAAAACCTCTGTTTTTCTGTGCTCCACTGCCCTCTCTCCTCAAAAGAAATCACTACTGCACATATATTTTATACTTAAATATATATTTATTTATGCAAATGGAATAATACTAGCCATTTTATTCAGCAAAATGCTTTTAACCTATCTATACATCTTTGGATACTTGGAATCATTTATATGACAGTGCATGAGGGTCATTTAATTTAGGATGAAGTTCAGTTCAGTTCAGTTCAGTCACTCATTCATGTCCAACTCTCTGCAACCCCCTGGACTGCAGCACACCAGGCCTCCTTGTCCATCACCAACTCCCGGAGCTTACTCAAACTCATATCTATTGAGTCAGTGATGCCATCCAACCTTCTCATCCTCTGTTGTCCCCTTCTCCTCCTACCTTCAATCTTTCCCAGCATCAGGGTCTTTTCAAATGAGTCAGTTCTTCACCTCAGTTGACCAAAGTATTGGAGTTTCAGCTTCAGCATTAGTCCTTCCAATGAATATTCAGGATTGATTTCCTTTAGGATAGACCAGTTAGATCTCTTTTGTGTCCAAGGGAATAATACTAAACATTTTATTTAGCTAAATGCTTTTGACTTATCTATATATCTTTGGATACTTGGAATCATTTACATGACAGTGCACGAGGGTCATTTAATTTAGGGTAAAGTTCAGTTCAGTCGCCTTTTAGGATAAAGGTGGAGAAGGTGAATGTGAGAAATGACAAGACAAGGAAATGGGCTTTCAGTTTCTGGGACAGCAAACAGTGGGAAGGTAGGTATATGGGAGAACTCATGGAAGATCTGGTAGGTAAACCTTGTTACATAGATTTCTCTAGGGCTGTCTCTGTGTTGATAGGAAGTCTGGTCCTTCCTGGTAAATAGAGAATGAAGATACTTTATAAATCTATGTCCTGCTTTTAAGAAAGTAGGGAGAGGGCATAGAGCTTTTCTTTTCTCTGTTTCTTCTCACTTGCTTTCAGCTCCAAATAAGCCTTATGCCAAAGTGACATATTTGGGGTGGCATTTTCTGCTCCCCTTCACTAACTGATGACAGGGGAACTCTCATGCCTGGCTCACTGTAGGCTGTTGCCGTACTCGAGTCTCCGGGGGTGGGGGTGGTGGGGGGGTGACTGTGAAAGGTAGTAATGAAGGGTGATACTTCTAGCAAGCAGAGCATTGAATAGTGCATTTGCTGTTGATGTTGACGACAATAAGCAGCCACCAACTCAGTCTGGAGGGGGAAGTGATCACATAAAAATAAAAATATACATAAATTCCTGTAATCACAAGTCACTTGACTGATTCATCAGGAATCTAGAAGGAACAAGATAGAAAGATTATAAAGATCAAATATAAAGAGGTCTGGGAAAGTAGCGCCTGAATGAACCTAGGCAAGAAAGCACAAAACGTGTGGATCTTTGTGTCTCACATCAATGCCTGAATGAGCACATCTCTGTAGAAGGAAGCCCTGAACACCTCTGTGGATGGAATCATGTGTCTAGTAGAAGTCAGCTCGCCTCTACCCTCAGCTACCCATGAACATAGTGGACCTGTGAACAAAATGCACAGTAATGGACTTGGAAGCTATTCATGAGCTCACCTACAGTTGATCTAGCTGTTGCTGCTGCTACTACAGATTTGACTTGTCAGTATTAAGAACCAAATCTGAGCCTTCAGTATGGCAGCCTTCCTCAAAGGGACTGGTCAGTTACTTGATTAACCCATCAGTTAATCAATATGTGATGAACTCAGATGTTGCAGGTATGAGTGAGTCTGCCTTCATTGTCCTAAGTGCATCAGCCAACAACACCAGGCTGTGCTAAATATTCATCCTCCCTGTTCCTTCATATCTCAAGAACACCTCATCATTGCACTGACCATGTTTCATTGCAATTCTCTGTGGCTATTTCAACGAAGCTGCCAACTCCCTGATAGTAGTGTCTAAGTGTTAGTTTTCTTGAGTTCCCTAGCCCTCTCATAGGGCTATACCACATACCATATGCTTTATAAATATTTGGTAAATAAATGAATAAGTTTCCAAAAAAAACTCATGCAAACATTGAAAGGAGGGATGGTAAGAGCCAGAACTAGCCTAGCAGCAGTGGGGCCAGGAACCTTTGCAACAGGGCAAGAACCTTTTTTGGTATGATTGGCCCCACATCAGGCCCTGCATTCCCCAACCTGGGGAATCCAGCAAAGGGACTGGGAATCCCCAGGGAATCTGACTTTGAAGGTCAGCGGGACTTGATTACAGAGCTTCCACAGGACTGGGGAAAACAGAGACTCCTGCAGGGCACCAGCACACCTTGCGCACCCAGCACCCAGAGCAAAGGAGCAGCGGCCCCACCCGAGACTGAGCAGACCTGCCTGTGAGGGTTTGGGGGTCTCCTGCGGATGTGTGGGTCCACAGCGGCCCACCTCGGGGTCGGAGCTCTGACAACAGCAGTCCTGGGAGGTGCAGTGTGTGGGCATCAGTCCTCTTAGAGGAGGTCCCCCTTGGCACTGCCATAGAGCCTCCAGGTGGGCAATCCACAAACGGGAGATCATACCAAGTTGGGGAAGGGTAGTGACAAAAATAAAAATTGCCAAACAAACGAAAACTAATGTCTTTGCACTAAAATTATCTTTTAGCGTTGATGTGATGATTAACAGCAAAATCACATGTAAAGTACTTACTTAACAGGGATAGGCAGTCAACAGACTGCAGCTTTTTTAATAACAAAGCTTTTAAGAGGGATGGAATTCGATGTAATTACAAGAATTGCACATTCAATTTGAATTTTCTCCTATATTTTCAAATATAAAAAAGAAAAAAAACACTTATTTTTAAATGTTGAACTTTGTGTGTCATACTGTCCTACTTTAAAGCACAGAAATTTATATACTGCTGTCACTGAAAACTGAGGAAAACCTGATGATTAAAAACTCTGAATATTTAGAGTTAGACTGTTGGATATAATTATCAAATTGGCCCATCTAGTCAGCTTTCCTCTCTTGCTTATTTGCAGATTTAAAAAACAGTAAGACTCCAAATGCAACTTGGTATATATCACTGGACCCAGGAATAGAAAAAGATTATTGAAAAAACTGATGAAATCTAAATAAAGTTAGTTAAGTGATATTCCAATGTTAATTTCATTTTGGTAAAGATCATGGTTGCGTAAGATATTAATATTAAAGGAAGCTGGGTAAGGGGTATTCGGGAACTCCTTGTTTTATTTTTAAGAACGTTCTGAAAATCTAAAATTATTTTAAACTAAAAAGTTTTTAAGGTACATATGAAAAGAAAAAATAACTTGGGGGACACGCAAAATGGAGCACACAGCAAAAAAATAGACAAGTTCCTGCTCTCAAGGACCTTGTAGTCCCATTGAGTCAGGAAATAACCTTGAAGTGATTTATGAAACAATATTTCATCCCATGATACAGGCAGTACTATACAGTGATAAATAGGATAGACTGCCTATCTCCGCCACTTTAATAGCTGTGTGATACTGGATAAGTTGCTTCCCTGGTGGCTCAGCAGTAAGCGGTAAAGAATCCACCTTCAATGTAGGAGACACAGGTTCAATCCCTGGGTCAGGAAGATCCCCTGGAGGTGGAAATCGCAATCCACTCCAGTATTCTTGCCTGGGAAATTTCATAAACAGAGGAGCCTGGTGAGCTACAGTCCATGAGGTCGCAAAGAGTCGGATGCAACTGAGCATGCATGCACTGGGTAAGTTGCTTAAACTTCACACCTCAGTTTCTTCAACTGTAAAAAATAATGAAAATAATAGTACCTACCACAGGTTTGTTTTGAGGATTTAACAATATGTTAAACACTTAGAGCTGAGTACACTGTAAACTTTATAAGAATATTTGTTATTATGGTTATATTATAAAGTTTTAGTATTATATTATAAAGTATAATACAAAAATAGATAGCACTTTCATACTGGAAAGCAAGAAGTAAAACTGTCACTGAATACATAGCAAATCCTAAAGACACCACCAAAAAACTAGAGCTCATCAATGAATTCAGTAAACTGCAGGATACTAAATTAATATACAGAAATCTGTTGCGTTTCTATACACATACAATGAACTATCAACAAGAGAAATTAAGGAAATAATACAATTTACAATTGCATCAAAAATAACAAAATACTTAAGAATAAACCTGCCTCAGGACATGAAAGACCTATATTTGGAAAACTATAAGACACTGATGAAAAAAATTAATGACAAACAGATGGGAAGATATACCGTGTTCTTGGACTGGAAATTTTAATACTGTTAACATAATCATACTACCCAAGGAAATCTACAGACTAAATGTAATTCCTATCAAAATACCCATTACACGTTACACAGAACGAGAACAAATAATCCTAAAATTTACATGGAAGCACAAAAGACTCTGAATTCCTCAAGCTATCTTTAAAAAGAAAAAACTGGAGCTATCATGCTCCCTGACTTCAAATTGCACTACAAAATTACAGTATTCAAAACACTGTAACACTGGCACAAAAAAAGACACATAGGTCAGTGGAGCAGAATAAAGGGCCCAGAAATAAACCCACACACCTATGGTTCACTAATCTATGACAAAAGCGGTAATAATATACAACAGAAAAAAAGCCAGAGTCTAATAATTGGTGCTGGGAAAACTGGACAGCAACAAGTAAAAGAATGAAATTAGACCATTTCTTAACACCATATACAAAAATAAACTCAAACTGTTTTAAAGTCCTAATTATAAGACTGGAAACCCTAAAACTCCTGGAAGAAAATATAGGAGGATCACTCTTTGACATAAATAGCAATGTTTTCCAGGATCTATTCATTGGAAGAACTGATGCTGAAGTTGAAGGTGCAATACTTTGGCCACTTGATGTGAAGAGCCGACTCATTGGAAAAGACTCTGGTCCTGGGAAAGATTGAAGGCAGGAGGAGAAGGGGACGACAGAGGATGAGATGGTTGGATGGCATCACCAATTCAATGGACATGAGTTTGAGTATACTCCGGGAGATGGTGAAGCACAGGGAAGCCTGGAGTGCTGCAGTTCATGGGGTCACAGAGTCAGACACAACTTGGCAACTAAACAACAGCATAGCAGTATTTCCCAGGATCTATTTCTAAAGGCATAGGATATAAAAGCAAAAATAGACAAATGAAACCTAATTAAATTTAAAAGTTTCTGCATAGCAAAGAAAAGCACCAATAAAATGAAAAGATGAACTAGAGAATGGGAGACAATATTGGAAATTATATGACCAATAAGGAGTTAATATTCAAAATGTATATAAAAAGCACTTACACTTCAACATCAAAAAAATAAACAACCAAATCAAACAATGGGTAGAAGACTTGAATAGACATTTTTCCAAAGGAGACCATGCAAATCACCAATAGACATATGAAAAGAGGCTTAACATCACTAATTATTAGAGCAATGCAAATCAAACCACAATGAGGTATCACCTCACATCTGTCAGAATAGCTATCATCAAAATGTCTGCAAATAACAAATGTTGGAAAGGAAGTGTAGAAAAGGGAACCCTAGTACACTCTTGGTGGGGATGTAAATTGAAGCAGTCACTATGGAAAACGGTATGAAGTTTCCTCAAAAAATTAAAGTAGAAATATCACGCCTCCATGCAAAGTCACTCAATCTCTTTGTGACCCCATGGACTGTAGCAACCTCTGTCCACTGGATTCTCCAGGCAAGAACACTGGAGTGGGTTGCTCCGCCCTCCTCGAAGGGATCTTCCTGACCCAGGGATTGAACCAGCTTCTCTATGTTGAAGCCCAGAAATACCATATGATCCTGAAATTCCACTCTTGAATAGATAACTGGAAAAAATGAAAACACTTAAATGAAGAATATACAAACAACTCCAGTATTCACAGCAGCACTATTTACAATAGCCAAGACACAGAAGCTACCCAAGTGCCCATCAACAGATTATTGGATTAAGATGTCTCTCTCTCTCACACACACACACACACACAACACACACACACACATACACACACACACACACACACACACACACAATGGAATGTTATTTAGCCACCAAAAATGAAAAGCTGTCATTTGCAGCAATGTGGGTGCCTAAGGCTTCCCTGATGACTCAAATGGCAAAGAATCAGCCTGCAATGCAGGAGACCCTAGAGCACATTATGCTTGATGAAATAAGTCAGACAGATGACAAATATAAAGTGTGGAATTCTGGGACCATTGATCAGAGAGCAGCTCTCTGATTTCCCAGGATCCTGCACATGGAAGGAGTGGTTTCTTTGACTGGTAAGTTTTATGGTGTTGTTCTGAAAGTTCTTCCTCTATTTCCTTTCTTCTAAAACTAGGTAAGGCAATTTCTGTCATTCTCAACTGGACCCTGACTATTACACTGCTTCATGGGATTAGCAAAAAGAGATAAGAAAGCCTTCTTCAGCAATCAATGCAAAGAAATAGAGGAAAACAACAGAATGGGAAAGACTAGAGATCTCTTCAGAAAATTAGAGATACCAAGGGAACATTTCATGCAAAGATGGGCTCAATAAAGGACAGAAATGGTATGGACCTAACAGAAGCAGAAGATATTAAGAAGAGATGGCAAAAATACACAGAAGAACTGTACAAAAAAATCTTCATGACCCAGATAATCATGATGATGTGATCACTAATCTAGAGCCAGACATCTTGGAATGTGAAGTCAAGTGGGCCTTAGAAAGCATCACTACGAACAAAGCTAGTGGAGGTGATGGCATTCCAGTTGAGCTGTTTCAAATCCTGAAAGATGATGCTGTGAAAGTGCTGCACTCAATATGCCAGCACATTTGGAAAACTCAGCAGTGGCCACAGAACTGGAAAAGGTCAGTTTTCATTCCAATCCCAAAGAAAGGCAATGCCAAAGAATGCTCAAAATACCGCACAATTGCACTCTTCTCACGTGCTAGTTAAGTAATGCTTAAAATTCTCCAAGCCAGGCTTCAACAATACATGAACCGTGAACTCCCTGATATTCAAGCTGGTTTTAGAAAAGGCAGAGGAACCAGAGATCAAATTGCCAACATCTGCTGGATCAAGGAAAAAGCAAGAGAGTTCCAGAAAAACATCTATTTCTGCTTTATTGACTATGCCAAAGCCTTTGACTGTGTGGATCACAATAAACTGTGGGAAATTCTTCAAGAGATGAGAATACCATACCACCTGACCTGCCTCTTGAGAAATCTGTATGCAGGTCAGGAAGCAACAGTTAGAACTGGACATGGAACAACAGACTGGTTCCAAATAGGAAAAGGAGGACGTCAAGGCTGTATATTGTCACCCTGCTTATTTAACTTATATGCAGAGTACATCATGAGAAACGCTGGGCTGGAAGAAACACAAGCTGGAATCAAGATTGCTGGGAGAAATATCAATAACCTCAGATATGCAGATGACACCACCCTTATGGCAGAAAGTGAAGAGGAGCTAAAAAGCCTCTTAATGAAAGTGAAAGAGGAGAGTGAAAAAGTTGGCTTAAAGCTCAACATTCAGAAAACGAAGATTATGGCATCCAGTCCCTTCACTTCATGGGAAATAGATGGGGAAACAGTGGAAACAGTGTCAGGCTTTATTTTTGGGGGCTCCAAAATCACTGCAGATGGTGACTGCAGCCATGAAATTAAAAGACGTTTACTCCTTGGAAGAAAAGTTATGACCAACCTAGATAGTATATTCAAAAGCAGAGACATTACTTTGCTGACTAAGGTCCGTCTAGTCAAGGCTATGGTTTTTCCAGTGGTCATGTATGGATGTGAGAGTTGGACTCTGAAGAAGGCTGAGCGCTGAAGAACTGATGCTTTTGAACTGTAGTGTTGGAGAAGACTCTTGAGAGTCCCTTGGACTGCAAGGAGATGCAACCAGTCCATTCTGAAGGAGATCAACCCTGGGATTTCTTTGGAAGGAATGATGCTAAAGCTGAAGCTCTAGTACTTTGGCCACCTCATGCGAAGAGTTGACTCATTGGAAAAGACTCTGATGCTGGGACAGATTGGGGGCAGGAAGAGAAGGGGACGACAGAGGATGAGATGGCTGGATGGCATCACGGACTCGAAGGACGTTGAGTCTGAGTGAGCTCTGGGAGATGGTGATGGACAGGGAGGCCTGGCATGCTGCGATTCATGGGGTGGCAAAGAGTCGGACACGACTGAGCACCTGAACTGAACTGACTGATGGGATTACTTTGTGTATTATGTGAAATAATTCACATGGTACATTAAAAATCATGCCTGACACATAGTAAGAACTCAATAATTCATCTTTGAATTATTTTTAAATTACAGTCATTAATATTGTTGAAATTCGATTGCTCTTGGCTTTTCTGCTTTCCTTAGCAAGTATTATTTCTTTTTCCTTTTTTAATGTTTTATTTTTTATTTTCTGTGTGCATTTTTAAAGACTTACATATGTATTATATTTTGTTTCTATTGAAGTATAGTTGATGCACAGCATGAGTTTCAGATGTAGAACATAGTGAATCACAATTTTTTAAAGGTTTAGCTATTATAAAATATTGACTATAATTTCTGTCAGTTCAGTTCATTTGCTCAGTCGTGTCTGACCCTTTGTGACCCCATGGACTGCAGCACCCATTTTCTGCACTGCACAATATATCCACCACCCTAGCTGCTTCCCTGAATTTGAAAGCCAGAGTTAGAACAGAGGCAGACCTACACGATGCCTATAGAGTCACAAAAGCAAATGTGAACTGTGGTAACACTCACTGAAATAAAAACACAAAGCTGAAAAGGACTGATGAGAAAGATCATGACTTTAGGACGTGTAGTTCCTATAGAACATCCAACTGAATATTTATAGAATGCAATAGGAAATACAAATTTATAAGGAAGAGATTTAGGCTAAATTTATGCCAGGGAATGAGATAAATGATATGTAAACATTTCCTTTATCCTGATATCAACCAAGTGACAAGTGACAAGTCCAGGAAAATGAGATTTAAACAAGCTTGGAGCTGATTAAAGTATGGACAGTAAATGAGCCTGTGGAGTGATATGAGATCATGAGATGGTAAGAGTGAACATCGACATTTTAGGAATCAGCGAACTAAAATGGACTGGAATATGTGAATTCAACTCAAATGGCCATTACATCTACTACTGTGGGCAAGAATCCCTTAAAAGAACTGGAGTAGCCATCACAGTCAACAAAAGAGTCTGAAATACAGTACTTGGATACAGTCTCCAAAATGACAGAATGATCCCTGTTCGTTTCCAAGGCAAACCATTCAATATCACAGTAATCTAAGTCTATGCTCCAACCAGTAACACTGAAGAAGCTGAAGTTGAACGGTTCTAAGAAAACCTACAAGACCTTCTAGGACTAACATCCAAAAAAAGATGTCATTTTCATAGTAGGGGACTGGAATGCAAAAGTAGGAAGTCAAGAGATACCTGGAGTAATAGGCAAATTTGGCCTTGGAATACAGAATGAAGCAGGGCAAAGGCTAACAGAATTCTGCCAAGAAAATGCACTGGTCATAGCAAACACCCTCTTCCAACAACACAAGAGAAGACCTTACACATGGACATCACCAGATGGTCAACACCAAAATCAGATTGATTATATTCTTTGCAGCCAAAGATGGAGAAGCCCTATACAGTCATCAGAAATAAGACTGGGAGCTGACTGTGGCTCAGATCATGAACTCCTTATTGCCAAATTCAGACTTAAATTGAAAAAAGTAGGAAAAACCACTAGACCATTCAAGTGTGATCTAAATCAAATCCCTTATGATTATACAGTCAAAGTGAGAAATAGATTCAAGGGACTAGATCTGATAGACAGAGTCCCTGAAGAACTATGGATGGAGGTTCATGACATTGTACAGTAGGCAGTGATCAATACCATCCCCAAGAAAAAGAAAGGCAAAAGGCAAAATGATCGTCTGAGGAGGCCTTACAAATAGCTGAGAAAAGAAAAGATGTGAAAGGCAATGGAGAAAAGGAAACATACACATTTGAATGCAGAGTTTCAAAGAATAGAAAAGAGAGATACGAAAGCCTTTCTCAGTGATCAATGCAAAGAAATAGAGGAAAACAATAGAATGGGAAAGACTAGAGATCTCTTCAGAAAATTAGAGATACCAAGGGAATATTTCATGCAAAGATGGGCTCAATAAAGGACAGAAATAGTATGTACCTAACAGAAGCCAAAGATATTAAGAAGAGGTGGCAAGAATACACAGAAGAACTGTACAAAAAAGATCTTAATGACTCAGATAACCACGATGGTGTGATCACTCACCTAGAGCCAGACATCCTGGAATGTGAAGTCAAGTAGGCCTTAGGAAGCATCACTAAGAACAAAGTTAGTGGAGGTGATGGAATTCCAGTTGAGCTATTTCAAATCCTAAAAGATGATGCTGTGAAAGTGCTGCACTCAATATGTCAGCAAATTTGGAAAACTCAGCAGTGGCCACAGGACTGGAAAAGGTCAGTTTTCATTCCAATCCCAAAGAAAAGCAATGCCAAAGAATGCTCAAACTACCACACAATTGCACTCATCTCACACGCTAGCAAAGTTATGCTCAAAACTCTCCAAGCCAGGCTTCAACAGTACATGAACTATGAACTTCCAGATGTTCAAGTTGGATTTAGAAAAGGCAGAGGAACTGGAGGTCAAATTGCCAACATCCGTTGGATCATCAATAAAGCAAGAGAGTTCCAGAAAAACATCTACTTCTGTTTCATTGACTATGCCAAAGCATTTGACTGTGTGGATCACAATAAACTGTGAAAAATTCTTAAAGAGATGGGAATAACAGAACACCTGACCTGCTTGCTGAGAAATCTGCATGCAGGTCAGGAAGCAACAGTTAGAACTGGACATGGAACAATAGACTGGTTCCAAATTGGGAAAGGAGTATGTCAGGGCTTTATATTGTCACCTGGCTTATCTAATTTATATGCAGAGTACCTCATGAGAAATGTTAGGCTGGATGAAGCACAAGCTAGAATCAAGATTGCCAGGAGAAATATCAATAACCTCAGACATGCAGATGACAACACCCTTATGGCAGAATGTGAAGAGGAACTAAAGAGCCTCTTGATGAAAGTGAAAGAGGAGAGTGAAAAGGTTGGCTTGGAACTCAACATTCAGAAAACTAAGATCATGGCATCTGGTCCCATCACTTCATGGCAAATAGATAGGGAAACAATAGAAACAGTGACAGACTTTATTTTGGGGGCTCCAAAATCACTGCAGATGGTGACTGCAGCCATGAAATTAAAAGACACTTGCTCCTTGGAAGAAAAGTTATAACCAACCTAGACAGCATATTCAAAAGCAGAGACATTACTTTGCCTACAGGGGTCCGTCTAGTCAAGGCTATGGTTTTTCCAGTAGTCATGTATGGATATGAGAGTTGGACTAATAGTCTTAATAGAGAAAGCTGAGCACCAAAGAATTGTTTCTTTTTAACTGTGGTGTTGGAGAAGACTCTTGAGAGTCCCTTGGACCACAAGAAGATCCAACCAGTCAATCCTAAAGGAAATCAGTCCTGAATATTCACTGGGAGGACTGATGCTGAACCTGAAACTCCAATACAACTGACGCAAAGAACTGACTCGTTTGAAAAGACCCTGATGCTGGGAAAGGTTGAAGGCGGGAGGAGAAGGGGACCACAGAGG
Source organism: Capricornis sumatraensis (assembly GCF_032405125.1). NCBI lineage: Eukaryota > Metazoa > Chordata > Mammalia > Artiodactyla > Bovidae > Capricornis > Capricornis sumatraensis. Next base: position 8,229,030 of record NC_091084.1, read on the forward strand.
ATGAGATGGTTGGATGGCATCACCGACTCAATGGACGTGGGTTTGGTGGACTCCGGGAGTTGGTGATGGACAGAGAGGCCTGGCGTGCTGCAGTCCATGGGATCGCAAAGAGTTGGACACTACTGAGAGACTGAGCTGAACTGAACTGAAGGAATGTTCATAGCACAAGAAGTAAAGGCCACTGACGGAAACTTAAAGATCACCAAGAGTTAAGAGGCGGACACGAGAGAAGTTTAAACAGGAAAATCGGGATCAAAATAGAAGAAAAAACAAGAGAATGTATTACCACAGAATCCCAGGGAAGACAGTCTTTCATGAACGAAGACAGGAATCAACTGCCCGTCCATGATCAACTGTGATAAGGACCAAAGCGAGTTTTCCAGATTTAGCAACAAATGACTCTACACATATTTTTACTTTAATATTTAACTTAAGCTCTGTAAGATGATTCCATTATATCTCCCTACAAGATAATTGAGTTCAGAGTATACCGACTCCTTTATCCCTAGGACCAAGCACATGTAATGGATAAATGAATGTTTTTGTTTTATGAATGAGTAAATTTGGGCAAGGGTTTCTCAGGTGACTCAGTGGTAAAGAATTTGCCTGTCAATTCAGGAGATGTGGGTTGGATCCCTGGGTCAGGAAGGTTCCTTGGAGAAGGAAATGGCAACCCACTGCAATATTCTTGCCTGGTAAATCCCAGGGACCAAAGAACCTGGCAGACTACTGTCCAGTGGGATCTCAAAAGAGTCAGACATGACTTAGCAACTAAACAACAACACAAATTTGGGGACATAGAAATATACTTAATGGTGCTAGCTCAAAGACGGATCAGGAAAAAGTTTTCTTTCCTGAGTGAAGTCTTACGCACAAAAGAGAGAATTGCTATGATGAATAAAAATATACCTTCAAAGAAAGAATTATCAAAACAGTTTAGGAAGTATTTGTAGCTGGTTTTAGGAAAAGTTTTCTTCCTGATGCCCCTTGCTCTAAATATTCACCTGTCTACTTGATATTCCTTCTTTTGAAAAAATCGTCGGAAGCTATTGTTACCAAACACAAGTTCATGTGCCCAATGCAAGTGAGATGAAACAAACCAAAACATCAGTAGTTGGAGCAGAAAGATTTATTGCAGGACCATGCGAGGAGACGGGTGGCTTGTATCCGAAAAACCCCCAACTCCTTGAAGGGTTTCAGCAAATCACTTTTAAAGGCGAAATGAGAGAGGGACATGGCTGGTTGTTGCCAACATCTTGATGGAGGAATCGTTTGTTCTTGCAGCTGCCCACGTAGGTCAGTCACAATGTTCCTGTAAACTTCCAACAGGACAAATTCTATTGTTTCTTCTGCAACTCTTTAATCTCTAAATGAATGGACTCTTAAAAGCCAGAGCCTTAAGAATAGGCTATCCTATATACTTCAGGCTATAGGCAACATTCTTTTACAAAAGGCCCAGAATCAGCATGACTAAACACAGGCAACAAAGCAAAAGTTCAAAGCAAAATACATTTCAAGCTAACGGCAGAAAATTCAGAAATGAACAATGTTCTACAGTAGAATATACTCAGGAATGTGCTCGATGTAAACAATATGTGACTTTGGAGACAGTTACAGTGTTTGCTTCATCATGACTTAACTATTTGCATGTTTTATGTGTTAGTATTTTTCTATGTGTTTCATTTTTTTTTAATATTGTTTAAAATACAGTTGTCCTGTTTATAATGCTCCCTTGATTTTTTCATTGAGAAGACATGTCTAAGTAGCAATTTGAGGGCTTTCCTGGTGGCTCGGTGGTAAAGAATCCGCCTGCCAATGCAGGAGACATGGTTCGATCCCTGATCTGGGAAGCGGAGCAACTAAGCCCATCTGTCGTAAGTCCTGAGCCTGAGCTTAGTGCCCAGGGGTCCCAGCCGCTGAGCCCCCGTGCCACAGTTCCTGCTGCCTGCACACCCTAGAGCCTTTGCTCGGCAACAAGAGAAGCCGCCGTGGTGAAAAGTCTGCGCGCCGCAGCCAGACAGTAGTCCGGCTGGCTGTAGCTGGAGGAAACCCTGCGCAGCAACAAAGACCCAGCACAGCCAAAAATGAATGCACAAATAAGGGCTTTAAAATGAGAGAGAAAAAAAAAAAAAAATAGCAATTTGATTCTGGCAAAGAAAATATGTCTTCTCATGGGTTAAATTTATATAGAAGACAAGTGGGGAAAAAACCCTTTGAAAGACAAATCCGTTGTGTGCTTCCTGCCAATAAGAGCATAATACTTCCTCTTTGTCATTAATGAAAGATAACACACGCTTTTCAAAGTTCCGTAAGACGTTCCAAACAAAGAAAACACTCAAATGAGTCACCTGTTTTCACATTCAAGGTTAAGAAGCCATATAAATTTCTCCAGCCTCCGGCACAGAACACCAAATGCCCCGTAAGTGCAAGGAGGCAGCTATGCGGCTGGCACTGCTGTGCGCCGCGTGCCTGCTGCCTGGCAGCCCGGCCCTGCCACTCAGCCCGGGCCCGGGAGGCGAGGGCGACCCGCGCTGGCAGCTGGCTCAGGTACGTCTCTGGCCCGCTCTCCTGGGCCGCCACGGACTTTCCAGACAAACTGTGCTTTGCCACTTTAATAACTTTCCCGATTATAAAGGCATTATATGCTTTAATCAAGTAGCGATTAAGTGCAAGCTCTGAAGCCTGCCAGAGGGGATTCAAGTTCAACCTCCTCCACTCGACTGGGTGGATGGACAGAGGCATGTTATTAACCTTTGAGCTTCAGTTTTCTAGCTGAAGATACAATGATATCAATCAAATGGGGGTGTTGTGAAGCAACATCCCTGAGACATATTATATAAATGGAAGCTTTCACGACCACTACAGTGTATTGTAACTCGAGATATTCTCATAAAGAGCAAAGTGATGCTTCTTAAGATGAGGACCCTAGTGATGGAGAGACTTGAGAACAGAAAATGGGGGTAGATGTTGCAGCTCTCCTGCTGATAAACCGGTGATGATGGATGAGGCATGAACTTCTGACTTCGTTTTCTCATATATCCAGTGGAGACAGTAATACTGTGTTTTATATCTGGAGGAGTCTAGCAAATAAATGAAGTGGTAACAATACTAACTATCGTGTATGTAACAACTTCAGATTAGGAAATACGTCCTAAACGTGGTGTCATTGAATCCTCAGCTCTATCCTGGGAAAAAGAAGAAACCAAAGTAAAGTTGATTCACATCCCACATACTTGCTCACTGTAGAGACAAGAGTCAAGAAGAAGTTCTGGTTCAAAAGTCATGTACTTTCCAATATATTACTTAATAATTATCCTAATGTGAGTGAGGGACAGAAAGTGTTAGTGGCTCAGTTGAGTCCATCTCTTTTTCGACCCCATGGACTGTAGCCCACAGGGCTCCTCTGCCCATGGGATTCTCCAGGCAAGAATACTGGAGTGGGTGGCCATTCCCTTCTCCATGGGATCTTCCTGACCCAGGGATTGAACCCAAGCCTCCTTGGGTTCTCCGGATTCTTTACAGGCTGAGCCACCAGAAAAGCCCAAAGTGCATGTCATTATTACTTGGTAAAAGTTTTGTTTATAAATTTAAGCGTTAAGCATAAGAAAAGTTGAGTTTTATTTCACACTAACTTTGACTTTTTTGAAAGGGTTGGATTGAACCATATGAAATGACTGATATTTGACCATTTTTTAAAATGTATTTATTTTATTTTTGGCTGCACTGGGTCTTCATTGCTGTGTGCGGGCTTCCCCCAGTCGCAATGCATAGCCTTCTCATGGCAGTGGCGTCTCTCGTAAGGAGGATAGGCTCAGTAGCTGTGCACACAGGCTTAGTTGCACCACGGCATGTGGAATCCTCCCAGAGCAGGTGTCAAACCCATGTCCTCTGCATTGGCAGGCAGAGTTTTAACAACTGGACCATCAGGGAGGTCCTATTTGACTGTTTCCTTTTGATCTAAAAAACGTCCATTTCATATGGTTCCACCTTCTGGATTCTCCAGGGGGAGTCCACTTGCAGGAGTGTCAAGCCCCTTCACCCAGGATGCAGATTGCCAGTAAACCAGAGGGAGGTTCTCTAGTTTTAAAGGAAGGCAGGAAAACTCATCTCAAGGATACTGAGAGATTTCTTCCAGAAGGTATCTTTGTAAAGCTGCTGGCTCTGGAAGGGAGAAAATGAGCTATTTGTTTTTAAATCAGGGATTAACTCCCCACTGTCCTGGATGAACAGTGAGTACTTGTTGTATTGAATGAAACACAGTCCTTGGGAACAGGAAGAGAGAGCACCTTACTGCTAAGGTTACTTACGTGAAGTTCATACACCTAACTCATTTCGAGGGCACTATCACACATTAACATGACGCTGTAGGTTTTTCTGAGGAAATGGGCTTTGGGATCAGAATAGGACTTCAAATACCCATTCCTTTGGTTACTCCTGGGGTGACTTCATGCAAGTTACTTCCCTTCTCTGAGCCATGATTCTTCAAATGTGAAATAGGAAAGTATTGCCATACCCAACTTCCAGGGTGGTTATGAGGTTTAAATAAGATAAGCATATAAAGCTCTTGGTATAGTTCCTGCCACTAGTAAGTGCTTCATCAAGGTTCTTGGGAGGCTGCTGCTGTTGTTATTTTCATTCATTCTCTATTTTTTCCTATTTAGGCGGCGGGACCGCTATCCTCACACCCATTCACTGGGGTCCTTTAAGAAGTTACCAGGGACCTAACTGCACATGGAACATACCTAAGAGACCTGCTTTACCTTACAGCTTCACAAAGAAGGTTTTACAAAGAATTTAGCTATGGAAAGAGCGCTGGCCTGGCAAGCGGTCAAGAAACTCAGGACCAGTTTGCCTACTAACTTAATACGTGACTGCGGAGCACATCATTTAGTTACTATGAGTTTTGATTTCTTCACCTAGAAAATACATATATTAAATGAATTAATGTCCTAATTTCCTTTCCCAGAACTGAAATGTTAAGACCTTTAACCTCAGGAACCTGACCTCCAGAGCGTCTTAGAAAGGGCTGGGTGACTTTGGATCTCCCCAAAGGGTCTCTGATGCCAAGGGAAGACCTCAGGTGCACACCTTGAGGGGACACTGGGCATTCTTCCTGACTATTAAAAACAAGTCTATGTTTTATAAATTATACAATGGGGTAATAGAAAAATAGAGGGACTCTTTTCTTTTGGCCATGAAATGAAATGGCAATGACTCATCATCAATATTAAATTTTCTTCCCATGAATGCACTCTTGTTTTACCTGGCTACTGTGTAACTATTCTGCCTTCAGACTACTATTTGGGTCCATAGGAATCAGAGGCAAAGATGGACAGACTTCTGAGATAAAAGAAGACAACAAACAAGAATTACAGACCAATTACTCTCTTTCCAACAGGACTATCTTAAGAGATTTTATTCATCTGACTCAAAAATGAAGAATGCCAATAGTTTAGAAGTCAGACTCAAGCAGATGGAAGGATTCTTTCACCTTCCTATAACTGGAATATTAAGCCCCCGTATTATAGAGATCATGCAGAAGCCCAGATGTGGAGTACCGGATGTTGCAGAATTTTCGCTATTCCCAAATCAGCCAAAATGGACTTCCAAAGTAGTCACCTACAGGTCAGTTTTGCTTCAGCTCATTTTGGCAAAAGCAATATAGTCTTTTTCCTAAAAGGTCAAACTTGTTTTCTTGCTTGCTACCAGGATCATGACATATACTTCAGACTTACCACATATCACAGTGAATCAATTAGTGGCCAAGGCCTTCAAAATATGGAGCGAAGTGATCCCACTGACATTTAAGAGAGTTAGATGGGGAACTGCTGATATCATGATTGGCTTTGCAAGAAGAGGTAAGGAAGATTCCTTCAGGCTGATCATGTGTGCTGTTTTGCTTGTTGTATATATCCATGCCCTCCTGTTTTCCATTTAAAATCTTTAATGAGATATAGATAGATGATAGACAGATACATCGATCTCTTTGCAGATTAATGGAATACAGATATAAAGATGTGTGTGTGTGTATATATATATATATGTATATATATATATATATCAATGTTACTACATTTTTTCTAGTCCATTAATTTAGAGCCACTTTTTATAGCAGAAGATGGCAAACTATGATCCATGTGCCAAATCTGTAAATAAATATTTATTAGAACATAGCCATTCGGTTCAGTTCAGTCACTCAGCCATGTCTGACTGTTTGCAACCCCATGGACTGCAGCATGCCAGGACTCCCTGTCCATCACCAACTCCCAGAGCTTACTCAGACTTATGTCCATTGAACCGGGGTCTCCTGCAATGCAGGTGCATTCTTTACCAACTGAGCTATGAGGGAAGCCCAAACATAGCCATGTTCTTTCATTTACCTATTGTCTGTGAGTGCTTTGGGCTACAATGACAGACTGTAGTAAATGCAACAGAGATCATGAAGCCCACAAATCTGGTCCTTTGCAGAAAAAGTTTGCCAACCTCTATCTTATAAAATGAATCATTTTATATACATGTGTAAGTTATAAGCAAGGGCTTCCCAGGTAGTGCTAGTGGTAAAGAACCTGCCTGCCTGTGCAGGAGACATATGAGACACGTGTTTGATCCCTAGGTTGGGAAGGTCCCCTGGAAGAGGGCATGGCAACCCACTCCAGTATCCTTGCCTGGAGAATCCCATGGACAGAGAAGCCAAGCAGGCTATGGTCCACAGTGTCGCAGAGAGTCAGACACGACTGAAGCAACTTAGCACGCACACACATATATAAGCAAAAGAAGAAGTTACACCTTCCAAAGGCCCTAAGTGGTCTCCAAGAATTGAATTGCCCCTGTGGCCTATTGCCAACACCTTTCATGTATTTAGTAAGAAAGCAGAAAATAGAAAATTTTATGTTAAAGGGCTTAAGGAGATAAAACCCATATACATGAACTGCTATTAATTACTGGTGCTTCATGGTGCAGATTTTAGAGGAAATCTAAAATCTTTTGGTCTGCTTTAATATTACTTCCTGAGTGCTGTGACTTTAGCTGAAATTTAAACTTAAACCACAATATTGACAAGAGTGAAGAAAACCTTACAGAAAGCACTGATCGTGACACTCCATGCTTTTTAAGAACCAGATAAATTGGATATGGCCAGATAACAGTTTGAAAATAAATTTCTCTGCATCACAAAAGCACATCAAAATCCACTTTAAGACACCTTGAACACAGTTCTTCATGGAACTATCTACTATATTCACAAAGAATAAGCTAGATTTTTAAGAAAACTTACATTAAATGATATTCAGTTACCTGCTGAATCCAGTGTTCTCCACTCTGCCACCATGCGGCAAAGGAAAATGATCAAATTTAATGTTTAGATGCCACCATAAATTAGACGTGAATATTTTTGAAGTCCTGCATCAGTAAGCTTTCAAAATGTGGAGGTTATCAGGGATAAGCAGCAGTTGTATGAAAGAAAAAGTTCCTGTAACAAACAAATACCCAAACCACCCTGTCATGTAGCTGGCTGCTTGGACTGATCTTTTTCACCTCACTAATCATATAGACTAAAAGATGGAATGACTGGATATAGATTCAGTCTCTAAAGGCAATCGCCCTGCTTTCTTTCAGCTCACGGGGACCCGTATCCCTTTGATGGGCCAGGAGCCGCACTGGCTCACGCCTTTGCACCTGGGCCAGGCCTGGGAGGAGATGCTCACTTCGATGAGGATGAACGCTGGACTGATGCTAGTGGGATAGGTACAGCATCCCATATCTCTTCCACTACACATCCTTTTTAAAATCCTCAACTTTGTATATCTTAACTCTCTCTAATTTTGATATTTGCTTTGATTAATTATAGTTGGTCACTGTATGTCTCTCTTTGGTCTCAGGAATTAACTTCCTGTATGTTGCAACACACGAGCTTGGCCATTCCTTAGGTCTGAGTCATTCGTCTGATCCTGATGCTGTGATGTATCCAACCTACAGCAAAGAAGATTCCAAGAATTTCAAACTTTCACAGGATGATATCAACGGAATTCAGAAATTATACGGTAATATTTACAATTTCCATATTGCCATAAGGAGGCACTGTCTCCTTATGGTAGGCCTGAATGAGAAAGGCTGGGAAATAGGTATTTACTTTGAAAAACACACTGGAACATATATATCTAAAAGCCTATTGAGGGGAGAAACCTGAGACATTGGATACTTGAAATCTAATCAGACAATCTTATACTATGAGAATATTTATACTATGATTTTAAGTTTTCAGTAATATAATATCATTTGATGAAATCATGAAAATGAAACTTCAAGGGGTTTTTCTTTAAGCTGCAACTCGCTCCTCCTTCTTGCTCGATTCAAGTACTTCAGGAGACTCCCCAACAGGGATAGACTAAGGAATATAACACCTTCCCCTGTAGCTTCCCACTCACAAGGATTTGGCCCTGGAGAAGGAAAAGTGACCTAATTCTTCTTGCCTGCATATGTACATAGGGAAAGGAATTAGCCATCAACAGTGACTTCTTATAATTGCTAGTCATGATTGTATGACTATCCCATGTCCCAATCTACATGGGATTTTTTTGTTTTAATGAAGTTCCAAAGTCAGTTTTAAAAAAATAAACTGATTTGTATTTGCTTGATCAAGTCAGAAAGAGGTATTGTGAGAAAGAAATCAAAGGACAAGGATAAAAAGCTATGTCTCTAGACAAATGAAAGATTTAATTATATAGGCATTAAATGTAAAGAGTTTATTAATCCTTACAGAAAATATAATAGTAATAGAGCAAAGAATATAATAGTAGTAATCAAAGAAGCTAAATAAATCGTCCAAGGACAAATTCTGGGTTCTTGAACAAAGATTCCAAGCCAGAGCTGCATGACTTCACACTTTCTACTACACAATTCAGCTGATCACTACTTAGTATGCTTTTAAAAGCAATTTGGAAAAGAGAATACATACAGAATGATATCTTTAAGTAAACAGATTCAATTAAACTTTTCTGGCAAAAATGTCAGGATAATAAGAATACACGGCAAAAAGATCACCTAAGAGTTTTTGAATGTTCAGAAAAGCAGTGAAAGTGCTTCCACATAATAAATAATGTAATGTCCTCAGAGGGAAATTACTCCTGTAAGATAACAGATTGAAGCTGAAATTTACTATGAATCAGCTTTTCTCAAATTGTGCTCCCAGAACACTTGTCCTACTGGACAATTCCCGTCTCTACCCAGCCCCCACCAAAAAAAAAAGATGCTTTGGAGAAACAAATTCAAAAACCACTACCTACTGTATTTGAGGTACATGGGATGTTACAGAGAACCTAACAAACTCTCGTTTAATTCAGCGCTTCCTAAATTACAATCCTCCCTTTGGAACACCCATTGAGCCCTCTCAGAATAGCATTTTAAAGAAGACAGTTTGGAAAATATCATGTAACTATACCTCAAAGTTCTTATTTAAGGAGATGCTGCTGTCAAAAGAGCTCACGAAACACTGACAATTGTTGGCAGTTATCACCAAAAGGTAGAAAATATTATTAGTACCTCCCCTTATATAAAACCATGGAACTCAAGGATTAGTGCTTTAAATCCTATGTTTCAGAGAGTGCGATGCCTCCAGTCAAAGTTGGAAAGAGATAGCTTCTGGATAAATTAAAGCAAGACTTAATTATATAGGTATTAAATGTAAGGTGTTTATTAATCCAAGAAGTGTTATGAGCAGAAAATATAAATTCAAAAGAATGTGATTAAACTCACAAATGTAAAATTCCCAACATTCTTTTCAGGATCGTAAAAATAATAGCTAAAATGCATCAAGTTTATATAATGTACCAAGCATTTCACATGCATTAGCTTGTTTATTCCAACCATCCAGTAAATTATTAATGCCCTTGTTCTATAGATTGGTAATCTAATACGAAGAGAGGCCGTTAATAAGGAGTATCTTACCCAAGATCATGCAGCTGGTAAAATGGCAGAGACAGGATGCAAGAGTATCTGACCCCCAAGGCCTACACACTATTCAGTGCTGCCTTTTTAGCCTTTGGAGGTTAATCTTCAAAACTTGTCCCAGGCATAGAAAAGTGGGCTGGATGAATGAGTACCTACTGCAACACTTCTTGTGTTTTTTTAGCCTTAGAATTTGTGTGTATGTGTTTTATACAATGCCAGAATGTTCTAATTTTTGTCTCTTAACAGGAAAGAGAAATGATTCAAGAAAAAAGTAGAAACTTCAGAAAGAACACACATTCATTCATTGGGTTCTATGTAACTGTTCCCAACCAGAATTAAAGAACACTGTTCCTGCCTTCCATTTAACACTTGCTGCCTCCAACCTTGTATTGTGGTTGGTTTTTATGTCTCTTCATTTGTGGATAAACTTGTTTATGACATCAGTATGTCTTACTCATCTATGCCTCTCCTCAAGCAAGGTGCACTTGGTGGATGTCAATAAATGTTAAACATATAGATAAATACAATTTTTATTTCTTGGTAAAACTATTCCGGCTTCCCAGGTGGTTCAGTAGTAAAGAATCTGCTTGCCAATGCAGGAGACCCCGGAGACTCGGGTTCAATCCCTGGGTTAGGAAGATCCCCTAGAGTGGGAAATGGTAACCTACTCCAGTATTCTTGCCTGGAAAATTCCATGGACAGAGGAGTCTGGCAGGCTACAGTCCATGGGGCTGCAAAGAGTCAGACACAACTGAAGTGACTGAGTACAAAAATGATTTCTGTTTGGGAGGACTGTGGCAAAAGAAGACATGCCATGCAATGAAATCAAAGGCTGAAACCAAAAACATAAGTAACCCCACCACATTATTTTGGGTGTTCAGTTGCCCCTAACCTATTACCAGGTCAGGTATAGTGTAATATAACCCAAGACAGTAGAGCCCAAAAGCACTCTAAGTTCCCCTCACCCTTTGGGCCGAGCACTCATTCTGAGTATTCTGAGTAGTCCAGTGCTTCCCACAAAACACGTGTGAATTCCCAAGGATTTGCATTCTCATAGTCACTCCCAGCAGCAAGCTCCCCCCCCCGACCTGACCTCACTCCATCTCTCCCACCACAGCTGCCCTGGCCCCCCTCCTCTGACCCACAGCAACCCAGATATGGCTCACCCTCTTCTCTCTTCCCTTCTCCACACCAGTCCTACAGACCTTGTGAGATCTGTATCAACCGTGCGGTTTTACACTGCACGAGGACGATGACTGACCAAAACTCCATTTGGATGTTATCCTCATCCTTCACATCCTTGACGCGTCCCAGCGTCAGGAATTTCTCACGGGCCACCGGCCTCAGCAGGCCCCAACCTCCTCCCTCGTCTCTCCTGATCTTCAGATCTCTACACCCCAGTCCTTGCAGCTTCCCTCAGAAGCTCATCTCCTGAAGTCCAGGGAGCTCTCCCTTTCCGGGCATAGAGACTCACTACCATGTTTCTGTGGGAAAAACACTCTCCATGCGGGGCTTAACCCTCAGCAGGACACAGAGCCGGAAAAGGCTTTTCCATGTAAGCTGTTCCTCCTCCATACTCCCTACCCCCGGCATGGTTTTCTCTACAAATGGAGGGATGAATAAATGGAATCGACTTTCTTTCTGATACAAATTATGCCACACATAAGCACCCTGAAAAGATCTGTTATTTCACCCAAAATATATCAATAATTCAAAATTCAGAAATACCGCCAAAACGATTAGGAAACCATTCCAAGAATAGAAAAAATGAGAGGGGGAATCCACTACCTAGGTAAAATATAAAGTATATATGAGAAGGAGTTCAAAGACTTTTTTAGAAACATAAGGGAACAGGTCTATAATAAAAATGTAGAAGATAGAAATCATTAAAGTTCCTCATTTTGTAGAAGATAAAACAGATCAAGAGAAGTTAAGTGATTTCCATCAATTTCATAGTAAACAAATGTCTTGTATTTAAAGCATTTCTTGTTTTTTGTTTGCCAGTTTGCATTTTGCTTTGGGCACCAGGAGACAGTATCTATCTTGCAGCTGAAATGCATGTTGTTTTTACCTGCCCAGCATCCTTTCACCCTACTTTTGGGGACAGGGACCGTCTTTCTCCTTTGTAGACTGTCTTAGTGAGACATCCATCACTAAGTATGCCACATATTGCCTGGGCTGATAAGGGTTACAGGAACCACATTTGGCCTCTCGGACACTCACCTGTAAACACCAGAGGCTGATTTACCCTGGCAGTAGGTTTTGGAGACACTGCCTACTCAGTCCTACACTCAGATATATCTCTGAAGCTGCCTTGGTTCCTGTCCTACAAACATCTTAGGTACAGGACTTCTCTTTAGGTTTTGCAGCTGACTGCAGGGCCTTCCAATAAGTTTTATCTTTTGCTTCTATTAACCAGAGTCAGTTTATGCCTGTTGTTTGCAAATCTCTGCCATGGTAGCTTGACCAGCTCTCCTATGTTCTATGACACAAGGGCTCTGTTGTGTATCTCACCAGTCTTAAATATGAAGTTAAACACTAATTGAGCATAGAAGCTGAATTTTCTTATTTCTATGCAAAATGCATAAGCTCACTTCTAACTAGAAATTCTGCCTAGAAAATAGAACCCATGTTCTTTTTTTTTTAATTGTGGTTAAGTACACATAATATAAAATTTACCATTTTAGCCATTTTTAAGTGTATAGTTCATATTAAGTATACCCATATTTTTCTGCAAGAGTAGTACTCTTGCCTGGAAAATCCCGTGGACAGAGGAGCCTGGCAGGCTGCAGTCCATGGGGTCGCTAAGCGTCGGACACGACTGAGCAACTTCACTTTCACTTTTCACTTTCATGCATTGGAGAAGGAAATGGCAACCCACTCCAGTGTTCTTGCCTGAAGAATCCCAGGGACAGTGGAGCCTGGTGGGCTGCCATCTATGGGGTGGCACAAAGTCGGACACAACTGAAGCGACTTAGCAGCAGCAGCAGCAAATGTTCTTATCCTTAGCGCTATTAGCATGTTCAACTGAATAATTCTTCATGAGAGGCTGTTCTGGGCATTGGGTGATGCTCAGCAGTATCCCATGGCTTCTCCCCACTCAGCTCAGTTCAGTGCAATCACTCAGTCGTGTCCAACTCTTTGCAATCCCATGGACTGCAGCACCCCAGGCCTCCCTGTCCATCACTAACTCCAGACTTTACTCAAACTCATCTCCATTGAGTCGGTGATGCCATCCAACCATCTCATTCTCTGTTGCTCCCTTCTTTTCCCCACTAGATGCCAGTAAACCATCCTCAGTCATGGCAACCAAAGATGTCTTCAGACATTGCCAAGTGACCTCTAAGGGGCAAAATAACCCTTAGTTGAGATCTATGAAGCTGAAGAAAATAAATTCTTATTTTAATGAATTATATGCAATGTCCCTCTTTACCTTTTTTCATCCCTTTCATCTGCTAATCCTGGGCCATCCCATGGGAAAGGAGAACCAACAAAAGATTAATGTGGCTTTGTTTTTGAGACATTTATTTGACAAAAGGACTATTATATTTTAAGGAATAAAACCAACTGTATGTTAAAACCAAAATACTGCATACTTACAGAAGTTCACAAAACTTGTTTGTATTTTGTTGATTACTTTTATTGTTATCTTTTCTAATTTTAAAGTCAAATTCCAGTTTAAAATAGAAGGTTGAGCACAGAAATTTATCTTTACTCTCCTCTGAGTTTCCATCTAAGTGGTAGTAAGCCAATAAAACAGAATAGAAGGAGGTCTACCCATGGACCAGGAATTGCAATTTATGAGGGAAATTAAAGGAAATTAAATTTATGAAGACCTAATACAGCTGATAGGTGAAATATATCAGACTCAGTCTGGGATATGTGGAGAGGTCTCAAGTGGAAATGGGAGTCAACTATGGTTACAAGATGAAATGTAAATTTGATCAATCATGACAATATAAAAATATAGGAAATTGGAGCACGTTGCCAATTCCACATATTGTAAAACATAATATACATGTTTACATATTAACATTGCTAAAAAAAAGATGACATCTTGCAATAGGGGCTGGCAATTCTCCAGGAGATTTGGGTTTGCTTTTGCCTATCACATGGAGCCTATCACCCTGACATCTCTTTACACTGAATCATGTGCTTGGGGTTGTTTTCACTGAACTGTTTGTGTGAATTCAGTCAGCAATTCTGAGCGAGTACCAGGTTGCCAACATCAAAAAAGCAAGAGAGTTCCAGGAAAACATCTACTTCTGCTTTATTGATTATGTCAAAGCCTTTGACTGTGTGGATCACAACAAACTGTGGAAAGTTCTTCAAGAGATGGGAATAACAGACCACCTGATCTGCCTCCTGAAAAATCTATATGCAGCTCAAGAAGCAACAGTTAGAACTGTACATGGAACAACAGACTGGTTCCAAATCAGGACAGGAGTTCGTCGCGGCTGTATATTGTCACCCTGCTTATTTAACTTATATGCAGAGTACATCATGTGAAATGCTGGACTGAATGAACCACAAACTGGAATCACAATTGCTGGGAGAAATATCAATAACCTCAGATAGGCAGATGACACCACCCTTATGGCAGAAAGTGAAGAACTAAACACCCTCTTGATGAAAGTGAAAGAGGAGAGTGAAAAGTTGGCTTAAAGCTCAACATTCAGAAAACGAAGATCGTGGCATCCAGTCCCGTCATTCATGGCAAATAGATGAGGAAACAGTGGAAACAGTGACAGACTTTATTTTTTGGGCTCCAAAATCACTGCAGATGGTGACTGCAGCCATGAAATTAAAAGACACTTGCTCCTTGGAAGAAAAGTTATGGCCAACCTAGAGAGCATATTAAAAAGCAGAGACATTATTTTGCCAACAAAGGTCCATCTAGTCAAAGCTATGGTTTTTCCACTAGTCATGTATGGATGTGAGAGTTGGACCATAAAGAAAGCTGAGCACCAAAGAATTAATGCTTTTGAACTATGGTATTGAAGAAGACTCTTGAGTGTCCCTTGCACTGCAAGGAGATCCATCCAACCAGTCCGTCCTGAAGGAAATCAGTCCTGAATGTTCATTGGAGGGACTGATGCTGAAGCTGAAACTCCAATACTTTGGCCACGTGATGCAATGGACTGACTCATTTGAAAAGACCCTGATGCTGGGAAAGATTGAAGGCAGGAAGAGAAGGAGACGTCAGAGGATGAGACGGTTGGTTGGCATCACTGACTCAATGGACATGAGTTTAAGTAAACTCCAGTTGGTGATGGACAGGGAAGCCTGGTGTGCTGCGGTTCATGGGTTCGCAAAGGGTCGGACACGACTGAGCCACTGAACTGAACCGAACCAGGCTGGAGACCACAAGGTCAGGTAGGATGGTTTCTTCCTCTCAGCTCTATGATTGAGGCTGCCATGTGCTCTTGCTGCATTTTTGGTGTGGCAGGTTTGCTGCTGCTGCTGCTGCTAAGTCACTTCAGTCGTGTCCGACTCTGGGTGACCCCATAGACAGCAGCCCACCAGGCTCCCCCACCCCTTTTACCAAAAGACCAGCTATTTGTTATCCAAGCCTTATGTTGGGATCTTATGTTAGAATCTGCTTCTTGAACATCTTGAACACAGAGATGGTTCATCCTACAATAGATGTCACTTTAATTCACTGAAATGTGCTCACTGGAGTACCAAGTTTAGATGTAGTACATGAAAAGAGACACAACTTTGTACAGTAATCTTCCCTTATTTTAAGTTTTAGTTTTCCAGAACTATTGATTTCTTGTCAGTATTTTTAGGGATAAACACAAATAACAGTCACCTTCAGATCCTGGCCACCTGCCTGACAGTCCTTGCTCTCTGAGAATGTCACTGACCCGCGGTGGATCTAGGGCGCCAAGTGTTTCCTATCCCACCTCCTGCTGCAGTCGTCTGGAGCAAAAGGCAGATACCTGCCTCAGGCAAGGCCCTTGAGTTATCTTCTCCAGGAGGACTGTGATTCCATTCACTTACTTATTCAATAATATTTGAGTGTTTACCATGTTCCAGACACAATTTTAACCTTAAGGATATAATTTCAAACAAAGAAAGTCATTATGTACATGGATCCCACAAATTCACCATAAGCAGTAATGAACAGAGAGACTCAGAGACTGGAATTTCTGAGCTGAGTCTTATTCACGGTCAGATTCTTCAGAAAAACTCCATAAATTTCTGTGGCTCAAGATCCTAGAAATTCTGTAGTATTTTGCTTTTGTAAGGCTTGGTGGTTCAGTAGTTTTCTGGATTCTATAAGGCACTGTAATGTCCTTTCAATAAATCTCCTCTTCAACTAAGCTAGAATCAGAACAAGTCCAAAAATTAAGAGAAATAGTATAACACAGGCATCTTCTTCCTCCCGTCATCAGCATCATCTACCATGGTTTGCTGTGGAATCTTCCATAAAAAAAGGGTCCAACAAGAAAGAACAAAGATCAGTTCAAAAGGGACTGAAGAGGGGCTTTCCTGGTGGCTTGGAGGTAAAGAATCCACTCGCCAATGCAGGGTACACGGGTTCCCCTGACTGGGGGAGATTCACATACACCATGCATCAAAACTACTGAGTCTGTGCTCTAGAGCCTGGGGGCCACTGCTGAGCCCACCCGCCACAACCACTGAAGCACGCGCTCCCTAAAGCCTGAGCTCTGCCCCAGGAGAAGCCACCGCAATGAGAAGCCCGCGCCCACAACTGGAGAGCAGCCCCCAGTCTCCACAGCTAGAGGCAAGCCCCCGCGGCAACGAAGACCCAGCACAGCCAAAATAAATTAATAAATAAAATCGTTGTTTTTAAAGTGACTGAAAAGGTATAGACTGTGTCAGCCCCGTGTGAAGCTAACCAGAGCTGCCCTTTGTTGTCACTCCATTGCTCTTAATGTAAAAACAATGATATGTAATAAAAAGAGTATTAACCATGTCTGAGGTTCTGTTTGGGGTTCTAGCTGTGCTCTGACAGACAGTAAGGAAAGCTTGGGCTTCCTTACTTCTCTTGGCTTGGGACTATCCTTTGAGTTCTCTCACTTCATAAAGCAGGACTTAGAGATCTAGAATTCAGTGATCAACTAAGGATTCACTCTTGACTAAATTTGCCCATCAGTTTCATTAGGAAAAACAAGGAGATGAAGGCAGATGTTTGCCATCAGAATCACTCCCTGAGGCTCTACAAGGAAAACAGTCCCAGCTTACAGCACTTAAGCAGATACAAAAAACATGCATGTAGGCATTTCCTTTTCTTCACCAGGCAACTCCTGCAATTCTTCACACCTCAGCCCTGACATTTCCATGCCCAAAAGACATCCACTTGACCCCTGCATCTGCTTAGACATTCCCCTTAAGACTTTCCATGGTACCAAACACGTACTCCTCACGGTCATCTTTTGTCTCACTGACTTACAATCTTCTGATGAATACACAGTCTCCACTAGATTGTCAATTCCTTTATGAAGCTGAATGTGTTTTTGTGCAAATAAAAATTATTCCTAAAGCAAAATGAAAGGTTCACTCACAGAAACCTCTCGTTTAGGTTGTGTCCAAATTAAGAAATCATTCAAAGACTTCAAAAAGACATAAGATCAAGTTATACATTAAAATGTAACTGGATTGATATCCTAGAAATAAAGAAAAAACATAACTTATAAATTAAAAACAAAAAGCAAACACAGAGGAAGTTTCTGGGAAGATAGTGGAATAGGAAGCATCAGAAATGTATCTCCCCTCCTAGACAAAAATTGCACTGACCAACTCTGTTTAAGGCAGCTTGTTTGGAACTCTGGAGACTATAGAGGGCCTGAAACTTCCAGGGGAAGGCTTGGACCATAAATTTTAGTCAATATTGGTCAATTTCAGCTCTTAGTATAGAAGTAGCTACCCACCTCTCAGCCCTACGGCAGGCAGCTATGCACATACTCCTGGAGCAGCCTGTACCCAGTTTGCACAGCTGTGGGAGTGAGGATGTCCGCCAAATGTTAGAAGTCTGATATTTGATCACTAATGGTTGCTTTTTTTTTTTTTTTTTTGGCTGCACCATATGGCATATGGGATCTTAGTTCCTCAACAAGGGATTGAACCCAAATGCCTGGTGGGCAGCTGTCTATGGGGTCTCACAGAATTGGATACGACTGAAGCGACTTAGCAGCAGCAGCCCTGCATTGAAAGCATGGAGTCTTAACCATTGGACTGTCAAGGAAGTCCCACTGATTGCTGCTTCTGACCACAGAAGTGCAGACAAAAAGGAAATATTCCTTGGGTTGCATCTCCTCATACCATTTCAAGTCTCTCCCCATCCTGCCATAGTGACTTCCAGGTGCTTTAAAGGATCAATGACTTTTTCTCCCTCATTTCTGTCTTTTTTCCCTGTTAAGGGCCAGACAGAAGACTGTGTGTGCATGCTCAGTGGCTTCAGTCATGTCCTACTCTTTGAGACCCCATGGACCATAGTCTGCCAGGTTCCTCTGTCCATGGGATTCTACCAGCAAGAATACTGTAGTGGGTTTCCATGCCTGGAAATTCAAAAGCAAATGTAGATACAGAGAAAATTAGAAAGTTATCACACATGCCCTGGAGAAAGTGGAGGCTCACAAAAGACGTGAGAAAACCTTAAGTTTGTACCTCAGGCAGATCTTTGGCACAGAGATAGTCTGTAACAATAAAGAAAAATAAACAGAAACAAAACAAACAAACAAAAAAAAACAGCTAACACTGTGAATGGAGGAGAATCAGATTTCCAGAGTTACCACATTATTAGCTCCAAATGGGCAGTTTTCAACAACAACAAAGAAAAAAAATCACAAGGCATTCAAAGAACCACAAACTATGACTCATCCAAAGGAAAAGTAAACCAACAGAAACTGTTCCTGACAAACACCTGATAGTGGATTTGCTACCAAAAAAACCTCTAAAGAAAGTATCTTAAAGATGGTCAAAGAACGAAAAGAAGACATGGGAAAAGCCAAGAAAGCAATGTATGAACAAAATGGAAATATTGAAATAAAGAAATATTGAAAAGAAAACCAAAAAGAAATTCTGGAGCTGAAAAGTAAAATAACTGAAATTTTAAAATTCACTAGAGTAATCCAAAGGTCAGTTTGAGCAGGTAGAAGAAAGAACCAGCAAACTTGAAAACAGGACAAAGGAAATTATTAAATCACAGGAACAAAAAGAAAAAAAGACTGAAGAAAAATGGTCATCAAGCGGACCAAAGACATATTATGGCAGTCCAAGAAGGAGGAGAGAGAATAGAACATACTAAATATTTAAATAATGGCCAACAAATTCCCAAACTTGATAAAAGACATGAATATAAATGTCATATAAACCCAACAAATTCCAAACAGATAAAGAAATCCACACCAAGATACATTTCAAGCAAACTGAAAAGTAAAGACAAAGAGGGACTTTTGAAAGCAACAGAAGAGAAGCAATTCATCATATACAAGGGATCCTCAATGAGATTATAAACAAATTCTCATCAGAAATTTTGGAGATCAGAGGAATTAAGCCGATACATTCAAAGCACTAAAAGGGAAAAAAAAAAACTGTCAACCAAGAACCCTATATCTGCTGGAACTATCCTTCAAAAGTGAGGGAAGGGAATTCCCTGCAGGCCTAGCTGTTAGGACTCAGCTCTTTCACTGCTAAGGGCCTGGGTTCAATCCCTGGTGGGAGAACTAAGATCCCTCAAGCTGGGCAGCAAGGCCAACAACACCAACAACAAAACTGAGGGAAAAATTAAGACATTACCAAATGCAGGAGGAGCTCACAGCCACTAGACCTGTCCTGCAAGAAATGGTTATAAGAGTCCTGTAGACTGAAGTGAAAAGACAATAACTCAAAGCCACATGAATAATAAAGATCTCGGTAATATAAAGAGACAGCCAATTATAAAAGCTGCAATTGCTGTAGCAATGATACATAACTCCACTTTTTTCCCTACACGATTTAGAAGACTAATCCTTTTCTTAATTATTAATCTAAAACTAGCATTATTGTAACTTTGGCTTATGACTTCACATTGTTTTCTACATAAAAGATATTTAAAATTACTAATTTATATTTTGGGACACACAATTGTATAAAGATGTAATATTGTGACATCAGCAACTGAAAGGGGTGGAGATGGAGCTGTTTTTGTATGTTCTTGGAATTGAGCAAGTATGAATTACAATTAGAGTGCTATAACTTTAGGATGTTAAATATAATCCTCATGGTATCCACAAAGAAAATAGCTCAATAATACACACAAAGGAAATGAAAAAGGAATTGAAATATTTCACTACAAAGAAGTAGCTAAGTATAAAATAAGATGTAATGCAAGAAATGAGGGACAAAAAATTATAAGGCATATAGAAAACAAATAAGAAAATGTCAGAAGTCTCAAACTCGCCAATCAAAAAGATTACCCAAGTGGATTAAAAAAAACATGAGAGACCCACTTTAAATTCAAAGACACAAAATAGGTCGAAGGTGAAAGGAGAAAAAAGGATATTTCATGCAAATAGTAACCAAACAATTGCAAAGGTGGCTATACTAACAGCAGATAAGCTATACTTTTAAGTCAAAAATCTTTACAAGAGTCAAAGAAGGACATTATATATTAACAAAAGTTCTAAGCAGCAAGATTATATAATAGAGAGTTCCCTGTTAGTCTAGAGGTTGGGATTCGATGCTTTCACTCCCACGGCCTGGGTTCAATCCCTGATTGGAGAACTGAGATCCCACAGATATGCATGCTAAGTCACTTCAGTCATATCCAACTCTTGGTAACCGTGTGCAAGAAGTGCCTTCTAGACTTTCTCATTCCCCTTCCTAGTGTCTGTAAAATTATAGTTGATGGATGGGGGGAGCAGGATGAAAAGAAGCTGGAGATGTAGGGCAAGAACTAACTGGGAAGGGCTTGAAGATATAAGCTGGAATTTTAATTTAAAGTCAGTGGTTTCCAAACTCAGGTATACAGGCTGGTATCAATCTGCAAAGGAATGAAAAATAGTGTGTATAATATAGTACGTTAGTCATTTAGTTCATTCAGTTTTCAAATTCTAAGATGATTTCTTTCTTCTGTTTTGTTAAGAATATATTCTTTCTTTTGTAAAATGATGGCACTAATAGGTGATAGATTGTTTTTAATGCATCTACTTTTAAAAATAAATGTCAGTGCCCCTAATTTTTGAAATGATACTAGGCTACAATTACAGGGAAGCTTTTAGGTAAGGAACTCATAAGATAAGATTTGTTTTCTAGACCTCAACTAAAATGTCAGCCTTTTGAATTATAAACTCTCTTATCCACAACTCTGCCAAAAAATGGCAGGAGACCAGTATTAGTTGACAAGACCGTTAAAAAAAATGTATAAACACACACATATATTTACCGTGGTAGGAATAACAAAGTGCAATTTAAAAAAAATCCTAGGTCAAATATGATTTTCTTCACTGTGATTATTTAGAAGGCTATTTATAATACATTTAAAAAGAGATCATTAACATTCAGCTATTTGATCAACAATGTGTGTGTGTATTAGTCGCTCAGCCATGTCCGACTCCTTGTGACCTCGTGGACTGTAGCCAGCCAGGCTCCTCTGTACATGGAATTTTTGGAATTTTCCAGGCAAGACTACTGGAGTGGATTGTCATTTCCTTCTCCAGGGGATCTACCTGACCCAGAGACTGAACCTGAATCTCCTGCATTGACAGGCAAATTCTTTACTGCCCGAGCCACCGAAGAATTCTTGTAAATAAACCAGATAATTGTAACTTATTCTAAGAATTACACAGGAAACATGATTTGACTATTATTCTCAGTTAGTCATTCAAAAAACACCCATTGAGTCAGAAACTTGGGGGATGAAGAAGCATGCAGAGCTGAAAAATACATAGAATCTGTCTTTAAAAATCTCAAAGTCTGATGAATAAAATACTCAAAAAAACTTTATAAAACACTATTTTACGTGTTATAATAAAGGATTTTACTATGTGAGAGGGAGAGAGTCCTAATACTGAGATTCTAGGAGCTATTTTAATTACTTTCTTAGCTACATTCTACAAATTCTAGCATACCGTGAAAGTGAAAGTGAAAATGAAGTCTCTCAGTCGTGTCCAACTCTTTGCGACCCGTGGACTCTAGCCCACCAAGCTCCTCTGTCCATGGGATTCTCCAGGCAAGAATACTGGAGTGGGTTGCCATTTTCTTCTCCAGGGGATCTTCCTGACCAAGGGATCAAACCCAGGTCTCCCACATTGCAGGCAGATGCTTTAACCTCTGCACCACCAGGGAAGCATTCTAGCATACCACAGATAACATGAATATTCATTGGAAGGACCAATGCTAAAGCTGAAACTCCAATACTTTGACCGCCTGATGTGAAGAGCCACCTCATTGGAAAAGACCCTGACGCTGAGAAAGATTGAAGGCGGGAGGAGAAGGGGACAACAGAGGATGAGATGGTTGGATATCGCCGACTCAATGGACATGAGTTTGAGAAAACTCCAGGAAATAGTGAAGGATGAGGAAGCCTGGCGTGCTGCAGTCCGCGGAATCATAAAGAGTTGGATATGGCTTAGCGACTGAACAAAAACAACATAACAAGCAAGTCCAAAACTCCAGTTGGATCATAAAGTATTCCAGATAAGTAAAACCTCTCAAACAGGCTTGGGACTCCCCACCAGCTGGATCAAAATTTGTTCCGAACTGTGACGTATCCTAAGACTTCGCAAGACACCAGACCTGTGTCATGGTCTGAAGGCTCTCCCACCTATTCCACTCCCTCCTCGTTTATCCTTCCTAACACAGAAAGGATACCTGGGGATACATCCCTTGCACATCTAATCAAACTCATAGAAAAAGAGATCAGATTTGTGTTTGCCAGAGGCAGCGAGTGGGGAGTGTGGGAACTCTGTGAAGGTGGGTCAAAAGGCACAGGCTTCCAATTTTAAGATAAATAAGTGCTGGGGATATAATGTAAACATGATGACTACAGTTAACAATGCTTTATGGTATATCTGAAAGTTGCTAATAAAGTAGATCCTAAAAGTTCTCACTACAAAAAATAAGATAATTTTTGTAACTAAAGAGGTGGTGGATCTCAACTTGTTTTGGTAATCATTTCGCAATGTATACATATGTCATCACTCCACTGTACATATTAAACTTATACAATGTGTATGTCAATCATGTGTCAATAAAACTGAAAGGAGTTGTTACATGTCTAAACGTCTGCTCTTTGGAGGACTCGAACCAACACAAGGAGTGTTCTGTTTATCTATCGTTGCCTTTAAACCTGCCCTAAACAATCACTTAAAACAATTATTTTATTAAATCTCATGATTTTGTGGGTCAGGAATGCAGACAAGGGTCCACAGGGTAATTCTTCCGTTTCATTGGCAAACAGCCTGGTTTGGAGGGTCCAAGACCTGCCACTTTGGTGGCTGGAAATCTGGGGCTCAGCTGGAAAAGTTGACCATATGACCCACACGTGGCCTTTCCAGCATGGAGATCTTGCTGGTTAGCCTTCACACATGTGGCTTAGGGCTCCAAAAGAAAGTGTTCCCACAAACAAAGAGAAGCTGTGGAGCCTTTTAGACACTTAGCCTCACCTCTGCCATACCCCACTGGTCAAAGCAGTCACAGGTCACCCACAGTAAAGAAGCAGCATACACCCCACTTTAACACAAGAAGTGCCAAAGAATTTGCAGTCATGTTTTAAAACTGCCACATGGGGTCAGCCTTCCTCTTACGAAACCCTCTGTTATTTAAACCAGAGGAGATTAACTGAAAGTATATTTGCTACAATAAAAATGTTGTATGCTGCTGCGTCGCTTCAGTCGTGTCCGACTCTGTGCAGCCCCATAGACGGCAGCCCACCAGGCTCCCCCGTCCCTGGGATTCTCCAGGCAAGAGCACTGGAGTGGGTTGCCATTTCCTTCTCCAATGCATGAAAGTGAAAAGTGAAAGTGAAGTCGTTCAGTCGTGTCCGACCCTCAGCGACCCCATGGACTGCAGCCTTCCAGGCTCCTCCGTCCATGGGATTTTCCAGGCAAGAGTACTGGAGTGGGGTGCCACTGCCTTCTCCAAAATGTTGTATGGATTAGCAAAATTAAACTCTAGCTTGCACCCTCGTTTGCCATCACAGCCTAGATGTCAGTACCCGAACGAACAAACCGGGAGTACAGAGTTACTGCTTTACTGCTCGGGTGGAGACTTGTGGACCATGACCCTGGTGACCCCAGCTGCTTCTCTGAGGGTAAATGTTTCACCATCTGCACATACTGAAGGCTGTCAGGCAACATGACCCTTGCCCACTTATTCACTGACCATTCTAAGTGAACAGTTACTCCCATTATGGGCAAGCATTAAGAGAATAGTGAACTCCACTTTGGCTTGACTCCAGCTAGGGGCGGCCGTGAGCTACTGTTGCAACTTGAATTGGTGAGAAAGAAACAAGGCATTATGATTCTCAAAGGATGGTGGGATAAACTTTAAGAATAACTCAGTCTTTCATCTCTGATTTCTTTTGCTGAGGCATTTTCCTAAGAGTTATACTTTAGGACCAAGAACCAATAATTTTCCTTGGTTATAAACCCACATAAGGGTGGACTTGCTCTCCTAGATTTGAATAATAATGATTATTTGCTTTTTGTGCATGTGTTTGGGCTAAACATTAACGTGCAAGAAGCCTTGAGAACTGCCTCAGCATCACAGCAAAAACATATTTGACAGGCTTCTTTTTCTTGCCTCTCACATTAGCAAATTCACCTAACTCTGAATAAAAACAAGCAACTATGTAGAAAAGTTTGGGAATGTTAAATAACAAATTGGAATTCTATTCAAGTGTAGCACCTAGTTATACTTTTTCGGTTATCTATATCTAGATCATATTTAGGAAAGAATCTGCCTCAAAGTAAGAAGATTACAACCTCTTTAGGAATCATTCTCATATAAAAACATGATTAATCTAATACACTCTAAACCTCCTCACCCATAATATAAGAAAGTGTAGTTCTTGACAGAAAAGTCTATGTCTAAACTCTTCTGAATTAGAAACCTAAGGATTAGCAGCATCACAGGCACATGGAAGTTGTCTGATAGATTTATTTTTGAATGGTTGAATGATTGAATGAATACAGTATTTGAATTAATCACTCAATTAACATTTTCACTTTATACATTTTCTAAAAGATGATGATATAAATCAAAAATGATAGGCAAGGTGGAGGCTAAGTTAAATTTGAAATAGCTTAAGGTTTATATTCAGTTTATAAAGGATTATACTTAGAAGATGTTAATTATAACTTACTTAGGGAAGATTTCCTTTGAACTTCATTTCTTATATGTTCATATCAGATATTTAGGGGTTTGTTGTTTTTTTTTGCCAAACCATAATATTCTGGTTATATCAATAACCATCACATCACCAAAGGACATCATCTCAATTTCTCTCAGGCAGGAAACTTAGCTGCTTTGTTAGCGCCTAGAAAAGCATGTGAGTAGGACACCCGTTTATTATTTGTGAAAAGAAGGAATTAATTAATTAATTAGTGGGCTGGGAAAGCATTGACTAGAAATTGACTTTTTACTGATTTCTCCATGTCCTGTGCTAAGTGGAATAACAATTGCCAACATGTAAATACTTAGAAGTGTTTCTATGGTGGCTAAGCAGTTAAGAATCCACCTGCAAGGGTTCGATCCCTGGGTTGAGAAGTTTCCTTGGAGGAGGGCATGCCAGCCTACTTCAGTGTTCTTGCTGGAGAATCCCATGGACAGAGGGGTGTGGCGGGCTATGGTCCATAGTGTAGCAAAGAGTCAGACACGACTGAAGAGACTTAGCATACATGCTTTGTTCCAAGCATTGACAGTTTAGTATGTTCTTTGGATTGTCTATTGCTACATAGCAAATAAGCATCAAACGTAGGATCTTGAAACTACTATAACCATTTTCTATCACATAATTCTGGGGCTTGACTAGGTAGCGCTGCTAGTCTTGTTTAGAGTGTGTGCATGCTCAGTTGCTCAATTCAGTTCAGTCGCTCAGTCGTGTCCGACTCTACGGCCCCATGAACTGCAGCACACCAGGCCTCCCTGTCCATCACCAACTCCTGGAGTTCACTCAAACTCGCTTCCATCGAGTCGGCGATGCCACCCAGCCATCTCATCCTCTGTCATCCCCTTCTCCTCCTGCCCCCAATCCCTCCCAGCATCAGAGTCTTTTCCAATGAGTCAACTCTTCGCATGAGGTGGCCAAAGTACTGGAGTTTCAGCTTTAGCATCATTCCTTCCAAAGAACACCCAGGGCTGATCTCCTTTAGAATGGACTGATTGGATCTCCTTGTAGTCCAAGGGACTCTAGCTCAATCGTGTCCAATTCTTTGTGATTCTGTGGATGGTAGACTGCCAGGATCCTCTGTCCATGGAATTGTCCAGGCAATACTGGAGTTGGTATTTCCTTCAAATGGGCTGCCATTTCCTTCTCCAGGAGATCTTCTCGACCCAGGGATCGAACCCTCGTCTCCTGCATCTCCTGCTTTGACGACTCAGGAGGGTTCTTGACTACTCAGCCACCTGGGAAGCCCAATCTTGTGTAGGGTCTTTCATAAATCTTCAGCCAGGTGGTGGCTGGGCCAGAATGTCCAAGATGGCTTCCTTCACACGTCTAGAGCCTTAGCACGGGGACAGGAGAGCTGGGACCTCCCTCCCCACAAATGGCCTCTTTTGTATACAGTGACTGAATCCCCAGACCTAGCATTTCCAAGGGGGCAGAATCAGAAGCATCACTTCTTCTGAGTGCTACTGGTTAAAGCATACACCCGACCAGTCAGCCCAGATTCAAACTGAAGGAAAATAAGCTCCATTTCTCAACCGACAAAGAATTTGTAACCATCTTCAACCCTCCCTGCATACTTACACTCTAATCATTTTGCTGCTGCTGCTAAGTCGCGTCAGTCGTGTCCGACTCTGTGCGACCCCATAGACGGCAGCCCACCAGGCTCCCCCGTCCCTAGGATTCTCCAGGCAAGAACACTGGAGTGGGTTGCCATTTCCTTCTCCAAGGCATGAAAGGGAAAAGTGAAAGGGAAGTTCCTCAGTCCTGTCTGACTCTTAGAGATCCCATGGACTGCAGCCTATCAGGCTCCTCCACCCATGGGATTTTTATAGCAACCATGAAAGGTGGGTATTATTGCCTCCATTTCATAAAAGAGGAAACTCTCACAGCCAGTAATGACACTTGAATTTGAAGCAATGTCCGTATGTTTCCAGTCTTTTTCCTTTTGTTGCATCTCCAAGAATGTAGGGCTTCCCGAGTGGCTCAGTGGTAAAGAACCCGCTGCCAACGCAGGAGCCGCAGGAGATCCAGAGACACAGTTCGATCTCTGGGTCAGGAGGATCCCCTGGAAAAGGAAATGGCAATCCACTTCAGTATTCTTGCCAGGATAAGCCCAGAGACAGAGGAGCCTGGTGGGCTACAGTCCATGGGATGGGAAAGAGTCAGATGCAAAGGAGCACACCTGCTTTTATTTTCGTTTTCAAAAAGATTACATTAAGAGTATACATTAAAAAAAAATCACAGTATATCTAATTCTGTGTCTGGACTTGGTCACTTGCTTCATTCTTGTCCCTGAAAACCGTGGTATTTACTGAATCATCAAGCAGAACCTCATATTGTTTTTTGGCTCCAAAGTCTCCCTTTCAATTCTTATCATCACTGTTATCAACAAAAATACACTCATTCTTTCTTTGGCCTGGCGCTCCTTTTCTTTCACAACCCAGACAATGGTTCAGCAAACAGCCCATTGCCAGGCCTTGGTTCTTCCACTGCTCTTTTGCTCACCTGAGTTTACCACACAGATTTCAGCTCCAGGCTAACTTGCCCTAAAACACAATCACATTCTCTGCTGACATGTCCTTCAAGAATACAAAATGGTTTCATATTAGCCTAACAACCATAATTCTTCCCTAACCCAAAGACCTAAAGATAGACGATGTGTTCTTCCAGTAATTTTATCTTTCATATTTAGCTCCTTTCTTACTTTCCTATGCCAGAGTTTATTTTTATATTTTGCCTGAGGTAGGGAGCTAATTAATTTTTTTATATAGTGAAACAAATTTTTCTACAAAACATTTCAGTTCAGTCGCTCAGTCGTGTCTGACTCTTTGTGACCCCATGAACTGCAGCACACCAGGCCTCCCTGTCCATCACCAATTCCTAGAGCTTACTCAAACTCATGTCCATTGAGTCAGTGATGCCATCCAACCGTCTCATCCTCTGTCGTCCCCTTCTCCTCCTGCCTTCAATCTTTCCCAGCATCAGGGTCTTTTCCAAGGAGTCAGCTCTTTGCATCAGGTGGCCAAAGTACTGGAGCTTCAGCTTCAGCATCAGTCCTCCCAATGAATATTCAGGACTGATTTCCTTTAGGACTGACTGGTTGGATCTCCTTGCAATCAAAAGGACTCTCAAGAGTCTTCTCCAATGCCACAGTGCAAAAGCGTCAATTCTTTGGCACTCAGCTTTCTTTATAGCCCAGATCTCACATCCACACATGACTAAAAACCATATCATTGACTAGACTGACCTTTGTTGGCAAAGTAATGTCTCTGCTTTTTAATATGCTATCTAGGTTGGTCACAGCTTTTCTTCCAAGGAGCAAGTCTCTTTTAATTTCATGGCTGCAGTCACCATCTGCAGTGATTTTGGAGCACAAGAAATTAAAGTCTGTCACTGTTTCCATTGTTTCCCTATCTATTTGCCATGAAGTGATGGAACCAGATGCCATGATCTCCATTTTTTGAATGTTGAGTTTTAAGCCAACTTTTTCACTCCTCTTTCACTTTCATCAAGAGGATTTTTAGTTCTTCTTCACTTTCTGCCATAAGTGTGGTGTCATCTGCATATCTGAGGTTATTGATATTTCTTCCAGCAATCTTGATTCCAGCTTGTGCTTCATCCATCCCAGCATTTCACATGATGTACTCTGCATAGAAGTTAAATAAGCAGGATGACAATACACAGCCTTGATGTACTCCTTTCCCAATTTGGAACCAGTCCGTTGTTCTATGTCTGGGTCTAACTGTTGCTAACAAAATATTTCTAACAAAATATTTAAATAACCAAGACTCCCATGTGCCTCTTTCTGGATTCTGTTCTGTTTCACGGTGCATTTGTGTATTCCTGTACTAGTACCACAGTGTTTACGTAGGATGACTGGATAACATGTCTGAATATCTAGAGTATAAGTTTGTTGAGTAGAGTTGACTTGTTGTATCTTGCCACCAAAGCCTAAGATATGTAGTATCCAGCCTTTTATGGAAAAAGTTTTGCTGACTGTTGGTCTAGGTTACTTGTGGACTTGAATTCTTCTACATAAATAGCAGAATTATTCTGGCAATGTTCCCAGTTCCAAGTTCTTGATAGCAAGCCTCAGAAACTGCTTCTGTCTAGCTAAATGCAAAATGAATTTGTTGGAGAGGATATTGGAGAGTTCACAGAAATTCTCTGAAAGGAGGTTATAGAGAAAGACTCCGGAAATGAGCGAGAAGCACAGCAGGCCTGGCAACAGCGTGACAGAGAAGGCTACAATGCAGGAGACATTTGGTCAGATGCCACCACGGGGAAAAGCCTTCTGAGCGCCTCCCGCCCTACTGTACCGCTCACATAAGATTCAGGGTTCTGGGAGGGAAAATTTTATGTCTGAGCTAGAATCACATATGTGCTAGCTTCCAAAAAGCAATAAGGAGTACCTTTCCTCTTTCATAGAGGGAAGTAGAGTCCTGCCTTCTACCAGGAGTCACTTGATGATTCATTCAAAATATGAGAGCAGCAGGATCTCTCCAAAGGGGCTATGACTTGCTTGGAACTGCATTGCATTTGGGGGAAATTGTCATCTCTAAATACTGTATTCTAATTCACAAAGATAATTCATCTCACTCTTATTTCAGCTTTTTCTTATGCTCTTTGATGGCGTATTTAAGGGCTTCCTGGGTGGCTCACCGGTAAAGAATCCACCTGCCATTCATTGCAGGCAAGTTCAGTCCTTAGGTCAGGAAGGTCCCCGGAGAAGGAAACAGCAAACACTCCAGTATGCTTGCCTGGAGAATTCCACGGACAAAGGAGCCTGGCGGGCTACAGTCCATGGGGTCGCAAAAAGTCAGACATGACAGAGCGACTATCACTCACTCTCTGAGAGGAAAGCCACTGATTTTGGTATGTTGATCTTATAATCAGCAAATATTGAACTCACTTATTACTTCTAAGAGTCTGTTGATTTTCTTCTACATAAACAATCATGACACTTGAAAATGACAATTTGGGAACTTCCTGGTGGTCTAGTGGGCAGGACTCCGTGCTTCCACTGCAGGGGGTGCAGGCTTGATCCTGGTGGGGGAACTAAGATCCCCTATGCTGTGCAGCATGGCCAAAGAAGAAACTAACAATTTTATCTCTTCCCACCCAATCCTTCTATTTCTTAGTATTTTTTCCTAACTGATAACATTGGCCTGAACCTCCAACATTATGAACATTGTGATATATATATTATTGTATTGTTCCTAATTTTAAGGTGAATGCCTTCAAGTTTTTCCATGTAAAAAGACAAATACCTTTCTAGCATGTTAAGGAAGTTCCTTCCTATTTCTAGTTTAAATCATAAATAAGTATTAAATGAATTTTATTCTGAACCTGTTGAAATGTATTTCATTGTTTAATCGATCTTTCACATAGAAATTTCTCCTTGCGCTCTTAAGAATTAATCACAATTAGCCACAATATATGTCATTATTTAATCATTACTCAATTCAGGTAAGCAATATGGATTGTTGCATCTTTGTTCACAAGTGAGGCTACTTTTATCAAGTTTTGAGGTTAGATGTTAAATGGTTTCAGAAAAGGAGTTGGCGATCTTATCTTTCTTGAAGGAGGGAAATAATAAAACTAAGGTTGCAAAGTAATAAGACAGAGAATTTTTTAAAGTGGAAATGATTACCAAAATTATAATTTGTTCTTTTAAAAAGTTAATAAAAATAGAAAAATAATCAGTTGCCCACACACTCCAAACTGCCCAAGAGAACTCCATTGTACACTTTTGTCCTCTCCCAATTATTAAGAGCAGATCTTTTCATTCTCAAAATGTCACTGTTGGGCAACAAATCATCTATAGGTTGAACCTACAAGTGACACGAGTGTGTTATTTAGTTGCTAAGTTGTGTCTGACTCTCTTGTGACCCCAAGGACTGTAGCTGGCCAGGCTGCTCTGTCCATGGGATTCTCCAGGCAAGAATACTGGAGTGGGTTGCCATTTCCTCCTCCAGGGGATCTTCCCAACTCAGGGGTTGAATTCTGCAGCCTGGGTTCTTTCTTGTACTTAGCAACCTTCATTCCACCAGTCATATGTGCCAAGATATAAATGTTGACACTGTTCCAATGCATAATCTTATCCGGTTTTGTGTTTTTCTTTTTTTTCCCAATGCACTAGAAAGTGAAGTGCAAGTATTTTTCGTATCTTTGGGGAAGCAAGTCCTCCCTTCCCGGGAGCAAAGAGGAACATGTTTTTCAAGTTATGGATTGAATGAGCTTAAAGTGTATGGTGAAGGAGCACTAGGGAGGAACTGCTACCCAGACTTGGAGACTACGTAGTGGTGGTGGGTAAGGAGTCCATAGGTCCAGAAGCAGCAGGAGCCAGGCTCTATTTCAGGTCATTACCCTGAGAAGCAGCAAGGCTCCAGACAGGAGGT
Source organism: Capricornis sumatraensis (assembly GCF_032405125.1). NCBI lineage: Eukaryota > Metazoa > Chordata > Mammalia > Artiodactyla > Bovidae > Capricornis > Capricornis sumatraensis. The sequence continues at coordinate 8,260,716 of NC_091084.1, forward strand.
ACATGGTTTACCCAGGGAAACCAGGGCCCAGGCACTGGGTTTCAGAGCTTTGCCAAATATTCCAGTACCCTCAGTGTGGCAGGGAAACTGCCAGAAGCTGCCAGTCCAGACACGATTGTGCAGGCACAGAAAATGGAAAGACCAGCACTAACTAGGGTGGGAGAGATGACTCATCAGCCAGGGAGTATGGTCCAGGCGGCAATGGAGGCTGTCAGAATGACTTATATATCTGCCTACCGGCCCAGTGAGCTTCCTGCAGCTCCGCAGTAAGAAGCCACCTGTCAATTCCCCAGTTTGATCCCTGGGTCAGGAAGATCCCCTGGAGAAGGAAATGGCAACCCCCTCCAGTATTCTTGTCTGGAAAACCCCATGGACCGAGGAGCCTTGGCAGGCTCAGTCCATGGGGCGGCAAGAGTCGGACACGACTTAGCAACTAAACAGCAACCAGCCCAAAGGAGTGGCAACTTGGAATCAAAACTAGGTTGATCCAGGGATCGCAAAGAAATGTAATATTTCTTACACACCTGAGCTTTTGAATTTAGATTTGGACGTGTTACAATACAGTAGATTCCTACTCAGGGTATAAATCCAGGAGCTGAGGGACTAACCCCAGGAAGAAAAGCCTCTGTTGACCATTCTGTGATCACCCTTCCAGACTCATTTTTGCTGCACTCCAGGCATACCTTGCACCCCACACTGCTCACCACTGTAGCACCCATCCTTAGCCCTGCCAGCCCTCCAGGGCAAGGCCCCTGTGTCTCCTCTCCCACTTTGTCTTGAGGTCTTTTATCTCAGGAAAGAGGCACGTGTAGGATGGAGGAATTTCTCTTCCTCGATTTTACTTTCCAAATGTTCTATGAGAGACCATCTTATCCCCTGGTGATTCTCGAGTCTGTATCTCCAGCCTTGTCCTCACAATAGAACAACAGCTCGTGTGTGTGACATCCCCTTGGTACCCTACCTACAATTCAAGCTCCAGATGCTAAAACTAGAACATATTAACTTGTGCCACCCTGCCCTTAGATACCCCTAGGTCAGTAATTAGAACCACCAACCAGTTGACTTGATTAGAAACCGCAAGTCATCAACTCTTTTTAAATGTTCTTTATTCTCCATCTCTTCCAGTCCCATGACTTCTGACTTCATTTAGGTCTTCACCATTTCCTGTCTGGATCATCACAATAGCCTCCTGACCCATCAAACTCCAGTATACTTCCCATAAAGTCAGATTGATCTTCCCAAAACACAAAGTGATTATCACTCCCCTTTTTAGCATCCTTCAGTGATACCTCACTCTTCTGCTTTTCCATGCCATATAAACTGTGGCCCTTGGCCGAATCCAGCCTGCAGTCTCTTTTTGTGTGGCCGTCAAGATAAAAATGGATTTTATATTTTTTAAGTGTTTAACCAAATAAAGAAGATGAACACCCAGCAATTGTCATATGTGGCCAACAAAGCCTAAAGTTTTCAGATCTAGCCTTTACAGGAAACATTTGCCACCCCCCTGAAGTTTAAAGGACTCCACTCTGGCCCTCCCCCAACCACGCCCCTCCCCGCTCAGGGCAAGAAATCCCCAGCTATCCAAAGGGCTTTCGCACCCAGAGCCTGTGTCCTCCTCCTTCCAGGCAATACCCCTGGGATTCTCAGCCTGAACGGCCTGAGCCCACCGCTAGGGCTCACTCAGGCCTCAGAGGAGGCCAAAGGCAGCTATTTGCAAGGAGACAGGACAGAGCCTGGACATGCAAGCTGAGTTGTTCACAAATGTGTGTGAGGAGGTTTGAATTACAGGAGCAGGGACGGGAAAAGAAGGGACCAGCCAGGACGCTGTACTTGTGCTTTTGGCCTGGGCCCCACAAGTGCATCTTCCCTGTTGCTCAGATGGTAAAGAATCTTCCTGTAATGCAGGAGACCTGGGTTCAATCCCTGGGTCAGGAAGATCCCCTGGAGAGGGAAATGGCAACCCACTCCAGTATTCTTGCCTGGGAAATCCCATGGACAGAGGAGCCTGGTGGGCTACAGTTCATGGGGTCACAAAGAGTCGGACACAACTGAGCAACTAACATGGCTACACTGCCACAAGTGTAAGGATACTTATAGAACCCTCTAGCATAAGTTGGAGAAGGCAATGGCACCCCAGTCCAGTACTCTTGCCTGGAAAATCCCATGGATGGAGGAGCCCGGTGGGCTGCAGTCCATGGGGTCGCGAAGAGTTGGACACAACTCAGTGACTTCATTTTCACTTTTCATTTTCATGCCTTGGAGAAGGAAATGGCAACCCACTCCAGTATTCTTGCCTGGAGAATCCCAGGGATGTGGAAGCCTGGTGGGCTGCCGTCTATGGGGTCGCACAGAGTCAGACACGACTGAAGTGACTTAGCAGTAGCAGCAGCAGCAGCTTAATAAGTAAGACTTTTCATGATACATACCCTTGCACACCACACTCAAGACAGGCACTGACAAGGCTGACTCTTGGTGCACCCTGCTCTTTCACCAGCATCTATGTACTTGCCTCCATTTTGCTGTTCATTCTTTTGCTGGAATCCTCTCACATTTGAGACTCAGCTCCAAGGTCAGTTCCTCAATGAAGGTTTTCCTACTCTCTCTCTCTCCTCTCTCTTCCTTTCTCATTTAATCTTGGGGGCCACAATACCCTACACAAATGTCTATCACAGTATCTCTGACCCTTTGTTCTACCTGGTTTATTGCATCTGTTTCCTTCCAGCGGACTGGGCCTTCCTTGTCCAGTGGACTGGACCTAGACTAAAAAGACTTAGTCTAATTTTTTTCTGTGATCCAATCAGTATAATGGAGTTTCTAGCACATATGTCCTCAATGCTTTTTAAAAGAATACACGAATAAATTAAAATATATGACCAGTCTATCTTACCTAATCCTGGGATCCACACTCAAAGGGCAGGGATACTTGTATATTCCAAGTGACTATGGTCTCATCCCACTTTTATCCATGGGGAATTAAAATAAAAACTAGAATCCTACAACTATCTGCAATTTTCTATAGGTGCCATGTTTATGGCCTTTGTGACCTTGTTTTGAGGTTTGGTGAAGTTCTCAAGGCTTAAAACTTACCTCGAGTGTCGCTTCTTTCAAAATGCCTGCAAGCTGAGTTTGCTCTTCCCACGGATACACTCTTGTCTGATTGCATATTTCTATTACCAGATTTTCTCATTGTTTATGTCTTTGTCCCTAACAAGATGGAGAGTTTCTTGAAGGCAAGATCTATACATGCATTTTTGCATTTCCAGTGACAAGGCCGATACCTAACACTTAAAAGTTGTTTAATAAATGTTTGATTAATGTTCACACACTTAGAGACTGTGGAAGTTAGTCAATCCAAAGAAAGAATCCCAGTCACAGTATTTTCTATTATCAGCCCATCTTTGAATTCCAGTGACAGCCTCATTAGTCTACCCTAACAGAATGTACACCTCATTGGGACAAAAGTTTTCCTGTATTTCCACCCCCCCTCACCCCACCTCACAGGCAAATCCCCAGAACTTAGATCAGTGCCTGGCACATAGCTGTGGTTCTTGTTGTTCAGTCACTAAGTCATGTCCAACTCTTGGCAACTTCATGGACTGTAGCACGCCATGCTCCTGTGTCCTTAGCCATCTCCTGGAGTTTGCTCAGATTCATGTCCATTGAGTAGGTGGTGCTGTCTAAGCATCTCATCCTCTGCCAAACTCTTCTTTTGCTTTCAGCTCTAGCAACAGTCCTTCCAATGAGCATTCAGGACTGATTTCCTTAGGATGGACTGGTTTGATCTCCTTGCAGTCCAGGGGACTCTCAAGAGTCTTCTCCAGCACCACAATTCAAAAGCATCAATTCTTCAGTGCTCAGCCTTCTTGATGGTCCAACTTTCACATCTGCAATGACTAATGGAAAACCCACAGCTTTGACTATATGGATCCTTCACTGGCAATGTGTTGTCTGTCTAGGTTTGTCATAACTTTTCTTCCAAGGAGAAAGTGTCTTTTAATTCATGGCTACAAATACCATCTACAGTGACTGTGGAGCCCAAGAAAATAAAATATGTCACTGCTTCCACTTTTCCCCCTTCTCTTTGCTTTGAAGTGATGTGAGAGATGCCATGATCATAATTTTTTCATGTTAAGTTTCAAGCCAGCTTTTTCACTTTCGTCTTTCACCCTCATCAAGAGGCTCTTCAGTTCCTCTTCGCTTTCTGCCATTTAAGTGGTATCATCTGCATATCTGAGGCTGTTGATATTTCTCCCAGCAATCTTGATTTTACCTTGGGATTCATCCAGCCTGGCAATGCACATGATGTACTCTGCATGTAAGTTAAATCAGCAGAGTGACAATATACAGCCTTGATGTACTCCTTTCCCAGCTTTAACCAGTCCATTGTTCCATGTCCAGTTCTAACTGTTGCTTCCTGACCTGCATACAGCTTTCTCAGGAGACAGGTAAGGTGGTCTGGTATTTCCATCTCTTTAAGCATTTTCCACAGTTTGTTGTGATCCACACAGTCAAAGGCTTTAGTGTAGTCAATGAAACAGAAGTAAATGTTTTTCTGGAAATCCCTTGCTTTCTCTATAATCCAATGAATGTTGGCAATCTGATCTTTGGTTCCTCTGCCTTTTCTAAATCCAGCTTGAACATCTGAAAATTCATGGTTCGTGTACTGCTGAAGTCCTGATTTAAAGGATTTTGAGCATAAACTTGCTAGCATGTGAAATAAGCACAACTGAACATTCTTCGGCATTGCCTTTCTTTGGGATTGGAATGAAAACACCTTTTCCAGTCCTGTGGCCACTGCCGAGGTTTCCAAATTTGCAGGTATATTGAGTGCAGCACTTTCACAGCATCATCTTTTAGGATCTGAAATAGCTAAGCTGGAATTCGATCACCTCCACTAGCTTTGTTATTAGTAATGCTTCCTAAGGCCCACTTGACATCACACTTCAGGATCTCCACCTGTAGGTATGTGACCACGTCATTATGGTTATTCAAGTCATTAAGATGTTTTTTGTACAGTTCTTCTGTGTATTCTTGCCACCTCTTCTTAATCTCTTCTGTTTCTGTTAGGTCCTTACTGTTTCTGTCCTTTATCATGCCTATTCTTGCATGGAATGGGTTCCCTTGATGTCTCCAGTTTTCTTGAAGAGATCACTGGTCTTTCTCACTCTGTTGTTTTCCTCTATTTCTTTGCATTGTTCATTTAAGAAGGCCTTCTTTATTACAATAGCGTTGCTGTTCTCTGGAACTCTGCATTCAGATGGATATATCTTTCCTTTTCTCCCTTGCCTTTCGCTCCTCTTCCTCAGCTATTCGTAAAGCCTCCTCAGACAATGACTTTGCCTTCTTTCATTTTTTTTGTGGGGGTGGGGGTGGCTTTGGCCACTGCCTCCTGTACAATGTTAGGAAGCTCTGTCCATAGTTCTTCAGGCACTCTGTCTACCAGATCTAATGCCTTGAATCTATTCATCACCCCCACTGTATGAGGGATTTTGATTTAGGTCATAACCTGAATGGCCTTGTGGTTTTTCCCTCTTTCTTCAATTTAAGGCTGAATTTTGCAATACGGAGCTCATGCTCTGAGCCACAGTCAGCTCCAGGTCTTGCTTTTGCTGACTGTATAGAGCTTCTCCACTTTGAGCTGCAAAGAACATAATCAATCTGATTTCAGTACTGACCATCTGGTGATGTCCCTGTCTGACACACAGTAGGTGTTTAATAAATATTTAGTAATGTTTGAATGAATAGTTGAAAAGCTTTTTCTGACACTGAACCAAAATTTGTCTCCTTGTAATTTCCACCCTTTGAACCTGGAATATATGTTTTCCTTCTTCACATGACAAGTTCCAAATATTTTTCAGGGAGATCGTGTGTCTCCCCCATTATGTTCCTCTTCTTTTCCAAGCTCAACAACCTCAGTTTCTTCCTAACCTATTCTGAGACCCTTTGCCAACTCCATGCCCTTATCATTAACATCCTTCTGATTCTAAAACAATAATAATAATAATTAAGAGGAGCTGTGAAAGAGATAGTATAATTAAAACTCACAGCCCTAGTCCTAGTATAACAGCTTAGACATTAAAGAGTTCAGAGAATCCCTCTGGTTACCTAGTTTAAGCTTCTAATTTTGCAAATGAAACTGAAGTTACAATGAGTTATTCATCAGAGGAAGACCTGCTCCTGGTCCAGTAGCTAATCACATGTAGACCCACCTCATCCCCAAGATTAATCATCTTACTCTATTTGAATTCTTATTCAAATGCTAACCTGAAAAACTTATTAGATTTGCCGAATCTATCTCCTGCCAAAGACGATTCTCTCTACAGATATGATGAAATAGGAAATTTGGCCTTCTGTTTTTTAAATTATAGTTTTATTCATTTATTTTTGGTTGTGGGGGCCTTTGCAAGGGCCACTGCCTAGTTATGGTCCACAGGCTTCTCACTGAAGTGCTCTCTTGCTGCAGGCTGTGGGGCGCTCTGGCTTCAGGAGCTGCAATGCACAGGCTCCAGAGCAAGGCCTCAAGAGGGGCACACAGGTGCCTAGCCACTCTGTGACCTGTGGGATCTTCCCAGGTCAGAGAGTGAACCCGAGTCTCCTGAATGGGCAGGCGAATTCCTCACCACTGAGCCGCATGGGGCGCCCTAGCCGTCTTTTTATAAGAATTTCATCACATCTGTAAAGAGAACAGTCTTTGTCAGGGAGCAAGATTTTGAAACTCTAAGTTTTTTTCAGTTAAAAAAGAAGGCCACGTTTCCTGGTTCTATAGCAATAATTTATACTTGTTTGAGCTGTTTTTCACAAATTACCAGATTCTTGGTAGTCTTTCTTTTTTTTTGGTGGGGGGTGGGGGCTTTTTTTTTTAATTTACTTATTTTAATTGGAGGCTAATTACTTTACAATATTGTAGTGGTTTTTGCCATACACTGACATGAATCAGCCATGGGTGTACCTGTCTCCCCTATCCTGAACCCCTCTCCCACCTCCCTTCCCATCCCATCCCTCTGGGTCATCCCAGTGCACCAGCCCTGAGTGCCCTGTCTCATGCATCAAACCTGGACTGGTAATCTGTTTTCTTGGCAGGCTTTCAAGAGAGAGTTATTAAAATGGTTTATAACTTGTTAGAAAGGTGACAGAGGTTCGCTGACAGCCCAGTGGTTAAGAATCTGCCTTGCAATGCAAGGAACACTGGTTTGATCCCTGGAAGGGGAAGATCCCACATGCCTTGAGCAGCTAAGCCTGGGAAGCCCAAGTGTCCCCAAGCACGTGCTCCACAATGAGAAACACGACTCCGCTGAGAAGCCTGTGCACTGTAAGTAAGAGCAGACGCCGTCACGGAGGGCCAAAAGCCAGAGAAAGCCTGTGTGCGGCCACGAAGACCCAATACCACCAAAAAATAACAAGAAATACAAATATTTTTGAGAAAGAGCTATAAAAATCATTTTAATAAGTTCATATATAGACTTTTTTATGATACTTAAATTCTCTTAGGCCAAGCACTGAATCTCAGTGTACAATATAAGGTAGAGGCAACCCAGCTAAACCACAAGAAGTCTGTGCCACATTTCTTTTCTTTTACCTTACATTAGGATCAGATGGTGAAGAATCTGCCTGCAGTGCAGGAGACCCAGGTTCGATCCCTGGGTTGGGAAGATCCCCTGGAGAAAGGAAAGGCAACCCAGTCCAGTATTCTCACCTGGAGAATCCCATGGACAAAGGTGCCTGGCGGGCTATAGTCCACGGGGTCACAAAGAGTTAGACACGACTGACCAACTAACACACACACGCAGGAAATTAAATTAAAACCAGCTCTTCAGTACAAGAAAGGATCATCCATTCCCACCTCTGTTTAGCACTTTCTTTTTTCAATTTACCATTTTCTCTTATCTCAGAGAAGAATGAACAAAAGTAAGTAAAAAATGTTAAATTTTTAGTAAAGACATTTAAATATTTCAAAGGCATGGGCAGTTACATACATTTTAGGAAATTCTGTCTTAATATTGATGAAGTAGAATAAGTAGCAGAGGGATTGTAAGGTTTACTTTGCATTTAGTAAGCACAAAGTCTATTTGCAGCTAAGCCAATTTGCAGATAATCCAGTTGAAGAGCTGGTTTACTAATCCATTTTCCTAAAGTGGATCTACCTGTTTGTAATTGGGAACTTCCTGGAAAATGGATAACGAACACACAAGTTGTACTTTCATGTCACGTACAAACTTTAGTAGTCAACAATTTGTGCAATTTTGAAAAGAATTTTCCCATGTGAACTTCCCCATCAAAGACTTGTAATTTAACAGGAAAATGCACAGTGTAGTTCAGTGTCAGAATTGCATCAGCGTATTACCAGGAGAAAGCTGTAGATTTTTATCTTGGAAATTGCAGCTACCTATAATAGGTCTTCTTTCTTTCCCTGTAATAATCCTCACCTTTGATAGCTCCATCTGCCTCAGTGGTTTGCAAACTATGGCGTCTGGCTGCATCGGCAACACCTGGGAACTGGTTAGAAATGCAAATTCTCAAGTCCACCCCAGAACTACTGAATCAGAAACTGGAGGGTGGGGCCCAACCGTCGGTGTCTTTACTCGGTGGCCAGGTGATTCTGATGCACATTAAAGTCTGAGGATTGACGTGTGTTATGATAGCAGCTCACCACATCCTGTTCCTTTACCTTTCACGTGAAATGTTCTTCCCCTCAGACAAGCCCTTGTTACCTTACAGACACAAGAAAGAGAAAAGCAGTCCCTGACATCTGGAGCTACTCTGGCACCCACAGCTTAGGCCCTGGTGTACAACGTACACAGATTCACAGAACATCATCAGAGCAGGCCACTCTGCGATCAGAACACTCCACAGTCACATCTGAATACAGACAAAAACAGGAACACGTCCAAACCACAAAGATAACCAAAATATTTTCCATCCTAGCTAAAATAAGCGGCCCTTGCCTCTTTGCCAATTAAAACTTTATATTCATTTTATTCTTGCCTCTTTCCAACAAACTTTATTAAGATACCCAAGCATAGAATAGTCCCCACTTCCTGAGAGCATCCAACCCCAGACAAAGCCCCATCTCTCAGCATTACCTAACACAAGTCCAAATCATAACCTGACACAAATCATTACCTAAGTCCAAATCATAGATCTTCCTAATCACACAATCCCCTGTTTCTCTGAAGTTTCACTTTAGTTACCTGTGGTCAACCTCAGTCTAAAAACATTAAATGAAAAATGTCTAGAAATAATTCATAAGTTTTAAATTGTGTGTGGGTCTGAGAAGCATGATGAAATCTCTCACTGTTTGCTCCATCCACCCGCAATGCCAATCCTCCCTTTGTCCAGATATTGCGGCCCTTAACCACTCAGTACCCAACTTGGTTATCAGGTCCACTGGTCCTGGTATCACAGTGCTTGTATTCAAGTCACCCTTACTTAACAAGGGCCCCCATTGTAGTGAGCAGTGATGCTGGCAATTCAGATCTGCCCAAGAGCAGCCACAGGCAAGGTGCTTCTTTTAAGTGAAAAGATGAAAGTTTTCAACTTGATAATGAGCAGAAAAAAATGGTTTGCTGAGGTTGCTAAGATCTATAGGAAGAACAATTCTTCTATCCATGAAATTGTGAAAAAGGAGAAGAAATTCATGCCAGTTTTACTGTTATGCCTCAAACTGCAGAAATTATAACCATAGTGCAAAAGTGCGTAGTTAAAATGGAAAAGGCATTAAATTTGTACAGTATTTTCAGAGAGACCACATTCATATAACTTTTATTGCAGTATATTGTTTTAATTGTTCTATTTTATTATTAGTTACTGTTGTTAATCTCTTACAGGGCCTAATTTAAAAATTAAACTTTATCATAAATAGGCATGTATTTTTTAAAAGAAGCACAGTATTAGCTACAGTTTCAGTATTATCCACATTTCAGTATAGAGTTCAGTATTATCCACAGTTCAGTGGGAGTTGGAACAATATTCCCTGAGGATCAGGGCAGAGGACTATTCTTTCTAAGATGTTGCAGGTTGTAACTCATTTTGCTACAACAAGTAACAACCAACTTTCTCAGGAACAGATGTGTTCCTGTGGTCTTTGACTGGACAGCATTGATACAAGAATTATTGCACAACCTCCTAGTCAGTGGGAACCAGTGCCCTCCCGTGAACAATTTGTTCCCAGTCCAACACAAAGTAAATACAGAAATTAGGATTTGTTATTTAGAAACACCGACAACCATTTGAGATAGTAATTTTATGTCTGTTGAATCTAAACATAGAACATCAGGCTGGTATTTTGCATACCAGTTGTTTAAATTTTATTTTTCTATTAATTTGTAATTACATCTTACAAATGATCTGCAATAGATGTTTTAAAAAGAAAAACTGGTACTCCATCACAAATTGGTTGAGAGGCATTGTCCTACAGGGCTTCTCTAATACCTTTCAATATTGCTATCACATTAATCTTCTGAAAACTCTGCTTTCAATATTTTGTGCCCTTTCTCAAGCATCTTAAACATTACAATCTCCTCTGTTTTCCAGACGAGGAGAGAGGAATCTAATATACTTTGAGTTTCTACTGTATGCTGTTAACTGTCAACATTTACATATACCCAATTCCAAGGAAGGAATTCTAAATAGATATTAACATCCTGTTTCAAAACCTATTGGACAAAAAATACAAGGACCCAATGTGTTTTGGGGTGAACTTTTAAAAAGTCTTTAAGGAACATTATATTGAATGTTATTTAGACAATAAAACAGGACAGGGGCTTCCCTGATAGCTCAGTTGGTAAAGAATCCGCCTTCAGTGGTGGAGACCCTGGTTTGATTCCTGCATCAGGAAGATGCCCTGGAGAACGGATAGGCTACCCACTCCATTATTCTTGGGCTTCCCTTGTGGCTCAGCTGGTAAAGAATCCGCCTGCAATGTGGGAGACCTGGGTTCAATCCCTGGGTTGGGAAGATGCCCTGGAGAAGGGAAAGGCTACCCACTCTAGTATTGTGGCCTGGAGAATTCCATGGACTATATAATCCATGGGGTCACAAAGAGTCAGACACAACTGAGTGACTTTCACTTTCACTTTTCAAAACAGGACAGGCTTCCTAATTAATTTTTTTAGCAGCCAGCATAGTAGGTCTGGAAATGTCAGTTTCCATTCCAAACCCAAAGAAGGGCAATTCCAAAGAATGTTTAAATTACCAAACAGTTGCACTTATTTCACATGCTAGCAAAGTGATGCTCCAAATCCTTCAAGCTAGACTTCAGCAGAATGGGAACCAGAGAACTTCTAGATGTACAAGCTGGGTTTAGAAAAGGCCAAGGAACCAGAGATCAAACTGCCAACAATCGTTAGATCATAGAGAAAGTCAGAGAATTCCAGAAAAAGTTCTACTTAATTGACTATGCTAAAGCCTTTAACTGTTTGAATCACAACAAACTATGGAAAATTCTTAGAGTTGGGAATATCAGATTACCTTACCTGCCTCCTGAGAAACCTGTATGTGGATCAAGAAGCAACAGTTAGACTCAGACATGGAACAACGGACTGGTTCTAAATTGGTAAAGGAATATAACAAGGCTATATACTGTCACCCTGCTTATTTAACTTGTATGCAGAGTATATCATGTGAAATGCCAGGCTGGATGGAAACCCAAGCTGAAATCAAGATTGTCAGGAGAAATATCAACAACCTCATATATGCCGATGATACCACTCTAAGGCAGAAAGCAAAGAACTAAAAAAGAATCTCTTGATGAAAGTGAAAGAGGAGAGTGAAAAAGCTGGCTTGAAACTCAGCATGAAAAAAAACTAAGATTATGGCATCCAGTTCCTTCACATCATAGCAAATAGAAGGTGGAAGGGTGGAAGCAGCAACAGATTTTATTTCCTTGGGCTCCAAAATCATTGCAGACAGTGACCACAGCCATGAAATTAAAAGACACTTGCTCCTTGGGAGGAAAGCTGTGACAAACCTAGACAGTGTATTAAAAAGCAAAAGCATCATTTTGCTGACAAAGGTCCATCTAGTCAAAGCTATGGTTTTTCCAGTAGTCTTGTATGGATGTGAGAGTTGGAACATAAAAAGAGCTGAGTGATGAAAAAGTGGTGCTTTCAAATTGTGGTGTTGAAGAAGACTCTTGAGAGTCCCTTGGACTGCAAGAGAAGCTAACCATTCAATCCTAAAGGAGATCAGTCCTGAACATTCATTGGGAGGACTGATGCTGAAGCTGAAGCTTCAATATTTTGACCACCTGATGCAAAGAGCTGACTCATTGGAAAAGACCCTGATGCTGGGAAAGATTGAAGGCAGGAAGAGAAGGGGACGACAGAGGATGAGATGGTTGAATGGCATCACCGACTCAAGGGACAAGAATTTGAGCAAACTCAGGGAGATAGTGGAGAACAGGGGAGCCTGGTGTGCTGCAGTCCATGAAGTTGCAAAAAGTCAGACTTGAATTAGCAATTGAAGGACAACAGCAACAAATAGTAAAAGAAACTTGATCAATAGAGCATTTGAAATTTCTAGTGCAATATTGTTAGTAAATACTGATGCAAAGGTGGTATACTAGACAGTTGTTAAAGTTTGTTCCTGACTTAACATTGATCAGGAGCTTACTAAAAGCTGGAACCATTCACGGTCCCTTTGGCAGCCACATTTATGCCACCTCCCCATCTTCTGTCCTTCTTGGCTCTAGAAGTAGGGAAGAGACATAAGAAGAGCCAATCAAAATACCTCACTCTTCTGGCCTCAGTGATGGAACCAGTGGTGTGCTCATTTCCCATGAAGAATAAACCAGTTTTCCCCAGAACTGTGCTAAATATAGGTAGCAGGGAAGCTGCCCTTTATCCTTTGTTGCAAGTCATTAGGACATGGTGCATATTGCCAGTAGCATACTCCCTAGAACATGAGAAAGATCTATCCAATATGGGGACAAAACAAATCGAAACTGCAGAAAGACACAGAGATAGAGCAAGAATGAGAGCCAGAGTGCAAGCGACAAACTCTCAACACCAGAATTCCCTGGACCAAGTCAACCCAACACCTTCTCTTCCCTTTCTCAGGCTTGGTTTCATAAATCAACAGAATTCCTTTTCTGGTTAAGGTAGTTTTGAAGCAGGAGACAGACAGACTCTGGTATAAACAGAGTTCATGCCCTGTGGACAGATACTCAAAGAGGAGCAGAGAGAGATGAGCTGACTGTTGCCCAGGTAAAAATCACAGACTCCTCATTTTCAAAGTCAAGGAGACCTTCCCAACCACACATGTGCAGAAAGGCTCCATAGAGGTCAAAAGAGAGGGAGTATCACCTCACAGTAACTGATGTCAACCTAGCCACATGTCTCTTCCCTAGATTCCATCTTGGCTAAGAAATGCACATATGGGAGGACCCTGAGATATACCAGATCTGAAATCAGAACCAGCAAAGCAAGATGATTGGCCCCAGGAAACTTGGAAAAAATACCCCATAACTGTGATTCAAAATACCACAAGGGCGTGGCTGTCTCTTGAGCCCGCCTGCATGTCCATCTATACGTAGATTTCTTTTCCTCCTAATAAGCACTATATTGTTTCACTACTTTCTGTTTCTGGGTAGAAATTCATTTCTACAGGCCAGGGTCTTGTCACTGGTCACTGGTCCCTGGTGGTCTTCTGGCTAGGATTCACAACTTTCATTGCTGTGGCCTAACTTCAATCTCTTGCTAGGACCCAAAACCCTGATTCAAGCCACTGCAGGCTGAAGCCACCTTGAATCAGTTTGAGGTCCTTTTCTGTCATTTGCAACCCAAAAGCCTTCACTAACACAAATCTTCAATAAGTAGCTCATGTGGTACAAAGAGCAAGGGCTAAAGACTGAGACAAATATAGTTTTTTTCCAATTAATAATTACATGACAATTAGCCTTTCTGAACATCATTTGCCTTGTTTGCATCTGGGGATAAATAGAGCCCACTCCTAGAGTTGGACTGTACGTTTTGGAAGGACAGGAAACATGTCTACCTTTCTTCTTATGTCCTTCTCTTGTGACCTGCTAAATGGGGGGAGGGCCCCAGGAAGGTCAGAGAAATATTGTCATTTTCTCAGAATCCTTCAGCTTAAAATATTCAGTATACTAAGATGTCATATTTTAGATAGCATGTCCTAAACCCTGTCACTTGAAAACCAGAGTTTGATTTGGCAGATGTCCCCACAATTAAACCCAACTCGCTGACCTTTTTGTGTTTCCGCTTTCACCTACTTTTTTAGCCTCTAAAATTGCTAATTTCCTCATCCATGTTTCTAAATATCCTTTTGTTACAAGGGATAACAAAATATGACATGTTGGATCTGTTTCTTTTACTTTCACCTTTGCTTCCTGTTGCCTTTGGATACTGTCTATACATAGTTAAAAGATGCTTTCTCCTTGGAAGAAAACCTATAACAAACCTAGACACCTATTACAATGCAGAGAAATCACTTTGCCAACAAATGTCCATATCGTCAAAGCTATAGTTTTTCCACTAGTCATGTACGGATATGATTGTTGGGCCATAAAAAGGCTGAATGCCAAACAATTGATGCTTTCAAACTGTGGTGCTGAAGAAGACTCTTTGAGAGTTCCTTGAACAGCAAGGAGATCAAACCAGTCCATCCTAAAGGAAATCAATTCTGAACATTCATTGGAAGGACTGATGCTAAAGCCGAAGCTCCAATACTTTGGCCACCTGATGCCAAGAACTGACTCCTTGGAAAAGACCCTGGTGCTGAGAAAGATTGAAGGTGGGAGAAGGGGACAACAGAGAATAAGATGGTTGGATAGCATCACTGACTCGATGGACATGCGTTTGAGCAAACTCCGGGAGATAGGAAGGACAGGGACGCCTGGTGTGCTGCAGTTCATGGGACTGCAAAGAGTTGGACACCACTAAGTGAGTAAGGGAAGGAACAACAACAATATACGATGGGCTTCCTCAGGGAACCCTGCACTTCTGCCTGAATGTTAAACCAAAGTGCTTTGTTCATATCCTGACCCTCTCTGCCTGTGAATGGCTGCAACTAAGTAGAAATTAACACATCCCCTCCCTGAGGCTGGCCATTCTAGGAGATATTTGTAAGATTAATGGCCTTTTTACTTTACTTCCTCACCCTCTCCCACTCTGTGCTCTATAAAAGAAACTATCATCCAGACCCAGATAAGATGGTTAGTTTGAGACACCGGAGAAGGCAATGGCACCCCACTCCAGTACTCTGGAGTGGCATGTCCCATGGACGGAGGAGCCTGGGAGGCTGCAGTCCACCGGATCGCTAAGAGTTGGACACCACTGAGCAACTTCACTTTCACTTTCCACTTTCCTGCATTGGAGAAGGAAATGGCACCCACTCCAGTGTTCTTGCCTGGAGAATCCCAGGGACAGGGGAGCCTGGTAGGCTACCATCTATGGGGTCGCACAGAGTCGGATATGACTGAAGTGACTTAGCAGCAATCTCAAAGAAGATTTAAGTTCCTCTGCCATCTTCTTGGTCTGACAGTTTTCAAATAAAATCATGATTCCTTGCCTCAAGCCCTGTCTCCTGAATTATTGGCCTGTCATGCGGTGAGAAAAATGAGCTTGGACTTGCTAACAATTTTATCCTTTATCCAACATTTTTATTGTCAGCATCAACCAAGATATCTACACTGCCATTTTGCCAGAAACAGAAGTCTCTGACTGGTAGTTCTATTTACTATTCTTATGGAGTTTCACTGTTTTCATTTCAAAAATGTTCCCTGTATTTAGTACTACTGTAGAATATTTTAACATTTTGTGCATGCATGCTAAGTCACTTCAGTCATGTCCAACTCTTTGTGACCCTGTGGACTATAGCCCACAGATTCCTCTGTCCATGGGATTCACTAGGCAAGAATATTGGAGTAGGTTGCCATTTCCTCTTCCAGGGGATCTTTCAGACCCAGGGATCAAATCCGGATCTCCTGCGTCTCCTGCATTGGTAGGTGGGTTCTTAACCACTAGTGCCCCCTGATAAGCCATTTTAATCTTTTAGTCCATATGATTTTCATCCTCATGTTCATACTTAATTTGTCTAAATTTTCCCAGATGTCTTAAAGTTTTCTAACCTTCGATCAAACAATTCTCATAAAATAACCAGTAAAGTAGAGTGGTTAAGAGCATGAATTCTGCACCAAACTTCTGTGCTCAAATTCTCATTGCCACTTAGCTGTGAACCCTGTACCTTGAACTCCTTATGTGTAAAATGCAGGTGATAATAATAGTACCCTCCAGTTAGTATTGAAAAGAAAAACCACAGTCCCCAACTGGCATCACTTCTGCTAAAGACCATGATACCAAACCTAGATTTAATACCTAACCCAACTACAGTTTCAAACTTCCCCTGAAATCTAATCTTAGTCACCCATCTGGGAATTTTCTGGTCAGTATTAAGGAGATAATCTGTCCTAGTGGGTCCTCTCGATCCTCTTCCCACCCCCCAAAAGAATCCTTTCTTTTCTTTTGCTAACAGCTTCCTCACCCCACAGTTCCTTCCATTTAGCACAACCTCTCAGAGTGCCTTTCTGTTTTCTAGACGGGATGCTGCTGCCTGATCAGGACAGGCTGTCTCTGAGACTGGGATACTTGTTCTAGCTAGCTAAGTGTCTAAAGGCTTCACTAACCCCAGGAATCACATGCTCATCTTCACCTCCACAGCACCATGCGTGGACCTAACTCATAGCAGGTAGGCCATAGATGTCTTCGGAATGTTGTAAAGATTAGACAAATGAACATGTCAATGAGTTAATGGATATGACTATGAAGATCAGGACAGAATTTTTTGACTGTGGCATCTTGTTTATGTGGTTACAGATAAGGTCTATGTGAGAACACCAGAAGATTTAAGTTCTTCTCAAACTCAATATAAAACAGTAGCAAGATACAGCTGATAAATAATTATGATATAACCTTCAGTTCAGTTCAGTCACTCAGTCGTGTCCGACTCTTTGCAACCCAATGAACCGAAGCACACCAGGCTTCCCTGTCCATCATCAACTCCCAGAGTTTACCCAAACCCATGTCCATCCAGTCGGTGATGCCATCCAACCATCTCATCCTCTGCCATCCCCTTCTCCTCCTCCCTTCAATCTTTCCCAGCATCAGGGTCTTTTCCAATGAGTCAGTTCTTCGCATCAGGTGGCCTTGCTATTAAGTTAAAAAGAGCATGGTACTCAGAATAAAAAAAGTTAGTAGGGGATTCTTCACTCCTATGGTCAGTTTCCCAAGCATTCCAAATGCCATTCTCCATGCAAAGGAATCTGATCTTCCTTTCCAAGACAGACTCACATCCATTTGTCCTGTTTCCTCACGTGGTTTTCTCACACCCATAAAAAATGCTTTCCTTCTTATCCTTCATTTCTCTATTGTCTTCCTTGGAATTTTCTGCTGTTCTACAATCCCAGGCCCCATGCTCCCAACTTTTCTCTACATCCCCCAAACCTCTGGTACAATGTTATGGTGCTAATCTTTTTAAATTTGACATTTTCACTATTGTTGTCCTTGACTTCTTTATCAAAAAAGTATCAGCTGTAAAGCACTGATCAAAGGCAAGCAAATATCATTATTTTTGTTGTACTTGCTCCCATGTACATTTCACAGCTATTAGATCATGATCTTCTAAAGGTCAGTAAGAGACTCTTGCAATTTACATTATTTTATTTCTCTTTAACTTACACAGTGTACCTAGTCAGTTGTCCTGGACAAGGAACAAATGTTGCTTGTCTGATGGCTGACTCATGTATATCTACAAGCCACAACAAGAGGATGCTAACACACTAGCAAGGAACAAGGCTATATACATACTCCAAGCCAGGAGCCGGGTTTTTGAGACATCTCTTAATACATAGACATACAGATATATTTTTCTGATTACATATTCTCATGTACATAAATTGAAAGAGTTAACCAACTAAGAATATGAAGAGATAACTTCCAGAAAGGGAACTACAAATGGCTAATGAAATATACAATGGTATGTCATCTTAGTTAATAAAGAAGGAAATGCAAATGGAACAAAATGAGACACCATGATTTGCCTACTACATTGGCAAAAGTCAAAGACATAGATAATAATCAGTGTCAGCTACAGCGGGAATGTAAATTTTAAAGAGCACATTACAATACTGATAAAAATTTTTAAACACAGATTACTTACTAAATAAGCCCACTTCTAAGAGCCTAGACTTCAGAATAACTTTTTCCATATTGCCAGGATGTTGGCTGAAGAACGTCCTCTGTGTCATCAAATTTATATTAGTAGAAATCAGAGAAAATCTAAATATGTCAAAACTGAGATGTTCAAATAAACTGTATTCATACTTCATACTCTGATGCTTCATAGCCATCACAAAAAATGAAGCATATCTATGTGTGTAGATATGGGGAAATGATCACAATATATTGTCAAATTAAAAAAGCAAATTGCAAAGCGATAAACGTAGTATAATCTCTTTTTTTGTGGGGGAAAAAAAATACGTTCTATGTTTCTATGTTCATATAAATACACAAGTTTCTACATAACTATGTGCAAAAACAGAAGTAAAAACAAACCTACAAACAAAAACAAAGGTCTGAAATCTGGAAAGGAAAACACCCAGCTGCTAACCGTGGTTACCCCTGGGGAGGAAAAACAGGAAAGGCTTTTATGTATTTCTGTGTATTGTTGAAATTTTCTTTCAACATTCACTTTGACTTTTTTGAAATAAAATAATAAACTCAATTAAAGTAGTTATAAAATGTTTGAAGATTTGAGAAAGTGTTACCGAGCCCAAGCTCCCTCTGCTTGCTGCACGATAGGCCAATGAATCCGAGAGAGAGGTGTTGCGGTAAGACAGAGACTAATCACGGAGCCAACAGACTGAGAAGACGGCAGGCTAGTGCCTCAAAATAACCATCTTACTGGGGTCTGGATGCCAGGTTCTTTTACAGATCAGAGAGAAAGAAGCAATGAGGAACTAAAGACAAAAGGCAGAAGAGAGAGGGAGAGGCCGCGGGGAAGTAAGGTGAAAGCGTCTTCAGTCTTACAAAATATCTCCAAGGGAATGTCCAGCCTTTGGAAGAAGTGTGTTAATCTCTTTTATTCGCAAGTGGGCAGGGACAAACCGTCTCTCCAGGAGCTGAACAAAGGCACCTTAGTTTACAGTCAAGCAGAGGCGCGGGGTCCTCCTGGCAAGCCACTGAGTATGATTATAATAATAAAAACAAGTCAAAGAAACAGTCTCCAACATGGAGTCAGAATTGCCTTCCTCCCTGCAACAGACTATGCTAAAGTCTTTGACTGTGTGGATCACAACAAACTGTGGAAAATTCTTAAAGAGATGGGAATACTAGACCAGCTTGCCTGCTTCCTGAGAGACCTGTATGCAGGTCGGGAAGCAACAGTTAGAACTGGACATGAAACAACAAACTGGTTCCAAATTGGGAAAGGAGTATGTCAAGCCTGCTTTTGTGATGCTGCTTATTTAACTTCTATGCAGAGTACATCATGCCAAATGCTGGGCTGGATAAAGCACAAGCTGGAATCAAGATTGCTGGGAGAAATACCAATAACCTCAGATATGCAGATGACACCACCCTTATGGCAGAAAGTGAAGAAAACTAAAGAGCCTCTTGATGAAAGTGAAAGAGGAGAGTGAAGTAGCTGGCTCAGGTTGAGTAAAAAACTCAACATGGGAAAAACTAAGATTATGGCATCTGGTCCCATCAATTCATAGCAAATAGATGGGGAAACAATGGAAACAGTGACAGATTTTATTTTCTTGGGCTCCAAAGTCACTGCGGACAGTGACTGAAACCACTAAATTAAAAAACGGTTGCTCCTTGGAAGAAAAGCTATGACAAACCTAGACAGCATATTCAAAAGCAGAGACATTACTTTGCCAACAAAGGCCCATATCGTCAAAGCTATGGTTTTTCCAGTAGTCATGTATGGATGTGAGAGTTGGACTATAAAGAAAGGTGAGTGCTGAAGAATTGATGCTTTTGAGCTGTGGTGTTGGAGAAGACTCTTGAGAGTCCCTTGGACTACAAGGAGATCAAAGCAGTCAATCCTAAAGGAAATCAGTCCTGAATATTCATTGGAAGGACTGATGCTGAAGCTGAAGCTCCAATACTTTGGCCACCTGATGCAAAGAACTGACTTCTTGGAAAAGACCCTAATGCTGGGAAAGACTGAAGGGAGGAGGAGAAGGGGATGACAGAGGATGAGATGGTTGGATGGCATCACTGACTTGATGGACATGAGTTTGAGCAGGCTCTGGGAGTTGGTGATGGACAGGGAAGCCTGGTGTGCTGCAGTCCATGGGGTCACAAAGAGTTGGAGATGCTGAGCAACTGAACTGAACTTGATGACTGCAACAGAAGCAGTGCTCAAATCTGTAAGAACTGCATGCATGAATTATCTCTTTAAGTATTGTTTAGAACTCCATGTTCAAAAAATTATTCACACATATTCATGTCAGTTACTGAGACCTTAAGTGGTAGCATAAAAAGTCATTTCCATGTTGTAGAAGAGGTAAGAAAGGAACAGAAAGAATTAAATTTCTTTCAACGCTGTGGATGAAGAATGTCTCCTGTAATATCAGTAAACAAAAAATGCTGCAGTCACCAAGCCATCAGCAACTGCAGACACTCCCAAGTGTGCACTCTGAGGGAACTCAAGATGGGAAAGAACGGAGTACTGGCCCCAGACAGTTAAGATGCATATCAAAGGAATGATTTCAATGAGCCCAAACTCTTGCATCTTCCCCTATGCACATAAATGTGTGCTCAGTTGCTCAGTGTGTCTGACTCTTTGCAGTCCCATGGATGCCTGCCAGGGTCCTCTGTCCCTAGAAAAGTCCTATATTCATCAACTTGAGATGTCCAGTTTTATTTTAATTAATAGTAATCTTCTGATGTTTGAACTACCTGGTTTTTGCAAAACCTCACATATCCTGGCTACTTCCTTACCTCTTTGGAACATTTCCTCAGAGCTATCTAAGAGTCCATCTCTCAGGTTTAAGTCCTCAGTAAATACACCAAATAAAACATAATTTTCAACTTTTAGATTGTGCCTTTTTTTCCTCAGTTGACAATAATTTTCTTTAAAGAAATTGACAAACCAAGCACAGGGCTCTCAGAAAAATTCACCTGATCATTGATTTGTGCTAGAGGCCACAAGTTCAAACTTCACAGGAGACAGGCAAGTAGCAGAGATCAGTGAGGCCAGCTGGGAATACGATACTAAAGGCCAGAGGGGCTGTTTGGAGAGGGTGTACTGCTTAAAGGTCATAGCGATTTCAAAACTCCAGCTAGTTGAGAGTTTGTATCTGGTATTACCAGATCTTTTAATATTTCAAAGAAAATCTGAAATCAGAATTTTTCATAGCAATGTTTCAGGAACAGAGGCCCCTTCCAGGGCCCAAGAGTGGGCTCTTGTCTAATACTTGGAAATGAATTGTCTGAATTCATGCTTACAAAGAAAGAGATTTTATTGGAAAGAAACGCCCAGGTGCACAGAGCAATGGGGGAAGGGAACACAGGAGAACTGCTCGGCCACCTGGCTCACAGTCACAGGTTTGTGGTAGTAGGCTTCGTTTCTAGGTGCATCTCTTAGGGTTCTTCCTGGTTGCTTGCACATCACTCAGCCAAGACGGATTTCAGCGAGGATTCTGGGAGGTTGGCAGGAAATATAGACTGGTGTCTCCTCTCTACATTTGACCTTTCCCCATTTTTTTCTGGTTGGTGGTAGATTGTTAATTTCAAGTTCCTTACCCGGACCTCCTGTTGTAAGACAACTCCTGTAGGTGATTAGATAACTATTGTGCCTGGCCAGGGCAGACAGTTTTAGTCAGTGGTTCTCCTAACACTAATAAACTCAGGTTGAACATTTTAACAACCAATTCCTTTAAAACCTTAAATGCTATGTCGGTAGACATTGCTCAAACAAAACACACCTCCTAGCTGGATTTTGCCGACAGCCTCTCATCTGCCATTTTTGGGTTTTACTGTCTTCACAGAGTTCCAGTGGACTAATTCTAACACGTCCTTCACCACCCAAATCAGTCCCCTCTTCTCCCACTAGCACTTTGGCCATCGTATTATACAAAATTAGAGTTCAAAGATTTTTTAAAAAAATCTTATTTAAATCTCTCAATTTCTTATGGTAGCAAAATATATGTAACATAAAATTTGCCACTTTAACCATTTTATGTGTACAATTCAGTGTCATTAATTGCATTCAGAAGGTTGTGCAACCATCACCACTAGCTCTTTCCAAAGTTTTTTCATCACCCTAAATAGAAACTCTGTACCCATTAAACAATTGACTCCCTGCTTCTTCCTCCCCGAGTCCCTGATAAATTCTAATCCATTCTCTGTCGCTATGAATTTCCCTATTCTAGGTACCTCACAGAAATGGAATCATACAAAATTTTTCCTTTTGTGTCTGTCTTATTTCACTTAGCATAATGTTTTCAAGGTTCATCCACATCACTGCATGTATCAGAACTTCAACTGAGCAATATTCCATTGTATGTTGTGATATTGTGGTTTATATCAGGAAATAGGCATTGGGTTGGCCAAAAAGTTTATTGGAATTTTTCCATAAGATGTTACAGAAAAACCCCAACAAACTTTTTGGCCAACATGACATTTGATCTTTGTTCCCATTTCTAGCACAGGGGTTTTAGAAATACTTGGCATCATCTAAGTGGTGAGAGAAATAGATGTTTCATTTGTCATGTTAATGAGGTGATTTTTGGAATGCAGGTCAACAAAGACTGGGTGCTGGTTGCCATGGCAACCAACCTTGCGATTGGAGGGTTGGCACTTTCAGCCCCTTAGCCTGACCTTCAGGTAGGGGAGAGGGGCTAGATGTTGAATCATCACCACTGTCTATTGATTTAATCAATCATGACTATTTAATGAGGCCTCCATAAAAATTCAAAAGGAGAGTTTGGAGAGCTTTCAGCTTCGTGACTCTGCTGGAGATTGGTGCATCTGGAGAGGGCATGAAAGCTCAGTGCCCTTTCCCATTCCTTGCCCTTGCACCCCTTCTGTCTGGTTGTCCCTGGGTTATCCTTTGATAACAAAACCATAATCTGGCACATTAAAAGGGTTTCCTGAGTCCTGTGAACCACTCAGGCAAATTAACCAAATCCAAAGAGGGGATCATGGGGAACCTCTGATTTATAGTCAGTTGGTCACAAGCACAGGTAACAACCTGGACTTCTGATTGGCATCTGAAGCCCAGGGCAGTCTTGTATGACTAAATCCCTGACCTGTGGAATCTGATTCTATCTCCTGGTAGAAAGTATCAAAACTGAGTTAAAATGTAAGACACCTAACTGGTATCAAAGCATTGTTTGTTGGGAAACTCTGTCTTGTCACCATGGAACTGTTTTCAGAACCATTTGTATGTATATAGCACATTTTGTTTATCCATTTCTCTTTGAATGGACACTTGGGTTGTTTCTACCATTTGAATATTGTGAAAAATGTTGCTTTGAACATTGATTTTAAAATATCTGCGTCCAATTTTTATTCTTTGGGGTGTATACCTAGGAGTAGAATTGCTGGGTAATATGAAATTCTGTATTTGACTTTTTGAGGACTTGATAATCTGTTTTCTACACCAGTCACATCATTTTACATTCATACCAACAATGCATGTAAGTTCCTCATTTTTAAGATTTAGACATCAAGGGCAAAACTAGTTAGATAGCTTGACCATAGATACAGAAAGTCAACTACAGATCTTGTAGTAGCATGTGGCCATAGGCAGCCCTGAGCACACTGTGTTTGCTGTGTACAGTTAGCTCACTCCCTGTTACCAGGCAACAATTACCATGAGACCATCAGTGGGCCCATTCAGCCAGCGTGAGTGGTGGCCATCAAGCAGAGAGTGAGGTTAAGAGGCAGATTCGGGCCTTCTCCCCAGGGTCATCCTGCTGGTGTGCTGGGGGCCCAGGGATAGGCTGGGGGCTGTGTTCTTCACATTTCCAGAGCCCTCGCCTAGGTCACCCCCTGGCCGGCCCAGGCCTTGAGCGGGTGGTGAGCTTCTTCAGCAGCAGCAGTGTGCAAAGGATGTAGACTGTAGGACCTGGCCTGAGCAGGTTGAGAAGCCTGAGTGCCAGCTGAGTTGGGTGATTGACTCCCTCAACCATGACAGCTGGGCAAGGTCTGGGGGCCTGGCCCTGAGGGAGCTGCCAACTGAGCTCTGCCTCTTCAGCCAGGGCTCACCCCTTAGAAGGGGAAAGGTATGCCTTGGGACCTTGCCCTTTCTCATCAGAACAGAGAGTAACGTTTATTTGGTGGAGATGAATAGAAACATTCTTAATATTTATTTGGTGGAGATGAATAGAAACATTCTTACCTGACCATGATCTGACCTCAATAAAAAAGGAACTGACACTGAGAACTTTGTTGGCAACAACTACATGCCCCTCCCTCGCCTTTTCTGTAAAAGGGCTTTGCTGAGAGCTTTCAGGGAGCTTGAGGCTTTTAAGGCATGAGCCACCCATCTCCTTACAGGGTCCTCAATAAACCTTTCTCTGTTCCAAACTCCAATGTTTTGGTACTGTTTGGCCTCACTCTGCTCAGGCACACAGGCTTGTGCTTTCCTAACAAGCTGACAAGAGAAAGCAAGTATCTTGACTCCTAGTACAATTCTCTTTTAAAGGTTAACTCCACTAGGATTTAACTCAGATATTCAGGCTAATGACAGCACTATCTATACAAAGAGTGGGCCACTGGAAACAGATCAGTAGATATATTGGAGGAAACAACAACATTGGAGGAAAGAATTTGAATTAAGTTCTGGATTTTCCTCTCCATATGGAGAGAATTTTGTTTTGTTCTTCTTTAGGTCTAAGCTCTGAGAGAAGATAAAGTCATCCTTGTCTTTAGCCTGATACCTAATTATAGAATAATCATACAAATATGTTTGTATCATTATTAGTCTTACCATTTTAAACTAAGGGCTTTAAAAAAAGTTCCTTGAAATGCAATAAATATTTGTTTTAGAGGAGTTGGAAAATTCAGAAAGGTAGAAAGGAAAAGAAAAGGGCGCCTGTTGTTGTTCAGTTACTAAGACATGTCTGAATCTTTGCAACTCCACAGACTGTAGCACATCAGGCTTCCCTGTCCTTCACTATCTCCCTGAGTTTGCTCAAACTCATGCCCATTGAGTCAGTAATGCCAACTAACCATCTCATCCTCTGTTGCCCTCCTCTTTTTTGCCTTCAATCTTTCCAAGCATCAGGGTCTTTTCCAGTGAGTTGGCTCTTTGTATCAGGTGCCCATAGTACTGAATCTTCAGCTTCAGCATCAGTCCTTCCAATGAAAATTCTGGGTTGATTTCCTTTAGAATTGACTGATTTAATCTTCTTGCAGTTTAAGGGACTCTCAAGAATCTTCTCTAGTACCACAACTCAAAAGCATCAATTCTTTAGTGTTCAGCCTTCTTTATGGTAAAACATGTACAGATATCTGTACAATCTGTACATGACTACTGGAAAAACCATGGCTTTGACTATACAGGTCTTTGTTGGCAAAGTGATGTCTTTGCTTTTTAATATGCTGTTTAGATTTTCCATAGCTTTTCTTCCAAGGAGCAAGAGTCTTTTCATTTCATGGCTGCAGTCTCCATCTGCAGTGATTTTGGAGAAGAAAGTAAAATCTGTTACTGCTTCTACTTTTTCCCCTTCTATTTGCCATGAATTGATGGTACCAGATGCCATAATCTTAGTTTTTTTCATGTTGAGTTTCAAGCCAGCTTTTTCACTCTCCTCTTTCACCCTCATCAAGAAGTTCTTTACTTCCTCTTCACTTTCTGCCTTTAGAGTGGTACTATCATCTTCATATCTGAGGTTCTTGATATTTCTCCCAGCAATCTTGATTCCAGCTTGTGCTTCCTCCAGCCCAGCATTTCTCATGATGTACTCTGCATGTAACTCAAATAAGCAGGGTGGCAATATACAGCCTTGTCCTACTCCTTTCTCAATTTTGAACCAGTCAGTTGTTTCATTTCTGGTTGTAACTGTTACTTCTCGATCTGAATATAGCTTTCTCAAGAGACAGGTAAGGTGGTATTCCCATCTCTTTAAGAATTTTCCACAGTTTGTTTTGATCCACACAGTCAATGAAGCAGAAGGATGTATATATAGATACAGATACATAGATATGTTTGGAATTCCCTTGCTTTCTTCATGATCCAACAAATGTGGGCAATTTGCTCTCTAATTTCTCTGCCTTTTGTAAACCCAGCTTGTACACCTGGAATTTCTTGATTCATGTACTGCTGAAGCCTAGCTTGAAGGATTTTGACTATAACCTTGCTAGCATGTGAAATGAGCACAACTGTATGGTAGTTGGGACATACTTTGGGATTGGAATGAAAACTGACCTTTTCCAGTCCTGTGGTCCTTGCTGAGTTACCTGCTGCTGCTGTTGCTGCTGCTAAGTCACTTCAGTCGTATCTGACCCTCTGTGACCCCCATAGACGGCAGCCCACCAGGCTCCCCCGTCCCTGGGATTCTCCAGGCAAGAACACTGGAGTGGGTTGCCACTTCAAAAAAAATGACTATTAACTTTTTAGTACTTTTCTTCCAGGCTTTTCCCTCCTAAATATGGTGTTTTTGTTTGGTATATATGGTTGAAATCATAGAACCTTAAAGCTTAAGAAAATTATTACAATTTGGGAAGCAAGCTTAAAAACAGAATAAGGATAAATGAAGATTTCAAGGTTTAGAAAAGCACCCAGTATAGAGTTAGGACTCCTTCCTAGCAAGCCATGGCACTCACTGTCTTATGACACTCCTTTTGGTGGCGTGTTCTTTCTTATCTGTCCACATGGAAATGTGCCGTTTGTCTAAATGCATAAACTCCAAGGACATGGCCACACATTATACTATTTTGTTTTTTCCTCCATGCCGTGTAGAGTGCTACAAACACAGTAGGTCCTCAGTAAAGAATTTCTGAATGCTTATTACTGATTTCAGACCATCTTCAAAGTTAACACTCCTCAGACTCTCCATTAAGGGTAATCTAACCCAGGACCTGCAGGACCCAGTCTTGTCAGGGATTTACATTCTGTGACCTTTGGTTCAGCAATCAAAGATAATTTAAAGTCATCTGGGAGGCTTCCCTGGTGGCTCAGTGGTGAAGAAACTGCCTGTCAATGCAGGAGACACGGGTTCGATCCATGGGATGGGAAAATCCCACATGCCTCAGAGCAACTAAGCCCATGCGCCACAACTAGTGAGCCCGTATTCTGGAGCCCAGCAACTGCAACTACTGAGCACTCACACCAGGACTCCTGAAGCCCACATGCCCTAGAACTCATTCTCCAGCAACAAAAGAAGGCACCACAATGACAATGTACTGGAACTAGAGTAGCCCCCACTCATAGCAACTAGAGAAAAGCCTATGTATCAGTGAAAACCCAGCACAGCCCATAAATAAAAAAATGATTAATTGATTTAAAATGAAAGTCATCTGAATCTTTACTTCCATTACTTGAATGCTATAGGAAATTCAACTTGTAACCCATAATAACACTTCTTAAAACCTCCTTTGCCCCATTCTCTTCACTTCAGTACATCTCAAGTCCATGGCTGATTTAAAGCCCCCGTCTCAAAATCTTCACCAAAAATTCTCTCTCAACCTCATCCCCTGTGGTTCTTGGTTTCACGTTTCTTCCTCTTTAACTTCAATTTCTTCTTTCTTTCAGCCAAAAATTACAGCCATTTATATCATTTTGGTGTTCTCTTATTTCTTTTCCCTACTCTTGTTTCTTCAGCTCAGCCCCTCTCTCCTCAGGCTCTGATTTTGCATCAGGAAAGCTCAGGAATGGAGCTGTACACTCAGCCCCTCTCTCGGAAGGAGACCCAGAAGTTAGGACCGGGGGACAAGGAGGCAGAGAAGGTGGGAGAAGCCATAAGTGTTTATAATGTACTGTCTTTTCTGTTATTCTCATCACATGATGAAATTCTCACATATTATTTACTTGGGGTGGACTACACGAAAGTTCTTTGGGAAAATATGTAGCATGTTGTAAAGGGAAAATGATGAAATTTTCTTTGATAAAGGAGGTCACTACCAACTCACCCTCTCCTCTTTAGGATGTCACCTTGAAAGTATATGATAGGCCTGAAAAGTAGGGTCTGATCTTTTGGTCTTAAAAAACAGTCACAGGATCTGATCCTTGAAACTGCAAACATTCCTCTGGGATTAGCTCAGAGGTCTCTCATGGGTATAATAGGGTAATTACAAGTTATATCATCTTGTCTCTCAGAGATAAGTTTTCATTTTTCTCTTTTCTACTTTCTGCATATACCTGTGTGAAAATCTCTCCAAACTTGGTATTCACTGTTGTGATATCTGATATGCATATTGTCTCTGATAATGCTTACTCAACAGTAAAATTACATTCTCTCTTCTTTACTGGCATAGAGCATGGGTTCCCAACCAGTGCCAGTCCCTGGCCTCTTAGGAACTAGGTCACACAGAAAGAGGCGAGCTGCAGACGACTGAGGGAAGCTTCATCCGTGTTTACAGCCACTCCCCACAGCTCCTTACTCACATTACTGCCTGAGTCCTGCCTCTCATAAGATCAGCATCAGATTCTCAGAGGAGCAAACCCTACTGCACTTGAATCATCCCCAAACCAACGCTCACTTCCCCACCTTTCATGGAAAAACTATCTTTCACAAAACTGGTGCTTGATGCCAAAAAGATTGGGGATTGCTGGTATGAAGAGGTCTTTTGTTGGAGTCTTTGCTACCTTTCCCCAGCACTACGATATAGCCCTCCAAACAACCATGATATCTATTTAACTATAATTCTTATTTGATCTCTTCCTCCAGTTCAGTTAATACCCAAAGTGCACTCTTGCCGAGTGAGAGCAAACTTAGGTAATACCCAACACTACTTGACATGAGTCAACAGGTACCAACAGATAATCACCAAAACTTTTTGGTCTCCCCAGCTATCTCTGTGTGCATTCTTGACAGAGTTTGCTATAAGACTCCAAAGGACAGGAGGACAGTAGAACCGAGTTCAGAAAGTGTGACTGAATATTCCAGGATAAGGGATATGGAGCTACCACTCATTTAGTTCTGAAGCCACAAAACTAGGATTCTGCCTTAGTTTTCTTTCCCTCAAACAAAACATCTGATCGACTCCACACTCAACCCACATGCCCAATGCATTCAGTTCTTCCATTTTCACTACTTCTACCCTCGTTCAAGGCACTATGCACTAGCCTTCTAACTGAACTTCCTATTTCTACTCTTGCTTGTCTCTACAGCAGCTGGTGTAACCATTTATAAAAATATAAGCCATAACATGCTATTGCTAACTTTTTAATGGTTTTTCATATTTAAATTAACCCCCAACTCCTCACCTGAAAAGCCCCAAGCCTAATCTTACATATTTTTGCTTCCGCCACACTTGCTTGCTTTCTGTTCCCCCAACGCACCAAGCTTGTCTAAAATGTACTTCCCCCTGGTTTTCACATGGTTCTTTTTAAGGACTCAGTTCAGTTCAGTTCAGTCACTCAGTCGTGTCCGACTCTTTGAGACCCCATGGACTGCAACATGCAGGCCTCCCTGTTTATCACCAACTCCCAGAGTTCACTCTAAGTCATGTCCATCGAGTCAGTGATGCCACCCAACCATCTCATTGAAGGACTCAGTTGAACTTTTACCTACTTAGAGAGGACTTACCTATTTATTTGAAAGTAAACGCCCAGTTGTTCTCCATCACAATGTTGTGTTTTGTCAGCATGACACTTTTCTAGTTGTTTCTTGAATATATGTGTGTGTTTTCAATTGCTCAAACTTTTGTTGAATGAATGAATGGTGAGCCTTACTCTTCTGTTTCCTAGATGGGAGAGGAAACACTGAGCAAGAATTAAGAGTCTAAGAATTTTATATCAGATTTTTCTTTAACTTCCTCACAACAGCTATTTTATCTACTTCAAATTCTCCATCATTATTGACCCTTACTACAGAATGGCCTGGGGATTTAGGCAACTAACTCCATATGAAGGTTTAAAGAAATAAAAACACCAAAGAATGGATACATGGCAGTGACTTTAAACAGGAAAGGAAAGTCTGCCAATTCCTATAGCTTCCTATAAAGAAGAAGCAGTCAAAGTAGGAGCTGATAAACAACCCGGGACTAACATTGGAAATGCCCATGGAACTCTCTGGTGCCCACCACCTGAAGTCTCTGAACTCAGACCTCACCTTCCTACTGCCTCACACAACATAATCCTGCTCACATCCGCGCTGAACAGTCTCCATCACCACCACTCTCTGAACCAAATCCTTCAGATTCAGACACAGCTCTCCAATTCCTTTTCTTTTCTTTTTCCTTTTCCCCCTTTGCTGGGAGGCAGTGGGGCATTGTGTCTTAGTTACTGTCTATGGGATCTAGTTCAGACTGAACCCAGGCCCCCTGCATTAGGAACTCAGAGTCTTGCCCACTGGACCACCAGGGAAGTCCCTCCAATTCCTTTTTGAGAAGTCAGTCCTTAAAACATTTAATCCACTAAGAACTTTCTTCTCTGACTTCCTTGTTTCAAAAGGAAAATCCAGTAGGAGTTCATTGGTCTTTCTTTGTTTTTCTTTACCATTACTTGTACATTTGGGTTTTGCTTTGTTTTGCTTTATTTTTACTTTTAAATATTCGTTGGAAGAATGGACGCTGAAGCTGAAGCTCCAATATTTTGGCCACCTGATGCGAAGAGCCAATTCACTGGAAAAACCCTGATGCCAGGAAAGATTGGGGGCAGGAGGAGAAGGGGATGACAGAAGATGAGATAATCAGATAGCATCATTGACACAATGGACATGGGTTTGCGCAAACGCCAGGAGATGGTGAAGGACAGGGAAGCCTGGTGCACTGCAGTCCATGGGGTGCAGAGAGTGAGACACAACTGATGAACTGAACTGCAACAATTTTTACTTTTACTCTTGTCTTAATCTTAGAACCCTATATAGCATCAAACACAAGATACCAGTAAGAGTTTTTGTTTTGGTTTGTTTGGATTAATTGAACAGATTCACATTCTGGCTGCAATTTGTACTCCGAAGGGAAAAAACATGAAGATAAAACTAAAAGGAGAGGGAAGAAGGAAGTGTGACAAGAAGAGGGGCTTGAATATATAAGGAAAGGAAGCAGGGGTAAAAAAGAGGAAAGAGACCCCCAAAATCAGCTTTCATTGTGAAGACTTGATCACAGTCTCTAACACATCATCAGTCTGCTAAAATGGAAGTTGACAGGAAATAGGCATCATCAGGGAAAGGGCCACAGACCAACTGACACTCCTGTGTTAAATTTTTCCACTGCTTTGCCTTATTTGCAGTTACCTCTCAGTCTTAAAGTCAAGCAGATTCTGATTTGTTCCTCATGCAAGTATGGCTTTCTCAACAGATTGATAGTAATAATCATCTGTGGACATCTAACCAGATGAGCCTTCCTCTCTCACCTCTTTCTTTTTACAAATAAAAATTTAGTGTGGGATATACATAAGTTTCGGAGAAGGCAATGGCACCCCACTCCAGTACTCTTGCCTGGAAAATCCCATGGGCGGAGGAGCCTGGTAGGCTGCAGTCCATGGGGTCGTGAAGAGTTGGACACGACTGAGCGACTTCACCTTCACTTTTCACTTTCATGCATTGGAGAAGGAAACGGCAACCCACTCCAATGTTCTTGCCTGGAGAATCCCAGGGATGGGGGAGCCTGGTAGGCTGCCATCTGTGGGGTGGCAGAGAGTCAGACACGACTGAAGCGACGCAGCAGCAGCAGCAGCATACATAAGTTTCGGTGGGAAAACATGAACTCTCAGTAACTTTCATATAGTCATAATAAAAGCAGTTTCTGTCATTCCTATCCAGAAATTAACTCACTCTGAAACCACTCACTGGGTCTATCATTTTATGTGACAGGTAGATCATGATTATTCACTGCTATTTCCTAGCACCTAGCGCAGTGTCTGGTACATGTCATGCATGTAGTAAGTTTTTGTATATTTTCTGATAGAGTAAAAGAATAAATGGTAGTTCTAATCTCTGGTACAGCCCTGGGTGATCTTAATCAAAGACACAGACATATGGGAAATACAGGATGGTGTTTTTGAAAAGGACATAAATAACTGAGGAAGAAGAGTACCAGAGATTTCCTGCTCTGTTTATCTAAAATTCATTCCATGAACAGAAACTGAATGCCTTCTATGTGACAGGAAGTGTGTTATACCCTGAGGTACAAATATAGACACAGACCCTGGCTCCAATGTGTGCATTTTCATTATCCCATCATAGCCTCTAATCACATTCTCTTAGATACTAGGCTGTAACTGTCACTATTTATGACCAACCTATATAGCATATTGAAAAGCAGAGACATTACTTTGCCAAAAAGGTCCGTTTAGTCAAGGCTATGGTTTTTCCAGTGGTCATGTATGGATGTGAGAGTTGGACTGTGAAGAAAGCTGAGCGCGGAAGAATTGATGCTTTTGAACTGTGGTGCTGGAGAAGACTCTTGAGAGTCCCTTGGGCTGCAAGGACATCCAACCAGTCCATTCTAAAGGAGATCAGCCCTGGGTGTTCTTTGGAAGGAATGATGCTAAAGCTGAAACTCCAGTACTTTGGCCACCTCATGAGAAGAGTTGACTCATTGGAAAAGACTCTGATGCTGGGAGGGATTGGGGGCAGGAGGAGAAGGGGACGACAGAGGACAAGATGGCTGGATGGCATCACCGACTCAATGGACGTGAGTCTGAGTGAACCCCGGGAGTTGGTGATGGACAGGGAGGCCTGGCGTGCAGTTCATGGGGTCGCAAAGAGTCGGACATGACTGAGCGACTGAACTGAACTGAACTGAACTGTCACTATATCTGTCTTGACACTATACTGAAAGTTCTGTTAGGAACCAGCCCATCACACAGCAAGCACTAAATAACAGCTGGTAAAGCATCTAATGGAGATTGTAGCTTCCCAAGGGAAAAGGACATAATTAACCATATAAAGTCAGGATTCTTAGTTGTGAGAAAGAAAAGCTGACTCTGTCTGAGAGAGCAGTAAAAGAGCATGTTGAAGATACTGGGTGGCTCTCAGAATTATCGGAGGGTAAAGAGAATCATAACAGAAGTTAGGCCTCCAGAAATGATGCACACAACCAGCAGAACCAGACCATTGAGGAAACCATTTCCATTGCAGCTCCCCATCAACACCACTTCTGCATCAGAAATTCAGTCTTGCAACCCTTGAGAAACTGCTGCTGCTGCCAGGGCTGCCAACAAAGTCAGCCACCTCTAGAGCTACTCTATCAAATGCCAAAGAACCAGAGAGCATCTCTTGTTCACAAAAAGGCAGGCTGAGCCTGGATTGTGAAATGCTTGGACAGATGGGCAGACATCAAAACAGCTTATTCCTAAACCAGATTCCCCAATTAAATGGGGGCAGTGTTAGTCACTGTCATGTTTGACACTTCGTGACCCCATGGACTGTAGCATGCCGGGCTCCTCTGTCCATGGAATTCTCCAGGCAAGAATACTAGAGTGGGTAGCCATTCCCTTCTCCAGATGATCTTCCCCACCCAGGGACTGAACCTGGGTCTCCCACATTGCAGGCAGATTCTTTACCACCTGAACCACCAGGGAAAACTAAATCTACAGTGCTTGCTTTTGGTATTTGCATATATGGTTGAACCAACAGATGAAAGTCTGTAAATTCAGAACAGATTGCCCCAGTTAACCTCTACGATTAGTCATGTCTACAGTTCAGTTAGTAGAGTCACTCAATCATGTCCAACTATTTGCGACCCCATTAACCACAGCACACCAGGCCTCCCTGTCCACCCTGTCCATCACCAACTCCCGGAGTTTACCCAAACTCATGTCCATTGAGTTGGTGATGCCATCCAAACATCTGATCCTCTGTCGTCCCCTTCTTCTCCTGCCCTCAATCTTTCCGAGCATCAGGGTCTTGTCCAATGAATTAGCTCTTCGCATGAGGTGGTCAAAGTTTTGGAATTTCAGCTTCAATATCAGTCCTTCCGATGAACACCCAAAACTGATCTCCTTTAGGATGGACGGGTTGGATCTCCTTGCAGTCCAAGGGACTCTCAAGAGTCTTCTCCAACACCACAGTTCAAAAGCATCAGTTCTTTGGAGCTCAGCTTTCTTTATACTCCAATGTTCACATCCACACATGACTAATGGAAAAACCATAGCCTTGACTAGATGGACCTTTCTTGACATAGTAATGTCTCTGCTTTTTAATATGCTGTCTAGGTTGGTCATAACTTTCCTTCCAAGGGGTAAGCATCTTTTAATTTCATGGCTGCAATCACCATCTGCAGTGATTTTGGAGCCCCCCCAAATAAAGTCAGCTACTGTTTCCATGGTTTCCCCAACTATTTGCCATGAAGTGATGGGACTGGATGCCATGATCTTCGTTTTCTGAATGTTGAGCTTTAAGCCAACTTTTTCACTCTCTTCTTTCACTTTCATCAAGAGGCTCTTTAGTTCTTCTTCACTTTCTGCCATAAGGGTGGTGTCATCTGCATATTTGAGGATATTGATATTTCTCTTGGTAGTCTTGATTCCAGCTTGTGCTTCCTCCACCTCAGCATTTCTCATGATGTACTCTGCATATAAGTTAAATAAGCAGGGTGACAATACAACCTTGCTGTACTCCTTTTCCTATTTGGAACCAGTCTGTTTTTCCATGTCCAGTTCTAACTGTTGCTTCCTGACCTGCATACAGATTTCTCAGGAGGCAGGTCAGGTGGTCTGGTATTCCCATCTCTTTCAGATTTTCCACAGCTTATTGTGATCCACACAGTCAAAGGCTTTGGCATAGTCAATAAAGCAGAATAGATGGTTTTCCAGAACTCTTTTGCTTTTTTGATGATCCAGCAGATTTTAGCAATTTGATCTCTGTTCCTCTGCCTTTTCTAAAACCAGCTTGAACATCTGGAAGTTCAGGGTTCATATATTGCTAAAGCCTGGCTTGGAGAATTTTGAGCATTACTTTATTAGCGTGTGAGATGAGTGCAATTGTGCGGTAGTTTGAGCATCCTTTGGCATTGCCTTTCTTTGGGATTGGAATGAAAACTGGTCTTTTCCAGTCCTGTGGCCACTGCTGAGTTTTCCAAATTTGCTGGCACATTGAGTGCAGCACTTTCACAGCATCATCTTTCAGTCTTTGAAATAGCTCAACTGGAATGACATCACCTCCACTAGCTTTGTTCACAGTGATGCTTTCTAAGGCCCACTTAACTTCACATTCCAAGATGTCTGGCTCTAGGTGAGTGATCACACCATTGTGATTATCCTGGTTGTGAAGATCTTTTTTGTACAGTTCTTCTGTGTATTCTTGCCACCTGTTCTTAATATCTTCTGCTTCTGTTAGGTCCATACCATTTCTGTCCTTTACTGAGCCCATCTTTGCATAAAATGTTCCCTTGGTATCTCTAATTTTCTTGAAGAAATCTCTAGTCTTTCCCATTCTATTGTTTTCCTCTATTTCTTTTCCTATTTTTTTTTTTTTTCCTATTTCCTCTCCACGTCCAAGGTAAGGAGTGGTGCCTCCACTTTACTGGAGCAGCCGTGAAGAGATACTCCACGTCCAAGGTAAGAGAAACCCAAGTAAGACAGTAGGCACTAAGAGCGGGAATCAGAGGGCACACAGACTGAAACCACAATCACAAAAAACTAGCCAATCTCATCACATGGTCCACAGCCTTGTCTAACTCATTGAAACTAAGCCATGCTGTGTGGGGCTACCCAAGGCAGATGAGTCATGGTGGAGAAGTCTGACAGGATGTGATCCACTGGAGAAGGGAATGGCAAACCACTTTGGTATTCTTGCCTTGAGAACCTCATGAACAGTATGAAAGGGCAAAAAGGTAGAAAACTGAAAGAGGAACTCCCCAGGTCGGCAGGTGCCTAATATGCTACTGGAGATCAGTGGAGAAATAACTCCAGAAAGAATGAAAGGATGGGGTCAAAGCAAAAACAACACCCAGTGGAGGATGTGACTGATGATAGAAGCAAGGTCCGATGCTGCAAAGAGCAATATTGCATAGGAACCTGGAATGTTAGGTCCATGAATCAAGGCAAATTGGAAGTGGTCAAACAGGAAATAGCAAGAGTGAACATTGACATTCTAGGAATCAGCAAACTAAAATGGACTGGAATGGGTGAATTTAACTCAGATGACCATTATATCTACTACTGTGGGCAGGAATCCCTTAGAAGAAATGGACTAGCCATATAATCAACAAAAGAGTCCAAAATTCAGTACTTGGATGCAATCTCCGTAACGACAGAATGATCCCTGTTCGTTTCCAGGGCAAACCATTCAGTTCAGTTCAGTCGCTCAGTCGTGTCTGACTCTTTGTGACCCCATGAACTGCAGCACGTCAGGCCTCCCTGTCCATCACCACCTTCTGGAGTTTACCCAAACCCATGTCCATTGAGTTGTTGATGCCATCCATTCATCTCATCCTCTGTCATCCCCTTCTCCTCCTGCCCTCAATCTTTCTCAGCATCAGGGTCTTTTCCAATGAGTTAGCTCTTGGCATCAGGTGACCAAAATATTGGAGTTTCAGCTTCAACATCAATCCTTCCAATGAATACCCAGGACTGATCTCCTTTAGGATGGACTGGTTGGATCTCCTTGCTGTCCAAGGGACTCTCAAGTCTTCTCCAACACCACAGTTCAATAGCATCAATTCTTCAGCGCTCAGCTTTCTTTATAGGCCAACTCTCACATCCATACATGACTACTGGAAAAACCATAGCCTTGACTAGACAGACCTTTGTTGACAAAGTAATGTCTCTGCTTTTTAATATGCTGTCTAGGTTGGTCATACTATCACGGTAATCCAAGTCTATGCCCTGACCAGTAATGCTGAAGAAGCTGAAGTTGAACAGTTCTTTGAAGATCTACAAGACCTTTTAGAACTAACACCCAACAAAAGATTTCCTTTTCATTATAGGGGACTGGAATGCAAAAGTAAGAAGACAAGAAACACCTGGAGTAAGAGGCAAATTGGGCCTTGGAGTACAGAATGAAGCAGGGCAAAGGCTGATAGAGTTTTGGCAAGCGAATGCACTGGTCATAGCAAATACCCTCTTCCAACAACACAAGAGACAACTCTACACATGGACATCACCAGATGGCCAACACCGAAATCAGATTGATTATATTCTTTGCAGCCAAAGATGGAGAAGCTCTATATAGTCAGCAAAAACAAGACCAGAACTGACTGTGGCTCAGATCATGAACTCCTTATTGCCAAATTCAGACTTAAATTGAAGAAAGTGGGGAAAACCACTAGACCATTCAAGTATGACCTAAATCAAATCCCTTATGATTATACAGTAGAAGTGAGAAATATATTTAAGGGACTAGCTCTGACAGAATGCCTGGTGAACTATGGACAGAGGTTTGTGACATTGTACAGGAGACAGGGATCAAGACCATCCCCAAGAAAAAGAAATGCAAAAAAGCAAAATGGCTGTCTGAAGAGGCCTTACAAATAGCTGTGAAAAGAACAGAAGCAAAAAGCAAAGGAGAAATGGAAAGATATACTCATTTGAATGCAGAGTTCCAACCCCAGGGTTAGTAGAAGGAAAGAAATCATAAAAATTAGGGGAGAAATAAATGCAAAAGAAACAAAAGAGACCATAGCAAAAATCAACAAAGCCAAAAGCTGGTTCTTTGAAAGGATAAATAAAATTGACAAACCATTAGCCAGATTCATCAAGAAACAAAGGGAGAAAAATCAAATCAATAAAATTAGAAATGAAAATGGAGAGATCACAACAGACAACACAGAAATACAAAGGATCACAAGAGGCTACTATCAGCATATATATGCCAATAAAATGGACAACGTGGAAGAAATGGACAAATTCTTAGAAAAGTACAACTTTCCAAAACTGAACCAGGAAGAAATAGAAAATCTTAACAGACCCATCACAAGCACGGAAATTGAAACTGTAATCAGAAATCTTCCAGCAAACAAAAGCCCAGGTCCAGATGACTTCACAGCTGAATTCTACCAAAAATTTCGAGAAGAGCTAACACCTATCCTACTGAAACTCTTCCAGAAAATTGCAGAGGAAGGTAAACTTCCAAACTCATTTTATGAGGCCACCATCACCCTAATACCAAAAGCTGACAAAGATGCCACAAAAAAAGAAAACTACAGGCCAATATCACTGATGAACATAGATGCAAAAATCCTTAACAAAATTCTAGCAATCAGAATCCAACAACACATTAAAAAGATCATACACCATAACTAAGTGGGCTTTATCCCAGGGATGCAAGGATTCTTCAATATCCGCAAATCAATCAATGTAATTCACCACATTAACAAATTGAAAAATAAAAGCCATATGATTATCTCAATAGGTGCAGAGAAGGCCTTTGACAAAATTCAACATCCATTTATGATAAAAACTCTCCAGAAAGCAGGAACAGAAGGAACATAGCTCAACATAATAAAAGCTATATATGACAAACCCACAGCAAACATTATCCTCAATGGTGAAAAATTGAAAGCATTTCCCCTAAAGTCAGGAACAAGACAAGGGTGCCCACTTTCACCACTACTATTCAACATAGTTCTGGAAGTTTTGGCCACAGCAATCAGAGCAGAAAAAGAAAGAAAAGGAATCCAGACTGGAAAAGAAGAAGTAAAACTCTCACTCTTTGCAGATGACATGATCCTCTACATAGAAAACCCTAAAGACTCCACCAGAAAATTACTAGAGCTAATCAATGAATATAGTAAAGTTGCAGGATATAAAATCAACACACAGAAATCCCTTGCGTTCCTATACACTAAATAATGAGAAAGTAGAAAAAGAAATTAAGGAAACAATTCCATTCACCATTGCAACGAAAAGAATAAAATACTTAGGAATATATCTACCTAAAGAAACTAAAGACCTATATATATAAAACTATAAAACACTGGTGAAAGAAATCAAAGAGGACACTAATAGATGGAGAAATATACCATGTTCATGGATTGGAAGAATCAATATAGTGAAAATGAGTATACTACCCAAAGCAATCTACAGATTCAATGCAATCACTATCAAGCTACCAGCGGTATTTTTCACAGAGCTAGAACAAATAATTTCACAATTCGTATGGAAATACAAAAAACCTCAAATAGCCAAAGCAATCTTGAGAAAGAAGAATGGAACTGGAGGAATCAACTTACCTGACTTCAGGCTCTACTACAAAGCCACAGTCATCAAGACAGTATGGTACTAGCACAAAGACAGACATATAGATCAATGGAACAAAATAGAAAGCCCAGAGGTAAATCCACACACCTATGGACACCTTTCTTCGACAAAGGAGGCAAGAATATACAATGGAGTAAAGACAATCTCTTTAACAAGTGGTGCTGGGAAAACTGGACCACTTGTAAAAGAATGAAACTAGAACACTTTCTAACACCATATACAAAAGTAAACTCAAAATGGATTAACGATCTAAACATAAGACCAGAAACTATAAAACTCCTAGAGGAGAACATAGGCAAAACACTTGCCGACATAAATCACAGCAGGATCCTCTATGACCCACCTCCCAGAATACTGGAAATAAAAGCAAAAATAAACAAATGGGACCTAATTAAAATTAAAAGCTTCTGCACAACAAAGGAAACTATAAGCAAGGTGAAAAGACAGCCTTCGGAATGGGAGAAAATAATAGCAAATGAAGCAACTGACAAACAACTAATCTCAGAAATATACAAGCAACTCCTGCAGCTCAATTCCAGAAAAATAAACGACCCAATCAAAAAATGGGCCAAAGAACTAAACAGATATTTCTCCAAGGAAGACATATGAATGGCTAACAAACACATGAAAAAGATGCTCAACATCACTCATTATCAGAGAAATGCAAATCAAAACCACAATGAGGTACCACTTCACACCAGTCAGAATGTCTGCGATCCAAAAATCTGCAAGCAATAAATGCTGGAGAGGGTGTGGAGAAAAGGGAACCCTCTTACACTGTTGGTGGGAATGCAGACTAGCACAGCCACTATGGAGAACAGTGTGGAGATTCCTTTAAAAACTGGAAATAGAGCTGCCTTATGACCCAGCAATCCCACTGCTGGGCATACACACCAAGGAAACCAGAATCAAAAGAGACACGTGTACCCCAATGTTCATCGCAACACTGTTTATAATAGCCAGGACATGGAAGCAACCTAGATGTCCATCAGCAGATGAATGGATAAGAAAGCTGTGGTACATATACACAATGGAGTATTACTCAGCCATTAAAAAGAATACATTTGAATCAGTTCTAATGAGGTGGATGAAACTGGAGCTGATTATACAGAGTGAAGCAAGCCAGAAAGAAAACACCAATACAGTATACTAACACATATATATGGAATTTAGAAAGATGTAATGATAACCCTGTATGCGAGGCAGCAAAAGAGACACAGATGTATAGAACAATCTTTTGGACTCTGTGGGAGAGGGCGAAGGTGGGATGATTTAGGAGAATGGCATTGAAACATGTATAATATCATATAAGAAACGAATCACCCTTCTAGGTTAGATGCAGGATACAGGATGCTTGGGGCTGGTGCACTGGGATGACCCAGAGAGATGGTATGGGGAGGGAGGTGGGACAGGGATTGGGAACACGTGTACATCCATGGCAGATTCATGTCAACGTATGGCAAAACCAATACAGTATTGTAAAGTAAAATAAAGAAAAAAAAATGAATGCAGAGTTCCAGAGAATAACAAGGAAAGATAAGAAACCCTTCCTCAGTGATCAATGCAAAGAAATAGAAGTCATGTCTACAATGATAGACTGAACCTGAGATCAGAAAGTATACAATCTCTTATAACATATTTTGGGCAATTTAACTGCAATATCAAGGCTTTTATGTCATGAAATCCGGTTCAGGTACCAAAAGAACCAAAAACATTTAGATCTGCAACATTTATAGTGTTGTGGTTGGGATGTGGCTGGATCTTATGTGCCCTGGATCCTTCTCAACTGAGGGTTTCCCACCCAAATCAGGACTCAATTTTTGTCATT
Source organism: Capricornis sumatraensis (assembly GCF_032405125.1). Taxonomy (NCBI): domain Eukaryota; kingdom Metazoa; phylum Chordata; class Mammalia; order Artiodactyla; family Bovidae; genus Capricornis; species Capricornis sumatraensis. The sequence continues at coordinate 8,301,832 of NC_091084.1, forward strand.
CTCTTGCATTAGCCACGGGTTACTACAGGTTATTTCACAGTTCTTAGCAGAAACAAAATGCAGACTTTAGGAGTACTGCAAGTCAAAACACGTGAGTAGCACCAGCTCCTAAGGCTGAAGAGACACTTAGGCAAAAATTATTCAAAGCAGGTTATTCCATCCCAACTGGGACAGCAGACGCCTTCTCCAAAGAGAGAACGGACTAGGTTAGAAGGGTGCAAACTAGGTCTTGCTGGCTATACTTTCCTCTGAATAGCTACCAATTTTCCGTGTCTCCCTGCCGCCATCCCCTCCATCTCCGCCCCAGAGTCCACTTTAATAACCGTTTTAGGCACGGAAGTTGTCTAGAGAAGCCGGGAAACTGTGAAAGAAGATGGGGTATAATTTGGGGTATAGAGATCATGGATGTTTTACGTATAAATGAGTGAAGTCGCTCAGTCGTGTCCGACTCTTTGAGACCCCATGGACTCACCACGCTCCTCCATCCATGGAATTTTCTAGGCAAAAGTCCTGGAGTGGGTTGCCATTTCCTTCTCCAGGGGATCTTCCCGACCCAGGGATCGAACCCCGGTCTCTGGCATTGCGAGCAGACGCTTTACCGTCTGAGCTACCAGGGATTCATAAACGAATTTGTCTTTTCCACCCCTCGCCCCATCTTAGGCTAGATCACTCAGAAAAACAACAACAACAAAAAAAACCATCTGACGGCCCAGGACCCGTCAAAGGGGATTCCATCTACTCCAGCTTCTTTCCTGGACCTCCCTTTACGCCGCCCTCGCCCAAGGCGTCTCTCTGTCACTGGAAGCCGCAAGCATTCCCCGCACCCCACCAGAAAACTACTCTTCAAAGACTTCCTTCCGAGCCCAGAAAAGCCCGGTGCGCTCGCTATCAGGAGAGGCAGCAGGTGCTCGCTTTTTTCCAAAAAAACACGAACCTGCCATTTCCGGGGGGGGGGGGCGAAGGAACCTGATGAAGCGTTCTGGGGATCGTAGACGCGCGCGGGAAGGGGAGGGGGCGAGGAGAGCCCCGCGCGCCCAATCGCAAGCCCCGCCCTGTCCCCGCCCCTCTGCCTCGGCCCCGCCCCGGCGCCTCAGCCCCGTGCTGCGGCCCGCCGCCTCAGCCCGCCCCGCGACCTCAACCCCGCCCCGCCCCCACGCCTCGGCCCCGCCCCGCCCCACCTCCTGGGCCGGCACGCGACGCCCCCTCCCGGCCAGGTTCCAGCGCCCGATTTGGTGTTTGGGGGGAGGCGGCGGGAGGGGTGGTGTGCGCGGCGGAAGGGGAAGGGGAACAGGCTCTCAGCCGTGCCGCCGCCGCCCGGTGAGGAGCCGCGAGGCCTCGGTGTCCCGCCTCGGAACAATGGGACTCGGCGCGCGAGGTTTCCTGACGTTGCTGGCCCTGGGGGTCGTGCTGGGGGTGGCGCTGCTGAAGGTCTTCACGGACAGCGCGGACCCCGAGGGTGAGTGGCCGCGGGGCCGCCCCCGGCCCGCGAGCCTCCCGGCTGGCTGTGGCCTCGCGGAAAGTTGTGCGAGTGTGGGGACGAGCGCGCGGCGGCCGTGCGCGGGCCTGAGGCGGCGGGGGGCCGCCAGCTGAAGGGACGTCTGGCCCTCCGCTCAGCTCCGGGGTGCGCCGCGGTCGCGGCCGGAGGGCGGCGAGTCACCTGTTGCGCTACCGATGATCGGCCTGCAGCGCGGTTGTTACAGCCTTTCCCCAAAGTTAACGTTTCTCGGGGAGGTTAGAGTTCCTCTCAGGCTTCCTTTTGTAAACGGTTAGGGGGACTGGAAAATATGTCTACCGACTCCTGGAGCAGACGTGTTAGTTGCGAACCTTTCAGCGTTTTCCGGCGTTTCATCGCCTCGTGTAAAATCAAACCGGTTATGCATGTATAGTCTTAAGGACCCCAGACGCCTCAAGTTTGCACTTTGGGGCTCATGTGGCAGGTTGGGAGCTTCGGGGGCATGCGACCAGCCCTCCCGGGCGCAGGTGATGCTCGCGCCCTTGTGGATGGCCGCTCCCGCCCTTCGTGTACCGTAAACAGCGGCCGAGGCGCATCGACTCTGCGGCCTTGAACAGCTGCGCGGATGTTAGGAGTTCAGGATACCTCCAGTAGAGTCATGACAGAATGATTTTGACCTTTCGCTTCTAGGGGAAGGGAGGTGTCCCTTTAGGCCGTTGGCCTTTGGGGGACTTTTTCGATAAAGCGGCAAAAGCTGGGATTTCCTGTGTGAATTCTGTTTTCTCTTTTTCAACTCTAATAGAAGTCAGATCACTGGTTAATGATCAGTAAACCACAATAAGTTAATTTAAAGACCCAAGCTTTTCATGGCTTTTAAATTCTACCCACTGTATATTTAGTTTTACATTAGTTTTATCCAGCAGTTTGCAAAACCGGGTAATTCAGACACAACGCCTACTTTTGCTAGAATAATCTGGGTGAATTAGACAACGATTTTCTTTTGCTTTGCTGAATTATTTTGTTTGCTTTGCTGAATTGCACATGTGACAGACTAGCTTTGTAGACCGCATTTTGAGATCATTTAAGGAAAGAATGATCAATAAAAGCATGTCCATCATATTTTCAATATTATGAAGTGTTTGATTGTAAAAGTGATCTGTCTAGAGTTAAAGAGTATAACTTGGTGCTAATTTTATAACAATATTCATGTCAGTAGGTCTCCATTTTTTATTTTACTTTGTAAAAGTATGCCTTTTTATTGTTTCTCTGAAGAATTACTGAGTAGAGAAAAAGTGTCCTTGCTTTTCTTGTACCCTCATAACAGACTTTTTTGCCCTAATTTCATACTCACTGTTTGACAGTTCTGTTTATTACCTGATATCTCACTAGATGTTAATGCTATTTGAAAATTTTGGAATGCTCTACTATGTGAGAGCCTTGATTTCATGAACTGGTATAACCAATGTGAGCAGGAATCCATTTCTCCAGACTATAATGTCACCTTGAAACTAAATGAAGGTTCTATAAAGGACATCTCAAAAGAATGAGTAAATGTTGTCCTAGTGTTTATAGGTAATCTGTAATCCGTTTGAAGTGTCATTATGAAGTGCAGTGATTTTTCTTATACTAGAGTTCCGTAACTAATTTTTACTAGACACTTTCATCTCACTCTGTGAGCTTCTCACTCTGTGCTAATTGAGGTCCATACATCATCCCATTGGATCCTTCCAGTATTATCCCCATTTTACAAATGAGGAAATTGAGGATTAGAAGTTACCTAACTTGTGCAAAGTGAAACAACTAATAGATGTTTGATTTCAGAGGCCAGAATCAATCTTTCAACCATTTTCCACTAAGCTACATTGTGTGATGTTGACTCTTCAAGCAATACTGTCATTGCCCAGAATATTGTGGGAAAAGAAAAAAAGATTAGTGAAATTCTGCTTTTAAGATATTCTTCAGTCTGCTGCATAATTTCATAACTATTTTCAGCTGAAGGAGGAGGGATACTATGAACAAGTTAGCAAGCCAGCAAACAGGATAGAATGTGGTAGTACAATGAAAGATATCAGGGATGGGAAAGCTGTTACTCAGGACTGTTAGTAGTAGCAAGTGACAGAAACCCACCTTAAACAAGCATAGGGGAAAGGAGGGAATTTAATGACCATGAACTGAAAAGCCCAAGGATTGAGGTGGCTTCAGAAATGCTGCCTTCAAGATTCAAACAGGTTGCTAAGAGACAGCCATTTCTAATGCTCTAGATTGCATCTAAACTGACTGTGGCTCAGATCATGAACTCCTTATTGCCAAATTCAGACTTAAATGAAGAAAGTAGGGAAAACCACTAGACCATTCAGATATGACCTAAATCAAATCCCTTATGATTATACAGTGGAAGTGAGAAATAGATTTAAGGGACTGGATCTGATAGATAGAGTGCCTGATGAACTATGGAATGAGATTCGTGACATTGTACAGGAGACAGGGTTCAAGACCATCCCCATGGAAAAGAAATGCAAAAATGCAAAATGGCTGTCTTGGGAGGCCTTACAAATAGCTGTGAAAAGAAGAGAAGCGAAAAGCAAAGGAGAAAAGGAAAGACATAAACATCTGAATGCAGAGTTCCAAAGAACAGCAGGAAGAGATAAGAAAGCCTTCCTCAGCGACCAATGCAAAGAAATAGAGGGAAAGAACAGAATGGGAAAGACTAGAGATCTCTTCAAGAAGATACCAAGGGAACATTTCATGCAAAGATGGGCTCAACAAAGGACAGAAATGGTATGGACCTAACAGAAGCAGAAGATATTAAGAAAGATGGCAAGAGTACACAGAAGAACTGTACAAAAAAGATCTTCATGACCAGGATAATCACAATGGTATGATCACTCACCTAGAGCCAGACATCCTGGAATGTGAAGTCAAGTGGGCCTTAGGAATCATCACTATGAACAAAGCTAGCGGAGGTGATGTCATTCCAGTTGAGCTATTTCAAAGACTGAAAGATGATGCTGTGAAAGTGCTGCACTCAATATGCCAGCAAATTTGGAAAACTCAGCAGTGGCCACAGGTATGGAAAAGACCAGTTTTCATTCCAATCCCAAAGAAAGGCAATGCCAAAGGATGCTCAAACTACCGCACAGTTGCATTCATCTCATACACTAGTAAAGTAATGCTCAAAATTCTCCAAGCCAGGCTTCAAGAGTACGTGAACCATGAACGTCCAGATGTTCAAGCTGGTTTTAGAAAAGGCAGAGGAACAGAGATCAAATTGCCAACATCCACTGAATCATCGAAAAAGCAAGAAAGAGAGTTCCAGAAAAAACATATATTTCTGCTTTATTGACTATGCCAAAGCCTTTGACTGTGTGGATCACAATAAACCGGAAAATTCTGTGAGAGATGAGAATACCAGACCACCTGACCTGCCTCTTGAGAAACGTATATGCAGGTCAGGAAGCAGCAGTTAGAACTGGACATGGAACAACAGACTGGTTCCGAATAGGAAAAGGAGTATGTCAAGGCTGTATACTGTCACCCTGCTTATTTAACTTATATGCAGAGTATATCATGAGAAACACTGGGCTGGAAGAAGCACAAGCTGGAATCAAGATTGCTGGAAGAAACATCAGTAACTCAGATATGCAGATGACAGCACCCTTATGGCAGAAAGTGAAGAGGAACTAAAAGACCTCTTGATGAAAGTGAAAGAGGAGAGCGAAAAAGTTGGCTTAAAGCTCAACATTCAGAAAATGAAGATCATGGCATCTGGTCCCATCACTTCATGAGAAATAGATGGGGAAACAGTGGAAACAGTGTCAGACTTTATTTTGGGGGCTCCAAAATCACTGCAGATGGTGACTGCAGCCATGAGATAAAAAGACGCTTGCTCCTTGGAAGAAAAGTTATGACCAACCTAGACAGCCTATTAAAGCAGAGACATTACTTTGCCAAAAAAGGTCCGTCTAGTCAAGGCTATGGTTTTTCCAGTGCTCATGTATGGATGTGAGAGCTGGACTGTGAAGAAAGCTGAGCGCCGAAGAATTGATGCTTTTGAACTGTGGTGTTGAAGAAGACTCTTGAGAGTCCCTTGGACTGCAAGGAGATCCAACCAGTCTATCCTAAAGATTAGCCATGGGTGTTCTTTGGAAGGAATGATGCTAAAGCTGAAACTCCAATACTTTGGCACCTCATGTGAAGAGTTGACTCATTGGAAAAGACTTTGATGCTGGGAGGGATTGGGGGCAGGAGAAGAAGGGGACGACAGAGGACGAGATGCCTGGATGGCATCACCGACTTGATGGACGTGAGATTGAGTGAACTCCAGGAGATGGTGATGGACAGGGAGGCCTGGCATGCTGCAATTCATGGGTTTGCAAAGAGTCAGACATGACTGAGCAACTGAACTGAACTGAACTAAGGTTACATCTGTCAAACCTTAGGCAAGCACTGAAATGTTCTTAGCCTGCGGGGGGAATCCAAATAAGAGGAACTTTCTAAAGTGATTGAGTTAAGTTCAGTTCAGTTGCTCAGTCATGTCCGACTCTATGTGACCCCATGGATGCTAGGCCTCCCTGTCCATCACCAAGTCCTGGAGCCTACTCAAATTCATGTCCACCGAGTCAATGATGCCGTCCAACCATCTCATCCTCTATCGTCCCCTTCCCCTCCCACCTTCAATCTTTGCCAGCATCAAGGTCTTTTCAGATGAGTCAGTTCTTCGCATCAGCTGGCCAAAGTATTGGAGTTTAAGCTTCAGCGTCAGTCCTTCCAATGAATATTCAGGACTGATTTCCTTTAGGATGGACTGGTTGGATCTCCTTGCACTCCAAGGGACTCTCAAGAGTCTTCTCCAATGCTGAAGTTCAAAAGCATCAATTCTTTGGTGCTCAGCTTTCTTTGTAGTCCAACTCTCACATCCATGAAGGAGTACTGGAAAAACCATAGTTTTGACTAGACGGACCTATGTTGGCAAAGTGATGTCTCTGCTTTTTAATATACTGTCTAAAATGATTTCCACACTTCAAAAACCACCATAATGGGTAGCCAATTAGGAGATGAAATTAATCTTTAATGATTCTGGGCCATTTTATGAACTTAATTCCATTTAGAGTAGCATTGTGCTATAATACTTGAGTCTATTTTTGTCAAGTAAAGCATCCACCTCCTTGTACTTAGATTGTCCAAGACATTCTTTATTTCAGCTTGCACACAGTAGGTACTTCATAAGTATTTTTTGAAAAAAGGTGAAGAGTTTAGAAGATAGTTTCTGCCTTCTTCCTCAAGTCAAAAAAAAGAAAAAAGTAAAGCATCCATCATAAGAGTGACAACAGCAGGGAGAGAAAAAGAGGAGGCTCTTGTAATCTGGGCAAAAGATGAAGACATGGGGTAATGGGGATAAGAGGGTAGAGTCTAGATCTACTTGGGGTGTGGAACTGAAATCATTGCTAATGGATTGGATGGTGGAGTAAGGAAGAAGGAAGAATCAAAAGATAACTTCCTGGTGTTAGGGTTGAGCAATCAGCAATGCAACAACTGGGAACATGAGGGCAGAAACAGGTTTATTGTAGAAAATCAACACTTCCATTTGGCACTCATGTACGCACTTTGGAATCAAACAGCCTGGTCCACATCGGAGAATCCGCCGCTTACTGGCTCAGTGGCCAGAATCTGCCTGCAAGGCAGGAGACCCTGGTTTGATTCCTGAGTGGGAAAGATCCCCTAGAGAAAGGGATCAGCTACCCACTCCAGTATTCATGGGCTTCTCTGGTGGCTCAGATGGTAAAGAATCTGCCTGCAGTGCAGGAGACCTGGATTCCATCCCTTGGTTGGGAAGATCCCCTGGAGGAGGACTTGGCAAGTCACTCCAGTATTCTTACCTAGAGAATCGCTATGAACAGAGGTGCCTGGTGGGCTACAGTCCATGGGATCGCAAAGAGTTAGACACAACGGAGCAACTAAACACAGCTGGGTGGTCCCCTGTTGGTCTCCTGTGGGTCTTCTGTGGGACTTCTGTCACTGCCTAGCTGTGTTCCTGTCGCAAAATTGTTCTGGGGCTTAGATGGGCTAATGCAGGTTACATGCTCCCCACAAGACGTGGCAAGTAGTAAGCCCTTCGTAATATTGTCAGTTATTTGCTACCTGCTGGTAAATACATCTAAATACATAGCCTCCTAACCTTGATCTTTTTCAGGTTTAATCTTCACACCATAGTCTTTTGGGATAAATGGATTATGGTTCCAGCAAGAGAAAGAAATTTGCACATAGAGTAAAGATAGCTCCATCAGAATTGTTATTGCTTACTTTCTTTGTACTTGGGAGATTTTTGGGGTGGGGAGGGCCTTCTTTGGAAAAACACATAATAACATACTTGCTCGCCTCCCGTGTAATATATGTATTTAATCTTCCCTTATACAAAGATCCAAGGTGAATAATGCACCCTGAAAACTGGAGCATAGAATTCTTCCAAACTTTTTCCAAATTTTAAGGTACTAGTTAAAAATTCAAAGAATTATATTAAGAATGCTTCCAATTTTACATGAAAACCCTAAGCCACTTCATCTTCTCTCCATTGTATGAAGTTAGGCATGCTGGTGCACAAGACCTGGGGCACTGGTTAATAGTAAGGGTGGTCCACTCTCCTCAGAAGAGCGGAGTTGTCAGTACTAGAAATTCCTCATAAACACATGGCCTCATGTCCAAACTATTTTATCAGTGGCCGGCACATAGTAAGTACCTGGTAAGTATGTACATTAGCTACATGTTTTCTGTCTTAAAAAATCTAGTAGTATAGATCTAGATTTATGGACAGTTTCAAGGCATGCTTCATAGAAGCAGTGCAAAAGTAGAACTTCCTGTGGAACAATCTGCCCTCCACCCCTCAGGGGCTGAAAGAAACATATTGCCAGTACCCTTAGTTCAGTATTGATGGCCATTCTTCACAGGATATTTCTTTGTTTTTATAGAATCTACAAGCCAGAAGAATCCTTTGTCTGTAGAAAACTCCAATGATAACCAAGCAGGTGAGTTTTAAAAGGTCAGAAAACGGATTATCTGTCTAGCATACATAAACTAACATCAGCTAGTCCAGTACGTTGTAAGCTGGTATACTGACCTGTCTTAACCATGATTTGTGCGTTTGTGAATACTTAAAGCCTACCATCAGAGGCTTCCCTTAGTAGGCATCAGGAAATGATAGTTCACTGGATTCACCATCTTTCTCAGTTTAGCAAAGTTGTGAGTAAATTCTAGAACTATTAGTAAAAAAATGCTGGAATTTATTACTGAGTTTTGAAGCACATTTTTAGGTATGACACTTTGTGCTCTGCCTATGAATATGAACTAGAATTCATAAATATGCTGATCTTGCTGGTAGAAGAAATCATTTTAAACTGGTCAGCCATGGCAGCCTTAATTTACCTTGGTGGACTCTAAGGAGACCCTGCTTATATTTCACCCATCAGTTAGATTTCAATCCACCCCCTTTCTTCCTTATTGAAAAGGTAGATGACACTTTTTTCTTCTGCTTTTAGTTTAGGACAGATGGATTTCTTCCTTGATTTTCTGAATTAACATGGAAGGAGAGGAACCAGACTAACGTTATAATAATAGTGCCATCAACGCATGTTTCTTCTAAGTGATATTTAGTTTATCTTCTCACTGCCTTCATTAAGAGTGACAGAGGTAGAAACTTTAAAAAGGTACACAAATCCTATCACTGAACCCATTTTTTCTACTTTTATTCAACAAATATTTATTAAGTGTCTTTAATGTGTGGACACAGTACAAAAGGGACCAAGCTCTGACTTCTTGGAGTTTTTCTTTGTTTTTTGTGTTATTTTATTGTTGAAACATACACGTAAAATAAAATTCACAACGTTAGCCATTTTTCAGTGTAGAGGTGGCATTAAATACATTCACAATATTGTGCAATGTCATGTAGTTACTTTTATTAATTTTTTATTGAAGTACAGTTAATTTAGAATGTTGTTTTAATTTCTGCTGTACAGCAAAATGACTTAGTTACATACATGTATACATTCTTTTTTATTTTCTTTTCCATTGTGGTTTATTGCAGAATAGTAAACAGAGTTCCTGAGCACCGGTTGATTCTCAGTTCTATATGTAACAGTTTGCATCTACTAACCCCAGACTCCTAGTCCCTCCCTCCCGTTAGAAACCTTTGGGTTTCTTTGGAAACCCTATGTCTGTTCTGTATGTCTGTGAGTCTGTTTCTACTTCATAGATAGGTTCATTTGCGCCATATTATAGATTCCACATATAAGTGATTTGTTCTTCTTTAGTCACTAAGTCGTGTCTGACTCTGTGACCTCATGGACTGCAGCATGCCAAGCTTCCCTGTCCTTCACTATCTCCTGGAGTTTGTGCAAACTCATGTCCATTTATTTACATCACTGATTAATCAGTGATTAATCCACCCAGTCACCTCATCCTCTGTTGGCCCCTTCTTCTTTTACCTTCAGTCTTTCCCATTATTAGGGTCTTTTCCAATGAGTCAGTTCTTTGCATCAGATGGCCAAAGTATTGTAGCTTCAGCATCAGTCTTTCCAATGAATATAGAGGTTGATTTTCTTTAGGATTGAATGGTTTGATCTCCTTACTGTCCAAGGGACTCTTAAGAATCTTCTCCAGCACCGCATTCAAAAGCATCAAATCTTTGCGTTCAGCCTTCTTTATGGTCCGACTTACATCCATTCATGACTACTGGAAAAACCATAGCTGATGGACCTTTGTTTGCAAAATAATGTCTCTGCTCTTTAATATACTATCTATATGGTGATTCCCAGACTTCAAAAGCCACCATAATGGGTAACCAGTTAGGAGATGAAATTAATCTTTAATGAATCTGTGCCACTTTATGAACTTAATTCCATTTAGTGAAGTATTCTTCTGTAATACTTGGTGTCTTTTTGTCATGTAAAGTATCCTCCTCCTTGTACTTAGATTGTCCAAGACAGTTTTTATTTCAGTGCTTGCACACAGTAGGTACTTCCTAAGTATATTTTGAAAAACGGTGAAGAGGTCTTAAAACTATAAAGTGCTTAGAAAGAAGGCAGTTTCTGCCTTCTTCCTCAAACCAAAAAAAGAAAAAGGGAAAGCATCCGTCATAAGAGTGACAACAGCAGGGAGAGGAAAAAAGGAGGCTCTTGTAGTCTGGGCAAAAGATGAAGACATGGGTTAATGGGGATAAGTGGGTAGAGTCTACTTGGGGTGTGGAACTGAAATCATTGCTAATGGATTGGATGGTGGAGTGAGGAAGAAGGAAGAATCAAAAGATAACTTCCTGGTGTTAGGGTTGAACAGTCAGCAATGCAACAACTAGGGACGTGAGGGCAGAAGCAGGTTTATCGTAGAAAATCAACACTTCGATTTGGCACTCTCATGTACGCACTTTGGAATCAAACAGCCTGGTCCACATCTGAGAATCCGCCGCTTACTGGCTCGGTGGCCAGAATCACCTGCAAGGCAGGAAACCCTGGTTCAATTCCTGAGTGGGAAAGATCCCCTGGAGAAAGGGATCGGCTACCCACTCCAGTATTCATGGGCTTCCCTGGTGGCTCGGACGGTAAAGAATCCGCCTGCAGTGCAGGAGACCTGGATTCCATCCCTTGGTTGGGAAGATCCCCTGGAGGAGGACATGGCAACTCACTCCAGTATTCTTGCCTGAAGCATCTCCATGGACAGAGGTGCCTGGTGGGCAGCAGTCCACAGGATCAGAGTCAGACACAACGGAGCAACTAAACACAGCTGGGTGGTCCCCTGTGGGTATCCTGTGGGCCTTCCTGTAGTGTTCTGTCACTGCCTAGCTGTGTTCCTGTTGCAGAATTGTTTGGGTGTTAGATGGGCTAAGGCAGGTTACATGCTCCCCACAGGTCCTGGTATTGTTACGCCCTTCATAATATTGCCAGTTATTTGGTACCTGCTTCTAAATACATCTAAATATATAGTCTACTGACCTTGATCTTTTCCAGGTTTAATCTTCATACCATAGCTTTTTGGGAATAATGTACTATGGTTCCAGCAAGAGGAAGAAATTTTCTCACACAGTAAAGATAGCTCCATCAGAATTATTATTGCTTACTTTCTTTTTACTTGAAAGGTTTTTTTTTTTAGGGGAGGCCTTCTTTGTGAAAAGTACACAATAATACACTTGCTCGCCTCCCATGTAATATATGTCTTTAATCTTCCATTATATAAAGATCCAGGGTAAATAATGCACCCTGAAAAGTTCCTTAACTGAAGCATAGAATACTTCCAAACTTTTTCCAAATTTTAAGGTACTAGTTAAAAATTCCAGAGAAGGCGATGGCACCCCACTCGAGTACTCTTGCCTGGAAAATCCCATGGACGGAGGAGCCTGGTGGGCTGCAGTCCATGGGGTCACGAAGAGTTGGACCTGACTGAGCGACTTCACTTTCACTTTTCACTTTCCTGCATTGGAGAAGGAAATGGCAACCCACTCCAGTGTTCTTCCCTGGAGAATCCCAGGGATGAGGGAGCCTGGTGGGCTGCCATCCATGGGGTCGCACAGAGTTGGACACGACTGAAGCAACTTAGCAGCAGCAGGTAAAAATTCAAAGAATTATCTTGAGAAGGCTTCCAACTTTACGTGAAAACCCTAAGTGACTTCATCTTCTCTCCATTGTATGAAGTTAGGCATGCTGGTGTACAAGACCTGAGCACTCATTAATAGTAAGTGTGGTCTACTCTCCTCAGAAGAGCAGAGTTGTCAGTAATAGCAATTCCTCATAACCACATGGCCTCATGTCCAAACTATTTTATCAGTGGCTGGCACATAGTAAGTACTAGGTAAATGTGTACATTAGCTATATGTTTTCTGTCCTATATAATCCAGTAATAGATAGCTAGATTTATGAACAATTTCAAGGCATGTTTCATAGAAACAGTGCAAAAGTAGAACTTCCTGTGGAATAATCTACCCTCCCAACCCACATAGCCTGAAAGAAAAACATTGCCAGTACCCTTAGTTAAATATTGATGTCCTTTCTTCACAGAATATTTCTTTGCTTTTATAGGAAATACAAACAAGAATGATCCTAAGTCTGCAGAGAACTCCAATGATAACCAAGGAGGTGAGTTTAAAAAGGTCAGAAAATGGATTATCTGTCTAGCATACATAAAGTAATATCAGCTAGTCAAGTACATGTAAGCTGATAGACTGACCTGTCTTAACCATGATTTGTGCATTTGTGAATGCTTAAAGCCTACCATCAAAGGCTTCCCTTAGCAGGCATCAGAAAATGATAGTTCACTGGATTCACCATCTTTCTCAGTCTAGCAAAGTTGTGAGTAAATTCTAAAACTATTAATAAAAACATACGGGAATATATTATTGAATGTAGAAGCACATTTTTAGGTATGACATTTTGGGCTCTGCCTATGAATATGAACTAGAATTCATAAATCCGCTGATCTTGCTGGTGGAAGAAATCACTTTAAGCTGGTCAGCCAGGTCAGGCTTAATTTGCCTTCAATCCACCCCTTTGCTTCCCTATTGAAACAGTAGATGAGGCTCTTTTCTTGTGCCTTTAGTTTGGAACAGATGGATTTCTTCCTTGATTTTCTGAATTAACATGGAAGGATAGGAACAAGACTGATGTTATATAGTACCATCATCACATGTTTCTTCTAAGTAATATTTAGTTTATCTTCTCACTGCCTTTATTAAGAGTGACAGAGGTAGAAACTTAAAAAGGTAGAGAAATCCTATCACTTAACCATTTTCTCAACAAATATTTATTGAGTGTCTCTAATGTGTGGACATAATACAAAAGGGACCAAGCTCTGACTTCTTGGAGTTTTTGTTTGTTTTTTGTGATATTTTATTGTTGAAACATACACATAACTTAAAATTCACAGAGTTAGCCATTTTTAAGTGTTTAGTTCAGATCAGTTGTTCAGTCGTGTTCAACTCTTTGCAACCCCATGAACCGCAGCACACCAGGCCTCCCTCTTCATCACCAACTCCTGGAGTTCACCCAAACTCATGTGCATCAAGTCAATGATGCCATCCAGCCATCTCAGCCTCTGTCATCCCTTCTCCTCCTGCCCCCAATCTCTCCCAGCATCAGGGTCTTTTCCAATGAGTCAACTGTTCACATGAGGTGGCCAAAGTATTGGAGTTTCAGCCTCAGCATCAGTCCTTCCAATGAACACCCAGGACTGATCTCCTTTAGGAAGGACTGGTTAGATCTCCTTGCAGTCCAAGGGACTCTCAAGAGTCTTTTCCAACACCACAGTTCAAAAGCATCAATTCTTTGGCACTCAGCTTTCTTCACAGTCCAACACTCACATCCATACATGACCACTGGAAAAACCATAGCCTTGACTAGATGGACCTTTGTTGGCAGAGTAATATCTCTGCTTTTTAATATGCTGTCTAGCTTGGTCATAACTTTCTTTCCAAGGAGTAAGTGTCTTTTAATTTCATGGCTGCAATCACCATCTGCAGTGATTTTGGAGCCCCGCAAAATAAGTCTGTCACTGTTTCCACTGTTTCTCCATCTATTTCCCATGAAGTGATGGAACCAGATGCCACGATGTTAGTTTTCTGAATGTTGAGCTTTAAGCCAACTTTTTCATTCTCCTCCTTCACTTTTACAAGAGGCTTTTTAGTTCCTCTTCACTTTCTGCCATAAAGGTGGTGTCATCTGCATATCTGAGGTTATTGAGATTTCTTCCAGCAATCTTAATTCCAGTTTGTGCTTCTTCCAGCCCAGTGTTTCTCATAATGTACTCTGCATGTAAGTTAAATAAGCAGGGTGACAATATACAACCTTGACGTACTCCTTTTCCTATTTGGAACCAGTCTGTTGTTCCATGTCCAGTTCTAACTGTTGCTTCCTGACCAGCCTGTAGGTTTCTCAAGAGGCAGGTCAGGTGGTCTGGTTTTCCCATCTCTTGAAGAATTTTCCACAGTTTATTGTGATCCACACAGTGAAAGGCTTTGGCATAGTCAATAAACCAGAAATAAATCTTTTTCTGGAACGTGTGGGTGTTGGCAATTTCATCTCTGGTCCCTCTGCCTTTTCTAAAACCAGCTTGAACATCTGGAAGTTCATGGTTCACGTATTGCTGAAGCCTGGCTTGGAGGTTTTTGAGCATTATTTTACTAGACTGTGAGATGAGTGCAATTGTGCAATAGTTTAAGCATTTTTTGGCATTGCCTTTCTTTGATAATACACTTTCTTTTTAAGTGTACAGGTGGCATTAAATACATTAACAATGTTGTGCAGTGTTATGGAGATATTTTATGAAATTTTTATTGAAGTACAGTTAATTTGCAATGTTGTATTCATTTCTGCTGTATAGCAAAATGACTTAATTATATACATGTATACATTCTTTTTAATTTCTTTTCCATTGTGGTTTATTCCAGAATAGTAAATGGAGTTCCCTGAGCAACATTCTGGTTTCTCAGTTCTATATGTAACAATTTGCATCTACTAACCCCAGACTCCTAGTGCCTCCCTCCCCGACCCAGGCTCCCCCTTGGAAACCCTATGTCAGTTCTGTATGTCTGTGAGTCTCTTTCTACTTCATAGATAGTTTCATTTGTGTCATATTTTAGATTCCACATATAAGTGATTTGTTGTTGTTTAGTCACTAAGTCGTGTCTGTGACCCCATGGACTTGGACTGCAGTATGCCAAGCTTCCCGGTCCTTCATGTCTCCCAGAGTTTGCTCAAACTCTTGTCCATTTAACCAGGTCACTGATTAATCATTGATTAATCCATCCAATCACTTCATCCTCTGTTTCCTGCTTCTTCTTTTGCCTTCAATCTTTCCCAGCATCAGGGTCTTTTCCAATGAGTCAGCTATTCACATCAGGTGGCCAAAGTATTGTACCTTCAGCATCAGTCTTTCCAATGAACTTTGAGGGTTGTTTACTTTAGGATTGACTGCTTTGATTTCCTTGTAGTCCAAGGGACTCTCAAGAGTCTTCTTGCAACACCACAGTTAAACAGCATCAATTCTTTGGCACTCAGCTGTCTTTATAGTCCACCTCTCACACACATACATGACTACTGCAAAAACCATAGCTTTGACTAAACAGACTATTGTTTGCAAAGTAATGTCTCTGCTTTTTAATATGCTATCTATAAAGTGATTGCCAGACTTCAAAAGCCACCATAATGGGTAGCCAGTTAGGTGATGAAATTAATCTTTAATGAATCTGTGCCAATTTATGAACTTAACTTAATTCCATTTAGTGAAGTATTCTGCTATAATACTTGATCTTTATTTGTCATGTAAAGCACCTGCCTCCTTGTACTTAGAAAGTCCAAGATAGTCTTTATTTTAGTGCTTGACCACAGTAGGTACTTCCTAAGGATTTTTTGAAAAATGTGAAGAGGTATTAAAACTAGACAGAGCTTAAAAAGAAGACAGTTTCTGCATTCTTCCTCAAGCCAAAAAAAAAGAGAAAAGGAAAGCATCTGTCATAAGAGTGACAACAGCAGGGAGAGGAAAACAGGAGGCTTTTGTAATTTGGGCAAAAGATGAAGACATGGGATAATGGGGATAAGTGGGTAGAGTCTAGATCTACTTGGGGTGTGGAACTGAAATCGTTGTTAATGGATTGGATGGTAGAGTGAGGAAGATGGAAGATTCAAAAGATAACTTTCTGGTGTTAAAGTTGAGTAATCAGCAATGCAACAACTGGGAACATGCAAGCAGAAGCAGCTTTGTTGTAGAAAATCAGCACTTTGATTTGCCACTCTTCATATGCACTTTGGAATCAAACAGCCTGGTCCACATCTGAGAATCCGCCGCTTACTGGCTCGGTGGCCAGAATCTGCCTGCAAGGAAGGATACCCTGGTTCTATTCCTGGGTGGGAAAGATCCCCTGGAGAAAGGGATCGGCTACCCACTCTAATATTCATGGGCTTCCCTGGTGGCTCGGACGGTAAAGAATCCGCCTGCAGTGCAGGAGACCTGGATTCCATCCCTTGGTTGGGAAGATCCCCTGGAGGAGGACATGGCAACTCACTCCGGTATTCTTGCCTGGAGCATCTCCATGGACAGAGGTGCCTGGTGGGCAGCAGTCCACAGGATCACAGAGTCAGACACAGCGGAGCAACTAAACACAGCTGGGTGGTCTCCTGTGGGTCTCCTGTGGGTCTTCCTGTGGTGTTCTGTCACTGCCTAGCTGTGTTCCTGTTGCACAATTGTTTGGGGGTTAGATGGGCTACTGCAGGTTACATCTCCCCACAAGGTGTGGCATGTAGTAAGCCCTTCATAGTCTTGGCAGTTATTTGCTACCTGCTGCTAAATACAACTAAATACATAGCCTACTAACCTTGATCTTTTTCAGGTTTAATCTTCACACCATAGTCTTTTGGTATAAATGGATTATGGTTTGAGCAAGAGGAAGAAATTGGCAGAGAGTAAACATAGCTCCATCAGGATTGTTATTGCTTACTTTTTAGTACTTTGGAGTTTTTTGGGTTGGCGGAGGCATTCTTTGGGAAAGTACACAATAACATACTTGTTTGCCTCCCATGTAATATATGTGTTTTTTCTTCCATTATATAAAGATCCAAGGTGAATAATGCACCCTGAAAAGTTGCTTAACTGGCGCATAGAATGCTTCCATACTTTTTCTGCATTTTAAGGTACTAGTTAAAAATTCAAAGAATTATATCAAGAAAGCTGCCAAGTTTACGTGAAAACCCTAAGCCACTACATCTTCTCTCATTGTATGAAGTTAGGTGTGCTGGTGCACAAGACCTGGGGCATTCGTTACTAGTAAGGGTGGTCCACTCTCCTCAGAAGAGCAGAGTTGTCAGTACTAGAAATTCCTCATAACCACATGGCCTCATGTCCAAACTATTTTATCAGTGGCCGGCACATAGTAAGTACCTGGTAAGTGTTATATTAGCTACATGTTTTCTGTCTTAAAAAATCCAGTGATGCAGATCTAGATTTATGAACAGTTTCAAGGCATGTTTCATAGAAGCAGTGCCAAAGTAGAACTTTCTGTGGAATAGTCTACCCTGCCACCCCTCAGAGGCTGAAAGAAACATATTGCCAGTACCCTTAGTTCAATATTGATGGCCATTCTTAACAGGATATTTCTTTGTTTTTATAGAATCTTCAAGCCAGAATAATCCACAGTCTGGAGGTAACTCCAATGGTAAGAACCAAGCAGGTGAGTTTTAAAAGGTCAGAAAACTGATTATCTGGCTAGCATACATAAGTAATATCAGTCCAGTACAGGCCTGTCTTAACCATGATTTGTGCGTTTGTAAATACTTAAAGCCTACCATCAAAGGCTTCCCTTAGGAGGCATCAGGGAATGATAGTTCACTGGATTCACCACCTTTCTCAGTCTAGCAAAGTTGTGAGTAAATTCTAAAACTATTAATAAAAACATACTGGAATGTATTACTGTGTTTTCAAGCCCATTTTTCAGTGTGACATTGTGTGCTCTGCCTGTGGATATGAACTAGAATTCCTAAACCTGCTGATCTTGCTGGTGGAAGAAATCACTTTAAGCTGGTCAGCCATGGCAGCCTTAATTTGCCTTGGTGAAGACCCTTCTTATATTTCACCCATCAGTTAGATTTTAATCCACACCCTTGCTTCCTTATTGAAACAGTACATGAGGTTTTTTTGTTACGATTTTAGTTTGGGAGAGATGGATTTCTTCCTTGTTTTTGGAATTAACATGGATAGATAGGAACCTTACTGATGTTATAAATAATAGTACCATCAACTCATGTTTCTTCTAAGTGATACTTAGTTTATCTTCTCACTACCTTTATTAAGAGTGACAGAGGTGGAAACTTTAAAAAGGTATACAAATCCTATCAGTGGACCCATATTTTCTACTTTTATTCAACAAATATTTATTGATTATCATGGACATTTTTTATTAATTTTTTTTGAACCACAGTTATTTTATAATGTTGTGTTCATTTTTTGCTGTACAGCAGAATGATTTAGTGATATACATATATACATTCTTTTTTATTTTCTTTCCATTGTGGTTTATTGCAGAATAGTAAATGGAGTTCCCTGAGCACCGCTGTGGTTTCTCAGTTCTAAATATAACAGTTTGCATCTACTAACCCCAGACTCCTAGTTCCTCCCTCCCCGACCCAGGGAAAACCCTAAGTCTGTTCTTGATGTCTGTGAGTCTGTTTCTACTTCATAGATAGGTTCATTTGCTCCATATTTTAGATTCCACATATAAGTGATTTGTTGTTGTTTAGTCACTAAGTCGTGTCTGTGTCTGTGACCCCATGGACTTGGACTGCAGTATGCCAAGCTTCCCGGTCCTTCATGTCTCCCAGAGTTTGCTCAAACTCTTGTCCATTTAATCAGGTCACTGATTAATCATTGATTAATCCATCCAATCACTTCATCCTCTGTTGCCCCTTTCTTCTTTTGCCCTCAATCTTTCCCAGCATCAGGGTCTTTTCCAATGAGTCAGCTCTTTGCATCAGGTGGCCAAAGTATTGTAACTTCAGCATCAGTCTTTCCAATGAATATTGAGGTTGATGTTCTTTAGGATTGACTGGTTTGATCTCCTTGCTGTCCAAGGGACTCTTAAGAATCTTCTCCGGCACCACATTCAAAAGCATCAGTTCATTGTGTTCAGCCTTCTTTATGGTCTGACTCATATCTGTACCTGAATACTGTAAAAACCATAGCTTTGACTAGACGGACCTTTGATGGCAAAATAATATCTCTGCTTTTTAATAAGCCATGTATAAAGTGATTCCCAGACTTAAAAAGCCACCATAATGGGTAGCCACTTAGGAGATGAAATTAATCTAATGAATCTGAGCTACATTATGAACTTAATTAAGTCCATTTAGTGAAGTATTGTGCGCTAATACTTGGTCTTTTTTTGTCACGTGAAGCACCCACCTCCTTTTACTTAGATCGTCCAAGACATTCTTTATTTCAGTGCTTGCACACAGTAGGTACTTCCTAAGTATTTTTTGAAAAAGATGAAGAGGTCTTAAAGCTAGAAAGAGCTTAGAAAGAGGGCAGTTTCTTCCTTCTTCCTCAATCCAGAGGAAAGAAAAATGGAAAACATCTGTCGTAGGAGTGACAACAGCAGGGAGAGAAAAACAGGAGGCTCTTGTAATCTGTGCAAAAGATGAAGACATGGGGTAATGGGGATAAGAGGATAGAGTCTAGATCTACTTGGGGTGTGGAACTGAAATCATTGCTAATGGATTGGATGGTGGAGTGAGGAAGAAGGAAGAATCAAAAGATAACTTCCTGGTGTTAGGGTTCAGCAATCAGCAATGCAACATCTGGGAACATGAGAGCAGAAGCAGCTTTATTGTAGAAAATCAGCACTTCGGTTTGGCACTCTAATGTATGTGCTTTGGAATCAAACAGCCTGGTCCACATCTGAGAATCCGCTGCTTACTGGCTGGGTGGACAGAATCTGCCTGCAAGGCAGGAAACCCTGGTTCGATTCCTGGGTGGGAAAGATCCCCTGGAGAACGGGATCGGCTATGCACTCCAGTATTCATAGGCTTCCCTGGTGGCTCAGATGGTAAAGTGTCCGCCTGCAGTGGAGGAGACTTGTTCCATCCCTGGGTTGGGAAGATCGCTTAGAGGAAGACATGGCAACTAACTCCAGTATTCTTGCCTGGAGCATCTCCATGGACAGAGGTGCCTCATCGACTACAGTCCACGGGATCAGAGAGAGTCAGACACAGCGGAGCAACTAAACACAGCTGGGTGGTTCCCTGTGGGTCTCCTGTGGGTCTTCTGTGGTGTTCTGTCACTGCCTAGCTGTGTTCCTGTCGCAGAATTGTTTGGGGGTTAGATAGGCTAAGGCAGGTTACATACTCCCCACAAGGCGTGGCATGTAGTAAGCCCTTGGTAATATTGTCAATTATTTGCTGCTGTTGCTAAGTCGCTTCAGTCATGTCCGACTCTGTGCGACCCCATAGACAGAAGCCCACCAGGCTCCCCCATCCCAAGAATTCTCCAGGCAAGAACACTGGAGTGGGTTTCCATTTCCTTCTCCAATGCGTGAACGTGAAGTCCCTCAGTCGTGTCCGACTCTTAGCGACCCCGTGGACTGCAGCCTACCAGGCTCCTCCATCCATGGGATTTTCCAGGCAAGAGTACTGGAGTAGGGTGCCATTCCCTTCTCCGCAATTTTTGCTACCTGCTGCTAAATACATCTAAATACATGGTCTACTGACCTTGATCTTTTTCAGGTTTAATTTTCCCACCATATTCTTTTGGTATAAATGGATTATGGTTCCAGCAAGAGGAAGAAATTGGCAGACAGAGTAAACATAGCTTCTTCAGAATTGTTTCTGCCTACTTTCTTTGTACTTGGGAGGTTTTTGGGGTTGGGAGGGCCTTCTTTGGGAAAGTATACATTAACATACTTGCTCACCTCCCATGTAATATATGTGTTTAATCTTCCATTATATCAAATATCCAGTGTGAATAATGCACCCTGAAAAGTTGCTTAACTGGAGCATAGAATGCTTCCATACTTTTTCCACATTTTAAGGTACTAGTTAAAAATTCAACAAATTATATCAAGAAGGCTTCCAAGTTTATGTGGAAACTCTAAGCCACTTCATCTTCTCTCATTGTATGAAGTTAGGCGTGCTAGTGCACAAGACCTGGGGCACTCGTTAATAGTAAGAGTGGTCCACTCTCCTCAGAAGAGCGGAGTTGTCAGTACTAGGAATTCCTCATAACCACATGGCCTCATGTCCAAACTATTTTATCAGTGGCCGGCACATAGTAAATACCTGGTAAGTGTTACATTAGCTACATGTTTTCTGTCTTAAAAAATCCAGTGATGCAGATCTAGATTTATGAACAGTTTCAAGGCATGTTTCATAGAAGCAGTGCCAAAGTAGAACTTCCTGTGGAATAATCTACCTGCCACCCCTCAGAGGCTGAAAGAAACATATTGCCAGTACCCTTAGTTCAATATTGATGGCTGTTCTTCACAGGATATTTCTTTGTTTTTATAGAATCTTCAAGCCAGAATAATCCTCAGTCTGGAGGTAACTCCAATGGTAAGAACCAAGCAGGTGAGTTTTAAAAGGTCAGAAAACGGATTTTCTGCCTAGCATACATAAGTAATATCAGCTAGTCCAGTACATGTAAACCTGTACACAGGCCTGTCTTAACCATGATTTGTGCATTTGTGATGCCTTCTCTTCGTAGGCATCAGGAAATGATAGTTCACTGGATTTACCACCTTTCTCAGTCTAGCAAAGATGTGAGTAAATTCTAAAACTATTAATAAAAGCATACTGGTATTTATTACTGTGTTTTCAAGCCCATTTTTTGGTGTGACATTGTGCACTCTGCCTATGGATATGAACTAGAATTCGTAAATCTGCTGATCTTGCTGGAGGAAGAAATCACTTTAAGCTGGTCAGCCATGGCAGCCTTAATTTGCCTTGGTGGACTCTAAGGAGACCCTGCTTATATTTCGCTCAAGAGTTAAATTTCTATCCATGCCCTTGCTTCCTTATTGAAACAATAGATGAGGGTTTTTTGTGTGCTTTTAGTTTGGGAGAGATGGATTTCTTCCTTGATTTTCTCAATTAACATGTAAATTAGGAACCAGACAGATGTTATAAATAATAGTACCATCAACACATGTTTCTTCTAAGTGATATTTAGTTTATCTTCTCACTGCCTTTATTAAGAGTGACAGAAGTAGAAACTTAAAAAAGGTGCACAAATCCTATCAGTGGACCCATATTTTCTACTTTTATTCAACAAATATTTATTGAGCATCTTTAATGTGTGGACACAGTACAAAAGGGACAAAGCTCTGACTTCTTGGAGTTTTTCTTTGTTTTTTGTCTTATTTTATTGTTGAAACATACACATAACATAAAATTCACAATGTAGTCATTTTTCAGTGTAGAGGTGGCATTACATAAATACATTCACAATGTTGTGCAGTGTCATGGAGATTCTTTAGTAACTTTTTATTGAAGTACAGTTAATTTACAATGTTGTGTTCATTTCTGTTGTACAGCAAAATGACTTACTTATGTACCTGTATACATTCTTTTTCATTTTCTTTTCCATTATGATTTATTCTAGAATCGCAAATGGAGTTCGCTGTGTACTGTTGTGGTTTTTCAGTTCTATATGTTACAGTTTGCATTGACTAACCCCAAACTCCTAGTCCCCCCTTCCCCGACCCGTTTCCCCCTTGGACACCCAAAGTCTGTTCTGTATGTCTGTGAGTCTGTTTCTACTTCAAAGATAGGTTCATTTGCTCCATTTTTTGATTCCACATATAAGGGATTTGTCGTTGTTTAATCACTAAGTTGTGTCTGACTCTGTGACCCCATGGACTGCAGCATGCCAGGCTTCCATGTCCTTCATGTCTCCTGGACTTTATTCAAACTCATGTCCATTTAATCAGATCACTGATTAATCAGTGATTAATCCATCCAGTCACCTCATCCTCTGTTGCCCCCTCTGCTTTTGCCTTCAATCTTTCCCAGCATCAGGGTCTTTTCCATTGAGTCATCTCTTTGCATCAGGTGATCAAAGTATTGTGGTTTCAGCATCAGTCTTCCAATGAATATTGAGGGTTGATTTTTTTTTTAGGATTGACTGGTATGATCTCCTTGCAGTCCAGGAGACGTACGAATCTTCTCTGGCACCACATGGAAAAGCGTCAATTATTTTGTGTTGAGCCCTCTTTATGGTCCGACTCACATCTGTACACGACTACTGCAAAACCATAGCTTTGACTAGACAGACCTTTGTTGGACCTTTTTAATAAGCTAAGTATAAAGTGATTACTGGAGAAGGCAATGGCACCCTACTCCATTACTCTTGTCTGGAAAATCCCATGGATGGAAGAGCCTGGTAGACTGCAGTCCATGGGGTCACTAAGAGTCGGACACGACTGAGTGACTTCACTTTCACTTTTCACTATCATCCTTTGGAGAAGGACATGGCAACCCACTCCAATATTCTCGCCTAGAGAATCCCAGGCATGGGGGAGCCTGGTGGGCTGCCGTCTATGGGACCGCATAGAGTCAGACACAACTGAAGCACCTTAACAGCAGCAGCAGCAAAGTGATTACAGACTACAAAAGCCACCAGCCACCATAATGGGTAGAAATTAGGAGATGAAATTAATCTTTAATGAATCTGTGCCACTTCATGAACTTAAGTCCATTTAGTGAAGTATTCTGCTATAATACTTGGCTTTTTTGGTCAGGTAAAACACCCGCCTCCTTGAACTTAGATCATCTGAAACATTCTTTATTTCAGTGCTTGCAAACAGTAGGTACTTCTAAGTAGTTTTGAAAAAGGGTAAAGAGGTCTTAAAACTAGAAAGACCTTAGAAAGACAGCAGTTTCTGCCTTCTTCCTCAGGCCAGAAAAAAGGAAAACATCAATCATAAGAGTGACAAGAGTAGGGAGAGAAAAACAGGAGGCTCTTGTAATCGGGGCAAAAGATGAAGACATGGGGTAATGGGGATAAGAGGATAGAGTTTAGATCTACTTGGGGTGTGGAACTGAAATCATTGCTAATGGATTGGATGGTGGAGTGAGGAAGAAGGAAGAATCAAAAGATAACTTCCTGGTGTTAGGGTTCAGCAATCAGCAATGCAACAACTGTGAACGTACGGGCAGAAGCAAGTTTATCGTAAAAAATCAACCCTTTGATTTGGCACTCTCATGTACATGCTTTGGAATCAAACAGCCTGGTCCACATCTGAGAATCTGCCGCTTACTGGCTGGGTGGACAGAATCTGCCTGCAAGGCAGGAGACCCTGGTTCGATTCCTGGATGGGAAAGATCCCCTGGAGAAAGGGATTGGCTACCCACTCCAGTATTCATGTGCTTCCCTGATGGCTCAGATGGTAAAGTGTCCACCTGCACTGCAGGAGACCTAGATTCCATCCCTGGGTTGAGAAGATCCCCTGGAGGAGTGCCAGGAACCAGCACAGGAGATCCCACCATGACAAGGTCATGTGGAGAGACCTAATGGGCAAGGCGAGTTAGGTCTCAAGGGGTCCTCTGCCTGAGCATCTACCCCGAAACCAAAATCTGTCTGTTTACTGCCTGCTATACTATACTCTTCTGACATAACAGGGGGCTATACCCGAAAGAGTTAATTCAGAGCTCCGGTTAACAGTCCCCTGCATATAAAAAGAATGTCTCAGCTTAAAACCCCTTTGATGGCTTTCTAACTTACCTGACCAGTCTGCCCGGACTTTTACAATTTGTTAATTGTGTACAGCCCCCCAACCGCGAGAGGCACGAAGCTTAGAACATCTTAAAGATATAGAGCGTTTTAGAGTTAAGAATTAGTTTGGTGAAGAGTTTGTTGAGTTAATGTTTGCCACCAGGCCTCCATATCCTTTATCTTTTAGGCACCTGGGAGGATATTAATCAATGTAAACGGGATGCAGAAATAGGAATATAGTAGTTTTGATGTTATCAATACTAGACTTTTGAGTTAATTACTTTTCTCTTTGTTATAAATCACTGTACTCCTTTTCCTTGTTATAAATTGTTGTGTCCTTGCTATGTAAGAATGTAACTTTATTTAGTGCTTTCTGAGAGTGGCACCAGACTTTGGGAAGAACAACACTATTACCCTTATCAGGAAAGGGCTGTAAAATGCTAATTGGCCTTCTGGCCAGAAGATGATGTAAATCACCTAAGACTTGTGTATACAACTAGGTATGCAGAGAGAAAGCCTGGTCTCGATAAGAGTCAGGGCTGTTGACACTGCACAATTTTATATTATCCATTGATCTCTATGTACAAAAAAAGGTATAAAAAGCCTTTATGAACAATAAAGGAGGGACCAGTTTCTCAGACCAGCTTCTCAAACTGGTTTCTTGGAAATCTGGCTCCCCCCGTGTCAAATCTCTCTCTCTTTCTCCCTCTCCCTCTCTCTTTTTTTCAGGCTGAATTCCTATCTGGGGCATGGAGGCTCTCCGAGTCTAGTTATTTGCCCTGGCTTCTAAGACCCACGCGAGAGGGAGCCTAAGGCCAGGCACCCTCTGCTATTCAAGTGGGCGCCGGTGGCCTAACGTAGATGGTGCAAGATCCTTGTCTTGGAACTTTATTAGTTTTCCACGTAAACCAAGTTATTCAGCCTCTTTTCTCCACTAAATTTCCCACTATACTATTCTTTCCTAATCTCTCTTTTATATTTCTAAATAAGTAAGTTTTTCCTCGCCTACTCCGTCTCCCCTTCGAATTACCCTGGACCCACCAGGGCAGGACCCTGGCAGAGGAGGACATGGCAACTCACTCCAGTATTCTTGCCTGGAGCATCTCCATGGACAGAGGTGCCTGGTGGGCCACAGTCCGCGGGATCACAGAGTCAGACACAGCGGAGCAATTAAACACAGCTGGGTGGCCTCTTGTGTGTCTTCCTGTGGGTCTTCTGTCACGGCCTAGTTGTGTTCCTGTCGCAGATTTGTTTTGAGGGTTACATGGGCTAATGCAGGTTACATGCTCCCCACAAGGTGTGGCATGTAGTAAGCCCTTCATAATATTGTCAATTATTTCCTACCTGCTGCTCAATACCTCTAAATACATAGTCTGCTGACCTTCAGTTTTCACATTTAATGTTCACACCATAATCTTTTGGGATAAATGCACTATGGTTCTAGGAAGAGAAAGAAATTCGTACACAGAGTAAAAATAGTACCATCAAAATTGTTCTTGCTTACTTTCTTCGTACTTGGGAGGTTTTTGGTGTGGGGAGGGCCTTCTTTGGGAAAGTACACAATAACACACTTCTCGCCTCCCATGTAATATATGTGTTTTTTCTTCCATTTTATAAAGATCCAGGGTGAATAATGCACCCTGAAAAGTTGCGTAACTAGAGCATAGAATTCTTCCATACTTTTTCCACATTTTAAGATACTAGTTAAAAATTCAACAACTTATATCAAGAAGGCTTCTAGTTTATGTGAAAACCCTAAGCCACTTCATCTTCTCTCCATTGTATGAAGTTAGGCGTGCTAGTGCACAAGACCTGGCCACACATTAATAGTAAGGGTGGTCCACTCTCCTCAGAAAAGCGGAGTTGTCTGTAGCAATTCCTCATAAACACAAGGCCTCATGTCCAAACTATTTTATTAGTGGCTGGCACATAGTAGTACCTGGTAAGTGTTACATTACCTATATGTCTTCTGTCTGGAAAAATCCAGTGATGCAGATCTAGATTTATGAACAGTTTCAAGGCATGCTTCATAGAAGCAGTGCAAAAGTAGAACTTCCTGTGGAATAATCTACCTGCCACCCCTCAGAGGCTGAAAGAAACATATTGCCAGTACCCTTAGTTCAATATTGATGGCCATTCTTCACAGGATATTTCTTTGTTTTTATAGAATCTTCAGGCCAGAATAATGCTCAGTCTGGAGGTAACTCCAATGGTAACAACCAAGCAGGTGAGTTTTAAAAGGTCAGAAAATGGATTATCTGGCTAACATACATAAGTAATATCAGCTAGTCCAGTACAGGTAAGCCTGTACACAGGCCTGTCTTAACCATGATTTGTGCGTTTATAAATACTTAAAGCCTACCATCAAAGGCTTCGCTCAGTAGGCATCAGGAAATGATAGTTCACTGAATTCCCCACCTTTCTCAGTCTAGCAAAGTTGTGAGTAAATCCTAAAACTATTGATAAAAACATGCTGGAATTTATTACTGTGTTTTCAAGCCTATTTTTCGGTGTGACATTGTGTGCTCTGCCTATGGATATGAACTAGAATTCCTAAATCTGCTGATCTTGCTGGTGGAAGAAATCACTTTAAGCTGGTCAGCCATGGCAGCCTTAATTTGCCTTGGTGGACTAGTTGAAGACCCTTCTTATATTTCACCCATCAGTTAGATTTCAATCCACACCCTTGCTTCCTTATTGAAACAGTACATGAGGTTTTTTGCTTAAGATTATAGTTTGGGAGAGATGGATTTCTTCCTTGATTTTTGGAATTAACATGGATAGACAGGAACCTGACTGATGTTATAAATAATAGTACCATCAACGCATGTTTCTTCTAAGTGATACTTATTTTTTCTTCTCACTACCTTTATTAAGAGTGACAGGGGTGGAAACTTAAAAAAGGTATACAAATCCTATCAGTGGACCATATTTTCTACTTTTATTCAACAAATATTTATTGATTTTCATGGACATTTTTTATTAATTTTTTTTGAACTACAGTTATTTTACAATGTTGTGTTCATTTTTTGCTGTACAGCAAAATGATTTAGTTATATACATATATACATTCTTTTCTATTTTCTTTCCATTGTGGTTTATTGCAGAATAGTAAATGGAGTTCCCTGAGCACCGCTGTGGTTTCTCAGTTCTAAATATAACAGTTTGCATCTACTAACCCCAGACTCCTAGTTCCTCCCTCCCTGACCCAGGCTCTGCCTTGGAAACCCTAAGTCTGTTCTTGATGTCTGTGAGTCTGTTTCTACTTCATAGATAGGTTCATTTGCTCCATATTTTAGATTCCACATATAAGTGATTTGTTGTTGTTTAGTCACTAAGTCGTGTCTGTGTCTGTGACCCCATGGACTTGGACTGCAGTATGCCAAGCTTCCCGGTCCTTCATGTCTCCCAGAGTTTGCTCAAACTCTTGTCCATTTAATCAGGTCACTGATTAATCATTGATTAATCCATCCAATCACTTCATCCTCTGTTGCCCCTTTCTTCTTTTGCCCTCCATCTTTCCCAGCATCAGGGTCTTTTCCAATGAGTCAGCTCTTTGCATCATGTGGCCAAAGTATTGTAGCTTCAGCATCAGTCTTTCCAATGAATATTGAGGTTGATGTTCTTTAGGATTGACTGGTTTGATCTCCTTGCTGTCCAAGGGACTCTTAAGAATCTTCTCCGGCACCACATTCAAAAGCATCAATTCATTGTGTTCAGCCTTCTTTATGGTCTGACTCATATCTGTACCTGAATACTGTATAAAACCCAAGCTTTGACTAGACGGACCTTTGATGGCAAAATAATATCTCTGCTTTTTAATAAGCCATGTATAAAGTGATTCCCAGACTTAAAAAGCCACCATAATGGGTAGCCACTTAGGAGATGAAATTAATCTAATGAATCTGAGCCACTTTATGAACTTAATTAAGTCCATTTAATGAAGTATTGTGCTGTAATACTTGGTCTTTTGTTGTCACATGAAGCACTCACCCCCTTTTACTTAAATCGTCCAAGACATTCTTTATTTCAGTGCTTGCACACAGTAGGTACTTCCTAAGTATATTTTGAAAAAGGTGAAGAGGTCTTAAAGCTAGAAAGAGCTTAGAAAGAGGGCAGTTTCTGCCTTCTTCCTCAAGCCTGAGGAAAGAAAAATGGAAAACGTCTGTTGTAGGAGTGATAACAGCAAGGAGAGAAAAACAGGAGGCTCTTGTAATCTGGGCCAAAGATGAAGACATTGGGTAATGGGGATAAGAGGATAGAGTCTAGATATACTTGGGGTGTGAAACTGAAATCATTGCTATGGATTGGATGGTAGAGTAAGGAAGAAGGAAGAATCAAAAGATAACTTCCTGGTGTTAGGGTTCAGCAATCAGCAATGCAACAACTGGGAACATATGGGCAGAAGCAAGTTTATCACAGAAAATCAACCTCTCCATTTGGCACTCTCATGTACGTGCTTTGGAATCAAACAGCCTGGTCCACATCTGAGAATCTGCCGCTTACTGGCTGGGTGGACAGAATCTGCCTGCAAGGCAGGAGACCCTGGTTCGATTCCTGGATGGGAAAGATCCCCTGGAGAAAGGGATCGGCTACACACTCCAGTATTCATGGGCTTCCCTGGTAGCTCAGATGGTAAAGTGTCCGCCTGCAGTGCAGGAGACCTGGATTCCATCCCTGGGTTGAGAAGATCCCCTGGAGGAGTGCCAGGAGCCAGCACGGGAGATCCCACCATGACAAGGTCATGTCGAGAGACCTGATGGGCAAGGCGAGTTAGGTCTCAAGGGGTCCTCTGCCTGAGCATCTACCCCGAAACCAAAATCTGTCTGTTTACTGCCTGCTATACTATACTCTTCTGACATAACAGGGGGCTATACCTGAAAGAGTTAATTCAGAGCTCCAGTTAACAGTCTCCTGCATATAAAAAGAGTGTCTTAGCTTAAAACCCCTTTGATGGCTTTCTAACTTACCTGACCAGTCTGCCCGGACTTTTACAATTTGTTAATTGTTTACAGCCCCCCAACCGCGAGAGGCACAAAGCTTAAAACATCTTAAAGATATAGAGCCTTTTAGAGTTAAGAATTAGTTTGGTGAAGAGTTTGTTGAGTTAATGTTTGCTGCCAGGCCTCCATATCCTTTATCTTTTAGGCACCTGGGAGGATATTAATCAATGTAAATGGGATGCAGAAATAGGAATATAGTAGTTTTGATGTTATCAATACTAGACTTTTGAGTTAATAACTTTTCTCTTTGTTATAAATCACTGTACTCCTTTTCCTTGTTATAAATTGTTGTGTCCTTGCTATGTAAGAATGTAACTTTATTTAGTGCTTTCTGAGAGTGGCACCAGACTTTGGGAAGAACAACACTATTACCCTTATCAGAAAAGGGCTGTAAAATGCTAATTGGCCTTCTGGCCAGAAGATGATGTAAATCACCTAAGACTTGTGTATACAACTAGGTATGCAGAGAGAAAGCCTGGTCTCGATAAGAGTCAGGGCTGTTGACACTGCACAATTTTATATTATCCATTGATCTCTATGTACAAAAAAAGGTATAAAAAGCCTTTACGAACAATAAAGGATGGACCAGTTTCTCAGACCAGCTTCTCAAACTGGTTTCTTGGAAATCTGGCTCCCCCCGTGTCAAATCTCTCTCTCTTTCTCCCTCTCCCTCCCTCTTCTTTTCAGGCTGATTCCCATCTGGGGCATGGAGGCTCTCTGAGTCTACTTACTTGCCCTGGCTACTAAGACCCACGCGAGAGGGAGCCTAAGGCCAGGCACCCTCTGCTATTCAAGTGGGCGCCGGTGGCCTAACGTAGATGGTGCAAGATCCTTGTCTTGGAACTTTATTAGTTTTCCACGTAAACCAAGTTATTCAGCCTCTTTTCTCCACTAAATTTCCCACTATACTATTCTTTCCTAATCTCTCTTTTATATTTCTAAATAAGTAAGTTTTTCCTCGCCTACTCCGTCTCCCCTTCGAATTACCCTGGACCCACCAGGGCAGGACCCTGGCAGAGGAGGACATGGCAACTCACTCCAGTATTCTTGCCTGGAGCATCTCCATGGACAGAGGTGCCTGGTGGGCCACAGTCCGCGGGATCACAGAGTCAGACACAGCGGAGCAATTAAACACAGCTGGGTGGCCTCTTGTGTGTCTTCCTGTGGGTCTTCTGTCACGGCCTAGTTGTGTTCCTGTCGCAGATTTGTTTTGAGGGTTACATGGGCTAATGCAGGTTACATGCTCCCCACAAGATGTGGCATGTAGTAAGCCCTTCATAATATTGTCAATTATTTCCTACCTGCTGCTCAATACCTCTAAATACATAGTCTGCTGACCTTGAGTTTTCACATTTAATGTTCACTCCATAATCTTTTGGGATAAATGCATTATGGCTCTAGGAAGAGAAAGAAATTTGCACACAGAGTAAAAATAGTACCATCAGAATTGTTCTTGCTTGGTTTCTTCGTACTTGGGAGGTTTTTGGTGTGGGGAGGGCCTTCTTTGGGAAAGTACACAATAACACACTTCTCGCCTCCCATGTAATATATGTGTTTTTTCTTCCATTATATAAAGATCCAAGGTGAATAATGCACCCTGAAAAGTTGCGTAACTAGAGCATAGAATTCTTCCATACTTTTTCCAAATTTTAAGATACTAGTTAAAAATTCAACAAATTATATCAAGAAGGCTTCCAAGTTTATGTGAAAACCCTAAGCCACTTCATCTTCTCTCCATTGTATTAAGTTAGGCGTGCTAGTGCACAAGACCTGGCCACACATTAATAGTAAGGGTGGTCCACTCTCCTCAGAAGAGCAGAGTTGTCTGTAGAAATTCCTAATAAACACAAGGCCTCATGTCCAAACTATTTTATTACTGGCTGGCACATAGTGAGTACCTGGTAAATGTTACATTAGCTACATGTCTTCTGTCTGGAAAAATCCAGTGATTCAGATCTAGATTTATGAACAGTTTCAAGGCATGTTTCATAGAAATAGTGCAAAAGTAGAACTTCCTGTGGAATAATCTGCCCTCTCACCCCCTAAAGGCCAAAAGAAAAAAAAAAAAGATGCATATTGCCAGTTAAATATTGTTGGCTGTTCTTCACAGGATATTTCTTTGTATTTATAGGAACCTCAAACCAGAATAATCATCAGTCTGCAGGAAACTCCAATGATAACCAAGGAGGTGAGTTTAAAAATTTCAGAAAACCAGTTATCTGCCTAGCATACAGTAATATCATCTAGTCCAGTACATGTAAGCCTGTACACAAGCCTGTCTTAACCATGATTTGTGCATTTGTGAATACTTAAAGCCTACCATCAAAGGCTTCCATTAGTAGGCATCAGGAAATGATAGTTCACTGGATTCACCATCTTTCTCAGTCTAGCAAAGTTGTGAGTAAATTCTAAAACTATTAATAAAAACATACTGTTATTTATTACTGTGTTTTCAAGCCCATTTTTTGGTGTGACGTTATACACTCTGCCTGTGGATATGAACTAGAATTCATAAATCTGCTGATCTTGCAGGAGGAAGAAATCACTTTAAGCTGGTCAGCCATGGCAGCCTTATTTTGCCTTGATGGACTTTTAAGGAGATCTTGCTTATATTTCGCCCAAGAGTTAAATTTCTATCCATGTCCTTGCTTCCTTAATGAAACTATAGATGAGGCTTTTTTCTTGTGTTTTTAGTTTGGGACAGATGGATTTCTTCATAATTTTCTCAATTAACATGTAAAGATAGGAACCAGACTGATGTTATAAATAATAGTACCATCAATGCATGTTTCTTCTAAGTAATACTTAGCTTATCTTCTCACTGCCTTTATTAAGAGCAGCAGAGGTAGTAACTCTAAAAAGGTACATAAATCCTATCAGTGGACCCATATTTTCTACTTTTATTCAACAAATATTTATTGAGTGTTTTAATGTGTGGACACAGTACAAAAGGGACAAAGCTCTGACTTCTTGGAGTTTTTCTTTGTTTTTTTGTGTTATTTTATTGTTGAAACATACACATAACATAAAATTCACAATGTAGTCATTTTTCAGTGTAGAGGTGGCATTACATAAATACATTCACAATGTTGTACAGTGTCATGGAGATTTTTTAGTAATTCTTTTTTTTTGAAGTGCAGTTAATTTGCAGTGTTGTGTTCATTTTTGCTGTACAGCAAAATGACTTAGTTATATACATGTGTACATTCTTTTTTTATTTTCTTTTCCATTGTAGTTTATTGCAGAATAGTAAATGGAGTTCCCTGAGCACCGCTGTGGTTTCTCAGTTCTAAATATAACAGTTTGCATCTACTAACCCCTGGCTGCTAGTCCCTCCCTCCCCAACACAGGCTCCCCCTTGGAAACCCTATGTCTGTTCTGTATGTCTGTGAGTCTGTTTCTACTTCATAGATAGGTTCATTTGCTCCATATTTTAGATTCCACATATAAGTGATTTCTTGATGTTTAGTCACTAAGTCGTGTCTGTGTCTATGACCGCATGGACTGCAGCATGCCAACCTTCCCTGTCCTTCGTGTCTCCCAGACTTTGCTCAAACTCTTGTCCATTTAATAGATCATTGATTAATCATTGATTAATCCATCCAATCACTTCATCCTCTGTTGCCGCTTTCTTCTTTTGCCCTCAATCTTTCCCACCATCAGGGTCTTTTCCAATGAGTCAGCTCTTTGCATCAGGTGACCAAAGTATTGTAACTTCAGCATCAGTCTTTCCAATGAATATTGAGGTTGATATTCTTTAGGATTGACTGGTTTGATCTCCTTGCTTTCCAAGGGACTCTTAAGAATCTTCTCTGTTACCACATTCAAGATCATCAGTTCTTTTTGTTGAGCTTTCTTTATGGTCTGACTCACATCTGACCTGAATACTGTAAAAACCATAGCTTTGACTAGATGGACCTTTGATGGCAAAATAATATCTCTGCTTTTTAATAAGCTATGTATAAAGTAATTTCCAGACTTCAAAAGCCACCGTAATGGGTAGCCACTTAGGAGATTATATTAATCTAATGAATCTGAGCCACTATATGAACTTAATTAAGTCCATTTAGTGAAGTATTGTGCTGTAATACTTGGTCTTTTTTGTCACGTGAAGCACCCACCTCCTTTTACTTAGATCGTCCAAGACATTCTTTATTTCAGTGCTAGCACACAGTAGGTACTTCCTAAGTATTTTTTGAAAAAGGTGAAGAGGTCTTAAAGCTAGAAAGAGCTTAGAAAGAGGGCAGTTTCTGCCTTCTTCCTCAATCCAGAGAAAAGAAAATGGAAAACGTCCGTGGTAAGAGTGACAACAGTGAGAGAAAAACAGGAGGCTCTTGTAATCTGGGGCAAAGATGAAGACATTGGGTAATGGGGATAAGAGGATAGAGTCTAGATCTACTTGGGGTGTAGAACTGAAATCATTGCTAATGGATTGGATGGTGGAGTGAGGAAGAAGGAAGAATCAAAAGATAACTTCTGGTGTTAGGGTCGAGCAATCAGCAATGCAGCAACTGGGAACATGCGAACAGAAGCAGGTTTATTGTAGAAAACCAGCACTTTGATTTGGCATTCTCATGTATGCGCTTTGGAATCAAACAGCCTGGTCCACATCTGAGAATCCGCCGCTTACTGGCTGGGTGGCCAGAATCTGCCTGCAAGGCAGGAGACCCTGGTTCGATTCCTGGGTGGGAAAGATCCCCTGGAGAAAGGGATCGGCTACCCACTCCAGTATTCATGGGCTTACCTGGTGGCTGAGATGGTAAAGAATCCACTGCAGTGCAGGAGACTGGATTCGATACCTGAGTTGGGAAGATCCCCTGGAGGAGGACATGGCTACTCACTCCAGTATTCTTGCCTGGAGTATCTCCATGGACAGATGTGCCTCGTGGGCTACAGTCCTCGGGATCAAAATGAGTCAGACACAGTGGAGCAACTAAACACAGCTGGGTGGTCCCCTGTGGGTCTCCTGTGGGTCTTCCTGTGGTGTTCTGTCACTGCCTAGCTGTGTTCCTGTCGCAGAATTCTTTTGGGGGTTAGATGGGCTAATGCAGGATACCTACTCCCCACAAGGCATGGCATGTAGTAAGCCCTTGGTAATATTGTCAATTATTTGCTACCTGCTGCTAAATACATTTAAATACATAGTCTACTGACCTTGATCTTTTTCACCTTTAATGTTCACACCATAGTCTTTTGGGATCAATGGATTATGGTTCCAGCAAGAGGAAGAAATTGGCAGACAGTAAACATAGCTTCTCCAGAATTGTTTTTGCCTACTTTCTTTGTACTTGGGAGGTTTTTGGTGTGGGGCGGCCTTCTTTGGGAAAGTACACAATAACATACTTGCTTGCCTCCCATGTAATATATGTGTTTTTTCTCCCATTATATAAAGATCCAGGGTGAATAATGTACCCTGAAAAGCTGCTTAACTGGAGCATAGAATTCTTCTATACTTTTTCCACATTTTAAGGTACTAGTTAAAAATTCAAAGAATTATATCAAGAAACTTCCAAGTGTACGTGATAATCCTAAGCCACTTCATCTTCTCTCCATTGTATGAAGTTAGGTGTGCTGGTGCACAAGACCTGGGGCACACGTTAATAGTAAGGGTGGTCCACACTCCTCAGAAAAGTGGAGTTGTCTGTAGTAGAAATTCCTCATAACCACATGGCCTCATGTCCAAACTATTTTATCAGTGGCCAGCACATAGTAAGTACCTGGTAAGTGATACATTAGCTACATGTTTTCTGTTTTAAAAAATCCAGTGATGCAGATCTAGATTTATGAACAATTTCAAGGCATGTTTCATAGAAGTAGTGCAAAAGTAGAACCTCTTGTGGAATAATCTACCCTGCCACCCCTCAGAGGCTGAAAGAAATATATTGCCAAAAGCAGAGACATTACTTTGCTGACTAAGTTCCATCTAGTCAAGGCTATGGTTTTTCCAGTAGTCATGTATGGATGTGAGAGTTGGACTGTGAAGAAAGCTGAGCGCTGAAGAATTGATGCTTTTGAACTGTGGTGTTGGAGAAAACTCTTGAGAGTCCATTGGACTGCAAGGAGATCCAACCAGTCCATTCTAAAGGAGATCAGCCCTGGGATTTCTTTGGAAGGAATGATGCTAAAGCTGAAACTCCAGTACTTTGGCCACCTCATGCGAAGAGTTGACTCACTGGAAAAGACTCTGATGCTGGGAGGGATTGGGGGCAGGAGGAGAAGGGGACGACAGAGGATGAGATGGCTGGATGGCATGACTGACTCGATGGACATGAGTCTGAGTGAACTCCGGGAGTTGGTGATGGACAGGGAGGCCTGGCGTGCTGCGATTCGTGGGGTCACAAAGAGTCGGACACGACTTAGCGACTGAACTGAACTGAACTGAACCCTTAGTTCAATATTGACGGCTGTTCTTCACAGGATATTTCTTTGTTTTTATAGGATCTTCAAGCCAGAATAATTCTCAGTCTGGAGGTGACTCCAATGGTAAGAACCAAGCAGGTGAGTTTTAAAAGGTCAGAAAATGGATTATCTGCCTAGCATACGTAAAGTAATATCAGCTAGTCCAGTACATGTAAGCCTGTACACAGGCTGTCTTAACCATGATTTGTGCATTTATGAATACTTAAAGCCTACCATCAAAGGCTTCCCTTAGGAGGCATCAGGAAATGAAAGTCACTAGATTCACCATCTTTCTCAGTCTAGCAAAGTTGTGAGTAAATTCTAAAACTATTAATAGAAACATACTGGAATGTATTACTGAGTTTTCAAGCCCATTTTTTGGTGTGACATTTTGCACTCTGCCTATGGATATGAACTAGAATTCATAAATCTGCTGATCTTGCTGGTGGAAGAAATCACTTTAAGCTGGTCAGCCATGGCAGCCTTAATTTGCCTTGGTGGACTCTAAGGAGACCCTGCTTATATTTCACCCAAGAGTTAAATTTCTATCCATGCCCTTGCTTCCTTATTGAAACAATAGATAAGGCCTTTTTCTTGTGCTTTTAGTTTGGGAGAGATGGATTTCTTCCTTGATTTTCTCAATTAACATGTAAATTCGGAACCAGACTGATGTTATATATAATAGTACCATCAACGCATGTTTCTTCTAAGTGATATTTAGTTTATCTTCTCACTGCCTTTATTAAGAGTGACAGAGGTAGAAACTTAAAAAAGGTGCACAAATCCTATCAGTGGACCCATATTTTCTACTTTTATTCAACAAATATTTATTGAGCGTCTTTAATGTGTGGACACAGTACAAAAGGGACAAAGCTCTGACTTCTTGGAGTTTTTCTTTGTTTCTTTTGTGTTATTTTATTGTTGAAACATACACATAACATAAAATTCACAATGTAGTCATTTTTCAGTGTAGAGGTGACATTAAATACATTCACAATGTTGTGCAGTGTCATGGAGATGTTTTAGTAATTTTTTATTGAAGTGCAGTTAATTTACAATGTTGTGTTCATTTCTGCTGTACAGCAAAATGACTTAGTTATATACGTGTATACATTCTTTTTATTTTCTTTTCCATTATGATTTATTCCATAATAGTAAATGGAGTTCCCTGAGCACCACTGTGGTTTCTCAGTTCTAAATATAACAGTTTGCATCTACTAACCCCCAGCTGCTAGTCCCTCCCTCCGCGACCCAGGCTCCCCCTTGGAAACCCTATGTCAGTTCTGTATGTCTGTGAGTCTCTTTCTACTTCATAGATAATTTCATTTGTGTCATATTTTAGATTCCACATATAAGTGATTTGTTGTTGTTTAGTCACTAAGTCGTGTCTGACTCTTGACCCCATGGACTGCAGCATGCCAAGCTTCCCTGGCCTTCATGTCTCCCAGACTTTGCTCAAACTTTTGTCCATTTAATCAGATCACTGAATAATCAGTGATTAATTCATCCCGTCACTTCATCCTCTGTTGCCCCCTTCTTTTGCCCTCAATCTTTCCCAGCATCAGGGTCTTTTCCAATGAGTCAGCTCTTTGCATCAGGTGGCCAAAGTATTGTAGCTTCAGCATCAGTCTTTCCAATGAATACTGAGGTTGATGTTCTTTAGGATTGACTAGTTTGATTTCCTTGCTGTCCAAGGGACTCTTAAGAATCTTCTCTGTCACCTCATTCAAAAGCATCAATTCTTCGTGTGCAACCTTCTTTAAGGTCCGTCTCACATCCATACATGACTACTGAAAAAACCATAGCTTTGACTAGATGGACCTTGTGGCAAAATAATATCTCTGCTTTTTAATAAGCTATGTATACAGTGATTTCCAGACTTAAAAAGCCACCATAATGGGTAGCCACTTAGGAGATGAAATTAATCTAATGAATCTGTGCCACTTTATGAACTTAAGTCCATTTAGTGAAGTATTCTGTTGTAATACTTGGTCTTTTTTTGTCACGTAAAGCACCCACCTCCTTTTACTTAGATTGTTCAAGACATCCATTTCAGTGCTTGCACACAGTAGGTACTTGCTAATTGTTGTTTGAAAAAGGTGAAGAGGTCTTAAAACTGGAAAGAGAGAAAGAGGGCAGTTTCTGCCTTCTTCCTCAAGCCAGAAAAAAGGAAAATGGAAAACATCTGTCGTAAAAGTGACAACAGCAGGGAGAGAAAAACAGGAGGATGTTGTAATCTGGGCAAAAGATGAAGACATGGGGTAATGGGGATAAGAGGGTAGAGTCTAGATCTACTTGGGGTGTGGAACTGAAATCATTGCTAATGGATTGGATGGTGGAGTGAGGAAGAAGGAAGAATCAAAAGATAACTTCCTGGTGTTAATGTTGAGCAACCAGCAATGCAACAACTGGGAACATGCGGGCAGAAGCAGGTTTATTGTAGAAAATCAACACTTCCATTTGGCACTCTCATGTATGTGCTTTGGAATCAAACAGCCTGGTCTACATCTGAGAATCCACCTCTTACTGGCTGGGTGGCCAGAATCTGCCTGCAAGGCAGGAGACTGGTTCGATTCCTGGGTGGGAAAGGTCCCCTGGTGAAAGGGATTGGCTACCCACTCCAGTATTCATGGGCTTCCCTGGTGGCTCAGATGGTAAGGAATCCTCCTGCAGTGCGGGAGACCTGGATTCCATCCCTGGGTTGGGAAGATCCCATGGAGGAGGACATGGCAACTTACTCCAGTATTCTTGCCTGGAGCATCTCCATGAACAGAGGTGCCTGGTGGGCTACAGTCCATGGGATCGCAAAGATTTAGATACTGCGGAGGAACTAAACACAGCTGGGTGGTCCCCTGTGCATCTCCTGTGGGTCTCCTGTGGGTCTTCTGTCATTGCCTGACTGTGTTCCTGTCGCAAAATTGTTTTGGGGGTTAGATGGGCTAATGCAGGTTACCACAAGGCGTGGCATGTAGTAAGCCCTTGGTAATATTGTCAATTGTTTGCTACCTGCTGCTGCTGCTAAGTCGCTTCAGTCGTGTCCGACTCTGTGCGACCCCGTA
The DNA here is from genome assembly GCF_032405125.1 of Capricornis sumatraensis. Lineage (NCBI taxonomy): Eukaryota > Metazoa > Chordata > Mammalia > Artiodactyla > Bovidae > Capricornis > Capricornis sumatraensis. The sequence goes on from NC_091084.1 coordinate 8,340,969, forward strand.
GACAGCAGCTCACCAGGCTCCCCCGTCCCTGGGATTCTCCAGGCAAGAACACAGGAGTGGGTTGCCGTTTTCTTCTCCAATGCATGAAGGTGAAAAATGAAAGTGAAGTTGCTCCGTTGTGTCCAACTCGCAGCGACCCCATGGACTGCAGCCCACCAGGTTCCTCTGTCTGTGGGATTTTCCAGGCTAAATACATCTAAATACATAATCTACTGGCCTTGATCTTTTTCAGCTTTAAGGTTCACACCGTAGTCTTTTGGGATAAATGGATTATGGTTCCAGCAAGAGGAAGAAATTGGCAGACAGAGTAAACATAGCTTCTTCAGAATTGTTTTTGCCTACTTTCTTTGTACTTGGGAGGTTTTTGGTGTGGGGAGGGCCTTCTTTGGGAAAGTACACAATAACATACTTGCTTGCCTCCCATGTAATATATGTGTTTTTTCTTCCATTTTATAAAGATCCAGGGTGAATAATGCACCCTGAAAAGTTGCTTAACTGGAGCATAGAATTCTTCCATACTTTTTCCACATTTTAGGGTACTAGTTAAAAGTTCAAAGAATTATATCAAGAAACTTCCAAGTTTACATGAAAATCTAAGCCACTTCATCTTCTCTCCATTGTATGAAGTTAGGTGTGCTGGTGCACAAGACCTGGGGCATTCGTTAATAGTAAGGGTGGTCCACTCTCCTCAGAAGAGCAGAGTTATCAGTACTAGAAGTTCCTCATAACCACATGGCCTCATGTCCAAACTATTTTATCAGTGGCCGGCACATAGCAAGTACCTGGTAAGTGTTACATTAGCTACATGTCTTCTGTCTTAAAAAATCCAGTGATGCAAATCTAGATTTATGAACAGTTTCAAGGCATGTTTCATAGAAGCAGTGCCAAAGTAGAACTTCCTGTGGAATAATCTACCCTGCCACCCCTGAGAGGCCGAAAGAAACATATTGCCAGTACCCTTAGTTCAATATTGATGGCCGTTCTTCACAGGATATTTCTTTGTTTTTATAGGATCTTCAAGCCAGAATAATCCTCAGTCTGGAGGAAACTCCGATGGCAAGAACCAAGCAGGTGAGTTTTAAAAGGTCAGAAAACGGATTATCTGGCTAGCATACATAAGTAATATTAGCTAGTCCAGTACATGTAAGCTGGTACACTGACCTGTCTTAACCATGATTTGTGCGTTTATGAATACTTAAAGCCTACCATCAAAGGCTTCCCTTAGGAGGCATCAGGAAATGAAAGTCACTAGATTCACCATCTTTCTCAGTCTAGCAAAGTTGTGAGTAAATTCTAAAACTATTAATAAAAACATGCTGGAATTTATTACTGTGTTTTTAAGCCCATTTTTTGGTGTGACATTGTGCACTCTGCCTATGGATATGAACTAGAATTCATAAATCTGCTGATTTGCTAGTGGAAGAAATCACTTTAAGCTGGTCAGCCATGGCAGCCTTATTTTGCCTTGGTGGACTCTAAGGAGACCCTGCTTATATTTCACCCAAGAGTTAAATTTCTATCCATGCCCTTGCTTCCTTATTAAAACAATAGATGAGGCCTTTTTCTTGTGCTTTTAGTTTGGGACAGATGGATTTCTTCCTTGATTTTCTCAATTAACATGTAAATTCGGAACCAGACTGATGTTATAAATAATAGTACCATCAACACATTTTTCTTCTAAGTGATATTTAGTTTATCTTCTCACTGCCTTTATTAAGAGTGACAGAGATAGAAACTTAAAAAAGGTGCACAAATCCTATCAGTGGACCCATATTTTCTACTTTTATTCAACAAATATTTATTGAGTGTCTTTAATGTGTGGACATAGTACAAAAGGGACAAAGCTCTGACTTCTTGGAGTTTTTCTTTCTTTTTTGTGTTATTTTATTGTTGAAACATACACATAACATAAAATTCACAATGTAGTCATTTTTCAGTGTAGAGATGGCATATAATGCATTCATAAAGTTGTGCAATGTCATGGAGATTTTTACGAATTTTGTATTGAAGTACTGTTAATTTGCAGTGTTGTGTTCATTTCTGCTGTATAGCAAAATGACTTAGTTATATACATGTATACATTCTTTTTGTTTTCTTTTCCATTGTGGTTTATTGCAGAATAGTAAATGGAGTTCCCTTCTGTCACTGCCTAGCTGTGTTCCTGTCGCAGAATTGTTTTGTGGGTTAGATGGGCTAAGGCAGGTTACATGCTCCCCACAAGGCGTGGCATGTAGTAAGCCCTTGGTAATATTGTCAGTTATTTGCTACCTGCTGCGAAATACATCTAAATACATAGTCTACTAACCTTGATCTTTTACAGGTTTAATCTTCCCACCATAGTCTTTTGGTATAAATGGATTATGGTTCCAGCAAGAGGAAGAAATTGGCAGACAGAGTAAACATAGCTTCTTCAGAATTTTTTTTGCCTACTTTCTTTGTACTTGGGAGGTTTGTGGTGTGGGGCGGCCTTCTTTGGGAAAGTACACAATAACATACTTGCTCGCCTCCTATGTAATATATGTGTCTAATCTTCATTATATAAAGATCCAGGGTGAATAATGCACCCTGAAAAGTTGCTTAACTGGAGCATAGAATTCTTCTATACTTTTTCCACATTTTAAGGTACTAGTTAAAAATTCAAAGAATTATATCAAGAAACTTCCAAGTTTACGTGAAAATCTAAGCCACTTCATCTTCTCTCCATTGTATGAAATTAGGTGTGCTGGTGCACAAGACCTGGGGCACTCATTAATAGTAAGGGTGGTCCACTCTCCTCAGAAGAACAGAGTTGTCAGTAGTAGAAATTCCTCATAACCACAAGGCCTTATGTCCAAGCTATTTTATTGGTGGCTGGGACATAGTAAGTACCTGGTAATTGTTATATTAGCTATATGTCTTCTGTCTGAAAATATCCAGTGATGCAGATCTAGATTTATGAACATTTTCAAGGCATGTTTCATAGAAACAGTGCAAAAGTAGAATTTCCTGTGGAATAATCTACCCTCTCACCCATCAGAGGCTGATAGAAAAAGAAAAGCGAGGGAGAAGCATATTGCCAGTATCGTTAGTTAAGTATTGATGTCTGTTCTTCACAGAATATTTCTTTGTTTTTATAGGATCTCAAAACCAGGATAATACTCAGTCTGAAGAAAAGCCCAATGGTGACGAAAAAGGTGAGTTTAAAAAGGACAGAAAATGGATTATCTGGCTAGCATACATAAAGTAATATCAGCTAGTCCAGTACATGTAAGCTGGTACACTGACCTGTCTTAACCATGATTTGTGCGTTTGTGAATACTTAAAGCCTACCATCAAAGGCTTCCCTTAGGAGGCATCAGGAAATGATAGTTCACTGGATTCACCATCTTTCTCAGTCTAGCAAAGTTGTGAGTAAATTCTAAAACTATTAATAGAAACATACTGGAATGTATTACTGAGTTTTCAAGCCCGTTTTTTGGTGTGACATTGTGCACTCTGCCTATGGTTATGAACTAGAATTCATAAATCTGCTGATCTTGCTGGTAGAAAAAATCACTTAAAGCTGGTCAGCCGTGGCATCCTTATTTTGCCTTGGTGGACTCTAAGGAGACCCTGCTTATATTTCACCCAAGAGTTAAATTTCTATCCATGCCCTTGCTTCCTTATTGAAACAATAGATGAGGCCTTTTTCTTGTGCTTTTAGTTTGGGACAGATGTATTTCTTCCTTGATTTTCTCAATTAACATGTAAATTCGGAACCAGACTGATGTTATAAATAATAGTACCATCAACGCATGTTTCTTCTAAGTGATATTTAGTTTATCTTCTCACTGCCTTTATTAAGAGTGACAGAGGTAGAAACTTAAAAAAGGTGCACAAATCCTATCAGTGGACCCATATTTTCTACTTTTATTCAACAAATATTTATTGATTGTCATGGATATTTTTATTAAATTTTTATTGAAGTATAGTTATTTTACAATGTTGTGCTCATTTTTTGCTGTGCAGCAAAATAATTTAGTTATATACATATATACATTCTTTATTTTCTTTTCCACTGTGGTTTATTGCAGAATAATAAATGGAGTTCCCTGAGCACCGTTGTTGTTTCTCAGTTCTAAATATAACAGTTTGCATCTACTAACCCCAGACTCCCTAGTCCCTCCCTCCCCGACCCAGGCTCCCCCTTGGAAACCCTAAGTCTGTTCTTTATGTCTGTGAGTCTGTTTCTGCTTCATAGATAGGTTCATTTGCTCCATATTTTAGATTCCACATATAAGTGATTTGTTGTTGTTTAGTCACTAAGTCTTGTCTGTGTCTGTGACTCCATGGACTGCAGTATGCCAAGCTTCCCAGTCCTTCATGTCTCCCAGAGTTTGCTCAAACTCTTGTCCATTTAATCAGATCACTGATTAATCACTTTCACTTTTCACTTTCATGCATTGGAGAAGGAAATGGCAACCCACTCCAGTGTTCTTGCCTGGAGAATCCCAGGGACGGGGGAGCCTGGTGGGCTGCCGTCTATGGGGTCCGCACAGAGTCGGACACAACTGAAGCGACTTAGCAGCAATCCATCCAATCACTTCATCCTCTGTTGCCCCCTCTTCTTTTGCCCTCAATCTTTCCCAGCATCAGGGTCTTTTCCAATGAGTCAGCTCTCTGCATCAGGTGGCCAAAGTATTGTAGCTTCATTCAGCATCAGTCTTTCTAATGAATATTGAGGGTTGATTTTCTTTAGGATCAATTAGTTTGATTTCCTTGCTGTCCAAGGGACTCTTAAGAAGCTTCTCCAGCACCACATTGAAAAGCATCAAATCTTTTGCCTTCAGCCTTCTTTATGGTCCGACTCACATCCACCCATGACAAGTGGAAAAACCATAGCTTTGACTATGTGGACCTTTGTCAGTGGAAGGATGCCTCTGCTTTTCAATATGCTTTCTAGGTTTGTCATACCTTTTCTTCGAAGGAGCAAGCGTTTTTTCATTTCAAGGCTGCAGCCACCATCCTCAGTGATTTTGGAGTCCAAGAAAATAAAACGTCACTGTTTCTGCTTTCACCCCATCTATTAGCCAAGAAGTGATGGGACCAGATGCCATGATCTTCGTCTTTTTAATTTGGGTTTCAAGTCAGCTTTTTCCCTCTCCTCTTCCACTTTCATCAGGAGGCTCTTTATCTTTAGTTTTTCGCTTTCTGCCATAAGGACAGTGTCATGTGCATATCTGAGGTTATGGACATTTCTCCCAGAAATCTTGATTCCAGCTTATGCTTCATCCAGCTCAGTATTTCACATGATGTACTCTGCATAGAAGTTAAATAGGCAGGGTGACAATATACAGCCTTGGCATATTCTTTTCCCAGTTCTGAACAAATCTGTTGTTCCATGTCCAGTTCTAACTGTTGCTTCTTGACATGCATACAGGTTTCTCAGGAGGCAGGTAATGTGGTCTGGTATTCCCATCTCTTAAGAAATTTCCAGTTTGTTGTGATCCACACAGTCAACGACTTTAGCATAGTCAGTGAAACAGAACTAGATGTTTTTGGAATTCCCTTAACTTTTTCTATTATCCAGCAGATGTTGGTGATAAGAAATTGGTTACAGGGAAAAGCAAGGTATTTCCAGTATCACAAACAGATTGAAGTTTCTAATGACAGATCCAATGGTCAGAGAAGTTCCACGTTTTGCAGTAGTTTGGGAAATGCCGATAAGAGCATTGTCTTCCTAAGAATGAGAGAAAAAGGTATACTGGCCTGGTTCTGTCATCTTGGAAAAGCTGTCTCCTTCAGATGTCATCTGCTTCATTTCTTAGAAGTCTTTGTTTTCAAGTCACCAGTGCAAGTCCACTCTGGGTTTGATGCTTTCTTTATATGTGATGTGTTAATCCAAGAGTCTATTTCTTTTGGAATTTGATTACACAAGGTTGGTTAACAGTACCTGATTGAGGCCTTTTCAGTGGGACTGAAAGGAGTCTTTCTAGAGGTGAAATTTCCAGACTGCAGAGTGTGGTGTTTAAGGTTTCGTCTCCCAGGAATACACTATGAACAGATTACTGAAGTTGGTTATTTCTGTGACATACATTTTAAGGTACTAACTAGATTACGACTGATAACATCATACCAGGACATATCAGAATTTTATAAAATTTCTGGAACATTTATATATATTTTTTGGAACATTTATATTAATAACATTCACCATGCATTATAACCTAAGAAGGTTTATCATCACTTATTTAACAGTGCTTCCCATATAGTTTAACATGCCAAATGAGCCTAATTAGTTTGATTTCTCTTTTTGTAAAGAAAGAGAACAAATCTTTTGAGATATTGTAGGAGCCCTCTGGAAATGTCCAGTGTTACTTTCAGGTCAAAAAGACTTTATTTAGAATTTGATCTTGGGGAAGTTTGTCAAAAACATCAGAAGGGTTCAGATATCTGACTAAATATGATCACATATTATTATAAATCAATACTTTATTACCTAAGAAGGTTACATAGGTCTGAGCAAAATTTAGCTCTTTTAGAATTTAAAAAACTTTGTTTTCATAAGTAAAAACAAAGATCTGACTGAGATAACATGAAGCACACAAAAATAATTTTGGTAAAACACAAAATCTTCGCTTTCTAGACAAGAGTACTTAAAAGGTAAGAAAGAAAACTTTCATAGAATTTTGTCAGAAGCAGATCATAGTCCAAGCAAACTTTGGTCTTTCAGTAGATGATGAAAAATTAAGTTACAGTTTTACGTAAGTACACTATTGATATTAAAGCTTATTTTTTAAAAAACCTTACAACAAATTCTTTTGATCTTACCCAGCCTGATCACTCATAAAATTCCTTTCCCAGATTCTCTTTCCAAAATCCTACAACTTTCTTAATACCCCTTCAGATTTTATTCTGTGTTTTTCCTTTTTCCCTTTCTGAAATGATAAGCCTGCTTTAGGTCAGTTACTTTCTTTTATTTCAACAAAAATATATCTCTTATACCTCCTTAACCATCCTATTTTTCTTATATATGAAGATTTTTCACTTAATATTTCTTGTAGCTTTAATTACTTTTAATTAGCTTTATTTAATTAAATAAAGGATTAGAATTCTTAACCCTTGGTAACCTTGGTTACTAATAAAGCATTCTGTAGTCAATTTATGAATACACTTCATAATTTCTAGAATCATACTTTCTCATAGTACAGTTCTTTAGCATGGCACAGAACATGTTTACTAAGAAAACCAAATATCTTTAGTAACTGTCAAAGAAAGCCAAAACTGGATAAACCTATGTTTGGTATTTACTTTCTCAGTGTTTTTTCTTATTTGAAAATGATTCAGATATTCAGTGAATTTAACTCACTATTTAGCTGAACTTCACAAAATTTTAAGGTCTTAGGGTACCAGAAGATTTAAGGAAATTATTAAAAGTTTATCTAAAGGCTATACTGTGTACATCTATTTAATTTACTTGTTTCTTAAAAATTCTATTTAGATTAATTATGAAAGTCTGATCATACTGTTATTTTTCTTGCTGAATTATCATTAAAGCTCAGTGCAGTACTTTGAGAATAGCTTCAGGCTTGATCCTTGGGTTGGGAAGATACCCTGGATTAAGAAATGGCAATTCACTCCAATATTCTTGCTTGGAAAATTTCACAGACAGAGGAGCCTAGCAGATGGTAGTCCAGTGGGTCGCAAAGAGTCAGACACGACTGATCACACACGTACACACACGTTAGAGTCCATGAGATAACTTTAAATGCTCCTTCTAGCACAGGGTATTTATCTTGAGGGGGAAAAAGCGTTGCCTCAGATTTTTCCTGAAGAGCCCAGATAATACAGCCATTATAAAAATGTTTTGTTTATTGTGTAAGATTTTTGCATAACTGTTTTATCCCGTTGATATATGTCTGAAGCTTGAAGATCCTTATGTAACCTGTTGAATTTGTTTTTTTAATAGGACATAATGCTTAATATTTTGTTTCATTAGTAACATTTCTAATTATAGAAAAATTGTCATTTGAACATACTATTTACCAATTTATTGGGTGCAATTTAGTGCAGTTTATTTGGCACCTGTCCCTAAAAGAAAACAATACCTTTGAGAAATCCTGTATGATGTGTTCTCTAGGAATGTACTGTTGGCAAAAGAGGAGACTGCTAGCGGTACCGCTTACAACATGCATCTGTATCACTGTTACATTGGACTCACCACATTGAATTCAGCAAATCCAGTTGTTTTAGATTTTGTTTGTTTGTTTTTGGTCTTCCTCTGAGTTCTGTGAGTGCTTTCTATGATTTATTCATCTTGGCACCTAACACTATATGGAACCAAGTACATATTTTGTAGTTGCTGATTTACAAAGAACCACTGTATATGTTTTTCAGACTTGACTGGTCCATGCTCCAATCTTATCTGTTATTCTAGCTGGATTTTTTTGTTTATAGAGTAAGATAGACACTTGAGGTCAAAGAAACAGGAATTAAGGTTACTTTCTAACTGTACCACAGAGTTACATGTGATGGTTTTGTTTTTTAGTATGTTCTAATAATTATTTGAAGACAGACATACTTTTGACATTGTTTTGTACAGGGACTTGTTTGATACTTCATCTACTTAGAAAGAAAAGAATTTCCCCCATTTCATGTATAGTCTGAGAGAGAACATATTGTTTAGGGTCTGTGGATGGATAGATTTATCCTTTCTGTGCAAGAAAGGCACAGGCCCAGATTGTTTTTCATTACAGGGTTTGGGCAAGGAAATGAAACATAGTCTAGAATGGACAGTAGATAATCAGAACAATAGTTCAGTATCAGTCAGGATACAGGAGCATTCTTCTTGATCAGTTAGGATTAACGCTTCCCCCAAAAGGGGAGTCTCAGGTTCAAGGTACCACCATCCAGTCTGAAGCTCTTTTCTTGGGCATAATTTTACAAAGCTGTATTCAAAGCAGTTGACCTCCCTTAATGTTCTCACCATACATGATTGCTTGGTACAGTTGTTTGGTACATCCTTGGTACAGTTCCTTGGGCTACTCTAGTAGGGTTGGCTTTATCGACAGATCTGACAGGACCGTAGCATTTTTGAACAGATGCACCTGGTTTGAGTGTTAGATTTCTGCAGAAGAGGGTAGTAGAAATTTGGGAACAGCTTACTCAAATAATTATTCCAACTTTTACCCCCAGTGAAAAGAAGCCTTACTGATGTGGGAAGAATTCATCAGGTACATAATCTCAGAGTCCTCAGTACCTTCCTTTATTTCCTTTGGGTATAATGGTTTATGTATGAAAGAAACATTAGATGGAAACTTCCAGTTAGGTTGTAAGCTGCTATAAGACAGGAACCAGATGACCTGACAGGTTACCTCAGATGCAGATGGTGTTAGACAGACAGACAGAGATGTAGATATAGATATTATTTCTAACCAGAGAGTTGACGTAGAAAACAATTTCTCTGACTACTCCAAAGGTTACTGTATACTTGAGGAAGTGCTTCAACTCCTCAAAGACTTTATTTTGTTCAACACATGTTTATGAGATTGCATTTGAAAATTGCTGATAATTTTTAACATCATTAGATTTTGTAGGAATGTAAATTTCAAGGAATGTAGAGTGGGAAATCATTATATTCAGTTTCCGGCTGAGTCACTAAGTTGTGTCTGACTCTTGCGACCCTATGGACTATAGCCTGCCACGCTCCTCTGTCCATGGGGCTTCTCCAGGCAAGAATACTGGAGTGGGTAGTCATTCCCTTCTCCAGGGGATCTTCCCAACCCAGGGATCAAACCTGTGTCTCCTGCATTGCAGGCAGATTCTTTACCGACTGAGCTACGAGGGGTGGGGAGATACAGACTATGAGATAATCAACTGAAGGTGATTTCAGATCGTGATTTTTAGAAATAAACAGGATATTATATATGTGTGTGTGTGTGTGGTGGAGAATGACTGAGGAAGGGCTGCTTCAGACCGGGTGGTCTGGGAGGACCTCTCTGAGGTGGGGTCATCTGAGCTGAGCCCTGACTGACAGGAGGCAGCCGGCCCTGCACATACCAGCAGGAAGAGCATTGCAGGCAGAAGGAATAATTCGTGCAGGTGTGAAACAGGAGTGAACCTCTGTGTCATGTGGCTGGCATGCAGCCGTGGGTGTGCACTTATTACATACAGGAATTATGAAATGGGAATACAATGTTTTATATGTAAGAGTTGTATTTTGAAACATCAAAAACATAGTAGAGCACACTTCTGAAGAGGAGGCCAGAAATGTGGATTCTGGCTACTTCATTAACTTTTCTGGGTCTTTTTTGTTGTCATTCGAGTGGAGGTAGGTGTTAGTTCTTCCGGCATAAAATGTTATGGTTATTCTAAACCACAGTGCACCTTCATATTCTCTGTACTTTCAAGACAGCAGGTATAGTAATAAATTGGAACTGTTCTGGTGCTTTCTTTCCTGAAGTGTGTTGCTATCCCGAAGTTATAATTAGGAGCCAGATGAAAAGCTTCCAGTTCAGATCAACAACTGTTGCTTGTACTTGATTGTAATGTGAGTTTTAAAAGGGAACAGCAGATGTTTAACAGTTAAATCATTTTAAGGGTTAGAGGTATGGGGCTGGGTAACCAGCCTGCTGTATGAGTTCTGGGAAAACCCAGGAAATTGTGAATGTTAGCTTGGGTTTGTGAGGGCGGTGAGGTCATGATGAATGGAGGTTAGAGAGACGGTTCAGGATGCACATGCACTGAGAATTCAATGCAGAAATCCCAGAAATACCCAGAAATGCTAAACAGCAACAGAAATGAGAAAAATAAATGAGCAGTTTTTAATACTTTTGTTCCTTTTCACAGATGGTGTAGAAAATAAGCATAGGTGTCCTCTCCCCCAAAAGTAAACCTAGGGCAGAAAGCCAGCTACCGGACCCTCTGTTCCTATTGTCTTTCAGTATGCCCACGAGGGTCTGACACAGTGAGTGCCCAGTGGGTCCTTGCTGAATCTGAATTCTAGTTTGAATAGGACAATGGACTTATGTGGCATTGAATACATGACACTCATTTTTTTAGCTTGCTCTGGACTCTCATGTCATCTCTCAGACAAATATCATTGACTTATCTATTCAATCATGTACAGTAATACATAGAGATTGCCCAAGAATAACTTTCCCAGATGCATAGTATTAAAAAAAGAAAGACTTTGATGTACTAATTATAGAATTAAGCAGTAGTTGATATCAGGTAAAGCATCTGCCTGCAATGCAGGAGACCCAGGTTTGATCCCTGGGTTTGGAAGATCCCCTGGAGAAGGAAATGGCAACCCACTCCAGTACTTTTGCCTGGAAAATTCCATGGATGGAGGAGCCTAGAAGGCTACAGTCCATGGGGTCGCAAAGAGTTGGACATGACTGAGCGACTTCACTTTCACTTTCACTTTGGTATCAGGCATTCATCTTTTTGTTTGTCAGTATCTTCTTTTTCTCCTTAATATTTTAACTTTGTTTACAACTTATTATAAAGTATGAGTAATGCATGTACATAATTTGAAAGTTCAGAGAGTATTTGAAAATATAAAATACATAATACCTGCCTTCCTTTCTCTGTTGAGTCCCACTGACTCCTTTTCTCAGATGTCCTCTAATGGTCAAAAGCCAGACTCATTATTTCCATCCAAAGATCTGTATTTCGTGTCTCACTTGAATGACCAACCATTTGTATCTAAAGCAAGAAATTATTACCAGTTTTACATGTATTCTTCCAAGACACTTCAAAAGTGAAAGTGTTAGTTGCTCAGTCGTGTCCGACTCTTTGTGACCCAACGGTCCGTAGCTCACAGGGATCCTCTGTTCATGGAATTCACCATGCAAGACAGTTTAAGCCTAATCCATATATAGCATATGTGTTTTTTACGGACATAAATGGATAAGCACATAAATGTGTGAAGCACACCTTTCCCTGCTCAGCTGGTCTCACTTGTGCTCATCCTTCCTGGTGGCTACATGTATTCCACGGTACAGATGCAGCCCAGCTGATTCTCCCAGGCCCCCACTGAGGAGTGTGCAGGTTATTTTCAGTCTCTGCTCATTTAAGCAGTGCTGCAGGGAGCATCCCTCCTGTTCCGTAGGGCCCCTGTGATACTCCTTCCAAGTGGTGGAACTGGTGAATCAGATTGTGCATGTATTTTAACTGATGTTTTGCCAAATTTTCTTGCAAGGAGATTACACAAGTCTACTCCCACAGGCAGTAAAAGGGGCTTGTTTTCCACAGCCTCAACAGCACTGGGTAATAGCAAATATTTTAATATTTGCCAATCTAATATGGGATTAATGAAGTCTCCTTGTTGGGAGTTAGAGTGCTTTAAATAAGTTTAGAATATTTTCATATTGGTTTTGAAGGGGCTTGGTTCTTATTTTAAAAAACAGCTTTCAGTTCAGTTCAGTCGCTCAGTCGTGTCTGACTTTGCGACCCCATGAATCGCAGCACGCCAGGCCTCCTGTCCATCACCAACTCCCGGAGTTTACCCAGACTCACGTCCATCAAGTCAATGATGCCATCCAGCCATCTCATCCTTGGTCATCCCCTTCTCCTCCTGCCACCAATCCCTCCCACCATCAGGGTCTTTTCCAATGAGTCAACTCTTCGCATGAGGTGGCCAAAGTACGGGAGTTTCAGCTTTAGCATCATTCCTTCCAAAGAAATCCCAGGGTTGATCTCCTTCAGAATGGACTGGTTGGATCTCCTTGCAGTCCAAGGGACTCGCAAGAGTCTTCTCCAACACCACAGTTCAAAAGCATCAATTCTTTGGCGCTCAGCCTTCTTCACAGTCCAACTCTCACATCCATACATGACTACTGGAAAAACCATAGCCTTGACTCAACGGACCTTAGTCGGTAAAGTAATGTCTCTGCTTTTGAATATACTATCTAAGTCGGTCATAACTTTTCTTCCAAGGAGTAAGCGTCTTTTCATTTCATGGCTGCAATCACCATCTGCAGTGATTTTGGAGCCCAAAAAAATAAAGTCTGACACCGTTTCCACTGTTTCCCCATCTCTTTCCCATATAGTGATGGGACCAGATGCCATGATCTTCGTTTTCTGAATGTTGAGCTTTAAGCCAACTTTTTCACTCTCCTCTTTCACTTTCATCAGGAGGCTTTTGAGTTCCTCTTCACTTTCTGCCATAAGGGTGGTGTCATCTGCATATCTGAGGTTATTGATATTTCTTCCAGCAATCTTGATTCCAGCTTGTGTTTCTTCCAGTTCAGCATTCCTCATAATGTACTCTGCATATAAGTTAAATAAGCAGGGTGACAATATACAGCCTTGTCGTACTCCTTTCCCTGTTTGGAACCAGTCTGTTGTTCCATGTCCAGTTCTAACTGTTGCTTCCTGACCTGCATACAGATTTCTCAAGAGACAGGTCAGGTGGTCTGGTATTCTCATCTCTTGAAGAATTTTCCACAGTTCATTGTGATCCACACAGTCAAAGGCTTTGGCATAGTCAATAAAGCAGAAATAGATGTTTTTCTGGAACTCTCTTGCTTTTTCCATGATCCAGCAGATGTTGGCAATTTGATCTCTGGTTCCTCTGCCTTTTCTAAAACCAGCTTGAATATCAGGGAGTTCACGGTTCACGTATTGCTGAAGCCTGGCTTGGAGAATTTTGAGCAGTACTTTACTAGCATGTGAGATGAGTGCAATTGTGCAGTAGTTTGAGCATTCTTTGGCATTGCCTTTCTTTGAAATTGGAATGAAAACTGACCTTTTCCAGTCCTGTGGCCACTGCTGAGTTTTCCAAATTTGCTGGCATATTGAGTGCAGCACTTTCACAGCATCATCTTTCAGGATTTGAAACAACTCAACTGGAATTCCATCACCTCCACTAGCTTTGTTTGTAGTGATGCTTTCTAAGGCCCACTTGACTTCACATTCCAGGATGTCTGCTCTAGATGAGTGACAGCTTTACTGAGATATAAGTCACTCATTTCTGGTGTATTCAGTGGTGTTTTAGTATATTCAGGTATGTGCAACCATCACCAGTTAATTTTAGAATATTTTCATTGCCTCAAAAAGAAATTATGTGCCCTTTAGCCATCACCCCCCTTACCCCCATCTCACCCTGACCCCTCAGTCCCTAAGCAATCATTTATCTAGTTTCTATTTCTAGATTTCCTTATTTTGGACTTCCATATGAATGGAATCATTTTAGTATGTGGTCTTTGATGATTGACTTCTTTCACCTATGTTTTCAAGATAACGTGAGTTGTAGCAGGTTGTCAGCACTTCATTCCCTTTTATGGCTGAGTAATGTTCCATTGTACAGAGATACCATATAATGCTTATATATTCATCCCTTGGTGGACATTTAGGCTGCTTCAGCCTTTTGACTGTTATGAATAGTATTGCTATACAAAATTGATGGGTCATATGGCAACACTGTGCTTGATGAACTGCCAGGCTGTTTTCCTAAAAGGCTGTCCCATTTCACATTCCCACTAGTAGAGTACACTGTGTCAGGATTTTGATTTCTCTACATCCTTTTCAGCACCTTTAAACTTTTTGATTCTAGTCATCCTAGTAGGTATAAAATAGTATCTCATTGTGGTTTTGATTTGCATTTCTTTGTTGGCTAATGATGTTGCGCATCCTTCATGTGTTTATTAGTCATTTGCATATCTTCCTTGAAAAAATACCTGGTGTTTTTAGTTTGAAGTAGAGTTGATTTACAGTGTTGTGTGAACTACTGCTGTACAGCATAGTGATTCAGTTGTATTGTTGTTTAGTTGCTAAGTTGTGTTCAACTCTTTTTCAAGCCCATGGACTGTAGCCCACCAGGCTTTTCTGCCCATGGGATTTTCCAGGCAATACTGGGGTGGGTTGTCATTTCCTTCTCCAGGGGATCTCCCTGACTCAGAGACTGAACCTGTGTCTCCTGCACTGGCAGGCAGATTCTTTACCACTGAGCGATCCGGGAAGCCCTGATTCAGTTTTACACACATACATGTGCATTCTTCTTTTATATGTTCTTTTCTATTATGGCTTATCGTAGCATACTGAATATAGTTCTCTGTGCTACACAGTGGGACCTTGCTGTTTATCCATTCTGTATATAAAAGCTTACATCTGCTAACCCCAACCACCCATTTCAAAATATTTAAGTATTTTGCCCATTTTTAAATTAATAAGTTTTTTCTGATTATATAAATAGTTCTTGTGGAGATTTTGGAAACTATAGCAGAGTATTTTTTAATTATTCAAATTACTCCCACCAAGCACTTTTAGTTATTTTTAGACTCAGAGTTGATACATAGGCACAGTTTCTTAAATGGAAACTAACACTGTTCCACAAAACATTTTATTATGGTTCCAAGTTACAACATGAGAACAACTAGTTGAGAAGTGACACTTTTAGCCTATTACCTGTTACAATAATAACTTACTTATTGCTCAGTAAGCTTTGGTTTGACTACTTTTCTCACTCTGCAGTGAATTTGATTTGCCAGTTTTAGTGTTTTTCACCCCAGTGTGTGTGCCCTGTTGTATTTAGAGGAAGATACAAAGAGAAAGTAATTGTTTTGTTGTTCAGTGAACTTGGATTAGGTACTTAACCTCTCTGTGCTTCAGTTCCTTTTGTAAAAATAGAACTGATAAAATAATACAGATCTCCTAATGGGGTAAATTACAAGTAAAGCACCTGGCTTTAAAACAGTACCTGGCACAAATTAAAAACTAAATAAATGTGTTCCCCTTTGCTCTCCAGCCATGATGGTCCTTTTTTTTTTTTCATTGAAATATAATTAATTTAAAATGTTACGTTAGCTTCAGCAAGTGCTTAGCATAGTAATTTGGTATTCTTCTACATTAAGAAATGTTCACCATAGTAAGTCTAGTTATTGTCTGTCACTATACAAAGCGTTTACAATATTATTGATCATATTCACTGTGCTGTGCATTATCTCTTCACGACTTGCTTTATAACGAGAAGTCTGTGCCTCTTAGTCACCCATTTCACGCATTCCTCTGCTCCTCTTCCCTGTCACCGCCGGTTTGTCCTCTGCGCCTGTGAGAATGGACCTTTTTGATCCCCAGCTGTGCTCTCTGCCCCAGAACCTTGGCATAAGCTGCTCTCACTCCCTGGGTCACTCTCCCCTCCCGTCTCTGCTTCTGCCTGCTGAACACCCATTCCGCCCTCAGGGCTCTGCTCCGGCCTCACCTCCTCAGGGAGTAGTCCTTGACCTGTGCTTACAGGCGTCCCGAGGACCATATCTGTCTGTGTTAGGCTTTAGTGAAGACTGCCTTCTCAGCTGAAAAGTCATCTTCCTCAGCACCACATCGCCAGTGTCCAGCTCAGGCCTGACACATTTTTGTTGAAGCAAAGGACAAGTGAATGCTCTGGGAGGAGGAATCTTGTTTCTCTGCTTGCTACCCCAGCCTTACCTTCAAGGTTAGTTGGGAGTCCTTTGATCACAATAAATCACCATCTGCTCTCTACATACTTCTCTAACGGGATGCAGGGTTTTTCACTTTACAGTTGGGAAGGACAGGCTTACATGATGGTAGGACTATTGCCATAATTCTGTCACTGTGTTCCTGGGCAACTCCTGTCTTTGCTCTTGTTCCCATGAAGCGCCTCCAGCCAGGCCCTGATCCGTGAGGGGTGTGGGGAAGGGGGTGGACAGGGGCCTTCAGATCCATGAGGACAGAGCGGAGCTCGCCAGGCTTAGCAGGGCCACGCTGTGCTCAGTCTTCCTGACGAGTCGGGGGTGCTCAGGTCATTCAGCCCTGGTGACCTGCTGCAGGAGGGGACCATCTGTGCTTTGTGTGACGCAAGAGGTCATAGCGGTGGTGCAGGGAGGAGGCATTGGGTTTACTCATGTTGGGTGACGGGAGGGGTTGCCCAAGCCCCTTAGGGAGTATGGGTTTGACAGTAATGCCGTGGAAAGACATTGCAGAGTTTTAAACAGATTAGTTCAAATGGATGGTGGGCCTGGATGCTATGGTGGACATGAAGACAGATTTTGCTGATGGGCTGACTGTGGCAGGTGAGAGGAAGAGGGGGACTGGTGGCTGGGTATTTGAGTTTGAGTTCAGATGTTGTACTGGCCCAGGCAAACCCAACAGCTGGCTACCACGTGTCCAGGCAGTTACTACAGGGGAGGAGTTAAAAACGAGAATGGCTGAGAGATCCCAGCAGGCTGGATCTCTGTCCAAAGATGTGAGTGTCCAAAAGAGTGTCCAAAGATGGAGAGCCTTGTGATGAAAGACAGAGGGAAGAGCATGGACAAAGAAGTGGGGGATGAGGAGAACCCCACTTTGTGTGTTTCATTGTCTTTGAGAAAGTTGAGAGTTAGGGGTGACAGTGTGAGAATTAGGCAGTTTTAACTTCCTACATGAGCCAGTTTTGGGGGGTCTTTACAGGGTAAGTCTTAGAAATTGTCATCTAGTATTAATAGTTGTATTACTGCATTTTATTGTTTTAAATTATCAAACCTTAGAACTAGAAGTAACCTTTGAGCAGTTTTTCTCCTTATTAGTACCACATTCTAACCAACTGAGCAACCTGTCATTCCCTCAGTTGTATGATTTTTTTTCTTTTGGTTATTTAAACTGTTTGTACTGGGAACTATGATAATGCTTAGTTATGTGAAAATTATAAACCAAAAAGTACTATACAGTTCTAAAGTGAACATCTAAACTTAACCAGGGAGGAGAAAGTATTCAGTTTCTGACTTTTTCCAGTTGAGTTTAGCTAGTCAGTTTTCTTGTGAGTTGTATAATCCAAGTTTTGCCATGACTTATCTCTTCAATTCACAGAGTTTGTGTTTCACATAGTAGCCTTAAGATTCAGCAGTCTGCAATAACTGTGACACACCAAGGCTATTGCATGCTTACCACAGCATAATTGTTTTGATGAGATGACATGATATGTATAACAAATGTATGTGTGGCTGTCTCTGTAAAGAGGTTAATCTCTCTTTGTATTAAGTTTTTCTGAGGATGATTCTGTTTATAACTAGACTCTAGATCATGCTGACCCAGGATAAACTTTTTAGTCTAAGTGCTTTAAATGATGCTAAGTCTCTATAAGTTCAGTGAGTCTGGCTACATCTGGGATCCACACTAGTTTACCAGTGGAAGGTGCTATATATAAGACATAAAACTTCTGCTTAGTAGAATGCTATGATTTTAACAATTTACTTTAGAATCAATAGAGTCTAGTTGACTTGGTATAAGTAACATTGCAGCACACAGACACAGGAATTCATGTTCGTTAGCTTAGTCAGAAGTTCATAGAGGGGTGTGAAAATCTATTTCAAAAAGAAAAGTCTAATTTTAGAAGCTTCTACTTTACATACCAGAACTTTCGTTTCAGTAAATAGCTTGGGTAATTTTCCTTCTGGCACAAGTTGAAAAGTACATTCTGTTGGAAAGGAAAATAGAAAATAACCAGACAAGAAACTATAAGCCTGTTTATGAAGTGAAGGAACAGGAAGAAGAAAGTAAACATCACCACAGATTTAATTTTCATATTTCATATTTCCTGTTACATGTATTTGGTTGCAAACAACAAAAAGCAACTCCAGCTAAGCACTTAGGCAAACAAGAAATTGTTGGACACAGATGGGGTCACTCACAGAATCAAAGAGAAAACACTGAACAGCTAGACCTAGCACTAGGTATTTTAAGGAAAGGAGTGAACAGAAAGAATCTTCTGAGGAGTTGTCAAAATGACTTGTCAGCTCTTTTCCATTCTATTGTACGCTGCTTGAGTTTCAAATTCGTGGGAAGATCTGATTGACCTAATTTGAGTCATCGCCTACACACTGACAGTCCCTCCAAACTGCATGGAGGGCAAGACTGAGGGGTCTTTAAAGGATGAGTGAAAGCTGTTATGAAAAATGAGGACCTGGAGCTAGACCAGGGAAAAACTGAATGTTCATTACGCCCGCCGAGTAGCCACGGTCAGTAGTAGTGATTCTGCGCGACTAGAGTAAGTGCCAGATAGTTACTATCTTTCTCTTCAGAAACAGCTCTTGTCAGCTTTGTATTCATTAGTTAACTGTGGTGAAAATATTATGCCACTTTGAATTGGAGAGGGATCATTTCCCTTGAATTTCAGAATCTCTTTTTCATTTAGCTTTATAAATTGTCCAGATGACCAGTAATTTCTGATATGGAGTAAAAATAATCTAGAATCACTTTTCTTGTTTGCTTCAGTTTTTTTTCAGCAAGTTCTTATACTTGAAGTATGTATTGCCAGAAAGTTATCAAGATAATTCTCAGAAGGTAAATGTGTATTCTTCTTTTCTACATCTCCGTGTAGAGAGAATATTCTTTGTCTTCCTGAATAAACTGGTAGATTGTTTACATTTAAAGTCTATTTCCTAGGATTTCCCTGGTGGTCCAGTGGTTAAGAATCTGCCTGCCAGTGCAGGGAACACAGGTTCAATCCCTGGTCCAGGAAGCTCCACATGCCGTGGGCCAACTAAGCCCGCACTCCACAGCTGCTGCGCCTAAACTCTGGAGCCTGTGCTCCGCAGTAAGAGAAGCCACTGCGGTGAGAAGTCTGTGCACCGCAGCTGGAGAGTGGCTCCCCTTGCTACAACCAGAGAAAGCCCATGCAGTGCAGCGAAGACCCAGGGAAGCCCCAAGGAACAAATGAAGAATTGTGTTTTTTAAGGTCTGTTTCCTTAGAACTTATACCCACCCTCTTCTTGTCCTGCCGCTTCTACCTTTCTCCTTGTCCCTCATAGTTCTTGTCCCCTAGCTGGTCAGGTACTAAGGGACCTGGGGCAGCTTTTGTGAAACTCAAAACAATCAAAAAGCCCATGGAACAGGAATTAATTAAAATGTGTTGGGGTAACATTGTGCCATTAGCCTTGAAGAGCAGTGGCCACTGCTCAGTGCTGCCCCATGGCCATGAACTTGGCAAGCGCCCCAAGGTGGCCAGGTACGCTCGGTTTATGTGGGCCTGTCCCAGAGGTGCATGGTCTCACCCGGGGTGAGTGATTGTGCACACAGGGAACTGTTCAAGGTCTCTGAGCACAAGTGGGCCCTCCAGTCCATGAGGAAAAGGGTGGGGACCCCCACCGTGCCAAGAGGAAGAGGGAGGGCTGAGCAGCCCTAAGGAAACTGGCTGCAGAGAAGGACTGAGCCACCTTCCTCCCAGTGCACACCCAGACCTTTACAGGGACAGAGAGGCGGGTACTGCTTAGGACATTAAGCCAGCTGTGAATAACAGTGCTGGTCAGCACTCTAGCTTAATACAGGGTGTGGATAAGAGACATGTAGTAAGTTCCAACCACAGACTGAAGGTTGTGAAAAGAGAACCTACTAAAGACCAAACCCTTGCAGCTTAATTCTGCAAGTTAAAGCATTCCACAGTAGACAGTAACACATTCACAATTAGAAGACTTCCATTCGGCTTGGTGACATCCCAGCTATTCTAGACTAGCACGTAGCTGGTTGTATATGCCCAGACACAAAGCTGTTTATCCACAGCTGGCTATTCAGTTAATAAAAAGGTTTGTGACTAGGCATATACATCAGTTATTTGCTATTTATAGTAATCAGGATATCGCCAAACAAATACAAGTTTTCTAATTATAAATGTGCTAGCCAGATTTTAATCAATAAGTAGGGAATAAAACAGCCTTTGTAAACACTAGGCCACAGGCTCATTCAGTCTTTATCATCATACTCTAGTAAGTAATTTTGCTTTCAGTGTTAAACAATAACAACAAAAGGCATACCAAAATCCTCACATACCTTGGGTGTAGACTTCCCTGGGGTTTTCCATTATTAATGAAGTCAAAGACAAATTTTATAACTTTCTTGAGATAGCTAAAACTTACATGGCAATCTCTGTATGTAGGGATATTATAGTATTAGAGTATTAAAAGAAACTGACCTTCCATTATTTTCTACTCAAGACAGGGTTTTGGTTAAATGCAATTTTTGTTCTGTTTTAAAATCTCATATATGCTCTGCGCATCCCACTAGTTAGCTGCAAGACAGTTGACCTCACACAAAGTTAAGTCCTTCTGGAAGTTCATTGCCTAGAGATAGGGAGACAGTTTACTTGCTGTTGACACTGTTTAGTTAGAAATAAGTAAAAGTGTCTCAGTAGATCAGCGGAAATCAATTATGATAGTAGATTAAGAAGTAGAAACTTCTTTTACCTTGAGGAAAACATAAAGACTAATATCACTGAAATATGAATAGGAAAAGAGTGGAAAATGAAGCATAGAACTAATTCTAACCGACAGAAGTTTTATGGAGATTACTGAGGTAAACTATGAGGAGCTTTGCAACACTTAATAAATTCTCCTTACCCATTTTAGCTTTTTAAAATTGTTGGCTCCTGTTTTTACCGATCTGAGTTTTCATTAGTCTTCCTTTTTCTTACACAGTTAGAAGGAAAAGAATTGAAATTTTTGTGCCTCAGTTTTCTTCTAGCACTTCTTTCTAAGGTTGTTGTGAGGATTAAGTGAGTTGATACATGTAAAGGATTTAGAACAGTGCTTGGCACATCATAAATGCTATATATATATATATGAATTACTATTATTGTTAAGAATGATCCAGATGTTCAAGAGTGAGAAGTCAGAGTTCTAATAGAATGCTATAGTTACTTAGGGGCTTTCCAGATGGCTCAGTGGTAAAGAATCCACCTGCCAAGCAGGAGATGCAGGTTCGATCCCTGGGTCAGAAAGATCCCCAGGTTTGATTCCTGGGTCAGGAAGATACCTTGAAGAAGGAAATGGCAACCCACTCCAGTACTTTTGCCTGGAGAATCCCATGAACAGAGGAGCCTGCCAGGCTACAGTCCATGGGGTCTCAAAGAGACAAGATTTTGCAACTAAATAACCACATAGTTACTTAGACTCAAAGCTATAAAAACCTAGCTGACCTTTCTGTCAAGAGTTCAGTGATAATTCTGCTACATAAGCCTCTAATATTCTTTTCTTACATCCATTCATCAAAGGTTCCTTTTGAACCTAATATGTGTTAGGCAGTGTGCTCTGTGGGAGTTGTAGAGACCAACTGAATATAGACACTGTCTTTATGATAGTTGGAATTTACTTCCAAAAGTAATAAGAACCAAAATAGCTATAATCAAAAATGTGCTTAGTAGAAAAACACATTCGAAGGAGGGAGAGATTACTTTCAGTTAGGAAAACCTTGAAGGAAATAGCACTTGAACATGTCTGAGTGGATGTGGCATTCAAAAATGGAGTAAGGAAGCACAGATTTGTCATTGGAGGACACGATGTGAGGAAAGGTATGGGAAAGGGAATGGATCTGGGCTGGATGACGGTCCAGGCTGTCTTTAAATCATGTGTTCCCTGTTGTGAATTGAGGGAGAGGGTGGTGATGGTAACAATGGTAGCCTCTGGCTGCCAAGCATCATGTGGTTCTTCACCCTTGTTGAATTCTGCATGATAACCAGATGAGTTAAGTATTGTTTTCCCTATTTTAGAGATGAGGAAACGTTGTACACTTAGAAAATAATTGCATGACCGTTTGAGCACAGGAAGGAAAGTGAAAGTGTTAGCCACTCAGTCATGTCCAACGCTGTGCGACACCACAGACTGCAGCCTGCCAGGCTCCTCTGTCCGTGGGATTCTCCAGGCAAAGAGTACTGGAGTGGGTTGCCATGCTCTCCTCCAGGGGTCTTCCCGACCCGGGGATCAAACCTGGGTGTCTTGCATTGCAGGCAGATTCTTTACCATCTGAGCCACCCGGGAAGCCCAGGAGTTGGTTTGAAAATGAGGGGTTTCTTTCTGACATACCTGGCTGCCTCTTCAAAATCTCCAGGGATTGATTGACAGATAATTAGATACCTATTCTACCATCTTGAGAATACCAGTTGATACAGATTAGAATTTTCTTCATTACTACTTCTGAATTTTCAGCAGATTTTTCTGCCCCCGGTGTTTCCCTGAAACCTGATAAGATGGTTTGTCTGTCTTTCTCCAAGACCTTTTCTGAAAAGGTAGCAAGTGAGCGTGCAGTCTGTGCAGAGTTGGATGGTTGGAGGGAGCACTCATTCTGGCTGAAGTGACGGGGTCCTGCATCCACAAGGCTGACTCTGTCCCATTTCCGTATCAGATAAATAGCATTATCTGTGTAATCAAGTCCTAATTCAGAATGGAATTCAGGGTCTGTGTGCCTTGGCTCCATGCACTTCCTGGCTTTGTTTCCAGATCTGTAAAACATCAGTAAAAATACCTCTGTGTGCCTGGGTTCATTGTGGGGTAAAGTAAAAATCAGTACATGGAACAGTTCATAAGCTGCTCACTGCTTTATAAACATTGTTTCTATAATCATAGTCTTGTGAGGCAGTTATATCCTCAGAGGCTTCTAGATATATAGGGGTCTTTGTTCCTGCACTGTAGCGGCTTCAGACGGCTTATTTTAGCTTCTCCTTTTTTCTAACAGACTCAACTGTCATGTCTTTGTATTGGCATTATGCTTCCCCCTGATACCCACTCCTCCCTCTATTTGCTGCTTTTAATCAGCAGTCAACTAGAAAACCACAGAACAGAACTTGTTAGCAATATGTCTAAAATTAAAGTAATTTTGTTCTTCTTTTTCACAAGGGGTGAGAGGAAGTTTTTTTTAAATCTCAGTTGGTTTAAAATTTCATGTTTATTTTTGAAATCTTTTTTTAAGTTCTTAAGCATTTTTAGAAATTAATAATGCTTGTACTTAACCCTTCAAGCAGTGCCAAAGCATATAAGATAAAAAAAGATCTGATGCCTCCCTCCCTTTCCCTTCTCAATAACTCCCTAGAAATAATCACTATTTGTAGAATGAATATACAAAATAGGCTCATGATATTCTGCACCTCGTTTTTTTGACCAAACTATTAACCTTTTGGTATTAGTACATTATTGGTTATATGTACACGTGTCAAGTCACTTCAGTCGTGTCTGACTCTTTGTGACCCTGTGGACCATAGCCCACCAGGCTCCTCTGTCCATAGAACTCTCCAGGCAAGAATACTGGGGTGGGTTGCCATGCTGTCCAGGGGATCCTCTGGACCCAGGGATTGAACCGTGTCTCTTTATGTCTCCTGCATTGGCAGGCAGGTTCTTTACCACGACTGCCACCTAGGAGGCCCACATTATTGGTTATTGCTGTGTAAGAGAATCCCCAGGACTTAGTGGTTTGACTGTATATATTACCTCAGTTCCTCTGGGTAAAGAGTTCAGGAGTGGCTTAGCTGGGTACTTTGCTGAAGGTTTCAAGGTTTCCCTGATAGCTCAGTTGGTAAAGAATCCACCTGCAATGCAGGAGACCCCATTTCGTTTCCTGAGTCAGGAAGATCCACTGGAGAAGGGATAGGCTACCCACTCCAGTATTCTCGGGCTTCCGTTGTGGCTCAGCTGGTAAAGAATCTGCCTGCAATGTAGGAGACCTGGGTTCGATCCCTGGGTTGGGAAGGTCCCCTGGAAAAGGGAAAGGCTACCCACTCCAGTATTCTGGCCTGGAGAATTGCATGGACTGTATAGTCCATGAGGTTGCAAGGAGTCGAACACGACTGAGCAACTTTCACTTTTCACTGAAGGTGGATTTGAAGTTGCAGTACTGGAGGCTTGAGTGGGACTGAAGGCGCCACTCTAAGGTAAACTAACTCACAGCCAGGAGGTCTCAGTTCTTTCTCCATCGCGTTGCTTGAGCATCTTCACAGCCTGGTGGCAGGCTTCCCCAAGAGTGAGCTCTCTAGAGATTCACTGGATCCTAGAGAGAGCCACAGAGAAGGCAATGGTACCCCACTCCAGTACTCTTGCCTGGAAAATCCCATGGATGGAGGAGCCTAGTAGGCTGCAGTCCATGGGGTCGCTAACAATCGGACACGACTGAGCGACTTCCCTTTCACTTTTCACTTTCATGCATTGGAGAAGGAAATGGCAACCCACTCCAGTGTTCTTGCCTGGAGAATCCCAGGGACCGGGGAGCCTGGTGGGCTGCCATCTGTGGGGTCACACAGAGTCGGACACAACTGAAGCGACTGAGCAGCAGCAGCAGCAGAGAGAGCCAAGCAGAAGCTATTGTTTTATGACCTAACCTCAGAAGTTATAGTTTTGACATATTCTTTGCTAGAAACAAATTTCTAAGTTAGGTCCACCTAGAAGGAAAGTGAAATAGAAATAGTGTAGTGCTTAGAGATAGTGTAGGAAGTGCTTAGAAACAGTAAATTATAAAGAAATCTACAATAATTTCAGGATAATGGTTACTTTGAAGGCACTGCATTTGATGAAGGTGCACAATTGAGGGAATTTCTTAACTGACAATTTTATGTCTTTATCAGACATGAGAACACAGATGTTCTTAACCATGAGATGTTCTTAAACATACTGCTTAATGAAAATTTTGAGAGGCTCTCGATTTTTAAATTCTGACCTTATTTTAGCTTCAGCTTACATGTATACATTTGCTTATTGATGGTGATTTTAGTGCAGTGAAGATAGTCAATGGTAAAATTAGAACCTAAAGTAAATGCAGTAAGCTCTGGAATTCAGGAGGATTTCCATTAAGAGACAATGAGCAAACCAGTGGAAAGTTCACCAGGCTGGGAGAAGTCCAACAACCTGTGCTAGGGTCTATTCATCACCGTGTGTGACAGTGATTTGGAGCATTTACTTAACTGGAGTCAGTCTCATCAATAAATTGCAGGGAACAAGCCCACTTTTCATGCTGTTATACATATCACATGAAATTTTTTTAATTAAAAATATGAAATATTTAATTTTTAATATGAAATATATCCAGCTACTGGCACACAACAGATCCTCAGTATTTTCTTCCTACTTGCACAGATATTGCCTCTTGATTCTGATTCTGTGTCTAGCATTTTAGCAAGTGTGTATTTTTAGTAATTGCAAGTTTTGTATTTTTCGGTGTGCAAGAAAAAATGTTCAGTATTCAATACTAAATTTTCTAATGGCTTTATACAGTGAGCTAAAGTCATTTAATAGTGGATGTTAAACTGTACAATTGCCATCTCTAGGGATTTCTTTTTGCTGACATTTGAGCAGTTTTTCTGGCTGACTAAATATCTCTTTGTGGTGGTACTTTGAGCTCGTTAACAACCAAATTCTTATGTGGCAGCTGCATATTACACATGCTTATTCTCCGTGTTCAGACCATAAATCTTCTGTGACTGAGTGACAGCACCACCTGCATAGTCTTTTGAGGTTGCAGATATAGCTCTAATAATGTTATTTCAAAATAGCCAGATATGTTTTCTCGTACATTTTAGCACAACTGGGACAATGAAATGGTATTTCAGAGTATGAGAAACTATTGTTATTTTTGTGTGTATTTTATAGTGCAGACAGACGGTAGAATTTCCTGTATGTAGGATTGTATAACATGTAGAACATCCAGAGTGTTCGGCACATACCTAGCTGGGGGTTATTAAATACTGAAAGGAATTTTGAAAATGTTCATGTTGTTATTTTTTCTCCCTAAAATCTATTTTCTAGCTTATTCTTAGCAAAACACGTTGAATGAAGGTCATTAGGGCAATGATACAGTCACTCACTCATCCCGACAAAGCTTTTTGCTTTGATGGCACTACTTTCATGACTGGTAGCCAAACGCAGTGCTTGAAAACAGAGGCTCTTGGGCCAAACTGCCTCGGTTCACATCCTGGCTCTTCCCTTCCCGAATTTGTTCTCAAGTCACTGAGTCTCTCTGTTCCTCAGTTTCATCTATGAAATGGGGATGAGCATAACATCTGCCCCTTAAAGTAATATGAAAATTTCTAATGTTTACAAAATACTAAAGCAGTGTCTGGTTCATAATGAGGACTGTTCAAATGTTCATTAAGTAAGCACATTAAATAAGTACAGCAGACAGACAGCTGCAGAGCATAGAGCACACAGGACTGGGCTCAGCTCTGTGAGCTCATCCCAGATCAGATCAGTCCCCAAACAGTAAGACACTGTCCTTTCAGTCAGATTAGTCATACAAGCTCATAAGGATAAGGAGGAGTATAAATCATCAATGAATGATGATTTCCCTTTGGCTTAACCAAACCAGAAGCCTAGGGGGTCAGCCTGTGTCATTTTTCAGGGCAGAGGGCTGTTGCAACAGGAGTAGGGAGGGTATCTGAAGGGACAGACAGAAAATATCCATCACATTTTCTGAGACAGAGTGCATATTTATATATAATGCATATATAATATGTAGATATGTGCTATTTCTATATAAAATTTCCATCATCTTCCCATGTATTTTCTAACTCTCCACAGAAAGAAATTTGATCTCAGCATGAAAATCTCAGTCACTTAAAGCATATTTCAACATTACTATTCCCTGCCTAAAACAATGGAGGAACACAGTTCATTTTCTACTTAATCCAAAAAAAACATTCCAAGCCTGGTAGGAAATGTTGAAGAGCTGATAGAATTGATATTACTACCTCCTATGTAGAAATGCCAACAAAACTGTTTCTCAGTCTTTATACCAAATGCTTCTAATCTGCACCAGTAATTTCTGTTCATAAATAGAACAGAATTGAATCTGTTCATAAATTCAACAGAATATGTTGAATGAGGTTTTTAAAGTACTTTCTATGCCTAAATCAGTCATTTCATTTTTCTTCTACTAGAGCCCCATTGAGCTCACTCTGATGTTCATGTCTTCAGTAAAGGTAGGGAGGTAAAGGTGATATGCAGTATTCTGAATAACAAAAGTAGTTAATTGAACATTTCAAAAGCAATCACTATATAACAGACTGGACTCACAGTTGCCCTGGGGAATTGTGGTAGCTGGGAGATGACAAATGAGCAGGCTTTAATTCTCTCAGTGATTGTTCCTGGAGGACCATTTTAAATTTCTGCATTCTGGAGAAGGAAACTCACTTAACCTCACAGCATTGTGTTAATTCTGTGTTCAGGCACACAGGGGACATGATTAGCCTCGATTTGACAGTTAACATTTGGTCAATCAGTCATTTCCGCCTCTCAGTCGTGTCTGACTCTTTACAACCCCGTGGACTGCAGCACTCCAGGCTTCCCTGTCCCATCACCAACACCCAGAGCATCCTCAAACTCCAACCATCTTATGCAGTTGGACATTTGGTAGCTAATAAGTAATGATTCAGGGCATGAGGAAACACATTTTTGTAACACCCAGAATTATGTTTTACATAGGAGAACTTTAGCTTGCCTATGGCTGGGAGCCATTTTTCTTTTTGCCTGAGTTTGAACCTTTGAATTTAATGAGGGGTTGCTCACACTTTCTCTCATTCACCACCTAGGAATTTAGTTTTCTCATATTTGCAAAGCAGGATCAACTTTACTCCCAAAACACTGTGCAGTAGGCAGAATTCTAAGATGACCCTCCTGTGACCCTCTCCCTCTGTCTAATTCTCTCACTTGTGAATATCAGCCACCATTCCTATCATAGTCACAGAAAACTAACCAATCTGATCACATGGACCTCAGCCTTGTCTAAGTCAATGAAACTATGAGCCATGCCACGTAGGACCACCCAAGACAAACGGGTCATGGTGGAGAGTTCTGACTAAATGTGGTCCACTGGAGAAGGGAATGGCAAACCACTTCAGTATTCTTGCTTTGAGAACTCCATGAACAGTATGAAAAGGCAAAAAGATAGATAGGACACTGAAAGATGAACTTCCCAGGTCGGTAGGTACCCAATGTGCTACTGGAGATCAGTGGAGAAATGACTCCAGAAAGAATGAAGAGACGGAGCCAAAGCAAAAACATCACCCAATTGTGGATATGACTGGTGATGGAAGCAAGGGTCAATGCTGTAAAGATCAGTATTACATAGGAACCTGGAACGTTAGGTCCATGAATCAAGGCAAATTGGAAGTGGTCAAACAGGAGATGGCAAGTGTGAACGTCGACATTTTAGGAATCAGCAAACCAAAATGGACTGGAATGGTGAATTTAACTGAGATGACCATTATATCTACCACTGTGGGCAAGAAGCCCTTAGAAGAAATGGAGTAACCATCATAGTCAACAAAAGAGTCCTAAATGCAGTACCTAGATGCAGTCTCAAAAAGGACAGAATGATCTCTGTTCGTTTCTAAGGCAAACCATTCAGTATCACAGTAATCCAAGTCTATGCCCCAAGCAGTAATGCTGAAGATGCTGAAGTTGAATGGTTCTATGGAGACCTACAAGACCTTCTAGAACTAACACCCCCAAAAGATGTCCTTTTCATTATAGGGGACTGGAATGCAAAAGTAGGAAGGCAAAAAACACCTGGAGTAACCGGCAAATTTGGCCTTAGAGTACAGAATAAAGCAGGGCAAAGGCTAATAGAGTTTTGCCAAGAGAATGTACTGCTCATAGCAAACACCCTCTTCCAACAACACAAGAGAAGACTCTACACATGGACATCACCAGATGGTCAACACCGAAATCAGGTTGATTATATTCTTTGCAGGCAAATGTGGAGACACTGTATACAGTCAGCAAAAACAAGACCAGGAGTTGCCTGTGGTTTATTCTGATCATGAATTCTTATTGCCGAATTCAGACTTAAATTGAAGAAAGTATGGAAAACCACTAGACCATTCAGGTATGACCTTAATCAAATCCGTTACGATTATACAGTGGAAGTGAGAAATAGATTTAAGGGACTAGATCTGGTAAGAGTCCCTGATGAACTATGGATGGAGGTTCGTGACATTATACAGGAGACAGAAGTCAAGACCATCCCAAAGAAAAAAAATGCAAAAAGGCAAAATGGCTGTCTGGAGAGGCCTTACAAATAGCTGTGAAAAGAAGAGAAGCAAAAAGCAAAGGAGAAAAGGAAAGATATACCCATCTGAATGCAGAGTTCCAAGGAATAGCAAGGAGAAATAAGAAAGCCTTCCTCAGTGATCAGTGCAAAGAAATAGAGGAAAATAATAAAATGGGAAAAACTAGAGATCTCTTTAAGAAAATTAGAAATACCAAGGGAACATTTTATGCAAAGATGGGCTCTATAAAGGACAGAAATGATATGGACCTAACAGAAGCAAAAGATATTAAGAGGAGGTAGCGAGAATACACAGAAGAACTATATAAAAAAGATCTTCATGACCCAGATAACGACAATGGTGTGATCACTCACCTAGAGTCAGACAATGTGAAGTCAAGTGGACCTTAGGAAGCATCACTGCAAACAAACCTAGTGGAGGTGATGGAATTCCAGTTGAGCTATTTCAAATCCGAGAAGATGATGCTGTGAAAGTGCTACACTCAATATGCCAGCAAATTTGGAAAACTCAGCAGTGGCCACAGGACTGGAAAAGGTCAGTTTTCATTCCATTTCCAAAGAAAGGCAATGCCAAAGAATGCTCAGGCTACCACACAATTGCACTCCTCTCACATGCTAGCAAAGTAATGCTCATAACTTTCCAAGCCAGGCTTCAACAGTATGTGAACCAAGAAATTCCAGATATTCAAGCTGGTTTTAGAAAAGGCAGAGGAACCAGAGATCAAATTGCCAGCATCCGTTGGATCATAGAAAATGCAAGAGAGTTCCAGAAAAACATCTATCACTGCCTTATTGATTATGCCAAAGCCTTTGACTGTATAAATCACAGCAAACTGTAGAAAATTCTTCAAGAGATAGGAATACCAGACCACCTGACCTGCCTCCTGAGAAATCTGTTTGCAGGTCAAGAAGCAACAGTTAGTACCGGACATGGCACAACAGACTGGTTCCAAATTGGGAAAGGAGTCTGTCAAGGCTGTATATTGTCACCCTGCTTATTTAACTTCTATACAGAGTATATCATAAAAAATGCTAGGCTGGATGAAACGCAAGCTGGAATCAAGATTGTCAGGAGAAACATCAATAACCTCAGATACGCAGATGATACCACCCTTATGACAGAAAGTGAAGAGCAGCTAAAGAGCCTCTTGATGAAAGTGAAAGAGGAGAGTAAAAAGCTGGCTTAAAATTCAACATTCAAAAAATGAAGATCATGGCATCTGGTCCCATCACTTCATGGCAAATAGATGGGGAAACAATGGAGACAGTGACAGAATATTTTCTTGGGCTCCAAAATCACCGCAGATGGTGACTGCAGCCATGAAATTAAAAAGATGCATGCTTCTTGGAAGAAAAGCTATGACCAACCTAGACAGCATACTAAAAAGCAGAGACATTTCTTTGCCAACAAAGGTCCATCTAATCAAAGCTATGGTTTTTCCCATAGTCATATATGGATGTGAGAGTTGGACTATAAAGAAAAGTAAGCACCAAAGAATTGATGCTTTTGAACTGTGGTGTTGGAGAAGACTCTCAGAGTCCATTGGACTACAAGGAGATCCAGCCAGTCCATCCTAAAGGAAATCAGTCCTGAATATTCATTGGAAAGAGTGATGCTGAAGCTGAAACTCCAATACTTTGGCCACCCAGTGTGAAGAACTGACTCACTGGAAAATACCCTGATGCTGGAAAATTGAAGGCAGGAGGAGAAGGGGACGACAGAGGATGAGATGGTTGGATGGCATCACTGACTCAATGAACATGAGTTTGAGTAAGCTCCAGGAGTTGGTGATTGACAGGGAAGCCTGGCGTGCTGCAGTCCATGGGGTCACAAAGAGTCAGACACGACTGAGCGACTGAGCTGAACTGATGATTAGTGATGTTGAACACTTTTGATCTGGCCAACTCTGTCTTTTTTGGAAAAATGTCTATTCTGATTCTCTGTGTTTTAAATGAGATTATTGATTTTCTTGCTGTTGAGCTATATGACTTTATATAAATTGGATATTTACCTCTTAACATATATGATTTGCAAATATTTTCCTGCATTCAGTGGTCTGCCTTTTCATTTTGTCAATGGTTTTCTTTGCTGTGCTGAAGCATTTTAGTTTAATGTGGTCCCACCTGTTTATTTTTTGCTTTAGTTATCTCTGGTTTTGGTTTCAGATCTCAAAAACCATAGCCAAGCCGTATGTGAAGGACTTTATTACCTGTGTTTTCTCAGATGTTTTATAGTTTCAGGACTTGCATTAATTACTATCAAGTCTTTACTGCACTTTGGGTTAATTTTCTCTGTGTGGTATAAGATAGTGGTCTAGTTTCTTTCTGTTCCATATCATTATCCAGTTTTCCTATCACCACTATTGAAGAGATTGTCCTTTTCCCTTTGTATTGATATATTCTTGGCTTCTTCATCATAAATTAATTGGCCATATTTGTATGATTTCTAGGCTGTCACTTCTGTTGATATGTGTTTATTTTTATGCACATTTGATTACTGCAGCTTTGTAATTAGTTCAAATTTGGACAGTGTGGTGGCTCCAGCTTTATTGTTACTTCTCAGGATTGCTTTGGCTACTCAGGATCTTTTGTGATTCTATATAAATTTTAGCATTATTTATTCTGAGAAAAATACCATTGAAATTTTTATCAAGATTGCATGAAGTCTGTAGATTGCTTTGGATAGTGTGGATATTTTAACAATATTCTTCCAATTCATGATCGCAGAGTATTTTTCCATTTACTGGTATCTTCTTTAATTCTTTTCATCAATGTGTTATAGTTTTCAGTGTACAGGCCTATTACCTACTTGGTTAAATTTTTTCCTAGGTATTTTATCTCTTTCATGCAACTGTAAATTGGATTGGTTTTAGTTTCTTTATGTGATAGTTTGTTATTAGTGTATATAAATGCAATAGATTTTTATATATTTTATATTCTTGAACTTTACTGAAATTGTTTATTAGTTCTAACAGTTTTCTGTGGTGTCTGAAGGGTTTTCTGTTTATAATACCATATTATCTGCAAATAGTGACAGTTTTACTTCTTCCTCTCTAACTTGGATGCCTTTTATTTCTTTTTCTTGCCCATTTGCTCTGGCTAGGACTTCCAATACTGTGTTGAAAAAAGTGGTTAGAGTGGGCATCCTTGTCTTGTTCCTGATATTACAGGAGAAGTGTTCAGTGATGTGTACGTTAGCTATGGTCATGTCATTTATGGCCTCTATTATGTTGAGGCACATTATGGCCTCTCTTCTGTTGAGACACATCCATAAATGAATGCTGAATTTTCTTAAATTCTTTTTCTGCATCAAAGGCTACCTACTCCAGTATTCTGACCTAGAGAATTCTAGGCCACACTGTATGGTCCTTCGTGTCACAAAGAGTTGGACACAACTGAGCAACTTATACTTACTTGCTATTGAGATAATCATATGGTTTTTATCCTTCATTTTGTTAATGTGGTATATAACACTGATTGATTTGCAGATGTGGAACCATACTTGCATCCCTGGAATAAATCTCACTTGATTATAATGTATGATTCTTTTCATGTATTGTTGAATTCAGCTTGCTCATATTTTGTTGAGGATTTTTACATCCATTTTCATCAGTGATATGGGCCTGTTCTTTTGTTGTGGCATCTTTGTCTGATTTTGGTATCAGGGTAATTTTGACCTCTTCTCACTTTATTGACTGGAGATGTGTTAGTACATCTTCTGTTACCCAAACATTTATCAACCAGAGACTTATCACATATCAGTACATTTTTAGAGAGTGATACAGTTAACATCACTGTACGAAGTTGTTAGAGCTTAAAATTGATCAAGAATTCGTTATGATTATCATCAATAATCATACAACTTACGATTATTATCATTCACATTTTGTTCCATTAGCTTTTGGTTTCAACCTTGCATATGTTATAATAAACAAAAGATTTTCAAAAATGATGTAATGAAAAATTTTGAGTGAAGAATATTTCAGTAAATTTTATGCAGATACTTCCTCTGATTTTCTAAGTAACATATATACTAATGTCTCAGAAAATGGGAGTTCTTCAGAGAACAGTTCTGATTCACATATGATGAGTAGACCAACAAAAATACAGAAAACCTTACTGATTGATTCTGATATGGCAAGTGAAAATGAAATGGTGCTGGAGAATGCTCCATTGCTTCTACAGAAGAGTGGATTAGAGACAATATTTTACAACAATTAGGAGACTTTACAAGTGTGTCAGTTGTAACTATTGAGTGTAATAACCCACAAAGTGTTAGTGAAATGATGGACTTAATTTTTGGCCAGTCAAAATAAAAATCACTGACCACAGGTGTTAGTTTCTGCAAAAATCCCCCAGTCAACAATGAGTTAAAATTAGTTTATAAATCTTCTTATCTCTTCTGTTTTTTGGAAGGGTTTTAGAAGAATTGATGTTAATTCTTCTTGAATATTTGGCAGAATTCACCAGTGAAGCTGTCATGTCCTGGACTTTTGTTTGTTAGGAGGTTTTGATTACTGAATCAATGTCCGTATTAGTAATTGTTCTGTTCATATTTTCTATTTCTTCTTGAGTCAGTCTTGGAAGATTTTATGTTTCTAAGAATTTATCCGTTTTCTCTTGGTTGTCCAATTTGTTGGCATATAATTGTTCATAGTGGTCTCTGAAAATTCTTTGTATTTCTGTGGTATAAGTTTTGATGTCTCTCATTTCTGACTTAATGTTTGAGTCTTCTTTTTTCTTGGTGAGTCTAGCTAAGTGTGTCCATTTTTTGTTTATCTTCTCAAAGAGAGAAACAGCTCTTGATTTCAGTGATCTTTTCTGTTACCTTTTTAGTCTTTATTTCATTTTTCTACTTTGATCTTTGTTATTTTATTGCTTCTACTGACTTTGAGTTTAACATTTTTTTCTAGTTTCTTTAGGTGTAAATTTAGGTTGTTTATGTGAGTTTTGTTTTTTGTTTGTTTCTTGAGGTAGGCATTTATAGCTATGCATTTCACTGATAGAATTCTTTTACTGCATTCCATAAGGGGCTTCCCAGGTGGCACTAGAGGTAAAGAACCCACTTGCCAGTGCAGAAGACATAAGATATGCTTATTCGATTCCTGGTTCAGGAAGATCCCCTGGAAAAGGGCATGGCAATCCACTTCAGTATTCTTGCTTGGAGAATCCCATGGACAGAGGAGCCTAGCAGGTTACAGTCCATGGGGTCACAAAAAGTTGGATATGACTGAAGCAATTTAGCATACATGCATAAATTTTGGAATCCTATATTTCCATTTTCATATGTCTTAAGGTATTTTTTTGTTTCCTCTTTGACTCATCAGTTGTTCAGTAGCATGTTGTTTCATTTCCACATCTTTGTGCATTTTCCAGTTTTCTTCTGTAATTGAATTCTAGTTTCCTACCGTTGTTGTTGGAAAGGATACTTGATATTATTTTAGTCTTCTTACCTTTGTTAAGAACTTGTTTTCTGGTCTAATAATATGATTTATCCCATAGAATTTTCCATGTGCACTAAGAAGATTGTGTCTTCTGTTGCTTTTTGGATGGAATGTTCTGTACTAGTTTGTTAGGTCTTTTATGTTCTAACTTGTCATTTAAGGTCAGTGTTTCCTTATTGATAGTCTGTCTGATGGATGGTCTATCCATTAATTTAAGTGGGATATTAAAGTCCCTCTTGTTATTGTGTTGCTGTCTTATTTTTCCCTTTAAGTTTGTTAATGTTTGCTTTATATACTTAAGTGTTCCTACGTTGAGTGCATATATATTTGCTTATTTGGTTGACCCCTTTATCATTATGTAACGCCCTTCTTTGTCTCTTGTTACAGTCTTTGTTTTAAAGTTTACTTTGTCTCATATAAGTATAGCTACCCCAGCTTTCTTTATATTTCCATTTGCAGGGCATATCTTTCTCTGTTCCCTCTCCTTCAATCTCTCTGTGTCATTATACCTGAAGTGAGTCTCTTGTAGGCAGCATACAGATGGGTGTGTTTTTGTTTTTTTAAATCCATTCATCCACTCTGTCTATATCTTTCAATGGGAAAATTTAGTTCATTTACATTTAAAGTAATCATTGATAAATACGGACTTATTTCCATTTTGTCACCTATTTTCTGGCTCTTTTGCAGTTTCTCTATTTCTTTCTTCTTTTTATTCTCTTTTGTGGTTTGATGGCATACTTTAGTGGTATGCTTTGATTCCTTTCTGTTTATCTACTACAAGTATTTTTCTTTGTGGTTACCATGAAGCTTACATATAACAGCTTATTTATAACATTCCTATAAGTTTTCCCATAAGTCCCTTAAAATATCTTTATTTTTTTACTCTTTTTTTCTTTTTGCTGCTCTGATTAAGAGAGCCCCACTGTCCTGTCCTTGAGTTCACTGATCCTTTCTCTTGGTTTATCTATTCTGCTGTTAAACCTCTTTATTGTATCAGTTATTTTATTCTTCAGCTCTGTGTCATCTTGTTCACACTTTCTTACATTTTCTCTTTATTGAAGTGTGCTTATCCATTTTTCTCCCAAGTTCAGTGAGAATCTTTATGACAGTTATTTTGAACTTTCTATCAGGTAAATTTTTTATCTTTGTTTCATTGAAGTATTTTTCTAATGTTTTTTCTTGTTCTTAACTTTGGAACATATTCCTATTTCTTCCTTTTCCTTGACACTCTGTCATGGTTTCTATGCATTAGATAAAACAGCCATCTGGCCCAGACCTGAACGAGTGGATCCATGTAGGAGATGAACCTTGTTCAATCCTGCCCTAGCTCGTGGTTCTCTCTCAAACCTTTTTGATTGTTAAGTAGTCTGTTTGTTAACTAGATCTAGTCCCTTAAATCTATCATTACCTCCACTGCAAATTCATTCAGGTAGTGTTTTTCCCAGTTTTCTTTAGTTTAAGCCTGAATTTTGCTACAAGAAGCTGATGATCTGAACCACAGTCAGCTCCAGGTCTTGTTTTTGCTGACTATACAGCTTCTCCATCTTCAGCTACAATGAATGTAATCAATTTGATTTTGGTATTGACCATTTGGTGATTGTCCATGTGTAAAGTTGTTTCTTGGGTTGTTGAAAAACAGTATTTGCTATGACTAGTGCATTCTCTTGGCAGAATTCAGTTAGCCTTTGCCCTGCTTCGTTTTGTTCTGCAAGGCCAAGCTTGCCTGTGACTCCAGGTTTATCTTGATTTCCTACTTTTGCATTCCAATCCCTGATGATGAATAGAATATTTTTTTTAGGTGTTAGTTCTAGGAGGTCTTCTAGGTCTTCATAGAACTAACCTACTTCAGCTTCTTCAGCCATCAGTGGTGGGGCATAGACTTGGATTACTGTGATGTTGAATGGTTTGCCTTGGAAATGAGCTGAGATCGTTCTGTCATTTTCAAGGTTGCACCCAAGTACTGAATTTCAGACTCTTTCGTTGACTATGAGGGCTACACCATTTCTTCTAAGGGATTCTTGCTCACAGTAGTAGATGGTCATCTGAGTTAAATTCACCCATTCCCATCCATTTTAGTTTGCTGATTCCTAGGATGTCGGTGTCCAATCTTAGCATCTCCTGCTTGACCACTTCCAATTTTCCTTGATTCGTGGACTTAACATTCTATTCTAGGTTTCTGTGCAGTACTGTTCTTTGCAGCATTGGATTTTACTTTCATCAGCAGACACATCAACAGCTGAGTATCTTGCCGCTTTGGCCCAGCCACTTCATTCATTCTGGGGCTATTGGTAATTTCCTCTGCTCCTCCCCAGTAGCGTGTTGGACACCTTCAGGCCTGGGGGGACTCAGCTTTGGTGTCCTGTCTTTTTGGCCTTCTGTACAGTTCATGAGGTTCTCACGGCAAGTACACTGGGTGGTTTGCCATTCCCTCCTCTAGTGGATCATGCTTTGTCAGAATTCTCCGCTGTGACCCATCCATCTTGAGTGGCCCTGCACAGCATGGCTTGTAGCATCGTTGAGTTATGCAGGCTCCCTCGCCACAACAAGGCAATGATCCATGAAGGGGTATACAAAGGTAGTTGGAATAAATCCAGACTCTAAAGAGGATGAATACTTTTACTTGGTGCTAAAAAAACAGGCTGCTTCATAGTGTCCGTGGTCCTGCTGTGATAGAAGGTGGCTGGCTGGTGTTAGAAAAAGGGTTGGAGTATCCCTTTTTTCTTTTTTGGATGTTTGTATCAGTGAACTGAAAATATCTTCAATAGCATCCTCTTCACGTGCTGTGATTCCGGCGGCAGTGGTGCTAATCATGGAAGTAGGTCTGTTCCAAGCATCTCTGCAGCAGTGGCAGAACATCCCTCGTCACCACAGGTACCTTGTCCATCTCGTTCCTCTCCCTCTGAGCACAGCAGCTGCTGGCACGGAGGGCACATGGCGCCCTCACTGCCGGCCTTCGTCTCCTCTTCCTGTGATTGTTAGCTGAAACCAAGAGTTAAGGTGAGGACATTTTTATAGCTCTGACTGAAATCTATAGATGATGTCAGGTTTTACTTAAGCCAGTTCTGAGAGTGGTTTGACAAGTACTGACTCACTGGATTTGTCTCAAAGATCTGAGTTTCCAAGATCTGTGAAAGGAACCAGCTTAGCACAGCCACCAGCCAGCACCGTTGCCCAGAGACACATCTTGTTAGAAATGGAAGAACTATGATCCTGAGTGCATTGGTTTGCCAGGGCTACCACAGCAAAGGACCACTAACTGGGTGGCGCAAACAGCAGAGATGGATTGTCAGACTGTCGACAGACTGTCAGATTACATCCTCCTGAGGGCTGATGACAGAGGTCTGTTCCATGCCTGTTCCCTCGTTTCTGGTGTTTCACTAGCAATCTTTGGCTTTCCTTGGCCTATTGGAAGCACCACCCTGATCTCTGTCTTCATGTTCTCAGTGTTCCTCCTGTATGTTTGTCTGTCTCCAAATTTCCCACTTTACAAGGATACCAGGTACTTAAGCCTCATCCCAGTAATCTTATTAACCTCATTTTAACTTGATTATAATCCTCTGTGAAGATTCTATCTCCAAATAAGGCTACATCCTCAGGTACTGGGAATTAGGGCCTCACCCTATGAATTTTAAGGGGACACAGTTCAACATATAACACTAAATAAGTGTTGACGATTGTGTGCCCCCTGCACCCGGTCCCGCAGCTCCACCTGCATTCACTTCACTTCAGTTCAGTACAGTCACTCAGTCGTGTCCGACTCTTTGCTACCCAGTGAATTGCAGTGCGCCAGGCCTCCCTGTCCATCACCAACTCCCGGGGTTCACCCAAATTCATGTCCATCGAGTCAGTGATGCCGTCCAGCCATCTCATCCTCTGTCGTCCCCTCCTCCTCCTGCCCCCAATCCCTCCCAGCATCAGAGTCTTTTCCAGTGAGTCAACTCTTCGCATGAGGTGGCCAAAGTACTGGAGTTTCAGCTTTAGCATCTTCCAAAGAACAGTCTTCCAAAGAACACCAAGGGCTGATCTCCTTTAGAATGGACTGGCTGGATCTCCTTGCAGTCCAAGGGACTCTCAAGAGTCTTCTCCAACACCACAGTTCAAGAGCATCAATTCTTCAGCACTCAGCTTTCTTCACAGTCCAACTCTCACATCCATACATGACCACTGGAAAAACCATAGCCTTGACTAGACGGACCTTTGTTGACAAAATAATGTCTCTGCTTTTGAATATGCTATCTAGGTTGGTCATAACTTTCCTTCCAAGGAGTAAGCGTCTTTTAATTTCATGGCTGCAATCACCATCTGCAGTGATTTTGGAGCCCTGAAAAATAAAGTCTGACACTGTTTCCACTGTTTCCCCATCTATTTGCCATGAAGTAATGGGACCAGATGCCATGATCTTAGTTTTCTGAATGTTGAGCTTTAAGCCAACATTTTCACTCTCCTCTTCCACTTTCATCAAGAGGCTCTTTAGTTCTTCTTCACTTTCTGCCATAAAGGTGGTGTCATCTGCGTATCTGAGGTTATTGATATTTCTCCCAGCAATCTTGATTCCAGCTTGTGCTTCCTCCAGCCCAGCGTTTCTCATGATGTACTCTGCATATGTTAAACAAGCAGGGTGACAATATTCATATTCAGCCTTGAAGTACTCCTTTTCCTATTTGGAACCAGTCTGTTGTTCCATGTCCAGTTCTAACTGTTGCTTCCTGACCTGCATATAGGTTTCTAAAGAGGCAGGTTAGCTGAGGTATATATGCTCAGCTTGTTGAACGAGTTGTAGTTAGTAGGATGTCTGTCTTGTTCAGAATGAAACCAAAAGGAATAGCCCTGTGATGAGTGGGATTCCTCCCTCCGGCAGCCCAGGCCCTGCAGGGGGGCTGCAGTACAGCCCAGCCCCTGTCCTTGCCCCCCCTTCTCCCCTCACCTCTGCTGTTTTGACCTCATGGAAGCAGGCCTGAAGGGGCTTGGGGAGAAGCCCGCTGGGATGTTTTCAGTCGGTGGAGGTGTCCCTGGGTGGCAGATGTGGTTCTTGGGGAGCTTCTGGAGAGACCCTCAGCTGGTACTTACCCCGCCAGTCTCTGGATGCCCTAGGACCTTACCCCTACTGGTCCTCGTGTTCCACTCCCTTCAGTCCAGTTCAGTTCAGTCACTCAGTCATGTCCGACTCTCAGCAACCCCATGGACCACAGTATGCCAGGCCTCCCTGTCCATTGCCAACTCCCGGAGTTTACTCAGACTCATGGCCATTGAGTCAATGATGCCATTCTCGTGGCCCCCACTCTGCAAAGCTGTCGTTTAAAGCAGCCCCGTGCTGGCTGTGTTCCACGGGGCCTGATTTGGTTCATGGGAAGCAAGCACCTTTGTTGTCACTGGAATCAAGAATCGACTCCCAGAGTAGCCTTTTTAAACTCTGCTGACAGGTAGAGACAGCTCACCCACGGCCTCTCGCCTTTAAAGTTACTTTTCAGGCCGGAGTAAGATCTGTGTTTGTCCCTTCAGGTCCAGAGGATGCTGGGCCTGCTCTTCAGGTGATTCCCTTGAAGCCTTTCCAGCTTGCCTTGAGGGCGAGGGCTTGTGTTCCCCTCTTTTACTCTGTGGGCTGAGGTGGGGGTGGACAAAGAGCACACATCACACTTTCCAGTAACATACCCTCCTTGGGCCTTTGTACCTTCTTTTGTCTTGTTTTAACTTGATGTTTTTGTACTTTCTTAGATTGAAATACATAGTTGATATATAACACATTAGTTTCAGGTATATAACATAAGGATTTGATACTTGTCTATATTGCAAAATGATCATAATAAGAACATCTATCATAATATATATAAGAATTTATATAACATCTGTCATCATATTTAGTTACCTTTTTTTCTGATGAGAACTTTCCAGGTCTATTCTCTTAAAGACTCTCGAATACACAGTGTGATACGAACTAGAGTCACCATGTGGTTTCCATCACATCCCCATGACTGACTCAGTTTATAACTAGAGGTTGGTCCCTTTGACCCCCTTCGCTCATGTCACCCACCCTCCACATCCTTACAACTTCCGCTTCTCAGAGGCTGTGGAGACTGAAGGGCTAACACAGCAGAGCTTAACCCTTCCCAAGCCCTGCGTGCATGGTCTGTTCTTCCGACATCTCTGCAGGTGTTCACTGTGCCTCGCCATGGAGAACACTGGCCAGTCACTGAACAGTTATGGGAGAGGGAAGACACCCAGATGCCCATGGAGGGATGCTCTCATTTGTAGAGGAGCCCAGAGGACCATTCACTTATATTATAGACAGTGGGTGGGGGGAGTGACTCACTGAATGTGAGCTCTGACCTTGAAGAGAGCATCCTTGCATTGCAGCTAACACATTTAAACATCACAGAACACACCTTAACATGAAACTTATTTGCCTGTTTTGTCAGGCAAAATTTGTAGAAAATTTTAGCTGCTTAGTCATTTCTTTAACACATTTGGATTTTCTTAATGAACTAACCTGACAGGTCCCTGTTTTTGCCCATGTGACTTTGTATAGTATCTGTGAAGAATATCTTATTATGGCTGGGAGAAGAGAGTAGGCTGTGTGTGTGTGCGTATGTGTATAATCCAAAAGCAGCATTGTGTTCATTGTTCCACTCTGCAGAGATCATTCTGTTCTAAAGATATGATATAAACAATGGTTCTTTGCTGTATTTAACTTCACTATAATAGAATTCATTCAGTAGATTAAAATAATAGGTGATTATTTCAATGCTAAAGTATATTACTTATATCTGTAGCACATTTTAATTGATTTATAAAAGATTAGTTCAAGTTCATAGCATTTCTATCATCTACTTGAATGATTATAATTTATTAGTCTGTATAATACAAAAGTTTTGGTATTATCACCAATGCAGTGGACATGAACTTGGGCAAACTTCGGGAGATGGTGAGGGACAGGGGGGCCTGGCGTGCTGCAGTCCATGAGGTCACAAAGAGTCAGACACGAGTGGGCTACTGAACAACAACATAATATAGAAGTACTAATTCCTTTTGTCTTTTTTAAAAATCAGGTAATACTCAGTGGAAGAGATCACACAATAAAGACCCAGAGTTCAGAAAAGGTGATAGGAATTTAAATAGTAAAAGCTGATGGCCAGATAAGAAGCACTATTAAAACCAGTCTGTAAAGCTGAAAACAAATATTTGAATTCTTTGAATAAAAAGTACAGAATAATTGTGAAAGATAGGGTGATAGTACCTGAAGTCATAGCTTTTGGGTGTGACAGGGACCTTGAAGGCCTGATGCTGTTGTCCGTGGAGAAGGCAGGCCAGGGGCGAATTCTTTCCACTTTGGTTCTTGGCCAGAGAGAGTGAAATGAGAAAATGCAGGCAACATAGAAACTACTAAACCTGCAGAGACAAATAGATAAATTGCAACCAATCAGTCCTAAAGGAAATCAACCTTGAATATTCATTGGAAAGACTGATGCTGAAGCTGAAGCTCCAATACTTTGGCCACCTGATGCGAAGAGCTGACTCATTGGAAAAGACCCTGATGCTGGAAGAGATTGAGTGCAGAGGAGAAGGGGGCGGCAGATGATGAGATGGTTGGATAGTATTGCCAGCTCAGTGGACATAAGTTTGGTAAACTCAGGGAATAGTGGAAGACAGAGGAGCTGAACAATAACAATAGGGCAAAGAGAGATTTTTGATTCCTTGGATAGTATATAGTAAAATAGTATTTATTATGCTTCCTTTGTGGCTCAGACAGTAAAGAATCCACCTGCAGTGCGGGAGACCCAAGTTCGATCCCTGGATTGGGAAGATCCCCTGGAGAAGGGCATGGCTACCCACTCCAGTATTCTTGCCTGGAGAATCCCATCGACAGAGGAGCCTGGCAGGCTGCAGTCCATGGAATCACAAAGAGTCAGACACAACCGAGCAACTAACACACATTTATTTAGTAAATTATAAATAACTAAAGTATCTTTAGTTGTAAGTATCAGTTAGGTTATGATGTTACAATGAAGATAGAGTATGAAAAAAATATTAAGACAGAAATGTTTGCTTTTGGCCATAGGGCATTTTATCCATAGATATTTAGTATTTATTTTTTGATAATAGTACTTACTTATTTCCAGTTGTTTATTTTAAATTAACATGAATGGTTTCCCCTTATAAAACTGGCTTTTGCATATTTTAAGCTTTCCAAAATATTTTTCCAACGATGGAAAATTATTATCACCACTATGAGATTTCCAACCAACCATGTTCTGCAATGTTATTTCAATTCCTAATGTATCATGGGAAGTTGGTTTTACTCTTATAAAGAGTGTCCCGCTTATGCTCACAGCCACTTCAGGTGGTTAGAAGCATGTAGCTACTGTTTGTCCCCAAAGCCTTTTGAAAGAATGTGGCAGGGAAACTTTAAACTTTAAAAACCCTTTTTACATCCATTGGTTTAATAATCTTTTCAACTAATACGGTGACATAAAGTATGGCATATTCAGACAGAGGTGGTTAAGACACTGTCCCTGTACTGAAAGAGCTCCGTCTACTGGGTTGGATCTCCTTCCCCCTCCCCCCACACCCCACCCCACCATATGGTTACAAAAATTCCTAACTCTATGTAAATCCAGGCGTGGTTCCTTTTGAATATTTTCCTGTTTTGAGACATTTTATGGCTTATTGCTGTGTACTGCAGAGTATTAGTAGACTAAGTATCTTCATGCTGCTGTTTGTTAGACCTTTTCCTTTGTGTGACTGTGAAAGGCAGTGAAGTGGAAGCTTGATTATCTGAGTCACAGCCCTTGCTTTAATGTTTCTATATCTTCTCATAGACCCACAGGGACATCACGACCATAAAGGTGAATCTTCCAACCTCAGTGCAAAACCATCAACAGCTTCAGTTTCCCCAGTCTCAAAGAATGTAACCACTACTACCTTGAAACCCACAGGAAAATCATCATCAGAAACTAAAGATTCCTCAGCCTCAAATAATGGGACAGCCACCACCTTGAAACCCTTAACATCTAAAATGATAACACCAGCGGTCTCAACAAATATGACTTCTGCCACCTTAAAGTCTACACCCAAAATAACAAATGTTTCACAAAATACATCCCAGGTATCAGTATCCACAGTGACCACAGCCCACAATAGTTCTTCATCAGTAACAGGTATGTATAAAATGGACCTATTTTTTCCTATGCTGAAAAATAGTTGTTAAAATGCTGCATTTATATCATTCCATTCTGTAAAATGTAGAAATTTAGGCAATTATTTCTCATTTTCTGTATAAATTAGTTGTAGAGATCAGGAAAAGAGTTGATGTAGTAACTATCTTGTTCCTTTAAGAAATTAGCTTCCAACTTAATCATGACAAATAATGACTGTATAAGATCCATCTGTAAATAAATAAATTATCCTAACAGAATTTTA
This sequence comes from Capricornis sumatraensis, assembly GCF_032405125.1. Lineage (NCBI taxonomy): Eukaryota > Metazoa > Chordata > Mammalia > Artiodactyla > Bovidae > Capricornis > Capricornis sumatraensis. The sequence goes on from NC_091084.1 coordinate 8,385,536, forward strand.
TTTTTTTTGTACCTCACTCTAGAAGGGAATTAGGTAGGGTCAGTCTCCATGATTTCTAAACCTAAATCGGTTTTAATCCACTTGTACCATAAAGATATTTTTTAATGGTATTAGATATAGTCACATATATATTATTAGTCTCAGCACTCTTTTTCTTCATTTGTTTAAAATATAATGCCTGTGAAACCTGGAATTCAAAACCTTTAAATTCTCTTTTAAGTTATCCAAAGTTGAACTTCTGTTTAAAAGCTGTTGATTACATTTACCAGAACAAATATCAGATTTTATGATTTCTTTTTTGTGTTTTTATATACTTTTATTCTGAATAGTTTCTCTTCTTTATTACTACAATTTATGTATTGACTTCACAAAATTAAAATAGTAAAAATTCACAATTTGTTCAAAAGGAAAAATCTCAGTTAGAAACATTTATTCAAATTGGATCCAGTTTCAGGATTACAGCTGTTACCCAGACGTGTTTTGTTTAGGGCATGAACTCTTAAAGAGAATTCGTAAAAGAATTCCCCGACTCTTGCTGCCTTGGATGGTTTTGGTAGCCCATCTAAGTCCAGTCTCGCATTAAGATCTTGGGACTGCAGGCAGTGGGGGTTTCTTTAATAAGGGATGTGTTGGGTCAGCTGAAGAAAACTAAAGCCAGGCAGTCACTAGACACAAAACCAGCTGGAAAGCAACTTCATGTCCTTCTCGTCCCCAAGTCAGAGTGCTTACATGGAAATTCAAAATGTTTTAGTTGATTACAATGTATTTTAAAAGCACTAAAACCTATTTTTTGTTTTGTTTTCTTCTAGTCACAACAACTATTATTTCTAAGGAAAATAAAGGATCAAAATTTGATACTGGCAGCTTTGTTGGTGGTATTGTATTAACACTGGGAGTTTTATCTTTTCTTTACATTGGATGCAAAGTGTATTATTCAAGACGAGGCATTCGGTATAGAACCATGTAAGTTTTGATTGGCCAGGACTTTTATTATTATTATTATTAGTTCTTTATTTAAATATCATGACAAAATTTAAGAGTAGAGCCAGTGTTCATCTCGGTGATTAATAATTCACAGATTTATGAGTTATATTCCTATTAATCCTTTGTGCCTAAAGCAAATTGGGTACAAGCTCGTGATTATAACTATTTGCAAATGAAAATGGATGTATATACCTGTAAAAATGATTGTGTTTTATTAGTGTGCCATCCTTTTTCTAACTGGAGACCCAAGTTTAATCAGCCCTTTTCACATGCTTACACCTCTAATCACAAGAAATACCCTATCAGGTCTCCTAAGGCTGTTGACTTAGTGCTGCTGACAAATGTAAGATACACTAAAGTAGCATCCTTGATAAAAACATGATTTCTGCTTTCTGTGACAAAGAAAGTAAAGAAATTCTGACAGCCTCATTTTCCCTGATAATGAGTTGTTAGTATAATATATATTATCAGTTACTCTGTAGTAAAACCATCTTTTCAGGTGAGCTTTATCAACAAGTCCTCAACAACAAACCATGTCATTCTATAGAGCTGATGGTTTTTAGAGATATCATCTCCCAATTTTTGTTACTACAACAAAGTCCTTTTGGTTTTTCTTTTGAGTCTTATATGTACAAGAGTGAATTTATTCTTTTGATTGTTCAGTTCAGTCGCTCAGTCGTGTCCAACTCTTTGCAACCCCATGAACTGCAGCATGCCAGGCCTCCCTGTCCATCACCTACTCCCGGAGTTTACCCAAACCCATGTCCATTGAGTCGGTGATGCCATCCAACCATCTCATCCTCTGTCATCCCCTTCTCCTCCTGCCGTCAATCTTTCCCAGCATCAGTTAATGCATATTTAAAATAAATACCATAGAACAAATGGCATTTTCCAAAATGTAAGTTGTCATATGTCAATACATATATGTCCCATAGAATTTCCATGTCAGAAACATTCAGGAAATGCTGATTGAGCACAGTAAAATTGTGTAAGCCTTTAATATGTTGATGTACATTATGAATTTCTAGGAGGAAATTATAATATCAAAATAAGTCTCAGATTTTTCATTGAACTAAGAAAACCAGACTTTAAAAAATATTTAAATTGTAACTTACCTTCCATGTATAGTAGCCATCATATCAAACTTACTTTAAAAGAATATCAAGGTGGTGTCTTGTCAGATAAACGCACATTCAGAAACATTCATTCTTCCTCTTGTAGCTCAGCCTGTAAAAGAAGAAAAGAAAAAGGAAACTAACTAAATCAAGTTAATTCTAAAAATGCTTTAACATTTGGAAAAATTTTTTAAACCACTCTGTTCCTAGAAATATTTATCATCTGGCTTTTTTTTTTTTTTTTTAATTTCACCAGTTAAACAGAAGGCACATTTTGATTAAATTTAATACATCTCCTTTTTTATATCATCAATATTTATTGATACTCTTGAGACTATAAAACTATGAAGGAACTAAATTTAAGTGTGCTATTTTCATTTTAAAGAGCCTTAACTACGAAGTATGTAGTGTTAGCTTTACGGGCCAGCTTCTTTGTCACATGTACATGGCCACATAATGCTGCATGCCCTGTGGAAGGCGTCAGGTCCAGAGTCCCATAACTGAGGGGACTGTGAGGTGTATAGGGCAGTGTGACGCTAGAAGCAGTCTTATTCATATCACACCAGTAGCTGGTGAAACACCTTATTTCATTGAGTCTCAGAACACATTTTTGTTTTTATGTTTTTCCACATTTTAACCCCTCTGAAGTAGATGCATCTTACTTTCTATGGGATGAGAAAGCATTGTGTTGTAGTTTAATTGACCATGTTTTTCTTAGGGCTACACTTTTTTAAAGTGTTATTTTAAAGCCAGTTGTTCCTTTGAAGTTATAAATAATGACATTCCATAAATAAAGACTTACTATTTTCCCATTAAGGACACTGAGACCAGTATCTAGTAATTATGAGCATTTCTAATTTCCATTTATTGGATAATAACACTGATTAAAGTGTTAACTGCTGTGTTTCTTAGGGTTGCATGGATAGACGGTGGAGTGATGTGGTAAGAGGTGGGGTTGGGGCAGACAGACTTAAATGTGAGTCTGGTTCTACTGTTGACTAGCAGGGTGCCTGCCTACATTCATGTGCATGGTGCAGCAGTGTCTAGTAGTCAAGATGAGAGGCCACAGGCTTACATGCTTGCTTAGCTTCTGATCTTCTGCAAAATGGAATTGACTGATTAAATACCTACCATTATCCACACATACACACACACATATTTTTTTCAGCACCCTCCCTCTGCTTGGGGCTACTGTGATGACTGAATGAGATATGGGTGTAAAGTCTGTAGCAGAACACCTGGCACATAGTAGATGCTCATAAAATGATTGTTCTGGTTATTTTCTTTTTTAAAGAGGTTTATAATAGCTAATTGATGAAAAGTCACAGCTGCTGTAGAGCAGAGATTTGAGTGTAGATCCATTTTGCAACCTGAATACACTGCTTGAATCCTTAACCACTATAGTATACCAGGTACTTTTGCTTAAGAAAACACAAAGCAATGACAGTTTTGATTCTGAAGCTTGAAATTATTCATTACTTAAAAATATGAACTATAAGTATTTTGATACAAATATAAAACATCAAGTAATTTTAACTTTTGATTTATTACAGCGATGAACATGATGCCATCATTTAAGAGACTCCAAGAACCAATGGAAAGAAGAGTGATACAGCCTTATCACCTAATTTTGATTTATTACTTTAATACAGTATTCTCTTCTTGAAAATAGCATAAACAGGCCGTGCATATAATATACAGTGTATTATATAAATATGTAAAGATTCCTCATGATTATTAAAGGAAAAAGGTTTTGGTTTGGGGGTTTTTAATGAACATATGGAGCATATAGTTAGTGCAGTGGTATTATATTCAGTTTTAGAAAATACATAGTAAGACACACAAGTCTGGTCTTACTTTTCTGTGGCATTGGTCACATAGGCCAGTAATTGGAAAGCATCATCACTGAAGGGTATGATGCCATCTGGTCATTCAAATAAGGAGCTTGTCTCAGCACTAAGGATTTTGATGTCTTTGTTAGTCACACAAAGAATCTCAGTGCTAATAACAGCTGGATATATCCTAATTACCATTGCCACATAGCAGAAATTATATGAATAAGCCACATCTTAAGCATAATTTTAGTTTATTGTCTCTTCAGAAACCATCAATATTTTATATAGTTAAAGTTAGTTATTTTGTTTAGAACAAAATACATGCCCTCCCCCACCAAAAAAAAAAGAAAAATTAAAACTAGAAACAGTATCTAGGCTCATCCTTGTTAGAGAACCATTGGAGAGCCTGTATTTTTCTTTTGTGCTTTCAATAGCAGTTGATGTAACTGCCTTTTTTCTCCTCTGTAATTGCTGTTTAACATAATAATGTTTTAAAAACTTAGTTGTTAGTATTAAATAATTAGATTATTTGCTACTGTGAGAACACTGTCACCACTGGAAATTGCTTTATTTCATGTTCAGTTGTTAATTTTATATTTAGTGAATATTTTTAACAGATGTAGAACTGCTTTCAATGTTTAGAAATGGTTAACATAATGTAAACAGACTTAGCTTAAAAAAAAAATACCTTTAGATGATTTCCACAGCAACACTTAGCACTCTTTGGTCGAAATGAGAGAGAAGTGCTGTGTTTGCCAAGCTGTGGGGCTTCCCTCAGGCTGCTACTCCTATAGGTGCACTCCATCAGTGTCACTCAGAGATTTGGGGAAATAGCATTTTTACACTAAAACACCAACATATTTTGGAATAAATTCTTAGTTTTAAAACAGGAGTTTTTAAGACCGGACATTCCTGCTTCCGTATTTGGGTCTTCTCTCAACTTCTCCTCTTCTCCCCTGCTGAGGAGGAGGCACTTTCAGATGTATTATGTTAATGGAGAGAAAAAGCATAATATTATAAAGACAGCAGTATTAGCCAACATATTTTGGAGTGTTTTCAGCTTTACAGTTTATATTCCAGCACTCAAAACTCAGGGTCAAGTTTTAACAAAAGAGATACTTAGTCATACTACGTACTAACATACTGTTTCTTCTGTCTTAGACGGTCAAAGTAAATCACACCAATTTCTGACAGCCCAGAAATGAGCTAAGAAGTCCTAATAAATGTGTACGTTCATTTAAGAAGAATTAAATGTAACTTTTGTGCAGAGAATCAAGAATTCTGATATGAAAGGATCATTTCTACTCACTGTGTATTGTGGCCAACTGACATGATGAAGAATAAGAATTATGCAAAATCTGGATGTGACAGGACGGGTGGATGAGACCCATGCAGTGTGGAAGGCGTGCATGAAACACGTGTTTGCGTTAGTTTGGAAAGAGATCTGGGCTGATAGATGACTTGTATGTTACTAACTTATCCATGACTGGTCCTTTAACCACTGCTTTACTTCTTTGCAAAATATACTGAAGACATGTTTTATAGTAAAGAAGGCTTTTTAACCTTAACTTGTCTTCTGAATTCTTGGTATTTCAGTACTTCAAGTCAGTCAGAACTTTGTAGACAGGCCTGAAATTTTCTTGAATACTTGTTTCTTAGCACTTTGAAAATATAAAACCACTTTTTAAGTACTGAATGTCATTATTTGCCTTTAAAATTTCCTGTTCTTGGGGCTTGAAAAAATTTAGTTATGTCTTTTTCTGTATATAAGTTGTATAATTTGTTACTTTCAAATATCAGTAGTTCAATACAATCAGGTTTTGGGGTTTGGGAGCTTTTTGGTTATCTGCAAAAAATAAGGGAAACAACTATAAAACCAGTATTTCACTTTGGAGCACATTTCCTAAGTATAAATTTATCTTCCTCATTATGTTTACTTCAGCAAATGTTCAGTTTCATTTGCATTCTTTAAGAATGTATTTACTTGAAGATAAAACCAACTCAAATGTATGTTTAAATATTAGGTAGAATTCAACCTAAGATTTTTAAATTTCCTTGGATAGTCCATAGAATGAATAATTCAAATACAGTTAATGAGAGCTGGCAAAATTAGAGTGATAATTTTGTATTTTTCAGGAAAAAAATATAAAGCAAATTTCTGTTACATTTTTTCTTTTTATTATAAGGACCAACTTTTGGTATTTCCTTGTTACTGAGATCTATTTTTAGAATAAAATTCTGTTCTTTATCCAAGAGTAGTGTGTGGTTTTGCTTCATTTTTTATCAAACTCAGGAGAAACTAACAGAAAATGCCCAAAGTGAAAAGGCAGATTGTTGTGTGGTTGCCTGGCCCAGCAGCAGCCTCACGTGGAAGCTTGGTACAGTAGATCCCACCCCAGATCTCCTGAATCACAGTCTCTGGGGTGGAGCCCAGCAGTCATTTAGCAGTCCTGTCAGGTGATTCTGAACACCAGTCTGAGAGGCACTGCTCAAAGGACTTTCATTTAAAGCCACTTATTTTTATTCTTCTGGGTAGAACCTTTAAAACAAGTATATCTGTTGTAGAAATTTTACAATTACCGTTTCTGATATAAGTCAGCTGCAAATGTATTAACATATGGTTTTTCAACACTTTTTCTTTACAACTGGATATAATTTAGCTTTATTGAAAGAATGACTTGGCTTCCCAGGTGGTGCTAGTGGTAAAGAACCACCTTCCAATGCAGGAGACATAAGAGATGGGGGTTCCACCCCCAGGCGGGAAGGTCCCCTAGAGATGGGCATGGCAACCCAATCTAGTATTCTTACCTAGAGAATCACATGGACAGAGGAGCCTGGCGGGCTACAGTCCGTAGAGTCGCAGAGTCAGACAGGACTGAGTGACTTACCACACATGCAAGGAAGACTTAAATACATATTGTTACAGAGTAACCAAGGGGAAAAGGTGCAGTCTGCAGAAAATTCTTTATATAATAAAATGTACTCCTACAGTAATATTTGTACATAATTCTTCCTCCCTCCACATCATTACTTCAGCTTCACTCTGGGTAGTTATGCTCCCAGCAGCGTCAGGCTTGAATGTGTTTCTTATTTAGGTAAACAATGGTATGAGTATAGATAGAATAAACATCACATCTGTCGAGGAAAAAAATGCCCTTTTAAGGTTCAGCTAGTTATTCTTTAAAAATTGAAGTATCTTATACATAGAAAATGGAGAAGGCAATGGCACCCCACTCCAGTACTCTTGCCTGGAAAATCCCATGGATGGAGGAGCCTGGTAGGCTGCAGTCCATGGGGTTGCTAGGAGTCGGACACAACTGAGCGACTTCACTTTCCCTTTTCACTTTCATGCATTGGAGAAGGAAATGGCAACCCACTCCAGGTGTTCTTGCCTGGAGAATCCCAGGGACAGGGGAGCCTGGTGGGCTGCTGTCTGTGGGGTCACACAGAGTCGGACATGCCAGAAGTGACTTAGCAGCAGCAGCAGCATACATACCAAAAAAATGCCGTGTGTCATCACCAAGGTGGCAACATAGATTGTTCCTGACTTCCTCTCACCCCACTTACAAGAAGCACAGCTGACAACTATTGTGCACCGAGAGAAGCCTGGAACACAGGAGTGAGGCTGAAGCATCCCCTTGCACCACAGACACCAAGAAAGACCACATTTAAAGGTACAGAGGAGGGGCTACATGGTGACTCACTGCCCCTCCCCAGGCTAGCACCATAACATACCAAGAGGTTTCCCCTGAGCTTAGAGTTACCCCATTTGGAAGAGAGAGCCCAGAGTGGATATCCAGTTCCCCCAGCACTATAGGTCACTTCTTCGGAGCACCCACTCGTCTCACCCCCTGAGAACTGCAAGGAAATCTGGGGGGCTTGACCACTTGGAATCCAACAGAGAAAAGGAGAAAGCTTGCAGTAACCAGCACTCAGAACGTGGCAGGTGAAGTCCGACCAGCAACATGCAAGTGCTGTGGTCCCAGCAGCTTTGCTCATCTCCAGAATCAGAATCAATTTGGTGGCACAGTCTAACCTGGGAACTCAGTGAAGTGCAGGACTGCCTGATTTGGGTCCCCAAAGAGATTTGGCAGCCCTGGCCCATGGTCTACTCTCACCCCCAGAAGCTGAGGCATACCCTGTCCCACTGATGAAGTGGGAAAAATAGAAACATATAACCTGCCAAACTGACTCAGAAGAAATAGGACATTTGCACAGACCGTTTATTAATAAGGAGATTGAATGGGTAGTCAAAAATTCCCAGCACTAAAAATACCAGGACAAAACAGCTTCACTGGAGTATTTTATAAAACACTGAAAGAACTAAATCATTCTCAAAGCTCTTACCAAAAAAAAAGAGGAAGGAACATTCCCAAATTAGTTTTATGAGGCTCACATTACTGTAGTACCAGTCAGAAAAGGCCACTACCAGAAAAGAGAACTATAGGCCAATATCCCTGATGAATATAGTTGCAAAAATTCTTCATAGAATACTGGCAAACTGAATTCAGCCACACACACACACAAAGATCATTCACCATGATCAACTGGGACTTTTATTTCTAGGATGTAAGGATGGTTTCACCAGGCTTCCCTGGTGGCTCAGAGGGTAAAGCGTCTGCCTGCAATGCGGGGGACAGGGGTTCGATCCCTGGGTCAGGAAGATCCCCTGGAGAAGGAAATGGCACCCCACTCCAGTACTCTTGCCTGGAAAATCCCATAGACTGAGAAACCTGGTAGGCTACAGTCTATGGGGTCTCAAAGAGTCGTATAGGACTGAGCAACTTCACTTCAAGGATGGTTTAACATATGCAAATAACTCTGTGATACATCACATTAATATAATGAAAAAAATACCTCAGACACAGAAAAAGCATTTGAAAATTTTAACATCCGTTCATCTTAACATAATTAAAGGAATGTACCTCAACATACTGGATTTCCCTGGTGGCTCAGATGGTAAAGCGTCTGTCTGCAATGCAGGAGACCCAGGTTCGATCCCTGGGTTGGGAAGATACCCTGGAGAAGGAAATGGCATCCCACTCCAGTATTCTTGCCTGGAAAATCCCATGGACGGCGGAGCCTGGTAGGCTACCGTTCATGGGGTTGCAAAGAGTCGGACATGACTGAGCAACTTCACTTTCACTTTCACCTCAACATAATAAAAGTTATATATCACAGGCCCACAGCTAACATACTCATTAGTGAAAGGTTGAAAGCTTTCCCTCTAAGATAAGAACAAAACAAGAGGGAGGTCTCTGATGGTCAGGTGGATAAAATTCCATGCCCCCAACGCAGGGGGCCTGAGTTTGATCCCAGGTCAGGGAACTAGATCCCATATACCACAACTAACAGAGTTTGCAAGCTGCAACTAAACATTCTGCATGCCTCAATGAAGATTGGCAATCCTATGTGCTGCCACTAACACCTGGTGCAGCTAAATAAAAATTTTAAAACATATTTTTTTAAAAAAAAGAACAAGACATGAGTGCCCACCTTCACCACTCCTATTCAACAAAGTTCCAGAAGTCCTAGCCAGAGCAATCAGGCAAGAAAGAGAAAAGGCAACAAAATTGGAAAGGAGGAAGTAAAACTGTCCCAGTTTGCAGATGACATGATTTTATATATAAAAGAACTTAAAGACTCCACCAAAAAGCTTTTATTTTGTTAAATACAGACTATGGACAAAACATAAATATTTTTTAAAAGTATATTCTTCATTGCTCCATGCGGGCTTTATCTAGTTGAGGCAAGTGGGGGCTACACTCGAGGTGCAGTGCAGAAGCTTCTCATGGTGGTGGATTCTCTCTTTACGGAACACAGGCTCTCGGGCTTGCAGGCCTCAGTAGCTGCAGCACACGGGCTCAGCAGTTGTGGCACATGGACTTAGTCACCTCAGCATGCGGGACCCTCCCAGATCAGGAATTGAATCTCTGTCCCCTGATTAGGCAGGTAGATTCCTAACCACTGTGCCACCAGGGAAGCCCCACCAAAAAGCTTTTAGTTCTATTTAACAAACTCAACAAAGTTGCAGTTTACAAAATAACATTCAAAAACAGTAGTTTTCCTATACACCAATAATGAATTATTTGAAAAAGAGAAAAATTGTCCCACTTACAATAGCATCAACAACAAACAAATACCTAGGAATAGATTTAATCAGGAGATGAAAGATCTCCACTCTGAAATTATAAAACAGTGATGACAGAAACAGAAGACACAAGTAAATGGAAATATAGTCTGGGTTGGAAGAATTAATATTGTTAAAACATCAATACTACCAAAAGCCATTTAGAAATTCAGTGCAATCCCTACCAAGATTTAAATGGCATTTTTAACAGAGGTAAAAAACAATCCCCAAATTTAGATAGAACCACAAAGACTACAAAGAGCTAAAGCAATCCTGAGAAAGAAGCGGGGCAAAGGCTAATAGAGTTTTGTCAAGAGAACACACTGGTCATAGCACACACCCTCTTCCAACAACACAAGAGATAACTCTGCACAAGGACATCACCAGATGGTCAACACTGAAATCAGACTGATTTTATTCTTCACAGCTGAAGTTGGAGAAGCTCTATACAGTCAGCAAAAATAAGACTGGGAGCTGACTATGGTTCAGATCATAAGCTCCTTATTGCAAAATTCAGACTAAAATTGAAGAAAGTATGGAAAACCACTAGACCATTCAGGTATGACCTAAATAAAATCCTTTATGATTATACAGTGGAAATAGAAATAGATTCAAGGGATTAGATGTGATACACCAAGTGCCTGAAGAACTATGGACAGAGGTTTGTAACACTGTACAGGAAGCAGGGATCAAAACCATTCCAAAAAGAAAAAGAAATGCAAAAGGCAAAAAGGCTATCTGAGGAGTCCTTACAAATAGCTGAGAAAAGAAGTGAAAGGCAAAGGAGAAGGAGCAAGATATATCCAACTGGATGCAGAGTTCCAGAGACTAGCAAGTAGAGATAAGAAAGCCTTCCTAAGTGAACAGTGCAAAGAAATAGAGGAATGGGACAAATAGAATGGGAAAGACTAGAGATTTCTTCAAGAAAATTAAGAGATACCAAGAGAATATTTCATGCAAAGATGGGCACAATAAAGGACCGAAACAGTGAAGACCTAACAAAAGCAGAACAGATTAAGAAGAGGTGGCAAGAATACACAGAAGAACTGTATAAAAAAGGTCTTACTGATCCAGATAACCAGGATGGTGTGGTCACTTACCTAGAGCCAGACATCCTGGTGTATGAAGTCAAGTGGGCCTTAGGAAGCATTACTACAAACAAAACTAGTGGAGGTGATGGAATTCAACTGAGCTACTTAAAATTATAAAGGATTATGCTTTTAGAGTGCTGCATTCAGTATGCCAGCAATTTGGAAAACTCAGCAGTGTCCACAAGATCAGAAAAGGTCAATTTTCATTCCAACTCCAAAGAAGGGAAATGCCAAAGAATGTTCAAACTACCATACAATTGCATTCATTTCACACACTAGCAAGGTAAAGCTCAAAATCCTTTAAGCTAGGCTTCAACAATAAATAAACAGAAAACTTCCAGATGTACAAGCTGGATTTAGAAAAGGCAAAGGAACCAGAGATCAAATTGCCAACATCCACTGGATCATGGAAAAAGCAAGAGAAATCCAGAAAACATCTACTTCTGCTTCATTGACTACACTAAAGTCTTTGACTGTGTGGATCACAACAAACTGGAAAATTTTTTAAGAGATTGGAATACCAGACCACCTTACCCACCTCCTGAGAATGTATGGAAGTCAAGAATCAACAGTTAGAACAAGACACGGAACAATGGACTGGTTCCAAACTGGGAAAGGAGTCTGTCAAGGCTGTATACTGTTACCTTGCTTATTTAACTTATATGCAGAGTACATCATGCGAAATGCTAGGCTGGTTGAATCACAAACTGGAATCAAGATTGCCAGGAGAAATATCAATAACCTCAGATATGCAGATGAATCACCCATATGGCAGAAAACAAAAAAGAACTAAAGAGCCTCTGGATGAAAGTGAAAGATAAGAGTGAAAAAGTTGGGTTAAAACTCAACATTCATAAAACTAACATCATGGCATCTGGTCCCATCACTTCATGGCAAATAGATGGGGAAACAGTGGAAACAGTGACAGACTTTATTTTTATGGGCTCCAGAATCACTGCAGATGGTGACTGAAGCCATAAAATTAAAAGATGTTTGCTCCCTGGAAGAAAAGCTATGACAGACCTAGATGATATATTAAAAAGCAGAGACATCACTTTGCAAACAATGGTCCCTATAGTCAAAGCTGTGTTTTTTCCAGTCATGTACAGATATGAGAGTTGGACCATAATGAAGACTGAGCACTGAAGAATTGATGCTTTTGAACTGTGCTGTTGAAGACTCTTGAGAGTCCCTTGGACTGCAAGGAGATCAAACCAGTCCATCCTAAAGGAAATCAGTCCTGAATATTCATTGGAAGGACTGATGCTGAAGTTTCAACACTTTGGCCACCTGATGTGAAGAATTGACTCATTTGAAAAGACCCTGATACTGGGAAAGATTGAAGGCAAAAGGAGAATGGGATAACAGAGGATGAGATGGTTGGATGGCATCATTGACTCAATGGGCATGACTTTGAGCAACCTTCAGGAGATAGTGAAGGACAGGGAAGCCTGGGGTGCTGCAGTCCATGGTGTTGCAAAGAGTCAGACATGACTGAGCGACTGAACGACAAATATGGCAAAATAATATTCGACAAAGGAGCCAAGAATTCTCAATGGAAGTGTGTCAGTCTTCAATAAATGGTGCTAGGAAATTTGGACATTCACATGTAAAAGAGTGAAATTAGATCCCTATCTTAACACTCCTCACAAAAATTAACTCAAATGGATTAAAGACTTAATATAAGACCTGAAACCATAAAACTCCTAGAAGAAAATATAGGAAAGAACTTCTTTGACATGAGTCTTGGCAATGATTTTTTTTAATATACCACAAAGCAAAAGCAACAAAATAAAAAATAAACTGGTGGGACTACTTCAAACTAAAAAGCGTCTGCATAAGAAATGATCAACAAAATGAAAAGACAACCTATCGAAAATGTAAAAGTATTTGCAAACCACATATGTAACAAGGGTTAATATCCATAATGTATAAAGAACTCTTGGAATAGCAGCAAAAAAAAAATTAATTGGAAAGGAAGTGAACAATATAGAGGTTCCTGAAAAAATTAAAAATAGAACTATCATGTGATCTAGCAATTGCATTTCTGGGAATGTATCCAATGGAAATAAAAACACTATGTTGAAGAGATATCTGCACCCCCATGTTCATCAGCAGCATTATTTACAATAGCCAAAATGTAGAAACAATCTAAGTGACCACTAATGAGTGAATGGATAAAAAAGCTTGTGGTGTGTGTGTATATATATATATACACACACAACAACATACATGGACTTTGACGACATTATGCTAAGTGAAATAATTGGACAGAGAAAGACAAATGGATATATCACATATATGCAGAATCTAGAAAACAATAACCCAAACTCATAGAAAAAGAGAGCCAATTTGTGGTTATCATAAGTGAGGTGTGGGGGGAGGGGCATTTGGATAAAAGGTCAAAATGTACAAACTTCAGGTTATAAGGTAAATATATACTAGGCATATAATTACAACATGATGACTATGGTTTATCACTGTTCTATGATATGTAAGAAAGTTGTTCACAGTAAATCCTAAGAATTCTCATTACAAGGGAAAAAAATTTTATTTTGTGTCTATATGAGATGGTGGATGTTAACTAAACTTACTGTGGTAATCATTTCACAGTGTATGTAAGTCAAATAATTATTCTGTAAACTTTAAACATATAGTGTCATATATCAACTATATCTCTATAAAACTGTATCAGTTCAGTTCAGTTGCTCAGTGGTGTCCAACTCTTTGTGACCCCATGAATCGCAGCACGCCAGGCCTCCCTGTCCATCACCAACTCCCAGAGTTCACTCAAACACATGCCCATTGAGTCAGTGATGCCATCCAGCCATCTCATCCTCTATCGTCCCCTTCTCCTCCCGCCTTCAATCTTTCCCAGCATCAAGGTCTTTTCAAATGAGTCAGCTCTTTGCATCAGGTGGCCAAAGTATTGGAGTTTCAGCCTCAGCATCAGTCCTTCCAATGAGCAACCAGGACTGATCTCCTTTAGGATGGACTGGATGGATCTCCTTGCAGTCCAAGGGACTCTCAAGAGTCTTCTCCAACACCACAGTTAAAAAGCATCAATTCTTCAATGCTCAGCTTTCTTCACAGTGCAACTCTCACATCCATACATGACCACAGGAAAAACCATAGCCTGGACTAAATGGACCTTTGTTGGCAAAGTAATGTCTCTGCTTTTTAATATGCTATCTAGGTTGGTCATACCTTTCCTTCCAAGGAGTAAACGTCTTTTAATTTCATGGCTGCAATCACCATCTGCAGTGATTTTGGAGCCCCAAAAAATAAAGTCTGACACTGTTTCCACTGTTTCCCCATCTATTTCCCATGAAGTGTTAGGACCGGATGCCATGATCTTAGTTTTCTGAATGTTGAGCTTTAAGTCAACTTTTTCACTCTCCTCTTTCACTTTCAAGAAGCTTATTAGTTCCTCTTCACTTTCTGCCATAAGGCTGGTGTCATCTGCATATCTGAGGTTATTCATATTTCTCCCAGCAATCTTGTGCTTCCTCCAGCCCAGCGTTTCTCATGATGTACTCTGCATACAAGTTAAATAAGCAGGGTGACAATATACAGCCTTGACGTACTCCTTTTTCTGTTTGAAACCAGTCTGTTGTTCCATGTCCAGTTCTAACTGTTGCTTCCTGACCAGCATATAGGTTTCTCAAGAGGCAGATCAGGTAGTCTGGTATTCCCATCTCTCTCAGAATTTTCCAGTTTATTGTGATTCACACAGTCAAAGGCTTTGGCACAGTCAATAAAGCAGAAATAGATGTTTTTCTGGAACTCTCTTGCTTTTTCCATGATCCAGAGGATGTTGGCAATTTGATCTCTGGTTCCTCTGCCTTTTCTAAAACCAGCCTGAACATCTGAAAGTTCACGGTTCACGTACTCTCGAAGCCTGGCTTGGAAAATTTTAAGCATTACTTTGCTAGTGTGTGAGATGAGTGCAATTGTGTGGTAATTTGAGCATTCTTTGGCATTGCCTTTCTTTTGGATTAGAATGAAAACTGACATTTTCCATCCCTGTGGCCACTGCTGAGTTTTCCAAATTTGCTGGCATATTGAGTGGGGCACTTTCACAGCATCATTGTTCAGGATTTGAAATAGCTCAACTGGAATTCCGTCATCTCCACTAGCTTTGTTCGCAGTGATGCTTACTAAGGCCCACTTGACTTCACATTCCAGGATGTCTGGCTCTAGGTGAGTGATCACACCATCAGGATTATCTTGGTCGTGAAGACCTTTTTTGTATAGTTCTTCTGTATATTCTTGCCACCTCTTCTTAATATCTTCTGCTTCTGTTAGGTCCATACCATTTCTGTCCTTGATCGAGCCCATCTCTGCATGAAATGTTCCCTTGATATCTCTAATTTTCTTGAAGAGATCTCTAGTCTTTCCCATTCTGTTGTTTTCCTCTGTTTCTTTGCACTGATTGCTGAGGAAGGCTTTCTTATCTCTCCTTGCTATTCTTTGGAACTCTGCATTCAGATGCTTATATCTTTCCTTTTCTCCTTTGCTTTTCGCTTCTCTTCTTTTCACAGCTATTTGTAAGGCTTCCTCAGACAGCCAGTTTGCTTTTTTGCATTTCTTTTCCATGGGGGTGGTCTTGATCCCTGTCTCCTGTACAATGTCAGGAACCTCCGTCCATAGTTCATCAGGCACTCTGTTTATCAGATCTAGTCCCTTAAATCTATTTCTCACTTCCACTGTATAATCGTAAGAGATTTGATTTAGGTCCTTCCTGAATGGTCTAGTGGTTTTCCCTACTTTCTTCAATATAAGTCTGAATTTGGCAATAAGGAGTTCATGATCTGAGCCACAGTCAGCTCCTGGTCTTGTTTTTGCTGACTGTATAGAGCTTTTCCATCTTTGGCTGCAAAGAATATAATCAATCTGATTTCGCTGTTGACCCTCTGGTGATGTCCCTGTGTAGAGTCTTCTCTTGTGTACATAAATATACAGCACAATGAATAATCATAAACTGAACAGACCTCTTTAACCCCCACCCAGATCAGAGACAAGAATATTACCAATGCTTTGGAAGTCCCTCTTTCACCCCTTCCCAACCTCACTTCCTTCCTTCTCCTCTGAGGTTAACAAGTGCTTGACTTTTAGCATCATAGACTAGTATTGCCTGTTTTAGAATTTCGTGTGATAGAATCATGCTTCTTTTCATCTAGATTCTTTCAGTCAACGTTTGTGAGATTCATTCATATTACTTACTGTAAATAGTCACTAATTTATGTTCATTGCTGTTTAGTATTCCATTTTGAGCATACTGATTTGTTCATCTACTGTATGTTTGGGTCTTCAGAATTTGGCTGATACAAATAACATGGGTATGAACTATATGTACATGGCTATTGATGCAAATTTGTAAGCATTTCATTTAGGTATATACCCAGGACAGGAATTGCTGGGTCAGAAGGTTTGTGAGTATAACTGAGCTGCAATAGAAAATGCTAAACAGTTTTCAAGGTGGCTCCATCAGTTTGCAGCCCCATGGTAGCCTAAGAGTTCTTATTGTCTCATGTTTTTGATTTATCAGGCCTGAATTTCAGTCATCCTGGCAGGTGACAGTATCCCACTGCGAGTGTACTTTGCATTTCTCTGATAACTACTGATACAAGATTGCACACCTTTTCATTTGTTTGTTGGCCATTTGGCTGTACTCTTAGGATGTGCCGATTTGAGTCTCTTGCCCATTTTTTGATAGGTTTTCTTATTTATAATTTTCTATATGTCCTTTTTCTGTTTTTTAAAAATTTTATTGGAATATAGTTACCTTACAATGTTGCATTATACACTATACAGCAAAGTGAATCAGCCATACATATCCTCTCTGTTTTGTTTTCCTTCCAACCTAGGGCACCACAGAGCATTTAGGAGAGTTCCCTTTACTGTACAGTAGGTTTATATGTTCTTGATGAAAGTTTCAGTCAGTAATACATTTACAAATGTATCTCTCCAAATCCATTTAATAAATATAGGAAAACTAAATTTTTGTTCTATGCAAAGTATATAATTCAAAGAACAAAGAGCATATTTTCATTAAATATGTTTCTGGCAAAAGAGATATTTGTTATTATCCCTGAAATTGTTCTGTATTAGAGTGCAGTAACTGACAACTTCCTAAGAAGTAATGCATAATATTATAAAAAGAAACATTTGATAAATATGAACATTTTATATCTGCTCCGCTGTTGTGTGATCATAGATGCACAGGTTCATTACTAAGTTTGTAGCAAACAGGAGAACACAATAGATATCTCTGGATATAAATAGCGGATAACTAAGAAGAAAATGAGTTGGAGATCTGAGATGAACTCCTAGAAGATTCTCACTGAGTAGAGAGTGCTCAGCTTCCTCCACTTCTCCTGTAGCGGCACCACTGCACCTACCATCTGCCCCCTCACACATCCATCCATCCTAACCCTTTTCCATTTCATTTGAAGAAGAGATAGACTTCTGCTCAAAATACCAACACATATCACTTCCCAGCTACTCAAAGGCCTTGTCTATTTTTATTAATAAAATATCATAATCATTATTTACTAATCTCTTAAGAGCCAGTTAAAGTGCCACCTCTTTTATGCAGAACTTTTCCCATGCCCCCAAGCCTGCTCTTTTTCTTCTGTCATGTGTCTTCTGATATTGATGCTTCAAAGTGTTGACAGGACGGCACGCAGCAAAAGGATTCTCAAAACATGTCATCTTCTGCTACTTTTACTGCAGGATTAGGAAGGAAATTTCTATCTAGGAACTACAAAATGCTCTGCACCAAAGGAAGTTAGGAAAAAATCAACTGAGCTACAACACTTCCTAACTCATTCTGTGAATGAGTATCAAATGGTGTCATTATCCTGATATCAAAGCCAGACAAACTCACCACAAGAAAACTACAAACCAATATCCCTTATGAATATAAAGGCAAAAATCAACAAAATATTAGCAAACTGAATCCAACAATATATTAAAAAGGTTATACACCACAATCAAATGGGATTTATCTCATGAATACAAGGATGTTTCAACATAACGAAATCAATCGATGTAACACCACATTAATAGAACAAACGTGGAGGGGATCATGTGACCATCTCAGTGAAGAAAAAGTATTTGTTAATAGCCAACATCTTTTATAACACTCAGATAACTAGAAGTGACTTCATCGACCTGGCAAATGTCATCTATTTAAAAAATAGATAAAAAGAGCTAATGTACCCAATAGTAAAAGATTGAAAGCTTTCCCTATAAGGAAGTCCACTTTCATCACTGATGTTCAACATCGTGTTGAAAATTCTAACCAAAGCAATTAGGTAAGAGAAAAAGCTTCAAAACTGGAAATGAAGACAATCCCTATTTATAAATGTCATGATTCTATATATGAAAATTCCCAACAAATAAACAAGGAATATACAGCTATTAAATTCACAAAGTTGTAAGGGTATGAGACCAATACACAAAAATCAGTTGTGTCTCTCCATACTAACAATAAACAGTTCAAAATGACATTAAGAAAACAGCAACCAAGAGAATAAAACACCAAGAAAGGGAAAGTCTTGTACACTTTTCAAAAACTTTGCTGATATTAAAGACCTAAATAATGGGGAAAAATCCCCATGTTCATGGATGAGAAGATTTAATATTGTAAAGATGGCAACACTACCGAAGGCAATCCACAGGTTCAATGCAATCTGTATTGAAATTCCTGGATCACAGGGGGCCACAAATATCCAAAACAACCTTGAAAAATAAGAACTAAGTTTGAGGATCATACTTCCCAATTTAAAAACTTACTAGGAGGCTACAGTAATTAAAACAGTGTGGTACTGGCACAGGATAGACATATCAGTATCAGTTTAGGTGCTCAGTCATGTCTGACTCTTTGCAACATGGTAGACTGCAGCAAGCCAGGCTTCCCTGTCCATCACCAACTCCTGGAGTTTTACTCGAACTCATGTCCATAGACTCAGTGATGCCATCCAACCATCTCATCCTCTGTTGTCCCCTCCTCCTCCTGCCTTCAATCTTTCCCAGCATCAGGATCTTTTCCAAGGAGTCAGTTCTTCACATCAGGTAGTCAAAGTATTGGCTTCAGCATCAGTCCTTCTAATGAATATTCAGGACTGATTTCCTTTAGGGTGGACTGATTGGATCTCCTTGCAGTCCAAGGGACCCCCAAGAGTCTTCTCCAACACCACAGTTCAAAAGCATCAATTCTTCAGCACTCAGCTTTCTTTATAGTCCAACTCTCACCTTCATACATGACTACTGGAAAAACAATAGCTTTTAAAAAAACTAGACAGACGTTTGTTGGCAAAGTAATGTCTCTGCTTTTTAATATACTGTCTAGGTTGGTCATAGATTTTCTTCCAAGGAGCAAGCGTCTTTTAATTTCATGGCCGCAGTCATCATCTGCAATGATTTGGGAGCACCCTCAAATATAAAGTCTGTCACTGTTCCCATTGTTTCCCCAACTATTTGCCATGAAGTGATGGGACTGGATGCCATGATCTTAGTTTTTTGAATGCTGAGTTTTAAGCCAGCTTTTTCACTCTCTTCTTTCACTTTCAAGAGGCTCTTTAGTTCTTCGCTTTGTGCCATAAGGGTGGTGTCATCTGCATATCTCAGGTTATTATTATTTCTCCCGGCAATCTTGATTCCAGCTTGTGCTTCATCCAGCCCAGTGTTTCTCATGATGTACTCTGCATAGAAGTTAAATAAGCAGGGTGGCAATATACAGCCTTGATAGATTTCTATCCCAATTTGAAACCAGTCTGTTGTTCCATGTCTGGTTCTAACTGTTGCTTCTTGATCTGCATACAGGTTTCTCAAGAGGCAGGTCAGGTGGTCTGGTATTCCCATCTCTTTTAAGAATTTTCTAGTTTGTTGTGATCCACACAGTCAAATGCTTTGGCATAGTCAATAAAACAAAAGTAGATGTTTTCCTTGAATTCTCTTGCTTTTTCCGTGATCCAGAGGAGGTTGGCAATTTGATCTCTGGTTCCTCTGCCTTTTCTAAATCCAGCTTGAATATCTGGAAGTCCATGGTTCACATACTGTTGATGCCTGGCTTGGAGAATTTTGAGCATTACTTGGCTGGCATATAAGATGAGAGCAATTGTGTGGTAGTTTGAACACTTTTGGCATTGCCTTTCTTTGGGATTGGAATGAAAACTGACCTTTTCCAGGACAGACATAAACACCAATATAATTGAATTAAACATCAGGAATAAACCCCTAATCTATGGGCAATTAAGATGTGTGTGTGTGTGCTCTGTGCCCTTGAGAGCAAGTGCCCATTTTAAAAAATTTTATATTTTAAATAAAAATATATTTACTATGTAATTTTTATGAGAACCCAATTCTATTCTCTTTGCAAATTTTCATTACTCAGTACAATATTATTAACTATAATAACTATAGTCATTATGCTGTACATTGTATCTCTGTATTCATCCAAAATAACTGCAATTTTGTGCTCTTGACCAGCATCTCCCCAATTCCCCCGCTTCCTTCTTCCTAGTATCCAAAATTATATTACTTCTATTTATCTGACTTTTTTAGATTCCACATACAAGCGAGATCATGTTTTGTATTTTCTATGTCTGGCTTATTTCACTTAGCCTAATGTTACCCAGGTTCATTCATGTTGTTGCAAATAGCAGGATCTCTTTCTTTTTCAAGACTGAAGTATATTATGTATATAAAATCTCTCACAATTTTTAAATCCATTCTTTGTTGAATGGACGCTTAGGTTGTTTCCACATCTAGCCTATTATTTATAATACCATAATATATGGGAGAGCAGATAACTCTTCAAGGTACTGATTTCATTTCCATTGTTGATATACCCAGAAGTGGGATTGCAGGGTCATGATAACTTTATTTGTGGTTTTTTGAGAAAACTTCATACTGTTTTCCACAATGACTATACAATTTACAGTCCCACCAAGAGTGTACAAGGGTTCCCTTCACATTCTCACCAACACTTGTGTTGTCTTTTTGATAGCAACCATCCTAACAGGGGTGTGTTGTTATCTCATTGTGGCTTTGATTTGCATTTCTGATGATTAGTCATGCTGAGCACCTGTTCATTTACATATTGGGTATTTGTATGTCTTCTCTGGAAAAAGTCTGTTCAGTTTCTCTGCCCATTTTTAATTGATAGGTTTGCTTTTTGCTAGTTGTATAAATTCCTTATATATTTTGGACACTATCAGATATATGGTTTACAAATATTTTTCCCTCTTCATTTTGTTGATTGTTTCCTTTGCTATGAAGTAGCATTTTAGTTTGATGTTGTCTCACTTGTTTTTCTTTGTCTGAATTTTAGATGTCATACACAAAACATTATAGCCAAGAATAGTGTCAAGAAGCTTTTTCCCTACTTTTTTTTTCCATTCAGAAGTTTTACAGTTTCAGGTATCATGTTTAAGTCTTTGATACCTTTTGAGTTATTTTTGTTAAGGTGTATGATATGGATCCAATTTTATTATTTTGTATGTTGATATCATTTTCCCTATATCTTTTATTGAAGACTGTCTTTTTCCCATTGTGTATTCTTCACACCCTTGTCAAAAATTAGTTGACTGTGTTTGTATATGCTAAGTCGTTTCAGTTGTGTCTGATTCTGCGACCCTGTGGACTATAGCTGCCAGCCTCCTCGGCCTTTGGATTTGCTAGGCAAGAATACTGGAGTGGGTTGCCATGAACTCCTCCAGGGGATCTTCCCAACCTAGGGATTGAACCTGCACCTCTTATATCTCCTGCATGGAAAGGCATGTTCTTTAGCACTAGATCCATGCTTTGGTTTATTTCAAAGCTCTCTACTCTCTTCTACAGGTCTATGGGTCTGTTTTTATGCCAGTATCATATTCTTTTGATTACTATAGGTTTGCAATATAACTTGAAATCAGGAAATGTGATGCCCCCAATTCTCATCTTCATTCTGAAGATGGCTTTAGCAAATTAAGGGTTTGGGTTTTGTTTTATTTTGTTTTTGTGGTTCCATACAAGTTTTAGAATTTTTTTCTATTTCTATGAAAAATGTCACAGGAATTTTGATAGATATTGTATTGAATCCATACATGTCTTTGGGTGGTATGAACATTTTAACAATATTAATTCTTCCAATTCATGTACACAAGATATATTTTCATTTATTTTTTTAAGTTTTTTCCTTAGACAAGGGTTCCCGGGGCATTCAATGGGGGAAATAATAGTCTCTTCAACAAATATCCAGTTGTCCCTGTTCAAAATTGCAAAAGAATGGAGTTGGACCTTCACCTCATACCATATAGAAAAAATCATTCAAAATGAATCAACAATTTAAATATAAAAGCCAAACCTTAAAACAGGAATATCTCTTATGACCCTGAATTTGGTAACGAATTCTTAAATTAACATCAAAATCATGAGCAACCAAAGGAAAACTAGATAAATTAAACCTCATCAAAATTAAAAACCAGGGGAGTTCCCTGGTGGTCCAGTGGTAAAGAATCCACTTTGCAATGCAGAGGATGCAAGTTTGATCCCTCATCTGGGAACTAATACCCACGTGCTGCAAGGCAACTAAGCCCACACACCACAGCTACTGAGCCCATGAACTCAAGAGCCCACGCTCCACATGAGAAACCCATGTACCACAACAAAGAGCCCTCACATTGCAGTGAAGACCCAGGGTAGTCAAATAAATAAAAATCAATTCAAAATATATCACTGAGTTAAACATAAAACAAAAATATATAAAACATTAAAAATTAAAAACCACTCACCACTACTATTCAACATAGTTTTAGAAGTTTTGGCCACAGCAATCAGAGCAGAAAAAGAAATAAAAGGAATCCAGATTGGAAAAGAAGAAGTAAAACTCTCACTGTTTGCAGATGACATGATCCTCTACATAGAAAACCCTAAAGACTCCACCAGAAAATTACTAGAGCTAATCAATGAATATAGTAAATTTGCAGGATATAAAATCAACACACAGAAATCCCTTGCATTCCTATACACTAAATAATGAGAAAGTAGAAAAAGAAATTAAGGAAACAATTCCATTCACCATTGCAATGAAAAGAATAAAATACTTAGGAATATATCTACCTAAAGAAACTAAAGACCTATATATATAAAACTATAAAACACTGGTGAAAGAAATCAAAGAGGACACTAATAGATGGAGAAATATACCATGTTCATGGATCAGAAGAATCAATATAGTGAAAATGAGTATACTACTCAAAGGAATCTACAGATTCAATGCAATCTTGATAGGGATTGCATTGAATCCCTATCAAGCTACCAATGGTATTTTTCACAGAGCTAGAACAAATAAGCTCACAATTTGTATGGAAATACAAAAAAAACCTCGAATATCCAAAGCAATCTTGAGAAAGAAGAATGGAACTGGAGGAATCAACCTGCCTGACTTCAGGCTCTACTACAAAGCCACAGTCATCAAGACAGTATGGTACTGGCACAAAGACAGAAATATAAATCAATGGAACAAAATAAAAAGCCCAGAGATAAATCCACACACCTGTGGACAAGAATATACATTGGATTAAAGACAATCTCTTTAACAAGTGGTGCTGGGAAAACTGGTCAACCACTTATAAAGGAATGAAACTAGGACACTTTCTAACACCATACACAAAAATAAACTCAAAATGGATTAAAAATCTAAACATAAGACTAGAAACTATAAAACTAGAGGAAAACAAAGGCAAAACACTTTCCGACATAAATCAGAGCATGATCCTCTATGACCCGCCTCCCAGATATTGGAAATAAAAGCAAATATAAACAAATGGTACCTAATTAAACTTAAAAGCTTTTGCACAACAAAGGAAAATATAAGCAAGGTGAAAAGACAGCCTTCAGAATGGGAGAAAATAATAGCAAATGAAGCAACTGACAAAGAATTAATCTCAAAAATATACAAGCAGCTCCTGCAGCTCAATTCCAGAAAAATAAACGACCCAGTCAAAAAATGGGCCAAAGAACTAAATAGACATTTCTCCAAAGAAGACATACAGATGGCTAACAAACACATGAAAAGATGCTCAACATCATTCATTATCAGAGAAATGCAAATCAAAACCACAATGAGGTACCATCTCACGCCAGTCAGAATGGCTGCTATCCAAAAGTCCACAAACAATGAATGCTGGAGAGGGTGGGAGAAAAGGGAACCCTCTTACACTGTTGGTGGGAATGCAAACTAGTACAGCCACTATGGAGAACAGTGTGGAGATTCCTTAAAAAACTGAAAATAGAACCGCCATATGACCCAGCAATCCCACTGCTGGGCATACACACTGAGGAAACCAGAATCAAAAGAGACACGTGTACCCCAATGTTCATCACAGCACTGTTTGTACCACCAGGGCATGGAAGCAACCTAGATGTCCATCAGCAGATGAATGGATAAGTTTGGTACATATACACAATGGAAAATTATTCAGCCATTAAAAAGATTACATTTGAATCAGTTCTAATGAGGTGGATGAAACTGGAGCCTATTATACAGACTGAATTAAACCAGAAAGGAAAACACCAATACAGTATACTAACGCATATATATGGAATCCAGAAAGATGGTAACAATGACCCTGTATGCGAGACAGCAAAAGAGACACAGATGTATAGAACAGTTTTTTGGACTCTGTGGGAGAGGGTGAGGGTGGGATGATTGGGGAGAATGGCATTGAAACATGTGTATTATCACATGTGAAAGGGATCGCCAGTCCAGGTTCAATGCATGAGACAGGGTGCTCAGGGCTGGTGCACTGTGATGACCCAGAGGGATGGTATGGGGAGGGAGGTGGGAGGGGGGTTCAGGATGGGGAACACATGTACACCCGTGGTGGATCCATGTCAATGTATGGCAAAAACCACTATGATATTGTAAAGTAATCAACCTCCAATTAAAATAAATAAATTTATATTTTAAAAACCCAAAAAACAAAAATTTCATTGTCCTTATTTTGAGTTGTGAAAAAAAAAATTAAAAACCAAACTTTTACACCAAGCATATTAGCAAGAAAGTAAAAAAGATAACCTATAGAACACAAGAAAATATTTGCAGTCATAGTTCCAAAAAGGGTCTCTGACGCTTTGTGACCCCATGGACCGTAGCCTACCAGGCTCCTCCGTCCATGAGATTACCCAGGCAAGAATACTGGAGTGGGTTGCCATTTCTTTCTCCAGGGGAGCTTCACAACCCAGGGATTGAACCCTGGTTTCCCGCATTGGAGGCAGACGCCTTAACCTCTGAGCCACCAGGGAAGCCCTCAAAAGGGTCTGCTGCTGCTGCTGCTAAGTCGCTTCAGTCGTGTCTGACTCTGTGCGACCCCATAGACGGCAGCCCACCAGGCTCCCCCGTCCCTGGGATTCTCCAGGAAAGAACACTGGAGTGGGTTGCCATTTCCTTCTCCAATTCATGAAACTGAAAAGTGAAAGTGACGTCGCTCAGTTGTGTCCGACTCTTAGCGACCCCATGGACTGCAGCCCACCAGGCTCCTCCATCCACGGGATTTTCCAGGCAAGAGTACTGGAGTGGGGTGCCATTGCCTTCTCCAAAAAGGGTCTAGTATACAACATATATTATATAAAGAACCCCTCAACAAAAACACAAGCAACCCAACTGAAAAGTGGACAAAGAGCTTGAATAGACATTTCTCCAAACATATATATTAGCCATCAGGAAAATGCAAATAAAAACCATAATATGAACCAATTCCACATTCATGAGGACAGCTATAAAACAGAGAAAGAAAATCGAAAATACCAAGTGTTGCAGGGAATGTAGAGAAATGGGATCCCTTGTGTATTGCCTGCTTGTGGGAATGTTAAATGAATGGTGCAGCTGCTGTTAAAAATAGCCTGGCAGTTCCTAAATAAGTTAAACCTATTCCAGGTACATAACCAAAAGACCTGAAAATAGGTATCCAAACAAATCCTTGTAGAATATTCATAGCAGCACTACTCACTGTAGCCAAAAAGTAGAAAGTACTCCAAGTCCATCATTAGGTGTATGGATAAACAAAATGGTATATATGTTCAATGTAGTATTCAGTTCAGTTCAGTTGCTCAGTCATGTCTGACTCTGCGACCCCATGAACCACAACATGCCAGGCCTCCATCACCAACTCCCAGAGTCCACCCAAACCCATGTCCATCGAGTGGTTGATGTCACTCAACCATGTCATCCTCTGTCATCCCCTTCTCCTCCTGCCCTCAATCTTTCCCAGCATGAGGGTCTTTTCCAATGAATCAGTTTTTCACATCAGGTGGCCAAAGTATTGGGAGTTTCAGCTTCAACATCAGTACTTCCAATGAATATTCAGGGTTGATTTCCTTCAGGATGGACTGGTTGGATCTCCTTGCAGTCCAAGGGACTCTCAAGAGTCTTCTACAACACCACATTTCAAAAGCATCAATTCTTTGGTGCTCAGCTTTCTTTATAGTCCAACTCTCACATCCATACATGACCACTAGAAAAACCATAGCCTTGACTAGACAGACCTTTGTTGGCAAAGTAATGTCTCTGCTTTTCAATATGCTGTCTAGGTTGGTCATAATTTTCTTTCCAAGGAGTAAGCGTCTTTTACTTATCTATAAAAAGGAATGAAGCACTGATACACACTATAATGTGATGAACCTCAAAAACATTACACAAAGTGAAAGAAGCCAGGCACAAAAAGCCACATATTGACTTCATTTATATGAAATATCCAAAATAGATAAATGCAGAGACAAAAAGCAAATTGTTTGCCAGGACAATGGGGAAGAGGGTATGGAGACTGACAGCTTCAAGAGGACAAGATGCTCTTTTGGCTTTAGTCATCTACATAAGTTGCAACCCCCTTCTCCATTTTTTAGCACAAATATTATCTTTTATATTATTTATGGTATTTATGAATTGAACTTCAAGTCCCACCAACTAGCCTTCCCAAACTCCTTTAAATTCAATTCTGCCACTATATTATTCTTTATAAAGCTATAATCACAGAACTACTCTGCTGAGAAACCAATAGCTCTTCATCACCGTTAGAATGATGTCTAGACAGCAAAGCTCAATATCTGTATCTTTTTAAATCTGGTTCCCACCCTAACTTTTGAAACTTGTTTCCCATTATTTATTCTCATTGACCTATAACTACTCACTTTTTCCAAAAAAATACTTCATGCATTTTTATCTTTTTTTGGATTTTTCCCTCTGCCTGGAAAATACTTCCCAACACCTCTGTTCTCCAAATTTATATACTTTAATCCTATTTAATCTTCAATACCCAATTGATTACTACCCTAATTAAGATTCTTCTTAAAAATCCCCAGAGCACTTTATCTGAACCTCTCTTACAGCAGTTATTTTCTACTTTGAATTAAAATGTATTTCTCAGGGCCTCAGTGCCTCTGTCTTCTTCCTTTGCACTTCTGTGCTTTACATATGCCGAACCGGTCACCAGTCTCCATGCCTGCCCCCAGGCTTCTTCGCCTTTGGTATCTGCATATATCCTAATTATTCCAAATTACATTGTTCTACAAATTACCTTCTCAATCGCAATAGCTTCAAAATGAATGTTTCAAGAGACAGTGAGTTCTGGTGGAAACAGAGATTGTCTATGTAATCACCTTAAGTGTTATCAAGATTATATATACCAGATACTGAAAGTGAAAGTCTTAGTCGCTCAGCTGTGTCTGACTCTTTGTGACCCCATGGACTGTAGCCCACCAGGCTTCTATGTCCATGGAATTCTCCAGGCAAGAATACTGGAGTGGGTAGCCATTCTCTTCTCCACGGGTTCTTCCCAACCCAGGGACTGAACCTGGGTCTCTGTCATTGCAGGAAGACTCTTTACAGTCTGAGCCACCAGGGAAGCCCCAAATACAAAATAAGGACCAAGAAAACCTTTAGTTTCCTTGTAACTTTGAAACCAAGATTGATTTCTGTTTGCACAGAAAAATCATGGAGTATGTACCTACGGACTTGGAAAAGTAGGGAAAAGTAAAGATCTTCAAGGCATATTCAAATGAAAAAAAAAAAACCTGAAGAATCTCATACTATCTGTGCACATATACATATGCACAACCACACACATTAAATACATCGCAAATTTAAAGGTGACTAGCCCTGTAAAGAAGATTGAAAGTAGCAGTAAGGAGAAATTGAGGACTTGTGCATTTTACTTTATATACTTTGAATTTTTTACAAGTATCTATTCAAGTATTCAGTTCAGTTCAGTTGCTCAGTCGTGTCCGACTCTTTGTGACCCCATGCACCACAGCATGCCAGGCCTTCTGTCTGGATTTCCTCAAACTCATGTCCACTGAGTCGGTGATGCCATCCAACCATCTCATCCTGTCGTCCCCTTCTCCTCCCACCCTCAATCTTTCCCAGCATCTGGGTCTTTTCAAATGAGCCAGCTCTTTGCATCAGGTGGCCAAATTATTGGAGTCTCAGCTTCAGCATCAGCCTTTCCAATGAATATTCAGGACTGATTTCCTTTAGGATGGACTCATGGATCTCCTTGCAGTCCAAGGGACTCTCAGGAGTCTTCCCCAACACCACAGTTCAAAAGCATCAATTCTTCAGCACTCAGCTTTCTTTCAGTCCAACTCTCACATCCATACATGACTACTGGAAAAACCATACCTTACACTAGATGGTCCTTTGTTGGGGAAGTAATGTCTCTGCTTTTTAATATGCTGTCTAGGTTGGTCATAACTTTCCAAGGAGTAAGTGTCTTTTAATTTCATGGCTGCAGTCACCACCTGAAGTGATTTTGGAGCCCCCCAAAAATAAAGTCTGTCATTGTTTACATTGTTTCCTCAACTATTTGCCATGAAGTGATGGGACCATATGCCATCATCTTAGTTTTCTGAATTGCTGGGAGCCAGCGTGAGGAATTCCACCCATGACAAGGTCATGCGGCAGACCTCTGATGGCAAGGCTAATCAGACCTCAGGTCTTCCCCCTGAAATTTCCTGAGCA
Source organism: Capricornis sumatraensis (assembly GCF_032405125.1). Classification (NCBI taxonomy): domain Eukaryota; kingdom Metazoa; phylum Chordata; class Mammalia; order Artiodactyla; family Bovidae; genus Capricornis; species Capricornis sumatraensis. The sequence continues at coordinate 8,414,698 of NC_091084.1, forward strand.
CCCACCCCCCCCCCAAAAAAAAAATAAGAATCTGCCTGCTTTTTCACTCTTCTGATATTCTCTGGAAAGTCAAATCAGGGCTTTAGTCTTCTGCATTTGAAAGGGATGTTTCAGCTCAAACCCCCTCTGATAGCTCTCTAGCTTGCCTAACAGGTTCCCCAGACCTCTTATAGCTTGTGAATTGCTTGCAGCCCCCAACCGCGAGAGGCACAAAGCTTAAAATCATCTTAAAGATACAGAGCCTTTTCTAAAGAGCTAAAAATCATATTGGTGACAGGATTTCACTGTTGACTCAATGATTGCTGCCAGGCCTCCATATTCTTTATCGGCTTCCATATTCTTAATCTTTTAGGCACCTGGGAGGATGTTAATCAATGTAAACTGGATAGGGAAAAATATATAATAGTTTTGATGTTAGCAACACTAGACTTTTGAGCTAATTACTTTTCTCTTTGTTATATATCACTGCACTCCTCTTTTGTTCTTGCTATGTAAGAATGTAACTTTATTTAGTGCTTTCTGAGCGGCACCGGACTTTGGGAAGATCAACACAAATAAGTCTTCTGGTTGACAAACTCTTATCAGAAAAAAGGCTGTAAAATGTTAATTGTCCCTTATGGCCGGAAGATGATGTAAATTACCTAAGACTTGTGTATACAACTAGGTATGCAGAGAGAAAAGCCTGGTTTTGATAAGATTCTGGGCTGCTAACGCTGCGTAACTTTGTGTTACCCATTGATCTCTATGTATAATCAAAAAGTATAAAAGGCCTTCTGAACAATAGCGGACGGGGCCAGTCGCTGGACTGGTTTCCCCATCTCCTCTTTACTCTAATTTCAGGCTGAATTCCCATCTGGGGCGTGGAGTCTCACCATGTCTACTTACTTGTCCTGGCTTTTAAGATCCACACGAGGTGGAGCCCAAGGTGGGGCACCCCCCGAAATTTAAGAGGATGCCGGTGACCTAAAGTAGATGGTGCAAGCTCCTTGTCTGGAACTTTATTGGCTTCCCATGTAAACCAAGTTATTCGGCCTTCTTTCTCCACTTAATTTTCCTACTACACTATTTTTCCCTAATCTAATCTTATATTTCTATATTAATAAATAAATAAGTTCTCCTCGCCAATGCCATCCCCGCTTCGAATTTCCCTGGATCCACCAGGGCTGGACCCCAGCACTGAATGTTGAGTTTAAAGTCCTTTTTTTCACTCTCCTCTTTCACTTTCATAAAGAGGCTCTTTTGCTCTTCTTTGCTTTATAAGGGTGGTGTCATCTGCATATCTGAGGTTATTGATATTTCTCCCTGCAATCTTAATTTCAGCTTGTGCTTCATCCAGCCTAGCATTTCGCATGATGTACTCTGCATATAAGTTAAATAAGCAGGGTGACAATGTACAGCCTTGACAGATTCCTTTCCCAATTTGGAACCAGTTTGTTGTTCCATGTCCAGTTCTTGAGCTGCACACAGATTTCTCAGGAGGCACGTCAGGTGGTCTGGTAGTCCCATCTCTTGAAGAATTTTTCAGTTTGTGGTGATCCACACAGTCAAAGGCTTTGGCATAGTCAATAAAGCAGATGTTTTTCTGGAATTCTTTTTTTTTGATGATCCCACGGATGGTGGCAATTTGATCTCTGGCTCCTCTGCCTTTTCTAAATCCAGCTTGAATATCTGGAAGTTCACAATTCATGTAGTGTTGAAGCCTGGCTTGGAGAATTTTGAGGATTACTTTGCTAGCATGTGAGATGAGTGTGATTGTGTGGTAGTTTGAACATTCTTTGGGATTGGAATGAAAACCAACCTTTTCCAGTCCTGTGGCCACTGGTGAGTTTTCCAAATTTGTTGGCATATTGAGTACAGCACTTTCATAGCATCATCTCTTAGGATTGAAATAGCTCAGCTAGAATTCAAGTATTACTTGGCCTTTGAAAAACAGAGTGCAACAAAAAACACTGAATGGAGCCCAATGCTATGACTCAGTTTCTCTGGGTCTGATGTCAAAGGAGATGATTGCCACTTAGGGATGAGACCAGCGACACTGTCATCAGCACTGCCTGCTAATAGAGAACACAGAAGTTCTTATGTGTAGCCCCACATTAGACTCCAATATAACCTTGTGAGGAATAAGGAAGGCAGAAACTGACCCTCAAAGAAAAGCCAAGGATCAAATAGAGTTATAAAGGGCTGTCTAAGAACCCTGTTTAATGGTAGAACTGAGCTTAGAGGTAAAGTCTTCAGATTTGAAATTCTAGGCTCTTTTCACAATACCACAATATATGGTCACTTGGCTCACAAGGTAATTATCCAATTATCTTGGATAATTATACAATTTTACCTTATGTCATCAGAACTGCTAAGGATTAAAAGTACCAAGGATTCACTGGTTAAAACCTGTTGGACACAATTATACCATAATATAACAGTATGTCTCCTAATTATCTACTATTAGCATGGTTTTTTCTATTTCTACTGAGTTAATCATGTCTTTCCCAACTGACCACCCAAGAAATACTATCTGTTGTGGGTTGCTGGCGACAGAATGAAACACCAACACTGCGGAGTGGTTTAAATCTTTTTATTTTAACACTTGCTTCTTACAGCTGCTTTATTTTATATCCCTTGCACAACCACCTACAGGGCAAGCTGCCAAGCACTATGATTCAGAGACTATACAGTGCACAGGCACAGCGCGAGATAACCTTTACCTTGACTTATTTACTGCAGCTAAGACTTTGTTTTGGGGAACTTCCTTATCAACTTAGAATCCGTTTTGTCCCAGGGTCTGTTCCTTTTGAGGAATCAGAGAAACATCCTTGTGTGCAAGAAATGTTCTTTTCCCATGGGAACAAACAGGATTCTTAGCTGAACATCTCGTCTGCAAGAATGTTCAGCCCTGGTTGAGAGTCTCGTTTGCAAGCACTTCTCAACCTTCCTTAAACCTAGTTCCCTACACTGGGCAGAACATCTCGTTTGCAAGAATGTTCAGCCCTGGTTGAGAGTCTCGTTTGCAAGCACTTCTCAACCTTCTTTATACCTTGTTCCCTACAGTGGGTTTGTGGAGCCCAGTAATAAAAAATACCTCTTTTACCCAAGTGCAGAAACAATAAAAGGTAAAGAAGTGATCATACATAGATTTGCTGTTGTTCAATCACTCAGTAGTGTCCATCTCTTTGCGACCCCATGGACTGCAGTATGCAAGTCTTCCCTGTCCTTCAGCATATCCCTGAATTTGCTCAAACTCATGTCCATTGAGTCGGTGATGCCATCCAACCATCTCATCCTCTGTTGTCCCCTTTATTCCTGCCTTCAATCTTTCCCAGCATCAGGGTCTCTTCTAATGAGTCAGCTCTTCGCATCAGGTGGCCAATGTATTGGAGTTTCAGCCTCAGCATCAGTCCTTCCAATGAATATTCAGGGTTGATTTCCTTCAGGATTGACTGGTCTGATTTCCTTGCAGTCCAAGGGTCTCTCAAGAGGCTTCTCCAACACCACAGTTCAAAAGCATCAATTCTTCAATGCTCAGCCTTCTTTATGGTCCAACACTCACATCCATACATGACTACTGGAAAACCATAGCTGTAACAAGATGGACTTTTGTCAGCAAAACAATGTCTCAGCTTTTTAAATATGCTGCCTTGGTTGGTCATAGATTTTCTTCCAAGGAGCAAGCGTCTTTTAATTTCATGGCTGCAGTCACTACCTGCAGTGATTTTTGGAGCCCAAGAAAATAAAGTCTGCCACTGTTTCCATTGTTTCCCCATCTATTTGCCATGAAATGATGAGACTGGATGCCATGATCTTATTTTTTTCAATGTTGAGTTGTAAGCCAGCTTTTTCCCTCTCCTCTTTCACCTTCATCAAGAGGCTCGTTAGTTCCTCTTCGTTTTCTACCGTAAGGGTGGTGGTATCTGCATATCTGAGGTTATTGATGTTTCTCCAGCAATCTTGATTTCAGCTTGTGCTTCATCCAGCCCAGCATTTCTCATAATGTATTCTGCATATAAATTAAATAAGCAGGGTGACAATATACAGCCTTGACAGATTCCTTTCCCAATGTGGAACCAGTCTGTTGTTCCAGTCTGTTGCTTTTTGACCTGCATACAGATTTCTCAGGAGGCAGATAAGGCGGTCTGCTATTCTCATCTCTTGAAGAATTTTCCACAGTGCCTGGTACACAGTGGATACTGAGTACTATGTTTTACTATAGTACAGTTTCAAAAATGATCTAGTTCCCTCTTTAAAGTCCTTCTATAATGGCAGGGAGAATCTTTCTCTTACTGACATAGGTCTTGCACCTAGAAGTATGCGTTCAGACTTACACCAATGCACCAGCACATCACGATGAATGAAGGCAACAGGCTGGCTGGTGGACCACACTCTCCTGGCCTTGCCACACGCACTGCCACCATTCAGTCCCTCTCCTACCTCATGGAACACTTGCTGCAGCTCCCTGACAGACACAGAGCCTCAGATTCCTCCCAGGGCCAGACCTGGGCCCACAGATGTGTCATGGAGCCTGCAGGGCTGCTCTCTGCCCAGCAGAGGACTCAGGCTTTCTGGAGACCCAGGCCTAGGCCAAGTGATGAGTGTCCCACAACTCACAGGAGAAAGGGGCTGTGCCATGGGCAGGCCGGTACAGGGCCTGCCTCCATGGCCCTTAAGAGTGCATGCCAGGGCCCTGCAGATATGTTTCCTACAGAATTCCTGCCTATTTTCACTTAACTATCATTAAACATCACCTATTAAGTCTGACTTTAAAAAAAAGGATAGAGAAATTTTTTCTTCCTACTATACTCTTTACTTGAAAGAATCTAATGGAGTTTGGGGATAAGAATTTTTTATACTAGACCTCCTTTTCATTTGGCCTCAGAAGTCTGTCAAAGACCCAGATCTGGGAAAGGTCAAATATGACTGGGCCCCAAAGAACATACTTACCATTGGCTGTATTCAACCTCCCACGAACACTTCTACAACAAAATGATGACACTATTTTCTTAAATCCAAATGAAGATTTGCATAATTTTGTTAAGAATGTTTGATATGGATTTTTAATTCAAATAGTATCTATAATATACAAACCAACTAGACAGATACTGTCATCTGAAAGAAATTCTCATAAATTTCACTTTTTAAAAAAACATTTTTTGGTAATTTGTTTTATGAATTCAATTTTTTAATAATTAGCATTTGAACTGCTTACAATGTGACAAGTATATGAAAGTTTATGGAAATTATAAAGCAGAACAACAACAACAAACTGGTGTGAAATGATGTAGTCTTTTTAAAGACCTTTTATTCAGATGTTTCTCACAAACTGGGCAAAAACTTTTATACCACTAAGAGAAAAATCCTTATGTTACAACACAACTGAAAAAGAACCAATGAGAATTTGGAAATGTAACTGTGATAAACTCCAGAGTTCCTGGTTTCCAGTTCTTTTCAACAATACTCTAAAGTAGTACTCAAGGCTTTCAGAAAGAATACCAGATCCAGTCACTCCTAAAATGATACATAACAGCATTAACACTGCTCTTTTAACTTCTCCTGTGTACACATATGTACACTAACACAGCTCAAACATAAATCTTACTTTTCATATAAACAGAGATTAAGATTAAATATTATATGTGACACCATTTTTTTTTTTTTTTTTGCTGACAAAGCAAGAGATTTTATCAGCAAGGGGCACCCAGGTGGAAAGCAGTAGGGTGAGGGAACCCAGGAGAACTGCTCTGGCAGTGTTGGGTTTTACAGTGATGGGATTAGTTTCCGGGTTGTCTTTAGACAATCATTCTGACTCAGAGTCCTTCCTGGTGGTGCACGCCTTGTTCAGCCAAGATGGATGCCAGAGGTGAGAATTCTGGGAGGTGGTTGGACATGTGTTGTCTCATTTTGAGCTTTCCTAAGCTCTCCTGGTTGGTGGTGGCTTATTAGTTCCATGTTCCATACCAGGACCTCCTGTCATAAAACAACTCTTGCAAATGGTTACTATGGTGCCGGGCCAGGGTGGGCGGTTTCAGTCAGTGTGCTTCCCCTAACAACTCCCTGCTGGGAGACTTCAAACTCAAGATCCTTCTTGGGAACTGGAGTGGAAGTCTCTTTCTTCTATAACTTCTTCCTGCTGTGCATGGGCGTAGGCCTGCCTAGCAAAGCAGAAGTCTCTCTCTACCTGATCTAAGTTGAGGTATTCTGTGCTTGAAACCAGCATTCACCTTGTAGTAACAGCAATTTAGTTTGCAACTGTTGGCTCCTCTCAGAAATGAAATAGACAGGGGCCAAACACGAAACTTAACAGGATGGTCATCACTGGTCCCCAGAAACAGGAGGCAACATTTGGGATGAGGGCTTCAGGGTGTGTGACTTTTTCCTGATTGGTTACTGGTGAGGCAACAGAGCGGTGCTCCAGAAATCTTGTGTTCAGCCTCAAGTTACCATCCTCCACCTGGGTGGGGGCCCCAGTTCTGTGGAACTCAAAGACATTGTTATGCATATTTTTTTTGAGTAGGAACCAGGACCCTGTCTCAACGCTGTACCACTATTTGAAAAAGAACACAACTGAAAAAGAACCAGTGAGCATCTGGCAATATAACTGTGATAAACTCCAGAGTTCCTGGTTTCCAGTTCTTTTCAACTGTACTTTAAAGTAGTACTCAATGCTTTCAGAAAGAATACCAGATCCAGTCACTCCTAAAATAATACATAATAGCATTAACACTGCTCTTTTAACTTCTTCTGTGTGTGCATATGTACACTAACACAGCTCAAACATAAATCTTACTTTTCATATAAACAGAGATTAAGATTAAATATTATATGTGACACCATTTTTTTTGAAACACGAGTACTAGTACCAAAGAAAGCAGAGAATACAAATGTTACTAATTAAGGAGTCAGTAATTCCTTTTTTTACTTCAAACAACATTTTAAAGATTTTTATATATAAGCCAACATACAGCTTATTTTTCTTTTATGAGAGAAATGTACGAACAGTACCCTTAATTATACCTCTGCAAATAGGGCATTTTCTTAGAGAAGGGGCACATTCCTGGCATACTACCAGATGACCACAAGGAATGAATACAATAGAAACTTCTTTGTCCATACACACTTTACAAGTTCTTTCTTCTTGCAGCCTTCTCAACTGTTCTTCCAGGGACAGACCTATAACAACAAAAACCTCAGTGAAATTCAGTTTCTACTTTACCTTCCATTAAAAAAATAAAAGGGTAGGGGCTTCCCTGGTGCTCAGTGGTGAAGAAATCTGCCTGCCAACGCAGGAGACACAAGTTCAATCCCTGATCCAGGAAGATCCCACATGCCGTGGAGCAACTAAGCCTGTGCACCACAACTACTGAGCCCATGCTCTAGAGCCCAGGAGCCACAGCTATTGAGCCCACGCACTGCAACTACTGAAGCCGGTGCTCTGGAGCCCAGGAACCGCAACTACTGAGCCTGTGCTCTAGAACCCGGGGACCACAACTACTGAGCCTGTGCTCTAGAGCCTGGGAACCACAGCTATTGAGCCCACGCACTGCGATTACTGAAGCCGGTGCTCTGGAGGCCGGGAACCCCAACTACTGAGCCTGTGCTCTGGAGCCCGGGAACCACAATTACTGAGCCTGTGCTCTAGAGCCTGGGAAACACAGCTATTGAGCCCACGCACTGCGACTACTGAAGCCAGTGCTCTGGAGCCCAGGAACCGCAACTACTGAGCCTGTGCTCTGGAGCCTGGGAACCACAACTACTGAGCCTGTGCTCTAGAGCCTGGGAACCACAGCTATTGAGCCCACACACTGCAACTACTGAAGCCGGTGCTCTATAACCCAGGAACCACAACTACTGAGCCTGTGCTCTGGAGCCCGGGAACCGCAACTACTGAGCCTGTGCTCTAGAGCCTGGGAACCACAGCTATTGAGCCCACACACCATGACTACTGAAGCCTGTGCACCCCAGAACCTGTGCTCTGCAACAGAAGCCACCATAATGAAAAGCCTGTGCACTACAATGGAAGAGCAGCCTTCACACACTGCAACTAGAGAAAGCCTGTGCAGGAACAAAGACCCAGCACAGCCAAAAATAATAAATAAATAAATAAATAATTTTTTTTTAAGGGTAATATTTTATGTTGGTCCCAAGTCTTAATTTTGTTTTACCTGAAACATCTGTTGGAATATACTTCATATTCTTTTCCACTGAGAAAAGAAAAACATACAAAAAACATCACTCTAACATTCAGCCACAGAAATAAAATTTTGTCACATGCAACAACACAGATGGGACCAGGAGTGTATTGTGCTTAGTGAAATAAGTCACTAAGACTTATTTCTATTACACAGAGAAACACTATGTTACCATGTATATGCGGAATCTAAAACATAAAACCAGTGAACATGACATAAAAGACACAGACATAGATATAGAGAACAAACTAGTGGCAGCACTACTTCCAGTGGGGGTGGGCAAAACAGGGGTAGGAAGATTAGGAGGTACAAACCACTGTGTATAAAATAGACAAGCTACAAGGTCCACTGTATAGCACAGAGAAAATAGCCAATATTTTACAATAACTATAAATGGAATATAATCTAAAAAATTTTAAATAACTGTTGTATACCTGGAACTAACACAATATAGTAAACCACCTACACCTCAATTAAAAAAAATTTTTTAAAGCATTACTCTACCAAATACAAGACTGCTTTGCCTACTACATATTATTTTTCCCATACTATGTGTTGAATACATAGATTTTAGTTGTATATCATAGGGTATTATTTAGCCAAGCTATTCGGGCAATAAAAGACTTCACTTTTTTAGAACAAGTTAAATGTACACAGTTTGCTAACTGGATTCAATTTATTTATCAAACACAAACATGAACACAATTCTAAAAATAACTGTACAACAAACTCACCAAACAAGTTCTTATACAATGTAGGGTCAATTTCCTTAAGACAGTTTTTGAAGATGTTGGCAGCACTATTTCCTTTAACTAAAACAGTATCAATCAGTTCTCTTGCTTGTAAAGGTATCTGTGTTTTTTGCTTAATAATATCATGCTCCTGTTTATTAATTACATTGGCCTTTAAAAGATTATCCAGGATAGGAAGCACACACGTCAACTGTTGAAAGAGAGCCATTCTATTCCTCCGAAGTAATGACAAATCATCTTCAATGTTAAAAAAAAAAAAGAAAAGATGTATTAGATTATAAACTGCTCCAACCACACTCATAGTCACTAACAACCAACCCAATGCACAATTATGACACTAAATAGGAGCTAGAAAAAAAGAACAAAATTACTTGTCTGCATCTTAATGTCTGTCATTTGGAAAACTTTCAGAAGATTTGGTATGTATATAGTATACATACTATACTATGGCATAGTATGTAGTATACACATGGCCTCTGTTTTTGTAACCTACTTAAGTCTATATATTGGGTTGGCCAAAAACTTGCTTTGGGTTTTTCTGTAACATTTTATCTTTTAACATATCTTAGAATCCTGCTTTATCCTGCAGAAAGTAGGAAGACAATTTTAGAGGATAGTATAAAGGTGCCACCTCTATACTTTGCCCCAGTGAAATACTGACTTTTCTTTGCATTATATCGCATTGTTTATAAGCATTTTCATATGAATTGTCTCATTAGATAAAAAGATCCTATCAATTAAACAAGTCAGTTATGAATGTTTCTTATTTTCAGATAGGGTAAGAAAGACTCAGGAGGAATGAGTGAACTGTCCAATGTCACAGGAAGAAACAGTTGTAGAATCAAGTCTCCTACTCTCTTCAACTTCATGTTTAAGAAGTAGTAAACAGGATTTCCCGGCTGGTCCACTGATTAAGAATCTACCTGCCAATGCAAGGGACATGGGTTTGATCCCTGGTCCAGGAAGGTTCCACATGTTACAACTAAGCCTGTGCTCCCCAACTGCTGAGCCTGCACCCTAGAGCTCTGCACCTACTGAGCTCATGCAGCACAACCTCTGAAGCCCACAGGCCTAGAGCCAGTGTTCTGCGCCAAGAGAAGACAGCGCAGTGAGAAGCCCACACTCCGCAACAGAGAGCAGCTCCTATTCGCTGCAACTAGGGAACAGCCTGCAATCAGCAACAAAGACCCAGAGTTGGGGGGTTGGGGTGGGGAATAAAAGCAGTAAGCAGTGCTGAAGGGTTTGAGCTGCAGAGTTAGGACAGACCTAGCTGCCCACACAGGCACAGCCACTTAGTAGCTATGTGCCGTAACCTTCATACACGTCAGTTTCCTCATCTGTAAAATGTAGATAATAATAGTACCTTTCTCAAAGAGTTGTAAGGATTAAATGAGATATATGTGAAGTATTTATCACAGTATCTGGCACATAGTTGGCTACCAATATTTTATAAATGTCTAGGTTTATAGCAATCTAAAAAGAATGCATATGAATCAAGCCTAGTTTTGTTTTTAAAGTAATGTTTTCTCCTTTAACCTTAAACCACACAAAATCCATAAATTCCTGAAGTATTTTTCAAAAACTTCCTCTTTTGATGCCCCAATCACCAATATTTAATTGCCTTCTTTCAGCTTTAAAAAAAAAGTTGCTGTTCAGTCCTTCCAATAAATACTCAGGGTTGATTTCTTTTTGGACTAAATGCTTTGATCTGTCTAAGGGACTCTCAGGAGTCTTCTCCAGCACCACAGTTCAAAGGCATCAATTCTTTGGTGCTCTGCCTTCTTTATGGTCCAGCTCTCCCAACCGTACATGACCACCATAGCTTTGACTATACGGACCTTTGTCGGCAGAATGCTGTCTCTGTTTTCAACATACTGTCTAGGTTTGTCATAGCTTTCCTGCCAAGAAGCAATCATCTTCTGATTTCATGGCTGCAGTAACCATCTGCAATGATTTTAAAGTCCAAGAAGAGGAAATGTGTCACTATTTTCACCTTTTCCCTTTCTATTTGCCATGAAGTAATGGGGCCAGATGCCATGATCTTAGTTTTTTTAATATTTAATCTTAAGCCACCCTTTTCATTCTTCTCCTTCATCATCATCAAGAGGTTCTTTAGTTCCTCTTTCCTTTCTGCCATTAGAGTGGTTTCATCCACATATCTGAGGTTGTTGATATTTCTCCCGCCTATCTTGACTCCAGCTTGTAACTCATCCAGCCTGGCATTTCTCACGATGTGCTCAGGGTATAGGTTAAATAAACAGGGTGACAACAGACACCCTTTCTCAATCCTGAACCAATCAGTCATGCTTCTTGACTCGTATACAGGTTTCTCGGGAGACAGGTAAGATGGTCTGGTATTCCCCTCTCTTTAAAAGTTTTCCACAGCTTGCTATGATCCACACAGTCAAAGGCTTTAGCATTTTGTACATCTCTATATTGATAAGTTTAATGAAAAATAAAGAAGTCTATTGTAAAGTTGTTTAAAAAAAAAGACCATTTCCTTGGGGTTGCAAAGAGTTGGACATGACTGAGTGACTGAACAACAACCAAGAAGTGAAACACACTACTCATCTCAAAATTATAAAAGTCCCTTCTCTGCCCACAACTTATATCCTTCTGCCTTAATAATTCACCTTACTACTAACAGATTTGTTCTTCACCTGATGCTGTAGCTCTATGTCATTTCCAAGCCTATTAACAAGAGTTGTCTCCTGGCTTTGCTTCTGTCCCATTCTAATCTATGTATCAGTCAGGTGTTTTAATTATCTTCTCTTATTAGCATCCTAAACTCTTCCTCTCTATTCTTTTTTTGATTATTAAGAAACAATTTCAAGCTGTAATTCAAGACTTTTCTCTGAACCTTACAAAGTACAAGAAAGTCACAAAACTATGGTGCCCAAGTTTATTAGAGTGATTTCATTTAACCTGTATTTTATTGTTGTTGTCATTCAGCTGGTCAGTCATGTCCGACTCTTTGCGACCCCATGAACTCCAGCACTCCAAGAGTCCATCACTATCTCCCAGAATTTGCTCAAACTCAAGTCTCCTAGTCAGTGAGGCCATCCAACCATCTCATCTTCTGTCCTCCCCTTCTCCTCCTGCCCTCTGGTTAATAATCTCACTATCCCTGGGCCCTTTCTTGCACGAAGACCCTCCCACTTCCCAAGACAATCTACTTAAAAAAAATTTTGATGTGCTAGGTAAAGGCGCTAAACTGTTTTACTTGTAACATCTCATTTAATTCCTATAGCTGCCCCATGCAATTTGTACTACTATCATCCCTGTTTTACAGGTGAGAAAACAAGAGTTCTGGTTAAATTAATCGCCAAGCTGGTAACTGACAGAGCCAGGATTTAAACACAAATTTGTCTCAACTAGAAATCAGACCTTAAACATTTTGCTACACAGCCAAATGATACAGTTCTCAAACTATTCCTATCATGACTTACAAGCTTAAAGAGAAAAAGTGTTTTCCAATCCGACAGTCAAATTTACACTATGTATGCAACCTTCACCTCTACTGGCCCTGTAACCCTATCTTTTTGCATACTAGTTTCCACAGCTAGTCTCTAAGCTCCTTGAAAGTAAGCCCCATGAGAAGCACAGTACTTGGTACAGGTGATCATTTTCAGTTAGTATTTGTTAAAGGAATGATTACTCAGAAGACTTGTTGTGGAAGTCTGAAGCTTCACACAATATAGATGAATACCAAAATCAATTCCCTACGATCTTTGGGTTGGGGAGGTGCTTCTTATCAAATCCTAGAATTTCATCATGGATTTTATTTTTTCTATAAGGATCACTAAGCTAGGATTAGACAGTAAAATACCATGTTAAAAATATGATTTAAAGGAACTTTAAAAAAATAAGTAGAAATGAGACAGGCCCCCAGCTTTAAAATCTTACTTTTAACAGTTTAAATCTGTTAATGTAAGAGGGAGAAAGGCAATATAGCTCAAGAAAGAAATTATGACAAAATCCTCTGATTAGCATAAATCAGGGATCTTCTTGGGGAGAAAAAAAATATTCAGAAAGAAAAAAAACTGTAGTCAGTGATTCTCAACTAAGGTAATACATTGCTCACAGTGAAGGGGATGTGAGGTTTGGAAATGACTGCTGGCTGCCACCAGTTAGTGGAGAGACAGGGATACTCACTGTGCTGCAACACGTGAGACAATCGTATGAGACCTCAATGGAAATAATCCAGGGGACTAACATTCCCAAATACCTGATGCTGTTTCTTCAGTTTGTCTTTCCTTCTCTTCCTCCTCTTCTTCTTCTCTTTTCTCATCTTCAGCATTGAGAAGTGCTGACACAATATCATTAACTGTTTTGTAATTCTCTCCAGTTGTTAGGATTTTACTCTGAACTGTCCGTTTTACCAGGCTTCTACTAAAGCCCATTTCCAAGGCAGCTTTAACCACGGGTGTATTCATCATGACTGCATCGTCTGAAGAACTTTCTCCAGGTCCAAACTGAACAACTATTTTAAAAGATATATATTTGGGTAAATTCCATAAATATAAAAATATGGGGAACAATAATGACTCTGATATAATCTTTACTCTAGGGGTGATTATGTCCTGGTAATGGAGATAAGCTGTATGCACAAGTTACCTATAACTTTAACCAAAGTCTGAACCTGATAAGGATCAAATGAGAGTGCAGTTACAGGCTGCTCTTATTGTTGTTCAGTTGCTAAGTTGTGTCTGACTCTTCTGTGACCCCATGGACGATAGCCCACCAAGCTCCTCTGCCCATAGGAATTCCCAGGCAAAAATACTGGAGAGGGCTGCCATTTCCTTCTCCAGGGGATATTCCCAACCCAGGGATCGAACCCATGACTCCTGCATTGGCAGGCAGGTTCTTTACCACTGAGCCACCAAGGAAGCCCAGTAACAGGCTGTACTCTAAAAAAATACCAATTCCCACATCTTAGACCTACTTAGTTAAGAGTCTTTAGGGATGGAACATATGAATATCCTAAAAATTCCTCAAATGACTCTGTTGTACAGTTATTTTTGGAAACTGAGATGCTACACAAATTTAGAAGTGAGAATAATCTCAATTCAGCTAGGAAAGTGGGAGAAATCAACAAAGACTTAATGAAAAAGATCACACAAGAGTCTGAACCTGAAGGATAGACAGGACCTGAAGAGGTGGATATATGAAGCAGAAAAAACAGAGATGGGAAGAACAGTAAAGTGGAAGACTAATTCACACAGAACACATCTAAAAACGTGACTTTAAAAAATGTGATTAAAGAATTAAAATAATATGACTTCAGATAGCAACACATATTCTGAAGAAAATAAAGCAGAATAAGGTGTTAAGACAAACTAGGAAGCAGCAGGAGGACATTCAGGGTGATCAGAGAGGCATTTTCTGATAACAGGGTCTATGCCAGCCAATATGGCACTTCTGTGAAAATTATAAAAAGACATCTTTCTTCAAGATACTTTACTGCCATCTGCTGGAAAACCGTTGTATAATAAACGTAAATATACACTGTGTGTGTGCTCCCTTGCTCAAATGTATGTGGAACCCTGTCTGAATGGGTAACAGCAGAGCAAACAACTCTATGATAAGGAATGAGTGTGAGACTATCTGAAAGAAGTCTTTCAGGCAAAGAGAAGAGCGAGTATAAAAGCCTCAAGTCAAGAGGAAAGCTTGATATTATTCAAGAAATTGTAAGGCAGTGCAGAGTCAGAGAGTAGGTCAGAGAGTAGGGTGAGGCCTAGATCATGTAGAGCCGTGTGAGGAGTTTATATTTTAAGTCTGCTAGAATATTCTAGGACTGATAAAACTTGATTTGTTTTTTTCAAAAAATGATTCTGGCAGCTCTGTGATAAACTTTAGTGAGGCAAAATGGAATCAGGGAGACCTGTTAGGATTTTATGACAAAAGGTGATAGAAGCTTGAATCAGGTTAACAGTGGTGACGATGAAGAGAAGTGGTAAGATTTGGGACATATTATAAAGACAGAGATGAAAGGACTTTTAATAGCTTAAATATACAAAGTAAAAGGAGGAATCAGGGATGATGTCTAACTTAAGTCAACCTCAGCAAGTGCAGACCATTAACTGAGCAGGGAAGATCAGAGAAGAAGCACATCTGAGGTACGAAGGGCAGGGAGACAATGTTTGCTCTGGTCCTATTAACTCTGAGAAATCCATTATAAACAAGCAGAGATTTAAACAGGTGGTTGAACATGCTAGTCTGCAGCTCAGGAAATGGAGAACTACCTTTGGGCTGAATGTTGAGGGGCACTCCATCACTTAAGAGATTTGAAAAAGGAGTACCCACCAAAGGAAATTGTTCATGATCAACCAGGGAAACGGGAAAATCAACAACGTGGTGTCCAGGAAGCCAAGTGAGCACGATACCTTAAGAAGGATACAAGAGAGTAATGATAGCAAGATTGCTAATTAAGATGTCTCCCATCTGGATCCCTACTCAACAACAATTTGGAATCCATCCAAGGATCAAAGTGCCTTTGTGAGAGGCTCTGTGATTGAGATATAAGATTCTGAAAGCCTTGTGTATTCCAAAACCAAGGAGAGAGATTTTGAGAAGACTGGCTTGTACCCAGGTGCTTGAATTCCTGACTATGGTCCCAGCGACAGACCCCAAAACAGCTCTGTATCCATCAAAATTGACAGAAGAAGGGCCTCACCTGGCAAGACCAATCAGTAAAAACTGGAAATGGTGTTTGCTCCCTCAAATGTACAGATACTATGGCCAGGCTACATATAGCATATAAATATATAAATCAGGCACATACAACACCATCAAAAGAAACTAATAAACATCCAGACTGACCTCAAAGAAACGAAGATTTATGATTTGTCTCACAATGAACTCAACAGTCACCTTAAAGAAACTCAATAAAATTCAAGAGAACAACGGTAAACAACTAAATGAAATGAAAATAACAATGCATGAACAAAATCAGAAGTTTAAACAAGAAATAGAAACCAAAATCAGAAGTTTAATCAAAAGAAAGAAAAAAGAATCAAACAGAAAACCTGGAGCTGAAGAATAAAAGCACAGAACTGAAAATCAATAGAGAAATTCAACAGACTTGATCATGCAGAAAAAAAGAATGAGAACCCAAACGGAGATCATTTGAAATTAGCCAGTTATAGGAACAAAAAGAGAATAAAAAAGAGTGACGGAAGACCACATGAATTACAGGGCACCACCAAGCAGATGAACATCACAGGAATCCCAGAAGACAGAAAAAAGGGGTAGAAAGTTTACTTCAAGAAATAATAGCTTAAAACTTCAGTTCCCAAATCTTGGGAGACATACGGATATCCAGAAATAGCAAGTACAGAGAACCCCAAGCAAGATCAGGCCAGAGATTATTCCAAGACACATTATAGTCAAAATATTAAAAATAAAAAGACAAAGAAAGCATTCTGAAAGCAGCAAGGAAAAAATGAATTATTACATACAAGGGAACCCCCTAAGGCTATCAGCACATTTCTCTGCAGAAACCTTCCAGGCTAGGAGAGAAAGACTTAATATATCCAAGTGCTAAAAGAAAAACAAATGCCAACCAAGAACACTGGGAAATTAAAAATGAAGGTAGTCTTGTTCAGGCTTCAGAAGTAGGGGAGCATACCTCTAACCGACTTCTGACCTTGCCTGGACTACATGCCTGCCCGCATGCATGAACATCAATCATTACCAGCAAGTCAAGCAGCACTTCAGGTAAGAAAGGGAGTGGGTCTTGGATTTTTTTTTTTAACGAGTACTTTATATTTGATTATTTATTTATTCATGTATTTATTTTTGGTTGCACTGGGTCTGTTTGCTGCACAGGCTTTCTCTAGTTGCAACGTGCAGGTTTTGCACGGGCTCAGTAGTTGTAGCATATGGGCTTAACTGCTCTGCAGCATGTGGAATCTTCCCAGACCAGGGATTGAACTGGTGTCCCTGCATTAGCTGGTTGATTCTTAACTACTGGACCACCAGGGAAATCCAGCCTTAGAATTTCTTAAGCCCCGGGAACCTAATCAGGACCCCAGAGTCTAAAGAACTTTATGACTCACAAGATGAAACAAACAGCATTGTAAAAGTTAAAGAAAAACCTGAACTGCATTTTTGCATGCAAACTGTTATCAGTTTGTGGCCTAGGATCATAAGCAGGACCTCCCAAAGCTGCAATCTGAAGTCTGGCCTGTGTGGTGGATGTACTGACAGGACCCTTTCCCAGTTAGGACTCTAGACTGCTGTTATGTGGGACTTCCAGCACTGTTCAATACTAGATTAACGTGGGTATTGGCCCAATGTAGAGATGTATATCGGAGAAGGCAATGGCATCCCACTCCAGTACTCTTGCCTGGAAACTACCATCGATGGAAGAGCCTGGTAGGCTACAGTCCATGGGGTCACTGAGTCAGACACGACTGAGCGACTTCACTTTCACTTTTCACTTTCATGCATTGGAGAAGGAAATGGCAACCCACTCCAGTGTTCTTGCCTGGAGACTCCCAGGGATGGCAGAACCTAATGGGCTGCGGTCTGTGGGGTCACACAGAGTTGGACACGACTGAAGCGACTTAGTGGCAGCAGCAGCAGAGATGTATATGCTATTATTTCTGTTCACTGTTTCTATTTCTTTTCTTTTAATGACTATACACTGAAATTAAGCCAAATTAATTATTGAATATTAAACATTGAAACTGCTTATTTGTGTGTAACAAGCAGTTTCTTTTGTTAACGAATCCTTTGAAACCAAAATAAAGTACAACTTTCAGCAAAACAAATACTGGCAAAATTGTCCTTCAGAAATGAAGGAAAAATAAAGACATTCCAGTAAAACAGAAGTTGAGAGTTCATGAATATGAAACCTGTTTTATAAGAAATGCTAAAATGATTTCTTCAAGTTAAAATGAAGAGACCTTAAGTAATAACATGAAAACATATAAAAGTATAAAACTTAACTGGTAAAATTAAGTATGCAGGTCAAGTTCAAAACACACTATACTGTAATTGTATGTCTAGCGTAAGTTAAAAAGATAGTAATACATTTTGCACAGCAAAGAAAACCATAAACAAAACAAAAAGACAACCTACAGAATGGGAGAAAATATTTGCAAAGTGACTGACAAGGGATTAATCTCCAAAATATACAGAGTTCATGCAGCTCTATGTAAAAACAACAAACCCAATCAAAAAGAGACAGAAGATCTTCTAAAGACATACATATGGCTGAAAGGCACATGAAAGGATGCTGAGCATCACTAGTTATCACAGAAATAGAAATGAAAACTACAATGAGGTATCACCTCACACTGGTCAGAACAACTAATAACAAAGTCTACAAAAATAAATGCTGGAGGGGGAGTGAAGAAAAAGAGAACCCTCCTTCACTATTGGTGGGAATGTACATTGGTTATAACCACTATGGAGAACAGTATGGAGGTTTCTTAAAAAACTAAAACTGTAACTACCGTATGACTCAATAATCCTACTCCTGGGCATATATCTGCAGAAAACCATAATTCAAAAACCTCAACTGTTCACTTGCAGCACTATTTACAATAGTCAAGACATTGTTGTTTAGTCACCAAGCTGTGTCCGACTCTTGTGACCCCATAGACTGTAGTCCTCCAGGCTCCTCTGTCCATGAGATTTCCCAGGCAAAAGTTCTGCTGGAGTGGGTTGCCATCTGCTTCTCCAGGGGATCCTCCCAACCCAGGGACTGATCAAATCCGCACCTCCTGCTTTGCAGGTGGATTCTTTACCACTGAGCCACCTGGAAAGCCCAGCCAGACATGGAAGAAACCTAAATGTCCACTGACAGAGGAATAGATAAAGAAGATGTACATACATATAATGGAATTCATTCAGCCACAAAGAAAGAACGACGTAATGCCATTTGAAGCAACATGAATGGACCCAGAGATTAACAAACTAAGTCAGACACAGAAAGACAAACATCATATGATATTGCTCATATGGGATATCCAAATGTTTTTTAAAAATGATTTAAATTAACTTACAAAACAGAAACAGACTCATAGATTTCAGGAACAAACCTATGACTGCCAAAGAGGAAACTCTGGGGAAAGGGATAAATTAGGAGCATGGGATTATCATACACACACTACTATATATAAAAGAGATAACCAACAAAGACCTATCGTATAGCACAGAAAACTCTACTCAATATTCCACTACAAACTATATGGGAAAGGAATCTGATAAAGAATGAATACATAGTATCACAGAATCACTATGCTGTACACCTAAAACTACATGACACTGTAAATCCACTATATTTCAATAAAATTTTGTTTAAAAAGGAGTACTATAGAAAAATACAGAAAAATAAAAAACAATACTAACAACTACAACTCCAGTAATTTGTTACTAGATGCAGAATATAAAGAGATATAAAGTAGGACATCAATAGTGTAAAACATGGGGTGAGGATACGTAAACTGTAGAGTTTCTCTAAATGACTGAAGGTAAGTTGTTATCAGCTTAACACAGGCTATTATATCTGTAAGATATTTTATGTAAGCTTCATGGTAAACACAAAGACAAAACCTACAGTAGATACAGAAAATACAATAGAGAAATTAAAGTACACTACTACAGAAATTAAGTCAGAGATGAAGACAGCCAAGAGAAGAAATGAACAAAGGAATTAAAAGAAAAAAAAAAACAGTCAGAAAACAATTAACAAAAACACAGCAAAAAGTCCTTATATATCAGTAACTATTTTAAATGTAAATAGACTAAATTCTCCATCAAAGACACAGAATGGCTGAATGGATTTAAAAACCCCATAACATCTAACAGTATGCAGCTTACAAAAGAATCACCTTAGCTTTAAGGACACAGAAAGACTTGAAGTGGAAAGATATAAAAGGCTGAAAGTGAAAAGATCAAAAAGTTCTATGCAAATGATAATCAAAAGTGATGGGGAGTTGCTCTATTTACATAAAGTAAAATAAACTTTCAGTCAAAATTAGTGCTAAGAGACAAAGAAAATCACTATACACAGTGATGAAGGGGTCAACTCATCAAGAATACATAAAACAATTGTAAACTTATATGCAACAAAACACTGGCACATCTAAATATCCAAAGCAAATATTAGCATAACTAAAGGGAGAAATACAGAGGAATATAATAATAGAAGGGAACTTCAATATCCCACTCCCAACACTGGTTAGATAATCCAGACAGAAAGTTAATAAGGTAACAGCAGACTAAATAACACTTTACACTAAATGCCAGATGTAGCTAAAATTATAAACTATAATCAGAATATGTATTTCCTACCCTTGCACTAAAATACTACATACCAGGCAAATACTTTTCTAGCCCAATTCTCAAATCATGTAACCTGGGCCTTTCTAAACATGATAGTTTATACCAAATTTTCCCTCTTTGGAGGGCTTACTATTTGCTCCTCTCATTTGGTATTCCTATTTTGTCTCCCCAATTAGAATATGAGCACTTTAAGAACAAAAACTAGAATACTTCCAAGAATCCTCTAAAAATGTCATGAATCTTAGAAGATAGATGTGTGTGTATGTGCTCAGTCGCTCATTCATGTCCGACTCTCTGCAACCCCATGGACTACAGCCTGCCAGGCTCCTCTGTCCATGGAATTCTCCAGGCAAGAATACTGGAGTGGGTTGCCATTCCCTTCTCTAGAGAATAGAAAACATACATAATATTTACTGCTAACTTCTTAGCACTTTTTTTCTATAACCCAGAAATCCTTTATATACAAACTTTTATTTTCAATACTCTTAAATCCTATTCTTTATTTGGGATATTTTCATACATACTTGGTGGATCAGCATTTTCATCTCCAGGAGTATTTGCAGTTGACAACAGCTATGAAACAGGAAAAAAAAAAAAATAGGTAAAATCCAGAATCTCAAACAATCTGAGCATAGCAACATTAAGGTAAGTTTATCTTAAGTACTATGCACATGCTTTGAAAACTGGGTAGTTTACATACTGCACTTTGCTATGCTTTATCTTAATCACCATAAAATATTTCCTTAAACTTCAGCTAATTCCATATTAGAATTTAAGTATCAGGAAAGCAGGAAAAAGTATTAATGGTTTCTCATTCCACTTAGAAAGTTGTATTTCAGCTTAACCACTCTCTGAGGTTCCAAATTCCTAAGAAGTTATTTTTTGTTTATTTTTCTCAAAAAGACGGAGTAGATACTAAAGACTCTTCTCCAACCCTACCACAAATTTGTACAGGGGCAGGTTATGTGACTTTTCAAAAAACTAAAAAATAATTTTTAAAAGCCATGAACAAACAAGGTAGTCTGAAAATAAAACTTAAAAGTGTCATTAAGATGGACATAAAACATATAACTATAATTAACTTTAAAAAGATATAAAGATCACTTTTAATCATATTTTGTAATTGTTATCTAGGAGAATCCAATGTTGCCAATTATAAAAACATATTTACCTGTTCAAGAAGATGAGGATATCTAGCTTGAATCTCACTAACAAACTCCTGCCCTTTCATGCGTATCAAGAACTCACACCTAAAACATAAGAGGAAAATTTTTTAAATTCTTTTATGCCAAAAATATACTCTGATCATTCTAGAAAAGCGGTTTTCAAACTCTTGGACTATATCCCATAGTACAAACATTTTACATCACAACCTAGTACACATATACACCTAACAGAAACAAAATTCTCATAAAACATCACAAATTTTTACTATGTATTGATACATTCTGATTTTTTTTTATTACATTAATACAACAATAAAGGAGTCTGGACCTCAAAGGAGAAAAAGCTAAGACTTTGAAAATGCTGTTCTAGACAATTTACTTTGGGAGTTTAACATAAGTTTCAGGAACTATAATCTGGTATGCCTAAAATATGATCTTTCACAAAATGACTGCTAATCTTTCTCCACTGTCCACTCTTCCATTATACGGGAAGCACAAATCCCCTAAAAAAATAAAGAGTATCAAGTATTTTCATCTATATATACTGTGACAGTGTTTCCCAAATACTTGCTTTCAAATTACTAGAATTTCTCAATGGTTATTCCAGGAAGTTCATATAACATTTGTTTCTATTTCTTCCCTTTTGTTTTTCAACAAATGGACATAGACAACTCAATATTCATAAATATTAGCCTTTATCTATGTCCATACTGTACACAGAAACAAACTAAAAATGAACCAGATGCTTAAATACAAAACCTAAAACAATATAACTTCTAGAAGAAAACACAGGAGACAATCTTTTTGTCCTTAGGTTAAGTAAAGATTTCTTAGCTAATAAACCAACAGCATAATCCATAGAAGATAAATTGATAAACTGACATCATCAAAATTAAAAACTTCTGCTCATCAAATACACTGTTAAAAAGATTAAAAAAAAAAGTCACAGACTGAAATGTTCCAGAACACACCTGATGCAGAACCTATATCTAGAATACATTAAGAACTCTCAACACCTAGCAATTAAAAAAAAAAAAAAAAAACTTATTTAAAAGAGACACTTCATCAAAGAAAACACAGTTCCAAGAATGAAGAACCCACAGATACAAAGGGCTGACTCTACTATGTCTTATGAGGAACTTGAGCTCCCATGGATTTTGGTTTCTTGAGGGGAAACCCTGGGAGTGTCCTGGAACCAATTCCTTGCTGACACTGAGGGACAACTTATATAGACAGCAAATAAACATCATTAATCACTAAGGAAATGCTAATTAAAATCACAGTGAAATATCACTACACATCTATTAGAATGGCTAAAATAAAAAAGATATTACCACATGTCATTAAGAATCTGGAATACTTGGAGGTCTCATACATTCCTGGTGTGAATTTAAATTGATACAGCCACTTCAGAAAACAATCTGGCAGTTTCTTCTAAAGTTACAATGGTAAATAAAACTTGCCATCCAACCCACTAATTCCAATTCTAAGTATTTAAAGTATTTACCTAAATGAAATGAAAACAAGTTCACAAAGGTTTACTAATTTTTAGAGTGGCTTTACTCATTATTGCTCCAAACTGGAAACAACCCAATGTCCTTCAGGTGGTGACTGAGGTAGATTTAGTAGAGATCATGTAAACATGCTCATGACTCAAGTCATCATGCCGAGAACACAGCTTGTCATTGTTCCTGATCTTAATATAGGTCTAAATTATTTTTACTCTGGGATTAACTTATAATGACTAAAGATAGGAAGTATACTGAACATTGGCTGCTCCATATTTCCTCCTTCCAATAAATTCTATGAGGACTAAGATTTCTGTCTTGTCTTATTCACTGTTAATATCTCCAGCATCTAAAGTAGTATTCACAAGCATATAGGGAAAAAGGTGAAAGTGATTTAGATATAAAATTCAATGATAAAATAAATAAGCCATAGGGACATAATATACATACAGCAAAAACAATGTGGTTAAAAGCAATTATGACTTTGTTGTTGAAGTGTTAGTCGCTCAGTCGTGGCCGAGTCTTTGTGAACTCCATGGACTGTAGCCCGCGAGGCTCCTCTGTCCATAGAGTTCTCCAGGCAAGAATCCTGGAGTGGGCAGACATTCCCTTCTCCAGGGGATCTTCCCCACCCAGAGATCAAACCCAGGTCTCTTGCATTACAGGCAGATTCTTTACTGTCTGAGTCACCAGGGAAGCCAAAAGCTTTTATACTTCAAAGAAAAAAAAAATTTTTAATATGGTCAACAATATTGCAATAACTGTATAGGGACAGATGGTTACTAGGCTTATCATGGTAACAACTTCATTATATATGCAAACATCAAATCAGGACACAGCACACCTGAAACATATTATGTATGTTAACTGTATTTCAATTTTTAAAAAATGATATTAGAAGGGGGAAAAAAAGATCATCATGATTTTCCACTGTTACTTCTAACTACTTATTCCTAAGACTCTTGCCACCAGATAATGCTGTGACTGTCATGAATTATCATGCTCAATCAACAGAATCCCAGTATTCTTACTGGTCTGCTGCAAAATCAGCATTTATCTACCAGTTTCAACCTCATATGTAATAACAGTACAACAATTTTTGCCTTTCTCTTTAATTTGGTTCTTCTTCGTTTTGCTTTGGATTGACTTTTCATTTGATTCCACACTGTCGTGTAAATATTAGTAATTATGAAAAAGGAAATTCTTTTGAATGATTATGAATAAAAATGTTAAGAGAGAAATAACGGAAGTAAAATAGTAGCTAGTAGGCATACAAATATTTAATAAGTGAATAAATAAACTGTGTTAAAATACAATGATAATGATTATCCACTTTGGATTTTCATTTTCTGAGATGAAAGACTATCCACAATTGAAATTTGTTGTTTTCAGAAGTGTTTACAAAAAGTACTTCTGGCCTTTTCCCTTATGTAATCATTTCAAGCAAAACACTAATTACAGAAGTAAACCAAGATTTTGTTTGGTCTTGTTTTCTAAAGGAAAAATTATAGCAAATGAAACACGGTTAATCATAAAGCTGTTTTTGTCTTTTTAATATAGTATTAAATTCCAAATTACAGAATAAGCCAATCTCGTAGAGCTAAGGACAATCAAGTCATTTAAAATTCTGACAACTGGGAATTTCCTGGTGGTCCAGTAGTTAGGACTTGGTGTTTTCACTGCTGTTGCCCAGGTTCAATCCCTGAATAAGGACTGAGATCCCAGAAGCCACACGGAGATGCCAAAAATAAATACAATTATGACAATAAAACATGATTTTTCCTACAAAAATAATTTAGAGATTCCTCATTATTAGGAAAGTCACTCACCAGTCGAAACATTATCTATATGATATGATTCTACTCTTATAAAGTACCTAAAATAGTTGAATTCACAGAGACAGAAAGTAGAATGGTGGTTGCTAGGGGCTGGGAATATGAGGAATTAATGAAATGAATACAAGATTCAGTTTGGGAAGATAAAAAAAGTTTGGAAATTGACAGTAGTAATGAATGAGGAATAAGGTGAATGTACTTAATGCCACAAAACTGTATACTTAAAAATGGATAAAATAGCAAATTTTATGTTATGTACATTTTATAATTTTTTAAAAAGACAGTATTACCTATTCCAAATTCCTCATTTTATAGATGAGGAAAGGCTCAAAGGGGTCACATGACTTGTCCAAGTTCATACAACTACTCAATAACATTCCACCCACAGCACTGCCTCTAAATTCTTTCCAGGCTATAGTAAAAAAAAAAATAGGACATACTGGTAGAAACAGAGTGACTAAAGAGAGATACATGACATATCACAAAAAGATAACACTGCACAGAAAAAAATAATTTACAATTATAATCACTTAAAACTGATTATACAATCAGGTTTTCATTATATGCATTTTTATATTTGTCCTATTCCTAGATTCATTTAATGTCCCTTGTTTTTCTTTTTCCTTATCTTTTTCTAACGTATCCCCTTTTTGCTCTACTTTACATATTTTTATAATACTTTAAACAAAATGGAAAATACATAAATGTAATGTATGGCCACAACTGTGAATGAGGCATCAAGAATAAGTTAAATTATATCCTGAACACATGGTTTATAAAAGAAAAAAAATCACAGAATATTCTACATTTTTCTACCAAAATAACTGTTACAATTTGGTGTCTTAAAAGGCTAATTCTCTAATGGTATAAAGAAGCTTTCTTATACTGAAATGTAAACTTAAAACACACAAACATGCCTACATCTTTTACGCACAGAGTTGTATATACAAATACCTTTCAAAACAATTACCTTGGAAACCATTTGGCGTGTTCTACCCATGGGTCATCTCCAGATTCCCAACACCTTAAGCCACCATCACAACAAAAGCACTTGACATCATCATTGCGACCTAAAGAAAACACAATAACTGAATACACACGTGTTCTAATATATTAATCAAAATGAACTAGATAAAACGTATAGCTATACATTCTCTTACCTACATAATAGAAACCAGCACTTGCAAGCTGCTCGGGCTGAACTGGTACAGTAGATGGCCAGTACATAAATGTTCTCAGGCGAGCTGCATGTGTCTGCATACTCAAATTGGAAATGCTGAACCTCAGCGTTTCCAGAGAATTTTCCAAAAATGGACAGTTGGGAAAATTTCTCTGGTGTTCTAACATAGCATCATCCTTTGGTTCCCAGTTATTTAGCGTCCCACCACAGGCAAAACAGGCTACCCTGTCTCCAGGTCCTATATAATAAAAGCCAGCTCTTGCCAATTCTGACGGTGACAGAAAGGTTAATGGCCACATTTGATAAGTAAGAAATCTCGCTTCTTCAGTACTCATGGCATAACTGTAGGGGTTAGTCCTCAATGGGGAAAAGTCTTCGACTGCTCGAGAATTAATAGGGTTTGGTGAAAGGTTGGAATAAGAACCACTGAATGATCTACCATGTTCCAAAGTGGGTGATAATGAGTGAGTAAAACTGTTTCTCATTGGAGAAGAAGCATTCTTAGAAGTGGATTCCAGACTAGTAACGGAAACTAGATTCTGAACAAAGCTACAGCTCGGATACAGTTGTTTATGCTTCTCAATAGGATTGTCTCCTTGTTTCCAGTTATCCAGCATCAGGCCACAACAGAAGCATTTGACCTTGTCATTCACACCAGTGTAATAAAAACCAGCACGAGCAAGACTCCTTTCTGAGACAGGAACACCGGTGGGGAAAGCTGAATATGTAGACATTCGGTAGAGTTCACATGAAAAGTCGTATGTCATTTTTTGTTTGTTGCCAATTGTCCAATTTGACAAGACTGTGCTATCTTCCATCACACTCTTAATTTTTCGATACGAGGGATCCAGGACAAGTCTTTGGGAGGTAGTTTGGTGCATGAGTGATTTTTACTTTTTGACAGCAAAAATCCTTTACATGAAATTTTTCTTCTCTTCACATTAATTTTTTTTTTACCATAAAAAAGAATCAAACGATAGGCTCCTACTTACATAAAATTCACTACACCTTCTTTACTGGATTTACATCTGAATTTACACTCAGGTAGGATGACTCTCTCTCCTATATTATCAAAATACTATTTAATACTCTTTAGGACTATATTAACTCAAGTGCTATCTCTGTTCACTATTTGGTATAATACTAAACAGACTGAAAGAAGTTGAGACACTTTTGAAAATATGTTAACACTCCTTGATTTTTCAAGGAAGTTTATATTCCCCAAATTCTGAACAAAGACACAATACTTATGCCTTTTATTTGCTTTTGGTTACAAATTACAAAGCCTGGATATTAAGCCAATTAATGGCCATCCTACAAGAGAAAAAAACTATATGCAGACTTCTTTCCCTCCAAGCACTTTAATATATTTTTTATAAAAAAATCTTTTATTCTAGTAAACAATAAGTCTTCATATGGTCACATTATCTAAAGGCTAATTTCACATAGCTTATCATCATAGTATTTACTTAAGAAAGTTAAAGTAGCTTCAGTTAACAATTTTGGAGAATGTCAACACCTGCAAGCATTGCTGAACCTAAATGTGTTACTGTGCATGATGTTAAAACTCACCAGCTGCTAACTCATCTTTGTTAATACTGTCTATATTTGTTTTCATTTTCTGCAGCATTAATATCATGTTGTCTTTCTTCCTAACTTTGCATACCACTTTATTATATTTGGTCAATTGAAGGTATTGTCTTCATAAACTTAACTAGTTAACCATAAAGTTTCTACAGCAGAACCTTTTTACATAATTTGTCTTTCATTTAAGAATCATGCACCTATAATATCACTCATTTTGTATTTAAAGGTAAATCAAGTTTATCAAGATACAGCTTGACTGTTCTAGTATTATCACAAATGCCTAACAAGATACTCTACCACCAACACTGCTCATGCATAATATGCCACTAACTCTACTAGCAGCAGCAGCCTTGTTTCTGAAAACCCTTCATATTTTAAAAGTATAAGTCATACACAAAATTACACTCTGCAGAATTCAAACTATATCCCTTTATAAAGTTTCTGGGTGTCCACAATGGGATTTATTACTGCAGAGGAAAAAATGAGGGGGAAAAATGTAGATCTTCAGGGCTGTAAATCTGAAAAGGAAAAACAAAGGCTATTTTAGAAAACTGCATTTTTACCGTGAATACAATTTATATATTCCTTTCAACTTATTCAATAAATTCTAAAAGTGATTTACTTTAGATAATACATCTTAAATTTCAGCAATTTGTCACCAAAACTAATTAGAAAATCTCTTTATCAAAATAAATGCAATATATTGCCCATAGCATTAAATATGCATTTCTTTTAACGTACAACTTTGAAGAAAGATGGACACAGAAACCTATTTTGTTCTTGGTCTCCTCTCTTCCTCTGGTGACAACTTTAATACACACTTTAAGGGTAATATCTCTGGCAGTTTGCTAGAGGCAAAGGGGCACTAGTGCTGAAAGAGAGGGCACCCATCAGCAACAATGCAGCAGTTATTTAGACGATTTAATACACACAACCCATTCCAGTATTGCCTGGAAAATTCCATGGACAGAGCAGCTTAGCGGGCTACAGCCTCTGGGGTCGCAAAGAATCGGACACGAGTGCGCGCTCACAATGTTCTTTATTCTTTAATATCAAGTTTCTCCAGAACTCGGAAAACTCACCAGTGAGAGTAAAATGTGTCAGGAACTCATTAATACAGGATGACCCTTTAACTCTACAACGCCCTTACAATCCAAAGGAGCAGCCACAGAAAGTAGCTCAAAAACAACACACCCCACAACGGCTCTGTGAAACACTGGCCTTGGGAATGCGACCCCTTGCAAGAAAGCTTCTGTTACACCAGAACTTGGCGTTCCGTCTTAAAAGACTTTTGTCCACAGCCACCCCACAGTGGTTTGCCCTCTTAAAGCAAACTTGTGGCTTCGGGGGTTGAGGCCGAGAGACAGACTGCAAGGGAAAAGAAGGGAAACCGAAATTTTAATTTCCCAGCGCTATTTGTCACAACACAGTGGACCACGAAAGTGGCAGAGCGCGGCTGGAGCGATCTGAAACAGGAGACCCCGCTCCCACAGACTGTTCTCCTTCGAACACACTAAACAAAACACCACCGAGGGCTAAGTTTTAAACCCTGCAGAAGCTTGACCAACATCTTGGGCTGAGTCCAATGGCCACAAAAGTGGGCGGCGGCCAGCAGAGGCTTGCCAACAGGTCAATTTAAAAAATTTACTTTCGACTGCAACTTTTGGAGTTGGGGCTTCCGAATGAAACAGAATCTGCGAGAGGAGACCGGAGAGCTCGCCGCGATCCCTCAGCTCCCGGCCGATGGGCCCCGGCCCTGTCATCCCAATCCTCCCAACCGCAGCTGCAGGGAAGCGAGCCCCACAGGCCCGCGCGCCCCAAGCCGCCTCGCACCGCGGGGCCCGGAAGGAGCTGCACTCACCGCGAGGCCGACGCAGCAAACGCGGAAACGGCTTAGCCTCCCGGAGCCTCCTCACCCCCTTGAACAACGACGCCGGCAGAAGGGGGCGGCTGGGTGGCTGGGCTCCAGCGCGCCACAGGCTCCCCGCCCGCGCGAGGCCCACGCCGACGCCCGCTGACGTCAGCGCGCCGGCGGGGATCACGTCACGCAGCCCGAGGGCGCCGGGGTGGCTGAGGGCGGAAGTGCGGGTCTGGCGCGGCTCGGGGAGTGCGCGCGGGCGGGAGGGCCCGGCCGTGGGTCAGCTGGGGCGGGGGGGCTACGGAGCCGGGCCTCAGCTTGGTAATCGGACCTTTCATCTCGCGGCGTGGGCACTTTTGACGTTTCCTTCCCTCGCCGTTCCTGACCTTCTCCTGATGGGCACGTGACGAAGCGCCAGCCGCGGGAAGCCCTGCAGAAACGCCCCCGTTCGGGCGAAGCGCCTCTTCCCGGCGTCGCGCGTTCGGGGTCCGACCCGGGCCGACTCCGAGTGAGGCCTCCCGTCAGCGCGGGTGACCACGTCCCGGGGTGGAGGCAACCTGCCGGCGTTTGGGCTTCCATTAAATGAATAGTTGTAACGGTCTCAGCGGCTGCGTAACGTCAACCTTCGACAGCTGGCCGTGGAAATGGAAAAAAAGTGTTGGACGGCAGAACAGCATCAGAGAATAAATTTTATAATCAGACTCTGTATCTTTTATTTTTAAACATTTGTTTTTCTGTCCTGGAGGCGGAATAACTGACGAAAGTGTTCTAATTTCAGAAAGTCTTCACGAGCAACAGGAACCACGTTTCAGACTAGGCCTCACTCCTTTTTTTAATCTGAATGTGGCTAGAATGGAATGAATACATTCATACATTGTTGTTCGGTCGCCAAGTCGTGTCTGATTCTTCGCAACCCTATGGACTAACACAGCAGGCCTGCCTGTCCCTCACCATCTCCGCAGAGTTTGCCCAAGTTCATGTCCATTGAGTTGGTGATGCTAGCCAACCGTCTCATCCTCTGTGGCGCTTTTCTTCTGCCCTCAATCCCAAGATCAGGCAGGGTCTTTTCCAATGAATGGGTACATTCATACGCATGTATATGTTAGTCGTGAAGGAACCACAGAGGAGCCTTTATCAATGACGTTTATATAGTTAAGTGACATGTTCGTATAGTTAAATGATAAAAATCGTAAATACAATATCTTGGTTTGCTCCCCTCTCTAGCAGTGTGTGAACACAGTGGCATACAGTAAATATTTGCTATATTGCAGCAAGGGAATTTTTTAGTTTATGTTTTGTGAAGACTCTCTTTGTGAATGATATCAGATGATTTCTTCTCTCAGGGGAACCCCAGGGGGGCAAATATTTCAAAAACTTCCAAATAAGCTACTTAATTAGGCAGCCGGGGGAATTCCAAAACCCTGAACCATTTCCCATTTCCTGTCCCTGTCATTTCTGCCTGCCAGTCACTCACAGAACAGCAGGGCTTCTGTTCAAGTGTTAGTAGTAAAAAGAAAGTATTCATAACAGATTGTGATACAGAGAAAAGAAATGCCGTGACTCCCAATGACTAAAAACTTCCAAATATGCACATGAGTTCAGTATTTAGTTCAAGTTACAATTTCTCTGAAAGTTACCCAACTTTCTTTTTATGTGTGGGAAAATAAATATAGCAAGAACTGTTCATTCTGGATTCAAGACTATTTCTCATTTTCAATTCTTGTCCTAACCAAAACAGTATAAGGGAAAATTCGTATTTCAAAAACTGAAAGTCCATAGATATTTCCAAAAAAAAAACCTGTGTAATAACATTCAGGTATAATAACTATAACTTTAACCATGTATAACCTTGTGCTGCTGCTGCTAAGTCACTTCAGTCATGTCCGGCTCTGTGCGACCCCATAGACAGCCGCCCATCAGGCTCCCCTGTTCCTCAGATTCTCTAGGAAAGAATACTGGAGTGAGTTGCCATTGCCTTCTCCAGCATAACCTTGTAGTTGAATGTTAAATTTATTGTTGCCCACTTACTCAGTTAATCTTTTTAATATTTACAGTGTAGAATTGCTGGTGATTTTTTAAAATAAGGTGTGTATTTCTACTGAGGTTGCTATCCTAATATTTTTCACATATATATCAACAAAATATTTACAGGATCCAAGACAATTTTGAAGAATATAAGATTGACGGGACTTATCCATGAGATAATGAGTTATATAGTAAAGTCATAGTAATTAAGATAGTACTGAGTTAGCACAAGGATGGACAAATAAAGGAACAAGATACAGTGCCTAGAAATATATATATGAACCTGACATTGGTATTATATTACATATCATTGAGAAAAGGACTTAACTGGTCAATAAATAATAATGAGTGGTTACGCTAATAAAAAATAAATGGTGACCTAAACTGTTTAAAAAAAAAAAGTTCTAATGGGTAAAAACCCTAAAGGGAACAGCTATCTGTATGAATCTAGGGATTTTAACACTTTGTGAGTTATAATCCTTTGCACTTATTCTCAATAGACCAATGGGAGCTTATTTATGTTGGCTCGAGTCCTTTTTTAAAAATTTATGTGTATATTTTAATTACTTATTTATTTGACTGTGCTGAGTCTTACTTTTGGCTCACAGAAACTTCGATATTTGTTGCAGCATGCAGGACCTTTAGTTGTAGCGAACCCAGGCCCCTGCATTGAGAGCATAGAGCCTTAGCCACTAGACCACCAGGGAAGTCATTCCTGAGTCCTTTAGAAATGGCCCTGGTAGTCTTTGATTGCTTTCAATACTGGCTTTGTACATCTCTTACCCAGTAATTATAACGAGCCATTTATTCAAAGTGCTTTGTTTCCTTCAGTGGGAAATGATATTTAAGACAATAATCTAACTGTATGTGGTACTGTTATTCAGTTGTGAAACCATTTGATGTCATATCAGGGGCTCTGTGTCTCAGTGCAGAATTCAGTGAGAGGCAAAGTGATAGCTAAAAAGTGATTTATTAGAATAACATGCTTGTGAGGCTTACAAGCAGGCAGGCAAGGGGGTGCCATGCCCCGGGATCTTACTGGGCTAGAGTTTTATAATCAAAGGGAAAATGAAAGAGGGAGAAGAACTTCTTTGTCTTTCTTGAGTAAACCTCAGAGTACTTTCCATTGAATAGACTTTATTTTGGGGGCCTCCAAAATCACTGCAGCCATGAAATTAAAAGACGCTTGCTCCTTGGAAGAAAAGTTATGACCACATAGCATACTAAAAAGCAGAGATGTTACTTTGCCAACAAAAGTCCATCTAGTCAAAGCTATGGTTTCTCCAGTAGTCATGTATGGATGTGAGAGTTGGACTATAAAGAAACTTCAGTGCCGAAGAACTGATGCTTTTGAACTGTGGTATTGGAGAAGACTCTTGAGAGTCCCTTGGACAGCAAGGAAATCCAGCCAGTCCATCCTAAAAGAAATCAGTCCTGAATATTCATTGGAAGGACTGATGCTGAAGCTGAAGCTCCAATACTTTGGCCACCTAATGTGAAGAACTGACTCATTGGAAAAGACCCTGATGCTGGGAAAGATTGAAGGTGGGAGGAGAAAGGGACGACAGAGGGTGAGATGGTTGGATGGCATCCCCAACTCAATGCACATGAGTTTGAGTAAACTCTGGGAGTTGGTGATATACAGGGAGGCCTGGCATGCTGCAGCCCGTGGGGTCACGAAGAGTAGGACATGACTGAGCAACTGAACTGAACTGAACTGAGTAGACATCATGCTTCCATCATCAGTTCCTCCTCCAGGCTGAGCAGGAAAGTTTTCTTGTTCCCTACATGGTCAATTTAAGTCCACAAGTTATTGTTTTTTATGTGTGCAGAGAGCATGTCCTAACAATCATTACTGAGCTCACTGAGATATGGGGGTTTCATGACACCACTGTTTTATTGTTTGGGGGCGTGTCTCATGCTCCTGCTGCATGGTCTTGTTGCTAAGCAACCCTACCTGGTTTTGTGGTTAAGCAAACCTGCTTTCTTGAGTAATCATTAACTTACAAGGGTGGGCCATGTTTTTTCTACTTATAATGTCCTAGTGAGATTAATTATTTAATCACCTACTTTGTCCCTTTACTCTGTTCCCATCAACTGTATTTTTCTTATAACCTGTTCTGTGGACAAAGCTAGATAACCCTTGATTGTACATCTGTAACTCCCTTCCTTCACACTGAAAAATCCTTATTCTCACCTCCATTTGCTTCCTGCCCTGTAGGCAATGATTTAAACATTTTTATGGTTCTTTTTTTAATTCTAAAAATATAATTATGTATATCCATATTTTTTTTTTATTAGATAAATGGTAGCACACTTTTTCCCACCTTTTCCACTTACTAATTCTGGACATCACTCAATACTAGTATAGATAGATTTCTCATTTCTGCACAGTACTCCATAGTGTAGCACTATATAGACAACTAGTCCCTGTTGGGGAAAAAATTAATCAGTTGATCTAAGAAAGAAATGGAAAATTTATTTGAGCCAAATTGAGTGTTATAACCCAGGAATAGATTCTCAGAAAGCTCTAAGAACTGTTCTGGCTCTTAAAGGTCAAAGCACAGTTATATCAATATAAGTTTTTGAGACAGAGGGCTGTATATTAAATGATGTATTATTGACAGTTTATAGTAATTAAGCAAGTAATGGGCCCCTTCCTAGATTAAGAAGGACTGTTATCTTTTAAGGAACTGTCTTGTTGGTACTAGGAGAATTTTGCTCTGTATAGTTGAGCAGGTATTTCTGCAAATGGAGAGGTCTGGTCGATGTTTAATGCAGATACATAATGCACAGTGGCAGGAAAGAGGAGGCCAAAGGGCTGAGAAAATTTTTTGTGTTTGATTTTTTTTCTTGGCTTGCTATAAAATGTAATCTTATTTCATATACCATAAGGTATTCAACTACTTCCCTATTGGTGGACATCTGGGTGGTTTCCAATCTTTTGCTGTTACAAATAATACTATAATGAATAGTCATGGACATTTTGTTCTAGGATATATTCCCAGAAGTTGGATCTTAGGTCAAATGGCAAATTTATATGTAATTTTGCTAGACGTGGTCAAATACCCCTTCCCTTTCATGGAGGTATTAGCATTTTTCAATCCAGTCAGCAATGTATGTAATTTCCTATTTTTCTACACCGCTTCATCCAGGAGATGGGCTTCCTTGGTGGCTCAGCTGGTAAAGAATCCGCCTGCAATGTGGGAGACCTGGGTTCGAGCCCTGGTTTGGGAAGATCCCCTGGAGAAGGGAATGCTACCCACTCCAGTATTCTGGCCTAGAGAATTCTATGGACTGTAAAGAGTTGGACACAGCTAAACAACTTTCACTTCACTTTCATCAAGGAGATATGTTGTCAAACTTTTGAATTTTTGCCAGTCTGTTAAATAGTATTTCAGTGTAGTTTTAATTTCATTGCTTTATGATGAATGAGATTGATAATCTTTTCAGTGCATCAATTGCATATGTAATGGTTGTTTAATTTTTTTAGGAAGTATAAAAGAATGTTCAGTTCAGTTCAGTCGCTCAGTCATGTCCGACTTTTTGCGACCCCATGAATCACAGCACGCCAGGCCTCCCTGTCCATCACCAACTCCCGGAGTTCACTCAGACTCATGTCCATCGAGTCTGTGATGCCATCCAGCCATCTCATCTTCTGTCATCCCCTTCTCCTCCTGCCCCCAATCCCTCCCAGCATCAGAGTCTTTTCCAATGAGTCAACTCTTCGCATGAGGTGGCCAAAGTACTGGAGTTTCAGCTTTAGCATCATTCCTTCCAAAGAAATCCCAGGGCTGATCTCCTTCAGAATGGACTGGTTGGATCTCCTTGCAGTCCAGGGGACTCTCAAGAGTCTTCTCCAACACCACAGTTCAAAAGCATCAATTCTTCGGCACTCAGCTTTCTTCACAGTCCAACTCTCACATCCATACATGACCACAGGAAAAACCATAGCCTTGACTAGATGGACCTTTGTTGGCAAAGTCATGTCTCTGCTTTTCAATATGCTATCTAGGTTGGTCATAACTTTTCTTCCAAGGAGTAAGCGTCTTTTAAAAGAATGTTAGGATTTATTATGATATTATTAAAGAAAAAAATTGTTCTGACACTTGTCAAAACGTTAACAAGTAATGAACAACAGAAAGGAAGACTTAAGACTGTTGCAATAAAGCATTGCCATGAGGAGAGAGATCAGGCTCAACTCTGAATACC
Source organism: Capricornis sumatraensis (assembly GCF_032405125.1). NCBI lineage: Eukaryota > Metazoa > Chordata > Mammalia > Artiodactyla > Bovidae > Capricornis > Capricornis sumatraensis. The sequence continues at coordinate 8,450,296 of NC_091084.1, forward strand.
TCAAAGAGAGCTGAGAATTTGTAGCCAACCAGTGGAATGAAGGGTCAGTGGATGTAAAATTACTTAATGGAGACATCAAGGGCAGGTGGACCCTTGCTGAAGATTGGCTGAGAGCTTATATATATCAAAGGTGGAGGATAAGGAATTTAATCAGATATTAAGGTTGGGCACATTCTCATTAACATGACTTAGCAAGATTCTTGCTAAGACTGGGCTAGACAGGCCAAAGATGCACTGGGGAGTGACAAATGGAGAAGGCACTAATTTAAATCTATGTAGGAGTGGCACCCCACTCCACTGCTCTTGCCTGGAAAATCCCATGGACGGAGGAACCTAGTAGGCGGCAGTTCATGGGGTGGCTAACAGTCGGACACGACTGAGCGTCTCCACTTTCACTTTTCACTTTCATGCATTGGAGAAGGAAATGGCAACCCACTCCAGGGTTCTTGCCTGGAGAATCCCAGGGACGGGGGAGCCTTGTGGGCTGTTGTCTATGGGGTCGCACAGAGTCGGACACGACTGAAGCGACTTAGCAGCAGCAGCAGCAGCAGCAAACTTCACCCTGGTTTACTGTGCTTTTCCTGGAAACTTCCCCGTAACTGGCCTCCTCACACCCTTCTCTCTTTTTGTTTTGAGGTGAAAGTGGTATTTAAGCCTGTGGCTTAGTCCATCTCAGGGAATTACTCAGTTTCCCCAGGGTATCTCCCATGTATACGTTAGTAGATATGTGAAACTTTTTTCTGATGTTTTTCTTGTTAATAGTCTTTTATTACAGGGGTCTCAGCCAAGAACTCAGAAGGGCAGAGGGGAAATTTTTTTTTTTCTCCCTAACATCAGTGTATACCATAAGGAAGGAAAAATTCTTCCTTTGCCCATCTTAGGTTCCCCAGCTGGGATGCTGGAAACTAGACTGGCCAAAGATAGATTGGCAAGAGAAAAACAAGTTTATTAACATGTGCATTACACATGTATGAATAAGAATCCTCAGTGATGAATAACATTAAAGATGGGATTAGAACTTGGGTTTTAATACCAGCAAAGGAAAAGAGGCTTGGGGTTTCTGGGTGAGAATCAAGATATAGGAAGGTAATCAGGAAAAGAATGGTAAATAAGAATTGTTTAGTAAGATTTGTTTTGCAGTTTTGAGTCCTTGTCTTCTCCTTTGATAAGAATTTTAAGAGTCATCTTTAAGATACTAAAGAGCAAGACAAAATAATCCATTTTCCAAAAGTACACTTTGAGGTGGCATATTCTGGTACTCCTGAATACAAGAATGAAATGTATCCTTTCCTGAATTTTTGAAGTATTTTATTTAAAATTTTAAATAAAACCGAACACATTAAAAATTTGGAAATTTTGGCCATGTCATAATTTTCTTCCCCAACTTCTAGTTACTTACAACATCCCAAGTATTACCTTTCCATCTGTTGGGGAAGAAAAATCACTATATGTATTAAGTTCATGACAGCTTTAAAATGTTGTTGTCTGTAGCAAAAGTCAAAATTTTAATATCAGAAATATTATTTAAAAGCTTAATTAGTGAACTTTAATTGATATAAGTTCAAATATCAGCAGCTCTAATTTAAAAAAATCAGTGAGTTAACAGCCATTAAAAACAATGAAATAATTCTATTTGCAGCAACATGGATGGACCTAGAGAGTGTCAAACTGAGTGAAGTAAGTCAGACAGAGAAGGAAGACTATCACACGACATCCGTTATATGTGGAATCTAAAAGGAAATGATACAAATGAACTTACAAAACAGAAAGAGACTCACTGACTTAGAAAATAAACTTATGGTTGCCCGAGGGAGGGAATAATTAGGGAGTTTGGGAAGATCATGTACACGCTGCCATATTCAGAATGGATAACCAACAAGGAGCTATTATATAGCACATGAAACTCTACTCGGTGTCATGTGCCAGCCTGGATGGGAGGGGGACTTTGGGGAGAATGGACAGGACACATGTATATATATGGCTGAGTCCCTTCACTGTTCACCTGAAACTATCACAACATTGTTAATCGGCTATACCCCAATACAAAATAAAAAGTTTAAAGTCTGAAAAAAATCAATGAGTTAAAAGTTAGTATGGGACTTCCCTGGTGATGCAGCAGATAAGAACTCACCTGCCAATGCAGGGACATAGGTTCGATCCTTGGTCTGGGAAGATTCCACGTGCCACGGAGCAGCTAAGCCTGTGAGCCACAACTTTTGAGTCTGAAGTCTGGAGCCTGTGAGCCACAACTACTGAAGCCTGCGTGCCCTACAGTCGCACACTGCAACTATTGAGCCTGCTTGCTGCAACTACTGAAGCCTGCAAACCTAGATCCTGTGCCCCACAGCAAGAGAAGCCACTGCAGGGAAGCCCTCACACCACAATGAAAAGCCCATGTGCAGCAGCAAAGACCCAGTGAAACCAAAACTAAACAAGAAAATAAAAGGATGATGAAGATTTATATAAATGGACTAAAGATGTACCCTGTGAACTCCGCTGGGGCTCTGTTATGACCCAGAGGGGTGGGATGGGTGGGCAGAGGGAGGGAGGCTCACTAGGGAGGGGATATATGTATACTTCCAGCTGATCCACATTGTTGTACAGCAATTATCCTTCAATGAAAAAAAAACATGCCCCCTGCTTATTAGCTTCATATTACTTTTTCACAGCAGACTCGGACTACTAGCTCAAAATCTTGCCTATGACAAACTCAAATTTTTACACATCTAATTACTTTAACTGTATCCTAAATACCCATATTTTAAGCCATTTAGATCCTGCCTGTTTTGCATACCCAGGATCCACAAGACAAATCCTCAGTCTAAGAAACCAAGTTCCTGCTGGCCTTCTGAGATCCATGACTAAGCTGTCTGCAACAGCACTTAGACGAAACCTCCTGCCTCATTCCCCTCCTGCCTGGGAGTTCCCTTGCCTTCTTCCCCTCCTGGTGGTGGCCCCACACCTCTGACTGGAAGGTCACCCACCCTCTATGGGAACTTCCCTTGCCTGAAACCTGCCAAGCACACCAGAGTAAAGCTCCTTGTGCCCTACTGCCACCTGCTGGTCTTTTCTTTAATAAGCCCCCAAATCCTCAAACAGTAACAAAAGGAAAAGACCTGCCACTGGAGAAAAAACGGTCATAAGGAGTCATGCTCGTATACACAAGGCTCTTATAGAGAACCTTGTTCTTTCTATACATATTTCCTTTTGAGGAAGGAGAAGATAAAAGATTTCTAGGATCCAAAAAGCTGATGAAGGTCTAGGGGAAGTTTTTCCTGTGGTTTTTCAGAAAGCAATCATGAGAGAGAAATTGAACAGCTCAATCCAGTAGAATTATTTGAAAGCCTTAGAAAAGTGCAATAAATAGAACTTTAGATGACTTAGAAAGTTGAGTTCTCTTCACAACATAGGTACACTATATTAAATAGTGAAAACATACCATTTTAGAAATGACAGTGCAAAATTATTCAAATCTTTGAAGTATATGCAATATGTCACAATGTATAACACGTGGGCATTACAGTGAAAGAGATTTTGCTTTAATCTCTGCTGTTTCTCCTTGAGTTACATGCCTGTGAACAAATTATTTAACTCTTTGATTCATTTAAGAATCATGGAGGTGAGACAGCAGAGTAGGAACATCCTGAGCTCATCTGCTCCCACAGGCAAACCAAAACTACAACTACTTAAGAGCAACTATCGATAAGAAAGACTGATATCTAGAAGAAAAGATTGTCTACAACTAAAGATATAAAGACAATGAGATGCATAGGAGGGGAGAAGACACAGTATAGTCAAGGCCCATACCTCCAAGTGGGTGACCCACAAACGAGAGGATAATTACAATTAACAGAGGTTCTCCCAAAGGAACAAGGGGTCTGAACTCCACATTGGGCTTCCCATCCCAGGGAAGATGAACCCCAAAATATTTGGCTTTGAAGGCTAGTAGGGCTTACATTGGGGAGAGCCAGAGGGCTGTGGAAAACAGAGACTTCTCACTAAAAGGGTACATACAAAATCTCACATGTTCCAGGACCCAGGGAAGAAGCAGTCATTCGAAAGGAGCCTCGGTGAGACCCACCTGTTGATCTTGGAGAGCCTCCTGGAGAGGCAGGAAGCAAATGCAGTTCACCCTTGCAACATACACAGTGATGACTTTTGGCAGCTCATTCTACCACTAGGACACTGGTGCTGGGAACTGCCATTTTGGAATCCTCCCTCTAGCTTATTAATATTAGGACCAAGCCCTGCCCAGCAGGCAGGCTGCCTTAAAACCTGCTGAGGCCATAGCCATCCTAGAACACAGCCTTGTCCAACAGAGGGCCCCGAACCTGGCTCCATACACCAGTGAGCCAGCACTAGTCCCAGGAACCCCAGGACACTGCAACTAGAGACCTGGGGACACAGCTCCACGCACCACTTCACTAGCATTGGGACCAGCCATCCACCAGTGAGCAGACATTGGCCCCAAGATTCCATGGGCCCAAGCCCCACCTATCAGTGGGCTAACACACCAACTCCAGAACCCCAGGGCCCTGCAGCCAGAGACCCCAGGACTTACCTTCATCTATCATGCCAGAACCAGCCCCAAGAAGCCAAGGCCCTACCCACTAGTCAATACATGCGCACAAGTTCCAGGACCATTGCAGCCTCACAGACCGCCATGGCAGGACCCAGCCCATCCGTCAGTAAGCCAATAACAGCTCTGAGACACAGTGGACTCTCAGCCAGCTGTCCCAGGGTCTGGCCCCACCTACCAAGGTGCTGACACTAGTTTCAGGACCCTCAAGGCTTTGCACCCAGAGAAGCCAGGACATTGCTGTGACCACCAGTGACCAGCATGAGTTCCAGGACAGCCCATGTCCGGGCCCTGCCCACCAGCTCTAAGAAACCCTTCAGCCAGCCACCCTGGGATCAAGCCCCACTCACAGAAGGGCCAGCACCAGCTCTGGGACACCTCAGAACTTATAGTGAGCCATATCAGTGATTGGCCTCACCTACCAGCAAGCTGCTACTGTGTCTAGGAATCCCAGCCCTATATCCAGGTTTTACTGAGCAGTGGGCTAGGAGCCCTGGGAACCCAGTGGGGCTCTGCAGCCAGCTGTCCAGTGACCCAGCCCCACTAACTAGTGGCTTCACGGGCCAGCCACACCCATCAGACCACTCAGTGTAGTTAGCCCACCACAACAGAGGACCAATGCACCCCACTCTGGGAGTACCACTACAGCATATTGCTCTGGTGACCAGACAAGAGTGTGCTGCCTAGATGCATAAGACCTCTCTACCAATGGCACTTCTCCAAGGTTGGGAAATTTAACCAGCCTACCAAATACATACCAATAAAAAGAACAAATTAGGCAAAATGAGGTGACAGAGGAATGTAAGATGATCAAAGGACTCAGGAAAAGATAGAATGGACAGAGTGAGATGTTAGATGTTTTTAACAGAGAGTTAAAAATATAAAGAAGAACCAAACAGAGATGAATACACAAACTGAAATGCAAAATATAATAAAAGAAATCAAGAGTAGATTAGATGTAATAGAGGAAAAAAATCAGTGAGCTAGAAGACAGAATAATGGAAATCACTGATGTTAAACAGGAAAAAAGACAAAATAATAAAAGAAATGAGGACAATTTAAGAGATCTCTGAGACAATACCAAGTACACTTATATTCACATTACAGGGGTCCCAGAAGGAACATATTTGAAGACATAATAGCTGAAAACTTCCCTAGCCTAGTGACAGAGTCAATTCCTAGGCAGGTTGATAAAAAGTCCAGGGTCCCCAAGGAGGAGAAAGGGGTCTGGAATTCTCGAGGAGGAGGAAAGGACAACTATTTCTTTTTTTCTACATTCCTTAGTAAGGATTATATAACAAAATGTATCCTGCTTTTTTGTTGCTATCACAACAAGCTGTGGAAAATTCTTCAAGAGATGGGAATATCAGACCACCTGACCTGCCTCCTGAGAAATCTGTATGCAGATCAAGAAGCAACAGTTAGAACTGGACATGGAACAACAGACTGGTTCCAACTCAGGAAAGGAGTACGTCAAGGCTATATATTGTCACCCCGCTTATTTAACTTATATGCAGAGTACATCATGTGAAATGCTGGACTGGATGAAGCACAAGCTGGAATCAAGATTGCCACGAGAAATATCAATAACCTCAGATGACACCACCCTTATGGCAGAAAGCGAAGAAGAATTAAACAGCCTCTTGATGAAAGTGAAAGAGGAGAGTGAAAAAGTTGGCTTAAAACTCAACTAAGTTCAGAAAACTAAGATCATGGCATCTAGTCCCATCATTGCATGGCAAACAGATGAGGAAACAGTGGAAACAGTGGCAGACTTGATTTTGGGGTCCTCCAAAATCACTGCAGATGGTGACTGCAGCAAATTAAAAGATATTTGCTCCTTGGAAGAAAAGTTATGACCAACCTAGACAGCATATTAAAAAGCAGAGACATTACTTTGCTGAAAAAGTCAAAGCTATGGTTTTTCCAGTATGGTTTTTCACATGTATGGATGTGAGAGTTGGACTATAAAGAAAGTTGAGTGCTGAAGAATTGATGCTTTTGAACTGTGGTGTTGGAGAAGACTCTCAAGAATCCCCTGGACTGCAAGAAGATCCAACCAATCCATCCTAAAGGAAATCAGTCCTGAATATTCATTGGAAGGACTGATGCTGAAGCTGAAACTCCAGTACTTTGGCCACCTGATGTGAAGAACTGACTCATCTGAAAAGACCCTGATGCTGGGAAAGATTGAAGGCAGGAAGAGAAGGGGACAACAGAGGATGAGATGGTTGGATGGCATCACCAACTCAATGGATATGGGTTTGGGTAAACTCTGGAAGTTGATGATGGACAGGGAGGCCTGGCATGCTGCAGTCCATGGGGTCACAAAGAGTGGGACATGACTGAGCAACTGAACTGAACTAAACTGAATGTATCCTGCTTGAGGACATGTTTCTCCTTCCTGAAAACCTTCTGACTAATCCTGTTACCTTAAAATGTATATTGTGGGAATGGGTCTAGTAAGATCTTTACAATCTTGAGACATTCTTTTGATTTATTGTAATAACCAATTAGAAAGTATGTAACTCCCTTGCTAAGACTAGGGGTGGGGGCACTCTCTGTCCCCCTTCTGATGTCTGTGTCAGAAGCATTCTTTGTCCCTTTTCTTACTTTAATAAAACTTTTTATTACACAAAAGCTCTGAGCAATCAAGCCTCATCACTGGCCCCAGATTGGATTCCTCTTCTCCAGAGGCCAAGAATCCCAATGTCTTTTCATGAGCTGGCTCAACCTTTCACTAGGAAACAAGCACACAGGTCCAAGAAGCACAGGCAGTCATGAGTGGGATTAATGCAAAGAAGACTAAGACCAAAACAATAAGAACAAGCAAAACATTATAATTAAAATGTCAAAAATGAAAGATAAAGAAAGAATACTAAAAGCAGCAAGGGAAAAGCAACAAACACAAGGGAACTCCCATAAGGCTATCTGTTGACTTTTCAGGAGAAACCCTGCAGGCAAGAATGGAGTGGCATGATGTACTTAAAGCAATGAAAGAGGAAACCTACAACCAAGAATAGTCTACCCAGCAAGGTAGACCAGACTATCTGATTTCCTTCCATCATTCAGGTTTGATGGTGAGATCAAAATCTTTACAGACAAGCAAAAGCTCAGAGTTAAGCACCACCAAACAAGCTTTACAAGAAATGTTAATAAGGCTTCTCTAACTGAAAAAGAAAAGGTCATAACTAGAAACAATGAAAATTATGAAAGGAAAAATTTGATTGGTAAAGGCTAGCCTACAGAAAAGGTAGGAAATAAAGCATGCATGAAGCTAGTAGGAAGGTTAAAAGAAAAAAAACTAGTAAAGTCATCTGTATCTGCAATAAGTAGTTAAAGGATACATAAAAAAAAATATGTAATATATGATGTCAAACAAGAGTAAATGAGGGGAAAGAGGAGTAAAACTGCAGGGTTGTTAAAATGCATTTGAAATCAATAGACCACAACATAATATTATATTGTATTATATATTATATTGTATTACATTATATATGTATACATATATAAACCTTATGGTAACTGCAAACCAAACAGCTGTAATAGATATACACACACACAAAAGAAAGGAATCCAAACATAACACTGATGATGGTAATCAAATCACAAATAAAGAGAAGAAGAGAAAAAGTCAACAATCAAAAGAGAAAAAAAAAAACTACAAAAAAAAATCAAAATTAACAAAATGGCAAGAAGTATATACCTATCAATAACTACTTTAAATGTAAATGTACTAAATCCTTCAATCAAGACATAGAGTGGTTAAATGGGCACAAAATCAGAACCTATATTTTTATGTGGCCTACAAGAGACACATTCAGATCTAAAGACTGACATGGACTGAAATGAGAGAATGGAAAAATTTATTCCATGAAAACGGAAATAAAAGCTGGGGTAGCAATACTAGTGTCAGACAAAATATATGTTAAAGAGTGTAACAAGAGACAAAGGAAAGCAACATAATGTTTAAAGGGTCAATCCAAAAAGAAGATATAACAACTGTAAATATATATGTACCCAACATAGAAGCATGTAAATACAGGAAGAAAATATTAACAGACATAAAGGGAGAAATTGATAGGAACATAATAATAGTTGGAAAATTAACACCCTTTTTATATCAATCCACAGGTCATCCAGGCACAAAATCAATGGGGAAATCCATGTCTTAAAATGACACATTAGACCAAATTGACTTTATATATATATATATATATATATATAGAGAGAGAGAGAGAGAGAGAGAGAGAATCTCAGCCAACAATGGCAGAATACACATTCTTTTCAGATGCACACGGGACATTCTCCAGGATAAGTCACATGCCAAGCCACAAAACAAGTCTCAATAAATTTAAGAAAACTGAAATTATATCAAGCATCTTTTCTAAGCACAGTGCTAAGAGAAAAATAAATTACAAAGAAAACAACCTGCAAGAACCCCACAAACATATGAAGATTAAACAACAAGCTACTAAACAACCAAAGGATAAGAGAAAAAACTAAAAAATATCTGGAGACAAATGAAATGAAAATATGATAATCCAAAATATATGAGATACAGGAAAAACATTTCTAAGATGAAGGTTTACAGCAGTAAAGCCTACCTCAGGAAGCAAGAAAAATCTCAAACTACCTAAACTTACACCTAACGGAACTAGAATAAGAAGAACAAACAAAATCCAAAGTTAATAAAAGGAAGCAAATCATAAAAGTCAGAGCATAAATAAAAGAAATATAAAAGGAAAAGCCAATAGGAAAGATCAGCAACACTAAGGAGCTGGTTCTTTGAAAAAAATAAACAAAATTGCTCATCAAAAAACAGAGAGGGCCCAAATCAATAATAGAAACAAAAGGAAAGTTACAAATGATACCACAGAAATTCAAAGGATCATAAAAGATTACTATGAACAATAAAATGGACAACCTAGAAGAAATGGACAAATTCCTAGAAATGTATAATCTCCTAAGACTGATTGAATCAGGCAGAAATAGAAAATAAGAACAGACCAGTTACTACCAGTGATATTGAATCAGTAATTAAAAACAAGCAAAGAAAAAACTTCCAACAAACAGAAGGTCCTGGTCCCTCCAGGACCAGATGACTTCATATATGAATTCTATCAAACACTTTAAGGAGAGGTAACATCTATTCTTCTCAAACTATTCCAAAAATTTGCAAAGGAAGGGACACATCCCAGCTCATTTATGAGGCCAGCATCACCATGATACCAAATCAGACATTACCAAAAAAAGAAAATAGCAGGCCAGTATCAGTGATGAACACAGAGGCAAAAATCCTCAAAAAAATAATAACAAACCAAATCCAAAATTTAAAAGATCATTATCAAGTGGGATTTATACCATGGATACAATGATGATTCAGTCTCCACAGATCATCAATGTGACATATCACATCAACAAACTGAAGAATAAAAAATCAAATGATCATTTCCACAGAGGCAGAAAAAGTTTTTGACAAAGTTCAAATCTACAAAGTTCAAATATGATTAAAAAAAAAAATGCTCCAGAAAGTAGGCATAGAGAGAACATACCTCAACATAATAAAGGCCATATATTATGACAAGCTGACAGCTAATATTATACTCAATGGTGAAAAGCCAAAAGCATTTCCTCTAAGATCAGGAACAGGACAAGGATACCCACTCTCACCACTTTTACTCAACATAGTATTAGAAGTCCTAGCCACAGTAATCAGACAAGAAAAATAACTATAAAAAGTCCAATTCAAAAGGAAGAAATAAAACAGTCTCTGTTTGCAGATTACATGATATGACACATAGAAAATCCTAAAGATGTTCCCAACAAACTTCTTGAGCTTATCAATGAATTTGGTAAAACTGCAGGATACAAAATTAACATATAGAAATCTATTGCATTTCTTTACACTAACAATCAACTATTGATAAAAGAAATTAAGAAAAAAAAATCCCATTTACCTCACATTAAAAGGAATAAAATACCTAACTAAGGAAATAAAAGACCTGTGCTTGGGAAACTGTAAGATAATAATGAAAAAAATTAAAATGACACAAAATGGAAAGATATGTGCATGGATTGAAATAGTTAATATTGTTAAAATTCCCATACTATCCAAGGCAATCTACAGATTTAATGCAATCATTATCAAAATACTAATGGCATTTTCGTAGAACTGAAACAAATATATCTAAAATTTGTATGAAAACACAAATGACCTTGAATAGCTAAAACAACTTTAACAAGAACAAAGCTACAAGTATAGGCATCCTGATTTCAAACTATCCTACAAAACTTCAGTAAACAAAACAATATGGCACTAGCACAAAAACAGACACTCAGATCAATGGAAGAAAATAGAGAGCCCAGAAATGAACGCACACTTATATGGACAATTAATCTATGACAAAGGAGGCAAGATTATACAATGGGAAAAAGACAGTCTCTTCAATTATATTTTGTGAAAACTGGATTGCCACATGCAAAAGAATCAGAATGGACTACTCTCCCACTCTATGCACAAAAATAAATTCAAAATGGACTAAACCGGTAAAGAATCCGCCTGCAATGCAGGAGACCCTGGTTCAATTTCTGGGTCAGGAAGATCCCCTGGAGAAGGGAACAGCTACCCACTCCAGTATTCTGGTCTGGAGAAGTCCATGGACTGTATAGTCCATAGGTTGCAAAGAGTCAGACACGACTAAGCAACTTTCACTTAACTTTCAAAGACTTAAATATAAGGTATGAAACCATAAACTTCTAAAAGAAAACATAGGAAGTATACTCCTTGACAACAGTCTTTATAATATTTCTTGGATCTCTCTCCTTGGGCAAGGGAAACAAAAGCAAAAATAAATGGTACTAGATTAAAAAAAAAAAAGCCTTTGCACAGCAAAGGAAATAACCAAGAAAATAAGAAGGCCACCTATTGAATAGATAAAACATTTGCAAATGATATACTGATAAGGGGTCACTATCTAAAATATGCAAATAACTCATACATAAAAACATCAAAAAGACAAACAATCCATTTAAAATTGGGCAGAAAACCTGAATAAACATTTTTCTAAGGAAGACAGACAGGTGGCCAACAGGCACATGAAAAAATGTTCAACATTGCTAATTAGTGAAATGCAAATCAAAACAAAAATTAAATTATAACCTCACACCTATCAGAATGGCTATCATCAAAATAGACACAAATGTTGATAAGAATTTGGAGAAAAGGGAATCCTGTACACTGTTGGTGGGAATTTAAGTTGGTACAACTACTATAGAAAACAGTACAGTAACTTCATAATTGTTTCATCAAGAAAATCACAAAATTTTACATCTCCCCTTTATTTATTTACCAAAGATATTTCAAAAGCTACCACAACCATCACATAAATTTACATAGATTGGCCCTATTTATATATAGGGATTTCTCTTTGGAAAAAGTTGATTTGAAAGAGGATCAATTACATGCCCTTTGAAGTAAAAATAGGTATGTCTACAAAAAAGAAAAAAGAAACAGTATAGGAAGCCCTCAAAAAATTATGACTAGAATTATTATATGATCCAGCAACAGCACTCCTAGATATTTATCCCAAGAAAACAAAAACATTAGAATATATATGCACCCCTATGTTCATTGCAGCATTGCTTATAATAGTCAAGGTACGAAACAACCTAAGTGTCCAGCAAGAGATGAATGGATAAAGATGATGTGGTATATATACATATAGTGGAATATTACTAAACCATAAAAAGGAAATATCTGTTATCTGTGATAACACAGAGGGTATTATGCTAAGGGAAATAACTTAGACAAAGACAAACATCATATGATTTCACTTACATGTTTAATTTAAAAACACAAAACAAATGAAAAAGCATAAAACATAAACAGTTATAGTACAGAGAACAGTAGGTGTATGCCAGAGGGGAGGTAGGTAGGGGGAGGAAAGAACTAGGTGAGGGAGGTTAAGAAATGCAAATTAAAAAAAAAATAGAAATGCAAATTTCTGGTTGCAAAACAAACGAGTCATGGGTATGAGAGAGCTTATTCTTAGGTTGATAAGACCAGGACCCTTAAGGAGGAGAAAGTGACAAACATTTCTTTCTAAAATGCTTTGTCTTAGTCACATAAATCACATAGTTCAGTTCAGTCCAGTCGCTTAGTCGTGTCCGATTCTTTGCAACCCCATGGACTGCAGCACACCAGGCTTCCCTGTCCATCACCAACTCCCGGAGCCTGCTCAAATTCATGTCCTTTGAGTCGGTGATGCCATCCAACCATCTCATCCTCTACTGTCCCCTTCTCCTGCCTTCAGTCTTTCCCTGCATCAGGGTCTGTTCAAATGAGTCAGTTCTTCACATCAGGTGGCCAAAGGACTGGAGTTTCAGCTTCAGCATCAGTCTTCCCAATAAATAATATTCAGGACTGATCCCCTTTAGAGTGGAGTGGTTGGATCTCCTTGCTGTCCAAGGGACTTTCAGGAGTCTTCTCCAACACCACAGTTCAAAAGCATCAATTCTTCTATCTATTTTACATATGGTAATGTATATGTTTCAATGCTACTCTCTCAGTTCATCCCACCCTACCTTGGAGACTTCTTGGAGAAGACTCTTGAGAGTCCCTTGGACTGCAATGAGATTCAACTAGTCCATCCTAAAGGAAATCAGTCCTGAATATTCATTGGAAGGACTGATGCTGAAGCTGAAACTCCAATACTTTGGCCACCTGATGCAAAGAACTGACTCATTGGAAAAGACCCTGATGCTGGGAAAGACTGAAGGTGGGAGGAGAAGGGTACGACAGAGGATGAGATGGTTGGATGGCATCACTGACTTGATGGACATGAGTCTGAGTAAACTCCGGGAGTTGGTGATGGACAGGGAGGCCTGGAATGCTGCATTCCATGGGGTTGCAAAGAGTCAGACACAACTGAGTGACTAGGGATGTAACATGCAACATGATAAATATAATTAACACTATTGTATGTTATATATGAAAGTTAGATTTAGTCCCTAGAGTTCTCATCATGAGAAAAACATTTTTTTTTCCTGATTCTTTAATTGTGTATCTATATGAGGCAATGGGCTTCCTAGCTGGTAAAGAACCTGACATAAGAGACGTGGGTTCATTCCCTGGGTGGGGAAGATTCCCTGGAGGAGGGCATGGCAACCCAGTCCAGTATTCTTGCCTGGAGAATCCAACAGACAGAGTCTAGCAGGCCAGAGTCCATAGGATCACAACTATCAGACATGACTGAAGCAACTTACCATCCATGCATGCATGAGATGATGGATATTTATTAAACCTGCAATAGTCACTTCACGGACTATGTAAGTCACATCATGGAGTATGTAAATCAAGTCATTATATTTATCTTAAACTTATATAGTACTGTGGACTTCCCTTGTGGCTCAGATGGTAAAGCGTCTGCATACAAGGCAGAAGACCCGGGTTTGATCCCTGGGTTGGGAAGGTCCTCTGGAGAAGGAAATGTCAATCCACTCCAGTACTCTTGCCTGGAAAATCCCATGGATAGAGGAGCGTGGTAGGCTACAGTCCATGGGGTCACAAAGAGTCGGACATGACTGAGCGACTTCACTCACTTATATAGTACTGTATGTCAAATATATTTCAGTAAAATTGGGGGGAAAAGAATCACAGTATGTATGATTTGTGCACAAATTCTAAGGGCAGTGAGAATAAAAAACAGTCCCTTCTCACGAGCTCACATACTAGCAAAAGAAACCAATAAACAAACCCCATAGTGAAACTACAGATAGCTTTACAGGAGAATTCTATGAAACATTTGGAGAAGAGCTAATGCCTATCCTTCCAAAACTCTTTCAAAAAATTGCAGAGGAAGGAACACTTCCAAACTCATTCTGAGACCACCATCACCCTGACACCAAAGCCAGACAAAGACAACACAAAAAAAGAAAACTACAGACCAGTATCACTGATGAACATAGATGCAAAAATCCTCAACAAAATTTTACCAAACAGAATTCAACAACACATTAAAAACCTCATACACCATGATCAAGTTGAGATGCATTCCAGGGATGCAAAGATTCTTCAATATACACAAATCAATCAATGTGATACACCATATTAACAAATTGAAAGATAGAAACCATATGATAATCTCAATAGATGCAGAAAAAGCCTTTGACAAAATTCAGCACCCATTTATGACTGAAACTCTTCAAAAAATGGGCATAGAAAGAACCTACCTCAACATAGTAAAGGCCATATATGATAAGCCTACAGCAAACATTATTCTAAATGGTGAAAAACTGAAAGCATTCCCCTTAAGATCAGGAACAAGACAAGGGTGTTCACTTTTACCACTATTATTCAACATAGTTCTGGAAGTCCTAGATACAGCAATAAGAGAAGAAAAAGAAATAAGAGGAATCCTGATCAGAAAAGAAGTAAAGCTCTCACTGTTTGCAGATGACATGATACTGTACATAGAAAACCCTAAAGATACTATCAGAAAATTACTAGAGCTAGTCAGTGAATCTAGCAAAGTCGCAGGATACAAAATCAATACATAGAAATCACTTGCATTTCTATATACTAACAGTGAAAAATCAGAAAGAGAAATTAAGGAATCAATCTCATTCACCATTGCAACAAAAACAATTAAATATCTAGGATTAAACTTACCTAAGGAGACAAAAGAACTATACAAAGAAAATGATAAGACACTGATGAAAGAAATCAGAGATGACATGAACAGATAAAGAGATATTTCACGTTCCTGGGTAGGAAGAATCAATATTGCGAAAATAACTATACTACCAAACACAATCTACAGATTCAATGCAATCCTTATCAAATTAACAATGGCATTTTTCACAGAACTAGAACAAAAAATTTCACATTTCATATGGAAACACAAAAGACCCCCAAATAGCCAAAGCAGTCTTGAGAAAGAATGGAGCTGGAGGAATCAAACTTCCTGACTTCAGATTATACTACAAAACTACAGTCATCAAGACAGTATAGTACTGGCACAAAAACAGAAATATAGACCAATGAAACAAGACAGAAAGCCCAGAAATAAACCCATTCACCTATGGGTACCTTATTTTTGACTAAGGAGGCAAGAATATACAATGCAGAAAAGACAGCCTCTTCAATAAATGGTGCTGGGAAAACTGGACAGGAACATGTGAAAGAATGAAATTAGAGCACTTCCTAACACCATACACAAAGATAAACTCAAAATGGATTAAAGACCTAAATATAAGAGAAACTATAAAACTCTTAGAGGAAAACATAGGCAGAACACTTGATGACATAAATCAAAGCAAGATCCTCTATGACCCACCTCCTAGAGTAATGGAAATAAAAACAAAAGTAAACAAGTGGGACCTCATTAAAATTAAACTTTTGCACAGCAAAGGAAACTATAAACTATAAGGTGAAAAGACAACCCTCAGAATGGAAGAAAATAAAAGCAAAGGAAACAACTGACAAAGGATTAATTTCCAAAATATATAAGCAGCTCATACAACTCAATACCAGAAAACAAACAACCCAATCAAAAAGTGGGAAAAAGACCTAAACAGACATTTCTCCAAAGAAGACACACAGATGGCTAACAAACACATGAAAAGATGCTCAACATCATGTATTATTAGAGAAATGTAAATCAAAACTTCAATGAGATATCCTTCATACCAGTCAGAATGGCCATCATCAAAAAGTCTACAAACAATAAATGCTGGAGAGGGTGTGGAAAAAAGGGAACCCTCTTGCATTGCTGGTGGAAATGTAAATTGATACAGCCACTATGGAAGACGGTATGGAGATTTCTTAAAAAACTAGGAATAAAGCTACCATAAGACCCAGCAATCCCACTCCTAGGCATATACCCTGAGGAAATCCAAATTGGAAAAGACACATGTATCCCATTTTTCCTTGCAGTGCTATTTACAATAGCTAGAACATGGAAGCAATCTAGATGTCCATCAACAGATGAATGGATAAAGAAGCTGTGGTACCTGTACATAATGGACTATTACTCAGCGATAAAAAGAAACATTTGAGTCAGTTCTAATGAGGTGGATGAACCTACAGCCTATTATACAGAGTGAAGTCAGTCAGAAAAAGAAAGATATTGTATACTAATGCACATATATGGAATCTAGAAAAATGGTACTGAAGAATTTATTTACAGGGCAGCAATGGACTTCCCTGGTAGCTCAGATGGTAAAGCGTTTGTCCACAATGCAGGAGACTTGGGTTCGATCCCTGGGTCGGGAAGATCCCCTGGAGAAGGAAATGGCAACCCACTCCAGTACTCTTGCCTGGGAAATTCCACGTACAGAGGAGCCTTGTAGGCTACAGTCCATGTGGTCGCAAAGAGTCGGACACGACTGAGCAACTTCACTCACTCACAATGGAGAAGCATACATAGAGAATAGACTTATGGACATAGGGAGAGGTGAGGAGAGGGTGAGATGTATGGAAAGAGTAACATGGAAACTTACATTCATATGTAAGATAGATAGCCAATGGGAATTTGCTCAGAAAACTCAAACAGGGGCTCTATATTAACCTAGAGGGGTGGATGGGGAGGGAGATGGAGGGAAGGCTCATAAGGGAGGGGATATATGTATACCTATGGCTGATTCATGTTGAGGTTTGAGAAAACAACAAAATCCTGTAAAGCAATGATCCTTCAATTAAAAAATGTTTTTTAAAAAAAGAAAAAAGAACTCCTAAGGTCTCTTTCAATTGATGGTAGTATGAGTTCTCCTTCCAACTCTTTCACTTACCAGCTATGAGACCTTGGGCAATATACTAAACCTCTCTAAATCACTGTTCTTTCATCTTTAAAAAACAAGAACGATATCTACTTAATATTTGTTGAGCACTCCAGGCATCTTACAGCATCAGCTCTTTAAATCCTCACTGCAATCCCATGAGAAACATCTCATGGGAGATGAGATGTTAATCTCATCACAGGACATGAGATAATATAGCAACAGGTATATTATCCCCATTCCACACAGATGCACTCAGAGGCACAGAGGTGTTAACTAATTTGTCCAAGATTATTCAGGTATAATTTGAACCCCAAACTTGCACTGTAAGTCCCTGTGTTATATACTGTTTTTAAGTTACAGTGATTCTCTAATGAGATAATGTCCACAGACACTTAGTACATGCAAGTTCAATACATGTCAATTATTAAGATTCTAATGTCCATATTTGTACCTTTTTAAAATGCTCTTTCCAAACTTGAAATCTAGAAAATAATTGCCTTGCTTCATCACTCAAAAAATAATTGCAAGTCCCATCTCCTACATAAGTATTTTTTTAACTGAGTTGATCGCTCTCTAAAACTTCGCTTTGATATCTAAAGGAGTGCAGAATTTGGTCCATGATTCTACACCAATGATTATGCCTTAGTACTTTATCAACAGTGGTAATTATGGAGGAAGAAATTCCCTCATATCCCAACCCTGCTCATAGAAAGTTATTCATTCACTCATTCAGTAAGGGCCTATTCTATGTCAGGCTCTGAGTTAGGTGCTAGACATGTATGGCAAACAAAACACATGGTTCCTTTTCTCATGGAAATTTTTACAATAAACATGACATTACACAAATAAATGTATAAATACAAATTGTGATTTCACTAAAAAAAAAAAAAAAGAGGACTTTGGAAAGACAGTTTCAGTTCAGTTCAGTTCCTCAGTTGTGAGACAGTTTAAGGGATATAATTTAGCTCTAAGAAGTAAGAGAAGGCCTCTCTGAAGAAGTAACATCTAAGCTAAAGACTTGAAGAATGAGTAGAAATTTTTCAGGGAAAGAGTGAATGAAAGAAAGAACAGTCCAGTCAAAGACCCTGAAGCAAAAGCGCCTGCCATGTTTAGAAACTGAAGAAAACCAAAGTAGCTGAGCAAGAAGAAAGTGGCAGAAAAAAACTGTACAGGGCCAGATGAGAATCTGATGACGAGCAGGTGTATTGTGCAACTTGGGAAAAAAAAAAAAAAAAACCTATTACTGTATTTGCACAGTACATACTCAGGAAATTGGACCTTGCCCATCTCTTCCTGACTAGAAGGGTGGGGATTGGCATATTTTTAAAAGAATGAGCAATCCTGACCTACTAATACTATTTCAAGGGTACTAGTGTTGCTTCTAGAACAGTGAATCCCTTAAACACCCATAGTTTTGCCTAGAACTTACACAGCAAACATCCACATTGTCTACTATCACATGCTAGCCATCAAAACAAGGTAAAGATGGTTGAATAACATTGCCTATGATCACAAAGGCATTTTACAGGCTAATAGTATCAAGTAATACAAGGAAATGAATAAAAATAATGGATGGAAGTTTAATGAGCATAATCTAAATAAGAAATTAAGCCCACTGCAAATTCTGAATTATAACACTTAGTATATATGGTATATTGAGGTTTAAATTATCTACTCAGTTATGGGAATTGTAAGGCCAGGTTGGGTGAGGGGTGAAGATGGAGGGAATCAAGTGAATGAATGAATGTCAAGCACCTAAAAACATGCTTGATGCCTGACATGGCATCTGCAAGTGAAACTACCATTATTATTATCTACAGTGACTAACAGGGTAATAACAAAATATCTGAATAAATAATTTGGGTATGTTAGCTATACATATACTACCAAAACGAGAAATGAACAAGACTTTCACAGTGGATATGGGAAAGTTCAAATACTAAGTGTAGCATGCAATAAGAACTAGATATAAACATAGCTGCTGTCACAAAGGGTATATACTACCTAAATGTTTATAAGGCTGAGTTGGACCATAAAGAAGGCTGAGGGCTGAAGACTTTACGCTTTCAAACTGTAGTGCTGGAGAAGACTCTTGAGAGTCCCTTGGACTGCAAGATCAAACCAGTCCATCCTAAAGGAAATCAACTCTGAATATTCACTGGAAGGACTGATGCTGAAGCTGAAGCTCCAATACTTTGGCGACCTGATGCAAAGACCCGATTCATTGGAAAAGACCCTGATGCTGGGAAAGAGTGAGGGCAAGAGGAGAAGGGGGCAATGGAGCATGAGCTGGTTGGATGGCATCACCAACTCAGTGGACATGAGTTTGAGCAAGCTGCAGGAGACAGTGAAGGACAGGTCAGCCTGCGGTGCTGCAGTCCACAGGATCGCAAAGAGCTGCACACGACTGAGCAACTGAACACAAATCATCTAAGCAGTAATCCAGCTGAATCAGCCTCGCACCCCTGCAGGACACTGTGGTTACCATGGGCTAGCCAACTAAGTATTTGAACAGAGGCAAAATCAGTGGCATCACATGCAGCCGCCCAGCAACAGCCTGAAGAGATGGAATCTCCCCTCTTACTTGGTTCCTAAGGTTTCTCTCTATGGAACTCTAGCAGCCATTTAGAACTAGTTTAGATGACTGGCTTTTGTTGTTTGTCTCTCCAGACTATTCCCAATTACAGCTTCACTTCTGGTTTTAAAGCCCTAAAAACTCTACAGGAAACAAAGGCTAGAGAATTATGAATTGGACACGCTGAGTACCAAAAAGTAATGCAAAGGAGGAAACCTTTCTGCACTGGCAGAGCAGAACAAATTGACTTACAAGCTGTTCATTCCAAACACTGCTAACCAGGGTACTTCTCAAATCCCAGAATTAATACCAAAGTGGTGAGAATAAAACTAGGGGCCTTTCCCGATAGCAGGACAGGCATGAGACTTCCTGAATGAATCAACAGACAAATGAATAAACAAATTTAATGGGAGGATATTTCATTTTAACTAAGACATCCTATAAAATCCTATAGATTAAAGCCAGCTGTGGTTGACTGCTGTGCTCTACAAGTATAAATGAAGAAGCATCTTACAGAAAGGGATCTAAAGCAGAGTTCAACATTCAAAAGATCTTAGAGAGGTACGGAAGGAGCATGGGAGTCAGTACACTATCTGATATCATAGAAATGAAGGTATCAAGAACAACAGTAATTTTGATTGCTTTATTAAAATGTTCCTCATAGAATTCTTTACAAAAACATTCCTAAAAAAGTCATTCAACAAATATCAAGACCTTCTATGTATAGGACAATGATGGAAAAAGCAAAGGAATCTGTGTTCCTGATCCTTAATACAACTCAAAAATATGTAAAATTCGGAAAGGTCAGTTCAAAAGCTTAAATTTTACATCACTTACAATTTCAATAATGCTGAAATTTTAATTTAGTATTGTGCTTATAGTGCTATCCTTATATTTTGTTCATAAGAACAAAAGCCCATCATTCCCTGCTATATAAATATTTATGTTCATATTTTAGAGATATATTTATATAAATATATTTATATAAAACAAAATCTTCTGAGTTGCAGATAAATAAAAAAATCTTAAAGAAACCAAAACACTATCAAAGTTAAAATTATAATACATTTCATCCATTAATTCTAGTCTAAGTTTAGACAGAGTTTTAGATCTTCTTCATGAAAGAAATGTACGAACTGTACCCTTGATTGTACCTCTACAAATAGGGCATTTTCTTAGAGAAGGGGCACAGTCTTTGCAAACTACGAGATGACCACAAGGAATAAACACTATGGACACTTCTTTGTCCATACACACTTTACATGTTCTTTCTTCTTGTAGTCTCCTCAATTGTTCTTCTATTGGTAAATCTAAGAAGAGAGAAAAAGTATTAATAAAAGGCAATTTGCTGCTTCTCCTCCAATGAAAAGCCAAGAAAATAAAAAACAATGTTTTCTTCTGGTTTAAATTATTAATATTTTACCTGAAACATTTTCTGTAGGAATGTATTTTATGTCTTGTTGCACTAAGGGAGCAAAAGCAAAAGCATTACTATTACAAATAAGGTTAACAATATTTAGTCACAGAATATGTATTTTTAAACTAACAGTTTGGACTCTGCCCAAACACTATAAATAATTTTCAAAATGTCAAGGCAATGAAAGCCTTCTATCTTTTTGTACAATTACTAGCTTACAAATTAGGTTAAATTATCTTCAGTAATCACAAATTATTAATACGAGCATATTTTCAATTGACCTAGAAAGTTTCAAAAGTAATTTTTCAGCACTCACCAAATAAACGCTTGTATAACATGGGATCAATTTCTTGTAGAGAGTTTTTGAATACGGTGGCTGCAAAATTTCCTTTCACTAAAATAGTATCAATCAGTTCTCTTGCTTGTAAAGATGTTTGTGTTTTCTGTTTAATAACATCATGTTCTTGTTCACTAATCACCCTGGCAGTTAGGAGACTATCCAGAATTGGAAGCACACCAGTCAAATGTTGAAAAAGTGCCATTCTATTCTTCCGGATTAATGACAGGTCATCTTTATAGAAAAGAACA
The DNA here is from genome assembly GCF_032405125.1 of Capricornis sumatraensis. Classification (NCBI taxonomy): domain Eukaryota; kingdom Metazoa; phylum Chordata; class Mammalia; order Artiodactyla; family Bovidae; genus Capricornis; species Capricornis sumatraensis. The sequence continues at coordinate 8,472,238 of NC_091084.1, forward strand.
CAAACATAATCACATTCAAACTCTGCCCACAAACTTCCTTCTACATATACACATATAACTGAATGAAAACAACCATAATTCAGTATCAGTTAGCACAGAAGTTGATTGCTAGCTTGGCAGTACCAAAGTAGAAAATAACTCTATTTATAATAAGAACTAATGCTGAGCACTGTGGTAGGCACTTCATATGTATTAACTCATTTCATCTTTACAACAGCCCACCTCAGTCAGTAAAGAATCTGCCTGCAATGCAGGAGACCCTGGTTTGATTCCTGGGTCGGGAAGATCTGCTGGAGAAGGGATAAGCTACCCACTCCAGTATTCTTGGGCTTCTCTTGTGGCTCAGCTAGTAAAGAATCTGCTTGCAATGCAGGAGACCTGTATTCGATCCCTGGGTTGGGAAGATCCCCTGGAGAAGGGAATGGACACCCACTCCAGTATTCTGGCCTGAAGAATTCCACGGACTGTATGGAATTTCCATGGAGTTGCAAAGAGTCGGACATGACTGAGCGACTTTCACTTTCACTAGTGTCCTTATTGGAGAAGGCAGTGGCACCCCACTCCAGTACTCTTGCCTGGAAAATCCCATGGACAGAGGAGCCTGGTAGGCTGCAGTCCATGGGGTCGCTAAGAGTCAGACACGACTGAGCGACTTCACTTTCACTTTTCACTTTCATGCATTGGAGAAGAAAATGGCAACCCGCTCCAGTGTTCTTGCCTGGAGAATCCCAGGGACGGGGGAGCCTGGTGGGCTGCCGTCTATGGGGTCGCACAGAGTCAGACACGACTGAAGCGACTTAGCAGCAACAGCAGCAATGTCCTTATTTAGTGGATAAGAAAACAGAGGCACAATGAGGTAAATAAATTGCTAGAGTATATAAAACTAGGCAATTTGGTGTCATAATCTCTGCTTTCAACAATTCTGCAATACTGTTAATCTTTAACCTAAATAAACCTTAGAGCCAAATGAAATTGAAATTTCAATCCAATCTAGTCCAAGTGGGAAAGGCAAAATCAAGAGAATTAAAATGACAGATTTTTTTCTTAAATTATCAGTCACCCATAAAACTTAAAATTCCATTTAATTATTATTTCCCCAAATTATACATGGTATCATCATTAGTTCAATATTTTATAACAATGGGGAAAAGGCACTAACAACATTTTGAAAAAGAAATCCTACTTGTCAAACCTTCCTGTGCTATAGGATCACTATATTCTCCTTAAAAATCTAGATTTTGTATCTACTAGTAAAATATTTTATACTTGAAACTCTGCAATTGCATTATCTTTATGGAATATGACTTATGAATCTAGGTTTGTTAATTAACTATCATATAGTTTTACCATGATCCATTAAGCTTTACTATAAAATAAAAAGAGAAATTGAGTTGTCTAAAGAAGGATTATTTGAGTGGAGATGACTGATAGATTTTAGAAACTCTGACTCTATCAAATAGGACACATAAATAAAACCATTTAACAAGGAATATCATTTAACTAGTGCCTAGTCAGATGGTCCAGGCTCAAGATACACATTTTGAAGAGGATCGAAGCTCTGAAAATAAGTGAGAAAACGAACAGAACCGTGTCTGGGTAAAAAGTCAATGTTCCACACATACCTGCTGAACAAATGAACAATCAAGGCTCAGCAATTTAAAGAGCAGTTGGAACAAAGAAATTTGAAGTAGATTACAGCAGAGGGATGGAAGAATCAGAATTTACTATATTGTTAAGTAATTCATCATTAAGAAGTAGTTATATATTAGAAAATTAAAATATAATTTTATATTGAATTATATTTATTTTAAAGTTTTTTATTTTTCTAATTACATTTTACTTAAACTAATAAGTTCTCTGAAATTCTTAAGACTTCCAGAATTAGACTGCTACTGACTGAGGAAAATAGTCTCACTTCAAAGTCATAGGCTATATTATAGCTTATAAGAAAGTAAAGACTTGAATATACCTTTTATTCTTTTATTCTGGAAAAAAATATCCTAAGTTGCCTCTGTAAGTGCACATTTGTAAAGAAATCACCCACCTACCATTCTCGGAAACTAGAAATTAATTACTAACACAAATGTAAGAATTTTCACTGTTATTTAAAAAATATTTCTTGGGCACAGACTGTGCAGACACATGAAAGTTATACCATTCGTTGACTTGGAGTTATCTCTGGAAATTGTTGATTTTTTTTTTAAGGAAAATAAGCATTTTATAGCTGGATGGCTTTAGACTTCATAGAGTTTTTAAACAGTTGTGGAGATGAGTGTTCTCTTCTTTGAGCAGTTGTTCACTGACAACCAGTGATAAGAATGTGACAACTAGAGAAGGACATGCAGTCTTATCTCCCCTTTAAAATGAAAAAGAACTTGGCAAGGCTGGGCAAACTTGGACTATACTACTGCTGTACTGGTGACATGTACAACTGAATAAGTAAGTCACACTTTGGTAAATAGAGGATGCTGTATCACCATGATACAGCATGGTATGTCTGTCTGGGTTGGCCAGGGGTAGATTTACCCAGGAATGGAGTGGACAATCTCACAGTCAACTATCCTGGGAGGAAAGAGGTCTCAGAGGGCCATGAACCAGGGCAGGGGTGCAAACCTTTCTCATTCTGGGCTTTGTGGGTATTTGTGGGACTCCTGACAAATCTGTACACAGGTCAAGAAGCAACAGTTAGAACTGGACATGGAACAACAGATTGGATCCAAACTGGGAAAGGAGTACATCAAGGCTGTATATTGTCACCCTGCTTATTTAACTTATATGCAGAGTAAATCATGAGGAATGCTGGGCTGGAGGAAGCACAAGCTGGAATCAAGATTGCCAGGAGAAATATCAATAACCTCAGATATGCAGATGACACCACCCTTATGGCAGAAAGTGAAGAGGAACTCAAAAGCCTCTTGATGAAAGTGAGAGGAGAGTGAAAAAGTTAGCTTAAAGCTCAACATTCAGAAAACTAAGATCATGACATCTGGTCCCATCACTTCATGGCAAATAGATGGGGAAACAATAGAAACAGTGACAGACTTAATTTTGGGGGGCTCTAAAATCACTGCAGATGGTGATTGCAGCCATGAAATTAAAAGACACTTGCTCCTTGGAAGAAAAGCTATGACCAACCTAGCCAGCATACTAAAAAGCTGACATTACTTTGCCAACAAAGGTCCGTCTAGTCAAACCTAGGGTTTTTCCAGTCATCATGTAGGGATGTGAGAGTTGGATTATAAAGAAAGCTGAGCACCAAAGACTTGATGCTTTTGAACTGTGGTGTTGGAGAAGACTCTTGAGAGTCCCTTGGACAGCAGGGAGATCCAACGAGTCCATCCTAAAGGAAATCAGTCCTGAATATTCATTGGAAGGACTGATGCTGAAGCTGAAACTCCAATCCTTTGGCCACCTGATGCGAAGGACTCATTTGAAAGGACCCTGATGCTGGGAAAGATTGAAGGTGGGAGAAGGGGACGACAGAGGAAGAGATGGGTGGATGGCATCACTGACTCAATGGAATTGAGTTTGAGTAAGCTCTGGAAGCTGGTGATGGACAGGGAAGCCTGGCATGCTGGAGTCCATGGGGTCGCAAAGAATCAGACATGACAGAGTGACTGAATGAACTGAACTGAGCCTTGCTTGGGACTTTTCCTAGTCATTTGTGTAAACTGGTCAGAGCTACACAGAGATCAATCAGGAGCTAGGCAGAGAGATTCATGAGGATGGGTTTAGGGGCACCAAAAGAGCACACATACAGTTATAGCTATCAACTGCCATGTGTGATATAATGTCCTTCCATGATCCCTAAATCTTCGGTAAGAGCTTAAGAGTTGTATTCTGTTTTCAGCTGTGTTGAAAGGACTCTTGGATCTGGTCCATGCTTGAGAAAGAGTGGCCAAGGAGGGATCAACATTTCTCTCTGTCCAGAGTGATGGACACTCTGTCAAAGTGATGATGGAAGCAGAGCAACCAGATGAGAATGAACATGCTGAGAGGAGAGAGTTTTTTGAAGAGCAACAGAGCAGAGCTAACAAGAAGACATGGCTAGCATGGAAGGTCACAGGCAACTTGTCTTGAGAGAATGTGAAACAGTATTCTAGCACTCTTTTAAATAACAGAAAGACACTTCAAAGGGGAACTCAGATCTTCTGTGGGCAAACAGGAAACTTAATGATAACTTGCATATTACTTTACAGTCACAGGTTGAGAAACACTGTTATGCTACTATTAATAGTTGTCCCTGATCCCACCCCAATTTACAGTGAAGAGGACAGAGTAACTAGTCCGGGATAAAAAATGTGCCGTGGGCTTCCCTGGTGGTCCAGTGGTTAAGAATCCATCTTGCAATGCAGAGGACACTGGTTCAATCCCTGGTCTGGGAAGACTGAACGTGCCAAGAAGCAATTAAGCCTGTACACCACAACAACTAAGCATGCGCTCTAAAGCTTGAGAGCCGCAACTGCGGAAGCTCGAGCGCCAGAGTCCATGCTCCACAATTGGAGAAGGCATTGCAACAAGAAGCCGGGCACCACAACTAGAGAAAGCCCACGTGCAGCAAGGAAGACCCAGTGCAGCCAAAAATTTTTAAAAAGACAAAACATTCTTTTTAATGTGCCATGAATAATTATATACACAATCAATTATTCAGAGTAAAAACAGAAATTAAGCAAAGGCAGGAAAATTTGCTTTCACTCAATATATACAATTTCAATTTACTAATAAGCAATCAAATATAGTTTACTGTGAAGAAAGTTTTCAGAATTCAAACGTAGAAGACTGAACATAAAATCCAATTGGATTAATGAGTATATTTTCAATAACATATACAGTGGCATCCTTATGGAAATAGAGACTGTAAATAAATATGTGTACCTGATTCTTTTTCCTCAGTTGCTCTTTCTTTCTCCTCTTCCCTTATTTCATCTTCTGCATTAAGTAAATCTAATACAAGATCACTGATGGTTTTATAATTCTCTCCAGTCATTAGGATTTTACTCTGAACTGTCTGCTTTACCAGCCTTCTACTAAAGCCCATTTCCAAAGCAGCTTTAACCACAGGTGTATTCATCATGACTGAATCTTCTGAATGGTTTTCTCCAGGTCCAAAATGAATAACTATATGAAATAACGAATTTAACACATTATGAGAGAGTCTGTATATTTTCTAAATTGTGATTTATTACAATATCAAAAATATAAGGCCCAGAAAATATGCAGGTACTATTTTTGTACTACCTTTCGTAAATTTAAAATAATGATATACATGTTCAGTCACTAAAATAGGAACACGGAACGTTGTATTCAGATACAAAATATGCATTATCTAGCACAACTATAAGTGGGAGAAAGAAATAGAATGTTGGTGCTGGTGGATCATCCCAACCAGCACTGAGATTCCTTTTTCCCCAAGTTGAATGAACAAATGAGCTTTCTAAATTAAATATGTTTTATATAATTTTGAAATAGGCCAATTGTCATCACTCATCTCTATTACTGCAGTGGCCTTCTACAACACTGTTCTTATCTATTTTATTCTCAATACTGTAATCAGAATGACTTTTTAAAAACACAAATCTGAATTTCCATAAATTCCATCAATTCCTTTGCCTTTAAGGTAACATTCAATTGTGCCTTATGAGATCTTACGCAATCTGGACCCTAACCCCTTCAGCCTCACTACTTGCCACTTACTCAATTGTCTTCTACCCCAGAAGTCACAAACTGACAGCTGCTGGTTCAAATTCTGCCTATTGTCCTGACTACTGTTAAGCCAGCCTGCTTCATTGATTCACCTGTTCACAAATCCTACTTCTATCCATACAAAAGTTTGTTCAGTTCTTCTAATATGCCTGTTCTCCTTTGTCACTTATGTCTTTCACGTGCTGTTCTCTCTGCCGAGAATATTCTTTTCTTCCATTTGTTATTTGGTTAACTTTTACTCTTGTTTGCTTCTGTGCTAAGACAATACTTCTTCTGGAAAGGCTTTTCTGATTCTCCAAGTCTGGGCTAATGTCCCATATGTGCTCTCCGAGCCCACTTTATTTTCTGCACCATTATCCTATCTGCGCATTTTCCTGTATCTTTTAGACTAGCAGCTCATGAGAACAGGTGTTACATTTATTCTGTTCTTTGTTTCTCAGAATAGCAGAAGCGCAACAAATATTTATTGAATTTAACACTAGATAATGGAGAAGGGCTTATTCAAATATTGGCTCTATCACCTTTTAGGTTAAGGTGATAGGTTACTTAACCTCTCTGAGCCTCCAAGTCCTTACTGAAAAAAATGGGAATATTATTTTCTACTCTCTCCATTTCATAGAAATAATATGTATGCAATCTAATGTCATAGCGCATCTGTTCCCACACTGGTCTGACAACTGGATGTATGCAGTTTGTTAAAACTAGAGACAGTCAAGCCCCACTTTTAGATACTATGATTCAATTCAGTGGGGTTAAAGTGAGACTAGAAATCTATATTTTTTGGAGTTCCTCAGGCAATTATGATATGTACTAAGGTTTGAAAAATATCAAGTGTATCTAAAAATTCATTGTAAATTATAAATAATAACATAAATGTATATTATGTAATTATCAGCTTTCAATCGTAACAGTAGCAAATGATTCTAATATTTAAATGTAGCAATTATTAGTATACATACTTGGTGACTCTGCATTTTCATCTTCTGGATTGTTTGAAGTAGATAACAGCTACAAAAAAATGTACATAAATTAAAATGTAAATTTTATCTTATTCATTGCAATAAAAATTAATCAAGAGACCTGTTCAATTTATTGCAAACTGACTTGTTTATTGGCAACATGGTTTTTTATGTCAAAAGTAGAATTTTATTTACATTCAACAGCAATTCTGTAGGCCATAAACTAGTAACACTTTCTTCACATGTGTGCATGTATTAACAAATAAAACTCATTTTCATTAAGGCACAAAAAGGGTTATACCTTATCAGTGATCTATAAAACAATCATTGTTTAACTATTATCCCAAGAATCTTCCATTTTCTGGGTGTTTCTTTGGGATAAGCTGGATCTAACATTAATTCCATTGACCATGGCTAGGAAGTGTTTGACCCTCAAGCTGTTCTATAAGTTCTTACTTGCTTTTCTGGGAAGATTGGAAAGAGCAATACAATTATCTTTCTCAAATCCTTTTAAGAAAAATTTATACAGTGTAGCTTATCATCATGGTGACATAGAGTATAACTTAACTGCTACTACCTAGTCAATTGTTTTCCTCAAGTAGTTCAATTTATTACAACTTTATTATAGAGTAATATTCAGAAACATAACTTAAATATTATTTTTCAGAAGGTTTCTCATTTTGCATCTGCTGTTATCCAAAGAATAGCACTCTCTACTATTTATTGACTATGCCAAAGCCTTTGACTGTGTGGATCACAATAAACTGCGGAAAATTCTGAAGGAGATGGGAATATCAGACCACCTGGCCTGCCTCTTGAGAAATGTGTATGCAGGTCAGGAAGCAACAGTTAGAAATGGACACAGAACAACAGACTGGTTCCAAATTGGGAAAGGAGTACGTCAAGGCTGCATATTGTCACCCTCCTTATTTAACTTATATGCAGCGTACATCATGAGAAGCGCTGAGCTGGAGGAAGCACAAGCTGGAATCAAGACTGCCAGGAGAAATATCAATAACCTCAGATATGCAGATGATACCACCCTTATGGCAGAAAGTGAATAAGAACTGAAGATGAAAGTGAAAGAGGAGAGTGAAAAAGTTGAGTTAAAGCTCAACATTCAGAAAACTAAGATTATGGCATCCGGTCCCATCACTTCATGGCAAATAGATGGCGAAACAGTGGAAATAGTGACAGACTTTATTTTTCTGGGCTCCAAAATCACTGCAGATGGTGATTGCAGTCATGAAATTAAAAGACGCTTACTCCTTGGAAGGAAAGTTATGACCAACCTAGACAGCATATTAAAAAGCAAAGACATCACTTTGTCAACAAAGGTCAGTCTAGTCAAGGCTATGGTTTTTCCAATAGTCATGTATGGATGTGAGAGTTGGACTATAAAGAAAGCTGAGCATCGCAGAATTGATGCTTTTGAACTGTGGTGTTGGAGATGACTCTTGAGAGTTCCCTGGACTGCAAGGATATCCAACCAGTCCATCCTAAAGGAGATCAGTCCTGGGTGTTCATTGGAAGGACTGATGTTGAAGCTGAAACTCCAATGCTTTGGCCACCTGATGCGAAGAGCTGACTCATTTGAAAAGACCCTGATCTGGGAAAGATTGAGGGCAGGAGGAGAAGGGGACGACAGAAGATGAGATGGTTGGATGGCATCACCGACTCAGTGGACATGGGTTTGGGTAAACTCCGGGAGTTGGTGATGGACTGGGAGGCCTGGTATGCTGTGGTTCATGGGGTCGCAAAGAGTTGGACACGACTGAGCAACTGAACTGAACTGAGCATTCTCTAAGATCATGCTGGGTGTTGAAAAAAGAAAGTATATTTTTAAAGTGATTCTTGTCTTTTCACTAATATTTACTCTCTGTAATTATCAGAAAGTCAATTGAACAAATGATTTTAAAAAACTGTCCCTTACCTGTTCAAGTAGATGAGGGTAACTGGCTTGAACCCGACTAATGAACTCTTGTCCTTTAATTTGTATTAAGTATTCACATCTAAAATGTAAACAAAATTAAATCTGGTTATTTATATTTAAACAAATTTAAATCTGGTTATTTTAATCTGGCCATTTGTAGCCTGGTAAATATTTCAAATGAACATAAGCATAGTTATAACTACTTGACTATTCATTTAGCATATAGGAACTGGTAAGAGATGCAAGATATCATCAAGAGGAAGGCTGTAATTAGTAATCAGCCAAGGCTGAGGCAGGCAGAGGTCATGAGGCTCTCAAGTCTACTGAGAAAAGCAAGGCTGTCTCCACTCCAAGTTCCCAGCTGCTCTCTTTAACTGTTCTAAGATTCCTAAAAACACTCTGAACACTAATAACAAGGAGACAAGGTAGAAAGTTCCCTAATAAATGATACTGTTCATACATAAGGTATGTATGTATGTATGTATGTATGTATGTATGTTTAAAAGCTGAAAATACACAAACAGAAAGAATTAGGAAGATGAGCACATTTTCTAGTACGTCAGACATTTATAAGTTTGGCAGTTGCTAGATAATATATATCCACTGTCAAATTTAAGAACAAAATTCAAAGCAAAATTATCAGTTCTTTATATACTCACAAAATTACCACAATAGAAAGCTAGCAGCATTTTTTAAAAATGTCTATGTTTTTTAAAGGTATTCTTTTTAATCTTCATAATTTTTGAAATCTGAAATATTTGGGGAGTGCAAAGATGTTACAAGGGAAGACCAGTATTAAAAACATATAATGTAAACATTTAGTAATCAACATTAACAAATATAAGGAGTGTTGACCATGAAAAATATAATTAAAGGCTACCTGATTTTAATTTTAAAAGGAACGAAAAGAAGCATGGAATAATCGAAAGACATGACAGCAAAATGCTATGCAGTGACCAAAACAGATGAAATGGATCTATAATTACCCTGATGACTCTGTTTCATATTGCAATCAGCCTGGTACTTCTGATCTCCTTCATCCATCTCTTTTTTTCTTTTTAGCCAAAGCACTTATTATATTCCAACATGCTATATAACTTATTTATTAAGCTTGTATTAATTGTGTGATCGGTCCTGCTATAAGTTTAGCATATGAGACCAGGAGTTTTGATTTTGTTCAACCAAGTATATTAAACATCTACAACAATGCCTGGTAATAGGTAATTAATATTATTGAGTGTTGAATAAATGGAAATATGTTCAAGACATAATGCTGACTGAAAAGTTTCAAAATAGTACATATTTCTACTTTATATAAAATTTTATACATTTGAGATGTCTCTGGAGGGATGTTCATGAAAATGGTTAACTGTGGTCATCTTTAGGTGGTGAGATTTCTTGACATTTAACTTTTTTCTCTCTGTACTTTCCTATACTGTGTGACTTGGGTTTATAATGAGCATGTTATTTTAATATATACATATTTATATTAATTACACACACAAAGAAATCCTGAACTATTTATCTTAAATTTCCACCAAAACGTTTTAAGCAGTTATTTTTCTAAGTAAGCCTCCCTAAATTTATTCACAAATGTATTTTTGAAACAAAGGCAGACTAAAGTAACAGTTGATTAAGTTACACACATAAAACTCATCTTACACACATGTGCATAGAAAATCTCAAAACAATTACCGTGGAAACCACTTGGCATGTTCCACCCATGGATCATCTCCAGATTCCCAACACCTCAGTCCACCATCACAGCAAAAGCATTTCACATCATCACTGTGACCTAAAATTAATTTTGGACCAAAACTTATGAATCCATATAATTTTACCACTAAAATGTATAAGATAAACATGTTGAATATTTTTTTAATTATCAGATTAAGCTTCTTACCCACATAATAAAAACCTGCGCTTGCAAGCTGCTCAGGATGAACTGGAACACTAGAGGGCCAGCTGCAGAACGTTTTAATGCGGGCTGCATATGTCTGCATGCTCAGATTAGAAGCAGTGTACCTTGAAGTACCTTGGAGCTGATTTCCTAAAAACGGACAGCTGGGGAAATGTCTCAGGTGTTCTGACATAGCATCATCCTTCGGTTCCCAATTGCTCAATGTTCCACCACAGGCAAAGCAAGCCACTCTGTCTCCAGGTCCTATGTAGTAAAAGCCTGCTTTTGCCAGGTCTGTTGGTGACAGAAAAGTCAACGGCCACATCTGGAAGGTAAGTAATCTGGCTTTTTCTGTATTCATTGCACAAGGGTAGGAACTTATCCTCAAGGCAGAAAAATCTTGATTTGGTCCAGAGTTTAAAAGATTTGATGGAAAGCTTGAATAAGAGCCACTGAAGTAGCCACTGTTTTCCAAACTGGGAAGTAGTGAATGCGTGGAATTTGTTAATGAAGAAGGAAAAGTAGGCTGAGAAGAGGCTCCTGAAACGTTAATTGAATTTAGATTCTGAACAAAGCTACAGCTAGGATACAACTTTTTATGCTTCTCAATAGGATTGTCTCCTTGTTTCCAGTTATCCAGCATCAGTCCACAACAGAAGCATTTGACCTTGTCATTCACACCAGTGTAATAAAAACCAGCACGAGCAAGACTCCTTTCTGAGACAGGAACACCGGCAGGGAAAGCTGAATATGTTGACATTCGGTAGAGCTCACATGAAAAGTCATACTTCAGTTCAAACATGTTGGCACTCTTCATCAAATTTGATAAGAATACACTATTTTCTACTATGTTCATAATGAAATGGATGGGGAGGAAAAGGGACTAGTCTTTCTCTGGGGAGGTAGTTTTGTGCATGACTTTTGATTTTTAGTCATTTTAATACTAGGCTGAACACTTAGAACAGGAAATCTTTCTCTTTTTTTCTTCTATGAATTTAGGATTACAGCATGGCAAGATTCTAAACCCTATACTGATACATTTTAAGGGACAATTATGTACAACTTGCACCTCTGCATACTCTTGATATATACAAAGTAAACATGATGCTACACAGTACCTTGTGATGAAAATTAAAACCTTCATAAAAATGTACAATGCATTAGGTCATCAAGATGCCATTTTGTGTCAGGTGTCTCCACAGGAAGGTCACCTTCTCCACTAGTATGCTTCAGTGACATTCAAGTCAGCCTGAAGATAAAATGTCTCACATAGTTTGTTCTGGCAGAAAGCTATGCTGCATAAGTGTCCCATATACACAAAAATATTCAAACTATACTTATTCTGCTTTTTTTAAATTGTGAAATTTTGGAGCCAAGGGAAAGAAAGTGTAAAACCTACCTAAGAATGGATTATTATATTTCACTGATTCTAAGGCGCATGTTTCAATATCTCTATTATGGAGAGGTATCTTACAATCAATGGCATATCACATTTTAATTAACAGGATTTTTATTTCTAGGAGGTACATAAAATAATGGCATGCTTTACAAATGATGACATCTTATATTCAGTGAAATACAGTATATCCTAAATCTTGCTCAAATTAATTAATTTTTCTTCCTACAACCATTTTAATAGGGAGAAGAAAACAATCCAAAATTTTCTTCCAGATGAAGAACTTAAGTAGTAACAGAATTGGCTCACAGATCTTAAGACCTGGTTTCAAGATTTAATTACTTCCATAGATAGGTACCTGACTGCCAAGTCATAGTGATGCCTCTAGAGCTTAGCAAATTAAACATTCCATTTCAAATAAACTATCAGAGATGAGTATATTTGCTCATTTGATCTCTTAGGCTCAGCTGCATGCTGTTGAAAGCCAACATCAAATCTCCTGATAATGAATTTATTTTTAAAAACAGTCAAAAATCAGAGTGCTGAGTCTCCAAGCTAAGATGGATAATAAATTTTAAACAAACAAACAAAAAATAGACAGATTAAAAAAATTTGGTTTTGGTCAGAAACTATTTCACAGATAGCATACCTTGAACCAGAATTTATCTTGACAAAACATAATAAATTTACTTTGTCACAATCCACTTCTTTTGAACAACAGAGACCTCAAAATTCAGAATTTCTCAATTAAAACTAGCTACCAGTAGGAAGGACTACATCAATAGTATCAGTAATAACCAATAAACAAGTCATCATGGTTCTTCTAGAAGTGATTTGCAAGCATGTTTCCTGGGTCTCATATATATTGAGGCTTTTTACTGCAGACTTCAATGCTTTCTTTCCAGGTGGCATCAGAAACAGCAGTGATTATTTCCCTCAAAGGTGAATTATTCTGTTTAACTTCAGTATTCCTTTCATTAGTCAATAATTTTACACATTGTTATAAAATGTGTAATATTATTTGTGTTATTTTAAAATATAAAACTCTTGGTGTTATTTCGTGTGGTGTTACCACTATCTCTGTGTTTCTTTCTGAAGTCTGTTCATTTACCAAAAAGTAACCATCCACCCATCACTCTCATTCTAATTATTCTCAGAGATAACAACCCATTTGAACAAACTAAATTTTTGACTTTCAAAATATCAATAGGCTTAGAAATGGTTAATTTATTTACCAATCATCACGTTTATCTTTCATACTTACTCTTATTTTGTTGTACCTATCAAAAAGTTTTGGTTTTGACATTTCTTTGTCACTGAAGAAATCTTTTAACATGCCAAAGGTTTTATATGCATATTTCTCTAACTTAGCAGAAGGCTGAATATTAATTCTTTGTTCTAGATAACTGTCATTCATTTTTAAATCTTTACCAAACACAGGTACAAGTTTTTCTATTCTACACAGCAGCCAGTACGAAACTGCCTGGCCAACTCTGAAAAAAAGTACTTCAACAATTTGTCTCGACTACAATCATTTCTTTATATCCACAAGTCAAATTCAGAATCAAACCTATTATTACTGTGTAATTGTACCTCTTATAACTAGATTATATTTTTTAAATTAACATTCTTTGTATATAAAAACTCCAGTTATCTACTTTGTTTATTCATGCACAAAACTACCTCCCTCAGATCAGACTAAGTCCCTTTTAAGAGTTTTAGGCCTCCATTTTCAGATGTTTTGATTTATAGAAAAAACTGAAAAAAAAATCTAGAAGTAGAACAGTTCCTCTCTTTTGTAAAACCTGTTTAAAAAAAAAAAAAAGACAGTTTTAAAAGTCAAATAATTCATAGATGTTACACCATGATCACTTTGTAAGCATTTTTTCCAAAGCAGAGCAATAGTATTTACTGAACGTCTACCATATACAAGTTGGTGTGCTAGCCACTGTAGAGGCCAAAAAATCCCAGACGAAAACCAGAGGCCTCAGATTGGTGGCCAGCAGAGGTATTATGGCTGGCTTGCACAGAATTAGACTCCAGCATTTCATTAACTTTTTAAACTTTTTACTTTGAAATTAACTTATAAAGAGAGAAAATTCGTAAACATAAAGAGTTTTCACATATCTTGCACTCAACTTCCTCCAAATTAGCATCTTATAAAACCATAGTACAACTACAGAAACCAGGAAATTAACACTGAAACAGTGCTATTAATTAATCTGTATGCCTCATTTGAATTCCACCAGCCTTCCAAGTAAGATTTTTCCTGGAAAAATATCACTGTATTTTTTCAATGTTTTAGTTAATTACCAACACTTTTTGTAAGTAAGAGATTTCCAGACTTCCCCAGTGGTCAAGACTCCACACTTCCACTAAATGGGGCAAGGGTTCAGTCCCTGGACAGGGAATTAAGATCCTCCATGTTACGTGGAGGGGCCAAAAAAAAAAAGTAAAAGATTTCCCAGGACATTCTAGATCCCAATGCTCTTATAAAAATATCAAAAGATCTCACTATGCCAGGCATATATTTCTGGATGGCAACAATAAGCTAGTGCCAAGCCATGGCTGCACCCTTTTGGGAGGGTTCATGCTCTCCCATTTGGCACTCTGATACAGAGATTCTTTTCCTTTATAGTTTATTACAAATGAGTATAGTTTCCTGTGCTATACAGGAGGCCCGTGTTGATTTTATATATACAGAGAGAGTAGTGTGTATATGTCAATCCTATCTTCCTAATTTACCCCTCCCCCTTCTTCCTTTTTGGTAGTGGTAAGTTTGTTTTCTATGCCTGGGGAAAACCACTCTCAATATGAGTAACACCAATGGCTTCTTTCCCAAAACCAGTGGAATTTTTCACACCTGCCACTGGGGCCCACTTCCTCTAACAAATGTTCTAGTTCCTTGGCTTCTCTCTCGGAATTCCTCTTTCCTTTCTAGTGGTTACTTCTCAGATTGGCTCATCCCCAATCATGCCTCTTCTCACTCTTCACTTCTAGTGGGCAACCTCCCTGATGCCAGGGATATTGGATATGTCTTTCTCTTGGACACTTAGCACATCCAAGTCTCTGATACTGGATGTTAAGTGTGCCTTTTGTCTCTAGCTCAGTCTGTAAAGAATCAGCTTGCAATGCAGGAGACCCGGGTTCCATTCCTGGGTCAGGAAGATCCCCTGGAGAAAGAAATGGCAACCCATTCCAGTATTCTTGCCTGGAGAATCCCATGGATAGAAGACCCTGCCAGGTTACAGTCCACGGGGTCGCAAGAGTCGGACACGACTTAGCAACTAAATCATCACCCCCTAGTCTGCAGTCTCCTTCACAGAACTGTGCAGCAGCTCTGTATCAATCCTCCTAGCCCCACATCCATCCCATCTGGCAAACAATGAAGACAGTAAGAGTTTCTGTTGAGAAGTCAATGTCAGCAAACTTGACTGAGCCCCTCAAGGACCGCAGCACCCTCATTTGCATGGTATTAAGGACATCAATTTTACATTAATGACTACAAAGTCTGCTAGGTGATGGTTTAGTACAGGCTTTGGAGTCAGACATCTTGGGTTTCCAATACTCATCAGTGTGCCCGTACCAGAGGTGTGACCTCGGGCAAGTAAACCTCCCTGGGCCCAGAGTTTTCTCATTGTCAGTGGAGATAAATATGGCAACTGCTTCGTAGGACTGTGAAACACCTGAAAGACACATGTGAAGTCTTTTGAGATAGCCTTTGAGTAGACTAGGTCTTAGAAACACCTAATGTTGGCAAAAAATAATGACAAAGTTAATATTACTCTTAGTTTGCTAAGTCGCTTCAGTCGTGTCCGACTGTGTGTGACCCCATGGACAGCAGCCCACCAGGCTCCTCTGTCCACAGGATTCTCCAGGCAAGAATACTGGAGTAGGGTGCCATTTCCTTTAGCATCAGGTAAATATCTCCAGCACTTTAATAACTAGATTAAGAGCACTACAGGATTTCCAGGCCGATTATCAGGAAAACACCAAAAATCTCTTTCCGCCACCACTTGGGAACACTCTACCATCTGTTCATTAACGAAAGACTCTGCTGCTGCTAAGTCACTTCAGTCGTGTCCAACTCTGTGCGACCCCATAGACGGCAGCCCACCAGGCTCCCCCGTCCCTGGGACTCTCCAGGCAAGAACACTGGAGTGGGTTGCCATTTCCTTCTCCAATGCATGAAAGTGAAAAGTGAAAGGGAGTTGCTCGGTCGCGTCCGACTCTTCGCGATCCCATGGACTGCAGCCTACCAGGCTCCTCCATCCATGGGATTTTCCAGACAAGAGTACTGGAGTGGAGTGCCATTGCCTTTTCCATGAAAGACTCTACTAAGTCCTTACTATGGCCAAGCCATCTGGCACCGGCGGAGGCCAGTGATACCTCTTGGGCTTAGTCGCTCAGTCCAGTCGGCTCTGTGCGACCCCATGGGCTGTGGCCCGCCAGGCTCCTCTGTCCAGGGGATTCTCCAGGTGAGAACTCGGGAGTGGGTCGCCATGTCCTCCTGCAGTGATACCTTTCGGCCATCCATTAAACCAACTGTCAAACACCCCCCCTTCCACTGACTCACGGCAAAAGGAAAACAGGAACTGCACACCTGGCAGGAAGGCGGAAGGAAAGCGAGTGTCGGCGAAGCAGGGCCGGAGCCGGCGGCCCCTAGAGCTGGAGGGCAAGTCTGGGGGGCGGAGGCGGAGGACCGGTCTCTGGAGCCCGGCCTAAGGAGCGCGGCCGCGCCAGTCAGGGCCGCCCAGGCTCGCACTCTGTTCTCGCGCCGGCTCGCGAGACCCGGGAAGAGCCACAGAGGCGGCCCCGTCCCGCGCAGCGTTCCTGGGGGTCGCGCGCACGCGCACGCTCACTCACCGCAGTCCTGGTCGCCGGCCTGCGGCCCGGCGCCGTGCGCGCCAGAGGGGATATGCCTGCCGAGACCTGGCGGGCGCCACCCGTCGCCCCCGCCGTTCGGGGCGGGCCGGAGGCTCCCGCGGCCTTTTAACCGTTTTTCCCACCCCCACCCCGCCCCGCCCCTTCCCCACCCACTCCCCGCTCCCCGCGTCCCGCACTCCTCCTAGCGGTTTGCTTGTGAGCTGGTGCTTTCCTCTGAAGTCTTAGGGGAACTCCAGCGGTAATAACCACACACACTTCCCCTTAATCAGTGGCCTGGCAGACCCACTCGGGGATTTCCATGACCCAGAAAGCGTGACTGTTTCTTAACCGGGGCGGATCGACGTGGCATTTACTGAAATACCTTTGCTTCATTGTTCGTGGGTCAGAGGAAATCTTCATAATCTGTGAGGGTGCAAGATGATCATTGGTCAGCCTGACTGGAAAAGGTGCATCTCCCCACGTAATAAAATATTAAACTTTGGGCAAGCTTTCTGATTTATTTTTTACTTTTTGTTCTAATTGTAAAGCATAAGTGGAAATGTAGGAGTTTTGTAAAAAAGAAAAAAAAAAAACAAGATTCTCCTTTTCAATTTATTTTTAGTCTGAAAAAAAGGTTACCATATTAGTTTAGTGGGGAAAAAAATTGTTTTTTCTGGTTGATTGGTTATATTTATAACTAGGGTGGAGTTGGCTGCAAAACAAATTCCTCTTTGTAGGCTTCAGTTTCACAGGGGAGATGTCTGCCATGATAGCCTCATAGAAATCTGAAGTCAGTCTCACTACGCTGTCATATTTTCCTCAACATTTCCTGCTTAAGGAGTCAATTTAAGCACATTTATCTAAAGACAGTGCATGCCAGGATAACAGATTGGGAAAGCTCACCTGATTTTCCTGCCTTCCAGTAAATCAAGAAAAAGATACCAAGCACTAGAGGCAGAACTGTAATGTTACTTAGTACTTCACTCTCCTGTGGAAGCAAGGATGCAGTACAGTCAGGATAAGCTGGGGTATCTTCTGTGTTAGCTGATTTGGCTGTCCATAGATTTCCAGCTGGAACTATATAAAAAAGATTAAGTTTACTTATGTGGAGATTTCGATTCATTTTGAGCCTGCTTAGTTCAAAATTTTATAAGCCATTTTCAACTCTCCTGTGAGATGGAAAAAAATTTTGTGATCTTGATATATATTTATAATCATATACCCACCAAAATAATTTTGGAAAACTATATTTCCCTGCACATTTTTAACTTAACATTAAAACACAAAAGTTGTAGTTGCTAAGGAACTACTCAGTTCAGTTAAGTTCAGTCACTCAGTCGTGTCCGACTCTGCGACTCCACGAATCGCAGCACGCCAGGCCTCCCTGTCCATCACCATCTCCCGGAGTTCATTCAGACTCATGTCCATCGAGTCCGTGATGCCATCCAGCCATCTCATCCTCTGTCGTCCCCTTCTACTCCTGCCCCCAATCCCTCCCAACATCAGAGTCTTTTCCAATGAGTCAACTCTTCGCATGAGGTGACCATACTGGAGTTTCAGCTTTAGCATCATTCCTTCCAAAGAAATCCCAGGGTTGATCTCCTTCAGAATGGACTGGTTGGATCTCCTAGCAGTCCAAGGGACTCTCAAGAGTCTTCTCCAACACCACAGTTCAAACGCATCAATTCTTCGGCGCTCAGCCTTCTTCACAGTCCAGCTCTCACATCCATACATGACCACAGGAAAAACCGTAGCCTTGACTAGATGGACCTTAGTCGGCAAAGTAATGTGTCTGCTTTTGAATATACTATCTAGGTTGCTCATAACTTTTCTTCCAAGGAGTAAGCATCTTTTAATTTCATGGCTGCAGTCACCATCTGCAGTGATTTTGGAGCCCAAAAAAATAAAGTCTGACACTGTTTCTACTGTTTCCCTGTCTATTTTGCATGAAGTGATGGGACCAACTAAATGGATTTAAATCTAGACATTGATGTCTTAGAATAAGGTTGATCAACAGTCTTTCAAATATATTCAGTGGACTACAAATACCATTCGATAACCTTCATTATTAATATATCTGTTCATCTTTAATAATTGGTAATACTCTATCATTGCTTTTTGTCCTTGAACATTCTACTTCCCCACAGAATTTTTGTGTTTAAAATGGACATCTTTATGATCCCTCTGGCACAAATTTCAGAAACAAACATGTATAAATTGAAATTTAATTTTTTTCCTGTGATCATAGGCTGTAACTCAAAATTTTCTGCTTGATTACATTATCATTTATATTACTTTCAGTACTTATAGTCAAAGTCAATTGGTCAAAGCAATGTAAACATATGCTGATATAACAATATACTCATAAAAAATGATTCTTTTACAAATGCAATCTTAATGGAGGCTGCAGCTTATATTTGAACAATTTATTCAAGTGTGTGTTCATGAATATTACTTATTAATAGAATATTATAGAGTTCAGCATAGATTCTCTTCCCTTTTTTAATTCCCAAAGTTTATGTGTTGAAAAATCTTTTTTACATAAGTAGACTGGCCTCCAAAAAATGTTACATCAATTTTTTTCCAAAATTTTTAACACCAGTTTTATAGCTCCAAAATTATTTAGTAATATTTAATCCTAAAATGCAATTAGGTTTCAATAGACAACTCATTTTGTTGAACTCTGTGACTTGGAAACCACAGGTATTTTACCCAAATAGGACTGCCAGAGTTAGCAATACAGGAAGCCTAGTTACATTTAAATTTGAGACAAACAACAAATAGTTTTTTAGTATAATTATGTACCATGCAATATATTAATCATTGATTAGCTAGAATTAAAATTTAACTGGGTGATCTGTATTTTATCTGATAACTATACCCAGATATATGGTATCACCAACTTGATCGACATGAGTTTGAGCAAGCTCTGGGAGTTGGTGATGGACAGGGAAGCCTGGTGTGCTGCAGTCCATGAGGTTGCAAAGAGTCGGACACGACTGAGCGACTGAACAGAACTGATACCCAAATATTAAAGTCATTCATTTTTCTCAACATTAACACCAATTACTTCTGACCATTCAGGAATATTTTACACCCTTGGCCAAAATTATACCATTTTAAAATCCAAGATGGGTGAGAGGTGGGCCTGTCTTTTTTTAAGAAGAACCATTGCGAAAAGGTTGGTTGGAAGACAATCCTCGCGCCTCTAACAGCTCTTGTTTTCACTCAGATCTGTTTTAGGAAAAACTACACGTGGAAACTGAGGATCAGGTTGTTAATTTCCTTAAAAGTATTTGAGTTCCCACTTCCCCAAGACTAAATTTTTGTAAATACTTGGTAACTTTGTCCAAGGGAACAGTATCCCAATTTAAAGATCATGGCCTAATAAACACTGAACTATTATTAGTTAATAGGATTCCCACATTCTTCACATTAGTAATGAAAGTTGGGATCAGATCTGTCCGGGCCTAAAGTAGATGAATATGTCTCCTTTGCAAAATTTTGCACAACTTTATTGATTTTTTAAAAGTAATTTAAAGTACTTTTTAAAAAGTAATTTAAAATAATAATTATGATCAAGGACTGTATTTATTTCACTTACTGCATTATTCTAATACTAGAGGGGAACATGCAGACAGGAAGAAAGAAAGTGAAAGTTGCTCAGTCGTTGACGACTCTTTGCGACTATAGTCCATGGAATTCTCCAGGCCAGAATACTGGAGTGGGTAGCCTTTCCCTTCTCCAGGAGATCTTCCCAACCCAGGGATTGACCCCAGGTCTCCCGCGTTCCAGACAGATTCTTTACCAGCTGAGCCACCAGGTGCTCAATAAAGCTTTGTTGATAGACTGACAAAAAGGAAGTCAGTCTATCGGCTTGGGCCTTCTCTAGTCTAAGACAGTGAAGTGAAAGTGTTAGTCGCTCAGTCATGTCTCACTCTTTGCAACCCCATGGACTGTAGTTCACCAGGCTCCTCTCTCCATGGAATTCTCTAGGCAAGAATACTGGAGTGGGTAGCCTTTCCCTTTCCAGGAGATCTTCCCAACCCAGGGATTGAACCCTGGTCTCCTGCATTGCAGGCAGATTCTTTACCATCTGAGCCACCAGAGAAGCCCTTCTCTATTCTAAACCCCCATCCAAATATTTAATAATGTAACATACCTTATATTTTCCTCTAGCCCACTTGGACTATATGTGTAAAAAACCCTTCTCCTCCCAATACCCAACTTTGCTAAATATACTTTTTTTCTCCAAATATTCTTTAGGGACAGAAATAAGCAAGGAAATATTTGAGGAAAGTGACAAGGTGGCTATTACTATGTCTAGTTTGCCAGTTTTTCTTCTATTTGCAATGTGCAAACAAGGTATAAGAAGTGTGGTGCAAGAGTTTTCCACCCCATTCCTGGTTTGGACTTTTTATAATTTTTAATAGTGGTGTGTTCTCAACATCCTCTTGTTAACTAATCAACTTAATTTTTTTCTTGAGGGTAACCATGATAACAAACATTGTTTCTCTGGAAGGAACTTCATATATTATTCCTGTAACATCTTCAGATCCAATATAATGCTATATCACTGTAAATTTTTACATTTTCAATTTTAGAAATTAAAATCAGTTGAACATACATCTGGAGGTTTCTTTCTGAACTCTATTCTGGTCTATTAATCTGTCTACACTTTGCCAATAACATACTGTATTGATCACTGTATCCTTATAGTAAGTGTTGGCATCAGATAGAATAGGTCCTCTAACTTTGTTCTCAAAATTGTCTTGGCTATTCTAAGCTCTTTAAATTTTCCTATAATTTTTAGAATTATTTTGTGAATATCTTTCTTAAAGTTCTTGAGAATTTGATTAGCATTACATTCAATCTATAGATCAGTTTGAGAATGAGTGACATTTTATTGTTATTGAGTCTTTTAATCCATAAGCATTGTATATCCCTTCAGCTAGCCTTTTTTAATATTTTTGTTTGTTTTCAGTATGAAGATATTTCTCACCTTTTGTTGTTATTCTTAAGTATTTCATATTTTGATGTTATTTTAAATACTATTTAAGTTTAGATTTTAATTGTTAATAGTATTTTTAAATTCCATGTTTAGTTATTTCTTGTCAGTATGTAGAAATAAAATTGAATTAAGAATCAGGATCTACCTTGCTAAATTCACTTACTATAGTCATTTCTTAGATTCTTATTTTCTTCAGTCAACTATAATGTCATTTGTAGAAATAATCATCTCTTTTCCTTTCTGATTTTTGTGCCTATTTTTTTCTTGCTTTATTGTACAAGTTGGGCCCTCCAGTACAATGGTGAATAGGCTTGATTAGTCAACCTCCTTGCCTTATTCCTGATCTTAGAGAAAAAGTGATTTATCATAGATATTCTTTATTAGATTGAGGAAATATCTTTCTATTCTTAGTTTACTGAATCTTTTAAAATCATAAATAGAAGCTATATCTACAGATATGACCATATAGTTTTGTCCTTTATTCTATTAATATGGAGATTTACATTAATTTATGTGTTACTTCAGTCTTGTACTTCTGAGATAACTGCCACTTGATCATGATGTAATATCCTTATTCTATACACCTGGATTTAATTTCCTAGTATCTTGTTCAGGATTTTTGAGTTGAGGCTGGAAAAGAAGAGCAATAAGGGGGAAAAAATGGAAATAAGGTATTGAGATACCAAGATAATGTAGGATATAAGTAGAACAAAATACTTCTATTTAGTAGAGAAGAATTAATTAAAAGTCAACAATTTACTTACTGTGTAGTTGAATGAAGAGAAACACGTGCAATGTAGACTTAAACTACATTTGATCACATAAAGTAACTATTACTTACTGACAGAATTTTTTGAACAATAGCAGCTGTGGAAGTGGCCCCAGACTCACAGCAGCCAAGCTCTGGAGTAGGTCACAGGTAAAGCATTTAGTGGCTCCCACAGCTTTGGGGTTTGGTGCATGGAGAGATAAAGCAGGTCAATTCGTGTTAGAAGGCTGGAAACCACTAGGTGTCTTCCCTAGGACCTGATCAATTATTACAGGAGCCAGACTAGCACAATGGAAATATTGGGACTGACAGTCCCCCTATGGTAGCTAGGAAATAGCACTCTCAGAACTGGGGAAGCTTGAAGGCTTGAACTAGGCTAAGAAGACTGGCTGAGGTTTCAGAAGAGAGATATTATGCAAAGAGCTCTAAGTATATAGGATGACTGTAGTGTTGCCTTGTTTCCCCATTCTCAAAACTTTCCAGCTTTCCATGGCTGACTCCATGCCTGTGTAGGTTTGAGTACATTCCTAAGTCCCAGAAGCTTTAAGAGCTGAAGTGAACAGTTCCAGATGTCTCCCTCCCTCATTCTACCATATTCTTCACTGATAAGGTATAGGAAACGGAACATAAGAAAATGCCAGGCTTGTTAGGGCCAAGCAGATTCTCTGCTGTCTGAAGAAAGGGTATAGGATCACACCCTTCTGTCCGTGGCACTGGGACAATCCAACAGAGGTTCTTCTCTTAGGTTTGTGTACACTAGTCCTGGCCCCAGGCAAGTGCATTTAAATGGCCTTTTGAATTGGGGGCAATGGAAACAAGATAACTGAATTGGTCTTGCAACCTCTGAATTAAATGGGCATAGATTTTTCTCCAAATGAAAAGCTCTTATTCCTCTAGGAAACTGGAGGCAGTGCTTGGTTTGGCAAGTCAAACAAAGCTTGATGGGCAGTGTTGAGGTGTCTGAAGGCAGCAGACACAGAGTTTGCAGGAGGCTCTGTAGTGGTACTGTAGAAATCTGGAGCCAGATGACCTGGCTTTGAACCCACTTTCCCCTCCCAGCTATACGGCTACAGCAGACACTACTGGTACTCATCCCAGATCTCCCTTACTTCCCTGTACCCCTAAACCCCAGGTGGTGAAGCGCTGCTAACAGCTTGCACATGTGACCTAGAGTATCGCCCTTGGTTGATGAGACTCTGAGACCACTACCACAGCTCCTATCATTGCCATTCTCTGCCCTCCCCACAGTGGGTCAGGCCAAGGCTCAGCTTATCCCCCTGCCCAGTTCATGACAGGCTTTCTTGAAGAGTGGCAGGTACACTCTCAGGAGATTACGTGTTCCTGAATCTCGGTGCTAGCTTCTGCTTCTAGAAAGCCTAAGACAGTGGTGGCTAGAGCAAGTTACCCATTACATTCCAGCTGTAATATTGGCATAGTAGTAGTACACGCCTTTTAAGAGTATTACAAAGATTAGATGATTTGAAGTTTATGAGATACTTCAAAAAGGTTCTGACATGTAGAGTCAGTTTGGTTCTTACTATAAGAGGTTGATGCCATCTGACATAACGATATGACAGTTCTTCACATTTTCAGAATAGGTAATTAGTACAGTTGTTTTGGGAATGATGTTTCTCAGCCAAATTAGTGTCTTACTTATACCATTAGTCACAGGAATGTGTTAGGTTGTATCAGTGTTTCACAGTAATTTATCATTTCAACTGAGGTGGGGGGTGGGGCAAACCTCAAAATGCAATCCAAACTAAATAGAAGAAGTACACAGTGCCCCATCCCATGATCTCTGCCATTAGCTTGTGTTCAGTCAGTATTTCTGACTCTTGGCAACCCCATGGACTGTAGCCCACCAGACCCCTCTGTCCATGGGATTTCCCAGGCAAAACTACTGGAGTCAGTTACCATTTCCTCCTCCAGAGGATCTTTCCTACCCAAGGATTGAACCCGCATCTTCTACGCCTCCTGCATTGGCAGATGGAGTCTTACCACTCTACCACCGGGACCCCTTTGCCAGTGGAGAAGTGACTAAATAAATTATATGTCTAGAAACATTATATACCTATTTAAAATATAACAGACTGCATAACAGAGGCAAACTCAACTTCTTTCTGAAGGACTGTATCTTCAAACTGTGTCTCAAAAAAAGGTTGATAGAGCCCCAACAAATGAGTTTACAGATGTCACAAGACATTAGAGTCACCAAATATCTAAGATATTTAATTAGATATCTAAGATATCTAATTTTACTTAATTCTTAAACACCTAAGATGTTTAAAGAAATAAAAAGAGTTGCAAACCTAAGTAAAGAGTGAGAAATGGAATATTTCCTGCCATATCAGTAAACCATGATGTCACAATCAGCAATTGCAGCCCTCCAATGTGAGCCAGTGAGACCTGAGGGAACTCAAGAAGGAGAAGAATACCTGTGATCTAGCAGGCATCAAACTGCAGCCACTCTCTATGGTGAACCCCAAGGGAGCTCAGAATGTGAAAAATGCAGGAGACTGGCCCCAACAGCTGAGAAGCATATGAAAGGAATGATTTCATTGAGCCCAGACTCTTGCATCTTCCCATACATAGAAAATAGCTAAATTCCTTAGCTTGGCTTACCTGGTTTTCTTTAATTAACAAAAATCTTTTGATGTTCAGACTATCAGCCCTCTGTTTCTGGTTCCTCCCTGCCCCACCCTACCTCACCTCCTCGATGCAGTTCTCTCAGGGTTACTTGAGATGTTGCCTCTGGGCCTAAGTCCAAAAAATTTCTACCAAATAAAATATAACTCTCAACTTTTAGGTTGTGACTATATTTTAAATTGACAGGAGTAAGAGCTTATTTTAAAAATGAACAGGAAGATTTGTAAAAGAACAAAGTAGAACTTCTAGAAGTTGAAAAATAATCATGGCATTAAAAACTTCATGAAATATTCAAACTTCTGATGAAGAAATATTTAGTGACCTGGATAAGCAACTTGTGGAAACGACTAAGTTGGAGCATAAAGAGATGAAGTGAAAAAATGAAAAGGTTGTTAGACATAGAGAGCAGGCCCTATATTTGTCTAATTCAAGAACCAGTAAGAGATAATAAAGAGATGTGCCTGCATGACAAGTCTGATTCTTTCTGACCCTATGGTCTGTGGTCTGCACACATCTTCTGTCCATGGGATTCTCCAGACAAGAATACTGGAGTGGGTTGCCATGCCCTCCTCCAGGGGATCTTCCAGACCCAAGGATCAAACCTGTCTTTCTTATGTCTCCTGCACTGGCAGGTGGGTTCTTTACCACTAGCACTACCTGGGAAGCCCAATAAAGAGACAGGAAAATCCAATAGAGAGGTTATTGAGAAGTCTGAGACTTTCCCAGAAAGATTGAAAGACACCCAGTCTCAGGTTCAGTAGTTTAAGATGACTATAAGCAAGTAGAAACCACCACGGACTAATCAATAACAGAATATCTCTTATTAGATGTTGTAGTCTGGGTGCAGGTTGGAAAAGAATTTCCAGATATGAGACAGAATGAGAGGGAAATAGTTTATTAGAGTGGGAGATGCTGTTAGAATAGCAGGCCAGCTAACTCTGAACAGGGGTCCTTAGTCCACTTTTATAGCCAGGGTACAAGGAATAGATAAGGGTTTTGTGGGTCATTTGTTGATTGGATGAGGCATGTATACTGGGTGGGGGGAAGAGTAAGGCAAATACCTTCTCTCTATGGGGTACCAGGGGAAACAGGTTATACTGCTCAGGAGGACCTAAAATCCATTAACAGTTACAACACAGGGGAGGGAAGGACAATAAGGGTCTGGTTTTTCCCTTCCTGCCTTCCAAGACCCTCCTTGGTTTTATGTGCTCTTTCCTCCTTGGATCACTACATCAGACATATTTGAAAAGTTATTTACAGCTCAGCCAGTAAAGAATCCGCCTGCAATATAGGAGACCCTGGTTCGGTTCCTGGGTTGGAAAGATCTCCTGGAGAAGGAACTGGCAACCCAATCCAGTATTCTGGCCTGGTGAATTCCATGGACTATACGGTCCATGGCAGTAGCAAAGAGTCTGGACATAACTGAGCGACTTTCACTTTCAGTTTACTTTTACAACAACCAATAAAAACTGTGATTTCTCTGTAAGTATATTATGACAATGAGAGTAAATGTTAGATTTGGAGTTATTGTGCTCATAAAGGAAGTTTATGAAGAACATTTTGACTGTATTTTACTCATATTTTACTGGCTGTATTCTTATACCTGGTACTATAGAAAAAAGTATAATAAATAAGAGACTATTCCTCTGGATATTTGGCAAATATGTTGACAAAATGATTTTTAAGTGTTTAGAAGGTAATATTGATTTATGATTAATAAAGAGCAGAAGTTAGAAGATAAAGCAAGTTCTTATTATTTCATTTCATGTAGCTTCCTTTTGTTTTAGTCTGCAGATCAAATTAGGAAAATGTAATTTAACCTGTGCCAAAGGCAATGCTAAGGAAAAAAATATGAGTCATGCAATGGACTTCTTCAAAATGGTCTATAGTATTTTATGCAATAATTGAATAGAACTATCTGACTTTATGTTATCACATTTTTTTAACTTGAAATAACAGAAATTTGGAAAGGAAAAAATAAATAAATTTGCTTTGGGGATAGGCTGAAAAACATTTTCTCATAAAATAAAAAGCACTAAGTATTCTCAAAAAATGAGAATACTTGAGGTATCATTTTATAGTAAAAGTATTTTGAAAATAGCCCTCCTCTGATATGATTATGAGTACCTCAACTTTGGGCAGTTATTCCTATTTTTCTGATGGGTGCAAAAATGCTAAATGGAGCTGAGGTCAACCATTGCAATATGTCGATATTTTCTACAACAATATAGTCAAAATCACAACATTCCAAGTAGTTAATAAGACATATTAGTTATAAGGATTCCAACTATTCAGACAGCAAACTCATGCTTTTGAATGTGACCACAATGAAAATTCTTGGACATCTTCTCCAATAGAACTTCTTGACTTACCTCGCTTATAAATTTCATCTCTATAAGCTGGAGGAAGTGGCAAGATCTGACCTTGATAACCAACATATAAGAACTGGTTGGTGAAGTTAAAAATAGCATGGACCTTGAGTCAGAGGAGCGGACTTGTCAGATTTTTCCGTTGTGCCTTTTGCATTCTCTGCGTTGTGTAGGTTGCACTCTCTGGCAAGCAGACCTTGCCATGGAGACACTGTGCAGGCAGAACATGGGGCAGTGATTTCAGACACATGCCCATGAAGGGATGAATGAAGCAGTGCTGAGCAGAGGTATACATTGAATCATAATGCAGCTGCAACAGGGGTTATGGCAGGTCTCACAGGAAATTCTGAAACTCGGATGGTTCTTCCACAATGTCTCTAACTGAAGGGGCCAAATCTGGACTCCCTCATTAACCAATCATTAGACGCAGAGAGCTGCTTGGGATACCACTGGAGGGGCAACTTCTTTCGGACCTGTAGAATTCTTACAGAGAGTTTCAGCTGAGCACCATCAGGCAATACTCCCAACCATCAGGGTAATGAATGGCTCCGAGCTAAGGGAGATCCAGACAGCACAACACATTCATTACAAGGGCCAAGAAAGAGAATGCCTATTGTCATACATTTACCCCCAACTTCAGGAATGTACATTTCAGAAAGATTAACGGATCTGGGGAAAACTGAAACAACAGGAGATTTGTGGCTAGCAGAAATACTTGTTCATTCAACAAGTACTATACTTAAAATGGGCTTACTCTTTGTTGATTATGCAAGCTACTGCAGAAGCAATGATGAATCATAGACAGTCCCAGCTAGTGGTGGACTGAAGCTGGCTGCAACCTGCTGGCCATAGCCAGTTTATCAGGACTTCTTCCAGACTCCCAGTGATGTCCAGTTGGTAGCTTGAAATGGGCCTTGAAGGAAACATTTGTACTATGGAAATGAGATAATGGTAGAAAACAGGGATATTTTTTACCCCAAGAACCAATTGTTAATACTGTATCAGCACAATACTGCACCCCACTTTTGAGATGACAGTCCAACAGAACTGGAAATGAATAAAATTGTCTACTCTGCCTCTGGTCCTTTGAAGTAGCTGCACACTCCCCTGTATGTATGAAAAGGTGAGTTCTTGACACTCCAGCATTGATCATGACAAGATCCTTAGACTCATGCTGTCCAATGAAAGTATAATCTGAACTGTATATATAATTTAAAATTTCCTAGTAGCCATATTTTTTACAGTGAAAAGCAAACTTAAACATTTTCAAGTAACTAAATTGAATATGGAAAGTTCTTTTCTTTCAGTATTTGCATGTACATTGACAAAACTTGTTCCTCTTTTCCAAGAAGAACTATTTGACTTTTAAGCAAAGCTCATCAAGAAGCCATCACTTTGCAGTCCAGTCTTAGAGGGTTCAGGGCCAGTACCAAGCAAGGAATAGCATTCTCTTCAGTCTCAGATGCTAAAACATGGACAGATCCTTCATCTTTGACTGGATATACAGTGATTTCAACAGAGTGCTATAGTTTTGGGGATTATAAAAGAAAACTGGCAAATTGGTATTTTTTTGGATTGGACAACATGAGAAAAACAACATTACTGCCTATGTTAAAAGATGACAGACATGGACACATGTCCCCTATATTAGTTACATCCCCTTTCAAAAGAACTAACCACTACTGGCACAACCTTTGCAAATTTTAATGTGGGTGACTGTTCAAGCTTGAAGAGTATGGAAAAACTACCTTCCTGCTATCAACGGCGTTACACTTCTGGTGGATTGTACAGATCATGAATTGAAAGAATCAAAAGAAGAACTCGATTTGCTAATGACAGTTGAAACCACTTCTAATGCATTTATACTGATTCTTGGGAATAAGATCAACAGACCTGAAGCCATTGATGAAGAGAGGTTATGAGAGATGCTTGGTTTATATGGTCAGAGAACAGGAAAGAGCTGAATGCTGACCTGTAAGCTTTCAAGTAGTGTGCTCAAAAGACAAGGTTCCTAAGAAAGTGTCCGCTGCAAGCACAGGTTCTTAACACCAGCCTGAATGTTTCCAGGTCTCACTATTCAGTTCTACTTGGAGATCTGATCATGCAACATGTATAACTTGAATTCAGTAGAATTTTGTTGGTTATAAAAAGGTTATTTAGATTATTACTATTACATCAACTTTATTCGCATGTGAATTGAAAACTGATTATCACAATGTTAGCTTTATCATTCCATAAAAGTAATTAGTTTTTACAGCTTATAATCTGATATTACCCTAGCAATATTCACAGTACGAAAAGCAACTTTCCAGCAGTACATTTGAAACACTTATTAACAACATGAAACTACAAATATAGCCATATTGAAAAGTACATCATGTTAAATTTTTGTCTACTTTTTTTTGAAACTAGCTTTTAAATTTAAGATTATATGTCTGCCTAGCTTTAGTGTAGAATTAATAATTAGCTGATTGATGGTTGTAGGATATCTTAGAATTTTCAATACTTTTTCTTATGCAAATATTATGCAATAAAACAAACTGTAAGGTTCAGCATCCTTAAAAGCATATCAATTTCAAATTTATGTCAAAGTTTAGTAAATTCACTAACAAGACAATTAAAGTTAACTTCAAATTCAAAGGAGAATTGCATAAATTGAAAGCAACTCTGTTGGCCAAACTGTACAAACCTCCAGCTATAAAATGAACAAGTTCTGAGGATCTGATGTGTGGTGACTATAATCAATAATACTGTATTGTATAGTTGAAAGTTGCTAAGAGATGGGATCTTCAATGTTCTCAACAACAAACCCTCAAAAATAAGTTATTTATGTCAAGTGATAGATGTGTTAACTAACCTTATTGTGGTAATCACAGTGTACACATTAAACTCATACAATGTTATATGTTAATTATATCTCAACAAAGTTGGAGGGGAAGGAAGGAAAGAAACTAAATTAAACATTAGCAACAAAGTGTTTTCAATTTTTGTACTTCTATCAGCCAATTTACATAACACTTTCAGTTATAATTAAAATATTCTGCATATGAATTTATATTATAAAAATGTATAAAATCATTATTGACTAGCATTATGAAAAATTTCAGTATCAACATTAATTCTCATATCTATAGATCTAGGTTACAAATAAGCTGTTCTGTTCTTTGGAGCTTCAAGTTCTGCTTGTTCATATGCAGTGTGATATGACTGAGAAAACATAACTCATAACTGCCAAGTTTTGTCTTCCATTACTGAAAATTTGGCAAATATTCTTTTGTTTCAAGAAAATCTTGAATTGGAGTTAACAACATAGTTGTTGTTCAGTCACTAAGTCATGTCTGACTCTTTGCAACCACATGAACTGCAGCACACCAGGCTTCTATGTCCTTCACTATCTCCCTGAGTTTGCTCAAACTCATGTCCATCGAGTCAGTGATGCCATCCAACCATCTCATCCTCTTTTGCCTCCTTCTCCTTTGGCCCTCAGTCTTTCCCAGCATCAGGGTCTTTTCCAATGAGTCTGCTTTTCACATTAGGTGGCCAAAGTATTGGAGCATCAGCATCAGTCCTTCCAATGAATATTCAGGTTTGATTTCCTTGAGGATTGACTGGTTTGATCTCCTTGTAGTCGAAAGGGACTCTCATCAGTCTATTCTTTCAAAATTCTTATAAATCCAGATTTTTTATGTAACAGCTGAAGCACCTGTATCATATAGAAACAATTTTTTTCATATTTAGTTGAAATTCTTTGATAGTCATAAAAAGTTTAAATATATCTATGCCATGAGTTTGACTTTTTAGACTATGAGTTGACAGCACTTCTTCATGAGTTTGGAAGTCCTCTGAGACTAAACATAACCAAAGTATTAATTAGGCATGACTCATCCTAAGCACTTGAAATGTGTTAAAAGAAAGTTCTTGCAGTCTTTCCAATTCTGAATCAATTGATCTTTGATATTCTTGAAAAGGGCTTGTGACTTACAGATGATTGTTCAGTGGCTTTATTGAAGATATTTTGTTTTTTGTAAAATGTGATTTTTTTTTACTCCTTTCCTAGTAATTTTATATTTCCATAACTGAAATGGATTTCTTTTACCATGTTGCCATCTAAAAAATTAGTTTCTTTTTTTGTGCAAGAGTCTAAGTCATTTAACAGCTAGCTTAAGTTATAAGCTCACATTAAATATAATTTTTAAAAATTTTGTTGGACATTCATTTCTGATTTCTGATAACTAATTTAGTCTATTCTTTTCAAATTTTCTTGACTGTTAGAGGAAACTTATCAAATGCACCATGTTTTTTCTGCTAATGTCTGTAATATTGTCCGCTTCATCATCTTAAACAAAACTTACACATCAAGCAAATAGCTTTTTCATTTTGTTTAACCCCCAAATCTGCAGTTACCGTGCTTTGTGAAATTTGGGACACATCTTCTCTCAATATTTTTTTTTTTCCTTTATTGCTTTGTTTGTGTGACTGGCTTCTCCATCTCCATTTGATTCTACATCAGTGCTAACTGCTGCTAAGTCACTTCAGTCGTGTCCAACTCTGTGCGACCCCATAGACGGCAGCCCACTTGGCTCCGCCGTCCCTGGGATTCTCCAGGCAAGAACACTGGAGTGGGTTGCCATTTCCTTCTCCAATGCGTGAAAGTGAAACGTGAAAGTCAAGTTGCTCAGTTGTGTCCAACTCTTAGCGATCCCATGGACTGCAGCCCCCCAGGCTCCTCTGTCCATGGGATTTTCCAGGCAAGAGTACTGGAGTGGGGTGCCATTGCCTTCTCCATCTACATCACTAGTATACCCTAATTTTAAACTTAAAATTTTGTTTACACTTAACTTTTGAATAAGAACAAAAGCATAATTGTTTTAATTAAAATTATAAGTATTTCCATTTGATTACTATTTTCATAAGTATCACTGTAACTTGTGTTTTCTGCATAAACATCCAGTAATCTTGTTGCATTGTTACATCGTTGTGTAGGAAAAATCACTTAAATAATTTTATTAATACCAAGTAGATTGCTGATGTGTAAACATAGGCCCATGAGGCACACTCCAGCATCACAAAAACATCTTACATGATTTGTTAAAGTGAAACATAGTCCTCTCAGAACAATGGGGTTGTACTTAATGAGAACATTTTTACTTTGGTTCAGTTTTTAAATTCTAAAATAAATGAGTTTAAATTAAACTGAAATTAACAATCCAGTTCCGCAGTGGACATTTCAAATGCTCAGGAGCCCACGTGGTTAGTGCCCACTAAATTTGACCCTACAAATTTACACCATACTTGCTTGGTCCTGGCCTGCTTTTATTTTTATTTTTATTTTTTTTGGCAGAGCCCCACGGCTTGCAGAAACTTACTTCCCCTACCAGGAATTGAAGTCAGGCCCACAGCAGTGAAAATGCCAGATCCTGACCACTGGACTGCCAGGGAATTCCAGGCCTGACTTGCTTCTGAACCCCAGCTGTGACCCTCTCTTTGCGCTGCCTTAGACTCTGTCTCTCCTGATGGACGTTAATTAGCTTGCCTGCATCTCACAGCCCCTCACTGCACTCATCTAAATTGGACAATCAAGTTTATGCTTCAGCTTTTGGTCCCATTCTCTGGCAGCAGCGACTTGGTGAATATTTCTCCCAGGAATCTCATGGAGGGAGGAGGGAATAAGATGGTCTAAACGTTAGTAAGAAGAAAACAGAGGTCAACATAATGAGGAGGCTATAGAAAGCAAGTAGCCACTCTGCATAATTCTTGTTTCTTGTTTCAGACACATGACCTTAAAAACTTGCAGAACATATTACTTAACTATTGATATAATTATTTTTGAAAATCACAAAATAGTGGACAAACTGGAAATGAGCTAAGATTTCTAATTTTCAGAAAAGGGAAGGAAGGGACTTCTGCAGACAGTTGACAGAGTAAATAAATGTAATAGCCATCTGAAGCAAAATTCTATTATGAATTAGTCAAAGTGGTGTGTAAGCTTTAAGAAAATGAAGAAGCGCTCACCATGAGAGAGTCTGCAATCACAAGGAAAGATCTGGGCCTGGCACACCCACTTCCTGTTTTGATAAGCTCTGACTTGTAGCATTTGTCTGAATCTATATCTTTGTGGCAAATGAACAGCATCTGGCTGGATGAGGGTATACGTGGTGTTGATTTGTATCTGACGTTCAGTCCAACTTGATGTTTGTCAAACAGACATTTTTCCCTCCCTGCAGATTTTAATGATATCTTGGAGCCTGATCTCAAATTTTTTCTCTGCAAATTTACAGTGAATATAGTGAAGAATAGATTAGATGAAAATACTGCCCATCATTTTTATAAGCAGCAGAAATCTAGGATTGATACCTGTAAAATCAAAATAGTCTTAGATCTTCAGCTCTCAGCAGGTGAGATTTGTAGTGTAAATGACCCACTTTGGGCATAAAATAGCTCAAGAATAGAATTGCAGGGCTGTGGTTTGTAGTGTAGCCTGTGTTAACCTGATCATCCCAATGTAGGATGGAATATGAGGGCTGTATAGTTTCTGGGAAGTGGGATGCAATAAGGGCAGCCTCCAGTTAGTGTAGTTGCTGGAATTCTAGACCCATGCAAATCACTTCCCCTGGGCAGCTTCTGGGTGGCTTCCCTCCTCCCAGGAGCCAACAAAGATCCCGTCAGTAGCTGGCATGGCTCTGGTATTGCTGCCTTGTGGCTTCTGACCCTGCCAGGGGTCCTGGCTGCTGTTATTGCTGCCGCATCTGCTGGGCACTGTCCCACAGCTTGTCTGCCCCGCCCCCACCCCTCCCCAGTACACAGACCAATGCTTGGCACACAGAACACACTTCATACGTATTTGTTAGATGAATGAATGAATGAAAATGTCAGCTTAATACAAAGAACTTAGTAACCACAAGTGTTTTTCTAAATGGAAAGGACTTCCCCCAAAAGCACTGAGTTTCCCATGACTTGAGCGATATCTGCTGGTCTGGAATATTGGGCAACACATTCAGCTGCTAATCGGAAGCAGGGAGGAAACCGGAAGAAAGGCTATATTTGCGTGTAATGTGACCACTACAGGGTTTCAGATATAACTGTAGTTGAATTTTTCATAAGTGCAACTGGGTTCTCTCTCCATTCCCCAACTCTCTTCCCATTTGTGAATTTCTCTCCCTCTCTAGCTCCCACTTGCAGGGACCCATGCTCTGTCTCTCTCTCAAACACACACACACACACACACACACACACTTTTATGTAATCTGGATGCTGCTACCTGCTCCCTTGTCCCTTGAGATCTAGATTGCCTTGAGCCCAAGTTTCATGGCCCAGGGTTATTCAAGATTTCTATAAGTTTCTGGAAATTCATGTGCTCTCATACCCCCAGCGCCCTCCCCCAAAATCCTGCATCTACACATACCCTCTCTGTCCAACCAGCATCACACAGAGGTGGAACCTATCCTTTTCATCATTCTCCCCAAAGTACACAGTCTTTACAGAATCACTGGGGTCCACTCTGTCACCGACTGCCCAGAACAGCTTCCGTGAGGTCCCGTGAGACGCGCTTCCACCAGCCCTCCATCCAGCCTTTTCCTCCTACCTCCCTCATTTCTCTTCACCTTCCTCACTCTTTCCTTCACTCTCTTTCCCTCTTCTCTTCTCCTGCCCTCAACTTCTCCCCTCTCCCATCTTTCCTCTACACTGAAAAGCACCAAATTCCTTTGTTCTATAAAGTATTGATCCAATGGATACCCACCATTTACCCGAGCTTCCAATGGACACTCACCATTTACCCAAACATTTACCTAAGTGTCTTTGTTCCAAACAAAAACAATTCCTTATGTGCCAAGAGCTGTGGGACCAATGGTCAATATGATTTTTTTAATTGCCTTCTGTTACACCTGCAGCAAATTTTGAGCTCTTATTATTTGCCAGACTTAATAATGTTTAATTTTTACAGCATGGATTGACACCAAGAAATGTAGTGTTAGGCTTAATCCGTAAATGCTAAGTGAATTCTTATTTAGAAGATTCTGAAAATTAGGCATTAAAAAGATCTGGCCACTAAACTTTCTGGGTAAAGGAGAGCTGACTTACTATATGTAGCATGAAAGTGTTAGTCCTTCAGTCAGGTCCAACTCTTTGCAAACCTATAGACTGTAGCCCACCAGGCTCCTCTACCCATGGCTTTCTCCAGGCAAGAATACTAAAGAGGGTTGCCATTTAGGGGATCTTCCCAACCCAGGGACTGAACCTGGATCTATTGCCTTGCAAGCAGATTCTTTACCATCTGAGACTAAATCCAGTTCCCTCCTCCCCCATGTGAATCATCTTTTTAAAAATTTATTATCTTTTCTGATTATAATGCTAATACACATGTACTCATAAAATTATAAACTATGAACAGGTAGGATAACGATGATGACAGCTGACATATTTTGCGTATGTACTGTGTGCTCAACACTCTTCTAAGGGCTTCATATATATCACCAAGGAGTAGCATCGCTTCTGTTTGTTACTGATGAGACTGAGAGGCACAGGGTAGTTACACTGGTTTCCCAAGATCACACCACCAAAAAATAATAGCGAATAATCATGTCATCCAGACGCAATCATCATTTTGAAGAGTTATTTTTGATGCTTTTCTATCGTTAAATCCTTTAAATGATATTTTGAATCACTATTTTGTAACATGCATGTTATATGTAACTTTATTACAGACATGTAACTTTATTGCATGGTAGATTTCCATGACAATAAACAAACATTTACACCATTTTTATGATTACACAGTGAAGTACCATAATATAGCCATTATACAGTATTTTACATCTCTTCATTCACTTTCTATTCACTTGGTCTGATATTTTACCTTGACACAAAATTCAAGAAGCACTGTCAGTGAGTCATTTCAACAGATCAAGAGTACATCTCAGCTGACTTTATTTAAAGGACTAAGAGATAGTTTTTTTTTACTTTTTTAATGTATTTCTTCTTTGTATTCCGTTTCTAAATTGAACACTAATAACATTTATAACTGTTTTCCCAGTTGAGCAAAAAACCAAACCTTTATATTCTTTCTTTTCCAGTCAAACTATTAGTTAATTCTTCAAAAGTAAGCACAATACATTTTACCTTGGGCTCGCCCGGCTTCTTCACGTCTGTGACACTTGAAACACTCAACAATGAACTTTGGTTTAGAGCTGATTCTAGCACCTTCTAGTGGTAACAAGGGAAGATAGTTTGGGTTGCTTCTTTTTTAACGCAAAAAACCCCATAAACATCAATCTGTAGCTTCGTGGTATTTTTACTTTTCTTTTCTTCAGATAGCTGCAGAGACTGTGAAACTCAACACACACACACACACACACCACTAAAATAGTGTGAAGTCAATTTGGGACATACACTTCATCATAAAGGTCAAGATGTTTCAGGAAATTTTAGGTGCTTTTTTCTTCTAGGTGGCAACTGTTCACAATGTCTCAGATTTTTGAACAGCTGCTTTACCCTGTAATTGTCTTTGTGGTTCATCACTTTTTATATAGCCTCCAGCTCGGCATTGTACTGACTTATGTTTGAACATAAATGCTGATGGGACAGTATTGTGCTAAATCACATCCATCTGGCAACAAGAATAGAAGATGTGGCATTGCACATTTAGGAACAAAAGAAAGCCAATCTGGCCTTACTAAGACTGGAAAGCACTGGAGAAGGATTCGCCCACTGCTTCTCCCAACATCATTTCCTGCACCGGACAGCACCCAGATCTTTCCCCGCGTTAGGGTGGACAGTTTAAATGCCATGATGAAGATTTTCTTTTTGATGTGGTTCAGAACTTTGGACATAATTAATCTGACATTTCCCTTGTATGGAAAATCTTCCTAATTTTTTCTTAGTTGCTTGTGACTTTGAAAATGTCACGAGAGAGGGTTTTATTGTTCTGAGAACTGGATCTGAGACTACAGCAGGACCATGATCACAGGTGGATTTGAGGATGAGGTAAATTTTAACTACCTCTGGCTGTGTCCTTTCTGTTTCTATCACATTCCTCCCCGCCAGAAGCTCAGGCAACCTCTCTCCCTCTTCTTGATAGCACAGGAAGTCAGGGACATGAGCGGTTCACCTATGGTTGGCTCAGAATCTCCTCTTCACAGCAGAGAACACGGCCACTGCATGGTACAATCCACCCCTTCCTCTCTGGCAGGAGGTTGTGATGAAAGGACAGTCGTTGCTGTGCAGAAGTCATCCACTGCTATTACTGGTGTTGTGTACATTTCTCTGTGTCATCGGTGTTTATGAAGGGCTCTCTTTTATTTTAGGGATTGGTGACGCTACCATGAAAAGACAGATACAATCCCGACCTCAGTGTGCTTACATTGTAGTTGCTGCTGCTGCTCCTGCTGCTGCTGAGTTGCTTCAGTCATGTCCAGCTCTGTGTGACCCCACAGACGTCAGCCCACCAAGCTCCTCCATCCCTGGGATTCTCTAGGCAAGAATACTGGACTGGGTTGCCATTTCCTTCTCCACATTGTAGTTGGGGAGGTGCACAAATAAACAAGTGTGCTCAGAAAGAAAAGAAACAGGAGGGCAGGTAGATAGCAGTGATTCTAGAGAACTAGTCAGAGAAGCCCCTCTGAGGATATTTGAGCTGAGACCTGAAATGACAGGGTGAGCCGTGTTGGGAGGGAAGGGGGCTAGAGAGGCCCCGGGCAGCACTCCTGCGTTGCCTCAGCCACGGCCTCCTCTCTGCTTGCTCTGTCCTCTGCCTGGAACTTTCTCTTCTTTCTGCACCTCCAAAGTCACGTCCGTCCTTCCAATCCCCAGCGTCACATTCTTAAAAATGTTCTCAGGAAACTCTTACAGCTACTGCTCCTCACTCTGGGTCCAAACAAAATTTTGTTTATACCTCTGTCACAGAGAAGGGGAAAGGAAGAAGTATTTTTTGACCATCTACTGTGGGCCAGGAACTGTACTAAATTATACACACACACACACACACACACACACACACACACACACATATATATATATAACTGTCCTAAAGCATACAAACACACATATATAACTATACTAAAGTATATATATATATATATATATATATATATATATATATATACTTTATATATACTGGGATTCCCTTGTAGTTCAGTCCGTAAAGAATCTGCCTGCAATGCAAGAGACCCAGATTTGATCCCTGGGTTGGGAAGATCCCCTGGAGAAGTAAATGGCATCCCACTCCAGTATCCTTGGCTGGAAAATCTCATGGACAGAGGAGCCTGGTGGGCTGTAGTCCATGGAGTTGCAAAGAGGCAGGCACAACTGAGCGACTAACACTCACTCACTTACACACACACACACACACATATATATATAGTGGTTCAGTGAAGGCTGTGCTTCCACTATGAGGCTTAGGGCTTTACTGTGCCCCATGTTGTTGGCTTGAAAAATTAGGGAGTTGGAACAGAACAGATAATATCTAAGATTAATTACAAAGAAAAATTCCTGTGTACTTCTCCAACCGCTAGCATTCTGAGGGCTGGCTGGGGGACAAAGTTTTAGCCAGGAGGGGGCAGGATCATGGAGGTCTGGACACGTGTGATTGATGTGATTGGGCACACCCGTCAGTAGGGACTGTTTCAGCGCTGTGGAGATGCGCTGCACAGACCCAAGAAAAGACTGCCATCCAGTGGCAGCTCACTGGAACTTACCAACCACCCATCCAGTATCTTTCATGTGTCTGCTAGTGTCAGGTGCTGGGTAACAGCAGACGGTGAACAGGAGAGACTCGAAAGCCTCAGTCCTAGTGAGACTTTCATTCTAACAGGGCACAGACTAGTTCCAAGCCCTACAGAGTAGTGTAGCCCTCCACAGCTGATTCAGCACAGCTATCACAGACTTGGAAGCCTCAAATTAAGATAGCACACTACTTGTTCGCTGTTTAAAGTGAAATTTTCTGTTAATAGAGAAAAGATGCACACACTACTTCTTGGGGAAAATGGCTTCTGAATGAGCCAGCTTGAAAGTTCCTCTTGCATGATATTTTTTAAACTATTTTATACCACGTCAATGGCACCCCACTCCAGTACTCTTGCCTGGAAAATACCATGGACGGAGGAGCCTGGTAGGCTACAGTCCATGGGGTCTCAAAGAGTTGGACACAACTGAGCAACTTCACTTTTACTTTTCACTTTCATGCATTGGAGAAGGAAATGGCAACCCACTCCAGTGTTCTTGCCTGGAGAATCCCAGGGACGGGGAGCCTGGTGGGCTGCCGTCCATGGGGTTGCACATGACTGAAGCGACTTAGCACGTCAAGTGCTTTCTCTTTCTTCAATTCTTAAAATTTCTACGACCATATACTATTTTTAAAGTGTGTTTAAATTGTTTTCTTATGCTATGGAACATCGCATGGAAAAATAATAAACTACAAATTAAATATTTTACTATTAATGAACATGAGACTTTAGGCGTTTTATTCTCATAATAAAGAATCTGACTCCATTTTTCATGTTTGCCGACAAATGTTGAGCCTCACTACTTCCTTCTCTTTGCCCCACATCTGGGAAAGTTATAAGAAGTCCTGGTGCTTCCTCTTTTGGTACTGAAGGTAAGTTCAATGCAAGCCTTGGCCCTCATCGGGACCCCTCCTCTTGATCCCAGTGAAAACAGAGTCAGTCTCCTATCCCTGCTCTCTCAGGTAGCCATTCGTGGACTGGCTCAGAAGCCACTCTGTTCTCCCCAGAACGGCTCATTCTGAGCTTAATAAACCTTCACAAGCAATCTTGAGAAAGAAGAACAAGCTTGAGGCATCACATTCCATGATTTCAAACTATGTTACAAAGTTATAGTAACTGAAACTGTATGACGCTGGCATAAAAACAGACACACAGATCAATGGAACAGAATAGAGAGCCCTGAAATAAACCCATACCTATGTGAATTAATCTATGGCAAAGGAGTCAAGAATATACAATGGGTATGGACATTCTTTTCAACAAATAGTTTTAGGAAACTGGCCTGTCACATGCAGAAGAATAAAAGTGGACCATATCAATACCATACACAGAAATAAACTAAAAATGAATTAAAGACTCGAATGAAAGACCTAAAACCATAAAACTCCTGGAAGAAAACATAAGCAGTAAACTCCTTGAGAGAAATCTTGGTGATGATATTTTTAATCTGACACAAAAGCAAAATTAAACAAGCAGGGTTAGGTCAAACCGAAAAACTTCTGCACAGGAAAAGAAACCATCAACAAAATGAAAAGGCAACTTACCGAATGCAGAAAATACTTTCAAATCATATATCTGAGAAGGAGTTAGTATCCAAAATATATAAAGAACTCATACAACTCAATAGTAAAATAACAAAAGCAAGCAAACAAACAAAAAAACCAAACAATCTGATGAAAAAATGGGCAGAAAATCTGAGTAGACATTTTTTCCAAAGAAAATAAACAGATGGCCAACAAGCACATGAAAAAGTGGTCAATA
The DNA here is from genome assembly GCF_032405125.1 of Capricornis sumatraensis. Lineage (NCBI taxonomy): Eukaryota > Metazoa > Chordata > Mammalia > Artiodactyla > Bovidae > Capricornis > Capricornis sumatraensis. Next base: position 8,513,268 of record NC_091084.1, read on the forward strand.
CCACTAATGATCAGGAAAATGAAACCAAAACCACAATGAGATATCACCTTGCTTCTGTCAGGATGGCTAAAATCGAAAAGACAAAAAATAACAAGTGTTGACAAGAATTTGGAGAAAAGGAAACCATAGTACACTGCTGGTGGAAATGTAAAGCGGTACAGCCAGCATGGGAAACAGTATGGAGCTTCTTTTAAAAAATGAAAACTAGAACTACTGTATGATCTAGCAGCTCCACTTCTGGTTATTTAGCTGAAGAAAAGAACACACTAACTCGAAAGTGATATATATGCACGCCTCAGGTTTGTTGCATCATTATTTGCAACAGCCAAGATATAGAAGCAACCTGTGTCCATCAACAGATGAACAGATAAAGACGGTGTACACAACAGAATATTATTCGGCCAAGTAAAAGAAGGGAATCTCACCATTTGTGACAATATGGATGAACTGTGGGGGCAGCCCACAAAGTGAAATAAGTCAGACAGAGAAAGACAAATATCATATGATCTCATTTATATGCATAAATTAGAAAAAAACTGAACCCTCAGACACAGAGAACAGATTGGTGATTGCCAGAGGAAGGGGGTGGGCCAGAGAGAAAGTAGATAAAGGAGGCCAAAGGGTGTAAACTTCCAATTTTACAATAAAATATGTCATGGGGATACAGTTAACAATACTGTAAATTACATATCTGAAAGTTTATGAAAGAGTAATAATAAGAAAAATAAATGTGTAACTATGTACGGCAACAGTCGGTAAAGAATTCCCCTGCAATCCACCTGCAATGTGGAAGACCTTGGTTCAATTTCTGAGGGTTGGGAAGATCCCCTGGAGGAGGGCATGGCAACCCACTCCAGTATTCTTGCCTGGAGAATCCCATGGACAGAGGAGCCTGGCAGGCTATGGTCCACGGGGTTGTGAAGAGTCAGACACGATTGAGTGACTGAGTCCAACAAGCGCAGCATATGGCAATTAGATTAATTGTGGTGATCATTTCACAAAATATGCAGTCATTGTGTTATACATGTGAGGTGTAACATCAATTACACCTCACTGAAAGTAATAATAATAACAAATAAAAAGCAAAGCTACCCAGTGATAAGAAGCAAAAAAATAAAAAAACCTTTTCATACCCTCTTGGTGCAGGTATGAAATAAATAGTCTCCACATCCAAATTAAATTTGGGGGGAAGGGAAGAATTCATCCTACCTCTATATCATGGCCACAACAATTCTATTTTTTGAAATATGAGAGCATGTTAAGTGTGTTAGTTGCTTAGTCGTATCTCTTTGAGACCCTATGGACTGCAGCCTGCCAGGCTCCTCTGTCCATGGGATTCTCCAGGCGAGAATACTAGAGGAAGGTGCCATTTCCTTCTCCAGGGGATCTTCTCAACCCAGGGATTGAATCCGGGTCTCCCACATTGCAGGCAGATTCTTTACCAGCTGAGCCACGAGGGAAGCCCCAAAGAGAACCCCATTCTTCATCTCTCCCCACACCAAAATTTTCTTAGATTATTTATATCTTTCCTTTCCCTTATTCTAGAATATTTGGGAACAAGGGAATATGGGGAATATGCTGCCAATGCAAAAATTATCTTTATTTCTATTTTACTAAAAATACTACCAACAAACATCATCATGTTAAAGGATTTGAGTAAGTTAAAAATGCAGTGGCAACTATTTTGAAATACACAGATATGACTTTGAATAAAGCAGATTGTCTTCCACAATGTGTCTGAACCACATCAATCCTTTGAAAAGACTGATCTTCCCTTAGGAAGAGTAAATTCTGCCAGGAGATGGTTTTCAGACCTGAACCAAACTGAAGCATCATCTCTTCTGTTGTCTGCAGCCTGACAGCTCACATATCTGTGGCCTTTTCTTCTTTCATTTCTTGGTCCAAAATAGAGGAAATATTAAACCATCCTTTAGGTATAGATTTTTATCATAAAACTTGGTTATTTTGAGCTCTGCTTCTATTTTTTTCTTAATGTTCTGGGCCACAGATTTTCAAGCTGAGGAATGAAAAGTTGAAGGAACATGCAAATCTGCATAGAAACCCCAGCTCTGTGCTAATTGCTTTTGCATCTGCTTGGCTCGTCTAGCTCTACCTCACAGAGTTCAGAAGAATGGAAGGCTTGACACTAAGGGTCTGGTAACTCTCTTAAGGGTTTAATGTGCTGATGTTTAGCCATAAAATGAAAATTGTTTTAAAATAAGGTTTATCAATGGTTCAAGATCAGAAAAATTCAATAGATATGGCTATTTAAATAGAAAGCTAATGAAAGTAGAAACAATCTATAATGTGTGTACCCTTCTTTGTATTTTGGGGCTAGCATCCTGAGACTTCAGGCTTCCTAGGTGGCGCTAGTGGTAAAGAATCCGCCTGCCAATGTAGGAGAAATAGATGCAGGTTTGACCTCAGTGTCTGGGAGATACCCTGGAGGAGGGCGAGGCAACTCACACCAGTATTCATGCTTGGAAAATCCCATGGACAGAGGAGCCTAGAGGGCTACATATGGTCCATAGGGCCACAAAGAGCTGGACATGACTGAAGCGATTTAGCACGCATGCACACATCCTGAGACTTCATGTAGGGATGTGAGAGTTGGACCGTAAAGAAGGCTGAGCGCCAAAGAGTTGATGCCTTCGATTTGTGGTGCTGGAGAAGACTCTTGAGAGTCCCTTGGACTGCAAGGACATCAAACCAGTCCATCCTAAAGGAAATCAACCCTGAATATTCATTGAAAGGACTGATATTGAAGCTGAAGCTCCAATACTTTGGCCACCTGATGCAAAGAGCTGAATCATTGGAAAAGACCTTGATGCTGGGAAAGATTGAAGGCAAAAGGAGAAGGGGATGACAGAGGATGAGATGGTTGGATGGCATCACCAACTCAATGCATATGAATTTGAGCAAACTCTGGGAGATAGTGGAGTTCAGAGGTGCCAGGTGGGCTACAGTCCATGTGGTTGCAAATAATCGGACACGACTTAGTGGCTGAACAGCAACAATAATCCTGAAACTTCAGTATTTTATCAGTTAAGGTCCTTTGGTTTGCAGAAAATAACCTGTGCCAACTTCAAAGAACCCTAAAGCACAGAGGAATTACAAAGATCTGCATTTGCCCTTGGAGCAAGCAAGAGGCAGGACCGGGAGGCTGCAGCAACAGGGCTTGGTTCCACTCACTCCCCATTTACATCTGTGGTTTAAAAGTCTAGATACTTAAAAAAAATAAAAGAATCTTGTAGGCCAGGGTCAAGGTTCATTCTTAAATTCACCAGCTTTGGTCTTGGGGCAGTCCTGAGGCTCTGGTCCAGCTGCTAGTGATTCCTAGAAAGCGAAGAATGATTCTATGCAGGGCATCCACTCACAAGACATCTGCCTGCCACAGCCATTTCCATGGATTTCCCTAAATTCCTTCCCATGATGAACGATATTTCTCATATCCAACAGCTTAATTTCCCCCAGGTTTAATCCTCAGAACTAAATGCCTCTCATATATGCATGAAACTACCTATAAATAAGCATTGAAAGTTAAAGTTATGTCGCTCAGTCGTGTCCAACTCTTTGCGACCCCATGGACTGTAGCCCACCAGGCTCCTCCATCCATGGGATTCTCTAGGCAAGAATACTGGAGTGGGTTGCCATTTCCTTCTCCAGGGGATCTTCCTGACCCAGGGATGGAAACCAGGTCTCCCGCATTGCAGGCAGATGCGTTAATCTCTGAGCCACCAGGGAAGCTCAAAAGGGTGTGTTGCCTCCCTGTCAGGGAAACGAACCCCGGTCTCCCGCGTGACAGGTGGGGATACTCACCACTATACTAACGAGGATGGCTAAGAAAGGCCAGAAATGGATTCCTTGTCATTTAACTGTTGATTCTTGTCCTGCATACAGATTTCTCAGGAGGCAGGTCAGATGGTCTGGTAGTCCCATCTCTTGAAGAATTTTCCACAGTTTGTTGTGATCCAAACAGTCAAAGGCTTTGGCATAGTCAATAAAGCAGAAGTAGATGTTTTTTCTGGAACTCTCTTGCTTTTTCAATGATCCAACGGATGTTGACAATTTGATCTCTGGTTCCTCTACCTTTTCTGAATTCAGCTTGAACATCTGGAAGTTCACAGTTCATGTACTGCTAAAGCCTGGCTTGGAGAATTTTGAACGTTACTTTGCTAGTGTGTGAGATGAATGCAACTGTGTGATAGTTTGAGCATGTTTTGGCATTGCCTTTCTTTGGGACTGGAATGAAAACTGACCTTTTCCAATCCTGTGGCCACTGCTGAGTTTTTCAAATTGCTGGCACTTTCACAGCATCATCTTTTAGGATTTGAAATAGCTCAACTAGAATTCCATCACCTCCACTAAGATTATTCATAGTGATGCTTCCTAAGGCCCCCTTGACTTTGCATTTCAGGATGTCTGGCTCTAGGTGAGTGATCACACCATCGTGGTTATCTGGGTCATGGAGATCTTTTCTGTACAGTTCTTCTGTGTATACTTGCTGCCTCTTCTTACTATCTTCTGCTTCTGTTAGATCCATACCATTTCTGTCCTTTATTGTGCCCATCTTTGTATGAAATGTTCCCTTGGTATCTCTGATCTTCTTGAAGGGATCTCTAGTCCTTCCCATTCTATTGTTTTCCTCTATTTCTTTGCCCTGATCACTAAGGAAAGCTTTCTTATCTCTCCTTACTATCCTTTGGAACTCTGCATTCAGATGAGTATATCTTTCCTTTTGTCCTTTGCCTTTAGCTTCTCTTTTCTCAGCTATTTGTAAGGCCTCCTCAGACAACATTTTTGCATCTTTTTCTTGGGGATGGTCTTGATCACTGCCTCCTGTACAATGTCACAAACCTCCATCCATAGTCCTTCAGGCACTCTATCAAATCTAATCCTTTGAATCTATTTGCCACTTCCACCGTACAACCATATGGGATTTGATTTATGTCTTACCTGAATGCTCTAGTCATTTTCCCTACTTTCTTCAGTTTAAGAAATTGAAGATTTCTTAAATTAAATTTATTCTTTAAATTTAATTTAATTTTAAAAGTTAAATTTAATTTAAATAAAATTCTTTAAATTAATTAAATCTTAGGAAATAAAGATTTCTTTAAAAAATATATGACACTGGAAGATGAACTCCCCAGGTTGGTAGGTGCCCAATATGCTACTGGAGATCAGTGGAGAAATAACTCCAGAAAGAATGAAGAGACAGAGCCAAAGCAAAAACCACGTCCAGTTGTGAATGTGACTGGTGATGGATGTTGCAAAGAACAACATTGCATAGGAACCTGGAATGTTATGTCCATGAATCAAGGTAAATTAGAAGTGGTCAAACAGGAGATGGCAAGAGTGAACATTGGCAGTTTATGAATCAGGGAACTAAAATGAACTGGAATGGGCGAATTTAATTCAGATGACCATTATATCTACTACTGTGGGGAAGAGTGCCTTAGAAGAAATGGCGTAGCACTTATAGTCAACAAAAGAGTCTGAAATCCAGTGTTTGGGTGCAATCTCAAAAACAACAGAACAATCTCTGGTCGTTTCCAAGGTAAACCATTCAATATCATAGTAATCCAAATCTATGCCCCCAACCAGTAATGCTGAAGAAGCTGAAACTGAATGGTTCTGTGAAGATTTACAAGACCTTCTAGACCTAACACCAAAAAAAGGTGTCCTTTTCATCATAGGGGACTGGAATGGAAAAGTAGGAAGTCAAGAGATACCTGAAGTAACAGGCAAATTTGGCCTTGGAGCACAAAATGAAGCAAGGCAAAGGCTAACAAAGTTTTACCAAGAGAACACACTGGTCATAGCAAACACCGTCTTCCAACAACACAAGAGAAGACTCTACACATGGACATCACCAGATGGTCAATACCGCAATCAGATTGATTATATTCTCTGCAGCCAAAGATGGAGAAGTTCTATACAGTTAGCAAAAACAAGACTGGGAGCTGACTGTGTCTCAGATCATGAACTCACCAGATGGTCAATACCGCAATCAGATTGATTATATTCTCTGCAGCCAAAGATGGAGAAGCTCTATACAGTTAGCAAAAATAAAGACTGGGAGTTGACTGTGTCTCAGATCATGAACTCCTTATTGCCAAATTCAGACTTAAATTGAAGAGATGGCTTTCCTGTATTCAAAAGAGAAGGAACACCCTGGTCTCCAAAGACAAGAGACACCAAGAATCCAAATGAGCAGACTTTGCCCAGTCTCTCCCCGTTTACTGTACATAGCTCATACTCCTTAGCCTATTATATCTTTCTACTCTATTGTATCTTTGTGAAAGTGTTAGTCACTCAGTCGTGTCTGACTATTTGTGACCTTATGGACTGTAGCCCATCAGGTTGCTCTGTCCATGGGATCCTCCAGGCATGAATACTGGAGTTGGTTGCCATGCCCTCCTCCAGGGGATCTTCCCAACCCAGAGTCTGAACCCGAGTATCTTAAGTCTCCTGCATTGGCAGGCAGGTTCTTTACCACTGAGCCACCCAGGAAGTCCATGCACTGAATTTACATGAAGCTAAATTCTCACATTTGTTGTGTTAGCCCACTTGTTTTCCTGCCAGAGGATGCAGGAGATCTGGGAACAAGCCCTCATCTTATGCCTACTGCATACAACAATATATATTGGATACAATACATATGATGCTGCTGCTGCTAAGTCGCTTCAATTGTGTCCGACTCTGTGCAGCCCCATAGACGGCAACCCACCAGGCTCCCCCCGTCCCTGGGATTCTCCAGGCAAGAACACTGGAGTGGGTTGCCATTTCCTTCTCCAATGCATGAAAGTGAAAAGCAAAAGTGAAGTCGCTCAGTCATGTCCAACTCATAGTGGCCCCATGGACTGCAGCCCACCAGGCTCCTCCGTCCATGGGATTCTCCAGGCAAGAGTACTGGAGTGGGTTGCCATTGCCTTCTCCACAACACATATGAGTCATATGCTATTCTAGGCCCTGGGATACAGCAAAACAGACAAAAACCCTTGGGAGTTTATAGGCTAATGAGGGGCAATTCATAACTTAAAAAAAATTCATCAATGTGGGTCCAATAGTGATAAATGCTGTGAAACAAAATAGCATAGTCAAGGTGGGTAGGGAAGAGAGTTTCACTTTCCATTAAGATCCTTAGGGAAGCCTTCACTGTTAGTTCTCTGAACCAACACCTAGAAGAGGCAAAAGATGGAGATACAGGGATGACCGGGGGAAGAGCTTTCTAGGCAAAAGGAATAACAAGTACAGGGTCCTTATCTACCTCCATAATCCAATCTGTAAAATGAGACGTCTGGACCAAATGATGTTAAACCTCCCTTGGAAATGTACTGAGTACGTGGAGCATGTGGGATCAAAGCAGCAGCAGAAACTTAGGGGAAGCACACTGATAGAAACTGCCCACCCTGACCAGGCACCGCAGTAACTATTTGCATGAGTTGTTTTACAACAGGAGGTCCTGGTAAGGAACAGGGAACTAATAAGCCTCCACCAACTGGAAGAGTTTGGGAAAGGTCAAAAGGAGACACCACCTGTCTGACCACCTCCCAGAATCCTTCTCTCTGGCATCCATCTTGGCTGAACAAAGCGTGCACCACCAGGAAGGACTCTGAGTCAGAATGATTGGCTAAGGACAACCCAGAAACTAATCCCATCACCGTAAAACCGAGACTGCAAGCATGCCTGGGTTCCCTTAGCCTACTCCTCTCCACCCGGGTGCCCTTTCCCAATAAAATCTCTTGCTTTGTCAGCACGTGTGTCTCCTTGGAAATACATTTCCAAGTGTTAGACAAGAGCCCAATTTTGGGCCCTGGAAGGAGTCCCCATTCCTGCAACAGAACTTTGCTTGAAAATACTTCCTACCTGTAAGGAGGCCCCAGTGCAAATCTTCTAGGCTAGAGTCCCTCTCAGTCCCATGGGAAGTTCATGGGTGTAATAAAAAGAGAAGGGAATGGAGATTGCTCTAAAGTCAAAGAGTTTTGGAAAGTGGCTTCAAATAGTTAAACAGGATATATTTACTTCAAGACTTCTCATATTCTTTAGTACATCAACATAGACTCGATTACCTCAAAGTGAGTTGTCATAACTGCCTAACGTATTTGACCATGGAAGCCTTTTTTTTATGCAGAGCACATAGCCAGACTATTCCTGAGAACACACTTTGGGAAAGAATACTCTTCTCTAGTGGCTGACAAACTTTCTCTGTAAAGGACCAAATAGCAAATATTTTAGGCTCAGTGGGCCAAATGGTCTGTTGCAGCTATTTGATTGTGCCCTTTGGCTACAAAGCATCCATAGACAACATGTAAACAGATGGATGTGTTGTGTTCTAATAAAACCTTGTTTATGGAGACTGGAATTTTGATTTAATGCAATTTTTACATGTCATGAAATGTTATTCTTCATTTGACTTTTTAAAAAACTATTTTAAAATATGAAAAGCATTCTTAACTCACGAGCCATACAAAAACAGGCAGGGGGCCAGATTTGACCTACAGGCTGTACTTTGCCAACCATTGCTTTAGTGAGATGTACTATTTGTGTATTTTTTCCTTAATGTTAGTCGCTCAGTGTGTCCAACTTCGGGACCCCATGGACTGTAGCCTGCTATGCTCCTCTGTCCATGGGATTCTCCAGGCAAGAACACTGGAGTGGGTTGCCATTCCCTTCTCCAGGGGATCTTCCGGACCCAGGGATTGAACCCACATCTCTTGGGTCTCCTGCATTGCAAGCAGATTCTTTACTATCTGAGCCACTAGGGAAGCCTCTCACCCCCACCTTCCTCCCCTCCCTGCCCCCTTAACTGGTACATTTTAAAAAATGCACGGTAACGATACTCTGCATAAAGTCACAGGGATGGTGTCTTGACCAAACAAATTTTTTAAAGGTGGTTGCAAATCATATTCAGAAAATTGTTTTGAGGCAGAAGAAAGATTGTTCCACAATAGCCACAATAGCCCCTTATAAATACCTCTCGATAGAAAAAATGGAGTTTAACTCTGCACTTACAATTCTACTTTGATAACAGAACATTTGATAACATTGAGGGGAAAATTGGCATTTTTTTAGTATTAGTTTTTATTTTTGTTTATAAAATTTCTAAAAAATTGAATTATCAGTCTTTCTCTAAAAAGCATGAAAAAGCTTATTGAATGGATGCATTGTCCCTTCTGTTAAAAGGTAAACACTGCAGAGGAAAAAAATAAAGGCCTAAGGCAAAACTGAAATGAAAGTTATCTTGAACATCTCTACTCAGTATGTCTATCTACCGTTATTATTATTTTAAAACCAATATTCCCTTTCCTTCTCTAGCCAACATCTCAATCCTTCAAGCTCCTTTCTCTTCCACTTATAATTAGAGCTTATTCTCAGGATAAAGAAGAGTCTACTCTCACTATGATGTAAATGACTTGTAACAGCGAACAGTTCCAACTGTTCTATAGGACGTATCTGCATTTTAACAGCAGGAGTGAAGCTTTACATAAGGGAACCAGCTGGTGGGGAAAGTATTAATATTTCTTTCAGGTTGTTGTTTTTCAGTCACTAAGTTGTGTCTGACTCTTTGGGACTCCATGCTAGGCTCTTCTGTCTTCCAGTATCTCTCAAAATTTGCTTAAATTCATGTCCATTGAGTCGGTGGGTGATGCTATCTAACCACCTCATCCTCTGCCATGCGCTTCTTCTTTTGCCTTCAGTCTTTCCCAGAATTTTTCCAATGAGTTGGCTCTTCACATCAGGTGGCCAAAGTATTGGAACTTCAGCTTCCACATCGGTCTTTCCAATGAATATTCAGGGTTGATTTCCTTTAGGATAGACTGGTTGGATCTCCTTGCAGTCCAAGGGACTCTCAAGAGTCTTTTTCAACGTGACAATTTGAAAGTATCAATCCTTTGGCACTCAGACTATTTATGATTTCTTCAGGAACCTCAGGGAAACTTTTGACTCCTGAAATGATAGCCCCTAGAAAGGCATCTCTTTCACCCATAAGGAAAGACCTGTTACCAGGGGGAAACAGCTTGCCTGTAGTGGAATCATGCATGGTTCCAGCCAGAGGTCAAGGCTAGCCTCTCGCCAGACGTGGGGTTCAGTTCAGTTCAGTTGCTCAGTCATGTCCAACTCTTTGCAACCCCATGAACTGCAGCACGCCAGGCCTCCCTGTCCACCACCAACTCCTGGAGTCCACCCAAACCCATGTCCATCGAGTCGATGATGCCATCCAACCATCTCATCCTCTGTCCTCCCCTTCTCCTCTTGCCTTCAATCTTTCCCAGCATCAGGGTCTTTTCCAATGGGTCAGCTCTTCGCATCAGATGGCCCAAGTACTGGAGTTTCAGCCTCAACATCAGTCCTTCCAATGAACACCCAGGACTGATCTCCTTTAGGATGTACTGGTTGGATTTCTTTCCAGTCCAAAGGACTCTCAAGAGTCTTCTCCAACACCACAGTTCAAAAGGATCAATTCTTTGGTGCTCAGCTTTCTTCACAGTCCAACTCTCACAGCCATACATGACCACTGAAAAAACCATAGCCTTGACTAGACGGACCTTTGTTGGCAAGTAATGTCTCTGCTTTTTAATATGCTGTCTAGGTTGTTTGAAGCAAATAGTATCCTCTAAGAAGTGTGCACTCATCTCACACGCTAGTAAAGTAACGCTCAAAATTCTCCAAGCTAGGCTTCAGCAATACGTGAACCATGAACTTCCAGATGTTCAAGCTGGTTTTAGAAAAGGCAGAGAAACCAGAGATAAAATTGCCAACCTCTGCTGGATCATTGAAAAAGCAAGAGAATTCCAGAAAAACATCTATTTCTGCTTTATTGACTATGCCAAAGCCTTTGACTGAGTGGATCACAGTAAACTGTGGAAAATTCTGAAAGAGATGGGAATACCAGACCACTTGACCTGCCTCTTGAGAAACCCATATGCAGGTCAGGAAGCAACAATTCGAACTGCACATGGAACAACAGACTGGTTCCAAATAGGAAAAGGAGTATGTCAAGGCTGTATATCATCACCCTGCTTATTTAACTTCTATGCAGAGTACATCATGAGAAATGCTGGGCTGGAGGAAGCACAAGCTGGAATCAAGATTGCCAGGAGAAATATCAATAACCTCAGATATGCAGATGACACCACCCTTATGGCAGAAAGTGAAGAAGAACTAAAGAACCTCTTGATGAAAGTGAAAGAGGAGAGTGAAAAAGGTGGCTTAAAGCTCAACATTCAGAAAATGAAGATCATGGCATCCGGTCCCATCGCTTCATGGGAAATAGATGGGAAACAGTGGAAACAGTGGCTGACTTTATTTTTCTGGGTTCCAAAATCACTGCAGATGGTGATTGCAGCCATGAAATTAAAAGACACTTACTCCTTGGAAAGAAAGCTATGACCAACCTAGACAGCATATCAAAAAGCAGAAATATTACTTTGTCAACAAAGGTCTGTCTAGTCAAGGCTATGGTTTTTCCAGTAGTCATGTATGGATATGAGAGTTGTACCATCAAGAAAGCTAAGCACTGAAGAATTGATGCTTTTGAACTGTGGTGTTGGAGAAGACTCTTGAGAGTCCCTTGGACTGCAAGGGGATCCAACCAGTCCATTCTAAAGGAAATAAGTCCTGGGTGTTCATTGGAAGGATTGATGTTGAAGCTGAAACCAATATTTTGGCCACCTGATGCAAAGAGGTGACTCATTTGAAAAGACCCTGATGTTGGGAAAGATTGAAGGTGGGAGGAGAAGGGAACGACAGAGGATGAGACGGTTAGATGGTATCACCGACTCAATGGACAAGAGTTTGGGTAAACTCTGGGAGCTGGTGATGGACACGGAGGCCTGGTGTGCTGCAGTTCATGGGGTTGCAAAGAGTCGGACACGACTGAGTCACTGAACTGAACGGAACTGAAGAAGAGTCACAAATAAGGACAGAAATTGTCTTTTGGATTGTAATTTGAGAACGCTGCTACTGCTAAGTCACTTCAGTCGTGTCCGACTCTGTGCGACTCCATAGACGGCAGCCCACCAGGCTCCCCCGTCCCGGGGATTCTCCAAGCAACAACACTGAAGTGAGTTGGTTCTTGGCCTAGATCTTCTCTAATAAAAGACAGACTAACAACAGAAAAACAGTGCAGAAGTTTATCAACATGTATACCTCACATAAACACGGGAGATACCCAAGGAAAGTGAGTAACTTTCCAAGGTGGCTTAAGTCACCAACTTAAATACGATGTTCTGCTAAAGACATAAGAAAGAAAGGTATAGCCAACATTTTGCCATGAGTATGTGCTTAGTTGCTCAGTCATATCCAACTCTTTTTGACCTCATGGACTGTAGCCCGCCATGCTCCTCTGTCCATGTGGATTCTCCAGTCAAGAATACTGAAGTGGGTTGCCATGCCCTCCTCCAGGGGATCTTCCCAACCCAGGGATTGAACCCAGGTCTCCTGCATTGCAGGAGGATTCTTTACTGTCTGAGCCACCAGGGAAGTGCATGAGTATAAATGGAGTATGAACTTTAAAATTTGTGAATCACTATACTGTACACCTGTAACTTATATAATATTGTACAACACATCAGCTGTACTTCAATAGTGACAATAATTTTAAAAGACAACATGATATGGGGAAAAAGAAAAGTGTGTGGGAGGGAGAGTTCAGTTATGGGAGGTTACTGGGAAAAGGGTACAGTTAGTTATGTAGATTTAGGTTACTGCCTTCTCCATTGAGGAGATTCTCTTTTGATTTTAGTCACATTTCTCTTCCTGGTGCCAAAAGGAGGGTGGCTTAGAAATGGAAATTTCCTTTATAAATGTAAATATCCCTTACCAAAGGTAACTCTTACTGATTAAGATCTGCTATACCTGCTGTTTCTCAAATAATCAGCTCAATATAATTCTTATGACAAAGAACTATATGAGGAGGGGCATATTCTACTCCCTTTCATACCAACACCCTGAGGTCTTTCTTAGAAAAAAGTGTCTTACTGGAATGCTCAGGGGAGAACCTTAAAACCCAAGGACATTTCCCTGCTGAGATTTTAAGGCCCATCACCTAAAGGGAAAGACTTGAGGTGCTTGGCAAGCAACTGACAATTCATGGGGAATATCAACTTTTATAGTACCAATACTTACTCTGCCTTTTATAAGGTGTATACATAAAATACACAAATGAGTGCTCAACCTACCAAGAAGTGGTACCTCTGCACACTGTCATTGACTTTGGATTATTGCTTGAATTGAGCAATATATAATTTAGAGCACAGACTCTCAGACTCATCGGGGAACATAAAATTCTTATCCAAGGACAGCACAACCCAATTGCAAATGTAATGGAGAACACTCATTGCATTGCATTTCTCTTTCTCATTACATTCATTTGCTCTCCACTAGGGGATGTGATTTTGAAAACTCTGCTCTTTATGTTGATGGTTTGCAGGGAACTGAGTAAGAGCTGAAAAAGAAACAAGACCTTCGTGTTCTCACATTACATTATACTTTCCAACCGTTTGAAGTTGGTGTAACTCTTCACTAAGTACTTGGCAAACTTTAACCATACATCTGTGAAGCCAGGTTTTTTTCCCTTCACGTTACCTTTCACCTACTTTAAAATAAACCATTCATTGTTCAAGAGGGAAAACTCAAATTTGTTTTTCCAAAGTAATCTATAATGGAGTAAAACATTGCTGGAAGGTTTGCAATTAACTAATTTACTGTGCAATAAATCTCAAAGGGAATGCAAGTTAATGAGGGAATCATTTTTCAACCTTCAATATTTAGGCCTCTATTTGCTTTTCTTAATTAACAAAATGTAAACACTTTTTAAAATTAGAAAAGCATATGAACCTGATTTTCTAAATGTTTAAACTATACAGAAAATATACAATTAAAGGGAAAACATAATACCCGCTTTCATGTGTATCTTGATTTTAGTATTAAAATAATAGAAACAAATGTATAGAAAAAAAGTTTGCTTGATAATTTTATTAGATTTAACTTTCAGTTTTGCCTATATTTTTCCAGACTTTCTCACTAGGAGATAACAAAAACTATCTTAAAAATCAATCAGTTCAGTTCAGTCACTCCGTGATGTCCAACTCTTTCTGACCCCATGGACTGCAGCACACCAGGCCTCCCTGTCCATCATCAACTCCCAGAATCTGTTCAAACACATGTCCATCGCATCAGTGACACCACCCAACCATCTCATCCTCTGTCGTCCCCTTCTCCTCCTGCCTTCAATCTTTCCCAGCATCAGGGTCTTTTCTAATGAGTCAGTTCTTCGCATCAGGTGGCCAAAGTATTGGAGTTTCAGCTTCAGCCTAGTCCTTCCAATGAATATTCAGGATGATTCCTTTAGGATGGACTGGTTGGATCTCCTTGCAGAAATATAAATATCAGGCCTACTGTGTGCTCACCTGGTGCCAGTTCCCAGAGATGATATGAAGATGAATAACCATTTAGCTTTAACTCTATGATAGACTTTCACATTGAGTAAAATGGAAAGTTTCTACTCTGGCTGCTCCTTGCCTGATTTCCACTGCTGTGTTACAGGCCTTGCCCTGGAACAATATGAAATTATTTATAAATTCTCCAAATATTCTAACCTTTCCCAAGCTTTAAAGCCTTTGCAAATACTAGTCTCTCTACATGGATGCTCTTTCACCTGTGAAACACTTCATGAAGTTCTAGTCATGCTTCAAGTACCAACTCAAATATCACCCCGTTTCAACTACTTCCAGGCCCCCGGTTAAGGAAAAGTTGGTTACTCCTTTGTCCTTGAATCCATAACACTCTCAACACACTATGTAAAGTGAACTTTTTGTAATTACTGATTTCTGTTTCTGTCTAGAGTGAGCTTCTGAAGAATGAGGAGTGGGAATTTACCATCTTTATACTCCCATTGACTATCCATCGAGAGTAATGTGCACAGTGCTCAGTTGGAAGCACGCAAGAATGAGTGAGTTTCTCTTTCTGGATGCTGTGGAAGACTTCCCAGAGGAGCTGACACTTGACCAGAAATGTCTCAGGAATTCCAAGTTAAAAAAATAACATGTGCAGAAGCATGTGACTTGGTGTGAGAACAGTTGAGGCTTTTAAAGGGGGTTTTCCAAAGACTGAAAGATCCTACCAGCTCTGTTCCAGCATTTGGCAGCAGGGTGGTGGGCATCTGGAAAGGGGAGAAGCAGAACTGTTGGGAGACCACTCTTGTGGTCTGGGTAAGAACCCATCACAGCCTAGATTAAGATTTTAGCAATAAGGTCAGGAAAAAATGAAGAACAGAGACATATTTAGGGTATAGAATTGAAAGTAGATTTGATATAGGGCCCTGGGATAGAGATAGGGTTTTAAGCACTGAGTCATAGGGTGAGGGTGACCACTGGCCATGGATGTGTGCAGAGTAGATAAGATTAGGGGCATACACAGCAATCAGAGCAGAAAAAGAAATAAAAGGAATTTAGATTGGAAAAGAAGAAGTAAAACTCTCACTCTTTGCAGATGACATGATCCTCTATATAGAAAACCCTAAAGACTCCACAAGAAAATTACTAGAGCTAATCAATGAATAGAAAAGTTGCAAGATATAAAATCAACACACAGAAATCCCTTGCATTCCTATACAAAAATAATGAGAAAATAGAAAGAGAAATTAAGGAAACAATTCCATTCACCATTGCAATGAAAAGAATTTATTTAATACTTAGGAATATATCTACCTAAAGAAACAAAAGACCTATATACAGAAAACTATAAATCACTGGTGAAAGAAATCAAAGAGGACACTAATAGATGGAGAAATATACCTTGTTCATGGGTCAGAAGAATCAATATAGTGAAAATGAGTATACTACCCAAAGCAATCTACAGATTCAATGCAATCACTATCAAGTTACCAACGATGTTTTTCACAGAGCTAGAACAAATAATTTCACAATTTGTATGGAAATATAAAAAACCTCGAATAGCCAAAGCAATCTTGAGAAAGAAGAATGGAACTGGAGGAATCAACCTGCCTGACTTCAGGCTCTACTACAAAGCCACAGTCACCAGACAGTATGGTACTGGCATAAAGACAGAAATATAGATCAATGGATCAAAATAGAAAGCCCAGAGATAAATCCACGTACCTATGGACACCTTATCTTTGACAAAGGAGGCAAGAATAAACAATGGAGGAAAGACAATCTCTTTAACAAGTGGTGCTGGGAAAACTGGTCAACCACTTGTAAAAGAATGAAACCAGGATACTTTCTAACACCATACACAAAAATAAACTCAAAATGGATAAAGATCTAAACGTAAGACCAGAAACTAAAAAACTCCTAGAGGAGAACATAGGCATAACACTCTCCAACATAAATCACAGCAGGATCCTTTATGACCCACCTCCCAGAATATTGGAAATAAAAGCAAAAATAAACAAATGGGACCTAATTAAAATTAAAAGCTTCTTCACAACAAAAGAAACTATAAGTAAGGTGAATAGACAGCCTTCAGAATGGGAGAAAATAACAGCAAATGAAGCAACTGACAAACAACTAATCTCAAAAATATACAAGCAACTCCTGCAGCTCAATTCCAGAAAAGTAAACGACCCAATCAAAAAATGGGCCAAAGAACTAAATAGACATTTCTCCAAAGAAGACATACAGATGGCTAACAAACACATGAAAAGATGCTCAACATCATTCATTATCAGAGAAATGCAAATCAAAACCACAGTGAGGTACCATTTCACACCAGTCAGAATGGCTATGATCCAAAAGTCTACAAGCAATAAATGCTGGAGAGGGTGTGAGAAAAGGGAAACCTCTTACACTGTTGGTGGGAATGCAGACTAGTACAGCCACTATGGAGAACAGTGTGGAGATTCCTTTAAAAACTGGAAATAGAGCTGCCTTATGACCCAGCAATCCCACTGCTGGGCATACACACCGAGGAAACTAGAATTGAAAGAGACACGTGTACCCCAATGTTCATTGCAGCACTGTTTATAATAGCCAGGACATGGAACCAACGTAGATGTCCATCAGCAGATGAATGGATAAGAGAGCTGTGGTACATATACACAATGGAATGTTACTCAGCCATTAAAAAGGATACATTTGAATCAGTTTTAAAGAGGTGGATGAAACTGGAGCCTATTATACAGAGTGAAGTAAGCCAGAAAGAAAAACACCAATACAGTATACTAACGCATATATATGGAATTTAGAAAGATGGTAATGATGACCCTGTATGTGAGACAGCAAAAGAAACAGATGTATAGAACAGTCTTTTGGACTCTGTGGGAGAGGGCGAGGGTGGGATGATTTGGGAGAATGGCACTGAAACATGTATAATGTTATATGTGAAACAAATCGCCAGTCCAGGTTCAAGCATGATACATGGTGATTGGGGCTGGTGCACTGGGAGGATCCAGAGGGATGGTATGGGGAGGGGGAAGGGAGGGGGGTTCAGGATGGGGAACACGTGTACACTCGTGGCAGATTCACATTGCTGTATGCAAAACCAGTACAATATTGTAAAGTAATTAGCCTCCAATTAAAATAAATAAATTTATATTTTAAAAAAAGATTAGGGGTATAGTCAGCAGGGCGGGGGGTTGAGGGGGGGAAGAAACAGAATAGGACTGCTGCCCCTCTAATCTCAGCTACTTTGTGTGTTCAGTAGACTTTGAGGGGCTGAGGGGCTGGCCCCTTGAGTCACTTACCACCTTGCTTCCATTGGAGAAGTGATCTGAGTCCTAAACTGACTTTCAAACACATTTTTGGAACACCACCCATGTGCAGCTCTGGACTGGCTGTTCAGAGGGATGTGGTAGGGAATCCAGGGCTTGAAACCACTTTTTTTTTAGTGCCAGTCTGAGTTAACTTCATAATATGGATAAACAAGCACTGTTGCATATCTGGAGAAATTACCACTTCACTGCATCAAATAAAATTTGTACTTTTCCACTTCCATTAAGTGGTTACTACCAATCTGCTTGTTAATAGGAGAAGAGATCAGCTTTCACAATGCTTTCTTTGCCTGCCAATAAGTCCAGAAGCTATTCATTTCTAGTAAATGATGAAAAGTATAGGATGACAGGAAATCACAGCATTTGTACTGTGAAAACAAATAGATGATGAAACAGAAAATGAAAATCAGGTGTAAACAGGTTTAAAAAGAAAGGGGGGGGTAACAACTCGAAATGCTTTACGTCCCCTTTAGGTTAAAAAAAAAAAAAAGATATGTGTCATCACCGCACAAAACAGTTTCAGAAGAAGGAACTATTATTATATACAATGTTTAGAGTTAAACCCATCAGTGTCCTCTGGAAGATAGATCTTGACTGAATTGTGTGGTAATTTATACTTAGGGGCCTTCAGTTCAGTTCAGTTCAGTCACTCAGTCGTGTCCGATTCTTTGCAACCCCATGAAATGCAGCACGCCAGGCCTCCCTGTCCATCACCAACTTCCGGAGTTCACTCAAACTCATGTCTATCGAGTCGGTGATGCCATCCAACCATCTCATCTTCTGTGGTCCCCTTCTCCTCCTGCCCCCAATCCCTCCCAGAATTAGGGTCTTTTCCAATGAGCCAACTCTTTGCATGAAGTGGCCAAAGTATTGGAGTTTCAGCTTTAGCATCAGTCCTTCTAAAGAACACCCAGGACTGATCTCCTTTAGAATGGACTGGTTGCATCTCCTTGCAGTCCAAGGGACTTACAGACTGCAAAAGGAACAGGTTCTTCTACATTCATCCATTTTCCAGGGATGCTGAAAGGGCATGTGCTCTGGGTGGAAATAAAGACAACTGGGTTCCACAAGATGATCGCTAAAATCCAGAGCTTCTCCTGACTCTTTTGGCCCTTTGCTCTCAAAGCTTATCTTTCAAGGCAAGCAGGGTCCAGACCTGAGTACAGGACTGGTTGGTCTTGCTCGTCAGGCCCAGAGCTCAGAACCAGGAAACACCAGAAAGGCAACATCCAGAAGTCGAGGTTTAGGACTAAGAGTCTAAATGAAGTTTTAACCAAAAGCCTAAAATCGAAACTTGGAGCAAAAGCCATGCACAAGTGTCAGAGGCAGATCCCAGAACACGGAGGTCAAGCCAGAACCATTCTGACAGGGCTTTCGGTCAGGGTGCTGGGCACACTCAGATGCTGTAACGGCCCCACAGTAGACCAGGAGGAGGCTGCAAATGGAGAAAGTCCTGGGGAGAGAAGCTGCCTTATGATGGGGGCTGGATGGGGAAAGTGGTTGCCTCTAGTAACTGACCTCTGGAATGAGGCTTCATCATCTGAAGTCTCTGGGCGTTAAGTAAGCCTGAGAAGCATATTTAAAGAGAACCAAACACAAAGTGTAGTAGAACTCAGCTCACAGGGCAACACTTATCAATTTAGAAAAAAATTTTAGAGTATTCATTGTGCTCTAGTCATTGGACAAAACCTTGGAAATGCTCATAGTGATCTATGAAAATGTGAAAGTGTTAGTCATCCAGTTGTGTCTGACTCTTTGCAACCCCAAGGACTGTAGCCCACCAGACTCCTCTGTGCATGGAATTCTCCAGGCATTCCTGGAGAGTGTTGCCATGCCGTCTTCCAGGGGATCTTCCTAACCCAGGGATCAAACCCAGGTCTCCCACACTGCAGGCAGCCTCTTTGCCATCTGAGCCACCAGGGAAACCCTAGGGATCCATATGTGGATGCTATAGTGTGCCACCTAGTTCTCTATTCCTGAGTGAAGGACTATTCCCTGGCCCTGGAAGTGCTGTTGGCAAAAAGCCCTCAGTTTCAGACCCTTAGAGAGATGGCCTGACTAACAAGTGGTGCTCCACACTCCCAGAGGACCCCACACTGCATGGCTGATCAACGTGTGTTCCAGAACTCTCAGCCCAATTCAGAACAATTCAGAAGAGTCATTCCAACTTCAGGGCTGCTCATAGGTTTGACTGAGGACTTCACTGAAACTGCATTGCTATTCAACTTCTCCTTCTGCCCCAATTTTCTTCCTGTCCTTCCCTTCCCTTCTCTCCTACAGGAACTGATGACAAGTTCACCAGTCAACCTATTACATACTGATCTCCATCTCAGAGTCTGCATCCTAGGGAACCCAACCCATGGCAGCCGGTACCAGAAGTACCCATAAACCTGGGATGGGGTTTTGGAGCTCGATCGCCAACCACTCACTTGGAAATGACGACCCCCACCACTGGTTAGCCCCAGCACAGGTAACCGTGCTATTACTAAAACTAGCACCAGTAATAAAGTGGAATGTATTTGTGTAGATGGATATTTACTAGCACTAGGTGTGAGGTATCAGATGTCTGGAGGGAAATAGTAACTCATGGGCAGCTCTTGTTAGGCAGGAGTGAGTCTTTGGAAAAAGAAAACAAAAGACCAAGAGTGGCTGAAAGCTCACTGTGAAAGCCATATGGCCTCCTTGGTTAACAGAAAAACAAGGCACTCATTGCCTGCAGTGGAAAAGCTGAGAAAGCCAAGACCAGACCCAGGACTTCATCATGAAAAGAACTAAGTGCCAAAAGAGGCAGGTCCACTATGCCAAGATCTGGGGTCTGATTGGGAAAGGACACAACCCTCATGCGCGGTGAGATTCATCTGAGTTTATCACTCCCAAATCCCAAGATTCCTCAAATCTGAGCCTGCAGAAAATACCCACCCATCTGATTCAGATCTACACTCCCTTCTCCCTTGAGGATGATGAAGAGATCTCCCCACAAAGACAACTTGTGCTCTTCTCTCTTTTCCTTCAGTTCAGTTCAGTTCAGTCACTCACTCAGGTCTGACTCTTTACAACCCCATGAATTGCAGCACGCCAGGCCTCCCTGTCCATCACCAACTCCCAGAGTTCACTCAAACTCACATCCATCAAGTCGGTGATGCCATCCAGCCATCTCATCTTCTGTTGTCCCCTTCTCCTCCTGCCCCCAATCCCTCCCAGCGTCAGAGTCTTTTCCAGTGAGTCAACTCTATGCATGAGGTGGCCAAAGTACTGGAGTTTCAGCTTCAGCATCAGTCCTTCCAAAGAACCCAGGACTGATCTCCTTCAGAATGGACTGGTTGGATCTCCTTGCAGTACAAGGGACTCTCAAGAGTCTTCTACAACACCATAGTTCAAAAGCATCAATTCTTTGGTGCTCAGCTTTCTTCACAATCCAACTCTCACTTCCATACATGACTACTGGTAAAACCATAGCCTTGACTAGATGGACCTTTGTTGGCAAAGTAATGTCTCTGCTTTTGAATATGCCATCTAGGTTGGTCATAACTTTCCTTCCAAGGAGTAAGCATCTTTTAATTTCATGGCTGCAGTCACCATCTGCAGTGATTTTGGAGCCCAGAAAAATAAAGTCTGACACTGTTTCCACTGTTTCCCCATCTATTTCCCATGAAGTGATGGGACCAGATGCCATGATCTTCGTTTTCTGAATGTTGAACTTTAAGCCAACTTTTTCACTCTCCTCTTTCACTTTCATCAAGAGGCATTTTAGTTCCTCTTCACTTTCTGCCATAAGGGTGGTGTCATCTGCATATCTGAGGTTATTGATATTTCTCCCGGCAGTCTTGATTCCAGCTGTGCTTCTTCCAGCCCAGCTTTTCTCATGATGTAGTCTGCATATAAGTTAAATAAGCAGGGTGACAATATATAGCCTTAACGTCCTCTGTTTCCTATTTGGAACCAGTCTGTTGTTTCATGTCCAGTTTGAACTCTTGCTTCCTGACCTGCATATAGGTTTCTCAAGAGGCAGGTCAAGTGGTCTGGTATTCCCATCTCTTTCAGAATTTTCTACAGTTTATTGTGATCCACACAGTCAAAGGCTTTGGCATAGTCAATAAAGCAGAAATAGACGTTTTTCTGGAATTCTCTTGCTTTTTCCATGATCCAGCGGATGTTGGCAATTTGATATCTGGTTCTGTCTTTTCTAAAACCAGCTTGAACATCTGGAAGTTCACGGTTCATGTATTGCTGAATCTTTCCCTTACCCCCTCCCCTTACCCTCTCCCAAATAGCTGTACCCACCTAACCTCTGACTTCAAGGATAATAACTAGATTTATTGTTGTTGTTGCTATTGTTCAGTCACTAAGTCATGTCCAACTCTTTGTGACCCCATGGACTGTAGCCCACCAGGCTCCTCTGTCCATGGAATTCTCCAAGCAAGAGTACTGGAGTGGGTAGCCATTCCCTTCTTTAGAATAACTAGGTTAAGTCACAGGTTAAGATGGGTTCATGCTGATGAGAAAGGAAAGAAACTATTACAAAGAAGCTGCAGGCCCTGGTCAGCATGGACTTTCAGGAGCCAGACTAGGCTTGAGATTGAATTAAGGAGACTGAAACATAAAAATGCCAAAAAAAAAAAAAAAAAAGAGTTTGGAGTCTTATCAGCTTGAATCAAAATAAAGGGTTAACACCCTGGAAAAGACCCCGGGAGATGTTGCAGATATGCAAATAGTCTGGTTCCTAGATGCATGGAAAAGGAGAAGCCCACACTGAGTGAGGTAAGTATGCTAAAAAGCGGAAGAAAGGATGACAATGCTTGGTGAAATAGGCATGTTGGTGAGGATGTACTATATAAGGCTGGAAAACCCATTAAAGCCCTATGTTCCATGAAAGACCAAAAGGACACATCATTTAGCGAAGCACTGAGGGATGCACTGGTGCAACAGAGTCCAGCATCACCAGCTGATGGTGGGAGATGTCATATAATAATAGGGATTAGTAATAGCCCTGGGAATGTTGCTGCTGCTGCTGCTAAGTCTCTTCAGTTGTGTCCGACTCTGTGCGACCACATAGACAACAGGCGACCAGGCTCCACTGTCCCTGGGATTCTCCAGGCAAGAACACTGGAGTGGGTTGCCATTTCCTTCTCCAATGCATGAAAGTGAAAAGTGAAAGTGAAGTCATTGAGTCGTGTCCAACTCTCAGCGACCCCGTGGACTGCAGCCTATCAGGCTTCTCTGTCCATGGGATTTTCCAGGCAAGAGTGCTGGAGTGGGGGTGCCATTGCCTTCTCCTCCTGGGAATGTTAGGACCCTGAAAAACGAGAGATCAAGCGAAAGCGCTTAGCTATTAAAAGGCAGGTGGATGCAATTATTGTCGTGAGTGGTAAGACTGGAGGGTATCCAGGGAAGCCTGATCCACAAAGAATTGTGGAGATAGTTAATAGATAGTGAATTTTCTCTAGGGGAAAAAATAGATGGGTGGCTAACCTAGTTTCTACTCAGTCTGTATAACCAAAAGAAATCAAGGATGGAAATGAAAATATTTGTCCACATAAAAACTTACACACAAATGTTTACAGCAGTACTATTCAAATATTCATCAACTGGTGAATGGGTAAACAAAACTTGGTAAATCCATACAGTGGAATATTATTTGACCATGAAAGGAATGGAATATGAATATATGCTACAACATAGAGTGAAACTTGAAAACATTTGGTTAAATGGGAAAAGTCAGTCACAAAAAGCCACATATTATATAATTCATAAAATGTCCAGAATAGGCA
Source organism: Capricornis sumatraensis (assembly GCF_032405125.1). Classification (NCBI taxonomy): domain Eukaryota; kingdom Metazoa; phylum Chordata; class Mammalia; order Artiodactyla; family Bovidae; genus Capricornis; species Capricornis sumatraensis. Next base: position 8,536,773 of record NC_091084.1, read on the forward strand.
ATTACATAGGTTTAGAATGTGACTGCTCAGGGTGGGGTTTGGGGGTTAAACAGATAAGGTGCTGATCCCTAAAAGGCACAGGGTTTCTTTTTGAGATGGTGAAAATGCTCTAAGATTTCCTTTGGAGATGGTTGCATGTATCTGTGAATACAATAAAAACCATTGAGTTGTATATTTTAAACAAGTGAATTATGTAGTATGTGGGTTATATCTCAATAAACCTATTTAGAAAGAAAAAAAAAATCAAGGTTGATAAACAGGAGGATGAAGATAGCTCAGTAAAAAGCCACAGTCCTTTGCCAAATTTCTGAACCTGAACCAGTTTTCCAACTTGGAACCTACTGACTAAAAGAGAGGGAAAAAAGAGGTCAGATTCCCAGGAGGAAGGGCCCTGAAATACCAGGGAACATGAAGACAGTCCTCCAGCCCAAGAAACCAGTGGGTGCTCAAGCAGTTGCACACCAGGAAAAGGGAGTATTTCAAGAACCACTGGACACTGGGTCCAATTTGAAACAGATATGCAGAGACCTGAAGCAATAGAATGGATCCCCTTGTAGAGGGAGGTATGTGGGGATAAAGTAAGAATTGAGTTCAACTTGCAGTGGGTCCACTGGCTCTGAAGACCCACCCCCATGTCCACTTTCCAGGTTTCCAGATGGACACTGGAATAGATGCACTTGGCAGAAACCCATAATGGGTGGTTGGCCTGGGAGGTAAGAACTATCTTAGTGGGGAAAGCCTACTAGAGAACTCTAAAACTGCCCTCCCTTCACTCCCAGCCAAGATTCTAAGTAAAAAACGATCTCATTCAGAAGAAAACAGTAATTTAGTGAACGCTCCATGTCAGACTGTAATGAGTTACTTCAGTTCAGTTCAATCGCTCAGTCATGTCCGACTCTTTGTGACCCCATGAACTGCAGCACGCCAGGCCTCCCTGTCCATCACCAACTCCCAGATTTTACCCAAATCCATGTCCATTGAGTCAGTGATGCCATCCAACCATCTCATCCTCTGTTGTCCCATTCTCCTCCTGCCTTCAGCCTTTCCCAGCATCAGGGTCTTTTCAAATGAGTCAGCTCTTTGCATCAGGTGGCCAAAATATTGGGGTTTCAGCTTCAACATCAGTCCTTCCAATGAACACCCAGGATTGATTTCCTTTAGGATGAATTGGTTTGATCTCCTTGCAGTCCAAGGGACTCTCAAGAGTCTTCTCCAACACCACAATTCAAAAGCATCAATTCTTCTGCGCTCAGCTTTCTTTGGATATTAAGTCAGGGAAGGAAGCTGAATTTAAACTATGGTAACCTGGAAAGAACTCAAAGAAAAGATGACATTTGAGCAAAGACTTGCAGACTGTGAGGGGTTGGTCTGAAAGAAAGAACCCGACTCCAGGGTTTTGGGTTTGAGCATCTGGAAGGACAGCACTGTCATTTTCCTGAGCTATAAAGGAAGAAACGGGTTTTCCAGGTGGCGCCAGTGGTAAAAAAAAAAAACCACCTGCCAGTGCAGGAGACATAAGAGACCAGGGTTTGATCCCTCGGTTGGGAAGATACCCTGGAGGAGGGCATGGCAACCCACCTCGGTATTCTTGCCTGGAGAATCCCATGGACAGAGGAGACTGGAGGGCTACAGTCCATAGGCTCACAATGAGTTGGACACGACTGAAGCAACTTAGCAGGCAAGCATGTAAAAGAGAGAGAATGGAGTTTGGGAGAGCTGAAAGTGAAAGTGAAAGTAGTTCAGTTGTGTCTGACTCTTTGTGACCCCATGGATGATACAGTCCATGGCATTCTCCAGGCCAGAATACTGGAGTGGGTAGCCTTTCCCTTCTCCAGGGAATCTTCCCCACCCAGGGATTGAACCCACGTCTCTAGCGTCGCAGGTGGATTCTTTCCCAGCTGAACCACAAGGGAGACTTGGGAGAGCATAGGGGTGGACAAGTCTGTAGTTCAAGAGGGAGTTCTGGGCTAGGGAGAGGAAGTTAGCAGACGTAAGTGTATCCTGGCAGGTGGGTTTTAAAGCCACGAGACTGAAAGTTATCAACAAGAGATCAATCATATGTCAGACTTTCAATTTTGTTTGGTATAAAAGCAAGGAAATTGAGAAAGAGAAGCCAGTGAACTAGAAGAAAAATCAGAAAACTTGCAATGCCTAGAAATAAACAAGTAGAGAAAGTCTTTCAAAGAGCTGAGTCTGATTAATTGTGTTAAACTATGCTTATGAATCAATGAAGAGGAGCACTGGGAACTGTTCTCTAGATTTAGCAATGCAGGGTCCTAGTAACCTTCACAAAAGCAGTTTTGAGGTCGAAAGCATAATTGGAATAGATTCAAGAAAGAATGGAAAGAGCAGATTTAGTGACAACATGAACAACTCTTGAAGTAGTTATTGATTAAAGAGAAATGGGGCTGTAACAAGGGGAGAAGTGAGTCAACAGAGTTTTTCATAGTGCCAGAAATAATATGTTTATGATGAGAATGGTCTGCTAAAGTCGGGGAAGTTGATGATGTAGAAGAGAAACAGGAAATTGATGAGCAATGTCCCTGAGTGGCTGAGAGGATGGGACCTGGTGTATAAGTGTAAATTGTGGCCTTTGATTGGCGTGAGGGCAGTTCGTCCATTAAAATGCAGGGACAGGTAGGGCATATGGACACAAACTCAGGCATGTGTGTATATGCAATGAGAGAACTGAAATCCTCTTCTGATCACTTCACAAAGAGTCCAACATGACTAAGTGACTTTCACTTTCTTTTCTTTCTGATTACTTCAATTTGTTCTGTGAAACAGGAAAAAAGGTTATCAGCTGAGAGTTTGTAGGTGCCTAGGTTTCACTCTCAGTTTGGATAGGGAACCACTGAAGTACTCTGAGCTGGGAAATAACGTGATCAGACATGAGCTAGTGAATCATAACAAGTAAAGGTGGTGAGACTGGTGGAACCATCAAGACCAAGGATGGTGAAGTGTATTGGTTCTGGCAGTGGGAAGGCAAGGATGAGGTGGAGAGACTTAGGTGATAAAGTTAACAGACATGGTTAGGTTTTCTAAAGTTGCTTCCCCCTCCACCTCCTTACCCTTCTTTACTTCTCTGTATAGCACTTACTGTTATCTGACAGTATACTCTGTTCTTCTTTGTGGATTGGCTGTGTCCCTCTCTAGAATGAGATAGAAATGCAATTCATGTTAGGACAGAGACTTCGTCTTATTCACTGTTTTGCCTTCTGTTCTGGCCACTAGAAACAGTGACTGGCATTAATTGGAGCCTTAACAATGATAAGTGGAATGAAGGACTGGATGTGAAGGACAAGGTACAGGAAAGGGTTTAGGATAAGTTCAGAGTTCTGGTTTAGGTCACTGGGAAAATGGTGGTGGGGAAATACTTGGACAAATTCTGAAAGTCCATTAGACATTGAAATTAGGATTTGGAGCAACCGAAGCTCTGCAGCTTTGATGTATACAGCCAGCTTCTCTTTTGACCACTCCATATTCTCCCAGAGAACCTTTAGTTCTCCTGCTTGCCTGTTACTACAGTACTACTTAGATTATAATACTGAGTAGCACTCCAGTACTCTTGCCTGGAAAATCCCATGGACAGAGGAGCCTGGTAGGCTGCCGTCCATAGGGTCACTGAGAGTCAGACACGACTGAGCAACTTCACTTTCTCTTTTCACTTTCATGCATTGGAGGAGGAAATGGCAACCCACTCCAGTATTCTTGCCTGGAGAATCCCAGGGAAGGGGGAGCCTAGTGGGCTGCCGTCTATGGGGTCACACAGAGTTGGACATGACTGAAGTGACTTAGTAGCAGCAGCAGCAGCAGCATCTAATGATAATGGCTAAGAAGGATGCTATGTCCTAACCATTATTATAATTATATGCATTAATTCAATTAACCCTTAAAAATGAGATAGGTATAATTTTGTTAATATCTTTTTTGATACTTTACTTGAAATTCCAAATTTGAAAATGTCTGTCTGTCCTATATAAGGAATTGGACAACTTATTTATTAAAAAATTTTGGTTGCACCTTGCAGCATGCGGGATCTTAGTTCCCCAACCCAAGGACTGAACCCACAACCCCTGTATTGAGAGCATGAAAACTCAACCACTGGAGCCCTGGTGATAGGTATAATTTTTTATTTTCTTACTTTGCAATGAGAAAATAGAGGCCCAGAAGTTGAATGGTAGAGACATGGTTTAAGCCTAGGCAGTTTGGTTCTAGAATCCATGCTCTTAAAAATCTCAGTGCTATTATTAACTCTTTAGATTGCTGCTGAATGACTCCCAATCTCTAAAGCAGATTTATTATCTTTTGTTAACAAATTACCCCCCCAAAAGTAGCCTAAAATAATAAATACTTGTTATCTCATACAGTTTCTGCAGATCAGGAATCTGACAGTGGCTTGGCTGGGTGACCCTGCCTCAGGGCCTCTCATGAAGTGGCAGTCAGGATGGTATCAGGGGCTACAGTCATCTGAAGGTTTGACTGGGGCTGGAGCACTGCCTTCTAAGGCGGCTCATTCCCACGCAGCCAGGTGGCACTTGTTGTTGGCAGGTGGGCTGCAGTTCCTCGCCATGTGGAGCTCTCCAGACAACTGCCTGTGTGTCCTCAAAGCGTGGCAACTCTCTTTCCCAAGTTGAGTGATCCAAGTAGAAACAAAGTCACAGTATCTTTTTAATACCCGGCCTTGGAAGATTCACACCACCATTTCTGCTATACCCTGCTGGTTATATGGCTCACCATGGGAAGGAACTGCATAGGGCATGAATATTGGAGGTAAGAACTGTTTGAGGCTATCTAGGAGGCTGGCGACTGCAGCATATGCTGTTCCAAGACCAGAGCCTATCTGAATTTGCACAGGTAGAGAATCCACATGTTCAACTCTTTATCTTTTTTTCAAACTTATTTCTTCTTCTGCATTCACTAAATTACTTCCAGTCCCCAATCTAGGAATCTGTAAAATATCTTAACCTCTAACTTCTCTCTCTTACTCTCTCCTCAGTCAATTTCAAATCACTTGCTAAGTTTTGTCAAGTCTATTATTTGTATGTCTTGTAATTTGAGTGGCATTCTGAAATTCATATATGCTGTGAACTAAAATGCGTCCTCTCCCAAATTCACCTGTTCAGGCACTAATCTCCTCAATGTGACTGTATTTGGAGATAGGAGCTGCAAGGAGTAATACGGGTTAAATGAGGTTCTTAGGATAGAGGCCTTATCCAATAAAATTAGTAAACTTATAAGAGGCACCAGAGAGTTTGCTCTTTCTATCAGGTGAGGACATGGCAAAAATACAGCTAGCTGTGAGCTGGAAACAGCGCTCTCATCAGAAATCAAACAGGTTGGACCTTGAGCTCAAATTTCTGGCCTCCAGAACTGTGAGAAAATAATTTTGTTGTCTACACCGCCTATTTCATGGCATTTCGCTATGGCAGCCTGAGCAGACTCATACAATATGAAACCAAAAAATCTTGGTTTCTGATTTTACTGTGGTATTTTTATTCCTGGGTATAAGCAACTCTAGTTATACCTCCTTCTAGGTCCATTCTGTGACACTCTCTCTGAACTTCCTAGTAGGAAGGACTCTTCTCTGAATTCATGTGGTTCTTTGTTAGTATTTCTCTTGCGGCATACCTAGTTATAATAGTTTTTTTTATGTAAGTGAGTTATCTCTAAGCCATGATGTCTTTAAGGGAAAGGAATATTTTTTATTTATCCCTGATACTGCTGTTGAAATGAAGAAGCCACCAAAACAAAAAGCTGAATATTTTTGGCTTGCTAAGCAAGAGAGATCTGTGCAGTGTCTCTCTAAACAAAGTAGAAAGCTATAAATAAATTTTTTTTGGTTTATTGAAGTTTGATTGGCAAATTAAAAACTGTATATATTTAAGGTGTATATCTGATGTTTTGATATACATATACATTGTGAAATCATCCACAATCAAGTAATTAACATAACCATCATCTCACATAGTTACCATTTCAAACTTTTTTAGAGATACTCTTATATAAAGTTTTGGGAAACAGGAACTTCCAGGATTGGCAGAGTTTCAGAAGTGGAGTATATGGGGATTGGCTGACCTTTAGCTATGAAAGTGTGGTTCATAGGGGGAGCCTATCCCTGACGGCTGGCTTTCAGAAGTATGGATTTGATGTTGCCATTGGTTAATCAGCATAAATTCAAAACTGATCTGGCAGGTTTCCCCAGTGGCTCAGTGGTAAAGATTCTGCCTACCAATGAAGAAGACACAGGTTTGATTCCTGATCCGGGAAGATCAACTAAGCCCATGTGCCACAACTATTGAGCCCGTGCCCTAGAGCCCAGGAGCCACAAATACTGAGCCCCCATGCAGCAACTACGGAAGCCCATGAACCCTGGAGCCTACGCTCTGCAACAAAAGAAGCCACCACAATGAGAAGCCCCCCCACCACAACTACCACAACTAGAGAAAAGTCCCCCCAGCAAGGAAGACCCAGCATGGCCAAAAATAAATAAATAAATGAATAAATAAAACTATATATAAAGAAAAACTGATCTGGCAATTCCTTGTACTATATCTGAAGAATCACTGGGCCTTTCCTTGAAGTCCTTTATTCCCAGTACCTAATTTGGTGTTTTATTCAGTTAGTATTAGTTGAGTGAATAAATTAATGAAATTATTTTTTTCTCCCATTCATTTTTTTTCTCTCTTGGCTGCATCTTGCTGCTTATGAGATCTTAATTTCCCAACCAGGGAATGAATCTGAGCCCTCCACAGTGAAAGTGTGGAGTCCTAACAACTAGTCCACCAGGAAATTCTTTCTCCCATTCAAATTTTAAGTCCACAAGAAATAGTATGCTCCAAAAGTCCATAAAAACAATACCTTAAAAAGAGAAAGACAAAAGCTTTAAACTTATGTGACTTTCCAATAATAAAGTAAGAAAACTATGATTCATTTACTCACTAGATTATGGTGTGCCCTTTGTTCCTTATCAAGACCATATTACAACATGGAAACTTTTTTATATAATAGTAAGTGAAAGAAAATGATACAAAAATATATAAGAAAGCAAAAACCATACAAATAAAAAATTAAGTAAAAACACCAGAATACTGATCATGGTTTAGACAGGTGAAGTTATTAGATTATTATTTTTTCTTTTTTTTATTCTCTGTCAATATTACTAAAATGTCAGTATTACTAATTATAATTATTTTTAAACATTTTCAGGTTATACTCACTCTTTTCTCCTTTATCTATGGCACTTAAATCTAAAACAGTAAGGATGGAAAGGGCTTCACACTTCTACTTCTAACAAAGTTGATTTCATCACTGCCATGCAGGATAGCTCCCCAAGTCTCTGATACAGGAACAGAGAAAGCAGATGTAGACAGAAAAAAAAAAAAGAAAAAGAAAGAAAGGAAAACTTTGCCAGGCATAAATTCAGCTTCCTTGGATGGATGTGAGAGCTGGACTGTGAAGAAGGCAGAGCGCCGAAGAATTGATGCTTTGAACTGTGGTGTTGGAGAAGACTCTTGAGAGTCCCTTGGACTGCAAGGAGATCGAACCAGTCCATTCTGAAGGAGACCAGCCCTGGGATTTCTTTGGAAGGAATGTTGCTAAAGCTGAAACTCCAGTACTTTGGCCACCTCATGCGAAGAGTTGACTCATTGGAACAGACTCTGATGCTGGGAGGGATTGGGGGCAGGAAGAGAAGGGGACGACAGAGGATGAGATGTCTGGATGGCATCACGGACTCGATGGACGTGAGTCTGAGTGAACTCCGAGAGTTGGTAATGGACAGGGAGGCCTGGCGTGCTGCGATTCATGGGGTCGCAAAGAGTCGGACACGACTGAGCGACTGAACTGAACTGAACTGAGTATACTAGGGAAGACAAAAAATAATCATTTCCTGCTCTTTTTCCAAGGACTCGCCAACAGGGGCCGCATCTGCACCAAAAGGCGGCCCGGGTCTTTGCGAAGTACCACACGCGCCTGGGCAGTGACTTCCACACCAACAAGCGGGTGTGCGCGGAGACCGCCGTTGTTCCCAGCAAGAAGCTCCGCAACAAGATGGCAGGCTACGTCACACATCTGCTGAAGCGGATTCAGAGAGGCCCGGTGAGAGGAATCTCCATCAAGCTGCAGGAGAAGGAGAGACAGAGACAATCACGTGCCTGACATCTCAGCCCTGGAGCAGGAAATCATTGAAGTAGATCCTGACAGGAAGGAAATGCTGAAGCTCTTGGACTTGGGCGGTCTGTCCAACCTGCAGGTCACTCAGCCTGCAGTCCGGATGAATTTCAAAACACTGCGTGGAGCCGTTTGAGTCTTTTCTGCTGTGCTGTGATATTTTCAATAAACCTTGAACAACAACAACAAATAATCATTTCCTGTTAGTCCTCAACTTAAATTCATATCAATTCAAACCTGCTATTTGTCTCACTGTCCCTCCTGTTCACCTCAATGGCACTCAGACCTGAACTGATGCAGGCCTGGCATAAATTAAGAAGGAAAAGGCTACTCACTCCAGTATTCTGGCCTGGAGAATTCCATGGACTGTATAGTCCAGGGGGTTCCAAAGAGTCGGACACAACTGAGTGACTTTCACTTCACTTCCACTCACTCTCATACTCTCCAGACTTGGAAAGACTTAGTCAAACCGACTCAATTGCACAATCACAGCTGAGCGACCATATATATTATCATCTGAGTTTCTCATCTATTCTCCCCTCTTCTCCACAGCTTGGATCCTATGTCCTGAACAAGCCCTGGAAGCTCTCTTTCTTTCCCAACCATATGGTGTCCAACACTTGAGTATGACTAGAGGTCAGAAGGACACCTCGACTTTTAGCTATAATTATAGCCACTATCTGTGGTGCTAATCTGAAGTAAGTACACAAAATTTTATTTAACAGAGAAAAAAAATACTACTTAAAAATGCCATTTAGTAGGCAAAATATATTTTAAAAATGAAGACCATAAGAGAGGCATTAGGAAGTGGATCCTTTTAGTGAATTTGAATTTAGAATATACTAATATTTAGTATATTTATTTAGTAAGAATTTAGAATATACTAATATTCAACAAAAAATGCTAGACACCTTAAGTCCTTTTGGAAACAAGGAAAATGAACAAACACAGGAGATGCTGGCATCCAAAAATGATCACCTAAGATGGACACTAAAAGGGAACCAAAATGTCAAAGTTTGATTGCACTCTTTTTCTGACACATTGTCTTATTTTATTCAAATAGCAGTCTGCTCACACATGGCCCAAGAACACTTGAATAATAAAGCAAATATAATCACATGTTAAAAATTAGTCTTCAAACATTATAGCCAATGATGCCACAGTTGCCTATGATTTCACCAACATAAAACCACATCCACACCTCAGTGGCCACCAAACCATTCAGTAGAGCTTCCTTAACTGTAAGCTGTTTGAAGTTACTGGTTTTAGCACTGTTGATAATGTTTTTCAAGCTCTGAATAGCTATAGGGATCTCAACAGGGGTTGGAGGAACCAGCTCAACCTTGGCATAGTACCAAAACATAGCCAATTGAGGCTTCGAGTAAGTCACAGCAGCTTTGATCAGCACCAGGGGCCTTCTCCACGAGTTTACAAATTGGGCCATGGTTCTAGGAAGGAGAGCCCATTGCCCCAACTGGTGAGCTGAATCTCATCCATCTGTTGATTACATTTTATTTTGAAAAACATAATTAAATTATAAAGAAAGTATATTTTATCTTCATTTATAATTCCAAAAAATCAAGAATTTACTGTTTTATTGGCATCACTTTCTGATATCCTTCATCATTGTGTTTGACTTTTACAGACTGATCATTTTTAAAAGAATGTGCATGGGCTTCACTATTTTTCCTTAAAGATCTCTATTAAATATTTTGTCAATTATTCTTTTTTAAAGCACTTACCTTGTCAACATCCTTGTTGACTTTGTTCTTTGGTTTTTAGATACTAAATCTTGTTTGTCAAAGGCTTTGCCATCTCCAGCATTACTTTCATCAACTTTATGTACCCCTGTATGTTTGACAAGATTTGCAGTTTCACTTAGAATTCAATTTTCAATGACATAGACTGGTTGACAGGCACAGATGTAGACCCAGAGAGTGTCTGAGGAGAAGAGTTCACTAGATTATAATTTCAAGATATGTTTTAAATGCAAGGATTTGATATTGACTGCTCTGATGACCTGGACCCTGCTAGAGCCAGAAGGAAACATCCAGAAGGAAACATCCAGCATTTAGTCAAACTCTCATTAACTGCAGGATCACTGGCAATGGTGACTGCAGCCATGAAATTAAAAGATGCTTTGCTCCTTGGAAGAAAAGCTATGAAAAACCTAGATAGCATATTAAAAAGCAGAGACATTATTTTGCCAATAAATCTCTGTAGAGTCACAATAAACTGTGGAAGATTCTGAGAGACATGGGAGTGCCAGACCACCTGACCTGCCTCTTGAGAAATCTGTATGCAGGTCAGGAAGCAACAGTTAGAACTCACATGGAACAACAGACTGGCTTCAAATAGGAAAAGGAGGACGTCAAGGCTGTATATTGTCACCCTGCTTATTTAACTTATATGCAGAGTACATCATGAGAAACGCTGGACTGGAAGAAACACAAGCTGGAATCAAGATTGCCGGGAGAAATATCAATAACCTCAGATATGCAGATGACACCACCCTTATGGCAGAAAGTGAAGAGAAACTAAAAAGCCTCTTGATGAACGTGAAAGAGGAGAGTGAAACAGTTGGCTTAAAGCTCAACATTCAGAAAACGAAGATCATGGCATCTGGGCCCATCACTTCATGGGAAATAGATGGGGAAACAGTGGAAACAGTGTCAGACTTTATTTTTTTGGGCTCCAAAATCACTGCAGATGGTGACTGCAGCCATGAAATTAAAAGATGCTTACTCCTTGGAAGAAAAGTTATAACCAACCTAGACAGCATATTCAAAAGCAGAGACATTAATTTGCCAACTAAGGTCCATCTAGGCAAGGCTATGGTTTTTCCAGTAGTGTATGGATGTGAGAGTTGGACTGTGAAGTAGGCTGAGCACCAAAGAATTGATGCTTTTGAACTGTGGTATTGGAGGAGACTCTTGAGAGTCCCTTGGACTGCAAGGAGATCCAACCAGTCCATTCTGAAGGAGATCAACCCTGGGATTTCTTTGGAAGGAATGATGCTAAAGCTGAAACTCCAGTACTTTGGCCACCTCATGCGAAGAGTTGACTCATTGGAAAAGACTCTGATGCTGGGAGGGATTGGGGGCAGGAGGAGAAGGGGACGACAGAGGATGAGATGGCTGGATGGCATCACTGACTCGATGGACATGAGCCTGAGTGAACTCCGGGAGTTGGTGATGGACAAGGAGGCCTCACGTGGTGCAATTCATGGGGTCGCAAAGAGTCGGACAACTGAACTGATAGTCAAAGCTATGGTTTTCCATTAGTCATGTATGGATATGAGAGTTGTACCATAAAGAAAGCTGAGTGCCAAAGAATTGATGCTTTTGAACTGTGGTGTTGGAGAAGACTCTTGAGAGTCCCTTGTACTGTAAGGAGATCCAACCAGTCCATCCTAAAGGAGATCAGTCCTGAATAATCATTGGAAGGACTGATGCTGAAGCTGAAACTCAATACTTTGGCCACCCAATGGGAAGAACTTACTCACTGGAAAATACCCTGATGCTGGGAAAGATTGAAGGCAAGAGGAGAAGGGGACGACAGAGGATGAGATGGTTGGATGGCATCACTGACTCAATGCACATGAGTTTGAGCAAGTTCTGGGAGATGGTGAAGGACAAGAGGAGCCTGGCATGCTGCAGTCCATGGGGTCACAAAGAGTCGGTCATGACTGAGTGACTGAACAACAACCACAGAGAATGGAAGAAATAATCTTAGATTACAGAACAAATTGGGAGCAGCTCAAGGCTGAATGCCAGATCTGTACTGTGTCCCATATAATCAACTAGAAAAATTAAAAAATAAAAAAGGAGTTGATGTTGACAAGACTCACTCTCTCACAACTCCCCCTCTTGGGGGATCTCTCAGAAGAAGCCAAACAACTCCTCCCCAAACCCACTAAGTCACCCTACCCATGCAAGGCTAGGGCTGGGTGAACAGCACCTGAAGTTGGCATAGAGCAATCTGACATTAAATCACAGTACAGTGGGTTTAAACAAGTATAACAGCATGGTGATTAGCTAATCCTGTAAACTGCTGTTTCAAAAGCAATGATCAGGGGCGAATCATTGAAATAAAAACATAACCAACTCACATATCACCTAATGGGAAACAAAGGGAGCGGAATAACCCCTCTAACTTGTTCAGGGCTTCTAATCCCCCAAGACAGCCTGCAAGCCTGAGCCTGAAGCTTCCACCCTGCCCAACACCACCTTATTTGGCTTTGTCTTCAGAATGTCTTTAGGGAGGGGTTGATCTTATGCAAGACTGATAACACTTTTCACTGCTTCCTTTACCATCTTTTGGGGGCACTCTTGTTACTTGGTTTTTGATTTCTGGGCATCTCTTTGCCTTTTGTCTCATTTGGAGTGTGATTCCTGGCTGGTGAAGTTCTGGTTCGGTTTGGTTTTGTTGGTTTGGTTTGAGTGCACAGACATCTGGTACAAACTGCTTGATTTAATATGGGAATTGCTCACTCTAAGATTCCACTCCACATGGGAACCCCTTGGGGAGGAAAAATTTTTTGGGGGGCTGGCCAATCTATAGCTACAATCCAATGACAAGAAAAACAGCCTAAAAATATTAGATCTTTATTGACACATGACAGGAAAATGGGCTGAAGTTCCCTTATGTCCAGGAATTCCTCCTGTAATCAACAGCCTGGGGCTGATCAAACCAAGACTCTTACTTCCCCAGAGGGATAATCCCTGCTGGGACCAATCTGCCCTTGCTATCAGGGCCAAGTTGAGCACTAACTGCTTTAAATTTTGGCTATAAAACTATGGTCACAGAAAAATACAATTTTTGACAATGTGGTCACAATAATCCTTAGACTCCAGAGGAAGCTTGAATAAAAAATTATCTCTTTAAGAATTCTTGCCCTGAGGAAATAACTCCTCCTATACCTTTAGGCCAGAGCTCTCTGGGTCACTTATCTAGACCATCTCTAATTCCTGAAATCAAAAGGAAAAAAAGGAGGCGTGGGCGGGGGAACAAATCCTTTTAAAAATCTTATTCCAGTGATTTTTTTATTCATGACTAAGTTTGGAAAACAAAGCTATAGGATATCTTGGGTCTATTTGGATATATGTATGTCTCAGTGTGTGTTTTTGTTTTTTTTGGATAATATTGCTGATTGCTGAGATCAGCTTGTAAATGAGCTCTAATCTAATTGGCCTTAAAAAAAAAAGTACACACTTACAAATCAAATAATTGTAAATACAAGAGAAATTAACCTAAATGAATTTCAGGTTCACATGAACTGGGAAATATTCAGTTTTAAATACCTGATATTAATCTTTGTTTGTTGATCTAACTAATGTAGACATGTCTAGAGTAATTAAGCAGAATATTTTCATTATACCTAGTTTTAATATGTTAAATTATACTATATCTTTTACAAGTTTGTCAGCAAGGAAATCACCTCAAGTGAAGAAATTTCTAAAAATATAAATGAGATATGAGCCTTTATATAGACTCTATTAAAAATAAATATGCTTTTAATGAATATGTGTCTAAAATAGCCTCTCCAGATTGGGGTAACTTGGACTGTGAAGAAGGCTGAGCGCCAAAGAATTGCTGCTTTTGAACTGTGGTATTGGAGAAGACTCTTGAGAGTCCCTTGGACTGCAAGGAGATCCAACCAGTCCATTCTGAAGGAGATCAACCCTGGGATTTCTTTGGAAGGAATGATGCTAAAGCTGAAACTCCAGTACTTTGGCCACCTCATGCGAAGAGTTGACTCATTGGAAAAGACTCTGATGCTGGGAGGGATTGGGGGCAGGAGGAGAAGGGGACGACCGAGGATGAGATGGCTGGATGGCATCACGGACTCGATGGACATGAGTCTGAGTGAACTCCGGGAGTTGGTGATGGACAGGGAGGCCTGGCGTGCTGCGATTCATGGGGTCGCAAAGAGTCAGACACTACTGAGCAACTGAACTGAACTGAACTTCTAAGGGTTGTGCTAAACTAAGTGTTGGAAGTCTATTGAATAGCTAAGTCATTTCCAAATAAAATAAGATTTTGAAATATTTACTACTAAACACTAATTTCCTCCTACAGAGAAACTCAAGAGATTTGGGATTAAAATCTTAGGTAGTTAGAATAGAAAACAGGAGTCCAAAATGGCGGTGGCTAAAAGACAAGGAAGGGAAAAGCCTGTGAAAACAGAACAAAGGAAGGTCAAAGGAAGGTCCGAGGACCTGAGTGAGGACCTCAGGTAGAACAAACACCACTCTTGGCTAGCCCAATTTACATAGGGCAGGCCCAGGGGGAGGAAACAAACATATAAAAAGAGGAGCCAAAGCGCGCTCTGTCTTTCTCTCTCCCACGCGCTGGTGCTCTCCCCCACTCTTCTCTTCACGTCTTTGGGTCGGCATGCCTTCACGCTTCGACAACATATTCTCTTGCTGTTTTCTAAATAAAATAGAGCTGTAACACTGATTTGTCTAGGAGCTATAAACACAGTCTGTCCAAGACCGAAGGGCTTTAATGTCCATCACTCCAAATCTTTGTTGTGTCGAGACAGAACCGAGGAGCATACACTTGCCTGACAAAAATATATGATGTTTGGTGCCATCCTAAAATGTTCTCCTTAAGAAAGCAAGGTTTTAGCAATTATCACTGGTATTTATGCTCACCAATCTATAAAATGCTAATATAAAAGTCAGTTCTCTGTTGCTTAAGGGAAGTAGAAAGTGTGTTTTCGGTAAAGAAGGTATGAGGAATGGAATTGTATTTTGTGAAAGGAAAAGGAAGTAAGCCTAAAAAGTGACTTTTTAGGATGGAAGAACACAGTAATGGGTACAGAAAGTGAAAGTTTTTGAAAAGTGAACCATGAGGAAAGACTTTTGTACATGGTTAGAATTGTTTAAAATAAAGTTAATTAAGTATACCTTTTAAATAAAGTAACCTGGTGCAAAAACTTGAATTTAGCTTTTCTCTCTGTTAAGAGGACAACTTTTCTTCAGATGTTGAACTGACTTTGATAATAGATTTAAGTTTCCTTATCTCTTAAATGATCTGTCCTGAAATCCTTTATTGTTACTTTGGCTAACTGAACAGCTATTGTTTCACAAAGACCTATAGTCCTATCTGACTGAGTGTCCTAAACCTTTTTGATATTTGTTGACAAACCTTCCTAAATCATTCTAATGAAGAAGATTTGTAGCTAATTTTGGGATGTTTCAGAGGGCTCCCAAAGAGAGAGATACACTAATTAGGTTCATTTTGTATACAGAATTACATGGGAAGTATTGTCAATAATAAGTAATAAGTCTTGGGTTAGTTATATTGTATGGTAAATGTTACTAATATAGATATCCTAGAAACTATATGGAGTTCCTAAAATTCTGACATGTTTGGGTAAAACGTTATCAGGCATAATGCTAGTTACTATCTCAAAATATTGTCATAGGTCTAACCAAGTTTCACAAAAATGCTTCCTCTTCAAGAAGATTTATGAAAAGGATTTTTGAATAAATACCAATTTCTGAACTGGGTAAGGATTCTAATGGCTCAAAGGTTAACAAAAGGACTGAATGAACTGGTGAATATGCTTATAACTTTTATGGTTTCTATCTGAAAACTTACTGATTTGAATCTGTTTTCTAGGTGTAAGAAAAAAAAACCCTTCCCCTCAAACTAATTATGAGTAATTTGGTAAAATTATATTTTATAAACAAATTGAAACATTTATCTTTTTCCTCTGTCTGAACCCTCCAGAGATAGGAAGCTCTTAGTTTCCAGTAACTTTATCAGATAAGTTAGGAAGGTTATCTCAATAACAGGTACAGAAACCTCAAGGAATTCTGGAGACCTTGAGAAGGGAGGAATTCACTTAGATCTGTTAGGCAAAATCTGTGATAAGCCTTTGGCATGACTTTCCTAGCCCTGAAAGGTTTTATTTTAAAAGTTCAGTCTGAGATTCTATAAAAGTCTCAGCAAAGCAAAAAAGTTTATGATCAATTATGGTTATATAAATAATCAATCCAAGTTTATTGACACCAGATCTATGTTACAAACATGTCTTAATTTGGTTATATTTGGTAAAAATGACAGTGATTTTAGGGAGAAAAAGATGTTTCAATGAATGTTAAATCCCAGTTTGTTAATGGAGGTCTGTATCTACCAAGACTCATTTTCTGTATAGTTCTTGGCTGTTAGAGTATATTAATGTAAACTTTAATTATTAAAGGACACTGTAGGGCTGTTTCTGAAGCTTGTCTCAGTAATCTGTCTTTGGATGAAGATCAGATGCCTCACACGTGACCTGCAACCAAGACTGGAAGAAGACATAATTTAAGGAACTCTCTCCAACCTGAATGGAAGGACCTTTCTGTCAGGTTCTCTTTAACTAGCTCATGCCCAGTGAAATTGAAGGGAAATTGACTTGGGTTAAATCCTACTTCCAAAGGCCCCTAAGCTGGACTGGCCTATAGAGAGGCCTTCTGACTTCAAGCTCACCTTCAAACAATGCTCAAGCAGAGGAAATTACACTACACTAGGACGAGAAGATGACATTAGAAGTAGACAGCTTGCCCAAGATGCTGATCTGACTTGTATTATCATTTATAACATTTTCTTGATTCCTTGGTCCTATGCCTATCAATCAAATGTTTTCTATCATGGACATGATTCTATGCTGGTTTAAAACTCAATCCAATTGTTGCATTGTGGCCAATTACCTGTATCTAGTACTTCTGGGTTACTTTGGTGGATTTCTGTTCTCTAGGGCTCTGATTTGATACCCCCCAGGAAATTTATTCAGAGAAGGCAATGGCACCCCACTCCATTACTCTTGCCTGGAAAATCCCATGGATGGAGGAGCCTGGTGGGCTACAATCCATGGGGTCGCTAAGAGTAGGACAAGACTGAGTGACTTCACTTTGACTTTTCACTTTCATGCACTGGAGAAGGGAATGGCAACCTACTCCAGTGTTCTTTCCTGGAGAATCCCAGGGACGGTGGAGCCTGGTGGGCTGCCATCTATGGGGTCACACAGAGTCCGACACGACTGAAGTGACTTAGCAGCAGCAGCAGCAGGAAATTTATTTTAGATGAATATTCAGTCCTGTTCTATCTATTCGTGATATTACTAGATGGGATCCTCTCACCTGGCCAATTAATAATACCTGCTTGGATGCTGGCCATAGATTTAAGTTTTATCTTAGGGTCATTCAAACTCAACTGGAGTGAAGAGCTAAGTCTCAATTAAAAAAAATTAAACTCTCATCGATTAAAAGGAAAACTCCCACAACTATGGGGTGGATCTACATGGTTAACACCAGGCTACGGTCATTTAAGTTTAAAAGCTTCTCTATGTTGGGAAGGGTTAAATCATACTAAAAATGATCAACCTGGAAATTCTGAGACAAGGCTGGGTGCTTTATGAACTATGTCTATTATTTCTTTTAGAAAGAGTGATTGGTATGGAACTCAGTGGATTTGTGACATTAATTTATGGCCTTCACATCTACAGGGATGGATACGAAGGTGTAGCCTGGGATTCCCATGAATTTAAGGTCATACATGTTAACAAATTAGAGGTAACACCAAACAATCTACCATTGGTATGATCCCAGTGGGTCAAGGATCTGTGTTCTACTGGTAAGATCGTGTGTGTGTGTGTGTGTGTGTGTGTGCGCGCGTGTGTGTGTGTGTGTGTGCGTGTGTGTGTGCATGCATGCCTTCACTGGGGTCAGAGAATAAAATAGGCCATATCAAAGTTTTAACAACTTTCATAAGCTTTAAATGATAGTAACTGGGCTGTTAGCCTATTGAATTCTGAGATCTCTATGATGAGAAAGGCAGTGCTAACAACTGCAAGGCCCGTGACATCTTACAGCACCTCAGGAGATTTCTGTGCTATAATTCAAAGTGAATGCTATATTTTCATACCTGATAAATCCTTTAATGTAACACATTTGATGAACCACATGAAAAATCAGATTTCTGCTTTAAGTGACCCATTCCCTAGTCTTAATGATATATTAAAAAAAAAATTGGTTTGGTGTGGGAGGCTCATGGCTAAAATATTTACTTTTAATTCCAATAATGTTATTAACTATACCATTTGTATTTTACTTGTTTCACAAGATTATTATTTGTTGTATTACCAAGTGTATGACTGGGCCTCCAATGAAAATGATGACTAGACTTGAAGCAGTTGATCAAACGCATAGTTTGATATATGATCAATGATTGTAATAGTGTAACTCTAGATATGGGAAGATGCAACAAAAGGGAATACTTTCCTGGACCATAACTAGAAGACAGGAGTCCAGAGATCTTTGACTATTAAGACCTAGTCCAGTAATAGCACATTGAGTGCCCTAACAACAAAAACCTTTCCACAACTGGAAACAAGCCTTCCCAGCAATGAGGGACAAAATGGTCGTGAAGTGCCCCCCAAAGTATGGTCGGATTTATGACCACAAGGGGGCCACATCAATTACAAATTGGCACTTACCAAGAGCATTGCCAATGACTGAACAACAAAGGCATTTGCCATCTGTCTGTATGGAGACTGAACCTCATTCTGTTATAGCTGTTGACCTTCAATAACCCCTGAGGGCATTCAGGGTGGAGTGGGGCACTCTGTGCTCCAGATAGTTGGATGATTTTAGGAGTTTTAAGAAGAGGTGGCAAGAATACACAGAAGAATTATACAAAAAAGATCTTCATGAAGCAACTGGCAAAAAATCAATCTCAAAAAACATACAAGCAGCTCCTGCAGCTCAATTCCAGAAAAATAAACGACCCAATCAAAAAATTGGCTAAAGAACTAAACAGACATTTCTCCAAAGAAGACATAGAGATGGCTAACAAACACATGAAAAGATGCTCAACATCACTCGTTATCAAAGAAATGCAAATCAAAACCACAATGAGGTACCATCTCACACCAGTCAGAGTGGCTGCTATCAAAAAGTCTACAAACAATAAATGCTGGAGAGGGTGTGGGGAAAAGTCAACCCTCTTACACTCTTGGTGGGAATGCAAACTAGTACAGCCACTATGGAGAACATTGTGGAGATTCCTTAAAAAACCTGGAAATAGAACTGCCATACGACCCAGCAATCCCACTGCTGGGCATACACACCGAAGAAACCAGATTTGAAAGAGACACGTGTACCCCAATGTTCATCATAGCACTGTTTACAATAGCTAGGACACGGAAGCAACCTAGATGTCCTTCAGAAGATGAATGGATAAGAAAGCAGTGGTATATATACACAATGGAATATTACTCAGCTATTAAAAAGAATGCATTTGAATCAGTTCTAATGAGGTGGATGAAGCTGGAGCCGATTATACAGAGTGAAGTAAGTCAGGAAGAAAAACACCAAAACAGTATATTAATGCACATATCTGGAATTTAGAAAGATGGTAACAATGATCCTATATACGAGACAGCAAAAGAGACACAGATATAAAGAACAGACTTTTGGACTCTGTGGGAGAAGGCAAGGGTGGGGTGATTTGAGAGAATAGCATTGAAACATGTATATTACCATGTGTAATAGATCACCAGTCCAGGTTCAATGCATGAAACAGGGCATTCAGGGCTGGTACACTGGGATGACCCAGAGGGGTGGGATGGGCAGGGAGGTGGCGGAGGTTGGGTTCAGGATGGGGAACACATGTACACCCATGGCTGATTCATGTCAATGTATGGCAAAAACCACTACAATATTGTAAAGTAATTAGCTTCCAATTAAAATAAATTAATTAATTTTAAAGAAAGATCTTCATGACCTGGATAATCATGATAGTGTGATCACTCACCTAGAGCCAGACATCCTGGATTGCGAAGTCAAGTGGGCCTTAGGAAGCATCACTACGAACAAAGCTAGTGGAGGTGGTGGAATTCCAGTTGAGCTCTTTCAAATCCTGAAAGATGATACTGTGAAAGTGCTGCACTCAATATGCCAGCAAATTTGGAAAACTCAGCAGTGGCCACAGGACTGGAAAAGGTCAGTTTTCATTCCAATCCCAAAGAAAGCCAATGCCAAAGAATGCTCAAACTACTGCACAATTGCACTCATCTCATATGCTAGCAAAGTCATGCTCAAAATTCTCCAAGCCAGGCTTCAGCAATACATGAACCGTGAACTTCCTGATGTTCAAGCTGGATTTAGAAAAGGCAGAGGAACCAGAGATCAAATTGCCAACATCTGCTGGATCATGGAAAAAGCAAGAGAGTTCCAGAAAAACATCTACTTCTGCTTTCTTGACTAGGCCAAAGCCTTTGAATGTGGATCACAACAAACTGTGGAAAATTCTTCAAGAGATGGGAATACCAGACCACCTGACTTGCCTTCCTGAGAAATCTGTATGCAGGTCAGGAAGCAACAGTTAGAACTGGACATGGAACAACAGACTGGTTCCAAATCGGGAAAGGAGTACATCAAGGCTGCATATTGTCACCCTGCTTATTTAACTTCTATAAAGAGTACATCATGAGAAATGCTGGACTGGATGAGGCACAAGCTGGAATCAAGAATGCTGGGAGAAATATCAATAATCTCAGATATGCAGATGACACCACTCTTATGGCAGAAAGCAAAGAGCTAAAGAGCTTCTTGATGGAATGAAAGAGGAGAGTGAAAATTTTGGCTTAAAACTCAACATTCAGAAAACTAAGATCATGGCATCCAGTCCCATCACTTCATTGCAAATAGATGGGGAAGCAGTGGAAATAGTGAGAGATTTTATTTTCTTGGGCTCCAAAACCACTGCAGATGGTGACTGCAGCCATGAAATTAAAAGATGCTTACTCCTTGGAAGAAAAGGTGTGACCAACCTAGACAGCATATTAAACAGCAGAGACATTAGTTTGCCAACAAGGTCTGTCTAGTCAAAGCTATGGTCTTTCCAGTAGTCATGTATGGATCTGCTGCTGCTGCCACTAAGTTGCTTCAGTCGTGTCCAGCTCTGTGCGACCCCATAGATGGCAGCCCACCAGGCTCCGCCATCCCTGGGATTCTCCAGGCAAGAACAATGGAGTGGGTTGCCATTTCCTTCTCCAATGCATGAAAGTGAAAAGTGAAAGTGAAGTTGCTCAGTCATGTCCCAGTCTTCACGACCCCATGGACTGCAGCCTACCAGGCTCCTCCGTCCATGGGATTTTCCAGGTAAGAGTACTGGAGTGGGTTGCCATTGCCTTCTCCGTACAGATCTGAGCAGGACTATAAAGAAAACTGAGAGCCAAAGAATCGATGCTTTTGAACTGTGGTGTTGGAGAATATTCTTGAGAGTCCTTTGGTCCACAAGGAGATCTAACCAGTCCAACCTAAAGAAAATCAGTCCTGAATATTCACTGGAAGGACTGATGCTGAAGTTTAAACTCCAATACTTTGGCCACCTGATACAAAGAATTGACTCATTTGAAAAGACCCTGATGCTGGGAAAGATTGGAAGCAGGAGGAGAAGAGAACAACAGCGGATGAGTGGTTGGATGGTATCATTGACTCAAAGGACATGAGTTTGATTAAGCTCCAGGAGTTGGTGATGGACAGGGAGGCCTGGCGTGCTGCAGTCCATTGGGTCGCAAAGAGTGAGACACGACTGAGCGACTGAAGTGAACTGATTTTAGGAACAGATTTTATGATCTCAGTCCTCATATCCTGCATCTCCTCATATCTAGAGAAGCACTAAATCCCTTCATGGTGACATCAGACCCTCATGACTAACAAAAAACCTTTTGTAAAATGAGTGATTCGTGTTATTGAACTCTCCTTTCACCAAAACCTTATATACTGACTTTCCCCCACTGCCACTTTGGAGCAGTCTCTCAGACCTATCTGAGATTCCTCCTCTGGGGCTGCAGTCCTCATTTTGCCCCAAATAAAACTTAACTTGCAACTCTCAAGTTGTACATCTCTTTTTTTAGTCATCAATCCCATCTCTCTTCCAAGGAGATGCAGGATATGAGGGCTGAGATCATAAAATCTGTTCCTAAAATCAGTTCACTTCAGTCGCTCAGTCGTGTCTCACTCTTTGCGACCCAATGGACTGTAGCCTCTTTTCGCTCCTCAGCCCTTTCCGCTTGGCCAGCGCCTTTTGATTTTTTCGTCTCCAGCCAGAGGCCTCCCCTGACAGCTTGAAAATGGCTTAGGCGCCTTTCTCGGGTGCTCCCAGACCGCCCAGCCATCCTGCTATCACCACATTCGCCACAGCCCCTTCACTTGTCTTCTTCACTGGCCAAGTTTCTGGAAGGTTATTTTCATTACACCCCCAGTGCCTGAAAACTTGTAGCCCTTCGGTAGCTTTTGAATGTAGAAAGAAAACTTAAGACTGAAAAGTACCTACCAATGCTAGGCACAGAAGTAATTTAGACAGTTTTTTTCTTATAATCTGGAGAAGGAAATGGCAACCCACTCCAGTACTCTTGCCTGGAGAATCCCGGGGACAGAGGAACCTAGCAGGCTACAGTCCATGGGGTCGCAAAGAGTTGGGCACGACTGAGCGACTCCACTTTCTTTGCGACCAGGGCTGTACCTTGCCAGGGTCCACTGTCCATGGGATTTTTCGGGCAAGAATACTGGAGTGGGTGGCCATTTCCTCCTCCAGTTGGCGGGGGGGTCTTCCTGACCCAGGAATCGAACCCGCGTCTCCTGAGCGAGGGGCAGATCAGGTAGGAAGGAGCACAGAGTCCGTCGTCTAGGGCTAGGACGCTTGCTTCCCAAGCAGTGTGGCTCTGCTCCCTGACTGCCTAAGGCGTTGGTGGCGCTAACCCCACCTCCGGGGCTGAACCCACATCCCGCGCCAGCAGGTATTAGTGCGCAGGCCCGGCCCGCCCCTCCTGCCCCGGGCCCGTCCCTGCCCCGATGCCCCGCCTACCCCGTGCCGGGCTGGTGACGGGCCGCGGGGTCCGGGCATGGGGAGACGGGGCGGAGGGGCGGCCCGGACCCCGCTGGCTTTACTCTGCGAAAATGCGGTGGAAAACGGCAACGCTGCAGTTCCAGGTGGCCTGGGGGTGTGGCCGGGGTTCCCTGAAAAGGAGTCGCTAGCCAATTTGAGACCCCGGCTCCCCTGTCAGCCTCACACAGGGACGCACGTAGGGCCGCCGGAAAGCCGTCAGGTAGCCGGCTGACGAGTTTGGAAGCTCCTCAAATGCGCCTCTCGTGAAGTCCGAGGGTGGTTATAAACCCCAGCTGTCACGACAAGTTTGTTTTTCCGACAAGATTCCAGCTCCGCCAGGCTGTAAACAATGACTTTGCCTTAGAAGTGGCAGTTGCCTAGGAAGAACTTGGAAAAGCCGTTTGAGTTGAACTGCCAAGTCTGAGCGTTTGAAGCTCCTCAGAAGTTTACTTGAACTGCGGCCCAAACTGTATCTTTTCCACAAGGGCTGGACACGTTTCAGGAATCTGGTGCTTCCTTGGAGAATGTTTTCCTCGGCCTGAACTGGAAGCTGCTCTCCATACTCCGAGTTTCTCGTTCTCATCCGTTGAAACTGACCTTGTCCCAGTCCCTGAGAGCCCACCGTGTGTGGAGCAAGCCCACCGTGGGGCAGTAGTCAAGGCCACACACACCCCGCCCCTTCTGATGCCAACTCGACGTCTCATCCGGAAGATCGCCGGGAGTTTTGGAACCTGAAGCCTCCGTTCTGTGTCTGCTCTGCATTTCCTTCTTAAGCACCTACTATTGGGTCTGTGCCACAACACCCTGTACATTTCCACCTCAGGCAGAGGACTCACATTTTAAATTTACCTAGTAGATATTTTTTGATCTATCGCCCCCATGAGGCTGGGAAACCTTAGGTCAGAAACATTCTGTTGTTCCTTTGTCAGCACAGTCCCTGGCACTTAGAAGTATGGTTGTGGAAAGAAGTTCCTTCAGTAGTTAGGAAGGAAAGCGTCTTCATCGTGTGGATTGTTTCTTTGACTGTGGAGAACAGGTCAGACAGGAAGATGCATTCAGATAAAGTATGAGACATTGGAAACAAGGGGACAACACTTCCTTAATTTGATCTTTTATATATTGAAGTCTCTCAGGATAAATGTTTGAGCCAAATAACTGCCAGTTATTGAATTTTACATCTACTGTTAAATTATTTGTATTCAGTTAAGAGATTTTCATCTTTAACATTCCTTCCTTCTCCACATATTTCCATGTAGTACTCCACACATATTGGGTACTATAGGGATATTAATTTTGGGTGGTAGACTTTTTATGATCGCGGAGGGCTAAGTGTTGAGTTTTCATTTTTCAAAGGAAGGAATCATGTTTACCTTCATCTCTAACATTCAGTTGTAGATGATTTTTAAATTTTCACTTAAATATTGAAACAATGTTGCCGAACGTTGTATGCCTATTTAACAATGCTGTCTGTCATTTTTCAAAACATTTTTGGACATGTTTTAAGCCATAAGAAAAGTAGACTTGCTTCTTTATAGTAACTCCTCCAATAACCCAGAACTCTGAAGGCAAAATGAGCAGGCATGGCAAATGCAGTTAGAGTCCCTACTCTTCTTCCAAATTTCTTAAATTCACAATTCGTATTCTTTCAACATGAGAAGACTAAAATATCTTCGTTTTCTGAAACAAAGGAACATAATAATTTACTGACCTTATTTAACCAGAGGAAACACATGGTGTCATTTAACACTAACTCCAGATTTGGATCAACTTTTGAGAGTGAGCAATGTCTGTGATTGAACTAAGGATCTCCTGCTGGAAAGGAGTCATGCAAAGCTTGGTTTGTTCAACTGAGAACAGAGCAGGCCAAAGTTTACAATTATATTCCCTGGGTTTCTACAGGTTATTAAAATATTTGGCTAAATGGTTGAATACACTTAACTGAATATCACAATATTTTCAGATACAACATTTGAAATTGATCTCATTGCTCTTCATCTGCTTCTTAAACGGATAATGTGGCCCTCTCAGAGATTCCCTTGGCAATGGGCTATGGGCTTTGCAAAATCATAGACTAATGGGACACAATTTCTGGGAGAATTGATTTTGCTAAACAGTCTTTAACTTAAATATTTTATATTAAAATATACAATATGTAGCAACATTTGTACAAATTTTTAAGATAAAACAGAGCATTTCAAAGAAAATTTTGTTTGCAGTGCTGGCATTGTCTCTCCAGTTGCCAAAGATATGTGTTCATTTTCCTTTTCCTTGAGATTGGGAGAAACTTAAGATGCTCTAACCTAATATGTTAATCTCAGTCAGAGCTCACTAAATGACCTTTAGAAAATCTAACCAACCTTGACATTGTGTCTGGTCCTTATCATTCCTTCTCCAACAACAAAAGGAGCTCATCTAAAGTTTATACTACCTTTATGGACTGAGAGAAGAGTGCCAAGTTATTATGAACTTTCTTTTTTCTTTCTTTCTTTTCCCTCCCAATTGTCTATAAACACCTAAGTATTGTATATGAGGCTCATGGTTTCAGACCATGCTGGTTATCTCACACAGATTGTCCCTTTCCCAAGAGTGCCAGTTCCCACCCATTCACACCAGCTTCTCATGATCCTTACCTCTGACTTAGAACTGTTCACATTAAGTCTACTCTCTCTGTAGCACCCTTAGTTTCTCCTTCCATCCAGCTTCTTTCTAGAAATTTATGACTGCTTCTCCTGCTAGTCTATAGAGATAAGAGGTGAAAACATGAGATAGTTTCTGCTAAAATCTGACATGCCATTTCTGCATTTCCCAAGTTAGCTAAAGGTAAACCTAGTTTATGATGCCATTTTATATAATATTTAAGCCTGATATTTTCTTTTTTTTTTCAATTATTTCAGCTCCTCCAGGTTTTGCACAAAGCCTGATAAGATCTGTTAGAGAAATTTTCTATAATTTAAAAAACAAAGGAACATGATATAAAAGTACTTAGAATATGAATAGAGATCAGAGTCTGAATTATGGATTTATTTTTAAAATACTGTCAAAATACCCTAACAAACGACCCTACTCTCCCTAACATAAGCCCCAGTAAGAGCAGGAAGGAAATGAACAGCCCACTAAGAGAAAAATGAAAGACACTTACTCAACAGACTTCTTATTATACTCCAGGGAATCAAAAGGTAATGTCCAGGAAGAGAGTGGAACAGGGTGGAGAGACCCATCGTGGGACAGATTTACGGTTCCTTCATCCACTGAAGATGTTATTTACGAGAGACATGCAGTCAGGTCAGTGGAGAGTACAGAGAATGCATGACTCTGGACTTGACTCTAAACCTCATCATTAACTATGGCACAAATCATGTTTCCCATCCAAGCACACAGTAACTTAATGCTGGGTCTCAAGAGGTGTGCAATTAAGTCGTACCAGCACTAGTCAGAAGTTTTAAATTAAACAGACATGATGTATATTAATGGCCTAATGTGACATCAAAAGAGCAGTTTGGGATTATTTTCTTTCTTTCTCCAAATGGGCTTTGATCTGGCTCTCTCTCATATTGCCAGGATTAGTATGATGTCTAGAGGCTCAGCGTTAGAAATGGGTTGCCACTTAAGGACTCGCTGTGTGGCTGCAGCTGCCACTCACTAAATCCAATTTCCTGCACAGAGACAGGACCATCATCAGTTCTGCTTGAAACAAAGCAAAGCACACTCAGGAAGGCTTAGGATATTGTACTAACAAATAACAAAAATAAAGAGTGTGTTGCTATTATTTTATTTTATGACTCTTCTGTTTTTCAACTATTTTATCATAGAAGAAATAAAAAAGAATTGAAATTAACCTCTATAAAATGTAATACTTGAAAATGGCATGAAGTGAAGTGAAGTCGCTCAGTTGGGTCAGACTCTTTGCAACCCCATGGACTGTAGCCTGCCTGTCTCCTCCACCCATGGGATTTTCCAGGCAAGAGTACTGGAGTGGGTTGCCATTTCCTCCTCCAGGGGATCTTCCTGACCCAGGGATTAAACCCGGGCCTACCCACATTGTAGGCAGATACTTTAGTGTCTGACCCACCAGGGAAGATCCTGAAAATGGCATAGGTTCAGTATATCAATAAAGCACAAAAACCGAACGAAATATAATCATTTGACTTCAAAATAATCCTCTTACTCCTACTGTCCTACTCAGTGCAAATAAGGAAAGATGAGTAAAAAATACACTGTAGGTCAGTAAATAAAATGGAGACCTTGAATGCCCTTTCTACTGGTGAGGAATTTGAGAGATATTTCTTCTTTTTGTAAATGTCAATTGATCTCATGAGCTTAATTGGTCATTTGTCATTCCTTTTCACGTCCCAGCATCCAAGCACTATTTCTTATGTTTGCAAACCCCCATCATCAGTACAGAAGCTGAAAATGCTGGATATTTCCTTTTCCAGTAGGACAGTCTTCCATTTAGAGTGGAGGACTCAAGATCCTCCCATTTAGATACCTCTCTCCAGGACTTTGCATCGGAAACTAGTGATACAAAACTGTAGAGATCACACTGCCTCTGTTCTGGCACAGGCAGACACAGTGGTGGTTTCAGCAACCACTTCCCAGAGGCAGCAAAGACACATTCTTTGTCCTTGTTCAAGACTTGATGTTGGGGCTTCCCCAGTGACTCAGTTCAGTTCAATCATTTAGTCGTGTCTGACTCTTTGTGACCCCATGGACTGCAGCACGCCAGGCCTCCCTGTCCATCGCCAACTCCTGGAGCTTACTCAAACTCATGTCCATTGAGTTGGTGATGCCATCCAACCATCTCATCCTCTGTCGTCCCCTTCTCCTCCCACCTTCAATCTTTCCCAGCATCAGGATCTTTTCAAATGAGTCAGCTCTTCGCATCAGCTGCCCAAAGTATTGGAGTTTCAGCTTCAACATCAGTCCTTCCAATGAATATTCAGGACTGTGGCTTGATGGTAAAGAATTCGTCTGTAATGCAGGAGCCACAGGAGACATGGGTTTGGTTCCTGGGTCAGAAGGATCTCCTGGAGGAGGAAATGGCAGCTTGCCTGGAGACTCCCATGGACAGAGGAGGCTAGTGGGCTACAGTCCATGGGGTCACAAAAAGTTGGATATGAATGAAGCAACTTGGCACGCATGCAAGACTTGATGTTAGTGGTACAAGTTGCAATATGTGTGTCCAGCAGATTCCCTCTGTAGCATTATTATGGGAATGGTTCCCAGCTCATCTGCAACCCCTAAATATAATTCTTTTTTGGGGGGAAGAAACAATTTTATTTTTTAACTTCATGCTTCAAATTCATGTATGTACATTCAGTTCAGTTCAGTTCAGTTCATTTGCTCAGTCATGTCCGACTCTGTGCGACCCCACGAATCGCAGCATACCAGGCCTACCTGTCCACCACCATCTCCCGGAGTTCACTCAAACTCACATCCATCGAGTCGGTGATGCCATACAGCCATCTCATCCTCTGTCGTCCCCTTCTCCTTCTGCCCCCAATCCCTCCCAGTATCAGGGTCTTTTCCAATGAGTCAGCTCTTTGCATGAGGTGGCCAAAGTACTGGAGTTTCAGCTTTAGCATCATTCCTTCCAAAGAACACCCAGGGCTGATCTCCTTCAGAATGGACTGGTTGGATCTCCTTGCAGTCCAAGGGACTCTCAAGAGTCTTCTCCAATACCACAGTTCAAAAGCATCAATTCTTTCGCTCTCAGCTTTCTTCACAGTCCAGCTCTCATATCCATATATGACCACTGGAAAAACCATAGCCTTGACTAGACGGACCTTTGTTGGCAAAGTAATGTCTCTGCTTTTGAATATGCTATCTAGGTTGGTCATAACTTTTCTACCAAGGAGTAAGCGTCTTTTAATTTCATGACTGCAATCACCATCTGGAGTGATTTTGGAGCCCCCCAAAATAAAGTCTGACACTGTTTCCACTGTTTCCTCATCTATTTCCCCTGAAGTGATGGGCCCAGATGCCATGATCTTCATTTTCTGAATGTTGAGCTTTAAGCCAACTTTTTCACTCTCCTCTTTCACTTTCATCAAGAGGCTTTTGAGTTCCTCTTCACTTTCTGCCATAAGGGTGGTGTCATCTGCATATCTAAGGTTATTGATATTTCTCCCAGCAATCTTGATTCCAGCTTGTGCTTCTTCCAGCCCAGCGTTTCTCATTATGTACTCTGCATATGAGTTAAATAAGCAGGGTGACAATATACAGCCTTGACGTAATCCTTTTCCTATTTATAAATAAAACTTGTTTTTAGGATATCATCATTTAACTTGGACAATACTATCTCACCTCTATTTGGAGAAACAATTTAGCCATTCTGCTTAAAAGTATAAAAAAAGCTGCTAAATTAGAAAATAGATCCCTGCCTCCCTCTCCCCCCCATCCCCCTGCCCCAAACACACACTTTACTTTTACTACTGGGATGGCTGTTTTAATTAGCATGTTTAAAGTAAGCAAAACATGTTATCAAGGTGTTATGCAACAAATTACATCTTTTTCAATAAGTTGGTCCCCTGGGTTGCACCTGTTGACAAGAAAAAAAATACACTGACGTTGTACACTATACTCATAGGTTACACAAGTTGTTGAAAGCCAAAAGGAATCTTTGAGGTTGGAGGGACTGCTTAATAGTTAATCTTGGGGTTTAAGGAAAAAAAAAATAACCCCATACTGTATTTCACATCTCAAAAATAGCAAGTGTTTTAGCAGCTTAAAATCTGTTCAGTTATATAAAACTTCTTACACTAGGATTTACTTTGAAATATAGTTTACAGCAAGATCAATTATAATATATATACACTGGCACTTCAGCACAAGGGCAAAATTTAAAAACAGGTTTGTTTTACCTTTAAAATTAGGCCATAGTATAAAAGAGTCCATGTCTTACATTCAGCAAATTCATACTAAAATATTCTATTTTTGTAGGATAAATGCCAACAAAACTTTACATATGCTACAATTTTATTACATATATTTACATGGCTCTTTCCTAGGTATGCAGAACTTTCACATTATACAGCTCCCAACTTTAAAAAACCTTTGCAGGGATGATTTAAAGCCATAGCATTGTCAGAACAGCTTGTGCAGTACCATCATACAAAATGTATTTGAAAGCTATTCTGAACACCAAATACTCTTTCTATAAAAAATGGTTTTGGTGCATTTGTTGGCAGACACCCATCCACTGCACATAACAGGGCCAGTGGGGTATACTTGTTTCATTCTAAATAGCCCCTAGTGTCCTTTCCACATTCACCACCATACAGTTCATTAAAATACAACTATTCTCTAAAAAAAAAAAATTCACATTTTCTTTAGACAGTGCATCAGGTTGTTGCCATACTACTAGTTTAGGTGATTTAGGTGTCTCTAGGCAATGGCACCCCACTCCAGTACTCTTGCCTGGAAAATCCCATGGGTGGAGGAGCCTGGTGGGCTGCAGTCCGTGGGGTAGCTGAGAGACAGACACGACTGAGCGACTTCACTTTGACTTTTCACATTCATGCATTGGAGAAGGGAATGGCAATCTGGTCCAGTATTCTTACCTGGAGAATCCCAGGGACGGCGGAGCCTAGTGGGCTGCCACCTATGGGGTCACACAGAGTCGGACATGACTGAAGCGACTTAGCAGCAGCAGCAGGACAATAACATCTCAAAGATTCAAACAGTTTTCAACCCCTGTATGTCTTTAACTGGATGGTTATAATCAGATTTACCATATCTTAACAAGTCAATCTGCTGACCCATGAACTGATAATCTTTAGTATTTTCCCCCAACAAGCAATATAAAAAGTTGATTCCTTTAAATTCCCCAAATCTAAACTTGAATGGTTTCACTTGTATGGTTACTCAATTGAGAACACTAGTAAAGAGATCAAATACAATTATCCATAATTCAGTTATTTTAAACTGTACTGATTCTACCATCAGAGTGCACATAAAACAATTAAGATGAAGTCTAATTATATTTTCTACGTTAATCAGTTTTACAGATTAATTCCCTAGAGAATTTGGTCTGAAACAATTGCCGGTTATCCTTAAGTATGACTAAGTTTAACTGTTAGTACTTTATCTCGTTTTATACCTGTATTTTAAGTAAGGTTTTAAGTTGAAATCTCATTATTTCTTTATCGGAAAGATTAAAGGAAACAGGAACCCAGTGGCTTGGTGGTTTAGGAAGAACACTTGGTGATGGTGGCTCACTAAATTCGGCCCCGGCATAGTTCTGATTAGTTTGAGACTTAAAAAGTAAGGTGGGACTTGATAAGCTAGAGTTCCAGTTTTGATTGTTTGGAAAATTTTCGTTCTTCCCCCCATTTTGCATGGCCTGCCATGCAGCTGATGATGAATCACAAGTATGTCCTCTTTCCTTTTTCTTGTGAACAGTCTTCATCTGGGAATTCTGATCCTTGGTCTTCTGTCTACTAAGCTGTTGTTGTTCTTACTAAGATTTCTAGTTTGAGGGGCTGGAATGTTACACCTCTCTCTACCACCCATCTTCAGCTTCTTCGTCACCTTTCAGTCTGCTTTCCCGATTGCAGGATTTCCACTACCTGTCCTCTTCCTTGCTGCCACGCCCAGGATAATAGATGTTGCTTTCGGACAGATCCTTTCCTTTGTCTCAATACAGAAGTTTTCATGGGCCAATCTGCTGAGTTCAGCCTAGGAGCTGAGGCCAACATCTGAGTCTCCTCAGCACGCAAGTTTGAGAAAAGTCTTAGAGACTTCAAGCCCGGGACTATGGCGGTGGCAGCTTCTGCTCGGCTTCAAAGCCCCCCTCCCCTTCCAGGGAGAGATGAGGCATGGAACAGGCGAAGCCCACGAGCACCGACGAGCTAGCTGCTGGCCACCTCAATATCTCAACCGACCTCCCCTAAATATGATTCTCTGGCTTCTGCAGAGTCTATGATCTACTCAGTGCATTTTTTTTTTTTAATAAAAAATACTAGTTTCTGCTTAAAATAGTATGAGTTTGTTTCTGTTGCTTATAACAAGAACCTTAATTCATATAGAAACCAATGACAGGAGCAACTGCAGGCCAAAGCCTCTCAGGAAGCAATCATCATTTGGATGCTCTAT
Source organism: Capricornis sumatraensis (assembly GCF_032405125.1). Taxonomy (NCBI): domain Eukaryota; kingdom Metazoa; phylum Chordata; class Mammalia; order Artiodactyla; family Bovidae; genus Capricornis; species Capricornis sumatraensis. The sequence continues at coordinate 8,568,924 of NC_091084.1, forward strand.
GTGACAGCAAGAAAAATCCTTCAAGTATTAAAGGACAGAACTCTGGGAATGCATGCTGTACAGTGGCAAAATTCTAACCAGAATGGTATCTGAAAGTGCTCACTAAAGGTAAGACATCAGAGAAACAAGTGGCAACTGACATAAAATGATATGAAAGCCACAAGGAATTGAAGAAATCTACAAGTGCATGGTTATTGCTGGATAGTTTAAAGAAAGAGAATGTCCAGCTCAGAGTCCTAAATTGCTGGCCAAGGATCAGCTGAAAACAAAACTCTTTCTATGATGGTACTTAGAAAAAGAACGTTACCCCCAGATTGAAATAGATCGTGTATCGAATCTCTAGTATATTCTGAGCCTCCCTTGCTAGAGAAAGTTGCCCTGCTTCTCTTCTTATGAATCTATCTTGCCTTACTTGAAGCTCCTACAACAATTTACTTGCAAGAGTAAGTCAGTTCTTCACTTGCCCTCTGCCCTCCGTTTGTAAAAATACAACTATAATCAGAGCCACTTACAAACTCAGAGATTTTTGCTAATTTCTATTATGGAAAAAAATAAGATGGAAAACCTAAGTGATATTCTGATGGTGCTGGATCAAATAGGACAGATTAAATTTTAGATTAGGCCGAAATTATCAATGTGGGTGAAATTACCAGAGATTCTGAAATTACATGGCTAGGGGAAATTTTACCTATATGCTCCATTTTTATATTAAAAGCTGGTCCACTGAAGCCAGCAGAGGCAATCCGGTGTCCAGACCTGCTACAATAAATCTTCAAGTAGGCCTGATGATGCAGAAAGCCACAAAAGCAGACGGAACCAGATTATGAACAGTATGAAAAGGCAAAAAGATAGAATACTGAAAGATAAACTCCCCAGGTTGGTAGGTGCCGAACATGCTACTGGAAAAGAGTGGAGAAATAACTACAGAAAGAATGAAGACATGGAGCCAAAGTGAAAACAATGCCCAGTTGTGGATGTGACTGGTGATGGAAGTAAAGTCCGATGCTGTAAAGAACACTGCATTGGAACCTGGAATGTCAGGTCCATGAATCAAGGCAAATTGAAAGTGGTCAAACAGGAGAAGGCAAGAGAGAACATTTTAGGAATCAGTGAACTAAAATGGACTGTAATGGGCTTAATTTAATTTAATTCATATGACCATTATATCTACTACTGTGGGCAAGAATCCCTTAGAAGAAATGGAGTAGCCATCATAAGTCAACAAAAGAGTCTGAAATGCAGTACTTGAGTGCAATCTCAAAAATAACAGAACGATCTCTGCTCGTTTCCAAGGCAAACCATTCAATGTCACAGTAATCTAAGTCTATGCCCCAACCACTAATAGTGAAGAAGCTGAAGTTGAACAGTTCTTTGATGACCTACAAGACCTTCTAGAACTATCATCCAAAAAAGATGTCGTTTTCATCATAGGGGACTGGAATGCAAAAGTAGGAAGTCAAGAGATAACAAGTAACAGGCAAGTTTGGCCTTGGAGCACAAAACAAAGCAGGGCAAAGGCCAATAGAGTTCTGCCAAGAGAACACACTGGTCTCTTCCAATTCACTGAACCCTCTTCCAACAACACAAGACATGATTCTACACATGGACATCACCAGATGGTCAATACTGAAATCAGATTGATTATATTCTTTGTAGCTGAAGATGAAGAAGCTGTCTACAGTCAGCAAAAACAAGACCGGAGCTGACTGTGGCTCAGATCATGAACTCCTTATTGCCAAATTCAGACTTAAATCGAAGAAAGTAGGGAAAAACCATTACGCCATTCAGGTATGACCTGAATCAAATCCCCTATGATTATACAGTGGAAGAGACAAATAGAGTTAAGGGATTAGATCTGATAGAGTATCTGAAGAACTATGGATGGAGGTTCATGACATTGTACAGGAGGCAGTGATCAAGACAATGCCCAAGAAAAAGAAATGCAAAAAGGCAAAATGGTTGTCTGAGGAGGCCTTACAAATAGCTGAAAAAAGAAGAGAAGCTAAAGGCAAAGGAGAAAAGGAAAGATATACCCATTTGAATGCAGAGTTCCAAAGAAAAGCACAGAGAGATAAGAAAGCTTTCCTCAGTAATCAATGCAAAGAAATAGAGGAAAACAATAGAATGGGAAAGACTAGAGATCTCTTCAAGAAAATTGGATAACAAGCCAACATTTCATGCAAAGGTGGGCACAATAAAGGACAGAAATGTTATGGACCTAACTGAAGCAGAAGATATTAAGAAGAGGTGGCAAGAGTACACAGAAGAACTATACAAAAAAGATCTCCATGACCAAGATAATCATGATGGTGTGATCACTCACCTAGAGCCAGACATCCTGGACTGTGAAGTCAAGTGGGCCTTAGGAAGAATCACTACGAACAAAAGATGCTCAGTTTGACTTACAATAAGTGACATGTAAATGAAAACTAGAGAGAAATCATATCCTACCAATTAAATTGGCAAAATGCCAAAAGCAGGACATCCCACTCTATTGCTAAGATTGTGGGAAAACCAGCAGTCTCATAAACTACTGGCTGGAGTACAAAAATGGAACGGCCTCTACGCTCTAAAATAATGTCTGTATTCATTCATCTGATTACAAATGCATGTACCCTTTAATTCAGGCCTCTAGCCTAAAGATATACGTGCTTATACAAAACGATGCATGTACCAGGCGATTTATTGCAGCATTCTTTGAAATGGAAAAGATTGGAAATAATACATGTTCACTCTTTGCTAACAGGAAGCTATCACTTTACGTTATATCCACACGACCCAATTCTGTGTGACTGTGAAAAAATTGTGAGCTTCATCCATTTATATAGAAGATATGTAGGATATATTAAGTGAAAAGCAAGATACAGAACAGTGTGTATAATATGCTGCTGCTTGTGTGAGAAAGGTGAGGGGGGGTAAGAGTATTTGTTGCTGTTGCTTATAAGCCCTCTTACCTGACAGAGTAAGAGTATATCTGTATCTATAAATATTTACACATGCCTATAAATATTTTAATACATAATTGTGTCTAAATTAAACTAAATATGAGTTCATACCAAGATCTCTAATTCTCATCCATTACCACATGGATCATTTTAACCTCCTCCCCTTGCTTCTCTGTAACCCCTCCTCCAACAATGAAAAACCTAACTCACTCTCAGGGGCCCTCATCCATTTAGTTAATTATTCAGTTTCAACAGACATTCATGGTGGTATCAGAATTGTTAACACATATTCCTGTGGGAAACAACTTTATCAATCAGGCTACAAGATTTCTGTGCAAGGTTCCGGTTTCCTTTAGTCTTACAGACTGCATTCATTTCCAAGGTTACTTAGGTCAGCAACTTTTTCCCACTCCTTTTGGTGAGGCTTTTCACAGACTTGTAACACATTTAGATTCTTTTGTCACTTTCTGTATTCCATCCTGGGATACCCTTACCTCCTAAATGATCTTCTAAATACTTGCATACATTAAGAGTCATTCTATGTCTTGTAAAGTTATAAGGGTTTTGACTAACACAGTGTCATGTATGCACCATTACAGTATCATAAAGAATTCATACCCTACAAAATCTGAAGTAACATTTTAAAAAGTTTTATGAGATATAAGCCTTACATGTAATAACTGTACTTACTTAAAGCAAGAGATGAGCAGTTTCAGATTGGAGATGCATCACTTTACAAGGCCTTCAGAAATATAAATCCCCGAAGGAATATTATCTACTCAAAGACAGATATAGAGATAAGTCACAAATCTAAAGGTTTTTTATTTTTTAACTCAACAGAAGAAATACACACTCATTGTAGAAAAATGACCACCGCAGGAGGCATGAGTTTGATCTCTAGTTAGGGAACTTAGACGCCACATGCTATGCGGTGCAGCCCCCTAAAACAGGTAAAAATTTTTTAAAAAAGAAAAATGACCAGAGATAAACAAAAAGGAATAAAATCACATATCATCCTGTCACTCAGAGATAGTCTCTGTAATCACTTTAATGTCTATAATTCTCTTTTAAAAATGCATTTATCTAGTTTTTCAATAAAAAGAGATAAATGTTTAACATTATTGTTTTGCTACTCAGTACTGTTTTGTGTTAGTCATGAGGTTGGTCCTAAGAGTATAATTTTATTACCTGTCTTTTTGTCAGAGTATTCAATATTGTCAACATTTTTTCATATCAATCAATGTAATTCTTTAGCCTCATTCCTGATAGTTGGTTGCATAGTATTTTATGGATATAACAATTCATGTTACAAAGCTCTGTTTTGGAAAACTAAGTTATTCCCAGACTTTTTGCTCTTAGTTTGCTAAATTCTTGCATACATCCTCAATTCTTTTCTTGGGATAAGGTCCTAGAAGTGGAAACTACAGGGCAGTCTTGTCAGACAACTTCAAATCCGATCTCCCATCTCCAGTCTGCTTGTTGGGCCCCTGGGCTGCTGAATTCCCTGCTGCGATGCAGATCAGGGGCCAGCTCACTCTGACCGCTGCCTCGGAGAAGGAGAAGGTCTGCGCGGCCCATGACTCTCACCTCCGGGCAGGACTGAAGGTCACTTACAGTAAGGCCAGGGCGTTTCATCCATTGTCATTGTGGATAGTTTGCTTTCAAAATAGTCAAAACGTACCGACAGAAAGAAAGCCTTAAAATTGTGAAGTTTTAATTTGCAAAATGTTTTCATGTAAAATTTTAACCAGCATCCTGCTCCCATTTTGTTCCATATGGTAAACAATTGAATGTGTGGCACATCTGAGTGACTGAACTGACCAACATTGATGCAGTTAGGCCAAATATTGATTTTAAAATATAACATTTTATATTTAATTAATATCTGATTAATGTCTCTGATTGTAATGTACACCATACAGACTCAATTTCCATAGTGGGAACATATTCCAAGAATTCTTTACCAGTTGACTATTTAGAACTAGAATGAATTTACCTATTGAAAGCGGTGTTATGAATTAGTTGTCAATCCCTCAATTCTCACATAAAACCCATCTGACTTCTAGTGTAGCTGCAATATTAATCAGGAGTTCCATGGTCTAGCTACAACTCCTACCCTACAGATTATGCTGGATTATGGAGGGTTATGCTAAGAAGGCTTCCCTCATAGCACAGTGGGTAAAGAATCTGCCTGCAATGCAGGATTCAGGTCTCCAACAGGAAGATCCCTTGGGGAAGGAAATGGCAACCCACTCCAGTATTCTTGCCTGGAGAATCCCATGGACAGAGGAGTGTGGCGGGCTACAGTCCATGGGGTTGCAAGAGTCGGACACGACTTAGCAACTAAACCACCACATGCCAAAAAGGGAAGTTCCTCAAACAAGCCAGCCCCCTGCTCACTGATGTCCAGTCCCATGCAGTCCCTCCTGGGGACAGAGGCTCTGCTGCTGAACTGCAGATCCAGGCAGAAAATAAAATAGGCACCTCCTGCTGGGTGTGGCTTTGTGGGGGAAACGCCTACCTCCACAAGTGCTGGTTGGACCTTAACTGGCTCAGGCTTTTCCAAAGTTTCCATCTGGGACAGGGCCACCTGGGTAGCTGTGAGTCAAAGCAGCGTGATGAGAACAGACTCCTCTTGGACACACCTTGGTGAGACAGGCCTGTTAAGTGACGCTCCCTCACATTTCACTTCCTCTGTGAACCTCCTCCTGACTTTTGCTATCTGTGGGCTCCCCGAGCACACAGGATGACGCAGACTGTGGTGCACTCACCTGTCACTCACTGCCGTTTACACGTCTGTGTGCTTCACCTTGGCTCAGTGGGGCCCAATCCTGGCTGCACATTGCAATTATCCAGAGAGCCTTAAACACTCCTGGTACCCAGGCTCCACCCCTGTCGAATGGAAGCACCGCTCTGAAGGGGGAGCCCACACATCAAGGTGTCCTCCAATCTCCCCAAGGGATTCTAATATTCAACCAGGATTCAGAGCCACTTCCCTAAAGGAGTTCTTTGAAAGCAGGCACATGCGGATTCATCGTTTGTTAGATGAGCTAATAAATCTCTTGGCAGAGTGCTGGCCTACACTCAGCTCTGGACAGCTGGCTGGTCAGTAATGGCAGTGTAGCAGCAGCAGTAGTGGGAACTCCCCACTGGCCAAGCAGGCTGACACACGGTAGCCACCTTCCCACCAACTGAACTCACATAGAACTATATATTCTGAAGACAAAGAGAAGAGAGCGCAAGAAAAATAACCCTTTAGGGATGATTACATGGACCCCCTCCACTCTATAAGCCTAGGTACCAGAGAAGTCTTGAAACTGGCAACCTGGATTTGCCTTTCCTTCTGTAAATCTTAGTCCTATGGGCCTGCTTTGCACAGTGTGAGCATCTTACTGTCCTGTATACAAGCAATTTGAAGAGTTTTTGAGTCTTTGCGATTTTTACCAGTGTAGTTAACAGGATAAATTCACGCAAAGTCTGAAGTCTAAGGTTCTGTCCCTGGCTCTGCCTCTTTCTAGCTGGGCGGCTTTGAGCAGGTTCCTCCAGCCTTCAGGGTCGCATTCGTCTCTGAGTCCCTCTTCTCTGATTCGGAAACCTGGGTAAACCCTGTCTTGCACCATCTTGTCTGCTCCTGTGAGTCCGATGGATCAGGCTCGCAGTCAGGACTGTGCTGACCTCATTCCTGGCCACCCGGCCCACCTGCTCAGCGAGGCTCTCTCCCCACCAATGCCCCAGAGGCCTCCCCACACCTGGGGTTGTCAAGGGAGGCTGTTAGTATCAGTCCGAAATTGTTCAACAGCCATGTGTGTGGAACAGTCTTGGAAACCAGTTGCCACTTACACATTTAGCCCAAAGGAAAAATACTCTGCTGTGGCCAAGGGGAAAGGGTAGTGCCATAAACAAATCTCTTCTTTGCTAGATGCTGGTTCTGGGGAATAAAGAGAACTCTAGGATCCAGCTCAGGCTTTGGGGCATTTCTTTAAAACAAAAATAAAAACAAAAACAAAAACAGGACCATCTGATGTTTCAGTCAGCTTGGCCTTTGCCCTACTTGTCCTAATCAAGGGAGGTTTCTCAGCCTGGTGTGCTTCAGAACAGCTGGATAGATGCCAAAATCAGCCCCCCAACCCACCCATTCTGGTCAATTTTAAAATTCACAGAATCAATCGGAGAAATAAGGCCAATTCTAGTTAGGGATAAAATAACAGAACTGCCAACATTCTTTTGTTGTATTATTTAAGTGGGACTCTTTGGGTAGGACCATGGAATTCTTGCTTTAACCATAAACAGGCAGGTTCTAGTGAAATTTGACCTGCATTTAAAAATTGGGAAGTGACAAAGCTTTTAAATCCATGTTGTGCGTTTCGAACTGCTGTATGTTAGCTTGGGTTTCTTTTCATTTTGCTCTTGATTTTAAAGGGTTGTGGACTGATCTTGTTTTTAGGGTTTCCTGAGTGTCAAGTTGGTTTAATATCAAATACACTCTAGAGTTGCCCATTAAATTCATCATCTAAATAAATTTGTTCTTCATGACAAAACAGGATTAAGAGAGTTAGCAACCTCTATTTTTTATCCACTTGGCCAACACATCCCTCTTGGCTCCCAGACTCCTTATGGTTAACAGTGATCACAATCATAGTTAGATGGCTGTGAAGTATTTCAGGTTGGCCTCCCCCTCGAGATTGCCAGCTCCACGTGGGCAGGGATGCTGTCCTGTTCATCACGGTGACTCTACACCCACCTAGCAGAATACCTTCCACCCAGGAGGTGTTCTCTGATATTGACAGAATAAGGAGTTTCTCCTGTGTGGGTGGCTTCCTCTCTGACACTTGTTTTACTCTACAAATTCATGGATCTTTTTCCTGGACATGATTCAGTCTCCTCTTGAATGGAGAGGCCAGAGACAATTCCCCCAGAACTCACTCCTCTCTGGAGGAGTGAACTGTGAGGGGTACTAAGAACTGAAGTCTGGGTCACTGAGGTCTTGTGACCCGCCTTTTAGCCACCTTCAAGAGCTTCTGGAGCTACTTGTCTTACTCCCACGTACCCGTCTTTGGGGGCACAGCTGCACGGGTCTATTGCCCCTGGTCTCCAAGGAGCCACACAGAAGCGAGTGCCCCCCTGCTCATACCAGCTTGTGATTCCTGCCCCTCAGCTGGAATGCGGGCGCTGTCAGCGTGCATTCCCCGCATCACGTCTCAGCTCATGGTAGTCCAGTCCAAAGGGTTCAGACTGGATGTGTGGTTCAGCACATATGCAAGTACTGCCGCCTCTTCCTGATACTATGTCTGTGACTTCAGTTTTCTGCTGGTGGGTCACTTGGCCCGTTTCTCTTCAATGACACTCCTTTCCCCTACGCCAGTGGTTCATGGCCTTTGAGCCTACGAGTTACTGCTCTTGGTGGACTCACGAGATTAGATTTTCCTGTTTTTCTTTGCTTGAGGTAAGTTTCACAAGTTAGGAATCTGCTCAGACACCAGTTTTCCTAATTTCTATCTCTGTGTGAGAAACACCATCTATAGTACTTCATTGTCTGAGCAGACAAGTCTGATTATACCATTGGGGAAACATCAGGTGCCTTTGAAATGATGTTCCCTCTTGTTTTCCATTTGCTATGTAGAAAAAGTACCGAGTTCACCGGTAGTATCTGGGGATGTGTATGCAGCTATCTACATTTTTTTTTCTGTATATCCAGCGGATTTTGTTAACCTTTGTGCAAGTTCAATCATTATTTTCTTAAAATGTGAATGGCAAGCCTGTACTTTAAACACAAATGTTGTGTGAACTCTGCTAGTTTTCTTACCTGCAAAACTAGGATAGGACATACCTCAGTGGGCTGTTGCCAGGACTGAATGAATTAATACATGAAAAGTGCTTGGCCTACAGTGCACACTCGATACATACTATTATCTGGTCCTGGCTGTGGAGTGTAGTAACCTCTGTGAGGGCAGAGATTTGTGTTTGCTTTGATCTTTGCTGTATTCCAGAGTTGGAGAAGGCAATGACAACCCACTCCAGTACTCTTGCCTGGAAAATCCCATGGACGGAGGAGCCTGGTAGGCTGCAGTCATGGGGTTGCTAGGAGTCGGACACGACTGAGTGATTTCACTTTCACTTTTCTGCACTGGAGAAGGAAATGGCAACCCACTCCAGTGTTCTTGCCTGGAGAATCCCAGGGACGGGGGAGCCTGGTGGGCTGCTGTCTATGGGGTTGCACAGAGTCGGACACGACGGAAGTGACTTAGCAGCAGCAGCAAAGTCAGGAATAAGGCCTGGCACATACCAAATATACTGAGTCAATCCATCATATTATAGTTTACAGACCAAAGGAAATACTCCCTATCCCCACAGTCCTGCTTTGTGCTCTCCTCTGCATATAACACCATTTCTGCTGGTTAAATCACAACCCCTCAATGCTCAGTTTAAATGCCACCAGTATGAAGCTGTTCTTAATCATCCCAGGAGGAAGTCTTTCCCTAGACTACACTCTCACGGTACACTGTGTGAACTACCCTTCAACACTTAACAGTTTTCTCTCTTCTATTTTGTGAACAACTTGAGGAAGTTACCATACCACTACTCAAGACTAGAATATTACCCGACAGCATTGTTTCTTGAATGTATGTATACATGGTTCTCAAAAACGGAACATTAGCCTTGATAACCAAGAGCACTGCAATGCTGTGGCAGTCTTTGCTAGGATTAGCTCTGTATGAAGGCACAGTCCCACCTGCAGTGGGGCCAGGGATAGATATGGAAGAGGCCCCGTGAGTAGAGTTTGCCTGTGTGCACAAGATCCCCAGTTATGGGCCATGCCCTCAACTTTTACCAGTCACTTCACATAGGATGGGATTTGGACCTAGGTTTAAGGCACTTAGGAGAGGCAGTAATAATACCTTAAAGGACTTGGCCTTACTTGATCAAGTAAGGTTCTGCTGTTGTTTTTCAGTTGCTAAGTCATGTCCAAATGTTGGTGACCTTTATGTTCTGCAGCACCCTAGGCTTCCCTGTCCTTCACTATCTCCCAGAGTTAGATCAAATTCACGTTCATCAAGTCGGTCATGCTATTTAACCATCTCATCCTCTGCTGCCCTCTTCTTTTGCCTTCAATCTTTCCTAGCATCAAGGTCTTTTGTAATGAGTTGGCTCTTTGCATCAGGTGGCCAAAGTACTAGAGCTTCAGCTTCATCATCAGTCTTCAGATGCATATTCAGGGTTGATTTCCTATAGGACTGACTGGTTTGATTTCCCTGCAGTCCAAGGGACTCTCCTGAGTCTTTTCCAGCGCTACAAATCAGAAGCATCAATTCTTTGGTGCTCAGCATTCTGTATCTGACATCTCTACAAGCCTACTGGAAAAATCACAGCTTTGACTATACACACTTTTGTTAGCAAAGTGATGTCTTTGCTTTTTAATGTGCTGTCTAGGTTTGTCATAGCTTTCCTTCCAAAGAGCAAGCGCCTTTGAATTTCATGGCTGCGGTTACTCCACAGTGTTTGGAGCCCAAGAAGAGAGTCTGTCACTGCTTCTACTTTTTCCCCTTCTGTTTGCCATGAAGTGATGGGACTGGATGCCATAATCTTAGTGTTTTGAATGCTGAGTTTTAAGCCAGCTTTTCACTCTCCTCTTTCACTCTCATCAAGAGGCTCTTTAGTTCCTTTTCACTTTCTGCCATTTGAGTGGTATCATCTGCATATCCAAGGTTTTTGATACTTCTCCTGGCAATCTTGATTCCAGCTTGTGCTTCATCCAGCCTGTCATTTCAAATGATGTACTCTCCGCATGTAAGCTGAATAAACAGGGTGACAATATACAGCCCTGTCATACTCCTTTCCCCATTTGGAACCTGTCAGTTGTTCCATGTTGCTTGGTTCTAATTGTTCCTTCTTGATTTGCATACATGTTTCTCAGGAGACAGGTAAGGTGGTCTGGTATTCCCACCTCTTGAAGAATTTTCCAATTTGCTGTGATCCACATAGTGGAAGGCTTTAGCATAGTCAATGAAGCAGATCTCGATGTTTTTCTGGAATTCCCTTGCTTTCTCTATGACCCAATGAATGTTGGCAACTTGATCCCTAGTTTCTCTGCTTTTTCTAAACCCAGCACGTACATCTGGAAGTTCTTGGTTCACATACTGCTGAAACCTAACTGGGAAGGATTTTGAGCATAATCTTATTTGCATGTTAAATGAGCACAATTGTCTGGTAGTTGGAACATTCTTTCAACTGCCCTTCTTTGGGGCTGGAATGAAAACTGACTTCCAGTCCTGTGGCCATTGCTGAGTTTTCCAAATAAGGTAACATGTATAAACATTTTGGTAATTATTATAGAATATTACTCATTGCTGCTGAAAAAAAGTATCAAAGCATATTTAGACAAAAATGGGAGGGGTAGGTCACTTGGAGTGCATACTAATGAGAGCAAGCCAACTCATGTAACTATGCAAGTACCCTGAGTAGACCTACTCAAGTTTGAAGGATCATTCAATAACAATGTAAAGATGAGAAAGATCATACTCATGTTGAAAAACGTTGCTTTTAAAGAATGCCAGTAACTTACCAGTTATTCCTATATATTGTTTTGGTCCTTATAACCAGTGTCAGAGATTGGATAAATTATAATATTTTCACTTGACCCCTGAGAGAAGTTCCAGTCTTCCACTCCCATAGTGATGGCAGTGAGATGTAACCTTGATAAGGCAAAGAATCTGCTTTTGAACTCTGCAATATTTAGCACGGCACAACACTGAAAACTGTTGGAAATGTTCAGGCCTTGAGAAATTTGCTTTAATGATTTTAGAAAACTGATTGGGATTTGGTCAATAGTTATTTAATCAATGTTAAATTTCCTGAACAACATTCCAGATTCAGCCAGGGCTTCCCGCTCCATTTTAGATCAATGATGCACCCTCAGAGGGAGTCTTGGGACTTCTCTGGCAGTCCAGTGGTTAAGACTGTGCTTCCAATGCTGGGGGCATGGGTGTGATCCCTGGCCAGGGAACTAAAATCCCAGGTGCCCTGTGATGCGGCTAAAAAAATAAAGGGGTGTGTGTGTGTGTAGTTCTGAGCTGTTTATAAAATAACGTATTTCCTGTAAGGCATCAGCCATTTTTTGACTGGACAATACATGGGCATATCCTATTTAAGATTTAGATTGTAAGAGACAACTAAATCTCCTGCCCACATTCTACTCTGGCCAGTCTTACTGAGGTTATTTTATAGGGCTCAGGAGATTTCTTGGTGTCTGGAGAAAATACTTCAGCAAATGGCCTTCTTCAGTGGCTACTGCACATGCAGCTTTGCAGTGTGACTTCAAGTTACTCAGCAGCCTGACGCTTTATGAATATGACTCTTCGTATCTCTCATAAAATCTAAGGTCCTAATTCATGGTTACCCCAGTGATTCGAATCTCATGCAGCTGTGATATTCTGACCATTATTCAGATCCTCATCACTGAGCCAATGAGATGTTTCTGTTGAACCCTGGCTGTAGATAAATACAAGTCGCTATAAAGCTCAATTAAGGAGAAATGATCTTCAATTTCCTAGTCCATTTATCACTGTTGGCTTCAGGAGTTCAGGGAGACAGCACTCATGCAGCAGTGCTTTTGCCTCAAGTTCTGCCACTTAATCTACAACTTAAAGAAAATGAATTTCTCTTCTAATTGGCCATCATTTCTAATATACCATCATTTTAATCCTGGGTAAATCCACTATACACAAGAACTTGAACTCACAAATACATCCTTAAATGGAACTGAGATGAGACTTCTAGAATGTTACAATGAAAATTATACCCAAAAGGTGATGTTTAACTCATAGACTACTTTGTATGGACTCTGTGATGTCCACATGTGAAGTCCTATGTGAAGGTCATAGGGACTATAGTCTCAGAAGATACTTGAGACATAAGGAAACATGGGTAAAATTGTATCCTAAGCCTAAGAAATAATTTAAGTCATGCTAATAGGATACCCTCCTGATTTAGATGCTGGTTTTTTGTCTGTTTTTTGGAGAGGTTTCTTTTAGTAAGAATCAAGCACTGTCCTGTGTGCTGTAGTCCGTGTGGTGGCAAAGAGTCGGACACGGCTGAGTGACTGAACAAGAAATTATCCATTCACTGAATTTGCAATACAAACCAGTATCAGCTTCACAAAGTTATAGTAACTCTAGTATTTAATAGTTTCACTTAAAAAAAAAAAAAAAAAAGAAAGAAATCCAAGTGCCAGATTAGCTGTTTAGGAATTTTACAGAAATAGGCTCTTCACTCAGATATCTCCAATTAGCAACACACAGACCCAGTTTTGTCTCATTTTGTTTTCAACTTCTAACAGAGTCCTCTCAGTTTAGATGTCAAGTCACCTGATTCAGGAGTTTTGTTTGTGGTTAAAATATGACAGATGAAAAATTCAGAGTATCTTTTAAACATCATCTTATTTTGCAAGCGCCTTGATTCTGTAACTGTTTTCATTTGTGGTACTATTATGTTTGCCAGTTTAAGGCTATGTTTATGGTTAGAAAATTATTAATTTCACTTGTATCAGAGCTTTTTATATCCAGATGATATGGCAAAAAACATTCCATGTTTGATCTGGAAAAACTACAGCACTATATGTCACAGAATTCTCATCTGATATTAACTCAGCAAATTTTTAATTGAAGAGGATTGTTTATGAAAGTTTTCAGGACTATTTAAACAAAGAAATTAAATGGCAACAATTTAAAGCAGGGCGGGGACAAGTCGCCCAGCCAGAGAGAAGGCTGATTCCAGAAGCAGCAGTGTGCACGCAACCCTGGAGTCCAAGAGAGCAGTATGTGGATTTACCCTAAATACCAAGTAAAGCCGGATTTTCAGTCTAAGTGATGGCTTCCAGGACCAGGGACGGCCGAGCTGTCATTACAGAAGGAAAGAACATGTGATGGGGTCCTTGACGCTGCTCTTTGTTTACAACCTCAGCCGACAGGATGGAAGTCAAGGGATAACTCACTGGGCCGCTCACCACCTTGCATTACTAGTCCTTATTCTCTCTAGAGGCTGTTTTCCCCAAATCCAAATTAATACATTCTGAGAATTTTACTGACTCAGACTGACTAAATCAGTTACCTGAAGGCTATACAATTCTGGTTCACAGACTCCAGAAGGACTGTAAGCCATCCAATATAAAGCGTACGGCCTCTTAAGAGTAGCTCCCTAGTAAGAGGGGCAATGTCTATAGACACACAGTATGGTTTTGTGTTAAAATGTACAACCAGTAGGGGTTGTGCATTTTGCAGAAGGGGAACAATCAATGTCAAGTTCTACAAAATGTTTTACTATCATAAAGAAATTATACATAATAAAACACTGTTTTCAGACTTGCCTCACCAAAAACATGTCAATAATTAAGATATTATATACACACAGAAATAAACGATTTTCAAAGACAAATCTGCTTCTTCAAAGTTCAGAGCCTACCACTTAATCTGTGAGTATTTTAATTTATAAAATAATACCTAATAATTTTCATAAGTATTACAGGGCTTCCCAGGTAGTGCTAGTGATAAAGAACCCACCTGCCAATGCAGGAAATAAGAATCATGGGTTTGATCCCTGGGTTGCAAAGATCCCCTGAAGTGGCACAGTAATCCACTCTAGTATTCTTGCCTGGAGACTCCCACAGACAGAGGAGTCTGGTGGGCTATGGTCCACAGGGTTGCAAAGAGTTCGACAAGACTGAAGTGACTTAGCATAGCACGTTAAGTATTCTATTTTGGAGACATAAAACCAAAGGCTATTTTGAAAGAAATATTATTTTCTTCTGTGCTGCTATTAACACATGTAGTAAAATCATTTTAAGACTGAAGGGGATACAGTTCTGCTTATACACTTTTATCAGTGAGGATGGTTTACAGAAGAGTACAGCACAATAAAGTTCAAAGAATTATATCCACACTACAGAAGTTCCAAGTGCCAAACCGACCTTAAGTTTAACCTGTCTGCCAGTTAGTTACCACTATTATCACCTTTTATTACTTGCACTTGTTCTACTGGAAGACCCATTAAGAAGCCAAAAAAGTTTTAAATATATTAACTGTTAAAAACAACAAAGAAGCGTTTAAAGAAAGAATATATTTGAACCATATAAACAAACAAAAAGGTATTACATAAGAAAAATAATGTAACAATTTATGTAAGTACCTAACATATGAGCATGCTCTTACATCTAAAACAAAAAATAAAAAGGTAACATTGGTACTATATATATATATTTGACAAGTGTGCATTAAAGAATTCTCTAATATAAAACATTTAAAATGTGGAGAATATTTTGTCAAGACACAGAAAACAACTGTTAAGATAGGCACACCCACAATTCTTATAAAAACGTGCTTATGGAAGATAAAATTCATCTGAGCATTCATTTCTCAGATGCAAAGAAGCTATGAAACTGTAAATCACCGGATATTGCCTCCCACTTTCGCACTGTTTGAGTTTCAACACTGATTAGTATAAATTATGAATTACACAATTAGTTTTATTTTTAAAATTTTAGTGTTTCTGCCAAGGTTCCATATAAAATGTGTCTATTTAGTATGAATACTTAAAACAGCAACATAGTTTGTATAAAAGTTACTTTCCAATTTTTTTTAAAGCACTATTGTTTAGAAAATAGTTATTATAACAAATAGTGCTCTGGAAAATCTGAAACTATAAATCAATATGCTCCATCAACCATAAGTAGATCTAATAAGCCCTAACTAAAAAGAACACAAATGTAAAAAGCTGATAAATTTAAAGATTATAAAATTGGTTTATTGTAAAAGCAATTCAAGAATACCCAGTTAAAATCTTATTCCAATGCCACCCAATACAACCAAGAAGCAGTTAAAACACTTTTACATTAGGAACAAGGACAAAAAAACAAGAAAGACCACATCAAGACTGTGATTCAAATTCAGAAAGAGAAAGGCTTAGGTCTCCTTCAGGTCAGTACGACGGTTACGATTAGGTCAAAGCACCATGTCCTTCAGACACCACGGTGCTGCCACAACACTGAGGTATAACTGGGTAAATCCAAATCGAGGGGGAATGAAGAACTCCATATTTTTGTTTTGTGGGTGTACTTAAGTGATTGAAATTTTAGGAACAACTGCTTTTAATGACAGCAATATACAAGACAAGTTTTTATTGAAGAAAAAGAAGCTTATAAAGTTCTCTATCAAGGTCCCACTAAATCTTCACAACCCCCCTCCCATTTTCCCACCCTTTCCCCTAATCTAAAGCTACTCTGCTGATATATAAGATGAGATCTTAATTTGTGGCTTAATGGCAAATTGTAGGCACTCCTTCTAAGTAGCTTTGATCTTCTGCATATAAAAAAGCCAACATGCTGTATCATTCATCCATAAACTCAATTATGCATTCTAGGCAGAAATTCATTATTCCTCTAAAAAAAAAATCAATACATCTATCTGCACAGTGGCCATTTCCCCCCAGACTTAATTCAAGATTTAATCTTTCTGCTGTTTTAATAATAGCCTTAGAGTCAATTATTACAAATGATCAACCTATGAATCAATATATATAACACAATGACTGCATTTTGAGCACTGAAATTATCTAATATAAAACTTTACTTCCAACTTTTGCAATCCTCTAAACTGAAGGGTCAAAATACTTGTATTTTGTAATCAGAAAAAAACAAAAAACAAAAAAAAAACCCCACCTGAGGTTTTCCTAAGCTGAGGCTTTTCATAGCAGTTTTAGCCAGGAAAAGAGAGATTTTATGTCTTATAAACCCTTGAAAATAAGGGCTTACTCTATAAACACTGAAAGACCCTTAATCGTAGAGGTGCTAGCTGATGCCACTGTAATTCACCAGCAAGAATTACTTCATAGCTTATACTGAAGGGTTGATTCATACTCATTTTGTTCCTTTAAAAATACTCTTTGGAAAACATTATTATTCCTGTAGACACATACTCTAGTTATATCTCTTCCAGTAAAAATAAAAGTATAATCATGATTATCTCTATTTCTTTGCTAAAATCAACTAGTAATATACATTAATCTGATCACTTTACCAGCTAACTTATGACCTTACAGTATCCCATATACTATCCAGGGTAAATTCTCAGCATATAGAAGTAGGAGCAAGTCTTATAAGTAAAAACAATTTTGTAGGCAATATTTCAATGTAGTGTTTAATGTGTTCATTATAAAAGAAAACTAAACTACTAGATTTTACTTCCAAAACTAAGGCAAAGGTAATCTTCCAAAGCTAAAGGGGATAATAAAGCCATTTCTTGTTTACTTCGTTCAAATTCAGCAGATAATATCCACTGTGTGCCCAGAGGGCATACAAGACTCCTGGAGGCACTATCCCTAAGAACAGCCCTTTCTAGAACACTAAACCACCACCAACTGCACACTACCCCAACCGGATTTAAACTACTTGTGAAATATAAACTACTAGTCTTGTATTCTAAATGCATACATTCATAGCTACCATTTTAAAATAAATTGGAAAGTAGGGAAAACTAAAAAAAAAAGATACATTCTGCTATCACACTATTATAAACATTATTAAGTGTGTGTGGGTATATATAAAGAGAGCTGATTACCAAGATTTAAATAAGATGGTAAAAAAACCCAGGACATGTAGATTTACCAAAGGAACTATAATAACTGTCCCAAGCTACAAGTATAAACAGATGCACTACAATGGTAATTTGCCTTAGATTCTGAGGAAAAAAGAAAAACACAAAACAAAACCCCTAAGACAATAAAAATCCCGATGAAGACCAAAAAAAAGAAAAACAAACAAAAAACCCACAATAAAACCCACCAAAATCTATACTAGAGTATGTGGCAATAATTAATATATTTCTATGGAAATTACCTCAAGCCTTATAAGCTCCTAAAATAAAATCAAGGTCACTATGTGACTAATGATAGCACTAGGAGGAAAAAAAACCCACTGAAAGTAAAACAGTCTTCAGCCTTGGTTTCAGCTAGCTCTTCAAATCAGTCTAAGTACTAAACATCAGATACAACATTTTTGGCTTGTTAGACCAGTAAGTCATGTTTTTCCACTGGCCAAAGGCAGCTGAAGAACAATTGCTTGAACAAACTAAATGCTGTGACATGAAGCATTTGACTTCCAAGTCTGAGTATTTAGTTAAAATGATTGGTGAACATCTAACTGGGCAAAAGGAATGGCATCCATCATCCAAACAGGCTCACTTCCCCCAGCCCCCAAAACAAACAGTAGTTATAATAGCAAAAGAAACAAAAGTTTTTTTTTGATTCCTTAGAGCCAACTATGGAAGAGGTCAGCAATATATTAACAGCAGCAATGGACAAGAAGAGCAAAATAGTGGATGAAAGAATCCTGCTGGACGTTTGTTCATCTTTTTCTGTATTAGCCAGAAGACTGCCCCTGGCTTAACTGGAAATTTCAGGTATAGGTCTTATCTCCTTAGATCCTTCACAGATTTAGAATTCAGTCTACCTGAGGGCTCTATAACCATGTAAGAAAGCTTTCTTTATCTAGCTTGGTGGCGGCCAAAACAGACTCCATGTCGTTGAGGATGTCGGAGCTCAACGCTTCTTGCAGGCTCGGCATCAGCTCCTCCCCTTCTATGTTCATCCCATCTCCCTCCAGGGTTCCGAGGTCCACGTTTGTCCCAGGAATGGCTTCAAGATAGTCTGGGAAACGGTTCTGCTGGGACGGCAGGGTGCTTTGGTTGATAGTGTCACCTAGATGGACCAGAGAGAGAGAGAGAAAGAAAACAGGTCCTTTTGAAAAGCTGACATCGTGACACACGTAGGGAAAGAAATGCATTCCTGATGGATTTCCTCCACTGATGCCCAGTTTACTTTAGGCCAAACAACCCACAGACAGCAAAGTAACAATGCCAAGTCTCCTTCAGCTTCATGTGTTCAGATACTGAACAAGTCTGACTGCTTATTCCTGCGGGGTCAGCACTGAAGAGGGTCCTGGGAAGAAATTCGCTGAAACATTATATACTCAAGAGAGAGGACAGAGGACACAACTGTATCAGTACTTTTCGTCGAAACATTATATACAGCAAGAGAGAGAGAGAGCGCAGGTGTGACTCAACAGCGTCAGTACCCGACTGCTCCAGGCGTGCACCGCCACAGTAAGGGAAAACAAAGATGAATGGGTATGCCTGTCTTTCTCGCAAGTACACACTGGGGAACAGAATAAAAAAAAAGGCTGCATGAAACTCTATCCCACTCTCAGGAGATTCACATTCACAATAGTAAAACCACGCCTCCCAGAAGTCCTTGGAAAAGTAAGTCTTCCTAGCTTTCTTTGCTTACAGGTCTCCCAAACTTACCTGGCCAAGAAACCTTTTTTGCCCATGATGACGTTAACATTCATGAACACTTCCATGGACTATGCTTTCAGAAAAACTAACATAAACCATTAATTGTTATAAAAGTTTAGAGAGAAGGGAGAAACGGGGGAGAGAGGAATAAGGAAAGGTGTTATGAATGAGATGGGTTTGAGGTGACCCGTACGGATGACTTAAGATCCAGATGAGGAGAGGGTGGTGTGGATTCCGAGGGACACCGACGCCATGGGCTCGATGCACACCAGCACAGAAGCCCCGCCAAACGCTCCCAGCAGCGGCAAGCTGAGGGGCCAGTGAGCCGGAGAGCCTTTCCACTGCCCAGCCAGCTCGTGCCCTCTGACAGCTGCCAAGTCCAGGTCAAAGGGTAAGCCACAGGAGCACCACTCCTGTGGGGGAGGTTTTCAAGCTCCTGCAACTCTTCCAATAAAGGACGTAAGGCCACCACCTAACCTTTCCAACCTGCCAACCTGAGGCCCGCATCACCTAAGCTGGACAAAAGACCCTCACAAAGAGGGAGGCAGACAAAGAATCACATACACAGAGAGACATATAAATCAAATACAGAGCTCTTGCTCTGAAATTAAGAGTAAATATCCATTTAACAGAGACTTCTAATATGGTCGTCAACTGCCCTGCCCATTAACTCAACATTTTAAATTAACTCAATATTTTAAATGCTAAGTCATGTCAAATAGAGATAAGACATCCATGACATATAAAAACTTGGAAAAGACTTCAATTACAAGATGTTACTAAAAGAAAGAAAACAACCACAACAACAAAGCAGGGCTCAATTAAGTTTACAGGATCTTCACTGGTTTTCTTCTGAATACTCCTGGCTCACTATACTTTATCAGACCCAGCAACACAATGACTGTATCTGACCGAAAGCTAGATGACCGAGAGGAACAGAAAGTACCAACCTGTATCCATCTCATCAACACTGTTCAGGAAGTCGTCGGGGGTCCGAGGGACGCTGTAGCTGCTCATGCTCAGTCCGCTGTCTGTGCTCTCGTCGCGAGAGTGATAGGTGCCACTGCGAAGAATGAGGGTCACAGACCAACGCAACACACGTAAGAAAAGATTCCCAGGTGAACACATAAACACTTGCTCAGTACCAACGTGATTCCCGGAGGATGAGCGAAGACTCCTGCCCTGCAGCATCAACAAGCGCCCTCCTTCAGAGCCGGTACCAAGCTCCTGTGCCATGAAGCGAAATGGACAAGTTGATCCTAATTCAGACTTGGCAACCTCAGGGGGTCAAAATTTCTCCTAAGGTTCTGTGGTCATAAGGGAAAAGCAAGATACACCCAGCTTTCCTGAGGGACAGGAAACTCTCAGTGTAACGCCGTTTGAATTGGGGGCTCCAAACAGCTCATCTGTCTCAAGGTCTCCGTGCCCCGAGTGGCAGTGGTCACAGGTGTGGGTCAAAACACAGCTTCCAGGTGGTACTAAGACAGGCCTGCACTAGATTCCTGCTGAATTCCTCGGCTCATGCAGAGAGTTTAAGCCAGAAAAATGAACCCTAAATAAGGAACCAGAATTTCTTTTTGGACTGGGCCAAAACAGATGAGTCAGTGCTGATAAGAACAGAACTCACTAGCTTGATCTCCTTGCTTCTGTTTGGTAAAGTGGGGGGAACCCTGAACAAACACCTCAGCATGAAACAGGAGTCCTGAGAGTTCCAATGGAAGGAACTGATTAAAAACAAAAACCAAAACAGCCCTGCAAGGCACATAGCTTGAGAAAAACAGAAAAACAGAACCAGGTTTTTACTTTAGGCTGAATGAAAAGTATCACAGATGTACATACAAGTATGTTAAATATCCTCAGAACGTTACTTTCATAAATAGAACACTTCCCTAACCTAGTAGCACACAGACACCAGGTGGCATCAACAGGAAGATCAGAGGTTCTACGAATTCTACAACATCTTGCAGCAGAGTGTGAAATGCAGGCAACTGTAATTCTTAACAGTCTCTGACTACAGTGTGAACTTAACTTTCCTCACAGCTTGGACATTTGAGGAGCTGTTCAGTTTACACAAAAATTAAGCAAAAAATAGGAGAAGGCGATGGCACCCAACTCCAGTACTCTTGCCTGGAAAATCCCATGGACAGAGGAGCCTGGTAGGCTGCGGTCCATGGGGTCGCGAAGAGTAATAACTAAGCTTTAAAATCGAGCTTTCACAGTTGCTCAAGGTTGAGAGCTCAAGCCCTTCTTCCCTACATTACTCAACGCACTTGCCTTGTTCCCCTCTCTTTCACACTGTATATTGCAACCACTAGTTTAATGCTTCTGTCAGATTTTGGCAAGATTCGAAAGCCTCACACAGATCCAAGAAAACACAAATTTGCCTCTGAGACCATCTGTACACAATGCAGCCGCTTCGGAGAAGCCCTCAGGATGTGGTTTGTTTTTATTTTGCCTGACTCGATCTGGGACGAGGGCCTGGTCCTAGTCATCTCTCTATTCCCACTGCTCACCACGGGGCACATATCAAGACACTCAAGACTCTGTTACAGAATGGCTGAATTTACACAGTTCTTTCCAGGCCTCAGGGGAAGCACATGGGCATTCCTGAGGACGGAGTTCACAAGGCCATTTCCCTGATTAGGAATTGCCCCCTGCAGCCCCCATCTCCCTTCAATGACACACACACTGAGCATCTGCTACTATGTGATAGGGATGAGACAAGGCTGAGGAATCAGAGGTTAACAGCAACAGCCTACAACTGATGCTTTCTGAGAGGCTCACAACTTCAGGGAGGGAAGGGAACAAATACATATACAAGGGCTACGTGAGCAAAGTGCTTTCAGAAGAGAAAGCTTTCAAAGTACAGGGGAAAGGTTTAATGGAGGGGAAAGCCAGAGCTGGCCTTGAAACATCTGAGTAAAAAGGAGACGAGTGAATGTACCACCACCACCAGAGTCAACTCCATGGCAAGTTAGGGGAACAAGTGCTTAGAGTTTAAGGAATATCATAAATTAAATACAGGCAGTGGGGGAAACTGTCCAAGGTTTCTGAAAAGAAAAATGCTAGGGCCAGATGTGTTTTAGAAACCGGGTACTACAGACAGGGGGCATTGGATTCTGCCCTGAGACTAGCAACTTTGGGGATGATTCACTCTGTTCTTTACCAGGAAATAGAATCTTAAACTGTAGCTCAGCTTTTATCAAAAGTTCTAAGAATCTGCACAAACGACAAACAGGAGGCTATGCGATCTTCATCCCTCTTTTCTAGATGGTCTCTTTTTATCCCTGGACCAATAAACACAGACCATCAATGACATGGGTACTGGAATTACATTGATCTGAAATCTCCTCTGTGGGGGAAAAAAGGTCTGTGGCTATGACTTTCCCTAATTAACCTCAGAATTATAATCTTCTATAAATACACTCAATTACTGGCAGGACTTTAAACTGCATGTGTCAGAGAGTAAATACAAAACTTAAATACATTTTAGATGGCCTTTGAGTTGTCCTGTTTTCAATGTCATTTGTTTCCAGGAGTTTTTCATCTCCCGTTTGATTTCTTCTTAGATGGCCTTTGAAATCAAACCAGTCAATCAGGCCACCAGCACTTATCTTAAGAGAAAGAAAGTTTATTGTACTAAACATTTCGGTATGACAAGGTATCTTGTTTTTCTTAGGGTCTGGATGTTTTCAATTCAACTTGTGAGAACTGAAAGGGTAGCATAATAACCTTCCTAAATCAATATACCTTTCAACATTCTTAAAAGTGCACTGTCTAAAACTGATTACAAACAAAAGCAAAGACCAGAAAGCATTTGTTTCTTATTTTGAAAATAGAAACTGCATAAATATTTGACAATCTACAAGAAAGAATTGTAGTTAAGTCTTAGTTTTAAATGCCTTTCTAGGCAAAAATGATGATCTGTCTCAGCTTGCAGTTTTCAACACAGCACTACATATAATAACATCTTTGCAATATGCCCGAAATCCAAGATTTCTGGTAATTCACTAAAAATCATCCTTAACTGTGCTATTTTTGAATACTCTTGAATATTAACACATTATCTGAAAGAGACACCACCTTACTTTTTATCTCCTTGACCTATAGCCCTTAAGAATATGAGGCCCTACAGTGCTCCTGTAGTGAAACTTCTCAGGTTGAACACTTACGTGGAAAATTCCTTCCAAAGATCCTTATAATGCTGCCCTAAGCAGGTTTAAGATGCCTTTTTTCCCCTGCTTTCATAGAAAGGCATTCACATGTTCCTTCACGATTCTGCAAGTAACTGTTAGTCAACAGCACAGGCACAAGCAAACACGTGACTCTGAGTAAGTATCCCCTCTACAAGTCTGAACAGCTCATTTCCTCTCACAGCAGCCAGCGTCTAATCCTCAAGCTTTATTGTACGAGCCATTTATGGAGAGATTCATTTACAGCCGTGGTTCTTGGCCTGCACGGATGTTCAAACAGCTTATTATACATAAGCACTAAGGAGAACACCGTAAGCTGTGATTTTTTTCAGATGTTGGCCAGCAGCAACTCTTACCAACCTGTTAAGAAAGGGATCTGAGCTATTGGTCGTCATAGTTCTCAATTCCTGAGACATCCCAGGAGAAGATACTGGATTTTGAGTCCCACCATCCTGCTCCAGTGTTGGTAACTGGCTACGGAGAGCTAATTCCTAAAAAAAAAGAAAAAAGAAAAAAATCAACACAAACAGAATCAATCCACTAATTAACAAATTTATCATTAGATTTACATATAAATCTTAGATGTACATATAAAGCTTAAGTATTAACATCTAAAAGTTATTGAGCTGACCAGTCAGAAGGACCAAGTTCTCTCTATTTCAAGTCACTGAACATTAAATTATATAAACTGAAAGTTTATCCAGGCTTATTAACCCCCCAACATATACTTAACTAACTTAACTACTTAGTTTTCTCTTGTTATTTTCTTTATTCTGGCAGACATGCCTAGATCCCTCCTTTAGAATAGGGTGGCAAGTCTGACCAACTCTCATACGGTTTCATATATTTGGCACCAGTAATAAAAATAAGGTCAAAAGAACAAAATTTGGTGATTTACCAAGATACCATCACTCCTCACTGCCTTTCTGCACTGTTTTACACTTTGGTATCAAGCGACTCAATCTGATGTAGGTTTTTCAGTCTTGAGCTACTGATATCTTCAAGGGTATCCCACAGTTTCTCAGCAGGATACCACCTGGACACTGAGCAAAAGCTGTGAGCCATTACTACTGATTGTTTCAGAAGGCCCGCCTCAACATGCTTTCAAACATTCTGGGTCTCAGCTTGTCATCTGCCCAGGGCGCCAAGGCTAGTTTACTTTACTCTGGCCAAGTCCTACACCTCCATTACCAGCTTGTGCTTTCCTCACCTTTTCATCCATTCGCTGTACCCTTTCCTGAGGATTTCCACTGTGCCTCTCAAGCTCTCATCAACGTCTTCTGCTAGAGATCAGCTTTCTCCTCCTTGACAGTTTTGGTCTGACTTGAAACGTGGCTTTCTATCACAAAGGACACTTCCCCACCTCTTGCAAGTGGGCAAGCCTGCTCACCGAGGCACACACCACCTCCAAGACCCTCACTCCCAGGGCACCACTCGGTCCAGAGGCCGTGGAGCTATTCTCTGAGCTCTGCACCAACATTTCTAGACTTTGCAACAACCACTTTTTACTCAGGTTTCTCCCTTCTAGATGTACCATTCTTTAAATGGTTTCTTAGCCAGAAAGTCAAGACGGAATGCAGAGGGTCTATGAACTTCGACGGAGAAAAAAGTTACACCTTTATTTTCATTAAACTGTAAGTGAAATTTAGCATTTTCTTCAATTATGTTAGGCAACAAACAGTAGTATTTACTATATCTCCAATTTTTCATCAGTAGAAAACATTTTCATATCATACTCCAGTTGTTAAGTTTCTTAAAAATGTTCATTACTATTCCAATATTAGTCATAAGACATGCCACGATCTCTTATTACTTATACATTAGGCAGATGATTTATTCAACATGAGAGCTCCGTAAATTTCTGGATTCCAATGATCTTTATCCCCACATACCTCAAAATCACCCATTTGTACACCCAAGACCTTGCTATTCAAAACCAAACCTGCCCGTACAATCTTTACTCACGTTTGGGACAATGATCAGTGCTTCACTTCATTGAAACTGCACTTTACCACTCGGGAACCTTCAACAGCCATGCACAAAATCTATACAGTAATCTAATGTTGAAATTCCTCCTTCCAAGTCGGGGGTTGAGTCTGTGCTCCCTGAACTGGGAGGTGGATCCCCAACCACTGAACCACCAGGGAAGCCCCGAGCGGATCATTGTAAATACACACAAATATCTTTAAGATTCCTGATACACACACAAATTTTGTTTCAACACAGCAAATTTCAACAATGAATCAATACTGAAAATATGCTTGCTTCATTTCTATGCTGAGATTGCTAAGAAATGCTAAGAGAAAAACCATACAGCTTATCATAAATTAATTCTCTGGTCTTGGCTGAGCCTCTAGTATCACTTACTGTTTTTTTGAGGGTGGGGGCGTTGGTTCTTGGTTACTTTTTCTCACATTCTCCTGATTACTACTCCAAATCTGGCACACTCTCTCAAGCCCCCGGTCACTCACGTGCTCTCCCTTTCTCCAGCTCCCTCCCACTTAAATCAGGACACTAGAGGTCATCAGCCACAATCATGGTTTTCTGGTTCCCCCTGTCACCCTGGGCTGCTCCCACAAAGCCATCTTCTTTCATACTTACAACTTCTCTTCCAGGCTCAAAAAATGGATTCCCCACCGCCACCCCCTGTTCTAGGCCAACCCACACTCCTAGCAGCTTCTGGGGATCCCATTTACTTGTTTTCTCTGTATCTTCTATCTCTAACATTACCCATGCCCCACTTTCATCTTACAAAGTAACAAGTGACTTTAAAACAAAGACAGTTTGCACTTCCCACAGACTGTAGGTCTGTGATATGGCATGTTTTCCTCTGATACTATGTCTTTCATACACTCTTCTCTTGACTAAAAAAAATAAAAACAACAATACTTCTCTTATATTTAAGATCCAGTTACCTTCTCTAGGAAATTCTCCAGAATGATCCCATCTCCATCTTTAGATTGAATTACACAGATGGACATTATGCCTTAACACCCTGTTCAGTTCAGTTCAGCTGCTCAGTTGTGTCCGACTCTTTGCAACTCCATGGACTGCAGCACACCAGGCTTCCCTGTCCATCACCAAACTCCCGGAGCTTGCTCAAACACATGTCCATTGAGTCAGTGATAACATCCAACCATCTCATCGTGTCATCCCCTTCTCTTCCTGCCTTCAATCTTTCTCAGCATCAAGGTCTTTTTCAGTGAGTCAGTTCTCTGCATCAGGTGGCCAAAGTATTTCAGCTTCAGCTTTAGCATCAGTCCTTCCAATGAATATTCAGGACTGATTTCCTTCAGGATTAACTGGTTTGCTCATTTGCAACTCCATGGACTGCAGCATGCCAGGCTTCCCTGTCCATCACCAACTCCTGGAGCTTGTTCAAACACATATCCATCGAGTTGCTGATAAAATCCAACTGTCCAAGGGACTCTCAAGAGTCTTCTCTAACACCACAGTTCAAAACCATCCATTTTTCAGCACTCAGCTTTCTTTATGGTCTGACAAATCATAGCTTTAACTAGATGGGCTTTAGTTGATAAAGTAATGTCTCTGCTTTTTAATGTGCTGTCTAGGTTTGTCACAGCTTTTCTTCCAAGGAGGAAGTGTCTTTTAATTTTATGGTTACAGTAACCATCTGCAGTGATTTTGCAGCCCAAGAAAATAAAATCTGTCACTGCTTCCCCATCTATTTTCCATGAAGTGATGGGACCGGATGCCCTGTTCTCAAGTTTTTTGATGTTCAGTTTTAAGCCAACTTTTCCACTCTCCTTTCACCCTCATCAAGAAGCTCTCTAGTTCCTCTTTGCTTTCTGCCATATGGGTGGTGTCATCTGCATATCTGAGGTTATTGATATTTCTCCTGGCAATCTTGATTCCAGCTTGTGCTTCATCCAGCCCAGTATTTCTCAAGACGTACTCTGCATATAAGTTAAATAAGCAGGGTGACAATATACAGCCTTGACGTACCCCTTTCCCAATTTGGAACCAGTCTGTTGTTCCATGTCCAATTGTAAATGTTTTTTCTCGATTTGCATTAACGTTTCTCAGGAGGCAGGTGAAGTGTCTGCTATACCCATCTCTAAGAATTTTCCATAGTTTGTTGTGATCCACACAAAGGCTTTAGTGTAGTCAATGAAACAGAAGAATGTTTTCTGAAATTCTCTTGCTTTTTCTATGATCCAATGGATGTTCGCAATTTGATCTCCGGTTCCTCTGCCTTTTCTAAATCCAGTTTGAATATCTGGAAGTTCTTGGTTCACATACTGTTGAAGCCTAGCTTGGAGTGTCTGAGATCAGTGCAATTGTGTGGTAGTTTGAACATTCTTTAGCATTGCCTTTCTTGGGGATTGGAATGAAAACTGACCTTTTCCAGTCCTGTGGCCACTGCTGAGTTTTCCAAATTTGCTGGCATATTGAGTGCAGCACTTTCACAGCATCATCTTTTAGAATCTGAAATAGCTGAGCTGGAATTCCATCACCTCCACTAGGTCTGTTTGTAGTGATGCCTCCTAAGGCCCACCTGACTTCACATTCCAGGATGTTTGGCTCTAGGTGAGTGATCACACCATCATGGTTATCTGGATTTTTAAGATCTTTTATGTATAGTTCTTCTGTGCATTCTTGCCACCTCTTCTTACAATCTTCTGCTTCTGTTAGGTCCATACCATTTCTGTCCTTTATTGTGCCCATCTTGGAATGAAATGTTCCGCTGGTACTCTAATTTTCTTGAAGAGATCTCTATAGTCTTTCTCATTCTATTGTTTTCCTTTATTTCTTTGTATTGATCAATGCAAAGTTCAGTTCACTTCAGTCGCTCATTCGTGTCCGACTCTTTGTGACCTCATGGACTGCAGCATGCCAGGCTTCCCTGTCCATCATCAGCTCCCGGAGATGGCCCAAACTCATGTTCACTGAGTCAGTAATGCCATCCAACCATCTCATCCTCTGTCGTTCCCTTCTCCTCCCGCCTTCAATTTTTCCCAACAGCAGGTGGCCAAAATATTGGAGTTTAAGCTTCAGCATCAGTCCTTCCAGTGAATATTCAGGACTGATTTCCTTTAGGATGGACTGTTTGGATCTCTTTGCAGTCCAAGGGACTCTCAAGAGTCTTCTCCAACACCACACTTCAAAAGCATCAATTCTTCAGTGGTCAGCTTTCTTTACAGTCCAACTTTCACATCCATACATGACTACTGGAAAAACCATAGCTTTGACAAAAAGACCTTTGTTGCCAAAGTGATGTTTCTGCTTTTTAATATGCTGTCTAGGTTTGTCACAGCTTTCATTCCAAGGAGCAAGCGTCTTTTAATTTCATGGCTGCAGCCACCATCTGCAGTGATTTTGGAGCCCCCCAAAATAAAGTCTCTCACTGTTTTCATTAAGGCTTTCTCTCTCCTAGAATTCTTTGGAACTCTGCAGTCAGACAGATATACCTCTGCTTTGCTCCTTTTTCCTTTTGCTTCTCTTCTCACCCTGAGCATATATATGTACTTAGCACTTAGTACACGCTTATCTCAGCATTTATCACATGATATTGTAATCATTCCTTCACTATTTCTTCTCTGTCCCTAAAGGTACAGAGTGAATAAATTAATGGATGCTTTGGAGCATAAAAGAGCTTCTAAACACTTTGAAGAATTTATATTGCTATTAAAATATGAGGATGTTAAAAGCAATAAAGTTTAAAATGAGTAAAATTACAGGCTCCAGATGAGGTGAGATGCCTCGGGAAGAGGCATCCTTTTGTTTTCTGTGTACCTAGTTTTGAACTTCTTGCAACATGAAGCAAATAGATCATTACTGAAGCAACTTAAATAAACTGGCTATACTTTTCATATTGTCCTTCACAACTTTCTGTCTTACCCTTTTTGATCGTTTCTATTTTTTTAACGTTTTATGAAGCTAAAGCTAATTGCCATGTGCAAAATCTCCATGTTCTCATTCTGCCACATTGCTTGTTTGAAGCTGAGAGATTTTTACTTCTTGCTGCCTCTAACAACTGAATTTCTACTGTCAGCAGACACTGAAGAACCAACTATGCACATTTACAAAGAAAAGTAATTTAGAGACGTGAATAAGAAGGCCGATCTTTCTTATAATTTGCCTAAAAAGATATCCACCCCCCTAAAGGATATGGAAATATATACTTCTCATCAAATCTATTTTTGAGTCAAGACTAAGAGCAACTAACCTAGGGATTCACCTAAACTGAACCTGAAAGGAACAAGTGGGAAAAAATGCCACTTTATTTACTGGGAGTGGTGGCAGGATGATGTTAGCATTAATAGTAAGGAATACGGCATGAAAACAAATGTAATGTGGTAAGGCCAATAATACAAATAACATATACATAGATTATAGAACCCATACACACCAGGTATGAATATTCAGCTGAGGTTTGAAACTTCTAGTTATAGGAAAAATAAACAAAATCCCAAAACCAACCAGGTTGATTAGAAGTACTTTTTGAAGTTTTATTGAGGTATAATTGATATATAATAGCTTACGCATATATTATCCAAAAACAGGTATATTTTCACATAGCTCAGTATTTGCTAAAAACAAAATAACTTCAAGTAACTGAAGCTGACTTGGTAGCTCCCTCCCCAAAGCATTAATTCCTTTGTTAACATTTTCATCTGCTGTGAACATAATTTATTTCATGGACTTCAATAAGGAAGATCAACATTTTTTTTTTTTGATATTTTAAAGAAACTGTCGAGAGTTGGGGAGGAAAACCATATATAAGTACACAGGCCAACTTCTCCCCCACTTCTTATATATAAGTTTGGAGTTCATGTGAATATGAAAACAGTAAGGCCCACTTCCACATAAACACACACACACATCCATATTGAGATGGAAAATCGCAGAAGTGTCTGACTCTGTGCTTTGCCTCGTTGGGTTTTGAAGGAGAGTGAATGTGGAGTCAGGTTAACAGAGAGTTCCTCCCTAAAGCTGTCCTGCTGCCAGTGAGGAACAATTAGATCATGGGTTTTCATTGCTGAGTAAGCTTTATAATGCTTTGTATTCTTAGCCAAGGACTGCAAATGTGAAAGTGAACACACTGCATAAAATTAACAATTTCATAGTAAAATATTAAAAATGTTTCAGAGTGTACAGAATTTTTGCTAGTGACTCTGTGAGCTTAGTTGCTCAGTTGTGTACGATTCTTTGCGACCCCATGGACTGTATCCCACCAGGTTTCTCTGCCCATGGGATTCTCCAGGCAAGAATACTGGAGTGGGCTGCCATTCCCTTCTCCAGGAGATCTTTCCAATCCAGGATCAAACCAGGGTTCTTAAACGTCTGAGCCACCAGGAAAGCCCAGTGCCTTTACAGAAAAATAATTACTTTAATATGGATAACTATAAAATGAAGTTACATAATCTGAATTTTTTAATCAAAAATATTTCATATAAACTTTCTTCATACCATCCATCTTCAAATAATGCCTGCATATATCTACATATACCTATGTAGAATACACCCATTCTATTCCAATTATTAAAGCATTTTGGATGAATATGAACATTATTTTGTAATTGAGTAAATCTGGCATAGCTGTTTTAAAAAGTAGCCTTGGGACATATTTGGACTGTCTACAAAAACTGATTTCAGTTGAAACATTTCATGTTGAAAGTTATGTCTATCTCTAAAGAAGCTTTTTATCCTGAACAAATGTCTAAAATTAGAATACTAAGCTAAAAATACAAGTTCGTTAAGCTTCTCTTTTCCCAAAGGTTGTCAGAATAAATAGTATGACAGACTTTCAAAAATGGAGAACTAAGCAAGTTATACGAGATTCAGCCAAAATTTATCATGCTTCTGTATTTCAAAAGTCAAACAGTTCTTTTAGCGTATTTGACTTTTTCTTAACGGAAGCAAGTATTTTTAGCTCATTTTCTTCTGTAATAATACAAAAATGTGGTGACTTTTCCCACTGAGCCCGTAAATCTTAGCTAATCTGGGATGCGTGTGGAGCCAGGGCTATCTGCCCTGTAAGTAAAACTCATGGACCCAGTTTGGTCTGGAAGGAACTTTCCAGGATGGTTTATAAAGGAAAATAGGATTAGCCTGGTTCATATAGTGGACTTTTATGGACTCAAAATCTAGACATAAGCCATTGGTCCTTTTAAAATTTCCCTTCTCTTATTTAAATGGCAGTACCATTTCTCATAGGGTAAAAAAGATACTTTAAGATATTAAGTATTTTGGCTCCATAAAAAATTGATGCTTTGGTTCACATTATTTAGAAAAATAAGGAGAAAGGCAGTAGAAGAAGTCAGTAGTCCGGAAACACTTTGAACACTGCTAGATTATCAAATTCTTAAGAGTACCCTACCAAAATGGAGGAATATGCCTACACAAAATCAAAATTTGGAAACCAGTTAAGTATCTATCAATAGGTGAACAGATAAACAACTGTAGCATATCCCTACAATGGAATACGAGTTAGCAATAAGAGGGAATCAACTATAGATATAATATGAATGAATCTCAAAATAATCATGTTAAAGTGAAAAAGTTATGATCCCATTCATTAGAAAATCCTATAAAATTAATGTCAACTTTACTTTCTTAAAGCAATTTTTTTCTTCAGCCAATACTATTTATGTCTCATTTCTGGATAATACATGGCACACAAATGAGTTTCCCCTTCTTGAACCCAATCAATTTATTTAAAGTAGGTTAGTTTACTAAAATAGAAACCCAAATTTAGAAATGGAGAAAAACTCTAAAAACACACATCTTTTAAACAGTTTGTCTTAGTAATAGCAGTTTACATCAACAATTTTAAAAACAGAAGCAAAAAGCCATTTCCTCCAGCAATTCAAGATAGGTTCTTATCATACCCCATTTTCCAACACAGTTTTAAACCACCATAGAATATTTAATTACGTCAAAAATTATTAAAACATTTAACCAATGTTGAAAATGCTTTTTGTTTTTTTAAATATTTGTGGCATTTACCAAAGTTATCTTCAACTTCAGAACAACCTTTTTGACTAAAAAATGTGTATATATGGATTTGGGGATAGTTATGAGAACTGTATGATAATCTTAAATTCTTAAAAAGTGATAATCAAAATAGATTTGCACTTTTATGTTCCCACAGTATGATCCTGAGATTCAACACTTGACAGATCTCTTTTGTAATTTATGCGACTTAACTGTGGTCTCAAAGTGATAAAGTTATTATAACATTGTTCAAATTACCATGACCTTAATGAATAAAACAAATGAGATAATCTATTAGAGTATGCAGAGCGTGAGGCTGAATCTCCTCCCTTCTTATACAGTTTTCAATATGCCCACTAAAAATAAAATATTCATGGGAAAATACCAAAATGAATCTATGATTTAGTCAATATTAGGACTTCAAAAAGGAGAGATAATCTTAGCTTTTCTACTATCTGCTAACATAAAAGAGAGTCTGGAGGGAAAGAAAGCCAAAAATTTGCTATTATTAAATTCAGAAAAAAAAAAATTGAAGAGATTATTTTCACATGGCTCTGTAAAGAGGTTTTATTTTGCTCTATTTGACTAAAACTATGGACATCTGAATTTCTTCACCATTTTGGGCTAAGAGTGTAGTATAATATGTTTAATATTAATACAACAATATTAATTTTTATTTATTTAAATTATTTTTTTATTAATTTTTTAATCCCTCAAAAGCATAACTGAGCCTGGTGTGTATTTATTACTATATACATGGAATGGCAACTACACAATATTCATTAGTTGCAAAATATTTTTCACAATATAAATAACTTCTCTGAAGCTATAATTTCTATGACAAGTAAAGCAATTACTTGCTCAAAAATAAAGTTAAGATATCTATACATAGCAGTCTTATTTCTATTTTCTGGGTTTTTCAAGAATTCTGATGAGGGCTCTTGGGGATGTGTTTTGACCTAGGCTTGATGAAAGAAATGGAGAATCTTAATTAGTAAAAGGGAAGGGGAAAAGGATTCCTCATGAGTGGGATCATGGCAACAAGACAGAGGCGTGTACTTGGCTGAAGGAAGGTAACTGGCTTAACCAGAATTGAGAGAAAGAAAGAAGATTATTGACCACAGACCATAGAAGAGCCAGGCTGCAGAGTTTAGGACTGATCTCACAGGTACTGAGGGAACCACAGGGAGTAAGAACCTCATTCTTAAGCCTAAGACAGGTAAAAACATTCACACTCAGGTGGGGGAACTATCTTTTCTCCAATTTGAACATTACATGCATGCTCAATCTCACAGAGCAAAGACAATGCTTATAGTTTCAAAGTTTTGTTTTTTCCTGAGACTAGAAACTGCTTTAGAAACATACAAACAGCTAATCAGAATGAAATTAAACAATTTAAAGCTCTATGAGGACAAGTTTTTCCAAAATTCTGCCAACAAACCCTAACGAAGGGAATAATTTCCATTTTTAACTAAACAGATATACTAATGCCTGTAAAGTTGTCTTAATTTTTCAGAATTTTGCATTACCCTCACCCATACTGATACTAGCTTATATAACCAGAGAATCCTACAGTACAGACATGTTTTGTTAATCCTATGCAGAAGTACTTGGTAATCTGTAAACATTTTGAAGTCTGATACCTTCCCACAGTCCACAGCAAATGAGCTATGTAATTATAAAATAATGCTACTGATTTCATTGTGCTTGTTAACTCATCTGTACTAATTTCTATTAGAAAAGTAAAAATAAATAAAAACAAAGATATCTGACAACTGTGAACAAAGGTGCCTGGCATCAAGTATTCAATGGATCCATCGCTTTTTGTTCATTATTCCTTTGTCCAGTCTGTTCTTTGATACTGGAAAGTTTCTTCTTGCTTTCTTGATTATCTTGGTAACCTTATTTAAAGGCATCTTCACTTAAGACTGTTCTTTGTGAAAAATTTCCTGACATCTACATTAAGATAATCTAGAAATAAGTAGGATGAGAAAAATAAAAATACTTGCTTGATACAAATACCACCAGTTTCTATGTATTTGAGCAATTCCAAATTTAGCCCTACATTGGAATTTCATACATTTTCCCAATTGTGCCAGGTAAATACACTGACCACTGAAACTTATATAACAAGCTAATATATTTTATTCTCCACATATGCGAAGCTAATTTAAAAAATAACTTTTAATAAAACTATCTCTTTCAGGTTTCCAGATCTGGCTTAGATAAATCTAAGGGATCAACACTGTAATCTTAATACCATACAAATTTATTGATAATAGAGTTTTAATTTATCAGCCTTAACTTTATAAAGCTTTACTACTAAAAGAAGTATCTAAAAACTCCCGATAATTTTAATGAGAGCAACTATTTAAACTTATACTGATGTATGAAACAAAGACCTGAAGGTAGTTCATTTATTTATCAGATTTAAAGTTTAAGATCTTAACAGGAAAAAATTAACAGGAGACATTTTCAAAACACTTTAACACGGAGAACTTTTTGCTTGATCCCAAATCTCACTTGAATTAATTTCTGCTCCTATGTTTCCACTTTATTTCAAGATCCACTGCTACAGTGCTCTTCCCAGTCAAATGTGAAACCAGCAGCCCTCACCGCAAGAATGTCTGCACGGCTTTAGCAAAGATGATGTTCACGGACTATCCCCTTACTTGGTCTCTTGATTAAAGAAAGCATTTATGAGAGAGATAAAGAAGAGAGATTCTCCTCTCACAAAGTTAACTGGTCTCTGTGAGGATTCTACCTACTATAGTTTCTAGACAGACAAGTTAACAGAATCTAATGTGAGTGGAGTTCTGACAATTCTACTTGCACAGTTCATTCCAACACAATGCACCTGTCAGCCTAGTGCAGAAGAGCTGCAGAGAATAACATGAGGTGTTTGATGGTTGCTTCCGCCCCCCTGAAAAAAGTCCAATCATCCCTCAGCTCCGAATTCCTCCATAATCGGTGAACCCTAAACACAGAGATCTCTTTGGTTTTAAGAATGAGATTCTCTTCATGAGTCAGACAAGTGCCCGTGTTATAGAAGGAAAAAGTGGCCACAACCTTTGCATCTAAATAAGATACCTTCACAAGCAGTGTTTCTTTGGGTTCACCAGGGAGAAATGCTGATAAAAGCCAACAAAGAAAGCCAAAAGAGTACTCAGGTAGAGCACTGTCCACTTCTCTCTTCGAGTGATTTTGATATTCTTTCTTTGCAATGTCCACTAGAAAAACTTCTCCTTTCCTAGTAGCATCATTACACTCTAATAAGATTTCCTGAAGTAGCCTACCTAAGTAAATAATCTGTGCCCCCTTTGTTACTGTTCAAATTTTTAATTCCTGTAAGGCGCTGTAAGCACTACTTTAGGCTACACAAATAAAAATCAGGCACACTTCAGGGCTGACAGGAGGCATACACTACATATCAATGTCGGGGCTGAGGGGAGAGACCTCCACCGAGTCCAAAGGACTGCTATTGTGGGAGGAGCAGATAGTGTCGACTTTCTGGGAAAAGCAATGTTAACTTAAGCAGCTTGGTAGGAAGAGGCCTCAGTTATTCTTCAGTGAGGACAAGCCCCCGGAGCACAAGGTTTTCTCTTTCCTAACAGCATATCTGTTTTCAATGCTAAAACATCAGACAAGAGCCTACCTGACATTTTGGAGAATTGGCTGTGCTGGGATTGATATTCCGCATTGCCTAAGAGTGAAAAATAAGATGGATAAAAATTACTTTAAGCCACATGGTTTGGCTGTGTAGGCTGACTTACAAATTCCATCCAGACATATCACCATAGCACAGAATTCCCAAGCTAGCTCAAGAAGAAGCAGACTGAGGGAGACAGGAGCCAGGGGAGTCCCCACGGAACAAACGGAAGCCTCAGCAGTGTCCACAGCGTGGAGGGCAGGACAGCAAGACTTCCGGTGTCAGGACTCACAATCTGATACTGGTCAGGCAGGTTCTTTACTTCTGAGTATTAGATGAAGCAGGAAAAACATAATCTGATGTTTCAGTGATAAGAGAAACTGTCAATGGAAGAAGTTCACAGGAAGCCAGAAGACTTAAACTGAATTTATACTGATTGCTAAAAACAAACACCTTAAACAATGCCCCATTAGTATAAGATTAGAGCAGGTCGGTCACTTCAACAGAAGAAAAGGCAACACAGCAGGCAGTAAAGAGACAAAGAAGTCACCTGTAAAGGAAGCTATTCTGTCCGGGACCGTCACCCAGAGTAAGAGTGGGAATAAGGCTTAGGAAAATTCTTTAGCATAAAGAATTTATAAGCAGCAGCATTCTGCCCACCAGGTGGGAAGGGGATGGGAGACAGCTGATCTACAGCAACAAAATGACGGATTTTAATCTTTCTCATTAATAAGGTCTCTTGGTTTTGATGGTCTTCAATTCACATGTGAAATTTTATTTACTTACACCATCTAGTACTCAGTAACGACAAAATGAAAAGCAAGCAATGACAACAGGCTGCGTAAAACGTACCCTGAAATTACTTTATTTCTTCCAATAGCTATATAATTATATTCTCGATGGTGCTATCTTGTTCCGGTGATAAAGTTTTATTTAAATGAAAAATATCTTTCCTTTATAGTAATATGTTAAAAGTCTGTCAGAGGTATAGTGAACTTGTTAATGGGCTTCCTTTTTCTACTTTCTTAAAGGCAGATGAGGAAATACTTCTTTCAAGACCACTTCATGACACCATATCCTGGCATTCTCTCTCTTCTTTTGGGGCCAACCACACCAGATTATAGTGGCAGGTTACTGACAGCTCAGTTTACAAGTGTGGCGGCCTGGAGTCCTCATGGCTCAGTTTCTTCAAACCTCAAATCAGAGTTCAATCACTGTATCAAGTTCATCTATTTGCATTAACACTCAAGTGACACTATCAAAATATAACCCTCATGAAGAAAACAGTACCTTGTTCAAATGTCTACATCCTGGCAACAAAAATGTAGCCTATAATGGTATTTTTAATGCCTGTTCTTAGTATGCTATGATTTAGGGCCGGGCAATAGTAGAGACACTTGTATTTCATGTTTGTAAATAAAGAGAATGTCTGGGGCAGGGGTGAGGGGAAGTATAAGAAATGGTTAGCTATTTACATCCAGAAAACAGAACTAGAGAAATGGGAAAAGGAGATTTTATTTTCACTTACACCTTTTGTACACTTTCAAAATCACATTGTGTTTTTATTACCCAAAATATTTATATAAAAATTTTAAAATATAATAAGATCATACCCCCTACATCTAAACTTTAGATTTTGTCACTCTGAAATTTGAGATGAGGGATTGTATTCTTATGGCACAGAAAAACCAAAATTTCTGAAAGAAAACCGACAGAAATGGCCCTAAAGGTTTCCAGCTCTCTAATGTTAGAACCTGCCCTTCCCAACGTGAAAAAACAACCACAAGCAGGTAATTTTAGGGCACTTGGGGATATTCTAAACTTGGGATAGCCTGTGTTACATTTTAAATAAAACACATCTTAGATTCAGCAATAGTGAAACAAAGCTGTCATTTGAGAGGTATCATACTGGTATATTCTCCTAGACAAGTAATTTGTTTAAAGTAAAAGATGTTTCTCCCCAAGTGATGTTCCAGAGTTTCTTCCTTAGTGTAATCTTCAGATATTAAATAGTCTGCAATTGCCTGTACAGACATACCTCGTTTTATTGCACTTCACAGACACTGCATTTTTTTTTTAAAAAAACACATCAAACGTTTGTGGCAACCCTGCGACTAGCAAGTCTATCAGAGCCATTTTTCTAAAAGCAATTGCTCACTTCACGCCTTGGTGTCATAGTTTGGTAATTCTCACAATATTTTGGCCTTTTTCATTATTACTTTATTTATAACAGTGATCTGTGATGTTACTATTGCAAAAAGATGACTCACTGAAAGCTCAGATGATGGCTAGCATTTTTTTCAGCAGTTAAGTATTTAAAAATTAAGTACTTTTTAAAAATATACACTTAAGACATAACGCTATTACACACGTAAGACTATAGTATGGTATAAACATTAACTTCTATATGCACCAGCAAACCCCAAAATTCATGTGATTCACTTTCCTGTAACACTCGCTTTACTGTGGTGGTCTGGAACTGATGGGCAATATCTCCGAGGTATGCCTGTATATTTGAGGAAAAGCACCCTTGCTTCCTTCGCCTTCTGCTTGACTGCAGTGACCATGGCCCAAACGCCTCTGTGTGACACAGGTTTACAAGTGACAGCCCACGTGCTCAGAGGCCAGCAGAGAAACTAAGACAAGGACAGAGCTGGACAGAATGTTTCTGTGTCACTCTAGTTTTGGAGAAACAACATTCCTCTGTAACCAACAAATGCCAAAATGAAACACACCCAGCTTCACGTAGGAAAACAAAGCCCCAAGAGTGGAAGGCTGGTCTCTAACCTGGGGCCTCACCTGCCGAAGCAGTTCTTGCTGCTTCAGTCGCAGTCTTTCTTTCTCCATCTGCAACTGCTGCAGCCGCATCTGTTGCTGCTGGTTGGAACTGCCACCACCCAGGACTCCTCCCTGTGGGCTCTGGGGGGCCAGCGGGGGTGGCTGTTTCACTGGAGCACTTTGACTGATTCTCTGGTTCATGGCTGCAAGAAACAGAAGATCTGTTCTAAAAAACTAGCCAAGAAAAAGGATATTTTGTTATTCACAAGCATGATGGGGACATTCAACATAGCCTCGTCTATAGTAAGATCAGAAATAACCTAAAAACCCACCAATAGAAAAAAGGGTACATCAGTTTATTATTATTACAGACATCCTTGTCATTAGTGTAGTATGCGGCCTTAAAGCGGCCTTAAGACGAAAGAAACAAGCAGCAGCTCTAACAGGCAATGGCGCAGAGTAGTCTAAGGCACACAAAGGTAAAGGCACAGTACAGAACAGGAACAGGCAGAGGAGGGCTGTACTGATATATCACATGCATATCCAGAGACTCTCAATCGAAGGACAGCCAAGGAGCAATCAACACCTGCTGGCTCTGTAGCTGGGGAACTGGGTGACTAAAGAACTGACGTTCAAGAGAGACATTTTTGATAACTTTTCAACTTTGAATAATGTGAATGCACTGCTTATTATAAAATATATATCCAATTAAAAATAAATCCCTCAAAGTAACTAAGAGAAAGCAATCTAAGCAGTAAAGTTCATTATTAATCTTTAAATACAATGCGAACAAATCAAGTAGGTTAGATGCATGCTCCAAATAAAGCCTACATCTGGACGGCACAGATTGGTCTCATTCAACACCACTGTATCCCCCACACAGCCAAGGTAGTCAGTTATTTTTTGAGTTGAACCTGTAATACACCATTTGACAATTAGACTGGATTCTTATAATAGCGAATTTCTGTCACTGATAAAACACTGATCAAACTATGGATTGTGTTAGCCTCAGTAAGCAGATGCAAGTTTTATTACGTGAAAATGGCAATAAGAATGATATATTACCTTTTCAGACATCTATTCAACTTTTTAAGGTGACATTTCAGGTCACTGTTTAATACATATGACACTTGAAGAAATGACACTAAAATCTTTTACAACCTTTTGCAGAGAACAGCAAAGAAGGAAACTTCACGCTTTTGTGACCAGCATATCCCTAATACCTTACGAAGACACTAAAACAAAGAAAAATCATAGATGGCTCTCTCTCGTCAACCTTGCTACCAAAATCTGAAATGATTCACTGGTGGTGCTCATGACTTACTAGACCCTGGCCGCAAAGCAAACTCCTTGTGATGATCTTCACATGTCCTCTGTTGGACCATAGGTACAGCTCTTGGAGGCCACCTGAACAAACCTCTTTCAGGGCACTGCCTTGGGACTTTGTCTACTGACATTTCTCACCTGACTGTAATTTTTTATTTACAAATTTATATCTTCTCTTCCCAGGTGGCACCAGTGGTAAAGAACCCTCCTGCCAATGCAGGAGACCTAAGAGACATGGGTTCAGTCCCTGGGTCAGGAAGATGCCCTGGAGGAAGGAACGGCAACCCACTCCAGTATTCTTGTCTGGAGAATCCCATGGACGGAAGCCTGGCGGGCTACAGTCCACAGGGTTGCAAGCAGCTGGACACGACAGAAGCAACTGAGCACACACATCTTCTCTCAAACAAGTGCCTCAGGAGCGGGGACAGAATCCCAACCGTGCATATATTCTTAGTGCCTAGACCAGCAGCTTGGCATAAAATCTGTGCAGGGAAACAACACTGAAATGATTCCAAGTCCGTTCATTATGCACTGAGGCAGAAATTTAACTTTATAAAAGATATGGCAATACAGAAATCCTACCAATTTCCCCATAGACTACCAACTCTTCTATGTGGCAGTATAACATTGATTTGAAACCAAGGATATTAGAAAAAAGGAAAATTACAGACCAATCTTCTCTGAGAATGCCTTAGTTCAATTCAACCTACTGAGATATTAATATAAAGTGATAACATTTTTGTTCTTACTTTCCCCTCTATTATTCCTGTATTTCCTCTTCTAACTTTTTAAAAAATTCGGCCATGGCAGATGGCATGTGGGATCTTAGTTCAATGCCCTGACCAGAGATTGAACCCACGCCTCTTGCTTTGGAAGCATGGGGTCGTAACCCACTGGACTGCCAGGGCTCTTTTTCCAACTGCTTCTGTTGAACTCACTTAGTCAAATCTTTTCTTAGAACATTTAAGTCAATAAATTTACCTTTAAGGACTGCTTTTCTGGCATGTCACACATTTGAAATCGTACATATAATTCATGATTGTTCTATTTCAAATATCTGTAATTTCTATTTTGATTTCCATTTAACTCATGAGTTATTTAGGAGTACAGTTTTATACTCTTAAGCATGTATTTAAAACTTTGAAAAATAACTGCCACAGAGAAGCAGAAAAAAAATATATTATGAATCCTCATGTAGCCATCACCCAGCTTCCCAATGATCAACACATAACCAATTTTGTTTGACATCTGTTCTGACTTTTCCCTCAATTACTTTCAAGCAAATATAGCCTTTCATCTGTAAATAACCTCAATAGGTATTATATGGGAGTTTTGCTTAGGTTCTTAGATTTTATAACTATTTCCTGCCTAATGCTGAAAAACTTGGTTCTAACCACATTAATATATATTATCCTTTTATACATAAACAATTATTTCAAAATAACATTATGACTGAATATAAAAGTTATGATGAACAAAATGATAATTAAAAGGTTTGAATTGTCTTTTTTTTTTTTTTGTCCTTAAGATATTTCATTACGTATATCCAGCCAAATCAGCTTTAGGGTTACCTGAAACAATTCTTCTTCATGTGACTGAGCCACCAACTCAAATACTGGTTCACTGTGACACTGTGCTTTTGAATTCTATACACTTGCTTTACTTACCACCCACCACCGCCCTGCCCCCATTTAAAAACCTAAGCAGACGCAGATATGGCAGGGCGCTGTACAGCACACTGGAGCACATTCTTAATACTTAACTTCACTCTGCCTTTTTGATAATAATATCCTGGAGACTACGCCAAAGTAGTATTAGAGTTTTTTCTCCCATTTTCTTTTAAAAATAACTGACTAGTATTTCATTCAACTAATTTCTTATTAGGTACCACAGTTTTAATTATAATCTGTACGTTTTAATAGCTGGTGGGGCAAGCCATATGTTTTTTGAAGGCAACTTTTGATTATTGGGATCTAATTTTATTGCTTTATGGTTAAAATAACCTGGTCTGTACACTGCTTTGTGAAATCTGTGACTGGTACGTGGGCAGTCCTGCTTCTGCCCTAGGCCAGGGCTGGTCAGCTGCACCGCGCCTTTCCCCATCGGGCCTGCTTCACGCATCTCTCTATGCTCTGAACACTCTGAGTTCCTGATATCCCAACAAGAGGACTGGCCCCGGGCCTGTCTGTGCTCCCTGTTTCTTGTGTGGTTTTATTTTCTGACTGACAGAGACTTTTTCCTTTCAAATTTATGAATCGAGTTAAGTCTTTTTGGTTATTTCTTTTTAATGTTCTGCCTGACAGAGCAGAGAAGGGATGCCCAAAAAACATGACTCGCTGCTTCTTATTCTTCAAAGCCTTATTAATCTTTCACATGGCAAAAAAGCCACATTTAAGAAATGTCTTTACAAAGAATAAATGGCTGGTACCTTAATAATTATGGTTGACAGTATTCTATAGGGGAATGCATAGAAAAAAGCCACACACTTCATAGCTTAGACTTGCTCCATTGGTGGCTCAGATGGTAAAGAACCCGCCTGCAATGCAAGGGACCTGGGTTCAATCCCTGGAGGAGGGCATGGCAACCCACCCTGGTATTCTTGCCTGGAAAATCCCCAAGGACAGAGGAACCTGTCGGGCTACAGTCCATGGGGTTGCAAACAGTCAGACACAACTGGGTGACTAAGCACAGCACAGCAAACTCATTAATACAATTGCTTATATCTACCTGTAACCAACATTATTAGATTCACAACGGATAGGTACCATCAGTTCAGTTCAATTCAGTTCAGTCGCTCAGTCGTGTCCGACTCTTTGCGACCCCATGGACTGAAGCACGCCAGGCCTCCCTGTCCATCACCATCTCCCGGAGTTCACTCAAACTCATGTCCATCGAGTTGATAATGCCATCCAGCCATCTCATCCTCTGTCATCCCTTTTTCCTCTCACCCCTAATCCTTCCCAGCATCAGAGTCTTTTCCAAGGAGTCAACTCTTCGCATGAGGTGGCTAAAGTACTGGAGTTTCAGCTTTAGCATCAGTCCTTCCAATGAACACCCAGGACTGATCTCCTTTAGAATGGACTGGTTGGATCTCCTTGCAGTCCAAGGGACTCTCAAGACTCTTCTCCAAAACCACAGTTCAAAAGTATCAATTCTTCGGCCCTCAGCTTTCTTCACAGTCCAACT
Source organism: Capricornis sumatraensis (assembly GCF_032405125.1). Taxonomy (NCBI): domain Eukaryota; kingdom Metazoa; phylum Chordata; class Mammalia; order Artiodactyla; family Bovidae; genus Capricornis; species Capricornis sumatraensis. The sequence goes on from NC_091084.1 coordinate 8,612,299, forward strand.
CTCACGTCCATACATGACCACCAGAAAAACCATAGCCTTGACTAGATGGACCTTTGTTGACAAAGTAATGTCTCTGCTTTTGAATATGCTATCTAGGTTGGTCATAACTTTCCTTCCAAGGGGTAAGGGTCTTTTAATTTCATGGCTGCAATCACCATCTGCTGTGATTTTGGAGCCCCCCAAAATAAAGGCAGCCACTGTTTCCCCATCTATTTCCCATGAAGTGATGGGACCAGATGCCATGATCTTTGTTTTCTGAATGTTGAGCTTTAAGCCAACTTTTTCACTCTCCTCTTTCACTTTCATCAAGAGGCTTGTTCCTCTTCACCTTCTGCCCATAAGGGTAGTGTCATCTGCCTATCTGAGGTTATTGATATTTCTCCTGGCAACCCTGATTCCAGCTTGTGCTTCTTCCAGCCCAGTGTTTCTCATGATGTACTCTGCATATAAGTTAAATGAGCAGGGGGACAATATACAGCCTTGACATACTCCTTTTCCTATTTGGAACCAGTCTGTTGTTCCATGTCCAGTTCTAACTGTTGCTTCCTGACCTGCATATAGGTTTCTCAAGAGGCAGGTCAGGTGGTCTGGTATTCCCATCTCTTTCAGAATTTTCTAGTTTATTGTGATCCACAGTCAAAGGTTTTGGCATAGTCAATGAAGCAGAAATAGATGTTTTTCTGGAACTCTCTTGCTTTTTCCATGATCCAGTGGATGTTGGCAATTTGATCTCTGGTTCCTCTGCCTTTTCTAAAACCAGCTTGAACATCTGGAAGTTCACGGTTCATGTATTGCTGAAGCCTGGCTTGGAGAATTTTGAGCATTACTTTACTAGCATGTGAGATGAGTGCAATTGTGCGGTAGTTTGAGCATTCTTTGGCATTGCTTTTCTTTGGGATTAGAATGAAAACTGACCTTTTCCAGTCCTGTGGCCACTGCTGAGTTTTCCAAATTTGCTGGCATATTGAGTGCAGCACTTTCACAGCATCATCGTTCAGGATTTGAAATAGCTCAACTGGAATGCCATCACATCCACTAGCTTTGTTCACAGTGATGCTTTCTAAGGCCCACTTGACTTCACATTCCAGGATGTCTGGCTCTAGGTGAGATATCACACTATCACGATTATCTGGGTTGTGAAGCTCTTTTTTGTACAGTTCTTCTGTGTGTTCTTGCCACCTCTTCTGAATATCTTCTGCTTCTGTTAGGTCCAAACCATTTCTATCCTTTATCGAGCCCATCTTTGGATGAAATGTTCCCTTGGTTATCTCTAATTTTCTTGAAGAGATCTCTCGTCTTTCCCATTCTGTTGTTTCATACCATGATATAAAAAACATGGCCTTTAGAGTCAAACAAACCATGATTAGAGTCAGCACATCAGTTCAGTACTTCGTCCAATTCTCAGTTTCCTCAATTATACGTTGGGGATGGATCACTGTGGGTGTGTGTGCTCAGTCACTCAGTTGTGTCCAACTCTGCAACCCCAAGGACTGTAGCCCACCAGGATCCTCCATCAATGAAATTTGCCAAGCAAGAACACCGGAATGGGTTGCCATTTCCTCCTCTAGGGATCTTCCTGACAGGGACTGAACCTGTGTCTCCAACAGTGGCAGGAGGATTCTCTACCACTGAGCCAGTGGATGCCATTGTGGGGCTTATAAGTAAAATGGAAAGCTTCTGTTATATTCCTGGAAGACAATATGTGCTCCAAAATGTTAGCCTCCTCTCCTCTCCCAACAGTTCTTTCTAAAACTTGAGATTACTAGTTTTTCAGATAATGAGCAGGGGCCACAGGACTAGAAAAGGTCAGTTTTCATTCCAATGAAAGGCACTGCCCTAACAAAGGCAATGCCAAAGAATGTTCAAACTACCACACAACTGCACTCATCTCACACATAGCAAAGTAATGCTCAAAATTCTCCAAGCAAGGGTTCAACAGTACGTGAACCATGAACTTCCAGATGTTCACACTAGATTTAGAAAACACAGAGGAACCAGAAATCAAATTGCAAACATCCACTGGATCATACAAAAGGCAAGAGAGTTCCAGAAAAACATCTGTTTCTTGGCTATGCCAAAGCCTTTGACTGTGTGGATCACAACAAAGTGGAAAACTCTTCAAGAGATGGGAATACCAGACCACCTGACCTGCCTCTTGAGAAATCTGTATGCAGGTCAAGAAGCAACAGTTAGAACTGGACATGGAACAACAGACTGGTTCCAAATAGGAAAAGGAGGACGTCAAGGCTGTATATTGTCACCCTGCTTATTTAACTTCTATGCAGAGTATATCATGAGAAAACCTGGGCTGGATGAAGCACAAGCTGGAATCAAGATTGCTGGGAGAAATATCAATAACCTCAGATATGTAGATGACACCACTCTTATGGCAGAAAGTGAACAGGAACGAAAGACCTCTTGATGAAAATGAAAGAGGAGAATGAAAAAGCTGGCTTGAAACTCAGCATTCAAAAGACTAAGATCATGGCATCCAGTCCCATGACTTCATGTCAAATAGATGGAGAAACAATGGAAACAGTGACAGACTTATTTTCTTAGGCTCCAAAATCACTGCAGATGGTGACTGCAGCCATGAAATTAAAAGACGCTTGCTCCTTAGAAGAAAAGCTATGAGAAACCTAGACAGAATACTAAAAAGCAGAGACATTACTTTGCTGACAAACGTTCATCCAGTCAAAGCTATGGTTTTTCCAGTAGTCATGTACAGATGTGAGAGTTGGACCATAAAGAAAGCTGAGTGCAGAAGAACTGATGCTTTTGAACTGTGGTGTTGGAGGAGAGTCTTGAGAGTCCCTTGGACACCAAGGAGATCCAATCAGTCCACCCTAAATGAAATGAGTCCTGAATATTCATTGGAAGGACTAATGCTGATGCTCCAATACTCTGGCCACCTGATGTGAAAAATTGACTTTTTTAGCTATTTATTTATTTTAAAATTTTTATTTTAACTTTATTTTACTTTACAATACTGTATTGGTTTTGCCATACATTGACATGAATCCACCACGGGTGTACGTGCGATCCCAAACATGAACCCCCCTCCCACGTCCCTCCCCACAACATCCCTCTGGGTCATCCCCGTGCACCAGCCCCAAGCATGCTGTATCCTGCATCAGACATAGACTGGTGATTCGATTCTTACATGATAGTATACATGTTTCAATGCCATTCTCCCAAATCATCCCACCTTCTCCCTCTCCCTCTGAGTCCAAAAGTCCGCTATACACATCTGTGTCTTTTTGGCTGTCTTGAATACAGGGTCATCATTGCCATCTTTCTAAATTCCATATATATGTGTTAGTATACCGTATTGGTGTTTTTCTTTTTGGCTTACTTCACTCTGTATAATCAGCTCCAGTTTCATCCATCTCAAGAGAACTGATTCAAATGTATTCTTTTTAACAGCTGAGTAATACTCCATTGTGTATATGCACCACAGCTTTCTTATCCATTCATCTGCTGATGGACATCTAGGTTGTTTCCATGTCCTGGCTATTATAAACAGTGCTGCGATGAACATTGGGGTACATGTGTCTCTTTCAATTCTGGTTTCCTCGGTGTGTATGCCCAGTAGTGGGATTGCTGGGTCATATGGCAGTTCTATTTGCAATTTTTTAAGGAATCTCCACACTGTTCTCCATAATAGCTGTACTAGTTTGCATTCCCACCAACAGTGTAGGAGGGTTCCCTTTTCTCCACACCCTCTCCAGCATTTATTGCTTGCAGATTTTTGGATTGCAGACATTCTGACTGGTGTGAAGTGGTACCTCATTGTGGTTTTGATTTGCATTTCTCTAATAATAAGTGATGTTGAGCATCTTCTCATGTGTTTGTTAGCCATCCGTATGTCTTATTTGGAGAAATGTCTATTTAGTTCTTTGGCCCATTTTTTGATTGGGCTGTTTATTTTTCTGGAATTGAGCTGCATAAGTTGCTTGTTTATTTCTGAGATTAGTTGTTTGTCAGTTGTTTCATTTGCTATTATTTCTCCCATTCAGAAGGCTGTCTTTTCACCTTGCTTATATTTTCCTTTGTTGTGCAGAAGCTTTTAATTTTAACTAGATCCCATTTGTTTATTTTTGCTTTTATTTCCAGAATTCTGGGAGGTGGATCATAGAGGATCCTGCTGTGATTTATGTTGGAGAGTGTTTTGCCTATGTTCTCCTCTAGGAGTTTTATAGTTTCTGGTCTTACATTTAGATCTTTAATCCATTTTGAGTTTATTTTCGTGTGCAGTGTTAGAAAGTGATCTAGTTTCATTCTTTTACAAGTGGTTGACCAGTTTTCCCAGCACCACTTGTTAAAGAGATTGTCTGTACTCCACTGTATATTCTTGCCTCCTTTGTCAAAGATAAGGTGTCCATATGTGTGTGGATTTATCTCTGGGCTTTCTATTTTGTTCCATTGATCTATATGTCTGTCTTTGTGCCAGTACCATACTGTCTTGATGACTGTGGCTTTGTAGTAGAGCCTGAAGTCAGGCAAGTTGATTCCTCCAGTTCCATTCTTCTTTCTCAAGATTGCTTTGGCTATTCGAGGTTTTTTGTATTTCCATACAAATCTTGAAATTATTGTTCTAGTTCTGTGAAAAATATTGCTGGTAGCTTGATAGGGATTGGATTCAATTTGTAAATTGCTTTGGGTAGTATACTCATTTTCACTATATTGATTCTTCTGATCCATGAACATGGTATATTTCTCCATCTATTAGTGTCCTCTTTGATTTCTTTCACCAGTGTTTTATAGTTTTCTATATATAGGTCTTTAGTTTCTTTAGGTAGATATATTCCTAAGTATTTTATTCTTTTCGTTGCAATGGTGAATGGAATTGTTTCCTTAATTTCTTTTTCTACTTTCTCATTATTAGTGTATAGGAATGCGAGGGATTTCTGTGTGTTGATTTTATATCCTGCAAATTTACTATATTCATTGATTAGCTCTAGTAATTTTCTGGTGGAGTCTTTAGGGTTTTCTATGTAGAGGATCATGTCATCTGCAAACAATGAGAGTTTTACTTCTTCTTTCCCAATTTGGATTCCTTTTCTTTCTTTTTCTGCTCTGATTGCTGTGGCCAAAACTTCCAGAACTATGTTGAATAGTAGCGGTGAAAGTGGGCACCCTTGTCTTGTTCCTGACTTTAGGGGAAATGCTTTCAATTTTTCACCATTGAGGATAATGTTTGCTGTGGGTTTGTCATATATAGCTTTTATTATGTTGAGGTATGTTCCTTCTATTCCTGCTTTCTGGAGAGTTTTTATCATAAATGGATGTTGAATTTTGTCAAAGGCCTTCTCTGCATCTATTGAGATAATCATACAGCTTTTAGTTTTCAATTTGTTAATGTGGTGAATTACATTGATTGATTTGTGGATATTGAAGAATCCTTGTATCCCTGGGATAAAGCCCACTTGGTCATGGTGTATGATCTTTTTAATGTGTTGTTGTATTCTGATTGCTAGAATTTTGTTGAGGATTTTTGCATCTATGTTCATCAGTGATATTGGCCTGTAGTTTTCTTTTTTTGTGACATCTTTGTCAGGTTTTGGTATTAGGGTGATGGTGGCCTCATAGAATGAGTTTGGAAGTTTACCTTCCTCTGCAATTTTCTGGAAGAGTTTGAGTAGGATAGGTGTTCGCTCTTCTCGAAATTTTTGGTAGAATTCCGCTGTGAAGCCGTCTGGACCTGGGCTTTTGTTTGCTGGAAGATTTCTGATTACAGTTTCAATTTCCGTGCTTGTGATGGGTCTGTTAAGATTTTCTATTTCTTCCTGGTTTAGTTTTGGAATACTGTACTTCTCTAAGAATTTGTCCATTTCTTCCATGTTGCCCATTTTATTGGCATATAATTGCTGATAGTAGTCTCTTATGATCTTTTGTATTTCTGTGTGGTCTGTTGTGATCTCTCCATTTTCATTTCTCATTTTACTGACTTGATTTTTCTCTCTTTGCTTCTTGATGAGTCTGGCTAATGGTTTGTCAATTTTATTTATCCTTTCAAAGAACCAGCTTTTGGCTTTGTTGATTTTTGCTATGGTCTCTTTTGTTTCTTTTGCATTTATTTCTGCCCTAATTTTTAAGATTTCTTTCCTTCTACTAACTCTGGGGTTCTCCAATTCTTCCTTTTCTAGTTGCTTTAGGTGTAGAGTTAGGTTATTTATTTGACTTTTTTCTTGTTTCTTGAGGTATGCCTGTAGTGTTATGAACTTTCCTCTTAGCACTGCTTTTATAGTGAAAACTGACTTTTTTAATAAGACCCTGATGCTGGGAAAGACTGAAGGCAGGAGGAAGAGGGGATGACAGAGCATGAGCTGATTGGATGGCATCACCGACTTGATGGACATGAGTTTGAGCAAACTCCAGGAGATGGTGATAGACAGGGAATCCTGGTGTGGTGCAGTCCAGGGTATTGCAAAGAGTCAGACATGACTGAGAAACTGAACTGACGTGTAACTACCTTGACTTGAATTCCCATACCGTCTCTCCCCCACTGCTCCACTCCATCATGCTTGTCACTGTTCCTAAGTATTTTATGATTCACAAAGATATGTATATTTATCTACAAGTTCTAAATTTATTTATCTACAAGATCTATATTTTCCTACAAGATCTAAACAGGAAAAAAATAAGTGGTAGAGTTTGAGCCTTAGCTCAACCTCCCTAAGGATCCATCTCTTTGGTGAAAATGTTCCTGGCATTCCCAAAGGGCACTCAACATTTTCTCAAAGAGATGTTTTCATACATTATGTTATGTCAGTTTTGAAAATATGAGTTAAATATGAACTGGGGACTGATCTGAATATCTGTCACGTATGGTGAACCTCTAAGTATCTGAGGTCTAGAGCCAAAAACTACTGGGAAAAACGTTTTCCATTCCAAGCAGTTATAAAAAAAAAAAAACTGCTAGAAAATAACCCATAAGTAAGTTGGAAAGTGTTGAAATGATAAAATATGACGGATTTCAAAACAGATTCTAGGGTTATTTAGAAACATTAAAAAAGAAAACTTTGAACTTTCCACATTGTGTTTTTATTAATATTGCATATAACACATTAATGTAAATATATATTCTTGTGAAAACTAGGCTGGACAATATCGTACGAAAATAAACCTAACTATCCTCTGCTTCTCACCAGTTTCTCAGAATTAGATGCCATTAGCAGTAACCAGTAACGACAGCGACCACCGCTGATGGCACACTGAACTGACTGGTAAAGTCGTTTTCAAACCTACGCTGACTGCTAAAAACCACAGAAGGGAAAAATAGGGTATCAAAAGACAGAGTAAAAACTCCACAAAATAAAAAGAAATGTGCACAAAATATGCAATAGATAGTTTCTCTGGCAAATAATGGTCAGTCCTTTTGGTTGTTTACTTAAATGCTGTTTGTTACCTGTGGATACAAGCCGTCCTACAAGTTTCTGTACTAAGAGTTCACTTAAATGACCAACTCAAACAACCTTGTTTATCCACTGAAGCTGGGATTTCTTCTCTTCAGAAGCATCCCATTCTTTACCTTCTGACCATCTCCAGCATTTCAACAAAGCACAGAGCAGCGCACCCACATGGGGTGCACCAGAGACCTCACAAGCAGGCAAGAAACAAGACAGGCTTTGTTTCATGGGGGAAGGGAGCAGGGCAGTTAAAAAGAAAAGAACTGCATTACCAACTTCTTCCCCTAAATGATCAACCACCAAAATCCAAATGTTTCCAGTTTTAAAGGTAAAGAGAAAGTAAATCTCTAAAACAGGATAGAATTTTTTAAAATATGCTATATTTAAAAATTCAGAGTCTGCTGCCTAATAGTAACTTCCAAGTTACTATTTCATAACTTGAACAAATCAGTCAGAAGCAAATCAGTCCTGACAGCTTTATGGTAGCAAATTATACAATCAGCAATTACTGAAGGGAAAAAAAAAGACCAAAGGAGGTCGTCACCATGGGTTGTTTCTAAATGTCATTCTAAACATGAGTTTTCAAACTTCAGACAAATTTTAAGTTTGCGTAATTGTTATCTTCAATCTTGTAATATTACAAAGTATTTCAGATCTGGCAATCAACTGTAGACTTTGATAATAAAGTCTATCCCAGTAATGTCATTAAGTGTAAATTTAAACCTAGAAACATTTTTTTCAACTTTTAAAACATTAGCTCACATCAAACCTCCCACAATACAAGAAAGCACTTCTTTACTTTGTCTAATATTTTATCAAGTTTCAGACATTACATGGTTACATGTTAGAATGACTGTATTAGTTTGTTCATAACATTTAGAAAGAACTTTTAGGTTTTTCCTGTATTAACAAGATACTTCAGACTTCTGCAAAATAGCAGGCTTATTAGAAGAAATGAAAGTTTTCTGAAAACAATCTAACAGGCCACCTATCAGTCTTAAAACGGTAAAAACAAAACACAAAACTCCTACTGCTAGTTCAGTATTTCAATATGACTGAGGGAACTGCACTGTCTACAAAAAGTTGTTACTAACTGGCACAATAATTTATGTATTTTAAATAAGGCTAGGGTCCTAATTTAACGACTGAATACCTTTTCATTATCAATATGCAAAAGATGTGTCCCAACACTCTAAAGCTATACCTACCTAAATGAAAAGTTATTCTGAGATACTTCACCCCTTTATCAGTTTTAATAAAGTCATAGGACTGTGTGTAATCATCACCATTATCTAATTTCAGAACATTTTCATCATCCCCCAAAGAAGCCAAGTATTCCTTAGTGAGTACACTTTCTGCTGCCCCTTCCCCAGTTGCTGGTAATCATTAAACTACTTTGTCTCTTTGGAACTGCCTATTCTGAACAGGTCATATATGTGGAATCAATTTTGAGACTGGCTTGTTTCACTTAGTATGTTTTCTAGATTCATCCATATTATAGCATGTGTCAGCATTTTACTCCTTTTTATCATGGAATAACTTTCCATTGTACAGATTTACTACATTTTGTTTGTTCATCAGTTGATGGAATATCTGTTATTTTCATCTTTTGGTTTTTATGAATCATGTGGCTACAGACATTCAAGTTTGCAGGTTTTTGTATGGACATATGGTTTCCTCTTGCGGGCATACGTATCTAGGGCACGGAATTGCTGGGTCGCACAGTGGGTGCAACTTTCTGAGAAACTGCAACAAAACGGTTTTCTTGAGTGGCTGCCTCCGTTTTCAATCACATGGACAATGGACGAGGGTGCCAACTGCTGCACGTGCTCGCCAGCACTTATCGATGCCTGTCCTTCGCTTCAGCCATCTTACTGAGAATAAAGTGGTGTCTCATTGTGGCTTTGGTCTGCATGACGTGCTAACAGCTAACCTCCTCTACCAGTCCACGCTAGGCACACTCTGTACTTTTCTCCCTTTCGAATTATCAAACTCCAGGCCCCCCAAACTGGGTTAAAGTACTTGAATCTTTATAAACTACTCAAAAATATCAATAATGTCTTTATTTTGATCACAATAAACTGTGGAAAATTCTGAAAGAGACGGAAATACCAGACCACCTGACCTGCCTCTTGAGAAACCTATATGCAGGTCAGGAAGCAACAGTTAGAACTGGACATGGAACAACAGACTGGTTCCAAATAGGAAAAGGAGTACGTCAACGCTGTATATCGTCCCCCTGCTTATTTAACTTATATGCAGAGTACATCATGAGAAACGCTGGGCTGGAAGAAGCACAAGCTGGAATCAAAATTGCCAGGAGAAATATCAATAACCTCAGGTATGCAGATGACACCACCCTTATGGCAGAAAGTGAAGAGGAACTAAAACGCCTCTTGATGAAAGTGAAAGAGAGTGAAAAAGTTGGCCTAAAGCTTAACATTCAGAAAACGAAGATCATGGCATCTGGTCCCATCACTTCATGGGAAATAGATGGGGAAACAGTGGAAACAGGGTCAGACTTTATCTTTCTGGGCTCCACAATCACTGCAGATGGTGACTGCAGCCATGAAATTAAAAGACCCTTACTCCTTGGAAGGAAAGTTGTGACCAACCTAGATAGCATATTCAAAAGCAGAGACATTACTTTGCCAACAAAGGTCCGTCTAGTCAAGGCTATGGTTTTTCCAGTGGTCATGTATGGATGTGAGAGTTGGACTGTGAAGAAAGCTGAGCACCGAACTAATTGATGCTTTTGAACTGTGGTATTGGAGAAGACTCCTGAGAGTCCCTTGGACTACAAGGAGATCCAACCAGTCCATCCTAAAGGAGATCAGTCCTGGGTGTCCATTGGAAAGACTGATGCTGAGGCTGAAACTCCAATACTTTGGCCATCTCATGCAAAGAGCTGACTCATTGGAAAAGACCCTGATGCTGGGAGGGATTGGGGACAGGAGGAGAAGGGGACGACAGAGGATGAGATAGCTGGATGGCATCACCAAGTCAATGCACATGAGTTTGGGTGAACTCCGGGAGTTGGTGATGGACAGGGAGGCCTGACGTGCTTCGGTCCATGAAGTTACAAAGAGTTGGACACGACTGAGCGACTGAACTAACTAACTAACTAAGGTCAATTTGATATCATCTTCCTTCAACCATCTATCAAAAGTCTGGCATGAAAATTCATTATAATGGTATTTTTCAAACAATACAATTGTGAATAGAGCTTAAAAAACATTCAACAGAACATTTTCTCCTCATCACCTCATTAAGCAGTTTGGGGCAGGACACAGGAGTTGCTAAATGAGGTGAGGAGGAGAAGGGAGAAGCAGTCTTAACTAGCCTTCAGCTCTGTCTCCAGGACATAACTATGTTTTTCCCTCGACTATGAAAACAGTGTTTAAAGTACAAATAATGAAATGACTGGTCTATAAAGAGACAGGGAGTAACGTTTTAAAATCTACCTGGCATCAAGAATTCATGTTAGATTAATGAGTAAATAGTCCCATTAACAATAGCTTTATTTCTAATTACATGTAATTTATTACTCTTTCACTAGGGGAATTTTAATTTAAAAGAGAAGAATCTGAGTTTTGACAGCTAAGCACAAAAACTGGTCCTTTTATATAGTGTAGAGCTTGACTGGCTTCTCATCCTTGAATGTCCCACTTCAAAAAAGTGTTCCTGACTACCTCACCTCATTCCCTTTTGAAGCACCTTATGATAAAGCCCTTCATTGTATTTAACAGGTTTTGTAATGGTTTACTTACTCAGTAGCCTGCAACCCCCAGCCCCCAACTGTTAGCATAGTGCCTGGTACGTAACTGGCACACATCTGCTGAATGAGTAAGTACAAAAAGTTTTTATCCCTGGTTAGTAGGATGCTATTAGTAATGCACAGGAGAATCTCCAAATTGAAGTGAATCCAGAATGAGTTCTGAAGTGACCTCAGCAACCAGGGTAGCAGAACAACATGAGCATAAAACAAAGAATAGGAACCACTCCCCTTCTAAGTCACTCCAACTGATTGCAGCAGAAATCTATCTGGCTTTTCCCTCCGGAAGTCTATAATCTCTTTTTCTGTTTATCTGAATCTCTGAGTTGGCACAAAAAGTGGCACCACCAAATGGATCTCTTCTTCAGTGCATTTTATAAGACACTTGCTATTAATGCAAAGGTGATGCTGGAATCAAGGTTGCTGGGAGAAATATCAATAACCTCAGGTATGCATATGACACCACCCTTATGGCAGAAAGTGAAGAGGAACTCAAAAGCCTCTTGATGAAAGTGAAAGAGGAGAGTGAAAAAGTTGGCTTAAGTTCAACATTCAGAAAACTAAGATCATGGCATCTGGTCCCATCACTTCATGGCAAATAGATGGGGAAACAGTGGAAACAGGGTCAGACTTTATTTTTTTGGGCTCCAAAATCACTGCAGATGGTGACTGCAGCCATGAAATTACGCCTGGGAAGGAAAGGTATGACCAACCTAGATAGCATATTCAAAAGCAGAGACATTACTTTGTCAACAAAGGTCCGTCTAGTCAAGGCTATGGTTTTTCCAGTGGTCATGTATGGATGTGAGAGTTGGACTGTGAAGAAAGCTGAGTCCCGAAGAATTGATACTTTTGAACTGTGGTGTTGGAGAACTCTTGAGAGTCCCTTGGACTGCAAGGAGATCCAACCAGTCCATTCTGAAGGAGATCAGTCCTGGAAGGACTGATGCTAAAGCTGAAGTCCAATACTTTGGCCACCTCATGTGAAGAGTTGACTCACTGGAAAAGACTCTGATGCTGGGAGGGATTGGGGGCAGGAGGAGAAGCAGACGATAGAGGAGGAGATGGCTGGATGGCATCACCAACTCGATGGATGTGAGTTTGAATGAACTCCAGGAGTTGGTGATAGACAGGGTGGCCTGGCGTGCTGCAATTCATGGAGTCGCAAAGAGTCGGACACAACTGAGCAATGAACTGAACTGAACTGATGCAAATGTAACTTGAAACACAGGTTTCTTTTAAAAATATATTTTCTTATGTCTGATGGGAGGAGTTTTAGTAACACAAGCCATTAATTTAAATTATCACTCGCTATACAAAGAAAATACTTCTTCACTATGTAATTATTTGTGTCACTGAACCATCATCAAGTAGAAAATATGTACTAACTTCACCTCATTAATGTATGTGAGGAGGAGTGGGCATCAGAAGATGAGATGGCTGAATGGCAACACCAATGCAATGGGCACGAACTTGGGCACTTCAGGAGATGGTGCAGACAGGGAGGCCTGGCGTGCTGCAGTCCATGGGGCTGCAGAGAGTTGGACACGAATGGGCGACTGAACAACAGTGGATGTCTACGCACCCTCAACGAATAGAAGAGATTGCATATATGAATAATAGACTATTTTGACACTATCCTCCCGAATATAACATAAATTAAAAGCAAAAAAGACTAAAACTGCAAACCTCAAGTTTGAACTAACTTTGACAGTCCATAACCTTACACATGAAAACGTTCATTTCAGTGTTTATTTAATTTTTACTTAAAAAAAAATAGTGAGGGCAACAATTTGTAACAATCTCTAACAGTGTGTTTTAAATTGAGCTTCACTGAGCACATGGCCTGGAGTTATACTTCAAATCAACTTACATCAGGCTTTCTATTACAGCAACTTTAGGGAAGTTCTAAATTTTAGAAACCAAGCACACCAAAACTGTATCCATCTTTAAGACAGTAAAGCTGAACCCCACTAACACATGCATTAAATTCCTACATGTGTCAGAGTTTCACAGTGTAGACAAAACTTAACTCTTCCATCCAGCACTGGCCATTCCCTGTCAGATGTTTGCCTGGGCATACTCACCATGTGATAAGGCTTATCTTTAGATTAAGCTGGAAGATTTCCTAGTCTCCTCTTCACAAGTAATTTCCAGCTGTGACCAGAGGGCCAAAAGCTAAACTTAAATGGTACAATAAATAGTTCAAAAGTATCTTTGAAACCTCAGGGCACTCAAATCCAGAAAGCTATTGAGAAGTAACCTTAAGTAAGGATCCAAAGCAGCCACTGAAGATTTCATACTCTAGCATATTATATTAAATCACAATAATTAAGAAGGGGCGTCCCTGGGGGTTCAGATGGTAAGGAATCTTCCTGTAATGCAGGAGGCTCGGGTTCAGTCCCTGGGTATGGAAAAGCCCCTGGAGAAGGGAACGGCAACCCACTCCAGTATTCTTGCCTAGAGAATCCCGTGGACAGAGGAGCTTGGAGGGCCCCAATTCATGGGGTTGCAAAGAGTCAGAGAATGACAATAATTAAGGACTGGAAATATTCTTAAAAGCATCCAGTATATGAGTCCAAATAAGCTGAGAAGTCAGGTATCTTTCTGAATGAATTGGTTATATTGTGATACCAGAATAACTTGGGTCTCCTGATTTCTAACTGAGGAGGTACATTTTTCTACATCACAATTTACTTCATATTGAATTTTTCTGCATCACAGTTCTATTCAAATTCATATTGAATGTATTATGCAACTACTATGGAGAAAACAGGATGCTAATTTCTTTTAAAGGATTTTTCAAGGTCATATAAAATGCCAGGTCACAGAAGTGTTGCAATTGTTTTTCTCACTGGATAATGTGCATTTAAAAACTACACTGACTGTTACCTTTAAAGAGGCACTAGTTAAATGAAAGGCATCCAGAAGAAGAGAATTAAACTAGTAAAGAACTCAGAACTCTTACTGCATGGAAAAAACTAGAGAAACCAGTTAAAAGAGAATGTTCTGATATTAGGACTGTATTCACAAATTTGAAGGGAAGTAAATTTCTGAGTAATAAAGGAATACATACTTTCTGGTCATTAGAATCTTCCTTAAACAAAATGGACTGACTTGTAATGTGGTAAGTTCCTAGTTGAGGGAAAGGTCAAATCGAGGGAAAGGTCAAAGGTGAGGTTGGAAGGTAATCTCTTAAGGATGTGGAAGAGGCGAGGCCTGACAATTCAACTGTATGGTTTCACTTCTGTAGCTGGAAACTCACTACCTTGGTAATTTCCTCAAGATGAGTCACAACATATAAGTCACGGTACATAAGTAAATGCATTAACCACTGTCATCTTCCTCCTTCTGAAATTTCCATGTATTAGTATTGGTGACTTAGGTGTGTTTCTAAAGATTAACTGCTTGCAATCTAGATTTCTTTAAAATTCTGGGTGTCAAAAGATCAAGTCCAGATTCTAGTTCTGTCACTTAACTATGTAACTCGGTAAGTCACGATTTTCCTAGATCTCAGAGAAACTGAAACTTGGGGCAGAATTCCCTACCTCTCCCAGTATTTTTTTTTAATGGACGTTGGTGGGTTTGCAGTCACAGGACTGGGTGGCACCGTGGCTCACCGGGCAGGAGTCAGGGCGCTAAACGCTCCTTTAGTGCCCAGGGCACCCCTTTCCTCCTCCCCTGAGGAAAGGTGAAGAGAAGAGTCACAAGGTGCTTTTATGTGCCAAACTTAGTGAGATTTATCTGTTTTAAGACGCTGCAGTTAGCAACAGCTCTATTTACCTAAAACACAATGAAACAGCTTTTCCTCCCCACCCTAAGTAGTTAATAATATAGTTCACAACCCAAACTGACATTTTAGGATCACTAGGCAATATTTAAAAGAGGGTAAGGAAAACAGAACAAAAAACAAAGGAAAAACTTGTTTTTAATGCATGCATATCAAGAGACTTGCTTCAGTAAAAGTTCGAATGAGCTGAAGCTGGTATTCTAGCTACCCAAGACTCCATTAATGGAGTTACAGAGTTAGTTCCTATAGCCTTCAGTGCTTTCCCTTCCTCTACAACAGAGGGAAAAATATTTAGTTGGTCATTAGGTGCATCTTCATTAAAAGCAAAATATTACTTTTAACAGCTATCAGAAATATTTGCTCTTAAAGGGAAAAGGTCTGAACACTTAAAAAATTAAACAGACTTTTAACTACTGATGCAAAATATTTAACTGTGATCAGAAAGGTGTGCTGAACAACTTTTAGTTTGTGACTGAAAAGCAAGTTTTGGAGTATCTTGAAACCAAGGACCCAAATTAACTTCTAGGTTTTAATTACCTGTTACATTTCCATGCATAGAATGTCTATGCACAGAATTGCTGTTAGTGATTACAAAGGATATTGTGTTTTCGCCAACCTAGGTTATTTATTACCTCCTTTAAGACTCAAAAGATACACCTTTTAATCCACATCTCTAGTTCCAGTACTTTATTTACACCAAATGTGTTTTCAATCCCCGTGGTCCCATCAGCACTTATTTCCAGAAACACAGATTCTAACACTATTTAATATGTTCTTTCCCATAAACAGGGACATTACATAAAAGATCAGTTCACTGACCATTAGTATTCTGGAGTAGATTTTTCATTCTGAAGAATGGGAATTTTTTTGGCTTGCTTTCATTAGGGCTTTCACTGGAAAATATTCATATGGCTATATTATATAAAATAAATAATCTTACGATGTACAAGAAAATGAGACTTTTTATGTTTGCAAGTATAAAATCTGTAGGGGGAAAAAGTGTAAACATGAAATAATTTAATCACCTGTGTAATATTTAAGCATCAACTTACTTTAATAAGTGTAAAAACAGTCCTAGTATGATTCCTTAAAAATAGATAAAAGCCCTTCTTTTTTCACAGCCAGTAAATATCAGCTAGTTCTTATTGCCACTGGATGTTACCTCATGATTTGTTATAAATTACCAATCAATGCTGTAAAATAATATAAATGTCAAAAATATGTAGTTTTCATAGAAGGGCAAGAAAGGGGCATGAGATTAAGAGATACAAACTACTATGTAAAAAAAAAAAAAGCAACAGGGAAAAATACAGCACAGGGAAACAGTCTTTATTTTGTAATAACTTTAAATGGAGTATCATCTATAAAAATGTTGAATCACTAAGTGATATACCTAAAACTAATACTGTAAATCAACATAAAATAAAAACTTCAATAATTTTTTTAAAGATATAGTTTTTAAATGTTAAAGAACAAGAAAATCGAATAAAAAGGAACCAATACATAACAAATTATGAATTTCCTAAATTTATATTATATGAATAACTTATTAACTTCATGGGGGATGTGAAGAACTGATTAAAAAAATTATTCTAAATATAATTATTCCAAAGCATCTGATAAAGAACAGAAATATAAAAGAGGCTGGTGTTTGAAGGCAATTAAGTGATAAAGTCAAGCTTATACAGAGGTCAAATGTATTTTCCACTCTAAAATGTCAAAAGACATAGGTCAATGTAATGTAAAAAATGGTAAATACTTTAATATAGATTTAGGGAATATAGGAAAGCAAATTCCACAACCATGAAGGAAACAACCTATCATTTGTTGCTGTTTGCATGGTTCAAAGGGTCAGAAAGGGGATAGTTTATTTTTTTTTGGCAGATAAAATGCAATCTACCATAGAACTTCAGATTTCAAGGAAAACTCCTTCAAATTCAGCAGCTAACAGCTTGTCTCTATTTGCTGTCACTCTGGATCAGAGAAACCCACACTTCTTTCTTCCCCTTTCCTGCTCCCCTTCAGTTACACTTGAGCTCTCTGACTGAAAAGGTCTGGAACAGATTAGAAGTCGGGCCACAAAATAAAAAGCTTTGGCAAGCTGTCAAGCCTGTCTGGAATACACATACAACAGTGGGCCCAAAAGGGGAAACTAAAAGCAGTAAGAGTATTTTACGAAACCTTTTCTTGGCATACTTAATTGTACGCTGTGTGTACATATGTGTTGAGGTGGGAGGGAGGCTATTATTTTTTTGGTACTTTCTCCCATTTAAAACAAAAGACCAAGCTATGTGTGATTAACGGATCTACTTAAGCTCACAGCCAACTTGCTTTATTTACTTCACTTTTTACTAACTGGAAATACTTAAAAACAAAACAAAAACTTTTGTTCCAACTGCTGATTTCTATAGCTAGTTAAGAGTTAATCATCATTTTTCAGAGCCTCATGTAGAGGGAAAGAAAAATCCCACAGAACCACTTTTTAAAATTTCCAAATGCGGACAAGCTGAATTCATTTCATTAAAGATGATTTGAGGAAACATGGCTGTTATCATTCTAGTCCATACAAATGGCAAGATTTATTAAATTTTCTACCTTACTTGGGTTCCTGTTTCAACCACAAGGCCTTATTCAAATATTAAATAGAATCAGAAGTTGCAAATTATTAACATGCCACATTACTTTTTTAACACCCAAATAGGTCTTGAAGCTCAAAAGGCTTGCATTTAAGCCAAAGAGACAGTCTCTGCCCTGATCCCACTCTGACTTTACCTGAATAGGGGTCGGTTCATAACGCTGACCAATGGTGAGCTTGGGGCGGCACTGCCTCAAGAGAGAGATGGGAGTCACTGCTCTCTCAAGTTAAAAACCCAAATGTCGGGGTTTTTAAAAGGTATACATACCAACACAGAACTGTTCGCAACGTTCCTAACAGGGCAGTTATTTTGCCCAGTCCTGGGTAGTTTTCTTTCTCCCCTTTTACCCCAGATTGTGTTCTGATGGCATTCAAGGAGTTAATTCCTCCTTCCCGTAAGGGCCCCGCAGTTGTTGTTAGGTCAACCCCTGCAAAGCTTCAAAGGTTCCGAGCTCCCGCAGTCTGACCTACTCAGTGATCTGCACATTGTTTTCATTTAGCTACATCCAGTCCAAGACGAAAGCTTTAAAACCACAACGATCTGCTCCTTTTTAGATTCATTTTTCCATGGCTTTGGAAAAATATCTCAGAAACCCAACTGAAGAAAGGAAAACAGTGAAAAAATATGGATTAAAAAGGCCCCGAAGTGCTTGTATACTATTATCAAGATATGCACATTTGGGAGGGGGGTATTTCTTTGTGCAAATGGTGATTTTTGTCATTTGAGGGAGAAATATGGCTTTACTTTTTGTTTCCTAAATGAAAAACACAGAAAAAAAAAAACCTTAAAATATGGGTGTGGGGTGGGGGAGTGAGGGCAGAAACGAAGAGAAGGGAAAAAACGCTTCTGGCCTATCTCTAGGTGACAGGGGTCCCCGCCCCAGCTGAGGACAGAAAACATTATACCACTGAGACACAGGATGGGAGTCACTGCTCTCTCAAGCTAAGCATAAGCAGACACCAGGTCACTCACCGACAAAAGCTGCTATTTCAGGTTTTAGATGAAGCAACAGCCTGATTATTTCTATAGCTAGAGAGGTAATTTTAAACAAGATCACTGTGCTTCTCAAAAATGTGAAAGAAACAGCGAGTCTGGTTAGTAAACCACCACAAGA
Source organism: Capricornis sumatraensis (assembly GCF_032405125.1). Taxonomy (NCBI): domain Eukaryota; kingdom Metazoa; phylum Chordata; class Mammalia; order Artiodactyla; family Bovidae; genus Capricornis; species Capricornis sumatraensis. The sequence continues at coordinate 8,631,026 of NC_091084.1, forward strand.
TTCCTCCAATCCCATCCCAAGAAGTCAAAGCTAAAAAGTTGATTTACATCCAAATTCAAGTTTAAAGTGAAAGGCATAAAAATAGTAATAGATAAGTTGGCTAGGCAGTCATTTTTTAAAACTATAAAGCAATGCAACTTAATTTAAATGTACCTTCCAAAATTCATATACCAAAAAACAGTTATCAAAAATATTTTAAAAGATTTTGAGATGAACCTTTACCAAAACGAGGGTCAAGCCTGGGGTCTAGCCAAGAGGTGGTCTTGTTCTTGTGGTTTATATAGTATATTTCTCCATCCTGAGTCATGGCTTGTTCCCATCCGTCAGGAAGAGGACCTATAAACAACAGAAAAAAAAAAAATCACAGTTGGTTTTTATTTGGTGCACCTAAAAATAAAAAAAAGTGGGAGAGGTGCTAATTTAAAAAGAAAACACATCCTGACATAAAACAACTCATTAAAGTAGAATTAAGCATGTGTTCAGAGAAGAAAGGTAAACCCCAATACTTGATTCTTCCCCACCAAGAAGAAATTATCCAATAATAAAATCTACATCCCCAGAGACAGATGTAAACAAACTTCAGATTTTGGAAAAACTCTCTGGAAGTCATGACCCAAGCCATTACTATTAGTGTTACTACAAGACATGGAGTGCTACAGCTCGGGGACTGTCCCCCCGTCCAGCCTGTTTCATGACAGTACCTTCCTAGAGACCCCAGAGCTCTTAATAAGGAATCTGTGCAAGAGTTCTCACAGCACTACGGTATCATAAACATTCTGCTGAATATAGAGCACAGTTTAGCTTAGCCTGCCAACTGCCATTGATTTCCATTATTTATGTGACTGACACACACCAAGAACACTATAATAGAGAAAACGTGGTTGAAAAGAGCTGATTCTTAAGCAGCCCAGAAGTTGCTAGGAGGTGGGGATGGGGCTGGAAGTTTCAGTCTGTCAGAGATGTGGGAGGTGGGGAGAGTAAGGACCAAGACTGCTGAGAGGCACGTTTCTCAGGAAGAAAAAGAAAACAGGTACAAATTCCAAAACTACAGTGTGAGGAAGCAACACCTGGGAGACAGGGCTAAGAACACAGAAAGTTTAGGGATCATTCTAGGCTTCCCTCCTAGCTCATTCAGGAAAGAATCTGCCTGCCATGCAGGAGACCCGGGTTGGGATTCCTGGGTCGGGAAGATCCCCTGGAGAATGGAACAGCTATCTATTCCAGTATTCTGGCCAGGAGAATTCCATGGACTATACAAGAGTCAGATGTGACTGAGTGACTTTCACTTTGACTTTCACTTTTGGGCTTCCCTGGTAGCTCAGTTGGTTAAGAGTCCACCTGCAATGCAGGAGACCCTGGTTCAATTCTTGGGTCGGGAAGATCTGCTGGAGAAGGGATAGGCTACCAACTCCAGTATTATTGACCTTCCCTTGTGGCTCAGCTGGTAAAGAATCCATGTGCAATGCGGGAGACCCAGGTTTGATCCCTGGGTGGGGAAGATCCCCTAGAGAAGGGAAAGGCTATCCACTCTAGTACTCTTGCTTGGAGAATTCCATGGACAGAGGAGCCTGGCAGGCTGCAGTCCATGCAGTCAGAGAGTCAGATATCACTTAGTAACTAAACCACCACCAAGATGATGCAATCCTTACAAGGGAAGTGAGTTGCTTTTGAGAGGGAACAGTAATGAAATGAGAGACCCAGTATAAGTGATCAAACCCAGGCACATTTCTCCCCTTGTCTCCTCCACTTCCCACCCCCACGAGGATCAGGAGAGGCAAAGAGAAATGGACCAACAGGAACTGACTGCTCGTTGGGCGCCAGGCATGGTGTTAAGTACACACGTGCATGGACTCATCTGACGCAGACGATGATTGAGGACGCATGTGGCAGGACAGTCTCCATTCTAACCGGAAACTGAGGCTGCGTGGCTTAGCCGCACATCACAGATGATGCTCAAACCCAGCAGCCTGATTCCTGAGCCAGTTTCCTCATAACACTTCTTTTCTTTAAAATTTTATCATTTTTAAGCTTTAAAAAAACTTCTTCTTAAGGGGAGGATAACTGCTTCACAATATTGTGCTGGTTTCTGTCACACAAGAACGTGAGTCACCTGTTAAGTATACACACGTCCCCTCCCTCTTACTCCCACAACTTTTTATTCATCTTCCACATCCAAGATTAGAGACTAAGTGTGTCTCCTGTGCAAAAGTGGAACAAGTCCCTTTTCTCTAGGCAGTAAGTCCCCTGCATATGAACCTCCAAGCTGTGAACTTGCAAAGATGTAAACGTACACACCCAACCGTGTTTACGTTCGCTCACGTGTTTGGTGCACACTGTCACATGCGTGCACCCCCCCTACACGTGGTTGTGCTTTTGTGCATTTCACTGTAGAGAGTGCAGCAGTACAGCATGTACTTACTACCCAGCATCATCGGATCATTCTTTCAAGAAGGTGGACAGAACCGAATGCAGCCTGTGCTCCCGGGGCCGGCATGAGGGAGACCAGCTTATCCTCTGTGTCCCATCGCCGAGATCCTTAACTCGCCAATCCTCCACCTCCACTCCCCGCTCCAGTCAGGAACCTGCCTGTTCACTTGATGCCAGTTTATGCCAGCCATCATACTCTACTACTATACTTTTCAAGGTACTATACTGTAAGGTAAAAACTTTTTTGGTGTATTTTTTAATGTGTTATTTTTGAAAAAATATTATTAACCTATTATAGTATAATACTATATAGCCTGATTGTGTTAGTTGGGTGCCTAGGCTAATTCTGTTGAACTTATGAACAAGCTCTTGGAACAGAACTCATTCGCGTGCAGGGGACTGAGTGTATTGGCAGTCCAAGACAGCCTTGTGAGTGGTGCGGGAAGAGGGCCCGCATGGGACCATGGGACCCAAGGCCCTAATTCTAGGCCAGTTTCATTTGTATCAAGAACAGACTGATTTGCTATTATACTATTATCAAAAATCTTCTTTGATGGGCTCAAAATCACGTTAGGGAATGCAGGCACGTACAACTGGAGTGTTCTAGACTCCTACTAGAGGCCACAAGGGAAGACCCTCCTCCAATCCTGAGTGTGAAGTTCTGCATATGATGCTATGCCCAGAGGTGGGACTCTGCTACAGGTATCCTGTGTTTACTAAGAGGTAAACGGGAAGCAGAGTTGGTAAACACGTATAAATAAAACCACTTCTCTCAGCAGCCTTCAGTGTCACTTTGGTCTCTGCTTCCCCACCAGGAAGTCAGAAACTTCAGAACTGTTGCTGTTTAGTCGCTCAGTTGTGTCCGACTCTTCTGTGACCCCACAGACTGTAGCCCACCAGGCTCCTCGGTCCATGGCATTTCCCAGGCGAGAATACTGGAGTGGGTTGCCATTTTCTTCTCCAGGGGATCTTCCCAACCCAGGTATTGAGCCTGCAGGTGGATTCTCTACTACTGAACCACCAGGGAAGCCCAAGGGTTTGTTACTAACTTTAATTGCAGAAGGTGGCTCTTACCTGGATAAGAAGAGCTGGAAATTATTGATTGCTAAATTTTCACAGATGGATTGAAGCAGATCAGAGAGTGTGAGTAGAGTCACATATTCTATTATAAACAGATTATGTGAATGATTTGATATTAATCCAGCGCATTTTGCTCCTTAAAAGTTTTCATTTTTATAGCTCATTTGATATCTTAAAAAGTGTTTAAAATCTGTAGAACAGTAAAACGGAAAAGCAAAAGTTTCTTGTAATCTATTCTCCAGGAGAAAAACTGGACTTTCGTTCTGTGATATACTCTGGATTTCTTTTCCTGTGCACATTTTGTAATACACATGTGTAACTGCTGACATCATGCTATACCTGAGCCACATCTGCTTTTATTCACTTAATATACATTATGGGCATCTTTTCTTAACACAGCATGTAAGCCTCTCTCATTCTTTTTAATGGCTTCACAGATCTTACTACACAGATATACTAGAATTCATTTATCCCAGTGTTACATATCAGAGTTGTTTCCACATTTTGTCCTAAATTTGTTATAAACTGTGCAATGCACAGCACCCCCCGGTAGCGATAGCACCAGCTCCATTACTACACTGCACACCCTATACTTAACCCCATCATACTGAAACACAGTGACATTCAGACAGATCACTTGCCCAAGGTAGACAGCAGAGTAAACTTTGCCAAGATAAAGATTTGAACCCAGGCAATCTGACATCAGAGATCCTGTTTAAATTATTAGCTATTTATCCTATATAAATCATATTTCTCAAGTATTTTTCATATATGTCATTAAGTATAATATTTAGTATTTCACTAAAAAAAGTAGACTTCAAAAATTAAATTTAGCAAACTTGCTACCAGTTTTGTTCTTGTATACTATAAACAATCAAAAACAAACCTCTACACAGCAGAGGTTGGCACAACATTGTAAATCAACTATACTTCAATTTAAAAACAAAAAATAAACCTCTAACTAATCTTAACTTTCTTTTGTTGGGCTCCAAAATCACTCCAGATGGTGATTACAGCCATGAAATTAAATTAAAAGATGCTTGCTCCTTGGAAGAAAAGCTATGACCAATGTAGACAGCATATTAAAAAGCAGAGACATCACTTTGCCCGCAAAAGTCTGTCTAGTGAAAACTATGGTTTTCCTAGTAGTCAGGTACAGATGTGAGAACTAGATCATAAAGAAGGCTGAGAGGCAAAGAAGTGATGCTTTCAAACTGTGGTGCTGGAGAAGACTCTTGAGTGTCTCTTGGACTGCAAAGAGATTAAAACAGCCAGTCCTAAAGGAAATCAACCCTGAATATTCATTGCAAGGACTGATGCTGAAGCTGAAGCTCCAATACTTTGGTCACCTGATGCGAAGAGCCCACTTATCGGAAAAGACACAGATACCGGCAAAGACTGAAGGCAAGAGGAGAAGGGGACAACAGAGGGTGAGATGGTTGGACGGCATCACTGACTCAATGGACATGAGTTTGAGCAAACTCCCAGAGATAGTGAAGAACAGGGAAGCCTGGCGTGCTGCAGTCCATGGTGATGCAGAGAATCAAACACGACTGACTGACTAAACAACTAATATTAGACATGAAGATATAAAGGAGACAAGACTGGTACAAAAAAAGAATGTAGTGACTATTGCCTCTTTTCTCACCCATATTTCTAATTAAAGAAGTAAATATGTACATATGAGGTAGAATAATCACAGTAAAATTTTATAAGCATTCAGTTCAGTTTAGCTGCTCAGTCGTGGCCGACTCTTTGCGACCTCATGAATTGCAGCACCCCAGGCCTTCCTGTCCATCACCAACTCCTGGAGTTGACCCAAACTCATGCGCATCAAGTCAGTAATGCCATCCAGCCATCTCATCCTCTGTCGTCCCCTTCTCCTCCTGCTCCCAATCCCTCTCAGCATCAGAGTCTTTCCCAATGAGTCAACTCTTTGCATGAGGTGGCCAAAGTACTGGAGTTTCAGCTTTACCATCAGTCCTTCCAATGAACACCCAGGAATGATCTCCTTTAGAATGGACTGGCTGGATCTCCTTGCAGTCCAAGGGACTCAAGAGTCTTTTCCAACACTACAGTTCAAAAGTATCAATTCTTTGGCGCTCAGCCTTCTTCACAGTCCAACTCTCACATCCATACATGACCACTGGAAAAACCACAGCCTTGACTAGACGGACCTTTGTTGGCAAAGTAATGTCTCTGCTTTTGAATATGCTATCTAGGTTGGTCATAACTTTCCTTCCAAGGAGTAAGCATCTTTTAATTTCATGGCTGCAATCACTATCTGCAGTGATTTTTGGAGCCCCCCAAAATAAAGTCTGACCCTGTTTCCACTGTTTACCCATCTTGCCATGAATTGATGGGCCCAGATGCCATGATCTTCGTCTTCTGAATGTTGAGGTTTAAGCCAACGTTTTCACTCTCCTCTTTATTTTCATCAAGAGGCTTTTGAGTTCCTCTTCACTTTCTGTCATAAGGGTGGTGTCATCTGCTTATCTGAGGTTATTGATATTTCTCCTGTCAATCTCGATTCCAGCTTGTGATTCTTCCAGCCCAGCATTTCTCATGATGTACTCTGCATTAAATAAGCAGGGTGACAATATACAGCCTTGATGTATTTGGAACCAGTCTGTTGTTCCATGTCCAGTTCTAACTGTTGCTTCCTGACCTGCATACAGGTTTCTCAAGAGGCAGGTCAGGTGATTCGGTATTCCCATCTCTCTCAGAATTTTCCACAGTTTATTGTGATCCCCACAGTCAAAGGCTTTGGCATAGTCAATAAAGCAGAAATAGATGTTTTTCTGGAACTCTCTTCCTTTTTCCATGATCCAGTGGATGTTGGCAATTTGATCTCTGTTTCCTCTGCCTTTTCTAAACCCAGCTTGAACATCTGGAAGTTCACGGTTCACATATTGCTGAAGACTGGCTTGGAGAATTTTGAGCATTACTTTACTAGCATGTGAGATGAGTGCAATTGTGCGGTAGTTTGAGCATTCTTTGGCATTGCCTTTCTTTGGGATTGGAATTCAAACTGATATCAAATATATATACTAAACACAAAAGAATGCTGTTATGTTTAGGTTCATTTAACACTAGGTCAAAATTTAATGTATGGAAAGAGATTGTCTAAAACAGGATGTCCTCTTTACTGAAAAAGCTACTGATCAAAGGCAAAGGAGTAGATGAGGAAACATTTCCTTTAAATAGCTTTGCATCACAATCGAATTCTAATAGAAAAAACAAAACTGAAAAGAAAAAAAAGTCTTCAACCTCAAATGTGAACTAAATGAACAATAAGAGATCTGAGCTTTATTCACACACAAGAGAATTTTGATTTAAATGCTCTTGGGATGAAATTCAGTGACTTGATTATGCAGGTTTCTAAAACACTGTGTTAAACTAAGCTAACTGCTGAATAACCATAAGAAGCTGAGACAGCAAAGTGACATATCTTCTGAATCATCAAGTGGCACAGGCTACTGAAAGTTTGATTCAAGCATCTGTTTGGGCTATATCTGGAATGTAGTAAAGCCAGTAAGTCTGTGGGGAAATCTGGGCTTCTCACAAAACTAGATTTACAAGAGGAGACTACAGGGATGGATCAAAATATATTCAGAAAAATTTTCAGTTCAATTTACATCCTGATTTTAGCATCATAAATATTAAAACTTCTCCAATAGGGAGTACATAAAATAAAGCAAATGTAAGTAGCAATATTTTAATGACTTAGGATAAAACGCAAGCTAAGCCCCATCCCTAGAATTTCTGATTCAGCAGGTTTGCAGTTGGGCCTGAAAATGCCCAGATGACACTGATTCTGCTGGTCCAAGGAACACATTTTTTGAGAAACAATGATATAAAAAATAACCACTTAAAATTCTTTAGCTGGTATATAACTGTTAACTGAATTCATCTAACTTTCATAAAACTACAGTTGTCCACTGTTAGGCATCGGGGCAGTTCAGCCCAAACTGTCAAGTACTGCATGTCTGAGGACAGCACACAGTCACCTCTGGCAGAATAAGATGAGGCAAGTGGCTCACCCTCTATCAGGATGAAGCAGAAGGGCAATGCTTCTTTTTTAAAAAAACTGAAATGGCCCAAGTAACTATCACGGAGAAGCAGACCAGATACATTTCTTTTTGGCCTCTAATGACCAGATGTTAACGAAGAGTAGGGACCATGGAGGCAAGTAAACTGGTGTGATCCATGGGAATTATTACTCTTAACTGGGCTTCAAACCATTTTCAGTTGAGAACTCTTCACTTTCTCAATTCAAATGAGGAGTCCTCTCTCTGTGCTAACAAAATATTTTCTTTATACCTAATGCCATAATTAATACTCATCACACGGTACTGTCCATATGTGTTTTCTTCCAGGCGAGACTGAAACACCTGAACAGAGAAGTGTATATTATGCAGTTTTCTATTTTACTGTCGAGCAGAGTGCCTACTACTCAGAAAGGGCACAAATCCATGTTTGCTGAGAGTAATGCAATCCAAACAAAGTTCAATTAAAATTCATTTATGACTATGAGAGAAAAATATCCTTTTATCCTTTCCATGTTAAGTTCAATTTCTCCATTATTAAGTACCACTGGAATTAAAGGCACAAGGATGTAGTAAACTCTTTTATTCATTAAGTATGCATTGAGCCCCTACTATATTCAAGTACTGATCCAAGCCCTGGATATAGAGCAATAAGCAAAATAGTTCCTGCTTCATGGATTATGGTCTAGCCAGGAAGACAGACAGGTATGTACAGTACAAGGCTGGCTAACGACAAGCACAGTGAAAAAAAAAAAACCCCAAACCAAACCAAACCTGGAGACGGTCTTTCAGAAATGTGGACTAAGAAGGGGCTCATTGACATAGGGCAGAGACTCAAACACAAAGCAAGCCAAGATGGTCACCGTATTGTCATGACCCAGGCTCGATCAGCAGATCACCAAGCATTTTAACCGGCAAATGGTGGAGTGGGGAATACAGGGGATCATCAATCCTAAAGGATAGTAACAACTTCTCCAAATTCATGGATCACCTATAAGCATGTGCAAGTGGGCAACAAACATTTTCATCCCAGATAATGTGTGCATACGTGAGAGGCAGACCCTCAGACATGGGAAAGGTGTGGGAGTTTTCCAAGGCTAGGCTATTAGGCTTAACTATCGCAGCAAAGTCTTTTGGGGATAAGGAGCAGATAGAAAGTAGGCCCTGGATCATGAAAGTAAACAATAAGAGGTTATCACTTTAATAAGATGCAAACAGGGTGAGAAATTTGAATTAGAAAAAACAAGAAAGAGTAGTAACCTATAATTAATCAATAAATTAGAATTACTTATCCTTGGGAAAAATAAATTTTTATGCAGTATTTACTACTACTAGCTAAAAAACTACTATAACAAACACTAACTTCCTGTAATATTTTGAAAACAAACAAAATATTCTATGTCATAATACTGAAGGTGACTCAACGTCAACTTCCTGTTCTTATCTAAGGACCCTCTTGCATCAGGAATGACTCAAATCATCTGCAACGTCTAATCAAACCAGAAAGTCCTGATTATGCCACAAGTTAGATGATCAATCTCTCCCTCTCACCTGCCCCACAACTCAGGAATAAAGAAGTAACCCAGGTTATTAAACAAAACTTAGTGGTTCGAAGTACAGGGCTATCAAGAAGTAAGAGCAGCTGGAAAAAGTACATGCAATCCATCTTTCAAAGGTATCTAATTTTGACCAATTTCCGTTTTGAAATTCTGGTCTTTGACATTTATGATGCATCACAAACTGCATCACTACACTGTTCTAAGTTCTTTACAAGCACATACTAACTCAACTAACAGTCCCATGGTACAGGTCCTATTATTATCCTCACTTTACAGATGAGCAAACGGAACCACAGAAAAGTTGCCCCAGATTACTTAGCCCAGACTAGTAACTGGCAGAGGGTGGATTCAAACCCAGATAGTTCTAGCTTTCCAGAACTCATGCTCTTAAGTACTACGCTGCAATTACGACAAACATTAATCAAAAGGAGTGTTTTAAAAAATTTCTTCTCCTAGAACTTTCATGAAATCTCACTGGTTCAGCCATTTCCACATAGATGGCTCTTATATCTTTAATACTTCTCCACCAACTGCACACTAACACTCCACAAAACATGTCCGGATATTTGAGTTGATTTTATTTTACAATACAATACAACTGCCCTTGTTCCTCAGATCAAACTTAAATGTAGGCTTCCATATTTCCATGACTAAATTTTAGCAGTAACCTCCCAAGTGGTCTTAATCACGGACACATTTTATGTACATTAAGAGCATCCTGGCCTCACACCTCCTCTGAGGAAGCAGCTCTATGACTCAGAGCTCCCTAAGGCCCTGGGAGTCTGGGCTTCACTGGGCTATCCAAGGTCTTCTGTCGCCAACCATGACACAGCACACTGAACAGGGTCTAAAGTGTCGCCCTACAGCTCACGCCCTCCTCACTCTGTCGTGGTTCAGTCCTGCCAACTCCTTTCCTTTCTCTGAGGACCTCCTGCAGGGCCTCCTCTCCCAACTGCCTTGCTCAGTTGCTCAGCCAACTCTTCCTCTTCCCTCCCCAGTGTGGACGCGCCTTCCTCAAGAGGGCTTTGCCTACAATCACAAAGGTTCATTCCTCTCCTATGCATCATGCGCTTCTTTAGTGAGATGATTCTAGCGCATCAGTAACTTAGTAATCCATTCAAAGTGAGTCCCCCTGGCATGGCCTGTCTTTCCAGTACTCAGCAGGGTCATGCACTTTTCACCTCCGCACATATCCCCAATGCACAAACCCCAGCCTGTCGCCTCCGAGCCGTCACGATTTTTAGCCATTGAAATCCTGCCCTATTTTCATGTTCTATCTTTGTGAAGTGAAGTGAAGTGAAGTAGCTAAGTCGTGTCCGACTCTTTGCAACCCCATGGACTGTAGCCTACCAGGCTCCTCCATCCATGGAATTTTCCAGGAAAGAGTGAAGCTTTTCTTAATTTCCATCCCACTACTAACATTCTTCCCCACCTGTGAACAGAAATTGCACTTGTTTTTCATTTTTTGGGTGCTTATCTTGTATTGGTTCTTTAACAGTGAGTTTAACTCAGAGTTTATTATTTTGCACTAGAATCGAAAAAAAGAGTTCTCCATGTTTTTTGAGTTGTGCATTCAATTTCTGCTTCATTAACGACGCTAAAACCTTTTGACTGTGTGGATCACAACAAACTGTGGAAAATTCTTAAAAGAGATGGGGATACCAGACCACAGTACCTGCCTCCTGAGAAACCTGTATGTCAACAAGCAACAATTAGAACTGGACATGGAACAACGGACTGGTTCAAAATCGGGACAGAAGTACGTCGAGGCTATATATCATCACTCTGAGAAACGCTGGGCTGCATGAAGTACAAGCTAGAATCAAGACTGCAGGTGAAATATCAATAACCTCAGATATGCAAGCGACACCACCCTTATGGCAGAAAGTGAAGAGGAACTAAAACGCCTCTTGATGAAGGTGAGAGAGAAAACTGAACAAAAAAACTGGCTTAAAGTTCAACATGAAAAAACTAAGATTATGGCATCCAGTCCCATCACTTCATTGCAAATAGATGGGGAAACAATGGAAAAAGAAACGGATTTTATTTTGGGGGCTCCAAAATCACTGGGGATTGTGACTGCAGCCATGAAATTAAAAGACATTTGCTCCTTGGAAGAAAAGCTATGACAAACCTAAAGAGTATTAAAAAGCTGAGACATCACTCTGCTGACAAAAGTCCATATAACATGTAGTCAAAGCTATGGTTTTTCCAGTAGTCAGGTACAGATGTGAGAGTTGGATCATAAAGAAGGCCAAAGAATTGATGCTTTTGAACTGTGGTGCTAAAGAAGACCCTTCAAAGTCTCTTAGACAGCAGAGAGATCAAACCAGTCAATCCTAAAAGAAATCAACCCTGAATATTCAATGGAAGGACTGATGCTGAAGCTGAAACTCTAATACTTTGGCTCCCTGATGTTAAAAGCCAACTCATTACTCAATCGACATGAGTTTGAGAAAACTCGGGGAGATAGCAAAGGACAGGGAAGCCTAGCATGCTGCAGTTCATGGGGTCGCTAAGGTAAGATTAAACTCTAGCCCATAAGCGAAGAAGAACTAAAGAGCCTCTTGATTAAAGTGAAAGTGGAGAGTGAAAAAGTTGGCTTAAAGCTCAGCATTCAGAAAACTAAGATCATGGCATCTGGTCCCATCACTTCATGGCAAATAGATGAGAAACAGTGGAAACAGTGACAGACTTCATTTTTTTGGGCTCCAAAATCACTGCGGATGGGGACTGCAGCCATGAAATTAAAAGACGCTTACTCCTTGGAAGGAAAGTTGTAACCAACCTAGACAGCACATTAAAAAGCAGACACATTACTTTGCCAACAAAGGTCTGTCTAGTCAAAGTTATGGTTTTTCCAGTAGTCATGTATGGATGTGAGAGTTGGACCATAAAGAAAGCTGAGTGCTAAAGAATTGATGCTTTTGAACTGTGGTGTTGGAGAAGACTCTTGCAAGTCCCTTGGACGGCAAGGAGATCCAACCAGTTCATCCTAAAGGAAATCAGTCCTGAAAATTCACTGGAAGGACTCATGCCAAAGCTGAAGCTTCAATACTTTGGTCACCTGATGCAAAGAACTGACTCACTGGGAAAGACCCTGATGCTGGGGAAGACTGAAGGTGGGAGGAGAAGGGGACGACAGAGGATGAGATGGTTGGATGGCATCACCGACTCAATGGACACAAGTTTGAGTAAACTCTGGGAGTTGGTGATGGACAGGGAGGTCTAGTGTGCTACAGTCCAAAGAGTCAGACACAACTGAGCGACTGAACCGAACTGATATATTTTAAGGCTTAGACTGGAATTTCGACACTGCTACTTACCTGTATTTTACTGACTACCGTAAACTGTGTCCCCAACCACTGCTCAAATGTCCCATTTTAGCAGATGCCTCAGTGAACTCCACTCATTTGCCTACATCCCGGCATGTCTTCCAGGAAGCTCTAAGTCTTAAAAGAAGTACTCTGACTTTTTGGTTTTTCTATCTCTTAGGGCTTAGCACTACCACCAAATATAACTGAAGTTTGTTGAGCTGAAATGATTAAGAACTTACTTGTGAAAAGAATGATTGGCTAATCTTGGTCAAGTCAGTCTCTCTGATCCTCAGTTTGTGCTTTTATGGATCATAGACTTTTTTTTTTTAAGTTGGTAACATTTTGCAGTGCTCTTATACTAAATGAGCTCTCATGTGAAATGGTAGAGTAATTCATATGTAATAGGTACTTAGGAAAGGTTTTTTTTTTCCTCACTGAAAATACAAATAAAATAAGAATAGGAATAACAAAGAGGATCTTTAATAACATTTCTATGGTTTTAAGTTCATCATTCTAGAGTTGTCTATCTGCACAGTTCATGAACCAGCTGTCTGGCACCTCCTGGAAACTCATTAGAAATACAGAATTTCAGGTCCTACCCATGACCTATAGAATCAGAATCTGCATTAAATATATATATATTCCCAGGAGATTCCTTTACACATTACAAATTGAGAACCACTGATTTACAATACTATGAACTGTGGTGTTGCGCTCTTGAGAGACCCTTGGATTTCAAGGACATCAAACCAGTCAATGCTAAAGGAAATCAGTCTTGAATATTCATTGGAAGGACTGATGCTGAAGCTGAAACTCCAACACTCTGGCCACCTGATGCGAAGAACTGACTCATTGGAAAAGACCCTGATGCTGGGAAAGGTTTAAGGTGGGAGGAGAAGGAGACGACAGAGAACAAGATGGCTGGCTGTCATCTCCAACTCGATGGACATGAGTTTGAGCAAGCTCCAGGAGCTGGTGATGGACAGGGAATCCTGGCATGCTGCAGTCCAAAGGGGGTCGTAAAGAATTGGACACAACTGAGGGACTGAATTGAACTGATTTATAATTCAGAAAACTAATATGGCTTGCTTGGTTTTTTTAATGTATTATAAGTGAAATTAAACTTAGAGACAGCACACTTTAAAGAAAACTATGAAAGGTTTAAACTCAAGACAGATCTGGGTTCAAATTCTGAATCCAATATTTATAATTGTTTATATTAGTAATTATATTAAAATTTATAATTATTAGCCTTCTAACCTTGAGCAAATTCCTGATCTGCTTGATGCTCACTTTCTTCATAACAATGGAGATAAGTACTTTCTCAACTAATTGTTAAAAGGATTTAAAGGAGAAAGTGCTTGATAGAGGGCCAGGCTTATAAAAGATACTTTAAGGAAAAGTCATTCCAACTCTTTCTTGGGAGTTCTGCCATTTTGTTCTAACAATATACATACTTCAACAAAAATTGTATATAAGATAAGCTTATGATAAAATAAACCTGGTCTCAAAGATGAAATGACTGGATAATTAAAAACAGGAAACCCATAGATCTTCCCTTCTATAGGAGAAGAACCCTAGAAAGGAGTCATTTTTAACGGTCTCCCAAACCTTTCAGTACCCAGCCTTCTTAACTGTCTTTAGCCTTGCTTCCTCACCGTTCTATCACAAGTCATATGGGGCTGGGGGGTTTGAGGCTCAGTGATCTCTCACAAAATGTTTCCTTTACTTTCCCCCTTCTTTCGGAAACTTAAGTCCCACTCAACTACTAAAATTTAGGTTTTGAGTCCCGTCACTTCTTACCACTTCCCTTCAAACACGCTGGTACATTGTTTCCCCTGAATTATTACAATTGCCCAGTAACTAATCTTCCTACTTTAAAAAAACTTACTCAAATCATGCTCTGTTCAAAACCTACAAACCCCTACATAATATGGCTTCCACGCTCCTTTTCACCGGCTCTGTTCCCGCTGTAACGGCCTTCCTGCTGTTCTTCAAAGCTGCCTCAGCCCCTCTGATGGGGCTGCTGCGATAGGCATGGAACATTCCTTTCCCCAGCTATCTGCGTGGCTCTGCAGTTCATTCGGATCTTTGCTCAAAAATCACTGATTACAGAGGACTATCCTGGAGAAACTATCTAAAAATGATCATTTCCCTCCATCCCCAGTCAACCCCTCTCTGATTCTTAACTATTTTTCCCTTTCCATTTTTAACTGATGACACTGTGTATTTGTCTCTGTTCTATATTCTCACAGAACATTTAGAGTCGTGCTCTGCACATGTTCAATATTCAAAATTTGTTGCGAGAAAAACAAGCCTTAAAGATGTCTGCTCTGCCCTCTGCAGCTCTATCTACCTGTCCTCCCCCGCTTTCTCGGCTCGGTGTATGTCTCCCAGAGCATTTACTGTTGCATGGGAAAAAATTATTTTACCTTACTCCATAATCCAAGTGGCCTTTACAATGTCTAGTATATATATTTGTTGAATGAGTAATTTAGAAAGGGAACGATTCTATTGTTTCAAGGTTGAATAAGAAGACTTTTAAATCAGTTAGTCTGTTACAGCCAGATGAACTTCTCAGAGGAAAAGGCCAAGTGCAAGCTCAGAGAACTTTCTAACACGAAACTCTTCAGACTGTCTTAAACGTAACTTGAGTCTTAAGATTTTAACTTAATAGCCTATAGCTTTAGTATGTAAATTTATAAAAGATTAGCTTTCTACAAGCTTAGACTTCAGAAATGTTCCAATAATGACCGTTGGTAAAATTTTAACCTATAGTTTTATCATTTCTTTACATTTTTAACTCCAAATAAAATATTATTTTGAAAAACTCTACTGTTGCAGGATTTTTTTTCATTTCACTGATGCTGGCTATATATGGTAGTCTATGGATACCATTTTAAAAGAATTAGCATCTTAATCTTTCACACAAATATTCCTCTTGTGAGTCATAAAATTATTACAGCAGAGAATAGCCAGGATTTAGAAATCAGTAGGAAAGGCAGAAGTAATACTCCAAAGCTTATCAAAAGAAGACACGAAAACAGGCATTTATTTAGTTCTTAAATGGAAATAATTTAATCTTTTTATCCTTTCTATTCCAAAGCTGAGCAAAGTCTCCAAAATTCTACAAATAATCACTGTAGAAAAGTTGAACATGGACACTTGTATTTTTAAACACCACTATCTAATAACTCATTTTACTAAGAGCTGGTAGCAAAGGTATGCATCAATTTTTTCCTGTATATTCTTTAACAATATCCTCTCACTCTTCTAAGTTCATCTGTCAAAGTAACCAAAATAAGCTTATATCCTTTTTTTCATTAGGCTCAGTATTTACAACAAATTCTTAGTAACTTTCAAAATTCAAGTGAACTTTACTTTCCCAAATGGTTACTTACGAGGCTTTTAATACATTTTTAAAAATATTTGTTATTCATGCCCTAAGATCACCTCAAGGGACCTCAGCAATCTTGAGTTTCTATGTGTCTCCCCTTTGCTTTTGAAGATAACCTCTAAAGTGAAGAAGACAGAAAAGAATGACCTTGTATGAAATAATAGGGCATATAGCTAAATATATGAATACAGTTCAATCCCTGGGTCAAGAAGATCCCCTGGAGTAGGAAATGGCACCCCACTCCAGTATTCTTGCCTGGAGAATTCAATGGACAGAGCAGCATAGCAGGCTACAGTCCGTGGGGATGCAGAGAGTCAAACAACATATAGTGTACATGCCAATATGTTTAGCAATATATAAACACATGCCTTGATTCCAGAATAACTGAATTTACAGTTCCACTGATACATTTGGCAGGGAGGGTGTCTGAGAGTCATTTCAGAAATGTAACTAAGTAAATTCAGAATAAAGCTAACACCTTGCTTCATTTGCCAAATGGTGCTGCCTTGCTCAGGTATTCTGAGCTTTAATATTATTTAGAAAATACTTTCCAGTTAAAAATCATGAATGGAATTAGTGAATATCAAGAGTGATTCCCAGTGTAGAAGGAGGGAGAAGCTCTCACCACCAGAGTAACGTACAGGCCATTAGCTGCCCTGACATGAGTGGCATGTTTCATCAGCAGCAATGTCATGAAGCCATCAAGATTAAAAAATGTCAACCCAGTCCAGTATTCTTGTCTGGAGAATCCCATGGACAGAGAGAGGAGCCTGGTGGGCTATAGTGCACGAGGTGGCAGAGTCAGACACAACTGAGCGACTAACACCATCTCGGAATAACTCCTAAATCCTGAAGATATAATTGCAAGCTACTGTCATCTGCAACTCATTTGGACATTCTAATTGGATTATTTTTTCTATTTCACAAATAAATATTTTTACCATCATAATCCCTATATATTGTTTATTGATAACTTTAATTAACATGAAATGGACTGGTCCATATTTTTAAATTAAAAAAGTGGTTCTCACTTCCACAGTATTAACCATTTTTTCAGGAACTTAATTAACAAATAAATCAAGACACTGAATAAAACAGAGTCTCTAAAGGATTATATTCATTTGGAATTATTATGTTTTTTGCTTTTTACTCTTTTTTCCTGTGGTCATCTTTCTTAATTAACCAAAATTACAGATTAGAAAAAAGCACGAATTTTGGTTTAAAAAAGATTATTTCGGATATACTGCCTCTGTCTTGTACTTCACTGCTATGATGTTGGGCTTTATTATACTTTTATTCCCATTTTATACTTTAGTGTAGTCTTGCTCCATATATTACAACTTCAGGTAAGAATCAGGAAAAAGTTTGACCCATGAGAAGAAAATGATATTTACATTTAACACTCTTAAAACTTCTATACCAAATGGAAAATCAATGTGACTCTAAAAGTCAGCAGATAACAGGAGCTGAATAAGAACCAATGATGTACATCTGGTGTTAAAAAGCTTGTAAACCTAGCCCTAAAGACAGTGTGGTAAAAGATTATAACAAACTTATTTAGAATTAAGTAACAGTAATTGGACTGCAAGGAGATGCAAACAGTCCATCCTAAAGGAGATCGGTCCTGGGTGTTCATTGGAAGGTCTGATGCTGAGGCTGTAACTCCAATACTTTGGCCACCTGATGAGAAGAGTCAACTCACTGGAAAATACCCTGATGCTGGGAAAGACTGAAGGTGACAGGAGAAGGGGATGACAGAGGGTGAGACGGTTGGGTGGCATCACTGACGACGGACATGACTTTGAGTAAGCCCCAGGAGTTGGTGATGGACAGGGAGGCCTGGCGTGCTGCAGTCCATGGAGTCGCAAAGAGTCGGACACGACTGAGTGACTGAACTGAACTGAACTGAACAGTAATTACCAGATAATGTAAACTGATTAAATTGTAAAATATCAGATGAAATCACATTTACTTTATAATTCAGTATATTATACCAAGCACTGTATTTTGTTAATAATAATTCCGTCCAAGGTAAGGAGCAGCGGCTGTGCTTTGCTGGAGCAACCGTGAAGAGATACCCCATGCCCGAGGTAAGAGAAACTCAAGTAAGATGGTAGGTGTTGCAAGAGGGCATCATAGGGCAGACACACTGAAACCATACTCACAGAAAACTAGTCAATCTAATCACACTAGGACCACAGCCTTGTCTAACTCAATGAAACCAAGCCATGTCTACGGGGCAACCCAAGATGGGTGAGTCATGGTGGAGAGGTCTGACAGAATGTGGTCCCCTAGAGAAGGGAGTGGAAAACCACTTCAGTATTCTTGCCTTGAGAACCCCATGAACAGTATGAAAAGGCAAAATGACAGGACTGAAAAAGGAACTACCCAGGTCAGTAGGAGCCCAATATGCTACTGGAGATCAGTGGAGAAATAACTCCAGAAAGAATGAAGGAATGGAGCCAAAACAAAAACAATACTCAGTTGTGGATGTGACTGGTGATAGAAGCAAGATCCGATGCTGTAAAGAGCAATATTGCACAGGAACCTGGAATGTCAGGTCCATGAATCAAGGCAAAATGGAAGTGGTCAAACAAGAGATGGCAAGAGTGAACGTCGACATTCTAGGAATCAGCGAATTAAAATGGACTGGAATGGGTCAATTTCACTCAGATGACCATTATGTCTACTACTGGGGGCAGGAATCCCTCAGAAGAAATGGAGTAGCCATCATGATCAACAAGAGTCCGAAATGCAGTACTTGGATGCAATCTCAAAAACGACAGAATGATCTCTGTTTGTCTACAAGGCAAATGATTCAATATCACAGTTATCCAAGTCTATGCCCCAACCAGTAAAGCTGAAGAAACTGAAGTTGAACGGTTTTATGAAGACCTACAAGACCTTTTAGAACTAACACCCAAAAAAGATGTCCTTTTCATTATAGGGGAGTGGAACGGAAAAGTAGGAAGTCAAGAAACACCTGGAGTAACAGGTAAATTTGGCGTTGAATGAGGAATGAAGCAGGGCAAAGACTAATAGAGTTTTGCCAAGAAAATGCACTGGTCATAGCAAACACCCTCTTCCAACAACACAAGAGAAGACTCTACACATGGACATCACCAGATGGTCAACACCAAAATCAGATTGATTATATTCTTTGCAGCCAAAGATGGAGAAGCTCTATACAGTGAACAAAAACAAGACCAGGAGCTGACTGTGGCTCAGATCATGAACTCCTTATTGCCAAATTCAGACTCAAATGGAAGAAAGTAGGGAAAACCGCTAGACTATTCAGGTATGACCTCAATCAAATCCCTTATGATTATACAGTGGAAGGGAGAAATTGATTTAAGGGCCTAGATCTGACAGATAGAGTGCCTGATGAACTATGGAATGAGGTTCGTGACATTGTACAGGAGACAGGGATCAAGACCATCCCCATGGAAAAGAAATGCAAAAAAAGCAAAATGGCTGTCTGGGGAAGCCTTATAAATGGCTGTTTAAAGAAGAGAAGCAAAAAGCAAAGGAGAAAAGGAAAGATATAAGCATCTCAAAGCAGAGTTCCAAAGAATAGCAACAAGAGATAAGAAAGCCTTCTTCAGTAATCAATGCAAAGAAGTCGAGGAAAAGAACAGAATGGGAAAGACTAGAGATCTCTTCAAGAAAATTAGAGATACCAAGGGAACATTTCATGCAAAGATGGGCTTGATAAAGGACAGAAATGGTATGGACCTAACAGAAGCAGAAGATATTAAGAAGAGGTGGCAAGAATACACGGAAGAACTGTACAAAAAAGATCTTCACGACCCAGATAATCATGATGATGTGATCACTCATCTAGAGCCAGGCAGCTTGGAATGTGAAATCAAGTGGGCCTTAGAAAGCATCACTAGGAACAAAGCTAGTGGAGGTGATGAAATTCCACTTGAGCTGTTTCAAATCCTGAAAGATGATGCTGTGAAAGTGCTGCACTCAATATGCCAGCAAATTTGGAAAACTCAGCAGTGGCCACAGGACTGGAAAAGGTCAGTTTTCATTCCAATCCCAAAGAAAGGCAATGCCAAAGAATGCTCAGACTACCACACAATTGCACTCATCTCACATGCTAGTAAAGTACTGCTCAAAATTCTCCAAGCCAGGCTTCAAAGGTACATGCACCGTGAACTCCCTGATGTTCAAGCTGGTTTTAGAAAAGGCAGAGGAACCAGAGATCAAATTGCCAACATCCGCTGGATCATGGAAAAAGAGAGTTCCAGAAAAACATCTATTTCTGCTTTATTGACTATGCCAAAGCCCTTGACTGTGTGTATCACAATAAACTGTGGAAAATTCTGAGAGAGATGGGAATACCAGACCACCTAACCTGCCTCTTGAGAAATCTGTATGCAGGTCAGGAAGCAACAGTTAGAACTGGACATGGAACAACAGACTGGTTCCAAATAGGAAAAGGAGCACGTCAAGGCTGTATATTGTCACCCTGCTTATTTAACTAATATGCAGAGTACATCATGAGTAACGCTGGACTGGAAGAAACACAAGCTGGAATCAAGATTGCCAGGAGAAATAATCAGTAACTTCAGATATGCAGATGACACCACCCTTATGGCAGAAAGTGAAGAGGAACTAAAAAGCCTCTTGATAAAAGTGAAAGAGGAGAGCGAAAAAGTTGGCTTAAAGCTCAACATTCAGAAAATGAGTATCATGGCATCCGGTCCCATCACTTCATTGGAAATAGATGGGGAAACAGTGTCAGACTTTATTTTTTGGGGCTCCAAAATCACTGCAGATGGTGACTGCAGCCATGAAATTAAAAAGACGCTTACTCCTTGGAAGAAAAGTTATGAGCAACCTAGATAGCATATTCAAAAGCAGAGACATTACTTTGCCGACTAAGGTCTGTCTAGTCAAGGCTATGGTTTTTCCTGTGGTCATGTATGGATGTGAGAGTTGGACTGTGAAGAAAGCTGAGCACTGAAGAATTGATGCTTTTGAACTGTGGTGTTGGAGAAGACTCTTGAGAGTCCCTTGGACTGCAAGGAGATCCAACCAGTCCATTCTGAAGGTGATCAACCCTGGGATTTCTTTGGAAGGATGATGCTAAAGCTGAAGCTCTAGTACTCTGGCCACCTCATGTGAAGAGTTGACTCATTGGAAAAGACTGATGCTGGGAGGGATTTGGGGCAGGAGGAGAATGGGACGACAGAGGATGAGATGGCTGGATGGCATCACGGACTCGATGGACACAAGTCTGAGTGAACTCCGGGAGATGGTGATGGACAGGGAGGCCTGGGGTGCTGCGATTCATGGGGTCGCAAAGAGCCGGACAGGAGTGAGCAACCATGTACCCGCTTTGTATAAAGATTGTATCATTTAATCTTCACCACAGACCTACACATTCAGTGTTACTATTTTTATTGTTACTCCATTTTCCAAGTGAAGAAATGAGGCACAAGTAAATATACTCCTTTATCCAAGATCTTATATCAATTAAGAGACAGAGCTGGGATTCAAACCTGTGTCCACCTGACCCAGAGCCCTTGATCTTTAACCCTTATTCTAAACTCCTCCTGAGTTCACTGCAAAGGTGAAAAGCAGAACTTAAATGGTTGTGAACTACAACACATAAAGCAGGAATCAGCAACTCCTAAAGTCTGAGGTCAGCTCTGTACTTTTCATATATCCTTACCTCTTCTGTGCTTTTTAAAGTTAAAAACCTCACTATCAACCTTTTACCTATTACTGTTACATTTCACATCTGCTCTGTCCTATTTTCCTTGGTAACAATCTCTCTTGCCCATCTGGAATTTGGTCCTCTGAGAGAGATTACACGAAGCAGAAGTAATATAACAGGCAAATATCAAGGCACCTGGGAATGACCCACTATGCCTGCTTCTCAATGTTTCCCCCAGAGCAATGGAGGTGCTGAGCAAATTCCTTCAACATGCATCATCTTCCACGATCAAGACAGCATTTTCTCCACCCATCTTGACAGATTTCCTAGGAATTCCATGCAGGTTTTCGTAACAGGGAAATCAGAAAGTGCTGTATTGGCAGATTCAGGCATTAGTCAAATAAATGCCAGAGTTAAACCATGAAAATAATGAATTCCTTAAAATGTACCTGTAACAAGACATTTGATTTTATCAAATTGTTATCAAAGGTAGATTTTTAAAAAGCAGACAACAGAGGGTTCATTGACTTTGCATCATTTAAATCAAGGCTTATGCCATTTTTAACAATCCCAAACAGTCACCTGTCCTTTGGCACCAAGTTATTTCTGGATTTTCACAGGATATATTTTCATACTGCAGCTTTAAGATTCAGCAATCTTGTGAATCATTGGTAACAAACTACTAATAAAATGCTTCATATAAATGGAGCTCTCACACACTGTCTCACATACATACATGACTACTGGAAAAACCACAGCTTTGACTATACAGACCTTTGTCACCTCTTTTTAATACACTGTCTATATTTGTCATAGCTTTTCTTCTAAGGAGCATAAAAGGAGAGTTGGATCATAAAGAAGCCTGAGCACCAAAGAATTGATGTTTTTGAACTGTGGTGTTGGAGAAGATTCTTGAGAGTCCCTTGGACTGCAAGATCAAACCAGTCAATCCTAAAGGAAATCAGTCCTGAATATTCATTGGAAGGACTGATGCTGAAGCTCAAACTCCAATACTTTGGCTACCTGAGGCGAAGAGCTGACTCCTTGGAAAAGACCCTGATGCTGGCCAAGATTGAGGGCAGGAGAAGGGGAACGACAGGATGAGATAGTTGAATGGCATCATGGACTCAAGGGACATGTTTGAGCTAACTCTGGGAATTGGTGAAGGACAGGGAGGCCTGGTGTGCTGCAGTCCATGGAGTTGCAAAGAGTCAGAGATGACTGAGTGACTGAACAACAATGTGCCATAAACATAATACATTTACTGTAACTTGTAAGGGGCAATCATCAATTTAATAGAATATGGTGTGTATATACTTTTATATATTTATATATTATATATTTAATGTAAAGAAAAGTAGAATTATTTTACTAATTATTCAAATTTCCTCTTATTTTGTAATTTTCTTTTCCTCACATTTCAAATTCCTTTTTACTAAGCTCACTGTCTTGCTAATTCAGTCAGTTCAGTTCAGTTGCTCAGTCGTGTCCAACTCTCTGCAACCCCACGAATTGCAGCATGCCAGGCCTCCTTGTCCATCACCAACCCCTGGAGTTCACTCAAACTCACGTCCATCGAGTCCGTGATGCCATCCAGCCATCTCATCCTCTGTTGTCCCCTTCTCCTTCTGCCCACAATCCCTCCCAGCATCAGAGTCTTTTCCAATGAGTCAACTCTGCATGAGGTGGCCAAAGTATTGGAGCTTCAGCTTTAGCATCATTCCTTCCAAAGAAATCCCAGGACCGATCTCCTTTAGAATGGTCTGGTTGGATCTCCTTGCAGTCCAAGGGACTCTCAAGTCTTTTCCAACATCACAGTTCAAAAGCATCAATTCTTCAGTCCTCAGCTTTCTTCACAGTCCAACTCTCACATCCATACATGACCACTGGAAAAACCATAGCCTTGACTAGACGGACCTTTGTTGGCAAAGTAATGTCTCTGCTTTTCAATATGCTATCTAGGTTGGTCATAATTTTCCTTCCGAGGAGTAAGCATCTTTTAATTTCATGGCTGCAATCACCATCTGCAGTGATTTTGGAGCCCCAAAAAAGAAAGTCTGACACTGTCTTGCTAATTAAATGGCCAGTTAAAAGAATGTACATTTCTTCATAGGATCAAGTAAGTCTTGCCTCTAGAACCCTTTCCAGGTGCATCTTTAAGTGATTTCTCAGTGGCTGAGAGGTGAAGAATCTGCCTGTAATGCAGGTGACCTGGGTTTGATCCTTGGGTTGGGAAGATCCCTGGAGAAGGGAAATGGCAACCCACTTCAGTATCCTTGCCTGGAAAAATCTCATGGACAGAGGAGCCTGGTGGGCTACGGTCGCGAAGAGTCAGACATGACTGAGCGACTAATACTAACAGAAATTTAGCCAATTATAATCACATTCCTCCACTCTAGCAATAAAACTCATCATTTCAACCTCATATTGTGAAAAAGACAAAACGGAAAAGTAAACTAATCATTTTTGCTAAACCAAATTCCAGTGAAAGAAAGTGGATTTCATAAAATCTTAGAACTGGAGAGAATCTAAAAATATAGTTCCATTAAAACCTATGCAGAAACCTAGAGAGCCTAGAGAAAATATAGGAAAGTGATCTGATTAGAAATAATTAAAACAGAACACAAAGATGGACTCAAATATTTGAGTGAGGCGAGTTCTTTTATAAAAAGATTAACAATAGGAAGTTCCAGGTAAAATAATTAATGACGAAAATGTAAATCAAGCTGCATTTAGCTTGATTAACTCAGTAAAGGGTTTCAAGAGCTGTGTATCCTTCTCTTTTATACAAAGGCTTCAGATTAGCAGGTTCAGAAGGAATTGTCTTCAAGGTGAAAACTGTCTGCAGATACCCTGCTTAACTGGAAACAGGATAGCAACTTTGTCAATACTCTGAAAATTTATTTAAATATCCTCACAATTCTTGCTCACAGGCTCCAGGCTTTGAAAACTCAGAAGACTATTTTCCAAGCACAGAGGAGCATCACTTTTGCTGCCTTACTCTAGGAGAAATCCTTGACTGAGAGATAAGATCATTTTCTCTTAAAGCTATTCGAGAAATCATGCTCTGTACCTCAGTGGAGAATGCACAGTCGCCAAACACCATGAATTCGGTTCAGATGGAGAAGGGGAAGCCCCTGAGTTGAACCCTTATTAACATGACATTATGGCTGTAACTGTACATGAACATGAGGTTATCAAGATTACAGTTCCCATGGCACTCATTCCAAAGCATCGCAACAACATGAAGTCTTCTATTTTTAAACAGCCACTCAAGGTTTCTTAAATGTGAAGTGAGACTAATAACAGCACCTAGTTTAATGACCATTATGGGAATTAAATCAGATTGTACAAAATGACCTTAGCAGGAAGCCTGGCATGTAAATAGGGCTTCCTGTTATTATTTAACACCTCGGTGGCTCAGATGGTAAAGAATCTGTCTGCATGCAGGAGACTTGGGTTTGATCCCTGGGTTGGGAAGATCCCCTGGAAGAGGGCAAGGGAACCCACTGCAGTATTTTTGCCTGGAGAATCCCACGGACAGAGGAGCCTGGGGATTACTTGCAAAGAGTTGGACATGACTGAGCGACTAAGCAGAGAACAGCACACACCACACCACCACATCAACATGCCCAGGTCTCTGAGGGGTGGCTTTTCCCATTTCAGGTCCCGCCTTCAACTCTCCATATCTAAGCCTCTCCTTATACAACTCCCAGCCCCTCCCCACAAAAACACACCAACTCACTACAATTGTGCCTCCTGCCACTTTACTCAAACTGTTCCTGCCAAAGTCCCCTCTTTAATTAACACAGCAGCAAGCATGTCTAGTAATTTTTATGCAACAGAAAAACACATTTCATATTTTACAAAACACAGAGCTGAAATAATAATATACACAAATAATCTAAAATCCAGTAATACCAATTTGATACATACTTTTGGTTTTAAACATAAACTTGACTCCAATTCTTTTCATTTCCTTAGACCATTACTGTTAGAAAATTTAATAGGAAAAACATAAATCAATGTTCTAAAAGTATCATAATCAATCTTATAGAAGCAAAATGCTTGATCTTCCAAGATAAAAGTTAAATTAATGAGTTATTTTTTACTAATTTCCCAGGTATAGTTTTAGTTGGATTATGACAAAATGAAAAACTAGCATCATCTTCTTTGAACTATAAATACAAAGCAGCTCTCACAACTTTTATTTGGATATTTGATAATTTAAAAAATAGCTGTCAAGTAAAAATATTAGTCAATAAACACCTGCATAATATTTGGCCTTTGAAAAAAGTTTCACTTCAATGTCACATATAAAACATATTCTGAGGATAAGTAAAGGTACTGACATTAAAAAAAGCACAAATAAAATGGAAACTTTATGACAAGAAAAGCTCAGTCACAAATCTTGCCTTGATTTTCATTTTCTTGAATTCTTTCAAGTGTTCAACCCATTGAAGGCAAGAATAGAGTTATGGAACAGCAAAACATTCTAACACACTGTCATCATCTCTAGGGGTAGAAGGACACTTTAAGTTTCATGAGCTTTCCTAGCCAAGGACTCCTTCTGACAAGGAATTATACCACCCTCTCCACTTCTACCAGTCCCTTTCCAAAGGCTGCTGTTTAAGACAATCTACAGTGCAGCTTCCAACAGCATCGCACTGATTGGTCTGCTGGGTAGGGCTGTGAAGGGGAGGGCCATCACGGGCACTGCTGCTGCCGTCTGTGCCCCGACCCAGCACTTCAGCGAGGGGGCTAAAGCGTGGGGGCAGGGGCGTGGTCAGAGACCCAGCCTACGCGCTCCAAGCCCCGACGCCAGGCTTGGGAGGCATATTCCCAGAGGAGGGGGTGGGGATGCGTGCTAAGTCTCTTCAGTTGTGTCTGACTCTTTGTGACCCCATGGACTGTAGCCCACCAGGCTCCTCTGTCCATGGGGATTCTCCAGGCAAGAATACTAGAGTGGGTTGCTGTGCCCTCCTCCAGGGGATCTTCCCGGCCCAAGGACTGAACCTGTGTCTCTCAGTCTCCTGCATTGGCAGGAGGTTCTTTACCCACTAACGCAACCTGGGAAGCCCTTTTCCTACCATGCACAAAGATGCACAATGGGTAGCTATGGCCTTGGCCCATGTAACAAAGAAGAAAGAAGCCATCCAAAATCTCACTGCCATAGGGAAGAAGGAAGTAAACCTTTACTTAGTACCTACTCCGTACTAGAAGTGTAATATAAAAGCTTTATATGTATATTATTTCCTTTACTGTCTTCCTCTCTATAGTAAGGGGCACTGTTACTCCCAATTACACAGGTGAGAAAAACAGGAAATTTAAGTAAACTGCCAAATAGGAGACAGAAAAAAAATGTACACTCAGGGTTATCTTCTGTGAAAAAGGTGGAAATGTGTTAAATAACATGTACCAGCCCTAAGAAAGGTGCTTTGGGGTTTTATAAGTTGCTCCCTTCCCGTTATCCTCAAGGTAGAACAAACATTCACGCTAAGAGGTGGCTTCCCATTCAAACCACAAAAGGAAGAGGGAAGCTTCAACTCTAAGGTCTCGGACACAAGAAAGCCAGTAGAATAAAGCATGAGCATGTCAAAATGAACCAGACTAGGAATTTGAGACACTCACTTCAGAAATGAAACTTGGAAAACTGCTGGCTTTCAGTCACCAAGTCCCTTATGTATTCATGATTAAACACGGGTTTGGTATAGCAGGCTATTTGAAATTAAGTTTCTCTTATGAAAGAGGATAGAAAGTAACCATCACCCATGCTCCAGTTTCCTTAAAAGAATAATTACTATCTTCCACGGAAAGTTTCACCAAAGCACTACCTGGTGTGCCCTCACGACAGCACTGCACTCACCCGAGGCCGAATTCATCATGTTCTGCTGCACCGGTGGGCTGGTCGGGGCGGTGACGTTCATCTGGGAGAGCATGGCCTTCCTGGGGTCCTGCCAGGTTGTTGTCTGATCTATGTGACTGAGACAAAAACATCCCCGGCGTTAGATAACACAGACGAGGCCCTACAAACAGCAGCCTCGCTTCGCAAAATAGGCTAGCTGTATGAACTAGCAGGCAGGATTCTGAGTGAGCTCTGTAAAAGCAGTCTTACCACCTCGCTGCCCTCACTCTTCCTCTGCAAACTTTCCTCATCCTTCTATCACTGAACTTTCTGCTCTGAGATTTTATAAGTGTAAAATCTGAAAGTTAAGTCTGAAATTTTAAGCGAAGGGAAATCATTTTCACCTAGTAGACAATTAGCTGCCATAATCTAAAGTTTAAGTGTGATTTATAAATCATCTATAACAGTAGTCATACAAGCTAAACCCAAAATTCATTAGGGAATCACCCACTTTTTTTCCTCCCAAAGCTATAAATGCTAATTAACCATATAATTTGAAGACCCAAAACCCTTTACACTGAACAAAGCACAGAAAGATTAAACATTCTTATTATACTGTATACTCCAAAGCCAAAACAGAAATACAAACTAAGTTTTGATTGTCTCCTGCTGATTACTGAAGGGCTTTTTCATTTGCTAAACAAAACAGGTAAACATTTTCTATGTACTATTAACTTACTACAAAATGTCTAATACATATGCACATGGACATCTTCATCTAAAAAACTGGGGATGAAAAACAGCTAAAAATTACATGAATATGAAACTACAAGGCATCCTGCACAGTATTTGCTTTATGAGCATGCATAAAAAATATTAGTTTTTATCTTCCAGCGAAGTGTAATTATTTCAGAGAAAGAAAAAAAAATTTTTTTAAACCCATGAAACTACCTGAAATTTATCTTGAAGAAACAGACAGAGAAGTACTCAAAGATCTATGCAAAGTTCTCTTCTGTATAATTTATAAAAGCCAGATAACATCTAATGAAAGGCACTAATTAAATATTGCTACATGATGTACTGTACCGCAGCTATTGAAAATACTTTAGAATAATATTTAATAGAATAGAAAATATTAATAATACAGATTATAGCAGAGTATACAGATTATTAGTTTCTATGCTATTAAATATTCTAAAATATTTTCAATATATAGTACATCATATATAACAATATTTAACTAGTCCCTTTCATTAGATGTTATCTGGCTTTCAATTTTTGGGCTTCCTTGATAGCTCAGCTGGTGAAGAATCCGCCTGCAGTTCAGGAGACCCCGGTTCAATTCCTGGGTGAGGAAGATCCGCTAGAGAAGGGATAAGCTACCATTCTAGTACTCTGGCCTGGAGAATTCCAAGGACTGTATAATCCATGTGGTTGCAAACAGTCAGACACAACCGAGTGCTTTCAGTCACTCACAGCTCTTTAAGGTAGACTGTAAAACAGTATGTACAGCATGGAGCTAACTGTTTAAGCCTGTGTGCTGAAAGCACATGGGAAGGATACACATCAAAAAGTTTCTTTTTAATGAATTTTTACTGGAGTATATCTGCTTTATAATATTGTATTAGTTCCTTCCATAGAGCAAAGTGAATCAGCTATACATTCTAACATTAGAATGTTTTAACAGTGTTTCTTTCTAGATGGTAAAATTACAGAACTTTGTTTAATAATAGGAAAACCTAGAAAGACAGTCATGAACTCACTATCTTTGAAAAGGGTGTGGAAGAAATAAGGGTTATTTTTTTAAAAGCTCATATCATTTTTTCCTATGGCTGTTTAAATTTCAAATCTGCTTTCTCCTTGAATCATCCCCATGATACTTATGTAAATGGTAAGGAAATGACACCCTGTGATTAATTTTCTTGAAACCTGAATGCACTCATCAATAATGTTATTTGATCAATAACACAGGGATCTAGGCGCTGACTAGTGCTGTGCTGTGATCAGTCACTGAGTCCTGTCCTAATCTTTGTGACCCCACAGACTGAAGCCGGCCAGGCTCCTCTGTCCATGGGATTCTCCGGACAAGAACACTGGGGTGGCTTGCCATGTGCTCAGGCTAGAACAGACCTTAAATATTATCTCCTGGAGATGGGAGAATCCTTTTTCCTAAGGAAGGAGAAAGAAGAGGAAAACAGAGGGGGTAGAAGTGCGAAAAATTTGTACACTTGGGAATAACAACGATACCTGACAACTGAATGCTATTACAAAGCAATTAACAACGCTGAGAGAAAATATTTAACCGAGTACACAGTCTCTCAAATATTGCCTGACCAGCACTTCTCCACCAGTCACAGGTGGTTTTCAGCAGCTGCACTAGCATTGCTCAGGTCTAGACAATACACGTAAAACCTTGTTCAAGTCTGGATATGTAAACACCTTGTTCCAAGAGATCACCTTCCTGTCAAGCCCAGTAACAGCTAACACTTTTTCCATCCTTCAGTGAGTCACTGAACAAACTAAACCATAAAATGTTTTCTAGATAGTCTCGTGCTTATAAAGCAGTACACATGATAATTAATACAGTCACACGGAAGAAAAGAAACTTGAAACCGGTAACACAACCAAAATGCAGGGAAATGCTCTGTTTCTCACTGCCTGTTATAATGTTAAGAAACCAGGAAAAGTGGCCAGTGATTCATTATTACTAGCTCTTAAATTTCAATCAAATCGTGTGCCACCTGCCTACTCCTTGTCTGCAGTACTTCTGAAAATCCGTTACTTTGTGAGGGGTGAAAGAGAAGAGGCTGGCAGGTTCAGGATTTTAACTGCTGAAGGTTTTCTAATATCTGTCTAACAGCTGGGTTTCTCTGAAAACTAACCAATGACATAAATCCCATTAATCCTTCATAACTAGACTGAAGTCCACCTGAGGGCTTAGGAAGACCCTATTCTGATGACTAATAGAACAACAAATCTTCCCAGATAGAGGAGGCAATCCATAAATCTGTTCTTAAGGTTTTCATCTCCTTTAAACAAATTAGGCTTTTAAATATAATACAGAGAATGCATAGCTTCACTGCTCTTAAGAGTGACTATTTTGCTGAAATGCTAAGTGTACAAATGCTAAAATTTCTTCTCCTAAAAAGGTTCCTGTTGAACCTCAGTAAGCTAGTTTAGAGGTACAGAGCTATTCTATGTTACTTCAGTAAATGTTTCACTTACTCAAAAAATATCTACTTTTCTTTAAGGAATAAATATGCCAGCATCTAAACTGTCCCAAACATAAAAGTATTAAGTGCCTGAAGAACTATGGACAGAGGTTCGTGACACTGTACAAGAGGCAGTGATTAAAACCATGCCCAAGAAAAAGAAATGCAAAAAGGCAAAATACCTGTCTGAGGAGGCCTTACAAATAGCTGAGAAAAGAAGAGAAGTGAAAGGCAAAGGAGAAAAGGAAAGATATACCCATTTGACTGCAGAATTCCAAATAGCAAGGAGAGATAAGAAAGCCTTCCTCAGGGATCAATGCAAAGAAATAGAAGGAAACAACAGAATGGGAGAGACTAGAGATCTCTTCAAGAAAATTAGAGATACCAAGGGAACATTTCATTCAAAGATGGGCTCAATAAAGGACAGAAATGATATAGACCTAACAGAAGCAGAAGATATTAAGAAGAGGTGACAAGAATACACAGAAGAACTATATAAAAAACATATTCTTGACCCAGATAATCACGATGGTGTGATCACTCACCTAGAGCCAGACATCTTGGAGTATGAAGTCAAGTGGGCCTTAGGAAACATCACTATGAACAAAGATAGTGGAGGTGATGGAATTCCAGCTGAACCATTTCAAATCCTGTTAAGGTGCTACACTCAATATGTCAGCAAATTTGGAAAACTCAGTAGTGGCCACAGAACTGGAAAATGTCAGGTTTCTTTCCAATCCCAAAGAAGGGCAATGCCAAAGAATGCTCAAACTACTGAAAAACTGCACTCCTTTCATGATAGCAAAGTAATGCTCAAAATTCTCCAAGTCAGGCTTCAACAGTACATGAACCAAGAACTTTCAGATGCTCCAGTTGGATTTAGAAAAGGCAGAGGAACCAGAGATCAAATTGCCAACATCTACTGGATCATAGAAAAAGCAAGAGAATTCCAGAAAAACATCTGCTTCATTGACTATGCTAAAGCCTTTGACTGTGTGGATCACAATAAACTGTGGAAAAATTTTTTTAAGAGATGGCAATACCAGACCACTTTCCTGCCTCCTGAGAAATCTGTATGCAGGTCAGGAAGCAACAGTTAGAACCGGACATGGAACAATGGACTGGTTGAAAACTGGGAAAGGAGTATGTTAAGGCTGTATATTGTCATTCTGTTTATTTAACTTATATGCAGAGTACATCATGTGAAATGCCGGGCTGGATGAAGCACACGCTCGAGTCAAAACTGTCAGGAAAAATATCAGTAACTTCTGATTTGCAAATGACACCACCCTTATGGCAGAAAGTGAAGAGAAACTAGAGAACCTCTTGATGAAAGTCAAAGAGGAGAGTGAAAAAGCTGGCTTAAAACTGCTTAAAACTCAATATTAAAAAAACTAAGATCAGGGCATCCAGTCCTATCACCTCATGGCAAATAGATGGGGTAACAATGGAAACAGTGACAGACTTTATTTTCTTGGGTTCCAAAATCACTGCAGATGGTGACTGCAGCCAAAAAAATAAAAGACACTGGCTTCTTGGAAGAAAAGCTACAACAAACCTAGACAGCATATTAAAAAGCAGACACATTACCTTGCCAACAAAGGTCCATCTAGTCAAAATTATGGTTTTTCCAACAGTCATGTACGGATGTGACAGTTGCACCATAAAGAAAGCTGAGTGCCTAAGAATTGATGCTTTTGAACTGTGGTGTTGGAGAAGACTCTTGAGAGTCCCTTGGACTGCAAGGAGATCCAACCAGTCAACCCTAAAAGAAATCAATCCTGAATATTCATTGGAAGGACTGATGCTAAAGCTGAAGCTCTAATACTCTGGCCATCTGATGCGAAGAGCCAATTCATTAGAGAAGAGCCAATTCATTAGAGAAGACCCTGATGATGGGAAAGATTGAAGGCAGGAGGAGGAGGAGACGACAAAGGATGAGATGGTTGGATGTCATCACTGACTTGATGGACATGAGTTTGAGTAAGCTCCAGGAGATGGTGAAGGACAGGGAGGCCTGGTGTGCTGCAGTCCATGGGTTGCAAAGAGACATGACTGAGAAACTGAACAACAATAACAAACTGTCCCAAGTATAAAAGCATATGACCATTTAGATGCCAAAAGGAATATGAAACAAAATTAACTTTAGAATTTTTGTCTTCACTTATTCTATAAGAATCCTGAATATTGTTTTATCCTAACGTCGATTTGTAGCAGTACATCTAAAAATATCTAGTTTTCCTTTTTACCACAAGAATAAGAATCTTTACAAAAACATTTCATACAACAAAGAAGTATTTTTTGTTAAGAAATTTTGCCAGGCCTACTCTTCCACCAGATACCTGCACGGGACTTTCCTTCATCTCCTCTGGTCTTTGCTCAAATGGTTTATCCCCATTGGGGATTTCTGTAGTCACGTCATTTAAAATCCACCCTATTTAAACTCTACTCCTTCTTCGCTTTATTTTTGTTTGATTACCTTTTATCATTATCTGACATATAATATACTTATTGTATTCATCTATTTTCTCCAATAAGCTCCAGAGGAAAAGCCACTTTTACTTATTTTGTTAACTACCGTATCTTCAATGATCAGTAGGGTGCTTGATTAATATTTGTCAATGAACTAATGAAAGCTTTTTCCTTTCTGACCTAAGGACATCAATCCGTCCCCCAAAGTCCTTGTAGCCCTAAGGAGTAGCCTTATCAACACCCATCTTCTTTTCCAAAAATGTAATCTCAGGCAAACACTACAGACCCACTACTAGAAATAGCAACAAGGAGATTACCGGGGACACTGCCAAGAGCAGCTTCAGGGGCGTGATGAGGGTCGAGTCAATAGGAGGCAAGAAAAACTGCCAATGAATGGGTATGGATTTTTGTTTGTTCAGGAGGAAGAAACTCAAGCGTTTAAATGCGATTGAAAACAGAGCTGCTGAAGATGTGCTCAGTGAGCATTTGAAGAGTTCCAGCCATCCATCAGAGCATGAGAAGGGCAAGTGTAGACACGGTGTCCACTGCACCAGGAGGTGGGGGAGAAGGGGCAAGGCAGGGGCAAATGATTTCACGGTTGGTCAGCTCATCGCATTCTGGTGTGATGGCTTCCACTCTCTTATGGAAAGATCTATCATTACGAGGATTAACAAGGGTATACCTCCACTATGCAAATAGAAAACTGAGGGACTAAGGACTTCCTTGGAG
The DNA here is from genome assembly GCF_032405125.1 of Capricornis sumatraensis. Lineage (NCBI taxonomy): Eukaryota > Metazoa > Chordata > Mammalia > Artiodactyla > Bovidae > Capricornis > Capricornis sumatraensis. The sequence goes on from NC_091084.1 coordinate 8,664,787, forward strand.
CTCTAGTGGTTAAAAATCCGCCTGGCAATGCAGGGGACACAGGTTCAATCCCTGACTGGGGAACTAGGATCCTGCATGCCCCACCACAAATGCAGCCCATGCAAACTGGAGCCTGTTCACAACAACAGGAACCTGTGCTCGCCACTGAAGGACCGAGCCTGACCCACGGAGGTCCAGCGGGCAGCAGGCAAGACCTGACCCAGCCACGTAAGTGAACAAATGCCAAAACAAGACCTGAAGCACGTGCACAAGGTCACACAGCCAGTCCACAGCAGGAGCGTGTGGTGTCCAGGAATTCTGAAAGCAATTTCTGTACTAGAAATATACACGAAAAGGACAATACTTTATAAATCTTTGCAATATACACTGAAAAACTGCATAAATGCTGAAGAGGGAATATAATGGCATGGTATTGAAGACTTAATAAAAGATGACAAAACATTAAGAAACACAATCTCTATTACTAATGGAATATAAACTTACTGAAGAAAGTGTGCCTGGGAGAGTGCCTGGTATACAGCGGGGCTCAGTGAACATGCAAACGGCATGAATATTAAAGCAGTGTGCGCTATTTAAGAATGTAGGTAAGTAAGAGTTCACATAAATACGCATCTGAGAAAGAGTTGAAAACAATTTTCACTTAAACTGAAGATTCTAAAAATTGTCAAATTATAAATAACAAAACCAAAATATATAAACCATGGGGACAAAATTAAGAAAAACTCATAAAACAGTTATTTTCAGAGTTAAATGTATGAGTAGTTATATATAACATAGAAAATAACTTAAAATTTAGTTTATCTTGTCCTAGGAATAGTCTAGCTGCTAAAGCTACTGTGAAAGTAAAAATCACTTAGTCGTGTCTGACTCTTTGTGACTCCATGGACAGTATATACAGTCCATGGAATTCTCCAGGACAGAATACTGGAGTGGGTAGCCTTTCCCTTCTCCAGGGGATCTTCCCAATCCAGGGCTTGAACCCAGGTATCTTGCTTTGCAGGCGGATTGTTTACCAGCTGAGCCACAAGGGAAGTCCAAGAATACTGGAGTGGGTAGCCTTTCCCTTCTCCAGGGGATCTTCCCAATCCAGGGCTTGAACCCAGGTATCTTGCTTTGCAGGCGGATTGTTTACCAGCTAAGCCACAAGGGAAGTCCAAGAATGCTGGAGTGGGTAGCCTATCCCTTCTCCAGCGGATCTTCCTGACCCAGGAATCGAACCCTGGTCTCCTACATTGCAGGCAGATTCTTTACCAGCTGAGCCACAAAGGAAGCTTGTGTAGCCTATTCCTTCTCTAGCGGATCTTCCCAGTCCAGGAATCGAGCTGGGGTCTCCTGCACTGCGGGTGGATTCTTCACCATCTGAGCTATCAGGGAAGCCCTACTACAGAAAAATAATGTCTGAAATTCTCTAGCCCCTTCAAGGTATACAAATAAATTAGCCTCTGCTATTATTCTGGAAAAGGAAAGGTAACTGAATTTATGACCAAGATATGACCTTACTGTAGAGCAGTTATAGCTGGGAAACAGTGACCCTCTCCAAAGTTTAGACTGAAGCAACATAAGCAGCTGTACTTTGACCAAGGTCTGATCTCTAGCTATATACAGAGCCACTCTCCTATTGGCTTTCGTCTCTTACTTTATACTGCAGAATTTGGCCTTACATATTGGATGACTTAGTAGAATGCATGTAGACCACAAACGGGCAGAAATCCAAAGTGAATGATTAGTACTACTGACTTTTTGCATAATCCCACAAAAGTTAATTGAGGCTACAGTATGCAGAAATATTTGAACAGCTTTATATCCTCCTGTGAGACGTAAAGCTTATGAAACTGAATTATGGGCAAGGAACGTAAGGAATTCTGACCTTATAAAGAAGAACATTACCGTCACATCTTCAAATTTGAAGCAGGAAAACTGTAATAACGTGAAATGCTGCCGGAAGCTGCATTGGGGAGACCCAAATATCCCATCTCCCCAGGACTGTGTTCAACAGCAAAGATGATACTGTGCCACTGTTCTATGAGTCTCTCACAAAGGCTGAACAAGATAATCATTTCCTACAGTGTATTAAGTGATATGCCCAAGGACACCCAACAAGTACGCCATAGAAATGGGATTTAAAGTCAGGAATGAATTGATACAAAAATCTGTACTCTTTGAACTATTATTAGAATTCTCTTCTGATATGTATTCTCAGTGTTGTTTCAGTTCAGTTCAGTCGTGTCCGACTCTTTGCGACCCCATGAATTGCAGCACGCCAGGCCTCCCTGTCCATCACCAGCTCCTGGAGTTCACTCAGACTCACGTCCATCGAGTCAGTCATGCCATACAGCCATCTCATCCTCGGTCGTCCCCTTCTCCTCCTGCCCCCAATCCCTCCCACCATCAAAGTCTTCTCCAATGATTCAACTCTTTGCATGAGGTGGCCAAAGTACGGGAGTTTCAGCTTTACCATCAGTCCTTCCAATGAACACCCAGGAATGATCTCCTTTAGAATGGACTGGTTGGATCTCCTTGCAGTCCAAGGGACTCTCAAGAGTCTTCTCCAATACCACAGTTCAAAAGCATCAATTCTAAAACGCTCAGCTTTCTTTACAGTCCCAACTCTCACATCCATACGTGACCACAGGAAAAACCATAGCCTTGACTAGACAGACCTTAGTCGGCAAAGTAATGTCTCTGCTTTTGAATATGCTATCTAGGTTGCTCATAACTTTTCTTCCAAGGAGTAAGCGTCTTTTAATTTCATGGCTGCAATCACCATCTGCAGTGATTTTGGAGCCCCCCAAAACAAAGCCTGACACTGTAACCACTGTTTCCCCGTCTATTTCCCATGGAGTGATGGGACCGGATGCCATGATCTTTCTTTTCTGAATGTTGAGTTTTAAGCCAATATTTTCACTCTCCCCTTTCACTTTCATCAAGAGGCTTTTGAGTTCCTCCTCACTTTCTGCCATAAGGGTGGTGTCATCTGCATATCTGAGGTTACTGATATTTCTCCCGCCAATCTTGATTCCAGCTTGTGTTTCTTTCAGTCCAGCGTTTCTCATGATGTACTCTGCATATAAGTTAAATAAGCAGGGTGACAATATACAGCCTTGATGTCCTCCTTTTCCTATTTGGAACCAGTCTGTTCTTCCATGTCCAATTCTAACTGTTGCTTTCTGACTTGCATACAGGTTTCTCAAGAGGCAGGTTAGGTGATCTGGTATTCCCATCTCTTTCAGAATTTTCCACAGTTTATTGTGATGCACACAGTCAAGGGCTTTGGCATAGTCAATAAAGCAGAAATAGATGTTTTTCTGCAACTCTTGCTTTTTCTATGATCCAGGGGATGTTGGAAATTTGATCTCTGGTTCCTCTGCCTTTTCTAAAACCAGCTTGAACATCTCAAAGTTCAAGGTTCACGTACTGCTGAAGCCTGGCTTGGAGAATTTTGAGCAGTACTTTACTAGCATGTGAGATGAGTGCAACTGTGCGGTAGTTTGAGCATTCTTTGGCATTGCCTTTCTTTGGGATTGGAATGAAAATTGACCTTTTCCAGTCCTGTGGCCACTGCTGAGTTTTCCAAATTTGCTGGCATACTGAGTGCAGCACTTTCACAGCATCATCTTTCAGGATTTGAAAGAGCTCTACTAGAATTCCATCTCCTCCACTAGCTTAGTTCGTAGTGATGCTTTCTAAGGCCCACTTGACTTCACATTCCAGGATGTCTGGCTCTAGATGAGTGATCACACCAGAATGATTATCCGGGTCATGAAGATCTTTTTTGCACAGTTCTGTGTATTCTTGCCACCTCTTCTTAATATCTTCTGCTTCTGTTAGGTCCATACCATTTCTGTCCTTTATCAAGCCCATCTTTGCATGAAGTGTTCCCTTGGTATCTCTAATTTTCTTGAAGAGATCTCTCGTCTTTCCCATTCTGTTGTTTTCCTCGATTTCTTTGCACTGATTGCTGAAGAAGGCTTTCTTATCTCTTCTTACTATTCTCTAGAACTCTGCATTCAGATGCTTATATCTTTCCTTTTCTCCTTTGCTTTTCGCTTCTCTTCTTTAAACAGCTATTTATAAGGCTTCCCCAGACAGCAATTTTGCTTTTTTTGCATTTCTTTTCCATGGGGATGGTCTTGATCCCTGTCTCCTGTACAATGTCACGAACCTTATTCCATAGTTCATCAGGCACTCTATAAGATCTAGGCCCTTAAATCAATTTCTCCCTTCCACTGTATAATCATAAGGGATTTGATTGAGGTCCTACCTGAATGGTCTAGCGGTTTTCCCTACTTTCTTCAATTTGAGTCTGAATTTGGTAATAAGGAGTTCATGATCTGAGCCACAGTCAGCTCCTGGTCTTGTTTTTGTTGACTGTATAGAGCTTCTCCATCTTTGACTGCAAAGAATATAATCAATCTGATTTCGGTGTTGACCATCTGGTGATGTCCATGTGTAGAGTCTTCTCTTGTGTTGTTGGAAGAGGGTGTTTGCTATGACCAGTGCATTTTCTTGGCAAAACTCTATTAGTCTTTGCCCTACTTCTTTCCATATTTCAAGACCAAATTTGCCTGTTACTCCAGGTGATTCTTGATTTCCTACTTTTGCATTCCAGTCCCCCATAATGAAAAGGACATCTTTTTTGGGTGTTAGTTCTAAAAGGTCTTGTAAGTCTTCACAGAACTGTTCAACTTCAGCTTCTTCAGCATTGTTGGTTGGGGCATACTCTTGGAGAACTGTGATACTGGATGTTTGCCTCTGGGAGATGAACAGAGATCATTCTGTCGTTTTTGAGATTGCATTCAAGTACTGCATTTTGGATTCTTCTGTTGACCATGATGGCTACTCCGTTTCTTCTGAGGGATTCCTGCCCGCAGTAGTAGATATAATGGTCATCTGAGTGAAATTCACCCATTCCAGTCCATTTTAGTTCGCTGGTTCCTAGAATGTCCACATTCACTCTTGCCATCTCTTGTTTGACCACTTCCAATTTGCCTTGATTCATGGACCTGACATTCCAGGTTCCATTGCAATATTGCTCTTTACAGCATCGGATCTTGCTTCTATCACCAGTCACATCCACAACTGAGTATTGTTTTTGCTTTGGCTCCATTCCTTCATTCTTTCTGGAGTTATTTCTCCACTGATCTCCAGTAGCATATTGGGCACCTAATGTCCTGGGGAGTACCTCTTCCAGTATCCTATCCTTTTGCCTTTTCATACTGTTCATGGGGTTCTCAAGGCAAGAACACTGAAGTGGTTTGCCACTCCCTTCTCCAGTGGACCACATTCTGTCAGACCTCTCCACCATGTCCCACCCGTCTTGGGTTGCCCCACGGGCATGGCTTAGTTTCACTGAGTTAGACAAGGCTGTGGTCCTAGTGTGATTAGATTGACTAGTTTCTGTGAGTATGGTTTCAGTGTGTCTGCCCTCTGATGCCGTCTTGGAACACATACCATCTTACTTGAATTTCTCTCACCTTGGGCGTGGGGTATCTCTTCACGGCTGCTCCAGCAAAGCACAGCCGCTGCTCCATACCTTGGATGAGGGGTATCCCCTCCTGCTGCCCTTCCTGACCTTCAACGTGGGATGGCTCTGCTAGGCCCTCCTGCACCTGCACAGCCACCACTCCTTGGACTGTGTTGTTTAGATTTCTTAAAACTAACCTCTATATCACCAACCTTCCCTCCTCCAACCCTTGTAATAATTAAGTACAAAGGGATAAAATCCCTGCAACAACAGCCAGTAGACCAAACACACAATCACAGAAAGCCAGGATTAAAATAAATTAGCTTGTAGCTCAGTGTTCTTTTCACTTTAATGTACTGATGACTAAACAGTAAAAGATTTTCTAAAATGATAATCTGACACTCTACAGAAAAAAATCTTTTCAGGGAATGTAATCAAAGAGAATCAGAAATCTTTTACATGCTTCCTGATTCAATTTATCAACTATTAAGACTATCCCAGAGGACTTCCCTGATGATCTGGTGGTTAAGAATCCGCCTTCCAATGCAGGCAGTGCGGGTTTGATCCCTGGCCTGGGAACTAAGATCCCACAGCCCACGGGGCAATTAAGCCACAACTACTAAGCCCATGCACCACAACGAGAGACGTCCACACGCTCCAACAAAGAGCCAGGGCAGCCCCAGAGCAAAGACCATTCCAGGACAAGCAGATGAGCTCTGCAATCGGAACCAAAGTTGTCTTTTATAAAATGCACAGTCATTAGAGAGGTTAGTGATCAATTAACCGATAGCACTGGTAAAGAGATAAATTGGTTATGGAGTATTATGCCTCCATTTCTAATCTTTTAATCTGGTGGTTTGTAGCTGAAGTGACACTGGTTTTTCTCTTTCTTACTTTGTTTCCTACTTTGGAAACAAGATTCTTGGCACTGGTATAAATTAAGATACAGGTATGATAGCCTGCAAGTCGCTTCCCTATCTAGACACTGTCCTCTTGTTATAATACAGGGTCTATTCTCCTGAGAAAGTACTTCTTTCTCAGGTTTTAAAGACTTCTGCTAAATCATTCTGCAGAACCTACTAAAAGTAATTGTCCCTATTATTTACTTCAACAGATGCTGTCACAATGGCACATAAACAACTGTTTTAAGGAAACAGTGAACTAATTTTGGAAGTGGTTCATGGAGAGATGGCTTAGATAGCATGTGTTACTTTATAAAAATCCCCTTTGCAAATCAAGTGTTATCAACATTATATAATCAACAGCCATATAAGCTTCTTCATCTTTGACTACACAGAACATAATCAGTCTAATTTAAGAAATGACCATCTGGTCATGTCCAAGAACGAATACACTCGTCTCCTGTGAGTGTTTGCTAGGACCAACATATTCTCCTGACAAAACTATTAGCCTTTGCCCTGCTTTGTTTTGTACTCCAAGGTCAAACTTGCCTGTTACACCAGGAATCTCTTCATTTCCTACTTTTGCATCAGTCCCTTATGATGAAAAGGACATCTTTTTTTTGGTATTCGTTCTAGAAGGTCTTTTAGGTCTCCTTTGGCACTAGTGGTTGGGGCACAGACTTGGATTACCATGATGCTGAACGTTTGCCTTGGAAATGAACTGAGATCATTCTATCATTATTGAGATTACACCCAAGTACTGCATTTCAGACTTTGTTGGCTCTGAGGGCTACTTCATTTCTTCTAAGGGATTCTTGCCCACGGTAGTAGACATAATGCTCATCTGAATTAAATTCACCCATCCCCATCCATTTGTTCACTGATTCCTAAGATGTCGAAGTTCACTCTTGCCATCTCCTTGACCACGTAAAATTTACCTTGATTCCTGGATCTAACATTCCAGGTTCCTATGCAATACTGTTCTTTGCAGGGTCAGACTTGCTCAGAATCTACTAAAAGTAACTTTTCCTATTATTTACTTCAACAGATACTTTCACAATGGTACATAAACCACCACCACCAGACACATCACAATTGAATGTCGTTCTGCTTTGGCCCGGCCTTGTCATTTTCTCTGGAGCTATTTCTCCCCTCTTCCCCGGTAGCATACTGAACAGCTACCAACCTGGAGGGCTCATCTTCTGCTATCATATCTTGTTGCTCTTCATACTGTTCATGGGGTTCTTAAAGGAAGAATACTGAAGTGGCTTGCCATTCCCTTCTCCAGTGGACCACGTTTTGTCAGAACTCTTGACCATGACCCGGCTGTCCTGGGTGGCCCAAAGTGGCATGGCTCATAGTTTCACTGAGCTGCACAAGGCTGTGGTCCATGTGATCGTTGTGGTTAGCTCTCTGCAAGCTTCCTGATGGGAGGAGCTGGCTATGGGGAATACATCTACTTCTGCTTTACTGACTATGCTAAAGCCTTTGACTGTGTGGATCCCAAATTTGTGGAAAGTTCATAAAGAGATGGGAATACCAGACAACATTACCTATCTCCTAAGAAACCTACATGCAGGTCAAGAAGCAATAGTTAGAACCGGACATGGAACAAAGGACTGGTTCAAAATTGGGAAAGGAGTAGGTCAAGGCTGTATATTCTCACCCTGTTTATTTAACTTATATGCAGAGTACATCACGTGAAATGCTGGGCTGGATGAATCACAAGCTGGAACCAAGATTGTAATATCAACAGCCTCAGATATTCATGAAGGTAAAAGAGAAGAATGAAAAAGCTGGCTTAAAACATTCAAAAAATGAAGATCACGGTATCCCGTCCCATCACTTCACAGCAAACAGATGAGGAAACAGTGACAGATTTTATTTCCTTGGGCTCCAAAATCACTGTGGACAGTGACTGCAGCATTAAAATTAAAAGATGCTTACTCCTTGGAAGAAGAGCTAAGACAAACCTAAACAGTGTATCAAAAAGCATAAACGTCACTCTGCCAACAAAGTGATATATCACTAAATTACATAGTCAGAGCTATGTTTTTTCCAATAGTCACGTAGAGATATGAGAACTGGACCATAAAAGTCAGAGCACCCAAGAACTTGATGCTTTCAAACTGTGGTACTGGAGAAGACTCTTGAGAATTCCTGGAACAGCAAGGAGATCAAACCAGTTAATCCTAAAGGAAATCAACTCAGAATATTCACTGGAAGGATTGATGATGAAACTCTAATACTTTGGCCACTTGATGCAAAGAACTGACTCACTGGAAAAGACCCTGATGCTGGGAAAGACTGAAGGCAGGAGAAGGGGATGACAGAGGATGAGATAGTTGGATGGCATCACGGACTCAATGGACATGAGTCTGAGCAAACTCTGGAAGATACTGAAGGACAAGGAGGCCTGGTATGCTGCAGTCCATGGCATCACAAAGAGTTGGACATGACTGAGTGACTCAACAACAACAGGCTATCAGTCAGGTCCCCTCACTTGGAGTCCACGAGGCTGCAGAGTCAGACACAAGTTAGTGACTGAACAACAACGATATAAACTTAATATAAACATGTTTCTTTTGAGACATCTGCTATATTTCTTGAGACTACTGTTCTTCCTCCATTAATCTTCTCCCCAACTGGCCCACAAAATACTTAATTTCTACCTAACCTTCTCAAGACCCAGATCCTTAATTTCAGAATTCTCCTCTATGAAATAGTAAGAAAAAGCAGACGTGGATTCAAATCCCAGTCTCAAATTTGCCAATGACAAACTGGGTTGTACAGGTAGGTCGTTTTATCAAATGGTTTTATCTTCATTAAAATAAGACTGATATATTTACTTACTTGTCATGGTTTTGAGGATTAAATTTAGTAGCATATAAAAAAAGCAGCTAGTATTGTGGTTCCTGGTACACAAAAAGCCCTCAAATATTTTTCTTGATTTCAGTCAGTTCAATTGCTCAGTCATGTCTGACTCTTTACAACCTCATGGACTGCAGCACGCCAGGCTTCCCTGTCCTTCACCATCTCCCAGAGAAGGCTCAAACTCATGTTCATCAAGTCGGTGATGCCATCCGATCATCTCATCCTCTGTCGTCCCCTTCTCCTCCTGCCTTCAATCTATCCCAACATCAGGGTCTTTTCAAATGAGTCAGCCTTTCACATCAGGTGGCCAAAGTATTGGAGCTCCAGCTTCAGCAATAGTCCTTCCAATGAATAGTCAGAACTATTTTCCTTTAGGACTGACTGGTTTGATTTCCTTGCTGTCCAACGGACTCTCAAGAGTCTTCTCCAACACCACAGTTCAAAAGCATCAAAAGTATTCCTGACTTCATTTCTGTGCTAGTTCAAAACAGGAAAAACTTCACAGTAGACAGGTAAAGTCAAGAGAATATTTCAGAATGAGATGAGTTTGGTTAAGTGAGAATGACAGATTCAGGGCTTTAAGAACTCTGAATAAGAGTTTAGTTTTCCTCTGATAGATGATGAAGAGATGTAGTAGACAGACACAGGTTCTGGGCCAGAAAACAAAATGCCTCTGGACCATAAGTTCAGTCTGCACAGATCTATCTGCTTAGAATAAGAATGTACTAGAAAAGGAACTGTGCAAGTACAATCATACTGGCTCTGAGGGAAGAGCAGCTAAGTAATTTGAAAGTAAAAGAAAAATGCCATCCATATAAGCAAATATCTTGAAATATTGTTAAAAAGGACTCCAATTCTTTTTTTTTTTTTTCCCAATTCTTTTTAACTTAAGTCACAAGGTGGTCAACTCTATCCACCTGAACCAAAGGCAAAGAAAATGCTACATTTCTTATGAATGAGGCAAAGCCCATCCCAACAAATTCTAAGGTGCTCTTCAAATTCATTCTTGTACATTTTATCTATCAAATACTAGATACATAACCTTTACTTAAGGAATACTGAGCAACATTATGGGAAATGAGTTTTATAGTCATAGAAAAATACTGACAACTTTTCTTATCTCTATCCTAAAAACCTTATGTTATGCATTAGTGAAAGTATTAGAGAACTAAGCTAACGTAGTTTAGTAAAATAATTTTAGTGATTAACATTAATACTGATTAAATTTGGACACCTCAAGGAATGGATATCTAACAACTTCTCGTGGCCCTGCTCCGTAAGAGCGTGGGCCTTGAGGGCTGCCCTGGTGGCCAGTGGTTGAGACTCAGTTTCCACAGCAGGGGGCACAGGTCCACCCCTGCCCAGGGAACTAAGATGCTGCACGCCACGCAGCGTGGCCAAGAAACTGAAGAAAACAGAGTGCAGGCCTTGAGCCCGCAGAACTGACGAAACTTTGGCAGGAAGGCTCAGGCTCTGTCCAACCTGCTGATTAAGAATCTGTGGGCTAACAAGATCCAGAGAAGATCTGTTTGAGAAACACTGCCTTAGACACTACTTTGAGACTGGATCACCTACACTGCGTTTTAAGGATGACGAGTGCCTGGAGGGTAAACATTTTGTATAAATGAAGAGCTATACAGTTTAGATGTTACCGTTAAAGCAAAACCAATAACCTGTGGTAAAAAGTCAAACTTCAATTTGCACCATTACTGCAGACGGGTGCACGGAAACCCACCGGTTGCTGACCGCAGCACAGTGAGGACACCACTTACGCCACAAGGAAAGAGCATCCTCACTGTGCTACAGCGCCGGCCGCGCTGGTGACAGTTTTTTCTACCCCTTCATGCCTACCCTCAATTCAAAACAAAACAAAGTGCTGCAGCTTTTCAAAAACTGATTTGGTACTGTATGAAACATTTTTATTTAAAGCAACAGTTCTCACTTTAGAAACTGGGGAAAGGAGGTTTGTAGTTATCACAGTCATAAGCATCTAATAGGGAGAGAGTACTGGATGCGAGGTTTCCTGTAATGCAGTAGATGGTCTCGCACCACTTCTGAATGTCATGCCAGACATTCATGTATATCAAAATCCAAATTTTATACAAAACTTCATTTTATACAGAGACAAAGTACGTTTTGCACAATTTTAGTTATATACCAAATTTTTCTGGAAGGCAATCAATTATACTTAGTTTTGTTTCGAAATCTGTTAATAGTGTATTCTTTTTGGATAAGCACATCATCACAGCAATGCTGCCTTGGTATTTTAGTTAGCAACTCAGCACAATTGGTCTTCATTCAAAACTGCCATGTTCACGGCAATTTTAGATACAGATGCAGGCACCTGACGACTTTATTAGAACCTTGAATATATTAGAAGGCCCAAACATTTATAGGGCTTCCCTGGTGGCTCAGATGGTAAAGAATCTGCTTGCAATGCAGAACTGGGTTTGATCCCTAGGTTGGGAAGATCCCCTGGAGAAGGGAATGGTTACCACTCCAGTATTCTTGTCTGGAGAATTCCATGGACAGAAGACCCTGGTGGGCTACAGTCCATGGGGTCACAAAGAGTTGGACATGACTGAGTGACTGACACAGACAAAAATCTCTAAGTTAATATCTGCATTGTTTGAACATAAATTACTTTATTTCTCCTCCATATTGCATACATTTGATATAACGTTGACTTTTAAAAATTATGTATGTAGTTACATAAAAATTTTACTTCAGGATGACAATTAACACTTTCCGAAATATTTCTTACTAAAAGAGGCTGATGGGATTGATAGAGATAAGAACCACTGCATGTAGAGACCATAAGCTATAAACAGCATTTTTAGCTTAAGCCTAAGATGTCTTTTCCATCAGATCATGAATTTCTGGAGGGTAAATGATCTCACTCTCTCTCCCATTCTACATTTCAATGAACACAGTGCTCTGCATAAATGCTCTGCATAAATAACTCCTCTGATGAATTTAAAGCTTATTCTACTGGGTTATTTTTTAACCACCAAGTACCTAAATCCTACATGGATTCAATTGCAATGGAGGGTGTGGCACATGTGTGAGAAATAAATAAATAAGTTAGATGTTGAGAATAAAGACAAAAATCCTGCCCCCAAGGCTCTAAGTAATGAGAAATAAACACCAATATTTCAAGATAAGGAGTTAAATGTAACAATGTAGTTACACACAGTAAGAACAAAATGGTGGTTTACAACATCCTGGATTTTAGGTGGAGAAAAGATGGCAGAGGAGTTCAATGTCCTCGCAAGCCCCCAGGAAAATACTTGCAAACTCGGTTAAAATCTAGAACTAATAGCAGTAAAATGAACCTGCCATAAACTTATAAACTTGAGACTAACTATATAATTTGTATGGTTTACTCCCTTTTCATAATCCACTTTTGAAAAAGTTTTCTTCTAAACTATAAAACCTCTTTTTCACAAAATCCCAGCAGTGTAGTCCTTATTTGTTTGTACCTTATAACTACCTAACAAATTGGTTCTTTTCAACTCTGCCAAGATTCTGTGATATTAGATGGCACAAATTGGCCATAAGAATTTAACAACATCATTTACAAACTAAACCAATAGAAAATTACATCTGACAGATGCTTAATCTCCTAACACACCTTTCAGACCTTGTGCTGCAACAGGGGAAAACAAAACAAAAAAAGGGGGTTTGGGGGGCAACAGTGACTTGCTCCGATAGATCCTTTGATAAAATGCGTCTTTATGAATTTATCTTTGTTGCTTGGGCTTATAAATCAAGGACATTGTAGGAATTGTTGGAAGTTCCTACTTATTTCCAATAAAGGTAAACAAAGATGAAAAAAGTGTATGCAAGACCACAAAACCTAAGCATCTAATGAGAAGACAAGTGACGAAACCAAAGCATTCTTTTTGTCAAGCAAAGCTGACTTTTGAGAAACAACAAAAAATAAGAATAAAACTAGATAACCAGGAAAATAACAAAAAGTAGATGTGAAAAATGTTTCCATTTAAAAATTGTTACTGCTGTCAGGCCCTTGAAATACTATGACGGCAGGACTGGTTCTAAAATTCAGAAGAGCGGGCAGTCAGCCCAGATTTATTGCTCACTTATCAAGCCCATGTTTGTTGTGCAAGTGTTATTTATAGAGTCACATGCTAGAGGCTGTTCCCAAGCTAGCTAAACCTACACGCCTAATTGACCCTAGGAACAATGATACATTGTTCAACCTAATCCTTCTATGAGCTACAGTTTCTAAGCCACAACCATATGCTTTTTATATTTGTACATATCTACCATGAACAATTTTTAGAAATCTTCAAAAATTCAGAGATAGGCATATACTATCATTTCTTGATAAGGATGAGAAAACTTACCGACTTCACTTATACTACAACATAATATTTATAATTAATGGAAATTAGTAGCTTATATTTAACTGGACTATCACTAAAGGCTTAAAAATGAGTTAAATTTATGAACAACTGTGGGCAGAAACACATAAAAGCAAATGTGACAACTGATTATATTCCACTCTACAAATTGTATAACCACAGTGCAATCTGACCCTATAGCCTCAGGTTGAATAAACTGAGTATTTGATCACAAGTAGGATGGAGAAGGAAATGGCAACCCACTCCGGGATTCTCGCCTGGAAAACTCCATGGACAGAGGAGCCTAGCGAGCTACAGTCCACGGGGTCACAAAGAGTCAAACACGACTGAGCACGCATGCACGTACAAATATGAAACCAACTGAAACACAAACTTAACCATGTTGTCGTATGAAAGTGACATGCCCATATACATCTCCCTTGGAAGTGGTTATTCCCTAAAGCAAGCGTGGGGGAGCAGTTATGAAAATAATGCCAAAGCTCTAGTGGAGGCTTCTTAAAACATGCAGTTCTCTCAAACTTGATTCCAGATGGCTTTTATCTGTAGTTAGGTTCAGCAACATTCCTTCAATAATGACTGAGAACATTCTCAGCAAAAGTTCAAAAAAAAAGTGTTTGTCCTTATTCCATGTTATAGAAAAAGTCAGACGTCATCACAGCATGAATTGAGGCTCTTAATTTTGTTAACAGAAGACCAGAGTTCAAGTCTCTTGATTCTCAATTAAAGGTCTACCTAGATTCTTTCATAAGCGTCATCTTAAAGAAAAAAGAAATGGATGAATGGCAGAATTATGATGAAAATAATTTTTTTAGAGTTCTGAGAAATATTAAGACAGAAAATATATAAACATTATTCAAAATATGGTCTTTAAACCACTTGCGTCACAATTACCTGGAAGGCTTATTAGCTCCTCAGTATTTTAAGACAGGATAAGACTGAAGAATAATTTATCAATTATTTTTACATATTTTTTCATAATTTGAGATCATTACATACAAGAAGAAGACATTCATTTACCAGAGGAGCTAAATGAGGAATACAATACAACCACTCTAAAGGCGGCTGATGATTTTCTCACATTCCCCTGTAATCCTTAGAGTTATATTCCTTAGCAAATACTGTTTTAAATGAAACTACTAGATGTCAGACTGTCAAAATGAAGTGAACTTTCTTATATATGTTAGATCTTGGCAGTATCATCCTTTCATTTTAAAATTGCCAGTCTAGGTTTAAACAACAACAAGCCCTGTGACGGTAAGGAAACAAATGTGTTGAGTACCAACTCTGACCTCATTTGCCATGACATGACTTAGGCCTGAGGCCCTCAGCCAGGCACCAAGGAAGACAGGTTTAGGCAGTCAAGCAACGCTACAATCAGCCTTCTGCGTCTCATGAAACACCAGCTGGCTTCCAAATAAGGATGCGTTCAGGCTGTTGGCTCTTGTGTCTACTGTGAAGAAATCACATTAAATTACAAACCTGGAGCCATATTCATTGCATATTTATGGCGACATTCAAGTTTTCAACTGTTATCAACAGAACATGGCTTAAGTCACCCAAAATACTAACACCTGAGGAGTCAAACAGCCTAGAAAACATTTCCCAAATGTAAATCACCAGGAAGGCACAATGAACACCTTTAAGCAAGACAGGCAAATGGCTCTACTTTTAATACCACCACCATTTTGATGAAAATGATACAATGAAAGAATCTTATATATATATATATTTCATTCTTGTATGTATTTTTATTTTATTCACAACTTGCTTTAAACAATAACTGTATAACAGTGTAGAACATCTTCAATCATCTAAAATGAGTCTTACTGAAATTAGCAAAGTAACTTGGGGAAGGACCCCAAAATCTCAATTGAGTGTATATTGCATACTGAGTGCATATGGCTGCACTCAATATGTCAGCAAATTTGGAAAACTCAGCAGTGGCCACAGGACTGGAAGGTCACTTTTCATCCCAATCCAAAGGAAGGACAATGCCAAAGAATGTTGAAGCTACCATAAAATTGCACTCAGTTCACATGCTAGCAAGCTAATGCTCAAAATTCTTCAAGGTAGGCTTCAACAGTACATGAACCGACAACTTCTAGATATACAAGCTGGATTCAGGAAAGGCAGAGGAACCAGAGATCAAATTGCCAACACCTGTTGGATCACAGAGAAAGCAAGGGAATTCCAGAAAAACATCTACTTTTGCTTCACTGACTAGCTAAAGCCTTTGACTGTGTGGATAACAACAAACTGGAAAATTCTTCAAGAGATGGGATGCCAGACCACCTGACCTGCCTCCTGAGAAATCTGTACACAGGCCAAGCAGCAACAGTTAGAACAGGACATGGAACAACAGACTGGTTCCAAATCGGGAAAGGAGTACATCAAAGCTGTATATTGTCAACGTGCTTATTTAACTTCTATGCAGAGTACATCGTGAGAAATGCTGGGCTGGATGAATCACAAGCTGGAATCAAGATTGCTGGGAGAAATAGCAACAACCACTAGAATGGCAGAAAGCAAAGAGGAACTAAACAGCCTCTTGATGAGGGTCAAAGGAGAGAGTTTTCAAGCTGGCTTAAAATGCAACACTCAAAAAACATGGCATCTGGTCCCATCACTTCATGGCAAATAGATGAGGAAAAAATGGAAACAGTGACAGATTTTATTTTCTTGGGCTCCACTGTGGACAGTGACTGCAGCCATGAATTTTAAAGACACCTGCTCCTTAGAAGAAAAGCTATGACGAACCTATTATAAAGTAGAGATATTACTTTGCTGATAAAGGAGCGTATAGTCAAGCTAAGGGTTTCCAGTAGTCATGTACAGATGTGTGAGTTGGACCATAAAGAAAGCTCAGAGCCAAAACCGACGCTTTTGAACTGTGGTGCTGGAGAAGACTTGAGAGTCCCTTGGACTGCAAGGAGATCAAAACAGTCAATCCTAAAGGTAATCAGTCCTGAATATTCATTGGAAGGACTGATGCTGAAGCTCCAATACTTTGGTTACCTGATGCGAAGAGCTGACCCACTGGAAAAGACCCTGACGCTGGGAAAGACTAAAGGCAAAAGCGAAAAGTCAACAGAGGCCGAGATGGTTGGATGGAATCACCAACTCAACGTACTTGAGTTTGCAAAAACTTCGGGAGACAATGAAGGACAGGGAAACCTGGCGTGCTGCAGTCCATGGCATCACAAAGAGTTGTACACCACTTAGTGACAAAGACATCACATTTTCAGAATAAATATATATATAATGCACATTGAACAATGAGAGATGATTTCTATACAAGAGTATTCAGAGTCTTATTCAGCCTTAACTGCATTTCACTAAATCTCACCTAAAAAACCTTTTTTTATTTGGTATCTCATTACTTAATAGTTAGATGTCATTTTAGGGGTGCTGGTTGCTCAGATAGCTGAAAATTAGTAATGTCTTCAGGGGTTTCACAGGGGGTTTCTCAGAAGACAAAGCAGGACACTGGTGGAAATGCGCTACATTTATTTACTTAAATGGAGACTCACGGTACACAATCTTAGTCAAGTCATTCAACTTTTCTGGACCTCATCTTCAGTAGCTGTGATAGGCCTCCATTTATTGGTAAGAACCAATACTTCATTTCTTGAACACCTACTGTACAAAAAAACAAGCATTTTATCCATAGAGCTATTGTCAAAGTAAATGTGTATCTGATGGCAACACTTGGAAAAATTATTTTGAATGGACTGATAGAACCACTTAGCTAAATTAAGGTTAACAATTTATACTGGTAACAACTAATAGTAAATAAGTGAATAGATTTCATGTGTAGGACTTTTGCAGGAACTAATAAGGTGGTTTGCTAGGCCTGTGTAAAACGTGCCAAAGGGGAGTAGGATTCTTTCATTCGTGGCCAAGTAGTCATTCACCTTTCTTCCACCCAGTAAGTTTTCCTTATATGGTCATGCCATGCTTTTTTTTTTTTAATTAAAGAAAATAAATGTCAGACAGTCATCCAATCTAGGTTTACCTTTTTAGGTAGTGTTGACTTACATGAATACTTAGTAGTCTATCAACACTAATTATAAATACAAATTAAATGTCACCTTTCTCCCTCCTCTAGGCTTACTATGTTCATTAAAAAGAAGAACAAAAATCACTTTATGATTTTTGAGGTTCTGCTCAGGTTGAAAACTAGGATTCAACTTGGTTTTCCTAAGTCACAGCTGAAATGTAACACTGCAACTGAGATGTCAGTGAAAACCGTTCTCTTTCTGAAACTTTCAAGTTAATTGACTATGAAATTCAATCACACTATAAAATATATTAACACCTTTTTGAAGGGGATTTTTATGGATATTGATAGAAAATGTTACCATCAAAGGAAATTAACAAAAAGGGTATACTGCTAGACCATTCAGGTATGACCTAAATCAAATCCCTTAAGATTATACTGTGGAAGTGAGAAATAGATTTAATGGCAAACACCCTCTTCCACAACACGAGAAGACTCTACACATGGACATCACCAGATGGTCAACATTGAAATCAGACTGACTGTATTCTTTGCAGCCAAAGATGGAGAAGCTCTACACAGTCAACAAAAACAAGACCAGGAGCTGACTGTGGCTCAGATCATGAACTCCTTATTACCAAATTCAGACTCAAATTGAAGAAAGTAGGGAAAAGCGCTAAACCATTCAGGTATGACCTCAATCAAATCCCTTATGATTATACAGTGGAAGTGAGAAATAGATTTAAGGGCCTAGATCTGATAGAGTGCCTGATGAACTGTGGAATGAGGTTTGTGACACTGTACAGGAGACAGGGATCAAGACCATCCCCATGGAAAAGAAATGCAAAAAAGCAAAATGGCTGTCTGGGGAGGGCTTACAAATTGCTGTGAAAAGAAGAGAAGCGAAAAGCCAAGGAGAAAAGGAAAGATATAAGCATCTGAATGCAGAGTCCCAAAGAATAGCAAGGAGAGACGAAAAGCCTTCTTCAGCAATCAATGCAAAGAAATAGAGGAAAACAACAGAATGGGAAAGACTACAAATCTCTTCAAGAAAATTAGAGATACCAAGGGAACATTTCATGCAAAAATGGGCTCGACAAAGGACAGAAATGGTATGGACCTAACAGAAGCAGAAGATATTAAGAAGAGGTAGCAAGAATACACAGAAGAACTGTACAAAAAATATCTTCATGACCCGGATAATCACAATGGTGTGATCACTCATCTAGAGCCAGACATCCTGGAATGTGAAGTCAAGTGGGCCTTAGAAAGCATCACTATGAACAAAGCTAGTGGAGGTGATGGCATTCCAGTTGAGCTCTTTCAAATCCTGAAAGATGATGCCGTGAAAGTGCTGCACTCAATATGGCAGCAAATTTGGAAAACTCAGCAGTGGCCACAGGACTGGAAAAGGTCAGTTTTCATTCCAATTCCAAAAAAAGGCAATGCCAAAGAATGCTCAAACTACCCACAATTGCACTCATCTCACATGCTAGTAAAGTACTGCTCAAAATTCTCCAAGCCAGGCTTCAAAGGTACATGGACCGTGAACTCCCTGATGTTCAAGCTGGTTTTAGAAAAGGCAGAGGAACCAGAGATCAAATTGCCAACATCCGCTGGATCATGGAAAAAGCAAGAGAGTTCCAGAAAAACATCTATTTCTGTTTTATTGACTATGCCAAAGCCTTTGACTCTGTGGATCACAATAAACTGTGGAAAATTCTGAAAGAGATGGGAATACCAGATCACCTAACCTGCCTCTTGAGAAATCTGTATGCAGGTCAGGAAGCAACAGTTAGAACTGGACATGGAACAACAGACTGGTTCCAAATATGAAAAGGAGGACGTCAAGGCTGTATATTGTCACCCTTCTTATTTAACTTATATGCAGAGTACATCATGAGAAATGCTGGACTGGAAGAAACACAAGCTGGAATCAAGATTGGCGGGAGAAATATCAGTAACCTCAGATATGCAGATGACACCACCCTTATGGCAGAAAGTGAAGAGGAACTCAAAAGCCTCTTGATGAAAGTGAAAGAGGAGAGTGAAAAAGTTGGCTTAAAGCTCAACATTCAGAAAACGAAGATCATGGCATCTGGTCCCATCACTCCATGGGAAATAGATGGGTAACAGTGGAAACAGTGTCAGACTTTATTTTTTTGGGCTCCAGAATCACTGCAGATGGTGACTGCAGCCATGAAATTAAAAGACGCTTACTCCTTGGAAGAAAAGTTATGACCAATCTAGAAAGCAGAGATATTACTTTGCTGACTAAGGTCTGTCTAGTCAAGGTTATGGTTTTTCCTGTGGTCATGTATGGATTTGAGAGTTGGACTGTGAAGAAGGCTGAATGCCAAAGAATTGATGCTTTTGAACTGTGGTGCTGGAGAAGACTCTTGAGAGTCCCTTGGACTGCAAGGAGATCCAACCAGTCCATTCTGAAGGAGATCAGCCCTGGGATTTCTTTGGAAGGATAATGATGCTAAAGCTGAAACTCCAGTACTTTGGTCACCTCATGCAAAGAGTTGACTCATTGGAAAAGATTCGGATGCTGGGAGTGATTGGGGGCAGGAGGAGAAGGGGACGACAGAGGATGAGATGGCTGGATGGCATCGCGGACTCAATGGACTTGAGTCTGAGTGAACTCCGGGAGTTGGTGATGGACAGGGAGGCCTGGCGTGCTGCGACTCACGGGGTCACAAAGAGTCGGACATGACTGAGCGACTGAACTGAACTGAATACTGTAAACACATGATCACTTAGGGACCATGTCAGTTTTTGAACCATGCTCATTGGCTGAATCCTCAATTTTACACGAGACACTGCCCAAAGAGGCGTTCTTAGGTATCTAGCTTTTAGATTGTCATTTTTTGAGAATTCCGATGTACTCTCTCTACTCTGATTAAAATGGCAAATACCCACGAGCTTATGAAAACAAATCCAAACTCTAGGAATCTAAATAACTGATTCTTTAGAATAATATCAGAACATACCATTGGATTTTAAGGTAAAACTAAAATACCTGAATTATAAAATAAGTATTTCTTTATATCTTGAAGAAAAAAAAGCCCATCTCTGTACTAGAGTTTGCATGAAATATTTTCGTTGGCTGCAACTTTGGGAAGGAGCGGCAGCTGAGTGGTAGAATGGGCTATAATGCCTGCCGATCATGAATCACTTCTATCTGTGAAATTGTGGAAAGTTTTTGTCACTGTTGCTAAAGACCGACAAAATGGAGCTTTGGACAAAGACAAAACTATTAAAATTGCTTGAGGGATGAAACAGACGAGGCCTATTTGGAACGCTTCAGTCTATAAAGATGAAGTCCAAGTGGAGATGTGATTAAAATCACAAATGGAAAGGAAAATTCTGAAGTTCTTAAAATATGAAAAGCACATCACGTCTGAGGGAAAACTTCTGCCATCAGCCATCGTCTCCTGCCTCCACGCCTCTGCTCACACAGGACCCCGGCCTCGGTGTCTTTCCCCTCATGTCAGCAGCTCTGAGTTGGCTCCAATGTCCACTGCTGGGCTTCCTGAGCTCTCCCTACCTCACTCGATCCTGTACACGTCTCACCGTCCTCTTCTGCCTTCATGGAGGTTTCTTTAGAGTTACTTTTAACACTGTACAGGTCAGAGGGCTATTATGCATACACGTTCTTCAATCCCCACTGTAATATACATTTATTAATGTTTTATGGAACAAAAGGGGCATAACATGTAATCTTGTAGATTTATGAAGCTCTATGCAAGTGTGAGGCATTATTTTTTAACAAAGTATTATTCCACCATAGGGAGAAGGCAATGGCAACCCACTCCAGTACTCTTGCCTGGAAAATCCCATGAAAGGAGGAGCCTGATAGGCTGCAGTCCATGGGGTCGCTAAGAGTCAGACACGACCGAGCGACTTCACTTTCACTTTTCTGCACTGGAGAAGGAAATGGCAACCCACTCCAGTGTTCTTGCCTGGAGAATCCCAGGGACGGGGGAGCCTGGTGGGCTGCCGTCTATGGGGTCGCAGAGAGTCAGACACGACTAAAGCAACTTAGCAGCTGCAGCAGCATTCCACCATAACAAATATTAAGGAAAGAAAATATCTAAAGGTCTTAGTTTCAATAGTATTGGGCCAAACTCTCATTCGATTATATGAATCATCCCAGATGCATAAAGTGAAAACATAGCTGTATCAAGAGTTTTGATGTGATCAGCCAAGTGGCATCAAAGAGAAGACCTAGTATTTGTTTAGAGGAGCTCCTTGAGATCCCAGAATTACTTAATCCAACATACTCATGTTACAGATGAGGGAAATCACAAACAAAAGATAAAAAATAAACAAAAGTATGCTGCTAGCTTAAGCAATCTTCAAAAATCATGTAAAAGCCTTACAAAAACCATCAACCTTAGGCAGCTTAAAAGATTTCAAATCTGCAAAGCAAAAGAAACAAGCAACAAAATGAAAAGATACCCATGGAACTGGGGGGAAAAGGTGCAAACCATATATATTTGGTAAGGGGTTACTATCCAAAATATTAAATTCCATCTCAAAAAGCCCCTACATAATCCCAATAAAAATGGGCAAAGGACCTGAAAAGACATTTGTTCAAAGAAGATACACAAGGGCACGTGAAAAGATGCTCAGGATCACTAAACATCAGAGAAATGGAAATGAAAACCTTGATGAAATATTACTGCCAGACTGTGAGAATGGCAAGCATTAAAAAGAAGAGACAGCAAATGCCGCAGAGAATAAGGAGAAAAGGGAAGCCCAGTACACTGCTGGTGGCAGTGCAAACTGGTACAGCCACTGGGGAAAAGAGTAGGGAGGGTCCTCAGAGACTGAAAACACAACTACCATAGGATCCAGCTTTTGGGTATGTATCCAAAGAAAGCAAAGGCACTAACTGAAAACGATATATCGACTCCCATATTGATAGCAGCATTACTTACAATAAACAAAACATGGAAACAGTCTAACTGTCCATTGACGAGCGACCAGATAAAGAAGGTGTGTGTGGAGGGGGTGGGTAGCACTCGGCCAAAAAAACAAGGAAGTCCTGCCATTTGAGACAATATGGATGAACCTTAAGAGCGTAATGCTAGGTGAACTAAGTTAGAGGGAAAAAAGACCAATATTGTACGATCTCACTTATATGTGGAACCTTAAGGGGGTTAAAATGCTCATAGAATATGCCACCAGACTCGTGGTTATTAGAGGTGGGCAGGGGAGGGCAGGGGTAGGGGTAACTGGATGAAGCTGGCCAAAAGGTACAAACATGCGGTTGTAAGATAACTACTAGGGACATAAAGTACAACCAGGTGATGACAGTTAACACTGCTGCATGACACATGAATGCTAAAAGAGTAAATTCAAAGGGTTCTCATCATTAGGAAAAACCATCCATTTTTTCCTTTTTCCATTCTGTATAAGATGATGGATGTCAAGTAAACCTATGGTAATTGTCTCACAATATATACAAGTCAAATCATTATGTTTACACGTTAAACTTACACAGTGCTGCATGTCAACTCTCAGTAAAACTGGGGAAGAAAATCCCAAATCTTTTTGTTCTTTCAATAAACTGTTTAGGTCTGCTTTGTCTCATAAAACCTTAATTACTTCAGCCCCTAGTGATATTTTCTTTTCCAAAAGTATCACAGTATAGTATATTACTTATCATCCAATCATTTAAACATTCATTTTCTTAACTCTAAGCATAGTAGTAGGTGCACGGGAAACAAAACTGAAATCGTTTCCTGGTTCTGAGGGATTCTACATCTACTGAGGACATCTGTCTGGTATGGTTTAGCTCACCAACTAGATTATAAAGAAAATGTCTATAATTGTTTGTTTATTGTTCATACACAAACATTTATATTCCTTTCCTGTATACCATGTCAAGGTACAGAATAAAAAACTCAAGTTAATGACTGGTAGGAAAAAAACTCAAGAATATACATTATATATATTCCAAGATGAACTGTTAAAAATTTCACTTTAATCACCCAAAGACAGCACAACTTACTTCTACTAACTGAAGCAAGTCCTGACATATATTTAGATCATTCAGTTATTTCTAGGCATAACCTGAATCTTTTGAATCACTAAACTGGTGTAAGTCAATATAATTAAAGAACTGCTGAAATTAAATGGCAAACTTACATAGAATAGTATAATGTTGGAACTGAAAGGAAACTTGACGACCAACAGACCAATCGTTTAATTTTATGATGGGGAAATGGGCAGATAAGAGAGTATTGTAACTCAGAGCTTGCAGTGGCTCTGTGACAGGTTTCTGACTCACAGAGTAGCATAGTGTCTGCTGGCAACACCCAGCCTGATCTCCTGAATCAAGTAGCTTGGCTAAGAGAGGCCAGAGTGAAAGGGGCATGGGCACCGCCTCACCTGTCCAACACCTGCTAATATCAAGGTCACTGGCAGAAGCATCTGCAACTGCTCTGATGCCTGTGACTCAGAGGATGAACAACAACGCACAACAAAGCCATGTCATCAGCATCTGACGGGTCCTTCATTAGCCAGGCGCTTACTGAAGAGTGCCCGTGAACCAGGTCACTAACAAAGAGGAAAAGTGTACCCCAGAAGTTCTTTTACATAGAAGTGCAAGGACCTCTTCACTGGACTCTCAGTTGTTGGTATTAATTTACTGTTAACTACTCTTTATAGTCCTCTATCTTAAATTATAGGGAAAACACCTGGAGTTACACTAAGACCTCTTCTCTTTCCTCCTGGACCCACAGTGGTCTGGCCTCTGGTCCAGTGGGCTGTGCCACACTGCCTACAGGTGGAGCATTCTTGATCTTCCAAGTCCAATTCTCTCTCACCTTGTAAACGGCAAAACTGAGACCACGGTGGTCACTCAAGCACCTGCCTGAGATCGTGACACCAAGTGGGCGGTAAAGATAGAATTAAAATCCCAGTCTCCCGTCAGTCAACTTTTCTCTCTCGCAGCCCTCTCCCATGTCCCCCCCCACACCCACACACACAAGAATAACCCTCTCCCATACCACACACACAAAAGGAAGAAAACAAAAATAAATCTACACCCAAGCCAAACAATATTACAAAACAGTATTATCTGGACTACAGTTTGTTTGAAACACTTCCTGAACACTGCTAAGTGCAAGGTACTACTGACATCAAAATGAGTCAGACACAGTTCCTGACCTGGAAATGTTTCCTTTTAGTGGGAAAGATCCACTAAGATAAAGTTTTAATTGAAAATGATACAGTGAGGCTCATGTTTTTTATGGAAAGGTTCTTGGTCCCACCTAGGTATACAGAGGACACAGAGAAGATAACCTCTGACCTGAGTGCTCAAAAATCTATAAAATTAGCTCGCTGATGAGGCTGGAAAAGCATTCCACAAAGGGAGAAACACAGACTAAATCACAGAAGTGTAGCTTTTGTCCACTAAAATAAAAGGGCTGGGGTAGATTTTAATTAAACCACTGTGACTGAAAAAGATTTAACATCATTCTAACAAAAAGATATGTCTCTAGACATTACTAAATGCCCCTTGGGAGGGGGCAACACCAATCCTGTTGGAGTACGACTACTCTAGACTTGAGAATAAAAGCCATGTGTTATTCAACTATGTACCTCTAGTTCCTAAAAAAAAGTCCCTTATATGTTCTATAATGTTGATTCAACTAAGCTATCTTTTTTGTGAACCTAACATGCTATATTAAAATGTTACCCTTTAGGACTGCTCTGGTAGTACAGTGGCTAGGAAGCTGCCTGCCAAAGCAGGGGATGCAGGTTTGACCCCTGGCTGGGAAGACTGCACATGCCACAGGACAGCTAACTCGCTGAGCCCTTGGGTCACTGCTGCTGCGGCCTGCAACCCGCGACCGAGGAGCCCCTGCTCGCCGCAACTGAGAAAGCTCTCGGTAGCAGCCGAGGCCCAGTGCAGCCAAAAGCATCTTGTGAGTGAGCAACAAAGCACTCAGACACCGAGGGCGTTTGGATCCCGTGTTACTCAGCATCACCTCCCCTGTCCCAGGACAAAACACCAAAAAGCACTGCTAGTGTCTGACACGTGTCCACTCAGATGCTTGAGACATGCGAGCACCTACTTCCTGAAGAGTCCTTATGCTGCGAAACTCACCTATCACACACAAAAATGTAGAATTTTCACTATAAACACTATATTTATTTTAAAAGATAAGCACCCAAATAGATATTTCTCCAAGGAGAACATACAAATGGTCAACAAGCACGCAAAAAGATGTTCAACAACACCATTATCAGAGTCATTAGGGAAATAGAAACCAAGACCAAATGAAGCACAACCCATTTGATGCCTATCATCAAGAAAAGGGCTTCCCTGGTGCTTGGTGGTCAAGAATTCGCCTATCAATGCAACGGATGCGAGTTGGATCCTTGAGTTGGGAAGATGTCCTGGAGAAGGAAAGAGCAACCCACTCCAGTAATCTTGTCTCGGAAATCTCAGAGGAGCCTGGCAGGCTACACTCCACAGGGTCACAAAAGAATCGGACACGACTTAGCAACTGAACAACAACAATTTATCAAGAAAACAAAAAAGGAGTATTGGCAGGGAAGTAGAACGCTTAGGAACTCTTGTGCATTGATGATATGAATGAAAATTGCTGCAGCCACTGTGAAAACATTTTGCAGTTCTTAAAAAAAAAATTAAATATAAAATTACCATATGATCCAATACTTTCACTTCTAGGTATATACTCGAACCAAGTGCTCCAGCGGATGTGTACATCAGTGTTCAAAAGTAGCATTATTCACAATAGCTAAAAGGTGGAAACAACCAAGCGTCCGTCAACACACAGATGGATAAACAAAATGTGACACACACATACAGAATGTTATTTAGCCGTGACATTTACTAAAAAACGACAAATACTGCGTGATAAAGGGCTTCCCTCGTAGCTCAGGTGTTTACAAAAAAAAAAAAAAAAATCTGCCTGCAGTGTAAGAAACCTGGGTTCCATCCCTGGGTTGGGAAGATCCCCCGGAGGAGGGCATGGCAACCCACTCCAGTATTCTTGCCTGGAGAATCCCATGGACAGAGGAACCTGGTGGGCTACACTCCATAGGGTCACAAAGAGTTGGACAGGACCGACTGACTAACACACACTTATAAGAAGGACCTAAAATAGGCAAATTCATAGACACAAGAATGCAGACTAAAGCCCCACCTCCCACCCCACCCCAGGGACGGGGGAAAGGGGAGAATGCAGAGCTACTATTGAACATTATGGGCACAGGGTAGCTATTTCAGATGATGAACAAATTCTGGAAATGGATATTGATGACGGTTATGTAACATTATGAATGAACTTAGATGCCACCGAATTGTGTACTTAAAAATTGTTAAAGTGGTAAATTTTATGGTATATGTTATATACCACAATTTTAAAAAAACTTTTTTTAAGTAAAAAAGTTAATCATGCAGACTATTAGCTGTTTTCTTTTTCCTTCACAACCTAATGCCTGGTGAAATTCTTCTAAACGCAGTACTGAACCACATTCCCAATACAGTCTAAGAACTGCCTCAAAGGAAGTTCAGTGAACCTGTACAGGAAAAAATTTAGTGAAAATCAAGATCTCTGTGCAGTATCTGTTGACTTCACAAATCCACCTAATACTACTGGCAGTGTCAGCCTTTGATAGCTACAGTATGGTAAGTAAGCAAGGTACCAGAAATTCCTGAAGAACTAAAGCAGAACTATAAACAATAAGTTCCAGCTACAAAACTAGAAAGGTAGATACAGAACTAGAAAGACCAGTCTTGTGTGCAATCAACAATAAGATATACTCATGTCAGGTAAAGGTTTCAGGCAGGCTCGTTTCATACTCAAGAGGCAGTATTTTAACTGACTGTGAGAATACTGGATTTTGGCAAAATATTAAGTAGAACATTAAGCTGTGTATGGTGAAAGACTGGGTACATAGTTCTGTGACACTCCCACACTATCATCAAAAACAAGTAAGCATCTCTCAATGAAATCCACAGCCTAAATCCTAAAGTGACCAACATAAAGACACTACGTAGATTGAAAAATGGTCTGATAATTTCATCAAAACAAAGAAAATGAAATTTCAAACTATGATTGTAACTACTGCTTAGATACGTATTTTCATAAAGAAGTGTAGACAAAAATATGTGTATATAAGAATTTTTCATCCACATATGCAAATGATACCACCCTAACGGCAGAAAGTGAAGAACTAAAGAGCCTCTTCATGAGGTTGAAAGAGGAGAATGAAAAAGTTGGCTTGAGTATCAGCATCAGAAAGACTAAGATCATGGTCACATCACTTCATGGCAAACAGAAGAGGGAAAAGTGGAAGCAGTGACAGATTTTTTTTCTTGGGCTCCCAAATCACTGAAGTCGGTGACTGCAGCCTTGACATTCAAAGACACTTGCTCCTTGGAAGGAAAGCTATGACAAGCCTAGACACAATATTAAAAGCAGAGATATCACTTTGCCGACAAAGGCCACATAATCAAAGTTATGGTTTTTCCAATAGTCACGTACAGATGTGAAAGTTGGACCATAAAGAAAGCTGAGCACTGAAGAATTGATGCTTTCAAACTGTGGTGTTGGAGATGACTCTTCAGAGTCCCTTGGACTGCAAGGAGATCCAGCCAGTCCAGCCAGTCCTAAAGGAAATCATTCCTGAATATTCACTGGAAGGACTGATGCTGAAGCTGAAACTCTAATACTTTGGCCCCCTGATGCGAAGAGTTGACTCACTGGAAAAGACCTTGATGCTGGGAAAGATTGAGGGCAGGAGAAGAAGGGGATGACAGAGGACGAGATGGTTGGATGGCATCACCAACTCAATGGACATGAGTCTGAGCAAACTCCAAGAGACAGTGGAGGACAGAGGAGCCTGGTGTACTTTGGGTCCATGAGGTTGCAAAGAGTCAGACACGACTTAGCAACTGAATAATAACAAGAATGAGAATTAACACATACATCAGACTGGTATATAGCTATTTTTTAATTACTGTAGGCCATGTGTAACTATAGACATTGTGGAAACTACAAAATAAATACAAGATAGAACCCTTGCTCTCTAAGGATGCCATCTAAGGGAAAAAAGTTATCTCAAGGAAGAAAGAGAGTTGGATGAAACTATTAAATAACCAAATATATTGTTTAACTGTGGCTTAACTTGTTAACTAAAGCTATTTCTCATGAGACTTTATATCTCAACAATTTGCGACACAAGATAATTGAGCACTAATCCATCATTTTTAAAGCTCCCAAAATACTGCTTGACAATACTTCAACTGGCCAACAATCAAAGCATCCCAAGACTTATGTCTGACAAACAAGAGACGCTAAAATGACACTCCCAATTTCTCTGGAAAGAAGTGTGCAAAAACTGCTCGCAATCTCTTTCTGAGCAAATTAACAGCAGCGGAGTTAAAAAACGGAAACGGAAAAGAGAGTGAGTTTTCTTTTCTTCTCTCCTCCAAGTCTAAGCACCGTGTTGAGATTCCAGAGTTCTCTCTGGCAAAGATCCGCGGGCCCCATGGCTGTCTTCTCACTTCATGGCTGACAGCTCTTCCTGTTTGTCCAGCCTGGAGAAGACGGATGTAGACAGGCCCCTGTCCCCGTACAGGACGGCCCTGGTGCTGCAGCATCCCTCGGTAAGGCACATCCCTTCATCTGTGCAATCAGATGAGGACGGTGCCTAAGCACCATCTGTGGGCAACGCCCCCATGGAGGGGTGATGTGGGGAATAGAAGGGAGATCCAGTCCCCAACCAGAGCCCCAAGACTCCTCAGAGCAAGGATCAGAAAGGAAATAAGTTTAATATTTTATATAAATGCAATCAAAAGCTATCATTTTAACTTTCCCAAATTCCTTCCACCTTTGCACAATCACAAAAGCGGTATTAAATATTTACATGCCCCCGCCCCCGTTTTTAACCACCTACACTCAGCAATAACGAGTTTGGCCAATCATTTCATATCCATCCTGATTAAAGGACTGAGACTTGACTGCCCGCCTCACAGGCCACCACCTTCCACACCAGCTTCTGGGCCAGCTTCCCTTAAACACAACTCCTGTCTGTTCTCTCCCCTTCCTTTACAACAGTAAATCTGGCTTCCCCTATCATCATCCCCAGCTTAACACTTCATCTGACCTCTACCCCCCAGCCCCATATCTATCAGCCTTTCCCTCCTTCAGATATACTGTTAATTTTTTATTCAGCACAGAGGTCATGCTCATCTTATTCCATCTCCCTGAACAAACCATGCCTCTTCTTTCTATTATCCTATACCACTTTCAAATTCTTACTACAAAACAGCTCCATTACCTGTGCAATAAAAAATGTAACTTGTTTTTAAAAATGTATTGATACAATGATCAGCTGGCAGATAAGTGGACATTTCAGATACTGTCCTGTTTTACACAGAACAGTAAACTAGTATTTATAAGGCATTCGTGCTTCGTCGCTCAGTCATGTCTGACTCTTTGCAACCCCGTGGACTATAACCCACCAGGCTCCTCTGTCCACGGGAGTTTCTTCCAGGCAAGAATACTGCAGTGGGCTGCCCTTCCTCCTCCAGAGGATCTTCTCGACCCAGGGATCAATCCCGTGTCTCCAGGGCCTCTTATATTATAGGTGGATTCTTTACCACTGAGCCATTGGGAAGCCCATTTATAAAGCACATCAAATACTAACTACAGTGTTGACAGCTACCCCAAAATTGACACCAATGATGAGCAGGCATCATTAACTCTTGTGGGATCCTTAAACCTGGCACATTAATGCCTTCCAGAATCACCAGTGTGTGCACACAGGACTTACTGAACTGAATGAAAAAAAGTGTTAGTCACTTAGTCATGTCTGACTCTGTGTGACCCCACAGACTGTAGCCCACCAAGCTCCTCTGTCCATGGGATCTTCCTAACCGAAGGACTGAAGCTGGGTCTCCTGTATTGCAGACAGATTCAATGAAGTGAATAAACCCCTGCTGAACTATGTCTTAGTTGCAAGTCTTTTTTTTTTTTTCCTCTTCAGTTTTCTTCTATTACACAAAATCTTTCAGACACAGAAATTAATCCAAGTCTGCTTTCCTTTTGCAGAAACACATGCTGTCCTATATGTACACTCAGCTTTGAAACCAATGGTCTTTTCAGTTCAGTTCAGTTCAGTTCAGTTCAGTCCAGTCGCCCAGTCATGTCCGACTCTTTGCGACTCCATGAATCGCAGCACACTAAGCCTCCATGCTCCCGGAAAGCCCTGAAAACCAGGTATTTACAGATAAGCCAGACATTTACTTCCAGTTTAGAGACCAATGTTGCATTCTTACGAGGCAAGTAAGAAATACCATGGCATCCGGTCCCATCAATTCATGGCAAACAGAAGGGGAAAAGTGGAGGCAGTGACAGATTTTATTTTCTTGGACTCCAAAATCACTGCAGACAGGGACTGCAGTCATGAAATTCAAAGAAGCTTGCTCCTTGGAAGGCAAACTATGACAAGCCTAGACAGCATATTAGAAAACAGTGACATCACTTTGCTGACAAAGGTCCACATAGTCAAAGCTATAGTTTTCCCAGTAGTCATGTACGGTTGTAAGAGTTGAACCACAAAGAAGGCTGAGCACCGAAGAATTGATGCTTTTGAACTGTGGTGCTGGAGAAGACTCTTGAGAGTCCCTTGGACTGCAAGGCAATCCAACCAGTCCATCCTAAAGGAAATCAACCCTGAATAGTCATTGGAAGGACTACTGCTGAAACTCCCAACATTTTGGCCACCAGATGCGAAGAACTGACTCACTGGAAAAGGCTGACGGGAAAGGAGAAAGAGGCAGCAGAGGATGAGGTGGTGAGACAGCACCACCACTCAAAGGACCCGAGTCTGAGCAAACTCTGGGAGACACTGGAGGACAGAGGAGCCTGGCGTGCTGCAGTCCACGGGGTCGTGAAGAATCGGACAGGACTTCACAACTGAACAACAAGAAATACCAAGTTTCCCAAGGTAAAGCATGCTCTGGTCATTTCAGATGCTATGAAATGGTTAGATTTTAAAACACTATTTTAAAAATTCTTTTTTTCCTAATACAGACTAAACTTTAATTATTTTAAATAATCAAGGGGAGCCAAAATTAGCATGGACTTAGAAAATTCACAAGAACACTTTTAAAGGTTTTAAAAGACTTTTCTAAAGCTTTATTTTGCCGAAAGGATTTTCAGCAATATATTCAAATAATTTTTAAAACATAAACGGTAAACATTTCCTTCTGCTTTTCATGACTATCACTCTAAATTTTTTTTTTTTAATAATCAGTTTTTAAAGTCCATCATATGGTTGGCAGAGGCAACATGTGGCTATAATAGTAAATACAGGTTAAAAAATTTTGATAATAGCTGTTGTTAGGATTGTGGAGAAAAAAGACTTCTTAAAACCAGAAAAATAAAATAACACCACAGTGGTTCTGCCTGTTTAGAAGTCATTCTTGAGGCAGAGGTCCAATGCTAAAATTAAACTCTATTTCTTATTCAATAGTTAATCTCTTTGAACCTACTTTCAATTGTAAAACAGGAATGATGTCCATCTTATGTGTAGAAAGTGGTCAACTGTAGCTCATTTCCTTTAAGTCTGGTTTTATTTCAGCAATTTAATAATTTCAAAAAATAGAAGAAGCCTAGAGAAATCATTTTATTAACCTCAATACCCCAGTATCTACATGTAATGGTAAGAAATCCCTTATTCTTATCTCTTTATAGTGCCAAAATAGGGGCTAGAATTTATAGAGATGACTAGATGGAGTATTCTGTTATATGACATTATAAATTTTCACGGTCCTCTGTTGAGAGTTATATGAGAAATGCAGTTAGAGCATATAGTGGATCACTAAATATTCAGTTAGTTCCAAACAGGAAAAGGAATACGTCAAGGCTGTATACTGTCACCCTGCTTATTTAACTTATATACAGAGTACATCATGAGAAATGCTGGGCTGGAGGAAGCACAAGCTGGGATCAAGATTGCCAGGAGAAATATCAATAACCTCAGATACTCAGATGACACCACCCTTATGGCAGAAAGTGAAGAAGAACTATAGGGCCTCTTGATGAAAGTGAAAGAGGAGAGTGAAAAAGCTGACTTAAAGCTCAACATTCAGAAAACGAAGATCATGGCATCTGGTCCCATCACTTCACGGGAAATAGATGGGGAAACCGTGGAAACAGTGTCAGACTTTATTTTTCTGGGCTCCAAAATCACTGCAGATGGTTGACTGCAGCCATGAAATTAAAAGACGCTTACTACTTGGAAGAAAAGTTATGACCAACCTAGACAGCATACTGAAAAGCAGAGACATTACTTTGTCAACAATGGTCCGTCTAGACAAGGCTATGGTTTTTCCAGTGGTCTTGGACTATAAAGAAAGCTGAGTGCCAAAGAATTGATGCTTTTGAACTGTAGGGCTGGAGAAGACTCTTGAGAGACAAGAGACTCTTTCAAGGAGATCCAACCAGTCCATCCTAAAGCAGATCTGTCCTCGGTGTTCATTAGAAGGACTGATGTTGAAGCTGAAACTCCAATACTTTGGCCACCTGATGCAAAGAGCTGACTCATTTGAAAAGACCCTGATGCTGGGAAAGATTGAGAGCAGGAGGAGAAGGGGATGACAGAGGATGAGATGGTTGGATGGCATCACCAACTCAATGGACATGGGTTTGGGTGGACTCTGGGAGTCGGTGATGGACAGGGAGGCCTGGCGTGCTGCAGTTCATGGGGTTGCAAAGAGTCAGACATGACTGAGCGACTCAACTGAAGTGAAATAGGTGATATAGCCACTACTGATATACTCTTGCTTGAAGTGTGCCTTAGTGTCCTCATCAATAAAATAGGAATAGTAAGAGTTTTTAAGAGAATTCATTGAATTACTTCTTATAAAAGACTTAAATCAGTGCTTGGCCTCTAATAGTGTTAGTTGCTCAGTTGTGTCCAACTCTTTGTGAATCCATGGATTGTAGCCTGCCAGTTCCTCTGTCCATGGAACTCTCCAGGCAAAAGTAGTGGAGTCGGTTGCCATTCCCTTCTCCAGGGGATCTTCCCAACCCAGAGACTGAACCCAGGTCTCCTGCACTGCAGGCAGATTCTTCACTGTCTGAGCCATTATAGCTTGGCCTATAATGAGCACTCAAGAAATACTAGTTGTTATTGTTACTATTGCTGATACAGTTTAGAACAAACCATGTCCTTGTAACTCACCTAAATATATTAATAGCCAAATGAATAATAAAGTCAATCTCATGCAACAATGCCTGAGCATAAACTACTGGGTGTTGCAGAGAAATTAACGTTACAGCCCCAACAAACAGTACAAGTCTCAAAAGGTATTTGACCACAGAAACTCAATTCTCTGTAATATGTAGCAGAAGAGAGGTACTTTACTTATTAATCAAATCTAAGATCCCATGAAATGTTAAGAAGCACTCTAATTCGAAAGTGAAATTATGTTAGAATTGAATGTTATTCAAATTATGTTAGATTTTCTTCAATGTTAGAACCGAAGAAATGCTACTAAAATAAAAATGAGTGACCTTAATGCTACCAAAGTTGAGATAGGAAGGTTCAAATACTGTCAATGCAAGCTACATAAACAAGATCTGTGCTGGCATCTGAGCTGGAGCTGTTTCTTAAATGATAAAATAAAAATTAGGAGAAGTTGAGGGGACCGGAAGGGTAAGCAGCCCAAACAGAGGGAGCCTGCCATGCAGAGTTACACATGCATGAACAAGCACGGTCTCTGCAGCATGGTCTCTGCAGTGTGCGGTGCGCAGGGCGAGCAGGTGGGGCAGACAGACAGAGAGGAGGCTGGAAAGGAGACTTGGGCAGGTGGTGAACTGTAACCTCTAGGAGAGCTGCTCCACTGGCTTGTACAAGTGCAATCACTATATGTGACTTAACTAATTTAACTACCAAACTAAGTTATTGACATAGCTCACCCAACTAACTCATCCTAAGTGAATCTGGATTAAGTGCCCTGTCTTAACTGCTGGGGCTCAGGGCAAAGGGCTTCTCTTCTGTGTCTCTGGTGGACCATGGCTTTGGACAACCCCTTTGGTCCTGAAAGACTCACAAATAATCAGGCATCAAAACACCACAAATTCTGAAAAGCATAAAGAACAAGAGGAGTAGGCAAAGAACAGGAAAAGCAGAAACACATATAAGGCAACATGGATGTGAGAACAAGAATCCTGAATTTATTATTAATCTTGTCTACTCCTTGGAAGGAAAGTTATGACCAACCTAGATGGCATATTCAAAAGCAGAGACATTACTTTGCCAACTAAGGTCCGTCTAGTCAAGGTCCGTCTAGTCAAGGCTATGGTTTTTCCTGTGGTCATGTATGGATGTGAGAGTTGGACTGTGAAGAAAGCTGAGCACCTAAGAATTGATACTTTTGTACTGTGGTGTTGGAGAAGACTCTTGAGAGTCGCTTGGACTGCAAGGAGATCCAACCAGTCCATTCTAAAGGAGATCAGTCCTGGGTGTTCATTGGAAGGGCTGATGCTAAAGCTGAAACTCCAATACTCTGGCCACCTCATGCGAAGAGTTGACTCATTGGAAAAGACTGATGCTGGGAGGGATTGGGGGCAGGAGGAGAAGGGGACAACAGAGGATGAGATGGCTGGATGGCATCACCAACTCGATGCACGTGAGTCTGAGTGAACTCCAGGAGTTGGTGATGGACAGGGAGGCCTGGCGTGCTGCAATTCATGGGGTCGCAAAGAGTTGGACGTGACTGAACTGAACTGAACTGAATCAAGTGAAGACCTGTAAGGCTTGCTGTGTTTTGATTTTGAACAGTTCAAACTAATACAGTCAACATTTTACAGATATTTCACAGAAGAATCTATTTATTTATGCTTCCTAATAATCTTTCTCTACCTTCAATTTTTTTTTTCTCAGTTCAACCTTTATGGTTTCTAGGGCTTAACTTTCCAAGGATGAAAAGACTTAGATGATACACTTATTACATTTCTTTTCAAGTTGGTTATATGTAACATAAAAATGGCCACTTCTCTCCACATCTGAAGACAACCTCTGTGGTCCCAGCAGAGGAAGGCCTTAGGCAGCAGTGGTATTTCCAGTATACTAGAACTCCTTCCCAAACCCTAAAGAAATTATTCCCATTTTCCCTCTCCTCCTTCCCACAAAGAAATACCTGCCTGTTCACTGAAAAGACATTCAAAACCAACATGTGTATCTGGGATTCTGAGCAAGTATAGGAAAACACCATAAGCACTGAATCGAACTCCAATCATTAAGCAGAGAACTTCTATTCTTAGGGGACAGCAGGGTTTGGTTCAGTTGGCAACACTCCTGGCCTCTGGATAAAGAGGTCACAGTCTCACGTATCAAGTAAGAACTCCAGTTTACAATCCTTGCTAACACTCCTGCAGAATTAATTCAAGAGGAATTAAATGACAGTTCCATCAAAAGCCAATTATCCAGTAAAATTTCAAATCCAGAAATATAATATGGAAATAAATTGCACACAATAATCCTTTTAAGCAAAAGACTGTGACCTAGAAATGGTAGAAAGGCAGAGGGAGAAGAAGAGGGAGTGTGAGTGTGTGAGTGTGAGTGTGTGTGTGTGTATTTTGGCCAAAGGCAGGCTAAATGAATTTTATTTCATAACTATATTGACACTTGCCTTTAACACTGCCCTGTTCAAAAACAGGTAGGACAACATCTGCAATATTAAAAGTAAGCTTCCGGTCTTTAAATATTTCCAATAAATAATTTAGATTTATACTACAGTGATGGGCTAAAAATATAAAAAAAAATTTCTGCAAAAAGGAAAGGCTGCATCAAGTGATTTCACGTAGACAATCCACAAGCGCACAACTCAGACACGGTGGCACCAAGTGATTAACAGCCCTTTACAAAAATAGATAAATAATGTTGCAATACAGGAGCTCTCATCTGAAACACTAGAATGTATTCCTGAAAACAGAAACTTATTCTGTACTTTAAAAATAGGCATCCCACGAAAATCAATAAGACTTAAAATTCATATACCCGGTGTCCTAAAGACTAGAGGTTCTAATATGCTACAAGGTAAATTTCCTAAGTAAAACTTTTTTCCCTACTTAAAATGACATAGTCAAATACTTGACTCCCAGGGAAATAATTCAGCCCTACAATAAAAACTATACAACCTGAACTGACTTTGTACACAGTTGGGAAAAAATTATCTATGTGTGTGAGTTGTAAATAGTCTTTTTATAATGTCATGAATTTTCAGTTTTCATTTTAAACAGGTTTGTCTGGTATTATTATTTTCAGCATTCAAACAGCTTTTAGTTATGAATTTTTTTTCTTTAAAAATTAAAAAAAAAAATTGTTTTTTGGCCACATCTTAATCCTCTGACCAGGGATCAAACCCTTGCCCTCTGCAGTGGAAGCACGGAGTGTTAGCCAATGGACCACTGGGAGAGTCCCTAGTTATGAACGCTTATCACATGTCTAGAGCCAGAAGGCATCCACGATGGCATCCTGGCTCTTCTCACACTGGACTGCCAATGCTCCAATGCCCTCTATCACACACCTGATTGCTCTTTAAACGTCTTTATAACAAAGGCCACTTTATCTTAATCAGGTACTATAAAAAAAATCATTCCTATTGCTTAATATTCCTAGAATTGGGAAATTCCAACTGGGACAATTCCATTCAGAAAGTTATACTAGGACTTCCCTGGTGGCTCTGGGGGTAGGAATCTGCCTGTCAATGCAGAGGACACGGGTCCAATCCCTGGTCCGGGAAGATTCCACATGCCGTGAGGCAACTCAGTTCATGCGCCACAACTCCGGAGCCTAGTGCAGCAACTGGGGAAGCCCACAGGCCCGAGGGCCGCACGTGCAGCTGCTGGAGCCAGAGCGCCTCAAGCCTGCGCTCCCAACGAGAGGCACTGCTCTCAACAAGAGGGGCCTCCTCTCGTCATCAGAGGGAGCCTGCAAGCAGCACTAAGACCCAATGACAAAAATTAATTGGAAAGAACACAGTTGTAATGAATGAGTGGCAATGTGAATTTGCTGTTTTCACAGTTATGTGAAGGCAGAGCAACATGACACTGAATCAAATCCTCATTAAATTCTAATCCAGTGGGTAAGTATTGACAAGTAATTCGCCGAACTAAAACACAGCAAAGCAAGGTGCTCTGGGTAAGCTCTTCTTCCTTAGACTCTACACTGTGTAACCTGCTCTTAGCAGTACACAAAGCCAGGTAATAAGAGACAACACTGATATAGTCCTTACAGTTTATGAAGCACTCTTGCATACATTACCACAAATGTATAGAACAGTAAAGGGACCTTAAATTAGCAGCAGCTGGGCGGGAGGCACGCCAGCTGAACCTCCACACATGTCAAATGAGGATCCCTTCATTCCATGGCCTCGATGCATTTAATGACACCAGAGTACAGCCTCCTGGAGAATCCTCTGAGGGCTGGTTCCAGAACCCCCTCAGACACCAAAATCCGAGCATGCTCAAGTCCTTCATTTAAAATGGCATCATATTCGCATATAACCCTCACGTATCTTTAAATCATTTCTAGATTACTTATTAATAACAAACATGATGTAAATGTTATGTAAATAGTTGCTGATGCATGGAAAATTCAAGTTTTGATTTTTGTAACTTTCTGGAAAATTTTTTTTCCTGAAAATTTTCATTCTTCGAATGGTGGAACCCATGGATATGAAGGGTCAACTCTATGTACAGAAGCATATGTTCAGTCTTAAGTCCTTTCAATTAATTCAACAACTTGTAAGTAAAATCATATCAGAATGACTCTGGAAGCTTTTGAAAGAGTAGATAATTCAGCCTTACTGGTATCATTTAAGGAAGCTGGTAAAGCAATTAAAATATCCTAGTTAAATCCAACAAGTGTTTAATCATCACCAAATGAGTATACAATTACTGAATGAAACTCTACGATAAATACAGTGTAGATTTAGCTCAGTCTGCCAAAAAAAAAAACCTCACAGGACAAACACAAAGTTTATCATTGTAAAGAGATTTAATAGGAAGAGCTCATGCTATGAATGACACAGGCCAGGATAGGTGAATCTGTAGAAGTTACTTCACCTCTTCAAGGCAGAGGCCCAATCTATATAACGGGAAATATCTACAGGACTATAGAGAGGACTAAATGAGACGGTATGGTAAGTACTCATGGTTAAGTACCCACACAGCAGTATTCAAGGCACGGTTACTCTAACTTTAAAGCTGTAGTATAATAATAGCCAGGACATGGGAACAACCTAGATGTCCATCAGCAGATGAATGGATAAGAAAGCTGTGGTACATATACACAATGGAGTATTACTCAGCTGTTAAAAAGAATACATTTGAATCAGTTCTGATGAGATGGATGAAACTGGAGCCAATTATACAGAGTGAAGTAAGCCAGAAAGAAAAACCCCAATACAGTATACTAACACATATATATGGAATTTAGAAAGATGGCAATGATGACCCTG
This sequence comes from Capricornis sumatraensis, assembly GCF_032405125.1. Lineage (NCBI taxonomy): Eukaryota > Metazoa > Chordata > Mammalia > Artiodactyla > Bovidae > Capricornis > Capricornis sumatraensis. Next base: position 8,703,947 of record NC_091084.1, read on the forward strand.
TATGCAAGACAGCAAAAAAGACACAGATGTGTATAACGGACTTTTGGACTCAGAGGGAGAGGGAGAGGGTGGGATGATTTGGGAGAAAGGCATTGTAACATGTATACTATCATGTAAGAATCGAATCGCCAGTCTATGTCTGATGCAGGATACAGCATGCTTGGGGCTGGTGCACGGTGATGACCCAGAGAGATGTTATGGGGAGGGAGGTGGGAGGGGGGTTCATGTTTGGGAACGCATACACCCGTGGTGGATTCATGTCAATGTATGGCAAAACCAATATAGTATTGTAAAGTAAAATAAAATAAAAATTAAAATTAAATAAATTAAAAAAAATAAAAAAAAAGCAGTAGTATATAAAATAATTCTGCATATTCAAAAGGAAGTTTCTTTAAATGTTTTTCTTTGAAATTAAATATAAATCACTATCTGACTCACAAAATATTAACACTTTTCCATACACTGGAATGAATAAAGCAACGTAAATAATCATCAACAATTTGCACTTCCACTGACAATGGGCTAAAAAAAAAAAAATTCTAAGTTGTATCTGACAATCAAAACAGTCCAAAGTTACAGCTGACTATAAAGACCAGATGCTGCAAATATGGAAGGTGTCTGGGACTGTGATGCTGCGGCTCTGACAGATAAAGTGCTCTTCTTCAGAAGGCTGAAGAAGCCTTTTGTGGGACTCTCGGGGACAGTGACTGCCTTTAGTTTCTGTGCCAACAGAGAAGCTACAGATGAGAGAGAGCTCCAAGTCTGAATCTCAAGTTGCTTCTTTCTAATATTTATTTACAGCTAATCGATAATAAACAATTAGTGATATGTTAGTATTTTCTCAAACAAAATATTTCTTAAAATCAGCCTGGCAAGCTGCAGTCCATCAGGTCGCAAAGAGTCAGACACGACCGAGGGAGCAACTGAACTGAACTGAACTGAACTCTTAGCAAAACCACATCCCAAAACTAATCACCGATTCTTTATCTATATATATAGCCAGCCCTCTCTTTTCTAACTCTTTCACCTCTAAGTATCAATTTCATCTTAAATTTCTACCTATATTCCTAGTGTCACTGTTAGAGCTCTTTTACTTTTCATTTTCCTTTACACTTAAGTCACAATAAGAAAAATCCCTCCTTTAAACATTAGTAATCCCCCTTCTATTACCAACATCGCTAAGAGATTTTGCTTAATGGTGGTATTTACACATTAAACTTAGTATTCTTTGTGTAAAATGTAAAGCATTGCAAATACAACATCACATCAAAAAGTTAATTTGATACATATATATAGACTGGGAATTCACGTGAATTTTTTTCATTGATTTTCACAGCATTTTAGAGCTGGAAAAGTTCTTAGAAATCATATATTCTAATCCACTAATTTCACAGATGGGGAAATCAAGGTTCCCACGTAAGCAACCAGCCAGTCAGCCATATTACTAAACATTTATTAAATGCCGGACACTATGGTAAGTGCCAAAGACATACGGTGAACTGAATGTGGGCTTTGTAATATCCAATGGAGAAGACAAGCAACAGGTAACTGAAGTTCAAGTAAGAAGGAAATTTTTTCTTACTAGACACAGAGTTTTCCTAAAATCACATAATGTCAAGTTACAAAACCACTCACAAATAAAGCAGACTCAACAAAAGGACTCAATATTCAGTAAAGAATAAAATTCTCTTCCATCGAATCCTGTTTGTCCTTTAAATACAACCAAACTCTTGCCTAAATCTCTAATGACTTGGCACAATGATCTCGTCCTTTTCCAGGTTACTACCTAAGACTGACCGTGTTGCTTAGCAGTCAAGTGGACATATTCTTGGACCATTTCTATTTCACATACCTTGACTCCTAACTGAGAAAGGGACCACGAGGTTCTTAATCTGTGTGTTTTACACCTCGGGCAAGCATGGCACTAACACTTTCTAAAGACATCAGAACAGATGAACATAACTCGGTGCCTCCAAAATGACTGAGAACAACACTTAGAAACAACTCTCAACACTTTTTTGGTGAGAAATTATTATGTGGTGGCACTATACTAGGTGCAGGGAGATATGATATCAACAGCTTTGAAGTGAAAATGTACTCCTGATATAGAAATGTTCATGACAGGCTCGAAGGGGGAACTTCAAGGCAGACTTGAGGCTAGAAAAATCCAGGAAGACAATCCAGGGGAATTAACATCTTGAGCTGCATTTTGAAGAAATCTGTATTTCATTTAAACAGTTCCCTGATGAAGCGTAGGGATCTGAGGATGAAAAAAGCTACCATTTAGTAAAATACAGAAATGTCCTGAATCTCAACTTAGGTCACAGAAGTAGGAAGTTTCCTTCAATTATAACTGCCACAATTAAGAAACTCACTATTTCACTCAATCTGTGAAATTTAAGAGGGTTATTCAGGGATTTGTCGTTAGGGTGCCACTCTTTCAAAAAACTATTTTTGGCTGTGCTGGGTCTTAGCTGCCACACACGGGCTTTCTCTAGCTGCGGCCACCAGGAGCTCCTCTTTGGGGCAGTGCACGAGCTTCTGGCTGAGCTGGCTTCCTCTGCTGCGGGCACAGGTGTTAGGCTCTGCAGCTGTGGCTTGCTGGCCCTAGAGCACACAGGCTTCAGTAGTGGCAGGGCATGGGCTTAGTTGCTCCTTAGCATGTGGAACCTTCCTGGACCAGGGATGGAACCTGTGACCCCCACACTGGTCGGCAGGTTCTTATCCACTGTACCACCATGGAAGTCCAAGGGTGCCTCTTAGGAAAGGCCTAGTACCTTGGGGGTCATCCTATAAGGATACTCCTCTTTTTCCTTTTAGTCTATGCTGTTGACTATCATGAGGTTTTTTTTTTGAGGGGGGGCGGGGCAGTGAGGGGAATTATAGAGACACAGTAAGTTAGGAAATAACTCACCTTTTACAGATAATGTTCATGACTAGAAAATCACTTTAAATATCCTAGATTATTACAGTTCCAAATGCACTTTCAAAGAATTTGAATTAAAAGCAAATTTCAATTCTTGTAACATAATTCCTGATTTTATCAATTGACGCTCTCGTAAAATTAAAATTATAGGTATAGCTGAAAACCACTTTTCTCAGTCATGTAAAATTTCCCTAAAATTGAATCCAGAACAGTGGAGAAAACACATTTTTTTTTTTTTAGGATGGAGAAAATCATTGAATAATGCCTCAATTTTTTAGGACAACAGACTATAACACAGAAGCTACTAAGTTTTAAAAGTTTGACACCAAAGAGTCGAAAGTTTGTCAAATTCACATATTAGAAATCTCCTATTTAAGATAAAATGGCTACTGATTTTACCCTGAGTGGACTCAAGCTCCTTGGTTTTCAATTAATCATTTGCTGTAATTAACAATTCCTAACCACATTCACATAAAGAGCAATACTGCGTCTGATCCCATCACTTCATGGGAAATAGATGGGGAAACAGTGGAAACAGTGTCAGACTTTATTTTCTGGGCTCCGAAATCACTGCAGATGGTGACTGCAGCCATGAAATTAAAAGACACTTACTTCCTGGAAGAAAAGTTATGACCAACCTAGATGGCATATTGAAAAGCAGAGACATTACTTTGCCAACAAAGGTCCATCTAGTCAAGGCTATGGTTTTTCCTGTGGTCATGTATGGAGGTGAGAGTTGGACTGTGAAGAAAGCTGAGCACCGAAGAATTGATGCTTTTGAACCGTGGTGTTGGAGAAGACTCTTGAGAGTCCCTTGGACTGCAAGGAGATCCAACCAGTCCATTCTGAAGGAGATCAGGCCTGGGATTTCTTTGGAGGGAATGATGCTGAAGCTGAAACTCCAGTACTTTGGCCACCTCATGTGAAGAGTTGACTCATTGGAAAAGACTGATGCTGGGAGGGATTGGGGGCAGGAGGAGAAGGGGACAACCGAGGATGAGATGGCTGGATGGCATCACTGACTCGATGGACGAGTCTGAGTGAACTCCGGGAGTTGGTGATGGACAGGGAGGACTGGCGTGCTGCGTTTCATGGGGTCGCAAAGAATCGGACACGACTGAGCGACTGAACTGAACCACATTCACATAACTCAATTTCATCCCTTGATGACAAAAAAAACAAACAAACTCACAAATGAGACCATTTTCTTTTCTAACACTATTTTAAAAAGAAAATCTCTATAGAGAAATGATGTTTCCGTAGATAGACAACAAAGTCATTTAAATTTTGAAAATCAAACTCCTCCCAATCACGGACTCAGATCTAAAGGATATACATGTTAAGCTGCAATTCCGGTGACAGACAACTCCCGTCATCTGTTTTTGTGAGCTTTAGCAAAACTGCTGGACAAGTTCTGCATTTGATAAGGTGACCTGATTTTAAGTAACTAGAAGGGACTTGGGGTGGGGTTGCAGGGGTGGCAGTGGAGGGAATCACTGTTCTTGGATGCTGAACTATTTCCTGAAAACTTAAAAGCTAGCTTCTATTCTATATCCACTTAATAATCTAACTGTTTGGAATGCTTGAAACCTTCCTGCTCTTTAAAAAGTAAGCGACTGACAGGAACTGAAGAGGGCAGATTCTGCAGAGCAGGGTTACTGAGCTCCTACCCCACACAGGCTGCAGGGTGGGGGCCTCAGTGACTGCGGGCGTGTAATCACTGACTTGCTCAGCAACTTTGCTGTAATGGCTTCAAATTGCAGGCCTGAGGAAATGCTCCATAAATAGCAGCTCTTTTTTCTTGTAAAGCCTCTTCATAGACCCAATAGAACTGCACTACCAAAAATGGAGGAGTCACCATGGATCTTTAAAAAAAAAAAAAAAAGGTCAAGAGAACAAGGAGGAATATCCTGCTAACCAGGTTACTCATTTTGGGGGAATGAATCACAGTACTGAAATCTGACCCACTGTTTGCATTCAACTTTTAGGTAACAAAAATTACAAGGGATTAAGTCAGTTTTTGTAATCAGGCAATTTCATGAAAAGGAAAAAGAACTGTTGTTTTCATAGGCCTTTAGAAAAAGGGATGTATACTGAGTTTGAAATTAAATGTTTGAGAATGCCTTCTCAACTTCCAGTGGAGCAGGGCTCCTTTGGTGTCCATTCATAAGCCACCTGCAAGCCGAGACGTGGTGTGGTCACAGAACACACTCTGGGGAATCAGGAACCACATATATACCACGGCTCGAAGGTCACCGTTAGCACTCACACCTCCTGCACTCCTTATGTTCATGTATATTTACATATATGCATGTAACTTGATCATTCAGATAACTTACTGTAAATTAACAAAAACTCAATGAACAGCCACTTTAAGTCGAATATATTTGCAGTAACAATGAAGATTTTCCTTAGCTGAATTCAGGCAGGGAAAGAAAGCAGCAATGCATTTAAACCAAACACAGATAGGGACCAGGAAATTCAGGTTCCATGTCGCTCCAGTTTTCCACGTGAGTTCATGCCTAACTTAATCTACAACAAATAAGGCAGTTTTTAAAAACAAAACATGAGAGTCAAGTTTTACAGGACAGGTACAATTAGTTGTCAATTAGAATTCATGGTTTTAAACAGAAATGATGACTTGTAATCAAAAAGCCAGTATTCTGTCTAACTTAATAAATGGTTCAGAAACAACCTGATCGGATGGCACCTCAATTCAGATTACATTATTTACCAACAATTAGACTTTACATTTTAACAATATAAACTGTTTTCCTGTGACATTATGCTTTATCCTGAGTTTTTTAGACCTCAGGTGAAATTCAACTATCCTGAACATTATTTTTAAAAAACTTCCATCCAAGTACGGTAGGCTGAAAAACACGGCCACACTATTTTGCAGTTCCTCCCACGAACAGAGTCTACTTTTCAAACCTTTCGGTCTGAGCTGAGAGAATGCAGTAACAAGTGACATTATGGAACAGCCTCAGAAGGCTTTGCAGCATCTGCCTTTATTCCCCAGAAGGCTCCCCCCAACACAGAAGGAGACCTCTGTGCCCCACCTGGCAGCCACCTACAAGCCAGGAGAACAAGCCTCAGGATGCAAACGACGTTGATCCTAAGACTCCAGAGCTGTGGAAACGCTAGGTGGTAGTTTAGGCCACCCAATCCATGTTGCTTTTGTTGTTGCTGTTATGGTAGCCCAGTTTGGTCAATCATCTAGTAAGAGCAAATAACCTCCATGTGGCTTACTACAAAACAGCTGGAAGTCTTCATGACCTAATATGCTGCTATCGGCCATACGCATGTCTTAATTACTAGCATTCCTGAAACTCCTAACTTCCTTCCAAAACCATGTTAATGAGTTTTGTGTAAAAAGAATTTTGACTGCTCTGTGTCCCACAAAAGTTTTATTAATAAATTTAAATCTGATTGTTTTAACTGTTACTGGGTGTTTTAACAGTAACTTATAATGGTGATAGGCAGAATATTAAATTTGCTTTACAATTTATTTTAATAGAGTTGATTAATAAATATGCACTCAAATGTTTATTTGGTGTTGGTAATGTAAAATGGACTCTAAGCTACCTGATTTTGCTTGTCTATCACTCTAAAGAATTCTTTAAATCTCTGAAAGAAAACATTTCCGTTATTAACAGCTTTCCTACCAATTTTAAAACGTAAAGACTGTAACTTTTTACAGCATATTTTATTAGTAATTCAATTTGTCCAACAGTAATATCAATGAATGAAAAGGGCTTACATTCATTTTGTAAAATTTTAACAAAGTTTACTTGGTAAATAAACATCAAGCTAAACTTAAAAACAGTACCAGGAAGTTGAAAACAATCCCTTTTAACTAGCATTTCCTACAAATAATAGTGTTAAAAAGTAGCCAAAAAAAAAAAAAACTTAAATAGCCTGTAACACTAAAAGTTAAAAAAACACATATAGGATACAAACGCATTTGACAATGTTCATGTAATGGATGGTCTGTAATAGATGGTCTTCATTTGTAAAACTGTTTTTTTTCCCAAGCAGTGAATAAAACCATGCCACTTCGTGGTTTTTCAAGTGTTTTGATATAAGAATTGTGTTTTTTTTTTTAATGCCCAAGGTCAGAGTGCAGAAGTAACCACAATTAATAGCTTCCTTTTGATGAAGGGAGGAATCTCTTAAGATGCAAATAGAATTCGGGATGGGAAGGGCAACCTCTTTGGTTGTTACCAGAAAATCTCTTTGCAGTTGTCTTTGTCTCCCCACTTCCTATGCCCCCACATTCACTGAATTGAAAATACTAATTGTACAAGCTTCCCTGGTGGCTCAGATGGTAAAGAACCCACCTGCAATGCGGAAGACCTGGGTTCAATCCCTGGGTTGGGAAGATCCGCTGGAGGAGGACACGGCAGCCCACTCCAGTATTCTTGCCTGGGGAATCCCACGGACAGAGGAGCCTGGTGGGCTGCAGTCCACAGGGTTGCAAAGAGTTGGACACGACTGAGCACAGCAGAGCCCAACTATATAACTTAAACACTGTCTCTTCAAAGTCCCACTGCCATCACCTCATTAATTTTCCCCTGAATTCTCACAGTACTCTACTCACCGTATGTAATGCCTTAACAACATAATTTCATTTCTTATTCATTTAATTCTAAAGCAGTCATATATTCCCCGTCCATGGAACCGTAGATCATTCATTTATAATCCCAAATAAGTGTCTTTCTTTAATAGTTCTAGCTATTAGAGTTTAAGAATAATCTCAAACTTATAAACTTTAGAATACACAAGTAAGTACTCTTAGCATCTTTTTAGCATGAAACGAATAACAATAATAACTAAGCAGAGGCTACAGGCATTATTCAGGGTGACTATCAACCAATGGACTGAAATAAATCAGCAGCCTAAGGGACAGCAGGGGATTCCCTGGTGGCTCAGTGGTAAAGAATCCACCTGCCAATGCAGGAGATGCGGTTCAATCCCTGGGTGGGGAAGACCCACTGGAGAAGGAAATGGCAACCCACTCCAGTATTCTTGCCGGGAGAATCCCATGGACAGAGGAGCCTGGTGGGCTACAGTCCATGGGGTTGCAAAAGAGCTGGACATGACAGCGACTAAATAACAACAAAGGGACGTCATCCACAAATAAACACATCAAAAGCTACACACACACTGCTGAACAAAGATCTGTCTTCATTGAGTCCATGATGACCTAGCCTCCACAGCTTCTCCAGAGAGATAATTACCAACGAAAAGGCAAACCTGCAATAAATGTGTCCTGAGATCTGTCTGGTCTATCAAGACTGATATATTATTAATTTTGCCCAACTCCACAGAGGCGAACCCAGCGAACCCTTAAACCAACGCCTTCCACATAAAACCAAGAGGTAAGGGCTTATGAAATGAAGAGACCACTAAGCACATATAGTGAATTCAAATAAGATAATTAAGAATAGAAGAGTGAAAGAAATCATAGACATATCAACGTAAGTGATCCAACACACACCATCCAAAACCAAGTGGGTCTTCTTTAAGAAAAATCACCCTGTGTTTGAGGGAGAAGAGGGAGCTGTGCAAATCCCTATCTGTAGTGACGGGCACTAACTGAAAATCAAAAAACAGACGGGGATATGGGGGGTGGGTTATCTTCAAGCACAGAGGACAATGATACTAACTTTATTTATCACTGTGCAGAAACAGCGATTACTGCATGACCCATAAGAAGAGATCTGTACTAGTCCTAACAGGAAAGTCTGCATACCCCTACAACTGGGAGGGGTCAACAGTGATCTATCTATTACATCAGCTGGCGACCATCCAGACTACACAATTTCGGAAATATAACCTGTATCAGTCTGAACATGTGTAGAGGAAAAACAGAAACATCTGTATCTTGGCCAACTTTTCCCCAGTTACTTTTTTTGTTTGTTTTTAAAATGGAAAAAAAAAAAAAAAAAAGTTATCCAGGAAAGCTTGGTAAGTTTTAACTGTGACCCTATCACTGGTAACGATTAGTTCCAGGCATTCTCAGAAAGCTGATTTAGCTCGTTTCTAACATTAGTACTTTGTCATTTTAACACACCACGTTACATATTTAACTAAGATGTATTGATTCTGTTCCATTCCTCTACCCCATTCAAATCTTTTACCACCCCAAAGTATCCACCTTTTCAGTATCATTTAGCACTCTTCTCTGATGCTAGAGTGTTCTGGTCTGGTTTTGCGTTGGTCACTTAAGATTTTATGCAGATTTTAAAAGGTTTGCTTCTTCTTGTTCTATCAAGAATTTCCAACTTTTTACACTACTCAAGGAAGAGACTGCTGAAAAAGTGGATGTGAAGAAATTCAACTTGCTACCAAAAGGTCCTAACACATCTCTGTTACTAAGGTGAATCCATTTTAACCTAAACCCAGTTTTCATAAAATTCTAACTTTTTACACGCCCATGGCTTCTTTATATGTAAACAATACTCTCTTAATATCGCTGTATGACATCTACAGTGGCCTGTTGAAGGCAGCACAGGTCACTTTTCCGAGCCATCAAGAGAGCAGTTGTTAGAGAGCAACCACCTAAACTAAGGCGGGGTCACGCTGTGTGCCTGTGGGGGCCAGCCCACGCAAGGACACTAGTAACTGTTTAATGAGTTTAGACATGCATATGCGTTTTCTTTAACATCTGTGTTGATAAAAACCAGGTGAAAGGAAAAGAATGAAAGAAAATCTATCTGCTGATTTCATAAGGCTATTTTACTTTTAAGCCCTACTTTTTAAAGCAGTGGATACTAGACAGAAAACTAGAAAATGACACGAAAAACAGACAGGATCAGCTCATTATATGTACAGACAGAAATTAAGTCTCCAGGCTCTGTGCCCCTTCACACTTTTCAGGATCCAAATCCTCTGAACAAACTGATACACTGCCTAAAGCCAACCACCCTGCTATCAGAGCACACAATTCCCTCCTTGAGCGAAATCTAATATGACGACTGAAAGTAGCAAAATCGATGCTGAAAGAGACCAATGACACTGAATTAATCGCTTGCCTGGTAAACGCATTTATTTAAGTATTGATTTAAAAGCTAAGTCAAATCATATGAATTTGTCAGTGGTTACTGTTTGGAGCTTAGAAAACTGGCAACTTTATCTAGTCAACTTAGTAACTGCAAAATTGAAACCACAAAAATTAAGCCTATATTCAACTTTTTAAAACCTACTGCACACACTCCCTTCCCTGGCCTAGGCAGAAAATGCGAAATTTATGTTCCAGAGAAGTGGGCTTAGAGGGTCTGGATTCACGTACCTGGCACAGCAAAGAGCAAGGATGAAGCCCCACACTTTCAGCCCCAAACACTAGCTGCCAGTCTTAACACTCATTCCACGGCCAGAGCTCTAGCGAGGGGGCTGGCAGATTTTATCTGGAGAAACTGGCCACTACAAGACACCTACTGACATTTAAGGCTTCCCACCACATCAGGGCCTGGCTGGTTCCTGTTACATCACTCTCCAATGAAGCCCACTTAAGACACCGCAAGCAGAAGAAAATTTAAGAAGAAACACCCAGTGTCGTATCCTTAGAGAGCTATGACATTACTGCATCCATGAAATAAGAACAGTATGCTATTAAAAAATAACCAAGGAACAATGAGCTCAGAAGGGTCGCTGCAAATTAAGAATGATAAATATCTTTCTGGAAAAACAAAAAAACAATTGAAAGTTAAGAGTTGAAAGAATCTCCCAGAAAGCATACCAAAAGGCTGAGAGAAGGAAAAATAGGAAGGAAAGATAAGAAAATTCAAGAGCTATTCTGACTGGCAGGAATTCCAAAAACAGAGAAGACATGAAAAAGACTGGAAGAAATTATCCAGGAAATAATAAAAGACCCCAGGAGTGAAGTATAGGGAAACGACATTGCAAAATCTTGAAGGGCACCATTCACACTGAGGATTGAGTTTCCAAACAACATGATCTTTACAATGAATTTTTTAAAGTGCATACCAAAGCATACTATGAAATTTAAGATGCCCCCGCCCCCCCGACCCCACCAACCAAAAATAAAGGGGAAAAAAACCTAAAATCACCAAAGAAAGCAAATCGGGTTTAACTGTTCAATAAGATAGCATAAAATGGAGTATTACCTTCTAAACTCTAATGGAAAATAGCTTGAGTTCTACAACCAAATTGCCATCAGAGGCCAACAGATAAAGATACTTTTAAACATAAAAGATCTCAACAGTTAGCTACCTACACCCTTTTTCTCAGCAAGTTCCTGAGAAAGTCCAACTCTAAGAGTGAGTAAATCAAGAAAGAGAAAAATAGTAAACACAGTATCAAACCAAGAAGAGTGATACAGGGACTTGCCAGGCTGAGAGTGAAGCAAAGTCCTAGTAAGATGACTCTGAAGCTGAAAGCAACCCATCTAGCGCAGGGCAGGAAGACGAAAGGTTCAGGGATGTCTCCAAGGGGCCAAAAGAGCAACAGGAATACAAATGAGAAAAATGAGACACTTAACAATTCCAAGAGAATATCCAAGTTGTTCAGAAAATCATATTACATTATACAACTCGGCTGTACGCAAATCCTAGAGTCTTAACAATACTAGTAAGAATACTAGCGAAACAGTTTTAGCAATTTTGGTGGCAAGGTAAAGGAAAGGGGAGTTTTAGAGGGCGCAGAAAAAATTGTAAATGGTAACATATTTTATAAATACATTATTTTTAAAAGGGAAAACCTCAAAGAACTGAAGTGTTTGCCTCTGGAGAATGTAAGTCAGAGACAAAGAAAAGTCCTGTTAAAACTGTTCTTTTCTTTATGATCCTTATAGCAGCAAGAGATTGTCTGAATCTATGTATATGTTACTCCCCTAAAATTAAATTTCAAAATATATATTTACAGATGACGCTATATAAACATGAATGAATCTTCAACCACCTTTCTCTGGCAGAAATCTAGTGCTTCCTAACATTATTCTTTCCTGAATTTTCCAATTCTCTCTAATGAACATGTGTTACTTTCATAATTTAAAAAATACACTTTCGTTAAAAATTCACAAAATCAGATAGATGGGAGAAGAAGCAAAGGAAGGAAGGACAGTTTTATAAATATAAAACAAAGGAACCCCATATTCATGCTTCTACAGAAAAAAAAAAAAAATCCACCTCTTACCCCTACCTCCGAGATGATAGGATTTACTAAATTATTTCCTCAAACCTTACTTCATATTATAGTCGCCTCAGGATACGTGAGAAGTTAAAATTTCAGGTAACTTTCTAAATACACAATTAACTGTGGGAAGGCTCAAAGTAGCACTCTGAAGAAAGACACTTTCACTCTAAAGCCCATATCAACTAGACTATAGCAAGTCTTCATGTAAGTACCAAAAAGCTCATTCTCTAAACATATATCTATTGGTTAAACAAAGACTTTACTTTAAAAGTCTCCTCACTCTAGGTTAAGTAAGAAATTACAAGAGCAGAGAAGGAGCTTCTAACAAACTGTACCCTCACCACCCTCAAAGCAAGATTTAGTTGAAAAATTTGCTATGTCTATTGAGTAACACTATCCTGAGCAGAGAAAAAGCCCACTAAAGTGAAAATGAGCAGGTAATAGTACTAACCACAAAAACACTGAAAATATTTGGTAGAAGGAAATAGTAATATTTTAAATAGACAGCCTTATTCATTTTGCTAATTTGCAATACTATTCAGAGAAACATCATCTTATCACTTGATGTGTTAAAGATTGTGATTCTTCTCATGCTAAACGCCAAATAAGGATTAAACTACCGACCACTTTTTCTTGTCAAAAATATTAAAGGGAAGGGGGAAGAAAAAGACCATTGTGATTTATACCAAACTTCTTTTGTTTGCTTTCAGAAGGGGTCAAGCCCTGCGCAAATAGAAGTGCTTCCATGGGGGCAGTACTGTTCCCAGGAAACTTTGTGCTACAGTACTTGAGCATCCAGAACCATGAAGTAATTCTTCTTCATAAAAACAGAAATGTCCCTTTCATGGCTTGAAGTTCTGATTAATCCGCGAATCAGAAGCCCTTTTTGTAAAAACTGCATCACTTAGTAACCATAGTTATAGAATCACACAGCTCTTTAAGACTTTCTTTTATATGTGCTACTCAACTATTATTAAACTTTCAAGTCATAATTAATGGCTAAATTATACTATCACTTAAGGTAGCAAATTAAGTTTGAATAATCTTAACCCTTAACAACTGATTTTTAAAACAACTTCACTTTGATTTGCCCTAAGTCTAAACTTCACAAATATTTTGACAAATAGATTACATTTAGAGCTTACATCTTCCCCAAAATCTGAAGGTAAAATGAAATTCAGAGTCATACCAGCATTACTATCTTAAGATGCTAATTTATTTTCCCAACTACAATGTAAAACACACTTTTCTATATTATTAACGAGGACTGATTTCAGGGTTTCAAGAAGTTTTTCAAGTTTCAACTATTTGACTATCACCCAGGCTTTTTTCTACAGTTAACATGAAGCTTCGGGGGAGAAATATTCTAACGTTACTTTTTAAAGAAAATTTGCCTACCGTCTTGCAGCTAACTGAGTTTGCTGCAATTAAACTTCTAGTTTAATAAAGGTCAAGTACCTGTCTTAGTACCTTCACACTGACAATACTCATTATTTTTAGGAAAGTAAGTTCTATGCTACATTTATCGTCACACTCACTATCTTCCAACTGTTTTTCCCTACCACCATATTCAACACTTTTGCGTAAATCTGTGGCACGGCAGGCCATTCTTCCCGGGGTGCCCACCCACTGAGCAGAAGGAAGCATTTTTCCTGAGAGCTGAGGGCGTGCTTTCATCTCTCTCCACTCAGTCTCAATCAGCGAGACAGACGGATAGGTTGGCCATCCCCTCAGACAGGGAAGTAACTCTGGGGATTTTTAAAACTAAAGTACAATTGACTTACAATATTATATTAGGGAAATATTTTGTGACTGCAATTTCAACTGTTTATGGGCTCGGGTCCTCACCCTCCCCTCTTTTCTGGGTTTTGTTTTTTTGCAGCTTAATCAACAGTTAAGGGCAATATCACAGGCTTTTCATTTTTAAAGGGAAATCATTTGGGTTACATTTGCTATAGCAAGAAACCAAAGGAGCAGATTAGCCTCTCAATAAAACTGTTCCTTTTAAAAACGCCTAGTATTTATTACAGTAGCAATACACATTATATGTGTTCATATTCTTCTAAGTGTTTGGGACAAGATGCAAGATCAAATTATTATAATAAGAAACAATTTAATTGATAATTATCTCCCTAATTAATACATGTTTGAAGTAGCTTTACTTAGGATAGAGGAACATTCATTTTGAAAACAAAGTAAGGGTCAAAAAAAAAAAAAAGACTCCAATTACTTACAGCAATTAATAACACCTAGAAGGCAACTTCATTTAATGCTGGAATATAGGCTAATTTCTATGCTGTGAAATATCAAAAATCTCTGAAAAGATACCTTTAAAAACTGTGAATCAAGATATTCAATATACTTGTTAATAAAATCATAGCCACAAGAAACCTTGAATCTTCAAGGTTTAAAAACAGAGTCCAGTTATTTAGAAAATGATAAAAAAACAGAAATGAAACAAAATGACCTCTTAAAAATTAGAAGATTATTAAAACAATGAAAATCTACACATTTTTAGAATCACTGGATGAGACTTCTTAAATTATAAGTTCCTACATGCTACATTTTACATAAGAAGTTCTTTGTATGTCATAACAGTTACAGAGCATCAGAGTCAATAAAACAAATTGGAGAAGTAAGAACACTCTTGTAACCAGAGATATAGAATTCTAATTCAGGAAGTTATTCAGCAGCTTATAAAGAAATAGGAAGTTGTTGACCAACTACTTGAAGAACTATTTCCTGTAGGAAAACTGTAAGACAGATGAAGAAAGCAGTAATTCTCAAAGCAATAAAAGAATTCTCTTACAGCTCAATACATAATTTTGAAGGAATTCATTTTAAACAGTAAACTCAGTAGAACAAATATTATACCTAATATGCAGACTAAACCTAAAATACTTCACAATCATACTAGAACCTGAGTATGTGTCACTGATAAATAGCTAGGACCACACTTCCACCTTATCACTTGCCAACCTAAGGCACGCATCTTCTCCAGAAAATCTCACTGATGGAGGCAGGGCTTTAAAAGTCCCAACAGCTGCCTGCCTATAATCCTTCAGTAGTTATGCTGCCTTGAAACAACAGGATGGGCCAACTAACTTCAAAGTCATTTATCTAATGTCACAAGACGACAATCAGTTGCTTCCAAAGTAAATGTTTCTAACTTTTAAATTATATCATCTTGCAAATTTGGACCATTTACGGTCAGATTTCTCTATGCCAAGTGTGTATTTCAACACATTATATACTTTGTAACTTAAAATTGGTGCCAACAAGTATCTAAAAAAAAAAAGGTATAGTAAGGTCCAGCTTTCACTGTTGAAATGAGTGTGAAGTCTCTAAATCTTCATTCTACATCTAGCCAGCAATAAGAATCTTCTTTAGACACAAGAGGAAAGTGCTGCTGATTGCAAAGAGAGCTTGACTTTAAAATATCAAACCCAGAGTAAAAATGAACTTTGACAATTAACAACCCGGCT
Source organism: Capricornis sumatraensis (assembly GCF_032405125.1). Classification (NCBI taxonomy): domain Eukaryota; kingdom Metazoa; phylum Chordata; class Mammalia; order Artiodactyla; family Bovidae; genus Capricornis; species Capricornis sumatraensis. The sequence goes on from NC_091084.1 coordinate 8,719,517, forward strand.
CCAAAAACTTCATTTATCACCTTCAACTCTAAGTCAAGGCGGATACTAACTCATTTCCTATGCAATACACAAAAATAAGTTGTTTAGGACAACTCACATGCCCCACGACATCATGGAAATAGCTACCAACTGGATGTGAACTAATCTTTCTATAACTCTTCTCCAACTTACATGCTGCTCATAAAGCAGATCCTTTAGAAGATACTACATTTGTAAGTCTATATCCAACTTCCACCGTCAGTGCTTAGGGGCCCTCTCTGTAATTCCTGATGAGTACCAGCTAACCCATGATTTTGCTTTTACTGACCGAGATCCATCCATAAGGGGACATCTTTTTATTTCTGAAGGTTTGATGTGAGCCAAATATTCCACAGAGTCAAAAATCTTCATGATTCTTATCACAGAATAAATTCAATTTTACTTCCAGTGAGAATCTCTCAAAAATCTTGAAAAACAATCACACTAATCTATCTTCTTTCCAGTTTTTCTTTTTCATGGTAACCACTACCCGAATGGCATAATTTTCAGATCATTTTGTGCTGGTTTATCTTCGCCAGAGGCTGACTTGAGTGGGGTGTTTGGGGGTGGGGGGTGTATGTGTGTGTATCCTTTGTTAATCCACCTCTGAGAAACACTTTCTCAAAGAAAGCAGCACTGGAAACTTTAAAAAATAAAATACAGAACATTTCACGTCAAAACAAAAAGATCATTAAATGTACATACATAAAAATGTAGGCAGATGTCACCTCAAAGCAATTATTACAAGATACAAAAGATGAAAAGGGGAGCATAAATGTTGCTCTTTAATCACAGACTTTCAGCTATAACATCAACCAAAGAAGAGAGGCAAGCCAGCTATTAAACTGTTTAAAAATCTCCCCAGGTCAGCATGCGACCCAGCAGGGAGAGCTTCAGAAAAGTACAGCCTTTCTTTTTCCTAACAACCTGGTTTGTTTCCACTCCTTTTCCCTTCAAGACACATCCCTCACAGCGAGCAACTCTTTCAATCATTTACTGTGGATGTCTGCTTCAGAACAAATGATCTTGCTCATGCAGATGAGTTTGCCAGACTTGTGTGTACCTTCCAGTCTCAGGCTCTTTATTGTTCTGGTTGAAACCTGACCCTCTGAAATGGATACCGGGACACCAGAAAACGATTTAAAAAAGAAAAAAGTTGCAGGAAAGGGGAGCAAAAAACTGCAGAAACTTCTCAAGATCAAATTTTTCCCTCTGCTTTTCTCCTAAATAAGCTTGTCACAAAACTGTATCTTACACTGAAAGTTAACAACCTGCCCTGAAAGGCAATATAAAACATTAAGATATACAACAAAACAGTATTATTATTATTGTATTATCTGATCTAATGAATAAATGTTACATTTGCCTTGGGAGTAGACTGTCAAAGACAAATGTCAATCAAAACTTGGATTGTTTTTATTATCTCAACATGACTGAACAGAATTAAGCAACTTTTTGAAAATATCAGTTTCAGTCTATAATTACTTATAGGAAACATTCTGTATATACTTATGCCAAAGAAGCCAAATAAAAATATTAAAGTCTGATCCATAATTTCAAAGTGAGAGGAGACAAAATTCTACTTTGATCTTTTCAGCTTCAATGAAAATTTGCCATTTTGTTAAACACAAAAAAAATAAGGCTGAGAAAAACAAACAACCCAATAGCCTTGTTTTTGTTTACCCAGAGAAGAGGGATTCTATTTTGAAGACCTGCTGGCTCAAAAGAAGTTTGACTGAGCTGCTGTATATCAAATATGAAAATGCATATTTCTCTTTGCTTTTTGAGGGAGAAAATGCATCAAACTGCAGCTAAAGGGTCTGTCATCTCACATCTAAAATACTGTAAAATCAGACTTCCAGGGAAGTCCTACTTATTTTTACACTTCTTTTCTACCAGTAAAATGTTTAAAAAGGTAAGTAGTGCCATACCTACTTCATAAAACTATGCCAGCCTACTAATTCTCACAATTTGAAATTCTTCATGGGATCCTTTCAGTTTAGAGCTAGGCTAATTAACAGGTTTGGCACAAACTCAAAATGAGAACATCCTAACTGCCACAAAAAAAGTTTAGTAAGAGGCTATGAGCCAGGAATACATAAAGCTTTCAAAATATTACCCAAAGAAGGTATTTAGGTCGTACTATCCTGGGGAAAAAAAAATTATGGAAGAGATCACTGAGCTTGACATAAATATTAAGGAAAATATAAAAATAAATCATATCTTGGTGCCAGAAAGTGATCCCCCACCCTTTTTCCACTTACTTTAAGAAGTACCTCTGACCAGAAGATGTCTTCGCCATCTCCCAGCCGGCTGGCAGAGGCACATCGTCAGGGATCTCAAAGGAAGACTGTCGAAGGTGCTGAGCAGCCGGTGCGGCTGCCGGGCCGGAGACCACTCCCGTGGGGGTCAGTGTCCCTGGAGACACAGCTCCCAGCTGCAGCGACGCGGGGGACGAGTGAGCCCGCACGTGCTGCGGAGTCAGTGCTCCAGCGGTGCCTGCATCCGTACTGGCCTATCGGGAAGGTGAAAACAAAGACTTCTTAAAATACGTTCTCAAAGAGAGTCCTTGCAAACTTCTTCTAGATATTTGGTCGCCATGAAATTCTAAATACCAAAGGTAAATTTCAACATCTAACACACTGGAATACAGGTTGCAGATGGATACTTTTAAAAGCCGAGGTAAACGCCAAGGCAGTGTGGGTGTTTTTCCAAGTTCTGAACTGTTTTAGATATAAACAAAACCCAAAGAATCAAATAACTATGTACTCCCCACCTTTTTTCAAAACTAAGTTTTACATAATTGTTTTTTTCTAAGCCAAGCCCTAAACACAAGACAGGTGTCATTATTTTCTCACCATGGACAAATGTCATCAATACAGCAACCATCAAAATTTATACAACTTTTAAGAACTACAAAAGATCCAGAAACATCCAAAGATTCTTTAAAAGCCACCTAATGAATGAAATATAAACCCTGCTATATATTTGTACCTAGATGATAAAGATGTCAGCAATGTAACTACAATGGTAACTTAAGAATTTACATACTTACATATTTACAACTGTGTAGCAGCAGAAAAACTGCTGAAGTCAGACCCTAAAGATATGGGTTTCAGTCCAACCTGGTTAGTGTGACACACTGGACAATATCTTACTCTGTGAGCCTCAAGACTTCTCATTTGTAATACTCTCCCCGCCCCACCCCCGATGGAAAAATGAGGTAATAAATGAACTTATATTCAACTATTCAATAATTTGTGAACAACAGTATTTACAACCCCCATTCATACTATTCATAAGCAAATATAGTTATTTAAATTCCTTAATTAGAGTTAGGGTTTGATTTATCAAAAAGTTAAATTTCCCAGATTCATATAACCAAGAAGAGAGACTGAAAGCAATCAGCAAGGGCATCTATGCCTTGATGTTAAATCATATATATTCCGAGTTTCCAATCAGAATAAATTGGAATTTAGGACTCATTAGCAGAAATAAAAGTCTAACTTACAGATGCACACTTGGTCAACAAACGCATTAAAACAAATAAAACTATAGTAAATTGTGAATATTATGAGTCCATAAACTGCTGATACAAACTTTCATGCAATCATTTACTAGAAGAATAGGTACACTTTTCAATGGCAATTCTTTTCGGCTTACAGATGCCACAAAATGGGGAATTCAATATCATATGGGTATTATACTTTTGAAACATATTAACCAGCAGCATAGCTGTGCAGACGGTGGGGTGCAATGCCAACACACATTTTTACCCATGAGTTCGGAAACTCATTTCCAGGGGTAAGAGAGAAGCGCACCTAAGTCTACTTCTTGCAAACTGAAATATTTAGGGCAAGCAGCTAAATTGTTTTTCCTTCCTCTCCCTTAACCCAGGTTTTTGTCAGCAGCGTAAGTGAGTTTTTCTGAGTTCCCAAACCCCTTGGTCTGAAGGAGGAGAACTTATCACAGGCCTCCAAATAGGAGGGGCGATGGGAGTGGGGGCGATAAGTGTTCTTTCCGCTCAAGTTACAGCCGAGTGGACTAACTTCATCACAGTTATTTGGAAAACCAATTAACTTTTGGGCAAAGTTCCTATGCTGAAGTTTAGCCTGAAGCAAGTTCTTTTTTAAAAAGGAAGGACAGAAAGAAAAGTCTCCCATGAACAAATCTTCTGGGACCGATCGGAATGTTAACACTTTCATAATATACAGTTGCACTTCAACGCTGCATCACGTTGACAAAATAATCGAACGCTGTATATGTGGGACAGCCATGTTCATATCCTCAGTAAGAATTAAAGAGCAATGGCGAGCCTCGAATTAGTCATCGCTTCCCAAACATTAACTTCTAATCACAGCTGAACTAGGCAGGACTCGGCCTGTGAGTCAACCTGCGGAGCGTTATCAAAGACTTGTGTTAAACCCCAGGCGCGGTGCAACCCAGCCCAGAGCCCGCGCGCCGTGCAGATGTGGCCCATTTAAAAGCATTTCAGCGGACTGTAAATAATTGTCTGCCGTGGGGAAGCCAGCACGTGAGCCCACTGCGTTTCGGGGAGAGTGAGCCTGCGCGAGTTGCAGAGCGCAAGGGGGAAGGGCCGGGGTGAGAGCGCCCAACTCCATAAACAACTTCCAGGAAAGTCTGGATCCTGTGCTCGGCGAGCGCCGGGGCCGCGAGGAGGAGAAGTGCTCCCGGGAGGGGGAGGGGGACAAAGAGCCCGGGATCGCCCGGGCCAGTTCGAGCCCCGGCTCTGCTCCACGCTGGCCAACGAGGGCACGACTCCGTGCCTCCCGGGGAGACTAGGGGGCCCGGGAGACCCAGGAGGAGAGGGGGCTCGGGGCGCGACTCCGCCCGCGGAAGCCAGGGCCGCCCCCGCTCGCGGCCCGGCGGCGGGAGCGGAGGTGCGGGGCGCGCGCGTATTGTGCGAGCCCCCTGCGGCCCGGCCGCCTCGCCCGCCCCTACTTTCCCCTCGACTCCGCCGGGAGCCCGCGGGGGAGGAACGAAGGGAGCAGGCGAAGCGCGCCCCCAGGGGCTGCAGCCGCCGAGACGGACTCCCGGGGGCGGGGGGGACAAATCTCGGCCTCGGACTCCGGAGGAGCGCGGCGCCCCGGCCGGCCCGCCCCTGCGCGCGCCCATCCCCGCCCCGCCGGCGCCCCCGGAGCCCGCACCCGCCGAGCGCCCCCGCCGGGGGCCCACCCGGCGGGGAAACGGGGAAACGGGCGGCGCGGTTACCTGTCGGGAGTGGGATTTGGGCTCGGGAGGCTTGAAGAAGGAGTCGGGCAGCTTCCGGAGCCTCATGGGCACGGTCTGCGGCACGTTGGCCGTCTTGGGGTTCATGACGGCGTTGAAGAGCGCCTCCAGGTCGGTCTCCGAGTCCCCCCGGACATGCACGATCTGGTGGCCGGCGGGGGGGGCCTGCGGAGCCGCCGGGGGCCCCGGGGGCGCGGGCTGCCCAGGCGCGGACGGCGGGCCCTGGCCCTGGGGGCCCTGTGCGGGCGGCGGCCCCTGGCCCTGGGGGGCTGGCTGCGGCGGGGGCTGCCCGGGATCCATGGCTCCTGCCTCACCCGGCGGGCACGGGCTCCGCCCGGACGGCCCGGCTCGACGGGCCGCGGCGGGGGAAGCAGCGGGCGCGGCGCTGGCCTCGCGCTCAGGGCCGGGGGCTGCGCCGCGGCCCCGCAGCCCCCGCCCCGCGCCCGGCTCCGCGGGCCTGCGGCGCGTCGGGAGGGGCCGCCGGAGACCGGGGCCCGCGGCGCCCGCGCTCGCTCCCTCGGCTCGGGCTGCGGCCGCACGGCCCGCGCCGCTCCCCTCCCCCTCGCCCGGTTTCCTCTCCTTGTTCCTTCCTTCCTCCCTTTCTCCTCCCCGGCGGCGGCCGCTCCCGACTGAGACGCAAACTCGCCTCGGACGCCAAAACTAAAGTTGGGAGACGCGCCCGCCCGAGCGGCCGCGGCCCCGCCTCCTCGCGGCGCTTCCTTCCTCTGCGCGCCCGCCCGCGCCAGATGCTCAGGGAAACTTTCCCCGGCGAGGGCGCCGCATTCCTGCGGACTCCGGCCGCCGCCGCCCCGCCCGCCCGCGTGCCCGCCTGCCCGGCCTCCGCGGGGCCTCGCCGAGCCGCGGCCGCGGCTGCGAGCGTGCCTAGCGCCCCGCGACCGGGGAGCCGCCGGCCCGACGACGCGCGCTCGGCGGGTCCAGGTCGGAGCCCGGGCGCCGCCGGGAGCGCGGCCGTCCTGGGCGCAGGGGTCCGGCCGCCCGCCCGGCCTGGCCGCCTCCCCCTAGCCCTCGGGAGCGGCGGCGCCCCTCGCCCCTCGATGCCGGACAGCTAAGGCAGAAAGGAGTCTGGCGGGGACGGCGGAGTCCACGGACGCCCGCCCCGCGTCAGCCCGACCGCACCGACGGGAGTGCTCCTGTGGGCTCACGGAGAGGGTGGACCTAAAATGGTACCCGTAACACACATTGACTTAATAAGGATCCATTAAAAAACAAAAACAAAAAAAAACACACATGAACTTGATACTTTTCACTTCTTAAACATGCAAAATCCACTTGAAAGACATAAACCAGTTTTGTGATGTGAAGCTTAAAGACTAAATCTGTGACTCAGTCTAATTTACTAAATAACCAAAAAATTGCTTTTGTTTAAAGTGAAAACATTTTTTTAGTACTCAGATTTGCCACATACTCGTGAAAACTTCAACGGGGAAGCCCACGCTTCAAGTTTCAAGTATTGCCCTGTGTACCTGTCTTATCCTTGACGGGATGGGAGCCTATCTTTCTTTGTTACCCCTGTGCCTGGGACCTTAACTTTCACTTTGTGATAGTTGACCGAATAAGAAGTAAATGGGTGAGGAACTCACACCTTGCACCTGGTTCTCTTTGTGGCGGTGTCATACATGCAAGTCCACTTGAAATCACTCAAAAGCCATGAAAATGTGTTAAGGTTTTTTGTTTGACCACGCTGCTTGCGAACTTGTGCCTCCAGCAGTGGAAGCAGGGAGTCCACTGGAGTGCCAGGGAATTCTCCAAAATTTGTTTCTTATTTCATACAGTGTGATTTTTTAAAAAGCTGCTTTACTGAGATATCCCATTCAAGCAATCCATTATTTTTCGTTAATTCACGGGGTTATGCAACATCAGTCTGATTTTAAATCCACTAGTTCATTATAAAGAAAAACTAGCTTCCTGTTTTAATGATTGTGTCTGCAATGCTAGTGAAACACATGTGCAAATAGGATTAAACTAGAAAAGGTCCCCTGAGCAAAAGAAAAAAAAAACAAAACACCACCTCTTCCTCCAGCCAGACCAGTCAGTTCAGTTCAGTCGCTCAATCGTGTCCAACTCTTTTAGACCCCGTGGACTGCAGCGTGCCAGGCTTCCCTGTCCTTCACCAACTCCCGGAGTTTACTCAAACTCATGTCCATTGAGTCGGTGATACCATCCAATCATCTCATCCTCTGTGGTCCCCTTCTGCCTTCAGTCTTCCCCAGCATCGAGATCTTTTCCAGTGAGTCAGTTCTGCGCCTCAGATGGCCAAAGTATTGGAGTTTCAGCTTCAACATCAGTCCTTCCAGTGAATGTTCAGACCGGATTTCCTTTAGGATTGACTGATTGGATCTCCTTGCAGTCCAAGGAGTCTTCTCAAGAGTCTTCTCCAACACCACAGTTCAGAGGGAGCTGTACCACTTGGTGTGGAAGGGTGGGCCAGGGAAAGAGGCCTCAGGCCCTCAAGATTTTAAGGCAAGTTTCTAATCAACTGCTCTGGATTCCACTTTCATGTGAAGAATGAGATCTGCCTCCATGATGCCCATGCCTGCTTTTATATTTATCCCCACCCCATCCCCAAATGAAGCCTCCCAGGGGGTGTTAATGGTATAGAACCCACCTGCAATGCAGGAGGCATAATAGACATGGGTTCAATTTCTGGGTCGGGAAGATCTGGAGGAAGGCATGGCAACCCACTCCACTATTCTTTCCTGGAAAATCCATGGACAGAGGAGCTTGGAGGCTACAATCCATAGAGTCGAAAAGAGTCAGACACAACTGAGTGACTTGCAATGCACATCCCAAATGTCAAGTGCATTTAACCACAAATTTATAAGTTCTGGAGTTACAGATATTTGAATTTAGATCCCAGATCCACCATTTACTATCTCTGTGACATTGGACAAGTTGACTTATTTCCTAGTCTTTAATTTCTTTAATGTTGGGGTCAGGTAATGACACCTACTGCATATGTTGAGACAAGGAGTCAGTGGACATAAAGTAAGTATTAATACTTAGCCCAGTTATTGGCATGTCGTGAGATCTGCATAAATGTCAGCTCTCATCGTCCTGTGTTCACAGACTACTTCTCACGGCCTCTCCTTTGCTACAGCGCTCCTTGGGGACACTGCCGGCAGCCCCTTCCTCTCACATCTGATAATCAATCCACACAAACAAAGCCTTTGCGCACAAACTATGCATTAAGTTTTTCAACTAAAAAAAAAAAACCTTTTTAAGAACGAAAGTGATTGAAAACCTAGGATTGTAATGCAAGTTGTCCCTTCACTAGAGTATTTATTACTATGAATACTGTAATTAAAGGGCTTAGGATAAGGCCGAGGTTGCTTTGTTCAGTATTGTTTCACCTGCCGTTCAGTTGAGAACAAAATTACTTTGATAAGTGGATTTAAAGGCTGTCTGGAGTGATGTTATGTTCTGTAAGCACCTCAGTAACATCAACCAAGATTTTGTAATTGACTATTCCTCATCTATAAATTTCAGTCACAGGTCAGCAAGGGATAAAGATAACATGAATTCAGTCCTTCGTCCCCTATGTTCCTCTCTAGCTCCACTTTTAGAGCAGTAATTAACCCAAGGCTCTTTGAGACAGGGAGTTGCCTTCTTCATACACAGACCCATGGTATCCCGGATCACTTTCCACATCCGTGTAGATCACTCTCTGAGAACACTAGTCTTGCAATGACTTGCCCTCTCAGCTACAAGGGACTGTCTTCTCCACTTCACTTTAGCGATCTGCACCTATGTCCACACTCCACCATCATCCAGAAATACTCTAATTGTGAAATCAAGCTGTATTATACTATTCCCTTAATGATTCATACCTCATTTACTATTAACCTCTGTCTTTTCTACCAACCTATCACTCCTGTTTTCACTTCTTTCCCAATTCAGGTTAGAAATTGTAACTCCTTGCTTCAGCCTCCGTTATCATCTGTGTCCTCAAGTTTATTGTATTTCGATAAGCTGGATCTATTAAACTGGATTAATCCAGTCATCTGTCTTTTCCATTCTAATACCTGAGGCTGACAGGGGGCCTGGGCTCCACATTCATTAAAAGCCTCAAATGAAACCTGGGACAGTTACAGCAGTCAGAGTGGCCATCATGAAAAATTCTACAAACAGTAAATGCTGGAGAGGGTGTGGAGAAAAGAGAACCCTATTGCACAGTTTGGTGAGATGTAAATTGATACAGCCAATATGGAAGACAGTATGGAGATTCCTTAAAAAGAAACTAGGACTAATGCCACCATATGACCCAGCAATCCCACTAGTAGGTGTAAACCCTGAGGAAATCAAAACATGTGACGGTTTGTCCAAATGAAGTAATCCTGTCATCCCAGATATACCTATGCAATTACAAGAAAGCATTCACTAGAAACTTAAACTTTGTCCTTTTACCATATGACACCATCTGTAATGCATTATGAATTAATATTTTAAGTAAATTCTGTAATTATGGAATGAAGAGCACAATTTTATTGTGTAGTAATGATTGTCAGTTATTAATTTGCAAAGTATAAGGATTTGAAACATACTCTGATTTTGTAACCCTCCCTTGGCATTTCAGCACACTCAAATACACAGGGGGGCTTGAAAAGAGGAAGTGTCCAGCCCTCTCCCACTCAGCCTCCAGAAAACCTGGCTGACACCCTGGTTCCTGGGAACAGCCGGAGGTAATCTCACAGGCAGGTAGATTGGTTGCCCTCCACATTTATAGTCCCTAACCATGTTTCCTGGTGTCCACAGTCAGCTTCTCACTCATATGATATTCTAAACCTTGCCACTCTCCTCCTCATGTTTATTGATCATCCCCTCCTGCCCCCCGCCGACTTTCACAAAATCACATCACTTCCAGCTGCTCAGGGAACAGGAGACCACCATACACAAAAGACCTAGAAGTCTTCCCCTGAACCTCAGATACGCAGATGACACCACCCTTATGGTGGAAAGCAAAGAGGAACTAAAGAGCCTCTTGATGAAAGTAAAAGAGGGGAGTGAAAAAGCTGGCTTAAAACTCAGCATTCAGAAAACTAAGATCATGGCATCTAGTCCCATCACTTCCTGGCAGATAGATGGGAAAACAATGGAAACAGTGACCAACTTTTCTTGGGCTCCAAAATCACTGCAGATGGTGACTGCAGCCATGAAATAAAAAGACGCTTGCTCTTTAGAAGAAAAGCTGTGACCAACCTAGACAGTATATTAAAAAGCAGAGACATTACTTTGCCAACAAAGTCCGTCTAGTCTAAGCTGTGGTTTTTCCTGTAGTCATGTATGCATCTGAAAGTGGGGCCATAAAGAAAGCTGAGCACCAAAGAATTGATGCTTTTCAACTGTGGAGAAGACTCTTGAGAGTCCCTTGGACTCCAAGGAGATCCAACCAGTCCATCCTAAAGGAAATCAGTCCTGAATATTCATTGGAAGGACTGATGCTAAAGCTGAAACTCCAATACTTTGGCCACCTGATGCGAAGAACTGACTCACTGGAAAAGACCCTGCTGCTGGGGAAGACTGAAGGCAGGAGGAGAAGGGGACGACAGAGGATGAGATGGTAGGATGGCATCACTGACTTGATGGACATGAATTTGAGTAAGCTCCGGGAGTTGGTGATGGACAGGGAAGTCTACTGTGCTGCAGTCCATGGGGTCGCAAAGAGCTGGGCATGATAGAGCGACTGAACTGAACTGAACCTGCAGAAACATGTATACAACTGCACAAGCCCTTTTCTCCACAGGTACATTTTTGGGACAAGCAGTCTACATGCCTGTTCTTCACTTCCTCACCTTTTGATCATTTACCCTTTGACTCAACCCATCTGAAACTGAACTTTTTACCCCTACCCTTGTCCACCTTATACCACACACACACCCTCCCAAGCCACATCCTCCTTCTGATTCACCGTCTCAGTTAATGGCATCAGGATCCACCCACTTGTTCAAACCAGAAAACTGAATGTCCTCTTAATCACCTCCCTGTTACCATCCAACCAGTTAATACATGTGGTGATTTTCTTTCACATCTTTGAAAGTCTACTGCCCAACTCGAGGTCTATTTCCACTTAGACTTCACTTCCCATCACTTTCTGCAGAGCTTTCCAGATCGTGTCCCTGCTTCTAGTTTTGCATGGTTGCATCAGACATCTATTTTGACTCTAGTCACTCCATCAGACTGACTTTTCCAATGTGCAGGTCTGGTCACGGTGTGATATCATTCAAGACAAATTCAGTTCCCTTGGCATAGTATGCAAGGCCCTTTGCTTCTCTCCTCCACTGAACTCAAGACTCACTTATTATATACGTTCTGTTTTCCAGGCTTACAGAACCACTTATGGTTCCTTGAATAAGCCATTTGCGCTCTCGGCTTTGGCCTCTGCAGGTGCTACTCTTGCCCTTTGGAAACTTTTACTCCCTTTTCACCTGGTTTCCCTTGGTACTTGAATTGCAAAGCTTCTCAGTGGGAAGTCCTCCTGGGCTCTGCCCTTCTCACTGGCCTCCACCCAACAGCAGCTGAGAGGCCGCTCCTCTGGGCTCTCACAGAAGCCGCCCACCACTTCCATCATGGCTTTTATCATAGTCGTAATGTTTGTATGTTTCTGTGTCCCCGACACCACTCTGGGAGCTTCTACAACAATATCTCCCATCTTTTATTCTTATGCCAGTAAATGCTTAACAATAGACACTCAATAAAAAGAAAAGAAGGAAGGGAGAGAGGTAGGGAGGGACCCCAGAGCTCCAGAGTAAAGATTTGGGTTTGCTTCCATGACTCTGATTGTGAAAATTCAGTCTCCACAGAACAGACAGATGTTTCTATATCATATACCTGTAGGACTTACAACATTTAATAAGTGCTAGTGAATTTGCCTGACTTTTCAAATGTTCTTGATGGAATGAAAGGAACAGTTAACATTATGCCAAACACTGGGCTAAGTCATTTAATCCTTATAACAATTCTTTCATTAAAAGAAACCTGTTATAGATGAGGAAACAGGCAGAGACAAGCTTGCCAAAGTTGTACTGCTAGTAGATGGTAGAGCTGAATTTGAATCCGCAGTTTTAAGTCCAGAATTCAAACTTCCCATAAGGCATATTACATTTAATTTCAGATAATTTCAAAAGGGTTATTGACAAATTTATACATATAGAAAGATAAGAGGGTATAGGAACTCTGTCATCTAAGAAATATTTTACTTATTTCTATTGACCAATAAGTGCTGGTTTAGGATTATAAAGTCTTAGTGTTAAATGTCAAGGACAATCTGGATTGATATTGGGGAAGTCCAGCTGAAAGTGTAAAGAGACACAATCTTTTGTCCCAAAGGAGATGCTTGGAAACATTTTATTGCACAATATAATTTTAGGGCTTTTCATACCGTGCGGGACATAGATTACCTCAGTTCATGAGACTCTAACTTAAGAGTTCACAGGAAGGAGAAGGAAACAGTCCTAGTGCCTGGAGTCGGACATCATGGAGCATTATACCTTGCTCAGGATTCTTTGTAGCCCTAACCTTATGATGTGTGGGGGGAGGGGACGGGGACTCTAAATCTTGCAGAATCCATCACTGTCTATTTGTAAATTCTCTATCATAGTGACCCGTACTCAGCTTCTCTTTGGTCTAAAGCTGGAGAACTCTTTTCTTCCATCTCTTTCTCATGATTTCTCTTCTCTCATAGCTTCAAAGCTTCTGCTTATTCCCTTCTATTTTTGGATCTTCCTAGTGGTGTGCTAACTATAGGAGTGGATAAAATTAAGATGAAACATTTGTATAAGTATTGTAGAGTGCTGACTTTCTGCCAGGCATTGGTAGTAATTGGCATAATGATGCCTATTTCATAGGATAATAAAAAAATTAAATAGGAAGTATGAATGAGTTTTTATTATTGCATAATGAGGATGAAGAAGCGCCAAGATTTAGTTGACTTGGGATAATTCAGTACAGTTAAGTCACTCAGTCGTGTCCAACTCTTTGTGATCCCAGGGACTGCAGCACACCAGGCTTCCTTATCCATCACCAACTCCTGGAGCTTGCTCAGGCTCATGTCCATTGAGTCGGTGATGCCATCCAGCCTTCTCATACTCTATCAACCCCTTCACCTCCTGCCTTCAAAATTTCCCAGCATCAGGGTCTTTTCTTGGGAGTTGGATCTTCCCATCAGCTGGCCAAAGTACTGGAGCTTCAGCTTCAACATCAGTCCTTTCAATTAATATTCAGGACTGATTTGCTTTAGGATGAACTGGTTGGATCTCCTTGCAGTCCAAGGGACTCTCAAGAGTCTTCTCCAACACCCACAGTTCAAAAGCATCAATTCTTCTGTGCTCAGCTTTCTTCACAGTCCAAATCTCATATGCATATATGACTACTGGAAAAACCATAGCCTTGACTAGATGGACCTTTGTCAGCAAAGTAATGTCTCTGCTTTTCGATATGTTGTCTAGGTTGGTCATAGCTTTTCTTCCAAGGAGCAAGTGTCTTTTAACTTCATGGCTGCAGTCACTATCCAGAGTGATTCTGGAGCCCCCCCAAATAAAGTCTGTCACTGTTTCCCTTGTTTCCCCATCTATTTGCCATGAAGTGATGGGAGCGGATGCCATGATCTTAGTTTTTTGAATATTGAGTTTTAAGCCAGCTTTTTCACTCTCCTCTTTCACTTTCATCAAGAGGCTCTTTAGTTCCTCTTCACTTTCTGCCATAAGGATGGTGTCATCTGCATATCTGAGATCATGGATATTTCTCCCAGCAATCTTGATTCCAGCTTGTGTTTCATCTAGCCAGGCATTTTGCATGATGTACTCTGCCTATACAGCCTTGACATACTCCTTTCCCAGTTTGGAACCAGTCTGTTGTTCCATGTCCGGTTCTAACTGTTGCTTCTTGACCTGCATACAGATTTCTCAGGAGGCAGGTAAGGTGGTCTGGTATTCCCATCTCTTGAAGAATTTTCCACAGTTTGTTGTGATCCACACTGCCAAAGGCTTTGGGTAGTCAATAAACCAGAAGTAGACATTTTTCTGGAACTTTTTTTCTTTTTCTGTGATCCAGTGAATGTTGGCAATTTGATCTCTGCTTTGTCTTCCTTTTCTAAATCCAGCTTCAACATCTATAAGTTCAGTTCATGTATTGTTGAAGCCTAGCTTGGAGAATTTTGAGCATTACTTTGCTACTGTGTGAGATGAGAGCAATTATGCAGTAGTTTGAACATTCTTTGGCGTTGCCTTTCTTTGGGATTGGAAAAAAATGACCTTTTCCAGTCCTGTGGCCACTGCTGAGTTTTCCAAATTTGCTGGCATATTGAGTGCAGCACTTGCATAGCATCATCTTTCAGGATCTGAAATAGCTCAGCTCGGATTCCATCACCTCCACTAGCTTGGTTTGGCCCACTTGCCTTCACATTTCATGATGTCTGGCTCTAGGTGAGTGATCACAGCATTGTGGTTATGTGGGTCATGATGATCTTTTTTGTATAGTTCTTTTGTGTATGCTTGTCACCTCTTCTTACCATCTTCTGCTTCTGTTAGCTCCATACTGTTTCTGTCCATTATTGTGCCCATCTTTGCATGAAATATTCCCTTGGTATCTCTAATTTTCTTCAAGAGATCTCTAGTCTTTCCCAGTCTATTGTTTTCCTCTATTTCTTTACATTGATCACTGAGGAAGGCTTTCTTATCTCTCCTTGCTGCTCTTTGGAACTCTGCACTCAAATGGGTATGTCTTTCCTTTTCTCCTTTGCCTTTCACTTCTCTTCTTTTCTCAGCTATTTCTAAGTCGTCCTCTGACAACCATTTTGCCTTTTTGCATTTCTTTTTCTTGGGGATAGTCTTGATCACTGCCTCCTGTACAATGTCATGAACCTCTGTCCATAGTTCTTAAGGCACTCTATCAGATCTAATCCCTTGAATGTATGTCACTTTGACTGTATACTTTTATGGGATTTGATTTAGGCCATACATGAATGATCTAGTGGTTTTCCTGCTTTCTTCAATTTTAAATCTGAATTTGGCAATACAGAGTTCATGATCTGAGCCACAGTCAGCTCCTGGTCTTGTTTTTGCTGACTGTAGAGAGCTTCTCCATCTCTGGCTGCAAAGAATATAATCAATCTGATTTTTGTATTGACCATTGGGTGATGTCCATATGTAGAATCTTCTCTTGTGTTGTTGGAAGAGGGTGTTTGCTATGATCAGTGCATTCTCTTGGCAGAACTCTGTTAGCCTTTGCCCTGCTTCATTCTGTACTCCAAGGCTGAACTTGCCTGTTACTCCAGGTGTTTCTTGACTTCCTACTTTTGCATTCCAGTCCCCTGTGATGAAAAGAACATCTTTTGGGGGTGTTAGTTCTAGAAGGTCTTATAAGTCTTCATAGAACTGTTCAACTTCAGCTTCTTCAGTGTTACTGGTTGGGGCATAGACTTGGATTATGGTGATATTGAATGGTTTGCCTTGGAAATAAACAGAGTTCATTCTGTTGTTTTTGAGATTGCATCCAAGTACTGCATTTCAGACTCTTTTATTGACTGTGAGGGCTATTCCTTTTTTCTAAGGGATTCTTGCCCACAGTAGTAGATATAATGGTCATCTAAATTAAATTTGCCCATTCCAGTCCATTTTAGTTCATTGATTCCTAAAATGTCGATGTTCACTCTTCACATCTCCTGTTTGACCATTTCCAATTTACCTTGATTCATGGACCTAACATTCCATGTTCTTATGCAATATTGTTCTTTATAGCATCAGACTTTACTTCCATCACCAGTCACATCCATAACTGGGTGTTGTTTTCGCTTTGGCTCTGTCTCTTCATTCTTTCTGGAGTTATTTCTCCACTCTTCTCCAGTAGCATATGGGGCACCTACCAACCTGGGGAGTTCATCTTTCAGTGTCATATCTTTTTGCCTTTTCATACTGTTCATGGGGTTCTCAAGGCAAGAATACTGAAGTGGTTTGCCATTCCCTTCTCCAGTGGACCACGTTTTGTCAGAACTCTCCACCATGACCCATCCATCTTAGGTGGCCCTATGCTGCATGACTCATAGTTTCACTGAGTTAGACCAGGCTGTGAACCATGTGATCAGTTTGGTTAGTTTTCTGTGGTTTTCAGTCTGTCTGCCCTCTGATGGATGAGGATAAGAGGCTTGTGAAAGGTTTCTGATGGGAGGGATTGGCTTTGGGGGAATCTGGGTCTTGTTCTGGTGGGCAGAGCCATGCTCAGTAAATCTTTAATCCAGATGGTGGAGTAGAGGGACGTGTGCTCATCTTCTCCTGTGAGAACTCCAAAATTGCAACTCACTGCTAAACACCATCAATAGGAGAATGTTGGATTCCACCAAATAGATACCCCACATCCAAGGCCAAAGGAGAAGCCCCAACAAGACAGCAGGAGGGGAGAAACTGCACTTAGAATCAAATCCGTACCAGCCAGAAACACTTGGAGAGCTCAAAGAAAACCTTGTTTGCACCAGGACCCAGAGACCCCACAGAGACTGAGCCAGACCTGCCGTTGAGTGTTTGAGTGTCTGCGGAGGCAGTGGTCAGCAGTGGCCTGCCACGGGGACAGGGGCTCTGGCTGCAGCAGACTTGGGAGGCAAGGTGTGAGAGCCCCACCATTGAGCCACTGAGCAGATGACCCACAAACTGGGGAACAATTACACCAAAGAAATTCTTTCACTGTTACAAAAGTTCTAGGACCCACAGCAGATTTCCCAACCTGGGGATCTGAGAAAGGGACTGAGAACCCCCTGGGAATTTGACTTTGGAGGCCAGTGGGATTTGATTACAGAACTTCTACAGGACTGGGGAAACAGGCTCTTGCAGGGCACAAATAAAACCTTGTGTGCACCAGGACCCAGGAGAAAGGAGCAGTGACCCCACAAGAGACTGAGCCAGACTTGCCTGTGAGTGTCCAGGAGTCTCTGGCAGAGGCAGAGGTCGACAGTGGCCTGCCTCGGGGTTGGGGGCACTGAATACAACAGTCCTGGCCTAAGCCCTTCTGAAGGAGGCGCCATTACCGCCATTACCCCTAACATTGTTTGGTCTCAGGCCAAACAAGAGGGAGGGAACACAGCCTCACCCATCAACAGAAAATTGATATAAATGCATGAGAAGAAATTAAGGAACAGCTTTCAGGAGAAATTTCTACTTGACCTGATGTTGTTGGGATTGTTATTCAGTTGCTAAGTTGTGTCTGACTCTTTACAACCCATGGACTGTAGAACGCCAGTCTCCTCTGTCTTCCACTATCTCCTGAGTTTGCTCAAATTTGTATCCATTGAGTCAGATATGCTGACTAATCATCTCATCCTCTGCCACCCTCTTCTCTTCCTGCCTTCAATCTTTCCCAACATCAGGGTCTTTTCCAATGAATCATCTCTTTGCATCAGGTGGCCAAAGTATTGGAACTTCAGCTTCAGCATCAGTCCTTCCAGTGAATATTAAGGGTTGATATTCTTTAGGATTGACTGGTTTGATCTCCTTACTGTCCAAGGGACTCTCCAGAGTCTCCTCCAACACCACAGTTTGAAACCATCGATTCTTTGGTGCTCAGTCTTCTTTATGTTTCAACTCTCACATCCATACATGACTACTGGAAAACCCATAGCTCTGACGAGAGAGACCTTTGTCAGAAAAGTGATGTTTCTCCTTTTTAATCTGCTGTCTAGATTTGTCACAGTTTTGCTTCCAAGGAGCGAGCGTCTTCTAATTTCATGGCTGCAGTCACTGTCTGCAGGAGCCCAACAAAACAGAATCTGTCACTGCTTCTACTTTTCCCCCTTCTCTTTGTCATGAAGTGATGGGACCAGATGCCATGATCTTAGTTTTTGAATATTGAGTTTCAAGTCAGCTTTTTCACTAGCTTCTTTCACCTTCATCAGGAGGCTCTTTAGTTCTCCTTCACTTTCTGCAATTAGAGTGGTATCATCTGCATATCTGAAGCTGTTGATATTTCTCCTGGCAATCTTTATTCCACCTTGTGATTCATCCAGTCCAGCATTTCTCATGATGTACTCTGCATAGAAAGTCGCTCAGTTGTGTCTGACTCTTCGCAACTCCATGGAATTCTCCAGGCCAGAATACTGGAGTGAGTAGCATTTCCCTTCTCCAGGGGATCTTCCCAACACAGGGATTGAACCCAGGTTTCCCACATTGCAGGTGGATTATTTACCAACTAAGTTGTCAGGTAAGCCTGAGGCAAACCATTTAATATCACAGTATTCCAAGACTACGTCCCAATCAGTAAAGCTGCAGAAGCTGACATTGATTGGTTCCATAAAGACCTACAAGACCTTCTAGAACTAACACCCAAAAAAGATATCCTTTTCATCATAGGGGACTGGAATGCAAAAGTAGGAAGTCAAGAAACACCTGGAGTAACAGGCAAATTTGACCTTGGAGTACAGAATGAAGCAGGGCAAAGGCTAAAAGAGTTTTGCCAAAAGAATGCACTGGTCATAGCAAACACCCTCTTCCAACAACACAAGAGAAGACTCTACACATGGACATCACCAGATGGTCAATACCAAAATCAAGTTGATTATACTCTTTGCAGGCAAAGATAGAAAGACTATACAGTCAGCAAAAACAAGACCAGGAGCTGACTGTGGCTCAGATCATGAACTCTGTATTGCCAAATTCAGGCTCAAATTGAAGAAAGTAGGGAAAACCACTAGACCATTCAGGTATGACCTGAATGAAATCCCTTGCAATTATACAGTGGAAGTGACAACTAGATTCAAAGGATTACATCTGATAGACAAAGTGCCTTAAGAACGAAGGATGGAAGTTCATGACATTGTACAGGAGGCAGTGATCAAGACTATCCCCAAGAAAAAGAAATGCAAAAAGGCAAAATGGTTGTCAGAGGAGGTCTTAGAAATAGCTGAGAAAAGAAGAGAAGTGAAAGGCAAAGGAGAAAAGGAAAGACATACCCATTTGAGTGCAGAGTTCCAAAGAACAGCAAGGAGAGATAAGAAAGCCTTCCTCAATGATCAATGCAAAGAAATAGAGGAAAAGAACAGAATGGGAAAGACTAGAGATCTCTTCAAGAAAATTAGAGATACCAAGGGAAAATTTCATGCAAAGATGGGCTCGATAAAGGACAGAAATGGTATGGACCTAACAGAAGCAGAAGATATTAAGAAGAGGTGGCAAGAATACACAGAAGAACTGTACCAAAAAGATCTACATGACCCAGATAACCATGATGGTGTGATCACTCACCTAGAGCCAGACATCCTGGAATGTGAAGTCAAGTGGGCCCTGGGAAGCATCACTACGAACAAAGCTAGTGGAGGTGATGGAATTCGAGCTGAGCTATTTCAGATCCTGAAAGATGATGCTGTGCAAGTGCTGCACTCAATATGCCAGCAAATTTGGAAAACTCAGCAGTGGCCACAGGACTGGAAAAGGTCATTTTCATTCCAAATCCCAAAGAAAGGTAATGTCAAAAATGCTCAAACCACCACACAATTGCTCTCATCTCACACAGTAGCAAAGTAATGTTCAAAATTTTCCAAGCCAGGCTTCACTAGTACATGAGCTGTAAACTTCCAGATGTTGAAGCTGGATTTAGAAAAGTCAGAGGAACTGG
The DNA here is from genome assembly GCF_032405125.1 of Capricornis sumatraensis. NCBI lineage: Eukaryota > Metazoa > Chordata > Mammalia > Artiodactyla > Bovidae > Capricornis > Capricornis sumatraensis. Next base: position 8,739,392 of record NC_091084.1, read on the forward strand.
AGACCAGATTGCCAGTATCAACTGGATCATAGAAAAAGTAACAAACATGTCGTCACTCAGTCGTGTCCAACTCTTTGTGACCCCATGGACTGTAGCCTACGAAGGTCCTCCATCCATGGGATTTTCCAGGCAAGAGTACTAGAGTGGGTTGCCATTTCCTTCTCCAGGGGATCTTCTCGACCCAGGGATTGAACTCGGGTCTCCTGCATTGCAGACATATGCTTTACCCTCTAAGCCACCAGGGAAGAAAAAGCAAGGGAGTTAAAAAAAAAAAAAATCTGCCTCTTTTGCTGACTATGCTAAAGCCTTTGACTGTGTGGATCACAACAAACTGTGGAAAATTCTTCGAGAGATGGGAATACCAGACCACTGACCTGCCTCTTGAGAAATCTGTATGCAGGTCAAGAAGCAACAGTTAGAACTGGACATGGAACAACAGACTGGTTCCAATTTGGGAAAGGCGTGCATCAAGGCTGTATATTGTCACCCTGCTTATTTAACTTCTGTGCAGAGTACATCATGTGAAATGCCTGGTTGGATTAAGCACAAGCTGGAATCCAGATTGCTGGGAGAAATATCAATAATCTGAGATACTCAGATGACACCATCCTTATGGCAGAAAGTGAAGAGGAACTAAAGAGCCTCTTGACGAAAGTGAAGGAGGAGAGTGAAAAACATGGCTTAAAGCTCAACATTCAGAAAACCAAGATCATGGCTTCTGGTCCCATCACTTCATAGCAAATAGATGGGGAAACAATGGAAACAGTGACAGATTTTATTTTGGGGGGCTTCAAAATCACTGCAGATGGTAACTGCAGCCATGAAATTAAAAGACGCTTGCTCTTTGGAAGAAAAGCTATGACCAACCTAGACAGCATATTGAAAAGCAGAGACATTACTTTGCTAACAAATGTCTGTCTAGTCAAAAGTATGGTTTTTCCAGTAGTCATGTATGGATATGAGAGCTGGACCATAAAGAAAGCTGAGCACTGAAGAATTGATGCTTTTGAACTGTGGTTGTTGGAGAAGACTCTTGCGAGTCCCTTGGACTGCAAGGAGATCAAACCAATCCATCCTAAAGGAAATCAACCCTGAATATTCATTGGAAGGACTGATACTGAAGCTGAAACTCCAGTACTCTTGCCACCTGATGCAAAGAGCTGACTCATTTGAAAAAACCCTGATGCTAGGAATTTTTGAAGGCAGGAGAAGGGAAAAACAGAGGATGAGATGTTTGGATGGCATCACTAACCCAATGGACATGCGTTTGAGCAAGCTCCAGGAGTTTGTGATAGACAGGGAAGCCTGGCGTGCTGCAGACCATGGGGTGACCAAGAGTCAGACACGACTGAAGGACTGAACTGAACTGACCCTGCACTGAAGTTAAATAAGCAGGGTGACAATACACAGCCTTGTTGTCCTCCTTTCCCAATTCTGAACCAGTCTATTTATCCATGTGGTGTTCTTTTTTTAAAAAAATTATTTTGATTGAAGGATGATTACTTGAGAATATTGTGATGGCTCTTCTCATACATTGACATGAATCAACCATGGGTACTTATGTTTCCCTCCATCCTGAGCCCCCCTTCTATCTCCCTCCCAACCCCATCCCTCTGGGTTATTCTGTGTTGTTTCATGCATCAAACTTGCACTGGTGATCTATTTCACATATGGTGATATACATGTTTCAGTGCTATTCTCTCCAATCATCCCACCCTCGCCTTCTCCCACAGAGTCCAAAATTCTGTTCTTTACATCTGTGTCTCCTCTGCTCCCCTGCATGTAGGATCATCTTTACTGTTTTTCTAAATTCTGTATATATGGGTTAATATACAGTATTTGTTTTTCTTTGACTTACTTCCCTCTATATAATAGGCTCGTTTCTTCCACCTCATTAGAACTGACTCAAATGCACTCCTTTTTATAGCTGAGTAATATTCCATTGTGTATATATGTTCCACAACTTTATCCATTCATCTGCCAGTTGACATCTAGGTTGCTTCCATGTCCTAACTATTGTAAACAGTGCTGCAATGAACATTGGGGTACACGTGTCTCTTTCAATTCTGGTTTCCTCAGTGTGTGTGCCCAGCAGTGGGATTGCTGTGTGGTATGGCAGTTCTGTTCCCAGTTTTTTAAGCAATCTCCACACTGTTCTCCATAGTGGCTGTACTAGTTTGCATTCCCCACCAACAGTGCAAGAGGGTTCCCTTTTTTCCACAACCTCACCAGCATTTATTGTTTGTAGAATTTTTGGTGATGGCTATTCTAACCAGCATGAGATGGTACCTCATTGTGGTTTTGATTTGCATTTCTCTAATAATGAGCGATGTTGAGCCATCTTTTCATGTGTTTATCAGCCATCTGTATGTCTTTTTTGGAGAAAAGTTTGTTTAGTTCTTTTGCCCACTTTTTGATTGGCTTGTTTGTTTTTCTGGTATTGAGCTGCATGAATTGCTTGCATATTTTGGAGATTAATTCTTTGTCAGTTGTTTCATTTGCTATTATTTTGTCCCATTCTGAAGGCTGTCTTTTCACCTTGCTTATAATTTCCTTCATTGTGCAAAAGCTTTTAAGTTTAATTAGGTCCCACTTGTTTATTTTTGTTTTTATTTCCATTACTCTGGGAGGTGGGTCATAGAGGATCTTGCTGTGATTTATGTCAGAGAGTGTTCTGCCTGTGTTTTCCTCTAAGAGTTTTATAGTTTCTGGTCTTATGTTTAGATCTGTAATCCACTTTGAGTTTATTTTTCTGTAGGTGTTAGAAAGTGTTCTAGTTTCATTCTTTTACACATGGTTGCAGTGCCGGTTCTAATTTTTAATTCCGGACGTGCATACAGGTTTGTCAGGAGTACCTCCTTATTTAACTCAAAGACATTATTTCAGAGTTCTCCATTTTAAAAAGTTAGAAGATATTTTGTGTGCATTTGTGAGTTAAATAGTTCTGAAATTATTCTTTTATTCTAATTCATGTTCTAAATCCGGTAATATAAATGTTTATCACTACAATCTTTACTGATTGTTATGCATGTTCCATATTAGGCACTAATCAATAATTATAAAATAGTCTATGGTTTGAAGGAGATTCTTCTATAATAGCAAAAAACAACTGTGAATTGTTTAAAGTGCTTTCAAGAGGGACTCTATATGTAAATAATTATTTTAAAAACCCAAACCATGTTCACCCCTGTTCAGTTAACACAGTATTGGATTAGAAAACACATAAGCTAGACTATGTAAACAGTACTTCTTTGTAAAAAGTTATAATGTCAACTTTTCGCTGACTTCAGTGGGCTTTTCTAACAGTTATGTGGACACTTTCCCTGAGAGCAGAAAAAATATTTATAAGTAACTCTCCTCAGGTAAAGAATCTGCCTGCAATGCAGGAGACCTGGGTTCGATCCCTAGGTCAGGAAGATCCCCTGGTGAAGGAAATGGCAACCCACTCCAGTATTCTTGCCTGGAGAATCCCATGGACAGATTGCCTGGCAGGCTACAGTCCATGGGATTGCACAGAATCGGACACAATTTAGAGACTAAATCACCATAAACCACCACTACTTAGGTTGCTACTTGGATGAGCTAGTTGCCTAAACTAATAAACAATATACCAAGGTATAATACCCTTCCAGAAAAGGTTAGGGGCATGAGTAAATTGTTCGATCTTGTTCTTCTGTGTTGGAGGACATGTCAAGCCTATTACAGAAGGATCACTTTCAAATACATATATATAAAATATATAGTTTTAGCACTCTAATGCATTTTGGTTAATAAGCTTCTTTTTTCAATGTAATGTCATATATAACACAGTAAAAATAATCATTTAAAATCAAATATCTTTCTCTCCTAAAATCTAGCTGGTTATCCATATGGGAGAAATTAAAATTTATTCTGACCGTGGGATGTGAAGAACTTTGGAGTATGAAGCCCTTCAGACTTAGGGTAGAACTTAAGTGGAACATGTAATTGAGTCCCCAAAGAGCCTCTCTAGTGCTATACACAGGAGAAGGCAATGGCACGCCACTCCAGTACTCTTGCCTGGAAAATCCCAGGGACAGAGGAGCCTGGGAGGCTGCAGTCCATGGGGTCGCTAAGAGTTGGACACGACCGAGCGAATTCACTTTCACTTTTCACTTTCATACATTGGAGAAGGAAATGGCAACCCACTCCAGTGTTCTTGCCTGGAGAATCCCAGGGACGGGGGAGCCTGGTGGGCTGCCATCTATGGGGTCGCACAGAGTCGGACACGACTGAAGTGACTTAGCAGCAGCAGCAGTGCTATACACAACATAGGTTGTCAAATTCAGGGTTGTGCTTTCCTTATCCAGGCTTGAAAGGAAAAGTTACTAGTCTCAGGCTTTACTATATACTTTTCTAAATTATAGTGAAAATGGAACGGTGTTTTCTAAAAATATTAAATTTATTATATTCTCTATCAATTGTTCTCAAGGTGTGGTCCCCAAACTAGCAGCATTAGCATTGCTAAAAACTTGTTAGAAATGTAAATGTTCAGACCATAACCCAGACCTACTGAATCAGAAACCCTGGAGATAGCAATCTGGATTTTATCAATAATATTACACATCATACTTTGTAAACACTATGCTTCACTGTTCTATAGATAAGTATCCCTTTCATGTCATCATTTATTCTAGAAATATCTACATCTAGTATACAATATGTATTGATAATTGAAAAATGTATGTTTGGTAACATATTCATGTTGTAAAGGATCTCAAAGAGTGATGTCTTGAATATTACCTAAAAGTTGACAACTAATTCTATTTTAAAAGATCTAGAAACCAACACAACATTGTAAAGCAGTTTTCCTCCAATTAAAAAGTAAATTTAAAAAAGAGCTATTAAGCAGTTATTCCAATTTGTTTGTAGTGTTAATGTCCTGTGATTATTATTTTGAAATGTGCATATCTTCAACATGACACGTGGCACAAAAATGGTTTAAAACTGTTAAATAAAAATCTGAGTTTCTTTTCAGGATTTAATATACCAAACTCTGAAAGTACGTCAATATAACTTATTTCCTGTTTAACTTAATTTGAGTTTGAGTAAACTCTAGGAGATAGTAAAGGATAGGGAAGCCTGGTGTGCTGCAATTCATGGGGTTGCAGAGAGTTGGACATGACTTATCAGCTGAACAACAACAATAATGGAGAATATCTGGATACCATGTCTAATAACCCTTCGTAAATACTTGAATATATTGTCTCCTGTCAGTCTTTTTTTCCTAAATGATCCCAGTTTCTTAACCTTTATTCACTGTCTTGTTTCTCAACTCTTTAATTCTCCTCTTGCAGTTCTCTGACTCTTCCCCAAGTACACCTTATTTTCTCCAGCAATTAAGTCACAATATATGCTCTATAGTGTCCAAAATATCATTTATACACATTTGATTTAAATTGGTGAAGGTCATTATTTACATACTTTCTATATGTAAAGGTATATAATTTATCATTTGGAAATACAGTTTTAGGAAGTCAAAATTTGAACTCTTATGTGAACATGAATTTTTTTCTGCTGAATTAGAATGACAGCATTTTAGAACTAAAAGGCAAAGGAGATCACTTAGCTCAGCTCCCACCTTTTAAACAAGAAGAACTTAAGGTCTTGAGAAGTTATTCTGCACTATCCAATATGGTAGCCACTATTGCGGTGGCTGCACAGGCGCAGCAGGGCCTAGAGGAGCTATCCCACATTGAAGGTCAGGAAGGGCAGCAGTGAGGAGATACCCTTTGTCCAAAGTAAGGAGCAGTGGCTGTGCTTTGCTGGAGCAGCCGTGAAGAGATACCCCACGCCCAAGGTAAGAGAAACCCAAGTAAGATGGTAGGTGTTGCAAGAGGGCATCAGAGGGCAGATATATTGAAACCATACTCACAGAAAACTAGTCAATCTAATCACACTAGGAACACAGCCAGGTCTAACTCAATGAAATTATGCCCGCTGGGCAACCCAAGATGGGCGGGTCATGGTGGAGAGGTCTGACAGAATGTGGTCCACTGGAGAAGGGAATGGCAAACCACTTCAGTATTCTTGCTTTGAGAACCCCATGAACAGTATGAAAAGGCAAAATGATAGGATACTGAAAGAGAAACTCCCCAGGTCAGTAGGTGCCCAACACGCTACTGGAGAGCAGTGGAGAAATAATACCAGAAAGAATGAAGGGATGGAGCCAAAGCAGAAACAATACCCAGCTGTGGATGTGACTGGTGATAGAAGCAAGGTCCGATGCTGTAAAGAGCAATATTGCATAGGAACCTGGAATGTCAGGTCCACGAATCAAGGCAAATTGGAAGTGGTCAAACAAGAGATGGCAAGAGGGAACGTCGACATTCCAGGAATCAGGGAACTAAAATGGACTGGAATGGGTGAATTTCACTCAGATGACCATTATGTCTACTACTGCGGGCAGGAATCCCTCAGAAGAAAGGGGGTAGCCATCATGGTCAACAAAAGAGTCCGAAATGCAGTACTTGGATGCAATCTCAAAAATGACAGAATGATCTCTGTTCGTCTACAAGGCAAACCATTCAATATCACAGTAATCCAAGTTTATGACCCAACCAGTAACACTGAAGAAGCTGAAGTTGAATGGTTCTATGAAGACCTACAAGACCTTTTAGAACTAACACCCAAAAATGATGTCCTTTTCATTATAGGGGACTGGAATGCAAAAGTAGGAAGTCAAGAAACACCTGGAGTAACAGGCAAATTTGGCCTTGGAATGCGGAATGAAGCAAGGCAAAGACTAATAGAGTTTTGCCAAGAAAATGCACTGGTCATAGCAAACACCCTCTTCCAACAACACAAGGGAAGACTCTACACATGGACATCACCAGATGGTCAACACCGAAATCAGACTGATTATATTCCTTGCAGCCAAAGATGGAGCTCTATACAGTCAACAAAAACAAGACCAGGAGCTGACTGTGGCTCAGATCATGAACTCCTTATTACCAAATTCAGACTCAAATTGAAGAAAGTAGGGAAAACCGCTAGACCATTCAGGTATGACCTCAATCAAATCCCTTATGATTATACAGTGGAAGTGAGAAATAGATTTAAGGGCCTAGATCTGACAGATAGAGTGCCTGATGAACTATGGAATGAGGTTTGTGACATTGTACAGGAGGCAGTGATCAAGACCATCCCCATGGAAAAGAAATGCAAAAAAGCAAAATGGCTGTCTGGGGAGGCCTTACAAATAGCTGTGAAAAGAAGAGAGGTGAAAAACAAAGGAGAAAAGGAAAGATATAAGCATCTGAATGCAGAGTCCCAAAGAATAGCAAGAAGAGATAAGAAAGCCTTCTTCAGCAATCAATGCAAAGAAATAGAGGAAAAGAACAGAATGGGAAAGACTAGAGATCTCTTCAAGAAAATCAGAGCTACCAAGGGAACATTTCATGCAAAGATGGGCTCGACAAAGGACAGAAATGGTATGGACCTAACAGAAGCAGAAGATATTAAGAAGAGGTGGCAAGAATACACAGAAGAACTGTACAAAAAGATCTTCACGATCCGGATAATCACGACGGTGTGATCACTCATCTAGAGCCAGACACGCTGGAATGTGAAGTCAAGTGGGCCTTAGAAAGCATCACTACGAACAAAGCTAGTGGAGGTGATGGCATTCCAGTTGAGTTATTTCAAATCCTGAAAGATGATGCTGTGAAAGTGCTGCACTCAATATGCCAGCAAATTTGGAAAACTCAGCAGTGGCCACAGGACCTGAAAAAGTCAGTTTTCATTCCAATCCCAAAGAAAGGCAATGCCAAAGAATGCTCAAACTACCCACAATTGCACTAATCTCACACGCTAGTAAAGTAATGCTCAAAATTCTCCAAGCCAGGCATCAGCAATACGTGAACCATGAACTTCCTGATGTTCAAGCTGGTTTTAGAAAAGGCAGAGGAACCAGAGATCAAATTGCCAACATCCACTGGATCATGGAAAAAGAAAGAGAGTTCCAGAAAAACATCTATTTCTGCTTTATTGACTATGCCAAAGCCTTTGACTCTGTGGATCACAATAAACTGTGGAAAATTCTGAGAGAGATGGGAAAACCAGACCACCTGACCTGCCTCTTGAGAAATCTGTATGCAGGTTAGGAAGCAACAGTTAGAACTGGACATGGAACAACAGACTGGTTCCAAATAGGAAAAGGAGTATGTCAAGGCTGTATATTGTCACCCTGCTTATTTAACTTAAATGCAGTGTACATCATAAGAATAGCTGGACTGGAAGAAACACAATCTGGAATCAAGATTGCTGGGAGAAATATCAATAACCTCAGGTAAGCAGATGACACCACCCTTATGGCAGAAAGTAAAGAGGAACTAAACAGTCTCTTGATGAAAGTGAAAGAGGAGAGTGAAAAAGTTGGCTTAAAGCTTAACATTCAGAAAACGAAGATCATGGCATTCGGTCCCATCACTTCACGGGAAATAGATGGGGAAACAGTGGAAACAGTGTCAGACTTTATTTTTGGGGGCTCCAAAATCACTGCGGATGGTGATTGTAGCCAAATTAAAAGACGCTCACTCCTTGGAAGAAAAGTTATGACCAACCTAGATAGTATATTCAAAAGCAGAGACATTGCCAACTAAGGTCCGTCTAGTCAAGGCTATGGTTTTTCCTGTGGTCATGTATGGATGTGAGAGTTGGACTGTGAAGAAGGCTGAGTGCCGAAGAATTGATGCATTTGAACTGTGGTGTTGGAGAAGACTCTTGAGAGTCCCTTGGACTGCAAGGAGATCCAACCAGTCCATTCTGAAGGAGATCAGGCCTGGGATTTCTTTGGAAGGAATGATGCTAAAGCTGAAACTCCAGTACTTTGGCCACCTCATGTGAAGAGTTTGACTCATTGGAAAAGACTCTGATGCCGGGAGGGACTGGGGGCAGGACAAGGGGACGACAGAGCATGAGATGGCTGGATGGCATCACTGACTCGATGGACGTGAATCTGAGTGAACTTCGGGAGTTGGTGATGGACAGGGAGGCCTGGCGTGCTGCATTTCATGGGTTCACAAAGAGTGGGACAAGACTGAGCGACTGGACTGAACTGAATTGCATATTAAGTAGAAAATTCCATTCCCTTAGTCACACTAGCCACGTTTTAAGTGCTCAGTAGCTATGCATGTGGTTAGCAGCTCCAGATATACAACACTCCCCTTACGCCAGAAAGTTCTATTGGATAGCACTGGATAAATTACTTGCCCATACAGCTTTTGTGTGACAGAACCAGAGGTTCCAGTTCCTGGTCCAGAGGTATCTCACCATATTTATTTTAAAATAATAATACCACCTTTTAAAAAAAGGCAAAATAGAATAGATTACTTATCTAAAACATTAATTAAGTTTTATAAAAGCAGTGTGGAAGGCATGGATCCTGACCCCAAAAGGCTTTGAAGAAAATTACCTTAGGTGGGCTTGCTGCCTATTTAAAACAACAGCAGGAGGTTTAGTTACATGTCCCTTCTGCCCTCCAGCTATTTAATGTCTATAGCTGACTCTTGTACAGTGTGTGGGCTGGGGCTCCAACCCTCCCCACAGTCCAAAAATCTGCATATAAAATTACACTTGTCCCTTGATTTTACATCTAAGGATTCAACCCACTCAGATCATATGGTACCATGGTGTGTATTTAGTGAAGGATAGATGGGTGTGAGCTGTTGAATCTGTGTTGTTCAAGGGTCCACTGTATATGTATGCAAATGTGTATTCACTGAATGCACCAAATGTTTACTGAAGTGTATTCAGACCCTTTGATTTTCCCTGACATATCAGACATTTCTCAATTCACATCTCAGTTCTTACAGCTCACTCCTAGCTGGTCTCCTAGGCTCCATTTGGCCTTTCCCACTTCTGTCAATTTTCTATCGTTCAAAATCCATTTCCCTCAATACCATTTTCACCCTTGATCTTCTATTCAAAACTGTAGTGGATTCCTCGTGTGTACATAAACTAACAAATATGATACAGTCAACGACTTGCATTTGCAAAATAAAAACTTCTCCACACATTACCCATTTCCATTTTTCTCCCCAGATTTCAAGGCCTTCAATTAACTGTTGCCCTTTTATTTCACAGGATTGCTTCCTGTTAAATATTTTAAAGACTTTTTCTAAAAGTTCAAAAACCGGGAACTTGAGAGTCAGCCTCGACTTTCCAGTTCCCACTTCCCAACCCCCAGTTCAGTCCATCAAAAAGTAATGTTGGTTTGGTTCTGGGTCCAGAAAAACATCTGGAATATATCCACTTCCCTCCATGTATTAGTTTGCTAGGGCTGCCATAACAAAGTATCCCAGACTGTATGGTTTAAACAACAGCAATTTACTTTCCCACAGTTCTGGAGACTAGGAGTCCAACATCAAGGTGTCATCAGGGTTGGTTTCTTCTCAGGTTTCTCTTCTTGGCTTATAGATGGCTGTCCTCTTCGAGAGTCTTCACAGAGTCTTCGCTTGCTGTCTGTGTCCTAATCTCCTCTTATAAGGATGCTACTCATATAGGATTAGGGCCCATCAATGTGACCCCATTTTACTTTTTGTTGTTCAGTGTCACTAAGTCGTGTCCCGCTCTTTGCAACCCCATGCTTGGCAGCATGCCAAGCTACCCTGTCCTCCACTGTCTCTTGGAGTTGTCTCAAATTCTGGTCCATTGAGTCAGTGTTGCTATCTAACCATCTCTTCCTCTGTGGTCCCCTTCTCCTTCTGCCTTCAGTCTTTCCCAGCATCAGGGTCTTTTCCAGTGAGTCAGCTCTTTGTATCAGGTGGCCAAAGTACTGGAGTTTCAGCTTCAGCATCAGTCCTTCCAATGAATATTCAGGGTTGATTTCCTTTACGATGGACTGAGTGGATCTCCTCGCATCCAGTTCAGTTCAGTCGCTCAGTTGTGTCTGACTCTTTGTGACCCCATGGACTGCAGCATGCCAGGCTTCTCTACCCATCACCAACTCCCAGAGCCTACTCAAACTCGTGTCCATTGAGTCGGTGATGCCATCCAACCATGTCATCCTCTGTCGTCCCCTTCTCTTCCTGCCTTCAATCTTCCCCAGCATCGGAGTCTTTTCCAACGAGTCAGCTCTTCGCATCAGGTGGCCAAAGTATTGGAGCTTCACCTTCAGCATCAGTTCTTCCCGTGAATATTCAGGACTGATCTCCTTTAGGATGGACTGGTTGGATCTCCTCACAGTTTAAGGGACTCGCAAAGAGTACCACACTTTGAAAGCATCAGTTTTTCAGTGCTCAGCCTTATTTATGCTACAACTCTCACATGTGTATGTGTCTACTGGAAAAACCATGGCTTTGACAATGACAAACCATCACTTTTTTGGCAAAGTGCTGTCTCTGCTTTTTAATATGCTGTCTAGGTTTGTCATAGCTTTTCTTCCAAGGAGCAAGCATCTTTTAAGTTTATGGCTGCAGTCACCATCTTCAGTGATTTTGGAGCCTAAGAAAATAAAATCTGTCACTGCTTCCACTTTTTCTCTTCTATTTGCCATGAAGGGATGGGACCAGATGCCATGATCTTAGTTCTTTGAATGTTGGGTTTCAAGTCAGCTTTTTCACTCTCTGCTTTCACCCTCATCAAGAGGCTCTTTAGTTCCTCTTCACTTTCTGCCATTAAGAGTGATATCATCTGCATATCTGAGGCTGTTGATACTTCTCCTGGTAACCTTGATTCCAGCTTGTGATTCATCTAGCTCGGTATTTCACATGATGTACTCTGCATATAAGTTAAATAAGCAGGGTGACAGTAGAGAGCCTTTTCATACTCTTTTCCCCATTTTAGCTTAACTACCTCTTTAAAGCCCTTATCTCCAAATACAGTCATATTCTGAGGTACTGAGTATGAGGAGCTTTAGGGAGGACACACAATTCAGCCAGTAACATTCTATCTTCAACAAAACCAACCTAGCCCAAACTGTCTTCATTTCACATTGGACTATGGTAATAGTTTCCCCATGTTGTCTCAAAACCATTTACAAGTTAACAGTCACGGTGACCTTTTGATCTTTTGAAAATGTACATCACTCCCTTGTTTCAAACCTTATAGCAGTCTCCCACTGCACTACCATTAAATTCCAAACTCATTTTATTGGTGAGACATGAGTGATCGTTCTCTTTCCCAGTTTCAACTCATGTCACTCTTGTCTGTTATGCTCTGTCCACAATGACTTCTGTCAATTCCTAGACACACTAAACTCATGTCCCTCCCAGGGCCTCACATATGCTGTATTTTTCCTGAGAACATTCTTGGACTATCATTGATTTATTTCCTAGAAAAATCATAATTTATAATTACTTTATGTATTTTATAGTATTTTTTTGTCACTGGATTATAGTGTTTTGGAAGCAGTGATTTTTGGGTTTCGTTTACCACTGTGTTCCCAGGGTTAGCATTGTGCCTGGCACTCAGTGGACATTAGATGAATGATCTACTTCTCTAAGTGTATCTACTGCTCTATTCAGTTCAGTTCAGTTCAGGTGCTCAGTCGTATCCAACTCTTTGCAACCCCATGGACTGCAGCACGCCAGGCTTCCCTGTCCATCACCAACTCCAGGAGCTTACTCAAACTCATGTCCATCGAGTCCGTAATGCCATCCAGCCATTTCTCATCAAGTGGCCAAAGTATTGGAGCTTCAGCTTCAGCATCAGTCCTTCCAATGAATATTCATCAGTCCTTCCAATGAATATTTCCTTTAGGATGGACTGGTGCATCTCCTTGCAGTCCAAGTGACTGTCAAGAGGCTACTTCAACAATACAGTTCAAAAGCATCAATTCTTCAGTGCTCAGCTTTCTTTATAGCCCAACTGCTCTATTCAAGGAAGTTCATAATCCTACATGTTCTTTCTACCTCTGTACCATAGCCTGAAACGTTTTCTCTGCCTAGAAATCTTTCCCCCCAAGCTAATCCATAACTGTCCTTTCTTTTAAAATGTCCCTCAATTCCCTTCTCAAAGAGTCCTTTCATTATGAATCATCCTTGACTCTGATCTCTCTAGACTCCCTCAGAACTTCAGTGATAAGTTTTATATTTTAAATGTAGGAAGTAAGCAGTTGCTTTATATGGAGGAAGTAAGTAGTTTTAAGCAAAATAAGCATTTTATTTTACAAAGTGTTAAGAGGATAAATGGTAATACCTGATAAAAAATTTGGTTGAATGAAAGTCATAGGTGGTTTCTATTTTACTACTTCTTTCATACATATATATTTCTAGTAACAAAAAAGGTAAGAAGAGGGAGGTGGGAGGGGGGTTCATGTTTGGGAACACATGTAAGAATTAAAGATCTTAAAATTAAAAAGAAAGTAAATAAATTTAAAAAAAAAGAAAAAAAAAGGTAAGAAAAATAATTTACAGATTCTATTTGTTAAAGCCCAGTAACTTAGTTCTTTCTAAAAAAAAATAAAAAATAAACAGAAATGATAAGTTTCCTTATCATTGATAAGATCAAGACCACCTTGGTCTTCCCTGGTGGTTCAGATGGCAAGGAATCTGCCTGCAGTGCAGGAGACCTGGGTTCAGTCCCTGGATTGGGAAGATGCCCTGGAGGAGGGCATAGCAACCCACTCCAGTATTCTTGCCTGGAAAATCCCATGGACAGAGGAGCCTGGTGGTTACAACACACGGGGTCACAAAGAGTGAGACATGACTGAGCGACTAAACCTTACTGAAATCCAGTTCAGCCTGCCTATCCCAATTCACTGTAACACATGTGCCAAGTCTCCTCACTTGAAGACTTAACATTAGAGGATATCGGGTATACCAGCTACTAAAGTTTGCCAGTTGGACACTGCTAAATGTGGCTTTAAATGCACCTTTTTAGTGCTAATTAATGCAGCTTTTACTTAAAAGACACATACTTCTCTGTCTTTAATTCTTTCCTTTCATCTACTCTCTGTCTTTTTTTTTAAACTAGAGAAGTAAAGAGCAGATGCCCAACTGTGGAGCTGCCCACCAGAATGAATATATATTATCAAGGGAATATACAAAACTCAATGTTCCACCTCATAAAAAAGTCAGAACAATTAAAATAATAATTACCATTTCATACAGATTGAAAATAATAAAAATTATGAGTGTATCATTTCTCCAGCAAAACTCTAAGTTTCTTGAGAGTAACTGGGTATTTCTCTCATTGCTCCTCACAAATGTTATGGGTTCTAGAATGTAAACTCCCCAGTATAGACATTTTTGTCTTTTTTGCTTATCACTGTATCTGTACTACCTAGAAGGGCCCACCCAGCACATAGTAAATAATCAATAAATATTTTTGGAAGAATGAAGGATATTAGTTCTTAACAAACATTTGCTGATTAACTGGATGACTGAAAAGCCTTCAGCCAGTTTTCAGAAACTTCAGACCTAGGTTTTTGAAGTTGTAAGGACCAAAGTCGGTTGAGCATGGGCTGGGGCAGGCAGAATGAACGATTTCCCCTCTCCGACCATAGCTTCCTGACACAGTTCCCACTTCCCAGTTCTTAGTGCTTCAAGTACCCAACACTTCATAATTCACTCAGTAGCTAAGTTTTGGGGGCCATGGCTAATTTTTTCCTAATGAGCACTCTATTGTTATGTACTTCATGATACCCAGAAAGGTCTCTATTGTTATTAACTCAGATCACTCAATTTTGTGTTTCAACAATTATTATAATCTTCTATTTAAACTTTGGACCTTGAACTTTCTTCATGCCAATTTATAACCGATGGACTAATCTTTCCAGAGTACCGCTTTCATAATCCTACTACCCTGCTCAAAGGTCTTTCATGACTTCTATACATCACCTACTTAAAAGATTTGAATTTCTTAGCTTTGTACCCATAGCCTTCAGTGACCAGGACCCCATTCACTTGTCTTCCCTGTGTTATTACCCAGAACTCCTGGACAGAACTCCTCAGTCCCAGTTAGTCCAGGTGTACTTACGTCCTCCTCAAATCACCTTGTGTTTCAATGTCTCTGTATTTATTTGCTTGCTCATGGGTCTTAAGAGTCCCAAGTTCTCTGTTATTCAGCCTAGGGGCCTTTTCTGAACGTCGAAATTATAATTCTGTGAGCCTTCTCTCTTTAAGTTACTTTCAGAATTTCTGAAGAATGCTCTCAAATTCTGGAAAACCATTCTGTTGTTGCTTGTCACTATGGTTGTTTTTTTTCACCCCAGAAAAATCCTCCACCCTCAGCTGATTACAGTTGACTCTTTCAAAGCTGGCTTTCACAGGCTGTTACTGTTCTCCAGGGACAATTTTGTCCCAGGCATGTTCCCAGGCTGCATATCTAATCCCACACAGTACAGCTAAATCCAAATTATAGTAGTTTGCAAAATCTTACAAAAGGCTTAGGAACAGCGAGAGGAAATACTGCATTATTGATACTCCTGGTCCTTACTCGCCCACCCTCTGCCCCCCATCTCACACCTGCAGTCACACTTCAAGAGCCAGCTTCTCTCCAGCAAGTGGACTCAATCAGGAAACCGATATTGAGTGTCAACTAAGTGCCAGGCAGTGTGCCACACATTGGGGATGAACCAAATAGACACAGTTCCTGTTTTCAAGACAGATATTAAATAAATTATTACAAATAATTGGGAAAATAATTCTAAGTATGCAAAATGCTGCCAAAGAAATACCTGGAGTACAGTTTTAAGTCCACATTCTCTAGTGGCCCAGGGGGAGGGGGGCGTGGAAACCAGTTCCCATCTCTTACAGATGTCTAATCAAATTAGTAATGGTATAATCTGTAGAAAAGCAATTCTGACCTTAAGGAAGATAGTATTTTACATTATGCAGACAATTTAGCTCCAAGTTTTTTTTATTTCCTCCATGGAGAATGAAAAGAGCCAAAATGCATGAACACTTAAACTATGTTCTTGGTACCATTCTAAGCCCAATATATATTAATTTATATAATTTCCACAATAACCAATGAAGGAGTCCTACTATTTTCCCCATTTCACAGATAAGGCAACTAAGGCACAGAAAGATTGTAACTAGCTCAAAGTCACACAGCAGGTAATGGCAGAATTAAGAATCCAGGCAATCTGACTGCCAGCCCCAATTCTTTATTACTGGGCTATTACACCTCTCAATACAGAGAATTTCATAATCTTTTCTCAACAGCGCATTCCTATCTTTTGCCTCTGGATGTCCACCCCAGGGCTGGGGTTAGAGCACCCTGCCACATCACGCTTCTCCACTCGCTGCACTGTTTCTCCTAGTTGCTGACAGCCCACTAGTTCCTCTATAGAAGCCAGAGGAGACCCTTCCTAGGTCTTCACAGGAATCACTTCTATCTCTGAATTCATGTACAATCACTGTGCACAGACACACTCTTACAGATTATGTTCTCTACTAGGTTTACAGCAAGTATATGTTTCCCCAAAGTAAATAGCACAGTACCTTGTAAATTGGTACTCAGAATTATTAAGAGAGGGTCCCTGGGTTGTAGGGGTCTGTATGATAGGCAGCAAAGTCAGTGGCAAATGGACATTTTAGTTCTTGAGTTTATGTTTTTATGATTTTTTAAAAAAAAGTCTATGGAGAAGCCAATGGCACCCCACTCCAGTACTCTTGCCTAGAAAATCCCATGGACAGAGGAGCCTAGTGGGCTGCCGTCCATGGGGTTGCATAGAGTCGGACACAACTGAAGCGACTTAGCAGTGTCATGGATATTAAGACCGTATCTGGAAAATATTCTTTCAATAAACATTTAACATACCAAAGCATTGTGCTAAGTATTAGAAGTGAAACTGACTCTGTTTCCTGAACTATATACCTAAATTGGCAGCTGCCTTCCAGGTACAACCACAGGTTCAAATCCAAGACTATTATCCTGATCCCTGCAACTCAGAAATGCATATTCCAAACAGCTCTTCCTCAGGGTTTCAGCATTTCTTGCAGGCTCTCCATCATCATCTTTGGGGTATATGTCAATCATTAAAAAGATCAGTTATATATTCATTGTATGAAGGTAATGAGGGGCTTCCCTAATAGCTCAGTTGGTAAAGAATCCTCCTGCAATGCAGGACACCCTGGTTCAATTCCTGGGTCGGGAAGATCTGCTGGAGAAGGGATAGGCTACCCACTCCATTATTCTTGGGCTTCCCTGGTGGCTCAGCTGGTAAAGAATCTGCCTGCAATGTGGGAGACCTAGGTTCAATCCCTGAGTTGGGAAGATCCCCTGGAGAAGGGAAAGGGTATCCATTCCTGTATTCTGGCCTGGAGAATTCCATGGACTTTATATAGTTCATGGGGTCACAAAGAGTTGGGCATGACTGAGTGACTTTCACTTTCAATGAAGGGACAGTACTAAGACACCCTGTACTTTACTCATCTGCCAACCTAATAATACAATGAGGGCAACTCTCTTTGTTTATACAGCTCTTGAATTAGTGGTGGGGCAGCTCCAATTTTATTACATAATAAAAGAGTTTTCAATTATGCTCAGAACATTATTTTTTTTTTATTGAGAATTTTAAGTGGGACAAATGAAACAAAGGAATGGTTATGCTTTTCACAGTTCCAGAAACAAATCTTCATACAATGAACAAACGTAATTAAATGAAACTTAAATTTTAAAAGCTAATGATTCACATTGATTCATGGTTAGACATGTTTAGTTTTCTCTCACAATTTCAATCCAGAATTAATTGGCTTCTAAATAAAATGCATGGAATATTGAAGACTCACTTGAAAGTTAATGTAACAAATATGAACAAGATTTTTAGTTCTTTGTGACTTTCTGTAAAAATTTCATAACTGTATTGGTGGAGATTACATTAGAGATAAAATTTGGTTCCTGTGCTGGTATTCTACAAAAATTTAAAGAAAAGCATCTTGGTATCTGTTTTCTTCTCCTCTACACAGGTTCTTTACATTTTACTTGAATTAACTTGCAGAGTAAATGTTTATCTGTAAATCAGTGTTAAAATAAAAAATTGGTAAAGAAAAAACATTAAGTATGGATAACCTGAAAAAATATTAAGACACTTCCCCCACGCCATAACAGTGGTATAAAACATGAACATGACGCTTAATAGGATCCACAATAAAGTAAGAAAATGTCTGTTCATGACTCTTTGTTGAAGGGTAGCACACACCAACAGAATCCTGAAAAAGATAAACTTATTTAATATACAGCTACATTTAAATAATAGTCAACACATTTAGCTATTATGTATTTTCTATTAAAATATCATGAAACACATATAAAATCTTTGACAGTAAGTTGGACAGCACAGTCTACTATGCCAACAATACATATATACTATACACACATGCATACATCTTGACCTTAAGGAATTTATAATCCAGAGAAAATTCTATCTTTTAAAAAAGTGCTAATATAGAAAAAAAAGTTTTGCATTTTTCTTCTATCTTCGCTTTTGTTAGAACACAGTCTATAAATACTATTTGGGCTGGGACTATGTTTCCTTTGTTTAACCCTGGACCCTAGCCCAGCACAGTAGCTGATACACAGTAGGAATTTTAAAAATAATTATTCAGTGATTGAATAGTTACAAACTGCTTCATATGTATAATAATATTTTGTGCAATGCTAAAATTCAAGTATCAGATGCTGTGATATAAAAACATTTATGTCATTCTTACTTATTTGTCCTATAAATTATGGTTTGACAAGTTTAAGGAACTGTGTTCTACCTCATCTGAGCTACAGATTTAGCTCTCAAATAAGAAGTAACTATTATTAGGCATGGATAACAGAAAAGCTGGGGGGGGGAGTTCATCCCATTCTCCAAATAAAGCATAGCTCATCAACTTTTAAGAGAAAACTATTAAGTTTATGTTAACTATGTTCTGTGCATACATGTATGAAGTAAAAAAGTAAAAGTGTTAAGTCATTCAGTCACGTCCAGCTCTTTGGAAGACGCCATGGACTGTAGCCCGCCAAGCTCCTCTGTCCATGGAATTCTCCTGGCAAGAATACTGGAGTAGGTAGCCATTCCATTCTCTAGGAGATCTTCCCAATCCAGGGACTGAATGTGGGTCTCCTGCATTGCAGGCTTATTCTTTACTGCCTTAGCCACCAAAGAAGTGTATACACATATATGTTCTCTTAACCGTGTCTCTCCTAGTTGCTAACTCCAGTTACAACAATTCTAAAATAACAAGTAATTAAATTGATTGGCTGCAAATTTCCCCCTCAACACTTACATATGCTGTAACTTTAAAAATAGAAGAGGTAATTTGTATTTTCTTGGTCTGAGGATTCTTCCGAACACTAAAATAGGGGGGAAAAGGGAACATTTTAAAATTCAGCAAACACTAGCGTAATATATTTAAGATACTGATCCCTTTTAGTACTTGGGTGTCCTCATTCACATATAACATGGAAATATAAAATATCTAATTACGTAGTTTGAAAAGGATGGCACCTGTGGTTTCAGTAAGGTTGACTGAACTGAAATTGCAGAAAATGGAATTTTTCAGTTGGAGGGTTTGAGGTTAGTTTGAGACTCAGATGATAAAAGCACTGTTAGGCCAGAGACAATTACTGACAAACAAGAACAGGTTAAAGTTAGAGTTAAGGGTAAACAGCTGAAAGGGGTAGATAAAAGCATACTAAAGACTTAAACAGCCTGAACATAAATGCCAGTTTTGTCACCAATTTGTTATTCTACTTTTAGCAAGATTAACCTTTCTCAACATCAGTTTTCTCATATGTGAACTCATGATATGGTTCCTTTTAGGATTATATGAGAATTAGGATTATATGAGATATTAAGAATAATATCTATGAAAACTATTTGTTAAATCATGTATTGCTAAATTAAAATCACTTTCTCTCCTAGCTCTCTTTCACTTATTCTCCCCACAAAAGATAATCTTTAGTAACATATAGTGCAGAAGCAAACAGAAGATTGGGGAAATAGATGACTTAATTTATATATAAATAAATACATGTTAAATTTACAATGCTTTACAATCTGCAAAAAACTTTTTATACTTTACTTCACATAAAGATCACACAACTCAGTGAGGTAGGCATCATTTTGCCGATTTTATAGACAATAGAACTAGAGAAGTCAAATGATATATTTAAGACATTCCAACTAAAAGTGACATTTCTGGAAATAGAATGTAGGTGATACAGAGTCCAGTTTTCTTTCTCTACATTTCACCTGTTTATCCTATACTTGTTATATAAATTCATATGCATCAAAGGTATTGTTCATGTGTTATGTGTATAGTTTAAATTTAAAGGAAGGGAACCCTCTTCACTTTGTCAGGTGAGATTATTGCTTTCCCTTCACGATGTATGTAAAACAATGGGGGAAAAGAGAGACGAGCAGGAAGAAGGGGGACTCTGGGGGAGGGTATGCATGTACATTTGTGTTTGAGCTTGGGTACCTGTTGGAGGTGGCCCCAGACTATTTCAGAGTTTAGGGTTTAAGATTATTAGGTAGTTTTCATCTCAAAAACATTTCACTAAAATTTAAACCCAGGAATCATGCAATTATATTGATTTCTATCTATTTCTGTAACATGAATTGAGGTCATCTTCTTTCATTTCTAATGCCTAAGATACACTGCTTGAAAGTTGGAGACTACATTTAAAACTTCTTGCTTATCACAGGGAAGCCTATAAGCACTACATATAAAACATTTATATATACCTATATGACCACCCAGATTAAAATACAGAACCTATCTATAATTATATCTAATTTTAAATCTTGATCTGGAGGTGGTTATATGGGTATAAACATATATAAAAATTCACTGAGCTTATGTGTACTACGATTTGTTGAGATTACTGTATGCAAATTACTCCTTAGTTTAGAAAAGTCTAAAAAAAAACCCTTGTAAATGTTTGTGCCTATCAGATGAACTTGGAGGAAAATTTAGTATTTGATACTACATGTAATAATCACTTACCACCTACAAACACGTACCATAGATGTCTCACTTTTAAAAAGAAACTACATTGGTACACTATTAGAAGTTGGTACCTAATAGATATTAATATTATTCCACTTTACTACCTCTGATCCTATATTACTGTTACTTTAAAATATCTCTAAGACAATTTGCCTGATTTTTTACAGATCAAGCAAAGTACAGTATTATCTGTCCTATACCTCATAAGAAAAAAAAGAAAAGGAAACATAAAGCGATATTCATTTGTGCCCTGATACAATTGCATTGTATCAGATTTTTAGCACTCACTAAATCACTCTTCAAAAACTGGTTCCAAATAGGGAAAGGAGTACGTCAAGGCTGTATATTGTCACCCTGCTTATTTAACTTATATGCAGAGTACATCATGAGAAACACTGGGCTGGATGAATCACAAGCTGTGAACAAGACTGCCAGGGGAAATATCAATAACCTCAGATATGCAGATGACACCACTCTTATGGCAGAAAGTGAAGAAGAACTAAAGAGCCTCTTGATGAAAGTGAAAGAGGAGAGTAAAAATGCTGGCTTTAGCTCAATGGTGTCATCACTCACTTAGAGCCAGACATCCTGGAATGTGAAGTCAAGTGGGCCTTAGAAAGCATCACTATGAACAAAGCTAGTGGAGGTGATAGAATTCCAGTTGAGCTCTTTCAAATCCTGGAGGGTGATGCTGTAAAAATGTTGCACTCAATATGCCAGCAAATTTGGAAAACTCAGCAGTGGCCACAGGACCTGAAAAGGTCAGTTTTCATTCTAATCCCAAAGAAAGGCAATGCCAAAGAATGCTCAAACTACCACACAACTGTACTCATCTCACACACTAGTAAAGTAATGCTCAAAATTCTCCAAGTCTTCAGCAATATGTGAACTGTGGACTTCCAGATGTTCAAGCTGGTTTTAGAAAAGGGAGGAACCAGAAATCAAATTGCCAGCATCCGCTGGATCATGGAAAAAGCAAGAGAGTTCCAGGAAAACATCTATTTCTGCTTTTGACTATGCCAAAGCCTTTGACTGTGTGGATCACAATAAACTGTGGAAAATTCTGAGAGAGATGGGAATACCAGACCACCTGACCTGCCTCCTGAGAAACCTATATGCAGGTCAGGAAGCAACAGTTAGAACTGGACATGGAACAACTGGTTCCAAATAGGAAAAGGAGGACGTCAAGGCTGTATATTGTCACCCTGCTTATTTAACTTATATGCAGAGTACATCTTGAGAAATGCTGGACTGGAAGAAGCACAAGCTGGAATCAAGATTGCTGGGAGAAATATCAATAACCTCAGATATGCAGATGACATCATCCTTATGGCAGAAAGTGAACAGGAACTAAGAAGCCTCTTGATGAACGTGAAAGAAGAGAGTGAAAAAGTTGGCTTAAAGCTCAACATTCAGAAAACTAAGATCATGGCATCTGGTCCCATCATTTCATGGGAAATAGATGGGGAAACAGTGGAAACAGTATCAGACTTTGTTTTTAGGGGCTCCAAAATCACTGCAGATTGCAGCCATGAAATTAAAAGATGCTTACTCCTTGGAAGGAAAGTTATGACCAACCTAGATAACATATTAGCAGAGACATTACTTTGCCAACAAAGGTCCGTCTAGTCAAGGCTATGGTTTTTCCTGTGGTCATGTATGACTGTGAGAGTTGGACTGTGAAAAAAGCTGAGTGTTGAAGAATTGATGCTTTTGAACTGTGGTGTTGGAGAAGATTCTTGAGAGTCCATTGGACTGCAAGGAGATTCAACCAGTCCTTCCTAAAGGAGATCAGTCCTGGGTGTTCATTGGAAGGACAGATGCTAAAGCTGAAACTCCAATACTTTGGCCACTTAATGCGAAGAGCTGACTCATTGGAAAAGACTCTGATGCTGGGAGGGATTGGGGGCAGGAGGAGAAGGGGACAATAGAAGATGAGATGGCTGGATGGCATCACTGACTGGATGGACATGGGTTTGGGTACACTCCAGGAGTTGGTGAATGACAGGGAAGCCTGGCGTGCTGCAGTCCATGGGATCACAAAGAGTCGGACACGACTAGGCAACTGGACTGAACTGAATTCACTCTTCAGGTACCATGGTTTTTAAGGATGTTGGAACATAAGTTCCACATAGAAATTTATGTGGAAATAATCATATTTAAAAAAATATGATTAGGGAATTCCCTCATGATCCAGTGGTTAAAACTTGGTGCTTTCTCTGCTGAGGCTCCTTGTTTGATCCTTGGCTGGGGAACGAAGCTCCTGCAACCCTCACAGCACAGCGAAAAAAAAAAAAAATTGGATGTTAACAGTATGATTATATTAATTATTTAGAAATAAAATAATATGATGATTGATTTCTTATCAATATCATTTGTGCTAATTTCTAAGGATTTGTCCCATATTGATTCTAAATGTCATGGTGTACAGAACATTCTAGCTAGCTCTGCTCATTTTAAGAAGCAATAATCCTATTGCTTAATAAGCATCAGAAGGCCATAATCTAAGCCTAAACCGGTTCAAATCATAAATCTAGGGGAGATATGTAGTTTGGGGAAGCTCTCCAAAATATCTGACAAGAGTGTGTTTAATGTCTAAAACAGGAAAGACAAAGGCACTGTTAGTAGTATAGAATTATTTCTAAGACATTTTTGAAATGTAATGAAACAATTGATTGTTTACTCTGATAAAATGATTTTAAAGTATTGCCTATGTGATTTAAAGAACCCATAATCCTTGAAAATAAGGCATTTCCCAAAACATTTAAAAGATGTCTATTATAGGAGTTATATTAATAATTATGGATGAGGGAAAAAATACCTTAAGAATGTTTTTATCCTTTTGTTTGAGCTAGAGACCTCTAAAAATCAGGCTCTGTAATGTGCCCTCAATATCTACTGATACAAATGTAAGGGATCAACTTCTTTGATAGAATTAAATAGTAACAATGTTTACCTGCAAGTGCAGGTTAGATACTGTAAGGTAGCCACTGCATGTATAATTAGAAAGAGAGCAGATATTTTTCTAAAGCAGATAAAAACGCCCAAATTTCAAGTAAAGGAACAGAAAAAAATATTCTTGGATAAGTTAGCTTGTACAAACGACACAACTAGATATGTGGCTCAGAATTCTGAGAAATTACTGACGATATTTCAAGTCCCACCTGTGCTTTCTCTACTTCTATATCCCTTGATAACGGCTATGTTGAACCACCTATATCTTTATCTTAATCAAGATGTTTATTCTAATCATAATTTTCTACTGAAGTTGCATTGAGAAGACAATTTTATATCTTTTCCTCATTCACCAAAGAAACTCATAAGCATGCTTAAACTTGGATCATTGAGAGAAATATTTACTAGTTCTCAAAGAAAAGTAATGCTCTAACTGGCTAGTCTTCTCATTCTCCCTAGAATGACAGACTTGGGGTGCATCGCCCCTGAATTGGGAACAGACTGCCCTCCTGTTTGCTGGCCCTTGTGGACTCCATTCCATCAAGAAATTCTAGAACACTTGTACCCACACTGACAATGTCTTCTTTTGAACTTCTGAGGTTTTTATTACAGTATAAAGAACTATAAACATTTGCCTATACATAACTGAACATTGGATTATATAAAAAATATTTACTTATAAAATATTTTAAGCAATTACTTTATTATTATTTCCTATGTTAACTTGTAATTTCCTTGAGGTCAGAGACCACCTGATGACGCCTGTTGCACTCCTGAGTGCCTCCTGATGACTCCTCAGGGCCTGCCAGGGTTCCGTGCCTAATATTAACACTTGCTGGTGGCCTAATCAAGTGAGTCCATGGATAGGTTCCTATTCTTTGTATATGATGTCATGAATTTTGCCTACTCATTTTATGAGTGGCCATTACTCTGAGTCATACATTTCTTAGCACCCTCAAAACAGAGAAGAGAATCACAAGAATTCAAGGAAGAGACTGTGGGAAAAAACTGTAGTTTCTGTGATGTTTAGGTTCTGAAGTTGTTTCAAGTATCTCTAACAGAACCTCTTCCTCCACAGCACATGGCAGTGAGGAATTCCACAGGTTCCTGTGGCTGGTGAGGGACAGCACACTGTGGTGGCCGTGGTGTGTGTGTGTTTGGGGTATGCTGAGGAGTATCTAGCGGGAGTGCTAGAAGTCGTAAGTTTTCATGGGCTGCAAATGATAAGAATGTGTTTGATGTAGGTATGTGCATGCTGCTTCTGAAATAGTTTCTGTAATTTCTCTTCTAATAATCCTTATGAATTGACACAATAACTTTCATAAAAATCAGAAACAGATTATAGAAATATTTTTTTAAAACTGTATCAGAAATAAACTCAGTAGAGTAACTGAACCATGCAGTTTGTTGTACAGCTGTATGACACATGTAATGGTTATGAGAATCAAGATGCTGAGGATAAGTAAAGTAATAAGAGTCTGATGGGAAGCTAGTTCTACTATTTGCCTATGAAAGTAAAAACTTGTAACCAAATTCTGGGAACCTTTGCTTTTTACTTTTTCCTATCCTGTATGCCTATAAACATGATCCAACATCTTCATCATTGAAAAACCCAACCATAGAATGTTCACTCAAATTAAAAAATGTATCAAAGTTCTTATCCTCATGTGATCTTCAAAAAGAAAAAAACACCCTAGTGCAATACCAAAAACAAACCTAGGATTAATTTTGAAAAGATAAACACCTTGGTGAAAATTCTTCCCCCTCCTTAGAACGAAGGTAATTTTTTTACTATTATTTATTAGTATTAGTCAACCAAATTCAAACATCCTGAGGGATCTCATGTCTCCCTGAGATTTAAAAGGAGGCCTGGGGGGAAAAGGGAGACCTGGAAGACAGCAGTTGCCAGTAAGGGATAGAGTGAGTGACAGGCCTGGCTGAGGAAAGGTCAAGGGGCAGAAGAGAGAACTGAGGGCCAAAACAGGGTCAGGGAGATGACATGTTCTAGTCTGGAAGTGAAGAAGGAGGCTCTGAGGAGAGAGCCAGAGTAGTGCTATTGTTATTCACTTTGGCTATTAATAGATCCACAAATGGAGGCTGGGTAATCTTACCAGAGTTAAATAATTTCCTCTGCTAACCAGAGATTTACATATTGTAATAGAGCAACATTACCTCACTAGATCCTTATAGATAAGTTTTGTTGTTTCCAGATATGGATTAATTACATCTTCATATTGACAAAGGGCTCCACCAAGGCAAAGATGTTTGAAAAGACAAAACAGGAACTCTTCTCTATCTGGTTGGCTGAATACCTCATATTTTTCTGAGTCTTCCACTAGCAAAACCTATATAAGATAATAAAATTCATCTTAATGTAACATAATTCAAGGTTCTAATTTTTATGCTTTCAAAAGTTTCAATTTATATGTTTAAAAGTGATTTTAGACCTATTTTAAGAACCAATCCTGAGGCCATGGAGAAGGAGATCTGTAAGAGCTGCGCTTATTTTCCCTCCATTAGGTAATGACACTCAGTGAAAGGAATAAATCTAAACCCAAGCCTTCTCTTCTGTTGCTTTCTTTGTTCTAGTTTAATCTTTAGTAATTTTGTGCTACTGCAATTTTAGTCTTGAGTCACTGTGAATCTCATTTGGAAACAATGGGAGTATAAATAAATGGAGAAACTTTTCCATCATAGTCTTTGCTTCCACCAAGAAACTAAACAAAAATGTTCATTTTCTAAGCCCTCTCATAGTGTTTGGATTACTACTTTCTTTATGCCTGCAGTTACACCATTTTGAACTATTCTGGTAGCTGGAGCCTCATAATCACCTCTCTTTTTTTCCTGTTCTCCTCTAATAATATCACCTTACACATCACCAACCTACATGGACTCTTGCTCTCTTGTGCCCTTGCTACCTCTTTCGGAAAACAGTTTGGCTAGCTCTGATGTGGAAGATTTTCTTACAACATTGTGCATTACAGACAATTGCTTAATTTGTTGACTGTGGTGGACATAAACAGGTGATGAATGTACACTACAAAATATATTCCTTTTTATTGAATTGCTTATACACCACTTACTTGAAAAAAGAATGTAAAGGAAGCTAACAATAAAATATAGATACACTGAGATAAAAATAATAAGAAACAAAAGAATGTAACCAAGACATAAATTGGGAAGAGAAAATAAATACACAGAAGAACTCTAGATGGAGAAAAGCTATAAAAATTGTGTGTAACACTTAATACTGCCATACAGGGAAAGGAGGGACACATGAGTCATAACAATCACAGTCTAGAAGTAAGAAGCACATTTTTATTAGGAAAATTGATTAAACTTAACCATTTTATTTACCTTAATCTCAAATGAAAATCACTCCAAGGTCATTAAATAAAGAGGCATTTAAAAGTAATAAACTTTATGGTACTGTCTGTATATAATTTACTTATAATGACTTGATGAAAGCCAAAGTATATACAGTAAAAGATAGGTGAGGGCTTCCCCGCTGGCTCAGTGGTGAAGAATCCGCCTGCCAATGCAGGAGACATGAGTTTGATCCCTGGTCTGGGAAGGTCCCACATGCTGCAGAGCAACTAAGCCCGTGTACCACAACTACTGAGTCTGTGTTCTAGAGCCCAGGAGCCACAACCACTGAGTCTACCTGCTGCAACTACTGAGGCCCACACACCCGAGAACCTGCGTTCCACCGCAAGAGAAAGCCTACATGCTGCAACCAAAGAGTAGCCCCTGCTTGCTGCAAGTAGAGAAAAGCCCACCTAGCAACGAAGATGCAGCACAGCTATAAATAAAAAAAATACATAAAATAGTAAAAAAAGAGAGGAAGTGGTCTACAGTTTATTATTCTGTGTGCCACATGTAACACTTGCACATCTCCCCTCCAGCTCTTCCTCCCTCTCGATAAGGAAATGATATGATACTGAAACCCAGGTTTACAGCTGCTTAAAGCTCTGGCCCTTAAAGAACAGTTCACACATTTCTAACACAAGGACTCTAATATACTGAACTGATTAGGCTGTGCAATTAAAAGATTGTAATAGTAAAATTTTGTAGTGAATGTTAAAACAATAATGCTTTATGTCTGATCTCCCTGTTTGTTCACATACAGATCTGTTCAGTTGTGTAGCCCTCCAAGAATAGATATGCAACAGTTAATGAGTCCAACTTCTGAGCCAGTCAGGAAGGATACTATGATCAGTTCTTACCTGAGAGCTGGCCTACAGAATCTGTGTTGCTACACAGTGGGAGGGACCTTTCCAGTTCAGGCTAAAGCTAGAAGCTATTTATATATGTATTTTTTAGCCAGAAAGCAACAAAGTTAAATAAAGCCTTCTCAGTTGCCACAGAATGGCAAAGAACACAAGAGCAAAACATAGAGGCAAGAAGCAAAAAACATGGAGCCCAACACTTCCTGAATAGAGGTGCTATTCACTTCAAGAAATAAAATAGGCAGCAACTGATGGTTTTGCAGAGTATTCTGTTGAAAACCAAATCCTTTTAAAAAGTCCATTGCTGAGGCTCTCTCTATAGAGGTGAGAGCATAGGAATGAGAGTTCTTTTAGGTACTGTTCTAGTGAAGATCAATATATAGACTGGTGGGATGCCCTCTGGTCTCCTTCAGATAAGATTTCTGTGTCCAGAATGGTATACGAATGGCTTCCCTAGTTCATTTTTATCTGATTTATAATACATTAGACTTGTACATCTCTCTTAATGTAAAATAATAATAATAGTAATTAGTAGTAGTAGTTAATATTATTGAAAGATTACTAAGTGCTGGGCATTGTACAAAGCATTTTAAATGCATTATCTAACAAAATTCTTACATTATTCTGATTTCATATAAGAAACTGAAGCTTAGAGAGGTTAAGTATGACCATGATTAAGTGGCATAGCCTGAATTGGAACCTACATCTATTTGACAGCCCTAAATTTTTACCACCTTGTAAATAATAATAATTCATTTCAACAGGATTTCATAAAATGCTTTCTCAACTCACCTTCTCAGCAATTTTAGGAAAACAGTAGAATGGGCATTTTAATTTCCATAGAGTATAGATAAGATCTTGAGGCTCAAGATACTGAATGACTTGCCTAAGGTTATTATTCTCTTGTAAATAATAAATCAGGAATTAGGTGAATAATCCATGTCTTCTGATGTCAAGTTTAGTACAACTCTCATTAAAACAAAAATTAAATTGGTTAATCAAATAGCTTTTTGATCTCAGCAATGAGATTGACAGATTATTTCACTCCAGGGATGTTTTTAAATATTCATTTCACATGTTAAGGGAAAATTTGAAAGAAAAATAGTCATCAACTTAATAGGCCAGTGTTTCTTGAGCTCAGGGTTTACTGACATTATGGGCCAGATAACTTTGTTTTGGGGACTGTCCTGTGCATTGTATGGTGTTTAACATTATCCCTGGTCTCTACCCGTTAGATGTCAGTAAAACCCCACTGAGAACTAATGAAATACAAATAAACAAGTTGATAAGAAAAGTGCCATTCAAGAAGACACCTACATGCAATGATTATTACTGATCATTATTCATTGATAAGAGGTATTTTATGGGTTTTAGGCAGGCAGAAGTTTTTGACATTAAGCATTTCCTGAAATGAAATTCTATTGTGAAAATTTTAAATTCTGTACTTACTTTTCGTAACTCATCAGAAATAAGGAAGGGATCACAAAAAGAATCTAGACATTTAACAATATAGCCATTGTCTCGTACAATAGCTTCATCATATAACCGATTAAAAAATGACATTGAAAGCTGTGTGCAAGGAACGTTTATAGCTTCAACTTTTTTCACTTCAGTTCCTGAATAAAGAGATATAAAAATTAATTTAGTATTCTCAATTACTTCCAAAACAAATATCACTATTCAGAGATTCTAAGAATTAACAAAAAATGACATATGTTTTGATATATTTAAAAGTCACATTAGTTTAGGGATTTTATTAAATTCTTACTTAAATTTCACCATTTCAGGCCTAGATGAAGGATATGTAAATTAGAAAATATCAATACTTGAAAATGAAATACATTTATTGGGTTGCAGGAGGTTCTTAGATCACTTTTAATGAATGATATCAGAACTACCTGTAAAAACATAGAAATTGCTTCATATGATTTTAGATTTGTATTATGTTTAATGTTTTATAATTCATAATACAAAAATTTTAATTAATGTAACAAGTGTGTTTCTAAAGTCACTGAGGGTGTTTTGAAAATATTTCTCTCCATTAAAAAATTTCCTCCTCTGATCTCACTGACACTGTTTATTACAAAAAACGTTTTCTCCAAGCCATGGTAAATTTTGAACCAGGTCCTACTCAAGTTATTACAAGTATGGAATTAGAGAAATTTGAAATCTATTGTTCTAATCTGGTACTCTATTTTTCTCTTTCAGCTTTAGTTCTTCCCCCTTCCAAACATACACTCCCTCCCTGACATTTCCAGAATGTGTCTTTCAGGAATATATTTTCCATTAGTAGAGGTTCTATTAAGTGATAGAAAGATATAAAGATTAAGGTGAATTTTTTTATTATTGCCTCAGTGAATCACTCAGTCAGTTTCTCTCTTTTATGCACCTACATATGAACACGCACTCACTTAGATATAAAGGGATGGGGCTCTCCTTGTTCAAAGTTCTAGGAAGACTGCAGACTTAGACGTGGTATGTCCTCTCCCCAATATCTTTGCTGGATCTCTGATCTGAGAAGCAGTTTGAGCTTGAGAAGAGTAATATTGGTGATTATTTGCAATTCCTCTCTCTTGTCCACCCAGAGTCCTGGCTAGGAACTATTGCTCTCGTTCTGATCCTGAGCTGGGCTACTGTGGAGGCAAGAAGACTGTCTGGAGCCAAGAACTTGTGTGTGAGTCACTCAGCTGTGTCTGACTCTTTGTGACCCCATGGACACAAGGCTTCCCTGGTGGCTCAGATGGTAAAAGAAAACTGTGTTTGCCTCAGTTATTTCAAAAGCTTTGCTGCTAAGAAAAGCTTCTTTTGTTTCAGGGGCAAAATTCTCTGGGGGATTAAAGTGAAAAGAAGATCCTGGAAAGTGATAAAGTAGGTCTGAGCAATATTGGAAAACCAAAGAACAGCAGTATAAAACCAGACAATCTTTGAACATGAGTCGGTGGCCACAGGATGAGGGACTGACACTGGGCAACTTGCCACTTTAATAAACCTACCCTGGTTCTGATGTGGGGAGTGGCAGGAGGGTAGGGATGGTGAGAGAACGTAATTAAATTCAAACCACTTAGTCTGAGACACAGAAATAGCATTTGCTATGGACTGAATTGTGTCCATCCAAAACTCATAATGTTAAAACCCTGTCCCCCAAAGTGATGGTACTTTGAGATGGAGCCTTTGGAAAAAGTAATGAGGTCACAGTGGGTTAGGAGGACCTCAACATATGAAGTTTGAAGGGACACAATTCAGTCCATAGGCTTCTGCCCTTGTCCCCCTCCCAAATTTATTTTATCCTGACAACCTCAAAAGTCTCAATTCATTCTGGCATCAACCAAAAAGTTTAAAGTCCAAAGTGCCATCTAAATCGGATATGGGTAAGACTCGAGGTATAATTTGTCCTGAGGCAAAATTCCTCTCCAGCTATGAACCTGTGAAATGAGACATTACAGGCTTCCAGAATACAATGGTGGGACAGGCATAGGACAGACATTTGTAGTCCAAAAGGGAGAAATAGGAAAGAAAGAGGTGATGGTCCCAAGCCAGTCTAAAACTTGACAAGGCAAATTTCATTAGACTTGAAGCCTCAAGAGTAATCCTCTCTCGTCCAATGCTCTGCCTGCCAGACCTACTGCATGGGGGGTGGCCCCGTGTTTCTTCCTCTGAGGTGGGTGTGTCACTGAAACTGAGGGGTGGCCCTCACGATCTCTGAATTGCCTTCTCAGTCCTTCTTCTCTTTGGTTGCAGCCATGGGCTGCCCCAAATAAGATTTCACCCAAGCACCCTCATGTTAGTGGACTCTTACCTGACCCTCTTCCCTTGGGTGGAATTGACCACTCCCCTCCTTTTGCTCCCATTGCTATGGGATATACCAGCGATAGATTACTGCACATATTTTCAAACATATCAGTGAGTTCCTTGAGTACAGGTTTTCTCTTATTCTGATTTCTCTTATTCCTCATTCCCTGCATCTGTCAGAGTCCATGGATGGTGCACAATAAATACTTTCCAAATGAATGTAAAGAGAGAAAAATTGCCCTTATGTGCTAAGCCAGGATATCTATAGTGGACCCTTGGGGGGAAGATATATGGCAGGCCTGGCACAGACAATTACTTTGACCTTGATGTTATCAAACATGAGTCACTATTCATAATCTGTACTTTATTAACGAAAATTCCTCAAGTGAAATTTTGTTATAATAGTAAAATAGTAATATGAAGAGATGAAAATAAATTCTGTTTACCTAATGTAAGCCACTCTCCAGAAGATTCTGAAAGTAATTTCAAATTGGGAATGACATTTGGATCTTTGAAAAAGGCCTAAAATACAAATTTGAGGGGAACAAAGTTAGTTACATTATTGTCCACAATAATAAGAATTAACTTTAAAATAACTATAGTAGAATCTTATTTAAATTGGGGAAGGGAAATCTTTAATTAGTAAAATGTCTGAGTAATTAATGTGTCATAAAGAAATGAAGTTTTCTTACCTTCACTTTAGAACAGTATTAACAATAATGTCCAAGTAGCTACCTTTGGAACTTAATATAATAAATAGAAAGTTATGATTTATAGTGAAAAGTAGGAAGTTAAATAATGTTTGGAAATTTTGTTTTCTTTTAACCTCGTTCTCTCAATTAACTTAGTAATCATTACTCCCACTCTCCCTACCTCTCAAATCTAAACAGTAAAGTGAAAGTGAAAGTTGCTTAGTCATGTCCAACTCTTTGTGACCCATAGGCTGTAGCCTGCCAGGCTCCTCTGTATCCTGCCAGGCTTGTCTGTCCATGGAATTCTCCCGACAAGAATACTGGAGTGGGTAGCCATTGGCTTCCCTGGTGGCTCAGACAATAAAAAATCTGCCTGCAATGCAGGACACTAGGGTTTGATCCTGGTGTCAGGAGAAAGGAATGGCTACCTATTCCAATATTCTTGCCTGGAGAATTCCATGGACAGAGGAGCCTGGCAAGCCATACAGTTCATGTGGTCACAAAGAGTTAGACTTGACTGAGAAACTAACTAAATCTAAATCTAAATGTAATTGTCAATTTAATTCTATCCAAGGGGGACACAGAAAAGTGACAGATTTTGCTTTTTAAAAATGAAAACTTTCTGTATAGCGAAAGAAGGAAAAGTAGCCATGAGTTTTATTTTTAGGCACTAGCAGCTGACTCTGGGCAAAAAGATCTGAAGAGAAAGTTATTAAAAGTATCTCAGGCAGTCCACATAATTTTCAGGAGATATAGAGAATCAGGCTAAGGCACTGGGAATAATAGAGAATCATATGCAGAGCAGCCCTGATGAGGAAACAGTCTCCCTTGCTATAGCCTCGCTAAGCACTAAAAAATGCTATCATGATCCCTTCCTCACCAAGGCCACTGCTGTGCCAGGAGTGCCCTGCCTGAAAGCTAGATGCCTTGGCCACCAACCCTTAGGGTTCTGTGTACAGAATCTTTCCTTAAGTTGCTCACTTTTTTTTAGTAAATTTATTTATTTTAATTGGAGGCTAATTACTTTACAATATTGTAGTGGTTTTGCCATACATTGACATGAATCCGCCATGGGTGTACATGTGTTTCCCATCCTGAACCCCACTCCCACCTCCCTCAGTTGCTCCCTTTCGAAAAAATGGTTTTGTACTGATGAGTCTGACTAGTAACACTAGATCCTAGATTTGCACTCTGAGTGCAAAAAGAGGCAAGTATTACAAAATGAAGTAAACCGTCAACAAAATGAAAAGGCAACCCACTGAAAGGGAGAAGATATTTGCAAGTCATACACCTGATTAGGGGTTAATCCAAACTATATAAGGAACACAGTTCAAATAACTAAAACTCATAACTCAATAACAAACTAAAAATATGATTTAAAAAATGGGCATAGAGTCTGAACAGACATTTTTCCAAACAAGACATGAAAAGATGACCAACACTAATCATCAGGGAAATGTAAATCAACCCACAATGAGGTATCACTTCACATCTATTGGAAGTGCTATCAACAGTAAGACAAGAAATAACTAGCATTAGCAAAGATGTGAAGAAAAGGTAATCCTCACGCACTGCTGGTGGGGATATGAATTGATGCAGCCATTATGGAGAACAGTATGGAGGTTTCTCAAAACACAAGAAGTAGAATTAACATGTTACCCAGCAACTGCACCTCTGACTATTTATTCAAAGAATATGAAAGCTCTAATTCAAAAAGCTTTATGCACCCTGTGTTCACTGGAGCATTATTTACCAACAGTCAAGATATGGAAACAACCTAAATAACTTACATGTCCATTTATGGATGAATGGATAAAGCAGCTGTGTTTTATATATATATATATATATATATATATATATATATATATATATATATATGATGGAATATCAGTCATAAAAAGATTGAAATCTTGCCATTTGTGACAACACGGAAGGACCCTGAAGGTATTACAGTAAATTAGTGTAATAAGTCAGACAGAGAAAGACAAATACTCTATGGTTTCACTTATATATGGAATCTAAAAAACAGAATAAATGAACAAACCAAACCAAGCAAGTGAGCTTCTCAGATAGCTCATTAGTAAAGAATCAGCCTGCAATGCGGGAGACATAGGAGACAGGGGTTCGATCCCTGGGTCAGGAAGATACCCTAGAGGAGGAAATGGCAACCCACTCAAGTATTCTTGCCTAGAATATCCATGGACAGAGGAGCCTGGTGGGCTACAGACCAAAGGGGCACAAAGAGTCTGACACAACTGCGTGAGTGAGTACAAACCAAACCAACAGATACAGAGAACACATTGGTTGTTGCCACAGAGAAGGGTTGCGAGGGAGATGAAATGGGTGAAGGAGGTCAACAGGCACAAATTTCCAGTTGTAAGATAAGTTAGTTATAGGGTATGTAATGAATAGCACAGTGACTATAATTAATGTATCACATATTTGAAAGTTGCTAAGTGAATAAATCTTAAAAGTTCTCATCACAAGAAAAAAGAAATGTAATTTTGCATGGTGACAAAAGATAATTGGCCTTACTATGGTAACCATTTTGCAGTATGTGAATCATTATATTATACCTGAAACTAGTATCATATGTCAGTTATGCACTATCAGCCACTCAGTTGTGTCTGACTTTTTGTGACCCCATGGACTGTAGCCCTCCAGGCTCCTCTGTTCACGGACTTTTCCAGGAAAGAATACTGGAGCATGTTGCTATTTCCTTCTCCAGGGGATCTTCCTGACCCAGGGATCGAATGCATGTCTCTTGAATCTCCTGCCTTGGGAGGTGGATTCTTTACCACTGAGCCACCTGGGAAGCCCATGACAATTATACCTAAAAAAAAAGCAAGTGTTTTGGATTCTGCTTTGGACTTCCTAAAAAATGAAGGTTGAAAATCACTCCAAATCACATGTATGTTCAAAAAATATTGGGCAGTCAGAAAATAATGATGCCCAGGATGAGCAATAAAAGAAAAACAACAGATTGGTAAATATGATTTAAAAGAGAGGGAGGTTGATATTCCTACTGGCTTAAAAAAGCCCAACATTTATGATAAGAAAAACTGACAACCCAATTTAAACACAGCCAAAAGATAACAAAAAGCCATGTAAAAAAATACAAATAGCCAACAAACTTATGAAAAGATGCTCAACTTCAAGAGCAGTGAGAAAAATAAAAATAAAAGCCAGAAGATATCATTTTTACCCACTATATTGGCAAGATTTAAAAAGACTAGTAACTTTTGGTAGGAGTACCAGAAAATATGCACTCTTACATACTGCTAGTAGAAGTCTGAATCTTTATAACTTTTATAAAGATATTATCTTTAACATTAAAAACATGTAACTTATGATCCAACAAATTCAACTTTTGGGTATGTTATACAAAAATGAAACCATCAGTAGGTAAAATTTATGTACATGGAATTTTTTAATAGTATTGTCTGTAGTGTTAATACCTGAAAATTTCAATGCCCCAAAATTTCAATGCCCATCAGTAGAATGATTGAATAAAATGGCTGAGTAATAATAAAATAAAATGGCTGGATACAGTACATCTACACTAGATGGCATGCAGTTATTGAGAAGAAAGTAATAGAATAGAATGTAAGCTTCAGAAGCTTGTGTTTCTTATTCACTGTTATATTGCCGGGGCCTGGCATATAGCAGTTACTCAGTTTACTGTTTTGACTTTGAAGGAAAGCTGTTAAGTATTTTGAGTAAAAAGAGTAGTTTAAGAGTAATATATATGAAAAAAACAAAAATCTTTACACAAACATAAAGAAAAGTATGGAAGAATATATACCAAACCGTTGCCAATAGTCACCTAAGAAGTGATAGTTGTAGGCTTGTGGGAAGAGAGGGGTTGAGAGGGTTGGATTAGATTGGGGTATTAGATTGTTGACTCTGAATTGTTCTTTGCTGTTCAGATTGTTTCAATAAACATTTCTATAATTGCGACACTTCCTTTAAGCTATTGCTCTATTTTCTTAAATGGTTTCTTGAAAGAGGAGTCTATCTTGTTTCACTTCTCTGTCTTCCAGTTATTTTTCTACATCTGGCTCCTGCTCCTAACACTCAACTGAAAGTATCCTAATTCCCAAAATCAAATGGACATAGTCCCGCCCTCATAGAATCAACAGACTGAAAGGAGAAATGTTAAGATATTAACGTACCATGAATGTAATGAAAAAATACAGGGTGCTAATATTGAAGTATATAGTAGGCAGACCTACTCTAACAGCTGTGGGATGAAAGGTTAATGCAGAAGTACATTTAGGTTCAGATCTAAAAGCTGAGTAGGAGTCAGCTGGAAAAAAGATATACTAGTAAATGCTTAATAACTGAAACACCTTCCTCCCCAAAAAGCCCTGATTTGTAGCATTTGATGATTTCCAGGGTGGATTTCAAATTGCCAACAGTTTAACAGCCAGCAAAGATTCCTGAACATTTAGCAGTTGAGCTGTCCTGAGCTGGTTTCAGTGTGACACTGGAAAGACTATCTTTTTAAGGTGGAGAAAATGGCGAGTTTAAAATCTTTAAGGTGAGAATGGAGGGGACATCCCATTGAAGAAAAGTAATGAGGTTCATGAGACTTTCCTGGCAGTCCAGTCATTAGCCGCGCAGTGTTGCCAAAAAAAAAAGAAGTAACAAGGTTCAGTGTGACCAGAGTCGATGGGCCAACGGGTCTAATGACGTTGGGGAGTTAAAGTGAACTTTGGAGGTCAAAAGTCAAAAATTTGTATCTTAATGTCACACTGCTCTAGACTGATCAGTATTTTGAGCTAAGGGCAGTTGGAAGACACTGAAGAGATTTAAACAAAGGAAAGATGTGATTAGAGTCATATTTTTAAAAGTTCATTCCTTCTGTGGTATGGAGAATGAAGTGAGGGGCTGTAAAAAGACTGGTTAAGAGAGACGGTACTGCTGTAATCCAAGAAGGTCTGATGTTCACATGTCAAAATGATAGCAAGTGGGGAGGGAGAGAAGTGGATGGAGTCCATGAATATTTAGAAGAAAGGGACAATGGGAGAAGGAGGACTCAAAGATGACTCCCCAAATTTTTGCATGAAAAATCAGGCAGAATGAATGTCATTTAATGAGAGGCAACAGTGGAGAGAACCAGATATGTGAGTGAAGATTAGTGCAACATTCAACAAGTACTCAATGCATAATGTCTACATTATGCCAAGCAAGACAAAGTCCCTGGTCCCATGGTGTTTACATTCAAATGGTGGAAATTAAAGACAAACACCTTACAGGTATCATATACGTCTAACTACAAAAAAAAATCTTACTCAGAAAAAAGGAAGTTACTTTATAAATTTAAGAAGTCAAATAAGGAGTGTTTGTGCAACTATTTTAATTCATATAACACACATTTTAAAAAGACATGTATGCTAGAATCAACCCCAATTAACACTGGTTTTGAATGCTTTTTAGAAGTCTTCTGAAAGAATCAGCAAAAGGGGAAATTTAATTCAGATTTAGTAATTATACCTGGGGGGAATCCACTTACATTTTAAATGTCACTATGAATGGAAGTAGGTTAAGTGGCCTGCAGTGAATTGGCCTGGAGCCAATGGAAATAAGTCTTCATAAAAGGCCCAGGGATAACAAAGATACTGATATAAATGCAGGAGGAGAAGGGGAACAACAGAGGACAAGATGGTTGGATGGTATCACCAACTCGATGAACATGAGTTTGAGTAAGCTCCAGGAGTTGGTGATGGACAGGAAAGCCTGGCGTGCTGCAGTCCATGGGGTCCACAGAGTTGGACACGACTGAGCAGCTGAACAACAGCAATAACAAAAGGCCCCTCAAATAAAGCAATAGTTGTTATTGAAATCATAATTATACACCTGAAGAATGAATTTTCTTAAAAAACACAAGAACAGCCTGCCTTAATGTGTACAAATGTTATGTTGGGTTTGTTATAGAATTTCCAGTGAGGCATTAGAAGTGATTCTCTGAATCTCGGATAGCTTTAAGAAAGCTGACATGTTTTGGAATTTTTTATTCCCAAATAGGAGTGATAACAAAGATACTGATATAAACAGTATGAACATGTATGAAAAGGCAATGAACCAGGAACAGTAAGAAAGGCAAAAAAATAGGACACTGAAAGATAAACTGCCCAGGTCGGTAGGTGCCCAATATGCTACTGGAGAAGAATGGAGAAATAACTCCAGAAAGAATGAAGAGATAGAGCCAAAGCAAAAATAACACCCAGTTGTGGATATGACTGGTGACAGAGGTAAAGTTTGATGCTGTAAAGAGCAATATCGCACAGGAACCTGCAAGGTTAGATCCATGAATCAAGGCAAATGGGAAGTGGTTAAACAGGAGATGGCAAGAGAGAACATCGACAATTTCGGAATCAGTGAACTAAAACGGACTGGAATGGGCAAGTTTAACTCAGATGACCATTATATCTACTACTGTGGGCAAGAAGCCCTTAGAAGAAATGGAGTAGCCGTCATAGTCAACAAAAGAGCCCGAAATGCAGTACTTGGATGCAATCTCAAAAATGACAGAATGATCTCTGTTCGTTTCCCAGGCAAACCACTCAATATCACAGTAATCCAAATCTATGCCTCAACCAGTAATGCTGAAGAAGCTGAAGTTGAATGGTTCTATGAAGACCTACAAGACCTTCTAACACCTACAAGACTTACAAGACCTAACTAACACCCAAAGATGTCCTTTGCATTTAGGGGACTGGATTGCAAAAGTAGGATGTCAAGACTTATGTGGAGTAACAGGCAAATCTGGCCTTGGAGTGAAGAATGAAGCAGGGTAAAGGCTAATAGAGTTTGCCAAAAGAATGTACTGGTCATAGCAAACACCCTCTTCCAACAACACAAGAGAAGACTCTACACATGGACATCACCAGATGGTCAATACCTAAATCAGACTGATTATATTCTTTGCAGCCAAACATGGAGAAGCTCTATACAGTCAGCAAAAACAAGACCAGGAGTTGACTGTGGCTCAGATCATGAACTCCTTATTGCCAAATTCAGACTTAAATTGAAAACAGTAGGGAAAACCGCTAGACCATTCAGCTATGACCTAAATCAAATCCCTTATGATTATACAGTGGAAGTAACAAATAGATTCAACGGATTAGATCTGATAGACAGAGTGCCTGAAGAACTACGACAGAGGTTTGTGACATTGTACAGGAGGAAGGGATCAAGACCATCCCCAAGAAAAAGGAAATGCAAAAAGGCAAAATGGTTGTCTGAGGAAGCCTTACAAATAGCTGTGAATTGAAAAGAAGCGAAAGGGAAGGAGAAAAGGAAAGATATACACATTTGAATGCAGAGTTCCAAAGAATAGCAAGGAGAGATAAGAAAGCCTTCCTCAGTGATCAATGCAAGGAAATAGAGGAAAACAATAGAATGGGAAAGACTAGAGATCTCTTCAAGAAAATTAGAGAAACCAAGGGAACATTTCATGCAAAGATGGGCTCAATAAAGGACAGAAGTGATATGGACCTAACAGAAGCAGAAGATATTAAGGTGGCAAGAATACACAGAAGAACTATACAAAAAAGGTCTTCATGACCCAGATAATCATGAAGGTATGATCACTCACCTAGAGCCAGACATCCTGGAATGCAAAGTCAAGTGGGTGATAGGAAGCATTGCTACAAACAAAGCTAGTGGATGTGATGGAATTCTAGTTGAGCTGTTTCAAATCCTAAAAGATGATGCTGTGAAAGTGCTATACTCAATATGCCAGCAAATTTGGGAAACTCAGCAGTGGCCACAGGACTGGAAAAGGTCAGTTTTCATTCCAATCCCAAACAAGGCAATGCCAAAGAATGCTCAAACTACTGCACAATTGCACTCATCTCACACAGTAGGAAAGTAATGCTCAAAATTCTCCAAGTCAGGCTTTAACAGTATGTGAACCGTGAACTTCCAGATGTTCAAGCTGGTTTTAGAAAAGGCAGAGGAACCAGGGATCAAATTGCCAACATCTGTTGGATCACTGAAAAAGCAAGTGAGTTCCAGAAAAACAT
The DNA here is from genome assembly GCF_032405125.1 of Capricornis sumatraensis. Lineage (NCBI taxonomy): Eukaryota > Metazoa > Chordata > Mammalia > Artiodactyla > Bovidae > Capricornis > Capricornis sumatraensis. The sequence continues at coordinate 8,780,002 of NC_091084.1, forward strand.
CTATTTCTGCTTTATTGACTATGCCAAAGCCTTTGACTGTGTGGATCACAGCAAACTGTGGAAAATCCTTCAAGAGATGAGAATACCAGACCACCTGACCTGCCTCTTGAGAAACCTATATGCAGGTCAGGAAGCAACAGTTAGAACTGGACATGGAACAACAAACTGGTTTCAAATCAGGAAAGGAGTAAATCAAGGCTGTATATTGTCACCCTTCTTATTTAACTTATATGCAGAGTACATCATGAGAAAACTAAGATCATGGCATCTGGTCCCATCACTTCATGGCAAATAGATGGGGAAACAGTGGAAACAGTGACAGACTTTATTTCTGGGGGGATCCAAAATCACTGCAGATGGTGACTACAGCTATGAAATTAAAAGACGCTTGGTTCTTGGAAGAAAAGTTATGACCAACCTAACAGAAGCAGAAGACAGCATATTAGAAAGCAAAGACGTTACTTTGCCAACAAAGGTCCATCTAGTCAAAGCTATGGTTTTTCCAGTAGTCATGTATGGATGTGAGAGTTGGACTAAAAATGTGAGAGTAGAAACATATTTCTAAATGTTTTAGAAATTTTACATAACAACAGTTTAAATGTATGTTTGTTAGATGCCACACATTTGAAATATAAGTAGATGTCTGACTCAATCATGTATCTGGCAGACTGCTGATTTCTGATCCAATATCATATCTCTCTTTCCTTAAGGAATCTCAATTTTATTTTAAACAGTAATATGCTCAGCTAAACATCTATGCTTCCTAGCAATCTTTGTGGCAAGTGATCCTGAGATATATGCAGAGTCTGGCCATGAGATATAAGCAGAAGCTATGTGCAGACCTTCAGGAAGCTCTGTAAACTGAGGAGCTCCCTTGCAGTGAATTTGGAGGGTTCCTGTCAGTATCTCTAATCCATGGTGAGAATGCCAGCATTATATCTAAGCACAGAGGTCTCTTGAGACTCAAAGTGAGATCTTATATTCAACTATCTAGGATACTGCCACTTGGATGCACCTCAAATTTAGCATGCCTGAAACTGAAATCATTTTCGTTATTTATTCTTTTCCATTTTCTATACATTTAAATCTTCCACTCTAGTCAACCAAATAAAAAACTCGATCATCCTACATTTCCTCCTTTGCCTGTCAGTTATCTCATCAGTCCTTGAGTACTACCTGTCTCATAAAGATCTCTCCAGGCAATCTCAGTGCTTCTGTCTTAATTCAGGGCACCACCATATACGGTCTGGAAGATGTTTCCAATTTAGTCTGTTTCCAGACTCAGTTCTAACAATCCACCCCCTATACTTCTGCCAGGTGATCTCATTACTTTAAATTATACTGTTTTGCTGAAAACCTTTCAGCAACTCTTCAGCTACATAAAGACCAAATTCCTTTGCATGGCACAGGAAGTCTTAAAAAGTACTGTCCCAACCACCTGTTTAACAATACCCCACTCTGCCTACCTGACAAACTCCTATTCATCTTTCAGGCCAGAGTTCAAGTGCCCTGTCTTTTGGAAGGGCACTTTTTTGACCTTTTTTAAGGTTAATTTTAACCTTTTTAACCCTTTCCTTTAACCACCTCAGTCAAAAATGACCACTTTCTCTTTTGTGCCACCGCAGTACCTTGTGCATTTTATATTATACAGCTTCTCATTCTACAATGCACTTTTTGGTCTGTTTTCCTCTTTAACTATGTCCTGCTCATCTGTACAGACTAAGAAACTAAAGAAATATTTTCTGGATGAATATTTCCTTCTTTCCATCCACTTACTACCTTACAAACTTTTGAAATCTGTTTCTAAATTTTAAGCGAAAATTCAAAATCTGGAATCCTACTTTAAGCAGCACTCTTTGCTCAGTTACGGGTTTTGTAGTAAAAATGACATGGAAGTTGGAGCCAAAAGGTCTAGGTTTTGCTATTTGCTGGGCAAGCTTGCACAAATTATTTAGCCATTCTGAGCTTCAGTTTCCTTAGCTGTAAGCTGCTGCTGCTGCTGCTAAGTCACTTCAGTCGTGTCCAACTCTGTGCGACCCCATAGATGGCAGCCCACCAGGCTCCCCCGTCCCTGGGATTCTCCAGGCAAGAACTCTGGAGTGGGTTGCCATTTCCTTCTCCAACGCACAAAAGTGAAAAGTGAGACTGAAGTTGCTCAGTCGTGTCTGACTCTTAGAGACCCTATGGATTGCAGCCCACCAGGCTCCTCTGTCCATGGGATTTTCCAGGCAAGAGTACTGGAGTGGGGTGCCATTGCCTAAAGTGGAGGCCAAAACACCAAATCTACCAGATTGTTGTAAAGATTAGTGGTAAATGGATAAAAAGTGCTGAAAGCTAAATCTGGCACACAGGAGTCATTACTGCTTTGGGAAAACATTTTGCAAAGTAGTATACAAATGTTAGTAACAATAACAGCACATTATAAGCCGGGCATTTTGCTAAATATTTTTATATTTCACTCAATCTTCATAATAATCTCAAAATATATTCAGCATTATTTTCATTTTCAGAAAGTACTTAAGTGTTAAGCATTGTGATAATTTTGTAGGAAAGTAAAGGTTGAAGAACTTTAAATAACTTGCCCAACGTCATACAGCCAGTAAGCAGCAGAGTTGGACAGACAGCTATCTAGAGGTCAAATGAAGGGAGGATCCAGGTTCTGTAGTGTCTTAAGCATGTACAATTTTAGGGGTTCTAAGAATATACAAGGTCTTCCCTTGGGGCTCAGCTAGTAAAGAATCTGCCTGCAATGCGGGAGATCTAGTTTTGATCCCTGGGTGGGCAAGATCCCCTGGAGAAGGGAAAGACTACCCACTCCAGTGTTCTGGCCTGGAGAATTCCATGGGTCCATGGGGTTGCAAAGAGTCAGTCACGACTGAGTGAACTTCACTAAGAATACAAAACATTTAATTTTGAAAAATTCCAAAAACATGAGCATGTGAGTATGCTGCTGGAGTAGCTCAGAGTTCCTTGGAAGGGGATTCTGTGAGTGAGGAGCTTGAGCTGGTGAGGGGTCCTGAAGATTCAGTAGCTTCAGGGTAAATCCCCTTCTGGAGGCCATTCTCTCAGCCACAATGCTTTATCTCCTCCAAATTAGTTGCATGAGTAAAATTAAGGATTGTATGAATACACTTCTTTATATTAAAATATGAGAATACTGCCTACTCACAAGAAAAAAGGATAAAGATGAAAGATATTGAAAATTAGTTTGAAAAAACTGCCTATTACAGAAATTTATTGTGCTTTACGGATTAATATTGATTCTGTTGAAGATCTCTGTGTGTACTGAACAAACCAAATTAATTCTACACTCTGTCTATGAAATTTTTCTGATACCAATGCCCCTCCATTGAGTGATCTTCTTCCTTGTGCCTAGGGCACCTTATATAGCAGCTCCAATATAGCAATTATTTTGTCTTGTAGAGAATTTTCTACACTTCTAGCGTCCACACCTATACACATGACTTACAAGCTGGGATCAAGTCTCTTTTTGTCTTTTTAACACCTCCCAGCAGGGATACAGTAAGTATTTGACAAATATTTGTTGAATAAATAACTTATATTAAAATTTTTACAGCACTGTAAAATTCAGTTAATAAAATCCTGATGATCTTAAAAAAAAATTCATTTGAGAGCCAGTCCTGGCATAAATTAGATACATTAAAAACTATAAAAATCTAGTTGAATGAGAAATGTCATTAATATTATAATCAGTAGCATATTAACATTATAACAATCTGAGGTAAAGGGAAATAGACTTTAAATAATCTACCCTCATTTTAAACAGTATTTCCTCAGCCCCCTGTCCAAAATTCATGTCCTTGGGACTTTGGAAAGTGACCCTAGTTGGAATCAGGGTTGTTGTGGATACAATTAGTTAAAGTGAAATTATACTGGAATAAGGTGGGGCCTTAATTCAATATGGCTGGTGTTCTAATAAAAGGAGAAGCGACACAGCTAGGAGGGAGACAAGGAAGGAGAGCTAAGGGGCTTTGACAGGAGTAGAGATTCACCTTTTGCAGCTGCAAGCCAAAGAATGCCAAGGATTGCTGGCAACCATGAGAAGGTAGGAAAAAGGTGAGGAAGGAATCCTCTCTACAGATTTCAGGGAGAGCATAACCCTGTTAACCACATGATTTTGGATCTCCATCCTCCAAAACTGTAAGATAACACATTTCTCTTGTTTTAAGCCACCCAGTTTGTGGTACTTCCCTACAGCATCCCTTGAAAATTAATACACCCTCACAGTAAATATTTTGGTTAATTAGATTAATATTTTGTTCACTGCACTATCACTCTATATGAGATGATCTGATTTTTTAAATTTATTGGCAGTCTTGCTAGGAGTCGGTAAGATCCTTGAAAGCCAGGCTCCTGTCTTCTTCCTTCTGGCATCCCCACTACCTGACAAAATTTCCAGCACAGGGCAGCCCCTGAGGAAGTGTTTTTGAATGAGTGAATAAACTATGCCAACTAGACACTACAGTCAATGCCTGAGGCCATGAACTGCAAAGATAATATCACAAACAATAAAAGTATTTTTCCATTTAACTGAGGACTAAAAAACCCCTAGGATTTTAAATAACGTGAATGAAATACAGTGAACACACCAGAATCTGTACTTTGAAATGTTTTTCCCCCTTTCAAAGCAGCCACCTCTACCAGCTAAAGATTTATTTCAATAACTTAGTCACTGCTTAAAACTTTTTCTGGAATTCTTCATACGGAACTGCTAATAGAGCCTCTTCTCACAGGGTAGATTTAATTTCGGGAAACTACCAAAAGTAATTTGAAGCTAAGCCTAGTAAATAAAGCTGGTGATAAAGCTGGATAAGATTTAAAAATGAGATGTGCCTACTAAAAAAGAGACCGATTTTCCAGGGAGAGATTATCTTTCCAAAATCTAAAAGTTCTTTATGGCGGCATACTGAAGAGCTAATTTATGGTGATGGAAAACATAAAAGTTCCTGTGAAACAATCGATTGAACCATTTTATTATCCTCAAACTTCAAGAAAACGTCGTCACAGAATAATACCGTGTTCACCAGAATCTATGCCAAAGTAGAAAAAAAAAAATGTAACATCAGCAGTGGTTCAAGGAACGCTCCAACTTCCATACCAACCATAACGAAATCATCCTTGCGATAAGTCTGAAACGTCTGGTCAAACCCGAACGCCTGCGCCTCGATTCTACCCAGCATAGACCTGGGGCAGAGAAGAGAAGGACGGTCAACTCGGGCTGGTACCCTCTGGGCAGCACGTTCATCCGTCCCACCCACGGAGCCCGCCCTTCTTGAGGGTAACGCTGCCTCCGGGTTTCACTCAGGACGGGGCCGCCTCGACGCCCGATCCGTGCCTCCACAACAGAGAAGGCCAAGGGGCATAGAGAAGAGCCCCTCGGCCTCTCACCACTGGCGGAGCCGGCTGGTAGTCTGCGGGGTGCTCAGAGACTGGAAGGTTTTCTGAGGCAGGAATCTGAAGCTGTAGACGCCCAAATCGCCTGGCTCCCCGGACGCCATCTTGGTCCTCACTGCGAGGAGTTGGGGCCGTTTCCAAGGCAACGCAGCAGCCTGGGGAGGGGGGAGGTGACGCTGAGGGGGCGTGGCGGGGCCACAGCGGGGCGGGGCCACGGCTCTACCGCGATCAAGGAGTCCGCGGAGCCGGCGGAGGAGGAAACTAGGGGTCTGCGGCAGAAAGCGCCAGTACTTACTTGCTGGCTTTAACCGTTAATAATTACTCCGCGTGGGTTAATTTCTTAGTTTCAAACCTCTAATCTTAGATTTATAGCCGTCTAAGTTTAGTGACTCAACCATTTGTGAAGAAAAAGTTATTCTGAACTAATTATTTTCAAGAGAGATGTCTATATAATTACTTGGGAAACTGTTTCACCCTCTGGCTTTTTTTTTTTCTTTGAACGTTACCTCTGAAGGCTAAAAAAATTTTTCCAAATACACTACAGTACAACGTGCTGTTTAATAGAAACATATATTTCTGATTTTGTATTGAAAATTGCGTTTCGTGTGTGTAGTTGTTTTGTCTAATAGTTGTGTATCAGAAGGAGCTGAGAAATGGCAGGATGTCGTTCTTTGCCACCTCTTTTCTAACTCCCTTTCCTTTTCCCTTCAGTTCAGTTCAGTTCCCTTAGTCCTCCATAATCTTGATTATTCCGTTTTCAGCCAACAGCAGTAGGAGAGGGAGGGAAACGCGCGCGCGCACACACAGTATTCGTCTTCATTATTGATTTTATTGTTTTCATTAACTGTCGTCTTCTAAATATATTAGTCCTTTTATGTCATGAACATGGTTGAGTTTAAGACTCTTCGTTGTTTTGTATTTCTGTTCTTTCTTCCCTTTAATCCAACAAAGAAGAAATAATATTTTATTTCATTTTTCTCCTTTTTAGCTTTTTAATTATATGTTTTAGTGTAGCTTTTAATGATTACTCGAGATAAAATATGACTACTTCATTTATTTCATACCACCTTAAGTCATCACTTTAACCATGTTTCAAACAAGAACCTTAAAACAGGTAAAAATCTATTCACTTTTTACCTTTTGTTTGTTGCGGAGGATCAATATTTTACGTTTACAAAATGTCCAAAATACATTATTTTGTTACTGTTATTTTAAGCATTAGATATTATTTCATATTTACTAGTATATTTACCCTTTGCATTTTTCTTATTCGTTCTAGCAGTTCTGAATTTACAATATGGGCTTTTCATTGAAATTGAACATCTTCCTTTAGTATTTATCATTCAAGTCTTCTGATAAGTAAATTTCTCAGTTTGTTGTCTGAAAGTGTCCTTATCTTTGTGTTTGAGTGATATCAGGCTGTGCAGAATTCTAAGTTGACAGTTATTTTTGTCAGCACTTTAAATATGTATTCCATTGCCTTCTGGGTTTCAAATTTTTGTTGTAAAGTCAAGCATTATTTTTAGCGTTGCTCCTTTCAAAGCCATGTGTCTTTTTTTTTTTTTTTTTCCTTTGATTTCAGCAGTTTGGCTATTCCCTCTCTCTCTGTTTTGTTTGTGTGTGTGTCTATCTTATATATACGTGTTTTTATGTGTGTGTTGTGTTTTCATCCTGTTTGGGATGAACTTCTTGAATTCTTTCAGTGATCTCTTTTAATCAGTTTTCAACAACTCAGCCATTCTCTCTTCAAATATCCTACTTTGTCCTTTTCTTTTGGACTCCAATTGCATGAATATTAGAACTTTTAACTATTTCCTGTATTTCTCTGTTACATCTTTTTCAATTCTTTGTGTCTTCTTGTGCTTCATCTTTTTTACTCTTTATTGATCTGCCTTTGAATTCACTAATCTTTCCTGCTTAATTCTCAATTTTAGATATTTTATTTTTTATTTCTCAAATGTCCATCTTAATCTTGTTTATTCTATTTAAGTCTCCATTTTTCATTCATTTAGTATACATTTTTCTTAACAGATTAATTGAAGTTATTTTTAAACCTTTGAGTGCTTCAATAGAAGAATTACTTTTGGATCTACTTCTTCTGCCTGCTTTATTTCTTGATTATAAATCATGGTTCTTTGCCTTCTCACACATTTAACAACTTTTTGTTTTAGATACAACACTGTGTATTTGAAATGCATAAGGGATTCAGAAGATGCATCTTCCACCAGAAAGTGTTCACTATTTGCTTTAGCCGATAACTTTAATAGAATCAGGGGTTCAGTAGGTCAAGACTGAGTTTTAGTTTTAGTAGGACTGAACTGCAGTCTTGTCTGTTTTGTTTCTATACCTTGAGCAGGCTTGATTGAAAATCTAATAGATCCTTATCTTCTGGGCCCCCCAAAATGAGAACATTCAGGTCTTCTTTTCAGAGGTATTGAGCTTGCACTTCAGCTTCCTACATTCTTGAGCACTGAAATCTAGCAAATGTCTTGACGAGGAGACTGAATGTGTGTTTGAGACAGGCCCCAGCTCTTCAGTAGGACTTTGCTTGCTAAGCACCAGGAAATTATGGAAAATCTCACTGTGCTTTAGAAGTTTCTGCAGAGCAACTCCACATCCTACACAATAGTGCCCAAACTCAGCAAATTTACTTTGGGAGTGTAGCCATGTTCAACCCTTAAAATTTCCTTGCATGACTACCAAAAGTCATTCAGTCTTAACTTTGCATCCGTCAGTCAGTCAGTTCAGTCGCTCAGTCGTGTCTGACTCTTTGTGACCCCATGAACCGCAGCATATCAGGCCTCCCTGTCCATCACCAACTCCTGGAGTCTACCCAAACCCATGTCCATTGGGTCAGTGATGCCATCCAACCATCTCATCATCTGTCACCCCCTTCTCCTCCTGCCCTTAATCTTTGCATATCAGTCAGTAAATGAGACTTTTGAAAACCTCAACTCATCTTGGAAGGGTTTTCTAGGGGAGGTATCTGAATGTAGATTCTTTGATTTTACCACCAGAGATTGAGATTCCACAACTCTTGGATGGTGTGTAGGAATTTTATTTTTAATATGTACTTTGGATAAATTTGATGCAGATTTTCCACACTATTCAATGAGAAAAACTTTCCCACACTTTCTTTAAAATCTATATTAAATATCATCTCATGAAAAAATTTGTTTAATACTTCTGTCTGACTTTATATAGATTTGGTTCTTGCTAGACAATCAAATATTTGATCATATACTATTTTGAATTTTTATGGTTCTGATTGTTTGGAAACATCTTTCCAAAGAGATTACATGCTATTCAGTATGGAATTTGACATTTTATAAAAACATTTTCCGTAGGGCCTAAGCCTGTGTATTTGTTTAGTTAATTTTTTTCTAGGTTTCTCTAGCTTCGTTGAGGTATAACCAACTTACAATGAACTGCATGTATTTAAAGTGTAAAATGTGATGAGATTTGATATATGTGACCTGTGTGTTTTTTTAAAAAGCCCTCAAATAAAAGTAAAGATATAATTATACTTATTTTGAATTTAGGATGCTAATTTAAAAACTTCTTTGCTTATTTTTGCGTTACTCAAAAGTAAATCATTTTTACTTGTGTTGTTGATGAAATTCATCCTCTTTTTTTCAACCCTGTAATCAGTGATTATACTTTGCCTGTATAGTCTTAAGTTCAGTATTTACTTGGAAATTGATAGTTTTCTAGTTGCTGTTTGTTATTTAAATATGCATGATTGGTATATGTTCTATACAGCCTTTATTAATTCAGTCTCGACAGTAGTTTTTTATTTTTATTTCCCAATCACCTGGCCTTCCATGATGGCTCAGCAGGTAAAAAAATCTATCTGCAGGGCAGGAGAAACTGGAGACTCGGATTTGATCCTTGAAGAAGATCACGAAGGTCAGGAAGATCCTCTGGAGGAAGAAATGGCAACCCACTCCAGTATTCTTGCCTGGAGGAAGCCTGACAGGCTAAGCACAAGCACAATCATCTTTAAGTTTTTCCTTTATTAAAAAAGTACGTAACATGTTTAACCAGAATAAAAATAAGTAAGCAAAAAGAACAGAAATACCCATGATCCCAGAACTATAATCTTTCAAGTTCTTGGAGCAGTGAATAACATTTTCCATAGAGAGATTTTCCAGAAAAAAAGTTTTCAGTCTGAATTTCATTGACACATTCTAAGGCGCCTTGGTCAGACAAGTCTATGTAGGAAAAAAAACCCTCCCATATTTACAAAACAGTTCTCATATTGTATTTAATTTTATGTATGTTTATGGTTTGTTTTTTCTTTATTTTTACTATCAGTTTCAGTATTTTCAAAGTATTGTTACTGATCAGGGTCCTTGGACTCTTTAATCAAAAGAAATTATCAGAGACCAGACAAGGAGTTCAGACAAGGCTTTACTGGGACTCCTGCTGCAGTGCAAGGAAGTAAAAACAAGTAACAGATTCTCTTGCTCACTCCTTGAGGGGCTGCTAGCTGGTCCCTGGAAAGGGGTGAGGGTGGAGCTGATGGGTAGTTCAGGCCGGAGGGGCGGATTAGGTGGTCTGCCCACCCCCTTGGTGGTGCTGTGTGCAGAGATCATTTACAGTGCCCTGCTTTTGCTCTCTGTACCTCAAAAGTGGAAGCTGGATTTTGGCCTTTTTGTATCTTGTTCATAATTTGCCCCAACTGGGACTAGGTGCAGTTATAGTTTCTTTGTATTCTGTTGTTCTAGGAGACGCTTGTATGTGTAAACACTATAGCAAAGGGTCTCAGGCCCCGGGTCCCAACCTGTCTCAGTATAACTGTGTTTAATAGCATGGACAATGAGGTTAGATCAGAAATCTAACTCTAGCTCTGGTGTTTAGGTTTCCTCATCTATAAATTGAACTTTTTTTTTTTACTTTATAGTAATATCATGAGGATTAAATTAATTAAGTTGTATGAAGTGCTTATCACAGTGACTGGCACTTAAAATTCCAGTGTGTGGTAGTTGTTAATATTAATGGCTATTTTCACATGGGCTTCTAAGAACAGAATACCAGTATATAGTTTGTATATATAGGAAATAAGGTTTGAGTTGATATATTTCCATTTGTGGCTCTCCCTTAGAGATTCATTGGATTTGTTGTTTTCGTTGTTCAGTCACTAAGTTGTGTATGACGGTTTGTGACCCCAAGGACTGCAGCATGCCAGGCTCCATTGTCCTTCACTATCCCCCAGAGTTTGCCCAAATTCATGTCCATTGAGTCGGTGATGCTATCTAACCATCTCATCCTCTGCCACCACTTTCTTCTTTTGCTTTCAGTCTTTCCCAGCATCAGGGTCTTTTTCAATGAGTTGGCTTTTTGCATCAGGTGGTCAAAGTATTGGAGCTTCATCATCAGTCCTTCCAATGAATATTCAGGGCTGATTTTCTTTAGGATTGACTGGTTTGATCTCCTTGCCATCCAAGGGACTCTCAAGAGTCTTCTCTAACACAATTCAAAAGCATCAATTCTTTGGCTCTCAGCTTTCTTTATGGTCCAGCTCTCATATCTGTACATGACTACTAGAAAAACCAAATTATTGTTTTTCTCTCCTTTAGCTGTTTATAGTTTTTCATCAATTGCTATGAATCTCAGTTTGCATCCTTAAAACATGAACTTTGCTTCATTGGATTGTAAATTGTTGCTATAGTGGTTTAGTTGCTAAGTCATGTCCTACATGGATTGTAGCCTGCCGGCTCCTCTGTCCTTGGGATTCTCTAGGCAAGAATGCTGGAGTGGGTTGCCATTTCCTTCTCCAGAGGATCTTCCCGACCCAGGGATCGAACCCAGCTCTCCTGCATTGCAGGCAGATTCCTTATCGACTGAGCTACAAGGGAAGCCTTTGAATGTGTAATTATTACTGCTGGCTCTCATGCATTCATGTAACTGTAAAAGATTGCTAAGTAAAACATTACCATTGTTCTGATATTTGGTCATTAAGTGAAGTTGCTCAGTCGTGTCCGACTCTTTGCGACCCCGTGGACTGTAGCCTACCAGGCTCCTCTGTTCATGGGATTTTCCAGGCAAGAGTACTAGAGTGGGTTGCCATTTCCTTCTCCAGGGGATCTTCCCAACCCAGGCATCTAACCCTGGTCTCCCGCACTGCAGGCAGACGCCTTAACCTCTGAGCTACCAGGAAAGTTAGCTGTTATTATTTGGTCATTAGCTGTTATTATTCTTTCAGGTTTTACATTCTTTTCATTTGGCTAGTTTGCACATACCCTGCATGTTATTAGGCACTATGAGAGTTCCAAGATATTGATGAAATATTGATCCTGCCTGAAAAGCTCTTACAAATTAGTTGAAAATTACTGAACAGTCCTTCTCATCTTGTATGCATGTTTAGTTGCTCTGTTATGTCTGACTCTGGAACCCCGTGGACTGTAGCCTGCCAAACTCTTCTGTCCATGGGATTTTCCAGGCAAGAACACTGGAGTCGGTTGCCATTTCCTACTCCAGGGGATCTCCTGATCCAGGGACCAAACCCGGGTCTCCTGCATTGCCAGGCCAATTTACCACTGAGTCACCTGGGAAGTCCATGTTATCTTGCCTTTCATGTGCATAAACTCTGCTTAGTTCCTCTCATTCTTCTAAAATTCAACCGAATCTTCTCATTGATCATTTACTTATCCTCTGTCACTGTTTAAGGTTGCCAAACTGCCAGCTTTTACCTGATAATTTACAGTACACACCTGTTTGACCTAAAATAGTTCAGTTCAGTTCAGTCGCTCAGTCGTGTCCGACTCTTTGCGACCCCATGAATCACAGCATGCCAGGCCTCCCTGTCCATCACCACCTCCCGGAGTTCACTCAAGACTCACATCCATTGAGTCAGTGAAGCCATCCAGCCATCTCATCCTCGGTCGTCCCCTTCTCCTCCTGCCCCCAATCCCTCCCAGCATCAGAGTCTTTTCCAATGAGTCAAGTCTTCGCATGAGGTGGCCAAAGTACTGGAGCTTCAGCTTTAGCATCATTCCTTCCAAAGAAATCCCAGGGCTGATCTCCTTCAGAAGTCTGACTTAAAAACATTCAATAAATTGAGGAGAGAGCTAATTCTAATATTGGCTTATATCAATGTGTCAAAATAGCACTTATGTTCTTTCTGTAATTCTACTTGGTGGGAATTTTCTATGATTCTAATGATGTGAAAAAGATTTATGGAACACAGTTAGTAGCCAAGAACAATATTAAGTTGATTTTAGCGGTTGTGTGTTCCTAATAAATAAGGATAGAATTCTTACTTTGGAGGAATGAAATAGTAACTGTGATCACAACTATTTGAAATTTGAAAAATGTTGTTTATCGATAAGTTACTTTGTTTAGCTCAGTGGCTATTCAAAGTCAGTTCATAATAAAAACTTCATTTTGTCTGTGGCCAAATGAACAAACTAAGCATGATATACTTTTTCATAAAATTAAATCCCTTCATATTAAAGAAGCTTCTCTATTTCTAAATTATGCTGTCTTTTTTTTTTTTTTTTTGTGATTAAAATCTCCTTTCCTTAGGAAATGGGCTTCCCTGGTAGCTCAGTTGGTAAAGAATCCGCCTGCAATGCAGGAGACCCCAGTTCGATTCGTGGGTGTGGAAGATCTGGTAGAGAAGGGATAGGCTACCCACTCCAGTATTCTTAGATTTCGCTGGTGGCTTAGCTGGTGAAGAATCTGCCTGCAATGCAGGAAACCTGGGTTTGTTCCCTGGGTTGGGAAGATCCCCTGGAGAAGGGAATGATGACCCACCCCAGTATCCTGGCCTGGAGAATCCCATGGACTCTCCATGGGGTTTCAAAGAGTCGGACACAAGTGAGCAACTTCCACTTCCTTAGGAAATAGTGATATTAAATAAAAGTTTTATAACCCTATGTCTGTTAGGTTGGTAGAGTCTTGCTGCTCAAAGTGTGGTTGATGGTCAAACAGCATTGACATTATTTGTGAGCTTGTAGAAATGCAGTATCTCTGACCCCACCCCAGACCTATGGAATCAGATTCTGCAAGTGATTCATATACACATTAAATGAGAAATGCTGATCTAGAAATACCCATCCATCGGCCCTATCCTCTTTTATTTTCAAGTTATTCTGTCCTTCCGTCTCTACCCATTTCCTCAATTCAGAAATCTAGGCCTTATCTTTGACCCTACCTGTCTCACCCGTCCCCTATCCTCTCCCATGCCAAACGCATCATTAAATTTCATAATCTTCTAAATATAGAAGATATCCACTTCTCTCCAGTTTCCACTGTTGACACTTCAGTTTAAGCCACCACCATCTTTTTGATTGGATGACGATCAGCAAGGCTTCCTACCTCCTCTCCCTCTTTCACGTCTGCCATCCTGACTTCCATTCTGGACACTGCAGCCAGATTGAGCTTACGAAAATAATAAATCAGATTCTAAAACTTCACTGTTGAGAATCCTTTAATTGGTTTCCATTCAGTTCAGTCACTCAGTTGTCTCCAACTCTTTGTGATCCCATGTACTTTGGCACGCCAGGCTTCCCTGTCCATCACCAACTCCTGGACCTTGCTCAAACTCATGTCCATTGAGTCGGTGATGCCATCCAACTCTCTCATCCTCTGTCATCCCCTTGTCCTCCTGCCTTCAATCTTCCCCAGCATCAGGGTCTTTTCCAACGAGTCAGCTCTTTGCATCAGGTGGCCAAAGTATTGGATCTTCAGCTTCAGCATCAGTCCTTCCAATGAGTATTCAGGATTGATTTCCTGTAGGATTGACTGGGTTTGATCTCTTTGCAGTCCAAGGGACTCTCAAGAGTCTTCTCTGACACCACAGTTCTGTTGCCCTTAGGTAAAATCCAACTTCTGGTGGTCTGTATTCTTCATTTTCAGCCTCATTACTCACCTCCCTCTTGGGCTCCCTACTCGGAGATCATTGGTCTGGAAAGAGCCAAACTCTTCTTGCTCAGGGCCTGGTAAAAAGTATATCCTTTGCTTGGAACACTTTTCTTCCTTTTGCTTTCAGCCTAACTACTTCCTATGCATCCTTCACATTTTGAATTATTAATTGCTTCCGTAGAGGGACCTTTCTGACAGCCTGGTTAATATTGGTTTTCCTGGTTATTCACTCATAACACATGTCCGTCATAAGCTTTATAACAATGTACAATTATTTAAATATTCGTGTGCTTCCATGGTTAATGTTTGTCTTCCTCACTAGCCATAAAAATCCAAGAGGTCAGAGACTGTTCAACACATGTTCTTGGTCACTGGCACACTGAAGGAAATTCCAAAAAAATCTATTGAGTAAATGAGTCAGTGATCCTGATTTTACTGAGCTATTTCATGTTACATGGGCTTCCTTAGTGGCTCGGTGGTCAAGAATTCGCTTGTCAATGAAGGAAATGGCAACCCAGTCCAGTATTCTTGCCTGGGAAATCCCATGGACAGAGGAGCCTGGAGGCCTAAGGTCCATAGGTTCACAACTTAACAACTAAAGAACAACAGGAACACCACCATATTCTACACAAATAAGACAAATAATTTGACTAAGTTGTGTTTTTGTTGTAAGCTTCCTGGATGGCTCAGTGGTAAAGAATCCACCTGCAGTGCAGTTGACACAGGAGACACAGGTTCAGTCCGTGGGTCAGGAAGATCCCTTGGAGGAAGAAATGACAACCCACTCCAGTGTTGTTGCCTGGAGAACTCCGTGGACAGAGGAGTCCATAGGGTCACAAAGAGTCTGACACGACAGAGTCTGAGCACACACGAAAGCATTAAGTTTAGCTCCAGGCAGATTTGCTGCCTTCTTCTATCTCTTGAATTTAAAACAATTTGAGCTCTTATATTTACAGATAACTTTTTAGAGGTTTAATTTACAGGTAATGAGTACTGTGGGCTAAGCATAGATTGTTTTTTAGGTCAAGCTATCTGCTCTTTACTCTGCCTCATACTAATCTCTAAGCCTCAGTTTCCTCATCTGGGTTGTTGCAAGAATATACATGCTTATCACAGTGCCTGTGTGTGCTAACTAAGGGAGCTTTATCATTATTTGCTTACTGGCTTTGACTGTGTTTAGCACAGCAACAGCCTGTAGTTCATCAACTCATGTATCTGCAGCAGTTAAAAGGCCCTGCGGTAAAGAAAAGGGTTAAACCTAACGCCTCCTGTTTCTGGAAGATTTCTGCCTCCAATAGTGCAGAGGGGGATGGGCAGGGCCCCAGGAAGAGATAAACAAGTTGGGGCTGGAACTTGTCTCTGCTCTGTGACAGGGCCGCTTACTGTCTTTGACGTTAAAGCTTTTCAGGACTGTCAAGAAAAGAGTTCCTTTGCCTTTCTAATAGTTGGGTACAACTCGTTAGTCTTGTTTGGTTTCTATAAAAATATTTTTTATTGCAAAATCCTGGTTTGGGTTGACACTTGTTTAAACAAAATTTATGAAATGGTATATAGTAAGGGACCTTGATTTCCTACTCCAATCAGTCCGCCACGCCTCCAGCCCTGCGAGAGGGGTAAGGCCCAGCGAGGGGTGTCACTCTTGCCTTCGATGGAGGAAAACACTAAGAACCAAAGCAGGAAACTGGTGCTCAGGAATGAAGGTTGAGGGGGAAGGGGTGCACTTGATTATTACTTGCAGGTTATTCTTTATGAGTAGATCTGTAGATAAACTTCCACTTAGTCCAAGAACTGACTGTTCTGCTTGCAGAAAGGGACGCTGAGCTGTTTCACACTAGTTTTGTATTGGGAATGGAATTCTGGTGAGAGATCCTCCGTGTTAACCTGTTAACCGTGACCACCCTTCACCCCCAACCGTGTCCTCCCACCTCGATTGCCTTTCCTCATCTGAGATGTTCTGGCTCAATGTGTTGTTTCCTATTTGGAATTAGGAACATACTTGTGCGGCCCAGTCCATAGCTGTTCCTGCATGCTTCTTCCAAAGTGTAATATTTATCTAGCTTCTCACGCAGGCAGGCCCAGCTCCTCTTTCAAGGCTATAGGGAGTCTTTCATTTGTATGTTGCAAGGTCAGGGAGCTGCAGGAATGGGGTGGGGTGTCTCTCAATCAGAGCAGGTCTCTCTGCAGACCCAAGAAGACAAATTCTCAAGATGTAAAAGGTTATTATTACTATTATTATTTTGTACAAGAGATATGGACTATTGTTGATACTTTAAAGATTGTTGTGGTTTAACACGACTCCTCAGAAAGCACAGTGATTTGTTAAACCAGCTCATCATGTTCTTTAGATACATATTTAAATAATTATTAATGCAGATGATAAGATGCGGTCCTTGAGATGTGCCAGTGTGTGCACCAGTCTTTCTTGGCTGCAGGATCACACTGTTTTCTTATCCGTGCATTTCTTTTCTTTGTAGATCACTGTGAATGCTTTTAAGTGATTTGGTTTGAATAAGCTGTAAAGGCAAATGGAGCTGTGCATGCGGCTTTTTGATGTTTCTTTCCTCTGCAACTTCTCCGTCCCCTTACCTTGCACACAGAGTGGTATCTGTAGATTTTCAGGTGTGTCCAGGCTCCAGTACTGCAAAGGAATAAGCATACCTCCTCTCATTCATCCGGTCAACTGAGGTGGTGGATTGCAAGGATTAATGATTTAACACATGGAATGTGCTTAGACCAGTCTTCTGCACACAGAAAGCTCTCAAGTGTTAGCCATTGTTATTGTTTATTGGGTGCCCATTATTTACACAGGGGCTTTCCATGCTTCCTAGAGACCAGTCTTCTGAAAGTTTACAATATAGTAGGAGAGACAGGACATGTACATAGCAGCTAGAGTTACTGCTTTAAAAAAAAATGTGATCATAACTTTTGTATAAAAATCTTCAAACTCTTATCAGGCCTCTAGTGGTCTGTCTGCTTGTACCTACCAACACAGCCATATCTTGTACCAGTTTCTCCTTTGTTCTCTAAACTCTAGCTATATTGGATTATTTCATTCCCTGGAATGCAAACTCCATTAGGAGAAGGAATTTTCTTCTGTTTTTGTTTAGTGATGAAACTCCAGCACCTATGATGTAGTCTGGAACACAGGAAGAGATCTATCTTCTATCATTTGTTATTGTTGTTGAATAAATGTTAGTGTTAGCATTTGCGGGCTAGCGGGCAAAGAATCTGCCTGCAATGCAGGAGACACCAGAGACTCGGGTTCATCTGGGTTGCGAAGATCCCCTGGAGGAGGAAATGACAACCTGCTCCAGTATTCTTGGCTTAGCGGGCAAAGAATCTGCCTGCAATGCAGGAGACACCAGAGACTCGGGTTCATCTGGGTTGCGAAGATCCCCTGGAGGAGGAAATGACAACCTGCTCCAGTATTCTTGTCTGAAGAATCCCATGGACAGAGGAGCCTGGTGGGCTACAGTCCACAGGGTTGAGAAGAGTCAGACATGCCTGAAGTAAGCACAAACACTTACTTGAATGCAACCCACTTATCCCCATCACCTTCTTTCACTGAGCTACTCTCTACTTATCCTTTTGGCCTGTGTTTAATATCTCTCCTTTGGAGAGTTGTTCTCTGACACCCTTGTTTGCATTAGATTTTGTGCTACATGCTCAAATTTAATTTTGTGCTACTGTGAACTTTAAAACTTCCAATTGTTTAAAGTATCAAGAGAATCATATCTGTTTTGTTCACTCTGTATCCCCAGGTCCTAGTTTATTGCCCGGGTCATTGAAAGTTCTTAATTATTCAAAGTGAAAATAGCTCTAATAGAAGGTTGTTGTTGTTTCGTTGCTAAGTCATGTCTGACTTTTTTGCATTCCCATTGTCCTCTGTTTAGGCAAGAATACTAGAGTGGGTTGCCATATCCTTCTCCAGGGGATCTTCCCAACCCAGGGATTGAACCCATGACTCCTGCATTGCAGACAGATTCTTTACTACTGAGTCATCAGGGAAGCTCCTAATGGAAGGTAGACTAAGATAAACACTATAGTGCCATAAGAGGAATATAGATAAAGTGCTTGAAATTTAGAGGAGAAAAATATTATTTACAATAAGAATCAGGGAATGCTCAATAGAGGATGTAGCATTAGAGCTAGGCTTAATGGATGGGTAGGATTTGGAGGTGGTGAGAAATGTCCCCCTTGACCATAGCCTGAGCCAGTGTGTGAAATGGTATAGACATTAAGTGTACCGCCCAGAGTCCCTTGTGGAACTGAGGCACTCATTGTCCCAAAGAATGGAATTATGATCGGAGTCTTTCTCCGGAAAAGGCCCACAACCCAAGAGAGCTTCTCCACTCAAGTTTACTTCTCAGGGCAGGCACAATCCAATGCCTGGACAACATTGCCCCTTACTTCAATTTGGGACTTCTCATCTGAGTTTCAGAGGTCGTTCTAGTTTTTCCTGGAATCTCTGTTGTAACTGTTTCAGAGTTCTAACATCTCTTTCTGTTTTCATCCTGCTTCCTTCACTCCTTTACAGGACAGAACTTTTGTGCACAGATCTCTGCCTCAAAGTCTGTTTCCTGTGGACCTTGATCTAAATGAGCAGCAGACACTACAGGAGGATCAGTTGGTCTAGAAAATGGAAGGTTTTTTTTCTGCCCTCCCCTCCTCCCCATTTAAAGCAGTTGAATCTCTTCAACAAAATTCTTGTCTGGAAACATCATCATGTAAATATGGTGAAAGGGGAGTTTCTGTACTTGAAGTGGGAGGGAGTGCTACTGTTTTTGCCTATTTTGGCTCCCTTATTCTGTGCCAAGATAATTCTCAGAGGGCTTTACACACCCACTAGGTCTCATCTGAGTACAGTTCAAAAACCAGTAGGAAAATCACAGAATCCATGGAATAGAGTAGGAGAGAAAACAAGGTCAGGCTGTTGAGTGCTTTGAATGTCAGGACAGGAAATCTGAACATTATTCTGGAGGTGAGGGTAGGAGAATACTGACAGTAGTAAATTCAGGGGCTAAAGTGATCAGAACTGCATTGAGGCAAATGGGTAAACATAAGATGAATAAATGAAATCTCTTCCTCATATTATATAACAATTTCCAGGTAGATTACATACATATATGTAGTGAGGTCGTAAAATTAGTATAAAATATATAAATGTGTACAGAGTCTTGGGGTTTTCCTTAAAAACATGATACCACAAGTGTTACCTGGGGGGCATTCTTTTTAAGCATGATACTCCAGAAAGAAAAAGATTGACAGATTTAGATGAAAAATTAGAAACATCTGCACACGTAAAACACCCTAACTAAAAAACCCAAATGATAATTGGAAAATATATTTTGAAATAGATTGATAATTACTATCCTGAATACACAAAAGGCTCATGAAAATCAACTTAACAATAGAAAAATTGGGTAAAGTATATGTACAAGTAATTCACACACACACGCAAATGACCAAAATGAAAAAAAATTCCAGTAATCAAAGAAATACATATAAATTAAAATAATGATGTCCCTTTTTTCACTCATCAAACTGGCAAAGTATGGCAGGTACTGTTCTTTGCTTACCCCAAAGCCACCTCCTAGTCTCTTCCTTGCTAACAGAATCGTAGCTGTTTTCAAATTGGGTAGCAGTTTACTGTTCTCAATGAAGGCAGTTCCAGTCTTTGGTTTAGGGGTAAATCTGAGGTCCATTTAGGCTGCTGAAATAGAAGAGTAAATCATCAACCCTGAATATTCATTGGAAGGACTGGTGCTGCAGCTGAAGCTCCAATACTTTGGCCACCTGATTTGAAGAGCTTGCTGCTGCTGCTGCTAAGTCGCTTCAGTCATGTCTGACTCTGTGCGACCCCATAGACAGCAGCCCACCAGGCTCCCCCATCCCTGGGATTCTCCAGGCAAGAACACTGGAGTGGGTTGCCATTTCCTTCTCCAATGCATGAAAGTGAAAAGTGAAAGTGAAGTCACTCAGTCATGTCTGACTCTTAGCGACCCCATGGACTGCAGCCCACCAGGCTCCTCTGTCCATGAGATTTTCCAGGCAAGAGTACTGGAGTGGGGTGCCATTGGAAAAGACCCTGATGCTAGGAAAGGAGGAGAAGGGGGCAACAGAGGATGAGATGCCTGGATGACATCACAGACTTGATGGACATGAGTTTGAGCAAGCGAGGGAGATAATGAAGAGCAGGGAAGTTGGGTGTGCTGCAGTCCAGCGGGTTGCGAAGAGTCAGACATAACTGAACGGCTGAACAACAACAACTCCTGCATTAGCCCTTTAGCTCTACTTGTTTCTTTTTTTTCCTACTTGCTTCTTTACTTAATCATCCATACAAATGTGCACCATTATCTCACATCCTAAAAATAACATGAAAACAAATCTATGAAAACTTCTTTGGATTCCATATCCCCTTCTGGTTACCATCCCATTTCTTAGATTCCCTTTACAACAACACATCTTGAAAACTTGTCTTAGTCACTGTTTTACTTCACATTTTTTCCATCATCTGCTCTAGTTACACTTGAATCTGTATCAATTCATTAAGATTTATCATCAAGATAATTAGTGACATCCAATGTCTCTAAATCCTACTATCTTCCCTATTCTTTAAAATATAAATATATATCATACATGACACATATTACATATATATATCAATATCATATGGGCCTCTCAGGTGGCACTAGTGGTAAAGAATCCGCCTGCCGATGCAGGAGATGTAAGAGACATGGGTTCAATACTTGGATCAGGAAAGGAGGAGGGCACAGCAGCCCACTCCAGTATTCTTGCCTGGAGAATCCCGTGGACAGAGCAGCCTAGTGGGCTACAGCCTGTAGGGTCGAAAAGAGTTGGACATGACTGAAGAGATTTAGCATGCACGCATACATATTATATGAACAAATAAATAAATATATTATTTGGTTGCATTGGGTCTTCGTTGCAGCACACAGACTCTCAGTTGTGGCATGTGGGATCTAGTTCCTTGACTAGAACTAGAACTTGGGCCCCTTGCATTGAGAACTTGGAATCTTAGCCACTGGACCATAAGGGAAGTCCCTCTTCTTTATTCTCTTACTTGACCTTTTAGTATCTGTTTACTCCTGATGTCTCTTTCTCTCCATATGAGGACACCAGTCCTGTGGATTAGAGTTCCACTCTTATGACCTCATTTAACTGTAATGACTCCCTTAAAGGGTTTCCCAGGTGGCACTAGTGGTTAAGAACCCACCTGTCAATGCAGAAAATTTAGGAGACATGGGTTCAATCCCTGATCAGGAAACTCCCCTGGAAGAGGGCATATTCTTGCCTGGAGAATCCTGTGGACAGAGGGGCCTGGCTGGCTGTAGCCCATAGGGTTGCAAAGAGTCAGACATGACTGAAGCAACTTAGCACGCTCCCATGCATTTCCTTAAAGGCTCTATGGCCAGTTATAATCACACCATGGGTTAGGGCTTCAACCTACGAAATTTGGAGTGGTAGAAACAGTTTTGTACATAAGCAGTTATTTTAGTCTTAAATATCATGTCAACTTAAAAAAAAACTCTGACTCTGACCTCTCTTTGAAATTCCAGACTTGTATCTCCAAATGCCTCCTTAACATCTTGCATGAATGTCTAACAAGCACCTAAATTTAACATGGCCTAAACATACATCAGAGCTGTATATTGTCTCCCAGCTTAATTAAGTTATATACAGAGTACATGTGAAATGCCAGGCTGAGTGATTCTCAAGCTGGAATCAAGATTGCCAGGAGAAAGACCAAAAACCTCAGATATGCAGATGATTCCACTTTAATGGCAGATAGTGAATAGGAACTAAAGAGACTCTTGGTGAAGGAGGAGAGTGAAAAAGCTGGCTTAAAACACAACATTCAAAAAATGAAGATTATGGCATCCGGTCCTATCACTTCATGGCAAATAGGTGGGAAAATGTGGAAACAGTGTCAGATTTCATTTTCCTGGGCTCCAGAATCAATGTGGTTGGTAACTGCAGCCATGGAATTAAAAAATGCTTGCTCCTTGGAAGAAGAGCTATGACAAACCTAGACAGTGTATTTAAAAGCAGAGACATCACTTTGCCGACCAAGATTCATGTAGTCAAAAGCTATGGTTTTTCCAGTAGTCATGTGCAGACGTGAGAGTTGGACCATAAAGAAGGCTAGTCCAAAGAATTGATGCCAATGAATTGATGCTTTCAAATTGTGGTATTGAAGATTCTTGAGAGTCCCTTGGACTACAAGGAGATCAAACCAGTCAATCCTAAAGGAAATCAACCCTGAATACTCATTAGAAGGACTGATGCTGAAGATGAAAGTCCACTACTTTGGCCACCTGATACAAAGAACTGACACATTGGAAAAGACCCTGATGCTAGGAAAGATTGAAGCAGGAGGAGAAGTGGTGATAGAAGATGAGATGGTTGGATGGCATCACTGATTCAGTGGACATGAGTTTGAGCAAACTCCAGGAAATAGTGAAGGACAGGAAAGCCTGGTGTGCTGTAGTTCATGGGGTTGCAGAGTCAGGCACGACCTAGCAAGAGAACAACAGCAAACAGGCCCCTCCATCTTCTGCTTTCTCCACCACTCTCTAGTTTTTTTCCATCCTACTCAACAACCTCTCCTTCTTTTTTGTAGTTTAAGCCCCAAATATAAGAATTCCTGTCTTTCCCCTATCTTTCACAGCATATCTACTAGGAGTTTCTATCAATTCTACTTGTAAAACTTTCCAAATATGCCCGTTTCTCTTCCTGTCTCCTATTCCCCTGCCAGTACAAGCCTACATTTTTTCTCCCTTGGATAAAAGTTTCCTAATTGATCTGATTCTACTTTTGCTTCATAGTAATCCATTCTTATGGCAGCGACATGATCTTGTAAAAAGACCTTGCCGCTCTTCTGCTTAAAATCCTCCAATGGATCATAGAACTAAATGTAAAAACAAAATAGACAAAAGATTTGAGTGGGCACTTCACGAAAGATGTTAAAATGAATGGCAAAGAAATGCTCAACATCATGAAATATTAAGGAAATGCCAATGAAAACTACAATGAGATCCTGTCACTCCTTTGCTTAAAACCCTGTAGCATTGGGCCTAAATGTTACAGAGCAAAAACAAAAGAGCAACAACAGTAGGTCAAATGATTTAAACAGAGGCTCCACTGAAGATGATAAAAGGCAAATAAGCCCTTGAAAAATGCTCAGCATCGTTAGCCATTAGGGAAATGAGAACCAAAACCGCAGTGAAATCTTGTCATTCCTGTTGCTCAAACTAGGCCCAGCTTCCATCACTTCTCACCTGTCCTGTAGATAGTCTTCCAGCAGATCTATCTGCTTCCATTTTTGTGCCTCTTATTTCCCTTTATTGCACTTTCAAATATAATGCATTTTTTTTACAAATTGGAGGTTCGTGGTGACCATCTGTCAAGTAAGTTTACCTGTGGTATTTTCCAGTGGCATTTGCTTTCTTCCTATCTCTTTGTCGCATTTTGTTAATTCTTACAATATTTCAACCTTTTTCTTATTCTGTATTTGTTATGGTGATTTGTGATCAGTGACCTTTGAAGTTCAGTTCAGTTCAGTTCAGTCGAAGCTCAGTGTCCAACTCTTTGAGACCCCATGAATTGCAGCACGCCAGGCCTCCCCGTCCATCACCAAGTCCCGGAGTTTACTCAAACTCATGTCCATTGAGTCGGTGATGCCATCCAACCATCTCATCCACTCTGTTTTCCTCCTACCCTCAATCTTTCCCAGCATCAGGGTCTTTTCAGATGAGTCAGCTCTTCACATCAGGTGGCCAAAGTACTGGAGTTTCAGCTTTAGCATCATTCCTTCCAAAGAACGCCCAGGACTGATCTCCTTTAGAATGGATTGGTTGGATCTCCTTGCAGTCCAAGGGACTCTCAAAAGTCTTCTCCAATACCACAGTTCAAAAGCATCTTCAGCGTTACTATTGTAATTACTTTGGAGCACCATAAACCACACACACACAAGACCTCAAGCTTAACTGATAAACGTTGTGTGTGTCCTGACTGCTCCACTGACCAGCTGTTGTCTGTCTCTTTCCCTCTCCTTGGGCCTCTCTATTTCCTGAGATACAGTAGTTTTGAGATTAGGCTAATTAATAACCCAACGATGACCTCCAAGTAGTCAAGTGATAGGAAGAGTGGCATGTCTCTCACTTTAAATCAAAAGCTAGAAATGATTAAGCTTAGAGAGGAAGTGAAGTGAAGTGAAAGTCACTCAGTCGTGTCTGATTCTTTGTGACCACATGCATTGTAGGCAGCCAGGCTCCTCTGTCCATGGAATTCTCCAGGCCAGAATACTAGAAGGTGTTTCCCTTCTCCAGGGGATCTTCCCAACCCAGGGATGGAACCCAGGTCTCCCGTATTGCAGGTGTATTCTTTACCAGCTGAGCCACAAGGGAAGCCCAAGAACACTGGAAAGGGTAGCCTATCCCTTCTCCAGTGGATCTTCCCGACCCAGAAATCAACCCGGGGTCTCCTGCATTGCAGGTGGATTCTTTACCAACTGAGCTATCAGGGAAGCCCTTTAGAGAGGAAGGCATGTCAAAAGCAGAGACAGGCCCAAATCTAGGCATCTGGCTAAGCTGTGAATGCAAAGGAAAAGTTCTTGAAGGAAATTAAAAGTGCTACTCCAGTGAACACAGGAATGATAAGAAAGCCAAACAACCTTATTGCTGATATGGGAAAAGTTTTAGTGGTCTGGATAGAAGATCATTCCTTTAAGCCAAAATCTAATCTTCACTAAGGTCCTAACTCTCTTCAATTCTATGAAGGCTGAGGAAGGTGAGGAAGCCGCAGAAGAAAAATCTGAAGCTAACAGAAGTTGTTGAGCCATAAGAAGCCACCTCTATGACCTAAAAGTGCAAGGTGAAGCAACAAGTGCTTATATAGAAGTTGCAGCAAGTTACTGACATCTAGCTAAGGTCATTAATGAAAGTAGCACCACTAAGGAGAAGGCAATGGCACCCCACTTCAGTACTCTTGCCTGGAAAATCCTATGGACGGAGGAGCCTGGTGGTCTGCAGTCCATGGGGTTGCACAGAGTCGGACATGATTGAAGCGACTTAGCAGCAGCAGCAGCAGCAGCACCACTAAACAATAGATTTTCAATGTAGACAAAGCAGCCTTATAATGGAAGAAGATGGCATCTTTGACTTTCATAACTAGAGAGGGGGAAATGCTGACTTCAAAAGCTGTGAAGAACAGGCTGACTCTCCTGTTAGGGTCAAATGCAGTTGGTGACTTCAAGTTTGAAGTCAGTGCTCCATTTACCATGCCAAAATCCTAGGGCCCTTAAGAATTATGCTAAATCTACTCTGCCTATTCTTTAGAAATGGAATAGCATAGCCTGAGTGTCAGCACATATGTTTACAACTACTTTATTCAATTTTTTTAAGCCCACTCTGGAGACCTACAGCTCAGGAAAAAAAAAAAAAAAAAGATTCCTTTTAAAATATAACTGCTCATTGACAATGCACCTGGTCAAACAAGAGCTCTGATGGACTTGTACAATGAGATTAATGTTTTCTTTTTTTTTCCCATGCCTGCTAACACAACATGCATCTTGCAACCCATGGATCAAGAAGTAATTTTGAATTTCAAGTCTTGTTATTAAAAAAACACATTTCATAAAGCTACAGCCACCACAGACAGTGATTTATCTGAGGGGTCTGGGCAAAGTAAGCTGAAAACCTATTGGAAACCATTCTAGATGCCATTAAGAACATCTGTGAATTGTGAATGGGAAGAGGTCAAAATATCAACATTTATAGAAGTTTGAGAGAAGCTGAATCTAACCCTCATGGATGACTTTGAGGAGCTCAGAACTTCAGGGGAGGGAGTAACTGCAAATGTGGTGGAAAAAGCTGAAATTAGAGGGGGGTCTAAAGATGTGACTGGATTGC
The DNA here is from genome assembly GCF_032405125.1 of Capricornis sumatraensis. Taxonomy (NCBI): domain Eukaryota; kingdom Metazoa; phylum Chordata; class Mammalia; order Artiodactyla; family Bovidae; genus Capricornis; species Capricornis sumatraensis. The sequence goes on from NC_091084.1 coordinate 8,806,221, forward strand.
TACAGTGAAATGAAAGTGAAAGCTGCTTGGTCATGTCCGACTCTTTGTGACCCAATGGACTATACAGTCCGTGGAATTCTCCAGGTCAGAATACTGGGGTGGGTAGCTGTTCCCTTCTCTAGGGGATCTTCCCAACCCAGAGACTGGACCCAGGTCTCCTGCATTGCAGGCAGCCGAGCCACCAGGGAAGCCCCAAATTGCTATCTCATGGTGGAACTAGCGGGTGATAAGTTGTTTCTTATGGATGAACAAAGCGGTTTATTTCTTTTTCACGTTTATTTATTTAGTTCATTATTTTTGGTTGTGGTGGGCCTTCGTTGCGGTGCGAGGGCTTCTCACAGCAGTGGCTCTTTGCCTCGCGGGGCACGGGCTGTAGGAACGCGGGCTTCAGGAGGTGTGGTCTGTGCACTCTAGAGCACTGGTTCAGTGGTTGTGGCACACGGGCTTAGCTGCTCTGCAGCATGTGGGGGTTTTTCCAGACCAAGTGTCAAACCAGCATCTCTTGAGTTGTAAGATCAATTCTTAACTACAGGACCACCAGGGAAGCCCAAGGAAGTGGTTTCTTGAGCTGAAATGTGCTCCCAGTGAAGATGCTGTGCAGTGACAACAAAGCACTGGGAGATTACCTTAACCCAGTTGCTAAAGCACCGGCAGGCTCTGAGACCATCAGATCCAATTTTTATGTGGAAACAAGTTCCACTGTAGGTGAAATGCTATCTAACACCACTGGATTTCGCAAAGAAATTATTTATGAAAGGAAGAATCAGTCTATGTGGCAAACTTCATTGTTGTCTTATTTTAAGAAATTGTCACAACTACCTCGTGTCAACGAAATACATAAATATCTTACAGAACTCAATATAAAAATCAGACCATCCTATTGAAAATGGGCAAGAGATCTCAATAAGAGATTTTTCCAAAGAAGACATACAGATATCTAACAGGTACACAAAAAGATGCTCAGCATCACTAATCATTCAGTTCAGTTCAGTTCACTCAGTCGTATTTGACTCTTTGCGACCCCATGAATCGCAGCACGCCAGGCCTCCCTGTCCATCACGAGCTCCTGGAGTTCACCCAAACTCATGTCCGTCGAGTCGGTGATGCCATCCAGCCATCTCATCCTCTGTCGCCCCCTTCTCCTCCTGCCCCCAATCCCTCCCAGCATCAAGGTCTTTTCCAGTGAGTCAACTCTTCGCATGAGGTGGCCAAATTTTTGGCATAGTCAGTAATCACTAATCATTAGGAAAATGCAAATCAAAACCACAATGAGGTATCACCTCACATCTGTTGAAATGGAGATTATCAGAAAACAAGAAAGGAAAGTATGTGGAGAAATGGAAACACTGTGCACTGTTGATGGGGTCTAATCTGATGCAGTCACTATGGAGAAAGGAATAGAAATTCCTCAAAAGATAAGAAAATAGAACTATCATATGATCCAGCGTTTCCACTCCTGAGTATTTACCTGAAGAAAACAAAAACAGTAACTTGAAAAGACGTATGCATCCCTGTGTTCATTGCAGCATTATTTACAGCAGCTGAGATATAGAAACAACCTAAATGTCCATTGGTGGATGAATGGATAAAGAAGTTGTGAGATAAACACACACACACACATGTATATATCTCAGTGAAGTCAATATGCTAAATGAAATAAATTAGAGAAAGACAAATACAGTATGATCTCCTATATATGTGCATTCTGAACCTCCCCCCACCCCCCCGCCAAGCTCATAGATGCAGAGAACTGTTGGCAAGAGGTGAGGGTAAAGGGGGTAGAAGAAGTGGGTGAACCGTATTTTTTTGTTGTTGTTTTTAGTTTAAATAAACTGATTAAAAAAAAAAAACAGCAAAAAAAGAAGAGAGAGAGAGAGAAAAACAGCTAACAGAAATTAGTACTTCTAGGATATTTCCAAGTCGTCAATTCCTTTCCTGTAGTGGGTCAAGAAGCAACAGTTAGAGCCAGACTTGGAACAACTGGCTGGTTCAAAAGTGGGATAAGAGCACATCAAGGCTGCATACTGTCACCTTGCTTATTTAACTTCTGTGCAGAGTATATCATGCAAAATGCTGACAGAGGAGGAGATGGTTAGAGTGGATCACCGACTCAATTGACATAAATTTGGCAAACTCAGGGAGATAGCAGAGGACAGAGGAGCCTGGCATGCTACTGTCCATGAGGTCACAAAGAGTTGGATATGACTTAGCAACTGAACAACAATAACAAAGTTCCTTTCTTATCAGTTCAGTTCAGTTGGGTCGCTCAGTCGTGTCCGACTCTTTGCGACCCCATGAATCACAGCACACCAGGGCTCCCTGTCCATCAGCAACTCCCAGAGTTCACTCAGACTCACGTCCATCAAGTCAGTGATGCCATCCAGCCATCTCATCCTTGGTCGTCCTCTTCTCCTGCCCCCAATCCCTCCCAGCATCAGAGTCTTTTCCAATGAGTCAGCTCTTCGCATGAGGTAGCCAAAGTACTGGAGTTTCAGCTTTAGCATCATTTCTTCCAAAGAAATTCCAGGGCTGATCTCCTTCAGAATGGACTGGTGGGATCTCCTTGCAGTCCAAGGGACTCTCAAGAGTCTTCTCCAACACCACAGTTCAAAAGCATCAATTCTTCAGCGCTCAGCCTTCTTCACAGTCCAACTCTCAAATCCATACATGACGACAGGAAAAACCATAGCCTTGACTAGACGGACCTTAGTCGGCAAAGTAATGTCTCTGCTTTTGAATATGCTATCTAGGTTGGTCATAACTTTTCTTCCAAGGAGTAAGCGTCTTTTAATTTCATGGCTGCAATCACCATCTGCAGTGATTTTGGTACCCTCCAAAATAAAGTCTGACACTGTTTCCACTGTTTGCCCATCTATTTGCATGAAGAGATGGGACCGGATGCCATGATCTTCGTTTTCTGAATGTTGAGCTTTAAGCCAATTTTTTCACTCTCCACTTTCACTTTAACCAAGAGGCTTTTTAGTTCCTCTTCACTTTCTGCCATAAGGGTGGTGTCATCTGCATATCTGAGGTTATTGATATTTCTCCCGGCAATCTTGATTCCAGCTTGTGCTTCTTCCAGTCCAGCGTTTCTCATGATGTACTCTGCATATAAGTTAAATAAGCAGGATGACAATATACAGCCTTGAAGTGTTCCTTTTCCTATTTGGAACCAGTCTGTTTTTCCATGTCCAGTTCGAACTGTTGCTTCCTGACCTGCATACAGATTTCTCAAGAGGCAGGTCAGGTGGTCTGGTATTCCCATCTCTTTCAGAATTTTCCACAGTTTATTGTGATCCCCACAGTCAAAGGCTTTGGCATAGGCAATAAAGCAGAAGTAGATGGTTTTCTGGAACTCTTGCTTTTTCCATGATCCAGCAGATGTTGGCAATTTGATCTCTGGTTCCTCTGCCTTTTCTAAAACCAGCTTGACCATCTGGAATTCATGGTTCACGTATTGCTGAAGCCTGGCTTGGAGAATTTTGAGCATTACTTTACTAGTGTGTGAGATGAGTGCAATTGTGTTGTAGTTTGAGCATTCTTTGGCATTGCCTTTCTTTGGGATTGGAATGAAAACTGACCTTTTCCAGTCCTGTGGCCACTGCTGAGTTTTCCAAATTTGCTGGCATATTGAGTGCAGCACTTTCATAGCATTATCTTTCAGGATTTGAAAGAGCTCAACTGGAATTCCATCACCTCCACTAGCTTTGTTCGTAGTGATGCTTTCTAAGGCCCACTTGACTTCTCATTCCAAGATGTCTGGCTCCAGATGAGTGATCGCACCATCGTGATTATCTGGGTCATGAAGATATTTTTTGTACAGTTCTGTGTATTTTTGCCACCTCTTAATATCTTCTGCTTCTGTTAGGTCCATACCATTTCTGTCCTTTATTGAGCCCATCTTTGCATGAAATGTTCCCTTGGTATCTCTAATTTTCTTGAAGAGATCTCTAGTCTTTCCCATTCTGTTGTTTTCCTCTATTTCTTTGCATTGATTGCTGAAGAAGGCTTTCTTATCTCTTCTTGTTATTCTTTGGAACTCTGCATTCAGATGCTTATATCTTTCCTTTTCTCCTTTGTTTTTCGCCTCTCTTCTTTTCACAGCTATTTGTAAGGCCTCCCCAGACAACCATCTTGCTTTTTAGCATTTCTTTTCCATGGGGATGGTCTTGATCCCTGTCTCCTGTACAATGTCACGAACCTCATTCCATAGTTCATTAGGCACTCTATCTATCAGATCTAGGCCCTTAAATCTATTTCTCACTTCCACTGTATAATCATAAGGGATTTGATTGAGGTCATACCTGAATGGTCTAGCGGTTTTCCCTATTTTCTTCAATTTGAGTCTGAATTTGGTAATAAGGAGTTCATGATCTGAGCCACAGTCAGCTCCTGGTCTTGTTTTTGTTGACTGTATAGAGCTTCTCCATCTTTGGCTGCAAAGAATATAGTCAATCTGATTTTGGTGTTGACCATCTGGTGGTGTCCATGTGGAGAGTGTTCTCTTGTGTTGTTGGAAGAGGGTGTTTGCTATGACCAGTGCATTTTCTTGGCAAAACTCTATTAGTCTTTGCCCTGCTTCATTCCGCATTCTAAGGCCAAATTTGCCTATTACTCCAGGTGTTTCTTGACTTCCTACTTTTCCATTCCAGTCCCCTATAATGCAAAGGACATCAATTTGGGGTGTTAGTTCTAAAAGGTCTTGTAGGTCTTCATAGAACTGTTCAACTTCAGCTTCTTCAGCCTTACTGGTTGGGGCATAGACTTGGATAACTATGATATTGAATGGTTTGTCTTGGAAACGAACAGAGTTCATTCTGTTGTTTTTGAGATTGCATCCAAGTACTGCATTTCAGACTCTTTTGTTGACCATGATGGCTACTCCATTTCTTCTGAGGGATTCCTGCCTGCAGTAGTAGACATAATGGTCATCTGAGTGAAATTCACCCATTCCAGTCCATTTTAATTCGCTGATTCCTGGAATGTCGACGTTCACTCTTGTCATCTCTTGTTTGACCACTTCCAATTTGCCTTGATTCATGGACCTGACATTCCAGGTTCCTATGCAATATTGCTCTTTACAGCATCGGACCTTGCTTCTATCACCAGTCACATCCACAGCTGGGTATTGTTTTTGCTTTGGCTCCATCCTTTCATTCTTTCTGGAGTTATTTCTCCACTGCTCTCCAGTAGTGTGTTGGGCACCTACTGACCTGGGGAGTTCCTCTTTCAGTATCCTATCATTTTGCCTTTTCATACTGTTCATGGGGTTCTCAAGGCAAGAATGCTGAAGAGGTTTGCCATTCCCTTCTCCAGTGGACCACAGCCTGTCAGACCTTTCCACCATGACCCGCCTGTCTTGGGTTGCCCCACAGGCATGGCTTGGTTTCATTGAGTTAGACAAGGGTGTGGTCCTAGTGTGATTAGATTGACTAGTTTTCTGTGAGTATGGTTTCAGTGTGTCTGCCCTCTGATGCCCTCTTGCAACACTTACCATCTTACTTGGGTTTCTCTTACCTTGGGCGTGGGGTATCTCTTCACAGCTGCTCCAGGAAAGCACAGCCACTACTCCTTACCTTGGACCAGGGATATGTCCTCACCGCCGCCCTTCCTGACCTTCAACGTGGGATAGCTCCTCTAGGCCCCGTGCAGCCACCGCTCCTTGGACGTCGGGTTGCTCCTCTCAGCTGCCGCCCCTAGCCTCGGGCACAGTGTGGCTCTTCTCTGCCGCCATCGCTGACCTTGGACTTGGGTAGCTCCTCTCAGCCGTTCCTGTGTCATCGCAGCCTCGCACTCTCGGCCGCTGCCCCGACCTCAGATGTGGGGTAACCCCTCTTGGCTGCCGCCCTTTGGGCATGGGGTCCTCCTGGCTTCTGCCCCTGACCTCGGACGTGGGGTAGCTCCTCTTGGCCGCGCTTACTGCTCCAGTCGCAGCCACCCACGCCTAGGCTGTATACTGTCACCTTGCTTCTTTAACATCTGTGCAGAGTATATCATGCAAAATGATGACAGAGAATGAGATGGTTAGAGTGCATCACTAACTCAATTGACATAAATTTGGCAAACTCAGGGAGATAGCAGAGGACAGAGGAGCCTGGCATGTTATTGTCCATGAGGTCACAAAGAGTTGGATATGACTTAGCAACTGAACAACAACAACAAAGTTCCTTTCCTATAGCTGGAGAATAAATAAAGAATTTTGAATCATACATTGTACAACATAAAAATGTACTTTAAATGGAGCATAGATTTAAATTTAATATTGTGAAACTTCCGAAACAAGTTGAGAGATCATCTTTGTTATCTTGGGTTAGGTAAATATTTGTTAGATTGGAGATAAAAAGTATGAATCATGAAAGAAAAAGGTTGATAATTTGGATTTCATTAAAATTAAAAGCTTCCCTTTAAAAGACCTTACACAAAGACTTGTATTTCAATGCTTATAGTAGTTTTATTCATAATAGCTCCTAACTGGAAATAGCACATATGTCCTTTCATTGGTAGGTAAATAACTTGTGGCGTGCTCATGCAATGGAATAGTACTTAGCAACAGAAAGGGAAAAACAACAGATCCAGGCAACAACATGAATGAATCATCATGCTAAGTAAAAGAAGCCAGATGCTAAGAACTGCATACTGAATGTAGGGCTGGCTTCAGAGGTGTGTGCTGTTTGTAGCCACATGGGCTCCATGCTCAGGAGGACCTTGTGTTTGGTTTAATGCTATGTTTTTGCTGCCTTGAAATTCTTAATAATTTTGTAACAAGGGGTCCCACATTTAAATTCTTTTCTGGGCCCTGCAAACTATGTAATTGTTTTCACTGTGTGATTCCATTAGTATGAGATTTTGGGGAAGTTGGAATGCTGGTAACAAGAAATCAGTGGTTAGCAGAGAGGGTATTGATGGCAAAGAGGCAGAGAGAAGCTTTTTGGAGTGATGAAAATGTCTTATATCATAGATTGTGGTGTTCGTTACACAATTCTATGTATTTATTAAAACCAGTCAAATTGGAATTTAAAGCTGGGAGTTTTTATTGTTTATGAATCACACTTATTTACAATGACTAAACAACAACAGCACAATCAGTAAAGATCACACACATTTTCGATAAAGTAAACTCTGATGGCTTCCCTTCACATTTGGAACAGAACTCTGAACTCTTTTCACTTCTGCTGGGACATCAGGTCTTCCGAACCTCTGTGACCTCACCTCCCTTTCCTACTACACTCAGTCACTTGGCCTTCTCACTGTTTCTTACACAGACTGAGCGTCTTTCTACCTTAGGTCTCTGCACTAGCTTTGCATGTGACTGTGATTCCTTACCTTCATCTTTGCACGACTCACTCTTGTCATTTGCTCTCAATGTAAGTCTTCTTCAGAGAGGTCTCCCCTAACCATCCAATTGATAGTAGCCTCAGGGACTCAGTCACATCACCTCATTGAATTCTTTGCCTAGTTCCTGTCAAGCCCTAACATTCCCAGCTTATCATTTATTTATCTGCTCTGGTGGTTTAGTTCTGTCCCACTCTTGTGATTCCATGGACTGTAGCCCACCAGGCTCCTCTGTCCATGGGATTTTCCAGGCAAGAATACTGGAGTAGTTTGCTCTTTCCTTCTCCAGGGGATCTTCCCAGCCCAGGTACTGAACCCAGGTCTCCTTCATTACAGACAGATTCTTTCCTGACTGAGCTACCAGAGAAGCCCATTAAGAAGACTGGGAACCTAATCTGTCACATTCGCCACTCTATTCTTGGTGTCTAGGACAGCACCTGACACGTAGTGTGTGCTCAGTAAACATTTGCTGAATGAGAGAGTTGATAAAACGTGATATGATAATCTAATGATATGAAAAGGGCTTAAGGGTTTCTTATTACATATTTTCATACTGATTATGGGCAAGAATACTGAAGTGGTTTGCAATTGCCTTCCCCAGTGGATCACCTTTTGTCAGAACTCTCCATCATGACCTGTACATCTTGAGAGACCCTACCAGGCATGGCTCATAGTTTCATTGAGTTAGACAAGGCTGTGGTCCATGTGATCAGTTTGGTTAGTTTTCTGTGATTGTGGTTTTCATTCTGTCTACCCTCTGAAGGAAAAGGAAAAGAGGCTTATGGAAACTTCTTGATGGGAGAGACTGCCTGAGGGGTAAACTGGGTCTTGTTCTGATGGGTGGGGCCATGCTCTGTAAATCTGTAATCCAATTTTCTGTTGATGGGCAGGGCTGTGTTCCCTCCCTGTTGTTTGACCTGAGACCAAACTATGGTAGAGGTAATGAAGATAATGGCGACCTCCTTCAGAAGGTCCCCTGCACGCACTGCTGCACTCAGTGTGCCCAACCTTGCAGTAGGCCACTGTCAACCCATGCCTCTGCAGGAGACTCCTGGACACTCAAGGGCCAGTCTGGGTCAGTCTCTTGTGGGGTCACTGCTCCTTTCTCCTGGGTCCTGGTGCATACAAGGTTTTGTTGGTGCTCTCCAAGAGTCTGTTTCCCCATGTCACTTAAAGTTGTTACTCTCTGCAACTTAAAGTAAGCCAGTCAACTACAGGGAGGGACCTTGAAACCCAAAAAGAGAGGCAAAAAAGATCTTCATGACAGATAACCACGATGGTGTGATCACTCACTTAGAGCCAGACATCCTGGAATGTGAAGTCAAGTGGACCTTAGGAGGCATCAGTTCAGTTCAGTTCAGTTCAGTCTCTCAGTCGTGTCCCACTCTTTGCGATCCCATGAATCACAGCAAGCCAGGCCTCCCTGTCCATCACCATCTCCCAGAATTCCCTCAGACTCACATCCATCGAGTCCGTGATGCCACCCAGCCATCTCATCCTCGGTCGTACATTTCTCCTTCTGCCCCCAATCCCTCCCAGCATTAGAGTGTTTTCCAATGAGTCAACTCTTCGCATGAGGTGGCCAAGGTACTGGAGCTTCAGCTTTAGCATCATTCCTTCCAAAGAAATCCCAGGGCTGATCTCCTTCAGAATGGACTGGTGGGATCTCCTTGCAGTCCAAGGGACTCTCAAGGGTCTTCTCCAACACCACAGTTCACAAACGTAGTGGAGGTGATGGAATTCCAGCTGAGCTATTGAAAATCCTAAAAGATGATGCTGTGAAAGTGCTACACTCAATATGTCAGCAAATTTGGAAAACTCAGCAGTGGCCACAGGACTGGAAAAGGTCAGTTTTCACTCCAGTCCCAAAGAAGGGCAATGACAAAGAATATTCAAACTACCGCACAATTGCACTCATCTCACATGCTAGCAAAGTAATGCTCAAAACTCTCAAAGCCAGGCTTCAAAGGTACATGAACTGTGAACTTTCAGATGTTCAAGCTGGATTTAGAAAAGGCAGAGGAACCAGAGATCAAATTGTCAACATCCATTGGATCATTGAAAAAGCACAAGAGTTCCAGAAAAACATCTACTTCTGCTTTATTGACTGTGCCAAAACCTTTGACTGTGTGGATCACAACAAACTGTGGAAAATCCTTCAAGAGATGGGAATACCAGACCACCTGACCTGCCTCTTGAGAATCTGTATGCAGGTCAGGAAGCAACAGTTAGAACCGGACATGGAACAACAGACTGGTTCCAAATCAGGAAAGGAGTACTTCAAGGCTGTATATTGTCACCCTGCTTATTGAACTTCTATGCAGAGTACATCATGTGAAATGCCAGCCTGAATGAAGCACAAGCTGAAATCAAGAATGCCAGGAGAAATACCAATAACCTCAGATATGCAGATGACACTACAATTATGGCAGAAAGCAAAGAAGAACTAAAGAGCCTCTTCCTGAAAGTGAAAGAGGAGAGTGAAAAAGTTGGCTTAAAACTCAACATTCAGAAAACTAAGATCATGACATCTGGTCCCATCACTTCATGGCAAATAGATGGGGAAACAATGGAAACAATGAGAGACTTTATTTTGGGGGACTCCAAAATCACTGCAGATGGTGACTGGAGCCATGAAATTAAAAGACACTTGCTCTTTCGAAGAAAAGTTATGAGCAACCTAGACAGCATATTAAACAGCAGAGACATTACTTTGCCAACAAAGGTCCATCCAATCAAAGCTTTGGTTTTTCCAGTAGTCATGTATGGATGTGAGAGTTGGACTGTAAAGAAGGCTGAGTGATGAAGAATTGATGCTTTCAAACTGTGGTACTGAAGAAGACTCTTGAGTCTCTTGGACTGCAAGAAGATCAAACCAGACAATCCTAAAGGAAATCAATCCTGAATATTCATTGAAAGGACTGATGCTGAAGCTGAAGCTCCAATACTTCGGCCACCAGATGGGAAAAGCGGACTCATTAGAAAAGACTTTGATGCTGGGAAAGATTGAAGGCAGAATGAGAACAGGACAACAGAAGACAAGATTGGATGGTATCACTGAATTAACAGACATGAGTTTGAGTAAGCTCCGTGAGTTGGTGATGAACAGGGAGGCCTGGCGTGCTGCAGTCCATGGGGTCTCAAAGAGTTGGACACAACTGAGTGACTGAACAACGTTTGTGTTTTGTAAATAAAGGGATCACTGTTACACAACTTCTCTTTGCTGCCTGTTTTTTGCCTAAATATGTAATCAATTCAGTTCAGTTCACTCACTCAATTGTGTCCGTCTCTTTGGAGTTTCAGCTTCAGCATCAGTCCATCCAATGAATATTCAGAGCTGATTTCCTTTAGGATGGACTTGTTGGATCTCCCTGCTGTCCAAGGACTCTCAAGAGTCTTCTCCAACACCATAGTTCAAAAGCATCAATTCTTTGGTGCTCAGCTTTCTTTATAGTCCAACTCTCACATCCATACGTGACTACTGGAAAAACCATAGCTTTGACTAGATGGACCTTTGTTGGCAAAGTAATGTCTCTGCTGTTTAATATGCTGTCTAGGTTGCTCATAGCTTTTCTTCTAAGGAGCAGGCGTCTTTTAATTTCATGGCTCCAGTCACCATCTGCAGTGATTTTGGAGTCCCCCAAAATAAAGTCTCTCATTGTTTCCATTGTTTCCCCATCTATTTGCCATGAAGTGATGGGACCAGATGTCATGATCTTAGTTTTCTGAATGTTGAGTTTTAAGCCAACTTTTTCACTCTCCTCTTTCACTTTCAGGAAGAGGCTCTTTAGTTCTTCTTTGCTTTCTGCCATAATTGTAGTGTCATCTGCATATCTGAGGTTATTGATATTTCTCCTGGCATTCTTGATTTCAGCTTGTGCTTCATTCAGGCTGGCATTTCACATGATGTACTCTGCATAGAAGTTCAATAAGCAGGGTGACAATATACAGCCTTGAAGTACTCCTTTCCTGATTTGGAACCAGTCTGTTGTTCCATGTCCGGTTCTAACTGTTGTTGCTTCCTGACCTGCATACAGATTCTCAAGAGGCAGGTCAGGTGGTCTGGTATTCCCATCTCTTGAAGGATTTTCCACAGTTTGTTGTGATCCACACAGTCAAAGGTTTTGGCACAGTCAATAAAGCAGAAGTAGATGTTTTTCTGGAACTCTTGTGCTTTTTCAATGATCCAATGGATGTTGACAATTTGATTTCTGGTTCCTCTGCCTTTTCTAAATCCAGCTTGAACATCTGAAAGTTCACAGTTCATGTACCTTTGAAGCCTGGCTTTGAGAGTTTTGAGCATTACTTTGCTAGCCTGTGAGATGAGTGCAATTGTGCGGTAGTTTGAATATTCTTTGTCATTGCCCTTCTTTGGGACTGGAGTGAAAACTGACTTTTTCCAGTCCTGTGGCCACTGCTGAGTTTTCCAAATTTGCTGACATATTGAGTGTAGCACTTTCACAGCATCATCTTTTAGGATTTTCAATAGCTCAGCTGGAATTCCATCACCTCCACTATGTTTGTTCATAGTGATGCTTCCTAAGGCCCACTTGACTTCACATTCCAGGATGTCTGGCTCTAGATGAGTGAGCATACCTTCATGATCATCTGGATCGTGAAGATCTTTTTTGTACAGTTCTTCTGTGTATTCTTGCCACCTCTTCTTAATATCTTCTTCTGTTAGGTGGATACTTCTTCTGTCCTTTATTGTGCCCATCTTTGCATGAAATATTCCCTTGGTAGCTCTAATTTCCTTGAAAAGATCTCTAGTCTTTCCCATTCTGTTATTTTCCTCTATTTCTTTGCACTGATCATGGAGGAAGGTTTTCTTATCTCTCCTTGCTATTCTTTGCAACTCTATTCAAATGGATGTATCTTCCCTTTTCTCCTTTGTATTTCACTTCTCCTCTTTTCTCAGATATTTGTAAGGCCTCCTCAGACAACCATTTTGCCTTTTTGCATTTCTTTTTCTTGGGGATGGTCTTGATCCCTGCCTCCTGTACAATGTCACAAATCTCCATCCATGGTTCTTCAGACACTCTGTCTGTCAGATCTAATCCCTTGAAGCCATTTCTCACTTTCACTGTAAGGGATTTGATTTAGGTCCTACCTGAATGGTCTAGTGGTTTTCCCTACTTTCTTCAATTCAAGTCTGAATTTGGCAATAAGGAGTTCATGATCTGAGCCACAGTTGGCTCCCAGTCTTGTTTTTGCTGACTGTATAGTAGAGATTCTTCATCTTTGGCTGCAAAGATTATAATCAGTCTGATTTCGGTGTTCACCATCTGGTGATGTCCATGTGTAGAGTCTTGTCTTGTGTTGTTGCAAAATGGTGTTTGCTGTGACTTGTGTGTTCTCTTGGCAAAACTTTATTAGCCTTTGCCCTGCTTCATTCTGTAGTCCAGGCCAAATTTACCTGTTACTCCAGATATTTCTTGACTTCCTAAATGTTTATTGCAGTCAATGATGCTTGCTCCTTGGAAGGAAAGCTATGACAAACCCAGACAGCATTTTCAAAAGCAGAGACATCACTCTGATGACGACGGTTCACATAGTCAAAACTATGGTTTTTCCATAGTTTTGTAGTCAAGTACAAATGTGAGAACTGGTCCATAATGAAAGCTGAGCACTGAAGAATTGATGCTTTCAAATTATGGTGCTAGAGAATGATCTTGAGAGTCCCTTGGACAGAAAGGAGATCAATCCAGTTAACTCTGAGTATTCATTGGAATGACCGTTGCTTAAGCTGAAACTTCAATATTTTGGCCACCTGATGTGAAGAGCCCACTCACTGGAAAAGACCGTGATGCTGGGAAAGATAGAGGGCAGAAGGAGAAGGGGATGATAGAGGATGAGATGTTTGGATAGCATCATACACTCTATGGATATGAGTTTGAGCAAACTCTCGGAGATAGTGAAGGACAGGGAAGCCTGGTGTGATGCAGTTCATGGAGTTGCAAAGAAGTGGACATGACTTAGCAACTGAATAACAACAACAAATAGTAGCTAAGTGGCTTCCCAGGTTTCTCAGTAGTAAAGAATCCACTTGCAGTGCAGGGGACACTGGGGATGTGGCTTTGATCTCCATGTCATGAAAATACCCTTGAATAAGAAATGGCAACCCACTCCAGTATTCTTGCCTGAAGAATCCCATGGACAGAGGAGCCTGATGGGCTACAATCCAAGGGTGGCAAAGAGCTGGACACAACTGAGTGACTGAGCATGCACTTAGGCATAGTAGCTAAGAGTGTAGGTTCTGAGATCAGATAAGCTGTTGTAGAATCCACACATTCTGTGTGGCTTTGGGCAAGTCTCTTAACTTCTCTATGCTTCACTGTTTCATTTGTTAAAAGGGGTAAAATTGTCCCAACTTCATTATAAGGTTTTGAGAGTATTAAATGAAATTATCATGTACTGTGTCTAGCAAAATGCCTGACACATTGTAAGTGTGCATTGTGACCCTGCAGACTGTAGCCCACCAACCTCCTCTGTCCATGGGATTTTCCAGGCAAGAGTACTGGAGTTGGTTGCCATTTCCTTCTCCAGGGGATCTTCCCGGCCCAGGGATCGAAGCAAGATCTCCCGTATTGCAGGCAGACGCTTAACCTCTGAGCCACCAGAGAAGCCCACTAAATTATCATAGTCAATTTTAATTGATGTCAATCATAAGTGTCAAGAAATTATAGTATCAATATAGTAACTCATCCAAAAGCTGCCCTTTATGGGGCAATGGCACCCCACTCCAGAACTCTTGCCTGGAAAATCCCATGGATGGATGAGCCTGGTAGGCTGCAGTCCATGGGGTTGCGAAGAGTCGGACACGACTGAGCGACTTCACTTTCACTTTTCACTTTCATGCATTGGAGAAGGAAATGGCAACCCACTCCAGTGTTCTTGCCTGGAGAGTCCCAGGGACAGGGGAGCCTGGTGGGCTGCCGTCTATGGGGTCGCACAGAGTGGGACACGACTGAAGTGACTTAGCAGCAGCAGCAGCAGCAGCAGCAGCAGCAGCACAGCCTTAAAGTTGAGAGTTATGTATTATTCGGTGGAAACTTTTAGGACTTTAAGCCGGCAGGCAGCAACTCAAGTAACCCTGAGAAAACTGCTCTAAGGAAATAAAGTGAGGAACCAGGTTATGTAGAAATTTTGCAACAAAGGGTAGGTAATCTGGTCATCAAAGATTATTGTTAATTAAAGGAAATCAGATATCCCAAGTTAAGGAATGTAGCGCTTTTCTGTGTATGGGAAAATGCAAGAGTCCAGATTCACTGAAATCATTCCTTTCATATGCATCTCAGCTGTCTGGGGCCAGTATCCTTTGTGTTTCAGTCCAGAGCTTCCCTTCCTCAGGGCTCACTGTGGGCAGTGGTTGTAGTCTGATGGCTGCTAGATCACAGGTATTCGTCTTGTGTTCCTTTGGGGCTCATGGGGTCAGGTTGGAGGGCTGTAATTGGTGATGAAATCCTTGTTTACGGACATGGCGGAAAATATTCCATTTCTGTTTCTTCCTCTTGGTCAAGAATTCGACCAATATTTGGAGACATTTCATGGCCCATTTTTGTCCCATGGCACTGGGAGGCTCATCCCAGATCAGGCAATAATTCTCATCGATAACTCTAGGTGTTAATTTCTGGATTAGGCCCATTGATAAATAATAAAAGATTCTCTGGATTCTCTTTATTCTAACCTACTATGATCCACAAGATACTTCCCTTGTTGCTTCTTCCAGTGCCTAGAATCACACTAAGACCGTTAATGATCACACACAGAACTATACACAAGATCAGTTGTTTCAAGTCACTTAATCATTGCTACATTTGTTGGAGGCCTGCTTACACATTGTGTGTGTTACACACAACAATCATATAAAATAGATATAAGTAATGTTGCTGTTATGCCTAGAGTCTGAGTCCCCAAAACTGAGAGAATAAGACGTTCACAGCAATGCAAAAGCATAAAGGGGTTTATTACTAGCTCGAGCCAGGACCCATGTTTCATCCAGCACAGTGGAATCAGACAAAGGCCCCGAGCTCTGAATCACATATACTTTTATACAGATGGTTCTTTGTTTCTGTAACAGCATAGCTGATTGGTTAAACCGTACGCGCGTGCGGGACTTTTAAACCTCGCATCCCTATCCAGATTGGCTCAGGTCTGGCGCGGGTGGGGGGCTACGGGGATTTTTTCTGATTGGTCGAGCTACACTGCCTGTGGGAATTCCCAGAGCCTCAGCTTTTCTCAGGCCTAGCCCGCCCCTTAGAGCCTGTCCTGGCTTCAGTTTGGTCCTAACAGTTGCTAGTAACATTGACAAAGTTATAGTGTAGCAGACGCACAAAGGATAAACATTATGAAAACAGAACAAATTAAAACAATGATCAGTGTAATTAGTTGTAGTCCAGTTGCAATAAACCATCAATTCATAGGAAGCCAGCTGGAGAAGCCAAATTCTAGCAGGATCAGGTAGAGAGAAAAAGATAAATGTTTTATCTTTGTTTACAAAGGTATACTTTGTCAGCTTGTAGGTCACAGCATAAGAGAAAAGGTTTACTGGAAAACAGATTCAGACTAGTATATTTTCAGAAGTCAAAGTTATAAATAATATTCAGTAGTTTATTCAGTAATTGATTCTTGTTGGTCTGCATGAAATAATCACGTTTTCCATTAGCGCTTGTCATTTGTTACCCAGTTCAGTGGTATTATATAAAGGCTATCAGAAACTCATATTTGTTTAAAAAGTTCTTTTTATGAGACTTCTTGAAAATTTTGTAAAAGCAGTGTAAAGTTATGATAGTCTATAAAGGACAAACCAAAATAGCATGGTTAAACTTGGATATTTCTGTAACACATAACATTTTAGGATAATGACAAATTATGACTGATAACATTATATCAGGACATATCAGATGTTAGGGATTCCATATAAATTTTTGGATATCTATATTAACGACATTTATCCATACTAGTGAAATTGTGTGGTGGGTCTGTGTGCTGCTTGTGAACTTAACTCCTCCAGAGTCATTTCAGCTCATCTTACGTGTCTTGGTTGCTCCCTTTGGCAGTTTAAGACCACCATGGGTGCTTGGATAGATGAATGACCAGTTCTTATTTGCGACCTCTGGATGAGCAAGTGTTTTAATTAATGAGTGGATTTCCCTAGGGACCACTGTGAAGTTCGAAGGGTCAACCTCCATCACTCCTGTAAGTTTCTCAGTCAACTGAGAAATCCGTAACTGGCTGGGATTAGTCTTGTCCCTTTTTGTCAGAGCCTAGCTCTCATATAATATCTTCACTTTTATTCTGACAATTTTATTAAGGAAGCCGAATTAAGGAAAAATGTCAGATCAGGCTATTACCTAACCACTCAGCCAAGACCACTCAGTTTCCTATAACTGAGCAAACCTTGGTGCCTTTCAACCAGCCCTTTCCCTCAATGTCTTTCAACTGTGTGGGTATTTCCCTGTTATCTTACAACCAAGCCCCACCCAGTATTCTCTACTAGTGAGTATTCTCTAGTATCTTTCAACTATCCGCCCCCACGTCCTTGAGAGGGGGCATGTTCCTGCCATACCCCACCAGATAAAACTCAGGATCATCAATCAGTTCAGGAGACTCACTCAGATTCACGTGGACTCCTGAAGGAGGTGGATAGGTGCAGGAGGCCTCTGCTGCACCAAGGCTCTGGACCCTTGTAGAGTGCAGGCGGAGCACAGAAGTCCTCCTGGGTCCCTTCATGGTCTCCATAACTGTCGACTTATAAAAGGGTCACAGCCTTAAAGTTGAAAAGTATTTATTATTCAGTGGAAACTTTTAGACGTCAGGCCTGGGAGGCAGCATCTCAAGCAACCCTGAGGAAACTGCTCTGAGGCAGTGAGGGGAGGAACCAGGTAATGGAGAAATTTTGCAACAAAGGACAGGTAGTCTGAACATCAAAAGACTTGTTAATGAAAGAAAATCAGATATCCCAAGTTAAGGAATGTAGCGCTTTTCTGTGTATGGGAAGATGCAAGAGTCTGGACTCACTGACCTCGTTCCTTTCATACATATCTCAGCTGTCGGGGCCAGTCTCCTGTGTTTTTCAGTCCGGAGCTTCCTTTCCTCAGGGCTCACTGTGGGCAGTGGCTGTAGTCTGATGGCTGCTAGATTGCAGGTATTTGTCTTCTTGTGTTCCTTTGGGGCTCACAGTCTCAGGTTGAAGGGCTGTAATTGGTAATGACTGCGACATCCTTATTTACTGATAAGGCAGGGAATATTCCATTTCTCGGAGCTTTCTTGCCTTTCTGTTTATGAGATATGTGATTCTATTTTCAGATCATATATGTTAAATCAACTGTCATTTGAATTATTTTTATTTGATTCCTTTAATCTTAAAAGAGGGCATATCAAAATATTTCAATAACAGAAAGTTTGAATTTTACCTTAAAATATAATTTATTCTGGAAATTGTGGGACAAAAAAGCAATCAGTATTTTTCATAATGAGAAAGTCTTAAAATAGCATACCTAAATATACATATTTCAGATTATTTTAAGATTTTAATAGGAGTGTGGTGTGGTCATAATGCATAGACTTTAATATTGCTATAGCATTTTTCATTTATAAGAATAAAAAATAGACTCATGATCTTGACAGATATATTATCTAGGCTTATTCAGAAGTCTTACCACACTCTTGCCTTCCAAAGACAGGAAATGCTGTGCTTGTACCTTATTCCTTAAAATGATTCTGTTTTTTATTATGTTTTCTCTTAAAAATTTTTCAGAGTGTTTGTGTTTTATTTAATGTTTATTTAGGTACCCAAGGTGAAAGGTGTTCAGTTCAGTTCAGTCACTCAGTCGTGTCGGACTCTTTGCAACCCCATGGATCGCAGCACGCCAGGCCTCCCTGTCCATCACCAACTCCCGGAGTCTGTGATGCCATCCAGCCATCTCATCCTCTGTCGTCCCCTTCTCCTCCTGCCCCCAATCTGTCCCAGCATCAGAGTCTTTTCCAATGAGTCAACTCTTCGCATGAGGTGGCCAAAGGACTGAAGCTTCAGCTTCAGCATCATTCCTTCCAAAGAAATCCCAGGGCTGATCTCCTTCAGAATGGACTGGTTGGATCTCCTTGCAGTCCAAGGGACTCTCAAGAGTCTTCTCCAACACCACAGTTCAAAAGCATCAATTCTTCGGCGCTCAGCCTTCTTCACAGTCCAACTCTCACATCCACACATGACCACAGGAAAAACCATAGCCTTGACTAGACGGACCTTAGTCGGCAAAGTAATGTCTCTGCTTTTGAATATACTATCTAGGTTGGTCATAACTTTTCTTCCAAGGAGGAAGCATCTTTTAATTTCATGGCTGCAATCACCATCTGCAGTGATTTTGGTTCCCCCAAAATAAAGTCTGACACTGTTTCCTCTATTTCCCCATCTATATCCCATGAAGTGATGGGACCGGATGCCATGATCTTCGTTTTCTGGATGTTGAGCTTTAGGCCAACTTTTTCACTCTCCTCTTTCACTTTCATCAAGAGGCTTTTGAGTTCCTCTTCACTTTCTGCCATAACGGTGGTGTCATCTGCATATCTGAGGTGATTGATATTTCTCCCGGCAATCTTGATTCCAGCTTGTGTTTCCTCCAGTCCAGCATTTCTCATGATGTACTCTGCATAGAAGTTAAATAAGCAGGGTGAGGTTCCATGAATTATTTAAGAACTGATCTGACTGAAAGAGAATATGTTTCAGTGAAATTCCACGTATGAAAAATACTGTAGCAGATGTTTCTGTGAGGAGATTATCTTCAGTTTATATCAAACTTACAAATATGCCTCAAAAGCTTAAAAAAAACTAATCTTGCCAATTAAACCCCATGAATTTTAGCTTGTTTGTCATGGAAATAAACTGGAAAGTGAGGATATGATCATACTGAAGAGGCTGATTTCATTCTCTTTCATGAAAATAATGCTTTTGGTTCATGATTCATTTGAATGCATGAATTCTTAGCTCCCTGTCCAAGCACTCTTTCCAGGTCTTTTCTCCTAATGCTCTGATAGCATCTCTGCATCTTTGATGGTATTTTTGCCTTCCCAACTCATTTGGCAAGAAGCCAACTGAAAACTGTACTCACTTCAGGGAATATGCACACTTGAGAAGCAACCTCAGTATTTGCATTGGGGTGGTTCAGCTAGATTTTCCTAGAAATGTGGTATCTGTTTGCTAAATCTGTGACTTTAACAGTTGTTGTTGTTTTTTTTCCAATCCATTTGTTCTTTGTTTTTCTTCTCAAGTCAAGGAGAAAATAGTCTTCTCTTTGTTGATGAAATAGATTTTGTTATAGGTTTTTATTCTAATTCCTAGCCCTTAAAAATATTAGAAAATCTTGGTGGGAGGTGGGAGGGGGATTCAGGATTGGGAGCTTGTATACACCCATGGTGGATTCATGTCAATGTATGGCAAAACCAATACAGTATTGTAAAGTAAAAAAAAAAAAAAAAAAATTAAAAAAATCTTGAACTCTTTGAACATTAGTTTGTGATAATCAGTATGTAAAATAAAATATTTCGCATACAAAAATGATACATCCAAATGCATATTACTTATCTGAGACATAAATTTCCATGTGTGATTCTGTGAGTGAGGATCTTTATAGTTTAACATTCATTTATTTAACCATGAAACACATTTGCTGAAATTGTGGCTTCCTGCCTTTCTTCTGTTTATTTTTCTTTCAGTTTTACTATTTTTTGCTGCAGATTTCTTTTCTCATCTCTTTTTTTGGGATTTTTTTTTGATGGTTTCAATTTTACAACAGCTTTATTGAAATATATTCTCATATAATACTTGTACTTATAAAGTATACAGTTCAGGGGTTTTTTAATATCTTCATAGAGTTGTGCAATCATCACCACTATCTAATTTCATAATATTTTCACAATTCCATAAAAAACTCTGTACTCATGAGCAAAAACTCCCTATTTCCTCCTCCACAAGTCTCTGGCAACCACTAAACTATTTTCTGTTTCTGTGGATTTGCCTGTTCTGGACATTTCATATAAATGAATCTTACAATATGTGACATTTTTTGACTGACTTTTTTCATTTAGAATGTTTTCAAAATTCATTCATGTTGTAGCATGTGTCAGTACTTCCTTTTTAATCACTGAATAATATTCTACTACATGGATGTATTGCATTTTATTGATCCATTCATCAGTTGCTGGACATTTGGGCCCATCAACTTTTTTTAGCTATTATGAATAAGTTGATATGAATATTCATGTACAAATTTTTAATGTGGAAATATGCTTTCAATTCTCTTGGGTATAGATCTAGACATAATTTCATTTCTGTTTTAAAATTTTTAATTAATTTAATTAGAAACAAAATGTTTTTACATTTAATTCATATTTTCAGTTTTTTATGAATTATTTGTTTATTCACATTGTGATGTTTATTTTTTGTTGATTTCTAATAGCTATATATTCTACATATGCAAATTGTTGATTTTTAATAATTATTTTTATTTTAAACTTTACCAAATGTACATACAGCTTAAAAATCTACAAGTGTTGGGACTTCCCAGGTAGTCTAGTGGTTAAGAACCCACTTGCCAATACAGAGCACATGTATGGGTTCAATCCCTGGTCCAGGAAGGTTCCACATGCTGTAGGGCAAGTTAGCCCATGAGCCATAACTGGTGAGCCTATATGCAGCAACTACTGAAGCCCACACACCTAGAGCCACACAGCAACTACTGAGCTCACATCCTGCGACTACTGAAGCTAGCATGCCCTAGAGCCTATGCTGTACGACAAAAGAAGCCGCTGCAATGAGAAGCCCACACACTGCAACAAAGAGTAGCTCTTACTCGCTGCAACTAGAGAGAGCCTGTGTATACCAACGAAGACCCAGCACAGTCAAAAATAAACGATGAAAAAGTCTTAATACATTACAATGAAATATCATGAAATAATCACCAGCTTTATCTCCATTCTTTCTTCCCAGTGATAATCACTTTTAATTCTTTAAGTTTTTTTTCTATTAATATTAGTATTTACCGCCATATTTCTAAGCAATGAGCTTATGCTGTCATTCTTGATAGTTCAGTTGTGTATGTGATACATTCATCTCCTACTGTAGTTCTTGGGCTTCCTTGTACCTCAGACAGTAAAGAATCTGCCTGCAATGCGGGTGTTGTGAGTTTGATCCCTGGTTTGGGAAGATCCCCTAGAGAAGGGAAAGGCTACCCACTCCAGTATTCTTGCCTGGAAATTTCCATGGACAGAGGAGGCTGGTGGGTTACATTCCATGGTGGCACAGAGTTGGATACAACTGAGTGACTAACACTTAAACTTTTTCACTTCATTGTAGTTCTTATAGCATTCTCTACCCTTTTCCCCATACCACATTTCCTTTCAACCTGTAGAATATTTACTAATATATTAAATTAATATTTAATAATTGACTATATAAGTAATGGGTTTCCCTTATATAAATAATGGGCTTCCCTTGTGGCTCGGTAAAGAATCCACCTGCAATGTGGGAGACCCAGGTTCAATCCCTGGGTTGGGAAGATCCCCTGGAAAAGGAAAAGACAACCCACTCCTGTATTCTGGCCTGGAGAATTCCATGGACTGTATAGTCCATGGGGTTGCAAAGAGTCGGACATGACTGAGCAACTTTCACTTTCACTTTCATATAAATAATAATTTTTTGCTCTTGTCCTATAGTGTCCTATGAACATATTTATTTCTTGTTCAACCTTTTGTTTTGGTTTTTATTAAGAAATCACGATTTTCTGTTTAGCTTTTAATTGCATTTCATGCCCTTCCAGATTGCAGAATAATAAATAACATCAAACCGAGTAGACTTTCTATCCTTTTAATGCTTTTTGTTGTTGATTTTTTCCCCAGCTGCACTGCTTGTGGGGTCTTAGTTCGCTGGCTATGAAAACATGGAGTCCTAACCATTGGACCTTTAGGGAATTCCCTTCTTTTTATGCTCTTACAGTCATCTCTTCTGCATCTGTCTAAGCTATTGCTTTCTAGGCTTGGTGCTCAGCTGGAATCTTCCTTTATTATTATCGTGGGAATTTAAGAAAAAAATTCTTTTCCTGTGTTGGCTTTGGGTCTTCTAAGAACTAAATGCCAAGATGGGGATAAATGAGCAAATAATTTATTAATGAAATGCCTGTGAATAGAAACAAGGATATCGGAGAGGCTGAGGGAATCTATCAGATCAGAAGACAAGCCTGACCCTCAGGGGTGGAGGGTTCGATGGAAGGAAGGTTAAACAAGCCTTTGTGTGGCCCATGAGAAGAGTCCTGGGCCTCCCAGGAATAAGCCTTTCTTAGTAATGGAATAATTTGCTGGGGCCAGTGCATGGAAAGCCCAGGCTGGGCTGGGTTTCTGAGCACAGCAGTTAAGATGCTTGGTCAATAGTCTCCTATAGTTTGGAGGGTTGCCAAATGCATTCTCGTGGCCACTAAGGCCACCTTGTTTCTTAGATTTCATATATTTTTTTCCCCTTAGTTTAGTCCCTTGTTTTGGTAGCTCATATCCTCTAGTTGCTTAAGATCATGGTGCACTAATATCCTGCACAATATTCCTTAATATTTGGTTTATTCCCCTTTTCTCAGTGTTTATCCACTGAAACTGTCCCTCTGGGCAAGGAATGAGAGAATCTTTACAGTATATATTTGCTGGATGTATTGCAGGGTTCTTCTTCCTGGGAACCTGGCTATCTCTTCATTTGGTGGTTCCATATCTGAAAATGGGCTCAGGTCTGGGGACTGAGCAAGGCATTGTGACTCTTTGCTGGGATCACTGTCCTCAGCCAGCTGCTCCTCCATTTCTACCTCTCATTGCAGATGTTAAGTCGTACCTTTGAAGGGTGCCTGGGCATTTTGTCCCTAGAAACCTAAATTTCTATTAATTCTCTCTCTGCCAGCTAAGTTCTCTCAGCTGCCACTTTAACCTTGCTAGTGGTTATGGTAACTGTGGTCCCTTGATTTCTGCAATTAAGTGCTGCTACCTGGTTTCTCTTATTCCAGGGACTCATCGTGTCTGTCACTTTTAGTGAGCCTGGCTCTGAGCTTATTCCAGGGACTCATCGTGTCTGTCACTATTAGTGAGCCTGGCTCTGAGCCGTCTCTTCCTACATTTAGGCATGGATTACAGATAACTGGTACTAAAGTTCTTAGTGACAGCATTGTCTTCCGTAAGAAGCAGCACTTACCCCTTGTAATGAGACAGGAAGAAAGGGGGCAGAGCACAAGCATTAAAAGGATAGCACAACAATTGAGAAGATCAGGATACAACAAAAACCAGTTAGAACCTACTAGGCCCAAGATGGGCTTCCCCGGCGGCACTAGTGAAGAACACACCTGCCAATGCAGGAGACCTAAGAGTCACAGGTTCCATCCCTGGTTGGGGAAGATCCCCTGGAGGGGGGCATGGCAACCCATTCCAGTATTCCTGCCTGGAGAATCCCATGGACAGAGGAGCCCATAGAGTCGCACAGAGTTGGACACGACTGAAATGACTTGGCACGCAGGCCCAAGATGGCAAGAGCTGGACTGCAGGAGACCTGGAGCCTCATTATACGCTCACTGTAATACATCAGTGTGCTGACTCACCCACAGGCACCACAACAGTTCTGAGGTCAACCATAACAGGCCAAAAAGTGGGTGATGGCCCAATTCCTGGAAATCTCCACCCTTTCCCCAAAATAGTTAGATTAAGAGTAATCCTCCCACTCATTAGTCTATGAAATTATTCAGCCCATAAGAATTAACCATTCTCAGAATGTACTTTAGTGCCACTGAAATGTATAGATAAATATGGTTAAAATAATGTTTTATATTAGATGACTTTCACTACCATAAAATAACATTAAAAAAAAAAAACCCACAAAAACGAATCACTCCCACACCTCGGGGCCACTCTCTTTCCAAGACCCTGACTACGTGCCCAGAATGCAAGTCTGGCTTTCGAGATGGCCCATGCTCTGTCTTTGGATGCATATCTCCCTGAATAAAACTGCTTTCACTTCCTTAAGGCTTGCTCTTGAGTTCTTTCCTGTTCAAAGCCAAGGACCCTGACTTGGTGGCCTGACGCAGGGGCTCACCTAAGACTTGGTACACGATCATCCTTTTTTGCCCCATTTCTCCTATGACAGTAAGCCCCTACTGAGGCTTCTCCACCACAGTCCAATGAGTACCCCTTAGAGTTGTCCCCACTCCCTCTCCTGGCTGCGAGGGAGATAACTGTTATTACATCCCAACACAATACAGCTGGGAGTGCTGGACCTGAGGGTCTGCAAAGAAGCATCTGGTGAGAGAGGTACCAGCATCACCAAGAACTTCAGTGCTGGCTCCTCTCTGTAGTTTGGGGCTGGTGGTAGAACAGTGGCCACAGGATTGGGGGTGTGTTGAGCCTCAATACTGGGGGACATCCACCTAGATGTCCCCATCCCATGTTTCAGGGCTCGGACCCTAGTGTAACAGAGTGTTTAATCATCTCTGCGGCTCCCAGTTGTAAAGCTGCAAAGTCCTGTGATTGCTCCTGAGCTGTGTTCTCTGCCACTGCAGGGAGATAAGGATGGCTTTGTAAGAAGTACCACCACAAGCACACACTGGCTCTTATACTTAGCCTTGAACTGCTCATTAACTGCCTTCAGTTTCTCGTTATCCCTCTGAAGGGCTTCCATTCACTTGTAAAGACTAGCCCCTGTCTTTGCAGGCCCTGGCCCTGTTTTGTCTTTTAAAGGCCTCATTCATTGCATGGGTAAGCTTGATTTTCTCCACTGGGTATGTTTCTTCAGGGCATCATCTATGAAATACTCAGCAGTTGAGATACCGCCTTGTGCTAGGGATGATCTGTGGCCCACATCCCTCTGAGGTTGGAGTTTTCCTGGCCGGCCAGTGAGAAATCCATTCTCTGCCCTAGAGGCTGCCTTCTCAGACCATTTGCTAGTACCAACTGTTCAGTTCAGTTCCTCTGAAAAGCAGATACCATGATGGAGTGGAGATGTACAAGGTTTATTAGGAGGAAACACCTGTGAAGGATAAAGTGAACAAGAGCAGGTGTTAGCTAGGAAAGTTTTGACATCATGATGTGGATCTGACAACTGAAAAAGGAGAGCGGGAAGGAAGCAGCAGCTCAGAGAGTCTTGACCAGGCTGGTGAGTCAGCTGTGAGGAGTCCCCACTGGCCAGATGGTCCTCTTCAAGTCCACTCACTATCAGTCATGGTGAGCAGCCTAGGCTGTGAATGTGGTGCTGGATCCTGCAGGTACAACACGTGGAGGCTGTCAGCCAATATCCTCCTGGGGTCAAAGATGTCTATCTAAAGAAAAACAAATGAAGTAAAAGCTGTGAGTCAAGTTTTATTCAGGAACGTTACTGAGGACTATAGCTTGGAAAACACCTTTTCAGGAGAGACTGCTCTAAGAGGCAGGGGAGGAGCTAGTTAGTATATATATGAATTTTCTGGCTGGGAAATATTGTAGTCACGTGTGTGTGTGTGTTGCTAAGTCGTGTTTGACTCTTTCTGACCCCATGGACTGTAGCCCACCAGGCTCCTCTGTCGATGTGATTTCCCAGGCAAGAATACTGGAGTGGGCTGCCATTCCCCTCTTCAAAGGATCTTCCCAACCCAGGGATTGAGTCCATGTTTCCTGTGTCTCCTGCATTGACAGGAGAATTCTTTACCACTGAGCCACCTGAGAAGCTCCAAAAAATAACAGATGTCTCAATTTAATGACTAGTGCTTTTCTATTGTAAGAAGATTCAAGAATCTCGGGTCATTGAAATTCTCTCTTAGGTATGTACCTTAACTATCTAGGGGCCCAAATATCCAAAAACACAGAACTTTCATTTGCTTTTCCAATCCTGAATTCCCCTTCGGGTGCACTGTTGTTGTGTTTCCTCTTAACCCATTTGTATGATCGTGGACAATAGGCTTCGTTCCTTTCATTTGCAAAGAGAGATCTGAGCAGTGCACACCCCTGAGGGTCACTTCCATCCTCCCCTACTGCTCTGTCATAAATCAAGTTCCTTTGTTTGTAATGTTTATTTTGCGGTTTTCTAATCTGTTCCATTGATTGACTTTGTAAGTATATCTGTGCTACTACCACATGATTTTATTTTGTAAGGACTTCTATTAAGGCTTGTTATTTGTAAAGCAAATACATCCGTTTTTTTCTCCTTATCGTATCTGGGCTATTCTCATTCATTTCCTCGCTCACATAAATTTTCAGATTAGTTTGTTAAGTTTTAATGTTTTAGCTGGGATTGCATTCAATAGTTAAGATCAATAGGAAGAACTCTGTGTGATGATGCATCCTCAAATCCAATGATATGGTATATACTTTCATTTATTTCTTTTAAAATGTCTTTTGATATTATATGTATAAATTTTTCCCAGAAAAGTCTTGCTTATCTTTTTAAAGATTCAGCATTGATAATTTAAATTTTTGTCCCTGATGTAAATGGTATCTTTTCTTCAAAAACGGTTATATTTTCTGTTTCTTGCTTGTGTATAGTCATGCCTTTCAGAATTGTCCTACCTTCAGGCAAGGGGGCCCGGATACCCCTTATCTACCAATTACTGGCTGAAGACTGCCCTCAGGGACTGGGTGTGACCCTGTTCGGGGAGCCTCTTGGCCTGAGGTCAGTGCCTGAAGAATGACTCAACTGAGCTGCAGACATTCCCACCAGCTGGGCAAATACCACCTAGGCCGGAAGGGGGCTTCTCAGCATTTAAGAGTCACAGAGATGTTCAAGGTCCTTCAGCAGATTGAAGAATTCTCTTTTATTTTTAGGTTTGTTACGTTTTCCTGGGTTGGTAAAAGAAGAAGCCGTGCCTACCTGTATGGTGTGTGGAGTTGGATGTGGGGTCCAGCCGTTTTTTAAACAGGCTTTCCACTTCTCCTCCATCAGCCTCCCCTTGCCTCGGCTAGCCCGAGCCTCTTCTGTGGTTTTGGCCGTGCCTACCTGTGTGGTGTGTGGAACTGGATGTGGGGTCCAGCCGTTTTTTAAACAGGCTTTCCACTCCTCCTCCATCAGCCTCCCCTTGCCTCGGCTAGCCCGAGCCTCTTCTGTGGTTTTGGCCGTGCCTACCTGTGTGGTGTGTGGAACTGGATGTGGGGTCCAGCCGTTTTTTAAACAGGCTTTCCACTCCTCCTCCATCAGCCTCCCCTTGCCTCGGCTAGCCCAAGCCTCTACTGTGGTTTGCGGGAGAGACGGCTGGCTCTCAGGCCTCTTTGACGGCAGCACAGGGTTTAGCTTTCCTCCGTCATCCTGGTCAGTTCCCACTTGACCTCTGTTTTCTGGCCTTCAAAGGTCTGATGCTGACTCCTCTGGTCTCTCTTTTTTATTCCTTAATTGTCATTTAAGTTGGGTTCAAGAAGGAGCGTAGGTAATTCATATGTTCAATTGTTCTTGCTGAGAAGCTCTCTCAGTGTTCTGATTCAGAGAATTATGAAACAAAAGTAAATTGGGCAGAGAATTCCCTGGTGGTCCAGTGGTTAAGACTCCACACTTCCAGTGCAGGGGTTGTGCGTTTGATTCCTAGTTAGAGAACTAAGATCCCACATGGCTGTGGCAACCAAAAAAAAAAAAAGAAACAGAAAGTGGGCAGAGTTTGACATAGGCTGTTTCTGAAGTTTGAAATTGCCCCTTCTTTCTTCTCAATCTTTGCTTGTCTAACCCACCCTTCAGGTCTCACATTCCCCAGGACACGTACCTCCTCAGCCCGTCTGGGTTATATACTGCTTCTCTGTGTTGCAGTGTAAACTCACTCTTGTTTCCTCCAAATATGAATGGTAATATTGTATTTTTGCCTACCTAGTTTGCACTCTGTAGTGCAATACTAATAGTGTTTTACTATACTTTGTTTGAGGCTTCCCTGGCAGTAAAGAATCTGCCTGCAATGCAGGAGATCCATATTCGATTTCTGGGTCAGGAAGACCCCCTGGAAAAGGGAATGACTATCCAGTATACTTGCCTGGAGAATTTCATGGACAGAGGAACCTGGCAGGCTGCATAGAGTTGAACATGACTGAATGACTAACGCTTTCACTTTTTACATACTTTGTTTTCAAAAGTGCAAACCACAGAATAAAAGTCATTCTGATGTAACCTTTCCAAGGAATTTCTTGGAGAATGTATTTTCATCAATATTCATATATAGGGAGAAATAAAAGCAAATTTATGGTTACTCATCTTCTGATTCTGAAGGTACAGGAGACTTCCTGTTTAACCTGGAAGGTGCTTTTGTGACAAGCAAACTCAGCCTCCAATATGGGAAGACTGTCACAGGAGCTGGAATCCAGTGTCATAGGAAATTTGGAAAGGCAGGCTTTCAGGGGCGTTCTTTAGTTTTTCATGTGTACATTTTTGTCAAAGAAGACATTCTCATTTGCTGTTAATTTCTTGACTTACCTGATTAAAAAAAAGCAATAAATGCACAAGGTAGATAGTGTTAAAAATATACTGCTGAGAAACCACTACTGCTAATGCTTTGTTGCATACATTTCCTGGTTTCCTTTCTCCATGTTGGTTTCCTCTCATAGTTAAGACACTGTCAAGTGTAGCTCCCTCTTTTCTCATGTAGCAATGAATCATTGTTTTATCTCCGTTTCATTAAGTATTCTTTACAAACATGATCTTTATGGTTGTGTAATGGTCATCAGAAGAATTCATGTAATTTAACAATATTCCTATTGTCATCTAGGGTGTTTTATTACATTTTTTTGGTAACAATAAACTTTGTTACATATATTTAAAATGCTATTCTTGAGGAAATTTTGTCTTTAACTCTGAAGAGTAAAAGTGGAGAGGCTTTTCATAGACACGTTGTGATAATGCATGTGAAATGTATATAAATTAAAAAAACATAATATATTTACCTGGTTTAGCTTCCTATTAGTATTAGTGTATGGAGGAAGAAATGGCAACCCACTCCAGTATTCTTGCCTGGAGAATCCCATGGACAGAGGAGTCTGGAAGGCTACAGTCCATAGGATTGCAAAGAGTTGGACATAACTGACATGATTTAGCATGCTTGGAGACTTTTATTTATATTATTTGTATTATTGAGCTTAACCAACTTACTATTTGGAGAAGAAGGTAGATCATATCTACATTCAGAGTGAATTATATCATTAATCATAGTCTATGATATATATATATAAATATGTAAAGTGAAAATAAAGTGTTAGTTGCTCAGTCATTTCTGACTCTTTGAGATCCCATCAACTGTAGCCCACCAGGCTCCTCTGTCCATGGGATTCTCCAGGCGGGGTACTGGAGTGGGTAACCATTCCAAGGGATCTTCCCGATGCAGGGACTGAACCTGGGTCTCCCACTTTGTGGGTAGATCCTTTGCTGTCTGAGCCACCAGGGAACATCAAATATATAAAACAATATATTAAAATGAAACAAGTATTGTCAGAGACCACTAATTTTCTTTTTTAAAGTTTATTTGATTTAAGTGGAGGATAATTGCTTCACAATGGTGTGTTGGTTTTTGCCTGTACACCAGTGCTAATCAGCAGTAATGATTATATGTCCCCTCCCTCTGGAGTCTCCCCTCCCCTCATCCCTTCCTTTGAGGATGTTACAGATGTGACGGCTGGGCTCCCTGTGGTATACAGCAGCTTCCCACTAGCCATCTATTTTACACGGGGTAGTGTTTATATGTCAATTCTCCTACCTTTTCTTTCCCCTCCTGTGTCCACAAGTCCATTCTTTACATTTGCATCTCCATTCCTTCCCTGAAATAGGTTCATTAGTACTATTTTTCTAGATTCCATGTATGTGCATTAATATACAATATTTTTTTCTGATTTATTTCACTCTGTAAAACAGGCTCGAGGTTTAACTATCTCACTAGAACTGACTCAAATTCATTATTTTTTATGGCTGGGTAATATTCCATTGTATATATATACACCATATCTTCTTTATCCATTCATCTGTCAATGGACATTTAGGTTGCTTCCATGTCCTGGCTATTGTAAATAGTGCTGCAATGAACATAGGGGTATGTGTTTTTTGAATTGTGGTTTACTCAGGGTATATGTCCAGTAGTGGGGTTGCTGGGTCATACGGTAGTTCTATTCCTAGCTTTTAAAACTATCTCTGTACTGTTCTCCACAGTGGCTGCACCAATTTACATTCCCACCAACAGTGTAGGAGGGTTCTCTTTGCTCCACGTCTGCTCGGCATTGATTATTTGGAGACTTTTTGATGATGGCCATTCTGACTGGGGTGAGGTGATACCTCATTGTAGTTTTGATTCGCATTTCTCTAATAATGAGCAATGTTGAATATCTTTCCATTTTTCATGTGTTCATTTGCCATTTGTCTGTCTTCTTTGAGGAAATGTCTGCTTATGTCTTCTGCCCATTTTTTGATTGTTTTCCTGATATTGAGCTGTATGAGCTGTTTATCGAATTAGGAGATTATCCTTTGTCAGTTGCTTCGTTTGCACTGATTTTCAAACTGGGCAGCAAGATATCAGTGAGTGAATGTATCTTATTGGTTGTAACTAGCATAGGTTTGTTTTTAAAGTGAGATATGATTGATGGGTCTTCCTTTGGTGGCTCAGTGGTAAAGAATCTGCTTGCAATGCAGGAGGCATGGCTTTGATCCCTGGATCGGGAAGATCCTCTGGAGAAGGAAATGGCAACTCACTCCAGTATTCTTGCCTGGGAAATCCTTTGGAGAGAGGAGCCTAGTGGGCTACAGTCCATGGTGTTGCATAGAGTTGGCCACAGATGAGTAACAAAACAATTGATGTGTTACATTGTATTACTTTTATGTGTACACAATAATATATTCATTGCAAAGTGATTACCACAATAAATTTAGTTAACTTTCAAGCAACTTTCAAATTCCTCAAAAAATAAAAAGCAGTACTACCACATAATCAGGCGATTCTATTTCTGGGTATTTATCTGAAGGAAATGAAATTACTATCTCAAAAAGATGTCCAAACCCCCATGTTCATTGCAGCATTATTTTCAATAGCTAAGGCATGAAAACAACTGCATGTTCTTTTTTAAACTTATTTTGTCGTCAGTTCAGTCGCTCAGTCATGTCCGACTTTTTTCGACCACATGGACTGCAGCATGCCAGGCCTCCCTGTCCATTACCAGCTCCCAGAGCTTACTCAAACTCATGTCCATCCAACCATGGTTGATGCCATCCAACCATCCCATCCTCTTCTTCCCCTTCTCCTCTTGCCTTCAATCTTTTTTTGTAGTGGGGTAGGAACAATAGACTGGTTCCAAATAGGAAAAGGAGTACATCAAGGCTGTATATTGTCACCCTGCTTATTTAACTTATATGCAGAGTACATCATGAGAAACGCTGGGCTGGAAGAAGCACAAGCTGGAATCAAGATTGCTGGGAGAATTATCAATAACCTCAGATATGCAGATGACACCACCCTTATGGCAGAAAGTGAAGAGGAACTAAAAAGCCTCTTGATGAAAGTGAAAGAGGAGAGTGAAAAAGTTGGCTTAAAGCTCAACATTCAGAAAACGAAGATCATGGCATCCGGTCCCATCACTTCATGGGAAATAGATGGGGAAACAGTGGAAACAGTGTCAGACTTTATTTTGGGGGGCTCCAAAATCACTGCAGATGGTGATTGCAGCCATGAAATCAACAGACGCTTACTCCTTGGAAGAAAAGTTGTGACCAATCTAGATAGCATATTGAAAAGCAGAGACGTTACTTTGCCAACAAAGGTCCGTCTAGTCAAGGCTATGGTTTTTCCAGTGGTCATGTATGGATGTGAGAGCTGGACTGTGAAGAAAGCTGAGCACCAAAGAATTGATGCTTTTGAACTGTGGTGTTGGAGAAGACTCTTGAGAGTCCCTTGGACTGCAAGGAGATCCAACCAGTCCATTCTGAAGGAGATCAGCCCTGGGATATCTTTGGAAGGAATGAAACTCCAGTACTTTGGCCACCTCATGCGAAGAGTTGACTCATTGGAAAAGACTCTGATGCCAGGAGGGATTGGGGGCAGGAGAAGAAGGGGACGACCCAGGATGAGATGGCTGGATGGCATCACTGACTCGATGGACGTGAGTCTGAGTGAACTCCGGGAGTTGGTGATGCACAGGGAGGCCTGGGGTGCTGCGATTCATGGGGTCGTAATGAACGACTGAACTGAACTTAGTGAGAGCAAATCCGGGTGAAACTACTGGCATTCATTGTGATAGAAAGCCTACTGTTTCCTAACCACTAGAGGGCAGTATACTACATTAGTTAAAAAAAAATCTGACAATACAGTGGGTCTAGTTTTACAACTGGTTGTGAAAGACGTAAAATTACACGTAATTTTGTGTTGGACTATTAATGTTATGTGAGAACCTACCACATGGCATAAACACTGAGATATGGATAAACTGGTGAATAAGACACGTTCTATAATTTAGTAAGAGGACGAGACAGTTACCCCCTTTGGTTTGGCTCCTGTCCGCCTTTCTAGCCTCATACACTGCCACTCCCCAGCTTGCAACCTGACCTGTGGTCATGCTCAACTCCTCCTAATCGTCTTGCACATGCTGTTCTCTCTTCCTGAAACATTGCGCTTTTCTCTGCCTGTTGAACCCTAACTTATACCTCAACCTCCAATATCTTGACTTTTCCAGGCAAAGTTAAGTGCAAGCATGTGTTTTCTCCATTTCACTCACATGGAACCAACTTTAATATTCTTAGAGCTGGTGACCTCTTTTCCCTAGGAAACTGAACTACTAGAGGGCAAAAGATGTGTTGTTCTTTTTTATTTCTCTAGTTGTGTCTGTGACATAGTGCTTAAAATGCACATTTAATAAACGAGCAAAGGATTCATGTCAATGTATGGCAAAACCAATACAGTATTGTAAAGTAAAATAAAGTACAAAAAAAAAAAATAAACGAGCAAAGAAAAGTGCTATGAACAGATGCTGTGAGGAGATAATTTCCTCATAATCTCTCCATTAGTTCTTCCACCCTCTCCTTCTAACCATGCCACTAAAAAGGACCTATCCAATCTCCATAGCAAACCAGAGAGGTTTTTTTGACTTGCCGATGGTGAGGGAGAGTTAGGCTTTGTCAAACAAGGGAAGGGAAGGGAAAAGAATTTTGGAGGAAAATTTAGATTTCCCTAATATTTCCCCATGACACCCTGGGGGATGATCTTCACTTTAGCAACACACAGCTGAGACTGAATAATCTTTGTTCTGCCATCCCTTTCTTAGACTAGCCAAGTAGGCAAAGTGGTTACGTTTGTCATTTGGCTAGCAGTTAACAGCCCTGACACTTTAGCATTAAGACAGGGTGCCTAGTACATTGCACTGTGATCTACGAAAGCTGAAGGAATCAGAGTCAAGTTTCAACATGTTCCAAGTCCTCATATGACAAATTAAACAGTTCTCCATCCAAGTGGTATATATACCTGTTTATAAAAGTTTTTGTTATATGTTCACTTCAGATGTTTGCAAAAAGATTAAAACATATTTTTAGCTTGCTTACAATCTTGTAGGTATGCCCATACTCAAGTGTGTTAATGTATGTTAGTGTGTGTTAGCTGCTCAGTCATGTCTGACTCTTTGCGACCCCATGGAGCCCTCCAGGCTCCTCTGCCTGTACTCATATCATCTGGGAAATTCTGTAGAGAGACCTGGTTGTATATTACAAGGGATAAATGAAGTCTAAAGTCAAACACACTTCTGTGTGAGTCCTGGATATGTCTTTTTTTCTAGCTTTGTGAACTTTGGCATGTTCCTCAACCTCACTGCACCTCAGTTCCTTCATTTGAAATATGGACACAGCAGTTCTTCCCTCAGTGGAGTTGCTAGGAGGATTAGACAAAGGACTGCATGTAAAGAGCTTTACACAAGATTTGGCAAATTGTGAGCTTTCAGTAGACATTAGCTCTTATTATAAGATGAAGATCTTCAGTGCAAGATAAAATCATTTTTTCTTTGTGAGTTTTTCTTTCTTCTTTTTCAAATAACCAGTGCTTAATGGATTCCCACCACCCCCCACTCCACTACTATGGCAGTAAGAAGTTTATTCCCTCATTTTGATAAAACATATGGCATAAGCTAATGGGGGCTTGCAAGCATGAGAACCTTGGCGGAGATGAAATGAAGGCCCTGCTGTGGGTGCTATAGCCTGGGCTAGTGGGGGGTCGGACTTTGTGAGCCTCAGAAAGTCTCTTCCAGTGTTTTCCCATCCAGAGAGCTCTTACCTTTGCTGCCCCTGTGAATGCAGTGGGGCATACAGCCTTGCTATTAAGCATTCTTGAGGCTCTTCTACTACCTGGCAAGAGTGAGCTTTCTCTTCTTCAGCATCACTGATGTTGGCTTGGAATATGGTTTTCAAACAGATTGTCTAAATTATCAACTCCTGTGGGTAGGAACGTTGCTCTGTATAATACATATCAAAATGACATATATATTAATACATAAGTGTGTGAGTGCGTGTTCTGTGTGCTCAGTCATGTCCAAGTCTTTGCCATTTTATGGACTGCAGCCCACTGGGCTCCTCTCTCCATGGGATTTCCCAGACAAGAATACTGGAGTGGTTGCCATTTCCCAACCCAGGGACTGAACCTGTGTCCCCTGGGTCTGCTGCATTGCAGGCAGATTCTTTATCCCTGAGCCACTGGGAAAGTTACATACATAAGTAGTTAATATATTTTTGAGCTAACTATTAATTATATATTTTAATATTTTATATAACTATAGTGACATTTGTTCTGAGCCGAAAATGATAGCTCAGTTGGTAAAGAATCTGCCTGCAATGCAGGAGACCCCAGTTTAATTCCTGGGTTGGGAAGATTTGCTGTAGAAGGGTAGGCTACCCACTCCAGTATTCTGGCCTATGCAGTCCATGGGGTCGCAAAGAATCGGACACCAATGAGCAACTTTCACTTTCATATGGTAAAACAAAAATTTTAAAACATTTTAGCCTTTTAATTTTGAGATAATTTTAGACTTACAAAAGAGTGGCCATGACAGTACAGAGAGTTCCTAAATACCCATTACTCAGCTTTCCCTAATGTTAACATCTCATGTAACC
Organism: Capricornis sumatraensis; assembly: GCF_032405125.1. NCBI lineage: Eukaryota > Metazoa > Chordata > Mammalia > Artiodactyla > Bovidae > Capricornis > Capricornis sumatraensis. The sequence goes on from NC_091084.1 coordinate 8,841,619, forward strand.
ATGGTGGCATTATCAAAACTTAGAAACAAACATTTGTACAGTACTATTAAACAGTTAGAACTGGACATAGAACAACAGACTGGCTTCAAATAGGAAAGGAAGTACGTCAAGGCTGTATATTGTCACTCTGCTTATTTAACTTATATGCAGAGTACATCATGAGAAACGCTGGACTGGAAGAAACACAAGCTGGAATCAAGATTGCGGGGAGAAATATAAATAACCTCAGATATGCAGATGACACCACCGTTATGGCAGAAAGTGAAGAGGAACTCAAAAACCTCTTGATGAAAGTGAAAGAGGAGAGTGAAAAAGTTGGCTTAAAGCTCAACATTCAGAAAACGAAGATCATGGCATCCGGTCCCATCACTTCATGGGAAATAGATGGGGAAACAGTGGAAACAGTGTCAGACTTTATTTTGGGGGGCTCCAAAATCACTGCAGATGGTGACTGCAGCATGAAATTAAAAGACGCTTACTTCTTGGAAGAAAAGTTATGACCAACCTAGATAGCATGTTGAAAAGCAGAGACATTACTTTGCTGACTAAGGTCCATCTAGTCGAGGCTATGGTTCTTCCAGTGGTCATGTATGGATGTGAGAGTTGGACTGTGAAGAAAGCTGAGCACCAAAGAATTGATGCTTTTGAACTGTGGTGTTGGAGAAGACTCTTGAGAGTCCCTTGGACTGCAAGGAGATCCAACCAGTCCATTCTGAAGGAGATCAGCCCTGGGATTTCTTTGGAAGGAATGATGCTAAAGCTGAAACTCCAGTACTTTGGCCATCTCATGCGAAGACTTGACTCATTGGAAAAGACTCTGATGCTGGGAGGGATTGAGGGCAGGAGGAGAAGGGGACGACAGAGGATGAGATGGCTGGATGGCATCACTGACTCGATGGACGTGAGTCTGAGTGAATTCCGGAGTTGGTGATGGACAGGGAGGCCTGGGGTGCTGCGATTCATGGGGTCGCAAAGAGTCGGACATGACTGAGCGACTGAACTGAACTGAACTGAACTACCTAAACTACAGATTTCATCAGGATTTCACCATTTCCCCACCCCGAGTAATGTCCTTGTTCTGTTTCTGAGTCCAACCCAAGACTTCTTGCTACATTCGTTGTGTCCTTTAGTCTCTTCTAATCTGGGACAGTTCCTCAGCCTTTCCTTTCCTTTCCTTTCACAATCTTGGCACTTTTGGAAAGTACTGATCAAGCGTTTTGCAGAATGTCCTTAATTTGTCTGAGTTTGTGTGATGTTTTTCTCCAGATTATTGAGTTTATGGTTTTGGGAAGAGTGCCACAGAAATGATATACCCTTCTCAGTGCATTAGATAAGGCAGTACAACATGATACTGCCATGTTTTCTTAATAGTCATATTTAGTTATTCACTGAAAGATTTCTTTTAATTGAAAAAGAAAAATATATGAAATTGAGAAAATCTGATACATGCAAAAATTTATCTATTTATATATTTATACACACACACACAACATGTAGTTTTCTCTAGAAGCATCGGCATTTGTAGGAACACAGACATTGCAATTCTGACTTAAACTAACAAGGTTTTGTTCTTAGAAATAAAAAGTTACCTACATATTTCTTTTTTTCAAAAATTATTTTTAATTGAAGGGTAATTGCTTTACAGAATTTTGTTGTTTTCTCTCAAACCTCAACATGAGTCAGCCATAGGTATACGTATATCCCCTCCCTTTTGAACCTCCCTCCCATCTCCCTCCCCATCCCACCCCTCTAGGTTGATACAGAGCCCCTGTTTGAGTTTCCTGAGCCATACAGCAAATTCCTGTTTGCTATCTATTTTACATGTGGTAGTGTATGCTTCCATGTTACTCTTTTCATACATCTCACCCTCTCCTCCCCTCTCCCCATGTCCATAAGTCTATTCTATATGTCTCTTTCTCCATTGATGCCCTGAAAATAAATTCTTCATTGCCATTTTTCTAGATTCTGAATATATGCATTCAGTTCAGTTCACTTCAGTCACTCAGTCGTGTCCAACTCTTTGCGACCCCATGAATCGCAGCACCCCAGGCCTCCCTGTCCATCACTAACTCCTGGAGTTCACTCAGACTTGCGTCCATCGAGTCCGTGATGCCATCCAGCCATCTCATCCTCTGTCGTCCCCTTCTCCTCCTGCCCCAAATCCCTCCCAGCATCAGAATCTTTTCCAATGAGACAAGTCTTCGCATGAGGTGGCCAAAGTACTGGAGCTTCAGCTTTAGCATCATTCTTTCCAAAGAAATCCCAGGGCTGATCTCCTTCAGAATGGACTGGTTGGATCTCCTTGCAGTCCAAGGGACTCTCAAGAGTCTTCTCCAACACCACAGTTCAAAAGCATCAATTCTTTGGTGCTCAGCTTTCTTCACAGTCCAACTCTCACATCCGTACATGACTACTGGAAGAACCATAGCCTTGACTAGATGGACCTTAGTCGGCAAAGTAATGTCTCTGCTTTTGAATATGCTATCTAGGTTGGTCATAACTTTTCTTCCAAGAAGTAAGCGTCTTTTAATTTCATGGCTGCAATCACCATCTGCAGTGATTTTATGCATTAGAATACAATATTTATCTTTTACTTTCTGACTTACTTCACTCTGTATAATAAGCTCTAGGTTCATCCACCTCATCAGAACTGGCTCGAATGTGTTCCTTTTTATGGCTGAGTAATATTCTGTTGTGTATATGTACCACTTCTTTATCCATTTATCTGTCAATGGACATCTAGGTTGCTTCCGCGTTCTAGTTATTGTAAATAGTGCTGCTGCAATGAACAATGGGGTACATGTGTCTTTTTCAATTTTGGTTTCCACAGGGTATATGCCTAGGAGTGGAATTACTGGGTCATACGGTGGTTTTATTCCTAGTTTTTAAAGGAATCTCCATACTGTCTTCTATAGTGGCTGTATCGGTTTACATTCTCACCAACAGTGCAAGAGTGTTCCCGTTTCTCCACACCCTCTCCAGCATTTATTGTTTGTATACTTTTTGATGATGGCCATTCTAACTGGTGTGAGGTGATATCTCACTGTAGTTTTGATTTGCAGTTCTCTAATAATTAGCAATGTTGAGCATCTTTTCATGTGTTTGTTAGCCATCTGTATGTCTTCTTCAGAGAAATGTCTGTTTAGGTCTTTTCCCCACTTTTTGATTGGGTTGTTTGTTTTTCTGATATTGAGTTGTATGAGCTGCTTGTATTCTTTGGAAATTAATCCTTTGTCAGGTGTTTCATTTGCTATTATTTTATCCCATTCTGAGGGTTTTTCACCTTGCTTACAGTTTCCTTTGCTGTGCAAAAGCTTTTAAGTTTAATCAGGTCCCACTTGTTTACTTTTGTTTTTATTTCTGTTACTCTAGGAGGTGGGTCACAGAGGATCTTGCTTTGATTTATGTTATCGAGTGTTCTGCCTATGTTTTCCTCTAAGAGTTTTATAGTTTCTTACATTTAGGTATTTAATAGATTTTGAGTTTGTCTTTGTGTATGGTGTTAGGAAGTGTTCTAATTTCATCCAGTTTTCCCAGCACCATTTATTGAAGAGAATGTCTTTGCCCTGTTGTATATTCTTGCCTCCTTTGTCAAAAATAAGGTACCCATAGGTGCATGGGTTTATTTCTGGGCTTTCTATCTTGTTCCATTGGTCTATATTTGTGTTTTTGTGCCAGTACCATACCGTCTTGATGACTGTAGCTTTGTAGTATGATCTGAAGTTAGGAAGGTTGATTCTTTTTTCTTGAGACTGCTTTGGCTATTGGGGATCTTCTGTGTTTCCATATGAATTGTGAATTTTTTTGTTCTAGTTCTGTGAAAAATGCCATTGTTAATTTGATAGGGTTTGCATTGAATCTGTAGATTGTGTTTGGTAGTATAGTCATTTTCACAATATTGATTCTTCCTACCCAGGAACATGGAATATCTCTCCATCTGTTTATGTCATTTTTGATTTCTTTCATTAGTGTCTTATAATTTTCTGTGTACAGTTCTTTTATCTCCTTAGGTAAGTTTATTCCTAGATATTTAATTGTTTTTGTTGCAATGGTGAATGGGATTGATTCCTTAATTTCTCTTTCTGATTTTTCATTGTTAGTATATAGAAATGCAAGTGATATCTGTGTATTGATTTTGTATCTTGCAACTTTGCTAAATTAACTGATTAGCTCTAGTAATTTTTTGATACTATCTTTAGGGTTTTCTATGTACAGTATCATGTCATCTGCAAACAGTGAGAGCTTCACTTCTTTTCTGATCTGGATTCCTTTTATTTCTTTTTCTTCTCTGCTGTAGCTAGGACTTCCAGAAATATTTTGAATAATAGTGGTAAAAGTGGACACCCTTGTCTTGTTCCTGATCTTAGAGGGAATGCTTTCAGTTTTTCACCACTGAGAATAATATTTGCTGTAAACTTTTCATGTACAGCCTTTACTATGTTGAGGTAGGTTCCTTCTATGCTCATTTGTTGAAGAGTTTTAACATAAATGGGTGCTGAATTTTGTCAAAGGCTTTTTCTGCATCTATTGAGATTATCATATGGTTTTTATATTTCAACTTGTTAATATGGTGTAATCACATTGATTGATTTCCATATATTTAAGAATCTTTGCATCTCTGGAATAAACCCAACTTGATCATGGTGTATGAGCTTTTTGATGAGTTGCTGAATTCTGTTTGCTAAAATTTTGTTGAGGATTTTTGCATCTATGTTCATCAGTGATATTGGCCTGTAGCTTTTTTTGTGTGTGTTGCCTTTGGCTTTGGTATCAGAGTGATGGTGGCCTTGCAGAATGAGTTTGGAAGTGTTCATTCCTCTGCAATTTTTTGAAAGAGTTTTAAAAGAATAGGTATTAGCTCTTCTCTAAATGTTTGATAAAATTATCCTGTGAAGACATCTGCTTCTGGGCTTGAGATTTTTTATCACAGCGTCAATTTCAGTATTTGGGTTGTTCATAATTTCTATTTCTTTCTGGTTCATTCTTGGAAGATTGAACTTTTCTAAGAATCTGCCCATGTCTTCCAGGTTATCCATTTTATTGCCGTATAGTTGTTCATAATAGTCTCTTATAATCCTTTGTATTTCTGCACTGTCTGTTGTAACCTCTCCTTTTTCATTTCTAATTTTGTTGATTTGATTCTTTTTTTCTTGATGAGTCTAACTAGACTTTGTGAATTTTATCTTCTCAAAGAACCACCGTTTAGTTTTATTAATTTTTACTATGGTTTCTTTTTCATTTATTTCTGCTTGGATCTTTATGATTTCTTTCCTTCTGATAATTTTTTTTTTGTTCTTCTTTTTCCAGTTGTTTCAGGTGTAAAGTTAGGTTGTCTGTTCAGTGCTTCTCTGTTTCTCGAGGTAGGATTGTATTGCAATAAATTTCCCTCTTAGAACTGCTTTTGCTGCATCACATAGGTTTTGAGTTGTCATGTTTTCATTGTCATTTGTTGCTAGAAATTTTTTGATTTCCCTTTTGATTTATTCAGTAACCTGTTGGTTATTTAGAAACGTATTGTTTAATCTCCATTTGTTTGTGTTTTTTAGTTTTTTTTTTTGTAATTGATATCTAGTCTCCTAGTGTTGTGGTCAGAGAAGGCAATGGCACCCCATTCCAGTACTCTTGCCTGGAAAATCCTATGGACAGAGGAGCCTGGAAGGCTGCAGTCTAAGGGGTCACTGAGGGTAGGACACAACTAAGCAAGTTCACTTTCACTTTTCACTTTCATGCATTGGAGAAGGAAATGGCAACCCACTCCAGTGTTCTGGCCAGAATCCCAGGGACGGGGGAACCTGGTGGACTGCCATCTATGGGGTTGCACAGAGTCGGACACAACTGAAGTAACTTAGCAGCAGCAGCAGCAGCAGAGTGGTGGTCAGAGAAGATGCTTGATATGATTTCAGTTTTATTAAATTTACTGAGGCTTGACTTGTGACCTAAGATGTGTTCTATCCTGGAGAATGTGCACTTGAGAAGAAGATGTACTCTTCTGCATTTGGAGGGAATGTCCTGAAGATATCAATGAGATCCATCTCATCTAATGTATCATTTAAGACTTGTGTTTCCTTATTAATTTTCTGTTTTGATGATCTGTCCATTGGTGTGAGTGGGGTGTTAAAGTCTCCTACTATTATTGTGTTACTGTCAATTTCTCCTTTTATTTCTGTTCATGTTTGCCTTATGTATTGAAGTGTTCCTATGTTGGGGGCATAGATATATACAATTGTAATGTCTTCCTTTTGGATTGATCCTTTGATCATCATGTAGTGTCCTTCCTTATCTCTTGTAATCTTCTTTATTTTAAGGTCTATTTTGTATGATATGAGGATTGCCGCTCCACCTTTCTTTTGCTTCCCATTTGCATGGAATATATTTTTCCATCTTCTCACTTTCAGTCTATATGTGTCTTTAGATTTGAGTGGGTCTCTTGTAGACAGCACATATATGGGTCTTGTTTTTGTATCCATTCAGCCAGTCTGCATCTTTTGGTTGGAGCATTTAATCCATTTATGTTTAAATTAATTATTGATAGATATGTTCCTATTGCCATTTTCTTAATTGTTTGGGGTAGATTTTGTAGATCTTTTCCTTCTCTTGTATTTCTTGACTATATAAGTCCCTTAACATTTGTTGTAAAGCTGGTTTGGTGGTACTGAATACTCTTAACTTTAGCTTGTCTGAAAAGCTTTTTATTTCTCCATCAATTTTGAATGAGATCCTTGCTGGGTACAGTAATCTTAGGCTGTAGATTTTTCCCTTTCAGTACTTTAAATATATTCTGCCATTCCCTTCTGGCCTGCAGAGTTTCTGCTGAAAGATCAGCTGTTAAACATATGGGGTTTCCCTTGTATGGTCCTTGTTGCTTTTCCTTTGCTGCTTTTAATATCCTTTCTTTGTATCTAGTCTTTGTTAGTTTGATTAGTATGTGTCTTGGCATGTTTCTCCTTGGGTTTATCCTGTATGGAATTCTTTGCACCTCTTGAACTTGATTGACTATTTCCTTTTCCATGTTGGGGAAATTTTCAACTATAATCTCTTTAAAAATTTTCTCATACTCTTTCTTTTGCTCTTCTTCTGAGACCCCTATAATTCTAATGTTGGTGCATTTGATATTATCCCAGAGGTCTCTGAGACTGTCCTCAGTTCTTTTCATTCTTTTTTATTCTGCTCTTAAGAAGTTATTTCCACCTTTTTATCTTCCAGCTCACTGATTCATTCTTCTGTTTCAGATATTCTGCTATCAATTCCTTCTAGAGTATTTTTAATTTCAGTAATTGTGTTGTTTGTATGTTTATTCTTTAATTCTTCTAGGTTTTTGTTAATTGATTTTTGCATTTTCTCCATTTCGTTTTCAAGGTTTTTGATCATCTTTACTATCACTATTCTGAATTCTTTTTCAGGGAGTTTGCCTATTTCCTCTTCATTTATTTGGACTTCTGTGTTTCCAGTTTGTTCCTTCATTTGTGTAGTATTTCTCTTTTTCTTTCATTATTATTATTATTTTTTAATTTATTGTGTTTGAGGTCTCCTTTTCCCAGGCTTTAAGTTTGGATTCTTTCTTCCTTTTGGTTTCTGCTCTCCTAAGATTGGTCCAGTGGTTTGTGTAAGCTTCGTATAGGGTGAGATTTTTGCTGAGTTTTTGTTTGTTCGTTTGATTTTCCTCTGATGGGCAAGGCTGAGTGAGGTGGTATCCTTTCTGCTGATGAGTGGTTTTGTATTTTTGTTTTGTTTGTTGTTCAGATGAGGCATCCTGCACAGTGTGCTACTGGTGGGTTGGGTGATGTCGGGTCTTGTATTCAAGTGGTTTTCTTTGTGTGGGTTCTCACTATTTGATACTCCCTAGGGTTAGTTCTCTAGTAATCTCAGGTCTTAGAGTTAGTGCTCCCATTCTGAAAGCTCAGGGCTTGATCCTTCTGTCCTTGAGAAGATGAAATGTAGACTTATTTCTAGAGGTGATGAGGCTGTGAATCTTTGTGGAAGAGTTTCAATTTTGAGGAATTTCTGGATAGGAGTGAGAAGAAAGCCCTCAGGTGCAATTACACCTCAGTTCTGTAGTCAGTGCCTTGATCCAGAAACTGCACTGGACAGCAGGACTTCACAGAGGGACACTGACCTTGAGGTGACATAAAGGAAGGGAGATGAGAGTCAGAGAAGGGTTTGGAAAGCAAGAGTATCCTCTATCCAAATCTATATATTTCTTGTGTTGACTGGTGTTAGTGCATTTTACTTCCAACATGGATTTATTTATTTTAAAAATTTTTATTGGAGTATAGTTGGTCTACAATGTAGTGTTCATTTCTGCTGTACAGCAAAGTGAGTCAGTTATATGTATACATATACCCACTCTTTTAAAGATTCTTTTCCCATGTAGGTCATTACAGAGTATTGAGTAAGGCTCTCTGTGATACACAGTAGGTCATTATTTGCTGTTGTTCAATTGCTCAGTCATGTCCAACTCTTTGCGACCCTATGGACTGCTAGGTCATTATTTGCTGTTGTTCAATTGCTCAGTCATGTCCAACTCTTTGCGACCCTATGGACCGCAGCACTCCAGGCTTCCCTGTCCTTCACCATCTCCCAGAGTTTGCTCAAACTCATGTCCACTGAGTCGGTGGTGTCATCCAACCATCTCATCCTCTGTCATCCCCTCCTCCTCCTGCCTTCAGGTCTTTATTAGTTATCTGTTTTATATTTAATAGCATGTATATGTCAATTTCAATTTCCCAATTTATCCTTTTCACTCCTTCCCCCCTAGTAACCACAAGATTGCTTCCTACATCTGTGACTCTATTTCTGTTTTATAAATAAATTCATTTGTGTCATTTTTTTAGATTCCACATATAAGCAGTATCATATAATATTTGTCTTTATCTGTCTGACTTACATCACTCAGTAGCCAAGCTCTATGTTTGTCCATGTTGCTGCAAATAGCATTATTTCATTCTTTAAGGCTGTAATATTCCACAATATATATACATCCCACTATACATATATTCTTTATCCATCCCTCTGTAGATGGACATTTAGGCTGCTTCTATGTCTTGGCTGTGGTAAACAGCACTGTAATTAACAGTGGAGTGCATGCATTTTTTATAATTATGGTTTTCTCTGCATATGTGCTAGGAGTGGGATTGCTGGATTATGTGACAACTTATGTTCAGTTTTTTAAGGAACCTCATAGCGGTTGTACCAATTTACATTCCCACCAACAGTGTAGGAGGGTTCCTTTTTCTGCACACCCTCTCTAGCATTTATTATTTGTGTACTTTTTGGTGAATTCTGATTGATGTGAGGTGATAGCTCATTGTAGTTTTGATTTGTATTTCTCTAATTTAGTGATGTTGAGCATCTTTTCACATGCTTTGCCAACATGGATTTAAAATGGAGTCATTGGTAATCCTCTCTGATGCTCATTTTAATATTATATACATGCATATATATATATATATATATATATATATATATATATATTTCCCAGTATGATTTTATTCATATAAAGGCCCAAAATGGACAAATTAAATCTCTGGTGATAGATATCAGAATGGCAATTAGCTTCGGGGGGTAATGTATAATACTTTGGGGTTCTAGTAATGCTCTATATCTTCATGTAGGTTGTGGTTACATAGGTGTGTCCACTTCATAAAATTTTATCAAGACATAGGATGTGTCTATCTATAATTTGTCCTCCCTTTATAATTTTATAATTAAAACATCTGTTTAAAAAATTTCCAGACTCATCCTTAGTTCAAATATCCAAATATTTTTCCATGCTCTTGGAAGCAAGTATCCTCTCTGACACCAGTTATAAAGATAAACCTGTCTAAATTTTTTATGAGTTACTAGGAGCTCTGTGTCTCACAGATGTGTCTAATTTTTAAAAAAAAAATTTTGATATTCTTTGCCTAAGAGATTATTTTACCTCGTAGTGAGTTTTATAAGTTTATTCATTGAGGAAAGTGATATTTTCTTTGGTTTCTTCTAAGTTTACCTTCTCAATTTGAAAGAGAATTCTTTTTTTTCCCCTAAAAGTTAAAACTCAGTGTTATAAGGCACTTTTCTTACATTATTTGAAATGTACATATTTCACATTCTTACTTAGTGTTCACTTTGGTTGCATGCAATACACTATTCATTTTCACTTTAATTTGCAAGGAATGTATATTCTTTGTCCTTCTACTTTTCTTATTTAATGAAGCCACTCTGGCCTAAAATTATAACATCTCTTTTTGGAGGAGTTAGGGCCAATAATGGGCTTCCCTGGTGGCTCAGACAGTAAAGAATCTGCCTGGAATGTGTGAGACCAGGTTCAATACCTGGGTCAGGAAGATCCTCTGGAGAAGGAATGGCTACCCACTCCAGCCATTCCTTCAGGCAAGAGTGGTTATCAATTCTTGCCTGGAGAATTCATGGGCAGAGGAGCCTGGCAGGCTATAGTCCATGGGGTCACAAAGAGCTGGACATGATTGCGTGACTGCCACACATACACATACACACAGGGTCAATACTGCATGGATATTCTGGTCATATTGCAGTTTCATAAAAGGACAATGTCATAATATATTCAGTTCAGTTCAGTTCAGTCGCTCAGTTGTGTCTGACTCTGTGCGACCCCATGAATCGCAGCACCCCAGGCCTCCCTGTCCATCACTGACTCCCGGAGTTCATTCAGACTCATGTCCATCGAGTCAGTGATGCCATCCAGCCATCTCATCCTCTGTCGTCCCCTTCTCCTCCTGCCCCCAATCCCTCTCAGCATCAGAGTCTTTTCCAATGAGTCAACCCTTCGCATGACGTGGCCAAAGTATTGGAGTTTCAGCTTCAGCATCATTCCCTTCAAAGAACACCCAGGGCTGATCTCCTTCACAATGGACTGGTTGGATCTCCTTGCAGTCCAAGGGACTCTCAAGAGTCTTCTCCAACACCACAGTTTGAAAGCATCAATTCTTTGATGCTCAGCTTTCTTCACAGTCCAACTCTCGCATCCATACATGACCACTGGAAAAAGCATAGCCTTGACTAGACGGACATTTGTTGGCAAAGTAATGTCTCTGCTTTTGAATATGCTATCTAGGTTGGTCATAACTTTTCTTCCAAGGAGTAAGTGTCTTTTAATTTCATGGCTGCAGTCACCATCTGCAGTGATTTTGGAGCCCCCCAAAATAAAGTCTGACACTGTTTCCACTGTTTCCCCATCTATTTCCCATGAAGTGATGGGACCAGATGCCATAGTAAAGTACAAATCTTGTCCTGCTTTACCAGTTTACTAGTGAGGTTATCCTGGTCTAGCCTGACTTTGGATTTTTAATTATTTTTAAACGATCCCTTGTTTAGAGATATTCTTTGATGTACAAATGAAAGGGATTAAAGTTAAGGAATATTAACTGTGGAGTTGCTTTAGCATGTAGGAGGCTGATGAATACATTCACAGCAACATATAAATATGAATCCTTGTCTTAAAAAATAACACATTTTCATTTAAGATGTTTGAAATGCTTCACAAACATCATGGTACACCCATCTTGCCTGATTACCCCATGGGAATATAATTTGGTTTTATTTATTTTCCTGTAGAACAGCCTTCATTGTTTGAAATGTGAAGTGGGAGAGGAGAGGTGAGCACAGCTCAGGCTCCCAGCGCGGCTCTCCAGACCTGATATAAAAGGAGAACGAGTCAGAACCTTGGGGAGGAGCCTGCTGAACCCTACTGCTCTGGAGCCTGATGTCTGGGTGCTCAAGGTTAGCACTCACGGACTGGAAGCCACCGGTAACAAAGGCATGACACAGAGAGGGCCACAGCCCTTTCTGGACCTCTGCACATGACCAGGACTGAAGGGAAAGTTGTTTAATGCCATCCTGATTCACAGAGGTGTATTGACGGCATAAAAAAAAAGTCCAAAATGTTTACTGGTAGAGGCAAGCAACTTTCTATTTTTTAAAATCTGAGCTCTAAATTTTTTATTGCCTTATCAAATTCTACTCTTATACACTCCAAATAAGAATGTACAAATACTTTTTCTTTCAGTTGGTCATGACCTTGGGCGGGTTTAAGCTGTCTCTGAACTATGGTAACCGAATCAGTTCAGTTCAGTTCAGTCGCTCAGTCGTGTCCGACTCTTTGTGACCCTGCAGCACGCCAGGCCTCCTTGTCCTTCACCAACTCTCGGAGTCCACTCAAACCCATGTCCATTGAGTCAGTGATGCCATCCAACCATCTCATCCCCTGCCGTCCCCTTCTCCTTCTGCCTTCAATCTTTGCCAGCATCAGGGTCTTTTCAAATGAGTCAGCTCTTCACATCAGGTGGCCAAAGTATTGGAGTTTCAGCTTCAGAATCAGTCCTTCCAATGAATATTCAGGACTGATTTACTTTAGGATGGACTGGTTGGATCTCCTTGCAGTCCAAGGGACTCTCAAGAGTCTTCTCCAACACCACAGTTCAAAAACATCAATTCTTTGGTGCTCAGCTTTCTTTACAGCCCACCTCTCACATCCATACACGATTACTGGAAAAATCATAGCTTTGACTAGGTGGACATTTGTTGGCAAAGTAATGTCTCTGCTTTTTAATATGCTGTCTAGGTTGGTCATAGCTGTTCTTCCAAGGAGAAAGCATCTTTTAATTTCATGGCTGTAGTCACCATCTGAAGTGATTTTGGAGCCCCAAAAATATAGTCTGTCACTGTTTCCATTGTTTCCCCATCTATTTGCCATGAAGTGATGGGACTGGATGCCATGATCTTAGTTTTCTGAATGTTGAATTTTTTTTCTTTTTTATATTTATTTATTAATTATTATTATTATTATTTTTTACTTTACAATATTGTATTGGTTTTGCCACACATCAATATGAATCTGCCACAGGTGTACATGTGTTCCCAATCCCAAACCCCCCTCCCCCCCCAAACCATCCCTCTCGGTCATCCCAGTGCACCAGCCCCAAGCATCCTGCACCCTGCATCAAACCTAGACTGGTGATTCGTTTCTTATATGATATTATACATATTTCAATGCCATTCTCCCAAATCATCCCACCCTCTCTCTCTCCTACAGAGTCCAAAAGACTGTTCTATAAATCTGTGTCTCTTTTGCTGTCTCACATAAGAATGGACTTATATATAAAACAGAAATAGATTTACAGATAAGAGAAAACAAGCTTATGATTAACAAAGGAGAAAGCTGTGGGGAGTCAGAAATTAGGAGTTTGGGATTAATATATACACACTACTATGTAGAAAAAAATAACCAACAAGGACCTACTGTATAGGACAGGGAACTATACTTAACATTTTATAATAACCCATAAAGGAAAAGAATCTGAAAAAAGATATATAACTAAATCACTTTGCTGTATACCTAAAACTAACACAACTCTGTAACTATACTTTAATTAAAAAAAATAAAAAAAAAGAAAATCTATTTTTGTATTTCAAAATCGTCACCATAAATTATGGTTTTTACCCATGGAATAAAAAAAAGAAATTCTAAGATAATTTTTAAGTTAGCCATAATGTATAAATAAGGACCACTGAATGTGAGCAGTTAGTTTTACAACTCTTATTCTCATTATTTTTTTTATTTTAATTTTATTTTTATTATTATTATTTTTTGCTCTTTATTATTTATTTATTTATTTTTTACTTTACAATACTGTATTGGTTTTGCCATACATTGACATGAATCCACCACGGGTGTACATGAGTTCCCAATCCTGAACCCCTCTCCCACCATCCTCCTGATATCATCTCTCTGGATCATCCCAGTGCACCAGCCCTAAGCATTCTGTATCCTGTATCGAACCTAGACTGGCGATTCGTTTCTTACATGATAGTATACATGTTTCAATGCCATTCTCCCAAATCATCCCACTCTCACCCTCTCCCACAGAGTCCAAAAGACTGTTCTATACATCTGTGTTTCTTTTGCTGTCTCACATACAGGGTTATCATTACCATCTTTCTAAATTCCATATATATGCGTTAGTATACTGTATTGGTGTTTTTCTTTCTGGCTTACTTCACTCTGTATAATAGGTTCCAGTTTCATCCACCTCATTAGAACTGATTCAAATGTATTCTTTTTAATGGCTGAGTAATACTCCATTGTGTATATGTACCACAGCTTTCTTATCCATTCATCTGCTGATGGACATCAAGGTTGCTTCCATGTCCTGGCTATTATAAACAGTGCTGCAATGAACATTGGGGTACACATGTCTCTTTCAATTCTGGTTTCCTCGGTGTGTATGCCCAGCAGTGGGATTGCTGGGTCATAAGGCAGTTCTATTTCCAGTTTTTAAAAGAATCTCCACACTGTTCTCCATAGTGGCTGTGCTAGTTTGCATTCCCACCAACAGTGTAAGATGGTTCCCTTTTCTCCACACCCTCTCCAGCATTTATTGCTTGTAGACTTTTGGATTGCAGGCATTCTGACTGGTGTGAAGTGGTACCTCATTGTGGTCTTGATTTGAATTTCTCTGATAATGAGTGATGTTGAGCATCTTTTCATGCATTTGTTAGCCATCCATATTTCTTCTTTGGAGAAATGTTTATTTAGTTCTTTGGCCCATTTTTTGATTGGGTCGTTTATTTTTCTGGAATTGAGCTGCATAAGTTGCTTGTATATTTTGAGATTAGTTGTTTTAAGGCAACTTTTTAACTCCCCTCTTTCACTTTCATCAAGAAGCTCTTTAATTCTTCACTTTCTGCCATAAGGGTGGTGTCATCTGCATATATGAGATTATTAATATTTCTCCCGGCAATCTTGATTCCAGCTTGTGCTTCATCCAGCCCAGCATTTCTCATGATGTACTCTGCATATAAGTTAAATAAGCAGGGTGACAATATACAGCCTTGACGTACTTCTTTTCCTATTTGGAACCAGTCAGTTGTTCCATATCCAGTTCTAACTGTTGCTTCTTGACCTGGATGCAAATTTCTGAACAGGTGGGTCAGGTGGTCTGGTATTCCCATCTCTTTCAGAATTTTCCACAGTTTGTTGTGATCCACACAGTCAAGGCTTTGGCAAAGTCAAGAAAGCAGAAGTAGATGTTTTTCTGGAACTCTCTTGCTTTCTCGATGATCCAACAGATGTTGGCAATCTGATCTCTGGTTCCTCTGCCTTTTCTAAATCCAGCTTGAACATCTGGAAGTTCA
Source organism: Capricornis sumatraensis (assembly GCF_032405125.1). Lineage (NCBI taxonomy): Eukaryota > Metazoa > Chordata > Mammalia > Artiodactyla > Bovidae > Capricornis > Capricornis sumatraensis. Next base: position 8,856,769 of record NC_091084.1, read on the forward strand.
CAGTTCACGTACTGTTGAAGCCTGGCTTGGAGAATTTTGAGCATTACTTTGCCAGTGTGTGAGATGAGTGCAATTGTGTGGTAGTTTGAACATCTTTGACATTGCCCTTTTTGGGATTGGAATGAAAACTGACCTTTTCCATCCTGAGGCCATTGTACCTCACTCACATATGTACCCAAATGTCAGTTTCTCAGAGCCCTTCTCTGAGCACTTTACCTCTCTGTATAAAATAACACTCCCATCATTCTCTGTCCCTTACCATGCTCTGGTTTCCATTCAGTGTTATCTGATATTATAGTATGTTATAACTATCTAATATTATAGTCTTATGTTTTAAAATCTGTAATTCTCACTAAAATTTAAATTCCATAGTGGCAGACAGTTAAGTTTTGTTTTTTATTGTATCCCTAGCACACAAAGCAGTACCTAGCACACAGTAGGGGCTCAACAAATTGAACAATTGAATATTTTTTCCTTTGTTATTTTGATCTGCCAGTATGTACCTTATTTTAATTTCAAAGGGCACAAATTAAGGACAATTTCTATCTTCTAGAATTCTCTTGATCTAGAAGAACAGACATTTATGCACACAAATAATTATAATGTAGGTTACAAATTTATATGTAGTGGAGATTTATAGGTAGTGGAGATGATTACTAAAAAAAATTGGGAGGAAATTTAACCTAAACAGAATTTAAAAGAATGAATTAAAGTTTATCAGCAGATGTAAGTAGAGTGAAAAGGAAGGTATTCCAAGATAGTATCAAGGGTATATGTACAGGCAGAGAGGCATGAAGTAGCAGGTTGTATTTGGGGGTCTGTAAAGAGTTCACTAGGCTGAAATAAGTGGTGTGGTGAGAGAGTTGGTAAAGATGATGTAGGTAAACAAGGAGGACTCAGGATATGAAGAGCCTTACATGCCATGCTCAGGTGTGTAAATTTTCTCTAGCAGCCAGAGAGGAAGCTCTAAAGACATTTAAGTTGGGATTGATATGATTTTCATTCTGGTCACTTCACTCACACTTTAGAAATGCCACTCTAGAAGCCTTATTGGTGCCAGAGGTAAGAGATTCATCTTGAAATAGTGCAGATGAGAAGTGATGAGAGCATGAAGTAGAAATACTTGATAAAAGGATGTATGCTGCTGATGTACTCAGTCATGGCCGACTCTGTGATCCCATGGACTGTGGCCCGCCAGGTTCCTCTGTCCATGGAATTTTCCAGGCAAGAATCCTGGAGTGGGTAGCCATTTCCTTCTTCAAAAGGATGTATGAGACTATCTTAATTTTATGAAAACAATTTTTTTTTAATGATCATACAACTTTTCGTTTTGTTTCTATACTTAAAGAAAATAGACATTCTCATTGGGAAAAGAACATACTGATCAGACAATTTAAGTAATCCAGTTGGGATTGCAGTTTACTTTTGATATTTATCATTTGCCTCATGAGCTTTACTAGTAAAGCCAATTCTTTAGAGACCAATCACCCCTTTAAAAAGCGATAACTTTAATTTCTGAACATGTAGAACTGAGAATAAGACCCTATAGTAACATCTCCAAAGTACAGAGATCCTTCAAAGTACTAAACAAATAAAATTACTATTTATGAGAGGTATTATTAATCATAAACTTTTCACACCATTCTACAAAAATTTAGGATTCATTAGGGATTTCAGCAAAACAAGCTCCTGAACTAATTTGAATAATAAAATATCTTACTTTTCAAATACAATGAATTTATTTCCAGTAGCATTCTCATTAAAAACAGTGCAGTATTTTCATTTATTAAAAATGTATTTATCAATAAAATACATAATAAAGTATTATAAGCATAAATGTAAATCAATAAATTTATCTCCATTGTTCATGTTATTTGATGGCATTTTATTTTAATAATTAACAAACACATAAATATATATTGATAGGAGATTCTCAAAAATAATGATCCCATTTAATAGCTACTGTTATACTCATCAGTATTTTCTCTGTGATCTGGATCCAACATCAGGAGATGGACTGGTCCTTGGCTGGCTGTTCTGTAACATAATTTCAGAATATATTCTTTTACTGTAGTATTCATATTCTTTAAGGTAAAATCTGTTAGGTGGATCTCCTTACACATTACAGATTTTAATAAGACTGAACTCGTAATTCAATTCCTCAAATGATACATAAACAGCAATCTCAACATGATGACTATCACTTTATATAAGGCATCATACTAATTATAATGGTTCATAATCTTTACTCTTTGCTATTGGTAAGATGTACTTAGAGGTGCTTTTTAAAAATCATAACCTGCTGTGTAAATGGTCAAAATTTAATAATTTTATTTTCTACAGGAATCACTTGGAGCCCATATAATACCCTAGGAATAGTTTAACAATGTTAGGCTAAAGAAGTTCTTGGGAAGGTGATTGTTAAGAATTCATTAAATTTGTTTTATTAAAAAAGTAGGTAAAATATTCCAAACTGAAAATTCTGCTTCTAAGATTCCTCGTTTTTATATTGAAAAATCATGGGAGGGCCTGGAGGCTGCCCTGCAGTAACCCTTTATCCTATATTGTAACGCACAGACGTACTTCCTTACTTGAGGAAAGGAAAGTGTTTTCTGCTTTCGAGTCCCAGCCTGACACAGGGTAAGAACTAAGTCTATATTTGTTTAGTGAATAAAAATAGACAAATATAATAATTTTTACAAAAAGAAAATATCAGACTTCTACGGTTGCCAAAAAGAAGAACTTCTAAATTTTGGGTAAAACAAAGTCTGAGCTGGGTAAGCCTATCAGGGGGATGACACTGAAGTCAAGTCTTAAAGAATAGAGGAGAGAGGAATTTAGGAGCACTCCTGTGAAGCAGTGGGAGCAGCATGGGCCCGGGATGCTGCAAGAAGTTCCAGGGAGACCTGCTTCTTACTCAGAGTATGTAAATTATGACCTGTGGAGCAACTGGAGATGAGAGTGAAAAGCTCTTGAGTGTAGTTCTCTGGAGTTTTTAAAAATTACTTTTCATTATCTATTTATTTATTTTTGGGTGCACTGGGTCTTTGTTGCTGCACTGGCTTCTTCTAGCTGTGGCAAACAGTGGGTGCTCTTTGCTGCATTGGGGTGACTTCTCTTGTTGCAGAACATAGGGTCTAGGTGAAGGGGCTTCAGCAGGTGCGGCCCGTGGGCTCTGCAGCTGTGGCTCATAGGCCCTACAGTGCGGGCTCAGTAGCTGTGGTACACATGGGCTTAGCTGCTCTGTGGCATGTGGAATCTTCCTGGGCCGGGGATTGAACCCTGTCCCCTGCACTGGCAGACGGATTCTTATTCAAGGTACCATCAGGGAAGTCTTAATTTTATCTTTCAGGTGATGGGTAACTACTGAGATTGGGTTTTAAGAAACAGAGTGTTATGTTCATATTTGCGCTTTAAAAAGATTACTCTGATGGCGATGGTGTGAAAGACGCAGTGGTGAGAGCAAAAAGGGAGGCTGTTGAAATAGTCTAGATGAGACATGATGAATTATTAAACTAAGATAATAGTAGAAATAGAGAGGAGTCAGCAGATTTGAGATGCACTTTATTATTGGGAGGATTTACTGACTAGGGGTTAAGGGAGAATGAGAAGCCTGGATAAGATATAAATTTCTCTCTGGGAAATTTGGTGGATAATGGTGTCATTGATTGAAATAAGGGTTACAAAAGGTAGAACAGATTTTGGGGGGAAGATGGGAAAGTGTAAACCCTGACTCATCACTGAGAACTCATCACCAGAACTCATCACAGTTCTGAGAGTTGAGAAAATCACTTAATGTCGCCAACTTAGAAGATTAAACTGAAGAATATATCTATGAGACCATTTGGTACAGTGCTTTTCAATGGTAGGAGCCTAGTAAGTGCGAGTTTCCTTTCTTCTAATTATATCTCAAAAATGTTCAGTTGCCACAAAGACTATTATTGATTAAATGTTAACACTCAGGGGCTTCCCAGGTGGTGCACTGGTAAAGAATCCACCTGCCAATGTAGGAGATACAGGTTCGATCCCTAGGTGGGGAAGATCCCCTGGAGAAGGAAATGGCAACCCACTCTAGTATTCTTGCCTGGAGAATTCCATGGACAGAGGAGCCTGGCGTGCTGCAGTCCATGGGTTTGGAGTTGGACACGACTGAGTGAGTACACAACAACATTAACACTCAGGGACTTCCCAGGTGGCCCGGTGGCTGGGAGCCCACGGGGCTGTGGGTGTGGTCGTGGTCGGGAAACCAAGACCTCAGCTGACAGGACAGCTGAGCCAGTGTGCTCTGGAGCCGGCGCTCTGCAACCAGAGGAGCCTGTGCGCCCACAACTGGAGAAAGCCTGCGCAGCCAAAGCAAACAAACAGATAAACAACACTCAGTAGAGGCCTTTGGAAGAACGCTAGAAACAGTGGTACTCTTATGGAGCATAGAATCCTTAGAATATTAAAAAAAGTTTCAGGTTCACTGCGTTTTAATGAAGCCTGAAAAATGTGGATAATTTATATATTCACAGACCATGTATAAAAAAGCCATATAATCTCCACCAATATTTTGCAAATTTCTATGAAGTGGACAGATAAGTGAAAAAAAGCCTCTAAGATCCAAAAAAGATTATTCACTTAGAAAGACAACTAACAAAGTGCATATGGAGTATATATGTATAAAACCAGATATACTGCAGTAATAAGTTCAGAGGAGGCTTAGAGTATCATAGACAACAGTACCATAGAGTATTGGTCACAGGATGCTTCATGGGAGAAGTAACATTAAACTGCAGCTTAGAGGGTTGTGTCTGAAGAGTAGAGCAAAAATATAGTGCAGATAGGAATTGGGCAAGAGTGTAAGTAAAGCATGAGAAAAACATGAAAGCAGAGCAGAGGACTGCAAACTTGATTCCCATTAAATACATTAAACATGTTTGGCTAGAATGGAAGATCGACATTGTACACTGTGGGATTAAAAATTGTTGTTAGAATAATTCCTATTTTTTAGAAGAGAAGTTACACTTTGCATGTAAATTTCATGTAAATACTTTTTGGAATGTCACTTTTTTTGGAGATAATTTAAGCTAGTAAGATGACCATGTGTGTTAGTTGCTCAGTCGTGTCTGACTCTTTGTGATCCCATCGACTGTAGCCCACTAGGCTCCTCTGTCCATGGGATTCTCCAGGCAGGAATACTGGAGTGGGTTGCCATTTCCTTCTCTAGGGGATCTTTCTGACCCAGGGATCGAACCCAGGTCTCCCTCATTGCAGGCGGATTCTTTACCGTCTGAGCCACCTGGGAAGCCGAGGTGGCAATCATAATAATAGTGCAACTTAACATGTATTTAGCACAGGCTATGTTATAGGTTCTATTCCAAGTGCTTTACATGGGTGATTATCTCACATAATGCTATCAGTACTCTATGGGGGTGGATACTATTAAAGTGATTATGAGTGTTCAATGAAGGAATACAGGAAAGAGTGGGTTGAATACTTTTCTTCTGAAAAATCTCAGAACAGCACTTGCTATAAGCAATAGCAGTTGACTGTGCTATGAAAGATACTGAGCTGGCTCTCCTGCTCAAAATTATTCCTCTAACCCAAGTATTAAAGTGCCTGAAATCCCACTATTAGAAATCCATTATTGTTCTTTCTAGATAATGGTTTCAAATGATTTAAATGGTTTTACACCTTTCAGAATGATTTTTTAAAATGATAAAGTATCTTTTAAAATTTATACTAAACACATTAGGAAGAAAAAATACATCAGTTTACTTCTATGCTTGAGATGAGAAACCCAGATCAACACTATCAAGCACTGGTATGGAGGGAACATCCCAAAGGGCAATTGAATGGGGTAAATATGCAAACAGCAACAACAATAAAGCCATATATGTGGGGTGGGGGTGGTGGTGTATTAATATATAAACTTCACTCAGGTTGCGAATTTTCCAGAGAGATATACAATTTCTGGGAATGAAACATCAATTCTCCAATGTTAAACCAATGACATTTGGGTTTTTAGTATTGGGGTACCTGATAGATATTATATATTGCTAGGTGGAGAAATTCAGTTTCTGAATTAACTACATAATACGTGTACATTGTAAAGCTATAATATCGCATTATAATTTAAAAACAAAATTCTTGTTCATATAGATAGGAAAACATTGGAGATGAATGAAAAAGAAAAAAATACTCATAAAAAGCTTATCTGCAATATCTCCAAAATAACAAATACTTTTGAACAGACATTTTTGCCATTTAAAGAGATAGAAATATTTTTTGGAAAAATCTCTATTGACTAGAAATAGGCTATACTACAGGTGTCCTGGAAAATACAATTTTAATGGTCTCTTGCACTTTCACTTTTCACTTTCATGCATTGGAGAAGGAAATGGCAACCCACTCCAGTATTCTTGCCTGGAGAATCCCAGGGATGGGGGAGCCTGGTGGGCTGCTGTCTATGGGGTTGCACAGAGTTGGACACGACTGCGGCAACTTAGCAGCAGCAGCAGTACATATGGAAAGTGTAAGAATATGGTTATATATTGCCTTTTTAGAACTTTCATATTAAATAATTTTACATACATAAAATACAGTGAAAACCCAAGAACAAATTTTGAAATCTTTTAAAAGACCAAAGTACATCGAAAGCCCATGCACTTTATTCCAAAGAGAAGAACTAAGCTTGGACATCTAAAAGTGTGGACATCTGTTTTCGGGACTATAGATAAAAAACAGTTAAACAGAAGATGCGAAGGCAAGATACAGGTAGAAATAAGACCAAGTGATTAGAAGAAAAACAGGCTACAAAAACATAAACTGAGAACTCTGCATTCATAATAACCTAAATAAAAAAATTAAAAAATAACCTGAATCTAATCATGAGAAAACAATCAGACAAATCCAGATTACAGGGTATTCAATATAATCAGTCTGGATGCTTCGCAAGTGTCAATGTAGATGAAAGATTAAAAAAGAGAAGACTTTTCTAGGTTAAAAGATACGACAACCAAATGAAACATTATAATCCTGGGTTAGATCCTGGATCAGAGAAATAAAATAGCCACAGAGAGTTCTTTTTAGACAACTGAAGAACTTTGAATGTGGAATGTGTATCAAATAATATGTGATATTAAATTTCTTGGGTGTGATGATTTTGATGATGTAGGTGAATTTCTGTATGCTGGGGTATTAGAGGGGAAGTATCACCATGTCTACACTTTAAAGCAGTTCATTAAAGTATATTTTTTTGTGTGTGTAACTATGCATCTTCTGTCCCATCTACCCTGTCCTATCCGAGCCCACCTATTCTACTCTCTTCTTTCATCTGCCCATCCATCCATACATCAGATAAACCAAGGACAGCAAAATGTCAACAGCTGGTGGATCTAAATGAAGAATAAAATAAAATAAAATAAAAACAGCAGACAGACGGGCAAACAAAAATAAAATGTTCAAATCTCGAGGCAGAATATGGCAAATGAAACTGTATTGATGGAGGAGGGGAATGGAGTAATTTTGATGTCATAATTCTGTGAATTTATACCATTTTCCCTGAAAAAGGAAGGTTGCTGACTGATGTTACTGTTAAAATAAGGAAGAGTAACGTGTTTGGAGAGAAAGCTAATGGTTACCATCCATCAATTGATGAAATGCTCTCAATGTAAAAATCTTTATATTATGATTTTTTAAATGAGAGGATGTTTCCTTGATTCTAATAAAACATCTTATAATTAAAAAGTTGACTGGGGAGAAAAGCTTCCTAAAAGTCAATCTCAAGAAAAATTATTATCAATAAAGGATTCTTACATATAAAAACATGATGTTTCCTAAAACAAGAAAACAAAAAATACTCTGAAAATACTTACCAGAAGTGGTATTATTTGTAAAGTACTTTTGATGGATGGATTTTTGCAAATGGTTTCTTGTATATCTGAAATAATTATACCAGGATATATAAATAATTTAGTTATATATATTGAAAGGACTGGCTAAAGAATCAAATATCAAATTCTGATGTGTCAAAATATTCAGAACTGAATAAGAAACTTTTTTCCATATTGTCCTCAGAAACAGTCAAGAATTAATCTGATTAAAAACAATTATTTATGTTTTAGGAACATAAAAACAAAATTTATGTTCCTAAGAAGACATTCCTAGTACTTTGACTGTTCCATACCAATCTTTATTCAAATGATTATTTGAATCATTTGCATGGTTATTTTTTCATTAAAATTTTTCTATCTTCTTTTTTTTTTAATTTTTCTATCTTCTTTTTAAACAAAAAACAAATTTCATTCTTGGAGGATCTCAGGAAAAAGGAGGAGATGTTTAGTTATTGAGGTGCAAAAAGTTTAGTAATTTGGTCAGCTCTTGCCTTTTCAATGTTTTTGCTTTTGTCCATATAATAGCAAAGATCTGGACAAAAGAAAAAACTTAAGACAGAATCTTTTATATGAAGTATTTAAGATGTGTGAAAACATCTAAAGGAAAAAAAGAACCCTCCAAAAAAACTGACTTGATGCTTTTATTCTTTATCTGCTTAATTTTTGGAGAAGGAAATGGCAACCCACTCCAGTATTCTTGCCTGGAAAATCCCATGGACAGAGGAGACTGGTGAGCTATGGTCCATGGGGTCGCAAAGAGGTGGACACTACTGAGCACAGCACAGCTGCATAATTTTACATCGTAAACCTACAGCTTTAGTTATGTATTGCTTTTGTAGATTCAGCACCCTGTCTTTAATTAATGTATTAAGTATTTAATTTTGAAATTAACACAAAGAGTATGTAAAACATATGTGCATATTTTAGTTAGTAATAATAACGCTAATGTCTTGTGTAACTACCTAGACTAAGATATTTGAACATTATCATCACTTTGGAGAAATCCTGGAATACCTCAGCTGCTCTGGGGATTGCACTCTCTTCCCTTGCTCACAGAGGTAATGCACTAAACTGGTTTGCTTCTTTATAGGTTTAATACATGTGTGCATATCCCCCAAATAATTGTCTAGTTTTGCATGTTTCTGAGCTTTACATGGAGAAGGCACTGGCACCCCACTCCAGTACTCTTGCCTGAAAAATCCCATGGACAGAGGAGCCTGGTAGGCTGCAGTCCATGAGGTCGCAAAAAGTCGGACACGACTGAGCAATTTACCTTTTGCTTTTCACTTTCATGCATTGGAGAAGGAAATGGCAACCCACTCCAGTGTTCTTGCCTGGAGAATCCCAGGGATGGGGGAATCTGGTGGGCTGCCGTCTATGGGGTCGCACAGAGTCAGACACGACTGAAGCGACTTAGCAGCAGCAGCAACAGCAGAGATTTACATAAAAAGTATTTCTGTGGTTTGTCTTATTTTGCTTAAAATTATATATTATTTGGATTCATCCATGATGACGTGAGTAGCTCTAGTTTTCCATGTGTGTAGCTGTTCATTTTCCTTGTTGAATAGTAATCCAGAACCTGAATATACCATATATATATGTGCATATATATATGTTTTAAAATTCTTGGCTTTTGTTGTTATGATGATCTCTATCCCCTGGAGAAGGGAATGGCAACCCACTCCAGTATTGTTGCCTATGGAATCCCATGGACAGAGGAACTTAACGGGCTACACTCCATGGGGTTGAAAAGAGTCAGACATGACTAAGCAACTCACACACACACACTACACATACTTATACATGTTTCTTGATACACATGTGCAGTTTTCTCTAGATATGCACCTAGAAGTAAAATTGCTAGGTTGTAGGGTATGTTCATGTTCAATTTATTACATGGGTAGCAAAATATTTTCTAAAAGATTGCCTCAGTTTACATTCCCATCAGCATTATCAGAGAGCTCTAACTGCTGTATGTCTTTGCCAACACTTAGCATTGCCACGCTTTTAAACTCATGTCTTTCTGATGAGTATATAACTGTATCTCATTGTTTTATTTTGCATTACTAATAATGTTGAATAATCTATTAGTGTTTATTGTCATTTGCATTTTCTTTGTTTCGAAGTTCCTGTTCATCTTCCCACACCTATTTTTCTACTAAATTGACTTTTCTTATTGATATATAGAAGCTCTTTATATATTTGAATGATGTATTAAATTTTGTTTTGTGGCCTGCCTTTTCATTCTTTTAATGTTCTGAAATGAAGAAAAGTTTATAACTTTAATACAGTCAAATTTATTATCTTTTTCCTCTATGGATTATGATCCTTGTGCTCTACTTAAGAAATCCTTCCTTGAAATCCTGAGATTACAAATATTTTCTATACTACCTCCTATAAGCTTTATATTTATATTTTTCACATGTAATCTTTAATCACCTTGTAACTGATTTTTACGTATATTATGTAGTAGGAGCTCAATTTAATTTCTTTCTATTTGGTGCCCAATTGTTGCAACATGAAATGACAAACGACTTGTCTCAAAATGACCCCAGAAGTTCTTTATAGCTACTTGGGACCCAAGAACGGGTTCTCATCCTATGGGCTTTACCTAAATCTAATCGGTAGCTCATTCCAGTGAAAAAGGCTGTAATTTCTCACACTGGGATCCCAATCAGATGTTTGTTAGACTAGTTTATATTGTTCCATGGCTCTTAGAGCCTCTGTCCTGGTGTTTTCCTTCAAACTTGTTGTTTTTTCTCTTGGTGTTTCAGTTTGGAAATTTTCTCTCACCTATCTTCAAATTAATAAATCTTTCCTCAGCTTTGTTGAATCTACTGACAAGTACATAGAATACATTACTCATTTCTGTTAAGTGTTCCTATTTCTCACATTTCCATTTGACCCTTTTGTATGGTTTCCATCTCTCTGCTGAAATTCTTATCTGTTCAGGCTTGTAATCTCCCATGTGGCCCACCTTTCCCTAACCTTTAACATATTAGTCATATTAGTCATAGTTATTTAAAATTATCTATTAACAGTTTCAACTTCTGGGCATTCTGTGTCTCACTGTGTTAATTGCTTTGTCCCTTGACTAAGATTTTTTTTTCTTGCTTTTTAAGTTTTGACTGAATGCTGAATTTCTTGTTTGAAGTAAATATGTTTGTGCCAGAAAATGGGCATGGTCTTTTCTGTTAGACAGTTGGTGTGTATGTATGTGTGTGTGTCATTAATCAACTCAGTTTGAGTTTTATTGTTGCTATGGTTACCTTCAGTACATCAATGGTTTCAAAATTCTCTAGTGTTATTTTGTGCTTTTTCAGGTGTCAGAGGTTTTTCCCTTAAATTTCCCCCTCTACTTTCAGTTTTTGCCTCCCTGTGTGTCTGCACAGTACCACAAGACTCTATGCTCTTGCTTTTCTCCAGCTGATTTCCATTGCTTGTTTTTGGGTACTCGCTGGCCTTGTAGTGGGGGAGTAGTGGAGTTTTTCTGTTGTCCTGCTCCAGGCTTAGTCTCAGGCAGGTCCTCTATGTCTCCTCAGTCATTCTCCTCCTCCTTTCCAGGGCAGTCCACTTTGCCCACTATATCTTTGGAAGGTTTTGTGCAAGACAATTTTGTGCCCCTTCTCCAATAGCATGATATCTCTAATAATCTGGGTCTCTGCCTCCTTTCTGCCCCAAGAGTAGAAGCCTACTTCTCTTATCTTTATGCTACACCCAGTAAGTCTTCACTTGTGCCTGGAGGGCAATCAGCAAAGTTTGCTGCCTCTATCCCAATACCTGTGTGTGTGTGCTCAGTCGTGTCCAAATCTTTGCACCCCAATGGACTGTAGCCCACCAGGTTCCTCTGCCCATGGAATTTTTCAGGCAAGAATACTGGAGTGGGTACCATTTCCCACTCCAGGGGATCTTTCTGACCCTTCCTGACCCAGGTATCAAACGCACATCTCTTTTGTCTCCTGCTTTGGCAGGTGGATTCTTTACCCCTAGTGCCATCTGGGAAGCCTAGACCTTCATTCTGCAGAAAAGAAGGTTCTGCATGGAGCTCGATACCTTTCCTACAGTGATGGCTGCTCCCTTTCTCCAAGACTGCATCACTGAGAAAGGATTCCTCTAGTCTCCTGTTCTGCTCTTTTTCTTATGAACACATAGTATAAGTTTATAAAGAAGAATCTGTGAGCTGTGTGGACTCCTCTTGTGTCTGTGGCTCCCAGGGGTTTTATATTCCAGTAATAGCCCACATTTATCTGTTAGCAATTTAAACATAATTTCTAAGATCAGCTTGTATGGAATCTGGCATTTCACCATATTCTGCCACAGGGGAGCCAATGCTCATGTTGTCTCTCCTCGGAAGTTCCTGTCTTTCCTTGGATGTCAGGCTACTTCGTTGTGATTGAATCTCAGCTCTCTAATGGGTTCAAGAAAACCTACGTTTTTGTTGTTTATCTGTTTTTTCTCATTCTTAGTGTGTGATTGATTGATATATTCCAGTTTTCTACATTTTATGCAAAAGTGGAATATATACATGCACACAGTAAATACATATATATTTATATATATATTACATATTAAAAATATTCAGTAGTTCTTAACCATAGGTAATTTTCTTTTTGCCATTCAGAGAACATCTGGCTATGTCTGAAGACACTTATCATGATGGGGACATTCTATGATTTTCAAAGCCAGAGATACTGCTAAGCATGGTACAAGGCATGAACAGCCCCCCACAACAAATGATTATTGACCAAAAATGTCTGTAGTGACAAGGTTGAGAGACCTTGATAAATACATACATATAGAAAATATTTTTATTATTGTTCTCATCTAAATAGCTTATAATTTTGATTATGGTTAATTTTCCAGAACACTGGTTTGTTCAGAAATGTTTTTCTTAATGGTTATTTTTTGGTACTCATGTTTAGTTCAATTGCATGTGGTCAGAGGATGTGCATTACTCCAATCCTTTGAAGTGTGTCAGTGTGTTTTATAGTATAATATTGGTTCATTTTAATAAATGTTCTATGTGTGCCTACAAAGAATGTGTCCCTTTGATGAAGAATGTTAATCATGTTTGATTCTTACATATCAATTTTTTCAGTCTATTTGTTCTATCAATTACTGATTGTAATTAATTATAATTAATATTGAAATATCCCCTAGCCATGGCTAAAAAATACTTTATACATTTTGAGGCTATGTTTTTAAATGTTTATACAATGAAAATATTTTATAGATTTTTCCTGTATTAAAACTTTGATCATCATGAAGTCATCTTTTTTTATATCCAGTAATGTTTTCTGCTTTATAGTCAATTTCATCTGATAATAATTCATCTAAACTAGTTTTCCTCTGTGACCTTAGTAATTAGCACAGACATACTTTTTTCATCAACATTTAAGGTTAATTTCTGTCTCTCATGGACAGAGGAGCCTGGCAGGCTGCAGTCCATAGGATTGCTAAGAGTAGGACATGACTGAAGTGACTTAGCAAGCATGCACAAAGTTAATCTCTATCTTTATTCAATTTGATAACCATACAAGAATTCTAGTACACTTTAACACCATTTATGTTCTCCAATTTATGTAATATTTTTGATAGGTATTTAAATTCTGTTTTGTCTTTGAATCACATACTACTTTTTAATTACATTTATTATTTTTTAATACAATGTTTGTTCAAATTTACCCTCTCAGACTGTCCATCTGAGATCACTTTTGGTTTGCTAAAGTACCTTCTTTAGAATTTCCTTTAGTAAGAGACTGCTGTTGACAAAAACCTCTTAAAGAGTTACATTCTATACAGACATACAGAGGGGTGAAAAAAAGCTTGCATGTCTTCTCCCCTCATCGGTTTAATTTTGGAACTTGTTAGGCAAGCTTTTTTTTTTTTAACCTCTCTCTGTCTCTCTGGGAGTCTGAGACTGCATAGGATGTAGCTCCTCGGTAGGCCCAACTTTAGGATGGGAGGGTCTTCCATAGACTACTCATATTAAGTAGGCCATGGATTTTGTCTTCTGTTCCCATTTTTCCGTGGGGCCATGAAAAGCAAAGCTCAATTTCACTCTGTGGGTTAAATGTTCTCAAGACAAAAGCTAGCAGCAGTACTCTCCTTATCACTTTAGGTTCTTATTTATATTAGTTCCTGGTCCTATGAATTTCTATATTCTTACCATCTTATTGCTATATTTAAGATTTTAAAGTATATAATCCTGAATTTATGGTTGTTTTTGATGGATGGTAAATACAGAAGATGAGATGATTGGATGGGATCACTGACTCAATGGACATGAGTTTGAGCAAACTCAGGAAGACAGTGAAGGATGGGGAGGCCTGGCATGCTGCAGTTCATGGGCTGACAGAGTTGGACACGAATTACTGACTGAATGACAGCAACAATCCTGAATTTATGGTTGTTTTAGATGGATGGTAAGCACAGATAACTAGCTTGTCACATTGCTGAAGTGGAAGTATATTCACACTTTGCCAAAAGACAATTAAGCCTGCCAGTGAAACTGGTATCATTGTAAATGATATGAATACAGTATATTTGAAATAGTATATACATTCAGATAAATTTTAAATTGTTATATACTTGGTTCAAATAGGTGATAATCTGGATACATTTTGCATTTTCATTTTCAATTTTTAAATTAAATTTTAAATAAAAATTGTCTAAGAATAAAATACAAAATTTCCTGTATACAAAAAGTGTTCTTCCATACTTACAGTATAATCTTTCATTGAGATGATTAAGGGACTGCAGGATCTTTTGTTCTTCAGCTGATAGTGCACAGATGTTAAATTGCTGCATTTTATTTAAATCCAGATTTGTTTGCTGTAGCTGCTTGCTATTCATGACAGTTAGAATCTCATCCTCAGGCATTGAAGCTTTCACTAGATTTTCAGCCATCAAAAATTCAGAAGTACTGCCTGAAACTACAGAAATTTTATATTAACTATTCTTTGATCCCTTTTTGTCTTTGGGATCTCTCCTTATACATAACTGACACGCCTGTATGTATTAATTTCACAAACAGAAACCCAGTAAGTCTTTTGTTACTTTGCATTTTATTTATCAAGGTCTTCTATATCTAGCATTTTCCCATCCCTAATTAAAAAACAGATACTCAAAATGATGGCAGTGAGGTAATAAAAGTTCATAGAGTGTTTAACTAAGGAAAAAATACATTATGTATATGTAGATTATTTCTGTGTTGTTTTTATTATTCATTGGTAGAATGAAGAGATGAAGTAGATTGTCTTATAATAGCAATTATGATGATAAGAGAAAAGGAACTTACAGAAATTGTAGAAAATTAGATGACCAGCTGGACAGAACTGAAAGCTTAGAAATTGACCAAATAAAAGACCATATGACTAAAGAAGGATCAAATACTTCAAAGAAGATGAGTCTAATAACTTAGCTTGTTGCTTATAAAATAAGCACTTTGGAGTTTCACTTCACATCATCTATTTAAACAAATTTCAAAGGAATTAAAGAGTTAAGTTTAATGAATCAAATCATTAAAGTAATCTAGAGGGAAAAGAAACATTTCTAACTTTCTTCATTGGAAAGTGTCTTTGGTAATGCACAAATCACTACGACAAAACCAAAAACAAATTTTTAAAGGTTGGTCTTCCCTAATAGATTTTAAATTCTGAAGGCCAAGACTTTTATATGTTTGGTTAATTATTATGTATCTAAAATATTCAGTTGCAGGCAGGAAATTAGCTCTCAATAATTATTTCTTAAATGAAAAAATGTAAAGTAAGACTTCTATATGTGAAAATAAAACATAAGTGGAATAAAATGCACATAATAAAGTAGTAAAAACATTTGTAACTAGCATAAGGATCAGAATCCTTGATATTTAAAGAGTTTGCAGAAATGAGTGAGAAAATACTAAAACTCCAATATTTATAGGAAAAAAGAATATGAAGAAATAATTCACTAAAATAAATATACATACAGAAACAATTAAGCTTATTATTAGTAAAAAGGTACTCATAAAAACTAATAACACACCATTTCTCTGTCATATATGCAAATAATAGAGGTGATATTTACCTCAAGTTCACATACACCCCAGAAGAATTTTGAATAATACTTTTCATGAAAATGCTACAGGAATATATAAAAAAGGCCACAACAAAATTTATTTCCTTTGACCTAGTACCCACTCCAGTGTTCTTGCCTGGAGAATCCCAGGGACAGCGGAGCCTGGTGGGCTGCCCATCTATGGGGTAGCACAGAGTCGGACACAACTGAAGAGACTTAGCAGCATTAGCAGCAGCAGTACTCATTTAATACACAGAGTTTCATTCAATAAATATTAGTTGGGTGCCAATTAAGCCAGGTACTCTAATTTTAATTCTGGGTATATAAATATGGAAATCACCAAATAGGAAAAAATCGGATGTAGAAAGATGTTCAATATATTACTATTTAGAACAAATAACAACTGGCAACAGTCTAAATATGCAGGTTAAGATGAATTCAGGTCCTAATTGGTGGTGTAACAGTCATGTGATATGTAAGAACTTTGGAAAATATGTATAAGAACAACAAAAAAGAAATCATTGGGAACAAAGCTTAGAGGAAAATGTTTAAACTAAAACATACCTTCTTCAATATTAGAAGTACCCCTTGTAGTTTGTTTTGGCTCACTTGAACTTAGCTGGATATTTTGTCCAAAATTCTATAAAAATAGAGTATTAAATCAGAATATAATTCCATATTTAAAATTAGTGATATATATTGGCTTAAAAATTTTATTTGCTGTTTTTATTTTCAATTATCACTATTCATATAATACATATTTCCTTTTTATGGGGAGCAGAAATTAAGAATTACTGGAATAAGCCCTTTCTAGCTAAATGGCTTACCTGATGGCTCAGTAGGTAAAGAATCCGCCTGCAGTGCAGGACACCCCTGTTTGATTCCTGGGTCAGGAAGATTTCCTGGCAAAGGGATACACTACCCACTCCAGTATTCTTGGGCTTCCCTTGAGACTCAGCTGGTAAAGAATCCACCTGCAATGCGGGAGACCTAGGTTCGATCACTGGGTTGGGAAGATGCCCCGGAGAAGGGAAAGGCTACCCACTCTAGTATTCTTGCCTGGAGAATTCCATGAACCGTATAGTCCATGGGGTCCCAAAGAGTCGGACACAACTGAGTAACTTCCACTTTCATGGTAACTAAAGATTAGAAAAATGTTTTATGTCAATTTTGGTACATTTTCAGATTGCAATATCATCTTGGACATTTGTAAGAGGGAGGTAAGTTGGGTGTTAATCCAAAGTATTAACTAAAGGAAAGGTAAAAAATTACCCTAAGGCTAGTTTATCATTGTAAGGGTAGGTGACAATTACTAACCAGAAGTATCTGATTGTGGCTTTATGCCAAAGATAAGCAAGCATCTTAGATGACAATACTTAAAAAAGAAACAGCTGCCTCAATGCTGTGCAGAACTGGGAAATAAGAAATATCAGAGCTCTGGCAACTAGCATTTCCATTCAACACTCTTGAGTGATACCAACTCTCTTCCCCTGGATATGGTCTGCTTTGATTCTTTACTCTCGTTCTGTTCCACTTTAAGAAATGATTCTTAGATAAAGTTGCCTGGCTATTACTATACCTAGCCTTTGTTCAGTCTAACTGTAAGAGTAACTGAGGCAGGTTTCTGCAAAAACCCTGCTTCGATAGCTCTCATAGCCTTGCCTGATCTCCATTATAGATTTGAGACAACCTGGACTGAGACCATGAAACAAAGTGGCAATTGTGCTTTTTAAAATGTTTCATTGTGTTGGAGAAGACGCTTGAGAGTCCCTTGGACTGCAGGGAGATCCAACCAGTCCATCCTAAAGGAGATCAGTCCTGGGTGTTCATTGGAACGACTGATGCTAAAGCTGAAACGCCAATATTTTGGCCACCTGATGTGAAGGGCTGACTCATCTGAAAAGACCCTGATGCTGGGAAAGATTGAGGGCAGGAGGAGAAGGGGACAACAGTGGATGAGATGGTTGGATGGCATCACCGACTCAATGGACATGAGTTTGAGTAAACTCCGGGAGTTGCTGATGGACAGGGAGGCCTGGCATGCTGTGGTTTATGGGGTCACAGAGAGTTGGACATGACTGAGTGACTGAACTGAACTGACCTCTTTTAGATTCTCTGCACACAGAAGTAGTGGTTGGGAAAAATCCAGTGTGATAAAATACATTTCCTAATAACAAGGTGATAAGAGCCAGTGCTATAGTAACTGAATTCTTGTTTACCCTCTTGAGTGAAAACAAAACCAAACTCAACCCCAAACCAAAAACCAAAACAAAGCAATAGGGATGAAAAAAATTAAACTTCAAAACTTTGTTTTGAGTCAGGAAACACTGACCTGTTTTAAAGCTAACGAGACTTTTGTAGATGTGTAAGTGGAGTGAAAGACGTGTATGTGAAAGTGGAAGTGGAACTTCTGAGAAGAACAGAAACGGTCTCTAAAGGCAGCAGGAGAGAATGCAAAGGAGCAACACACAGAAGAACAGAAAAAGACACAGGAAAACAGAGACGAATTTAGAGAGGACAATAGTAATGGCATTTAAAATTCAGTTTGTTCATTTTTTTGTCATAATAACTATATATTACTTATAAATTTAATGTAAATTGATAAAAATAAAGAAAAAATAAAGATAAAAAATTTGTTCACTTTAGAGACTTTGAGATGTTTGATATGGAAGTTAAAAAGGAAGGACTTCTTAGGTATTATTCTATTTGTAATCAGGAAGTTATATTTATAATTAAGTACTATGTTTGTTATTAAACAGTAAAAATGTACTGGTAATGTGACAGGATTATTTACATAAATAAAAAAACTAATGATTTGTTTTGCTAAATCATGATTGATTGTTCTCCATACTAATAACTAGCAATATAAAATTAATAGTTCCTACAATATTCAAACAATAAGACATTCTACCTTTAACTTGAAATACTAATTTTTCATAAAACATTCTATTTTCAATTCTATTAAAAATCAGAGGTGGTATTTAATGCTATTCACTCATCCACCTAGGTTTTAAAAAATATTTTAAATACAAGCTTTGGATCAAATTAGACCTCTAGAAAATGTTATATTTAGGTCACATTTACTTAGCTCTCACAGAATCACCTCTACTAACTTTTAAATCCACATTATTATGCTTCTGACCTTTACTGAAGGCCTCTATTTCAAACAGCACAGGAAACTTCTTGTTTATTTGTTGCTGACTGTTAATAGGAATATATCTATTATGAACTTCAAGGTCCTGTATGATCCTCAATGATACAAACAAAGTAATTATCGATATCCCCTGAGAACAATGCAACACTCTATTTTCCTTCTTGGCATGTCTTCCAGGAAGTTCAGGTTCAAGGAGAACATTTAAACACACTGGAACTATATTAGTCTTTATGATAAGCACATTGCTTTATTTTCCACAGCTCTGGTTTACTTTTCTTTTTTTCCCTTTTTTAATGTATAGCTAAATATTAATATTGTTGTGAATAAATTCAGCTTTTCCCCAGAGCTGACTATAAATAATAACAAATAAAATAATGTGATTTCTTAAGCTTGCTTTAAAATATTCATTAGTAACTGATCATTTAGGCAGACTAGAATATAGCATTTACGTATAGTACTATAAGCTCCTAGCATAGAGAGTTCCAGTGCTTCACAATGGCTTTGGCTACATCATTTATGTTGTGGAACAGTTTGCAGGCAGAGCACAGACCTTTAAGAACATTCTGTTTTCCAAGCAATTTTTCACTACTGAATAGAGATGTCTACTAATGCTGTACTTACATTCATCTGCTCACTGTACTTCTGTCCTACAGATCCAGGGTTTTGTCTTTTTTGCTCTAAAAGACTTTTGTGCTTATTTTTGACACTTCGTTTTCTTCTTGTGACACTAGAATCTTAAACAAATACCACGACAAAGTCAAAATTTACATGCGTAGACAGTATATATCCACTGTAAACTTCCAAGTTACCTTCAAACATCACAGAAAACCCTAAGTTTCATTCATTCAGTTGGCAAGCTTTTATTGAACTTCTCTTACATGTACTATGCATGACACAGGTACCATAAAGATTTAAACAACATCTCTGCTTTTGAGGGGTCTATAGTTTAGAGCAGTGACCTCTAAAGTGTTGTGGCAGAACACCAGGAGGATATGCAAAATAAATCACTGTTGCACAGGAAGAATATGTTAAAATTTCATTTTCTATTATCTAAAAATTAGAAATTTAAAATTTACTGTGGTAAAACATGATTGATACTGGCACCCTTGTGAGTTTGCAAGGTAGATGCATATAGTATGCATACAAGGTATGCACATTGCTTACAGTAAACAGTTATCTTGGAGGAAGTGCACAGGTTCTAAGTGTGTGAGGTTGGCAGTGTTATCTTCATTAGTGTTCTTTTGTGTCCTTCAATGCACTGAATTTTATGTGTGCCCTGGATTTATGGATATTTCATAGTATATGAATGAATCTTTACAAAGTGGAAAAGAGGCTAAAATGACTTTTGTAGGGCTTTTATTGTATATGTAATATTTTATTATTACTTTACTTATTATTTTTTCTATGACTAATTAAAAACATAGTCTTGCAAAATCATAAAGACAATACTAATAGCGCAAGAACAGGCGAATAAGAAAGACAGAGCTGATACACATCTTATTCTCATTGCAAACTCTTTGCCACATAATAACAATTACAGTATAGTTATATTATAACAAAGGATCACAAATCTAAAAATTGTAAAAAATAACAATAAACCTCACTCTGTGTATTACGCCTTGAGATATCTAAGGATGGTATATAGAATGAAGTCATCATAATTGATAAGACATTTGAAACTAACCATTCAAAAAATTATTAATACTATATGAGAATTTTGCACGTTAATATGTAAAATTATTTTTATAAATATTTAAAAATGTATGATTTATAAGATAAAAAATATAACAATTATTTTAAAAGTCTGTATTTCATCCTTGTCTCAGTTAAAAATTTTTTCTATTTCTGGCTAAGGTGCTTAATGTATATATTAGTAGAGTAATATGTGTGTATGGTATATATGTATGTGATATTTGCTCAACATTTTTGTTAGTGGTGGTACAATAAAAACTCTTGCAGTATTCCAGAAGAATGGATGTAAATTTAAATGGATTATTACAGTAAAGTGAATAAACTGTATGTGAAATTGTAACAGAATTAAGTGAAAACACAGAGCCTTTATGAGAATCAAGAAAGCTTTCATAGAGGTTATGTTTAAGTTTGGTCTTAAAGGAGTAGTAAGGATCTTTGAATCAAAAGGAACATTATGTTCTAAAGTACAAAGTAACAAAGATACATAGTTAATAAGATTCTTGGACTGAAAGGTGGAAAATTCAATGAGTGTGTATAAGCACACAAATATCTTGGGAGTGTATATGTGTGCTTCTGTCACACAGGTTTAGGTAGGAAAAAATATACAAGTATTTTTAGCTGAAATTGTGTTACTGAAAGAACACAGATATTTATGCTACCATAGCTAATTATCTGTATATTTTCTCTATATAACATATATATATAATTACATACATGCTGCTATACATACACTATAAGTAAATATCTATATCTATATAACAACAAAGACATAAAAGCTTTCAAATTTCAAGAAAGCTGGCTAGTAACTGAACATCTGACTTTTTAGAGTAAGAAATACTAACATAATTTTAGCTAATGTGTTGAACATTTATAGTTGCCCAGGCCTTGTTCTATACTATAGGCACTATTATCATCACTATTTTTATAGATTAAAAAAACTGAGGCACAGGCAAGGGTTAGTAACTTGCTGAAGGTCACAGAGCCAGTAAAGGACAAAGATGAGATTTAGCTCAAACAATCTCTAAAATCTAGATATCTAGCTCTTACTCTCTATGCTAGTAATTTTGATTTGACTGTGTCTCATAGAAAGATATCTTCCATTGTAACCTGTGATGCACATATAGCTTTGTGAACCATATTTATGCTTACAATATACAGTGCCCTCGGGTAGTTTCTATTCTAGAACATTCTACAATTATATTTCATTAAAAATTTCTGGTTACTACTCATTAACTGATTTATAACCTGCTAATGCGTCATGACCTATAGTTTAAAATACACTGTATTATATTTATTCTAATATGGGGATGGTAAATATGTTAAATGCTAGATATGTTACATGCTAATAGCTTATAGTGAGATAATTTGGGTACCAATAAAGTTTTAATACTGTTTATTAAGCTTGGATTGTCTTCAAAATCTTGCAAAGTCCCCATTTTCCTATTTTTGAACAGCTCTAAAAATATCTTCAGCTGAAGAAGCAGAAGTTGAATGGTTCTATAAAGACCTCCAAGACCTTTTAGAACTAACACCCAAAAAAGATGTCCTTTTCATTATAGGGGACTGGAATGCAAAAATAGGAAGTCAAGAAACACCTGGGGTAACAGGCAAATTTGGCCTTGGAATATGGAATGAAGCAGGACAAAGGCTAAGAGTTTTGCCAAGAGAACACACTGGTCATAGAAAACACCCTCTTCCAACAACACAAGAGAAGACTACACATGGACATCATCAGATGGTCAACACCAAAATCAGATTGATTATATTCTTTGCAGCCAAAGATGGAGAAGCTCTATAGAGCCAGCAAAAACAAGACCAGGAGCTGACTGTGGCTCAGATCATGAACTCCTTGTTGCCAAATTCAGACTTAAATTGAAGAAAGTAGGGAAAACTGATAGACCATTCAGGTATGACCTAAATCAAATCCCTTATGATTTAGGAATACAGTGGAAGTGAGAAATAGATTTAAGGGCCTAGATCTGATAGATAGAGTGCCTGATGAACTATGGACAGAAGTTCGTGACATTGCACAGGAGACAGGGATCAAGACCATCCCCAAGAAAAAGAAATGCAAGAAAGCAAAATGGCTGTCTGGGGAGGGCTTACAAATAGCTGTGAAAAGAAGAGAAGCGAAAAGCAAAGGAGAAAAGGAGAGATATAAGCATCTGAATGCAGAGTTCCAAAGAATAGCAAAGAGAGAGAAGAAAGCCTTCCTCAGCGATCAATGCAAAGAAATAGAGGAAAACAATAAAATGGGAAAGACTAGAGATCTCTTCAAGAAAATTAGAGATACCAACGGAACATTTCATGCAAAGATGGGCTTGATAAAGGACAGAAATGGTATGGACCTAACAGAAGCAGAAGATATTAAGAAGAGGTGGCAAGAATACATACACAGAAGAACTGTACAAAAAAGATCTTCATAATCACGATGGTGTGATCACTCACCTAGAGCCAGACATCCTGGAATGTGAAGTCAAGTGGGCCTTAGAAAGCATCATGAACAAAGCTAGTGGAGGTGATGGAATTCCAGTTGAGGTATTTCAAATCCTGAAAGATGATGCTGTGAAAGTGCTACACTCAATATGCCAGCAAATTTGGAAAACTCAGCAGTGGCCACAGGACTGGAAAAGGTCAGTTTTCATTTCAATCCCAAAGAAAGGCAATGCCAAAGAATGCTCAAACTACATCACAATTGCACTCGTCTCACACGCTAGTAAAGTAATGCTCAAAATCCTCCAAGCCAGGCTTCAGCAATACGTGAAACGTGAACTTCCAGATGTTCAAGCTGGTTTTAGAAAAGGCAGAGGAACCAGAGATCAAATTGCCAACATCTGCTGGATCATGGAAAAAGCAAGAGAGTTCCAGAAAACCATCTACTTCTGCTTTATGGACTATGCCAAAGCCATTGACTGTGTGGATCACAATAAACTGTGGAAAATTCTGAAAGAGATGGGAATACCAGACCACCTGACCTGCCTCTTGAGAAACCTATATGCAGGTCAGGAAGCAACAGTTAGAACTGCACATGGAACAACAGACTGGTTCCAAATAGGAAAAGGAGTACATCAAGGCCGTATTTTGTCACCCTGCTTATTTAACTTATATGCTGACTACATCTTGAGAAACGCTGGACTGGAAGAAACACAAACTGGAATCAAGATTGCCGGGAAATATCAATAACCTCAGATATGCAGATGACACCACCCTTATGGCAGAAAGTGAAGAGGAACTAAAAAGCCTCTTGGTGAAAGTGAAAGTGGAGAGTGAAGAAGTGGCTTAAAGCTCAACATTCAGAAAACAGAGATCATGGCATCTGGTCCCATCACTTCATGGGAAATAGATGGGGAAACAGTGGAAACAGTGTCAGACTTTATTTTTGGGGGCTCCAAAATCACTGCAGATGGTGACTGCAGCCATGAAATCAAAAGGCACTCCTTGGAAGGAAAGTTATGAGCAACCTAGATAGCATATTGAAAAGCAGAGACATTACTTTGTCAACAAAGGCCGTCAAGTCAGGGCTATGGTTTTTCCTGTGGTCATGTATGGATGTGAAAGTTGGACTGTGAAGAAGGCTGAGCACCGATGAATTGATGCTTTTGAACTGTGGTGTTGGAGAAGACTCTTGAGAGTCCCTTGGACTGCAAGGAGATCCAACCAGTCCATTCTAAAGGAGGTCAGTCCTGGGTGTTCTTTGGAAGGACTGATATTAAAGCTGAAACTCCAATTCTTTGGCCACCTCATGTGAAGAGTTGACTCATTGGAAAAGACTCTGATACTGGGAGGGATTGTGGGTAGGAGGAGGAGGGGATGACAGAGGATGAGATGGCTGGATGGCATCACTGACTCGATGGACATGAGTTTGGGTGAACTCCGGGAGTTGGTGATGGACAGGGAGGCCTGGGGTGCTGTGATTCATGTGGTCGCAAAGAGTAGGGCATGACTGAGCAACTGAACTGAACTGAACTGAAAAATATCTTAAATGAAAATTAACTTGGTTACATGACTGCTGTATCAATAATTTTTCTCTTCCTTCAGCCTGTTAATAAATCTTCTGGAGGCAAGATCTACCAATACTTTTGTACTTTCTTGATCTGTACCGTAATTATTTGCCTTTGATTGTTCTTTGTGTAGATATTCAGTTTTGTGGATTATAGATTGATCCAAAGAACAGATGAAAATTTATGCTTAAAACTGTTCATGTTTTGTTCCATTCACATACATGACCTTAAATACTATTATATTTACTAATTAATATTGTAGCTGAGAATATAGGTACTTTTGCAAAAGTAACATAGTTTGTACTGGCATCTCTAGCCAAATTTCTTGTCTCATATGAAAATTCTAAATATGATAGAATTACTGCCAAAACTCAAAATAAAGCTACTAATCTTTAGGAAAGTATTACATATTTTAAAATTTATAATGTTGTTAATTAAAACAAGGGGAAATTCTGGAGACACTCATGAAATTATAAGTTTGGAAGAGATCTTAGATGTTAATTAGTTCAACCTCTTACTCGTAAATCTAAAGTACTCAGAGGTGGACAATCAACCTGTGCTTGAATGCTTAAGTGATGAGGAGCCACTTCCCCATGGGGTACCTTCCTCAATTGTTGGTGGTATTAGCTAAATTCTTCCTTATGCTGAGCTGAAAACATCTTTGCACATTTTACCCCTTCACTTAGTTCTGTTTCCTCCTTTTTTTACAATATAAACCTTCAAACATTTGTACAGAGCTTGTACATATCTCTCTGGCTTGAGCTCCTTTAATTGGTCTTCAGAAACAACCCCTCCTTCCAGAGTTCTGGCTCACTCTAGTTTGTTTATATACAGCTCTTAAAATATATAGCTTAAAATAATGTAGACTATCGAAGTACTTCCAAAGATCTGGTTATTATTGCCTAAAATTTTATTAAGTTTCTAACAGATATAGTAAAGTTTTCTTTTTTGTTTGTTTAGTTTTGTCTTGATTTTTTTCTTTTCTTAAAGAAAAATTGTCAAGATAGATATCTTGCTTCTGTAAAAAAAAAAAAAAGCCAAACTAAATAGATAGAAGCAAAACACATACACACACAAAAAAAGACCACACAAATCACAAAGTGGCAGAAAATATATGCAATACATATAACTGATGTTGAATCCTAGAATATATTCATATAAGGCACTTTTATCAATAAGGAAGAAAAACTCAGTACCCAAGAGCAGACATTTCACAAAAAAGGAAATGCAAATTGTGCATAAACATATGAAAAATGCTCAATTCATTAGTAACTAGGACAATGCAAACTGTTATAATTAGACACCATTTCTCATCCATACCTTTGAAAATATTAAAAAGTTTGACTACTGGAGGTTTAGTGAGCATGTAGTAAAGGCACTCTCATTTATTGCTTTGGAAAATAATTTGGCATTACCTGTAGCAGTATACTTAACCTGGCTGAAATACACATACCCAGCAACATGTGTATCAGGATATGTACAAAACTGTTCCTAGAAGCACTATTCATAAAGGCGAGAAACTGAAAGAACCCAAACGGCCAGGAGTAGGAAAATGAAAAATTTCCATAGACTGTAATACAGCAATTTTAATGAAATGCAATACAAAACAAGCACAAATGAAGTGTAGCTAAACTAATCAATAATAATGAATCCAAAACACAAATTGAAAAAAAGCAAATCATAGAGGTATATAGATGAAATGGTTCTATTCATATGAGTTACAAAACTAAAGCAAAACTAAATAATATATTGTTTGAGATATATTTATATATGGTAAAATTATACCGAAAAGCATGGAATCATTTACACAGTTCTATATAGTGTCATTTTGTAAGAGAGAAAAGGGATGTAACTAAGGCGAGGTATGTGAGATTTCAACACTACCAGTGATTTTCTAGTTTTGAAACTGGGCATTGGTTCTTTTATTATTAGTCTTTAACTTGTTCTTGTATATTATGTACATTATTTTGTATGTAAGATACATTTCACAATTGAGAGACTTAAAAAAGTATATTGAATGTAGAGAGGGAGGGATAAATTGGGAGATTGGGATTGATAAATACACACAACTATATATAAAATAGATAACTGAAAAGGACCTATTGTATAGCACAGAGAACTCTGCTCAATACTTTGTAATGGCCTATGTGGGAAAATAATTTTTTTTAAAGTGAATATATGTATAACAGATTCATTTTGCTGTATACCTGAAACTAAAACAACAGTGTAAATCAACTATACTCCAGTAAAAAAATTTTTAAAATTGTATTGAATGCATATACATGACTATAGTTATCTCTACTAAATCATAGTTTTTTAGTTTTGGTTTATCACTTCAACTGGTAAAGATGATTTTAAATCTTCATGCCATTATTCATTTGATTAATGACTTTTTTGTTACTCTGTACTTTTGACAAACTGTGTTAGATGAATGTACTATTTTAAAAATGTGTATCACTGAAAAATTTGTGGTTATTCAGAGTTTTAAAAATTAATTTATACTCTTCAGCTTTAGTGAAATATTGACAATGTAACATATTTAAGTTTAAGGTATACAATGTGATTAGTAGGTAACATGTATTTCAAAATAATTGCCATGATAAGATTATCTCCATCTTCTTACACAGAGAGGTATTTTTGTTGTTTTTGTTTTTTAATTACAAGCATAATAGCTAAGTAATTAAGAGCAGAGATAATAGAGACAGAAGGCTGAATTTTAACCCTGGCTCTGCCATTAGTCCTAGTCATGTGACTTACACACGTTATTAGCTCTCTCACTGCTTCATTCTCCTCGTTTATAAGATGGGAGTATTATTAGTTACTCACAGTTATTGAGAGAATTAAACTTGTTTCCACACGTAAAGTGGTTACAGTAGTGACTGGCACATAGTAAATGCTACCTAATTTATATCTAGAATAATTTGCTTCAGTATCTCTAATTACATTTCTGATCTCATGAAAACTAGATTTATTCTAAGGTAAGAATAAATTCAGCTGCAATACAACATTCTGGCTCTGCTTTGAACTGCCTGTGTCTTCTTTGGCTATATAATCTCATTATGTGTATCAGTTTCCTCATCCATAAAATATGGAAGCTAAGCTCAATTGTATCTTTGATCTTTTCTAATCAAAATTTTGATTCCTTGAAGGTATTTTTAACACTCCCTGGAGAAGAAAACAAAGCATTCTTTTTGAAATCAGATTTCAAAGTATTTAGTATGTCAACATCATTTGGATTTTTAAAAAACTGAAGTACAGCTGCCTATAGAAACATGTGCAAATTTTAAGTATTCAGGTAGACATACCCAAATGGCACAGACACCCAAGTCAAGAAATAGAACATTACCACCACTGAAAAAGCTTTCCTTCTTACCTGTTTCCATATAACCCCATCCATGGTTTTACCTATTCTTCAACCTGATAGAAATGGAATATAATATGCATTTTTATGACTGGCTTCTTTTGCACGATATCCTGGTGTGAGATTTAGTCATGCTACTGTTTCTTAGCAGTGGCTGATTCATTTTTTATTATGGTATTACACTCACTGAATAACTTTTACTTTACATGTTATAGCACTGAAGAACATTTGAGATCATTCTAGATTATGGCTATAAAACTGCTATGAAAGTTCTGGTACATATCTTCTGTTTTACACATGAATGAAATTCACACACACACACACACACACACACACACACACACACACATCTGCTGGTCTGGAATTGCTGAGTCATAGGATATGCATATATTCAAATTTAGTAGATGTGACCTTCCAGGCATCACACATCCTTCTTAACAGCATTGTAGTTAAAAAATTTTAGCCCTTCAGATGTAATTTTATCTAATTATTTTAATGTGAATTCTTCTGAGGACTGAGGCTGAAGTTTTACATATGTTAACTGACCATTTGATAAGCCTCCTTTATGAAAAGCTAATTCAAATATACTGCCTTTAAAATAAATTGGTGTGATGGTTTTTTTGATATGTCACCTGTCTACAGTCCCCAGTTGTTCAATTAGGCACTAATGTATTGCTGTGAAGGTATTTTGTAGATATTATTAAAGTCTATTATCAGTTTGCTTTAAGTAATGGAGATTATCCTAGATAACCCATGTGAACTTGAGTCAATTAAGTCAAAGGCCTCAAAGGTAAGTCTTTTTTGAGAGAATACAAAATTCTGCCTGTGAATGGCAAATTTCATATATTACTGTGAGTTTCTGCCCTTCTTCCTGGCCTGCCTTAAAAATTTCGTACTTGCTTAGATTTCCTGTTCCCCATATTTATGTAAGCCAATCTGTTATAATAAACAATATATCTTACTGGTTTTGTTTTGTTGGTTCAAACATGACTCATATAACTATGATGTCTTTTTCTTATTGATCGTAGGAGTTCTTTATATATTTTGGATATGAGCTCTTTGTTGGTATTATGCATTATAAATATCTTCTTTCACTCTATAGTTTGCCTTTTCAGTATTTTAATGGTGTTTTGGATGAAAAAGTTTCAGTCTTATCCTTAATGGTTAGTGCTTTTTATGTCTATGTAAAAAAATCTCTTCCCATCCCAAAGTCACAAGCCCATTCCCTGTATTATCTTCTAGAAGCATTTCTTTTTCACTTTCCATATTCATATATACAGTTCACTTGGAATTGATTTTTGTGTATGGTGTGAGCTAAGAGTCATTTTACTAATTCCATAAAATCATTCAATTGACTCAGTACCATTTAATAAAAAGACAAGTACTTTTTCCCTGCTATGCAGTACCATCTTTGCCAAAAATCAAGCATTCAAATATGAGTCTGTTTTTAGACTGTATTTTATTCCACTGATGTAAAACATCTGGTGCAAAAAGCATATTGCAATCAGAAAGAAGAATGTAAATTAAATTACTAATTTTAGAATTAAGGAAGTTATTGATGTTAACCCAGTCCAAAGTATGACAAAGGGAATGGGTACTTGAGGCAGAAATAGTACAGAAAATCACTAGAGGTGAGAAAGGATTGAGAGAGATCAGGGCTTTGGATCGTTCACTCACGTGAATGCTGAATCACCAAAGCAAAGACTTTTCCAATAAAGGAAGACAGTTGGAGAAGGCAATGGCACCCCACTCCAGTACTCTTGCCTGGAGAATCCCTTGGACAGAGGAGCCTGGTAGGCTGCAGTCCATGAGGTTGCTAAGAGTCGGACACGACTGAGAGACTTCACTTTCACTTTTCACTTTCATGCATTGGAGAAGGAAATGGCAACCCACTCCAGTATTCTTGCCTGGAGAATCCCAGGGACAGAGGAGCCTGTTGGGTGCCGCCTATGGGGTCACACAGAGTCAGACACGACTGACGTGACTTAGCAGCAGCAGCAGCAGTGAACTAGATATCAAAGTCATCTTCAGGGGAAAATGACTTGAAAGGTCAGGAGTTGGTACCTTTGAATGGCTTGGGTCTCATGGAAGAGTTTTTACTGAAAGTTTTGCTGGAGAGTTTTGGATATGCTAACAGAGAGCAAGACACCATCCATAACTGTCAACTCTGGGTACACTGACTATGAGATTAAAAATGCCCTAGCAAACAGCAGAGTAGGAAAAAATGAATAGATGCTCACTGAACTATAATTCATGGGCTTTCCAGGTGGCACTAGTGGTAAACAACCAGCCTGCCAACACAGGAGACACAGAGATGCGGGATCGATCCCTGGGTTGGGAATATCCCCTGGAATAGGAAATGACAACCCACTCCAGTATTTTTGCTTGGAGAATCTCTGTGGATAGAGATCCTGTGGATAGAGGATCCTGGCAGGCTACAGCCTACGGGGTTGCAGATTCAGATACGAAGTGACTTAGCCCTGAGAACTATAATTCAGTATTAACAAGGGGTTCACTTGAAATGTTTAATATTTAAAACAGTTTTAAAAAATGTTTGAATGACTGAACATACAAAGTTTTGTTAGTATTAGATTTTCTAAGTATAACTGCAATAATAAGAAGTATAGAAATAAACAACAAAACAGCATGGTACTGGCACAGAAACAGACAGATCAACTGAACAGAACAGAGAGCCGAGAAATAAACCGACCCACTATGGTTAATTAACCTATGACAATTAACCTTTTCTCCTTTTCAATGGAGGAAAGACAGTCTCCTCAATATTGGTGCTGGGACAACTGGACTGCTAAGTGTAAAAGAAAAAATCAGAATAGTCTCTAACACAGTGTACAAAAATAAACTCAAAATGGATTAAAGATCTAAATATGACTGGAAATCATAAACTCCTAGAAGAAAACATAAGTGTAACACTCTTTGACAGAAATAATAGCAATATATTTTTTTAGATTTGTCTCCTAAAGCAAAGGAAATAAGATAAAAAATAAATAAAATCCAGTTAAACTTAAAAGCTTTTGTACAGCAAAGGAAACCATCAACAAAACAAAAAGACAACCTCATGAATAGGAGAAAATACTTGTAAATTATATGACCAATTGTTGTTCTTGTTCAGTTGCACAGTTATGTCTGACTCTTTGTGATAAGGGGTTAATATCTAAAATATGTAAACAGCTCAGATAACTCAATAGCAAAAAATAAAAGATAACCCTATTAAAAAAAAAAAACAAAACAGGCAAAAGACCTAAATAGACATTTCTCCAAAGAAATACAGATGGCTAACAGGCACACGAAAAGATGCTTAATATCACTAATTTTTAGAGAAATGCAAATCAAAACCACAGTGAGGTATCATAACAGTCAAAAGTATTATCATTACAAAGTCTACAAATAATAAATTCCGGAGAGGGTGTGGAGAAAAGGAACTCTCCTATACTGTAGCAATGTAAATTGGTGCAGTCACTATGGAAAAGGGCATGATGCTTCCTCAATGAACTAAAAATAAGACTACTGTATGACCCAACAATTCCACTCCTTGTCATATATACGATGAAAATGAAAACACTAATTTAAAAATCTATGTGCACCTCAATGTTCATAGCAGCATTATGTACAATAGCCAGGTTATGGAAGAAATGCAAGAGCTCATCAACAGATGAATGGATAAAGATGTGGTACACACACACACACACACACACACACACACAGAGGAATATTATTCAGTCATAAAAAAGAATGAGATTCTGCCATTTGCAATAACATGGACAAACTTAGAGAATATTATGCTTAGTGAATGAGGTAGACAGAGAAGAAAAACACTATTGTTATCACTTTCTTGCAGAATCTAAAAAAATAAGACATATGAAGAGGTGAAGTCGCTCAGTTGCGTCCGACTCTGCGACCCCGTGGACTGTAGCCTACCAGGCTCCTCCGTCCATGGGATTCTCCAGGCAAGAATACTGGAGTGGGTTGCCATTTCCTTGTCCAGGGGATCTTCCCGACCCAGGGATTGAACCCAGGTATCCCGCATTGGAGGCAGACGCTTTACCATCTGAGCCACCAGGGAAGAAAGTATATAACAAAACAGAAATGGACTCACAGTATAGAAAACAAGCCAGTGGTTACCAGTGAGAAGTGGGAAGGGGGAACAGGCAAGATAGAGGTACAGAATTATACAACCTACTATGTAAAATACAGATAAGCAACAAGCATATATTGTATAGTAAAGGAAAATATAGCCATTAGCTTTTAATAACTTTAAATGAAGTATAATCTATAAAAATATTAAATCACTGTGAGGTATACTGGAAACTAATATGATATTGTAAATCAACTATACTTCAATAAAAACAAAGCAATGAACAAAAAAGTATGGATATATATAATTTCAATATCTCTTTAAAAACATGGCTAAAAATATTTAAATTTTCCAGTATTTCTTATACAAAGGCCCCTACTTTGATTATATGTTAGAAAAATATTTGTTTCTCAGATTATATATACAATATATATTTTTTCTTTTATCAGAGAATGAGAATATAATTTTCATATATTTTTATATTTATGCTATTGGGAAACTATATTTCTTAATGCTTTTCCTGATCATCTCAGACATATGTTTTCTTAATATTTATTACATAGCTTTAGTCCCATAGCTTTAGTATGGGACTAGGAGTCATAGATATTTGGATGAAAATACTACTTTTGCTATTTATTGATAATAGCTCTTGACTTTTGGCAATTCTATTTCCTTCTTTGCAAAATGAGGTTTTAAAAAATATGTATTTGTTAGGATTGCTGTGAGGTTTAAATGAGATAATACATATAAAGCACTTATTACTATAATTGGCAAAGAGTAGAAATTCACAAGTTAACTATCATAATTTATTTATCAAAATTTCCTTTAAAATATCAAATCTACATGATGTATTCTTTTTTTGGAAGCAGTGTGAAAACTAAAGTTACACTGTGAAGTGGCTGGATAAAAAGAAAAGCAAAACCTTTTGTGAGAGAAATAATATTTAAAAATCTAGTTTAAAACTAGAGTCTTGGCATTTAGCTTCCCATCTGCTAACATGGCCTGTGTCCATTCAGTTTAAGAAAAGTTTGGGTGCTTAATAAGTGCCAGGCACTGTTAAAATCTGGGGATATGGTAAAGAAGTCAAAAAAATTCCCTTGTTCTTAAAATCTCATGGTCTAATTGAAGAAAGGTGTAAATATTAAACTAACTCTCACTTTATATCTTAATATTTATTCATACCTTTGGGAAAAGAAAGAGTTGCCTTTCTGATTTTTTTCTCAAATCTTATGTATTTCTGACTAGTCATCTGATTTCTACTAGTAGAAAAATGTATGGGCCTATAGTCCATTCCTTTAGAGGAAAGTAGCTTCATGAAGAGTCAACCAGGCCTACTAAGGGCAATGGCATAACACAGAGAACGAATTTTCAAAAATATTTAAAGGAATTCTATATTTTTTTCCTTCGTATGAAACCTTCCATACATAGCCTATTAAAACAGAGCTGCCCCTCTTTTGGAAAGATAATGAGAGGGTTAGGCACACCTATTGTTAGCTAATAACAATTAAATTTAACAAATATTTTAAAGAAGAATAAAGAAAAGTATTATAATCACATTTATTCACCTGTTTAGAATAATTTAAACAAATATTTTCCACTGTGCTTACTTTGACAGAAATTTTGACTGTAACACTGCAGTAATAACAGAATGATATGGGATAAGAATCAAACCACATTTCTTGTCTTCCCTCTTTTAAACTAACAAGTCATGGGGAAAAACAGAAGTTAGCAAAAGTTTTTAATTTTAGTTATGCAAAGGTTGGGTCATTTGCTTAAAAGTGTTAGCTACTAGACAGACGGGTACAATATTATGGGTGATGTTATTTCTATAAGGCTGTTATTGTTCAATTTTAATATCTTGTAAGGTACATTATCAAACCACAATAAGAAAAAGTTCACATTTTACCTATAAAAATATATAAATTTATTCTTACCAGCAGCCTTTTCATTTTGACCCAGAATATTATGCTGTCTTTTCCACAAGGGAACCAGTTCTTCTCTAGTAGTTTTAAGAGTCACAGAGGGATGACTTTCTTCATATGTTGGACATCTTTGGGGGCAATATAATGTCCCATCTTGTGGGGCAACAGTTTGCCTGCCATGTGAATGATTTATTTTTGTTAACGTTTGGCACTCTGAAGAACAATATGGTAGAGTTGGCATCACAGTGACTAAGTCAGAACAGACATGAGGGAGTGGAAGACTACTTTCTTGATTCCACTGATTTAACTTGTATTCTGTTGGAAGCATATGTTTTGAATTAAAGTAGTTACATGTACTGATGTTTTGAGAATTATCAGGCATTACAGATTGACACTGAGATGCCTGTATATTTTTACAACTTCTAATATTTAATTGAGATGTAGGAGGAGGATGAGGTACAATTAATTTACCCTGAGCTTGTGCAAATGTGTTGGCTTTGCTCGCAGACTGTGGTCGAATAACAGTGCCTTTTCTGTTCATACATACAAAGCCTGACTGGACTTTAGCGGATCTTGTTCTTCTAATGACTTTCGCTTCACTCCTTTGTGGACTACTTTTCTGAGTTTTGGAACCACCACTCTTTACAGGGGATATACTTTCCTCCTCTGTGGAGTCTGGCCAGGCTTGTTTAGCAGTGTTATAACCTGAAGATATAAAACAGTTCAAAGGCACATGGTCTATTCCAGATCCTCCTAAAGCAGTGACATTTTCAGAGATAAAATCGTCCTTGGGCTCTTTTTTATTAGCAGAATCCACAGCAGAAGCAGGAATACTAGGCATGTTGCTGGCAGCACCACTTTTAGCTCGAATGTGGAATGGTTGAGACCACTGTTGAGGTACTCTTTTTCTACTCTTCAGCAAATGACTATCTTCAGCATTTTTCCATGTATTGCCAGTTTCATCAAACCATCTCAGTTTTTTAATAGTTTTTGGACTTTCTGCACTTTTCCCTTTTTCTTTTGTTAATTCAATACTATCTCTGATATCTGCTGCTTTTTGATTTCCTAACTTAAAGCCTTGGCTTGTAACCAGTGCCTTAAAATAATCATGCTCGTATTTAGATTCTTTCTTTAAAATACTTTTAAGAAATCTCACACTATTCTTCTCACAAATATTGTATTTTATTTTCTTGTGCTGACTGACTAAGTCACAATTAGAAATTATATTAGAGAATGATTTTGATGCTTCAGGTATTTTCTGTTTTTTATCTTTTGAATCAGAGTTGTGAAGTATACAGGCGACTTGAAAATTATCTGAAAATAAAGACAACTCTTCCTCATTACAATTAAAATATTTTGTCTTTTCATCTTTAATGTCTTTTATTTCCCCTAACTTATCAGAACACTGCACTGGGTCAATTTCCTTTATGTGTATACTGCTCTTTGGTAAAGGCCTAGCTGATTGTGTATTCAATGGCAAAACTAAAGGTGTTGCCAAAGGTACAAATGAAGTAGGAACTGAAGTAGTTCTATTTTCTTGAGTCATTTCAGAATATTTCTCTTGGTCTGAAATTATTGTGATTTCCTGTGTTAGAGAATCTGGAGTGGCCCAGGCTTTGCTGAATTTAAATTTTGGGCTCTCAGTAACTAATGGTTTCTCCCTTATGAATGTTCCAGAAGAGGAGTCAGTTGTCCTTATAACACTAGTTTCAGATGCGTTTTTGCTTTTTTTATCTTGTACAAATATGGATGGACTATGTAGAACGGCTACTGAATTATTAGCAGTGTTTACGGCTCTTTCCACGGTTCTACTCAGAGCAGATGGATTTTGTTCTTTACTATCAAAACATTTACTGGAATCAGGGAGAACATCAGGTTTACTAAAAATATTTGAGAAAATATTTGGATCATCTATATTTATAAGCCAATTATTTATGTGTTGAGTTTTAGAGAATGACATTTTATCTTCATCAAAGCAGCTTAGGTTAGTTGATGGCAGATTTGCTGATTTGAGGGAAACAGAATTCTGCTGCTGGACTGATGTGGAAGGCTCCTTATTAAGTGTTAAATATATTTCTTCACATTCCCCAGCCTCAAGACTGTCTACACTTGAGAGGGTTTCAGAATTTATTATCTGATTAACTTCATCACGAAATTTCTGAAAGAAATAAAAAGAACATTGTTTTATAGTTTAGAAATTTTAAGTGTCAACAAAAATGATTCAATATACCACCATTACTTGGCACATAAAAGAGAGTAATATGACTACAGACAGTATAGGTATATAAATAATCCATATCCCTGGAGAAGTCCTCACAGTGAAAAAGAGGGAGCCAACAAAGACAATAAAACGTATTTGCCTTAGCTTCTTCACCTTAAAGTAACTACTCAATGATCCTAGCCATTAGTTATAGCTTAGAAAATAATTTTTGCTATTGCTGTTCCATTCAGAGAATAGAGTTTCCTGAAGGTTTCATAATAGCATGTGAAATTCTGAAAAGTAGTTATTTACAAAGGGTATTTTTTTTTTCATGAGACTTGGACTGGACTTGAATGAGGCTCTTAAAAGCCCTATGACTCTAATATGACTTTCCTGTTGGTAAGGCTATACCTTCTTATAAAAGTTAATCTCATGGTCTATAAAAATGTAAGATGTTTATGAAAACATGCCTGGATCCTGCTGATTTAATACTTAGATGGAGTGTATGCACTGGTGGTGGTATTATTATTTTTAAATTCCCCAGGGAATTCTAATGTGGATTTAGGACTGAGAACTATTGATTTTAATGGCTCATTTTGGGGGATTTAGCACAATAATAATTTCCATGAATTCTTTACAGTAAGAGTCTCATCATTACTTCAATGGAATCTAATGGAAATTATCAGTTTTTAATAAAATTTCATGATCACTTCAAAGTATTGTTGTTGTTCAGTCGCTAAGTCATGTCCAACTCTTTGCCACCCCATGAACCGCAGCATGCCAGGCCTCCCTGTCCATCACCAACTCCCGGAGTTTGCTTGAACTCATGTCCATTTGAGTCAGTAATGCCATCCAACCATCTTGTTCTCTGTTGTCCCCTTCTCCTTCTGCCTTTAATCTTTCCCAGCATCAGGTTCTTTTCTAATGAGTCAGTTCTTCGCATCAGGTGCCCAAAGTATTGGAGCTTCATCTTCAGCACCAGTCCTTCCAAAGAACATACTGGGTTGATTTCCTTAAGGATTGACTGGTTTGATCTCCTTGCAGTCCAAGGGACTCAAGAATCTTCTCCAGCACCACAGTTTGAAAGCATCACTTCTTCGGGGCTCAGCCTTCTTTGTAATCCAAATCTCATATCATACATGACTACTGGAGAAACCATAGGTTTGATTATATGGACCTTTGTCAGCAAAGTGATGCCTTTGCTTTTTAATACATTATGTAGCTTTGTCATAGCTATTCCAAGGTTGTTGTTGTTGTTCAGTTGCTCAGTTGTTCCAACTCTGTAACTCCATGGACTGCACCATGCCAGGCTGCTCTGTCCTTCGCCATCTCCTGGCACTTGCTCAAACTCATGTTCATTGAGTCAGTGATGCCATCCAACCATCTTGTCCTCTGTTGTCCCCTTCTCCTCCTACTTTTAATCTTTCCCAGCATCAGGGTCTTTTCTAATGAGTTGGCTCTTTGGATCAGGAGGCCAAAGTATTGGAGCTTTAGTTTTAGTGTCAGTCCTTCTAATGAACATTTACAATTGATTTCCTTTAGGATTTCCTGGTTTGATCTCCTTGCAGTCCAAGGAACTCTCAAGAGTCTTCTTCAGTACCACAGTTTAAAAGCACCAATTCTTCATCATTCAGCCTTCTTTATGGTTCAACTTTCACAAGCATATGTGACTAATGGCAAAACCGTAGCTTTGACCAGATGAACATTAGTTGCCAAAATAATGTCTCTGCTTTTTAATATGCTCCCTAGGTTTGTCATAGGTTTCCTTCCAAAGAGAAAGCATCGTGGCTGCAGTCACCATCTGTAGTGATTTTGGAGCCCAAGAAAATAAAGTCTGTCACTGTTTCCATTGTTTCCCCATCTATTTGCCATGAAGTGATGGGACTGGATGCCGTGATCTTCATTTTTTCAATGTTGCATTTTAAGCCAGCTTTTTCACTCTCCTCTTTCACCTTCATCACGAGGCTCTTTAGTTCCTCTTTGCTTTCTGCCATAAGGGTGGTGTCATCTGCATAACTGATTTTATTGATATTTCTCTCAGCAATCTTGATTCCAGCTTCCTCCAGCCTGGCATTTCCAATGATGTACTCTGCACAGAAGTTAAATAAGCAGGGTGACAATATACAGCCTTGACATACTCCTTTCCCAATTTGGAACCAGTCCTTGTTCCATGTCTGGTTCTAACTGTTACTTCTTGACCTGCAAACAGGCTTCTCAGGACGCAGGTAAGGTGGTCTGGTATTCCCATCTCTTTAAGAATTTTCCACAGTTTGTTGTGATCTACACAGTCAAAGGCTTTAGTATAGTCAATGAAGCAGAAGTAGATGTTTTTCTGGAATTCTCTTGCTTTTTCTATGATCAAACAGATGATGGCAATTTGATCCCTGGTTTCTCTGCCTTTTCTAAATCCAGCTTGAACATCTCGAAGTTCTTGGTTCATGTATTATTGAAGCCTGGCTTCCAAGGAGAAGCATCTTTTAAATTTGCGGCTGCAGTCACCATCAGCAGTGATGGTATAGTCAATGTTTAAAACTATTTCTAATTTCACACATATAACACAGATATTTAAAAAGCATTAATCTGCATAACATATGTAGAAATAAATTCAAGAAGACTTTAATTTGTTAATCTATTGAAAAAGTTAAATGAACTCAAAGAAAATTAGTTGCCTTAAAATTTTACACAAATTTTAGAAAATTTAAATATTCTGATGTTAAACAAAAATTTAGTATTTTTTTAGCCCTGAAAATAAACTGAGAAACCAATGAAATCAGTTACAGATTAAAAATATTTTAGTTTGTATAGTTAATACTTATTGATATACTATTGTAAATGTTTTGCAAATGGTTCATAAGAGTTTGATATTACTAGCATTTATTCCCTGCCTGTCACTTCCTTCAACCTAACTCGAACAAAGCAAAGCATGGCTCCTTCGATGTCTACTTTTGGAACAGAGTGATTTTAATTGATAATGAGGCTCCTAAAAGCTCTATGACTCTAACAGGAATTTCTTTGAGACTGCATCTAATGAGATATAGAAATCTGGATTAGAAGGTCCTTTTAGACATAAGTATGATGTCTGTGGCTTTAACATCTCTCTTTGCCTAGGTCTGTGGTTGCTTCATTTCCCAAAGCACCTAAAAAGTTCAGCAAACTTTTTTTACTCAGAATTTTTCACTAAATCAACTTTTTTTCTCAGAATTTTTCTTATCACTAAAAAATGAAACATTGTGATCAGCTTCAAGCTTTGCTTGTAAGTTACTGATATAAATTGTACTAGACTTAACATGCTTTGTTTCTTAATTTTTAAATCAACTCTATTGTGATATACTTATCTACAGTAAAATGTACTAATTTTTTGGTTGTTATTGTATGTTTATGGAGTAAAACTCCATAACATAAAAGTTGGCTTAAAGCTTAACATTCAGAAAACTAAGATCATGGCATCCAGTCCCATCACTTCATGGGAAATAGATGGGGAAACAGTGGAAACAACGGCTGACTTTTTTTGGGGGGGCTCCAAAATCACTGCAGATAGTGACTGCAGCTGTGAAATTAAAAGATGCTTACTCCTTGGAAGGAAAGTTATGACCAACCTAGACAGGATATTAAAAAACAGAGACATTACTTTGCCAACAAAAGTCCATCTAGGCAAGGCTATGGTTTTTCCAGTAGTTATGTATGGATGTGAGAGTTGGACTATAAAGAAAGCTGCACACAGAAGAATTGATGCGTTTGAACTGTGGTGTTGGAGAAGATTCTTGAGAGTCCCTTGGACTGCACGGAGATCCAACCAGTCCATCCTAAAGGAGATTAGTCCTGGGTGTTCACTGGAAGGACTGATGTTGAAGATGAAACTCCAATACATTGGCTACCTGATGCGAAGAGCTGACTCATTTGAAAAGACCCTGATGCATGGAAAGATTTGAGGGTGGGAGGAGAAGGGGACGACAGAGGATAAGATGGTTAGATGGCATCACCGACTCAATGGACATGAGTTTGGGTAAACTTTGGGAGTTGGTAATGGACAGGGAGGCCTGGCATGCTGCGGTTCATGGGGTCGCAAAGAGTTGGACACGACTGAGCGACTGAACTGAACTGAATGGAGTGAAACTAGTAATAATCAAATAATTTATTATTTTTAAATATAAAATGTATTTATTCACATCTTTGAGAAGTTACCATTTCTTCAAAAAATTTATGTACAAAATGCCAAGAAAAATTACAATAGTACCTTTTTTCAAACCAAAAATACACACATGATGTGTACAAACTTTAAAAAACAAAACATAAGCAATATGAATATAGATTCTTTCAAAAATATTTCCAATGACATAGTTACAACTTAAATTATGTTAAGAGAAATAAATAATAGTGTTACCTAATATATTTACATATTTGCATGTCATATTTTTTTGATGTGGACTATTTAAAAAAAACTATTTACTGAATTTTACAATATTGTTTTATATTTTAGTTTTTTGGCCATGAGGCATGTGGTATCTTAGCTTCCTCATTAGGGATTGAACCTATACTCCTTCATAGGAAGGTGAAGTCTCTACCACTGGACCACCAGGGAATCCCTAAATTATCATATTTTAAATGTATAGTTTGATAGGTTTTGACAAATTATTTACCCATAACCATCACACTGAAATATTTAAGAACTTTCCATCTGTTGAAAGTTCTCTCATGCTTCTTTTCAGTAAATACCTACCCGCCACTGACAACTACTAATCTGTTTTTTGTTACTATATAGATCTGAGTTTTCATTTGTTATCATTTTCCTTCTGCCTGAAAGACTTTCCAGAGGGTCTCTTATTGCAGATACTGGTGTAGTACAGTTGTGTTCAGCTGTTGCTCATTTGAAAATGCCTATTTGGCTTTCATTTTAGAAGGACATTTTAATTAAATATAGATTATAGGTTGGTAGTTTTTTTTTTTCCTTGTTAGAACTTTGAAAATGTTTCACTGTCTTCTGGCCTGAAATTAGTGTGGTTCATCTTACCTTTGTTGACTTGCATGTAATACATCTTTTACTCCCTTTAGCTTAATTTAATTTTGATAAGGTTTTTTTGTGATGGGTTGTGGGCACATACATATGAGTGTATACTTACTTATCTTGGAGTTTGTTGAGCTTCTTTAATTTGTGGATTTGCAGTTTCATCAAACTTGAACATTCCCAGCCACTGTTTCTTTAAATGTTCCCTCTCCTCTTTGTGAGATTAATTTAATGTATGTTAGATTTAGATATTGTCCCTCATGTCACTAATTTTTGTTAAATATATTTTTTCTGACTTTTTTCTCCCAATTCTTCAAACTGGATGATTTCTGTCCACTGATTCTTTTGTCTATAGTGCCTTCATTGATAAGTCCAATTAATATAATTTTAATTTCAGGTAATATGTTTTTCAGATCTAGAAGTTCTATTTGGTTCCTCCCAAAATTTCATTCTCATTATGTTCACTTTTCTTTAATTCTTTGAAAATATTTGTAAAAGTTACTTTAAACTCTTGCCTATTATCTCTATCATTTATGATTATATTGACTTTTTTTTTCCTGGTTATGGGTCATATAGCTTTCTGCTTTTTCATACCTAGTGAGTTCTGAGTGTTGGACATTATGAACATTATGCTGTATGTCTAAATTTCAGTCTTCTTTAAAAGAGTGTTTCTTTTTTTGACAGGTAGTTAAAATACCTATGGATTTTTTCCAAGGCCTGTCAGGAGGATATGTCCAGGTAAAAAGCCTATGTGATCATAGAGCTTACCTCATTTGTTTCCCTTTATTCAAGACCATCTCTTATACTACCTCTTCTGCACAGTTTAAAAACAACTGTTTCATATATTTTATTCAGAATTATAGTTGTGTGTGGCAGGATGGCACTTCTTTATAGCCAGCCAAAGTCTCCTGCTTTGCTTTTCTAGCCTTGCCATAATTGCTCAGTTACTGGATAAACTAGGCCAAGGTTACAAATTTAATCTTGATATTAGCATATTAAGAATCTTATAAATGTGTGCAAGTACTCATTAAAAATAAAGTGCATGAACATTTCAGGAAGTTTAGTATGAAATCCATACTCATTTGTAGGAAAAACCAAAGTAAACACCATACTAGAGAGAAGAGAAACACCATTTCTAGCTAATTATGCCATTTGTTTATAAGAACTTAATATCCACATGTATTATAATTTTCAATTTGTTTTTTATAATCCAATCTATAATGATACATAAGATATATTGTACTTTCAAATAACTTTCATATTTTTCAAAAAATAATGTTCATAAAGCATATTTTTCTATGTATGAGACATGGAAAAAGAAGAATAGCAGCAGAGAGAAAACTGGAGCAAAAAGCTAAAAATGCTAAAACCTTCTCTCATTAGTATCTGTAATGAATCTGTGCTGATTCCTCCAAACATACCCTTGGCTAGTGTTATATATTTCTTTAGTGGATAACAATGCAAAAATGGGACAGAATTATTGCTAGATATTAAAATATTAATAATGTATTTAGAGTTTCATACTTGCAAACTGCTTAGATGCTGATCTTCTAGGAGTTTCTGCGTTTCCTCCGGTTTAAGCTGGAATGCATCTTTGTTAGTAGTCAAGTTTGCCTTGCTGTTTTCCATTTCTTGACCACAATTGATTTTGGATATGAGATATTTCTGATGCTTATGATCATTTTTTGACAGTGATGAAGGCAAGTCATTATCTATAGCTCTGTGAACCACACATAAAAAATGTTTAGTATACTTAAATAAAGTTAACATACAAATGACATATTCATGTAATATGTGTTTGTGTGTGTCCAGATAATCATATATAAGGATATTGGAGAAATATATAGATATATTAGAATGGGAATTTAAAGGAATCAATAGTAGAATAAAAATGGATATGGGATTATAGTGTCAATAAAGCATTCCATCTTCATGTAGGAATGCCCAATTTTTCATGGCTTTATTTATTAAATCCTATTCCTCTACTGTTTGGGATAGATATTGAAGTAATTACTATAGATATACAGAGTCAGTCCTCAGTTCTTTAAGAGATCCCTATCTGGATAATAATATGCTGCACTACCC
Source organism: Capricornis sumatraensis (assembly GCF_032405125.1). Classification (NCBI taxonomy): domain Eukaryota; kingdom Metazoa; phylum Chordata; class Mammalia; order Artiodactyla; family Bovidae; genus Capricornis; species Capricornis sumatraensis. The sequence continues at coordinate 8,900,214 of NC_091084.1, forward strand.
TTAGTTCTGAGCTGATATCATAGATGGTGGTATCCCTATAACCCTAATAAAGTTGGTTGAAGATTCCAGCAGTTAGAAAATATGAAGAATTCTTGTCAGGGTAGACTGGAATTTCCATCTAACTTTAATACGTTTGGAAGCTTGGATTCCATCTAACTTTACTAGGTTTGGAAGATATTAACATATTGTTCTCAGTTGTACCACAAATATAAGCATAGTTTTCATGGCACAGAGGGGGCACCTTTAATAAAGAGTCTATTTTTAGTGTGTTAAGGTGCCACCTCCAAATTATCAGTGGATGATATCATCCTCTTTCAGAATTTTGCATCTTCTGGAAACTTACAGCATGTTACACTTAAGTATATGAACAAAGTGAAAATAAAAAAAAAACAAAGGAAGATATTTTGGGGGTGGGTGAGAGATGAAAGTATATCAAAGGCTGACTGCTACTGCATTAGGACTGGCAGTATGAATCCCAAGGGTATTTATCCCCAATTCACTTGAATTATCCTCAATTCAATGAGGATTAAAATACTTTGAAAAGTGACTTGTGGCCACATGTGACACATATCTATCTCCAATACCCATATATATCTTTATTTGGACAGATTGGAATAGTCAAAGTCAATGATTACTAGATTCCTGACTATCCTTTTGCAACCACAGAGAGATCAAGGAGAGCAAAAAGGTATCTAAGTTCCTGAACACTGAGATTATGTTTCTCTAATCCTTTTAGGTTTCTTACTCTTACATATTCCTTCCCTTTCAGTCACACTTCCCAAATGAAGTATTGCTAGATCTACAAAAATATCTAATAAACTAAATTTATTTACCTTTTAAGTTGTCGTCTCTCAACTTTTTCTTCTCTATTTCTTTCTTCTCTACTCCACTTGCTTCTCTTCTCTTCTCTACTTTCTTCCCCCAGTGAGGAGGACTGAAGGAATGTATAGGAATAAAAGGAGATGGGGAGGCAGAAAGACAGGAAGAGTGAAGCATGGGGGGAAAGGAAGAAGAAGTCATAAAAGAAGAAACAGAAGGAATAGGAGAGGGGAAATCTAAATTTGCTGAAGGCAAATACGGAGAGGGAGATGAATACAAAGGAGAGGAAAAAAGAGGGACAGGTAAAAGGGGTGAGAATGGAGAGGCAGTAGGGGAAGGTGAAGCGGAGGAGGAAAGAGCAGATGAAGAGGAAGAAAGCTGCAGAGAGGATGAAGAAGAGGATATGGAATTAGAAGGTGAAGACAAAGAGGAGGATGGGGAATTACAGGGAGGCGGGTTGGACAGAACTGACACGGGTGCATGACCTACAAAGGCCTGGGGAAGATTTGACAATGCTGTGGTTTGCGGGACAGATTGCTGGACTGATGGAAAAGGATCTAACTGAGTAGGATGTTCAGGCAAAGGAGTGACAGCAGAAAGAGCGGGGACTGGTTGATGAGGGGGATGACTGGCTAAACAGGAAGGCTTCAAAACAGGAAAACCTTCCAAAGGGGTTGGAGGAACAGTCAGTCGAGCTGGAAGGGAATGACGGACAAGGGCAGGCATTAGAGTAGTTGGGGTTGAATGCTGTGCTGGAAGAGAATGTTCGGGTCTGAAAGTGTTGTAAAACAACTTGCTCTGTGAGTCTGAATCAGGAATTACTGGTGAACCTTGGGGTGGGTGGGGTAAATGGTCAGGTGGGCCAGAAGGAATTGGGGTTGGTAGATGAGGGAAACTGCCAGGAAAGCTGGAAGTAACTGAGGCTGGTGGCCGAGGAAGATACTTGATTGGGTAGGATGGTAACAGGGCTGGTAAGTTCTTTGGAAGAGCAGAGGGGACAGATGGATGGATAGGCTGGCGGGTGGGAGAAACAGTTGGATAGCTAGGAAGAATTTGGGAATGGTGGGATAGCAATGGGGCTCTGAAAGGAGATAGCTTATTAGGTAAGTGGGGATCAAGTGTGGAGGTAGCTGGACAGGCAGGAATGGATCTGCACAGGTGGAAAAGCATTTGAACAGGAAGTAGAGAGACAGCCTTATTAAGATGGTTTTTCACTTTATTGGGCTCCCTCTATGTTTTCAATTCATACTATGCTTTGTTCTGAGGGTCCATGCATTATGTCCTTCTGATCAACCAGTGTCCTCTCATGAGTTGAGAAATGTACATAGGTTACTGATTCAGGTTCCCCTTTTCTCATTCCTTGCCCTTTAACAGTACTTTCACCTCTCAGAAGTCTGATAGTCATACAGATAATGAATATGGGCTAGAAAATCTGGTTGAAAGTGATGATACGAAGGGCAAATAGAGGTCAAACAGATCAATGCTCAGCTTTGGTCAGATTTCCTAGGGTAGTAGCCTGTGGTTCAGGATCAACTGTCTCACCACAAATACATGGATATTGGAGATAGATACTTAACAACATTATTTTAAAGTATAAAAATATGGGGAAAATGTAGTTTCTTTTGTTCTATGTGTACATCTACCAAAAGGGTCAAGTATATTATCTTTGTGATAAGGATTTGGTTGTGATGGAAGGCTTTTATTTTTATTAGTCATTTCTTATATCTCATTATTTCTTGAAGTAGTTTTTATTTTCATATGGACATAACTCTCATTTTCCCTGAGGCTTAAGCACTGAATGCCTTCCATTTTTAATACAGTTCTTCTCTCCTTTAGATTATCACATTACAGGATCTTAAATTATTTTTATCTACCACTAATATTTTCTACATTAGATCAATCATTTGTGAGTACAGATATATCTCCCCTTCTTTGGAAGGCCCCTGTTTCTTGGTATTACTTTATTCTTTAACACATTTTAGGTTTATATTGTACAGAAAATGTATTTTTAATGTGATAACCACATATAAGTATTTGTAGCCTAATTACATTTTTAATCATAGTACATATAAATATTTCTATGAACTTAACACCTGATCTTTAATATTCCAAGCTTTCACATTTGTAGTACAGCATTTTTACAGTTTATTAAGCATTTTCACATACATTATTTTAATACTGTCAGTTATCTGTGGAGAGCAGCTTAACTTTATAATAAGTAAACAAGGGTGTTTTCTCTATAAATTGCATACATTTGTATTCCAAATACATAAAATTTATGTATGTGTATATAGAGATATAGACATCATGAAGTCATAGTAATAATAGTAATTACAACAATAACTGAAAACTATGTATTCTAGTTTAGAATGGAAATAATTTCTTGTAAAAGAAAATTGGTACAATGGTCCTAGCACAGATTTGGTATAACAATAACTACATGTTTGTTTGCTACAGTGAAATCAAAGTTGTCTGATGTGTTATCTCTTCTAAGACTTTAACAAAGTGTACACTGCTGAACAAAAATGTCTATCCTTTTATTCATTGTGCAAAAGAGTTTTTTTATTGAAAATAGTTGATGTTATCAGGATAATAGTACACAGAAAAATAAATCTAATAGAGCAGAAAACCTGTATATAAAAATGCACATTACTTCTATACTAAATTACTTGAAAGTTTTTACTCCTCTAAATTTCCCCGGACCCTAAACCCCCTCTAATTGTCTGTCATCTTCCTTTTTGAGACAAAATTTCCAGTGAGTACTCTAAAATTACACTGTGTTCACTGCCTCAGCTTCCATTTGTTCCTTAATCTACTGCTGTCTGGCTTCTGTCTCTTGCTTTTGCTAGTGATTAACTAATTGACCTAACTGCAAAAAGAGACACTTCTTGACCACTATCTTTCTTGACTGTAATTCCCTTGGATTTCTTATTATCATATGTTCCTGGATATTTTACAACTTCTCTGGTTGTTCCTCCTCAGGCTCTTTCTTGAGCTCTTCTTTCTTTGCTTAGATATGCTAGAATTTTTAAGAGTCATGCAATCCTCTGCTTGTCTATCCATATTTTCCGTGTAATCTTATTCATATCGTCTGTGTGATCTTATCTGTATCTGTATGTAAGTGAAGGCTTAATCCATCCTCTGTGGACCAATTCAACTCTGGGTTAACTCTCTAACTCGGTTCCCTGGGTTATTAGTAGAACTAGGACTGTGTTTCAGGGACACAGATGTAAAAAATGACCCTTCATGGATAAACTGTCTGTACTGACAGGACTGTGAATAAGTCATAGGAAGGACTTATAGGAAGGACTGGTAGGAAGCTATAGTTTTGGGTTTCCCCAAATGTGGTAATTCTTATAACTGAACATATCGCTTGCATGGAAGCTATTCATATAGTCATTACAAGAAATGTTGGCTCTTGTTTAGAACAGAGGATTTCTAACCCAGGGTGGTTGTCTGTGCATTGTGATGTCACTTGTGGGAAGAGTGGCATAGCAAAGATGAGCCCTTTACCTATTTCGTGGTATGCCATGAGGATTCCGCCTACTGAAGAATGTTGTGTGTTGGCATGCAGTGTTTTATGTCTTCTAATTGAGGTCAAACCTGGTCTACTGCAGTCATGAGTTTGAGTGTTCAGCTGAACCAAGACCACCACTGGTGGGTAATAAAGTGTTAGTCACTCAGTTGTGTCTGACTCTGTGACCCCATGCACTATAGCCCACCAGGCCCATCTGTCCATGGAATTCTCCAGGCAAGAATACTGGAGTGGGTTGCCATTCCCTTCTCCAGGGGACTTTCCCAACCCATGGATCGAACCTGGGTATCTTGCATTGCAGGCAGATTCTTTACCGTCTGAGCCACCAGGGACTGAACTATGGCTTTAACTTATCCATTCACTGACAACTATCATACCTATATTCACGGCCCAGACATCTTACCAGTGAGAAATTGACTCCAGAATAGCTCATAAGTGTCTCAAACTCAGTTTATCATCATCCTTCCAGTTACTCTTTCCCTTAAACCTCTTTGTCCTGAACAGTCATTTTGATAAATCGTTTCACTATCCATTAACTAACCAAATCCATTCTCCACAGTCATTCTTGATTCCTCCCATTCACCTTTGGGTTCTTAAAAAGTTATCAAATCATGTTGATTCTACCTACTAAGTAGGTCTTCATAAGTCATTGTTTTCATTAACTAAACTACCATTTTGTCTGATTTTTCAGCCTTTAGTCTTACTATATTCTTCCTCATCCTGACAATATTCCTAAAATATAAATGTTACATGCTTGCTTAAAATCTCTCAGTAACTGCTTTTAGGACAAATTCCTTAACAAAGCTCTTCATGACTTAATTCATGGCTTCCTTTCTAAACAATCTGTGTACAATTTCTCAGCATACACACTAGTCAAAATAAATTACCTACAGACTTATAGTTACCAGAAGGGAAGAGATAGATTGGGAGTTTGGGATTGACATGTACACACTGCTGTATTTAAAATAGATAACCAACAAAAATCTACTGTATAGCACATGGAACACTGCTTAATACTCTGTAATAACCTAAATGGGGAAAGAATTTGAAAAATAGATACATGTATATATACATAACTGAATCACTTTGCAATATACCTGAAACTAACACAACACTGTTAATCAACTATGCTCCAATATAAAATAAAAATTAAAATGAACAAAATGAACCACCTCTTTCAGTTCTCTTAATACAGCATGTCCTCTTATACCTTCGTTCCTTTTCCTATTTGTTCCATCTTTCTAGAGTTCCCTCTCAATGTCTCTGATAAATATCTTCCTTATTTATTGAGCTTCAGGTCATGTTTATATCCTTTGAGTTTTCATAATGCCAGTGATGTTTCTCTGTTTAAAGTATTTGTTGAATACTTCCAACATGTACAGCACTGAACTGAGCATGATAGGGAATATCTGCATGAGTGAGATTAAGCTACTGTTCTCTACAATATTACAGTTTGGTGGGGCAGGCATAACTACACATAAAAATTGAGCAATAACATATACGATCATGACTTTAAAATTTATTTCTATAGCCTTGAGCTCTTGTTTCATCTTAGGTTCAACTGTTTTTATACATTTCTACTTGGATATTTACTCTCTAAATTCAGAAAGCTCAGATGAAGTTTAATAATATCTTGTTAAACCTATACACTTTTATTACATTCTTTATAATTTTTAAAGTCAGGAAATTCCCTCAATGATCAAGATTCAAAATTTCACCCTCTTTTGATTTCTATACTTTTTCATTTTCTTTATCCCACCATACACCAAAGCTATAATATAGTCTTTCCACAAAATATTTTTCTTCTTTCTTTTGTATTTCACTACCACTCTTTTAACGTAAGTCCTTTTAAACTCATTGCTTGAATATCTGTTGATTTTCCTGCACTATCCTATCCATACTCCAATTATTTTTATATCGAGACACTTTATTCTATATGAAACTTAACACATTATTCTTATTCTTTAATTTATTCTTTGATGATTTACATTTTTATGTTAAATTCATGTATATAGCACCTGATTCAGTATTTTTGCAGGTTATACTCAATTATAGGTTACTGTAAGATAATGGGCATAGTTTTCAATACTATACAGTATCTTCTTGTTGCTATCTATTTTATTTTGTTATTATTTTTTTGATTACACAGCATGCAGGTTCTTAGTTCCCTCACCAGGGATGGAACCTGTGCCCCCTGCAGTTTAAGGGAGTCCTAACCCTGCTTATTTAACATATGCAGAGTACATCATGAGAAACGCTGGACTGGAAGAAACACAAGCTGGAATCAAGATTGCCAGGAGAAATATCAATAACCTCAGATATGCAGATGACACCACTCTTATGGCAGAAAGTGAAGAGAAACTAAAAAGCCTCTTGATGAAAGTGAAAGTGGAGAGTGAAAAAGTTGGCTTAAAGCTTAACATTCAGAAAACAAAGATCATGGCATCTGGTCCCATCACTTCATGGTAAATAGATGGGGAAACAGTGGAAACAGTGGGTGACTTTATTTTTCTGGGCTCCAAAATCACTGCAGATGGTGACTGCAGCCATGAAATTAAGACGCTTACTCCTTGGAAGAAAAGTTATGACCAACCTAGATAGCATATTCAAAAGCAGAGACTTTACTTTGCTGACTAAGGTCCATCTAGTCAAGGCTATGGTTTTTCCAGTGGTCATGTATGGATGTGAGAGTTGGACTGTGAAGAAAGCTGAGCATCGAAGAATTGATGCTTTTGAACTGTGGTGTTGGAGAAAACTCTTGAGAGTCCCTTGGACTGTAAGGAGATCCAACCAGTCCATTCTGAAGGAGCTCAGTCCTGGGATTTCTTTGGAAGGAATGATGCTAAAGCTGAAACTCCAGTACTTTGGCCACCTCATGCGAAGAGTTGACTCATTGGAAAAGACTTTGATGCTGGGAGGGATTGGGGGCAGGAGGAGAAGGGGATGACAGAGGATGAGATGGCTGGATGGCATCACGGACTCAATGGACGTGAGTCTGAGTGAACTCCGGGAGTTGGTGATGGATAGGGAGGCCTGGTGTGCTGTGATTCATGGGGTCGCAAAGAGTCGAACACGACTGAGCGACTGAACTGAACTGAACCACTGGAATACCAGGGAAGTTCCATTTATCTATTTTATATATAGTAGTTTGTATCTGTTAATATCAAATCTCTAATTTGTCCTTCCCCCTGTCTCTGGCAACCACAAGTTTCTTTCTATATATAGTATGTCTGTTTTGCGTGTACATTTATATGTATTTTTAGATTCCACATATAAGTGATATCATACAATACCAGCTTTTGTTTGACTTTTTTCACTAAGCACTGTATTCTCTAGGTCCATCCATGTTGCTGCAAATGGTAGAATTTTATTCTTCTTTATGGCTGAGTAATATTCCATCATATACATAACACACCTTAATCCAACCATCTGGAAAACTGGGATGCAATTTCTAAACATTAAACTGAGCTGTTTATGTATTTTGGCTATTAGCCCCTTTGCAGTTATATCATTTGCAAATATTTTATCCAGTTTTAAAAAAGTTATCTTTTTGTTGATGGTTTCCTTTATTGTGCAAAAGCTTTTGCATTTAATTAGATAATATTGGTTTATTTTTGCTCTTATTTCCATTGATTCAAAAGACAGATCCAAAAAACAAAAATTGCTATGATTTATGTCAAAGTGTGTTATGCTTATGTTTTCTTCTAGGAGTAGCAGTTTCTGGTATTATGTTTATATCCTTAATCCATTTGAGTTTTTACTTTTGTACACTGTGTTAGAGAATGTTCTAACTTCATTCTGTTACATGTAGCTGTCCAGTTTTCTTTGAACTACTTGTCTTTTCTCTATTGTGTATTCTTGTCACCTTTGTCATAGGTTAATTGACTGTAAGTGTGTGGGTTTATTACTGGGTTCTCTATACAGCTTCTTTAGTCAATGTGTCTGTTGTGCCAATAACACTACTGTTTTGATTACTGCGGCTTTGTAGTACAGTCAGAAGTCTGAGAGGTTTATATCTCCAGCTTTGTTCTTTATTCTCAGGATTTTTTTTTGTAATTTCTGGATGTTTTGTGATTCCATATAAATTCTAGTATTATTTGTTTTAGATCTGTGAAAAAATATCATAGGTATTTTGATAGATTGAATTAAATCTGTAGACTGCTTTGGGTAGTATGTCCCTTTTAATGATATTACTGCCTCCAATTCAATAGCATGGAATATCTTTACATTTCTTTGAATCATCTTCAATTTCCTTCATCAGGTTTTACAGTTTTCAGAGTACAGGCCTTTCACTTTCTTGGCTAAGTTTACTCCTAGGTATTTTATTGTTTGATGTGATTTTAAACAGGATTGTTTACTTTCTATTTCTGATATTTCATTATTAGTGTATAAAAAACAACAGATTTCTGCATATTATTCTTATATCCCACAACCTTGCTAAATTCATTAGTTTCTAATATTAATAGTTCTTGGGTGGAGATGATAGGAGTTCTCTATATAGAGTGTTATGTCATCTGCAGAGCGAGTTTTACCTCTTCATCTTCTAATTTGGATTCCTTTTATTACTGTTTCTGTGGTTAGGAATTCCAACACTATGTTAAATAGAAGCAGTGAAAGTGGACATTCTTGTCTTGTCCTTGATTTTGAAGGAAAAATTTAAAATTTTTCACAATTGAATATGATGTGGGCTATTGGATTTGTCATAAATACCCTTCATTATGCTGAGATATGTTCATTCTATACACACTTTGATGAGGGTTTTTTTTTTTATCACAAATAGACACTGAATTTTGTCAAGTGTTTTCTCTCTTATCGATTGAGACAATCACATAATTTTTATCTTTCCTTTTGTTAATATGGTGTATCAAATTGATTGATTTATATATCTCAAACCATCCTTCTGACCTTGGAATAAATTCAACTTGATCATGATGTATGATTCTTTTTATGTATTGTTGGATTTGGTTTGCTAATATTTTGTTGATGATTATTGTATCTGTATTCATCAAAAATATTGGCCTATAATTTTTTCTTTTTTTTTGTAGTGTCTTTGCCTCGTTTTGGTATAAGGGTAAGGACTGTCTTGTAGGATGAATTTGAGAGTGTTCTAATAAACTCTTCAAGTTTATGGAATAGTTTGATTAGGACAGGTTTTAATTCTTCTTTGCACATTTAGTAGAATTGCCTCATGAAGCTGTCCTGTTCTGGAATTTTGTTTGCTGGGAATTTTTCTTTTTTTTTAAATTCAACTTCACTTCTAGTGAATGGTCTTCTGTTCAAATTGTCTATTTCTTCTCGACAGTCTTGGCAGCTGTATGCTTCAAGAAATTTGTCCACTTATTGTAGGCTGTCCAATCTGTTGGCATATAAACTGTTCATAGTATTCTCTTATGATTTTTTTTGTATCTCTGTGGTATTGGTTGTTATTTATCCACTTTATTTTCTTATTTTATTTGGATCCTCTCTCTTTTCTTCTTGGTGAGCCTGTTTATTTTTCAAAAAACTAGCTCTTGGTTTTATTAATTTTTTCCTACTGTTTTTTTCTCTCCTAGGAAATGACCTTAAAAAAATTGAAGCACAGTTGATTTACAATATTGTATTATATGTACAGTAAAATGAAAAAGTTGGCTTGAAGCTCAACATTCAGAAAATGAAGATCATAGTATCTGGTCCCATCACTTCATGGGAAATAGATGGGGAAACAGTGGAAACAGTGGGTGACTTTTCTTTTTTGGGCTCCAAAATCACTGCAGATGGTGATTGCAGCCATGAAATTACAAGACACTTACTCCTTGGAAGAAAAGTTATGACCAACCTAGATAGCATATTGAAAAACAGAGACATTACTTTGCCAACAAAGGTCCGTCTAGTCAAGGCTATGGTTTTTCCAGTGGTCATGTGTGGATGTGAGAGTTGGACTGTGAAGAAAGCTGAGTGCCGAAGAATTGATGCTTTTGAACTGTGGTGTTGGAGAAGACTCTTGAGAGTCCCTTGGACTGTAAGGAGATCCAACCAGTCCATTCTGAAGGAGATCAGCCCTGGGATTTCTTTGGAGGGAATGATGCTGAAGCTGAAACTCCAGTACTTTGGCCACCTCATGCGAAGAGTTGACTCATTGGAAAAGACTCTGATGCTGGGAGGGATTGGGGGCAGGAGGAGAAGGGGACAACAGAGGATGAGATGGCTGGATGGCATCACTGACTCGATGGATATGAGTCTGAGTGAACTCCGGGAGATGGTGATGGACAGGGAGGCCTGGGGTGCTGCGATTCATGGGGTCGCAAAGAGTCGGACACGACTGAGTGACTGAAATGAAATGAACTGAACCGAAAGTGATTGTTATATATATATATATTTCAGATTATATGTATTATAGATTATTACAGATATTAACTATAGTTCCTTATGCTATGCAATAAATCATTTTTGCTTATTTTATATATAAGTGGTTTGCATTTGTTAATCCCATATTCCTAATTTATTCCTCCTTTCCCCTTTGATAACCTTAAGTTTGTTTAACCATAACCAATGCCTGTGAGTTGGTTTCTGTTTTGTATATATCAATAGATTCATTCCTATTATTTTTCAGATTCCACATGTATGTGATATCATTATTTCCTTCCTTCTGCTAACTTTGGGTTTTGTTTGTTCTTTTTCTAATTCTCTTAGGTGATAGGTTAGGTTGTTTTGAGATTTTTCTTATTTCTTGAGGAAGGACTGTATTGCTAGGAACTTCCCTCTTAGAACTGCTTTTGCTGTATAAGTCTGCTGTAATTATTGCCCTATTGTCAATTTCTCCTTTTATGTTTGTTAGTGTTTATACAGTTAGGTGCTACTGTATTGGGTATGTATATGTTAAACAGTATATATCCTCTTCTTGTACTGATCTCTTTTTATCATTATATGGTACCCTTTTTGTCTTTCATTAAGCCTTTGTTTTGTTGTCATCTCCATTTGCATAAAATATCCTTTTCTGTCTCTTCACTTTCAGTTTGTATCTTTTGCCTTAAATGACTCTCTTGCAGGCAGCATATTGAAGGGTCTTTTAAAAAATCCAATTAGCTAGCTGTGTTTTTTGATTGAAGCATTAATCCATTGATATGTAAAGTAATTTATTAATAGGTATATAGTTATTACCAATTTGTTACTTGTTTTCCAGTTGGTCTCTCTCTTTTCCTAGTTTGATGATTTTCTTTTGTAGTATGTTTGAGTTCCTTGCTTTTTGCTTGTTGTGTATCTATTTGTGGTTACCATGGTGTTCATATATGTTAAACCTTAATTATGTGTACTTGCTTTAACCTCATAGTCATTTAAGTTCAAACACATTCTAAGAGATCTACATTTTTTACTACTCTCCCGCACATTTTGTGTTTCTGATGTAATTTTTTACATCTTCATGTTTATCCCATAACTATTTATTGTAGTTAGAGTTGCTTTACAACTTTTGTCTTTTAATCTATGTGCTAGCTTATTTAAGTGATCTTCAATCCCCACTATATATGGCTTTCCTATTGGAGTTTTCCCTTTCCTATAGATTCTTCTTTTTCATTTTGAGAAGACCCTTCAACATTTCTTTTAGGGTAGGTTTATTATTGCTGAATTCTTTTAGTTTTTGCTTGTCTGAGGAGTTCTTTATCTCATCTTCTATTCTAAATGATAATCTCACTGGGTAGACTATCTTAGGTTGCAGGTTTCTCTGCCCTTTTATTTTACTTACCTTTCTGTGTTTCTGACTTTAGGTGAAACAGTTACCTATTACAGTCTTGAAGGGGTATTCTTATGTGGGTGTGTCCCCATGCAGACTGTGTGTGCCCAATGTATTTGGAGGGAGGGCTGGATTAGATGTGGATGCAAGTCATGTCTTTCCTCATGGTATACTGGCCTCTACCACATTGGAAAGGGGGTATGGCTGGTAATGGAGGAGTTAGAGCCCGTGCAGGGTGTGGGACAGTACTTCTATGCTCAGTGGCCATCACTGTCCTGTCAGGGGTGAGATCTGCTCCTAAGTTGTAGGAGCAAAAGCCCTCATATTTGGGCTCAAGCTGGTTCTGCTTCCTGTAAGTATGTATTTTTCCTTCTCCCTGAACTAGGCTTGAACATAGCATGGTAGTTGTGGGAATTCAAGTCTGGGCTATTTCTTGGGTGCTATTTGAGTAAGCACCAGCAATGGACACTGCTCTATCTAGACGACATCCCTGGCCCCCAGGACACCTTTGGATCTTTAGATTGACTCTTTCCCAGGTCCTGAATGCCTGAGATCCATGGCCAAGCTGTGGCTTGGAGTGAGCAGGGTAACATTGACTTGGCTTAGACTGGGGGATGTGGCATGGCAGCAGCTACTACGGTACACCTCTCTCTACCCTGTCTGGTGGCAAGCTAACACTTGCACTCTCCTCATGAGTGGAGTCTAGGCTTCTCTAGCCTTCTCAGTGGTTCTCCAAGCAGCCAAAGGGGCTTGTCTCCTATATGCAGGACTGCAGGATAGGGATGCCCAGGCTATGGTTGGACTCACTGACTTCTTAGGGTGAGTGTCTGCCTGCATGATCTCCCTTTTCCTTTCAGTCCTCTCCCAGAGGCACAGACCCATTACCTGATGCTTTTCTTCCTATCCTGCCTGATTACATGTGTATCTTTCTTACAAACTTGGTTATATAAGGGTTCTTCTGCAAGTTTCCAGTTAGCTTTCCATGAATTGTTCTACATGTGGATGTATTTTTGCATTGTTTGTTATGGGAGGTAAGCTCAGGTCCTCTTCAGCTCCCATTTTTTATACTCTACTTCTTACACTTCTGATTCATCAGCATTCTTAAAAGTTTATGTCTCTTCTATGCCATAAAGGGCATTTTCATTTTTTCTTATTCTCTTATCTTTTCCTTCTAATCTCTCAAAATAATTTTATTCTTTATTAGATCTGTCTTTTCCTTTTTTTAGAAGTCTTTATTGAATCTGTTACAGTACTGCTTCTGTTTTGCTTTTTTTGGCCATATTAAGTTAGTTAGTTAAGTCGCTCAGTCGTGTCCGACTCTTTGCGACCCTGTGGACTGTAGCCCACCAGGCTCCTCCGTCCATGGGATTCTCCAGGCAAGAACACTGGAGTGGGTTGCCATTTCCTTCTCCAGGGGATCTTCCTGACCCAGGGATTGAACCCAGGTCTCCTACATTAGAGGCAGATGCTTTAACCTCTGAGCCACCAGGGAAGCTCCCAACCAGGGATCAAACCTGCACCCTTTGGAAGGCAAAGTCTTAACCACTGGATGACCAGGGAGGGCCCTCATTTTCTCACTATACAAAACAGTACTATTTTAGTTTAGGTAGTAATGATCTGTCACTTGGATTAGCCCATTAAGTTTTTCTAGTCTCCTTGTTTCCAGTTTCTTTCCATTCTTTTCATTCTCCAACATTCATACCAATTATCTTTCCATATAAAGAAGACTATGTCGATCTGTTTAAAACCACCATTGGCTCTCTACTAGTTATAGGATGAAATAAAAACTTCCTAGCTAGAAATACAAGCATTCACATCTGACCTCAATCTACATTTCTAGATAATCTCTCATCCTACCAGCAACATATACTACAGTCTTGTTACTCTGAACAAATTCTATGTCCTCAGGTGTCTTTGCCTTTTACAACACTGTAGGCCTAAACACGCCAGAAATCAATCCGTGCTTCTTTAGTCGACAATATGTACTCATCCTTGAAGTCTCCTCTCCAACTTTAAATTTTGTACTTTATCACTTGTGTGTGTATGCTTAGTCACTCAGTTGTATCCAACTCTTTGTGACCCCATGGACTGTAGCTTGCAAAGCTCCTCTGTCCATGGGATCCTCCAGGAAAGAATATTAGAGTGGGTTGCCATTCCATTCTCCTGGGGATCTTTCTGACCCAACAATCAAACTCGGGCCTCCTGCATTGAAGGTGGTGTCTTTACTGACTGAGCCACCAGGAAAGCCCTTTATCACTTTGCTAATATTTCTGTAACTGCCCACATTATACAGTATTGTTTGAGTCTTACAGTGTAATTACCATTACACAGTATTATAATGTAACTGCAAACACTTATTGGGCAGAGGACCATATTTCATTCATATTATAACTCTTGCTAATCAATGTACAGCACATAATAGGACTTAGGACTTCACATTTTTACTGCATTTCTGTTACTCATTAGTTTAACATCCATATTTAACAGGATAATATTTCTTCCATCGTAAGGGAAAAAGCCATATTTTGGCCCTATATCCCCTTTGGCTACTGTTCTACCACTCTTTTCCTTTCACAGCCAAGCTACAGTTGGTATTTTTTCTTTCTCACACTGTAGTTTCCTTCCAACGCAGCAATCTCTTTTCTGTCTCCATCCCTCCAATGAAATTTCTTTGACAAAAACTGCCAGAGTGACTTCTCTGTTTTGAAATATATGGGACATAGTCCCTCTAAGCTGGATATTTTCTCTTTGCCACTCCAGGTTCATTTTCCACACTTACCTCTGCTAGGCAGAGACTGAATGATACCCTGCCTTTTGATTTATGGCTGTTTTGACCAATGAAATGTACTAGCAAGATATGGAAATGTGACAGAACAAAGCGGTTTTTGATAACCCCTCCTCAGGCTTCCTCTCTGCTTGGCTTGGTTTAGCAGTGCAATGCTCCTCTGCCTAGTAGCCCTCTCCTACAGTTACAGCTCTTTTCAGTTTAGGTTTGCTGTGATAATACTAAGTTTGCTGTCAGTTTTGGGGTTGCTTCATCATCCTTTGTTGGCATCACAGTCTCTTTACTAACTTCTTTTCAGTTACCCCTTTTAAACGCTACATGTTTTCTGCCAGTATCTCAACTGGTAAAACTTTTTATATTAATGATTACCTAGAAGCCATTTGATTTCCATAAGGTTTCATTCCCTGTGAAAGTCTATACTTGCTTAGCTCCATCTTCTCCCTATATATAGTCTCTACCAACTATTCTGTTCCTAGCTGCAGGCTTCTCTTTTCTCACGTCCTTATATATTGCTCTTCTGTAGCGCTCTATCCTAGTTCTGCTGTCACAGTACATAATCTCCACTGCTGACTTCATCCATTGTCTTGGCTTCTAATATCTTAAGTCTAGATCTTTCTCTTAAGCTCCAGACCTATGTATTTTCAGTTACAGATACTGAAATAGTCTGTTTTGTCCTCTTTCAATCAGTTATCCACACTTGTTCACAATAGATTAGAATGATATGTTAAACAGGAAAGAAAAGGGAAAGGGAAGTCGCTCAGTCGTGTCTGACTCTTTGCAACCCCGTGGACTGTAGCCTACCAGGCTCCTCTGTCCATGGGATTTTCCAGGCAAGAGTACTGGAGTGGGTTGCCATTGCCTTCTCCAGGGGATCTTCCTGACCCAGGGATTGAACCTGGGTCTCCTGCATTGTAGGCAGACGCTTTACCGACTGAGCCACGAGGGAAGTCTAAACAGGAAAAATTGATCTTATTACCTATCTGCTTAAATCCTTCACTGACTCCTCTTAAAACTCTCAGGATAAAGCTTATATTCCCTAGCATACAGGTGTATTTACTTTTCCAATCTCATATCTAGTGAAGCTATTGCTATTTTGCATTCTGTTATTCAGCCATACTCTTATTCCTGGAACATATCATTCCTTCTACTACTCTTGGCCTTTCCACACTCTCATCCCTCCATCTGGAATACCATCTACCCACTTGTTTCATGATTAACTCCTATTTTCTTCAAAGCTTTGCTGAAGATTCTTCTATTCCATGAGGTCTTTCTTGAACTATAATAAAGACTTGAGAGGATGAATTTAATTGTTCTTATATCTGATTAAGGGAACAGTTTGCCACAGGTATTCTAAAAATGGAAATACTTTAGTACATACATTATAAACAGTTAAAATATTAACATACTTTACACATGAATTATGTATATATCTTTATATATATAAACATTAAATATTATTATTATTATTATTACCCATTTGGTACTGTTCTATAATTTTTTAAGCATTATTTCACTTTCTCCTAGATTATACTCTTGGGATTATATTTTTGAATATCATATTTCTCCATATCCCTTTCACAATGGCTGATCTACTGCTGTATACATAGTAGGTTCAAGAAACATTTATAGTAAATAAATGGAAAATACAGGATGTCAGAGGGTACTCCCTAGTTGGTTGGTCCATCCTACTGAATCAAGATGATTCATTTAAACTAACCTAGAGAGGAACCAGGAGGCATTGCAGTAGCTTTTTAAAAGATATCCATCTAGGAAAGATTTTCAGTGAGGAAAATCCCATTCCTACCATAAAGTTACTCTTTTTATCTAAATTTATATCACTGTTATTCAGCTTTTTTTCCTCAGTAAAACCAGTATCACTATTTTTAAATGGTTTTTGTAATAGCTCCCATAGAAAATTACTCAACATAGGCAACACTAAAACTAAAGACAAGAAACTAAAATTTTTACTTACTCTTGAAGAAATTTATATTACACTCTACTTCAATCCAGTGTGTGAAAATAAAATAGTATACTATAAAACAGAGGTGAGGAGTAACTGATGAAAAGGCCTGTAAACTTAGCAACTAGAGAGCTATTTAATTACTGTATATTAGTAACTATACATGATAATTATAAGTTACTTACCTCCAGTTTATTATTGGTCTGTGGGAAGAGGGAAGGTTTACTTCTGATTTTAGGTTGGATTCCTGAATTTGTTTGAGGGCATCTTCTAATGGAAGAACTGGTCTTTGAAGAACTAAGGAAATAATAAAATCATATAGTACAGAATCACTTCAACAATCTCTTTATACATAATTTAATTGGTCAATGATAAAATACTATCTTAAAACTTGTGTGACAAATTTATTTTGAACAGTATATTTTAAGTTTAAACATCCTCTTCCCAATAAGAAATAGTTATCTCAAAATTCTCATCAGCAATTTTAAGAATACTTATTTGGAAAAATGAAATCTGAGAAATGTCCAGGTTCTTTGATCTGGCATGCAAACCCCATTATATCTAGCCTCATAATTCCATAAATTTCTGACAGAATTTACAAATATCCTTATTAAGAAAAGGGGAAAATATAAAAATAGCAGTTAATGTTTATTGATATTTACTGTGAAAGACATTATTTTTGAGCACTGTATAAGTATTAACTACTTTATTCTCACTAAGGCCTTTGAAAGAAAGAAAGCGTTAATCACTAAGTTGTGTCCAGCTCTTCGGAACCCCATGGACTGAAGCATGCCACACTCCTCTGTCCATGGGATTCTCCAGGCAAGAATACTGGAGTGGGTTGACACACTCTTCTCTAGGAGTTCTGCCCAACTCAGAGATCAAACCTGGGTCTCCCGCACTTCAGGCAGATTCTTTATTGTTTGAGCCACCAGAAAAGCCCCAATCTCCATTTGCAACTGAGGAAACCGAAACATAGCTAAGTAACTTGTTCAGGGTCACACATTAAATGAATACTCATTCACATATCATTCTGCACAACCTCTAATCCAACCCTAGCTCCCATAAGTATCCACTTTCCCAAGAATTGCCACTGTGCACTTTGGTACACACCTTCTTGTTCAAGTTTAAATGTACCTTCTATTTAAAGGATATTGCTTTCCTGGAGCCCTCTTAGGGGAAGATACAAGTAACTACAAATAACTGAAGGCCTGGAGATAGGATAGCTGACTTTCTAGCTCTCCAATGATGCTACCAAATTGTTTTTTCCTCCTTTCTCCTTCAAAAACCCATATCATCATGATTGATGTTTGTTATTCACCTTAAAAATTTTAAGCAAAATCAGTATATTATGATGAATGGGTTAGTTCAAACTTGAACTCTAGAGTCAGGGGGTGATTGCATAAAATACGAGTGAAAAATGTCAGTTATGAGATGGTTTGCTGGATATTCTAACCATGAAGGACCAATCCTCTTAAAGCAGAAACTATCAAGCTTTAGATTTTGATTTTCTAATGAGCATAAGCAATGTCCCAAATGATTGTTTATTGGTAAAATTAATGGCTAGCTGCATAGCCTGATGAATATTAAAAATGAACTTTCTTTGTTGAAATTAATGATATTCAAGACAGATGGACTTCCCTGAAGTATTTTAATCACTCCCTACCCTTGCATGAACAGAGAATAAGAGTCTAGGGAGTCTATACCCTTTACCTTTACAGATAGCATTGAGGTTTGACCTCTAATTAGTCTTGGCTCCAGCTGTTAAACAGGAACATTTCTGATTGTGCAGTGCCAGAAGGCATATAATTTTGTCTCTAGAATATGACTGTGTAAGTCTAAATGGATCTTTCACATAAGTGTAGTCAGAGCACACAACACACAGCTAGGACTTTATTGAACTTAGTGAACAAGTTACACTGATTGTTTTGTGCGCGCTTTGTTAAAAAAATGTTTAGTTGAACTAGATTATAGCTTGAGATTTGCTTTAATTAATACTCACCACTAACTGTCAAAGAGAATTTAACAACTACTTTTAAAACTAACTTGGGTCATTTACATTGCTGTTTATTGTTGCTATTATCTAATGATCTCCTAGTCAGTACCTCATACTCACTGAGGAATACTCAAGTCTACATTTTTTTGAATATTTATTGTGTATTAGGGCTTTATGGCACCCCACTCCAGTACTCTTGCCTGGAAAATCCCATGGATGGAGGAGCCTGGTAGGCTGCAGTCCATGGGGTCGCTAAGAGTCAGACATGACTGAGCGACTTCCCTTTCCCTTTCACTTTCTTGCTTGCATTGGAGAAGGAAATGGCAACCCACTCCAGTGTTTTTGCCTGGAGAATCCCAGGGACGGGGGAGCCTGGTAGGCTACAGTCTATGGGGTTGCACAGAGTCGAACACGACTGAAGTGACTTAGCAGTAGCAGGGCTTTATTATTCCATTTAAATTACCAGGCTCCTCCTTCTAGTTCTTTTGCCCTGACAGTCTAACTAACTCCAACAATTCTCTGACTCTGACAATCTTCTGACCTCATTAAAAACCCCAATCCATCCCTTTTTTATAGTAAGGGGAAGCATTAGCTATCATGCATATTGGGTGAACTTTGGTGTAATTCTAATATTTGAGAATAAACTAAATGAATAGACAAGTAAACAGTTGTTTATCACAACTTTGTTGTTCTTCATTCATGACAGTAAACTTTCTTAAAATTTTAATTTAATATTTTGTACAGGTAACATATTCATATTTAGAAATCAAAAAATATAATACAAATTTGGAAGTTTTGCTCTAACTGGTATTTGTATATTCTTTCACTGTTTATGCAGATATAAACATACATAAATATATATTCTATTTTTAAAAGTTGAAGTATAGTTAATTTATAATACTATCTTAGTTTCAAGTATACAATCAGATATTCTCTATTTTTATAGATTATATTTAAAGTTGTTAAAAATAATGGTTATGTTTCCCTGTTAGTGTAATATATCCCTGTTGCTTAACTATTTTATTCATATTAATAGTAGCTTGTGTCTTTTAACCCATACCCCTATGTGTCCCTCCTTTTTCACTCTCTCCACTGGTAATCACTAGTTTGTTCTCTGTATCTCTAAGGTTTTTTTTTTTTAATTTTATTCATTTATTTGGGCTGCTGCTGGATCTTCGTTGCTTTGTGCAGGCTTTCTCTAGCAGTGGTGAGTGGAAGCTACTCCTGGCTGCAGTGTGCAGGCTTACGGCAGTGGCTTCTCTTGTTGCAGAGCACAGGCTCCAGAGTGCGGGCTCAGTGGTCGTGGCACATGGGCCTAGTTGCTCTGGGGCATGTGGAATTTTCCCGGACTAGAGACTGAACCCATGTCCCCTGCACTGACAGATTACTAAATGCTGCACCACCAGGGAAGTCTTGTTTGTTTTTTAAAAATATACATTCATTTATTTTTTTAAGATTTTCATATCAGTGATAACATATTTATTTTTAAATGTAAGTTTGTCTATGACATTTTAATAAGCATAACACTAAGTCCATTCACATTGCTGCAAATGGTGGAATTTCATTCTTTTTATGGCTGAGTAATATTCCATTACTGTTTAATATCCCATGAACGGTATGGAAAGGCAAAAAGATAGGACACTGAAAGATGAACTTCCCAGGTTGGAGGGTGCCGAACATGCTACTGGAGATCAGTGGAGAAATAACTACAGAAAGAATGAAGAGACGGAGCCAAAGCAAAAGCAACACACAGTTGTGGATGTGACTGGTGATGGAAGTAAAAGTCTGATGCTGTAAAGAGCAATATTGCATAGGAACCTGGAATGTTAGGTCCATGAATCAAGGCAAATTGGAATAGTGAACACTGACATTTTAGGAATCAGCAAACTAAAATGGACTGCAATGGGTGAATTTAATGCAGATGACCATTATATCTACTACTGGGCAAGAATTCCTTAGAAGAAATGAAGTAGCCATCATAGGCAACAAAAGAGTCTGAAATACAGTACTTGAATGCAGTCTCAAAAATGACAGAACAATCTCTGTTCATTTCCAAGGCAAACCATTCAATATTACAGTAATCCAAGTCTATGCCCTCAATAGTAATGGTGAAGAAGCTGAAGTTGAATGGGTCTATGAAGACCTACAAGACCTTCTAGAACTAACACCCAAAAAGATGTCCTTTTTATTACAGGGGACTGGAATGCAAAAGTAGGAAGTCAAGAAATACCTGGAGTAACAGGCAAATCTGGCCTCGGAGTACACAATGAAGCAGGGCAAAGGCTAACACAGTTTTGCCAAAAGAACGCACTGGTCATAGCAAACACAGTTATACAGTGGAAGTGACAAATAGATTCCAGAGATTAGATCTGATAAACAGAGTTCCTGAAAAACTATGGACAGAGGTTCATGACATTGTATAGGAGGCAGGGGATCAAGACCATCCCCAAGAAAAAGAAATGCAAAAAGGCAAAATGGCTGTCTGAGGAGGCCTTATAAATAGCTAAGAAAAGAAGAAACGTGAAAGGCAAAGGAGAAAAGGGAAGATATACCCATTTGAATATTGCATTTGAATGCAGAGTTCCAAAGAATAGCAAGGAGAGATAAGAAAGCCTTCCTCAGTGATCAGTGCAAAGAAATAGCGGAAAACAACAGAATGGGAAAGACTAGAGATCTCTTCAAGAAAATTAGAGATACCAAGGGAACATTTCATGGAAAGATGGGCTCGACAAAGGACAGAAATGGTATGGACCTAACAGAAGCAGAAGATATTAAGAAGAGGTGGCAAAAATACACAGAAGAACTGTTCAAAAAAGATCTTCACAACCCAGATAATCACGGTGGTGTAATGACTCATAGGTGAGCGAGACATACTGGAATGCAAAGTCAAGTGGGCCTTAGGAAGCATCACCATGAACAAAACTAGTGGAGGTGATGGAATTTCAGTTGAGCTATTTTAAATCCTAAAAGATGACACTATGTAAGTGCTGCAATCAATATCCCAGCAAATTTGGAAAATTCAGCAGTGGCCACAGGACTGGAAAAGGTGTTTTCATTCCAATCCCAAAGATCGACAAGGCCAAAGAATGCTCAAACTACTGCACAACTGCATTCACCTCATACGCTACTAAAGTAATGCTCAAAATTCTCCAAGTGAGGCTTTAACAGTATATGAACCGTGAACTTCCAGATGTTCAAGCTGGATCTAGAAAAGGCAGAGGAACCAGACATCAAATTGACAACATCTGTTGGATCATCGAAAAAGCAAGAGAGTTCCAGAAAAAATCTACTTCTGATTTACTGACTATGGCAAAGCCTTTGACTGTGTGGATAACAACAAACTGTGGAAAAATTTTCAAGAGATCGGAATATCAGAACACCTGATCTGCCTCTTGAGAAATCTGTATGCAGGTCAAGAAGCAACAGTTAGAACTGGACATGGAACAACAGACTGGTTCCAAATCAGGAAAGGAGTACATCGAGGCTGTATATTGTCACCCTGCTTATTATTTTATATGCAGAGAACATTATGAGAAACAATGGGCTGGATGAAACAGAAGCTGGAATCAAGATTGTAGAGAGAAATATCAATAATCTCAGACATGCAGATGACACCACCCTTATGGCAGAAAGTGAAGAGGAACTGAAACGCCTCTTGATGAAAGTGAAAGAGGAGAGTGAAAAAGTTGGCTTAAAGCTCAACATTCAGAAAACTAAGATCGTGGCATTTGGTCCCATCACTTCATGGCAAATAGATGGAGAAACAATGGAAACAGTGAGAGACTTTATTATTATTATTTTTTGACTCCAAAATCACTGCAGATGGTGACTGCAGCCATGAAATTAAAAGACGCTTTCTTTGGAAGAAAAGTTACGACCAACCTAGACAGCATATTAAAAAGCAGAGACATTACTTTGCCAACAAAAGGTCCATCTAGTCAAACTATGGCTTTTCCGGTATTCATGTATGGATGTGAGAGATGGACCACAAAGAAGGCTGAGCACCAAAGAATTGATGCTTTGAACTGTGGTGTTGGGGAAGACTCTTGAGAGTCCCTTGGACAGCAAGGAGATCCAACCAGTCCATCCTAGTGTTCATTGGAAGGACTGATGTTGAAGCTTAAACTCCAATACTTTGGCTACCTGATGCAAAGAAATGACTAATTTGAAAAGACCCTGATCCTGGGAAAGACTGAAGGTGGGAGAAGGGGACAACAGAAGATGAGATTATTGGATGGCATCACCGACTGAATGGACAGAGTTTGAGTAAGCTCTGGGATTTGGTGATGGACAGGGAGGCTTGGCGTGCTGCAGTCAATGGGGTCACAATGAATTCGGACAGGACTGAGTGACTGAACTGAACTGAACTGAATATTCCATTATATATATTTTCCTTAATTCAGTTAGTATTCTTATCACTATTGCTTTGAATCCTCTGGTAAACTGTTTCTGTTTCATTTTTTTTTTCTCTTGCTAAAGAGATCCATTTCTTCCATTGAGATCCATTTCTCTGTTTTCTCAATTTGCTTAACAGTCTCCATCTCTATGAAATAGGTGAAACAGTTACCAATTGCTGTCTTGAAGGGGTGTTCTTTTGTAGGAGCAACCCTATACAGCCTGTGTGTCCAATGGTTTTGGTGGGAGAGCTGGATTTGACATGAAGACAGGTCACATCTTTTCTCAAGCTGTGCTTCCATATTACACAGGGCATGCTTCCATATCACTTTGGAAGGATTGGGGCTGGGGAGGAGAGGCTAGGGCCAGAGCCAAGAGTGAGCTCGGGCTTCCTCTGTTGTCAGGGACTACCACCACCCTATCAGGTCCAGGGCTGGGTCCCAAGTTCCTGAAATAGCAGCCCTGAGGAGCAGGTCTGAGGTAGCTCAGGTGTGAGCTTTTCTCTCTCCCAACATCAGCACTCTGACCCCTGAGGTGAGCAGTGCTGGAGCAAGAGGGGCCAGTATGAGCTCCTAGTGTGTGACCAGGTGCAGGTTGCAACAGTTTGGCCGCAGAGAGTTTAGGCTGCTTCTGATGTGCTGCCTGTGCAAGTGCCCATAATGGCTGTCCTCACCCAAAGGATGCCACTTTGGTTC
Organism: Capricornis sumatraensis; assembly: GCF_032405125.1. NCBI lineage: Eukaryota > Metazoa > Chordata > Mammalia > Artiodactyla > Bovidae > Capricornis > Capricornis sumatraensis. Next base: position 8,924,104 of record NC_091084.1, read on the forward strand.
TGAGCTACCTCTGTGTCTCCTGGCTGAGTTCTTTCTTAGCTGGGGCAACCCTCACTCCAGTGTGGAGCTCAAGCTGGGGCATACCCTAGAGCAGTTTCAGACCAGCCAGTCAACTGTACAGTTTCAATCTGCCTTCTCTGCCCTCTTTTGACAATAAGTGTGTGTGCATTCCTCCCAGGTGGAGTCCAGGCTTCTTGCAGTCCTCCTCTTAGTCCCACCAACCCTCCAATCAGCCAAGGGGCTCATCTCCCTTGTGCTGGATACCAGGACGGGGGGTCTAATTTGTAGCTTCAACCGTTCACTCCCCCGAGAGGATTTCTGCCTGTGTAATCTCCCTTTTCCTTTGGGTATCCCTCCGGACACAGGTCTCCAGCTGACTGCTTCTCTTTCCTTCTTATCTTATTTTATGAGGATCTTTTTTTTCAGCCTTGGTTGTACAGGAGTCTTTCTGTCAGTTTCCAGTTAGTTTTCAGCAAGAATTTTTCCATATGTAGATATCTTTTTTTATGTGTTTGTTGGGGGAGGTGAGTTCCATATCCTCCTATGCCACCATCTTGATCTCCTCTCTTAACATACATTCTAATTTCTTCCTTTTCTTACAAAGAAGTCAGAATACTAAGTATACTCATCTGAACCTTATTTTTATACTTAATAATAAATATATCCTGAAAATTGTATTAAAAAGCAGAGACATATTTTGCCAACAAAGGTCCATCTAGTCAAAGCCATGCTTTTCCAATGGTCACATATAGATAAGAGAGCTGGACCATAAAGAAGGCTGGGTGCTAAAGAATTGATGCTTTTGAACTGTGGTGTTGGAGAAGACTCTTGAAAGTCCCTTGGATTGCAAGGAGATCAAACCAGTCAATCCTAAAGGAAATAAACCCTGAATATTCATTGGAAGGACTGATGCTGAAGCCCCAATAGTGTGGCCACCTGATGTGAAGAGCCGACTCATTGGAAAAGACCCTGATGCTTGGAAAGATTGAGGGCAACAGAAGAAGGGGGAAACAGAGGATGAGATGGTTGGATGGCATCACTGACTCAACAGACGTGAGTTTGAGCAAACTCAGGGAGATAGTGGAGGACAGGAAGCATGGCATGCCTGAAGCATGGCAGTCCATGCGGTCGCAAAGAGTTGGACACAATGACTGAACAACAAATCCTGGAAATCAGGGATAGATCTGGGTTTTATGAAAGGATAAGGCTTATACAATTTGAGGGCCCAATTAAGAGAAATAATACAAAATTAGATGTAGGGACCATGACAGAAAGAGCTCCTGAAACTTGAACCTTATTGACTGCATGGTAAATCTACGTCTGTTGGACATCATTTCGTATCAGTCTGTAAACTATTTCCTCTTCTTTCAATAGCTGCATAATATTCCATTGAGTGAATGTACATGCCATTTGTTTTTACTAACACTTCTAACTCTGCATACCTAGGCCCTTGGGTAATCAGCACTCTTTCTGGGAGAAGGATACCCAGGAGGGGTGAGTATTCTGAGGCATTTATCACAGCTAAGTACATCCTCTTTCTTAAGAAAAACTACCTTTTCTTTTGCCTCTTATACAATTTTCTTTATTTGCTTTTATTTCCCATCCTGTTTTCCTGATAACTACTCCTGCATTGGCAGACGGATTCTTTACCACTGTGCTACCTGGGAAGCCCTTATTCCTGGGTAGCACACTCTATATTGTTAGGGATAGCAATATAGCCACAATAAAGATACTAAAATGGTAAACAAGGATTTTGCTACTCTGAATGTTAAGTTTAATTTTCATATTCTGTGTGTGTTATGTATGTGTTTAAAGAAATTATTTACTGTTGAAAATAAAGTTCTAGAATATTGAAAAAAAGTAAATCAAGACTTCAATTAAAAACCCCTATGTTTTCCAGTCTGCCTTGCAGATGGAGTTGCCAATTAGATATTAATAGAAGCAGATAGATGGGGGCTTTTAGGAAAACAATTTAACAGGCGTTCAGAGGTACACCCTTCTCTCCTTTATATATTTCTTCCTTCCCGTCTACAACGCTGACAATAGTGACATGATGCTGGAGCTATAGCTGTTACCATGTGACCAATGAAGGTGAAGCTATAAATCATATACTAAGGGTAGCTCAACTGTGAGAGAGGAGTCCGGGTTCCCTGTGGCACTGCATGATCTTCAGACCAGCTCCTGACTGCCTACCTGAGTATTTCACATTGTACAAGAGAAAAACCTCTATCATGTTTAAGCTATATTAATTTTAGCAGTGTTACTAGTTGTTCTTACTTTCAGTAAGCTCTCTTATTGACATAGTAATGGCTCGCTTTCCAGTTAAAACACTTGAAGTGGACTGCATACTGGATAAAGATGAAATTCCTAGCACGGCATTCAAATTTCTTACAGAATTGTCCCAATTCATTTTTCTAGTCTTGTATCCATTTTTCTTTTCTTTTTTTCCCCATCCTATGCTTTGGATACACTTTGGATTTGCAATTCATAATTTACTTGCAAAAGTTGTTCCTTATGTCTGGGATTTTAAAAATTGCCTCTTTGCTTGGCAAAATGCTTATTGTTTAAGATTCAAATTAAGTCATTTTTTCAGGGATGATATCCTGCAAGTTCCTATATATGTCCAGTGTTCTTTGTGCTTCATAGTACTTTACACATTCTGCTACCACAAAAATTAGATTTATTGATATTACTTGTTTACATTACTCTCATCTCCAAAATAAACTGTGAAGTCTTTAACAGCAGAGTACAATTAGATTTTTCTGTATCTTGGTATCTTAGCTTACCCTAGACTGGTGTACAATATAGCAGTACAACATGTGTTTGCTAAATACTCAAAGGTTCTGCTTGTCCCTTTTCTTTCTGAAGCTTTGACATTTTGTTGCTAATTCTGTGTTACTATTTAAGGCATAAAAATGTAGATGTGGTACTGAAGAATCAAACATAATCATTTAAAAATTTTTAATTGACTCCAGTCTTAGATTGTTGGATTATGAAGGCAATGGCACTCCACTCCAGTAATCTTGCCTGGAAAATCCCATGGATGGAGGAGCCTGGTAGGCTGCAGTCCATGGGGTCGCTAAGAGTTGGATACGACTGAGTGACTTCACTTTCACCTTTCATTTTCATGCATTGGAGAAGGAAATGGCAACCCACTCCAGTGTTCTTGCCTGGAGAATCCCAGGGATGAGGGAGCCTGGTGGGCTGCCGTCTATGGGGTCACACAGAGTCGGACACGACTGAAGTGACTTAGCAGCAGCAGCAGCACCCTCTTTATGGATCTCTTTATTTTGCTGGTCTCTCAAATGTGAATTTGAACAAAAATGCAGACAAAATGCCAAAATGAATCTGATATTAACTTATTAAATCTAAATGTTAAATTGTCTTTTGATGTTAAGCTATTTACTAAATCAGTTTTAAAAAGACAACACATTGCAAGCCAGTATGAAGTATAATCAAACTTGTATGTTTTTCAAATTTCCCAACAGATCCAACAAAATATTAATTCTTCAAATTAAACCTATATCAAATTGCAATTTTCCATTTGGCAAAAGTCCTATTATTCAAAACATATAGGCTGAATTTCTGCTTTTTTTTCTTAATTTATTTTATTGTCTACTCAAGTTGAATGTGATTACAACTTTCGTTTTTATCTTTATATTGCTCTAGAAATTAAGGCACCTGTTCTCTTCCGCTGTGAAAAAGGAATATGGGCACGCTGGAATTTTTCAGTAACTTCTTCAACCTTCTGTTTTCGTTGTTGAAGTATCTGTTCTCTGATTTGATGTTCTCTTTCTTCTTGTTCTTTTCGTTTTTCTTCAAATGCTCTATATTTAAAACAATGTAGACAACAGAATTATGTAGTATAAACATTGAAAATTAAAAAAAAAAATGTTTAATTACTTAGAAAAAACAACTTTTAAGTACAAAAAGACCATTTGTTAACAGTTTAAATATCTTTGCAAGTAGTAATTTCAGAATCTTACCTGGGCCTTTTGCAACTAAAAGAAGGCATGTAATGAACCTCTTTCTAACATGGGGCAGGCCTGCATACACTTCCCATTTTCAGTTTCCAAACCCTGCTCTTCCAAAAAGCTACATTATTTTCTGTACTGTGAAGAAAATAACTGATTGGTAAAAGAATAAGCCTTGCAAATTATGTAGTAGCCAGGAAGATAATGTGTATTTCTCTTTTAGCCAAAAGTTTAAAATTGTCAGTTATGTTAAGTCTGGGTTGTGCTAAAAATTCAGACAATTTACATAAAAATTGTGATTCTCAACTTCTTTTGAAAACAAGAAAGACTTGACAACCTTGGACACTTTATTCACTTATGGTTAGAAACATCTTCCCATAATTCTTACTATCCCCTATTTTTCTTTATTTTTAAATAATTTTTTAATTTTTTAAACTATGGAGGTATAATAGATTTACAGGAGAGTTAGGAAGTACAGAACAAGGTTACATATAATTCCTCTATATATTACAACTGTATTTTTAAGCAGATAAATTAAGATTTTTAGTTGGAGTTTCAATATCAAACTCTCAAAAATTACTAGAATGACTATACAGAGAAGTAGAAGGATACAGTAGATCTGCAAAGCACTATGAATCAATTCAGTATAATTAAGATTTATACAATTTTTGTACAAATTCCATTCAAGTTCTCATAAACTATAAACTAGGAGACACTGGAACATATACAGAGACATTAAACAAGGTGCAAAAATTTCATGGTCTAAAGGTATTGAAATCATACGGAGTTTGTTCCCTTATCATTGTAGAATTATATTAGAAATTGTATTTGAAAATAACCAATATATTTTCAAGTGCAATGTGACATTTACCAAGAGAGATCTTTGACTTAGCCACTGAAAACCTCAATAAAGTTAGAGGACTGAGAAAAAAAACAGAGGGTGATTGTATAGAAGACATATTTAAATGAGAAATTAGTATCAAAATGAAAAATTAATATCAAAGACATTTTTTTTAAATCCCATGGATTTGGAAATCAAATATCCACTTTTAAATGATGGGTGTATCTAAGAAGCCATAACAAGGAAAATTAGAAAATATTTGTAATAGAATAAAAATGAAAAGAGAATTTACTAGAATTTGTTGCATGCAGCTGAAGCTGCTCAATGCAACTAAATACAATGTGGAGTCTTGAATAAGGTATGAAAACAAATAATGGACACTACCATAAAATTTTGTGAAATCTGAACACAATCTGTACTTTAGTTAATAATACTGTATCACATGTTAGTTTCTTGTTTTTTTTCTTTTGCTGTTGTTGTTAACAACATAGTATTCTTTATATCCTCAGAACTGGTAGAAGTTTCGAGCCTCATTCAATTTTTTTTTTAAATTACTAAGATAATAAATTTTCTAGACTATTTGCAGTAATACTAGATGCCAAAATACATGGGAACTATATTCAAAGTTTTGAGGGAATATAAATTAGAAATCTAGTATTCTATTCATACTAAATCAAACAAGTGGAATCAAAATGTCATAAATCTTTTAGCTCAGCAAAAATTCATAAATTTTCTAAAAACATATATATCATATACTATATATATATATATATATATATATATATATAAAAGCTTTTCTACTACCCTTGATAAAGGCTTGAGAAAGAACAATAACAACAAAAAAAAAGAGATAGAGAAATTGGAAAACATAAACTAAATGAAATGGGAGCACTAAATATGAAACAGAAAAAGTGAAACAAACTAGATAAAAGTAAAAGGTCATCATATAGTCCAGTTGTTTTTAAACATGAGTTCTCATTAGAAGCACAATTGGAGCTTTGGAGAAAAAAAGCAATACCTGGACATTTTTATTTTTCAAAAACTTCCAAGAGAATTCTGATATACATCTGGATTTAAAAAAGTAATTCCAAGCTTTTGTATTAAATGGTAGTTTTAGTGATATAGAATTATTACTTTCTATTGACCAATCATGATCCAATGGTATTAGGTGAATAACAGTTACATAATCACAATAGTAAAAGATGTTTATCAGTTTTCACAATCAATAGCCAGACAAAAAAGATAACTAGAATGGAAAGCCATAATGGAAACATGATTAACCTAACAATATAAATAGTTCTATATAATTTGGTGGGTTAAGTAGACTGATGTGGTAAGTGAAAGTTCATACATGCACATGTTTTCATTTGCCCATCCAGTTTATGTCTTTTGGTTGGTGGATTTAATCCAATTACATTTAAGGTAATTATTGACATGTATGATCGATCTTATTACTATTTTCTTAGTTGTTTTGGGTTTATTTCATATAGGTCTTTTCCTACTTTTGTGTCTCTGGCCTAGAGAAGTTCCTTTACCATTTGTTGTAAAACTGGTTTGGTGGTGCTGAATTCTATTAACTTTTGCTTTTGATTTCTGCAAAGTTTTTGATTTCTCTCAAATCTAAATCAAAGTCTTGCTGGGTAGCATATTCTTGGTTGTAGGTTCTTCCCTTTCATTGGTTTAAATACATCATGCCATTCCCTTCTGGCTTGTAGATTTTCTGTTGAGCAACCAGTTGATAACCTTTATCATCTTTCCCTTGTTTCTTTTAATGTTTTATCTTTGTCTTTGATTTTCATCATTTTGATTACTATATGTCTTGGTGTGTTCCTCCTTGGGTTTATCTTACTCTGCACTTCCTGAACCTGACTGACTTTTTCCATGTCAGGTAAGCTTTAAGTTATTATCTCTTCAAATATTTTCTCAGGTCTTTTCTCTCTCTCTTCTCCTTCTAGGACCCTCTATAATGTGAATGCTGTTTAAACAGGAAGCCCTATTCATGTTGTGTTTCATGTTGTCCCAGAGGTCTCTTAGGCTATCTTCACTTTTTTTAAATTCTTTTTTCTATATTCAGTTGTGCTGTAGTGATTTCCACCATTCTGTCCTCCAGGTCACTGGAGGAAATCTATTGATTTCTTCTAGTATCTCTGTTTGTTCTTTAGTTTTTCTAGGTCTTTGGTAAACATTTCTTGCATCTTCTCCATTGTTTTCCCAAGATCCTGGATCATCTTCACTATCATTATTCTGAAATCTTTTTCTGGAAAGTTGCCTATCTCCACTTCATTTGGTTGTTTTTCTGGGATTTTATCTTGTCTCTTCATCTGGGACATAACCCTCTGCTTTTTCATTCTGATTAACTTTCTGTAATGTGGTTTTTGTTCTAGCTGCTGTGGGATTGTGGTTCTTCTTGCTTCTTCTGTCTGCCCCCTGGTGGATAAGACTAAGAAGCTTGTGTAAACATCTGATGGGAGAGACATTGGGTGCAGAAAAACTGGGTCTTGCTCTGATGGACAGGCCCATGTTCAGTAAAACTTTAATCCAATTATTTGCTGATGGGTGGGGTTATGCTCCCTCACTGTTAGTTGTTTGGCCTGAGGTGACCCAGTCCTGGGATCTATTGGCTCTACGGTAGGGTTACTGGCAACCTCCAAGAGGACTTACACTGTGAAGCATCTTCCAGGACTGCTACTGCTGCTACCATTACTCCTGTCTCCATGGTGAGCCACTGCAGATCCATGCCTCCACAGAAGACTCTCTAGCACTAGCAGGTAGGACTGGTCGGTCTCCTTTGGGGTCACTTCTTATTTCCCCACAGAGGGGGGAAGCAGTCTTGGTGGGTCTTGATGCATGCAAGGTTTTGTTTTGCCCTCCAAGAGTGGAGTCGCTGTTTTCCCCAGTCGTGTGGAAGTTCTATAATCAAATCCCACTGGTCTTTAGATTCCTTGTGGATTCCCAGTCCCTTTGCTGAATCCCCAGGCTGGGAAGCCTGACATGAGGCTCCAAACCTTCACAACAGTGACAGAACTTCTTTGGTATTATTCTCTAGATTGTGGGTCACCCACACAACAGACATGGAATTTGATTTTATCGTATTTGTGCCCCTTCTACCATCTTGCTGTCACTTCTTTGTCTCTGGATGTGGGACGTCTCTTTTTTTTTTGGTTGGTTCCAGTGTCCTCCTGTCAAAGGTTATTCAAGAGCTAGTTGTGAGTTTGGTGTTCTTGCAGGAGGAAATGAATGAATGTCCTTCTATTCTACCATCTTGAACTGGAAGCCTCCCATTCCCTATTTTTCTTATCTTTCCTATTTCATTTATTTCTGACTGTCCCTAGGCACTTGATTTTATATTCAAAGAACTAATATAAAAAATTAATTTTGTTCATAAAAATGTGTGTGATTGAATGTGTCAATAATATCTCCTAGGTAATGAAAAAAGGAGCACTGGTATGACTCACTGGCAGAGAAACTGTCAAGTATCTCTTGGGAGTACATGGGGTTGGGAGGTGGTTGGCAAGAACTCTTTAAATTTTTTAATGCCACAGGTCACTATTAACCAACCTTCCAAAGATCTCCACTGGCTGGAACTATCTGAATGACTATTATATTTATAAAAAGACCCAGAAAATTACAACTGTTAACAAGGATATGAAGAAATTGAAACCTTTATGCATTGCTGGTGGGATTGTAAAACAAGTAGCTGCTGTAGAAAATGGTATAGTGAGCCCTCATAAAATTACATTTAATTATCATATGATTACACTTCTGGGAATATACCAAAGAAGTGAAATCAGGGACTCTAATATATGTTTGTATACTTATGTCCACAGTTGCATTATTCACAGTAGGCAAAAGGTGGAAGTAACTCAAGCATCCACTGACAGATGAATGGATAATCAAAATGTAACATTCATGTACAATGGAATATGATACAGTATTAAAAATAAGGAAATTCTGACACATACTATAACATGGATGAACCTTGAAGATATTCTGCTAAGTTAAATAAGTCAATCACAAAAGGAGAAATCTTATATAATTTTGCTTATATGAAGTACCTCGTCTTCCCAGGTGGTGCTAGTGCTAAAGAACCTGCCTGCCTAATGCAGGCAGATGTAAGATGTGGGTTTGATTCCTGGGCTAGGAAGATCCCTTGAAGGAGGGCATGGTAACCCACGTGAGTATTCTTGCCTGGAGAATCTCATGGACAGAGGAGCCTAGTGGGCTACAGTCCATGGGGTTGCAGAGTCAGACACAACTGAAGTGACTTAGCATGCATGCATACATATGAGGTACCTAGAGTAGTCAAATTCATAGAGACAGAAAGTGCAATACTGGTGGCCAGGGGCTGGAGGGAGTGAGGGTATGAGAAGTTAGTATTTAATAGGCACAGAGTTTCAGTTGAGAAGGTGAAAAAGGTCTGGAGATGGATGATGGTGGTGGTTACACAGCACTGTGAATGTACCTAATGTCACAACTATACACTTAAAGGGCTTCCCTTGTAGCTCAGCTGGTAAAGAACCACCTTCAGTGCAGGAGACCTGGGTTGGAAAGATCTCCTGGAGAAGGGAAAGGCTACCCACTCCAAGATTCTGGCCTGGAGAATCTTATGGACTGTACAGTCCATGGGGTCGCAAAGAGTCAGACATGACTGAGTGACTTTCATTTTCACTATACACTTAAAAATGCTTAAACTATTAAATTCTATGTTATACATATTTTATCACAATAAGAAATAAGAATCCCCTCAGGTATTTGATATGAAGGATGTTTTCTCAACCTTATGTAATGTAATAAGCAAGTATAGCTATAAGGTCCTTTGTGCAACTGTGCAACCAGATGAACACTTAAGCGTCTCCAGCACTGTCCATGAGAAATAAAATGTAAGCTGTATATATAATTTTACATTTTCTAGTAGCCACATTGAAAACCAGGAGAATTTTAGTATTAATTTAAATCAGTATGTCTCCAATATTTTCATTTCAACACATGCATCAATGTAAAAATTATTGAAATATTTTATATCCTTTTTTGTACTAAGTGTTGCTTTATATTTAAATTTGGACTAGTTACATCTTAAGTGCTCAATGGACATATCAGACTAGCAGCTATTTTAATAAACTTTTCTGGTAGGTGGTTTGGTTTTTGAAGAAGGAAGAGTTTTCACAGCAGACAAAGACTTAATAATAAGGAAGCTAGGTTAGAAACTAAGAAGGCCTATAAAAGGATTAATACAACTTCTTAAATAATTTTCTCCTAATCCATAGGAAAATACATAGCTGTCATTTAATTTTTATAAAACTTTTGTTTTAAAACAGAATTTCCTTTAATTATTCTAATACAGTGGTTCTCAATCCTGGGATATTTCCCCTTCCCTGGGTACTTACAAATTTGTGAAGCAGTTTTGATTGTCACAAAAATTAGGGTGGGCGAATGCACTATCTGTCCTTTAATCGGCCAATGTGAAGCTTACTCTAGACAAAACTATATATTTGAGAGGTGGCTTGAGAAATCCATGGCTGTCCAGATGCTTAAGGGAATTTGTCAAATAAAAAAAATTTTTTTTTTCTGTAATTCAAATATGTAAAGTGGTTCATCAATAGCTTATATCTGAGTCATCAGGTAAGACACTAAACATTTACTTGGCATAGCGGACACAAAAATAGGGAAACAAGTTATTTGTTGTTTAGAATCTTAAAACAGGAAAAATGAATTATAACCACTTTACCATTACTGAAAAGACAGAAGATTCTGAAAAGATTCTAGTAAGCAAGGAATAATAATTGCAAATTTGTTATATATTATTTCATGGCAAATAAATGGGGAAACAATGGAAACAGTGACAGACTTTATTTTCTTGGGCTTCAAAATCACTGCAGATGGTGACTGCAGCCATGAAATTAAGACACTTGCTCCTTGGAAGAAAAGCTATGACCAATCTAGATAGCACATTAAAAAGCAGAGACATTACTTTACCAACAGAGGTCTGTCTAGTCAAAGCTATGGATGTGAGAGTTGGACCATAAAGAAAGCTGAGTGCTGAAGAGTTGATGCTTATAAACTTTGGTGTTGGAGAAGACTCTTGAGAGGCCCTTGGACTGCAAAAAGATCAAACCTGTCCTTCCAAAAGGAAATCAGTCCTGAATATTCCTTGGAAGGACTGATGCTGAAGCTGAAACGCCAATACTCTGGCCACCTGATGGGAAGAACTAACTCATTTGAGAAGACCCTGATGCTGGGAAAGATTGGAGGCAGGAGAAGAGGATGACGGAAGACGAGATTGTAGGATGGTATCACCAACTTGATGGACATGAGTTTGAACAAGCTCTGGGAGTTGGTGATGAACAGGGAAGCCTGGTGTGCTGTAGTCCATGGGGTCACAAAGAGTCAGACATGACTGAGCGACTGAACTGAACTGATCCATTATTACCCTTGTAAGAGAGTGAAATATAATTGATGTTTACATTGGCTTTATATTAGCAGATTGTTACTGTTTAGTCACTAAGTTATGTCTGACTCCCACCCAGGCTCCTCTGTCCATGGGATTTCCAAAGCAAGAATACTGGACTGGGTTGCCATTTCCTTTTCTGGGTATCTTCCTGACCCAGGGATTGAACCTATGTCTCCTGCATAGGCAAGAGGGTTCTTTATTACTGAGTCACCAAGGAAGCCCTTGTATTAGGAGATACAGACTAGCAAATGCATGAGAACTTTTTATAGCTTGAATACTTAAAGGGAAATAAAAACATACTGAGGAGAGAAATGAAAGTTATTATATAAAAGAAATAAGTGGAAATTTGGGGGCTCAAAAGTACAATATCTGAAAGAAAAATTTCCACTAGTAGGCTTAGTAGTGTTAGGGGAAGCACACTGATTGAAACCGCCCACCCTGGCCAGGCACCATAGTAACCATTTGCATGAGTTGTTTTATGACAGGAGATCCTGATAAGGAATATGGAACTAATAAGCCACCACCAACCGGAAGAGTTCGGGAAAAGTCTAAAGGAGACACCGTGTGTCCATCCACTTCCCAGAATCCCTCTCGCTAGCATCCATCTTGGCTGAGCAATGTGTGCGCCACCAGGAAAGACTCTGAATTAGAATGATTGGCCAAACACCACCCAGAAACTAATCCAATCACCATAAAACCTGAGACTCGAGCCACGCGGCAGAGCAGGTCTCCTGGGTTCCCTTACCCTACTGCTATCCACCTGGATGCCCTTTCCCAATAAAATCTCTTGCTTTGTCAGCACATGTATCTTCTCGGACAATTCATTTCTGAGTGTTAGACAAGACCCCAGTTTTGGGCCCTGGAAGGTGTCCGCCTTCCTGCAACAGTAGCAGATTACTGATAGCACAAGAGTCAGTAAACTTGAGGACTAACTAGAAATCATCTAGTCTGAACAATCTGAGTTAAATTCACCCATTCCAGTCCATGTCTATGCCCCAACCAGTAATGCTGAAGAAGCTGGAGTTGAACGGTTCTATGAAGATCTACAAGACCTTTTAGAACTAACACCCAAAATGTCCTTTTCATTATAGGGGAGTGGAATGCAAAACACCTGGAGGAACAGGCAAATTTGGCCTTGGAATGCGGAATGAAGCAGGGCAAAGACTAATAGAGTTTTGCCAAGAAAATGCACTGGTCATAGAAAACACCCTCTTCCAACAACACAAGAGAAGACACTACACATGGACATCACCAGATGGTTAACACCAAAATCAGATTGATTATATTCTATGCAGCCAAAGATGGAGAAGCTCTATACAGTCAACAAAAACAAGACCAGGAGCTGACTGTGGCTCAGATCATGAACTCCTTATTACCAAATTCAGACTTAAATTGAAGAAAGTAGGGAAAACCGCTAGACCATTCAGGTAAGACCTAAATCAAATCCCTTATGATTATACAGTGGAAGTGAGAAATAGATTTAAGGGCCTAGATCTGATAGATAGAGTGCCTGATGAACTATGGAATGAGGTTCGTGACATTGTACAGCAGACAGGGATCAAGACCATCTCCATGGAAAAGAAATGCAAAAAAGCAAGATGGCTGTCTGAGGAGGGCTTACAAATAGTTGTGAAAAGAAGAGAAGCGAAAAGCAAAGGAGAAAAGGAAAATATAAGCATCTGAATGCAGAGTTCCAAAGAATAGCAAGGAGAGATAAGAAAGCCTTCCTCAGGGATCGATGCAAAGAAATAGAGGAAAACAACAGAATGGGAAAGACAAGAGATCTCTTCAAGAAAATTAGAGATACCAAGGGAACATTTCATGCAAAGATGGGCTCAATAAAAGACAGAAATGGTATGGACCTAACAGAAGCAGAAGATATTAAGAAGAGGTGGCAAGGATACACAGAAGAACTGTACAAAAAAGAGCTTCACGACTGGGAAAATCACAATGGTGTGATCACTCATCTAGAGCCAGACATGCTGGAATGTGAAGTCAAGTGGGCCTTAGAAAGCATCACTATGAACAAAGCTAGTGGAGGTGATGGAATTCCAGTTGAGCTATTTCAAATCCTGAAAGATGATGCTGTGAAAGTGTTCCACTGAATATGCCAACAAATTTGGAGAATTCAGCAGTGGCCACAGGACTGGAAAAGGTCAGTTTTCATTCCAATCCCAAAGAAAGGCAATGCCAAAGAATGCTCAAACTACCACACAATTGCACTCATCTCACATGCAAGTAAAGTAATGCTCAAAATCCTCCAAGCCAGGCTTCAGCAATACGTGAACTGTGAACTCCCTGATGTTCAAGCTGGTTTTAGAAAAGGCAGAGGAACTAGAGATCAAATTGTCAACATCTGCTGGATCATGGAAAAAGCAAGAGAATTCCAGAAAAACATCTATTTCTGCTTTTGACTATGCCAAAGCCTTTGATTGTGTGGATTACAATAAACTGTGGAAAATTCTGAAAGAGATGGGAATACCAGACCACCTGACCTGTCTCTTGAGAAATCTGTATGCAGGTCAGGAAGCAACAGTTAGAACTGGACATGGAACAACAGACTGGTTCCAAATAGGAAAAGGAGGACGTCAAGGCTGTATATTGTCACCCTGCTTATTTAACTTATATGCAGAGTACATCATGAGAAACGCTGGACTGGAAGAAGCACAAGCTGGAATCAAGATTGCCGGGAGAAATATCAATAACCTCAGATATGCAGATGACACCACCCTTATTGCGGAAAGTGAAGAGGAACTAAAAAGCCTCTTGATGAAAGTGAAAGGGGAGAGTGAAAAACTTAGCTTAAAGCTCAACATTCAGAAAATGAAGATCATGGTATCTGGTCCCATCATTTCATGGGAAATAGATGGGGAAACAGTGGAAACAGTGTCAGACTTTATGTTTTTGGGCTCCAAAATCACTGCAGATGGTGATGGCAGCCATGAAATTAAAAGACGTTTGCTCCTTGGAAAAAAAATTATGACCAACCTAGATAGCATATTGAAAAACAGAGACATTGCTTTCCCCACAAAGGTCCGTCTAGTCAAGGCTATGGTTTTTCCAGTGGTCATGTATGGATGTGAGAGTTGGACTGTGAAGAAGGCTGAGCACCGAAGAATTGATGCTTTTGAACTGTGGTGTTGGAGAAGACTCTTGAGAGTCCCTTGGACTGCAAGGAGATCCAACCAGTCCATTCTAAAGGAGCTCAGTCCTGGAATTTCTTTGGAAGGAATGATGCTAAAGCTGAAACTCCGGTACTCTGGCCACTTCATGCAAAGAGTTGACTCACTGGAAAAGACTCTGATGCTGGGAGGGATTGGGGGTAGTAGGAGAAGGGGATGACAGAGGATGAGATGGCTGGATGGCATCACTAACTCGATGAACATGAATCTGAGTGAACTCTGGGAATTGGTGATGGACAAGGAGGCCTGGCGTGCTGCAATTCATGAAGTCACAAAGAGTTGGACCTGACTGAGCGACTGAACTGAAATGAAGTCTGAACAACAGCACAGATGAGAGGGCAAAAGAATGAGTAACAACTTTAGTTACCTGTGGGTCACCAAATCGTAAGTGGTCATTATTATGTGTCTGTAGAAGGAAATGGCAACCCACTCCAGTGTTCTTGCCTGGAGAATCCCAGGGACGGTGGAGCCTGATGGGCTGCCGTCTATGGGGTCGCACAGAGTCGAACACGACTGAAGCGGCTTAGCAGTAGCAGCAGCAGTACAATATATGTAAATTGGAGTCCCCGAAATAGAAGAGAAAGAGAATAAGGCAGAAAATGTCTGAAGAACTATGGCCTGATAATTTCCAAATTTGGTGAAGAACATTAAATTACAGATAAGAGCAGCTCAGTGAACTCCTATAAAGATAAATACCAAAGCACAGACCTAGGTAATTTAAGTCAAACTAATGAAAACCAAACATAAAATATTAAAAGTAGTTACAGAATAAAAGGTATACTACATATACCAGAATAAAATAGGAATGACAGCTAACGTTTCATGAGAATGACAGCTAACTTCTCCATGAGAAACACGGAGGTCACAAGACAAGACAGTGGCCTTTTTATAGAGCTAAAGAAAATAGCTGTTAACTCACAACTGTGGATTCAGTGCAACTGTCTTTTAAACTGAAAGTAAAATCAAGTTATCTTCAGATAAACAAAAGCTGAGAGTATTGCCAGATGTCCTGTACTACAAGAAATGCCAAAGGAAGTTCTTCAGGCTAACGGGAAATTACACCAGATGGAAACATGGATCTACGCAAAGGAATGAAGAACACTGAAAACAATAAATATGCAGGTAAATGGAAAAGAGTATATTAATTTTCTCTTCCTCAACTGTTAAAAAGACAACTGGAGGTTTAATACAAAAAATACAATATTGTATTGTGGGTTTATAACATGTATAGGTATAAAAGAAATGACAAAATAGCACAAAGGATGCCAGGGAGGTGGGTAAACATAATTAAATTGTTGAAAGATCCTTATATTTTATGTGAAATGATCTAATATTAACTATAAACAGTTAATAAATATTGCAATTCCAAGAGGAGCCACTGAAAATAGGAAAACTAAAAAAAAAAACAACTTTCTTTTTAACTAAGTCAAAGGAAGACAGGAAGGAGGAAAACACAAACAATAGAAAAAAATAAAGAATTAATAGAAAACAAAGTTAAACTATAGACCTAAATCAAACCATTTCAATAGTTATTAAATGTAAATGAACTAAACACTCCATTTAAAAAGCAGAGTCTTGGTTTTGGGAGATAATTCTCTATGAATATTTCATGTTTCTACACAGTTCAGGTCCTCTTTGAATGCATTTACAGCCTAGTTAAAAATGTTTGTATAAGGAGACATTCCAGGATAGTAAAGCTTAGAAAGGTCTTTCTTCCTGGAGAGACAATCTGGGGTAGTAAAGATAGAGATCTCTATTTGTTTACATTCCAGAGTAAAGATAAGATGTCTCCCTCTCTGGAGAGGAGGATGGGCAGCAGCCATGTATAAGATTAGAGTTGCCCAATTCTGTGCTTCCTACTCTGTAATGAACTTTACTGCATATATAACTGCTCTGGCCTTTACTACATTGCCCTAGGGGCCTGGAGGTTGGGAACTGACACAAGATATTCTTTGGCTATTGCTTTTCCTATGGAAAGTCTATCTTCGAATTAGGGGGGTTATGTTTTTCTTTTAGCCTACCACAACATATATGAAATTGTGTAAGCTAAATCATTAGCTTGCAAGCTGGTTAAAAATCTTAGACCTTTCATAGTTATTCACAGTTTATAACTGAAACACTTGCTAAATTGGTTATAAAGCAAAACCCAAGAGGACCACTACAAATACAGGTAGGATGAAAGCCAAAGGACGAAAAAGCAGGGGAAAAAAAAAATATATATATATATATATCTAATATATATATATATATATATATAAAATATATATTAATACCAGATGAAGCAGGCCTTAAGACAGGAGTATTACAAGATGAAAAACAACATTTCATAATGAGAGAAGGGTCAGTTTGTCAAGAAAACATAACAATCATAAATATGTATGCGCTTAAATAACAGATCATCAAGATACATCACACAAACAGAACTAAAGAGAGGAACTGAAATATCCACAATCATAGGTGCATATTGTAACATCTCACTCTTAATAACTGATAGAACAACCAGATAAATAATATCAGTAAGAATACAGAAGATTTGAAGAACACTATCAACTACTTTGACCTTGTTATTTATAGAACTGTTAATAACCAACAACTGTTTTAGATACAACATATACATTCTTTTCAAGTACACCATAAGAAATCTTAGGTAGGGCCATAACATATATGCCAATGAATCTCATAAAATTTAAATCCTACAGAACACGTTCTCTGACCAAAAAATTAGAAATCAATTATGATATCTAAGAAAGCTCCAAATAACTGGAAATTAAAAACCACCACTGCAATATACTCCTAGATAACCCACAGGTCAAAGAAGAAATCAAAAGTAAAGAAAACTTTTTAAACTACCTGAAAATGTAAATACAGCATATCAAACCTGTTAAATGTAGTTATAAGATTGTTAAGAGGGAAATAGCTTTAAAAGCCTATATTAGAAAAACAGAATGGTGTAAAATCAATAATTTAATTTCTATTTTGAGGTGTTAGAAGTAGAACAAATTTATTCTAAAGAAAGGAATAAACAAAAATCAGAAAAGAAACCAATGAAATACTAAACAAAAAATAGAGACCACATAGACTAAATTTGCTTATGAAAATCTAAATAAAATTGATAAACTCATATCAAAAGTGATGAAAAAAAAAGCAAACAAAAATGATCACTATCATGAATGAAAGATCACTACAAATACCCCAGGCATTTAAAAAATAGGAAAATATTATGCACAACTTTATGCTAGTAAATTGAACAACTTAGAGAAAATGGACTAACTTCTTAAAAGAAATAAATTAGCAAAACTAGTATAGAAGAAAAACAAAATGTGAAAAATTCTCCTCCTATAATGCTACAATAATCATGGCAGTGTAGTATTGGTATGGAATATATAGACCAGTTGGAGAAGGTAATGGCACCCCACTCCAGTACTCTTGCCTGGAAAATCCCATGGACGGAGGAGCCTGGTGGGCTGCAGTCCAGGGAGTCGCTAAGAGTCAGACACGACTGAGCGACTTCCCTTTCACATATCACTTTCATGCACTGGAGAAGGAAGTGGCAACCCACTCCAGTGTTCTTGCCTGGAGAATCCCAGGGATGGGGGAGACTGGTGGGCTGCCGTCTATGGGGCCGCACAGAGTCGGACACGACTGAAGCGACTTAGCAGCAGCAGCATATAACAGGGTAGAACAGAATATGCAATACAGAAGTAGACCTTCCCACACATGGTTCATTGATTTTTTTGAAAACAGAGGCCATGGCCACTAAATGAAAAAAGGAAACAATTCCAACAAATGGTGCCAGAGCAACCAGATACACTTACAGGAAAAAACTACCTCAACCTTCATATCACACCATACACAAATTGAGATGAATGATAAACCTAAACTAAAAAGCTAAAACTATAAATGTTTTAGAATAAAACAAGAAGGCTATGTTCATAACCCTGTAGTAGACAAAAATGTCTTACAGAGGACACAAAAAGAACTATCCATAGAACAAAAAATTGATAAACTATTCTTTATTAAAACTTACAACTGCTTTTTGAAAGATTTCATTAAGTAAATAAAAAGGCAAGCCACCAATTGGAAGAAAATACTTACATATCTCTGACAAAGAAACTGTATCCAGAATACATAAAAAAATCTTACAATGACAAAAAGATGAAAATCCAATTAAAAAATAAAGTCTCCTTCCCAGGGACTTCACAAAAACTATACAGGAATGACTAATCAGGGAACTGAAAAATAAAACCATTTGAAGTCTATTAAATGGCTAAATGTGAAAAGGTTGAATGGAAGGTTCAAAAGCTACTGGAGCTCATGTACATCGTTACTGGGTATGTAAAATGGTTAGCCCTTTTGGAAAATTGTTTGACAGCTTCATACACCAATAAACACACATATACCCTAAGACCCAGCAATTCTACTTTTAGGTATTTACTTGGGAGAAATGAAACACACATCCACAAAAAAATTTCTTTACCACTTCAGCTTGAATTATCACAGCCAGTAGCTTTATTAATAGTCCTAAATTAGAACTTCATGTCCATCAATGGGAAAATGGATAAACAAATTATGATATATTCTTACAATGTAATGCCACTCAACAATAAAAAAGAATGACCTACTGATATATATATATATATATATACATATATATAATGATGAGGATGACTTTCAACATTAAGAAAAAGAAGCCAGAAACAAAAGTACAAAAACAGGCAAAATGAATTCTGATTATAGAAATCAGAACAATGGTTATTATAAGGGTAGAAATTAACAAGGGATTCGGAGGTATTAATACATGCAAGGGAATGATAATGATAGATCACTTTATTCAGTTTGAATAAAAGCAAGGATATAAGGGATGGAATGAACAGGGGCTTCTCATGTGGCTCAGTGGTAAAGACACTGTCTGCTTCCCAGGTAGTGCTAGTGGTAAAGAACCCGCCTGCCAGTTCAGGAAATATGAGAGACATGGTTCCATCCTTGGGTTGGGAAGATCCCCTAGAGGCAACCCATTCCAGTATTCTTGCCTGGAGAATCCCATGGACACAAGAGCCTGGCGGGCTACAGTCCATGGGGTCACAGAGTTGTACATGGCTGAAGCAGCACAAAGACGAGGGTTCAATCCCTGGGTGGGGAAGATCCCCTGGAGAAGAAACAGGAAACCCACTCCAGGTTTCTTGCCTGGGAAATTCCATGGACAGAGGAGCCTGTGGGTTATAGTCTATGGTGTCGCAAAGAGTCGGACATGACTGAGCACACAATGAACAGAAAAACGGTGCTAAGACAAGTGGACTGGGGTGGGGTCTTAGAATTGCTGAATCCAGAGTACTAGGAGGAAGTGTTATGGAAAGATAGGAGGTATAGAGATTGAAATACTTGAAATTTAGGTTTAGGAGGTAGAGGAGCAATTGGTAACAGCTGAGGTCAATGACAGGGTGAAGTTCAAGAAAAAAACAAGCCATCAGGTTGGATGGGTGGTTTAGGCAAATATTGAAATTACAAAGAACAATCACTAGAATAGTGGTAGGGAGACAAAAAGAGCCAGGTGTTAAAATTTTCAAGGGATGACATAGAGGATCTATAGATAACCACAATCAGAGTGGTGAGCAACATAGTTTGACTGGATATGCTTCAAAAGAGCTGGAGGATTTTAAAGAAAACAGACAGGTTAGGAGTGATAATGAGGGGCAACAATGACTTCTCGTACTCCATCCTTTGCTGCTGCTAAGTCGCTTCAGTCATGTTCGACTCTGTGCGACCCCACAGAAGGCAGCCCACCAGGCTCCGCCATCCCTGGGATTCTCCAGGGAAGGACATTGGAGTGGGTGGGCAATTCCTTCTCCAGTGCATGAAAGTGAAAAGTGAAAGTGAAGTCACTCAGTCGTGTCTGCTTTTTCACCACCTCAAGGACTGCAGCCTACCAGGTTCCTCTGTCCATGGGATTTTCCAGGCAAGAGTACTGGAGTGGGGTGCCATTGCCTTCTCCAATCAAATATCCACTAGTTTCCTTTACTTTCTACAATATCACCTTCTATTTTCCTCTCACATACTTTATCATTGAGGAAAACAGAAGCTGTGAAGCAGAGAACTTTTTATACACCTAAAAATTTACTTTTATCCATATTAATCTAAATTTGAGGTTCTAGGAACAGTTTCTAATATAATCACATCTTTACCTGTTTTAAGCCTTCATTTTGCTTTGGAGGGGATGAACATTTTCCACGTTTACCATGTTCTTTGCAGTGTGAAAGGCACTCTGCACATGGGCAAGAGTTTATATAGCTGATCTTTGTATTCTGGATAGGGGATACAATCAGGATTCTAGGGACTGATTTAAAAAGGAAGTTTGGGTGAAGACTGCTGGGAAAGAAAAGTTCATTACTACACATAAGGCAGCCTGCGAAAATGACATAATAATAATAATCATCATCATGTACTCCAGGTGCCACTATGGTCAGGCATTGTATATGATAGGTATTTTATGTGTATTATCTTGTTTTATCTCACAACAGTTCTCTGAGTTAAGTATTTTATAGATGAAAAAACTCAGTCTTTGAAAGGTTAAGTACTTTTTTCTAAGGTCACATTAATCACTAAGTGGAAGAACTGGTAGTCTAAACTAGGCAGTCTGGTTTTGGCTGGTTTTTAATCATTATATGATATACTATGTAACAGCCTTTTTGGGGTAATTTTCCTCTCTTTTTCTATAGTATTTCTGTCTCTGACATCACTTGTAACAAAACTGGCTTCCCAAAGAACACTAAGCTTGGTTTTCTTATAGTATTTGTCCACTAACCTGTAATCATCTCTTCAGTTTTCTGTTTTACTTGTTAGGCTCTCAGTATCTTAAGAAGGACAGTTGGGTCAGCACACAGCATCCTGCTTGGAATATTCATTGTTGAATCAAAGAATTAATCGCATAGGAACTGTCTCTCCCCCATCATATTCAGTTCTCTAAGCACAGGGACTGAAAACTTAATTTCTAGAATTCCTGGAGTTTTTGTATTTCTAGAATACCAAAGCCTTGCACTTGGTGGATGTTCAATAAATAATTGTTGAACAAATGTCTGACCACATGTTAACTTCAATAGATCAGCGCACATTTAAAAGCAGTTATTTATTATTTTAACTTAATAATTTATCTGCTGTGGATAAGTAAAACAGATATGGTCTGTGTAGTTATTTATAATCTACTGAGGCAATCTACTCAAGTAAACAAAGAGTTCCTAATTGTCGTAGTGCTCTGAAGTAAACAAACTTTAGTCCATGATAGGGAACCAAGGAAACTCACTTTAAATAAACAGGGAACATTTCTCTGGAGACATGACATTTAAGCTACAATTTTCACATTAAGGAGGCCAGTCATGAAAAGAATGAGGGGTAAGGATATGCTTTAGGCTGAAGAAATAGCATGCAAAGGTTCTGAGCTGAGAAAAAGAAAAAAATTAGCAGTTTTTCAGATTGAGAAAATATTGAGAAAATAACACCAGTTCAACAATTTGGCAATGAGGAGTAATGGATTTCAAAAGCTAAGAAGTGATTATTTTCCATGCTATAATCAGAAGTTCATTTTGATAGCAAACTACTATCACTATAATTTTATAATGTTCCACAGTGGCCCTGTTCTCTGGGATAAAATGCATAAAGATAGTAAAAAATAATTTCACACAGCACTTTTTTGTATCATAGGAAGTATGGGCTGTGATAGACCAAATCAAATTAAACAAGGGATGGAATGTGATCAAAAAGCAGACGTTTCCACTCCCAAACTTAATAACAGGCTCAATAAAACAAAGTCTTACTAAAAAACTTTGCTTATTAAAAAAGTGATGATTAATGTAGTTCCTTCCTTATTCACTTAATGAGTAGTTACTGATTTTCTTTTATGTTAATATATGTCAGGCACTGTGGTAAGGACTGTGGGAATAAAAGGATCTGGGGATAAAAATGAGAGACAGCTTCTCTGCCATTGCAGAATTCAGCACTGGAAGGGTATGTTGCTGCCTCCCATTTACCATGGAATTACACTTTTTCACAGAAGAAATATGGTCTTCTTTGGCAATGTAAAAATAAATTTTTTGGATAAATAAAAATTGTATGTATTAAAGATTTACAACATGATGTTTTGATATACATGTACACACTGAAATGAATACAACAATCAAACTAATTAACACACCCATCACCTCTGATTACTTTGTGTGATAACTTGGGCTCTATTCTCTTAGCAAATTTCTGGCATATAATACATTATTATTTTTTATAATACATTATTATTAATATTACCTATAGTCACCAGGCTGTACATTTGGTGTGCAAACTTATTCACCTTATACCTGAAAGTTTGTACTCTTTGATCAATCTCTCTCCTTTTATTCCCCCATCCTCTCCACCAGCCTCTGGAAACCATAATTCCACTTTGTTGCCATAAGTTCAATTTTGTTTTTAGAGTCTACATATAAGTGTAAGTGAAAGATCATGCAATATTTGTCTTTCTGTGTCTAGCTTATTTCACTTAGTATAATGCCCTATAGTTTCATTCATGTTGTCAGAAATGATAGGATTTCCTTCTTTTTTTAAGGTTGAGTAGCATTCCATGGTGTTTATTTATTTACTTATTTTTTACTTTAAATTTTTTTATTTTGTATTTGAGTATAGCTGATTAACAGTGTTGTGATATTTTCAAGTGGACAGCAATGTGATTCAGCCATACATATACGTGTATTCATTCTCCCCCAAATTCCCCTTCCATCCAGTCTGCCACATGACATTGAGCAGAGTTCTTTGTGCTATACAGTAGGACCTTGTTGGCTATCCATTTAAAATATAGTAGTGTGTACATGTCCCAAACTCCCTAACAATTCCTTCCTCCCATCCTTCCCCTTGGCAACCATAAGTTTATTCTTTAAGTCTATAAATATATACCATTTGAATGCAGAGTTCCAAAGAATAGCAAGGAGAGATAAGAAAACCTTCCTCAGTCATCATTACAAAGAAATAGAGGAAACAACAGAATGGGAAAGACTACAGAGATCTCTTCAAGAAAATCACAGACACCAAGGGAACATTTCATGCAAAGATGGGCACAATTAAGGACAGAACTGGTAATGGACTAACAGAAGCAGAAGATATTAAGATGAGGTGGCAAGAATACACAGAGGAACTATACAGAAAAGATCTTCATGACCAAGATAATCACAATGGTGATTATTCCAGACATCCTGGAATGCAAAGTCAAGTGGGCCTTAGGAAGCATCACTATGAACAAAGTAAGTGGAGGTGATGGAATTCCAGTTGAGCACTTTCAAATCCTGAAAGATGATGCTGTGAAAGTGCTGCACTCAACATGCTGGCAAATTTGGAAAACTCAGCAGTGGCCACAGGACTGGAAAAGGTCAGTTTTCATTCCCATCCCCAAAAAAGGCAATGCCAAAGAATGCTCAAATTACCGCACAAAGTAATGCTAGCATTACTCATCTCACACACTAGCAAAGTAATGCTCAAAATTCTCTAAGCCAGGCTTCAACAGTATGTGAACCATGAACTTCCAGATGTTCAAGTTGGATTTAGAAAAGGCAGAGGAACTAGAGATCAAATTGCCAACATTGCTGGATCATTGAAAAAGCAAGAGAGTTCCAGAAAAACATCTGCTTTATTGACTATGTCAAAGCCTTTGACTGTGGATCACAACAAATTGTGGAAAATTCTGAAAGAGATGGGAATACCAGACCACTTGACCTGCCTCTTGATAAATCTGTATGCAGGTCAAGAAGCAGCAGTTAGAATGGGACATGGAAGAACAGACTGGTTTCAAATTGGGAAAGTAGAACATCAAAGCTGTATATTGTCACTCTGCTTATTTAACTTTTATGCAGAGTACATTATGAGAAACGCTGGGCTGGATGAAGTACAAGCTGGAATCAAGATTGCCAGGAGAAATATCAATAACCTCAGATATGCAGATGACACCATGCTTATGGCAGAAAGTGAAGAAGAACTAAAGAGCTTCTTAATGAAAGTGAAAGAGTAGAGTGAAAAAGTTGGCTTAAAACTCAACATTCAGAAAACTAAGATCATGGCATCTAGTCCCATTACTTCATGCCAAATAGATGGGGAAACAGTGGAAACAATGACAGGCTTTATTTTTTTGGGCTCCAAAATTACTGCAGATGGTAATGGCAGCCATGAATTAAAAGACACTTGCTCCTTGGAAGAAAAGTTATGACCAACCTAGACATCATATTAAAAAACAGAGACATTACTTTGCCAACAAAGGTCCATCTAGTCAAAGCTATAGTTTTTTCCAGTAGTCATGTATGGATGTGAGAGTTGGACTATAAAGAAAGCTGAGTGTCGAAGGATTGATGCTTTTGAACTGTGGTATTGGAGAAGACCCTTGAGAGTCCCTTGAATTGCAAGGAGATCCAACCAGTCCATCCTAAGGAAATCAGTCCTGAATATTCATTGGTAGGACTGAAGCTGAAGCTTAAACTCCAATACTTTGGCCACCTGATATGAAAAACTGACTCATTGGAAAAGACCCTGATGCTGGGAAAAAGAGATTAGGAGAAAATATTTGCAAGTGATGTGACAGACAAGGGATTAGTCTCCAAAATCTGCAAATAGCTCATGAGGTTTAACATCATCAAAACAAACAACCCAATCAAAAAAATGGGCAGAAGACCTAAACAGACATTCCTCCAAAGAAGGGATGCTTTTGCTAAGTCACTTCAGTCGTGTTGTGCGACCCCATAGATGGCAGCCCACCAGGCTCCCCCGTCCCTGGGATTCTCCAGGCAAGAACACTGGAGTGGGTTGCCATTCCTTCTCCAGTGCATGAAAGTGAAAGGTGAAAGTGAAGTCGCTCAGTCGTGTCTGACTCTTAGCGACCCCATGAACTGCAGCCTAGCAGGCTCCTCCGTCCATAGGATTTTCCAGGCAAGAGTACTGGAGTGGGGTGCCATTGCCTTCTCCCCAAAGAAGGCATACAGATGGCCAAAAAGCATGTGAAAAGATGCTCAACATTGCTAATGATCAGAGAAATACAAATCTATATTGCAATGAGATACCATCTTACACCAAGTCAGAATGACTATCATCACAAAAGAACCCCCTAAACCCAAAAACAATAAATGCTGGAGAGGATGTGGAGAGACAGGAACCTTTCCACACTGGGGGTGGGAACGTAAGTTGGTATAGTTACTATGGAGAACAAATTCCTTAAAAAAACTAAAAATAGAGCTAACATATGACCCTGCAATCCCATTCCTGGGCATATATACAGAAAAAAACATGGTCTGAAAGGATGCATGCACCCCAATATTCACTGCTGTTTACAATAGCCAAGACATGGATCCATGGTATTTATATTCCACTTTTTATTCATTCATCTGTTAATAGACTTTTAGATTGGGTACTATGAATAATGTGCCTTAGCAACTTTTGAAGAGTCTATTTAAAATGTACAATTCTGAAAGATGTAGACCACCTTGATGTAGACCATGAAAGATGCAGACCACCTTGGCTCAAAGAGATACACTTCAGAAAATGGTGGCTATTTGCTAAACTGTTTGGTTTCCACAAACAAACAGTTTGGGAATCTACAATTATGGAGTATAATTTTTTTCTTTATATACTTCCTTAAGAAGTATATAAATAACCACCATGACAATTACTTTCTTTAACAGCAGAACCCAAACAATAGTGACTAAGAGTAACTTCGATCAGAACAACACAGGCAGAACTGGAGAGCTGGCCTTCTGTGATGCGTTTTTTTCTATTTGGAACCATAATTCAGATTTAGGTAGATATAACTTTCTAGAGATATGATCACATATTAGTTTAAAACTCAACTATATTTTGAGATAATTAAAGATATTTAAAAATAGAATAAAATATTATATTTTAAATTAATGCAATTAGAAAAATAGTTTTTAAGAATAAAGTATAACATTTTAAACAAACAATAATGCCAATATCCTATAAAACAGCTCAAGAATACATTGAATTTAGAAATAAAACAGCTCAAGAATATACTGTCAATTTTCACTGCATGGCAAAGAAACACATCTTGTACTTGAAAAGAGTGAAACTTATTTGGAATGCCCCAAATCTATGTTGAATATCATATTTCCAACTTACTGTCTGTCATTTGACCAGAAAAGAAAACAATAAAAAATGAAAAATTACCCTTATTGGAGGGGAAAATACCCAAACAACAAAGATTCATATTCAGACTTAACAAATATAATTAGTAATGTACATACGACAAAGGGAAAATATAATAGCACCTCATTTCTCTAAAGGCTGAGGTATTGGCTAAAATAAACATATCAATATCAATTAAAGCACATAAATTTCAGTCATAAGAGTCTCAAGTCCTTATTCACATACATTCTTATTAGACTCAGTTCTGATAAAATCCTTTGTTTGCTTAGGTAATACTGCATTAGAAATGAAAGAAGAAAGGTGAACAAGCGTCTAGAGGGAGAAATGTGTGTGTGTATGTATGTGCTCAGTGTCTCTTTTTGACCCCATGGATGTAGCCAATCAGGATCCTCTGACCATAGGAGAATCATAGGATTCTCCAGGCAAGAATATTGGAGTGGGTTGCCATTGCCTCCTCCAGGGGATCTTCCCAACCCAGGGATTGAACCCACTTCTGTGGCTCCTCTGTTAGCAGAGATATTCTTTACCACTGAGCCAACAGGGAAGTCCAGAAGAAGAAATACTACCATCAAAAAGAAATTTTGCTTCTGAGAAGAGGAGGTAAACAGACTTTCTGCTATGTCTTTCACTAAGTACAAATAAGAATCTTGGACATTACATTAAAAAAAAAAAATTTAGAAGAGTCTGAAAGATGGAGAAAAGGAGGCAAACTGGCTAGGGACCTCAGGATCCAAGGGAAAACATGGTCGTAAGCTCCCTGAGTTTTCTTTTGGCTTCATATATCCCATACCTGGAGTGGGAGAAATAGGCAACATGGAAACGTAAACAGGACAAAAAAGCACCACCTCTCACTTCACCACCACCACCACCAAAAAAAAAAAAAGTCTGCTATCTCTAGCTCCACGAGGAGGAAAAGGCCAGTGTAGCAAGACAGAAAACTTTTTGACAATAATCTTACTACTTCATCTAAACATCACAGAAAAAAAGAACTGTGGTCCTTTTCCCATCTAAGCCAAGACAGTAGGGAGCCTAGATTTCATTTCCATCCTCGCCAGAACGTAGCCAGAACGCTGGTGAATGCTGTCAGAGCAGCTCAGTAGACTGCTAGGCTTTCATCCCCATCTAGAGGTAATGAGGTCCTCCCCAGTCCCAGTATTAGCAGTAATTAAGTGGAGAGTCTGCACTATCACCTGCCTTGCAATGATGAGCTATCCCCTACTTCCCCTGGTTGGATTCTGTTCAGGAAGCCTGTGGAAAGACAAAACTTTTACCAACTTTCACTAACAGTAATGAGGCCACTCCCAATGTGGTGCCAATGGGGACCACGTGAGGAGCTGTAACTCCAACTGTCCAGAAGTGATAAGAAGTCTCTTTCCCAACTGTGCCAACAGAGGGGTAAACCTAGATTTCCACCCCCAACTGTCAGCAATGAAGCAGTGTCTCCCCCTCTTATTCCCTTCCTCTGCTGGCACAGTGCCAGAGAAAGCCAGCTGAGGCTGAAGTAAGTAAGTTTCGGAGTCTCATAACAAGATATGAAAATGTCTGATTTCCAGTAGAAAAATCACTTGTCATTCTAAGAACCAGGAAGATCACAAACTAAATGAAAAAAGATAGTCCATAGGCCAACATCAAGTTGACAGGTTTGCAAATGAAAACACAAAGTTTCCAAAACTAAACAGAAGATATAAAGAAAAATCAAATGGAAATTTTAGAACTAAAAAATACTATTGAAAGAAAAATACTCAGTGGATTTATTAGGAGATTCAACATAGAAGCATAGTATGTTCAACATAGTATGTCAATTCTTCCCACATCCTTTAGATATACAAGTATAAAGCAATTCCTATAAAAATTCTAGTGACATTTTTTTACAGATACAAAACGATTATTTTAATTTTATATGTAAAGGCAAAATAATTAGAATAAAAGAATTTTGAAAAAAAAAAAAAGGAGTAAAATGGAAGGAAGTGATTTGAGTACTTATAGCCACAGTAATCAAAACTGTGTAATAGCCTTGGTGGAGGGATGAAAGTGAAAGTGAAAGTGAAGTCGCTCAGTGTCCGATTCTCTGTGACCCCATGGACTGTAGCCTATCAGGCTCCTCCGTCCATGGGATTTTCCAGGCAAGAGTGTTGGAGTGGACTGCCATTTAGAGAACCAAGAAATAGACCCACACAAATGTGCACAAATGATTTCTGACAAGGGTGCAAAAAATTCATGGAGGAAAGATAGTTTTTGAACAAAGAATGCCGGACTAATTGGATATCCATAGGTTAAACAAAACAAAACCAAAAAACCATGACCTATGTCTCACACACTATAAAAAAATTAACTTAAAATAGATCACACACCTAGACTATAAAAATACAAACTTTTTACAGTTTGTAAGTCTATAAACTTTTAGGAGAAAATATTCAGGATCTAGAACCAAGCAAAGGCTTCTCCAAAAACACAATCTATAAGAAGAAAAAGTGATAAAGTGGACTTCATAAAAATGAGAAACTTGCTCTAGGAAAGCCTCTATTAGTAAAAAAGTGAAAATATAAACTCCAGTGCAGAATAAAATATTTGCAAACCACACATTTGACATAGGATTTGCACCTAGAATATATAGAGGGTTCTCAAAACTCGACAGTAAAAAAGCAAATAATCTAATTAGAAAATGGATGAAAAGTCAATCTAAGACAAAGGGAAAGACTCTGATGTTGGGAAAGATTGAAGGAAGGAGGAGAAGGGGACAACAGAGGATGAGATGGCTGGATGACATCACTGACTCAATGGACATGAGTTTGAGTAAACTCTGGGAGTTGGCGATGGACAGGGAGGCCTGGTGTACTGCAGTCCAAGGGGTCACAAAGAGTTGGACACAACTGAGTGACTGAACTGAACTGAAGACAAAGGAGGCAAGGCTATACGTGGAGGAAACACAGTCTTTTCAAGAAGTGATTCTGGGAAAATTAGATGGCTACCTGTAAAACAATGAAATTATAATATTCTCTAACACCATGTAAAAATAATCTCAAAACAGATTAAATATCTAAATGTAGGGCTAGATACTGTAAAATTCCTAGAGGAAAATATAGGCAGAACACTCTGACACAAATCATAGCAATATTTTTGGAGCCATCTCTTGGACTAATGGAAATAAAAACAAAAATAAACAAATAGGACCTAATTAAACTAAAAAGCTTTTGCACAGCTTTTGCACATAAACAAAATGAAAAGACAATTTACAGTCTGGGATAAAATATTTGCAAATGATCCTACTGACAAGGAATTAGTTTCTAAAATATAAAAACAGCTCACACAGCTTCAATGTCAGAAAAACAAACAACCCAATCAAAAAAATGGGGAGAAGACTTAAAGAGACATTCCTCCAAAGAAAACATACAGATGGCCAATAGACACATGAAAAGATGATCAATATCACTAATTATTAGAAAATCACAACTACAGTTAGGTATCATCTCATACCAGTCAGAATGGCCATTATTAAAAAGCCTACAAATAATAAATGCTGGAGAGGGTCTGGAGAAAAAGGAACTCTTCTAAATTGTTGATGGAAATTTAAATTGGTGCACCCACTGTGGAGAACAGCATGGAGGTTCCTTAAAAAGCTAAAAATAGTAAACATATGATTCTGTAATCCCACTCCTGGGCATATATCTGGAGAAAACTCTGATTTGAAAAGATACATGCACCCCTATGTTCACAGCAGCACTATTTACAATAGTCAAGATATGGAACTGTTAGGTAGGAAGTTAGGCATGAGCCATGAGGGGTGGCTTAAGGGAAAGGGATGCAAGCTGATCTCTAAACCTCAGACACTCCCAGGAGAGCTCACAGATATGCTACAAAAATAGCCACAGAGACTTTTCTAATTCTTGCCCATGTGCCCTAGGCACACAGTGGATACAGACTCACCACAGGGCTTCTCCAACTCTGGCACATTCTCTCTGGTACACAGCTGTGTCCTCAAGTATCCTTAGGCAGCCAGGAGCCCATTAAAGGTTCATAAATATTCTATACATACATATGATTATAACAGACTGAAATATGGGAAAGCAGGAGCAATAGAGCCTGTTATGTAACTTGCAACTATTAATTAAAGCTCCCAGCCCACCCCCATCTAGATGAATATGTAAAAATGCTACTTTTGCATGTGCCCAGACATGCCCCCTTCCCTGATTGACCTTGAGCATACATCCATTTGCATTCCCTTTCCTGATTGGTGTTGGGTACACAGGGCAGAACCAAGAGGAGGAGATGGGAAGTATAAAAATGGAAGCCAAGAGGACCGTTGCCACAGCTGCTCCCATGTCTCCAGAGTGTACTATCCACTCTCTGGTTTAATAAAAGTTCTGTCTGCTTGAGCTGTGGTTGATCTGTTACTAGTCTGTTGTTTTGAATCCTTGTTATTATGAGACAACAGTCAAGATATCTTGCCTGCTTTAGCTGTCATTAGTCCATCATTCCAAATCTTTGTTACGGATGAGACAAAAACAGGGAGAGAAATAAACCAACCTGACAGAAGCAACCAAAATGTCCACTAACAGATGAATGGATAAATTAGTAGTATACATATACAAAGGAATATTACTTGCCCATAGAAAGAAATAAAACCATTTGCTTATGGACCTAGAGATTACCGTATTAAGTGAAGTTAGAGAAAGACAAATATATGATACCACTTATATGTGGACTCTAAAAAATGATACAAATGAACATATTTACAAAACATAAATAGACTCAGACATAGAAAACAAATTTATGGTTACAAAAGGGGATAGTGGGAGGGGCAGGAAGATAAATTAGGGGTTTGGGATTAAAATATACTGATTACTATACATAGACTAGATAAAAAACAAACAACCAGGACCTACTGTATAGTACAGGGAACTGTACTCGATATCCTGTAATAACCTATAATGGAAAAGAATCTAAGAACGTGTATATACGTATAACTGAATCACTTGGCTGTGCACATGAAACTAACATAACATTGTAAATGAACTATACTTCAAAAAAATTGAAAATGGATAAAAGACATGATGAGAAATTTCATAGATAGGCAGATGGCAAATAAGCACATTAAAGATATTCTGCATCAATAGGCATTAAGAAAATATCAGTTAAAACCTCACCAAGATATTATTACACCTTTGTTGTTGTTGCTGTTTAGTTGCTAAGTTGTACCCAGTTCTTTGCAACCCAATGGAACTATAGCCCACTAGGCTCCTTCTGTCCATGGGATTTCCCAGGAAAGAATACTGGAGTGGGTTGCCATTTCCTTCTCCACACTACACCTTTAAGAATGGCTAAAATACAAAATAGTTACAACATCAATGCTAATGAGGATGTGGAAAACCGGATCACTCTTACACTGCTGGTGGATAGTCACTCTGAAGACCAATTTAGCGGTTTTTTAAAAGGCTAAACCAAAATATGATCCAGCAATTGTACTCTTTCATTTATCCCAGAGAAATAAAGATGTTCAGTTCAGTTACTCAGTTGTGTCCAACTCTTTGCGACCCCATGGACCGAAGCACTCCAGGCCTCCCTGTCCATCACCAACTCCCAGAGTTTACTCAAAGTCATGTCCATTGATTCGGTGATGCCATCCAACCACCTCATCCTCTGTCATCCCCTTCTCCTCCTGCCCTCAATGCCTACACAAAAACCTATACATGAATATTTATAGCAGCTTTATTCATAGTAACTCCAAACTGGGAACTACCCAAATATCCTTAATGGGTGAATGGTAATAATACAATATAATAATACTCAGTAACAAAAAGGAATAAGCTATTCATCCAGCAACCTGGATGAATCCCAGAGAAATGGGTTGAGTGAAAACAGGCAATCCTGAATCAAACATAAATCATCATATATATATAATATATACACTATACATGATATGCAGATGACACCAGCCTTATGGCAGAAAGTGAAGAGGAGCTAAAAAGTGTCTTGATGAAAGTGAAAGAAGAGAGCAAAAAAGTTGGCTTAAAGCTCAACATTCAGAAAACGAAGATCATGGCATCTGGGCCCATCACTTCATGGGAAATAGATGGGGAAACAGTAGAAACAGTGTCAGACTTTATTTTTTTGGGCTCCAAAATCACTTTGGATGGTGACTGCAGCCATGAAATTAAAAGACGCTTACTTCTTGGAAGAAAAGTTATGACCAACCTAGATAGCATATTCAAAAGCAGAGACATTACTTTGCTGACTAAGGTCTGTCTAGTCAAGGCTATGATTTTTTCCAGTAGTCATGTATGGATGTGAGAGTTGGACTGTGAAGAAGGCTGAGCGCCGAAGAATTGATGCTTTTAACTGTGGTGTTGGAGAAGACTCTTGAGAGTCCCTTGGACTGCAAGGAGATCCAACCAGTCCATTCTGAAGGAGATCAACCCTGGGATTTTTTTGGAAGGAATGATGCTAAAGCTGAAGCTCCAGTACTTTGGCTACCTCATGCGAAGAGTTGACTCATTGGAAAAGACTGATGCTGGGAGAGATTGGGGGCAGGAGGAGAAGGGGACGACAGAGGATGAGATGGCTGGATGGCATCACAGACTCGATGGACGTGAGTTTGAGTGAACTCCGGGAGATGGTGATAGGCAGGGAGGCCTGGCGTGCTGC
Source organism: Capricornis sumatraensis (assembly GCF_032405125.1). Classification (NCBI taxonomy): domain Eukaryota; kingdom Metazoa; phylum Chordata; class Mammalia; order Artiodactyla; family Bovidae; genus Capricornis; species Capricornis sumatraensis. Next base: position 8,957,362 of record NC_091084.1, read on the forward strand.
GATTCATGGGGTTGCAAAGAGTCGGACACGACTGAGTGACTGAACTGAACTGATACATATATATGATAGTATTTATATAATACTCTAGAAATGAAAAAATTATAGAAATGAGAACAGAATAGTGATTTCCAGGGAATGGGTGTGGGAGGGAAGTGGGTGTGGGTATAAAAAGGCAATGTGAAATAACAGAATTGTTCTGTGTCTTGACTATATAAATGTCATTATCCTGGTTGTGAGGTTGCACTACACTTTTTCTAGATGTTACCACTGGGGGAAACTGAATAGAGTGTATTATGTGATCTTGGGCTTCCCCAGTGGCTCACCGGTAAAGAATACACCTGCAAGGCAGGAGCTGCAGGAGACACAGGTTCATCTCTGGGTTGGGAAGACCCCCTGGAGGAGGGTATGGCAACCCACTCCAGTATTCTTGCCTGGGAAATCCCAAGGATAGGGGAGCCTGGTGGGCTACAGTCTATGGGGTCGCAGAGTCAGAAATGACTTAGCGACTAAACAGTAACAACAACAAAGTTAAATTTAACTTTAAAAAAGAAATTACAGCTATGCAGTAAGGGAAAAAATCTTTAACAAAGAATTCACCAAGCTAACCTTAATAGCTAAACTTAATAGCTCAAGGGCAACACAGTAACAGAGTAAAATATTTGATGCCATAATAATGATTCTAAGGCATGAACAAAAGATCAAACACATTTATCATAATCTGTATAAAAGATGACAGAAATATGTATTGTAATTTAGATTTGCATTAAAAATGTCAAAATAAGGTTTGCATAATTGATGAGTATTCCACTTCTCACAATGCTCTTCATGCGCCACCCATAACTGACCCTTAACTCCTATTGACCCTACTACTCAATTCCGACTCTGCCTTCATAGGCCAGCTTCATACCTTCTCTTGCTTAGATCCCCATAACAGTTTTCTACCCCTCTTCTTTGCCTCCAGCCTACACTTTCAATTCATTCTCTACCCTTTGTAACAATGAGATAAAATACGAACATGATCATCCATCTCTCTTTTACGCTTTCAACAGCATCTCAGGATAGGGTTTAATTTCTTTAGACTGGCACAAAAGTTATTTTAGTAATGTCTCCTGTCAGCTCTATAGCTTCCTTTCCTGATGCCCTTCCACATTTTCCAGTGCCTAAATCACATAAAACTTTTTTTTAATGTATTTTATTTCATAACATTTAAGTTTTGTCACATATTGTTCTCCTTTGCCACTCAAGTGAGCTAACTCCTGGTTATCTAATAAGAATCTACTCTTCCAGGAATTCTTTGTCATGTACAATGTGAGATGTACTTCCACAGCACCTTGTTGGTGACTCAATTATAGTATTTACTGTACAGCACTACCATCCTTTTTTTTTTTTTTTTTACTACTTCATTATTAGTAAATAGAGAGCAAGAATCATGCATTTTATTTTTTATCCTCTGGTATACGAAAGGTGGCTCAGATGGTAAAGACTCTGCCTTCACTGTGGGAGACCCATGTTTGATCTCTGGGTTGGGAAGATGCCCTGGAGAAGGAAATGGCAACCCACTCCAGTATTCTTGCCTGGAGAATTCCAGGCACTGAGGAGCCTGGTGGGCTATGGTCCATGGGGTTGCAAAGAGTAGGACATGATTCAGACTGAGAGACTAACACTTTCACTACACTTTCAAATGTTAGTTGAATGAATAAATGTTATCCTTTATAACATTTTCAGTAGCTGAAAATATCCTGAATTCCTTTCATTTCTCTTTAATATATTATGAATATATTATGGATAATATGGGCTTTACTGGTGGCTTGGTGGTAAAGAACCCGCCTGCAATGCAGAAGTGGGTCTGATCCCTGGGTTGGGAAGATTCCCTGGAGGAGGCCATGGCAGCCCTCTCCAGAACTCTTGCCTGGAGAATCCCATGGACAGAGGAGCCTGTGGGCTACAGTCCATTGGGTACCAAAGAGTCGGACACGACTGAAGCCACTGAGCACGCATGCATGAATAATATATCCAGGGATATTTAAATCTACTGATAACTGAATTTGTTTGAATCTGTTTATATTTTTTAGCTTATTCCATACATCTATATATGTAGGTTTGATTAATACGACTTAAATTGCTTAAAGTATAAGTCCTTATTTATTCTAAGGTACAGTTTTCCTGCTTCATGGGGAACTCCATACTCCACCATTCTCACAAATAGATAATGCAGCTACCTCATACTTCATGTTCACCAAATAATTCATCCTGTGATTCTCTAGGTAATTTTTTTTCTGCCTATAGGATATTTAAGGAATCTTCTTTATTACAGGTTTTAAAGATTCTTCCAAAGTGCCTGACCCTCACCACTTGCTAGCGTTTCCTCTTTGCTTTATTTGGGCAGTTTTCCCCATTCAATCCTTTTCTTTCTTATTATGCCAGTTGGTTATATAGTTACATAGGAGTTTTGTCTGATCATCTGAACTTTTAAGCCTACATGCTTACATTATATTGTTTTAAAACTATTTGAATGTTTCTTTTGAGTTTTTTACTTCTTAAAATTCATTTCTATTTAGTTTCCTCATGAAGCCACACTGGATCTGATTATTGACATTTCTAACTTATAATGATGAAACAGATTAACCAAAATTATTTTTTCTCCTAATATTTAATAATTGGTACTCAATTAGCTATGCTGTTGATGAATAAATGCCTCTTTACTAATTTATCAAAAGATAGTTCTAAGTTGAAAATTAAAAACAATGTAGGAAATAAGTTAATATTCTTTAAGTATGTGTATATATTACAATTACTTGGTCCACAAAGCAGCCTAACTAGAAAGTTATCTGTGGTTGTGTTCCCACAAACTAATATTATAAAACAAAACAAAAAATGGGATGCTATGGAAGACAAGCAACTGTGGCTGTAATTGCTAAGAGCAACTAAGGGAAGTCTCAGGATGCCTATTGTGATTAGGTCTATGGGTATATCTATTGCAGCAGTAACTACTGGTGGAGGAAAGTCTTGGAGAGAAACAAAAGGGACTTCACTGTATGGATACTGAGTGACAGAATGGAAAAATTAAGAATGCGATAAAAACATACAAGAAAAATACTGGCAACAGAAATGCAAAAAATGGTAACGAGAAAATAAAATGTGTGTGATTTTAGGCAATTAATATAAGTAAAAAAGAGCACTTGGTGCTATGAAGATCTTTTGAGTACTACTGGGGAAATAGTAATGACAACGTCAAAGTACAAATTTATCTCATTTTGTAGGAAAAAACCTAAGTGTTAGGAGACTATCTCTACCTGTAGGAAAAATAGTTTTTCTAAACTCTATGACCATAACATGAATAGACACCATAAACTCAGATGACATAAAGCATAAATGGATAGATAATGGCAAGGCCAAAAAAGTCACAATGATAGATACATTCTGAAGTTCAGAAGTGTATTTAGAATTTCGTTCCCTTTATAAAAGGTGAATATAGAAATAAATAATTAGTGTTTAAAAGAAACACTATTATGTAGCTTTACATAAAAACAGGTTTTCTTTAGCCATCTGTAGGGCAACAGAAAAGGAAAACATAATGAAATTATATTGGAAAATGTACTGCCTCTTAGAATTTTAAACCCCAAATTTTCTTCTACATTTTCTACATCAGAATTCTTATGGTATTTGATAAGACAAGATAGGTTGGAATTTTATGAATCAAATTCCACATATAAAGCCTGCCATTTCATACAGCAAGACTATTAAAAAATGTACAATTGACAAATATTAATTTGTTAATAAAATAAGCTTTAATGTTGAAGCACTACATGACAAATATTTTGTATATGTGTTCTCAACTATTTCTATTATTAAACTTTTTTTCTCTACATAACAGTTCCTTGAAACATATAGTATTAATTCCAACCATAAATGAGAAACTAAAGCTCAAAGAGCTTAAATAACTTGCTCTAACTGATGGAGCTAGGATTTTAACCTAGATCTCTGACTCCAAAGCCAATGACCCTTTCAACCTAAGATTATTCATCTTTAGTGAACACCTATCAGTGCCTTTTGTAAGCTTCAGGAGCTGAAAGGTAGGAGAAAAACAGAAATACACAAATAAAAAACGGAAACAAAATAAAGCTTCATTAAATATTATCAACTACACCAGGCGGTATAGAGCTAAAGAGAAATACAGTGCCAGAAAAAAAATTACAGGTAAACAATTTTGTATTCCCCAAATGGGATTTGCAACATATGCACAATGATGTAGTTAATAAACTCTAGGGATTTTCTGCTATTCAGCTAATGTAGAAATATAAACAAGGTAGAAAGAAACAACAATAAAAATGGCATAACCATTCTGCATTAAAAAAAAACCCAGTAATTCAAATGAATTTTGAGAAATGTCAACCAGAGATAGGATCGTTTGCATTTGTGTTTTTACTTTATTTAGTTTCCAGTTTATACTAGAAAGCTCTTTTTTTAAAGTGGCAATCATTTATAAAATTCTTTTTATAATATTTCCACCATTATTCATATTTCCCCTATGTTTCTGACTGGATGAATGAGGGAAGTACATACATAAAAATTATATATAAGTGAATAATAATTAAAATAAAATATATTCTGTTAGACAGTAAATGCTAATTGGTCACTTTTTATCATGCTGCTGCTGCTGCTAAGTCACTTCAGTTGTGTCCGACTCTGTGTGACCCCATAGACGGCAGCCCACCAGGCTCCCCCATCCCTGGGATTCTCCAGGCAAGAACACTGGAGTGGGATGCCATTTCCTTCTCCACACTTTTTATCATAAAATGACACAAAAAATGAAGAATATATTTTATAGTCATTTTAAGAAGTAGATATGACACTAATAAATTCTATGACAAGAAAAGACTGCCTCAGTTACATTTACTAAACTAGATGATACATCATTCTGTGCTATGGCAGAAAAACAATAAAATTAAAAAGTCACAAACATTTTGATCAATTTTATACAGAAATCACTGTCATGACTTAGGTTCATAAAATGCTACAAAGTAGAGAAATTATTAATTTATAAAGACTGAGTTTCTATGCTTTTGAATAAAATACAATTACTTACTTTTTTCTCCGGTTTGACTCCACAAAATATTTACGTGCTCGATTTCGACATATTTTTTGTTGCTGCAGTAATATTTGGCGCTCTTCCTCTAAATTTTTCTCAAAATGAATTTTCATATCTCTAATGACAGCATAAAGTTAAGGACAGTGGTTTATGTCTTTAATGGATGAATGTCAGTGCTATCTGATAAACATAATTACAGCCTCATACTAATGATGTAATGATTTTTTGTAGAATAATCAGTATGTGTACACATTAGTGTCAGTGGCAGATGTTTTATTTTTTCTTGACTTGATAATAGAACTGAAGATACGTCTCATTTTCTTTGAGGAAAAATTAATTACTTTTATACATCATGAGCCCAGATAAGGAGAATGTCTGTCTTTTCTTTTATTATACAGATATTTGGGTACTTATTAACAAGTTGCTATCTTAGGAATGTTGGGCTTCCCATGTGTGGTGCTGATGGTAAAGAATCTGCCTGCTAATACAGGTAGATATTAAGAGACCTGGGTTTGATCCCTGGGTCAGGAAGATCCCCTGGAGAAGGAAATGGCAATCCACTTCCAACATTCTTGCCTGGAGAATCCCACGGACAGAGCCTGGCAGGTTGCAGTCCATAGGGTTGCACAGAGTCAGACGCAACTGAAGTGGCTAAACACACACACACATCTTAGGAATGTATGTAGAAAAATGAAAGGAGGTTATATTTCACTAATATAAAGCAGATGAGTTAAATGTTTCGGTTGATATTTTAATTCACATTATGAAAGTCATATCAAAATATTAAAAATCAGCTAGCAATATAACTGGGAAAATTTGCTGATTTACTCATAGGTTATAAAAAAAACCATCAGGAAAACCATACATAGCAGTGTTTACAAGAAGTTTGCCAGATAAAGAGTATTTTAGTTATCTAAATCATCCATTCATTTGAAATTTATTTCTTTAAATAAGTTGAATTGCTGTGGTTAACTGATGTCTGCATTTACTCAGCTACATTTCAACTGGCATTACTGAATGCCTTTATCAAGTTTATCATAGTATTTTTCTGCTTTTAATGATTCTGAAGTTTTAAGAAGTGGTCATTGAATCACCATTTCCAAAACTTCATCATTAGATGTAGATGTATATAAGATTGAATTGAAGTTATATATTGTGAGCATGCCTAGTTGTCTTTTTAGAATAAACTATGTTTAAATCACCTCTCCCCCCAAATAAAGATTTGAAATTCTCTTTAAGAGGTCTATTTAATCAAAATTTTTATAAGATATAAATGTTAGTGGTAAAACAACATATTAAATAATAAGTTAAGCAGTACATAATTTGTTAAATCAAAATGTCTTAATTTTAGGATCCTACAGTATTTCAGCAACATAGTAAAAAAAACCTATCCAATACTGTATACTTCAAACCAATCACATTTATTTGACTGTTTTAGCCATTTGAAACTTTGTGAATGGGTGCTTTCAACTATGTTGCTATGTATCTATTTCTGTGCCACTGGCCATAATTAATTTATTATAAAATTTTGTACCTTGCCATAAACAAATACATGCACTTGCATACATGATAATTTTACTTAATGTTTCTTTTGAAGGATTTATAAAATTGAAACAAAAAAAAGGAAGGAATCTGGTTCTTTGTTACCATGGAAAGAGCTAAAGAAAGATTTAGCTTCTTCTTCCAACAGAGTAATTTACTAGAAAGAGTCAGACTTCAACAAGATGGCTAACTGCTAAGTCACAACATCTCAGTGGAGGAAAGTGCAACATCCTTTCAGGGTACCCAAGATCAACACTGTTGGTGGGAGGAAAGGGAGAAGTTGCTTCAGTTCAGGTGAGAAATATGAAGGAGTATGATGCACGTGGAAACAATTGTGTTCAAGGTTTTAACATGCTTGCAGTCTCACCACAGTAACATAAAGAAAATCACAAATGTAAAGTTTGTAATAATGTTCTGACAACTATATATTGTTAGATTTAATTAAATCTCTCTCTACATATATGCTGCTGCTAAGTCACTTCAGTCGTGCCTAACTCTGTGCGACCCCATAGACAGCAACCCACCAGGGTCCCCCGTTCCTGGGATTCTCCAGGTAAGAACACTGGAGTGGGTTGCCATTTCCTTCTCCAATGGATGAAACTGAAAAGTGAAAGTGAAGTCGCTCAGTTGTGTCTGACTTCACGACCCCATGGACTGCAGCCTACCAGGCTCCTCCATCCATGGGATTTTCCAGGCAAGAGTACTGGAGTGGGTTGCCGTTGCCTTCTCCGCTCTACATATATATATATAATATTGCCTGCTGAGTTATAAAAGATGCTTTGCCTTTGCATCTCTTCAAAGTATGGTATTCAAATTTAAAAAATATTAGATGGCTGGTTAAACTTTTATTTTTCATACAAGCTGTACTGTAAAGGTAAGATACTTCCATAAGAACTATAGTTAAATACTTGTTCAAAGAAAGGTTATATATTTATATTAAAAAAAAAAAACAACCAACAACAAAACCAAGAAAATTATAGGTTGTAGTACTGGCTAAGTAATACATAATGATTGTAACTTAAAAGCATAGCCTAATATACCCCACCTCATCCTCTCCCAATATAGTATTTTTCTAATTGTAGCTCATTTAGGTTGTTTCAAATATTGTGCCACCACTAATAACTATGAATCATATAACCAATACTCTTGTTAAATTATTAGAGCTATCCTGATTCTTTTTCTTCTCTGTACCTTCTTCAATAGCCTTGACTCTGATGCTCTAAATCCCTTGCCCAGACCACTTCAGTAGTCTTTTAACTCATCATATTACTCCTAAACTTGTCATTCCTACATTTGAACGTCCACAAAACCAGCTAAACACAAATCTCACTAGGTCTCTCATTCTTTGCTGTTCTCCAAAATCTCTCTGTTACTTTCATGATAAAATTAGAATATAAAGCATCCTATAATTTGGTCTGTTTTTTCATCTTCATTTTTCAACACTTCCCTACATGACTCTTAGCCCGGTCACACTATCACACTAAGATACTTATTAACAGAACAAGCCATGACGTAGTATGCCATTATATTTTGGTACATGCTGGATAACTCTATCCATCCTTTCAGGGACACCTCAAACAGTTCCTACCCTAGGAAGCTTTTTCTAACCCTCACTGGATGATATGACACTCTCATGGGTACATCATGTGTATCTCCTCCACATTTCTATAAAATATAATATGCCTGGCATGGCACTTAGAATATGGTAATGGCATAATGAAAGCTTGCTGAATGATTTCCTTGGAGAAAATTCTCAGCAGATAAACTAAGACAAAAGGTATACATATCTTCATAGCTTTCAGTGTCTCACAGACAAATTGATTTCCAAAAGGGTTATATAAATTAACATGTCATTAGAAATATATGTATATGAGTTAAAACCTCATGAGTATAAGGGAGTACTTTTAAAAAAAGTAAGACCATGTGGGAAGTCAGGTTTTAGTATGTATGCATTAGCAAAACAGAATAACTGTCTTTGTCTTATTTGATACTATTTTTTTTATTTTCCTCTTTGGTGAATTGTTAGTTCAGAGTCACTGGTCATTCATCTATTGAGAACTTCATTTAAAAAATCAGTTTCAGTACATTCAATAGAGATAGAATAGTGTAAATATTAACCTTCTATCATAATTACAAGTATTTCCTCCAGATAATTCATTTTATTTAATTATACAATTTCCCCTTAAAGTTTTAAATTAACAAGTTATCTTTGAAATATTTTTCATTTGAAATTGGTTCTGCTTTTCAAAAGGTAAAGTAACTATATCTTCAAGTTATGAAAAATGTGAAAATCTATTTTTTGTCAGTTTTTCTTTACAATTTTGTATTTATTTTTTATGAACCACCCGGTAGCTCAGATGGTAAAGAATGTTCCTGCAATGCAGGAGACCTGGGTTCAATCCCTGGGTAGGGAAGATTCCCTGGAGAAGGGCATGGCAACCCACTCCAGTATTCTTGCCTGGAGAATTCCATGGACTGAGAAGCCTGACAGACTACAGTCTATGCCTTTTCTTTTTTTAATCAGTTCAAGTATATTTTGGAATGAAGTATAAAGTGTAACTCAAGGTAGAGACAGTGAATTTAGACTACTCTTTTTTAGTGGTTTGAATAATGAGACAGGAGATATTAAAACAGTTATAAGAGTTCTTATGATCAAAAGATGTGATTTTTAGTTTTAAGGATAGTCAAGACTAGAGGGTGTTTATAGGCTTTAGGGAAAGAAGGCTATTAGGGAAGAGTTGGAAGTAAATTGTAATAGAGAGTTAGGATAATTTACAATCCAGGGTTACTGAGAAGAGAGGTGATGAAAACAGGGCATAAGTGAATGGATTAACCTTCTACAGTAAAAGTGATATCCCATCAGTGAGCCTGGAGAAAAAGATAGGGTAGGGGACTGAGGTTGGTGATGCGAGTAGGATGGTTTGTGTTGTTTGTTGGGAGGGACCTGAAGGAGTTTATGCATCCATTCTCTTATAAAATAGTAAAAGAGGCTATTAAGAATGAGGGGAGGTGATCAAGATCTGGCACGGAAATTAATTTAAAAGGAACAAGAAAGAATTTTGTTCTTGTTCTGGTGAAGCTGAGAACAATCAAACCACAGCAATCTTGTGACTTTTCTCTGATAGATTTTTCACTATTGAGTGAAGGAGCAGAAATATAGGGTGGTAATAGTTATTGGATGGTTGAGAAAGAAGAACAGGAGTACAAAAAACCAAGGATGTTGTTGAGAGAATATGTGTAGATAATTAAAAACAGGTTTAAACTGGGTAGGGAATAAAAAGAGGCAAGGTGGATGCTAGGATAAAATGGAAGGGGAAAAGACTGGAGATACTTGTGAGAAAAAAGGAGGCATACTGTGAAGGGGACATGAGAGGCCTTCCCTCCTTTTTTTGAAAATAAATTTTATTCTATTTTCTTTTGAATTGTTTTAAGAAGTTGAAATTATAGAACTTCATCTAATTTTAATTTGATAAATATCATGAAGTTTTGTTCTTCCATAGCTTTTAGAGTTAGGAAATTCCAATTCGAGTAGAGAAATACAGCCTCTGAGTACTGAATTCATATTCAGAAGTCACATGTAGAAATTTTACCAAGCCACTTCTTATTTTAAGTCTACAGTTCATTTTTAAAAATTTAGTTATTAATAAATTTGCACACCTACTCTGTACCAGGTATCCAATATGAAACATTACAGACACTGAAAACATACAATATGACACAAGTGCTTAAGTGTTTCTCCAACTAGTAACAATGATATTCTTGATTTACTAGCAACTATATAGATCCAGGTTCGATCCCGGGGTCAGGAAGATCCCCTGGAGAAGGAAATGGCAACCCACTCCAGTACTCTTGCCTGGAAAATCCCATGGACTGAGAAGCCTGGTAGGCTACAGCCCCCGGGGTCGCAAAGAGTTGGACACCACTGAGCGACTTCACTTTCACTTTCACTTTCATATATGCATAAACTAGGAAAAAATGTATATTATATATAATACATATAGATGCATACACACACATACACTAGCAAAAGTTGTTGGATTTTAGCAAAGGCTCAGGGTATCTATTGAAATGATTATTTACAACTTTCTTAATTTTAACTATATATTTAGTATTTAAGTAAATTTTTAGTAATACATTTCTTTATAGGAAACCAACATTATAATTCTGGAATTATACCTATTTGGTTTTGTTCATTTGAGGTACTGCCAAATTTATTTTACAACTATTTCCTTTGTTGTATCAACATTCACACCTTAAAAATTTAAAAATATTAAGTCTATGATCATTTCACTAATGAAAATGATGGAAAGATACACCTTGTCAATGAGCCACTTACAGTGCTTCCCTATTTTCTGATTTACAGATAAATCAGGGTCAGTGTAATAGGAGTTCAGGGTTCAAGTAAACACAATGTCAATGGGGCAGAATCAAATCCATACTGAAAACAATCTGGTTTATTTCAGATTACACCTTGAATCAGGATAGTTTTGAGGAGCAGCAAGGCCAAAAGCCAAAGTGAATGGAGTTAATAATGAATAGATGAAAAGAATTAGAAGCTGTCATTGCAGGTTAGCATTCTGAAAAGTCAACTAAAGCAAGAAAAGATGGGATAAAAGCTTGAGGAAGCATGATCAGAAGAGGAATATTTACCATTATTTAAGCTTTGTATGTACCTGTCTTCCTCACTAGAGTTGTATCCCAAGCACCTAGCCAAAAAAGGAGGCACTAAATGAAAACTGCTTGTTGACTTGCTTTTAAAAGTGCAACTCCCAGAACCGGGAGACAATAAGAAAGTGGGAATTAATTTGAAAAGCAGAGACTCTCTGACAAGAATGAAGATGATTACACAGCATCATCGCTACCAACCAAGTCCTCTGAGAATACAAACGTTACACTCTAATTGTCATAACACTCTCTGAAGGAATAAACATGGTTTACATATTCGGAAAACAGAACTGTTTAACACTTTCAATTTTCTACAATGCAACCAATAATAATGTCAAAGGTGGGCTAGACCAATTCTTAGGTAGGGACAAGTCAGTGATAAACCTGTGCGAAGGCTCCAGGTCCTTTGCTTCTCATTTTCTGTCTGTTGTCTCTTTGACAACAGACTGGGCAGAGGATAGAAAACAAAACAAATTAACCAAATATGTTAGGCTTTAGCAGCTCTGTAAAATAAATCAAGTGTTAGGTTAACTGTTAAGACGGACTATTTCAGGAGACCAAAACATTTTATTTACTTGCGGCATTCTTTTCTCCAAGCAGCATGAATTATCAGGAGATGGATAATATGAAGTAAAGAACATAATGGCCTAACTCTACAAGAAAACAATCCCCAGAGAACACGTTTACCCATTTCAAAACTCATTTAAAAAAAATTTTTTTTTACTGCAAAGTTGAAAACGGGGGAGATAACAAGGTGGCCGGGAAAGTGGTCCTAGAATAGAAGATGGTATTTCAGGTTTAAGGGGAGCAGCGACAGTTGCCGAAGCGAATACCCATATTAAGATGACTGGCCGGTTTCTCTCATCTAGCATCTGTGATAATGGGAACAGAACAGAAAAAAGATGGGGCTCCCCACTTCCAACACCGCCACCCAGGCAACCACGGCTGGAAGGATACAGGTAGGCGCCAGGTCGGTGACGCCCGCCGCTCAAGCGAGGGCTGAGGGGGGCTTTGACGTGGGTGTCCGAGGATTCAGCGTCCAGTCCTGGGACCGCGCTCCGGGCTCCAGGCCTCCTGGTCAGCATCCTTCACCTCAGAGCCGCCTCCCGGCTAGCCCCCAGAGCCTCCCTCATGGCAGCTCCCGCTGCCTCCGTCGGCCCTCCCAGCACTCCTTCTCTCAAGCCTCGCGTCACTGAGGCGGGAAAGTTGGCCGCCGCAGCTCCGGTTCCCGCACAGCGGCGCTCTCGGCTGTGGTGTCGACGGCAGCTGCCGCAGCGGCGACCTTGCCTGGAAACGGCAGAGGTGGCGACGCCGCCGCCATGTTGACAAGCAACCGACACCGCGTCCTTCGCGACGGCGACCAGGCTTTGGGGGCGGTGCCCTGGAGGCAGCCAATAGGAGGCGCGGACCCCTCCCCTGTGCCCCGCCTCCCGCCCCCCAACCCCCGAGTTGCCCTCGGGCGGCGGCCAGGAAGCTTGCCTCCTCGGGGACACAAGTCCTCTCAGGAGGACGTGCTGACTTGTGCCTCGGAACCTGACTCCGTTCCACGTCGCTTTTATGAGGCTGTTTTCGTGGGGTTACTAAGAGTGACGAAAGACAGTGAGATGCAAAAATCCACAGATATTGGCAAAGCCACCGTGGGGATTCTGAAATGATTTCCTCCGGGGGTAATTCAGGGTAGAATTTGTTGTTTAACTGCCGAGTGCTGTTGTGTGATTGAAGTTCTGTCTTTCTGGAGCATCACTGTTTCCAATCACCATCTTTTTTAAAAAGCTTTGGGAGTGGAAATTTCCTTTCTCTGCATTCCATCTCTCCCTCCCTGATGCTTCTGCCATTCCGTCTGCAAGTCGTCTTCCTTGCCATTTCCCTACTTATAAGGTCTGCATTTCAAAGACTTTTAATGGTGCCAGCCTTGTTGCCAGATTCTGGAAATAGACCATCAAAGCATCGGCGGCCAGGAAAGTAGTGCAGATTTAATTTAGTAATCTCCTGGGAAGACATGCCAAAAGAGATCATCATATTGAAACTGTTTCAGGAGGTATGGAAAATCGAATGGATTTTTGAGCCATCAGTTCAGAAGTTTTGCAAGTAAAAAATTTTGAAAAAAGGCTGAACTTTTTTTTGCAGTTCATTGTAAAAACACATGTGAATTCTGAGTATATTTCAGCGTTTTTTTTTTTTTTCTTTTTGTGTGGAAAAACCTCCCATATTAGAAGCAGAATGTATAAACCAAATGAAAATCACTCACCACCATTCAAATGCCTATGCCTTTGTGAATCAATTTGTTCATTTTTAGAGTTCAAAATAATAAACTTTTCCAGTTGAAGCTATTTAAAACAGAGTTTTTGCAAAGTTGGATGCAATGATTCAAACTGGAATGTGTTCTGATTAAAACTGCCACAACAAATCGAGTTTTTACTTAAAACACAAAGCACGTAAGCCCTCTTCAGGACCATGCCAAGAGGACACAATATGTAATCTTGGCAAAGAAAGGCTAACTGTGTACACTAGGAGGATTATCTATCTTTGCAAATTTTTAACTGACTTAGTCACAGGAATTTACATTGATTCTATTCCCACTGGCTATCATCACAAGTTTGTTTCTCTAGAGCCAATTTGAGAGAGAAAAAGCAATGTAGGGCAGTCTTCCCTGGTGGCTCAGTGGTAAAGAATCCACCTGGAATGCAGGAGCCTTAGGATATGTGGGTAGGGAAGATCCCCTGGAGGAGGGCATGCAACCCACTCCAGTATTCTTGCCTGGGAAATCTCATGGACAGAGGAGCTTGGTGGGCTACAGCCCATAGGGTAGCAAAGAGTCAGACACGACTGGAGTGACTTAGCATGCAAGTAATGTAGGTCAGTAAAGTGCAAATAAAAGTGAATGCTTGCTGTTTGAAGTATTTGGGCATGGTTAGCCTTCCTGATCCAGTACTCTTGCCTGGAAAATCCCATGGACGGAAGAGCCTAGTAGGCTGCAGTGGCTAAGAGTCGAACACGACTGAGTGCTTCACTTTCACTTTCATGCATTGGAGAAGGAAATGGCAACCCACTCCAGTGTTCTTGCATGGAGAATCCCAAGGAAGGGGGAGCCTAGTGGGCTGCCGTCTATGGGGTAGCACAGAGTCGGACATGACTGAAGCGACTTAGCAGCAGTAGCAGCAGCAGCCTTCCTGAAAGTCTAGTTTTTGCTACATTATCAGTTTTGTATGTCATGACTTTTAGGCACCTTATTGTTTTGTCACACAGGGTATTAGCATTAAGAGGCATAATTTGGTTTCTTAGTTTCCTACAAACGCTTGCCCATATAATCATTCTTCACTCAAATATTGCTTTACAATGATACTTCAAGAAGGAAAGAAATTTTAAACACAATGTTACCAATTTTTAAAAAAATTACAGAATATTTTGGTCTTTAAATAATTTCCTTCTTCAAAATGTTAAGCAGGCTTTTCACATTTTAAGTCGTACAGTCTTTTATTAAGTTGCATAGATTCTAGAAAAACCTTTAAGATTAAATATTTGGATAGTAGATAATTTGAAGCATTTACAAGCTTTATCTTTTGGCAGGAAAGATAAGTATGATTTAAGCAATAATAATCTACTTCTGCTTTATTGACTATGCCAAAAGCCTTTGATTGTGTGGATCACAATAAACTGTGGAAAATTCTGAAAGAGATGGGAATACCAGTCCACCAGACCTGTCTCTTGAGAAACCTATATGCAGGTCAGGAAGCAACAGTTCAAACTCGACATGGAACAACAGACTGCTTCCAAATAGGAAAAGGAGTATGTCAAGGCTGTATATTGTCACCCTGCTTATTTAACTTATATGTAGAGTCAGTTCAGTTCAGTCGCTCAGTCGTGTCCGACTCTTTGCGAACCCATGAATCGCAGCACGCCAGACCTCCCTGTCCATCACCAACTCCCGGAGTTCACTCAGACTCACGTCCATCGAGTCAGTGATGCCATCCAGCCATCGCATCCTCTGTCGTCCCCTTCTTCTCCTGCCCCCAATCCCTCCCAGCATCAGAATCTTTTCCAATGAGTCAACTCTTCGCATGAGGTGGCCAAAGTACTGGAGTTTCAGCTTTAGCATCATTCCTTCCAAAGAAGTCCCAGGGCTGATCTCCTTCAGAATGGACTGGTTGGATCTCCTTGCACTCCAAGGGACTCTCAAGAGTCTTCTCCAACACTACAGTTCAAAAGCATCAATTCTTCGGCGCTCAGCCTTCTTCATAGTCCAACTCTCACATCCATCCATGACTACTGGAAAAACCATAGCCTTGACTAGACGGACCTTAGTCGGCAAAGTAAGGTCTCTGCTTTTGAATATACTATCTAGGATGCTCATAAGTTTTCTACCAAGGGGTAAGCGTCTTTTAATTTCATGGCTGCAGTCACCATCTGCAGTGATTTTGGAGCCCAAAAACATAAAGTCTGACACTGTTTCTACCGTTTCCCCATCTATTTGCCATGAAGTGTTGGGACCAGATGCCATGATCTTCGTTTTCTGAATGTTGAGGTTTAAGCCAGCTTTTTCACTCTCCTCTTTCACTTTCATCAAGAGGCTTTTTAGTTCCTCTTCACTTTCTGCCATAAGGGTGGTGTCATCTGCATATCTGAGGTGATTGATATTTCTCCCGGCAATCTTGATTCCAGCTTGTGCTTCTTCCATCCCAGCGTTTCTCATGATGTACTCTGCATATAAGCTAAATAAGCAGGGTGACAATATACAGCCTTGATGTCCTCCTTTTCCTATTTCAAACCAGTCTGTTGTTCCATGTCCAGTTTTGACTGTTGCTTTCTGACCTGCATATATGTTTCTCAAGAGGCAGCTCAGGTGGTCTGATACTCCCATCTCTTTCAGAACTTTCCACAGTTTATTGTGATCCACACAATCAAATGCTTTGGCATAGTCAATAAAGCAGAAGTAGATAATTTTCTGGAACTCTCTTGCTTTTTCCATGATCCAGGGGATGTTGGCAATTTGATCTCTGGTTCCTCTGCCTTTTCTAAAACCAGCTTGAACATCAGGAAGTTCACGATTCACGTATTGTTGAAGCCTGGCTTGGAGGATTTTGAGCATTACCTTACTAGTGTGTGAGATGAGTGCAATTGTGCAGTAGTTTGAGCATTCTTTGGCATTGCCTTTCTTTTGGGATTGGAATGAAAACTGACCTTTTCCAGTCCTGTGGCCACTGCTGAGTTTTCCAAATTTGCTGGCATATTGAGTGCAGCACTTTCACAGCATCATCTTTCAGGATTTGAAATATCTCAACTGGAATTCCATCACCTCCACTAGCTTTGTTCATAGTGATGCTTTCTAAGGCCTACTTGACTTCACATCCCAGGATGTCTGGCTCTGGGTGAGTGATCACACCATCGTGATTATCCAGGTCGTGAAGCTCTTTTTCGTACAGTTCTTCTGTGTATTCTTGCCACCTCTTCTTAATATCTTCTGCTTCTGTTAGGTCCATGGCATTTCTGTCCTTTATCGAGCCCATCTTTGCATGAAATGTTCCCTTGGTATCTCTAATTTTCTTAAAGAGATCTCTAGTCTTTCCCATTCTGTTGTTTTCCTCTATTTCTTTGCATTGATCGCTGAGAAAAGCTTTCTTATCTCTCCTTGCTATTCTTTGGAACTCTGTATTCAGATGCTTATATCTTTCCTTTTCTTGTTTGCTTTTCGCTTCTCTTCTTTTCACAACTATTTGTAAGCCCTCCTCAGACAGCCATTTTGCTTTTTTGCATGTCTTTTCATGGGGATGGTCTTGATCCCTGTCTCCTGTACAATGTCACGAACCTCTGTCCGTAGTTCATCAGGCACTCTGCCTATCAGATCTAGTCCCTTAAATATATTTCTTACTTCCACTGTATAATCACAAGGGATTTTATTTAGGTCATACCTGACTGGTCTAATGGTTTTCCCCACCTTCTTCAATTTAAGTCTGAATTTGGCAATAAGGAGTTCATGATCTGAGCCACAGTCACGTCCTAGTCTTGTTTTTGCTGACTGTATAGAGCTTCTCCATCTTTGGCTGCAAAGAATATAATCAATCTGATTTCGGTGTTGACCATCTGATGATGTCCATGTGTAGGCTGCACCTTTATAGATACGAAGCTGAGCATGGAAGAATTGATACTTTTGAACTGTGGTGTTGGAGAAGACTCTTGAGAGTCCCTTGGACTGCAAGGAGATCCAACTAGTCCATCCTAAAGTAAATCAGTCATGAATGTTCATTGGAAGCAGTGATGTTGAAGCTGAAACTCCAATCATTTGGCTACCTGATGCGAAGAACTGACTCACTGAAAAAGCCCCTGATGCTGGAAAGATTGAATTGGGAGGAGAAGGGTATGACAGAGAATGAGATGGTTGGATGGCATCACTGACTCGATGGACATGACTCTGAGTAAACTCCAGGAGTTGGTGATGGACAGGGAGGCCTGGCGTGCTGCAGTCCATGGGGTTGCAAAAAGTCTGACGCAACTGAGCAACTGAACTGAATGGAACTAAAAAATCTCTATATTTTGGTAAAAGCGATAAGTGAATTAAATATAATGATTACTTTTTCACTTCAAGAGCCATAAAGTAATTCATTCTTTTATTAAGAAAATAAATATTGACCAGTTACTATGTGCCAAGTACTCTCTAGTGGTGGGATACAGCAGTAAGCAAAACTTCAAAGTCCCTGTGCTCTTTAAGCTTGTATTTATTTTTCTTTCTTACTAGAATATATTAGGTAATGAAAAGTACTATGAGGAAAAATGGAGTAGTGTAGACGGATAGATAACTGATGTCAGTTCTATTTTAGATAGTGTGCGCAGGAAAAGCCTCCCAAAATGGGAAATTTGGGAAGAGGTCTGAATGAATAAAGAAGATTGCCACTCAAATATCTGGATGAAGGTTGTTATTCAGAAGCAGTGGGGGCTTTAAGTACAAAAGGCTCTGAGGGCAGAATTTTAGCTGATATATTCAAGGAACAATAAGGAGACCACTGTATCCAGAACAGAGTGAGGCAGGGGAGGTGTCCTAGGACATGAAATTAAAGCAGTGTACGGGGGATGTCCTCCCAATATGGTGGTGACTTACGTCGCACATAAGGAATTAATATAAAATCCAACTTCCAATGGAGGGAAAGCCATTGGAAAATTTTGAGTAGGAGAGTAAGACCTAATTTAATCTTTCAAAAGGATCGCTTTAGTGGCTGTAGGGAAACTAGTCTACAGTTGATAACACTAGAAACAATGAGACCAGATTGGATGTTGTTATGGTAGGTTGGTTGAGAGATTATGGAGGCTTTTACTAGGTAGTCAAAGCGGTAGCGAGAAGTTTTCAAAATTCTAACCTGAGTCATTAAGATGTGTAGATGCATGGTTGTGGCAAGTGAGTGGAATTTATTTTAAAAGAAGAGTCAAATGTGACTCTCAGATATGGGACTGGAACCAACCACCTAAGGAATATTGCCATTTACTAAAATAGGTTGAGTGTGGGAGAAGAAATAAGATTTAAGTTTCAAGTATGTTAAGTGTGAGATGCCTATTAGACACCTGACTTTATTAACATGGTTTCAGAAATTGTTAATGGTGTTCTGTTTACAGAAGAAAATATAGTAACCACTTTATGGTTATAAAACATGTTCACGTAGTAATCTAATTTGGATAATGTCATAACCTTGAGAATTATGTGAGGCAGCACATGATGGACAATTTCTTGAGCTTTCAGTTTCTTCTTGGCTGAGGTTATTTTTTTTCTTCTACCAAAGTATTTTCTTGCTGAGGCTATTACTTTTTCTGCTGAAGTATTTTCTTGCTCAAGTAAGAATTTCCTGAATTTGTCTGTGGGCAAGCTGTGAAAGAACAAAGTATTTTAGTGTCTGGCTGGTTTAAAATTACTAAAATTCTGCCATCTTCTTTTCAATTTTATAAGACTTCAACTAGAAATTTAAGATTAAAGATTAATACTAGAAAATAATGATGACAATAAAAATAATAATGATACCACCTAATACTTGAATACTTGTCATTTCTCTTGCACTGTGCCTAGTGCTTACATACATCAAATAATTGAATCCACACGACAATCCCCATTCTACAGAGAAAGTAAGCTATCATATTAGGTAACTATGCCCAAGTTTCCAGAGCAATGGAGTGGTGAATCAAGATTCATCCAAGAATGCCGGTACCAGAGCCAGCACTCTCAACTACCCCATATTGCCTGTTGGGAGAAACAGAAAATTTCAGCAGAATAAGAGATGAGAGTGCTTGCGTTTAAGCAGAGGGTAGTGAGGATGTAAAGTAAGAAAATAATCTGAGATATTACTTCCTTAATTACTACCTTAATACCTAGACCATACCACTCACTATGCAAGTGCCATAAAAACTGTCATCTCTACCTTGTAGTTCTTGGGCTAGGAATGGAAATGGAGATAATAATATCTTGAATTGGAAACAAAACTCAGGAAAGTCTTAATTTTAGGGTAATGAAGACTTAGGCATGTTTCTATAGGGAAAAGAAGGAGCCTCTATCATGGAGAATTCGAAAATTCATCAAAGACATTGATCTATCAACTTTCAGAGAGTAGTGATTTTGATTAACAACAGTGCCCTTATATTCACAATTGTTGAAATTTTAACACTATTGATGTAAACATACAAATCAGTTAGAGTCCTAGGAATTTGGTTTAGGTGGTTAATATGACCATCATCGATAGCTACATTCAGTTGTAAGAATGCTTTAAGTCTGAATTATCTGCTGTGGGTGTCCACACTGATTAAATTTCTATTTAGTATTTTGTAGACATAGTTTTGATGTATTAGTCTTCCACTCCATCATTTAAGTAGAAACTTAACCGCTACTTTCTTACTATTTTTATGCAAACTGGTTCACAGTAAGAGAGTTACACATTATCAAAAGCATTTTTTTTTTTCTGAGGAAAAAATTCCTGGCTCATAAAACTTGGATAACTCTATAAATTCTTGGTTGCTTGCTTGATTTAGTTAGCTAGCTGGCCAGCTATTGCTTATATTCCAAAAACATGAATTTACAATGCAGACATGTAGTGATAAAAAGGATTTGTATAACTTAGAATGATGGGATCTCTGGAGGCTACCTTATTCCTTATATGAAGGGTGTTGTTTCAAAAGAGGGCATGGAAACCAGTAAGTACTGGCTTCTGTTTTTGTTGTACACCTTCCAGAAATTTTCGACTGAAGACTCAATGTACTGGAGCTCTTTCCACACAGAGCTAACTGATATTTGAAGAAAATTTTCACTTCTCCAACCAAGAAAAATATGATTTATCTTTTCCAAGCCTCACTCTTGTTCTTAAATCTATGTATTTTTACTTGTGGAGAAGCTATACAAGATAACTGTGTGCATCATTCTACGGTAAGAATTTCAGCAATGTTATTTTAGCTAAGAAAGCATGATTATATAGTTTTAAAGATATATACTAGGTGTTTGACAAGATTAATTACAGCACTCAATATAATTTATGGAAAAATTAAAGTGTTTATTTAGAAATGCTGAGACATGCTTAAATAATATTATTTTTAAACTTAGGAAACTATAAACTGAAGATTGACTCTTAACACATTTCTTATAAAAATTGTTAAAGAAATTGCAGACCTAGGTTAAAAACTAGCCAACAACTTTCCAGTTAACTTTAATAATGAAATATCTTGTAGGCAATGAAAAGTTCATTTTACTAAAAAAAAAAAAACTGTTCTATAAACTTTCATACTTTAAATATAGTCTTTTACCTGGTTACTCAGGAAATTTTAAAATTTAAAATGAAAAATTTGTGTTCAGAACAATGTCAGAGTGATAGCTAAGACTGTATGCAATACTATGAGTAGATGGTGGTTTGAATCTCTATAATTTAAATATTGGTTTATAATATTTAAATGTTATAAAATGTATTTACCACTGTATCAATACCAAATACCAAAGTTGAAGCAAGAATAAATTCTAAGGAAGCTACAGAAATATTAGTAAGAATTCTCTATGCTAAAAATTTAAGAATCTTATTTAGATCTAAAAAACTATAGTTGTAAACTATAGCTGTTTTTGAAAACAGCTAATATGTCAATTGTTATAGGAGTATAGGGGAAAGAGCAAAAGTTAAAAGTAGATCTTTGTAGCAAAATGTATTTTGGGCAAATATCTTTTAAATTATGTGATTAGCTCTTCACTTTTCTCTCAATATCCATGTCAAAGATGACAGATCTTGTTATTTTCTTTTAATTACAGTTATTTAAATCTTATAACTTCTACCAAAGAATGTTTTAATAATAAAAAACTGGTAATGTATGCTTTAACATTAAAAAGCCCAACAATGTACCAATAAGAACCGATACATTTGCAATGATAGCTGTAATTGGCTTTTTTTCTTTTTTTTTGAACACAGTAGTCTGTACTTTTTGCCCTCTTACCCCCTACCTTGTCTCTCTCTCCTTCCTTCTCCCCACTAGTATTCAAAAGTTTATAGTTGGTTGTTAGCTTTTGATTTTAATTTTTTAAAATGTATTTTATTGAAGTGTAGTTGATTTATAATGTTGTGTTAATTTTTGCTATACAGCCAAGTGATTCAGTTATATATATTTATATCATACATATATAAAATATGTATCCTTTTTCATATTCTTTTCCATTGTGGTTTATTATAGGATATTGAATATAGTTCCCTGTGCTACAGAGTAGGACCTCATTGTTTATCCATTCCAGATATAATGTTGCTGGCTTTAAAAAATGACATCTGTTGTTGATTTTGGAAAGAAAAATTCCATTCTTTTTTCTGCTATTATTATTGCTGCCTTTTAAGTCTATGAATACTTTACCTTTCAAATCTGTAAATACTTTAGCTTATACAAAAGCGACAAATCTCCTACACATTTTCCCCTCAGCCCCACATCACAATTCCTAAATTGGTGGCAGAACGTCCTTCTGGCATAGAAATGTTGTAGGCCTCTCAGGGAACCTTCTTAGTATCCATCGAAGGAATTTCAAATGGCATGATTCTTGAAAGAGGAATGGCTCAGCACTCTATCACACAGGGAAACGTGAAACAGTCAAGGCCATAAAACCACTGTAATGGAAAGTAGGCCCTAAATGAATCCTTTTGGAATTGGAGAGGAAAAAAGAGAGCAAAAGATTTGTTTGTGGAAGTTTGAATTAATCAATTAATTATGTATTCTTTCTTTGTGTATGGCTTAAAATCTCATCTTTTTCTAGAGTCTTATTTATGATATATTAGGTAATATAACATGCTTCATATATTTTTTCTTGTTTTTTTTTTTTTTTTAATATAAAGGATTCTCCAGGAGTTAACATCATAGAAGATGAATCTAATACAAAAGGTGAAAGTAAAAGTAATGCTACTGTTTACAAAGAAGATTGTGAGGAATCATGTGATATTAAAACTAAAATTACACGAGAAGAAAAATATTTCATGTGTAGTAAGTATTAAAAACAACCAGAATTATAAAAGTATATGATTTATTATTTCTATAGTAGAGATGGAAAAATATACTTTAACATTTATTGAGTCATTTAATATATATCCTGATCATCCTAGGCTAGAGGTATATGTTTTGGGCACATAGTAGTTGCTTCACACCTAATTTACCTAATTTGTAAATGAACAATTCCTTCTTCTATGTTATTTAGCCCAGGAACATCAACTGACCACAGAAGGCCCTGACACTATCAATTTGCCTAGGACTATTTTCTTGGTTCCATCTGAATCAATAGGAAATTTCACCTAAATTTTGAGGGGGGAATTAATTAATATTGAATAACTGCTATAATAGATACAATACAAATTCATAGCCAATTTATGTAGCAAAGCATACAAAATAAAGAATTTTAAAATCTTCATTTTTGTTTAAAACTATTTAGTAGCAGCACAATAATTCTCATGATCTACTATATGTACCTAGGGGATGGGATGAGAAGGGGGATCAGAAGGGGAAGAAGTTATGAGCCAGTTCTTATAGGACTTTAACTCTTAGGTCAGAAAGTATAAAAAGCTCACTTTATTGTGTTTAATCCTGTGTGTAACACAAATATCTCAGGCTTCTCAAACCAATGAGTGTAGGTTTAGATCTATTAAGATAAATGTCTAAATCCAGCGAATATCTAATAGAAAGTGAGAGACTGAAAGTAAAAATGACAAGTGAGACTGAATGTGGTGTATTTTAAACTATCAAGAGTTATTAATGGGATTCTACTGCTAGAGTGAAATTTAGGAAAATAGAAACGACTAATTTTTAAAAGAATAATTATGCAATAAGAGGGGACTTCTTTTGTTATAAAGGATATCATCAGTATAATTGAATAAACTTGGATTAAGTCTGAGAAATACATGGTAATCAATGCATAATTCCTGATTTTGATGGTTGTGTTGGAGAGAATGTCTTTGGTGTAAAATACCCAGAAATATCCAGAGGTATCATGGTGGCATGCTCTCAAAAGAAGAAAAAATTCTTCACACTGTTCTTACAACTATTCTATGAGTAAGATTGTTTTAAAATAAAAACATTTTTAAAAAGAAAAAATACATGGTAAAAAAGTTTAACCAGAAACCAACCAGTTAAAACTTCTGACTGAGGTTTATTACGGGTGTATATGCTTTTGTGTTTGCATTTTTTTTTTTACACAAAAATACAGCATTAATAGAAAAAATTAAAAGAAAGATTTACCTTAGAAATTAACTTTCATGATACAGAATTATTGCCTTTTACTTTCTTATGTAGTAAGAATTGATGAATTTTTGACCTCCTGCTCCTTTCTCTCTCATAAAGTGAGAATTGATATTCAGAATGCTGTCTCTCATTTATATCAGTTTAAATTAGGGGGTTAAAATAGATTATTAGGAAGCATATTTTCATTGCGAGGTACTGAAAAAATTGTTTTCTTCGTTAATCTTGAGTTAAACAAAAAAGTACTAAGCAGAATATGCAACTCTATATATTTAGTTAGATTGAGATGCTATTGCATTTACATATTTATCCAAAATCATTTAAAAATTCTTTATTTTTTACTGTAGTTATCTTCTGTAACAATATAATGTTTAGCAAACCCATTTTATTGTGATTTAAGGGAATTTGCAAAATTCTATTGTTTCTTATACACGAAGTACCAAAAAACTACTAAGAAACATGATGGATGAGCAGCAAGCTTCCTTGGATTATTTAATTAATCAGGTACGGCTTTTTAATTTTTTTTAGAATTGTGCTCTTATTGTATGTATACATTGATATAGTTAGCTAGAAGTATAATTGTTTGATTTTTTTTAATGTTCAGAAATCTATTTAGTGCCTACTATGTCAGAGACACCATAGAAAAGTGCAGGCAAATAGAAAGCAATAACCAAGAAAAGGATCTTCACTTGAAGGTTATTCAGTCTGAGCAGGAGGGGTTGGGGGTGGGGCAGAAGAATGTACTGAAAATGTTGTGAATGCTTTAGAAAGTTGCACAAAAGAAACTCGAAGAAAGTTGCACAAAAGCAATTCAAAATCTGAGCTGTGGGAAACGTTCCCAGATTACAGAGTTTATGAACTGAGTCGTGAAAGACGGATAAAAACTTCAGAGGTCACAAAGTTTGGGTAAGAAGACTAAGAGCAGGATGTTCCATCCTCGGGAAACTTCTTGAAGTGGTGCAGGGGTGGGGTGACTGGTGAGGTAGAGGGTGTATAAGAAAACTGACTCGAGGAATCATGCCACACCGAGAAGTCATTGAAGTGTCTGAGCAGGGAAATGCAATGACTGGATTGGCAGCTGGTGTGGAGGATGGCTTGAGGAAGAGCAGATAACAAACTACAGCAAAGGAGCAGACAAGATCCAAAGAACAGATCTGCAAGAGAAGTTAAATATAGAAATGCACAGATGAAGGCAGTGTTCAGGGGAAAATGGTACTGAATTTAATGACTGCTATTTAGCAATCATTAGCAAGCTTTATTGCTTTCTTATAGCAATGAGAAATTCAAAAGAAAGATGAGCATTATATATATATTTCAAAGCTGGATTTATAAGAATCTTACGAATATCAGTTACAGAATTCAGCTAAAGAAATTTTGTTCCAATACATATTTGCTTAAATATATGCCTGTGTGTTTAGGTTAATGAGCTCATGAATCGAGTTCTCCTTTTGACAACAGAAGTTTTTAGAAAACAGCTGGATACTTTTCCTCACAGACCAGTTCAGTCACACGGTGAGAACTTTTGTATTTTAGCCTTTTCATATTTGTCTTTTGTTACTTAAACATTTCATGGACAGGTTGGTACATTTAGAACTTTTGTTTAAAAAATATAGCTTATTATCATCTAACAGGCTGGAGAAGTAACACCTGCCATTAAGCAAATTTCGGCACAGACAATGCATACTTTTCTGAATTGGCAAAATGTTCTGACCATTTGAAAGCCATGGCTATAGACAGATATTCAGAATCTGTTGAAAATAGCATAGTTTTATTAATATGTAACGGAATGTAGGCTCTCCTTTTACATTTTAGTAATAATAGTCTTAGCTTAGAAGAAAAGTTTCAGAATTCCTCCCACCTGTAAAAAGTATTTTTGACATGCTTGAGATATTTCAAATTAGAACATAAAATTTGAAGAAGAAGCTAGATTCAGAAAGAAACTGGAATTTAGCTCTTTCGATGCTAAAATACAGTATAACAGTACAGTAATTCCTAAAGGAATAGGTTTCTAATAAAAATGCCCTATATATCTTACAGTTGTGAATTAATACCAAAGTTTCAAAGTAAATAAATGTTTATTGATGGCCTTATAAGTGATCTTTCTTTTTTCCTTGCAAAAAGAAGAAAATAAACTGTTACTGAGATCACTTATTTGTCAGGGACTATGACAGGCACTTTCACATGTTACTGTGTTATTTTTTATTATGTTATTTTACCTCATTTGTGAGTAGTGAAGATAGTGTAACAAGGTGGTCATAAGCATGGACTCTAGTGTCAGATCATTTGTCTTCAAATCCCTGATCCACTGTTTCCTGATATCAGTTTCCTTATCAGGAAACTAATAGTCTCCTCTGTCCATGGAATTCTCCAGTCAAGAATACTGGACTGGGTTGTCATTTCCTCTTACGGGGAATCTTCCCAACCAAGCGATTAAACCTGGGTCTCCTGCAATGCAGGCAGATTGTTTATCATCTGAGCCATCAGGGAAGCCCAAACTTATAGTACCTACTTTGTATGTTTCTTGTGAGATTTAGATGAGTAAATACATCAAAATCTCCTAAAGTATCGCCTGAGCATAATAAGACAGTATAAGAATTTGCTGTTATGATGATTATCATCAGTTAAGGAATATGGAGTCCAGAAAAATCTAAACAATCTATTCACGTTTATTTGGATGGTGATGGCAAAGCAGATACTCTATCACAGCTTAGTCCTTCACTGTAAGCTTCTATCATATCTCTAAGCATGAGCTTATCATAAAAATATCTCTTAGCAACTCAGAAGAAAGGCAACAAATCTATATCTTCTGGAAGTAAAGGGGAAAGCAAACAATTTTTTACAGCTAACTTTTTGTAGATGATATTTTCTGCATATTTACTGTGTGCTAGGCACTATGCTAAGTACTTTACATAATGTCTTATATGTATATTGTCAGAATAACACTATGAAGTAGATAGTATTATTATTATAACAATATTGCACATGAAGAAAAGTAGTTAAGAAACTTAGCTAATAATCCTAACCAGTAAAGAGTAGAACTAGACTCTAACCCAAGCATCTGGCTCTGAAGCCTCAGGCTTTGATGTGTTTGTTCTCTGGGTAATTGATATTGCAAGGTTAAATTTATTTTATTATATTTCTAGGAGATGATACAAAATAAAGCATCCAGAGTAAAATGTAGCATTATATCCACATAATAGTTATGTTTACAATCCCCTGGAAAGTGGAATGCTTTAGAGAAGGTGATTATAGACTGCTACAATTTTAGCTATTGTCAACAGAGCAGGCTTTGGCCTCAGCACCAATTCCTCTGGTGAAGAACATGATTCCTCCTTCCTCTCCCTTTCCTTGTTTTTAATGGGGGCCCCAATACACCAGAATATCTGACGTTTCAAATAGTGGAGGAAGGATGTGTCAATAGTAGCTAGCCTACTTATTCTTTTGGATTTTCTCCTTGTCATCATTACAGATTATTGTCACATATTATGTTCCCAAGATAAGCCTAGATTTCTGAAAATACACTATTTATTGGACAAAAGCATGTATAATTGTAAAACTTTTAAATAAATGTTGATACCAACTGGGCAAATAATAACAGTGAGCTATCAGTAAAGGTTTATTGCAGTATAAATTATTTAGTCCCAGTTCCTTTGTTCATCTAGATTCTTATGTTTAATGATGAGATGATTTTGCTTTTTAAGAAGTTAAAATCATCGTATCGTTGTTGTTGTTCAGTAGCTCAGTCATGGACTGTGTGATTCAAGAACCTCATGGACCACAGCATGCCAGGCTTCCCTGTCTATCACCATCTCCCAGAGCTTGCTCAAACTCATGTCCATTGAGTTGGTGATGCCATCCAACCATTTCATCCTCTGTCGTCCCCTTCTCCTGCCTTCTATCTTTCCCAGTATCAGGGTCTATTCTAATGAGTCAGCTCTTCGCATCAGGCAGCCAAAGTATTGGCGCTTCAGCTTCAGTGTCAGTCCTTCCAATGAATATTCAGGGCTGATTTCCTTTAGGATCAACTGGTTGGATCTCCTTGCAGTCCAAGGGTCTCTCAAGAGTCTTTTCCAACACCACAGTTCAAAAGCAACAATTCTTCAGCGCTCAGCTTTCTTTATAGTACAACTCTCACACCACTACATGACTACTGGAAAAACCATAGCTTAGACTATTACAGATCTTTGTTGGCAAAGTAATGTCTCTGCTTTTTAATATGCTGTATAGGTTTTCTTTTCTTCCAAGGAGCAAGTGTCTTTTAGTTTCATGGCTTCAGCCACTATCTGCAGTGATTTTGGAGTCCAAGAAAATAAAACCTGTCACTGTTTCCATCGTTTCCCCATCTATATTCCATGAAGTGATGAGACTGGATGCCATGATCTTTGTTTTCTGAATGTTGAGTTTTAAGCCAACTTTTTCACTCTCCTCTTTCACTTTCACTAAGAGGCTCTTTAGTCCCTCTTCGCTTTCTGCCATAAGGATGGTGCCATCTGCATATTTGAGGTTATTGATATTTCTCTCAGCAATCTTGCTTCCAGCTTGTGCTTCTTCCAGCCCAGCGTTTCTCATGATGTACTCTGCATAGAAGTTAAATAAGCATATCATTAATGAACATTTTAATAATAATTTCACATAACACTGTCAATTCTTTATAATAAAATGATTAAGTCTTAAATGTATATGTGGAAATATCCTAAATAACTAATTTTCCTTTTCTAGGTCTAGATTGTACTGATATTAAAGATACCATTGGTTCTGTCACCAAAACACCAAGTGGTTTGTATATAATCCATCCAGAAGGCGCTAGTCATCCATTTGAGGTAAAGTTTTCCCTTATTATATATGGAATGGGATAGGCATCTAGTCTATTTAAATAATGTTAGTTTTAATTGCTTTACTATTTTATTTCTTCTTAAAAATTTTCAAATAAATTAGTATAGGTTCCAGTTTTGAAAGTTTTGTTTTCTGGGATTCTTTGCCCAAACCACAAACCAGTAAAAGAATTAGAGAGTTGTTCACTTGTCTATTTGAGTGTTTCTGGTTACATTCTTTAAAGTGAATCCATTTGGTGCTAGATCTTATCCTTACAGTAGATGGAATTATGCAAAATAAATACTTATTTGCTTTAATTAGCTTATGGATATTAAAAAATAATGGTGTACTTTGTCTTGGAGCTTGATAAAAATACTTTAATTTCTCTTCCTACACATGGATATACTTTGTTTGGATGGTAAATGACTTTTGTGATTGTATAAAAAATTAATAATTTAAAAAACCTTTCATTAAATTGTGAGATTGAGAAGCTGATCCATTTATTAAACTGCATAAAATAAATTACTCATGTCTATCCTTAGTAGTTCTCTATCATGATTTTTAGAGGCAATTTCAACTCTATGTATTATTAAAACTATATGTTATTATATATTGTATATTAATATTATATATATAATTTTCTGGTTACATTTTTGTGCATTAGAAAGGTTGTAACATGAATATCATACCTTATTAATAGTCTTTGTTACATGATAAAATAATTTTTCTAAGTAGATACTACCAGTTTCTCATCTCAGTTATGAACATTTTCTGACATCTATTAACAGGATGTCAAAAATTGGGAATTAAGTGGGAAATAATTTTAAATTACCTAAATTATCTCACCTTCAGATTCAGAAGTGGGCCTGAACAGATGTGGAAAGGGAAGGTTTCTAATTTTGTGAAGAGTGGGACGCATAATTACCTCTTCTGTGGGAAAGTGTTGGTTCCCTAACTTCCTCCACACTGCCTTTTTCTGTCTGTGTGTGGGAAGTTTCTGATGGGGAGGATTGCTCTGATTTTCTTGCTTTATCACTTCAATGACTCCTCCATGGTGATCCTCTTAAGGGCGTTTAGCAGAGCACCACAGATGCATCTATGAGTGGCTTTTGGGGTGGGGCATGTGCTAAGTTGCTTCAGTCACATCTGACTCTTTGCGAGCCCATGGTCTGTAGCCCACCAGGCTTCTCTGTCCATGGGATTCTGCAGGCAAGGATACTGAAGTGTGTTGCCTTGCCCTCCTCCAGGGGATATTCCTGTCCCAGGGATCGAACCTACGTCTCTTATGTCTTCTGCAATGGCAGGGGTGTTCTTTACCACTAGCGCCACCTGGGAAGACCTGTAGATGGGGCTTAGACCATGCTTTTCTCTCTGCAAATCTCAATCTGAACACGGGCCATCCAGGCTATGAAGAAAAAAAGCAATCAAAGACAGACACACAGGCATATTTGACATTGTTTTAAAAAATCACTGTTTTAATTAAAAGGAAAAGTTATTTATAAAGAAATGAATCACTCTGCCACATCAGATGGATGTCATTTGTTTTTGTTGTTGTTCAGTTGCTAAGTCATGTCTGAGTCTGCGACGCTATGGACTGCAGCATGCCAGGCTCCTCTGTTCTCCACTGTCTCCCAGAGTTTGCTCAGATTCATATCCATTGACTCGATGTTGCTCCTGCCTCTGTCTCCTTTGCCTTCAATCTTTCCCAGCATCAGGGTCTTTTCCAGTGAGTCAGCTCTTCACATCATGTGGCCAAAGTATTGGAGCTTTAGCTTCAGCATCAGTCCTTCCAATGAATATTCAGGGTTGATTTCATTTAGAACTGACTAGTTTCATCTCCCTGTGGTCCAAGGACCCTCAAGAGTCTTCTCCAGTACCACAATTAAAAAGCAGCACTCAGCCTTCTTTATGGTCCAACTCTCACCTGTACATGACTATTGGAAAAACCATAACTTTGACTATATGCACTTTTGTTGGCAAAGTGATGTCTCTGCTTTTTAATACACTGTCTAGGTTAGGTTTGTCAAAGTTTTCCTCCCAAGGAGCAAGCATGTTTTAATTTCATGGCTGCACTCACTGTCCACAGTGATTTTGGAGCCCAAGAAATAAAATCTGTCACTTTTATTACTGTAAAATCTGTCACTATTATTACTCAACTGAAAAATATTTATAAAGTTGAGGAATAAGAGCCTTAAAATGCTACAAACACATATATTGACTGACACAGGGACTGCAGTTAGGTTTGTTTTATAACAGTATTATTTCTTGAGATTAAAAAAAATCTGAATATTTTAATGACATATAGTTGCATTGAAACTTTCAGTGGCAGTATCTTCTCTTTCTCTAGGCTTAGGGTGAAGTATGGGATTCCTTAATAGCTCAGTTGATAAAGAATCTGCCTGCAATGCAGGAGACCCCAGTTCGATTCCTTGGTCAGGAGGATCCGCTCTAGAAGGGATAGGCTATCCACTCCAGGATTCTTGGGCTTACTTTGTGGCTAAGCTGGTAAAGAATCTGCCTTCAGTGTAGGAGACCTGAGACCTGGGTTCAGTCCCTGGGTTGGGAAAATCCCCTGGAGAAGAGGAAAGCTACTCACTCCAGTAATCTGGCCCAGAGAATTCCAAGGACTAGAAAGTCCATGAGGTTGCAAAGAGTCGGACATGACTGAGCAGCTTGCACAAGCTTGAAGTATGAGTTTTATATCAAAGAATGAAAATAATAGCATGTTGTTTTTGTCTTTTCTGGGTTATTTTAGGTTATGTGTGACATGGATTACAGAGGAGGTGGATGGACTGTGATACAGAAAAGGATTGATGGGATAATTGATTTCCAAAAGTTGTGGTGTGATTATCTGGATGGATTTGGTGACCTCTTAGGTCAAATTTTATTCATTTCTCCTCTCTTTTCTTCTTCTTGGTATTATGCCTATAGACTGTCTGTATTGGTTAAATTATTAGTAAAAATAGCAAATCTTGTGACTATAAACACATGACTTAAACTACTCTCTCATTATTAGCCAAATTATTTAAAATAAGTAGGTCTTCAGTTGGGATCTAGATATCTTTATTTTTAGATGCCTGTTGAAATGTGATTTGACTGAAAACTGTAAGTTGGGTATTTATTAAGTATTGATTATACACCCAGCAGAGTTCTGGCAGATGGTTAATAGTTATTTGTAGAATCAAAAACTGAATGAACAGGGACCTTGAAATTCTTGAGATTTGTGCTGTGTCTGTACAAACAAATGAAATGGAAATTTGGGGTACATTGTGTATAAGCTCAAGTAATGTGAACTGAGAGTAGTGATTTATAAAAGCATCAGTAAAATTTGGAAAATGGAAACCCCAGGTGAACTATAAAATTTGTTCCCAATATTCCATGGCAATATCACTTTGGCTGTTGAACAAAAACTTTAGTATTCCTGAACACTGCAGAATTTTACATTAATTGGAACATTTGCAGGTGACTTTGATCATTTTTATGCAATTATTTTAAGTTGCTGTTGTTATAACTTAAAATATTTAACATCCCATAATAATGTCATTCAAGGATTTAGTAAGTGGTGGTGTTAGTCCTACTGCTAAAAACCTACTGCATGTCAGTGAGGTTAGAAAGTGTGTGAAATGTAATAAAATGTCACAAAGAAGGCCAAATAGCTGCCATGCTATGGAGTGCAGTTGATATACTTGTGTTTTCTCAGCATTACCTCCA
Organism: Capricornis sumatraensis; assembly: GCF_032405125.1. Taxonomy (NCBI): domain Eukaryota; kingdom Metazoa; phylum Chordata; class Mammalia; order Artiodactyla; family Bovidae; genus Capricornis; species Capricornis sumatraensis. The sequence continues at coordinate 8,989,883 of NC_091084.1, forward strand.
ATTTTCCAACAAGCCCGGCCATCTGAATCAAGCAGTCATGGATCTGCATACTCTAAATTGCTATCTTCCATATATAATCCTTATTTCTGTAGGGAGATAATTTTAGTTTTAATGAAAAATGTCTTCAGGCAGATATACTTTGGTAAACAGACTGCTTTGTACTTGGCCTATTAAAGAAATAAACTGTATTAAGGAAAGTATCTTAATTATAACTTAAGTATAACTTAAGTATACTTAAGTATCTTAAGTATACCTCCAACCCCAAGTTTGGGGTATAGGGGCAGTATGGCAAAGACATTTAATTGGTGTCAGACTAGGAGAAATCAAGCAGTCCCGTCTTACTTGTCCAACTTTCTTACTTCCTTTCTTCCTGTACTTCAGAATATCTTTAGTTCTAGGTGGGTATGCAGCTAAAGTGCTCCTGCAAGCCCTTGAGAGTGACTTAATGTGTTAGCTATAGTTTTAAGAGTCTGAATGCTGTCACATAGTCCCCAATTCTTTGAAGTTCATTTTATTAGACCTTACTTCTTTTGGTAATTTCATGATTCAGGTAGAGGGATGTGCTTCAGAGCAGGAGTGTCCACATTTAGGCCATGACAGTGAGTAGACGGAGGTAGAAAGCCAATGGCTAGAACATGCAAATATGCAATTTGTATTATGGAGTTTAAGCATTCATCCTGGATCTACAATCATCTTGGAAATACTGACCCTAACCTGAGAATACTCTGGTGTTTCTAACTTATATTTTCATTCCTTCAGAGGTAACTGACAAGCTGCATTATAACAAAGAAATATTAGTTCACAAAACATTATTCTCAAAGACAGAGTAAGAATAATTTCTATTGAGCACTTTCAGGAAATATTTCCTTAGGAGTTGCTGATTTGGAGGTTAAACCTCTTACATTTACTGGTACACATCATTTTGTTACCGGCCATAATATTTGAACTGGTAGTTTTGTTGATATGCCTTAAGGTAGAACTTGATTTTTTAACTTAATCTTTAAATGACTTTTTGAATTTAATTTAGGCAGATAAAAAAATGAAACAATCTAGTTATCCTTGGTCTAGTAAAGCAGAAGTGAGAAGATACACACACACACACATATGTATGTATATATATATAGGCAAATTAGGCACACAGTGATAATTTGAGCTAGGGCCATCTATTCCCTCAAATAATTTATGTGCACCATCTGAGAGTTATTGAAACACCAAACATCAAGCACTTAATAATACAAAGTTATGCTAATAATACACAGTTATTCTAAATATGCTGTACCATATTTAAAAAAGCATTTTTTTTAAACAGGCGAATTTTGGCTAGGACTGAAAAAGACTTTTTATATAGTGAATCAGAAGAATACCAGTTTTATGCTGCATGTGGCACTGGAATCTGAAGATGACACATTAGCTTATGCATCATATGATGATTTTTGGATAGAGGATGAAACAAAATTTTTTAAAATGCACTTAGGACGATATTCAGGAAATGCTGGTAAGTTTTTTATTACTAAAATTATCCAAAAGATTTAAATCTAGCTGATTCAATATTAGATAAAGATAAAAAGTAATGTATTTATTTTGGCATATATATCACTGTTGACAGATTAGATTAAAAATGAGACAACTGTCTAAGTCTTGAGTTTTGAAACTCTGAGATGGTTGCATCATCTCATGGTTTTGAACTGCTTTAGACACTTCAAAACAACTTGCCATATGTAATCTCAGTTGATTCTTTAGATAGCGATTCTGTGGGATAGGCTGGGAAGGCATTATTTCCATTTTCATGTTCTAAGAGGCCAGCATTTAGAAGTCTTAGAATGTTAGAGCTGATCTTCACTCTTCTCGCTTCACAGGTGAAGAAAGATTAAGTGACTTCCTGGGATTGCCAGCTCATGACATCTGAGCCGTGGCAAGGATCCAGGCTGATAAACAACTAGTTTAATGGGTTTTTAAGGGTCTATATTTCAGTGCATCTACTTCCCCCCCCCAAAATTATATGTGTTAGCACTTTAAAATACTTTTTGTTAAATTTATATTTTGATGTTGACATTTTAAATTCTTCTGTTTAGCTCTTCTGTTGATTGCTCTTGATGGTTCTTGTTCAGTAGGGATGATTAGTGTTAGAAATCCAAAAATGAATGAGTTATGCTTCCAGCTCTTTAACTGATCACAATATAGAGGGGAAGATTAAATAGAACTGAAAACAGAATAGAACAGAATACTGATGCAGCTCTGGAGGTTAAGAGGGAGAGAATGATTCCAACTGATTGCATCCAGGAAATCTTAATGGAAGGGTGATTTTCAACAAAGAATTAATGTTAGATTCAACCTGGGATGCTTTTTGAAAGTACATACTTGTGCAGAATCTGATGCAGTAAGTTTGGGCCCAGGTATTTGTATCAACTAGATGGATATTTAGCATCCTTATAGTTGAGAATCACTGATTTGTACTTGGAGGAATGGATGGCATTTGGGCAAATGAATGTTGGCAAAGAGAACAGTTTGAGATAAGGCACAGAAATGGAGAACACATTAGTGAATGCCAGATAAAGGGGATAGGGCAGAGATGTAGAATCCTATGGACAGAGGAAACCAGCGGGCTACAGTCCATAGTGTTGCAGAGAGTTGGACACGACTGAGGCAACTTAGCACACATGCAATGTCCACTTGAAGATGTTTATTATGTTGAGGAATTCATTACTAGATTTTGGCCTATTGCTCCTGGAGGAGAGATTTTAATCTGATATCTAGTAAAAAGTAATTTAAGCCTTAATTTTAGATGCAATGCTTTTTCACGATTGGTTGGTAAAAGTTGATTAAAATTACAAAAAGTGCCTTTAAATTTAGTCATCAAAAAAAATCTATTTTACCCAGGTGATGCATTCCGGGGCTTCAGAAAAGAAGATAATCAAAATGCAATGCCTTTCAGCACACCAGATGTTGATAATGATGGATGTCGTCCTGCATGCTTCATCAGTGATCAGTCTGTGAAAAGCTGCAGCCACCTCAGTAACAATACCGGATGGTGGTTCAGCCAGTGTGGTCTCGCAAATCTGAATGGCATTCATCACTTCTCTGGAAAGTTGCTTACAACTGGAATTCGATGGGACACATGGACTAAAAACAACTCACCCATCAAGATTAAATCTGTTTCAATGAAAATTAGAAGAACTTACAATCCATATTTTAAATAATCTCATTTAAAATTTTAATGCTCTTTTTGATAATATATAAAAGATTCTACATAGTTCTCTTTTTACTGAGTGTTTTAAGCACATTTGCCAAAATTTAACCATAGATGACATCTAGGTATTATGAATCTAATTAGAAATCTTTAATTTTGCAGGGTTTTAATAAAGGAAAACATGGCTCAATGTATGCTTTTACTGCTAGCTATATTAGTAATATATAATAAAATTTGTTTTGAGTGAATTGCAACTTGTCTACCTGAAATCTATTGTCCTTTTAAAGGATTTTCCCTTTTCTTTAAAGCATATATAACCATAGTAGATTGTTAGGAAAATTAAAAAGGCATTATATTTATTGCTATATTTATTTGAAATAGTTACCATATAATCCACAGATAATTTCTATAGAAGACAATTATATAGAATAATTTTGTTCAGATTAATATATAAACTTCACATAGTTTAAAAACCTAACTATTTCTGAGTGACTCCATAATATTTTACAAGTAATAAGAATTTGCTGCAAAAATAAAGTCTTCCTTGTTATTTTATTGTGGCTAATAAATTTACTCTTGTTTGTAATAAACTGACTATACATTTGTATCCTGAGCAGATGAATTCTGATGGTGGCTTCTCTGGTAGCTCAGTAAGTAAAGAATCTGACTCTAATGCAGGAGACCAGGGTTCGATCCCTGGGTTGGGAAGATTCCCTGGAGAAGGAAATGGCAACCCACTCAGTATTCTTGCCTGGAAAATCCCATAGATTTTCCCATATCCTATAGGATATGGAAAGTCCCATATCCTTTCCTCCTCATAGGACAGAGGAGCCTAACAGGCTACAGTCCATGGAGTCACAAGTGTTGGACACAACTAAACCAGTTGGGTTTCCCTGGTGGCGCAGAGGTTAAAGCGTCTGCCTGCAATGCGGGAGACCCTGGTTTGATCCCTGGGTCAGGAAGATCCCCTGGAGAAGGAAATGGCAGCCCACTTCAGTATTCTTGCCTGGAGAATCCCATGGAGAAAGGAGCCTGGTAGGCTACAGTCCACGGGGTCCCAAAGAGTCGGACATGACTGAGCTACTTCACTTTCACTTTCAAACTACCAGTTGCATTTTAAAACACATTTGTATCTTAACTCTTTTTAAGCCAATAGGAATGGTGTGAACTTTAAGTGAAGAAGAAAGAGCAATGAATCAGTGGGTTAGAGGTGGCTCTAGGAGCAAGCTTATCCCTTCTACTTTTTCATGAAGTTGGAAGGAGTTGGAATGGTTAGGCTTGTATAAGAAAACATAGCAAGGAATGTGCTGGACCAAATTTATATTAATTAAGAAAATTAGGGTTGAACGGTAAAGTACTTTGTCCAGAGTTAGGATTATACAATGTCCAAAGGAGGGTAGAAGTATATGAAAAAATGAGGTGAGAGGAGGTCTGAATTACAGGCAAAGACAAATATCTTGTGATATCACTTATATGGGGAATATTAAAAAAAAATGGTACAAATGAACTTATTTCCAAAACAGGAAATAGAGACACAGATGTAGGAAACAAGCTTATGGTTACCAAAGGGGAAAGAGTGGGGAAAAATTAGAAGATTGGGAATGACTTATACATACTACTATACATAAATAGCTATTAAGAACTACTGTATAGCACAATTCTATATACAGGATCTTCCCTGTAGCTCAGATAGTGAAGAATCTGCCTGCAATGCAAGAGACCTGGGTTCGATTCCTGGGTTGGGAAGATGCTCTGGAGAAGGGAATGGCAACCCACTCCAGTATTCTGGCCTGGAGGATCCCATGGACAGAGAAGCCCGGTGGGCCACAGTCCATGGGGTCGCAGAGTTGGACACAACTAAGTGACTAACACTACACAACTGTATAGCACAGGGAACTCTACTCAATACTCTGTAATAGCTTATATGAGAAAAGTATCTAAAACAGTGGATATATGTATATGTGTAAATGATTAACTTTGCTGTACAGCAGAAAATAACACAATATTGTAAATCAGCTATGTTGCTTTGTTGTTTAGCTGCTAAGTCATGTCTGACTCTTTGAGACCATGTATACTGTAGCCTTCCAGGCTCCTCTGTTGGTGGAATTTCCCAGGCAAGAATAGAGGAGTGATTTTGCATTTCCTTCCTACTTGATCCCAGCCCAGTGATCAAGCCCACATCTCCTACTTTGCAGTTCGATTCTTTACCACACATGAAGGTATAGAGATCACAGTACATTATCTAAATCCAGCAAAAGGCTTAACTTGATTAGAACACAGAAACTGATTTAAGCTCAGGGATGAGCAAAAATGACATGATCACCTTTCAAGATTGCTTTCACTTTGATCTCCTCTCCAAGCAGTGAATAAATCATGTATAGAACATGCACAGGATATAGTTGCAAGTAGGTAAATATGGTTCCCCATGGCTTCCTGTCCATGGTCCCATTTAAAAATACAAATGCTTTGTTATTTTGTCAACTTAATTATCATTAAACATTGAAACTGTGTCCAGTTTAAAAATCAAAAGAAAAATATACAGATCAAAAAACTTTGCTCTATACCAGCATGTGAAAGTAACTCAGTCGTGTCAGACTCTGCAATCCCATGGACTATACAGTCCATGGAATTCTCCAGGCTAGACTACTAGAGTGGGTAGCCATTCCCTTCTTCAGGGGATCAAACCCAGATCTCCCACACTGCAGGTGAATTCTTTACCAGCTGAGCCACCAGGGAAGCCCAGCATAGATTCAGTTCAGTTCAGTTGCTCAGTCGTGTTCGACTCTTTGCAACCTCATGAATCGCAGCACCCCAGGCCTCCCTGTCTATCACCAACTCCCAGAGTTCACTCAAACTCATGTCCATCGAGTCGTGATGCCATCCAGCCATCTCATCCTCTGTCATCCCCTTCTCCTCCTGCCCCCGATCCCTCCCAGCATCAGAGTCTTTTCCAGTGAGTCAACTCTTTGCATGAGGTGGCCAAAGTATTGGAGTTTCAGCTTTAGCATCAGCCCTTCCAATGAACACCCAGGACTGATCTCCTTTAGAATACACTGCTTGGATCTCCTTGCAGTCCAAGGGACTCTCAAGAGTCTTCTCCAACACCACAGTTCAAAGGCATCAGTTCTTCAGTGCTCAGCTTTCTTCACAGTTCGACTCTCACATCCATACATGACCACTGGGAAAACCATAGCCTTGACTAGACGGACCTTTGTTGGCAAAGTAATGTCTCTGCTTTTGAATATGCTATCTAGGTTGGTCCTAACTTTCCTTCCCAGGAGTAAGCGTCTTTAAATTTCATGGCTGCAATCACCACATGCAGTGATTTTGGAGCCCCCCAAAATAAATTCTGATGCTGTTTCCACTGTTTCCTCATCTATTTGCCATGAAGTGATGGGACTGGATGCCATGATCTCAATTTTCTGAATGTTGAGCTTTAAGCCGACTTTTTCACTCTTCTCTTTCACTTTCATCAAGAGGCTTTTTAGTTCCTCTTCACTTACTGTCATAAGGGTGGTGTCATCTGCATATGAGGTTATTGATATTTCTCCCAGCAATCTTGATTCCAGCTTGTGCTTCTTCCAGCCCAGCGTTTCTCATGATGTACTCTGCATATAAGTTAAATAAGCAGGGTGATAATATACAGCCTTGATGTCCTCCTTTTCCTATTTGGAAGCAGTCTGTTGTTCCATGTCCAGTTCTAACTGTTGCTTCCTGACCTGCATATAGGTTTCTTAAGAGGTTTCTGGTTTCTTATAGGTTTCTGGTATTCCCATCTCTTTCAGAATTTTCCACAGTTTCTTGTGATCCACACAGTCAAAGGCTATGGCATAGTCAATAAAGCAGAAAGAGATGTTTTTCTGGAATTCTCTTGCTTTTTCAATGATCCAGCGGATGTTGGCAATCTGATCTCTGGTTCCTCTGCCTTTTCTAAGAGCAGCTTGAACATCTGGAAGTTCACAGTTCACGTATTGCTGAAGCCTGGCTTGTAGAATTTTGAGCATTACTTTACTAGTGTGTGAGATGAGTGCAATTGTGCAGTAGTTTGAGCATTCTTTGGCATTACCTATTTTGGGGATTGGAATGAAAACTGACCTTTTCCAGTCCTGTGGCCACTGCTGAGGTTTCCAAATTTGCTGGCATATTGAGTGTAGCACTTTCACAGCATCATCTTTCAGGATTTGAAAGAGCTCAACTGGAATTCCATCACCTCCACTAGCTTTGTTCATAGTGATGCTTTCTAAGGCCCGCTTGACTTCACATTCCAGGATGTCTGGCTCTAGGTGAATGATCACACCATCGTGATTATCTTAGTTGTGAAGATTTTTTTTTGTACAGTTCTTCTGTGTGTTCTTGCCACCTCTTCTTAATATCTTCTGCTTCTGTTAGGTCCATACCTTTTCTGTCCTTTATTGAGCCCATCTTTGCATGAAATGTCCCCTTGGTATCTCTAATTTTCTTAAAGATTAGTTATAAATAAAAAAGTTAACATTCATAATAGCTTTGAGAGCTAAAATGCTTAGAAGTAGGTTACTAATCTATTTTAAAACTGAGAAACATAAATGACTCTAAATGGCAGCATAGTCATGTTCTTTGAGAGGGGATTTGGTGCAAATGGCTCTCAGGCTTTCCAGGTGGTGCTAGTGGTAAAGAACCTGCCTGCTAATACAGGAGACTTAAAAGATGCAAGTTCAATCCCTGGATGGGAAAGATCTCTTGGAGAAGGGCATGATAACCCACTCCAGTGTTCTTGCCTAGAGAATCCCATGGATAGGGAAGCTTGGTGGACTACAGTCCATGGAGTAGCAAAGAGTTGGACTCAACTGAAGCTGCTTAACACTCATGCATATATTAATAGATGCAAAATTGTTAAAAAAGAGAAAAAATTATCAGTGTGCTAAGAACTCATAGGACTTACTCTTATCAACATTTGTATATAATATATATAGCAGTTCTAATTACCTTTATCATGTATTCAGCTCAGCTCAGCTCAGTTGCTCAGTCATGTCCGACTCTTTGAGACCCATGAATTGCAGCTTGCCAGGCCTCCCTGTCCATCACCAACTCCTGGAGTTCAGTCAAACTCATGTCCATCGAGTCGGTGCTGCCATCCAGCCATCTCATCCTCTGTCTCCCCCTTCTCCTCCTGCCCCCAATTCCTCCCAGCATCATGTATTAGGCTGGCCAAAAAGTTTCTTTGGATTTTCCATAACATGGAAAGACTGAATGAACTTTTTGGCCAACCCAATATATGGCATCATTACTACTTATTTGTCCTGTAAATGGGAGTTTGTACCTTTTGACTGTCTTCATTCAGTTCCCCTCACTGCAAACTCTTCCTCTGATGACCACAAATCTGATCTCTTTTTCTATGAGTTTGTTTTTGAAGTATAATTTTTATTTGTTTTTGAAGTGTAATTGACCAACCAGTCCATTCTAAAGATCAGCCCTGGGTGTTCTTTGGAAGGAATGATGCTAAAGCTGAAACTCCAGTACTTTGGCCACCTCATGCAAAGAGTTGACTCATTGGAAAAACTCTGATGCTGGGGGGGATTAGGGGCAGGAGGAAAAGGGGACGACCGAGGATGAGATGGCTGGATGGCATCACTGACTCAATGGAGGTGAGTTTGAGTGAACTCCGGAAGTTGGTGATGGACAGGGAGGCCTGGCGTGCTGCGATTCCTGGGGTCGCAAAGAGTCGGACACGACTGAGCGACTGAACTGAACTGAACTGACCTACAACACTATATTAGCACCTGTTACACAACATAGTGATTCAGTATTTCCATATCATGATTGTCTAGTTATGATCAGTCACCATACAAAGATACTGCATGGTTATTGACTATAGCCCCCACACTGTACTTTTCACATCTGTGAATGGATCATATGGTAGTTTTATTTTTAATTTTTTGAGAAATCCTCATACTATTTTCCATAGCAGCTGCACTAGCTTACATTCACACCAACAGTGCTCCCTTTTGTCCATATCCTTGTCAATACTTCTTATTTGCTGTCTTCTTGCTAATAGCTTTCTGATGAGTGTGAGGTGATATCTCATTGTGGTTTTGATTTGCATTTCTCTGTTGATTAGTGATGTCGAGCATCTTTTCATGTGCTTGTTAGCCATCTGTATGTCTCCTATTCAGATCTTGTATGTCTATTTAAATCCTCTGCCCATTTTAAAATTAGATTGCCTGTGTTTTGACGTTAAGTTGTATGAGTTCTTTGTGAATTTTGGATACTAACTCCTTATGAGACATATCATTTGCAAATATTTTCTCCCATTCATTAGGTGGCCTTTTTTGATGATAGTTTCCCTTGCTATGCAATAGCTTTTTAGTTTGATGCAGTCTCATTTATTTTTGTTTTTGCTTCTCTTGCCTATGGAGGAATATCCAAAAAGTACTACCAAGAAAATTTCAAAAAGTTATTGCCTATGTTTTCAGGTCTTGCATATAAGTCTTTAAATCATTTTGAATTTGTTTTTGTGCGTGGTATGTGAGAGTAGTCCAGTTAGATTCTTTTGCATGCAGTTGTCCAGTTTTTCAACACCATTTATCGAGGAGGCTCTGTCTTCCCCATTGTATATCTTGTCTTCTTTGTCATAGATTAATTGCCTATATAAGTGTGGGTTCATATCTTAGCTCTCTAATCTGCTCTACTGATCTATGTGTCTAATTTTGTGCCAGTACCATACATTTTGATTCTTATAGTTTTGTAGTATAGCTTGAAATCAAGGAATATGATACCTCCAGCTGTATTCTTTTTTATCAGTATTGCTTTGGTTATTTGGAGTCTTTTGTATTTCTATACAAATGTTAGAATTATTTGTTCCAGTTCCATGAAAATGCAGTTGGCATTTTGATAAGGATTGCATTGAATCTGTAGATTGCTTTGGCTAGTATGATCATTTTAACAGTATTTATTCTTCCAATCAGTGAACAAGGTATATATTTACCATCCATTTGTGTCTTCAATTTATTTCATCAATGCCTTACAGTTACTAGTACAGGTCTTTTTCTTCAGCTAGATTTATTTTTAGGTATTTTATTCTTTTTGATGTGATTTTAAATTAGATTATTTTCTCAGTTTGTTTGATATATGTGGATATTGAACCATCCTTGCATCCCTGGGATGAATCTCACTTGATCATGGTGTATGATTCTTTTATTGTGTTGTCAAATTTCATTTGCAAATATTTTGTTAAGGATTTTTGTATTTATGTTCATCAGATATATTGACATGTAATTTTTTTGTGTGTGTGATATCTCGCTCTCTCTCTTTTTTTTCTGTATCAGGGTGATGTTGGCTTGGTAGAATGAATGTGTAAGTGTCCCTACATCTGCAATTTTTTTGGAATTGTTTAAAAAATGATAGGTGTTAACTCTTCTCTAAATGTTTGGTAGAATTCACATTGAAGCCATTTGGTCCTGAACTTGTGTTGGTTGGGAGCTTTTTTTGTCTTTTAAATTACTGTTTCAATTTCACTACTGATAATTGGTGTGTTCATATTTTTTATTTCTTCCTGGTTAAGTCTTGGGAGTTTGTACTTAACAAGTACAAACTTGTTACTTGCTACTTGTTTCTGAGAGCTGGTCCATTCATTTTATGCTGTCCATTTTATCATTGTGGAATAGATCATAGCAATCTCATATTTTGTTTCTCTTGTGTTGGTTGCTATTTCTCCCTTTTCATTTCTGATTTTATTGACTTGGGCCCTCTATTTTCTTGATAAGTCTGGCTAAAGTTTTATAAATTTTGTTTTTCTTTTCAAAGAACCAATTTTAGTTTTATTGATCTTTTCTATTGTTTTTCTGATCTCTTTTTCATTTATTTCTGTTCTAATTTTCACGATTTCTTTTCTTGTACTAACTTTGAATTTTCTTTGTTTTTATTTTTCTAGTTGTTGGTTCAGTTGTTTATTTGAGATTTTTCTTGTTTCCTGAGGGGGGCATGTACCACTATAAACTAGCTTCTGAGAACTTTTGCTTTGTCCCATAGATTTTGAAACTGTATTTTTGTTTTCTTTAGTCTCTAGATATTTTCAATTTCCTCTTGATTTCTTCAGTGATCCATTAGTTGTTTAGTAGCATATTGTTTAGACTTCATGTTTTTGTCTTTTTTGGAGTCTTTAAATTGTAGTTGATTTTTGTCTTAAACCATTGTGTTTGGAATAGTTACTCGATATGATTTCAGTATTTTTAAATTTACTGAGACTTGTTTTGTGGATTAGCATGTGATCTATCCTGGAAAATGTTTCATGTACACCTAAAAGAATGCATATGCTTCATTTGATGAAATGTTCTATATATATACTTCTAATAAGTCCATCTGATCTGTATATTGTTTAAGGTCAGTGTTTCCTTATTGATTTTCTATCTGGATGATCTATTGATTCTAGTAGTGTTTAAAAATCTCCTGCTTTTATTGTTTTAATATCAATTTCTCCCTTTATGTCTGTTAATGTTTGTTTTATGTATTTAGATGCTCTTATGATCAGTGCAAATATATTTACAATTGTATCTTCTTCTTGTATTGATCTCTTGATCATTATGTAAATGTCTTTATCTCTTGTTATAGTCTTTGCTTTAAAATCTATTTTGTCTGATGTAAGCATTGTTAGCCTGGCTTGCTTTTCATTTCCATTTGCAAGGAATACTTTCTTTCATTGCCTCACTTTCAGTTTGCATTTGTCTCCATAATTGAAGTGAATCTCTTGTAAGCAATGTTTATATAGGTCTTGTTTTTCTTTAACCCATTCATCCAGTCCATGTCTTATGACTGGAATATTTCATCTATTTACATTTAAACGTATTGATAGTTTTGTACTTATTGCCATTTTGTTAATTTGGAGGGGTTGTTTTAGAAGTTCTTCTTGGTTCTTTTCTTCTTTTGCCCTCATCCCTTGTGATTTGATGACTATCTTCAGTGATATATTTGGATTTCTTTCTTTTTGTGTGTGTACATGTGTTATGGGTTTTTGGTTGGTAGTTATCATGAGGCCTATATATCTCTATCTATATTATATAAGTTGCTGATTTTTCAGTTTGAATGCGTTTTAACAATGCTGCATGTTTACTCCTCCCACCCCACATTTGCTATTTTTGACATCATATTTTACCTCTTTTATTTTGCATATCCCTTGCCTATGTGTTGTGGATATAGACTTTATTTATTTTTACTACTTTTGTCTTTTGGCCTTCATACTAGTTTTAAACATGGTCAATTTACTAACTTTATATTTGCCTTTACTATTGAGTTTTTTCCTTTTGTACTTTTTATATTTATATCATGACCTTTTCTTTTTTGCTTATACAAGTCCCTTTAACATATCTTGTAAAGCTAGTTTGGTGGTGCTGAACTCTTTTAGCTTTTGCTTATCTATAAAGCTTTTGAGGTCTTCCTCAAATTTGAATGATAGCCTTGCCAGATAGACTGTTCTTGGTTTTTCCAAGGTTTTCCCCTTTCATCACTTTAAACATATTGCCACTTGCTTCTGGGCTGCAGTTTCTTCTAAAAAGTAAACTGATAAATTTATGGGAATTTTCTGCATACTAGTTGGTATGCAACTGATTTCTTTTCCCTTGCTGCTTTTAATATTCTCTCTTTAGCTCAGTTGGTGAAGAATCCACCTGCAATGTGAGAGACCTTGGTTTGATCCCTGGGTTGGGAAGATCCTCTGGAGAAAGGAAAAGCTATTCACTCAAATATTCTGGCCTGGAGAATTCCATGGACTGTATAGACCATGGGGTCACAAAGAATCAGACACGACTGAGCGACTTTCTCTTCACTTCACTTCTTTATCTTTAATTTTTTTGCCATTTTGTTTATAGCATATCTGGGTGTAATCTTCTTTGGGCTGATCCTGTTTGGTATTCTCTGTGCTTCCTGGACCTAGATACTTGTTTCTTTTTCCAGGTTAAGGAAGTTTTCAGCTATTATATCTTCAAATATGTTCTCTGCCCAGGTTTCTCTCTCTCCTTCTTCTTGGGCCTCTACAATGTGATTGTTATTATGCTTTTGAGGTCTTCTTCAAATCTGAATGTTGATGTTGTCCCAGAAGTCTCTTTAACTGTCCTCACTTCTTTTCTTTTTTTTTTTTTCTTCTATTCAGCTTTAATTATTTCTACCATTCTGTTTTCTAGCATGTTGATCTGTTCCTCTGTATCATCTAATCTACTATTGATTATCTCTAGTGTATTTTTTATTTCAGTGATTGTATTCTTTATCTCTTTTTGTTTTTTTCTTTATATATTCTAACTCTTTGTTGCAAAATTCTAAGTTCTCTGGTTGTGGTGTTCTGAGGTCCCACAGTTTGTCTGTCAGCCTTCTGAAGGGTGGGGCTGGGGCCCAGTGTATCTTGAGGCTAGTACATGCCCACTTATGAATAAAGCTGGTCTCTGGGCTAGTGAGTGTGCCTGGGCCCCAGAGTCTCTGGCTGTAGGGCCCTGGAGGTCCTGGGCCTAGTACTGGTGCCCTGGTATGCAGGGCTGGATCTTGGGACCCTGGAAGGCAGGGTTGGATCCTGCGGCTGCTGTGGGCTAAGGGGATCTTAAGGCGGCTGATCTGCCGGTGGATGGGGTCCTCATGTGGTTAGTGGCTTGGCCTGATGGTCCCAGTACTGATGCTGATAGGCTCATTTGTGGGGCCAGGTCCTGGTGCTAATAAGCTAAAGGGAGGATTCCAAAATGGCACTTTTCAGTACCAGCATCCTTGTGGTAGAACAAGCTCCCCCAAATAGGTGCCCCCAGGGTTTACCTCCCCAGGGTGAGCTCCAGTTTTTTCTTACCTTTCCCAATGAGACTCCAAGATTGGCAGATGGGTTTGAGCGACTCCTTTCAAATTTCTGCTTCTGCTCTGAATCCCAGAGCATGTGAGATTTTGTGTGCATTCTTTAACAGTGGAGTCTCTTCTTTTTCATAGCACACAGGGTATCCCTAAAGTTAGCCCTACTGGCCTTCAAGTTCAGATGTTCAGAGGGTTTGTCTTCCCAGTGCAAGAGCCTCAGGTTAGGGAGCCAAATGTGGGGTTCAGACCCTTCATTCTTTGAGGAGAACCTCTGTAATTATCTTCCAGCTTGTAGGTTGCCCCTCCAGAGATATAGGCTTGACTATTCTGTATCTCTACCCCTCTTACACATCTGATTTTTCCTTCTTTATATCTTTATGTATAGATTTTTTTCTTCTTCTAACCGTCCAGTCTTTCTCATCAATATTTGCTTTTAAATAGTTGTAATTTTGATGTGTCTGTAGGAAGAGGTAAGCTAGGGGTCTTTCTACTCCATCATTGTGGCCACTCCCCACTGAGCACAGGTCTTCTGAACCCCTTCCACATGAAAAACAGCTGGATGGAGTGACATATGGAGGCTTTCATATATCTGGCCCTGCCCCTATATATCTGTTGTCTACATTGTACTACTGTGAAGCGAATATTTCTTATAAGTAAGGACAAATCAATCCTTATGCTAGTCTGAAACAGATTTTCAGTGATTTATATAGAAAGACTTGGAAAGCCATTGGTTGATGTAATAGAAGATATGAAAGTGAAGTCACTCAGTTGTGTCCAACTCTTTGTGACCCCATGGACTATACAGTCCATGGAATTACCCAGGCCAGAATATTGGAGTGGGTAGTCTTTTCCTTCTCCAGGGGATCTTCCCAACCCAGGGTTTGAAGCCAGGTCTCTCGCATTGCAGGCAGATTCTTTACCAACTGAGCTACCAGGAAAGATCCAGGAGATAAAAAGGTAGGTAGGAAAAAGCAAAAGCAAGACTATATTTTCTATTGAAATTTGCCCCAACCAGGCTTGCTGTCAGGTGTCGGGAGCAGCATTAGGCATTACTGACAAAATAAAGGCACAGCCCTGAGCCCCCTCCCTTTGTTCCATAGGCACGGACCCGGGATGAAGGAGTTAGGCTTTGTGATTCTGACTTGTGTTTTCCTTTCCTTGGCTGAGTTGACTAAAGAGAATATTAAGGTGCTTATTGTTCTTGAGAGGAGCAAGAGAAGGCATAAAGCCTTCTGCAACTGCGCTCAAAGAATAATTCATAAAGTTAATCACTGACATTTGTTCAAGGACTTTTACAAAAGAGTGTTCCAGGGTGAGCACAGAGGCCGCAGCTTGAGACCATGGGAGGGATTCCTATCTGAGGCCCATTTGTGAGAAAAGTGTTTATGGCAAAGACGTTTGCTGAATTTAAGGCTTAGGAATAATTAAAATAGTTAGAAGCTAAAGATTAAGGATTGCTGTAATGTTACAATATTCTACTATGGCTTATAAAAATTAGGGACTTTAGAGATATTATTAGCTAGAAGCCCTTTCTAAGAAATAGTGAACTTAGGATATTAGGGGCAAACAGGAAAGATAAGAAATAAACTGAGGAATGTGGTATGCAGCCCAGACATTAGCATGAGTTACAGTGTATTCACAAGGACATATGAGAAGAAGCAGATAAGAGAATCACTGAGGAAGGAACTCCTTTTGAGGGGCAACAATGATTTTTGGAGAAAAATAAATCTGAGTCAATGGGAACTAAAAATATCAAACCTCTGACCTAATGCTTTTGTAAAAGTATAAAAGAGAATCATAAGCTTGAAATAAACAGGCAGTTCAAAGAAAGACTGAGAGGCTGCCTCAGTTTCTCTCTTGCTGACGCCGTCCATCCTGAGGATATCCCTGGATCCTGCTGAGGCTGGACCTCAGCAGTCAGGCTTGCAGTGGTTGCTTACAATCCAAGAAATGATGTAAGAGTTTCACAGGACTTGTGCTTTCAATTCAAATAAACAAGTATAACTAAAAATATTGAGAAATAGAGATGAGAAAAATTGGCAATATTGAAGCTTATAGAAGGTTATTTTCATTTTGCGGTTCCTAGTATTACACATTTAATGTAGTCATACTTTTTGTTTTCTATAAAAGCAGAGTTTAAGAAATCAAATGCTTGTTATGTGGCATTTAAAAATTTAATGCATTAAACAGCTGCGAATAAGATGAGGTATTTCATTTTCCGCTAATGCCTGAAGCATTTTGTGTTTCAGTAAGGCTAGTCTTTTGAAACTGAAACAAATGGTTTAAGGAGAATTGTGATCCTCTTATAAGTTATACAGATTTCTTGGAAACATGTATGAAAACACAATTAATTTACATTTCAACAATACTATAATTTTACACTTGGAGTGTTTTGTTACAAAAATACATTATGGGGGTGGTGAAACTCCATAAATAACTCAAATAGGACACCTAAAACCTGCCAGATATGCAAGAAGTGAACAGACTTAGTATAATGAATAAAAAATGTCAAAACAGCTGATTATCTGACAAGTTCTATCATCTGGGCAGCAGTACTTAAATTTAACTATTAATTCTAAATAAGTCTAAATATAAACAGATATTATATATATGTTTATAGTGCAACTGTTGTATATGTGAACCACTGTTTTGTCTTATCAAATGTTTCCAATTCAGTCAGTTCCCTGCTAGGTGTTTGTGTCCCACTGGTGTTTTTGTGTTCTGAGCCCGGAGAGCAGATGTTTACATAAGCAGCCAGATGACACCTCATGGTTTAAGCTGCATATTGTTCCTCTTAGGTGCTCAGCTGGTGATGCACTCTTTTCCCATTTGCCTTCATAGGTAGAGTCATTTTCCTTGGAACTGGAACTAAGATTAGGGCCTTCTCCTAGCAGAGTCTTTGGAGAATTTTTCCTCAGTGTTCACTCTCTCCCCTAGGAAACAGGTGGTCCTGAAGGAAAGTTTTCTTGAAGAGCTCTCTAGTCTTTCCCATTCTATTATTTTCCTCTATTTTTTTGCATTGATCACTGAGAAATGCTTTCTTCTCTCTCCTTGCTATTCTTTGGAACTCTGCATTCTGATGGGTATGTCTTTCCTTTTCTCCTTTGCCTTTCACTTCTCTTTTCTCAGCTATTTGTAAGGCCTCTTCAGACAACCATTTTGCCTTTTTGCATTTCTTTTTCTTGGGGATGGTCCTGATCCCTGCCTCCTGTACGATGTCACGAACCTCCATCTATAGTTGTTCAGGTACTCTGTCTATCAGATCTAATCTCTTGAATCTATTTTTCACTTCTAAGCTATAGTTTCTCCAGTAGTCATGTATGGATGTGAGAGCTGGACTATAAAGAGAGCTGAGCACAGAAGAATTGATGCTTTTGAACTGTGGTGTTGGAGAAGACTCTTGAGAATCTCTTGGACAGCAAGGAGATCTAACCAGTCCATCCTAAAGGAAATCAGTCCTGAATATTCATTTGAAGGACTGATGCTGATGCTGAAGCTGAAGCTCTAATACTTTGGTTACCTGATGTGAAGAACTGACTCATTGGAAAAGACCCTGATGTTGTGAAAGATTGAAGGTGGGAGGAGAAGGGAATGAGAGAGGATGAGATGGTTGGATGGCATCACCAACTCAATGGACATGAGTTTGAGTAAACTCTGGGAGTCGGTGACGGACAGGGAAGCCTGGTGTGCTGCAGTCCATGGGGTCGCAAAGAGTCAGACATGACTGAGTGACTGAACTGAACTGAATTGAAGGAAAGGTTAACTAGATTATTTCACATCCAAAAATTAACCAGTGGAAACAACCTATTTCCTCTGTGTCGTCAGCTTTTAAAGAAATATTCAAAAGCAGCTCAAAGAGTAAAAATGAATTTGTGGTCCAGAGGGATTTACACTGGGATTGATTTTTCCCTGTGTTAGGGCTCTTGCAGGCCACGGGAATCCCTTCTGTCACCTAAGCAAGTGGGAGGAACAGGTTGCTGAGGCCAGAGTTCTGTCTGAATACAAGGATCTTAGAGCCATATGGTTCCAAATGGTGAGATCTAGAATATAGTCATGTGTTGTTATTTAGTTTCTAAGTCATGTCTGACTCTTTTGCAACCCCATAGACCATAGTCCTCAAGGCTCTTCTGTCCATGGGATTTCTCAGGCAAGACTACTAGAATGGGTTACCATTTCCTTCTCCAGGGGAGCTTCCTGATCCAGGGATTGATCCTGCATCTCCTGCATTGGCAGGCAGATTCTTTAACCACTGAGACACTTGGGAAGCCCTATAGCCCTGAGAGTAAATGACAAATACAAGCCAGTGTCTTGAGAACCAGTCTATTGTGGAAATTCTCTAGAGTGGCAGCAAGCCAGGATGTCTGTTGGTTACATTTTGGGTGAAAGAGACAGCAGGTCATCATGATAGAATGAATGCGGGTGGTTAAATAGCAGTTAAATAGCAACCGAAGTGGCTGGGTCTGGTGGTTAGATTCAGTGGGCAGGTAATCATCAGTCAGGCCTTTCCCTGCATACTTTCTCGACAGTGTGAACTGAAGGAAATGAGAGGGAAGCATCTAAACTTTACTTCAAATCTGTGAGGATATGGCACCGTGTGCCCTGATACTTTTTCAGTGGTGAAATTTGGAGAAATTTGAACACCTGTGTCAGAGAGCTAAGATAACATGTGAGGAAGACTCTGGTGGATGCACGGTACCCAACATTTTTGGCAGCATGAACCAGTTTCGTGGAATACAATTTTTCCATGGACCAGGTTGGGGGGATGGTTTTGGAATGATTCAAGAGCATTACATTTACTGCACACCTTATTTCTATTATCATTACATCAGCTCCACCTCAGATCACCAGGCATTAGATCCCAGAGGTTGGGGACCTCTGCTCTAGAGGACCTTATTGTGAATTGTGTTGAGGCGGATGGGGGGATCTTATCCTCCTGAATTGAATGTTTGGGCTCCAGGATTATTCTGGTAAATTTTAACCCTAAACCTTTTCCAGCCCATGCATGACCAGAGATGTTTGTGATGTTTGCTGAAGTGCCTTGGAAGATTATAAGAGTCTTTCTCTGAGACCTATGTTCTAGATGGGCTTCCCTGGTGTCTCAGACAGTAAAGAATCTGCCTCCATGTGGGACACCCAGGTTAGATCCCTGAGTCAGGAAGATCCCCTGGAGAAGGGAATGGGAACCCATTCCAGTAATCTTGCCTGGAGAATCCCATGGCAAGGATCCTGGCGGGCAGGTTACAGTCCATGGGGTCACAAAGAATCATATACAACTGAGTGACTAACACTTTCACTTTATGGCCAGATGCTAGATGATGTGAGGTGGACTGGTACTTTCAAAGTAGATACTTAGCTTCAGGGGTTGGTTGTCTGACCCTTAGTTCTTGGACTTACTGAGAAAGATCTTCAGCAGCATAACCTTCTCTTTCAAAGATATAACTCTTATAATCCATGTCTATCAAATGCATCACTTGTGGTGGTTTGAATTGGGTACCCAAGTTTGAGTTTCCATGTTTGGGAAGAGATGCATTCTCTTTGAAATCTCTTTTCATGAACAACTCCTGGATATGCTGGCACTGCCCCAAGAATGGGACTACTCTCTGCTTATATTCACAGTGTGAGAGCCTCACTGGAATAGAATTCTTTTTCTTTTCTTTAATTAAATTAATTAATTTATTTTAATTGGAGGATAATTACCTTACAATATTGTGATTTTTTTTTTGCCATGCATCAACATGAATCAGCCTATCAAATAGAATTTCTGAGGTTTGTCCTTCTTTGCTGCTGCTACTGCTGCTAAGTTGCTTCAGTCGTATCCGACTCTGCAATCCCAGAGACGACAGCTCACCTTTACTTTGTAAAAAAAAAAAAAAAGATGAGCAGTAAGGAATGCATTACTAGTACCATAAGTACATTAGATTGGATAATTGAAAGACTTGCCAGGCATCACAGATCATGACCTACAGAGGCAAACTATTTAGTACAGCAGGAGAAAGAGAGTGCAAGCAAGTATCTGGAGCCCAAGAAACTTCCCAGTGTGGCTCCCTGTTGTTCTTACTTGCGCAAGGATGCATTTTGTCTCCAGACTGAGTTACCAAGAATTGTGTGATGATAGATTTTTGAGATAGGAATTTGAATTTCCATCTTCGTCTTTTATGACTCTCCTGGTCACATAGCCAAGCCAGGCTGTTTGACTGGTTACACTGGTATAAACAACCAATGGAAAAAAACTGGTCCTGGCTGACACCAGAATAGTTCAAAGTCTAAACAGCACATCATAAATCGTTAGCTTACTGCCCTTAGCTTGGCTAAAAGTCAGAACTAGATTCCCAGGCATTCCCAGAGATAAGCATAGAGCTGTCCTGGTCCAGTTGTAACATAACTATCCTATGTAATCTATGCTTTGACTAATGGTCATAGCTTTTAAATTATATGTTGCATAATATTATTTTCCTGAAACTTGGGCAGGGAATGGAAAACTAAGAAAAGACATTTTCCAAAATAATGTCTGTTTCCCAATGAGCATTGTTTTAAATAGGTGGTGTTTTAAACATGTTTTTAAACCAAGTTTAGTAAATTTCTAGCATAATCATGCACAAACATAATAATAATTTTATCTCTTTCCATCAATAAAAGATTTGGGGAAGACAGAGGTTTTTTTTTTTTTTTTTTTTTAAGAATTGAGACATAATTTACAAGCCATAAAGGTCATCCTTTAAAAGTATAGAGTTCAGTGATTTTTAGTATATTCACAAGATTGTGTAAGCATTTCTACTATGTAATTGAAATTTTTCATCATTCCCAAAAGAAATCCTATACCCATTTTAGGGCATAGGACACTGCCTATTTTGAACACTTCGTATAAGTGTAGCAATACATGATTTTTTTGTAACTGACTTCTTTCACTTAGCATAATGCTTTCAAGTTTCACCTATGTTGTAACAAGTAACAGTACTTCATTTTTCTTCTTTAAAAAAAACAGTTTTATTGAGACTATAATTCACCTACTACTCAAATTCACAATTTAGAAAGTATAGTTCAGTGGCATTTAGTATGTTCAGAGTTGTACAACCATCAGCACAATCAATGTTAAAACATTTTTATCTTATCTTTGAGTGTATCTTATTTAGAGTTTCTTTCAAATTGTGGTGCTGGAGAAGACTCTTGGGAGTCCCTTGAACTGTACAGAGATCAAACTAGTCCATCCTAAAGGAAATCAGTCCTGAATATTCATTGGAAGGACTGATGCTCATGCTGAAGCTCCAATATTTTGGCCATCTGATGAGAAGAGCTGATTCATTGGAAAAGACCCTGATGTTGGGAAAGATTGAAGGCAAAAAAACAGGGGTGGTGGGAGGGCAGCAGATGAGATGGTTAGATAGCACTACCGACTCAATGGACATGAATCTGAGCAAACTCCAGGAGACAGTGAAGGGACAGGGGAGCCTGGAATGCTGTAGTCCATTGGGTCACAGAGGGTCAGTCATGACTTAGTGACTGACTAAACAACAACAACAAAGATTTTTGAACATGTAGATGAATGATTTTCATCAAATTTGGGAAGTTTTTGGTTATTATTTCTTCAGATTTTTTAAATGCTTCTTTCTCTTTCTTGTCTCCTTCTTGGATTCTCAGTGTGCTATATGTTGGTACAGTTGATAGTGTCCCACAGGATTCTGTGACTCAATTCATTTTCTAAACAATTATTTATTTATTTGGCATTGTCAGGTCTTAGCTGTGGCATGCGAATCTTTTGCCACTCTTCATACCCATGCATGGGCGCTCTAGCTGTGGCATGGCAAGTTGTGGCTTAGTTGCCCTGTGGCATGTAGGATCTTAGTTCCTCAACCAGGGATCGAACCCATGTTCTCTTCATTGGAAGCAGATTCTTAACCACTGGACCACCAGCGAAGTCACTCTATTCATTTTCCTTTATTTTTTTTTTCTTTCTGTCCTCAGACTGTGTAACCTCAGTTGACTTCTATTCAAGTTTTCTAGTTCTTTTTTCCTGCCTGTTCAAATCTTCTGTTGGGCTCCTAAAGTGAATGTTTTAGTCCAGTTATTATATTCTTTGGCTCCAGAATTTAGTGATTTTTAAAACATAATTTCTATTTTTAACTTATAATCTCTATTTGATGAGGTGTCATTCTTATGCTTTCTTGTGAACCTTTACATGTGTTTTTTTCCCTTTATTTAAACACTGAATTTAAAGTTTCTATCTACTAAATCCAATATCTGGGCTTCCTCAAAAGTAGTTTTTATTGAATGGTGCTTTTCATTTGTTGGGTGTTTTTGTTTTTGTCCTGTGTTTTGATCATACATTTTTTTTTTCAGTTTCATGTCTTATAATATTTTGTTGAAAACTGAACATGTAAAATAATGTAGTGTGGTAACTCTGGAATTCAGACTCTTCTTGAGCTTCAGGGCTTGTTGTTTTTTGATGCTTTTATTGTTATTTGTAATTTTGTTTAGAGTTTTCAGAACCAATTTTGTAAAGTTCTTATTCTTTTTCATATGTGGTCATTGAAGTGTCTACTTGATTAGCTTGGTGGTCAAATAATGATTGGACACAAATTGTCCTAAGTGTCTGGAATCAATAAGGATCCCAGTCTCTACTAAGTGCCTCT
Organism: Capricornis sumatraensis; assembly: GCF_032405125.1. Lineage (NCBI taxonomy): Eukaryota > Metazoa > Chordata > Mammalia > Artiodactyla > Bovidae > Capricornis > Capricornis sumatraensis. Next base: position 9,012,488 of record NC_091084.1, read on the forward strand.
GTATATGTGTTGGGGGCCTGCCTTAAACACTCAGCCAGGCATTTGACAATGGAGCCTTAATCTTTACTTTTTCCTTGTGCAGAAACTCAAGGTCAGTCAAAGGCAAGAATTTAGGGCCTTCTTATATCTTTCTTGAGTATGCACATAGCCTTGTGAGTACACACAGCTCTACACATTCAAATGGCCTTCTAGATTCTCAGATATCTGGAAAAATCCCAAGAAGATTCCCATGTTTTATACTAAAGGATATACAGCTTTTTAAAGCCTTTATGGACTTTTACTTGCCAATTTTTCCTTTTAAGCTTTTAGATTAATCTATTGTTTTTCACAACTCTTATCTGTTGCTTTAGACAACTGCATGTTAAACAATTGTCTCTAATTGTTTTCAACAAGTGGCCCTATATTTTTCTTCCATCTGGATGAATATGCTTACGGTCTATCCTGGGTTAGTGTGATCCCTAGGGTTCTATCTAAATATCTCATTAAGTCTCTGACTAGTGTCTGAAAATCACACTAGGACCACAGCCTTGTCTAACTCAATGAAATTAAGCCATGCTTGCAGGGCAACCCAAGACGGGCGGGTCATGGTGGAGAGGTCTGACAGAATGTGGTCCACTGGAGAAGGGAATGGCAAACTGCTTCAGTATTCTTGCCTTGAGAACTCCATGAACAGTATGAAAAGGCAAAATGATAGGATACTGAAAGAGGAACTCCCCAGGTCAGTAGGTGCCCAATATGCTACTGGAGATCAGTGGAGAAATAAGTCCAGAAAGAATGAAGAGATGGAGCCAAAGCAAAAACAATACACAGCTGTGGATGTGACTGGTGATAGAAGCAAGGTCTGATGCTGTAAAAAGCAATAATGCATAGGAACCTGGAATGTTAGGTCCAAGAATCAAGGCAAATTGGAAGTGGTCAAACAGGAGATGGCAAGAGTGAACGTTGACATTCTAGGAATCAGTGAACTAAAATGGACTGGAATGGGTGAATTTAACTCAGATGACCATTATCTCTACTACTGCAGGCAGGAATCCCTTAGAAGAAATGGAGTAGCCATCATGGTCAACAAAAGAGTCTGAAATGCAGTACTTGGATGCAATCTCAAAAACGACATAACGATCTCTGTTTCCAAGGCAAACCATTCAATATTATGGTAATCCAAGTCTATGCCCCAACCAGTAATGCTTAAGAAGCTGAATTTGAATGGTTCTATGAAGACCTACAAGACCTTTTAGAACTAACACCCAAAAAAGATGTCCTTTTCATTATAGGGAACTGGAATGCAAAAGGAGGAAGTTAAGAAACACCTGGAGTAACATGCAAATTTGGCCTTGGAATATAGAGTGAAGCAGGGCAAAGACTAATAGAATTTTGCCAAGAGAACACACTGGTCATAGCAAACACCCTCTTCCAACAACACAAGAGAAGACTCTACACATGGACATTACCAGATGGTCAACACTGAAATCAGATTTATTATATTCTTTGCAGCAAAAGATGGAGAAGCTCTATACAGTCAGCAAAAACAAGGCTGGGAGCTGACTATGGCTCAGATCATGAGTTCATTATTGCCAAATTCAGAGTTAAATTGAAGAAAGTAGTGAAAACCACTAGACCATTCAGGTATGACCTAGTGAGAAATAGATTTAAGGGACTAGATCTGATAGATAGAGTGCCTGAAGAACTATGGAATGAGGTTCGTGACATTGTACAGGATACAAGGATCAAGATCATCCCCATGGAAAAGAAATGCAAGAAAGCAAAATAGCTGTCTCAGGAGGCCTTATAAATAGCTGTGAAAAGAAGAGAAGCGAAAAGCAAAGGATAAAGGAAAGATATAACATCTGAATGCAGAGTTCCAAAGAAAAGCAAGGAGAGATAAGAAAGCCTTCCTCAGCGATCAATGCAAAGAAATAGAGGGAAACAACAGAATGGGAAAGACTAGAGATCTCTTCAAGAAAATTAGAGATACCAAGGGAACATTTCATGCAAAGATGGGCTTGAAAAAGGACAGAAATGCCATGGACCTAACAGAAGCAGAAGATATTAAGAAGAGGTGGCAATACACAGAAGAACTGTACAAAAAAGATCTTCATGACCCAGATAATCACGATAGTATGATCACTCATCTAGAGCCAGACATCTTGGAATGTGAAGTCAAGTGGGCCTTAGAAAGCATCACTATGAACAAAGCTAGTGGAGGTGATGGAATTCCAGTTGAGCTATTTCAAATCCTGAAAGATGATGCTATGAAAGTGCTGCACTCAATATGCCAGCAAATTTGGAAAACTCAGCAGTGGCCACAGGGCTGGAAAAGGTCAGTTTTCATTCCAATCCCAAAGAAAGGCAAAGCCAAAGAATGTTCAAACTACCACACAATTGCACTCATCTCACACACTAGTAAAGTAATGCTCAAAATTCTCCAAGCCAGTCTTCAGCAATATGTGAACCGTGAACTTCCAGATGTTCAAGCTGGTTTTAGAAAAGGCAGAGGAACCAGAGATCAAATTGCCAACATCCGCTGGATCATGGAAAAAGCAAGAGAGTTTCAGAAAAATATCTATTTCTGCTTTATTGACTATGCCAAATCCTTTGACTGCATGGATCACAAGAAACTGTGGAAAATTCTGAAAGAGATGGGAATACCAGACCACTTGACCTACCTCTTGAGAAACCTATATGCAGGTCAGAAAGCAACAGTTAGAACTGGACATGGAACAACAGACTGGTTCCAAATAGGAAAAAGAGTACATCAAGGCTGTATATTGTTATCCTGCTTATTTATCTTATATGCAGAGTACATCATGAGAAATGCTGGGCTGGAAGAAACACAAGCTGGAATCAAGATTGCCGGGAGAAATATCAATAACCTCAGATATGCAGATGACACCACCCTTATGGCAGAAAGTGAAGAGGAGCAAAAAAGCCTCTTAATGAGAGTGAAAGAGGAGAGTGAAAAAGTTGACTTAAAGCTCAACATTCAGAAAACAAAGATCATGGCATCTTGTCCCATTACTTCATGGAAATTAGATGGGGAAAGAATGGATACAGTGTCAGACTTTATTTTTCTGGGCTCCAAAATCACTGTAGATGGTGATTGCAGCCATGAAATTAAAAGAGGCTTGCTCCTTGGAAGAAAAGTTATGACCAACCTAGATAGCATATTCAAAAGCAGAGATATTACTTTGCCAACAAAGGTCCGTCTAGTCAAGGCTATGGTTTTTCCAGTGGTCATGTATGAATGTGAGAGTTGGACTGTGAAGAAGGCTGAGCACCGAAGAACTGATGCTTTTGAACTGTGGTGTTGGAGAAGACTCTTGAGAGTCCCTTGGACTGCAAGGAGATCCAACCAGTCCATTCTAAAAGACTTCAGCCCTGGGTGTTCTTTGGAAGGAATGATGCTAAACTGAAACTCCAGTCCTTTGGCCACCTCATGCAAAGAGTTGACTCATTGGAAAAGACTCTGATGCTGGGAGGGATTGGGGGCAGGAGAAGAAGGGGACGACAGAGGATGAGATGGCTGGATGGCGTCACCGACTCGATGGACGTGAGTTTAAGTGAACTCCAGGAGTTGGTGATGGACAGGGAGGCCTGGGGTGCTGCAATTCATGAGGTCGCAAAGAGTCAGACACGAATGAGCAACTGAACTGAACTGAACTGAAACTGAGTGTCTGAAAAACTATATTATCTGTCCAGTCTCCTTTCACTCTTCCCCTTCCTTCTAAAACATGGGCTGATAAGTTTTCCCTCAGGATGTTTCTCTTCTTTGAAGATAAATCTGACTTGATCTAGGACTCCTAGACATTTTCACCCAGGGCTCTTATACAGTATTTTGGCCAATGTTGGATTAGTCACCTACTGTGTCTTTAACATAGAGCACGTGGGGATTTTTGAATATATAGTTTGGACTTCAAAATGTTGAGTTCTACAGCATAATGCCACAAGGGTAGCGATGGGTCAAAATGTAGTTTGATTATGCCAAGAGCTTTCCATAGATGATTTAAGCGACAATGGGCTATTAGTAGTATGTATATAAGCCTACCAAGTCATGTCAACTGACATTGGTTTGTTTGCCTAGCATTCTTTACCTTGATTATTGCTCTTGATCTACGAAAACATGATCTACAGGCATTAGGGTACATGATGCAGTGACAAGCTGGGCATGTAGCCAAGCCATCATATTTGGACACTTTTCTGTATAATTCAGCAAATATGTTAATACTTACACAGTGACCTGTGACTCTGCTACTGAACAAAATTTTTCTTTGGCATTTGAGGAGCAATAATTCCCACTTGTCATCTCTGAGAGCATCTTTTGTAACAAATTAACTGGAGGCAATACATGTGAAAGATAAAGGAAATGGGAGGGGGGCTGGAATAGAAATGGAATAGGAATGTGATATAGGTCTGACACCCATAAAAGAAAAAGAAGAAAGACTGGATAAAAAGAACCTCAGATTGTGGCTTAGCTTCCCCAGGTTTGAGAAAGACTTGGCTAGCTATCAGGGAGCTAAAGAGCAAAGATTCTCCTTTAGAGTTTCCAATACTGGGCAGAAATAGCCAGGCCTTATGATTCCCCCCACAATCAATCACTTCCTGAAGCTGCTCAGGAAGAGTGTGGCCTCAAGTCAAACATTGAGAAATCCTGAAAGCATGGACAGTGGGGGCTGTTGGTTTCCTAACTCTGCTCTATGCCGAAGGCTTTCTCTCTCTCCTCAACGATGTCTGCTCTCCACATCTTTAATTATGTTTTCTAAAGAATGTTGTGTAAATGAAGTCATATAGTGTATTCTTTTGAGATTTTGAGCTTTGTTTTTTCACTCACAATTTCCTTGAGTTTCATGTAAACTGTTGTGTGTATCAACAGTCTCTTACTCTTTCTTGCTGAAAGGCATTTCATGGTGGGATCCACCACCATTTCTTTTACCATTGTAAAATTGATTTTTGTGTATTGGTTTTATATCTTGTAATTTTGATAAACTTGCTTATCAGTTCTAGTAACTTTTAAGCATGTCCTTCTAGTCCTATTTTGCTGAGATAATTTATGAATTATATTACTAGGTAGATAAAGGTTTATGTCCTTTGATCAATTAATTGCTTTATTATAATAAAAGGACCCTCTTTATTTCTGAAAATACTCTTTTCTCTGAAGGATACTTTGTTGGTTATTAAGGTAGCCACTCCAGCTTTAGTCTGATTAGTGTTGGGATGGAAAAAGATATACCATGCTTAAAAAACATATTTATATCTTTATATTTACAGTGTGTTTTTGTAGGTAGTGTGTAGTTCAGTTTTGCTTTCTTATCCAACCTTAAAATCTGTGTCTTTAAATTGAGGACTTTCAACCATATGCATTTAATGTATTTATTGATATGATTAGTTAATGTTATCTTGCTGTTTGTATTTTTCTCATGTATTCTTTGTTTTCTCTACCTCTGCAGTTTTGTATTAATTAAATCTTTTTTTTATAATTCAGTTTTATCTCATTTTTTTGGCTCATTACTCCATCACTTTGCTGATGTACTCTAGCCATTGGCTCTTTTTTTCTCTAATTTTTGAGAAAATTTAAAAATATAATATATAAATTTCAGTTGTGCAATATAATGATCTGATACATGTGAAAAGTGAAAGTGAATATGCTCCATTGGCTGCTCCATGTGTCTGATTTTTTGCAAACTCCATGGACTGTAATGGAGCCTGCCAGGCTCCTCTGTCCATGGAATTCTCCAGGCAAGAATACTGGAGTCGATATCCATTCCCTTCTCCAGGAGATCTTCCCAACCCAGGGATAGAGCAGACTGTTTATTGTCTGAGCCAACTGATGCATGTATGCAATGCAAAATGATTACAACCACGAAGTTAGTTAGCACATTCTTCTCCTCACAAATTGTCTTTTTTTTCCTGGTTATCGTGAGAACCTTAAGATCTAATCTTTTAGCAACTTTCAAATATACAATAAGTTCCAGATTCCTAGAATTTGTTCATATTGTAACTGAGAGTTTGTACCTCTGACCAACACGTCCTCATTTCCCTCATCACCCGTCCCCTGGCAGCCACCATTATACTCTGTTTCTATGAGTTTGGTGTTTTTTTTTTTTTAATTCCACAGTGAGATCATATAGTATTTGTCTTTGACTTATTTCATTCAGCATTATGCCTTCAAGGGGCTTCCCAGGAGGGCGCTAGTGGTAAAGAAGCCTTCTGCTAATACAGGAGATGTAAGAGGCATGGGTTTGATCCTTGGGTTGGGAAGATCCTCTGGAGGAGGAAATGGCAACCAACTCCAGTATTCTTGCCTGGAGAATCTCCTGGACAGAGCATCCTGGTGGGCTATAGTCCACAGGGTTGCAAAGAGTCAAACATGACTGAAGCAAGGAAGCAAATGCCCTTAAGATTCATCCATGTTATTGCAAATGGCAGCTTTTGCTTCTCTTCTTTCATGGCTGAATGTTGTCCCATTATGTGTGTGCACACATCTTTTTATAATCCATTAATTTGTCAAGGGACATTTAGGTTGCTGTGGTGAACATGGGGTGCAGATATTTCTTTCAAATAGTGATTTCATTTCTTTTTGATATATATCCGGAAGTGGGATTGCTGGACTCTACGGCAGTTCTATTTTTAACTTCTTGAGTAAACTCCATACTGTTTTCCGTAGTGGTTGTACCAATTTACATTCGCACAAACAGTGTAAAAGTGTTCCTTTTTCTCTACATCCTCATCAGCATTTATTGTTTGTAGACTTTTTGATGATGGTCATTCTGAGCCATTGATGTTTGATTTCAAAATCATTCCTGGGACTTCCAACCCTTGTTTACTTGAAGACAGAATCCCTGATCCTCTCTGATGAATGGCACATGTCTCATTCCCTCAATCAGATCTTAGAGAACAAGACATCAAACAACTAGTTATGAGCTCTGGAACCTGTGCCTCATTGTATTGAAGTGATCTTCTGCTACTCAAGTAGGGGTGAGGGAAAGAGCTCTGATCCCTAGTTACTGCTAGGCCTCTTCTTTTCTGTTCTTTATTATTCTGAGTTTTCATTATGATGTTTCAATGGAAGCACTTTTCTGCTGGATCCCCAAGATACCCTGGCCTCAGCTACCTTCAGGCCTGACCTTGTGTTATATCTGCCTCTTGTTCTAAAGGAATGAATTATCCCGGGTGGTGGGTCTGTGGTCAGCTGTGGCTTTCCTGAGCTGCCAGATCCTGACTATCTCCAGGCCTGAGGTTCCAGAGAGAAGCCCTTCTCCAGCTGTGGACAGGGGTAGAGGCCTGTATGTTTCCCCCTACTCCAACATAGGATCAGGAGAACCCTTTTACACATGGCCTTATCCATCCTTTATGCCGAATACTTTGCAAGACTTGAGGTTTCTGCCTGAGCTAGAGAGTTCCCAGCTGAGGAAGAGAGATCTGCCTTGAATGGGACTTACACAGCTGGACCTCTGTGGTCTTACTTGTTGCTTGTCTGGTTCATTGCACCAGAAAAGGCATCATGGTAGGGAGGGATGGTGGGAAATGGAGCAGGGTCTTTCAGTCTATGGTTCTTGGTTTGGGTGGATGATGTTCAAATGGATCTACAGAATGTAGTAACACTGCAGGCCCCTATTCAGGGAGGGCTTGCTGCTAAGTCGCTTCAGTTGTGTCCGACTCTGTGCAACCCGAAAGACGGCAGCCCATCAGGCTCCACCGTCCCTGGGATTCTCCAGACAAGAACACTGGATGGGTTTCCATTTCCTTCTCCAATGCATGAAAGTGAAACATGAAAGTGAAGCTGCTCAGTCATGTCCGACTCTTAGTGACCCCATGGACTGCAGCCTACCAGGCTCCTCCGTCCATGGGATTTTCCAGGCAAGAGTATTGGAGTGGGGTGCCATTGCCTGGTAGGTTTTCTCCTGAACAAGGATATTATCTGCCCAACTTTAGAAATGATTATTTAATGTGAGTAGCAAAGATGTTTCTATTTGAACTAGAAGAAACTACTCTCATCTCTTATGAAGGAAGGGCCTCAAATGTGGGGGCAGGGCTGTAGACTTTACTACATTCTTTATTTGCTTGGTGCATTGATGGAAGATTCTCCTTTGAATATCCAAGGTTTACTGCTTTAGAAGCATAAATCATTTGGGCTTAGGTTGGGGCAGAGAAATCTTGGACTTTCAAACGACCTCCTCCTCCTAGAAGTCAGGGAGAAGCTGTGGGTGAGCCGTTTGTGATCCAGACTGAGTGAAACTCATGGGCATGGGCAGAAAATCACCTTATGCTGGGGAGTCTTCAAAAAGGACTCTGACAACCAATTATGGCTGTAGCAACCGTTAACCTGGGAAAGGAGGAAATTCTCCAAACCTCACTAACAACTATCTAGTGAGTGTTTCCATCCTAGTGACCACACCTTCAGAATTCATGATTAGGGAAAATGAGAAATGTGAGATGTCAGGGTCCGTGGCATATATTTAAAAGTCACACCCAGTTACCAGCAAGGACAGCAGCAAAGTGGGGACAACTGGAATATCAGCTACAGTTCAAAGCCTGGTCTTGCTTGACACAAGGGTCAGCCAATTCATAGTAGCCCTGTCCTGAGAATTATTGTTCATTATATTTAACCACCACTCTAGGATTTTAAAGATATCTCCTTTCTTAAGTCTTGATGGAGATAGTATGCCTTTTGCATCCTTTAATAGGATGTAATTGAATAGGTGTGTGTGCATGCTAAATTGCTTTAGTGGTGTCCTATTCTTTGCGACCCTATGTACTATAGCTCGCCAGGCTCTTCTGTCCATGGGATTCTCCAGGCAAGAATACTGGACTGGGTTTCCATGCCCTCCTCCAGGGATCTTCCTGACCCAGGGATTGAACCTAAGTCTCTGGCAGCTCCTGCATTGCAGGCGGATTCTTTACCCCTGAGCGTCTGGGGAAGCCCAATTATTTAGATAGTGATTTCCTAATTCATATATTATAAATGCACTCAGGATTTCTATATTGTGAAGTCCTGAATTGACAGAAATTCTTTGTTTACAATATACAAGTCAGAACCTAGCTAGGACCACCTTTGAGTTCAAATTTCTGAGTTTGTTCAGAGACAAGCTGGCTACTTCAGCTTTTATAGTCAAATCCATAATCTGGTAATTCCACCCATATTGCTAAATAAAGCCTAAGTTAAAGGTTAGAACTTGCTTGGTCTAGCAGCTTCACATTTTCTAGTTCAATCTCATACATGTTCCCATATTTTGCAAATTCAGATAACAATACTCTGCAGTTACTTTGGCTGGTAAATTTTCCGTTTATAATCGCAGACCATTCTTCCTCTACTGCCACCACGTGGCAAACACAGAGACGTGCCACTCAGGTCTCTTGCTGTTAGCGTTTCTAGCCTCATTGTGGGGAGTTCAGGACACAGCAGCTTCTAGCTGTGAGATCCTTCAAGATCTGCCTCTGTGATCACTTTCCTCACCCATGATCACCCCCTTTCTGGGAAAGTTCATATCCAGTGACTGAATAGGAGAGGGTGAAAAAGGCTGGGCACTGCAGCCTGAAACAGGACAACTCTGGTAAGCAGTATTCCCTCTTGAGTTCTCCGCCTGTTTGGTTACAGGATTTGTTGGGCTTGCATCCCAAATTCAATCTCAGATCGGTTCTAGAAACTCCAAACTGCAACAGTTGGTACTAGAAGTGGTATGGACTGAAAAATAAGTGATAAGTTGCAGTTTGGAGCTGGGCTATTCACTGCCCCACTGGTAATGAGGACCTTATGCAAACTTTCACTGGTGGCATATGGTGGTGGTCTACCATGTGGCAGGGTTGGCTGCACTAGTGGGCGCAATGTGTCAGGTATTTGAGACATGGAGGAAATAGAGGCTGTGAGAATGAATGAACATCTTCATGAATGAGCATCTTCATGCTTCAAAAGAAAATGAACAAGCAATTGAAATAGATGTGAGAGCCAGAGGACTTCTTTGATTATATATAAACAAATATCCATTTCCTGCATCAGGAAGGCAGAAAGAGATGACCAAACTCAGGACCCAGTGGTCTGAGTGATAGAATGAGAAAGATGGTTAAAAAGCCCAATCTAAACAGATCTGTTAGAGCAAGTTTAAGACTCTGGTTGAGAGACTCTGGACTCCTAACACCTGAGATGGGACTATTTGGGTAGATAAATTTTGACTCCCCCTAATTTTTTGAAAGTGCAGAAATGGCCCATGCCTTCTTAATTAAGAATTGTTCTTTTTGGGTTGAAAGATAGCCTGTAAGCATTTCTGCTGCAAATCTTCCCACCCCTTGTCCTGGCCAGTAGGTATATTCATGATTCAATTACTGAATAATCTAGTTTGAGAAGTGCTGGATTGGGTCAGGAAGGGGCAGGAGTATATCCTAAAGGAGTTGTAGAGTTTCTAGTAGGAGTTAGGGCGTAAGCCTGAGACTAGATTGTGAGGGTCCTTAACTTTGGGACTGATACCAATAACAAAATTGAAAGAATTTATTGACTTGGTAGTACTCTCCTGCAGTAAAAAATTTAAGCCTTGCAAAGACAGCAGGATGTGACGCAAACTTACCATTCAGTTCAGTTCACTTGCTCAGCTGTGTCTGACTCTGTGACACCAGGAACCGCAGCACGCCAGGCCTCCCTGTCCATCACCAACTCCCAGAGTCCACCCAAACCAATGTCCACTGAGTTGGTGATGCCATCCAACCATCTCATCTTCTGTCGTCCCCTTCTACTCCTGCCCTCAATCTTTCCCAGCATCAGGGTCTTTCCAAATGAGTTAGCTCTTTGCACCTGGGGGCCAAAGTATTGGAGTTGCAGCTTCAAAATCAGTCCTGCCAATGAACACCCAGGACTGATCTCCTTTAGAATGGACTGGTTGGATCTCCTTGCAGTCCAAGGGACTCTCAAGAGTCATCTTCAATAACCACAGTTCAAAAGCATCAATTTTTCTGTGCTCAGCTTTCTTTATAGTCCAACTCTCACATCCGTACATGACCATTGGAAAAACCATAGCCTTGACTAGACAGAGCTTTGTGGACAAAGTAATGTCTCTGCTTTTTAATATGCTGTCTAGGTTGGTCATAACTTTCCTTCCAAGGAGTAAGCGTCTTTGAGTTTCATGGCTGCAATCACCAACTGCAGTGATTTTGGAACCAAGAAAAATAAAGTCTGGCACTGTTTCCACTGTTCCCCCATCTATTTCCCATTAAGTGATGGGACCAGATGCCATGATCTTCGTTTTCTGAATGTTGAGCTTTAAGCCAACTTTTTAACTCTCCTCTTTCACTTTCATCAAGAGGCTCTTTAGTTCTTCTTCACTTTCTGCCATAAGGATGGTGTCATCTGCATATCTGAGGTTATTGATATTTCTCCCTGCAATCTTGATTCCATCTTGTGCTTCATCCAGGCCAATGTTTCTCATGATGTACTCTGCAAATAAACTAAATAAGCGTGGTGACAATATACAGCCTTGACATACTCCTTTTCCTATTTGGAACCAGTCTGTTGTTCCATGTCCAGTTCTAACTGTTGCTTCCTGACCTGCATACAGATTTCTCAGGAGGCAGGTCAGGTGATTTGGTATTTCCATCTCTTTGAATGTTCCACAGTTTGTTGTTACCCACACAGTCAAAGGCTTTGGCATAGTCAATAAAGCAGAAGTAGATGATTTTCTGGAACTCTCTTGCTTTTTCATTGATCCAATGGATGTTGGCAATTTGATCACTGGTTCCTCTACCTTTTCTAAATCCAACTTGAACATCTGGAAGTTCATGGTTCATGAACTGTTGAAGCCTGGCTTGGAGAATTTTGAGCATTACTTTGCTAGCGTGTGAGGTGAGTAAAACTGTACGGTAGTTTGAGCATTTTTTGGCATTACCTTTCTTTGGGATTGAATGAAAACTGACCTTTTCCAGTCCTGTGGCTACTGCTGAGTTTTCCAAATTTGGTGGCATATTGAGTGCAGCACTTTCATAGCATCATCTTTTAGGATTTGAAAGAGCTCAACTGGAATTTTAGCACCGCCACTAGCTTTGTTCATAGTGATGCTTCCTAAAGCCCGCTTGACCTCACATTCCAGGATGTCTGGCTCTAGGTGAGTGATCATACCATCGTGGTTATCTGGGTTGTGATGATCTTTTTTGTATAGTTCTTCTGTGTATTCTTGCCACCTCTTCTTAATATCTTCTGCTTCTGTTAGGTCCATATCATTTCTGTCTTTTATTGTGCCCATCTTTGCACAAAATATTCCCTTGGTATCTCTAATTTTCTTGAAGCAACCTCTCATCTTTCCCATTCTATTATTTTCCTCTATTTCTTTGCACTGATCACGGAGGAAGGCTTTCTTATCTCTCCTTGCTATTCTTTGGAACTCTGCATTCAGATGCTTATATCTTTCCTTTTATCCTTTGCCTTTTGCTTCTCTTCTTTTCTCAGCTATTTGTAAAGCCTTCTCAGACAACCATTTGTCTTTTTTGCATTTCCTTTTCTTGGGGATGGTCTTGATCCCTGTATCCTGTACAATGTCACGAACTTCCGTCCATTGTTCTTACAGGCATTCTGTCTATCAGATCTAATCATTTGAATCTATTTATCACTTCCACTGTATAATCATAAAATGGGATTTAATTTAGGTCCTACCTGAATGGTCTAGTGGTTTTCCCTACTTTCTTCAATTTAAGTCTGAATTTGGCAATAAGGAGTTCAATGATCTGAGCCACAGTCTTCTTCCAGTCTTGTTTTTGCTGACTGTATAGAGCTTCTCCATCTTTGGCTGCAAAAAATGTAATCAATTTGATTTCAGTGTTGACTATCCATGTGTAGAGTCTTCTCGTGTTGTTGGAAGAGGGTGTTTGCTGTGATCAGTGCGTTCTCTTGGCAAAACTTTATTAGGCTTTGCCCTGCTTCATTCTGTACTCCAAGGCCAAATTTGCCTGTTACTCCAGGTATCTCTTGACTTCCTACTTTTGCATTCCAGACCCCTATGATGAAAAGGATATCTTTCTTGGGTGCTAGTTCTAGAAGGTCTTATAGGTCTTCATAGAATCATTCAACTTCAGCTTCTTAAGCATTACTGGTTGGGGCATAGACTTGGATTACTGTGATATTTAATGGTGTTCCTTGGAAATGAACAGAGATCATTCTGTCATTTTTGAGACTGCATCCAAGTACTGCATTTCAGACTCTTTTGTTGACTATGATGGCTACTCCATTTCTTCTAAGGGATTCTTGCCCACAGTAGTGGATATAATGGTCATCTGAGTTAAATTCACCCATTCCAGTCCATTTTAGTTCACTGATTCCTAAAATGTCAATGTTCACTCTTGCCATCTCCTATTTGACAACTTATAATTTGCCTTGATTCTTGGATCTAACATTCCAGGTTCCTATGCAATATTGCTCTTTATAGCATCGGGCTTTGCTTCTATCACCAGTCACATCCACAACTGGATGTTGTTTTTTGCTTTGGCTCTGTTTCTTCCTTCTTTCTGGAGTTATTTCTCCACTGATCCCCAGTAGCATATTGGGCACCTACTAACCTGGGGAGTTCACCTTTCAGTGTCCTATCTTTCTGCCTTTTCATACTGTTCATGGGATTCTCAAGGCAAGAATACTGAAGTGGTTTGCCATTCCCTTCTCCAGTGACCACGTTTTGTCAGAACTCTCCACCATGACCTGTCCATCTTGGGTGGCCCTACCTGGCTCATAGTTTTATCAAGTTAGACAAGGCTATGGTCCATGTGATCAGATTGGTTAGTTTTCTGTGACTGTGGGTTTCATTCTGTCTGCCCTCTGATAGAGAAGGATAAGAGGCTTATGGAAGCTTCCTGATGGGCGAGACTGACTGAGGGGAAAACTGGGTCTTGTTCTGATGGGTAGGGCCATGCTCAGTAAATCTTTAGTCCAATTTTCTGTTGATGGGTAGAGCTGTGTTCCCTCCCTGTTATTTACCTGGGGCCAAACTTTGGTGGAGGTAATGAAGATAATGGTGACCTCTTTCAAAAGGTCCCATGCATGCACTGCTACACTCAGTGTCACCAACCCTGTAGCAGGCCACTGCCAACCCACACCTCTGCTGGAGACTCCTGGACACTCACAGGCAAGTCTGGGTCAGTCTCCTGTGGGGTCACTGCTCATTTCTCCTGTTTCCTGGTGCCCACAAGGTTCTGTTTGTGCCTTCCAAGAGTCTATTTCCCACTCCTTTGTAACTTCTGGTGGCTCTATGGTGGGGTTAATGGTGACCTCCTCCAAGAGGGCTTATGCCATACCCAGGTCTGCTGCACCCAGACCCCTGTCCTTGCAGCAGCCCACTGCTGATCCACACCTCCACTGGAGATGCTCAGAGACAGTTCTGTCTCAGTCTCTGTGGGGTCTCTGGGTCCTGGTGCACTTAAGGTTTCTTTGAGCCCTCTGAACGTCTCTGGTGGGAATGGGGTTTGATTCTAAATGCAAATTTGCCCCTCCTACCATCTTGCTGGGGCTTCTCTGCCCTTGGACGTGGGGTATCTCCTCAAAGTTGCTCCAGCACTGTGCAGCTGCCACTCCAGGTCCACACAGCTGGTAAAAGTGACAGGTAATAGTAAAAAGTTATGTGCAATTCTTAATGTTACTGTTACTGTTTTCTGTGAATATTCATGTCTTTTATCCAAGACTTCAAATCTTGAGGGCATCTATTTGCCTGGGTGTAATGTCACAATCCTGAATTTGATGTTGGGGAAACAGAAGAAATGTCTGAATCCCATTGCCATCAACAGTGATATGCAGGGCACTGCTTCTGAAAAAGATGAAAACAATAAGGACTGTCTCTGTGTTAGTTTATAATTGTTGTTTAACAAATTACCACAGCTTAGTAAATTACAATAAAATACATTTATTATCTCATGATTTCTGTGGGCAGGAGTCTGGGCATGGCTTAGGTGGGTCTTCTGCTCAGAATCTTATAAGGTTCCATTGAGGTGTCAGCCACACTGAGTTCTCATTTGGAGGCTTGGTGAGCAAAGAATCCTCTTCCAAGCTCATTCTGGTTGTTGGCCGAATTCATGTCCTTGTTGTTATAGGACTGAAGCCCTCAGGCCCTCATGTAGCCTTCTCTGTAGGCCCCAAATGGTTGTTTGCTTCTTTAAGGCTGACTGAAGAATCTCTCCAGTTTGCTAAGACTGTGAGTCTTATATAATGTCAGTTAACAAGACAGTGACTTGCTAACCTCTTTGCCATTTTCTATTGGTATAAAAGTGAGTCATACACCCCACTTACACTCAGGGGAAGAAGACTATAGCAGGGCTACAAAGGCATGACTTTTAGGGTGACTCAAGGTGTGCTAGCTACAACCTCCTAGCTGCTGATCAGCTAACCAAAACAAAGGGCAAATGCTTACTCCATAGCAAAATAACTTCAGCATATGAAGTGCCAAGAATATCTTATTCTTTGAAGCCATTGATTTCCCTTTCTGATGATAAATTTGGCTTTTCCAGTTACCTTGATGGGGAAAAAGTATTATGGAATAATATGTCTCATTTTAACTTATAAATGAACATTCTTTATAACTTTAGCTGACATAAATCCATTACGATGTGTATTAGTCAGGGGTCTCCAGAGAAAGAGAGCCATTAGGAGACCTCACTCTTTTTCTATTAAAGTCTTCAAGTGATAGAATGAAGCCCAACCACATTATGGAGGTGTATCTGCTTTCCTAAAAATGTTTTAATGATTTAAATGCCAATATCATCTAAAAATAACCTTCACACAAATACCTAGAATAACATTTGACCAATCATCTGGATACTGTGATTGAGCCATGCGTGTGGTGGGAGGGCTGACATGCCCTCCTGGTGACCTGGCCATACGGACACATAAAATTAAGGATCACACCATGAAAGGCCTAGTTGTCTTTGTTAGTCTGGTCAGCTGCTTAATTTATATAGAGAAAACAAAGATGAACTGACTTGCATCAGGCTACATGCGAAATATTGGTATAAAAACTGGCTATGAACACTTACAGCTGCCATGCTTTATTTCTAATCATAATAAATTATTCATAAAATTACACTGGTGGCATTGGGCTTCCCTGGTGGCTCAGACAGTAAAGAATCTGCCTGCAATTTGTGAGACCTGGGTTCGATCCCTGGGTTGGGCAGATTCCCTGGAGGAGGCCATGGTAACCCACTCTAGTATTCTTGCCTGAAGAATTCCATGGACAGAGGAGCCTGGCGGGCTACAGTCCATGGGGTAGCAGAGTCGAACATGACTGAGCGACTAAGCACAACACAGCAAATTCTGTGTAGGTGTCTCTGTACTTCTAGCAATGGCTGGAAGTGCATTGTCTAAGAGATAAGTGGAGGTCTGAAAAAGTGGTCCTACATTTAGAAAGCTGAGACACATGTCGACCCCTTCTTTGTGTTCCACAAAGTTTTTTTTTGGTCAGAGAGGAAGAGGCAGGTAAAGGAGACGGCATAGAGGGTACAGCGTTTTCTCGAAGCAGTATGAGAGGGAGAGACAGCAGTGTCCCTCCTGGAGGCAGCCACCTTCTGGGGCAGAAAGGCCATCACCCAGCTGGAGCTTTGCATCTCTACTTTGAGCCTGAAGTCTTGGCTAATGTTCTCCTCCTTGTGTGTCAAGGAGGGAGTGGGAAAAACACCCCAGGTCTCTGCAGAGTGGAAAGTCACAGCACACTCCCAAAGCCGTTCCTCTTTCAAGCATTATATTGCTCTTCACCAGAGCCACCATAGACTGGAAGGGATTCCAGATACTTATTTCTTTAGGACCAAAAGTCCACCCACATTCAGAGGTGTGGAATGACCTATATTTTTCTACACAAGTCCTAACTTTCCTCCTAATATAGATGTATCCTTTCTGTAACCACATGCCTTTTCTCTCTGCCTTTCTTTCTGCTTTGGCACTAGGTGTAATTATGTGAGTGCTGCACTTTCAGAATTCCCTAGAATCCTGGACTTGTTTTTAATGCCTTAGCAGAGAAGCCATCTCTACTCCCTGTTGTCAATAACCTAACCATGGTGAGGGACATGCTGAAGTATTCTTCAGTCTATTTTTCCTTTCAAGTTTCAGAGTGAGGTTTAATGGTGTGTGCATTCACACACCAAAGCTGTTTTCACAAACAAAGTCTAAATCGTGCTGTAGGTTTCCTCAAGGTCCAGCCTGAGAGCTTGGGCTGTTTCAGAGGCAGATGGAAGGAGGCTGCACCTACAGATACCAGAAGGGCTTCAGGGTGACTGATTTAACTCATCCTTGTTACACTTGTGGTTGAGGTAGAACACCCTGGCCAGAGTCAGTCACCAGTTGGTGACCACACCAGCCCTATGGTGTCCAGGGACCCCACATACCATGATGGGAACCCGGCTTCTGGCCAGCTGGCAGCAGTGGGCTCAGGAACCAGCTTAGGGTGACCCCGGGCCCCTGGTCCAGGCACACTCTATTCTGCAGTCTTAGAACTGAGGATGACAGTGGACCAAACCCTGCATGTAAATCAATACTCACAAATCCTCAGTTTGTGTATTTTCCCAAAGCATATTTTGTAATAGGCCTTAACTATGTTCTGGTTTATATGATGATTCAAAGACTTTTTCTTATGAAGTTTTAAATTTTAATGTGATATAAACATTCACTGAAAACAATAGCAAAAAATAAAGTTTATTTTAAAAGAAAATAAGCATTGCATCATTATATGAGAGTTTTAAATTATTCACCAGCAGATGGCAATATAATCATAAATGCTACTGATCATAGGCAATTAGATAGTTTGTAAATCATGGAAATAGCATATTTCCAAAGAAATTAAATTCAATTTCACCCCATAGAATTTTCTTGCACCAAGACTTTTTTGGTCTTTTTATATCCATTTAAAAGCTATAAAAAGTCATTAATTAATTTTATGACCTTGATTTTATTTTTAAAGATAAATTTATAAAATTTTATTTAAAACATGAAAAAAACCCTAAACTATTACAGAGAAGCTATGTTAATCAATGATAGACTCAATATTGTAATGATGAATTTTATGAATTTTAAAATGTATAGTATCATTAGAATAGGGCCTCCTTGATAGCTCAGATAGTAAAGAATCAGCCTACAATGCAGGAGACCCTGGTTCAATTCCTGGGTCAGGAAGATCCACTGGAGAAGGGATAGGCTACCCACTCCAGTATTCTTGGGTTTCCCTTGTGGCTCAGCTGGTAAAGAATAATTGGAATAAGTTTTTGTTTTTGTTGTTGTTGTTGTAGTGAGTCTTTAATTGCAAAATCAAACTAAATTATATATGCTAATTCTAATTTTTTGACAATATGAACATGGTCTATATGCAAGTATTATTGACTTCTAAGGTTCAAAATACCCTCTTTTAAATGTCAGAACCCTATTGGTTAAGGGAACCCTTCTATTTTTTTTTTCCAATCAATTTTCCTATGAATTAAGCAACAGAAACTTTTGCAGTGAGCTGCTAAGTTTAATATCTGAGCACTTTGATAACTAGAAGAGTTTACATATATGATACATAGCTTTATTCTTATTGCTTCCTTCTATAAACTATGAACTAAGCATGTGTATGGGTTTGTAATATGAAGTTAGTGAAAGATTAATCTGTTCTAATATTTTATAATTAACTGAAAGTGCTTCAGATTTCTTTTGTCTTTATGGGGCTATTAAAAACTATCAAGGAGCCCATATTAGTTTAGTATACTTATAAAGAATCAGGAAAGCCTGAAAATTGCTTAGATCCATGATTTGTAAATTCTATTGCTTATTAGAACCACCTAGGAAACATCTAAAACTCACATCCAGGACACTTCCATACAAATTAAGGAAGAATCTGAGGATGAGATCCACGTATCAGTAATTTTTAAAGTTCCTAGGGTGAAGTTTAGACTGGTTTCTCTTAGACTTAAATGTTCATATAAATCACATGAGGATCTTATTAGTACCTAAACATTCAGTAGATCTGGTTGGTTTTCATTTCCTGCTTTTGTAACGAGTTTGTAGGTGATGCTGCTGCACTTACCATGCTTTGGAAAGCATTGGCTTAGCTCTTTAAGGACACTGGTTCTCAATATTTTGTGTGTAACAGAATTACCTGGAAAAATTGGTAAAAACAGGCTCAGAACTTAAGATACTTCAATGAACCCAGGTGATGCTGACTCACAAAAAGTTTGAGGATGATTCTTTTAAGATAACTAGATTTCTTATAGGTAAATAAACCTAGACATTATCATTTGAACACTCTGTTTCTCTGATAGTAACTTCAAACTTGACTAGCAACGTGATTGGCCTGGCTGGATGCTCTTGTCAGTTGGAAATACCTTCCACCTCCTCTAATTGTAGAAATCCAACCTACCTTTAAGACCTTGCCCTAATGACAGTTGTCTAGAAGATCTGTCTGATAATCACTTCTAAGGGATTTGAACTCCAGCTGTGCATAGCTCCATTGGCTCCTGTTTCAACTTTTCTCTCCTGCTAGTGTTAAACTAAAACCAGAGGTTGAATTTCAATTTTCCCTTCCTTTCCTCTGAGTTCTCCTTCAATCAGATTTGATCCCTTTCCTCATTTTAAACTGTATGGTGAATAAATACTCTGTTCAGGAAAGAGTTAACATGATGGAGACTGTTAAATAAGCTCTATGAATATAGGTCATGTGAGTCTTGCTACCCACCACATCCACTATACCTGACATATAATGGATATTCAAAGGTTGTCTTTGGCTCAAATAATGAGAGGAGTGGAAAAATGGAAGTCAAACCATAAAGACATTTTATGGTGAGCTAGGAATTTGAGAGCTGATCTTATATGGTGTGATTAATTTTTTTTAAATATAGACGTTTTGGCAAAAATAGAGAGGATGAGAATGAAGAGGAAAAAGAAGGCAAAGAGTCCCATTAGAAGAATATCATATAGTGAAGGTTAGATTAGACATTAAGGGATGGAACAAAGTAAACCAGCATTTTATCGAGCAGCTACTTTATACTACTTATAATGCTAAGTACTTACTGCACATAATATTTTATTTTTATAAATATGCCATATAAGAGATATTCTCATTTTATAGATAACGAAATCCAGGCTAAGTAACTTCTCAAAGAGGTTAAGTAACTTATTCAAAACTTGTACATGAGAACTAGAACTGGAACCCCAAACTGTCTAACTCCAAAACCTTACACTGCAGTAACAGTAATGATAGGGTTAGAATAAAGAGGGCAGGTTCTGGAGGCATTTTCTTAAAAACATATCAGTCCTCGGGTAATTTAAAAAATAATTTATTTGGCTGTACCTGGTCTTGGTTGGGTCACATGGAATCTTTGACCTTTGTTGCAGCATGCTGATCTTTCAGTTGCTGCATGTGAACATTTTAGTTTCAATATGTGGGATCTAGTTCCCTGACCAGGGATTGAACCCATGGCCCCTGCACAGGGAGTATGGAGCCTCAGGCACTGGACTATCAGGAAGGTCCCTGGAGACATTTTTATTTTGAGAACTAACTCACTGGGGTGACTGATTCAGGCTTATGAAAAGCAAGGGAGGGGAAGAAATACTATTGTGCAGCATCTCTGTGATTGCTTGTGTTTTGATGTCAGCTGTAATGAATGCCATTATATGTTGAAGACTGATGCGATAGGGTCAGGCTGTTACAGACTCCTAAGAAAAATGGCCCAAGAGAAAGGCAGTGGCTATATGATTCTAGCACAGTCCCCCTCATTCGTTTTCTGATTCTCTTAGTATATTTGTATGGTAACTTGGACATATTATATTAGCAAAATAAAGATGAGTGTCTGAAAAAGAGTTTCTGCTGATATTTGGTATAGGAAGTAAGGCAGAGAGCATCTCTTGTGATTCTTCCATTTATCTGAACCTATTAAATACAGTATTTTAAGGAAAAATATAGTCAATACTGTGCCAATCAGTATGTTTTCAAATCATGAATTTAGAGCTATAATTTGAAAAAAAATCAACAATAGGGAATTTGTTCATATTGCATAAAATTTAAAAAGCTCTACCTACCTTTTATTTTCAGAGTCCAAATTAATTTAATCCTGTTAAAATGGGAGAAGTTGTGATGTAATTCCAGATAATAATAAAACTGATCGAATTTTCTGAGAATTGTAGTCTGGCTCTAATTTAAAAAATTCTACTTCAGTTTGGTGGGCATTTAAGTTTTTAGCTTCTACACACCATGATCTCTTGGGCTTTTTTTTATTTTTTTTTTCACATCTCTTGTACTTATGCCCATCGAACTGCTTCAGTCTATAAAGTACCTGAAACTTGGCATTATCATAGTAACTGACAATGTAAAAAAAATGCTTCAATGCTGCTCAAGGGTGTTCTGTATCTTTTCCAATGTTCTTAATTTTAAAAATTAAAAAAAATAATTAAAAATAATTAAAAAAATAAAATATTAGAAAAATTATTTTCCTAATCACCATTTTCAAAGAATGTTTTTTGGAAGCTAATGAGCTGACTGGTGACTGGGGCTCCCTAGATAGTGTCAGCACAAGGTCTGGTCACTGGCAAGAACAAGGTGTGAACTTTCAGCCCTACGCTTGACCTCAGGGGAAGGGAGAGGGGCGGGAGAATGAGCTAGTAAACTATCATGCTTACATGTGACAAAGCTTCCATAAAAATATCTAGACTATAGGGTTCGGAGAGTTTCTGGGGCGGTGAACACACCCGTGTTCAGAGAGGGTGCTGCTACTGCTAAGTCGCTACAGTCGTGTCTGACTCTGTGCGACCCCATAGACGGCAGCCTACCAGGCTTCCTCATCCCTGGGATTCTCCAGGCAAGAACACTGGAGTGGGTTGCCATTTCCTTCTCCAATGCATGAAAGTGAAAAGTGAAAAGTGAAAGTGAAGTCGCTTAGTCGCGTCCGACTCTTCGCGACTGCATGGACAGCAGCCTACCAGGCTCCTCCGTCCATGGGATTTTCCAGGCAAAAGTATTGGAGTGGGTTGCATTGCCTTCTCTGTCAGGGAGGTTGGTTCACCCTAAATGCAGTGTTCAAGACCCTTTAATCCTCACCCTCTGTGCCTTTTCATATAGCTGAACGTTTGTATCTTTTATAATATCCTTTATAATAAACTGGTAAACTTAAGTGTTAAAAATTATTTTTCTAATTCTGAAAAAATATTTTATAAAATATATAAAGGCATGAAGGAAAAAAAGTTTCCTGTAATCTCATTGCTGGTAACTACTGGTAACATGCTCTAAGTAACTTTGGAGTGAAAATATATCCACCCCTCCACACGATTTTGTAATAGAGTAAATAGTATCCAATATTGTAATTGACACTCTGTAGCAAAGTATTAAAAGATGCAGGAAAAGAGGCATGTGGAAATGAATAATGTTATGTGATGCCAGAAGATCCAACAAAGAATTATTTTATTTCACTGAAGGGACCAAGGGATACAATTACAATCAGCAATGTGTCGATGAGAGAAATCAGCATCAAGTGAAAGTGCTGTGGTGATTTCTCTGCAGGCCAGGGTTGACAGTAGGAAACCTGGTCATAGAGCTAGACTTATTAACTGCAGTAGAAATGACAGGGCCACAAAGCAACAGAGGTTGTTGGTGGTTAGCTTCCAGAAGCTGAGCAGTCACAATTATCATAGGAGTCAGTAAGGCTGAAGTGTGTTTGTGTGTTAGTCATTCAGTCATGTATGACTCTTTGTGACCCCATGGACTGTAACCTGCCAGACTTCTCTGTCCATGGAATTCTCCAGGCAAGAATACTGGAGTGGTTTTCATTCCCTTCTCTAGGGGATCTTCTTGACCCAAGGATCAAACGCAGGTCTCCTGCATTGCAGGTAGATTCTTTACCATCTAAACCATTAGGGAAGCCCAGTAAGGTTGAAGGGTAGTCATCAAAATGGCTTGACCTTGAGGGAATTGCAAAGATGATTAAAGAACATGATGTCACCAAGGGAAAAACAGGTCTAACCATACATGCTAAAGGCAGAAGACAAAAATACATAAGTAGGAGACTGAAGTCAGTTACTCCCTGCTCCAACACTGTATCTTACTCAAGACCTGGACTCAATCCATTTCTCAGATCTGGAATCTGTTGACTGAAGAGGTGGTCAGGATAGAGTTACTAACTGAAATACTGGATGCCTAGTTAAATTTGAATTTCAGATAAACAACAGAGTTTTAGTATAAGCATGCTCTATACAATACTTGGGAAGTATTTTGGCTAAATATTATTTATTGCTTATCTGAAATTCAAATTTAATTGTGTTCTATTTTTGTTGTTGTTGTTAAATCTGGCCAGCATACCCCTAGAAATTCCACAACAAAACATATACTATGTTGCTTCTTCTACTCTTTTCCTGAAGGGACCTATGGCTATTTACTTGGATGACAGTGCACTAGATGTTCTGAGGAATCTTGGACGCAGAATTTGGGTTGACATTGATACCTGGAGACCAGGAGCATCACTGTGGTTCCATTCTGGGCAGTAAATGGAGTAGTGGCCAAGTTTCAGTTTCCATTAGGTCTACTGAGTCTAAGACTGGGAGTCTCATGACCGTTTCCTTGGTTTAGGAATGTATTAATGGCACTGATATGCATAGCAGGAGATGTAACAACCATACTCTAGGCCTTATCCTATAGTGGGGAAGGCAGAGTGGGAGCCTTTAAAACTGTATGCATTCCTCTCCAACCCCTACCTTCTGCTAAGATAAAATAATCATTGCACATTTCAGGTGATGTGGCAGAGATTATTTCTACCACTAAGAGTCATAAAGATGCAAGGGTGGTGTTTCCCTTCATCTATCTCTTTAATTTACTGGTTTCTTTCCTACAGCAGTTGGATGGATTCTCAGAAGAGATTATAGATTACTACAAGCTCAACTAAGTATTGGTCCCCACTCTGGCTGCTATGCTGCCTGTGGAATCATAGCTACAGTATCCTAAGAAGGTCTTGGGCACATGGTATGCAGACACTGATTTGGTAAATATGTTCTTTTCTCTCCCAGTCAGAAAAAAGTATCAGAAACTGCATTCACTAGGAATGAGCAAAAATTTACATGAGTTTTGCCATAGGGCTTTCTGTCACAATATGGTCAAAAGAGATCTGGGCCATCTGAACAGTCTAAGAATATCACATCAATCCATTAAATTGGTGACATCATGTTGATTAAGCCAGATAAACAAGATGTGGCTAGCATGCTTGAGATCACAGTAAAAAAGTTACATTGAGTGGGAAACAAAATATTCAAAGATTCTATAATGTTCCATTCAAGAAGATCTTAGAGATCCAGTGCTCAGGGTCATGCTGGAACACCTACTCCAATATGAAAGATAATTTGCAGCATCTTGCATCCTCTACCATAGAGAAAGAAACATAGGATCCATTGGGTCTCTTTGGGTTTTGAGGGCAGCACATTCCATGCTCAGTAGTTGTATTCTAGACCATTTGCAGAGTGACCCAGAAGGCTGCCAGATTTGAGTAGGACCCAGGCAGGAATTGTTTCTGCATTAAGACCAGGCTCTGGTGTGATTAGCTCTGCTGCCTAGGCCATATTATTTGTCTGACCCATGATACTGAGAGAGTTCAAGCTTAGGCAGGTTGATCAGAAGTCCAAGGCTCTTAAGGGAGGAGGAGGCAAACATTCTTTTAAACATTTGTTTGCCTTAGTCAGATAGGACACATTTCTTTTAGTCCCTGTGCTGATATAGCAACAATACGTCTCACTCGAGACCTGGCCTTTCTTTAGGTCTGGAGCTAATGATTATACAGCACAATAATACATCTTACTCATGGGTATGCTTTTCTTAGGCTCTACATTAATGATTTATGTATGAAAGTTGCTCAGTCGTGTCCAACTCTTTGCGACCCCATGGACTATACAGCCCACGGAATTCTCCAAGCCAGAATAATGGAGTGGACAGCCTTTCCATTCTCCAGGGGATCTTTCCAACCCAGGGATCAAACCCAGGTCTCCCGCATTGCAGGTGGATTTTCTACCAGCTGAGCCACAAGGGAAGCTCTACATACAGAGTATATCATATGAAATGCTGGGCTGGATGAATCACAAGCTGGAATCAAGATTGCTGGGAGAAACGACAACAACCTCAGATATGCAGATGATACCACTTTAATGGCAGAGGTTTCAGAACTGTATTACAGTCTAAAGAATTTCCTTGTCTACTCCTATTTCCTTTCCCCTCAATTTTCATAGATACTACTTGTAGTATTTCACTGCTGACGGTGACCACAGTCATGAAATTAAAAGATGCTTGCTCCTTGGAAGAAAAGCTATGACAGCATATTAAAAAACAAGGACATTACTTTTCCAACAAAGGTCCTTCTAGTTAAAGCCATGGTTTTTCCAGTAGTCACATATGGATGTGAGAGTTGGACTATAGAGAAAGCTGAGCACCAAAGAACTGATGCTTTGGAACTGTGGTGTTGGAGAAGACTCTGGAGAGTCCCTTGGACTGCAAGGAGATCCAACCAGTCAATCTTAAAGGAAATTGGTCCTGAATATTCATTGGAATGACTGATGCTGAAGCTGAAACTCCAACAGTTTGGTCACCTGATGTGAAAAACTGAGTCACTGAAAAAGACCCTGATGCTGGGAAAGACTGAAGGCAGGAGAAGGGGATGACAGAGGATGAGACAGTTGGATGGCATCACTGACTCGATGGACATGAGTTTGAGTAAGTTCTGTGAGTTGATGATGGACAGGGAAGCATGGCACGCTGCAGTCCATGGGGTCACAAAGAGTTGGACACGACTAAGTGACTGAACGGAACTGAACTTTCAGTAAGGGCTTCCCAGGTGGTTCTAGTAGTAAGGAACTCTCCTCAGGAGACACAAGAGATGCTGGTTCGATCCCTGGGTTGGGAAGATCCCTTGGAAAAGGAAGTGACAACTCACTCCAGTATTCTCTAGGCCTGTAGAATTTTATGGACAGAGAAGCCTGGTGGGCTACAGGCTCTTTGTGAACATGGGGTCACAAAGAGTTGGATGTAACTGAAGTGAGTTAACTGAAAGCCTCTTGTTCGTCTACCTTCTCCTGGGTATCTGCTTCCTGGAGGACCCAAAAGATACACAGACTTTTTAGGTTTTCACTATTTTAATATTGAATGTGACTTTAATTTTCAAAGTACATGTTTGAATAATTCTGTTCCCTCTTGTTTGCATCTATGCATTGACTATTTGGCAATGCCAAAGAATGCTCAAACTACCACACAATTGCACTCATCTCACACATTAGTAAAGTAATGCTTAAAATTCTCCAAGCCAGGCTTCAGCAACACGTGAAACATGAACTTTCAGATGTTCAAGCTGGTTTTAGAAAAGGCAGAGGAACTAGAGATCAAATTGCCAACATCCGCTGGATCATGGAAAAAAGCACGAGAGTTCCAGAAAAACATCTATTTCTGCTTTATTGACTATGCCAAAGCCTTTGACTGTGTGGATCACAATAAACTGTGGAAAATTCTGAAAGAGATGGGTATACCAGACCACCTGACCTGCCTCTTGAGAAACATATATGCAGGTTAGGAAGCAACAGTCAAAACTGGACATGGAACAACAGACTGGTTCCAAATAGGAAAAGGCTGTATATTATCACTGTGCTTATTTAACTTATATGCAGAGTACATAATGAGAAACGCTGGGCTGGAAGAAGCACAAGCTGGAATCAAGATTACCTGGAGAAATATCAATAACCTCAGATATGCAGATGACACCACTCTTATGGCAGGAAGTGAAGAAGAACTAAAGAGACTCTTGAGGAAAGTGAAAGAAGAGAATGAAAAAGTTGGCTTAAAGCTCAACATTCAGAAAACGAAGATCATGCCATCTGGTCCCATCACTTCATGGCAGATAGATGGAGAAACAGTGGAAACAGTGGCTGACTTTATTTTTCTGGGCTCCAAAATCACTGCAGATGGCGACTGCAGCAATGAAATTAAAAGACACTTACTCCTTGGAGGGAAAGTTATGACCAACCTAGACACCATATTAAAAAGCAGAGACATTACTTTACCAACAATCGTCTGTCTAGTCAAGGCTATGGTTTTTCCTGTGGTCATGTATGGATGTGAGAGTTGGACTCTAAAGAAAGCTGAGTACTGAAGAATTGATGCTTTTGAACTGTGGTGTTGGAGAAGACTCTTGAGAGTCCCTTGGACTGCAAGGAAATCCAACCAGTCCATCCTAAAGGAGATCAGTCCTGGGTGTTCATTGGAAAGACTGATGTTGAGGCTGAAACTCCAATACTTTGGCCACCTGATGTGAAGAGCTGACTCATTTCAAAAGACCCTGATGCTCGCAAAGACTGAGGGCAGGAGGACAAGGGGAAGACAGAGGATGAGATGGTTGGGTGGCATCATTGACTCGATGGACATGGGTTTGGGTAGACTCTGGGAGTTGGTGATGGACAGGGAAGCCTGGTGTGCTGCAGTTAATGGAGTCTCAAAGAGTTGGACATGGCTGAGCGACCGATCTGAACTGATTGACTATTTTATTATATAGTACTTTTCACACTAAATCAGAAATGTACTTGATTACTCACACAAATCATTCACAAAAATATATTTGAGTATGTCAACAATAATAACTTAGTATAACAATTCCACAGTGGGCTTCTGGGGTGAAAAATATGCCAACAGTGCAGGAGCTGCAGGAGATGCATGTTTGATTCCTGGGTCGGGAAGATCCCCTGGAAAAGGGAATGGCACCCACTGCAATATTCTTGCCTGGATAATCCCATGGACAGATGAGCCTGGAGGCCTACAGTCCATAGGGCCACACAGAGTCAGACACTACTGAAGCAACTGAGCACACATAACAATTTCACCAGAAGTTAATTATAATAATATAAATTCCTGCTGGGTAAATGTGTCTTCATTCAATAATGTACATAGGTAGTATGGATGTGTCAAGTGGTAAAAGTATTTAGTAATTACAGAAACTTTAGACTGCAACCTAAATGTAATTTGAATATAATTATAAATTTATGGCTAAATAAATTTATAATTATAAATTTATGGCTAAATGTATTCTTGGCACAGTATATATTCAATATTTATATGTTAAATGAATGACTGAATGAAATAATTGGCATACAATACTGGCCAAATAATTATTTAGGAGTTTTAAAGTAGAATTATAAATATTTCAATCTTTTTTTTGAAACTATGTAATAATTATAAATTATTAACAAAATGTGGTAATTCCCAGCAAAATTCTCTTAGGAGCTCTTTGCACACAGATCTCTGATTCCAATTACCATGCCTCTTTCCCACTCTTTCAGGCCCAGTGGGAGTTTCTTAGGACATCCTGTTGGTGTTAGACTCTAGGTACTGAATTATTCTTCACTGATTTCCATATGGCCTACCCAACCTATATAAATAATCTTTTCTTTTTCTTTTTCCCAGTTCACCAACTTGAGTGTGCCATCTGTTTCCTGCTATCCTGACTGAATAGAAGCAGAACAGCTCGAAAAGATTCCAGCATAATATCAGAAGAGATAAAAAGTTATGCTTCAGTTTTTAGGAAGTCCCTCTGGAAGGACTGTTCACATTCTGCTAAGTAAAGCTAGGTGAAACGTACCCAAGGCAAGGATTTTGAGGCACGTGGCTAAGATACTTCCTAGAGAAACTCCACAGGTATGCAATGCCAAACTGCCACTCACAGTGTTGCCAAAGCGAATTATCACAAGTTGATCTCTCTGGAAGTAGATAAGGAGATGGAGTTTAGTGTGAAAGATATGTGTCAGAGATCAACACCTGAAAAAGGAAGGAGGAGGAATTGGATGGAGGAAGCATCACAGTTATCAGGGTGGTGGCCAACACCATCAGAGGAAGAGGTGTAGCAGTGTGTATCTTGTAGGGGGAAATAAGGGAGTGAGATGAGGTCCAGGTCAGGCCAAAATGGTTGGATCTTTATTCTTCCACTCCATTCAGTCAGGGAATGCCAGCTGCCTCAGAAAGGCTAGGATGTTGGTCAAGTCACATCCTTCATACACTGGCTTGGTTGCCAAGGGCTGAGAGACGTACTCTCCACAGCTGGGTAACAAGCTCTTTCTTGAGGGGAATCTGTGTGGCTTATCATTTTGTGTACAAAATGTGTATAAGGATACTAACAGTAGTCTTACAGCTGCCAGTTTTTTTTTTTTTTGAGATAAAATATGTTCATTTGATGGCAAATAAACTTGAAGTGTACAGTTCAATATGTTCTGATAAATGTTCCCAAGCAACAAAACTATCCTAGTTAACGTAACAAATACTTTTATTGCTCCTATACAATTTCCTCTCTTATTCCTATTCAATCCTCTCTTTTGTATATTATTTTTTATATCAATAGGATTTTAAAAAATTGTTTTAAAAATTATTTATTTATTTTAAATGAAGTCTAATTACTTTACATAGTGTGGCGGTTTTTGTCATACATTGACATGAATCAGCCATGGGTGTACAGGTGTCCCCTTGTCTTGAAACCCCCTCCCACCTTTCTTCCCATCCCATCTCTCTGGTTGTCCCAGTGCACCTGTTTTGAGTATCCTGTTTCATGCATCAAACGTGGACTGGTGATCTGTTTCATATATGGTAATATACGTGTTTCAGTGCTGTTCTCCCAAATCATCCCACCTTTGCCTTCTCTAACAGAGTCCAAAAGTCTGTTCTTTACATCTGTGTCTCGTCTGCTGTCTTGCATAAAGGGTCATAATTACCATCTTTCTAAATTCCATATATATGCATTGATATACTGTATGGGTGTTTTTCTTTCTGGCTTACTTCACTCAGTATAATAGGCTCCAGTTTCATCCACCTCATTCAAGTGCATTCTTTTTAATAGCTGAGTAATATTCCATTGTGTATATGTACCACAGCTTTCTTATCCATTCATCTGCTGATGGACATCTAGGTTGCTTCCAAGTCCTAGCTATTGCAAACTGTGCTGCAATGGACACTGAGGTACTCATGTCTCTTTCATAATGGTTTCATCAGGGTGTATGCCCAGCAGTGGGATTGCTGGGTCATATGGCAGTTGTATTTCCAGTATTTTAAGTAATCTCTACACTGTTCTCCATAGTGAGTAGTTTGTATTCCCACCAACAGTGTAAGAGGGTTCCCTTTTCTCCACACCCTCTCCAGCATTTAGTGTTTGTGATTTTTGGATAGCAGTCATTCTGACCGGCATGAGATAGTACTTCGTTGTGGTTTTGGTTTGGATTTCTCTGATAATAAGTGATGTTGAGAATCTTTTCATGTGTTTGCTAGCCATCTGTATGTCTTCTTTGGAGAAATGTCTGTTTAATTCTTTGGCCTGGTTTTTGATTCAGTCATTTATTTTCCTGGTATTGAGCTGCAGGAGCTGCTTGTATATTTTGGAGAGTCTTTGTCAGTTGTTTCGTTTGGTATTATTTTCTCCCATTCTGAAGGTTGTCTTTTCACCTTGCTTATAGGTCTCTTCATTGTGCCAAAGCTTTTAAGTTTAATTAGGTCTCATTTGTTAATTTTTGCTTTTATTTCCATTACTCTGGGTGGTGGGTTATAGAGGATCCTACTTTGATTTATATTGTCGAGTGTTCTGCCTATTTTTTCCTCTAGGAGTTTTATAGTTTCTGGTCTTACATTTAGATCTTTAATCCATTTGGAGTTTATTTTTGTGTATGGTATTAGAAAATGTTCTAGTTTCATTCTTTTACACGTGGTTGACCAACTTTCTCAGCACCACTAGTTGAAGAGATTGTTTTTTCTCCATTCTTGCCTCCTTTGTCAAAGATAGGGTATCCAGAGGTGTGTGGATTTATCTCTGGGCTTTCTATTTTGTTCTGTTGGTCTATATTTCTTTCTTTGTGCCAGCACCATACTGTCTTTATGACTGTAGCTTTGTAGTATAGTCTGAAGTCAGGAAGGTTGATTCCTCCAGTTCCATTCTTCTTTCTCAGGGTTGCTTTGCTTTGGCTATTTGAGGCTTTTGTGTTTCCATACAAATTGTGAAATTATTTGCTCTAGTTCTTGAAAAATACTGTTGGTAGCTTGATAGGGATTGCATTGAATTTATAGATTGCTTTGGATAGTATACTCATTTTCACTATATTGATTCTTCTGTTCCACAAACATGGTATATTTCTCCATCTATTTGTATCATCTTTGATTTCTTACATCAGCATTATATAGTTTTCTGTATATAGGTCTTTTGTTTCTTTAAGTGAATTTATTCCTAAGTATTTTATTCTTGTTTCCTTACTTTATCTTTCTGTTTTCTCATTGTTAGTGTATAGGAACACAAGGGATTTCTGTGTATTAATTTTATATCTTGCTACTTTACTATATTCATTGATAGCCCTAGTAATTTTCTGGTGATGTCTTTAGGGTTTTTTATGTAGAGGATCATGTCATCTGAAAATAGAGTTTTGCTTCTTCTTTTCCAGTCTGGATTCTTTTATTTTTTTCTTCTCTGATTGCTATGGCTAAGACTTCTGAAACTATCTTGAATAGTAGTGGTGAGAGTGGCCACCCTTGTCTTCTTCCTGAGTTCAGAAGAAATGCTTTCAGTTTTTCACCATTGAGAATAATGTTTTCTGTGGGTTTGTCATATATGGCTTCTGTTTAGATATGTTCCTTCTAGGCCTGCTTTCTGGAGAGTTTTTTTTTTTTTATTGATCATAAATGGGTGTTGAATTCTGTCAAAAGCTTTCTCTGCATCTATTGAGATGATCATGTGGTTTTTATCTTTCAATTTGTTAATGTGATGTGTTAATGTGGTGATTGACTTGTGAATATTGAAGAATCCTTGCATCACTGGGATAAAGCCCACTTGGTCATGATGTATGATCTTTTAAATATATTGTTGGATGCTGTTTGCTAGAATTTTGTTGAGGATTTTTGCATCTGTGTTCTCAGTGACATTGGCCTGTAGTTTTCTTTTTTTGGTGGCATCTTTGTCTGGTTTTGGAATTAAGGTGATGGTGCTCTCATAGAATGAGCTTGGGAATTTACCTTCATCTGCAATTTGCTGGAAGAGTTTAAGTAAGGTAGGTGTTATCTCTTCATTTTGGTAGACTTCAACTGAAGTCGTCTGGTCCTGGGCTTTTGTTTGTTGGAAGATTTTTGATTACAGTTTCGATTCTGTGCTTGTGAAGGGTCTGTTATGATTTTCCACTTTTCCCTGGTTCAGTTTTGGAAGGTTTTACTTTTCTATGAATTCGTCCATTTCTTCCAAGTTGTCTGTTTTATTGGCATATAATTGCAGATAGTAGTTTCTTAAGATCCTTTGTATTTCTGTGTTGTCTGTTGTGATTTCTCCGTTTTCATTTCTAATTTTATTGATTTGATTCTTCTCTTATTTTTTCTTGATGAGTCTGGCTAATGGTATGTCTGTTTTATTTATCTTCTCAAAGAACCAGCTTTTAGTTTAGTTGATTTTTGCTATAGTGTCTTTTGTTTCTTTTTCATTATTTCTGCTCTGATTTTTATGATTTCTTTTTTTCTGCTAACTTTGGGGTTCTTCATTTCTTGTTTTTCTAGTTGCTTTATGTGTGAAGTTAGATTATTTATTTGATGTTTCTCTTGTGTCTTGAGGTAAGTTTGTATTGCTATGAACCTTCCTCTTAACGCCACTTTTACTGAATCCCATATGTTTTGGGTTGTTGTGTTTATTTTCATTTGTTTGTATGCATATCATGATTTCCTTTTTTATTTCTCCTGTGATTTGTTGGTTATTCAGAAGAGTTTTGTTTAGCTTCCATATGTTTGTATTTTGATAGGTTTTTTCCCTTTAGTTGACATGTAATCTTACTACATTGTGATCAGAAAAGATGCTTGAAATGATTTCAATGTTTTTGAATTTACCAAGGCTAGATTTATGGCCATGGATGTGATCTGTCCTGGAGAATGTTTCGTGTGCACCTAAGAAAAAGGTGAAATTCATTGTTTTGGGGTGAAATGCCCTATAGATATCAATTACCTCTAATTGGTCCATTACATCATTTTAAAAAATGTGTGTTTTCTTGCTAATTTTCTATTTGGTTGATCTATTCATAGGTATGAGTGTGGTATTAAAGTCTCCCACTATTACTGTGCTGCTATTAATTTCCCCTCTCATACATGTTAGCATTTGCCTTGTGTATTGAGGGGCTCTTATGTTGGGTGCATATATATTTATAATTGTTATATCTTCTTGGATTGATCCTTTGATCATTATGTAGTGTCCTTCTTTGTCTCATTTCATGGTCTTTATTTCAAAGTCTATTTTATCTGGTGAGTATTGCTATTCCTGTTTTCTTTTGGCCTCCATTCACATGAAATATCTTTTCCAGACCTTCACTTTCAGTCTGCATGTGTCCCTTGGTTTGAGGTGGGTCTCTTGTAAACATCATATATAGGGGTCTTGTTTTTGTATCCATTCAGCCAGTCTTTGTCTTTTGGTTGGGGCATTCAACCCATTTACATTTAAGGTAATTATTGATAGGTATGATCCCATTTCCATTTATTTTGTTGTTTTGGGTTCGAGTTTATAAACCTTTTCTGTGTTTCCTGTTTAGAGAAGTTCCTTTAGCATTTGTCAAAGAGCTGGTTTAGTGGTGCTGAATTCTCTAAGGTCTTGTTTCTCTGTAAAGCTTTTGATTTTTCCTTCATATCTGAATGAGATCCTTGCTGGGTATAGTAATCTTGGTTGTAGTTTTTTCTCTTTCATCACTTTAAGTATGTACTGCCATTCCCTTCTGGTCTGAAGAGCTTCTATTGAAAGATCAGCTGTTATCCTTATGGGGATCCCCTTGTATGTTATTTGTTGCTTTTCCCTTGCTGCTTTGAGTATTTGCTCTTTGTATTTGATTTTCATTAGTTTGATTAATATGTGTCTTGGGGTGTTGTGCCTTTGGTTTGTCCTGTTTGGGAGTCTCTGGGTTTCTTGGATTTTGGTGGCTATTTCCTTCCCCATTTTATGGAAGTTTTCAACTATTATTTCCTCAAGTATTTTCTCATGCCATTTCTTTTTGTCTTCTTCTTCTGGGACACCTATGATTAGAATGTTGGGGTATTTAACATTGTCCCAGAGTTCTCTGAGGTTGCCCTCATTTCTTTTTGTTCTTTTTTCCTCTCTGCTCCATTTATTTCCACCGTTCTATCTTCCAACTCACTTATCCTCTCCACTGCTCAAGTTATTCTCCTGTTGGTTTCCTTCTGAGTGCTTTTGGTCTCAGTTATTGCATTATTCATTATTGATTGATTCTTCTTTATTTCTTCTAGGTTCTTTTAAAATATTTCTTGCATCTTCTCAATCTTTCTCTCTAATCTATTTATCAATAACTTCATTTGTTTTCAAGGATGTGGATCATCTGCACTATCATCATTCTGAATTCTTTTTCAGGTAGACTCCTTATCTCCCCCTCTTCTGTTTGATTTGGTGGGTATTTATCAGATTCCTTTACTTGCTGCATATTTCTTTCCCTTTCCATTTC
Source organism: Capricornis sumatraensis (assembly GCF_032405125.1). Classification (NCBI taxonomy): domain Eukaryota; kingdom Metazoa; phylum Chordata; class Mammalia; order Artiodactyla; family Bovidae; genus Capricornis; species Capricornis sumatraensis. The sequence goes on from NC_091084.1 coordinate 9,046,887, forward strand.
ATTTAGATTGCTGTGTTTGGGGTGTCCTTTTTATATGTTGGAAGTTTGTGGTTCCTCTTTACTGTGGAGCCTTCTCCCTGTGGGTGGTGTTGGACTAGTGGGTTGTCAAGGTTTCCTGGTTGGGGGACCTTACATCTGTGTTCTGGTGGGTGAAGCTGGATCTTTTCTCTCTGGAGTGCAATGAAGTGTCCAATAGTGAGTTCTGAGGTGTCTGTGGGTTTGGCACAGCTTTGGGAAGCCTGTCTTTTAGTGCTCAGTGTTATGTTCCTGCTTTGCTGGAAAATAGCATGGTATGGCAACTGGACAGAGAAGGCAATGGCAACCCACTCCAGTACTCTTGCCGGGAAGGTCCCATGGATGGAGGAGCCTGGTAGGCTGCAGTCCATGGGATTGCTAGGAGTCGGACACGACTTCACTTTCACTTTCATGTACTGGAGAAGGAAATGGCAACCCACTCCAGTATTCTTGCCTGGAGAATCCCAGGGATGGGAGAGCCGGGTGGGCTGCTGTCTATGGGGTCGCACAGAGTCGGACATGACTGAAGCGACTTAGCAGCAGTAGCAGCAGCAGCCTGGTACGTCTTGCACTGAAACTTGTTGGCTCTTGGATGGAGCTTGATTTCAGTGTTGGTATGGAGACCTTTGGGTGAGCTCTTGTCTATTAGTGTTCCCTGGTTCAGGAGTTCTCTGATGTTTTCAAATTTTGGAATTAAGCCTCCTCCTCTGGCTTTCAGTCCCTCTCTTACAGTATCCTCAAGACTTCTCCATCCATACATCACAGATGAGAAAACATCTAGGTTAATGGTGAAGCAATTCTCCACAGTGAGGGACACCCAGAGAGATTCACAGAATTACATGGAGAAGAGAAGAGGGAGATATAGGTGACCAGGAGGAGAAGAGAGGGAGTCAAAAGGGGATAGAGCAGTCTAGCCAGCAATTAATTCCCTAAGTGCTCTCCACAGCCTGGAACACCCAGAGAGATTCACAGAGTTAATACAGAAGAGAAGGGGGAGGAAGGAGATAGAGGTGATCTGGGAGAGAAAAGCTGGAGTCAAAAGAGGAGAGAGCAATCAAGACAATAATAAAATTCTTAAGTGAAAATGGACACTGAATATTAGATTCTTAAAGGTGCAAAATTGATAACAAATACCAAAAAAGCAAAGATTGAAAATCCAGAATAGAGGTTGGATTCTCAAAATACAATATAAAAATAATAGAAAATAAAATTAATCAGAAAATTTAAAAATAGACATATATGAAATTTGCTTAAAAAATAAGGTCTTTTTTTTTTTTTGTAAGATGGGCTTTGTGTCTTAATCAGCTCCCTAGTCCTGGCCGCTTGGTTTCCCGGGTGTGCCAGAGAGCACCATCTCAGGTGTGCCATGTGTCTCCTCTGGGGAGCTGATATCAGGTTGCAATACTCCTGGTAGATGTCAACTGTCCAGGATCCCAGGAAGACGTGCTTAGCAACTGGGAGCCTGCTCACAGTTTGGAGCTCACTGGTGGCAAATGGGAGTGTCTGGGCTACTTCTCTACTGACCATTTCTGTTAGGTGCCATTCCATGGGCTTTTTTTTTTCCCCCCTCCTGGTTATGTTGCCGTCTGAGATTGCAAAACTCCCCACAGACATGCCTGTGAGAGGGTTTCCTACTGTGTGGAGACTTCTCCTCCTTCTATACTCCCTCCCCAGGTTGGGTCTCTGTCTCTAACTCTTTTGTCTGTTTTTGTCTTTTTTATTTTGTCCTACCTCCTTTCAAAGAGAATGGGCTCCCTTTCTGGGTGCCTGGTGTCCTCTGCCAGCCTTCAGAAGTTGTTCTGTGGAAGTTGCTCAACATTCAGATGATCTTTTGATGAATTTGTGGGGTAGAAAGTGGTCTCCCCATCCTATTCCTCCACTAACTTGGGATCATCCCTCTCAATAGGATGTTTTTGAGATTTATACACTTCTATGTTTTAGTAGTTTGTTCATTTTTGCTGTCAAGTAGTTTTGCATTTAATGAATGTGCCAAAATTTGTCCATTCTATAAGTAGAATATGTGGGCTGTTTATACTTTTTTCCCCCTCTTATCAATAATATTGTAATGGGTAAGTGTTCTGTGGACATATGTTTCTTTTGGGTAAATATCTGAGAGCAGAATTAGTGTATCATGTGGTAAATGCAAATTTAACTCAAGCAAAAGAAACTGCTAAACTGTTTTCAAGTGATTGTATCAGTTTACATTTTCAGCAGCTATGTATGAGAGTTCCAGTTGCTTATATTCTTGCCAACACTATTAGTCTTTTAATTTTATCCATGAGTTTGAAGTTGCATTTACTGGTTGTTTTAAACTTATATTTATTGATGTTATCTTTCATCTTTTCATATATTTTTGATTATTCACACATCTTCTTTTTCAAAGTGTCTGATGCCATGTTTTCCATTAAGAAAAAATTGTTTTGTAGGATAAAAAGTTGATAAAAGTACTTTGCCATATATATATTTATGCATATATATAATTTGGCTTTTATTTTCTTAATGATTTCTTTAAAAAGCAGAAGTATTTAAAAAAACTGTTAGACCTCAGTTAATCACTATTTTTTTTTTTCTTTTATGGTTAGTGATTTTTGTGTCCTATAGAACACTTGCTTCTCAAAATTGCAAAGACATTCACCTTCATGTTCTTCTATAAAGTTTATGGGTCTATCTTTTAAATACAGATTTATGATTTATCTCATATTAATTTTACATGGTGTGAGATAGTGATTGAAGTTGATTTGTTTCTCATGTGAGTAACAAATTGCTTTAGCATCATTTGTTAAAAAAAAATTCAAAAGCCAATTAACCATATATGGGTAAGTATATATTATCTGTGTGTACATATGGTTTAGTATACTTAGATATATTTCTAAATTCTCTATCATACATAGTGATTTATATGCCCATTTTGTGACCATTACCACACTATCTAGGTTATTGTAATTTTATTACATGTCTTAAAATCATGTAGTATCTTTCAGTTTTGTTCCTTTAAGAGTATATTGGCTACTCAGATCTTTGCAATTCTCTATATTATTTTTGTAATCAACCTACTTATTTCTACAGAAAATTTTCTGCTGGGATTTGATTTGGCTTGAGCATCTATAGATCAATTTTTGGAGAATTAATATCAGTTCACGAGTTTTCAATTCATGAACATGGTGTATGTCATTTATTAACATTCTTCTAAATTTCTCTCTGCAGTGTCTTCTAGTTTTTAAAATACAGATTTTGTACTTTTTAATTTGTTGATTCTTACATATTTTGTTTTTTGATGTTTTGCAGATTGTTTTGTTTTATACTTATTTTCCAAATATTTCATGCTACCAAATATAAATGCAATTGAATCTTTGCCTATTGACCCTATATTCTAAAACATTGTTAAATTCATCCATGAATTCTAGCCATTTTCATGTTGATTCTCTAGAATTTTCTATATAAGCAATGATATCTTTTGTAAATAGTTTTCTTTCCAATCTTTATTCCTTTTATTTCTTTCTCTTGCCATACCAGCAGAACACTTTATACAGTACTGAGTAGAAATAGTTATGATAGACATCCTTGCTTTGTTCCTGGTTTTAGGGAAACCACATCCAATATTACCTTTAAGCATGATGTTAGCTGCAAGTTTTCATTGAGGCCATTTATCAGGTAGGTCTGAATTTTTATCATGAAGGCTTTTCTCTGAGTCAATTGAAATGATCTCATTTTTAATATGTTTTTCTCCTTCATTCTATTAATATGGTAAATTATATTGATTGGTTTTTGAATATTAAACCAGTCTTACATTTCTGATATTCACCTTTGTGAATTTTATCTTGATGTATTATCCTTTATATGTATTGCTGAATTTGCTTAGCAATATTTTGTTAAGGAATTTTGCTTTTATCTTAATGAGAGGTATTATTTGTAATATTCTTTCTGGTAAATTTTTTCCTCCAGGTTTCTGTATTGGGATTCTGCTGATGTTAGAAAACCAGTTGGAAAGTGTTCCTTCCTTTTCAATTTTCATAAAGAGTTTGTATAAGATTGATATATTTATTCCCTATATGCCAGATAGAATTTATCAATGAAGTTATCTGTGCCTGGGGTTTTCTTTGTGATAAGGTTTTATTAACAAATTCAATTTTCATTGATAGAATGTTCATATACTCTTGCTAAGTATTTATTTTTCAAGAATTTGCTTTTAACCCTAAGTTGTTAAATTATCAGCATAAAGTTATTTATTACTTTCTTTTTAATATCTTTAGAATCTATAGTTTTACTTCTTTTATTCCTAATATTGGAAATTTTTGTTTTCTTTCTCTTTTCCTTTTTCAGTCTTAAAATAGGTATATCATTTTATTTATCCATTACAAGGACTAGCATTTATCTTTATCATTTTTCTCTGTTGCATGTCTGTTTTATATTTTACTTATTTCCACTTCTTTATTCCTTTGCTCCTCTTCATTTTGGGTTTGACTGTCTTAACTTTGTAAGGTAGAAGCTTTTGTCCTTGATATTATACTTTCTTCTGTCTAATATAAGTGATTAAAGACATATATTTCCCTCTTAGGATTATGATATGACTTGGTTTAGCTTTCTTCATTTTCTTTTCTTGAGATTTGTTGAACTTTTTAGATCTAAGAGTTTAGATGAATTGTATATTGTATTTGTAGATGTATAAACTATACAATTAAAGATATTATGGGCGCCATACTACTAATCCTCACCCTCATACTACTAGTATTATTCACACCTGACCTACTTGGAGACCCAGACAACTATACCCCAGCAAATCCACTCAACACACCCCCTCACATTAAACCCGAATGATATTTCCTATTTGCATACGCAATCCTACGATCAATTCCCAATAAACTAGGAGGAGTCCTAGCCCTAGTTCTCTCAATCCTGATCTTAGTACTCGTACCTTTCCTCCACACATCCAAACAACGAAGCATAATATTCCGACCGATTAGCCAATGTATATTCTGAATCCTAGTAGCAGACTTACTAACACTCACATGAATTAGAGGACAACCAGTCGAACACCCTTATATTATCATTGGACAACTAGCATCTATTATATATTTCCTCATCATTCTAGTACTAATACCAGTAGCTAGCACTATCAAAAACAACCTCCTAAAATGAAGACAAGTCTTTGTAGTACAATTAGTATACTGGTCTTGTAAACCAGAGAAGGAGAATAACCAACCTCCCCAAGACTTCAAGGAAGAAGCTATAGCTTCACTATCAACACCCAAAGCTGAAGTTCTATTTAAACTACTCCCTGAATCGCTATCAACACTATCTATCAATATATCCCCCCAAACATTAAGAGCCTTCCCAGCATTAAATCCACCAAAACTTTCAATAATATAATATGGACTTCCCACTCCACAAGCAACGACGTACCCACACAGCACAGCACTAATGTACGGCAAATATAATATATACACAGTTCAATTTTAACCCATTCAGATGGTACATAAATATTAATGTAGCATAGACATGATATGTATATAGTACATTACATGATTTGCCCCATGCATATAAGCATGTACATAAGCATTAATGTAATACAGACATACCATGGACGCACAATACATTAAATGGTTTTCCCCTTGCGTATAAGCAAGCACATTGGCTTTAATAATAGTACATAGGACATCTTATTGCTTGTTCGTACATAGCACATTAAAGTCAAATCCGTCCTTGTCAACATGCATATCCCGTCCATTAGATCACGAGCTTAACGACCATGCCGCGTGAAACCAGCAACCCGCTTGGCAAGGACTTCTCTTCTCTCTCTGGGCCCATTAATTGTGGGGGTAGCTATTTAATGAACTTTATCAGACATCTGGTTCTTTCTTCAGGGCCATCTCACCTAAAATTGCCCATGCTTTCCTCTTAAATAAGACATCTCGATGGACTAATGACTAATCAGCCCATGCTCACACATAACTGTGCTGTCATACATTTGGTATTTTAATTTTTGGGGATGCTTGGACTCAGCTATGGCCATCTGAGGCCCTGACCCGGAGCATGAATTGTAGCTGGACTTAACTGCATCTTGAGCATCCCCATAATGGTAGGCACGGGCATCATAATTAATGGTCACAGGACATAACCATTACATCACGCATCCCCATACCTTTCTCCTCCCCCTCCCCTTAAATACTTATCACTATTTTTAACACACTCACCCCTAGATACTAATCTAAATTTATTCCTTCTTCAATACTTAAATCAGCACTCCAACCAAAGTGAATATATGGGTGCCTGGGTCTCCCACAAGACATAGTTAATGTAGCTTAAAATTAAAGCAAGACACTGAAAATGCCTAGATGAGTACACTAACTCCATAAACACATAGGTTTGGTCCCAGCCTTCCTGTTAACTTTCAATAGACTTACACATGCAAGCATCCATGCCCCGGTGAGTAACGCCCTCCAAATCAATTGGACTAAGAGGAGCAGGTATCAAGCACACATCCTGTAGCTCATAAAGCCTTGCTTAACCACACCCCCAAGGGAGACAGCAGTGACAAAAATTAAGCCATAAACAAAAGTTTGACTAAGCCATATTGACTAGGGTTGGTAACTCTCATGCCAGCCACCGCGGTCATACGATTAACCCAAGCTAACAGGAACACGGCATAAAATGTGTTAAAGCGCCACATCAAATAGAGTTAAATTCTAATTAAACTGTAAAAAGCCATAATTACAATAAAAATAAATGACGAAAGTAACCCTATAGCAGCTGACACACTATAGCTAAGACCCAAACTGGGATTAGATACCCCACTATGCTTAGCCCTAAACACAAATAATTATAAAAACAAAGTTATTTGCCAGAGTACTACCGGCAACAGCCCAAAACTCAAAGGACTTGGTGGTGCTTTATACCCTTCTAGAGGAGCCTGTTCTATAATCGATAAACCCCGATAGACCTCACCAATCCTTGCTAATTCAGTCTATATACCGCCATCTTCAGCAAACCCTAAAAAGGAACAAAAGTAAGCTCAATTACATCACATAAAGACGTTAGGTCAAGGTGTAACCTATGGAATGGGAAGAAATGGGCTACATTTTCTACCTCAAGAATATCCATATACGAAAGCCGTTATGAAACTAATGACCAAAGGAGGATTTAGTAGTAAACTAAGAACAGAGTGCTTAGTTGAATTAGGCCATGAAGCATGCACACACCGCCCGTCACCCTCCTCAAGTAAATACGATGCACTCAAACCTATTCACACGCACCAGCCACATGAGAGGAGACAAGTCGTAACAAGGTAAGCATACTGGAAAGTGTGCTTGGACAAATCAAGATATAGCTTAACTAAAGCATCTAGTTTACACCTAGAAGATTTCACATATCATGAATGTCTTGAACTATACCTAGCCCAGAACCCCCACCCTTAAATTAAACAACCAAAAATAAACTAAACAAAACATTTACCCTAATTAAAAGTATAGGAGATAGAAATTCTAAACATGGCGCTATACCGCAAGGGAACGATGAAAGAAAAAATCAAAGTACAAAAAAGCAAAGATTAACCCTTGTGCCTTTTGCATAATGAGTTAACGAGCAAAAACTTAGCAAAATGAATTTCAGTTAAGTACCCCGAAACCAGACGAGCTACTCATGAACAGTTTATTAGAACCAACTCATCTATGTAGCAAAATAGTGAGAAGATTTATGAGTAGAGGTGACACGCCTAACGAGCCTGGTGATAGCTGGTTGTCCAGAAAATGAATCTTAGTTCAGCTTTAAAGATACCAAAAATATAAACAAATTTACTGTATCTTTAAAAATTAGTCTAAAAAGGTACAGCCTTTTAGAAACGGATACAACCTTAACTAGAGAGTAAGATCTAACAGTACCATAGTAGGCCTAAAAGCAGCCATCAATTAAGAAAGCGTTAAAGCTCAACAATAAAAATAATATTAATCCCAAGAACAAACAGCTAACTCCTAGCCCTAATACTGGACTATTCTATTACCAAAGAGAAGTAATAATGTTAATATGAGTAACAAGAAACATTTTCTCCTTGCACAAGTTTAAGTCAGTATCTGATAATACCCTGACTGTTAACAGTAAATAAAAACAACCCAACAATAAATAATTTATTAATTGTACTGTTAACCCAACACAGGAGTGCGCCCAGGAAAGATTAAAAGAAGTAAAAGGAACTCGGCAAACACAAACCCGGCCTGTTTACCAAAAACATCACCTCCAGCATCCCCAGTATTGGAGGCACTGCCTGCCCAGTGACTAGAAGTTAAACGGCCACGGTATCCTGACCGTGCAAAGGTAGCATAATCATTTGTTCTCTAAATAAGGACTTGTATGAATGGCCACACGAGAGTTTTACTGTCTCTTACTTCCAATCAGTGAAATTGACCTCCCCGTGAAGAGGCGGGGATAAACCAACAAGACGAGAAGACCCTATGGAGCTTTAACTAACTAGCCCAAAGAAAACATACTCAACTGCCAAGGGATAATAATACTCTTTATGGACTAGCAGTTTTGGTTGGGGTGACCTCGGAGAACAAAAAATCCTCTGAAAGATTTTAAAGACTAGACCTACAAGTCAAACCAAATTATCGCTCATTGATCCAAAAACTTGATCAACGGAACAAGTTACCCTAGGGATAACAGCGCAATCCTATTCAAGAGTCCATATCGACAATAGGGTTTATGACCTCGATGTTGGATCAGGACACCCCAATGGTGCAACCGCTATCAAAGGTTCGTTTGTTCAACGATTAAAGTCCTACGTGATCTGAGTTCAGACCAGAGTAATCCAGGTCGGTTTCTATCTGTTATGTATTTCTCCCAGTACAAAAGGACAAGAGAAATAAGGCCAACTTCAATAAAGCGCCTTAAACCAATTAATGACCCTATCTCAATTAATTCCACAAACAAAACCTGCCCTAGAAAAGGGCTTAGTTAAGGTGGCAGAGCCCGGTAATTGCATAAAACTTAAACCTTTATAGTCAGAGATTCAAATTCTCTCCTTAACAAAATGTTTATATTAATATTCTAATACTCATTATCCCCATCCTCCTAGCCGTAGCTTTTCTTACCCTAGTTGAACGAAAAGTCCTAGGCTACATACAACTCTGAAAAGGCCCAAACGTTGTAGGACCATACGGCCTACTTCAACCCATCGCCGATGCAATCAAACTCTTCATTAAAGAGCCTCTACGACCAGCCACATCTCAATCTCAATATTTATTCTAGCACCCATTCTAGCCCTAAGCCTAGCCCTAACCATGTGAATCCCCCTACCTATACCCCACCCTCTCATCAACATAAACTTAGGAGTCCTCTTCATACTAGCTATATCAAGCTTAGCCGTATACTCAATCCTCTGATCAGGCTGAGCCTCCAACTCAAAATATGCTCTCATCGGAGCCTTATGAGCAGTAGCACAAACAATCTCGTACGAAGCAACACTAGCAATTATTTTACTATCAGTTTGACTAATAAATGGATCCTTCACCCTTTCCACGTTATTACACAAGAGGAAGTATGACTAATCTTCCCAGCATGACCCCTAGCAATAATATGATTCATCTCAACACTAGCAGAAACAAACCGAGCACCATTTGACCTCACTGAAGGAGAATTTGAACTAGTATCAGGCTTTAACGTAGAATATGCTGCAGGACCATTTGCCCTATTCTTCATAGCAGAATACGCAAATATTATCATAATAAATATTTTCACAACAACCCTCTTCCTAGGAGCATTCCACAACCCATATGTACCAGAACTCTACACAATTAACTTCACCATTAAATCACTACTGCTTACAATTATTTTCCTATGAATCCGAGCATCCTATCCCCGATTCCGTTATGACCAACTAATACATTTATTATGAAAAAGCTTCCTACCACTAACACTAGCCCTATGCATATGACACGTATCACTACCCATCCTCCTATCAAGCATCCCCCCACAAACATAAGAAATATGTCTGACAAAAGAGTTACTTTGATAGAGTAAATAATAGAGGTTTAAACCCTCTTATTTCTAGAACTATAGGAATTGAACCTACTCCTAAGAACCCAGAACTCTTTGTGCTCCCAATTACACCAAATTCTAATAGTAAGGTCAGCTAATTAAGCTATCGGGCCCATACCCCGAAAATGTTGGTTTACATCCTTCCCGTACTAATAAACCCAATCATCTTTATTATTATTCTAATAACCGTTATACTTGGAACCATTATCGTTATGATCAGCTCCCACTGGCTACTTATCTGAATCGGATTCGAAATAAACATACTCGCCATCATTCCCATTATAATAAAAAAACACAATCCACGAGCCACAGAAGCATCAACCAAATATTTCCTAACCCAATCAACAGCCTCAATATTATTAATAATAGCCGTTATCATTAACTTAATATTCTCAGGTCAATGAACCGTAATAAAACTATTTAATCCAACAGCCTCTATACTCATAACTATAGCCCTCACTATAAAATTAGGAATAGCTCCATTTCACTTCTGAGTCCCAGAAGTAACACAAGGTATCCCCTTATCCTCAGGCCTAATCTTACTCACATGACAAAAACTAGCACCTATGTCAGTACTTTACCAAATCCTCCCATCCATCAACCTAAACCTAATCTTAACCCTATCAATCCTATCCATTATAATTGGAGGCTGAGGGGGACTAAACCAAACCCAACTACGAAAAATCATAGCCTATTCATCAATCGCCCACATAGGCTGAATAACAGCAGTCCTATTATATAACCCCACCATAACATTACTAAACCTAATTATTTATATTATCATAACCTCCACCATATTTACACTATTTATAGCCAACTCAACTACAACCACCCTGTCACTATCCCATACATGAAATAAAGCACCCATCATAACAGTCCTAATCCTCATCACCCTCCTATCAATAGGAGGACTCCCTCCACTATCAGGATTTATACCAAAATGAATAATTATCCAAGAAATAACAAAAAATAACAACATTATTTTACCCACCTTCATAGCAATTACAGCACTACTAAATCTATATTTCTACATATGACTTACATACTCCACCGCACTCACAATATTCCCCTCCACAAATAATATGAAAATAAAATGACATTTCTCTACTACAAAATGAATAACCCTCTTACCAACAATAACCGTACTATCCACCATACTATTACCACTTACACCAATCCTCTCAATCCTAGAATAGGAATTTAGGTTAAACAGACCAAGAGCCTTCAAAGCCCTAAGCAAGTATAATTTACTTAATTCCTGATAAGGACTGCAAGACCATATCTTACATCAATTGAATGCAAATCAACCACTTTAATTAAGCTAAATCCTCACTAGATTGGTGGGCTCCACCCCCACGAAACTTTAGTTAACAGCTAAATACCCTAAACAACTGGCTTCAATCTACTTCTCCCGCCGCAAAGAAAAAAAGGCGGGAGAAGCCCCGGCAGAATTGAAGCTGCTTCTTTGAATTTGCAATTCAATATGTTTTATTCACTACAGGACCTGGTAAAAAGAGGAATCAAACCTCCGTTCTTAGATTTACAGTCTATTGCTTTACTCAGCCATTTTACCCATGTTCATCAACTGCTGATTATTTTCAACTAACCATAGAGATATCGGTACCCTTTATCTTCTATTTGGTGCCTGAGCTGGCATAGTGGGAACTGCCCTGAGCCTACTAATTCGCGCTGAACTAGGCCAACCCGGAACTCTACTTGGAGATGACCAAATCTACAATGTGATTGTAACCGCACATGCATTCGTAATAATTTTCTTTATAGTAATACCTATTATAATTGGAGGGTTCGGCAACTGACTAGTTCCTCTGATAATTGGAGCCCCCGATATAGCATTTCCTTGGATAAATAATATAAGTTTTTGACTCCTTCCCCCTTCTTTCCTACTACTCCTAATGCCTTTATCACTAGCATAATTCCCACAATGATATTCATTCACACAGGACAAGAAACAATCATTTCAAACTGACACTGACTAACTGTTCAAACCCTTAAACTATCACTCAGCTTCAAAATAGACTATTTCTCAATAATATTTGTCCCAGTAGCACTATTCGTCACATGATCCATCATAGAATTCTCAATATGGTATATACACTCAGACCCCAATATTAACCAATTTTTCAAATACTTACTCCTATTTCTTATTACAATACTTATCCTCGTCACCACAAACAATCTCTTTCAATTATTCATCGGCTGAGAAGGAGTAGGAATCATATCATTCTTACTAATCGGATGGTGATATGGACGAACAGATGCAAACACAGCAGCCCTACAAGCAATTCTGTACAACCGCATTGGCGACATCGGATTTATCCTAGCAATAGCATGATTCTTAATTAATCTCAACACCTGGGACCTTCAACAGATCTTTATACTAAAACCAGACAACTCAAATTTACCCCTAATAGGCTTAATATTAGCCGCAACCGGAAAATCCGCACAATTTGGCCTACACCCATGACTACCCTCCGCAATAGAAGGCCCAATTCCTGTCTCAGCATTACTTCACTCAAGTACAATAGTAGTAGCGGGCATTTTTCTATTAATTCGCTTCTACCCACTGACAGAAAATAACAAATTTGCCCAATCTATTATACTATGCCTAGGGGCCATCACCACACTATTCACGGCAATATGTGCCCTTACCCAAAATGACATTAAAAAAACTTATCGTCTTCTCTACATCTAGTCAACTTGGCCTTATAACGGTAACAATCGGGATTAACCAACCCTACCTAGCATTTCTCCACATCTGCACCCATGCCTTTTTCAAAGCCGTATTATTCATATGCTCCGGTTCCATTATCCATAACCTAAATGACGAACAAGATATTCGAAAAATAGGAGGCCTACTCAAAGCAATACCATTTACCACAACAGCCCTCATTATTGGCAGTCTCGCACTAACAGGAATACCTTTCCTCACCAGATTCTACTCCAAAGACCTAATTATTGAATCCGCCAATACGTCATATACCAACGCCTGAGCCCTCTTAATAACACTTATCGCTACCTCCTTCACAGCCATCTACAGCACCCGTATTATCTTTTTTGCACTCCTAGGACAACCCCGATTCCCAACTCTTATTACTATCAATGAAAACAACCCACTCCCAATTAACTCAAACGCTTACTAATCGGAAGTCTTTTCACAGGATTTATTATCTCCAACAACATCCCCCCAACAACAATTCCCCAAATAACTATACCCCACTATCTAAAAATAACTGCCCTAGCAATCACAGTCCTAGGCTTTATTCTAGCACTAGAAATTAGCAATATAACCCATTACCTAAAATTTAACCACCCATCAAACATCCTCAAATTCTCTAATCTACTAGGATACTATCCCACAATTATACACCGCTTAACCCCCTACATAAACCTAACAATAAGCCAAAAATCAGCATCCTCCCTTCTAGACCTTATTTGGCTAGAAACTATTCTACCAAAGACCATTTCAATAACCCAAATAAAAATATCCACTATAGTCACAAACCAAAAAGGCCTAATTAAACTATATTTCCTCTCCTTCCTAGTTACAATTCTCATCAGCATAATTTTATTTAATTTCCACGAGTAATCTCCATAATTACTACACCACCAATCAATAAAGATCAACCAGTAACAATAACCAATCAAGTACCATAGCTGTATAAAGCAGCAATCCCTATAGCCTCTTCACTAAAAAATCCAGAATCCCCTGTATCATAAATAACCCAATCTCCCATTCCATTAAATTTAAACACAATCTCCACCTCCTTGTCTTTCAATACATAATAAACTATAAGAAACTCCATTAATAAACCAGTAATAAATGCCCCCAAAACAACCTTACTAGAAACTCAAATCTCAGGATATTGTTCAGTAGCCATAGCCGTTGTATAACCAAAAACTACCATTATACCCCCCAAATAAATTAAAAAAAACCATTAAACCTAAAAAAGACCCACCAAAATTTAACACAATACCACATCCAACTCCACCACTAACAATTAACCCTAGCCCCCCATAAATAGGCAAAGGTTTTGAAGAAAACCCTACAAAACCAAGCACCAAAATGATACTTAAAACAAATACAATGTATGTTATCATTATTCTCACATGGAATTTAACCATGACCAATGATATGAAAAACCATCATTGTTATTCAACTACAAGAACACTGAATGACCAACATTCGAAAAACTCACCCACTGATAAAAATTGTAAACAATGCATTTATTGACCTCCCAATCCCATCAAACATTTCATCATGATGAAACTTTGGCTCCCTCCTAGGCATCTGCTTAATTTTACAAATCCTAACAGGCCTATTCCTAGCAATACACTACACATCTGATACAATAACAACATTCTCTTCTGTAACACACATTTGCCGAGATGTGAACTATGGCTGAATCATCCGATACATACACGCAAATGGGGCATCAATATTTTTCATCTGCCTATTCATGCACGTAGGACGAGGCCTATATTATGGATCATACACTTTTTTAGAAACATGAAACATCGGAGTAATCCTCCTATTCGCAACAATAGCCACAGCATTCATAGGCTATGTCCTACCATGAGGGCAAATATACAATATGAAATATACAATATATTTCAAATATGAAAACTAATACTTGAGGATTTTTCATGTACATTCATAGATGTGAAAGTGTTAGTTACTCAGTTGTGTTCAACTCTTTGTGAACCCATGAATGGTAGCCCACCAGGCTCCTCTCTTCATGGAATTCTCTAGGCAAGACTGCTGGAGTGGGTAGCCATTCCCTTCTCCAGGGGATCTTCCTGACCTAGAGCTTGAACATGGGTCTCCTATACAATACTGCAGGTAGATTCGTAAAGAATCTGAGCCATCAGGGAATCAGTCTGTAATTTTCTGTTTTTTTCTTTTTCTTTTTTTGTAGTGTTCTTGTCTGGTTCTGATATCAGGGTAGTTCTTGCCTCATAAAATGAGTTTGGAAAAATTACTCCTCTTCTATTTTTGAAAGTGTTTGAGAAGGTTTGTTATTAATTCTTCTTTAAATGTTTGTTAGAATTCAATATAATATCATCTGGTCCTGGACTTTTGTTTGTTGGGATGTTCTTTATTATTGATTCAATCTCCTTCCTGAAAATTGGTCTATTCAGATTTTCTATTTCTTTTTGATTCAGTTTTGGTAGGTTGTTGTTCCTAGGAAATTTTAAATTTCTTCTAGGTTATTAGATTTGTTGGCATATAATTGATTATAGTTTTCTCTCGATCCTCTGTATTTCTGTAGTGTCAATTGTGATGACTCCTATGCACTTAAAATTTTTATTTACTTGAGTCTTTTTTTCCACTTCATTTGCCTAGCTAAGGTTTGTCAATTTTATCTTTTCAAAAAAATAGCTGTTAATTTTGTCAGTCTTTTCTAATTATTTTTTCTGGTCTTTATTTTATTTCTTCTTTGATCTTTGCCATTTCCCTTTTTCTTTTTACTTAGCTTGTTATTATTTTTTTAGTTCCTTGAGTTGTGAAATTATTTATTTATGATCTTTCTATTTAATATATGCATTTTTTCACTATAAACTTTCCTCACAGACAGTTTTTGTAACTTCCCACAGGTTTTGGTGCATTGATGTTGAAACTTCCCATTTGTTTCAAGTTTTTTTTTTTTTTTTTTTAATTTACCTTTTGATTACTTCCCTGACCCATTGGTTCAGGAATGTGCTCTTTGGTTTCCATGTGTTTTCAGTTTCCAGTTCTCCTCTTGTTAATTTTTCAGTTAATGATATTTGGTATACTTTAATTCTTTAAAAGGTCTCTTGAGACTTGCTTTTGACCATCATATGGTCTATCCTGCAGAGTGTCCCTTGGGTACTTGAGAAGACTATGATGTATTTTCCTGTTGTTGGAAGGAATTTCTATATATATCTACCTGGTTGGCTTGGTCAAATACATGATTTAAGTCCAATTTATCCTTGATTTACTTTCTGGATGGTCTAACCATTGCTAAATGTAAGGTATTGAAGTCCTCTACTGTTATTGTGGGCTTCACTAGTGGCTCAGAAGCAAGTGATATGCCTACAATGCTGGAGCCTCAGGAGCTGTGGGTTCAATCCTGAGTTGGGAAAATCCTTGTGGAGGAGGGCAAGGCAACCCACTCCAGTATTCTTGCCTGGAGAATCCCATGGATAGAGGAGCCTGGCGAGCTGCACTCCATAAGTTTGCAAAGAGTTGGACACAATTAAAGTGATTTAATATGCATGCATCCATGCAGTATTAGTGTATCGTGGTCTCTTTCTTTCTTCAGAACCATTAGCATTTGCTTAATATATTTGGATGCTCTGATGTAGTTATGCTGTTAGTGTTGTACAGTCACTTAGTCATGTCTGACACATTGTGACCCCATGTTCTACAGCACTCCAGGCTTCCCTGTCCTTCACTACACTAGAGTTTGCTCAAACTCAATCCATTGTGTTGGTGCCATCCAGCCATCTCTTCCCCTGTAGTCTCCTTCTCATTCTGCCTTCAATCTTTCACAGCATCAGGGTCTTTACTAATGAGTCAGCTTTTCATATCAAGTGGCCAAGTACTGGAGCTTCAGCTTCAGCATAAGTCCTTCCAATGAATATTCAAGATTGTATTTCTTTAGGATAGACTGGCTCCATCTCCTTGAAGTCCAAGGGACTCTCAAGAGTCTTCTCCAACACCACAGTTCAAAAGCATCAATTATTTGGTGTTCAGCCTTCTTTATGGTCAAACTCTCACACCCATACATGACTACTGGAAAAACCATAGCTTTGACTCTAAAGACCTTTGTTGGCAAAGTAATGTCTCTGCTTTTTAATATGCTGTCTAGGTTGGTCATAGCTTTTCTTCCAAGGAACAAGCATCTTTTATGTTCATCGTTGCAGTCACTATCTGCAGTGATTTTGGAGCCCAAGAAAAGAAAGTCGGTCACTGTTTCCATTGTTTCCCCATCTGTTTGCAATAAAATGATGGGACCAGATGCCATGATCTTTGGTTTTTGAATGTTAAGGTGTAAGCCAGCTTCTTCACTCTCCTCTTTCACTTTCATCAAGAGGCTATTTAGTTCCTCATTGCTTTCTGTCATAAGGGCAGTGTTACCTGCATATCTGAGCTTATTGATATTTCTCCCAGTAATTTTGATTATAGCTTGTGCTTCATCCGGCCCAGGATTTCGCATGATGTACTCTTTAAGTAAGTTAAATAAGCAGGATGACAATATTCAGCCTTGACATACTCTTTTCCCAATTTGGCAGTCTGCTGTTCCATGTCTGGTTCTGACTGTTGTCTCTTGACCAGCCTACAGGTTTCTCAAGAGGCAAGTAAGGTGGTCTGGTATTCCCATCTCTGTAAGAATTTTCCACAGTTTGCTGTGATCCACAGTCAAAAGTTTTAGTGTAGTCAATGAAGCATAAGTAGATATTTTTCTAGAACTCTCTTGCTTTTGCTATGATCCAGCAGCTGTTGGCAATTTGATCTCTGGTTCCTCTGCGTTTCTAAATCCAGCTTGAACATCTGGATGTTCATGGTTCATGTTCTGTTGAAGCCTAGCTTGGAGGATTTTGAGCATTCCTTTGCAAGTGTATGAAATGAGTTCAATGTGTGGTAGTTTGAACATTCTTCGGCATTGTCTTTCTTTGGAACTGGAATGAAAACTGACCTTTTCCAATCCTGTGGCCACTGCTAAATTGCCCAAATTTGCTAGCATATTGAGTACAGCACTTTCACAACAACATCTTTTAGGATTGAAATAGCTCAGCTGGAATTCTATCACCTCCACTGGTTTTGTTCATAGTGATGCTTCCTAAGACCCAATTGACTTTGCAGTCCAGGATGTCTGGCTCTAGGTGAGTGATCACACCATCGTGGTTATCTGGGTCATGAAGATCTTTTTTGTATAATTCTGTGTATTCTTGCCACCTGTTCTTAATCTCTTCTGCTTCTGTTAGGTCCACAGAGTTTCTGTCCTTTTTTGTGCCCATCTTTGCATGAAATGTTCCCTTAGTATCTCTAATTTTCTTGAAGACATCTCTAGTCATTCCCATTCTATTGTTTTCCTCTATTTCTTTGCATTGCTAACTTAGGATGACATTCTTATCTCTCCTTGCTAGTCTTTGGAACACTGCATTCATAGGGGCATATTTTTCCTTTTCTCCTTTGCCTTTCACTTCTTTTCTCAGATATTTGTAAGCCTGTCAGGCAATCATTTTGTCTTTTTGCATTTGTTTTTCCTGGGGATGGTCTCTACCGCTGCCTCCTGTACAATTGTCATGAACCTCCATCTATACTTCCTCAGGTACTCTGTCTGTCAGATCTAATCCTTTGGATCTGTTTGTTACTTCCATTGTATAATCATAAGGGATTTGATTCAGGTCATATCTGAATGGCCTAGTGGTTTTTCTCTACTTTCTCCAATTTAAATCTGAATTTGACAATAATGAATTCGTGATCTGAGCCACAGTCAACTTCTGGGCTTGTTTTTGCTGACTGTATAGAGCTTCTCCATCTTCGACTGAAAAGAATATAATCAATCTGATTTTAGTATTGACCATCTGGTGATGTCCATGTGTAGAGACTCTTGTGTTTTTGGATGAGGGTGTTTGCTATGACCAGTGTGTTCTCTTGGTAAAACTGTGTTAGCATTTGCTGTGTTTCATTTTGTATTTCAAAACCAATCTTGCCTGTCACTCCACGCATCTCTTGGCTTCTCACTTTTGCATTCCAGTCCCCTATAATGAAAAGGACATCATTTTTTTTGGTGTTAGTTCTAGAAGGTCTCAGATGTCATCATAGAACCATTCAACTTCAGCTTTTTCAACATTAGTGGGCTGGGTCATAAAGTTGGATTACTCTGAGAATGATTTGCCTTGGAAATGAACAAAGATCATTCTGTTGTTTTTGAGATTACATCCAAGTACTGCATTTCAGACTCATCTGTTGACTCAGAGGGCTACTCCATTTCTTCTAAGAGATTTGTGCCCACATGGTAAATATAATGGTCATCTGAACTAAATTCACTCATTCTGGTCCATTCTAGTTCAGTTCAGTTCAGTCGCTCAACTCTTTATGACCCCAGCAGCACAACAGGCTTCTCTGTCAACTCCTGGAGTTTGCTCAAATTCATGTCCATTGAGTCAATGATGCCATCCAATCATCTGATCCTCTAACGCCCTCTGTTCCTCCTGCCTTCAGTCTTTCCCAGCATAAGGGTTTTTTCAAATGAGTCAGTTCTTTGCATCAGGTGGCCAAAGTATTGGAGTTTCAGCATCAGCATCAGTCCTTCCAATGAATATTTAGGACTGATTTCCCTTAGGATTGACTCATTTGCTCTTCTTGTTATCCAAGGGACTCTCAAGAGTCTTCTCCAACACCACAGTTCAAAAGCATCAATTCTTTGGTGCTTAGCTTTCTTTATGGTCCAACTGGAAAAACCATAGCTTTGACTATATGGAATTTTGTTGGCAAAATAATGCCTCTGCTTTTTAATATGCTGTCTAGGTTGGTCATAGCTTTTCTTCCAAGGAGCAAGTGTCTTTTAGTTTCACGGCTGCAGTCATCATCTGCAGTAATTTTGAAGCTCCCCCCCAAATAAAATCTCTCACTGTTTTCATTGTTTCCCCATCTATTTTCCATGAAGTGCTGGGACCAGATGCTGTGATCTTCGTTTGCTGAATGCTGAGTTTTAAGCCAACTTTTTCACTCTCTTCTTTCACTTTCATCAAGAGGTTCCTTAGTTCTCCTTTGCTTTCTGCCATAAGAGTGGTGTCACCCACATGTCTGAGGTTATTGATATTTTTCCCAGCAATCTTGATTCCAGCTGGTTCTTCCTCCAGCCTGCCATTTTATGTGATATACTCTGTATATACGTTAAATAAGCATGTGACTATATAGCCTTGATTTACTCCTTTCCCAATTTGGGATCAATCTGTTTTTCCATGCCTGGTTCTGTTGCTTCTTGACCTGCATACAGATTTCTCAGGAAGCAGTTAAGGTGGTCTGGTAGCCCCATCTACTTCAGAATTTCCCACAGTTTGTTGTGACCCACACAGTCAAAGGCCATGGCATAGTCAATAAAGCAAAGTAGATGTTTCTCTGGTACTCTCTTGCTTTTTCAGTGATCCAACAGATGTTGGAAATTTGATCTCTGATTCCTTTGCCTTTTCTAAATCCAGCTTGAACATATGGAAGTTCATGGTTCATGTTCTGTTGAAGCTTAGCTTGGAGAATTTTGAGCATTACTTTGCTCTCGTTTGAGATGAGTGTAATTGTGCAATGGTTTGAGCATTCTTTGGCATTGTCTTTCTTTGGGATTGGAATGAAAACTGACCTTTTCCAATTCTGTGGCCACTGCTGAGTTTTCCAAATTTGCTGGTATATTAAATGCCACACTTTAACAGCATCATCTTGTAGAATTTGAAATAGCTCAAGTGGAATTCCATCACCTCCATTAGCTTTGTCCATAGTGATGACTCCTAAGGCCCACCTGACTTTGGACCCCAGTATATCTGGCTCTAGGAAGTGATCACACCATCGTGGTTATCTGGGTCATGAAGATCTTTTTTGTATAGTTCTTCTGGGTATTCTTGCCACCTGTTCTTAATCTCTTCTGCTTCTGTTAGGTCCATTGATTTTCTGTCCTTTTTTGTGCCCATCTTTGCATTAATTTTCCCTTGCTTTCTCTAATTTTAGTTCACTGATTCCTAAAATGTTGATTCTCAGTCTTGCCATCTACTGTTTGGCTACCTCCAGCTTACCTTGATTTATGGACCTCACATTCCAGGTTCCTATAAAACATTGTTCTCTACTGAATGGGACTTTAGTTTCACCACCATATGCATCCCCAGCTGGATGTTGTTCTGCTTTGGCTGATGTAGAATATGGGTATATTTACAATTGTTATGTGTTCTTATTTAATTGATCTGCTTTATTATTACATAATGACTAATTTTGTCTCTTGTTATTGTTTTTGCTTAATGTTTATTTTGTCAAATATAAGTATCAATGCTCCTACTTTCTCTTAGTTTCTATTTGCGTGAAATATCTTTCTTTTTTGTTTTCCTCTGACTTTGAGTTTCAAAGTTTCCATCCTGTGTATCATTGATTCTATCTTCTGTTTGGTTATTCTGCTGTAGATGCTTTCTATTACAGTCTTCATTTCATTCATTGAATTCTTTAGCTCCAGAATTCCAATTTAGTTCCTTTTTTAAGATTCTTATCTCTGTTAATCACTCACTTTGCTCACTTACTGTTTTCCTGGTTTTGTTGCATGCTTTTTTGTTTTCTTACAGTTTATTGAAGTAAAGTGAAGTCACTCAGTTGTGTCCGACTCTGCGACCCCATGGACTGTAGCCTACTGGGCTCCTACATTCATGGGATTTTCCAGGCAAGAATACTGGAGTGGGTTGCCATTTCCTTCTCCAGGGGGACTTCCTGACACAGGGATCGAACCCGAGTCTCCCACATTGTAGGCAGATGCTTTACCATCTGAGCCATCCTCTAAATAGCTATTTTGACATTATATTGATTACACTGCAAAATTTTGCCTTTGAATTCAGTTACTAGAGGATTATGAAAGTATGAAGCTCCGATATTTTGGCCACCTGATGGGAAGAACTGACTCATTGGAAAAGACCCTGATGCTGCAAAAGACTGAAGGCAGGAGGAGAAGGGGATGACAGAAGATGAGATGCTTGGATGGCATCACATGAGTTTGAGCAAGCTCCAGGAGTTGGTGATGGACTGAACAGGGAAGCCTGTCATGCTGCAGTCCATGGGGTCACAAAGAGACAGACATGACTGAGCAACTGAATGGAATGAAATTGAACTAGTGGATTATTTTTACTTCTGAAGATAACATGCTTTCTTCATTATTCTTATTCTCTGGAGCTTTGCATTCCTGTTTTTGTATTAGCTGTATCAATCACTTCCTCAAATGTTTACTAGTTTAATGTGGTAGATTCTATTTATTGGCCCTGCTCATATCTGGGAATTTCTCCAACAATGAATGGATGCACTTATTCCACACTTCTTGCTCATTCTTGGGTAGATGTCTTATGTCTTCTTGGTTCTTAGAAGTCACCAGACCAGCTTCAGGAAATTGCTCTGTTGTGTTTCAAAATTGGTGCTATTGTTTGTGTTTGTGGTTTCTTCCTACCTGAAAGCTTGGCTTAGCTTTCTGAAGTTACTCTAGCAGATCTTGGCCACCAAACTCAGGTGTGTATACAAGGATCTGGCCCCAGAGTTGGAGGAAATGTTCTCATATCACTCAATACTTGGGGTACAAGGTGAAGGAATCTTAAAGTGAAGTTCTCCCAGTAACCCTTGGGTAAGTTTCTTGTTGGAGTCCTGAAAAAGTCAACAGGGACAATGTCATTTTAATGCCCTTTGATATTCTTATCTGCCTCTTTCCTCACCTTCCTCCCTATGGGGGAGGTCAACTTGCTAATCTGGGTGCTGCAGGAGAGAAATGTGTTTTTCTAGCAGTGTTCCACACAACTGGAGTAGCCGGGTACTCACTCACTGCTTTCCCTCCCGTTTGCAAGAAAGTTTCCCATGCTGCCTTGGGGAAGGGATGCTGCTTTCAAATTTCCACTTATCTTCTCCAATTATCCAAACTTGGGTCCCCCCACCCCCTTTTTGTTGTTGTTGTTGTTGTTATTTTTGCTACAATGGAGTGCTAAAATCTCCATTTGGGAAGGATGGACTTATTATTATTATTTAACGGCCCTCTCATCCATTTGTCTGCCTAAAGCAGCACTCTCTAGGTTTTCTACAACCAAGGCTGAGAGGGACTGGAGCCCATTTGCCAGATCTTGCTGGTTTCACAATCTGTAGGGATATCTGTCTGCCAATTCATTTGTAGAACTCTTCTGGGTCCCTTGGCATATGGTGCTGGATCCCACAACTTCCGCAGAGGTACTTTTGTTCATAGATGGATGCCAAAGTTTAGTTGTTGAAAAGGGGGCACAAATAGGAGGGGCATCTTATGTTGCCATGTAGCTGATATTACTCACCATATTCTCCAAAAAATTTTATTTACAAAAATAGTTGCTGGCCCATAAACTACAGTTTGCTGATCCCTTCTATAGATAACATAGATTTTAAATGATATGCAAAAGAGAAAAATATGTAAACATTCACATACAGGAAGTTTTCTTTCCTCTCAGTTCTTCATTTACTTGATCACTGGGAAGCAGTGTACTTCATCTGTTTACTCCTGTACTGAATATAAAAATTGTTCCAAATTCTGATGTGATAGAATCCAAAAGAATGATTTTTTAAATTATTTTTTTGTTGTTGAAGGATAAGGATAATTACTTTACAGAATTTTGTTGCTTTCTGTCAAACCTCAACATGAATTAGCCATAGGTATACATATATTCCCTCCCTTTTGAACCTCCCTCCCCATCCAACCCTCTAGGTTGATACAGAGCCCCTGTTTGAGTTTCCTGAGCCATACAGCGAATTCCCATTGGCTATCTATTTTACATATGGTAATGTAAGTTTCTGTGTTACTCTTTCCATACATCTTACCCCCTCCTCCCCTCTCCCCATGTTCATGAGTCTATTCTTTATGTCTGTTTCTCCATTGCTGCCCTGTAAATAAATTTTCAGTACCATTTTTCCAGATTCTGTATATATGCATTAGAATACAATATTTATCTTTCTCTTTCTGAGTTATTTAACTCTGTATAATAGGCTCCAGTTTCATCCACCTCATTAGAACTGACTCAAATGCATTCCTTTCTATGGCTCAGTAATATTCCACTGTGTATATGTACCATAACTTCTTTAATCCACTCACTTGCCGATGGATATCTAAGTTGCTTCCATGTTCTAGCTATTGTAAATAGTGCTGCAATGAACAATGGGATACATGTGTCTTTCAATTTTGGTTTCCTCAGGGTATATGCCTAAGAGTGGGATTGCCTAGAGTGCCAGGCTGGGACAGCCCAGGAACGGCCAAGAGGAGCTACCCCGCATCCGAGGTCAGGGCAGGGACCGGCAGGAGCAACCCCATGCCCAAGGTCAGGGGCAACGGCGGGAAGGAGCAAGCCCACGCCTGAGGCCAGGGCGGGGACAGGGAGGAGCAACCCCATGCCCAAGGAGCGGTGGCTGCCCGGGCACAGGAGGGCCTACAGGAGCCATCCCACGTTGAAAGTCAGGAAGGGCGGTGGGAGGAGATACTCCTTATCCAAGGTAAGGAGCAGCGGCTGTGCTTTGCTGGAGCAGCCATGAAGAGATACCTCACGCCCAAGGTAAGAGAAACCCAGGTAAGATGGTAGGTGTTGCAAGAGGGCATCAGAGGGCAGACACACTGAAACCATACTCACAGAAATCTAGTCAATCTAATCACACTAGGACCACAGCCTTGTCTAACTCAATGAAACTAAGCCATGCCTGCAGGGTAACCCAAGATGGGCGGGTCATAGTGGAGAGGTCTGACAGAATGTAGTCCACTGGAGAAGGGAATGGCAAACCACTTCAGTATTCTTGCCTTGAGAACCCCATGAACAGTATGAAAAGGCAAAATGATAGGATACTGAAAGAGGAAATCCCCAGGTCAGTAGGTGCCCAATATGCTACTGGAGGTCAGTGGAGAAATAACTCCAGAAAGAGTGAAGGGATGGCACCAAAGCAAAAACAATATGCAGTTGTGGATGTGACTGGTGATAGAAGCAAGGTCCAATGCTGTAAAAAGCAATATTGCATAGGAACCTGGAATGTCAGGTCCATGAATCAAGGTAAATTGGAAGTGGTCAAACAGGAGATGGCAAGGGTGAACGTCGACATTCTAGGAATCAGTGAACTAAAATGGACTGGAATGGGTGCATTTAACTCAGAGGACCATTATATCTACTACTGCGGGCAGGAATCCCTTAAAGAAATGGAGTAGCCATCATAGTCAACAAAAGAGTCTGAAATGCAGTACTTGGATGCAATCTCAAAAATGACAGAATGATCTCTGTTCATTTCCAAGGCAAACCATTCAGTATCACAGTAATCCAAGTCTATGCCCCAATCAGTAACGCTGAAGAAGCTGAATTTGAATGGTTCTATGAAGACCTACAAGACCTTTTAGAACTAACACCCAAAACAGATGTCCCTTTTCATTACAGGGGACTGGAATGCAAAAGTAGGAAGTCAAGAAAAACCTGGAGTAACAGGCAAATTTGGCCTTGGAATACGGAATGAAGCAGGGCAAAGACTAATAGAGTTTTGCCAAGATAATGCACTGGTCATAGCAAACACCCTCTTCCAACAATACAAGAGAAGACTCTACACATGGACATCACCAGATGGTCAGTGAAGAAGGCTGAGCACCAAAGAATTGATGCTTTTGAACTGCGGTGTTGGAGAAGACTCTTGAGAGTCCCTTGGACTGCAAGGAGATCCAACCAGTCCATTCTGAAGGAGATCAGCCCTGGGATTTCTTTGGAAAGAATGATGCTAAAGCTGAAACTCCAGTAATTTGGCCACCTCATGCGAAGAGTTGACTCACTGGAAAAGACTGTGATGCTGGGAGGGATTGGGGGCAGGAGAAGAAGGGGATGACCGAGGATGATGGCATCACGGACTCAATGGACGTGAGTCTGAGTGAACTCCGGGAGTTGGTGATGGACAGGGAGGCTTGGCGTGCTGCGATTCATGGGGTTGGACACGACTGAGCGACTGAACTGACTGACTAACTGACTTATGGTTGTTTCACTCCTAGATTTTTAAGGAATCTCCATACTGTCTTCCATAGTGGCTGTATTAACTTACACTCCCACCAACAGTGCAAGAGCATTATCTTTTCTCCACACCCTTTCTAGCATTTATTGTTTGTAGACTTTTTAATGATGGCCATTCTGACTGGTATGAGGTGATATCTCATTGTAGTTTTGATTTGCATTTCTCTAATAATGAGTGATGTTGAGCATCTTTTCATGTGTTTATTAGTCATCTGTATGTCTTCTTTGGAGAAATGTCTGTTTAGGTCTTTTCCCCACTTTTTGACTGGGTTGTTTTTCTGGTATTGAGTTGTATGGGTTTGTATATTTTGGAAATTAACCATTTTTTAGTTGTTTCATTTGCTATTATTTTTCCCATTCTGAGCGTTGTCTTTTCACCTTGCTTATAGTTTCCTTTGCTGTGCAGGAGCTTTTAAGTTTAATTAGGTCCCACTTGTTTACTTTTGTTTTTATTTCCGTTACTCTATGAGGTGAGTCATAGATGATCTTGTTTTGATTTATATCATCGAGTGTTTGGCCTGTTTTCCTCTAAGGGTTTTACAGTTTCTGGTCTTACATTTAGGTCATTAATCCATTTTGAGTTTATCTTTGTGTATGGTGTTAGGAAGTGTTCTAATTTCATTCTTTCACATGTAGCTGTCCAGTTTTCCCAGCAGCATTTATTGAAGAGGCTGTCTTTGCCCCATTGTATATTCTTGCCTCCTTTGTCAAAAATAAAGTACCCATAGGTGAATGGGTTTATTTCTGGGCTTTCTTTATTTAAGACTGGCACTAGTCTTTGTGCCAGTACTGTACTATCTTGATGACTGTAGCTTTGTAGTATAATCTGAAGTCAGGAAGGTTGTTTCCTCCATCTTCATTCTTCTTTCTCAAGACTGCTTTGGCTATTTTGGGTCTTTTGTGCTTCCATATGAATTATGAAATTTTTTGTTCCAGTTCTGTGAAAAATGCCACTGGCACTTTGATATGGATCACATTGAATCTGTAGATTGCATTTGGTAGTATAGTCATTTTCACAATATTGATTCTTCCTACCCAGAAACACTGACTATCTCTCCATCTGTTTATGTTGTCTCTGATTTCTTTCATTAGTTGTCTCATAATTTTCTGTGCACAGTTCTTTTGTCTCCTTAGGTAAGTTTATTCCTAGATATTTAATTGTTTTTGTTGTAATGGTGAATGGGATTAATTCCTTAATTTCTCTTTTTGATTTTTCATTTTTATCATATAGAAATGCAAGTGATTTCTGTGTATTGATTTTGTATCCTGCAACTTTGCTAAATTCACTGATTAGCTCTAGTAATTTTCTGATACTTAATCTTTAGGGTTTTCTATGTACAGTTTCATGTCATCTACAAACAGTGACAGCTTTACTTCTCCTTTTCCAATCTGCATTCCTTTTATTTCTTTTTCTTCTCTGATTGCTGTATCTAGGGCTTTCAGAACTATGTTGAATAATAGTGGTGAAAGTGGACACCCTTGTCTTATTCCTGATCTTTGGGTGAATGCTTTCAGTTTTTCACCATTGAGAATAATGTTTGCTGTAGGCTTATCATATATGGCCAGGATTATTATATATGGTAGGCTTGTCTTTTGGCCATTCTTCCAAAAGAACAATTTTACTGTATCTTTACTTAAAAGTCTCTTTTTGCTATTTTTTTTCCCCTAAGTAGCTGTGAATCTTGAAATCCTTTGTTTTTGGAAGGTATTTTTAAAGTTCCCTTTATTGAACACAGGCATAATAGATTTTTTGTGATTTGAGAATTTGTAGCACTGTGTATCCCCTTCTTGGATTGCAGCCTTGTTGCAGTGAAGGGGCTTGCATAGTTCAATGAAGCTATGAGCCACGTTGTGTAGGTCCATCCATGATGGATGGGTAATAGTGAAGAGTTCTGATGAAACGTGGTCCACTGGAAAAGCAAATGGTGACTGACTCTAGTATTCCTGTCTGGAGAACCCCATGGACAGTATGAAAAGGCAAACAAACAAACAAACAAAAAAACCCAACAACAACAAAAAATTGTAGATGATCATATCCTCCAGGTTGGAAGTGTCCAATATGCTACTGGAGAAGAGCAGAGGTCAATTACTAATAGCTTGATAAAGAATGAAGTGGCTGGACAAAAGCAGTAATGATGCTCAGTTGTGGATATGTCTGCTGGTGAAAGTAAAGTCTGATGCTGTAAAGAACAATAATGCATAGGGACCTGGAAGGTTAGGTCTGTGAATCAAGGTAAATTTACATTGCCAAGCAGGAGATGGCAAGACTAAACACTGAGATCTTAAGAATCAGTGAACTAAAAATGGATGAGAATGGGTGGATTTAATTCAGATGACCATTTAATTCAGGTGACTACTGTAGGTCCCATCACTTCATGGGAAATAGATGGGGAAACAGTGTCAGACTTTATCTTTTTGGTGCTCCAAAATCACTGCAGATGGTGATTGCAGCCATGTAATTAAAAGACGCTTACTCCTTGGAAGAAAAGTTATGACCAACATAGATAGCATATTCAAAAGCAGAGACGTTACTTTGCTGACTAAGGTCCGTCTAGTCAAGGCTATGGTTTTTCCTGTGGTCATGTATGGATGTGAGAGTTGGACTGTGAAGAAGGCTGAGTGCTGAAGAATTGACGCTTTTGAACTGTGGTGTTGGAGAAGACTCTTGAGACTCCTTCGGACTGCAAGGAGATCCAACCAGTCCATTCTGAAGGAGATTAGCCCTGGGGTTTCTTTGGAAGGAATGATGCTAAAGCTGAAACTCCAGTACTTTGGCCACCTCATGTGAAGACTTGACTCATTGGAAAAGACCCTGATGCTGGGAGGGATTGGGGGCAGGAGGAAAAGGGGATGACAGAGGATGAGATGGCTGGATGGCATCACGGACTCGATGGACGTGAGTCTGAGTGAACTCCTGGAGTTGGTGATGGACAGGGAGGCCTGGCATGCTGTGATTCATGGGGTCGCAAAGAGTTGGACATGACTGAGTGACTGAACTGTAGGCAAGAAACACTTATAAGATATGGAATGGTCCTCATAGTCAACAAAAGAGTCTGAAATGCAGTACTCAAGTGCAGTCTCAAAAATGACAGAATGATTGTTGTTCCCTCCAAAGGCAAACCATTCAGCATCACATTAATCCAAATCTATGTCCCAACCATCAATGCTGAAGAAGGTGAAGTTGACTGGTTCTCTGAAGACCTACAAGATCTTCTAGAACTAACACCCTAAAAGATGTCCTTTTCATCATAGTGAATTGGAATGCAAAAGTGGGAAGTCAAGAGATACCTGGAAAAATAGGCAAGTTTGGCTTTGGAGTACAAAATGAAACAGGGCAAAGGTTAACAGACTTTTGTCAAGAGAACATGTTGGTCATAGGAAACACCTTTTCCCCATAATCCAAGAGATGATGATACATATGGACATCACCACATGGTCAATACTGAAATCAGACTGATAATTTTCTTTACAGCTGAAGATGGAGAAGCTCTATGCAGTCAGTGGGGAAAAAAAGAAAGACCTGGAGCTGACTGTGGCTCAAGTTATGTGTTCTTTATTGCAAAATTCAGGCTTAAATTGAAGAAAGTAGGGAAAAGCACTAGACCATTAAGATATAATCTAAATCAATCCCTTATGCTCATACAGTGGAAGTGATGAATAGATTCAAAGGATAGAGTACCTGAAGTACTATGAACTTCTGTTCATAAAACTGTACAAGAGGCAGTGACGAAAACCATCCTAGTCAAGTGAGCCTTAGGAAGCATTACTGAGAACAAAGTTAGTGGAAGTGATAGAATGCCAGCTGAGCTATTTTAAATCTTAAAAGATGATGTTGTTAAAGTATGACACTCAATATGCCAGCAAATTTGGAAAGCTCATCAGTGGCCACAGTACTGGAAAAGGTCAGTTTTCATTCAAATCCCAAAGAAGGGCCATGCCAAAGAATGTTTGAACTACCATACAATTGGGCTCATTTCACAGGCTAGTAAGGTAATGCTCAAAATTCTTCAACCTAGGCTTCAACAGTACATGAACCAAAAACTTCTACATGTACAAGCTGGATTTAGATAAGGCAGAGGAATCAAATATCAAATTGCCAACATCCTTTGGATCACAGGAAAAGCAAGGGAATCCCAGATAAACATTTACTTCTGCTTCACTGACTATGCTAAAGCCTTTGACTCTGTGGATCACAACAAACTGTGGAAAATTCTTCAAGAGATGGGAATACCAGACCACCTTACTTGCCTCTTGAGAAACCTGTATGCAGGTCAAGAAGCAACAGTTAGAATGGGACATTGAATTAAGGACTGTTTCCAAATTGGGAAAGGAGTACATCAAGGCTGTATATTGTCATCCTGCTTATTTAACTTAAATGGAGAGTACATCATGTGAAATGCTGGATGGATGAAGAACAAGCTGGAATCAAGATTACTAGCAGAAATATCAATAATCTCAGATATGCAGAAGCAGATGTTACAACCCTTATGGCAGGAAGCACAGAGAAATAAAAGAGCCTCTTGATAAGGGTGAAAGAGGAGAGTGAAGAATTTGGCTTAGAATTCTACATTCAAAAAACTAAGACCATGGCATTCAATCCTATCACTTCATGTCAGAGAGATGGGGAAAAAATGGAAACAGTGACAAACTTTCTTTTCTTGGGCTCCAAAATCACTGAGATTGTGACTCCAGCCATGAAATTAAAACATACTTGCTCTTTGGAAGGAAAGCTTTGATGAGCCTAGACTGCATATTAAAAAGCAGAAACATCACTTTGCTGACAAAGATCTGTATAGTCAAAGCTATGGTTTTTCCAGTAGTCATGTATGGATGTGAGAGTTGGACCATAAAGAACGCTGAACACCAAAGAATTGATTCTTTTGAAATGGTGCTGGAGAAGACTCTTGAGTCCCTTGGACAGCAAGGAGATCAGACCAGTCAATCCTAAAGGAAATCAACCCTGAATATTCATTGGAAGGACTGATGCTGAAGCTTCAATACTTTGGCCACCTGCTGTGATGTCCTGACTCACTGGAAAAGACCCTGATGCTGTGAAAGATTGAGGGCTGGAGAGAAAGGGCAACAGAGGATAAGATGGTAGGTTGGCATCACTGACTCAGTGAACATGAGTTTGAGCAAACTCGGGGATAGTAAAGAACAGGGAAGCCTGGTGTGGTGCAGTCCATAGGGTTGCAAAGAGTCAAACACGACTGAGTGACTCAACTGAATTGAACTTAAATTGGCTGAGAAGGCTTTACAAATAGCTGAGGCTTTACAAATAAATGAGGATACAAATAACTAGGTACAAACAATTTGAGGTAAGCCATATCTAAGGGATGAGTAAGATTTTTGTAGATAAGGAAAATGGAGGAGATTTGATTCCTTACTTCTTTATTTTTATAACAGAGGAAATGGAGACCTGGACAAGGTTAAGCAATTTGCCCAAAGAAGACAGAGGTATCTCTTGTTTTGTGTCTTATTATTATATTGAATTTATTCAATTTAGGTTCTAATTGATTGTTATTGTTTTTTAAAATGAGAATGATCTGGTACAAACTAGAGGAAGAACATTTCTATAAATAATTATACACAGTTTGAGATGACTGAGCGACTGAACTGAACTGAACTGAACTGAGATTTTCATGATTGGAAAGCAGTGTATTTCTCTGATGAAGAGTTGATGTGGCCTTGCTTGAGTCAAGCACTTTTGTGATTCATGTTGCATTGCCCTCTGTTGTAATATAAAGTTGATTCATTCTCAGAGTTCCTAAATGTAGTAACCCAAAGCCAGAAATGATGAAAAATTTTTATTTTAGCATTGTCTTAAAAATAGAAGTAAATATTGTTATTTTTCTGAAGTTTAAAATAGTATGTATGACATTCCAATCCGTGCTAATTATGAAGAATTTGACCATAAAAATCTAGCTATTTATAATTAGCAGACTTAATGATGTAGTCATAGAATTTTAGAGTGAAAGAGACTTAATATATAATTTATACCAGTGGTTCTTACTTCTTTTTAAGATTGTGGGTCACTCTGTATATCAAGATTTTGTACCATATTCTGTTGGATAGATATGCATATATATATATATATATATATATATATATAATATATTTATAGTGTATATATATGTTAAGTTTTAGCCACTTTAAAGATAGCCAAACTTTATTCATAAAAACATCTGATCAGTTTTGACTTTGGAAAATAGCACTTGAAAGACTTTTAAGAAGCAGTTGATTAACATACAGGCAGACCTTTACTTCAGTCATTCAAATAATTATCTTTCTTTACTAATACAAAACAAAGAATACGAGAATAAAAGTCAAAATCAATCGATCCTGTAAATAGCTAGCTATTTGTTCTTGATGTTATCACTTAACTCACTTACTTTCTTGTCAGTAAACTAAAAAACTTGTGTAGCAGGAAGAAATTTGGAAATCAAATTCAAGTGCCTAAAAATAGAGATGTTAATACATAGGAACACCTTCCAAACCTCAAATCTTAATTTACATATGGATTTTTTGATAGCATTTAGTAATTTTCATCATTTTCAGGGTTTTGTCAGACACAAAGTCTATCATTTAGCTAAAAAGACAAAGCTAACATACAAAACAATGCGGAAGGTACTGATTAGTATCAATGCATATATGAGTTCCCTTGTAAAGGCAGAGGAAGTCTACTTGCCTAAGTTCATGAGACTCATTGGTGGCAGATCTGGATGTGAACATAAACAGCTGTGTCTTCACTAAAACATAAACGACTATTAAAGGCAAAGTCATTGTCAACAGAGGTGGCTGGAGAGGCTCTTTGCTCATGCTGATAATTGAGCTGCCTATTAAAGAGGAAGATCTTGTGGGGAAAGTAGACTATCAGGTAATTTGAAGAGCATGGACAGATTTCACAAGGAGCTGAACACTGTTTATATTAATGTAGGCAGTGTAATAATAGATATAGAGTCTTCTTGGCATTCAGTTTTCTCTCATAGAAATCATATTATTTTTAATCATAGAACATTACCCAGATCTGTGCTCTCTCTAAAATATCTTTCCAACAATGGGCTGATACTCCTCCCCTTCTAACACTGCAGCTTAGCATGTCTCAGATGGAACTCTGTGCTCTTTCTGCTCCATGTAGCTCCCAATTTTTTAAAGAGAACTAGTGGAGAAGGCAATGGCACCCCACTCCAGTGCTCTTGCCTGGAAAATCCCATGGATGGAGGAGCCTGATAGACTGCAGTCCATGGGGTCGCTAAGAGTTGGACACGACTGAGCGACTTCACGTTCACTTTTCACTTTCATGCATTGGAGAAGGAAATGGCAACCCACTCCAGTGTTATTGCTTGGAGAATCCCAGGGACAGGGGAGCCATGAAGCGACTTAGCAGCAGCAGCAGCAGCAGTGGAAGAAGATCGTGTCAATAAGACTCTCTTCAGCTCTAAAACACTACAAGAATATAAGATTGGAGAAGGTAATGGCCACAGCATGTCTTTTTGAGTGTGTGTGGTATTCCTTATCCAAAAAATTAATGATAGTGAAATTTTCAAGTTCTTTGCAGCAAACATTACATTCTTATTTCCTTCTCCTATCACTGTGAAAAAGTGTACCTGTAGAGGTTTCCTCTTTGGGTAAATTTTGTGTATGTTATTTAAAAATATCAATTATATTTCTTTTCCTGGTTGCACATAAAACATTTTTTTACATTATGTAAAGTCCACTTATGGAAAACACAAAAACTCATTGCTTTGTCTTACTAAAATTCACAATGGGAATATTAGTACTTTTGTGAGGAATTTTAGATATCATTTCAAACGTCAAGTTCAAAAATAACAAATGAGTGGCAAATGTATGTCAGAAATATAAATAAGTTTAGTAGTTTTTTTTTTATCTGCTCAGACCTTAAGCTCTTTGTTCACATCCTATAATATAATTTTTTTTTCAAATTATGTTACTTTTCTCTGAGTCTCTTCCTCTGGACTGTGAGCCTCCAGGAGCCAGTGAGTTCTTTGTTATCTCAGCCCTTGAAATAGTTACTGCCTATAATAGGGAGGGGGAGAGGGAAGAAGGGGATGGTAGATGAATGGATGGATGGATATATAGATAGATGAACAAATGAGTAAAGGACATGAAGGGTGAGGGGGAAAATTCTGCTTAGCAAAATTTATTTTTAAAGAATCTTATTTTATTAATATGCATCCAAACATGCTGTGCATAAAATAATTTTTCACATTGACTAAAATATTATTTCAATAAATAATTTAAGATGCCTTAGTTTGCAAGATGCAAGGATATACTTGAATTACCTTAAAGATAAGAATGTTTATTTTTAGGATGTGTGTGTGTTAGTTGCCTAGTCATGTCTGACTCTTTGTGATCCCATGAACTGTAGCCTGCCAGGCTCCTCTGTTCATGGAATTCTCCAGGCAAGAATACTGGAGTTGGTTGCCATTCCCTTCTCCAGGGGATCGTCCCAATCTAGGAATTGAATATGGGTCTCTTGCGTCACAGGCAGATTCTTTACCATCTGAACCACCAGGGAAGCCTTTATTTTTAGGAAAGTAAGTGGAAACTTCCAAATTTCTAAAGGGGAAAGTTATAATATGTATTAACTTTAAATTTAAGATTGCCTTAATTAATGGAGTCATAAACCGTAGTTTTACATATTTTACTGATTACTTCCCCAAACCTACTATTTTTTCATCATTTTATCTGGAATAACTTTAAAAATTCTTGAGTTGTTGTTTTCTCATCTAGAGAATAATTATATATTCTAGTCATTGTAAAGTTTAAATAAGAGCTTTTATTAAAAAGAATTAAAGTTCGGTGACTGGGTATTATTGGTCTAAACTATAATGTTAGTTTCTTTCTCCATTTCTCTACTTAAAAAAAAAAGGATAATTATATTTTGACTGTGTCACATCTGATTTGATGTTCTCAATAATAAATTATGTGAATGGATTGTGAAAACTTAACAGTTTCATAAATATTTGCTTGGTACTGATTACTGATACCAAACATTCAAGGTAGTAGCTAAACAAGGACCCAGAAACTTTTGGTAGTGTCCTTTTTTTTTCTTTTTTTAAAATCAAATCAGATTCATCTGAGTGCTCAAAAGTGAAGATTACATGCAAACCAAAATAAAATACAATCTATAGTCAAATATTTAAAACAAATCCCAAAGTGAGTGACATGAAGTCGCTCAGCTGTGTCTGACTCTTTGTGACCCCATGGACTGTAGCCTACCATGCTCTTCCGTCCATGGGATTTTCCAGGCAAGACTACTGGAGTGGGTTGCCATTTCCTTCTCCAAAACAAATCCCAAGTGAACTTTAATTTAAAAATAGGTGAAAAATTGCCATTTATGTTTTTAGGAATTTCTGTAAAAGTTCACTGCGTTTTTGATTTCTCAATAGGAAGTTGTCTTTCATTGCTTACTTCAGATCAAGCAGAAAATTCCATTTCCAATAGTGTGTCATTATGAATAGCTTTATAATTGTTTCCAGTTTATATTAAAAAAAATAACAGCGGGGGTGCAGTACCAGCCCCTACAGACCCAAAGGGGTGAGAGCAGTCCTCAGTATCTGACCAAGCTGTCTCAGGAGGGTATGGATAGCTTCCATGACCAGGAGGTCAACTGATGGATGTGGGAACCCACCCTGCTGTCCTTGGAAGGCGGAGAAAGCTTCTAAGACTGGGAAAGCTGTCAGTGGGTGCTGAAAACTGTGTCTCTGTTCCAGAAGGACATAGATAACTCCCTACAGGGAAATCTTCCAGTGGGGAAACATCTGCCCTGCTCTTGCTGTCGGGAAATTCACCAGTGAGCACCAAAACCTGTCCTGCTGTCCTGGGAAGCTTTAGAAATCTTTCATGACTGAGAAATCTGGCCCTGAGTGCTGGAACCTTGCTGTTCCTGGAGGGTGTGGATTGCTCTCACTACTTGACAATCCACTAGCGGTGCCAGAATCTGCCTTGCTATCCTGGGAGTACACAGAAAACTCTTGCTACTAGGAAATCTGCCAGTGGGTGCCAGAATATGTGCCACTGTCCCAGGGGGGTGCAGATACCCCCACCCCCAACTAGGAAATTCATCCACAGGAAGAGCTGAAACCATAGATGAGCCCCAGGGGCTTTGTGGCCAAGGAAGAAGAGCTGAAATCTCTCCTTGTGGCTGCACAAAGTGTGGAGTTACTCCTGTGCTTATACCTAAATTCAACACCTGCAAAATATCCAAAAGGACATCAGGTGCTGTTATAGCTAAGTCTGGCATTAGTAGCTAGCTGTGGGTCTTGTGGGCATGTGCACTTGGGAGTAGGGCAGATCAGGGCTTGAGTTGCCTCTATAGCTCCTGCAGTGGTGTAGGTGCATACCTCCTGCCATACAGGGACCTAACCTCAGTGTACCTGCACCAGTGGCCCAGTGAAAGCAGTGCTTGAGAGTCACCAGGGCCAATTTCTGGCACATCCACAGTTAAAGTGGGTCTGAGAGCAGTGCCAAAACTGTATACTTTGTGAATCTGTACATCGGGAGAAAGGGGACAGAACAGAGCACATTCACAGGTGAACAGCTTCAAAGGAGGAAAACTCAGTGACTTCTCTCCCAGTGGGAGTGCTCTAATCCTGCTTATCTTGAATGCAGATCAGAATCACAGCTAAAAATAGATCGGGGGGCTTCTACTTCAACAACCAGGGAGCACACTCAATGCCTGATGGAAGTGAAAACCACAGAGCAAAGGGGAAGCCCTGCTCAATATCTAGGGCAGGCTATAATCACCATGCCGTCAATTAAAATCCCCCAACAAGGGGATTCCCATCAAGGGGCTTCCCAGGTGGCACTAGTGGTAAAGAACCTGCCTTCAGTGCCAGAGATATAAGAGACATGGATTTGATCCCTGGATTGGGAAGATGCCCTGAAGGAGGGCATGGCAACCCACTCCAGTATTCTTGCCTGGAGAATCCCATGGACAGAAGAGTCTGGCAGGCTATAGTCCACAGGGTTGCACAGAGTCAGACACAACTGAAGCAACTTAGCATGTATCAAGGAGTATAAGCCTCTGAAAAACTTCATCCACCAGAAGGTAGACACTAGAAGCAAGAGAAATGGTGATCCCACAGCCTGTGGAAAGATCACAACCACAGTAAGTTTGACAAAATGAGATGGCAAAAAAATATGTTGCAGATGAAAGAGCAAGATAAAAATCTAGGAGAATGACTGAAGAGGAGACAAGCAATCTACTTGATAAAGAATTCAGGGTAATGATAGTAAAGATGATCCTTAGATCAATGAAATAGAAAGGAAGCACAGATTGAGAAGATACAAGAAAAGCTTAACAATCACCTAGAAGAACTAAAGAACAAACAAAAAGAGATGAACAAAAGAGTAACTGAAATGAATAATACACTAGAATGAATCAATAGTAGATTAACTGAGACAGAAGAACAGATAAATGAGCTGGAATACAAAATGATGGAAATCACTGCTCTGGGAGAGAGTAAAGAAAAAAGAAAAAAAGAAATAAGGACAGTCTTAGTGACCTCTGGGGCAACATTAAAAGCACAGACATTCAAATTATAGAGGTCCCAGAAGAAGAAGAAAAAGAGCCTGAAAAAATATTTGAACAAACCATAGTCAAAAATTTCCCTATCATGGGAAAGGAAATAGATACTTAAGTCCAGGAAGCACTGAGTTCCACACAGGATAAACCTAAGGAGGAATATGCTGAGATACATATTAATCAAACTATTAAAAATTAAATACAAAGAAGAAATGTTAAAAGCAGCAAGGAAAAAACAACTAATACCCTCTATGAGAAAACCTGAATGAATCTTTTGGCCAACCCAATACAAGATAATCCCCATAAAGGTTATCAGCTGATTTTTCAGCTGAAACTCTGCAGGCCAGAAGGGATGGGCATATTATAAGTGATGAAGGGGAAAAAACCTGCACCTAAGACTATTCTATGCAGCAAGGCTCTCGTTCAAATTTGAGAGAAATCAAAAGCTTTACAGATAAGAAAAAGCTAAGAGAATTCAGCACCACCATGCCAGCTTTACAAGAATTGCTAAAAGCAAGAAACCCAAGAGAAGAGAATGAAAGAGGAAGAGAAGAAAAGAGACCTATAAAAACAAGCTGAAAGCAATTAAGAAAATGGCAATAGAGCATATATATCAATAATTACCTTAAATGTCAATGAATGAAATGCTTTCCAACCAAAAAATAGACTGACTGAATGTATGTAAAAATAAGACCTATTTATATGCTGTTGACAAGAGACCCACATCACACATATAGGCTGAAAGTGAGGGGATGGGAAAAGATATTCCATGCAATTGGAAATCAAAAGAAACCTGGATCAGCAATACTCTTATCACACACAAGATATTTTAAAATAAAGACTGTTACAAGAGACAAAGGACACTACATAATGATCAAGGGATCAGTCCAAGAATAAGATATAACAATTGTAAATATTTATGCAACAACATAGGAGCACCTCAGTATATAAGACAACTGCTAAAAGCCATAAAAGGGGAAACTGTAACAGAATAATTTTGGGAGACTTTAAAACCCCACTTACACCAAGGAAAGATCATCCAGATGGAAAATCAGCAAGGAAACACAAGCTCTAAATAACAGACTAGACCAAATACAATTGATTGCTATTTATAGGACATTCCATCTGAAAGCAGCAGAATACAATTTCAAGTGTACAAAGAACATTCTGCAGGATGGACCACATCTGGGGTCACAAATCAAGCCTTGGTAAATTTAGGAAAATTAAAATAATATCAAGCATCTTTTTCAACCACAATACTATGAGTTTAGAAATCAATTACAGAGAAAAATCTGTTAAAAACTCAAACACACGGAGGCTAAATAATGTTACTAAACAACTGATGAATCACTGAAGAAATCAAAGAGGAAATTAAAAAATACCTAGAAATAGATGACAATATATATAGGACAATGCATGGTATGCAGCTAAAGCAGTTCTAAGAGGGACATTTATAGCAATACAATCTTACTTTAAGAAACAAGAAATATCTCAAGTATACAACCTAACCTTAAACCTAAAGTAATTAGAGGAAGAAGAAAAAACAAAACTCAAAGTTAGCAGAGGGAAAGAAATCACAAAAATCATAGCAGCAGAACTAACTGAAATAGAAACAAAGGAAACAATACAAAACATCAATGAAACAAAATGCTGGTTTTCTTGAGAAGATAAATCAAGAAAAAAGGGAGAGTACTCAAATCAACAAAATTAGAAATGAAAAAGGAAAAGTTACAACTGACACCACAGAAACAGGAAGGATCATAAAAGGCTACTACAAGCAACTATTAATATATGCTAATAAAATGGGTAACCTGGAAGAAAGAGACAAATTCTTAGAAAGGTACAACCTTCCAAGACTGAACCAGGAAGAAATAGAAAATATAAACATACCAATCACAAGTACTGAAATAAAAACTGTGGTAAAAAATCTTCTAACAAATGAAAGTCCAGGACCAGATGGCTTCACAGGTGAATTCTATCAAATACTTAGAGAAGAGTTAACATCTATTTTTCTCAAACTCTTCCAAAAATTTCAGAGAAGAAACACTCCAAAGCTCATTCTATGAGGCCACTATTACCCTGATACCAAGACCAAACAAAGATATCATGCAAAAAAGAAAATTAAAGGCCAGTATCACTGACGGACATAGACACAAATATCCTCAACAAAACACTAGCAAACAGAATCCAACAAAACATTAAAAGGATCATATACCATAGGGAAGTGGGATTTATCCCAGGGATGTAAGGATTCTTCAACATACACAAATCAATCAATATAATACATCATATTAACAAACTGAAGAATTAAAACCATATGAGCATGTTAATCAATGCAGAAAAAGCTTTTGACAAAATTTAATACTTATTTATGATAAAAATTCTCCAAAAAGTGAACAGAGGGAACCTGTGCTGTGCTGTAATTAGTTACTCAGTCGTGTCTGACTGTTTGTGACCCCATGGACTGCAACCTGCTAGACTCCTCTGTCCATGGGGATTCTCCAGGCAAGAATACTGGAGTGGGTTGCCATGCCTCCTCCAGGGGATCTTCCCAATTCAGGAATAAATCCTGGGTCTAATGCATTGCAGGCGGATTCTTCACCAGCTGAGCTGCCAGGGAACCTACCTCAACATAATAAAGGCCATATATGAAAAACCTACAACAGACAGTGTCAAATGGTGAAAAACTGAAATAATTTCCCATAAGATCAAGAACAGGACAAGGATGTCCACTCTCACCACTGTTATTCAACATAGTTTTGAAAGTCCTAGCTATGATAATCAAAGAAGAAAAAGAAATAAAAGCAATCCAAATTGGAAAAGAAGTAAAAGTCAGTTTGCAGTTGACGTGATACTATACATAGAAAATCCTAAAGGTGCTGTGTGAAAACTACTAAAGCTCATCAATGAATTTGGTAAAGTTTCAGGATAGTAAATTAACACATGGAAATCTCTTGCATTCTTATACGACAACAACAAAAGATCAAACATAGAAATTAAGGAAACAATCCCAGTTACCATTGCAATAAAAAGAATAAAATACCTGGGAATAAAGCTACCTAAAGAGGCAAAAGACCTGGACATAGAAAACTATATGACACTGATGAAAGAAATGAAAG
Organism: Capricornis sumatraensis; assembly: GCF_032405125.1. Lineage (NCBI taxonomy): Eukaryota > Metazoa > Chordata > Mammalia > Artiodactyla > Bovidae > Capricornis > Capricornis sumatraensis. Next base: position 9,087,354 of record NC_091084.1, read on the forward strand.
AGGGCAGAAGGAGAAGAGGGCATCAGAGGATGAGATAGTTGGATGGCATTACTGATGCAAAGGACATAAACTTGGTCAAACTTCAGGAGATGGTGAGGCAGAGGGATGCCTGGCATGCTGCAGTCCATGGGGTTGCAAAGAGCTGGAGATGACTGGATGACTGAACAACAACAAAACAAATAGATATACCATGTTTCTGGATTGGAAGAATTTTAATATTGTGAAAATGATTATACTATCCAAAGCAGTCCATAGATTCAGTCCAATCGCTCTCAAATTATCAATGGCCTTTTCCACAGAATTAGAACAATATTTTTACAATTTGTATGGAAACACAAAAGACCCTGAAAAAGCCAAAGCAATCTTGAGAAAGAAAAATGGAGTTAGAGGTATCAGGTCCCTTGATTTTAGACAATAGTATAAAGCTACAATAATCAAGACAGAATGGTACTGGCACAAAAATAGAAATACAGACCAATGGAACAGGATAGACAGCCCAAAGAAAAATCTTCATACCTATGGTCACCTAACCTGCAACAATACAAGCAAGAATATAAATGGAGAAAAGAAAATCTCTTCAATAAGTAGTGCTGGGAAAACAGGACAGCTATATGTAAAAGAACAAAATTAGAACACTCCCTAATACCATACACAAAAATAAGCTCAAAATGGATTAAAGATCTAAATGCATGGCCAGATACTATAAAACTTTTAGAGAAAAACATAAATTGCAGCAAGATCTTTTCTGATCCATCCATTTACTAGAGTAGTGAAAATAAGAAAAAAAAAATAAACAAATGGGACCTAATTACACTTAACAGCTTCTGCACAGCCAAGGAAACTAGAAACCAAATGAAAAGACAACCCTCAAACTGAGAGAAAATATTTGCAAATGAAGCAACCAACAAGGTATTAACATCCAAAATACACAAAGAGCTCATTCAACTCAATACCAAAAGAACAAATAATCCAATCAAAAAGTAGGAGGAAGAGCTAAACAGACATTTCTCCAAAGGAGACATACAGATAGTTGAAAAGTACATGAAAAAATGCTCAACATCACTAATTATTTTGAGAAATGAAAATCAAGACTACAATGAAGTATCACCTCACACCAATCAGAATGACCACCATCAAAAAAAATCTACAAACAATAAACACTGGAGAGGGTATGGGAAAAAGGGAACCCTCCTACACTGTTGGTGGGAATGCAAATTGGTACAGCCACTATGGAGGGTCTTTAAAAAACTAAACATAGATCTACCATATGACCCAGCTATCCTACTCCTGGGTATATTCCTGGAAAAAACATAACTCCAGAAGATACAGTCACCCTAATGTTCACTGCAGCATTATTTACAATAGGTAAGAAATGGAAGCAATTTGAATATTCATCATCAGAGGAATGGATAAAGAAGATGTGGTATATATATACAACGGAATATTGTTCAGCTATAGAAAGGATAAAATTAACATCATTTACAGCAACATGGATGGAGTTAGAGATTGTCTTCCTGAGTGAAATAAGACACAGAAAGACAAGTGTCATATGATATCACTAAATGTGGAATCTAAGAAAAGGAGATACAAGTGAATTTGTTTATAAAACAAGAGTCATAGGTGTAGAAAGCAAACATGGCTACCATAGGGTAAGAGGGGACAAAAGAGAAACTGTGAGATTGGGATTGACATACATACACTACTATATATAAAATAGATAACTAATAAGAACCTATTCTGTAGCACTGGAAACTCTACTCAATACTCTGTAATGGCCTATATAGGAAAAGAATCTAAAAAAGAAGTAGATATCTGTATATGTATAAGTACGTCACTTGGATGTATACCTGAAACTAACACAATGTTGTAAATCAACTATGCTCCATTAAAAATTTAAAAAATAAATACATTCACCTTAGGGGGCAAAAATGGCCCACTAGAATAATGTGAATTATTTGTATAGTTGCTTCATGTCTTTGGGCCTTGTGCAAAGAGAAGAATCTCTACTGAGCAAGAAGGGCAAAGATTAAAAAGCTGGAGCCAGAAACAATCTTATGGTTTAGATATTATCTTTTTCAGATTTCTTTTTGAATTATCTTTTCCAAGCAGTTATAGCCAAAGTATTCAAGAAACTAGGATTATTTAAGTAATTAAATTACAAGGACATGGCAGGTATAACATGGAATTATAACTCAGGTGGTAGGACCTAGATCTGAGGCAGTATTTAAATGAGGAAGACACTACTATAAGGATTTTGAGCTTCGTCGGAACTTGGCACGTGTACAACTTAGTGTAGCAGGCTAGCCACTGATGCTTTAGTGTGAAGAAAAAAAATCCACTGTTTAGAAATCCCTCTGTGTTCCTGAGCAGGTTGTAGTTTCCACACTGTAAACAATTGTGCTAGCCATACCTTGATGCTGACTATTTTAGGACAGAGTAACTAAAGGAAATTAAATTTATACCCTTTAATGAGTGAGTATTAGAATATTGACCTTTTCATGAATAGAAGCACTAGCTGCTGGACACCAAATAAAAACAAAATCCCACACTTCTTTTGTTCATATATTTTTAGTAAAAAAAGTGTTGTATCTAGTAGCACCCTAGTAGTGGAAGAGTTTCTTTCAATGAAATAATCTGATTTTCTTTAAAAAGACTGATCAGTTTTGATTTACCCTAGAAACCGGAAAAACAAATTTTTGGTTGCGAAAAATTTTCACTGATGAACTCAGATAATTTTTCCTTATATTTTGTAGACTCAACATTTTTTATCTGGCCCAAACAATTTATTTACATGTGAAAATAAAATTAACTTTTATACAGTTCTCAAATAGCTTCTTTATCTTTTAAGGAATAAAAATTCATAATTATTTAAAATATGAAATTATTTAAATTTTGTTTTTTCACTATGAAACACAAATTATCATAAAAAAGCTGGACAAATAAAGAATTCAGTGATCATTTGTCTCTAGACAGTGAGATTATAGGTTAGTATATTTGTGTTTACTCACTGTCTTTCACATATTCACATACTCATTTTTCCAAAATAGTGATTTAGAACATGATATGGACTTTTAAAAAATGTAATACTATATCTTGAATATCTTTCTGTATCAATTAAAAATTCTTCTATAATATTTAAGTGGCTTATATTAATGTACCACAAGTTTTAAAAGACTGTTATTAGGCTTTATCATTTTTCATTTTCATTTAGGTTTTTTTATTGTTTTAAAAATAAAGACTGCTAAATTTGAAGATATATTCATGCTGATTTCCATCAGCATAAATTCCAAGAAAGGGACTTGCTGGTTCAAAAAATACCTACTTAGACATTTTTGTTTTGGTTTATACAGCCAATTGCCCTCCGGAAATGTTATAGCATGAATTATCTCTAAGTAAAACCATATGAAATATGTCATTTTTATGTGGCGCTGATGGTGGTCTTGTTTAATTAAAAACACCAACAAGAAGTTTCCACTGTAAGAAAGTAGGAAAAAGGGAGGAAAAAGACAATGGTCATAGAGCAAACATTGGAAAGATCGCTTTCAATATCAGGCCAAGACCTACTCTTACAGTTTGGAATAGACTTTCTTAGCAGATGAGGCAAATTATGATAGACCATAGGTGAGATTTTGCTTTGCCTTTTGAAAATCTCATTCTCTCAAAGCCTTTCTTTCCCCTACTTTTCTTTAATTTGCCTCTCTTATTTAGATAGTCTTTCCTCCATAAACGGCACCATTGACATTTGGCTAGTAATCCCTGGAAGGTCTTTCCAATGTGAAGCTCATGAGTACTTCAGGTCACAGGCCAGGGACAATGGTACCTTGGGATGGTAACATGCATTTCACCACTGACCCGTTAGCTGATCAGTTATAGGAATCCTGACATCACCTTGTATTTTAAAAGAGCTAACTTTTTAAATCCACTAATATAGGTCTTTATTCGGAGAAGGCAATGGCACCCCACTCCAGTACTCTTGCCTGGAAAATCCCATTGATGGAGGAACCTGGTAGGCTGCAGTCCATGAGGTCGCTAAGAGTCGGACACGATTGGAAAACTTCACTTTCCCTTTTCAGTTTCATGCACTGGAGAAGGAAATGGCAACCCACTCCAGTGTTCTTACCTGGAGAATCCCAGGGACGGGGGAGCCTGGTGGGAGGCCGTCTATGGGGTCGCACAGAATCGGACACACTGAAGCGACTTAGCAGCAGCAGCAGCAGCAGCAGCAGCAGCAGCAGCAGCAGCAGCAGCAGCAGCAGCAGCAGCAGCAGCAGCAGCAGCAGCAGCAGCATAGATCTTTATTATCATTTCAGGACATAATAGGAGTTATTTCTTTTCACTATTTAACTGCTAACTTCTTACACAAAATTATCAATTTTAGAGAGTACTGTCGTAAATACAGTAGCCTATCATTTATTACCTCTTATAATTCTCAAAATTTGGTATGGGATCGACAGCAACAGGCTCACCTGGGCACTTGTCAGGAATGTAAATTTTCAGACCCTATTCCACTCCTACTGAATCAGAAACTTTGGGTATAGGGTTCCAGCTCTGTTTCAACAAGACTTCCAGGATTCTGATGCAAACTGAAGTTGAAGAACCACAGATTTAAGACAATATTCAGGTTTCCAGGAGTCTTTGTTAGTCAAGATGATTTTGGAAGATGACATTTATTAGTAAGAAAGTCCTCTCTCTCCAGGTATTCAAATTAGTTGCGGCAAACAAAGCTTCAAAGATAACTTTAAAATATATGTAAGATAAAGCACTTCTCACTGGAAGATAATAGGAAAATTGTTACTTCTAAAATTACTGGGGCTGAAAAGTGGTGTTAGGAACATTTTGATGTTATACTCCTCATTTAGCTGAGCACAGCTGAAAGAATGTTTCCCATTAGTTCTCCTTGTTTTCCCAGGGGTTAGCTATACCCTCCCCACCAGGTTTCTGGTTATTATGAGTAAAAGGTTTGACATCATCATTCATTCAATTGCTTTCACTTGCAAAAACATAAAATACCCTGAGAGAAGCTAACCTCATTAGCATCTCCTTAGAAGCATTATCCAGTTAAGACAATAGGATGATTGTTTGATCTGTCAAGGAATCTTTGCTTGGGTTAAGAAACAAGGTTAATATCTCCTTGGAAAAATGAGGTTGCTGCTAATATTTACAGGGAGCTATGTAGCATATCGATTGTAAGACAAAACTGCTAAGGTATGTGTGGCATAAGATATATGTGGCTGCTATGCTGTACTTTTGAATCAGGTGAAAGGGTCCCAGGAAAAATCAGCTATCCAGTGAGAACAAGGACCTCTTTTATCAGTTTTCCTAATCAGAACTTTCCTAAGGACCACAGACGAAACTTTGGGAATGCATAGGTTTTGAGCAGTAGAAGAAGGAAAGCCAGTTAAATGAGTCAAGGGAGGGGTGAAGACTTGTTGCTTGAACACTAGGTCTTGAGACGGTTCTGACAAACTGCCCACACACTTTCAGTTCTCTGGGGTGTGGTCAGAGCTACATCTCGCTACATTTGTGAACTGAGGGCAGGAGGAGCCATGATTACTAAAAGAAAGGGAGAGCAGCAGGTGTATATAATAGCACTTTTTTTGTAGCCGTCACTGAATTTCATTTTAAGCACAATCTGCATTGCGGAAAATGATTGACACAATCTACTGAAATCTACATGATAAAAAGAAGAAATTAAGTATTATACTTAAGAGAATAGAAAATCATATTTGAAAAGAATTTTAAGAGAAAATTATATTTCCGAAGGCACATTAATAACAATATTCAAAATAGATCTTGATACACTGAAACTGGAACTGACTGGGTGATGTAAAATTAGAAATTTCCTGTTTACTGAAGAGTCTCTATTTGCTGAAGAACTGTTTATTTTTATATATTTAAATGCAGATAGAGCTTGATTCTTTTAATTATTCTATCTAAATAACAACTTGTAATAGTTACATAAAGCTTAGGATTGATTTCAGAAATTGTCTATTGGGATTTTTCTGACAAGGAGTGAAGGGAAAAGAAACCAATATTTATTAGCAGAAAAAAGTTTCCCAATAAGTTTTTCACCATATTTAGCTCTTAATATCAATATTTATTGGTATTTGGGAAGTCACCTCATAGGATATATTAAAATTCATAAAATGTTTAAAAAAGAAGATGGGCATTGGGCATTGATTTTTCTTCTGAAAGACGAATGTCAAAATGAGAATTTTGTTCTCAGTGATTCCAAGGTACAACCCTTTCTGTTAAACAATGATTTATGAATAAAAACTTAAAAGTATCCTTGGAGGATAATCATAATATGGTTACATTTTAAGTTGTCATGAAGATAGAAGTGAAAATACAGGTGAAAAGTCCAGAATAATGTCTGAAATATAATAAAATCTTTCCTTTGCACATCTCTAGGGACAAGAACTCCTTCTTTAACTCTGTTCTTGTACATTTTGGACTTTTGATGAATTCTTGCTTATTTATTGACAGTTGTGGCTATTAAAATGGAGTTTTGCATTGTAAGTGGCTCAGAAAGGAATTGGAAGAGCTGAAAGTCATGCAGAGCATGACTGAGTAAAATGATCACAAGTCTAGTTTGGTAACTATTAAACATCTAGTTTCAAGGGATTAGATCAGATAGACAGACAATAGGTTCAAGGTATTAGATCTGATAGACAGAGTGCCTGAAAAACTATGGATGGAGGTTCATAACATTGTACAGGAGGTGGTGATCAAAATAACCCCCAAGAAAAAGAATGCAAGAAGGCAAAATGGTTATCTGAGGAGGCCTTACAAATAGCTGAGAAAAGAATAGAAGTGAAAGGTAAAGGAGAAAAGGAAAGATATATCCACCTGAATGCAGAGTTCCAAAGAATAGCAAGGGGAGATAAGAAAGCCTTCCTAAGTGAACAATCAAAGAAATAGAGGAAAACATTAGAATAGGAAAGACTAGAGATCTCTCCAAGAATATTAGAGATACCAAGGGAACATATCATACAAAGATGGGCATAATAAAGGACAGAAATAGTAAGGGCCTAACAGAAGCAGAAGATATTAAGAGGTGGCAAGAATACACAGAAAAACTGTACAAAAAAGATGTTAATGATCCAGATAACCATGATGGTGTGATCACTTACCTAGAGCCAGACATCTTGGAATGCCTTCGCAAGTGGGCTTTAGGAAGCATCACTGTGAATAAAGCTAGTGGAGGTGATGGAATTCTGGCTAAGTTATTTCAAATATTAAAAAATGATGCTGTGAAGGTGCTGCACTCAATATGCAAGCAAATTTGGAAAACTCAGCAGTGGCCACAGGACTGGAAAATGTCGGTTTTTATTCCAATCCCAAAGAAAGGCAATGCCAAAGAATGTTCAAACTACCACACAACTGCACTCATTTCTCATGCTATCAAGGTATTGTTCAAAATCCTCTAAGCTAGGCTTCAATAGTATGTGAACCAAGAACTTCCAGATATTCAAGTTGGATTTGGAAAAGGCAGAGGAACCAGATATCAAATTGCCAACATCCATTGGATCATAGAAAAAGCAAGAAGGGTTCCAGAAAAACATCTACTTTTGCCTCATTGACTACACTAAATTCTTTGACTATGTGGATCATAACAACCTGTGGAAAATTCTTCAAGAAATGGGAATACCAGACCACCTTACCTGCTTCCTGAGAAGTCTGTATGCAGATCTGGAAGCAACAGTTAGAACTGGACATGGAACAGTGGGCTGGTTCCAAATTGGGACAGGAGTATGTCAAGGCTGTATGTTGTCATCCTGTTATTTAGCTTACATGTATGCATCATGCATGATGAAGCACAAGCTGGAATCAAGATTACTAGGAGAAATATAAGTAACCTCAGATATGCAGATAACACCACCCTTATGGCAGAAAGCTAAGAGGAACTAAAGAACCTCTTGATAAGGATGAAAGAGGAGAGTGAAAAAGCTGGTTTAAAATGCAGCGTTCAAAAAATGAAGATCCGGGCATCAAGTCCCATCACTTCACAACAAATAGATGTGGAAGCAATGGAAACAGTGACAGACTTTATTTTCTTGGGCTCCAAAATCACTGCAGATGGTGACTGTGGCCATAAAATTAAAAGATGCTTGCTCCTTGGAAGAAAAGCTATGACCAACCTAGACAGCATACTAAAAAGCTAAGACATTTCTTTGCCAATAAATGTTTATCTAGTCAAAGCAATGGTTTTTCCGGTAGTCATGTATAGATGTGAGTTGGAATATAAAGAAGGCTGAGCACCGAAGAATTGATGCTTTTAAACTGTAGTGTTGGAGAAGACTCTTGAGACCCCATTGGACTGCAAGGAGAACAAACCAGTCAACCTTAAAAGAAATCAACCCTGAATACTCTTTGGAAGGACTGATGCTGAAGCTCCAATACTTTGGCCACCTCATGAGAAAAACTGACTCATTGGAAAAGACCCTGATGCTTGGAAAGACTGAAGGCAGAAGAAAAAGGGGACAAGAGAGTATGAGATAGTTGGATGGCATCACTGACTTAATGGACATGAGTTTGAGGAAGGTCTGGGAGATAGTGAAGGACAGGCAAGCCTGGCGTGCTGCAGTTTGTGGAGTCGCAAAGAGTCTGACAAAACTGAGAGACTAAACAACAACAAAAGCATCTCAGGCTTTGGCAGAAAGTAAATTGCATAAGCTCATGGGATTTATGTGGTTATGTCAGTTATTTTGGGGGCTGTGAGAACGAAGATTTTTCCCCCAACTCCCTTATGTTTAACAAGTCTCATAATTTTTTGGTTTTGTGTTTTGGCATTTTCTACTGAGAAACTCAACTAATTCACATATCCTGAACACACACATACACAAACAGACTAATATAGACAAAATATATTTATTAATTACATGCATATAAACTAGATTTTACACATATATATAAAATTTGTTGTTGTAGAGTTGCTAAGTCATATACAACTCTTTGCAACCCCATGGACTGAAGCGTATCAGTCTTCCCCTGTCCTTCACTATCTTCTGGAGTTTGTTCAAACTTATGTCCATTGTGTCAATGATGTCATCCAGCCATCTCATCCTTTGTATACAAATAAATACATATAAACTAAACATATAAACTAAATAAAAACTACATATACATATATGAAATTGTATATATAAACTCTAATATATATAAATTAACTAAATATAATGTAAAAACAAACTATGTTGATTCTATGTCCATATCATGTTTATCTACATATTCATTATAACTGGGTGTTTTGGGAAGGTTCTAGGAATTGTGCCAGAGATATAAGATGAATAAAATATAGTTCTGCCCTCATGAAATAAAGAAATGTATAGTATAGTGTTTATATCTGACATAGCAGATGTGTAACAAAGAGAAATAATGGTAGAGAAAAGAGCAGTCCTGCATAATAGGTTTTTGGACACAGTTATATTGCTTTCACTTCTCGGCCTTTTGTCTAAGATCCAGCGTAGTTCGGGGGCTTCCCTTGTGGCTCAGTGGTAAAGAATCTTCCTGCCAATGCAGAAGATGCAAGAGACGCAGTTTCGATCCCTGGGTTGGGAAGATCTGCTGGAGTAGGAAAATGGCAACCTGCTCCAATATTGTTGCCTGAAAAATTCCATAGGCAGAGGAGCCTGGTAGGCTACAATCCATGAGGCTGCAGAGAGTTGAACATGACTGGGTGACTGAGCACACAAGGCTTTATAGGCTAGGTGACAATAAACTTTTATGATGATTAGTAGTTCAACAAAACAAAAAGGATTGGGGAGGGATCAAAAGAATAACATGATAAAAGTCATGATAGTATGACAGCACATGGCTTGCTTTTGGGTGGAGCTGCATGACTATGGCTTGAATAAAGAAATTTGTGTTGAAAGGGTTGTAACAGCAGAAGATGAACCTGAAAATGAACTGAAGAATTGCCTACCCTGAGCTAAAAATGGTTGGTACTATAATCCAGAGGCAAATACGCTGTAGGCAAGGTGAATGAAAAATTGCCTTTCTTTCAGAAATTTAAATTGGAAATTGAAAGGGACATAAACAAGCAGACTTAAGGTTAAGACAGATTGTGAAGAGAAGTCTAAACTGATGCATCTCAAATTGTAATGTGTGTAAGACTGGCCTGGAGACCTTGAAAGAATGCAGATTATGACTTGGTGTGTCTGGGGAAGCCTAGGCTGCTGGCTTGCAGGCCATGATTTGAGCAGTGAGGGATCACCCTAAGAAGACTGCACAGAGAATTCAGTCCTGGTGTGAATGGTCCAGAGTGGGCTAACTGGGAGCTGTGGACCATTAGGCCTTTCTGAACTTGGGAAGAGGAGCTGAATTAGCAGGAGGAATAGACACAGATGTGAGAGAGTGACTAAGATGACCGAGTAGAAAGACCCTGAACTTAGCTCCTATTGTGAGCACACCAAAATTACTACTATCTGTAGACAACCATCTTTGAAAAAGATGGGAACCTACTAGAAAAGATCTTCTACAACTAAAGACACAAAGAAGGAACCACAATGAGACAGGTAGGAGGAGTGGACTTGAGATATAATCAAATCCCATATCCATGGGTAGGCAACCCACAGACGAGAATAATTATTTGCAGAGGTTCTCCCATAAGAGAGTTCTGAGCCCCACATTGGGCTCCTGCACTGGGAAAATAAGACCCCAGAGCATTTGGATTTGAAAGCCAATGGACCTAATTTTGGGAACCCCACAGGATTGGGGGAAATAGAGACTTCAACCTTAAAGGGTGCCCCTAAAATTTCATACACACTGGTATCCATGACAAGAGCAGCAATTTGACAGGAGCCTGGGTCAGACCTACTTGCTGTTCTTAGAAAGACTTGTGGAGTCAGGAATCTTACTCTGGGGACAGACACTGATGTCAGTTATACTAGGCAACATTTTATCATGTGAACACTTCTGCTGGTGGCTACCATCTTAGTTCATTAGTGCCAAGACATGGCCTCACCCAACAGCCTCTAGGTGTCAGTGCTGGGATGTCTCAGGCTGAACAGCTAATTGGGCAGTGATACAGCCCCACCCATCAGCAAACAGGCCTCCTGAGCCCACACATGTCCCTAGACATGGCCCTGCCCACCAGAGGGCCAAACCACAGTTCTACCCTCCAGTGGACAAACACTGACCCTTCCCTCCAGGAAGCCTGAACTAGCTTCTAGACCAATCTCACTCATCAGGTGGAGGACACCAGTTACAAAACAAAACAAAAATATAAGCTTGCAGCTTGCAGACTCAGTACATTCACAGAAGGTCACAACCTACCCTTGAACAAGCTGAGCCCTGGCCTTGTTCTGCAGTAGTAGGTCAATGCAAATTTTGGGACACCCTGGACCCTATACCCAACTGTATCAGAAATCGGCCAATCCCCACCAACAATCTTTGGGATCTCTAGACCCTCCACACAGACTCCAGGATACAGCTCTATCTGCCAGTAGTCCAGGACTAACCCCATGACCTGACGTTGAACTCCCCTGGGCAGAAAACAGCTCTGAAGTCTTCAGGACCCTGACTTTACCCAGCAGTGAGCTAGCGGTAACCCTAGGGCCCGCTACGGTTCTTCAGCCAGCCACCTTGTGACCAGGCCCCATTAAATAGCAGCCAGCAGCATCCACACAAGGCAGAGCTTGTTAACCAATCAGGCTAGGAGCCAACCAAGTCTACCAGATTGCCAATATTGCTAGCTACAACAGAAGGATCCACACAACCCTGCTTAGGGGAAACCCCTAGAGCATATAGCTTGGGTGATGAATGGGGAGGGCACTGCTGGGATGCACAGGATGTCTTCTAGAGAAGGCTACTTCTCTAGGGTTGGGAAATGTAACTAACCTACCACATACATAAAAAGATAAACAGCAATGTAGGCAAAATGAGGCTCCAGATGAACATGTTTCAGATGAAGGAGCAAAATTAAACCCCCAAAGAATTAAGTGAAAGAGAAATAGACAGTCTATTTAAGAAGCAATTCAGAGTAATAATTGTAAAGGTGATCAAAGAACTTGGAAGAAGAATAGATATAAAGGGGGAGAAGTTAAAGGTTTTTAACATACAGTTAGAAAATATAAGAACAACTAAACAGAGATGAAGAACACAAAATCAGAAATAAAAACTATGCTAGATGGAACCAATAGTAGAGTAAATGATACAGGAAAATGGATCAGTGAGCTAGAAGGTAGAGTAGTGAAAATCACTACCAGTAAACAGAAAGATGGCAGAAAGTGAAGAGGAATTTAAAAGCCTCTTGATGAAAGTGAAAGAGGAGAGTGAAAAAGTCGGCTTAAAGCTCAACATTCAGAAAACGAAGATCATGGCATCTGGTCCCATCACTTCTTGGGAAATAGATGAGGAAACAGTGGAAATAGTGTCAGACTTTATTTTTTTTTGGCTCCAAAATCACTGCAGATGGTGATTGCAGCCATAAAATTAAAAGATGCCTACTCCTTGGAAGAAAAGTTATGACCAACCTAGATAGCATATTGAAGAGCAGAGACATTACTTTGCCAACAAAGGTTCATCTAGTCAAGGTTATGGTTTTTCCAGTGGTTATGTATGGATGTGAGAGTTGGACTGTGAGGAAAGCTGAGTGTCAAAGAATTGATGCTTTTGAACTGTGGTGATGGAGAAGACTCTTGAGAGTCCTTTGGACTGTAAGGAGATCCAACCAGTCCATTCTAAAGGAGATCAGTCCTGGGTGTTCATTGGAAGGACTGATGCTGAAGCTGAAACTCCAATACTTTGGCCACCTGATGCAAAGAGTTGACTCATTGGAAAACACCCTGATGCTGGGAGGGATTGGGGGCAGGAGGAGAAGAGGACGACAGAGGATAAGATGGCTGGATGGCATCACCGACTCAATGGACATGAATTTGGGTAAACTCTGGGAGTTGGTGATGGACAGGGAGGCCTGGGGTGCTGCGATTCGTGGGGTTGCAAAGAGTCAGACATGAATGAGCGGCTGAACTGAACTGAACTGAACATAAGAGTACGTAAATGTGAGGCAAATGCTAAATATGAGGCAAATGCTAACAGATATAAAGAACTGACAGTAACACAATAATAGTAGGGGCTACTTTAACGTGTTGCATCAATGGATAGATCATTCAGATGAAATAAAAAAGACACATTAGATCAAATAGACTTAATACACATATATAGATATTTCATCTAAAAGAGGCAGAATGCACATTCTTTTCTAGTGCATATGGAACATTCTCCAGGATAGATCACATGTTAGGCCACAAAACCAATCTCGGTAAATTTAAAATTCAATTAATAATTCAATTGTATCAAGTATCTTTTTACACAATGCCATAATAGTAGAAATTAACTACAAGAAAAAAGAAACTGCAAAAAATACAAATATAGGGACTTCCCTCATGGCCCAGTGGTTGAGAATCTGCTTTGTAATGCAGAGGATGTGGGTTCAATCCCTGGGTGGGAAACCATGATCCCACATACTGTGGAGCAACTAATACTGTGTGCTGCAACTATTGAGCCCACCTGCCACAACTAGGGAGTCTGTGTGCCACAGTGAAAGGCCCCACATAATGAAACATAGATTCTGCATGCCACAACTAAGACCCGACATAGCCAAATAAATACAAACCTGTAAAGCTAATCAGTATGCTTCTAAATAATCAATGGATTACTGAAGAAGTCAAGGAAGAAATTTTAAAAACACGTAGATAATAGTGACAACAAAAACACAATGATCCAAAATGTATAAGATGCAGCAAAGGCATTTCTAAGAGGGAAGTTTATAGCAACACAAGAAAAATCTCAAATAACCAAGCTTATCTTAATCCTAAAACAACTAGAGAAATAAAGAACAAAAAAGTCCAATGTTAGTAGAAGGAAAGAAATAATAAAGATCAGAGCAGAAATAAATGACACAAAGTCTAAAAACTTGCAAAAGATCAGTGGAACTAAAAGCTGCTTTTTTGAAAAGGTAAATTGATAAACCTTTCACCAGACTCATCAAGAATAAAGGAAAGACAGAAATCAATAAAATCAGAAATGAAATAGGAGAAGCTACAACCAACACCAATAAGAAAGCTGAGCACTGAAGAATTGATGTTTTTGAACTGTGGTGTTGGAGAAGTCTCTTGAGAGTCCTGCGGACTACAAGGAGATCCAACCAATCCCTCCTAAAGGAAATTGGTCCTGAATAGTCATTGGAAGGACTGATGCTGAAGCTGAAGCTCCAATACTTTGGCCACCTGATGCGAAGAACTGATTCCTTGGAAAAGACCCTGATGCTGGGAAAGATTGAAAGCGGGAAGAGAAGGGGATGACAGAGGATGAGATGGTTGTATGGCATCACTGACCCAATGAACATGAGTTTGAGCAATCTCCAGGTTTGGTGATGGACAAGGAATCGTGGCATGCTGTAGTCCATGGGGTAGCAAAGAGTGGGACATGACTGAACTACTGAACTGAACTGAATTGAACAACCAACACCACAGAAATGCAAAAGATCATGAGTCTAGTATGAACAACTATATTCCAATAAAGTAGACAACCTAGAATAAATGGACAATGTCTTAAAAATGTATAATCTAATCAGGAAGAAATAGAAAATATGAACAGAGAAATTACCAGTAATAAAATTGAATCAGTAATTAAAAAGCTTTAAATGAACAAAAGTCCAGGACCAAATGGATTCATAGTTGAATTCTACTAAACATTTAGAAAAGCATTGACCCCTAATCTTGTGAACTATTCTAGAAAATTTTCAGAGGAAGGACATCTCCAAAGGCATTCTATGATGTGACCCTAATTCCAAAACCAGACAAAGATATCCAAAAAAAGAAAAGAAAATTGGAGGCCAATATCACTGATGAACATGGATGAAAAATCGTCGATAAAATAATAGCAAACTAAATGTAACAGTACGTTAAAAGGATCATACACCATTGTCATGTGGGATTGGTCCTAGAGATACAAGGATTTTTAAATATACACAAATTAACTAATATGATATACCACATTAACAAATTGAAGAGTAAAACTATATGATCATCTCAGTAGATACAGAAAAAGCTTTTGATAAAATTCAACATCGATTTATGAAAAAAACTCTCCAGAAACTGTGTATAGAGGAAACCTAAGAAAGAAAGAAAGTGAAGTCGCTCAGCTGTGTCTGACTCTTTGAGGACTGTAACCTACCAGGCTTCTCTGTCCATGGGATTTTTTAGGCAAGGATACTGGAGTGGGTTGCCATTTCCTTCTCCAGGGGATCTTCCCAACCCAGGGACTGAATCCAGGTCTCCTGCATTGCAGGCAGATGCTTTACCATATGAACCACCAGGGAAACCTAGAAACCTACCTCAACATAATAAAGGTCACATATGACTGAGCTAGAGCTAACATTATACTCAATGGTGAAAATATGAAAGTATTTTCTCTAAGATCAGGAACAAGAAAAGAATGTCCATTCTTACCATTTTTATTCAACATAGTTTGGAAGTCCTTGCCACTACAATCAGAGAAGAAAACGAAATAAGAGGGATTCACATTGGAAAGAAAGAAGTCAAACTGATACTGTTTTGTAGACAACATGAATCTATAAATAGAAAACTACTAAGCTCATCACTGAATTTGGTAGAACTGCAGGATACAAAAGTAACATACATAAATTTCCTGCATTTCTATACACTAACAATGAATCATCAGAAAGAAAATTAAGGAAACAATCCCATTTACCATTGCATTAAAAATATTAAACGACCTAGGAATAAACTTACTTAAGGCAGCAAAAACCTGTACTCTAAAAACTTTAAAACATTGAAGAAATTGAAGATGACACAAACAGATGGAAAGATACAGTGTTCTTGGATTGGAAGAAACAATGCTGCTAAAATTACCATATTACCTAAGGTGGTCTACATATTAAATGCAATCCCTATCAAGTTACCAATAATGGCACTTTTCACAGAAGTAGAACAAATAATTTAAAAATTTGCATGGAAACACAAACCTCATATAGCAAAAATATTCTTGAGAAAGAAGAACAGAACTGGAGGAAACATACTCTTTGACTTCAGACTATGCTACAAAGCTATGGTAATTAAAATAGTATGGTACTGGCACAAAAACAGACACAGAGACAAATGCAGCAGGATAGAAAGCCCAGAAATAAACACACACTTATGATCAATTAATCTATGTTAAAAGAGGCAAGAATATACAATGGACTCTTTCTAATAAGTGGTGCTGGTGCTGTGAAAACTGGACAGCTACAAGAAAAGGAATGAAATCAGAACAACCCCTAACATATACAAAAAAAAAAAAACTCAAGATGGATCAAAAACCTACATGTAAGATCAACTACTATAAAACTCCTAAAGGAAAACATAGGGAGAACATTCTTTGACAAAAATTGCATCAATATATTTTTGGATCTCTCTCCTAAAGTAAAGAAAATAAAAGCAAAAAATAGATTAATGGGATCTAATTAATCTTAAAACATTTTGCATAGCAAAGGAAACTATTGACAAAATTAAAAGACAGCTTACTGAATGGGAGGAAATATTTGGAAAGATATGACTGATAAGAGATCAATATCCAATGTATATAAATAGCTCATACAATCAGCATCACAAAAATCCCCCCAAAATCTGATTAAAAATGGGCAGAAGAACTGTATAGACATTCTTCCAAAGAGGAAATGCAATCGGCCAACAGGCATATGAAAAGATGCTCAACATCACTGATCTTCTGGGAGATGCAAATCAAAACCACAATGAAGTATCACCTCACATCTGTCAGAACTGCTGTCATCAAAAAGAACACATAGAACAAATGTTGGTGAGAATGTTGATAAAAGGGAACCCTTGTACTCTGTTGGTGGAGATGTAAATTGGTTCAGTCACTATGGAAAACAGTATTGAGGTTGCTCAGAAAATTAAAATTACAGCTACTATATGACTCAACAATTCCACTCCTGGGTATATATGTGAAAAAAACCCCAAAACACTAATTTGAAAAGATACATGTGCCCCAGTGTTCATAGCAGCATTATTTACAATTTCCAAGATGTGGAAGCAACCTAAGTGACCATCAACAGATAAACGTGCAAAAGAGGTCTGGTATACATACACAGTAGAATACTACTCAACCATAAAAAGAATGAAATTTTGCCATTCTCAGCAACATGAATAGACTTGGAGGGCATTATGCTGCATGAAATAAGTTGGACAGAGAAAGACAAAAGTTATCATTTATATATATAATCTAAAAAATCCAACAAATAGTGAATATAACAAAAAGGAAACAGGCTCACGAAACAAACTAGTGGTTACCAGCAGGGAGAACATGGGACAGGCAATATTGAGGGGAGAAAGTGGGAAGTACAAATTATTGGGTGTAAGATAGGCTCAAGGATGTTTTGTACCATGTGGGGAATATAGCCAATACTTTGTAATAACTGTAAATGGAAAGTAACCTTTAAAATTGTATGTATATAAAAAGGAATAGACACAGAGGCAAGCAGGAAATGTTAGAAGAAAAATTAATTATAAAAAATTATTAAAATTTCATGGTGGGAGCAGTCTCATATAATGAATGGTTATTGTTGCTGTGGTTTTAGTTGCTAAGTTGTGTCCAGATCTTTTATGTCCGCGTGGACTGTAGTTTGCCAGGCTCCTCTGTCCATGGGATTTCCCAGGCAAAAATACTGGAAAGAACTGTCATTTCCTTTCTCCAGGGGATTTTTCTGACCCAGGGATCAAACAGGCATCTTGTGCATTGCAGGAAGATTCTTTACCACTGAGCCACCAGGGAAGCTACTATATAACTAATGATTCATAATAATTTTGCAGGTCCTAAAATAGCATGATGAAGATTAGTAAAACTTTTTTTCCAAAATACATGAGTGTACTGTGGGATAGGGTGATGTTTACATGTTGTACTTTCGCAAATGACGAACTGTTACTGATCCCTGTTCCTTAAGCCCAGTGCTTTGAAATTAAGCTTTGATCCACTTTCAGTTGATAGACGTTTTCTCATTCTTTGAACTCCAGAGTCTTCCCATGACCTTGATACTCAGAGAGCTCTCTGCCACTCATCTTGCCTCCTCTTCATCTATCAAAATAAACTAATATTTTATTATTCTGCATTTATTCCACTTCAATCACCCTGTTGACATAGAAGACATCCTGAAATGGCTGGCCCTCACCCTGTCTAAGCAAATCTCCCCACAAGTGCTGTGAATTCCATCTTTCTTCCCCCGTTTCAGGATTTAACTTCTTTGGTTACCTCATCCTCTCCTTATATCTTAAATCTCTCTCTTCAAAGAGTCTTTTCCATCTCCATTCAAATGTGTTCCAATATCTTTATGTCAAGAATAGTCTCTGGCAGTTCCCTTCAGCTACTGCCCTCTTGTCTTTCTTTTACACTATATTTGATGTGTCCTCAGCCAAGTGGCTCAGTGGTAAAGAATCTGCCTGCTAATGCAGGAGATGTAAGACATGTGGGTCTTAGCCCTGGGTCATGAAAATCACCTGGAGAAGGAAATGTCAACCTGCTTCAGTACTCTTGCCTGGAAACTTCTGTGGACAGAGTAGCCTGGCGGGCTATAGTCCACAGGGTCCCAAAGAGTAGGACACAACTGAGTGTGCATCCATGGATGCACACTCTCTCAGTCACGTTATTAAGCCACTGAAATTTGATTTATACCCCCTTCCTAAAATGACTTAAGTAAAATGACTCTTGCCAAGTCACTGATAAACTGTTAAATGACACGGGCAGTTAAATGCCTTGTTCTATTGACGTTTGATTCATTTTAATGTCAAAGTGTCCTTTCTCTCTCATCAGTTCAGTTCAGTTGAGTTCAGTCAGTCATGTCTGACTCTTTGTGACCCCATGAATCACAGCATGCCAGGACTCTATGTCCATCACCAACTCCCGGAGTTTACCCAAACTCATGTCCATCGAGTTGGTGATGCCATCCAGCCATTTCATCCTCTGTTGTACCCCTCTCCTCCTGCCTCCAATCTCCCCTGGCACCAGGGTCTTTTCCAATGAGTCAAGTCTTCGCATCAGGTGGCCAAAGTATTGGAGTTTCAGCTTCAGCATCAGTCTTTCCAATGAACACCCAGGACTGATCTCCTTTAGAATGGACTGGTTGGATCTCCTTGAAGTCCAAGGGACTCTCAAGAGTATTCTCCAACACCACAGTTCAAAAGCATCAATTCTTCGGCCCTCAGCTTTCTTCACAGTCCAACTCTCACATCCATACATGACCACTGGAAAAACCATAGCCTTGACTAGATGGACCTTTGTTGGCAAGATAATATCTCTGCTTTTGAATATGCTATCTAGGTTGGTTATAACTTTCCTTCCAAGGAGTAAGAAGAGGCTCCTTTACCTGCTTCTGGTGAGAGCACTTTCTTCTATTCCTTTTTGACTTTGATTAAGTTCCTCCTTAGACTTTAAAATTTTTCCCTCTTAGTCTCCCAAATTTGTTTCCCAGGCATAAAGCATGTGGGTATTATATGTATTTTAGGGTTCTTAGGAATAAGGGGGATTGTAGTAATGTAACTGTATACTCTTGACACAGTTTGGACTCCGTAACTAGAACTAGTAGAGGAAGTATGGTTGTTAGAACTTTAGCCTAGGAATCAATCAGACTTTGTGTGTCCCACTTCTGCCACTGTTCAGCTTGCAGCTTTGGGGAAATCCCTCAACCTGTTTTCCTTTATTTCTCCATCTGTAAGATAGAAATCAAAGTAATACCTGCTTCATAATGTGAGTATTCAGTGATGTGGTATGCTTAAAGCACTTAGTACATACAGTACCTGGTAAGTAAGTTCTTAATTATTATTAGCTATTTTTATCTTATTCATTTGGCCATAAAATGTCCCTAAACCAGCTTTAATAATCCATTTGACATTTATTGACTGAACCCAAGCCTTTCCAACCTTTAATTAAAATGTTTTTTTTTTCTAATTTTTTTCTTTGAGTAGCTAATCTATCTTTTAAAAACAATTTGAATAATGTGAACACACTTGCGGTTTCTAATTCATTTTCCTCTGATCTCTTCTGCTGAGTGAAGGACATCCCTCCATTCTACTACTTACTTTGGTAAAGAAACCAGGTATACTCTCATTTTTGGAATTTTTGAAACCACTCAACAGGAATGTAGGGTGGTAAATATGCACTGGAACTGGGAACCAGAAGCCAAGATTCACATCCATGCTCCTCCACCAACTCATCATATGACTTTGGTCAACACCTACCCTTCTGGGTTTTAGTTTCTACAACTAAGAAATGAAAATATATGCTTCTAATATAAAGCACATAGAGAAAACATCTAAAATTATGAATTGTGAAAATTAGTAAATTTCCAAGTTATAAACATGCTACAAATATGAGATGTACCTAAAACTGCTTTATTTACTCTAGGTACTTTAGCATCTTGATAATGTAAATTTTGGTTATTATCACAAAATAAGTTTATATACTTTATGGCTCATTTAACTATGTTACTATAACTTCCTATCTTCACTTAATCTGGCTCTTATTTCTAACCCTTTGATTGCCCCTAGTTCTCTACTCCAATTGTTTTGAGTATTTTCATCTCAAGGCTTCAAAATTTTTCAAATAATGATTTTCTCTTTTGTCTTAATGGCACATTGAAGAAAAATCAAAACAAATACTGTCTTTATAGACATAGAACTAAAAACAAAAAGCCCAAACCCAATATAACAATAAAAGCCATAGCTATTAGTTAAAAGCATTGCCTCTTGAAAACAAAATCATGCCTTTTCTTGGTTCCAATATAATACTTTAAAATTGGAAGAGAAAAAAAGACAGGCTGATTGATGCAAGTACATTTTTGGTAAACACATTCTCTCTTAATGAACAATATTGGCTGATGAATTTCCACCAACTGCTGCTGCTGCTGCGAAGTCGCTTTAGTCATGTCCGACTCTGTGCGACCCCACAGACGGCAGCCCACCAGGCTACCCCGTCCCTGGGATTCTCCAGGCAAGAACACTGGAGTGAGTTGCCATTTCCTTCTCCAATGGATGAAAATGAAAAGTGAAAGGGAAGTCGCTCAGTCGTGTCTGACTCTTCGCGACCCCATGGACTGCAGCCTACCAGGCTCCTCCGTCCATGGGATTTTCCAGTATCTAAGCCAATCCTAATTACACTGGCACTAAGGATGTTCTCACAGTTGATTCAAATTTGGATTGCACGTGACTATGCCACTTTGTTTTGTGTTATGTATAATCAACTGAATGAACAGAATATGAACTACATTTAACACATGCAGTTTAACAAGGAGGAAGATGATTTTGCCCGCAGTGACTTAAGATTTATCTCTGATAGGTTTTCAGTCAGCTAAACTTAGAAGCTTATAATTTTCTACCAATTTAAGCTAAGTTTTCTCCAATGAAAAGTGCATTGGGGGTGGGTGGGTGGAGATCCTCTGTTAACTTTGCACTCAAAATTTGCCAGTGTGGGAATTTATGCATTTGCACTTCATGTTCATTTTTTTTTTTTAATGCAAGAACAATGTCATGAACTTGAAATGGGTCATAGTGTTCTTCTGTCTTTTCCTTAGCTTATAACTTACCAAAATAGTGGATGTTTTGCAAAGATCATTAAATGGAATTTTTGTCTTTAGCCATGTATTTCTTATTTGCAGAAAATCTTACTTGCTCTTTCTCCAGCTAGAAATTCTCTCTCTCATATACTTTTATTTTTGGAGCTTTTTTATGGCATGTTTCACTTGCTATTTTAACATAGATACCTATAGATATTTTATTTTCCTCATTATAATGTAAAACAGCCTTGAGAAAAGATGCTCTATACACATAATACTTCCAGTATCTTGAATGGATGAGGTGCTTAAAAGATAGAATACACAAAGAAGTCAATAAATATCTACATTGAATAACAGCAACAAGAACTTTATAGTACCTGAGAGGAGACAGAAAGATCTAGTGAAAAATGTCCCTTGACTTGAATAAAAAACCAAGCACTGCTGTTTTCTGGTTACTAAGGAGTCTAAGAGTTGTGATCTTAGTCAACATGCTTATTCTGTTTTTTTCTTTAAATTATTGGGGTATAATTTACAACGCTTTTTTAGTTTCAGGTGTACAGCATAGTGCATTTTTTTTTTAATTTTATGTCTATCTCCCAGGGGAAAGAAACTGTAAGTCAGGAGATATACGTCAGGGTGTTTGTTAACTTGAAAATGCTATATAAATGTAAGAATCAAACCATATGTGAAGGAGAATCTGGAACTTTTGCTAATGTCCACATTTAGTTGAATTTGAAGTCCTTAGGAGAAATTTATGAGCCTTTTATTAAATATCTGGAAGAATGCCTTCTTAGAGCAGACACTCAGTACATATTTGGTGAATTGAATTATTGATAACTTCAACTATTGAAAGGGTTCCCTTTCGATAGTTGGGTCAAGGGAACTATGCTTTGAGTGGGAACACAGGAATAAGAGTGGACAGCTAGCATGGGACTTTGTGATGGTCTTTGAATTGTGCTCAGATTACAATTCCACAGAGCTTTGGATCATTCCACAGAGTTGTTAGGAAGAGTTGTGTAGGATTTTACCCAGAGCTCTCAGCAGGGATCATTTCTTGAATTGCTCAATAGGAATGTGCTCAGAAATTACCCTTGAGATATCCAGCTACTAGAAATCTGAAAGCTGTCCCAGAGGCAAGAAATGCCCCAAATTTACAGTGATTAAGGAAAGCAGATGCTGCAGGCAGTTTTCATTGGTGGTTGCTGCCAAATACAGTCATAGCAGTTGTTAAGATCTATACCTTTATTTAGTTTATTCAAGAACTATTTATTGAATGCCTATACTGAGCCAAAGAGTGTTAAGACACAAGGATTCAGGTGAGGGCAAGGAGGATGAAAATTTCTGCCATCATGGATAAATCTTGTTGTTGTTGTTGTCATTGCTGTTCAGCTGTCAAATCATGTCTGACTCTCTGCAACTGCATGGACTGCAGCAAGCTAGGATCTTCTGTCCTCTACTGTCTCCTGGAGTTTGCTCAGATTCATGTCCATTGAGTTGTTGATCTCATCAAACCATCTCATCCCCTGTCATCTCTTCTCCTCCTGCCCTCAATCTTTCCCAGGATGAGGGTCTTTTACAGTGAGTCAGTTCTTTGCATCAGGTGGCCAAAGTATTGGAGCTTCAGCTTCAGCATCCGTTCTTCCAATGAATATTCAGGGTTGATTTCCTTTAGGATTGATTGGTTTGATGTCTGTGCAGTCCAAGGGACTCTCAAGAGTCTTCTCCAACATTACAGTTGGAAAGTTTCAGTTCTTCAGTGCTCAGTTTTCTTTATGGTCCAACATATCCATACATGACCACTGAAAAAACCACAGCTTTGACCAGATGGACCTTTGTCAGAAAAGAGATGGCTCTGCTTTTAAATATATTGTCTAGGTTTTTCACAGCTTTCCTTCCAAGGAGCAAACCTCTTTTAAATTTCATGGCTGCAGTCACCATCTACAGTGATTTGGGAGACCAAGAAAATAAAGTCTGTAATTGCTTCCTTATTTTCCCCTTCTATTTGCCATGAAGTGATGGGATCAGATGCCATGGTCTTAGTTTTTTTAATGTTGAGTTTCAAGCCAGTTTTTTCCATTCTCCTCTTTCACCTTCATCAAGTGGCTCTTTAGTTCGTCTTCACTTTCTATCATAAGGGTGGTGTCATCTGAATATCTGAGGTTGTTGATACTTCTTCTGGTAATCTTGATTCCAGCTTGTTATTCATGCAGTCTCACATTTCACATGATGTGTTCTGCATAGAAGTTAAGTAAGCAGGGTGACAATATACAGCCTTGATGTGCTCCTTTCCAAATTTGGAACCAGTCCATTGTTCCATGTCCTGTTCTACCTGTTGCTTCTTGACCTGCATACAGGTTTCTCAGGGGACAAGTAAGATGGTCTGGTACTTCCATCTCTTTAAGAATTTTCCACAGTTTGTTGTGATTCACAAAATCTTATTGTAGTCAATGAAGCAGAAGTACCTATTTTTCTGAACTCCCACCTTTCTCCATAATTCAATGAATGCTAGCAATCTGAGCTCTGGTTCTTCTGTTCTTTCTAAACTGAAAGTGTACATCTGGAAGTTCTCAGTTCACATACGGCTGAAGCCTAGCTTGAAGGGTTTTGCGCATAACATTGCTAGCATGTGAAATGAGCACAATCGTACATTAGGTTGAACATTCTTTCTCATTGCCCTTCTTTGGGATTGGAATGTAAACTTTTCCAGTCCTGTGGCCACTGCTGAGCTTTCCAAATTTGCTGACATATTGAGTGCAGCACTTTAACATTATCATCTTTTAGGATTTGAAATAGCTCAGCTGGAAATCTATCACCTCCAATAGCTCTGTTAATAGTAACACTTCATAAAGTGCACTTGACTACACAGTCCAGGATGTTCAGTTGTAGGTGAATGACCACAGCATCATGGTTATCTGGGTCATCAAGACGTTTTTTGTACAGTTCTTCTGTGTATTCTTGTCACCTCTTCTTAATTTCATCTGCTTCTGTTAGGTCCTTACTCTTTCTGTCCTTTATAGTAACCATTCTTGCATGAAATGTTCCCTTGATATGTCTAATTTTCTTGAGAGATATCTAGTCTTTTCCATTCTACTTTTTCCTTAATTATTTTTTTTTTTGCATTGTTCATTTAAAAAGGCCTTCTTACTACTCCTTATTGTCTGGAACTCTGGATTCAGTTGGTTATATCTTTCCCTTTCTCCATTGCCTTCTGCTTCTCCTTTTTCCTTGGCTATTTGTAAAGGCCCCTCAGAAAACCACTTTGCCTTCTTGCCTTTCTTATTCTTTCGGATGATTTTGGTCACTATAGTTCTTCAGGCACTCTGTCTACTAGATCTAATCCCTTGAAACTATTCATCACCTTCACTGTATAATCATAAAGGATTTGATTGAGGTCATACCTGAATGGCCTAGTGGTTTTTTTTTTTTTCTGACTTTCTTCAATTAAACCTAATTTTGCAATAAGTTGCTCATGATCTGAGCCACAGTCAGCACCCGGTCTTGTTTTTGATGACTGTGTAGAGCTTCTCCATCTGCAACTACAAAGAACATAATCAATCTGATTTCAATATTGGCCACCTAATGATGTCCTGTGTCCAAAATACTGTAGTGGATTGCCATTTCCTCCTTCAGTGGACCACGTCCATGTGTAGTGTTGTTTCTTGTGTTGTAGGAAAGGAGTTTTGCTTTGAACAGAATGTTTTCTTGACAAAACTCTGTTAATATTTTGTACTGCATGGCCAAATTTTCCTGTCATTCCAGGTGTCTCCTGACTTCCTACTTTTGCATTCGAGTCCCCTGTAATGAAAAAAACATCTTTTTTGTGTGTGTGTGATTCTACAGGGCCTTGTGGGTATTCATAAACTGGTCAACTTCAGCTTCTTCAAAATCAGTATTTGGGCCATAGACTTGGATTACTGTGATGTTGAATGGTTTTCCTTGGAAATGAACAAAGATTATTCTGTCATTTTTGAAGTTGCACCCACGTACTACATTTTAGACTTTTATTGAGTATGAGGACTACTCTGTTTCTTCTAAGAGATTCTTGTCCACAGCAGTATAATGGCCATCTGAATTAAATTCACCTATGCCTGTCCATTTTAGTTCATTGATTCTTAAAATGTCGATGTTCACTCCTGCCGTCACCTGCTTGTTGCTGTTTAGTTGTTCAGTCATCTCTGACTTTGTGACCCCATGAACTGCAGCTTGCCAGGGTTCCCTGTCCTAGACCATCTTCCAGAGTTTGCTCAAATTAAGGTCCATTCAGTCGGTGATGGCATCCAACCATCTCATCCTCTGTTGCCCCCTTCTCCTCCTGCCCTCAGTCTTTCCCAGGATCAGAGTCTTTTCCAATGAGTTGGCTCTTCACATCAGGTGGCCAAAGTAGTGGAGCTTCAGCTTCAGTATCAATCCTTCCAATGAATATTCAGGACTGATCTCCTTTAGGGTTGACTGGTCTCCATGCAGTCCAAGGGACTCTCAAGAGTCTTCTCCAGTATCACAATTTGAAAGCAGCAATTCTTCAGCACTCAGCCTTCTTTATGGTCTAACACTCACATGTGTACATGACTACTGAAAAAATCCTACCTTTGTCAGTAATATGTCTTTTTCTTTTAATAGGCTGTAGATTTGTCATAGCTTTAGTTTCATGGCTGCAGTCACCATTCTCAGTGACTTTGGAGCCCAAGAAAATAGTTTGTCACTGTTTCCGTGGTTTCTCCATCCAATTGCCATGAAGTTTGTTGTGATACATACAGTCAAAGGCTTTAGAGTAGCCAATGAAGCAGAAGTAGATGTTTTTCTGGAATTCTCTTGTTTTTTTTTTTTTTTTTCTATGATCCAGAAGATGCTGGCAATTTGTTCTCTGGTTCCTCTGCCTTTTCATATCTAGCCTGGACATCTGGAAGTTCTTGGTTCATGTACTGTTGAAGCCTAGCTTGAAGGAGTTTGAGCATTACCTTGCTAGCAAGTGAAATGAGTACAATCATGTGGTAGTTTGAGCATTCTTTGGCATTGCCTTTCTTTGGGATTGGAATGAAAACTGACCTTTTCGAGTCCTGTGGCCACTGGACTGAGTTTTCCAAATTTTCTGACATATTGAGTGTAATACTTTCACAGCATCATCTTTTAGGATTTGAAATAGTTCACTGGAATTCCATCACCTCTACTAGCTTTATATGTAGTGATACCCCAAAGGCCCACCTGACTTCATACTCCAGGATGTCTGGCTCTAGGTGAGTGATCACACTACATGGTTATCTGGGTCATTAAGATCTTTTCTGTATAGTTCATTTTTGTATTCTTGCTACCTCTTCTTAATCTCTTATGCTTCTGTTAGGTCCATACCTTTTCTGTCTTTTATTGTGTCCATCTTTGCATGAAACGTTCCCTTGATATCTCTAATTTTTTTGAAGAAATTTCTAGTTTTTTCCATTTTATTATTTTCCTCTATTTCTTTGCATTATTCATTTAAGAAGGCTTTCTTATCTCTCCTTGCTATTCTTTGGAACTCTGCATTCAGCTGTATGTATCTTTCCTTTTCTTTGCGTTTCACCTGTCTTCCTTTCTCAGCTATTCCCTGTTGATCCAGGAAAGAGACTGAGAACCCCCAGGGAATTTGACTCTGAAGGCCAGTTGGATTTGATTACAGAATTTCCATAGGACTGGGGAAACAGATTCTTGGAAGGCACAAACAAAACCTTGTGAGCACCAGGATCCAGGAGAAAGGATCAGTGACCCCACAAGAGACCAAGCCATACTTACCTGTGAGTGTTTGGGATTCTCTGGTGGAGGTCTGTGCCAATAGTGGCTTGCTGCATGATCAAAGAAACTGACTACAGCAGTCCTGGGAGGCACAGCATGCTAACATAAGTCCTTTTGGAGGAGGTCACCATTACCTCAATATTCTCCAAGCCAGGCTTCAACAGTATGTGAACTGTGAAATTCCAGATGTTTAAGCTAGATTTACAAAAGGCAGAGGAACCAGAGATCAAATTGCCAACATCCATTGGATCACTGAAAAAGCAAGAGAGTTCCAGAAAACATCTACTTCTGCTTTGTTGATTATGCCAAAGCCATTGACTGTGTGGATCACAATAAACTGGAAAATTCTGAAAGAGATGGGAATACCAGAACACTTGACCTCTCTTCTGAGAAATCTATATGCAGGCCAAAAAAGCAACAGTTAGAACTGGACATGAAACAACAGGCTGGTTCCAAATTGGGAAAGGAGTACTTCAAGGCTGTATTTTGTCACCCTGCTTATTTAACTTATATGGAAAGTACATCATGAGAAATGTTGGACTGGATGAAGCACAAGCTGGAATCAAGATTGCCAGGAGATACATCAATAACTTCAGATATGCAGATGACACCACCCTTATGACAAAGCAAAGAAGAACTAAAGAGCCTCTTGATGAAGGTGAAAGAGGAGAGTGAAAAAGTTGGCTTAAAACTAAACATTCAAAAAACTAAGATCATGGCATCTGGTCCCATCACTTCATGGCAAATAGATAGGAAAACAGTGACATACTTTATTTTTGGGGCTCCAAAATGACTGCAGATGTGACTGCAGCCATGAAGTTAAAAGACATTTGCTCTTTGGAAAAACTCTATGACCAACATAGACAGCATATTAAAAAGCAGAGACATTAGTTTGCTGACAAAGGTCCATCTAGTCAAAGCTTTGGTTTTTCCAGTAGTCTTGTATGGATGTGAGAGTTAGGCTATAAAGAAAGCTGAGTGCTGAAGAACTGAGGCTTTTGAACTGTGATGTTGCAGAAGACTCTTG
This sequence comes from Capricornis sumatraensis, assembly GCF_032405125.1. Lineage (NCBI taxonomy): Eukaryota > Metazoa > Chordata > Mammalia > Artiodactyla > Bovidae > Capricornis > Capricornis sumatraensis. Next base: position 9,115,706 of record NC_091084.1, read on the forward strand.
AGAGTCCCTTGGACTGCAAGGAGATCAAACCAGTCAATCCTAAAGGAAATCAGTCCTGAATATTCATTGAAAGGACTGATGTTGAAGCTGAAACTCCAATACTTTGTCCACCTGATGCAAAGAACTAACTGATTTGAAAAGACCTTGATGCTGGGAAAGATTGAAGGAGGAGAAGAAGGGGATGACAGAGGATGAGATGGTTGTATGGCATCACTGACATGATGGACATGAGTTTGAGCAAGCTCCGGGAGTTGGCAATGGACAGGGAAGCCTGGCATGTTGTAGTCCATGGGGTTGCAAAGAGTCAGACAAAACTGAGTGACTGAACTGAACTGAACTGAACCATTATCCCTACCATAGTTTGGACTCAGGTCAAACTACAGGGAGGGAACACATCCCCATCCATCAGCAGAAAATTGGTTTAAAGATTTACAGAGCATGGCCTTGCCCACCAGAGCAAGACTCAGTTTTCCCCACAGCCAGTCCCTCCCATTAGGAAGCTTCTACAAACCTCTTATCCTCATTCATCAGAGGGTAGACAGAATGAAAACCACAATTACAGGAATCTAACTAAACTGATTTCCTGCTTGGCCACATCCAATTTACCTTGATTCATGAACTTAACATCACACGTTCCTATGAAATATTATTCTTTACAGCATCTGACTCTATTTTCACCATCAGACACATCTATAAATGAGTTTTGTTTCCACTCTGGCCCAGCTAGTTCATTCTTTCTGAATCTATTAGTAATTGTTTTCACTCTTTCCTAGTAGCATATTGGACACCTTCTGCCCTAGGGTGCTCATCCTCTGGTGTCATATTTTTGCCTGAAATTTCACGGTGTTCTCTTGGCAAAAACACTTGATTGGGTTGCCATTTCCAGTAGACCATATTTTGTCAGAAATCTTCATATGACCCATCCATCTTGGGTGGCTCTGTATGGCATGGATCATAGCTTCCTTGAATTATGCAAACCCCTTTAATCCATGAAAGGGCAAAACTCCTTAGAAACAGCTATTGGAACTTACTGTCACTAGAAGGTGAGGTTAGTAGATATCTCATCCACAAATGGAACACAGTGACAGATACACCTATGAAGGAAAAGCAGAGGTCTCTCCACCATCTCATCGTGAAACACCCTGACATGCATGGAGATCATTGATTTTTAAAAATAAACATGTTTTCCTAAAAAAAAAGTTATGACTTGATTCTCATGTCAACTAATATTGATGAATTTTCACATCTGTGTGCAGTTTTTTTCTCTAACATTACTTATCACTTTCTGGCTTATATTATAGTTAACTTTTCTTAAAGGAAGCCACTGGTCTTCCCAGTGGCACATGTGGTAAAGAACCTACCTGCCAATACAGAAGATGTTAAAGACATCGGTTCAATCCCTGGGTCGGGAAGATCCACGGAGGAGGGCCTGGAAAGCTACCCCATTATTCTTGCATGGAGAATCCCATGGACAGAGGAACCTGGTGGGGCTCAGGGTCCACAGGGTTTCAAAGAGTCAGACATGATTGAAGCAACTTTGCATGCACACAAAGGGAGGATAGACTAGAATTAATCAAAATTGTCATCATTGCTGGAAACTCTATATTTAAAGATCTCCATGTTATTAAAGAAGTCTAAAATAGTTTTTAAAAAGTTGAGTGACTCAGTAACATTCTCTTCCCATGGCCTCTTGACATTACTTTGACCTACAGTGAACTCCCTTGGACTTTTAGACATCATTATTCAGTATTCATTATTGTACCTTGTAATGATGCCAAAAAATTTGAGAAGGCATGAAATACTTATGGGATGGAAGTGCATTCCATAGACTCTTGAGTATCACTCCAAGAAGTTGAATGTACATAAACTAATAGACCTGGTGTTAATTAAATAAAAAATATTTTTTTCTGAAAAGATTTATCATTCAGAATGTGTGCCTACATACTAGATTTATTGGTTATAAGCTCCAGATTAAGAGCATGAACTTGAGGTAAGTCTGCTTGAATTTCTACATTTATTAGTTATGTGATGTTGGGAGTTTACAGATTAGAACTCTACAGATAAAGAAACTGAGGTTCAGAGAGATAATTTTTGGTACCTACCTTGTAAGTTATTAGAAGGATAAAATAGTGCAATTAAAGCACTTAGCATAGTGCTGATATCTTAATAAACATATGTAACTTTTCAATGATGGAGATACTACTTTTTCTAGTCATTTATGTCTAAGTGTATTTTGGTTAATTCCCTGCCAGATACTGGTTTCATTACCATTCTATACCATTTTAATGATTATGAACAGTGGTGTTTAAATATTTTAAACTCTTTTAAAACCTTTTTATGGCTTATTTAAAGGGCTTCTGATGTTTGAATCTCCTGTCTGCTAAATATTTTTACAAATTTTTGAATGAAAAAGACAAAAATATGGTTAACCTTGCTAGAGGCATTTCTATTAATGATATTTAGTAGTTCAACTTGACTATTAACCTTAACTTCCATATAACCTTGAAAATGTAAATTCTTGTATGTATCAATCAATGTTCACTGAGGATTCCCTGTGAGCCAGTTATGTACACAGCAGAGAGTTGCTTAATTTAACAGTAGAGGTTTAAGTTGGCTCCAAGTTCAAAATGAGTTCATGGGTCTAGAATAGAGAGTGATAACAAATTCTTCCTTCAAGGATGCCCTAAAAGTAAGAATAATTTATGAAGACATCTGTTTGACATGCCAGTTCTCATATTTTTATTTGCAAGTGACAGAAAAATCAACACTCACTGGCTAAAGCCACAATGCAAACAAGACCACAATAACAAAAAGGAAACTTATTGGCTCACTCAATTGAAAATTCAAGGTTCAGCATAATCCTAGGACTCAAGCTATATCATTGAAAACTTGTTTCTCTACATCTCTCATTCCTGCTTTCCAACTTATTCTGTTCCACAGATCACAAAGGCTACAAAATAGCCATCAATAGCTCATATCTATATCCTCCCATGTATAAGTTGATAGAAAAGGGGGTACCTTCCCAATATTTCTGGGTTAATATGGATCACACATATATCTCTAAGCCAGTTACTGTGAATGGGTGGACTCAGTATGCTGATGAACTTCTCCTGGGTTATTTATGCTACCCCTGAGACAAGCGTCTTTCCCAAGGGCCATACAGGGTGAAATGAGGTAGAAGAGGAGCATTGTAGAAAAGTATGGGTATTCTCCCTAGAATAAGGGAGAATATATGATCAATAGGCAAACGGAAGGAGAAGGCAATGGCATCCCACTCCAGTACTCTTGCCTGGAAAATCCCATGGATGGAGGAGCCTGGTGGGCTGCAGTCCATGGGGTCGCTAAGAGTCAGACACGACTGAGCGACTTCACTTTCACTTTTCACTTTCACACGTTGGAGAAGGAAATGGCAACCCACTCCAGTGTTCTTGCCTGGAGAATCCTAGGGACGGGGGAGCCTGGTGGGCTGCCGTCTCTGGGGTCGCACAGAGTCGGACATGACTGAAGCAACTTAGCAGCAGCAGCAGCAGCAGGCAAAAGGGAAGTATTTATATTAAGACTGAACCTATTATATATACTGTAGATTCTACAATGTAGAGTAAATTCTGCCCTGAGTGGGAACTTAAATTAGGTGGCTATAAATGCCCTTTCCAATTCTAAAATTTGTGTGATATTTGTGATTTCATGGAAATGGTGTTCATAAATCAGTATCTGTAAGAACAGAAAAAATGCTTAAAATAATAGCTATGTTGTAGCAGATTTGATAGTCAGTTCTAAAGTTTAACAAATCATACTATAAATACAAGAGAAAAATTATTTTTTATCATAATTTTCCCATTAAAAAAAAAACCCAAAACACCAGACACTGGTTCATAATAAGGAGTCAGTTATGGTGGTTGCATTCAGTTCAGTTCAGTTCAGTCGCTCAGTCTTGTCCAACTCTTTGCGACCCCATGAATCGCAGCATGCCAGGCCTCGCTGTTCACCACCAACACCCAGAGTTCACTCAGACTCACGTCCATCGAGTCCGTGATGCCATCCAGCCATCTCATCCTCGGTCGTCCCCTTCTCCTCCTGCCCCGAATCCCTCCCAGCATCAGAGTCTTTTCCAATGAGTCAACTCTTCACATGAGGTAGCCAAAGTACTGGAGCTTCAGCTTCAGCATCATTCCTTCCAAAGAAATCCCAGAGTTGATCTCCTTCAGAATGGACTGGTTGGATCTTCTTGCAGTCCAAGGGACTCTCAAGAGTTTTCTCCAATACCACAGTTCAAAAGCATCAATTCTTCGGCGCTCAGCCTTCTTCACAGTCCAACTCTCACATCCATACATGACCACAGGAAAAACCATAGCCTTGACTAGGCAGACCTTAGTCGGCAAAGTAATGTCTCTGCTTTTGAATATACTATCTAGGTTGGTCATAACTTTTCTTCTAAGGAGTAAGCGTCTTTTAATTTCATGGCTGCAGTCACCATCTGCAGTGATTTTGGAGCCCCCCAAAATAAAGGTGGTTGCATTAGTTTTTGGCAAATCATAGATTCTCCATAAAACATAGTATAATAGTGTTGAAGATGAATTGCCATAACTCTTTCTTCAAAGATCTTTGAATATGCCTTTAATTTCAGAAAGAATAAAATATATGTAGGTAACATTTGAGTACCTCAAATGTGGTAGCCACTGCCTCTTGAGGTTCACATATATTACACAGTGAATTCTATCCCTAACCTTATGAACAGAGTAATATGATTATTCTCATATCAGACATGAGAAAGCTGAGGGACAGAGAGATTAAATAACAAATAATGTGGCTTATAAATTATATATTATGTATGTATATATTATACATGTGTATATAATATGTATAAACCTATTTTCAATGCTATGTGATATGGTAACAGTTCAGATTGTCAAAGAACAAAGAAGACTAAATTATGATTTAATCACAATGAATAAGTACTTTAATGCTGGGCTGGATGAAGTACAAGCTGGAATCAAGTTTGCCGGGAGAAATATCAATAACCTCAGACATGCAGATGACACCACCTTTATAGCAGAAAGTGAAGAACTAAAGAGCCTCTTGATGAAAGTGAAAGATAAAAGTGAAAAAGTTGGCTTAAAATTCAACATTCAGAAAACTAAGATCACGGCATCCGGTCCCATTATGCCATGGCAAATAGGTGGGAAAACAATGGAAACGGTGTGAGACTTTACTTTTGAGGGGTTCTAAAATCATTGCAGATGGTGTCTGCAGCCATGAGATTGAAAGATGCTTGCTCCTTGGAAGAAAAGTTGTAACCAACCTAGATAGTGTATTAAAAAGCAGAGATATTACTTTGCTGACAAAGGTCCATCTAGTCAAGGCTATGGTTTTTCCAGTAGTCGTGTGTGGATGTGAAAGTTGGACTATAAAGAAAGCTGAGCCCTGAAGAATTGATGCTTTTGAACTGTGGTGTTGGTGAAGACTCTTGAGAGTCCCTTGGACTGCAAGGAGATCAAACCAGTCCAACCTAAAGGAAATCAGTCCTGAATATTCATTGGAAGGACTGATGCTGAGGCTGAAACTCCAATACTCTGGCCACCTGATGTGAAGAAATGATTCCTTGGAAAAGACTGTGATCCTGGAAAGATTGAGGGCAGGAGGAGAAGGGGACAACAGAGGATGAGATGGTTGCATGGCATCACCAACTCGATGAATGTGAGACTTTGAGCAAGCTCTGGGAGTTGGTGATGGACAGGGAAGCCTGGCATGCTGCAGTCCACGGGGTGGAAAAAGTTGGACATGACTGAGCGACTGAACTGAAATAAACTAAGTACGTTAATATTTTGTATTTTATTGATGTTGCATTTGTTAGTACCATACAATCAGTTCAGTTCAGTCACTCAGTTGTGTCCAACTCTTTGCTGCCTCATGGACTGCAGCACGCCAGGCTTCCCTGTCCATCACCAACTCCGAGAGCATGTCAGACTTTTGTCCATTGAGTAAGTGATGCCATCCAGCCATCTCATTCTCTGTCGTCCCCTTCTCCTGTCTTCAATACCATACAATAATGTACTATATGTTGCTATTTTTCAAAGCTTTATTTTGACAATCAGGAGTTTAATCATTTTGTATTAAACAGCTTCTTACTAAGAATTACAAAACATATAATACTTTACAGTCTTGAGTGACTCATTTATAAGTAATTTTAAGGAAATATTTAGAAAATCAGTTCTTGAATTTTATAAAATTATGTTGAATAACAGATGACAGAATATTTTTGACTGTGGGATGCAAATGATGTAGAGATAAAATAAGCTTTAAAATAATTCCCTTATTCCTTTTGTACTACAATGCCTTTCAGTTCTTCAATCTATTATTCATATGCATTTCTGTCATTTATAATGTTTTAAAAATGATTTTATAATGTTGAAAAAAACAGTGTTTAGAAATACTTTGAGATTAAAAAATTATTTTATTTATTATTAACTGATTATTGAGTGCTGTAGAGTATTGATTTGATTTCTGTCATATATCAACAAGTATTAGTTATAGGTGTGCATACATCCCCTCTCTCTTGAACCTCCCTCTCACCTTTCCCATCCCTCTTTGTTGTTATAGAACCCCTGTTTGAATTCTCTGAACTTTGAGATCTTTTTAAAACAAAGTCAGAGGAGCACATACAGACTTTGACCAAACTGGAAAGCCCCAAAAGTTGTGTCCCAACAGTCTGGGTAAAAAATGCAAAAGTCAGTAAAAAAACTCAGTAAAAACATTAAACCTACTACCTTGTCAGTTTACCAACATGTACTCCAATAAATATTTTGAACAAAGGTTCTTATATTGGGCTAGGAAGTAGTAGATTGTAAGGGTTGAAGTCTGGAACTGGACTTGTTATCCACTTCATGGCAAACTGGATTCTATCACTGGTGGTAAACAGATTGTTGATAATTCTTGGTCAGTCAGTTCAGTCACTTAGTCATATCCAACTCTTTGCTACCCCATGAACTGTGACATGCCAGGCTTGCCTGTCCATCACCATCTCCCAGAGCTTGCTCAAACTCATGCCCATCGAGTCAGTGATACCATCCAACCATGTCATCTTCTGTCGTCCCCTTCTCCTCCTGCCCTCAATCTGTCCCAGGGTCATGGTCTTTTCCAAAGAGTCAGTTCTATGCATCAGGTGGCCAAAGATTGTAGCTTCAGCTTCAGCATCAGTCCTTCCAAAGACTATTCAGGACTGATTTCCTTTAGGATGGACTGGTTGGATCTACTTGCTGTCCAAGGGACTCTCAAGAGGCTTCTCCAACACCACAGTTCAAAATCATTAATTCTTTGGTGCTCACTTTTCTTTATGGTCTAACTCTCACATCCATACATGACTACTGGAAAAACCATAGCCTTGACTAGATGGACCTTTGTTGGCAAAGTAATGTCTCTGCTGTTTAATAAGTTGTCTAGGTTGATCATAGCTTTTCTTCCAAGTAGCTTCTTTTAATTTCATGGCTGCAGTCACTATCTACAGTGATTTTAGAGCCCAAGAAAATAAAATCTGTCCCAGTTTCCATTGCTTCCCCATCTATTTGTTATGAAGTGCTGGGACTGGATGTCATGATCTCAGTTTTTTTAATGTTGAGATTTAAGTCAGGTTTTTCACACTCCTCCTTCAATTTCATCACGAGGCTCTTTAGTACCTCTTTGCTTTCTGCTGTAAGGGTGGTGTCATCTACATTTTTCTCCCAGAATACTTGATTTCATATGGTGTTTCATCCAGTCCAGCATTTCACCTGATGTACTCTGCATAGAAGTTAAATAAGCAGGGTGACAATATACAGCCTTGATGTACTCCTTTCTTAATTTCAAACCAGTCTGTTGTTCCATGTCCAGTTCTAACTGTTGTTTCTTGACCTGCATACAGGTTTCTCAGGAGGCAGGTAAGGTAGGCTGGTATTCCCATCTCTTCAAGAATTTTCCAGTTTGTTGTGATCCACACAGTCAAAGGCTTAAGTGTAGTCAATGAATTAGAAGTAGATGATTTTCTGGAATTCTCTTGCTTTTTCTATGATCCAATAGATGTTGGCAATTTGATTTTTGGTTCCTCAGCTTTTTCTAAATCCTGCTTGAACATCTGGAATTCTTGGCTCACGTATTGTTGAAGCCTAACTTGGAGAATTTTGAGCATTACTTTGCTAACCTGTGAGATGAATGTGATTTGGGGTAGTTTGAACATTCTTTGGCATTGCCTTTCTTTGGGATTGGATTGAAAACTGACGTTTTCCAACCCTGTGGCCACTGCTGAGTTTTCCAAACTTGCTGGCATATTGAGTGCAGCACTTTAACAGCATTATCTCTTAGGATTTGAAATAGCTCAACTGGAATTCTATCACCTCCACTAGCTTTGTTCGTAGTGATGCTTCCTAAGGCCCACTTGACTTCACTCTCCAGGACGTCTGGCTCTAGGTGAGTGATCACACCATCGTGGTTATCTGGGTCACTAAGATTTTTTTTGTACAGTTCTTTTGTGTATTCTTGCCAGCTCTTCTTAGTATCTTTTGCTTCTGTTAGGTCCTTACAGTTTCTGTCTTTTATTGTGCCCATCTTTGCATGAAATATTTCCTTGGTGTCTCTAATTTTCTTTTTTTTTTTTTTCCCTGTTTATTTTATTTTATTTTTTTTTAAAATCTTTAATTCTTACATGTGTTCCCAAACATGAAACCCCCTCCCACCTCCCTCCCCATAACATCTCTGTGGGTGATCCCCATGCACCAGCCCCAAGCATGCTGTATCCTGCGTCAGACATAGACTGGTGATTCAATTCTTACATGATAGTATACATGATAGAATGCCATTCTCCCAAATCATCCCGCCCTCTCCCTCTCTCTCTGAGTCCAAAAGTCCGTTATACACAGCTGTGTCTTTTTTCCTGTCTTGCATACAGGGTCGTCATTGCCATCTTTCTAAATTCCATATATATGTGTTAGTATACTGTATTGGTGTTTTTCTTTCTGGCTTACTTCACTCTGTATAATCGGCTCCAGTTTCATCCATCTCATCAGAACTTATTCAAATGAATTCTTTTTAACGGCTGAGTAATACTCCATTGTGTACATGTACCAAAGCTTTCTTATCCATTCATCTGCTGATGGACATCTAGGTTGTTTCCATGTCCTGGCTATTATAAACAGTGCTGCGATGAACATTGGGGTACATGTGTCTCTTTCAATTCTGGTTTCCTCGGTGTGTATACCCAGCAGTGGGATTGCTGGGTCATAAGGTAGTTCTATTTGCAATTTTTTAAGGAATCTCCACACTGTTCTCCATAGTGGCTGTACTAGTTTGCATTCCCACCAACAGTGTAGGAGGGTTCCCTTTTCTCCACACCCTCTCCAGCATTTATTGCTTGCAGATTTTTGGATCGCAGCCATTCTGACTGGTGTGAAGTGGTACCTCATTGTGGTTTTGATTTGCATTTCTCTGATAATGAGTGATGTTGAGCATCTTTTCATGTGTTTGTTAGCCATCCGTATGTCTTCTTTGGAGAAATGTCTATTTAGTTCTTTGGCCCATTTTTTGATTGGGTCGTTTATTTTTCTGGAATTGAGCTGCATAAGTTGCTTGTATATTTTTGAGATTAGTTGTTTGTCAGTTGCTTCATTTGCTATTATTTTCTCCCATTCAGAAGGCTGTCTTTTCACCTTGCGTATATTTTCCTTTGTTGTGCAGAAGCTTTTAATTTTAATTAGATCCCATTTGTTTATTTTTGCTTTTATTTCCAGAATTCTGGGAGGTGGATCATAGAGGATCCTGCTGTGATTTATGTCTGAGAGTGTTTTGCCTATATTCTCCTCTAGGAGTTTTATAGTTTCTGGTCTTACATTTAGATCTTTAATCCATTTTGAGTTTATTTTTGTGTGCGGTGTTAGAAAGTGATCTAGTTTCATTCTTTTACAAGTGGTTGACCAGTTTTCCCAGCACCACTTGTTAAAGAGATTGTCTTTACTCCATTGTATATTCTTGCCTCCTTTGTCAAAGATAAGGTGTCCATATGTGTGTGGATTTATCTCTGGGCTTTCTATTTTGTTCCATTGATCTATATGTCTGTCTTTGTGCCAGTACCATACTGTTTTGATGACTGTGGCTTTGTAGTAGAGCCTGAAGTCAGGCAAGTTGATTCCTCCAGTTCCATTCTTCTTTCTCAAGATTGCTTTGGCTATTCGAGGTTTTTTGTATTTCCATACAAATCTTGAAATTATTTGTTCTAGTTCTGTGAAAAATATGGCTGGTAGCTTGATAGGGATTGCGTTGAATTTGTAAATTGCTTTGGGTAGTATACTCATTTTCACTATATTGATTCTTCCAATCCATGAACATGGTATATTTCTCCATCTATTAGTGTCCTCTTTGATTTCTTTCATCAGTGTTTTATAGTTTTCTATATATAGGTCTTTAGTTTCTTTGGGTAGATATATTCCTAAGTATTTTATTCTTTTTGTTGCAATGGTGAATGGAATTGTTTCCTTAATTTCTTTTCCTACTTTCTCATTATTAGTGTATAGGAATGCAAGGGATTTCTGTGTGTTGATTTTATATCATGCAACTTTACTATATTCATTGATGAGCTCTAGTAATTTTCTGGTGGAGTCTTTAGGGTTTTCCATGTAGAGGATCATGTCATCTGCAAACAGTGAGAGTTTTACTTCTTCTTTTCCAATTTGGATTCCTTTTATTTCTTTTTCTGCTCTGATTGCTGTGGCCAAAACTTCCAGAACTATGTTGAATAGTAGCGGTGAAAGTGGACACCCTTGTCTTGTTCCTGACTTTAGGGGAAATGCTTTCAATTTTTCACCATTAAGGATAATGTTTGCTGTGGGTTTGTCATATATAGCTTTTATTATGTTGAGGTATGTTCCTTCTATTCCTGCTTTCTGGAGAGTTTTTATCATAAATGGATGTTGAATTTTGTCAAAGGCCTTCTCTGCATCTATTGAGATAATCATATGGTTTTTATTTTTCAATTTGTTAATGTGGTGAATTACATTGATTGATTTGCAGATATTGAAGAATCCTTGCATCCCTGGGATAAAGCCCACTTGGTCATGGTGTATGATCTTTTTAATATGTTGTTGGATTCTGATTGCTAGAATTTTGTTGAGGATTTTTGCATCTATGTTCATCAGTGATATTGGCCTGTAGTTTTCTTTTTTTGTGACATCTTTGTCAGGTTTTGGTATTAGGGTGATGGTGGCCTCATAGAATGAGTTTGGAAGTTTACCTTCCTCTGCAATTTTCTGGAAGAGTTTGAGTAGGATAGGTGTTAGCTCTTCTCGAAATTTTTGGTAGAATTCAGCTGTGAAGCCGTCTGGACCTGGGCTTTTGTTTGCTGGAAGATTTCTGATTACAGTTTCAATTTCCGTGCTGGTGATGGGTCTGTTAAGATTTTCTATTTCTTCCTGGTTCAGTTTTGGAAAATTGTACTTTTCTAAGAATTTATCCATTTCTTCCACATTGTCCATTTTATTGGCATACAACTGCTGATAGTAGTCTCTTATGATCTTTTGTATTTCTGTGTTGTCTGTTGTGATCTCTCCATTTTCATTTCTAATTTTATTGATTTGATTTTTCTCTCTTTGCTTCTTGATGAGTCTGGCTAGTGGTTTGTCAATTTTATTTATCCTTTCAAAGAACCAGCTTTTGGCCTTGTTGATTTTTGCTATGGTCTCTTTTGTTTCTTTAGCATTTATTTCTGCCCTAATTTTTAAGATTTCTTTCCTTCTACTAACTCTGGGGTTCTCCAATTCTTCCTTTTCTAGTTGCTTTCGTTGTAGAGTTAGGTTATTTATTTGACTTTTTTCTTGTTTCTTGAGGTATGCCTGTATTGCTATGAACTTTCCTCTTAGCACTGCTTTTATAGTGTCCCACAGGTTTTGGGTTGTTGTGTTTTCATTTTCATTAGTTTCTATGCATATTTTGATTTCTTTTTTGATTTCTTCTGTGATTTGTTGGTTATTCAGAAGTGTGTTGTTCAACCTCCATATGTTGGAATTTTTAGTAGTTTTTCTCCTGTAATTGAGATCTAATCTTAATGCATTATGGTCAGAAAAGATGCTTGGAATGATTTCGATTTTTTTGAATTTATCAAGTTTAGATTTATGGCCCAGGATGTGATCTATCCTGGAGAAGGTTCCATGAGCACTTGAAAAAAAGGTGAAATTCATTGTTTTGGGGTGAAATGCCCTATAGATATCAATTAGGTCTAATTGATCTAATGTATCATTTAAAGTTTGCATTTCTTTGCTAATTTTCTGTTTAGTTGATCTGTCCATAGGTGTGAGTGGGGTATTAAAGTCTCCCACTATTATTGTGTTATTGTTGATTTCCCCTTTCATACTTGTTAGCATTTGTCTTACATATTGCGGTGCTCCTATATTGGGTGCATATATATTTATAATTGTTATATCTTCTTCTTGGATTGATCCTTTGATCACTATGTAGTGGCCTTCTTTGTCTCTTTTCACAGCCTTTGTTTTAAAGTCTATTTTATCAGATATGAGTATTGCCACTCCTGCTTTCTTTTGGTCTCTATTTGCGTGGTATATCTTATTCCAGCCCTTCACTTTCAGTCTATATGTGTCCCTTGTTTTGAGGTGGGTCTCTTGTAAGCAGCATATAGAGGGGTCTTGTTTTTGTATCCATTTGGCCAGTCTTTGCCTTTTGGTTGGGGCGTTCAACCCATTTACGTTTAAGGTAATTATTGATAAGTATGATCCCGTTACCATTTACTTTATTGTTTTGGGTTCGGGTTTATACACCCTTTTCGGTTTCCTGTCTAGAGAATATCCTTTAGAATTTGTTGGAGAGCTGGTTTGGTGGTGCTGAATTCTCTCAGCTTTTGCTTGTCTGTAAAGCTTTTGATTTCTCCTTCGTATTTGAATGAGATCCTTGCTGGGTACAGTAATCTGGGCTGTAGGTTATTGTCTTTCATCACTTTAAGTATGTCTTGCCATTCCCTCCTGGCCTGAAGAGTTTCTATTGAAAGATCAGCTGTTATCCTTATGGGAATCCCCTTGTGTGTTATTTGTTGTTTTTCCCTTGCTGCTTTTAATATTTGTTCTTTGTGTTTGACCTTTGTTAATTTAATTAATATGTGTCTTGGGGTGTTTCGCCTTGGGTTTATCCTATTTGGAACTCTCTGTGTTTCTTGGACTTGGGTGATTATTTCCTTCCCCATTTTAGGGAAGTTTTCAACTATTATCTCCTCAAGAATTTTCTCATGATCTTTCTTTCTGTCTTCTTCTTCTGGGACTCCTATAATTCGAATGTTGGAGCGTTTCATATTGTCCTGGAGGTCTCTGAGATTGTCCTCGTTTCTTTTAATTCGTATTTCTTGTTTCCTCTCTGATTCATTTATTTCTACCATTCTATCTTCTATTTCACTAATCCTATCTTCTGCCTCCGTTATTCTACTATTTGTTGCCTCCAGAGTGTTTCTGATCTCATTTATTGCATTATTCATTATATTTTGACTCTTTTTTATTTCTTCTAGGTCCTTGTTAAACCTTTCTTGCATCTTCTCAATCCTTGTCTCTAGGCTATTTATCTGTGATTCCATTTTGATTTCAAGATTTTGGATCATTTTCACTATCAATATTCGGAATTCCTTCTCAGGTAGATTCCCTACTTCTTCCTCTTTTGTTTGGTTTGGTGGGCAACTCTCCTGTTCCTTTACCTGCTGAGTATTCCTCTGTCTCTTCATCTTGGTTATATTGCTGCGTTTGGGGTGGTCTTTTTATATTCTGGTAATTTGTGGAGTTCTCTTTATTATGGAGCTTCCTCACTGTGGGTGGGGTTCTATCAGTGGCTTGTCAAGGTTTCCTGGTTAGGGAGGCTTGTGTTGGAGTTCTGGTGGGTGGAGCTGGGTTTCTTCTCTCTGGAGTGCAGTGGAGTGACCAGCGATGGGTTATGAGACATCAAAGGTTTTGGAATAATTTTGAGCTGCCTGTATATTCAAGCTCAGGGGAGTGTTCCTGTGTTGCTGGAGAATTTGAGTGATATGTCTTGTTTTGGAACTTGTTGGCCCTTGGGTGGAGCTTGGTTTCAGTGTAAGTATGAAGGCATTTGATGAGCTCCTATTGCTTAATGTTCCCTGAATTCAAGAGTTCTCTAATGTTTTCAGGCTTTGTATTTAAGCCTCCTGCTTCTGGTCTTCAGTTTTTACAGTAGCCTCTAGACTTCTCCATCTATACCGCACCGATGATAAAACATCTAGGTTAAAGATGAAAAGTTTCTCCACATTGAGGGACACTCAGAGAGGTTCACTGAGTTACAAGGAGAAGAGAAGATGGAGGGGGTAGTTAGAGGTAACTGGAATGAGATGCGGTGTGATCAAAAGAGGAGAGAGCAAGCTAGGCAGTAGTCACTTCCATATGTGCGCTCTATAGTCTGGCCCGCTCAGGTATTTACGGAGTTATACAGGGAAGAGGAGAGGGAGGAAGTAGACAGAGGTGACCAGGAGGATAAGAGAGAGGAATGAGAAGGAGAGAGACAAATCCTGCCAGTAACCAGTTCCTTAGGTGTTCTCCACTGTCTGGAACACACAGAGATTCACAGAGTTGGATAGAGAAGAGATGGGGGAGAAAAGAGACAGAGGCCACCTGGTGGAGAAAAAGGAGAGTCCATAGGAGAAGAGAGTGGTCAAGCCAGTAATCTCGCTCTCAGGTAAACTTGGGTAGTGAAGTTTGGGTTTTTAAATGAACATAATTGACAACAAAAACCTAAGAGCAAAGGTTAAAAATCTAGAGTAGAGGTTGGATTTTCAAAAATACAATATTAAAGAAAAGAAGCAGAAGGAAAAAGCAGGAAAGAAAGAAAGAAAAAAAACCAAGAATTATTAAAAAAAACAAGCAAACAAAAAAAACAAAACAAACAAACAAAAAAAACCCCACCAACAACCATCCAAAGGCTATATATGGTGTTTGCCTTAAAAAAAAAAAAAAAGTCTTTTTTTAAAAAAATAGTAATAATAGGTTATAGTAATAAAAATTAGAGGAGAAATAGAAGATTTAACAATTAAAAAAAAGGTTAGAAAAAAAAAGAAGAAAAAAAAAGAAAAAAAAAAAGGAATGATTTTTAAAATAGTAAAAATATATCTGGGTCTTTTTGATGTTTTGGGCCGTGTGGGATCACTTCCAAGGTGGTTCCCTCTGTTTAACTTCTTCCATTTGCTGGTTTTTCAGGCTCACTAGTTCAGTCGCGCTGTGGGGAGGGGGAATGCCGCAAACAAATAGCGCTGTCGTGTGCTCACAGTGTCACAGCCCCACTTGACCTGTCCCTTCTCGCGGCGCACAAACCGCTCCGGCTCTACGATGCACAGCCGGGAACCGTCTGGGGCCGGCCCTAGGCTGCGTGCACTTCCCGGTCCAAGCCGCTCATGTTTGGTGCTCAGGCAGCCCTCAGAGGCACAGATTCGGCTGGGACTGCGCTTTGTGCCCTTCCCAGGTCCGAGTAGCTCAGGAGTTTGGCGAGCGTGATCGCCGCGGCTTGTCACCTTTTCTGTCGCTGCTGCTCAACTTTCTGGGTGGACCGTTGGCGTCCCCTGTGAGGCAGATTGTGACTGTCCAGCACCCCCAGAAGTCTTAGCAAAGAAGCCCGCTTGCAGTTAGGTAAGTAAAGTCTCTCCGGGTCTGCAATTGCCCCTTTCCAGTCCTTACGGCTCTGGCTGCCTGTCCCCGGCGGGGGATGATCTGCAGCCAGCTTTTCCCGTTCCGTCCTTTGTTCTGTGCTCGGTCCTGGCGGCGTCTTATGTTCGAGCTTTTCGTGCTGTAGCTATCACACAGTCTGGTTTGCTAGCGCAAGTTAGATCGTTCTGGTTGCGCGTGGGGCATTCCTGCCCGATTCTTACAAAGCACTGCAGCCCGCGCCTCCCGCGCGTCCCTGCCCTGCCCCCACTTCCCAATGGCGGATGCAGGCGTCTGTGCTGCTTTTCCGCTGGGGGAGTTACTGTTGGGCTTGTAATCTCTTGGTTTTAATTATTTCTTTATTTTTCCTTCCTGTTATGTTGCCCTCTGGGTTTCCAAGACTCGCCACAGACTCGGCAGGGAGAGTGTTTCCTGGTGTTTGGAAACCTCTCTTCTTAAAATTCCCTTCCCGGGACGGGCTTCCCTTCCCGGGACGGAGTTCCCTCCCCACCTCCTTTGTCTCCTTTTTCGTCGTTTATATTTTTTCCTACCTGTTTTTGAAGACAATGGTCTGCTTTTCTGGTTGCCTGCTGTCCTCTACCAGCCTACAGAGGTTGTTTTGTGGAGTTTGCTCAGCGTTGAAATGTTCTTTTGAGGAATTTGTGAGGGGGAAAGTGGTCTTCCCATCCTATTCCTCCGCCATCTTTATGCTCCTCCTCTAATTTTCTTGAAGAGATCTCTTGTCTTTCCCTTCTATTGCTTTTCTCTATTACTTTGCATTGATTACCGAGGAAGGCTTAATCTCTCTTTGCTATTCTTTGAAACTCCACTTTCAGATGGAGTTTATATCTTTCCTTCTCTGCTTTGCCTTTTGCTTCTCTTCTTTTCTCAGATATTTGTAAGGTCTCCACATACAATCATTTAGCCTTGTTGCATTTCTCTCTCTTGGGGATGGTTTTGATCACTGCTTACTGTGCAATTTCATAAGCTGGGTCCATAGTTCTTCAGCTTGTCTGTCTGTCAGATCTAATGCCTTGAATCTATTTGTCACTTCCACTGTATAATCATAAGGGATTTGATTTAGGTCATACCTGAATGGTCTAGTGGTTTTCACTACTTTCTTCAATTTAACTCTGAATTTTATAATAAGGAATTAATGATCTGAGCCACAGTCAGCTCCTGGTCTTGGTTTTCCTGACTTTATAGAGGTTCTCCATCTTTGGCTTCAAAGAATATAATCAATCTGATTTTGGTATCATCCATCTGGTGATGCCCATGTGTAGAGTCGTCTCTTGTGTTGTTGGATGACAGTGTTTGCTATGACCACTGTTTTCTCTTGGCAAAACTCAGTTAGCCTTTGCCCTGCTTCATTTTGTACTCCAAGGCCAAACTTACCTGTTACTCCAGGTATCTCTTGACTTATACTTTTGCATTCCAGTCCTATATGATGAAAAGACCATCTTTTTTTGGTGTGAGTTCTAGAAGCTCTTGTAGGTCTTCATAGAAGCATTCAGATTCAGCTTCACCAGCATAGACTAGCATGGATTAGTATGATATGGAATGGTTTACCTTGGAAACAAACAGAGATCATTCTGTCACTTTTGAGATTGCACCCAAGTACTGCATTTCAGACTCTTATGTTGACTATGAGGGCTACTCCATTTCTTCTAAGGGATTCTTGCCCATAGTAGTAGATGTAATGGTCATCTGGGTTAAATTCACCCATTCTAGTTCATTTTAGTTCAGTGATTCCTAAAACATTGACATTCACTCTTGCCATCTCCTGTTTGACCACTTCCAATTTACCTTGATTTATGGACCTGACATTCTAGGTTCCTATGCAATATTGTTCTTTACAGCACTGGACCTTGCTTCCATCACCAGTCACATCCACAACTGGGTGTTGTTTTGCTTTGGCTCCACTTGTTCATTCTTTCTGGAGCTATTTCCCCCCTTCTTCTCCAGTAGCATTTTGGGCACCTACCAACCTGGGAGTTCATCTTTCAGTATCATATCTTTTTGCCTTGTCATGCTGTTCATGGAGTTGTCAAGACAAGAATATTGAAATGGTTTGCAATTCCCTTCTTGAGTGGACCACATTTTGTCAGAACTCTCCTCCATGACCCATTCATATTGGGTGGCCCTAGTTTCATTGAGTTAGACAAGTTTCTGACCCAAGTGATCAGTTTGGTTAGTTCTGTAACTGTGGTTTCCATTCTGTCTGCCCTCTGAGGGATAAGAATAGGAGGCTTGTGGAAGCTCCCTCTTAGGAGGGGCTTCCTGTGGGGAAATATAGGTCTTGTTCTGATGGTAGGGCCATGCTTAGTAAATCTTTAATCCAATTTTCTGTTGATGAGTGGGGCTGTGTTACCTCCCTGTATTTTGTCCTGAGGCCAAACTGTGGTAGGGGTAATGGCGATCATGGCGAACTCCTTCAAAAAGACTCATGCCAGGACTGTTGTATTCAGTGCCTCTGACCCCACAGTAGGTCACTGTTGACTCATGCCTCTGCCAGAGACTCCTGGACACTCACAGGTAAGTTTGGCTCAGTCTCTTGTGGGGGTCACTGCTCCTTTCTCCTGGACCCTGGTATGCACAAGGTTTTATTTCTGCCCTCCAAGAGTCTGTTTCCCCAGTCCTGTGGAAGCCTGGAATCAAATCCCACTGGCCTTCAAAGTCAAATTCCCTGGGGCTTCTCAAGTCCCTTTGCTGGGTCCCCAGGTTGGGAAATGTTGTGGGCCCTAGAACTTTCACAACAGCATAATAACTTCTTTGATATAATTTGGTATAATATTTCACAGTGTGTGCTGTTAATAGCAGTGCAATTGTTATGACTTTTACTGATAGTATTCTGGGATGGGTTCTTTGTGGAAAGGAAGGAACTAATAGTGAAATGTCTCAGTGAGAGAGTTAATTCTTAGGTAGGTAGATAAGAAAGAAGTTCAGGGCTCTTGAGGAGGAGGAGTCCAGAGACCTTGAGGAGAAAAGGGTCCAGGGTTCTTGAGGAGGAGAAAAAGACAATTTTTTTTTTCTACATTGCTTTCAGTCACATAAGATTTTTTTTTCTTAAACTATGAGTTGTTACGATGGCAATCCTTAAGACTAACTTTCTTTAAGTCCAAAGCTAATAATTATACCAGGAAGCAATTCATATTGCTCAATATAAATTGATTTTTTTTTGTAAGTTCTGTACCAATTATTATATAACAACAAGGTATCTTGCTTGAGGACAAGTTTCTCCTTTTTAACTAGAACCTTCTGACTAATCTTGTTGCCTTAAGATGATTGCTGTGAGAGGGGGTCAGGTAGCATCTTTCTATTGTTTGTTCTAATCTTGTTAATTTAAGATGTATTTTGTGGGAGTGTGTCTGGTAAAAGTATATAGGGCCTTGATAAGACTAGCTCCATCCCCATTGTGATGTCTATGTCAGAAATTTCCTCTGTTCTTTTTCACTGTAATAAAACTTGGACCACACAAAAGCTCTTAGTGATCAAGCCTGGTCCTTGGTCCTGAAGCTAAATCTTCTTTGGAGATAATGAATCTGACATTGTTCACTAGTAAGCTATCATCAGCATTTTAGAGGTATAGGAGGAATTGTAACTATTCTCTTGCTTGGAGAATATCATGGATGGAGAAGCCTGGTGGGCTACAGTCTATGGGGTTGCAGAGTTGGACATGACAGAGGAGACTTAGCACAGCTGAGCACAGCACATGGACTTATAAGAGGAAATGATTAGTCAAATCTGTTAATCACCAATTTAAAGAAAAGCATGAGACTACTATCAGCAATTATATGCCAATAAAATGGACAACGTGGAAGAAATGGACAAATTCTTAGAAAAGTACAACTTTCCAAAACTGAACCAGGAAGAAATAGAAAATCTTAACAGACCCATCACAAGCACGGAAATTGAAACTGTGATCAGAAATCTTCCAGCAAACAAAAGCCCAGGTCCAGACAGCTTCACAGCTGAATTCTACCAAAAATTTCGAGAAGAGCAAACACCTATCCTACTCAAACTCTTCCAGAAAATTGCAGAGGAAGGTAAACTTCCAAACTCATTCTATGAGGCCACCATCACCCTAATACCAAAACCTGACAAAGATACTACAAAATAAGAAAACTACAGGCCAATATCACTGATGAACATAGACGCAAAAATCCTCAACAAAATTCTAGCAATCAGAATCCAACAACACATTAAAAAGATCATACACCATGACCAAGTGGGCTTTATCCCAGGGATGCAAGGATTCTTCAATATCTGCAAATCAATCAATGTAATTCACCACATTAACAAATTGAAAAATAAAAGCCATATGATTATCTCAATAGATGCAGAGAAGGCCTTTGACAAAATTCAACATCCATTTATGATAAAAACTCTCCAGAAAGCAGGAATAGAAGGAACATACCTCAACATAATAAAAGCTATATATGACAAACCCACAGCAAACATTATCCTCAATGGTGAAAAATTGAAAGCATTTCCCCTAAAGTCAGGAACAAGACAAGGGTGCCCACTTTCACTGCTACTATTCAACATAGTTCTGGAAGTTTTGGCCACAGCAATCAGAGCAGAAAAAGAAATAAAAGGAACCCAAATTGGAAAAGAAGAAATAAAACTTTCACTGTTTGCAGATGACATGATCCTCTACATAGAAAACCCTAAAGACTCCACCAGAAAATTACTAGAGCTAATCATGAATATAGTAAAGTTGCAGGATATAAAATCAACACACAGAAATCCCTTGCATTCCTATATGCTAATAATGAGAAAGTAGAAAAAGAAATTAAGGAAACAATTCCATTCACCATTGCAACGAAAAGAATAAAATACTTAGGAATATATCTACCTAAAGAAACTAAAGACCTATATATAGAAAACTATAAAACACTGATGAAAGAAATCAAAGAGGACACTAATAGATGGAGAAATATACCATGTTCATGGATCGGAAGAATCAATATAGTGAAAATGAGTATACTACCCAAAGCAATTTACAAATTCAATGCAATCCCTATCAAGCTACCAGCCATATTTTTCACAGAACTAGAACAAATAATTTCAAGATTTGTATGGAAATACAAAAAACCTCGAATAGCCAAAGCAATCTTGAGAAAGAAGAATGGAACTGGAGGAATCAACTTGCCTGACTTCAGGCTCTACTACAAAGCCACAGTCATCAAGACAGTATGGTACTGGCACAAAGACAGACATATAGATCAATGGAACAAAATAGAAAGCCCAGAGATAAATCCACACACCTATGGACACCTTATCTTTGACAAAGGAGGCAAGAATATACAATGGAGTAAAGACAATCTCTTTAACAAGTGGTGCAGGGAAAACTGGTCAACCACTTGTAAAAGAATTAATCTAGATCACTTTCTAACACCGCACACAAAAATAAACTCAAAATGGATTAAAGATCTAAATGTAAGACCAGAAACTATAAAACTCCTAGAGGAGAACATAGGCAAAACACTCTCCGACATAAGCCACAGCAGGATCCTCTATGTTCCACCTCCCAGAATTCTGGAAATAAAAGCAAAATAAACAAATGGGATCTAATTAAAATTAAAAGCTTCTGCACAACAAAGGAAAATATAAGCAAGGTGAAAAGGCAGCCTTCTGAATGGGAGAAAATAATAGCAAATGAAACAACTGACAAACAACTAATCTCAGAAATATACAAGCAACTTATGCAGCTCAATTCCAGAAAAATAAACGACCCAATCAAAATAAGGGCCAAAGAACTAAATAGACATTTCTCCAAAGAAGACATACGGATGGCTAACAAACACATGAAAAGATGCTCAACATCACTCATTATTAGAGAAATGCAAATCAAAACCACAATGAGGTACCACTTCACACCAGTCAGAATGTCTGCGATCCAAAAATCTGCAAGCAATAAATGCTGGAGAGGGTGTGGAGAAAAGGGAATCCTCTTACACTGTTGGCGGGAATGCAAACTAGTACAGCCACTATGGAGAACAGTGTGGAGATTCCTTAAAAAATTGCAAATAGAACTGCCTTATGACCCAGCAATCCCACTGCTGGGCATACACACCGAGGAAACCAGAATTGAAAGAGACACATGTACCCCAATGTTCATAGCAGCACTGTTTATAATAGCCAGGACATGGAAACAACCTAGATGTCCATCAGCAGATGAATGGATAAGAAAGCTGTGGTACATATACACAATGGAGTATTACTCAGCCATTAAAAAGAATACATTTGAATCAGTTCTGATGAGATGGATGAAACTGGAGCCGATTATATAGAGTGAAGTAAGCCAGAAAGAAAAACCCCAATACAGTATACTAACACATATATACGAAATTTAGAAAGATGGCAATGACGACCCTGTATGCAAGACAGCAAAAAAGACACAGATGTGTATAACGGACTTTTGGACTCAGAGGGAGAGAGAGAGGGTGGGATGATTTGGGAGAATGGCATTGAAACATGTATACTATCATGTAAGAATCGAATCTCCAGTCTATGTCCGATGCAGGATACAGCATGCTTGGGGCTGGTGCACGGTGATGACCCAGAGAGATGTTATGGGGAGGGAGGTGGGAGGGGGGTTCATGTTTGGGAATGCATGTACACCCGTGGTGGATTCATGTCAATGTATGGCAAAACCAATACAGTATTGTAAAGTAAAAATAAAAATTAAAAAAAATTGACAAAAAGAAAAAAAGAAAAGCATGAGGGTCAAAGGGCCTCCTAAACATCATTTGAAAAAATTCTTTCCTCTTGCAGTTGGAGGACAAACACGGATTAAGATCAGGCACAGAATGGAACAATTTTATAGAAGGTTGAGTTCTAAGCCTAGACAAGTCTTCTACACTAATGTTAACCCTGCTAAGGAAGGAGTGGGATTTTGACACTTGGAATAAAGGTGTTTGGATAAAGACACTTGAGACCTTTGAGCCTCTAGACTCCTCTGAACCTTCTAGGTCTGCAAAAGAGGCCTATTACCCTTTGCTGGGATATAGAATATCCTTTCTCCCTTGCTTGGAAACTATGCAAAACAGTCAAGTAAGGCAATTCCTTCTAAGACAATGCTTTCTCTTATTAGATTCTGCCTCCATCTCCTTTCCTACCTGCTAGTCCATAATTGAGGTCAAATATTTGCATAATTCTGCTAAGGGAAGATAAATGGTCTTTCCTTAGGAGGAGCCAGGACCTGGCTTATGTGTACTACCAAGAAATAGAAGAGTCTGACTGGGAGGGAATCTTGAGAGTGCTAGATCAAGGGGGTGGAATATGAAGCTGGATTAGGAAAAGTTATCAATATGATGGTTTTTCATATACCACTCTGAGACCATAGGCAATGGTACTTACATAAAGCTGGCATCTATTTGAAAGGTTAGAGAAAAATATCCCTCATAAAATAAAGCAGAGATGCTACAACTTCCTTTTTCCAATTGAGAAAAGTGGGAATCCTAGAGTGGGTCTTTTACACAAGAAAAATTCACAAGCTTCCCACGCTCCTTCAGTTCAGTTCAGTTCAGTCGCTCAGTCGTGTCTGACTCTTTGCGACCCCATGAATCGCAGCACCCTAGGCCTCCCTGTCCATCATCATTTCCCGGAGTTCACTCAGACTCACGTCCATTGAGTCAGTGATGTCATCCAGCCATCTCATCCTCTGTTGTCCCCTTCTCCTACTGCCCCCAATCCCTCCCAGCATCAGAGTCTTTTCCAATGAGTCAACTCTTCGCATGAGGTGGCCACAGTACTGGAGTTTCAGCTTTAGCATCATTCCTTCCAAAGAAGTCCCAGGGCTGATCTCCTTCAGAATGGACTGGTTGGAACTCCTTGCAGTCCAAAGGACTCTCAAGAATCTTCTCCAACACTACAGTTCAAAAGCATCAATTCTTCAGCGCTCAGCTTTCTTTATAGTCCAACTCTCACATCCATACATGACTACTGGAAAAACCATAGCCTTGACTAGACAGACCTTAGTTGGCTAAGTAATGTCTCTGCTTTTGAATATACTATCTAGGTTGGTCATAACTTTTCTTCCAAGGAGCAAGCGTTTTTTAATTTCATGGCTGCAGTCACCATCTGCAGTGATTTTGGAGCCCCCCCCAAAATAAAGTCTGACACGGTTTCTACTGTTTCCCCATCTATTTTCCATGAAGTGATGGGACCAGATGCCATGATCTTCGTTTTCTGAATGTTGAGCTTTAAGCCAACTTTTTCACTCTCCTCTTTCACTTTCATCAAGAGGCTCTTTAGTTCCTCTTCACTTTCTGCCATAAGGGTGGTGTCATCTGCATATCTGAGGTTATTGATATTTCTCCCAACAATCTTGATTCCAGCTTGTGTTTCTTCCAGTCCAGCGTTTCTCATGATGTACTCTGCATAGAAGTTAAATAAGCAGGGTGACAATATACAGCCTTGATGTACTCCTTTTCCTATTTGGAGCCAGTCTGTTGTTCCATGTCCAGTTCAAACTGTTGCTTCCTGACCTGCATACAGATTTCTCAAGAGGCAGGTCAGGTGGTCTGGTATTCCCATCTCTCTCAGAATTTTCCACAGTTTATTGTGATCCATACAGTCAAAGGCTTTGGCAAAGTCAAGAATGCAGAAGTAGGTGTTTTTCTGGAATTCTCTTGCTTTCTCGATGATCAAACAGATGTTGGCAATTTGATCTCTGGTTCCTCTGCCTTTTCTAAAACCAGCTTGAACATTGGGGAGTTCACGGTTCACATATTGCTGAAGCCTGGCTTGGAGAATTTTGAGCATTACTTTACTAGCATGTGAGATGAGTGCAATTGTGCGGTAGTTTGAGCATTCTTTGGCATTGCCTTTCTTTGGGATTGGAATGAAAACTGACCTTTTCCAGTCCTGTGGCCACTGCTGAGTTTTCCAAATTGGCTGGTATATTGAGTGTAGTACTTTCACAGCATCATCTTTCAGGATTTGAAACAGCTCAACTGGAATTCCATCACCTCCACTAGCTTTGTTCATAGTGATGCTTTCTAAGGCCCGCTTGACTTCACATTCCAGGATGTCTGGCTCTAGATGAGTGATCACACCATCGTGATTATCTGGGTCATGAAGATCTTTTTTGTACAGTTCTTCTGTGTATTCTTGCCACCTCTTCTTAATATCTTCTGCTTCTGTTAGGTCCATACCATTTCTGTCCTTGATCGAGCCCATCTTTGCATGAAATGTTCCCTTGGTATCTCTAATTTTCTTGAAGAGATCTCTAGTCTTTCCCATTCTGTTGTTTTCCTCTATTTCTTTGCATTGATCAAGGCAATAAGGAATACACTGGTAAGGGAGCTGTGGCATCAAGAGCTCAGCATACTGTCAGAAGTTAGATCCCTAGTAGTGCTGTGGATTACAGGATCCTAAATACCTGAGGCCATGTGGCAACATTTAACCATCAAAGCAAGGCAGGAATGTGTAGCAGACACTATCATGCTTCACTCAGATGCCTTATTCTTCAATCATAATTTCCCCCAATTGTTGAGAATATTAGTTACTATTGGCACATAGCAATGTCCCTTGTCCTTAGAGAACTGAATCATTGAAGGTATAACTACCTTTCCCAGGAGACAAGATTTTGCCAGTGATTGACTGATAGCAGGGCATCTAAAGGTCTACTCTTTTGACTCAATTTGGGACAATTCTGAAGAGTCCTTGCTTCAAAACAGCCTGTTGCATTGGTTTAAGTCTCATTTGCAGCTTCATTAATGATGGATTACCAGAAACCTAACCAAGTAGGATACCTAAAGCAGTTGCTATGCCAGTTGTGGTATGTTTGCTAGAGCAGATTAACACTGCTTTGCCTACATGGTATGTGACTGCTGATTTGGTAAATACATTTTTACTTATCCATCATGAAGGAAGATCAGAAACAGATTCTATTCTCAGAGGAGAGTCAATAGTATACTTTCAACATCTTTCTTTAAGTGTCTATTTAAATCTGTCTTTAAGTGTCTCTCATAATTTAGTCCAAAGGGATCTCAATTATCTGGAAATTCTGCAAAAGATCAGTGTTCCTCCATACTGATTACATTATGTCAATAAAATCTGATGAGCAAGAGCTAGAGAGTGTTCTGGATGCTTTGGTAAAGCATTTGTGCTCAAGAAGGCAGGAGAAAAACCCTATAGAAATTCAGGGACATGTCATATTAGTGAGGTGTTTAGAGGTCTATGGTCTAGGGTTTATTTTTCTATCCTTTCCAGAATATGGGACAATTATTGTACCTGGAGAAGGAAATGGAAACCCATTCCAGTATGCGTGCCTGGAAAATTCCATGGATGGAGGGGCCTCGTAGGCTAGAGTTCACGGAGTCGCAAAGAGTCGAACATGACTGAGCAACTTCACTTTCACTTTCATTGTACCTTGTATTTCTACCCCTACAGAAGAAGCAGAAAGACTGGTAAGCTCTTTTGGGATTTTTGTGGCCCACATATTCTACTCTTGGATTACTTTAATGCTCAATTTATTTGGTGACATGAAAGGCTTCTCATTTGAGAAAGACTCAGATCAAGATCGAGAAAGGTCTAGTGCAACAGGTCTAGTTTGCAGTATGAGCAGTTCTGTTATTGGGGATAATCATTTTAGCAGATACCATATTCTAGGGTGGTAAAGAAAGATGCTGTCTGCAGTTTCTGTCAAGGCCACAAAGGAGAAACATAGCACAGACTCATAAAGTTCTAGAGTAAAGACAATCCTTATACATTTCACAAATGCTATGCACCAGTCACCATTCAAACAGCTCTTGGTATATTACTGGGCTGTAAGAGAAAGTGAGCATCTCACTATGGGGTCAAAGTAACCATGAACCTGAAACTGCCCATCATGATTTAGGTGTTGCCAGATACATAAACTCATTAAGCGAGGTAAATGAAAAGCTATTTATCACATAATGGGAATAGTACCTCATATGGTTTGCGTAGAGCTACAAGTAAACTGCATGAGCAACTGGCCCAGATACCCATCACATGTGACTATTATTGATGTTTATTTTCAGCCTAAATTTATATGCAAAGGGTAGGGGGATAGGGGAAGACTCCTCTATGAACAGATGATGAAGGAAGAAAAGGGTAAACCCAATCACAGATAGGTTGATTGAAAAATAGACAACAGATTCACTATAGTTCCCCTTGAAGGTGGGCCTGAAAAACAGTGAGATGAAATCCTCCTAGTTGACAGAGCTATGTGTGGAGAAAAAATTGGCCCAAGTTAAGAGTATATATGTAAACATGGGCAGTGGTAAATAGCTTAACAGGTTTTCCAGGGGGCCTGAAGGGAACAAAATTGCAAAGTGAAGGGTAAACCCAATCACATATTTGGGAAGAGACCTAGTAATGCAGGGGTCCCCAGCTCTGGGGTCATGGACAGGGACTGATCCGTGGCCTATTAGGAGCCAGGTTGCTCAGCAGGAGAGGAGCAGTGGGCAAGCAAGTGAAGCTTCATCTGCCACTCCCCATCACCTGCATTATTGCATTTCTGTCTGAACAGCACCCCTGCACCACAGCTCAGATTACCCGCCCCCACCCTCATCCATAGAAAAATTGTCTTCCATGAAACTGGTTCCTGGTGCCATAAAGGTCGGGTACTGCTGTGGTAAGAAACCTATGGAAGTGACCACAAGTGTGAGGATGTTTCTATTTTCCTTAAGGTGATACCATCTCTTGTTGTTTGCATTCTAGAGCTTCTCCATGGAACAAACTGAAGTTAGTCTTCAGACAAGACTACATTCTTGCTTGATTATTTTCTCCACCTTATCTAGCTTCACTCACCACCTCCCTTCCCCTTAACCAAAGAATGCTTCTTCAAATAAATATTTTTAACAAGGGTCCTGGAATCAAGTTGTTTCTACGGAGGCTGACCTACGACAGGAGCTGTTAGCATAGTAGTGGTATTTGGAGCCATGCCTGCTAATGACAAAACCTAAGAAGAATGAAGAGCAGGAATGACCCCAGAGAATAACAATAGTTAAAGAGCAGTAATGGGAGGTAAAGCCTTCCCAGGTGGCTCAGTGGTGAAGAATCCATCTGCCAAGAGCTGTGAGTTCAATCCCTGGCTCAGGAAGATCTCCTGGAATAAGAAATGGCAATCCATTCCAGTGTGCCTGGAAAATTCCATGGACAGAGGAGCCTGGCCAACTACAGTTCATGGGGTTGCAAAGAGCTGGGCACAACTGAATGTGTGCATGCGCACACACAAACACACTACACAGTAGAAGGAAGCACCTAGATGTTGAAAAGTAGCAAAGAAACAAAAAGAGTGTCACAGATGCCTAAAAGTAATGGTTTAAGAAAGAAAAGGTATTTGAAATGTCACGTGGGAAGAAAGTTGTAGCAGATGGTACTAGTGCATTTGCCAGATTTACTGGATGCTCTTTCACTTTGGAGGTTTGTCCCTGGGCAATTAGAGAGGACTTACCTGCAGGTCCTGATAGTTAATTAGCCCAATATCTTGCAGGGGCGAACTCCAAAATCTCCAGTCCTTCTCTTTACAATGAAACTGTGAGGGGAGAAAGCAAATTAGCCAAGATGGTGTGTTCAGGCTCTCTCACCCCAGTTTTGTAACTAATCACTATGCAGCAGCTGAGATCATTTAGATCATTTAGAACACTGCCCATGTGTAGCTTGGCCACAGGCTACATCGTGCTGGTTGTATATATGAGCTCCACCTAGAAAGGGGCAGTATTTCTGCTGCGTCACAGCTGCGCCTGTTGGATCAGCCACTAGAGGAGAGAATACAGCATGTCTACTGCTATGACTGCTGTGTCAGTCAGGAGAGAATACTGTTATGGCCGCTCTGACAGCCAAGAGAGAGGCTGTGTTGTGTTAGGTAAGGCTACGGCTGCTGCCTCAGCTGCTGTGCCAGCAGGGGAGAATAAATGTGTCTGCAGTTCCTATGGCTCTGCGTCTTCAGACCTCTTAGCTTGAGCCTTTCCTACTCTGGGTTCAGTGAAGAGTGTGGACAGTGTGAACAGGGAGACAGTTGGCACTGTGAGCAGGATTGTTAGTCCAGGAACAAACTCTACCGTACAGTTTATGTTTCACAGCTTCCTATGGGATCGGGTGGAAAAGGAAATGGCAATCCACTCTAGAATTCTTGCCTAGAGAATCCTGTGGAGAGAGGAGCCTGGTGGGCTGCTGTCTATGGGGCTGCACAGAGTTGGACACGACCGAAGCAATTTAGCAGCAGCAGCATGGGATCGGGACTCACTTAACTTCTTCCACTTTCCTATC
The DNA here is from genome assembly GCF_032405125.1 of Capricornis sumatraensis. Classification (NCBI taxonomy): domain Eukaryota; kingdom Metazoa; phylum Chordata; class Mammalia; order Artiodactyla; family Bovidae; genus Capricornis; species Capricornis sumatraensis. The sequence continues at coordinate 9,144,604 of NC_091084.1, forward strand.
CTACTTCTCTCACTTCCTTATAGACTCTTCCTGAGAGCCTGGGTTCCTTAGAAACCAAGTTTGATATTCTGATTCAGATGATGTTTCAAAGGCTTGCTAAAACAACCCAAGACTTCAAAGAAAGTAAGTGTTTTTAGGATTTGGAAAGTAGGATATAACTTCTAAAAGCAGGGAAAAGTCAGATTAGACTGGTTAGAAGAATAAATGGGAGGTGAGTTACAGAAGTCAATGGATTTAGACAAATATACCAACCATTCTGTTGTGAAACTGAGCAGAGCCATTGGGGTAGACTGATTTGAGGATGAGGTAAAGAGAGGTGTGTAAGTGTGCACGTGAGTGTGTGTATGTGTGTGCATGCAGATGTTGTAAGATGTCAGATTTTTGAGCATTCTATATTTAGAGAAAATAATCAACAAGAGGGAGAAATTGACAATCTTAGGAAAGAAGTGGAACCGGTGTCACTGAATACCTGTGTGATTCTCATAAAAATGCATGTGATTAAAAAAACCACAAACTTGGAATAAAGGATGAATGGAAACATTTTCTTTTTATATCTGGTAAAAGTACTTAAAGTATAGAACCACAAGTACTCAAATGCATCTAAACATTCTGAATAGAAAATATGGTTTTCAGTAAAGTGGTGAACTAGACCTTATGAATAATAGGTTGCTTATTGCCTGACTTGTGCCATATTAAATATATTTCTTGTTGCTAGGTATCAGATGTGATGACCTATATGGCAAGTGATGTGTGCTATTTTAGGAGTTTGCCAGTTACTAAAAAGCAGACTGATAATATTAATCAAATTGGGATGGATGAAGACGGCAAAAATATGGATGTGGAAAAAGAAACGAAATAAGAATGTGAATGTTTTAAACTAAGTTAATGTAAATTGTAAGTGACTGTGATAGGGGGTACTAAAAAGTTTAGACAATGAGCCTCGTCTCAATGATATTATAATTCTTATCATTTACTTTGAACCCTTGTTGTAAAGTCTAAAGATTATTTATAAAAGCACAGGCTTATCACTGAAATTTTTCCCTCTTATTTTCTTTCATCTGTAATTGCCAACTGGCCACAGTGGTCATTCATCTTATTTTCCATTATCTCCTTGTTATTTTTCCAAAAAGTCTCTCTTCTTAGTTCCAGGAACTCTTACCTATTTGCACATTTTCATCTTTTGGCTCAATTCAGGAAGTTTGCAAATTGACCATTCTTCATCATATTCATCTTCTCTCTTTTTTTTTTCCCTAGCATAATTGTTTTATTTATTTATTTAAATCTGTTTATTTTAATTGGAGGCTAATTACTTTAGAGTATTGTAGTGGTTTTTGCCAAACATTGACATGGATCTGCCATGGGTGCACATGTGCCCCCATCCTGAACCCCTCTCCCAACTCCCTCCCCATCCCATCCCTCAGGGTCATCCCAGTGCACCAGCCTTGAGCACCCTGTCTCATGCATTGAACCTGGACTGGCAATCTGTTTCACAGATACATGTTATCTGTGAAATAATATACATGTTTCAATGCCATGCTCCCAAATCACCCCACCCTCTCCCTCTCCCACAGAGTCCAAAAGACTATTCTAAACATCTGTGTCTCTTTTGCTGTCTCGCATATAGGGTTATCATTACCATCTTTCTAAATTCCATACATATGCGTTAGTATACTGTATTGGTGTTTTTCTTTCTGACTTACTTCACTCCAGTTTCATCCACCTCATTAGAACTGATTCAGATGTATTCTTTTTAATGGCCGAGTAATATTCCATTGTGAATATGCACCACAGCTTTCTTATCCATTCATCTGCTGATGGACATCTAGGTTGCTTCCATGTCCTGTCTATTGTAAACAGTGCTGTGATGAACATTGGGGTGCATGTGCCTGTTTCAATTCTGGTTTCCTTGGTGTGTATGCCCAGCAGTGGGATTGCTGGGTTATAAGGCAGTTCTATTTCCAGTGTTTTAAGGAATCTTCACACTGTTCTCCATAGTGGCTGTACTAGTTTGCATAACCACCAACAGTGTAGGAGGGTTCCCTTTTCTCCACACCCTCTCCAGCATTTATTGTTTGTAGACTTTTGGATACCAGCCATTCTGACCAGCGTGAGATGGTACCTCATTGTGGTTTTGATTTGCATTTCTCTGATAATGAGTGATGTTGAGCATCTTTTCATGTGTTTGTTAGCCATCTGTATGTCTTCTGTGGAGAAATGTCTGTTTAGTTCTTTGGCCCATTTTTTTGTACTGGGTCATTTATTTTTCTGGAATTGAGCTGCAGGAGTTGCTTGTATGTTTTTGAGATTAATTTTTTGTCTGTTGCTTCATTTGCTATTATTTTAAAAGCAAGTAGATATGTAAACACTGGCTCCAATGCTGGGGATGTCATGCTATCATCCAGTCTGAAATATGACAAGAACTATTAACTTCATGAGGATCATTCCTGTAATCTTTATACCCCATGATGTCAATTCACTTTTGTTTTCTCCTTGTCACTTCCATTATGTTATATTTAGAGAAGCAAGTGTGAAGACATAAAAGGCATCTGGCTCTCAAATTTTTGGTTGTTACTTGAACTGAAATGTTAAGTTTTGTATTTGCTCTGTGGGTCAATTGACTCAGATTCTGTCAGGCACCGGTGGGTCAGTCATTTTAAAGGCCACATGTTATCCAGTGAGAGTGTCCTGTCAGCTTTCCCCACTTCCTGCTACCATCTCAATACAGAGGTCATTCAGCGTGGCCTAGGTTGGAAGTGACCTTTCTATGATAGTCAGGTCTTGTAACTGTTTTCCTTACTTATTCTTTATAACAAAGATGATAATTGGTGAGTGTGAGATTTTTTAAGATAATCTTTCTGCTACAGAGTTTGGCAAGAAGCCTTTTGTTGCTGAACATTTTTATTCACTTTGTTATTACCAGGAACACTTAATGCTCTGTCACTGACTCTGTGGTTCCTTTTTAAGTCCCTTTGTTTCCAGAAATCAATACTAGTTATCTTTGGATGACTCTAGGGGTAAAAACCTTCCATGCATAAAAAAATTCATGGGAGGTACCAGTTAAATGTAAACTACAATGTTAGAAATTCTAGATTTTCAGTTTTCTGGAAAACTAGATGCATTTTCAGAATTACTCAAAGTATTAATGTATGTTAAAACTCCAGTCTGATGAACCTAGTAGATGTGGTCACCAAATAGCCAAGTGGAAGATGTAATACTTCTGCAAACCTTCCTTGTCTTCTACAGCTCTCTGCCCTATCCATCCCCTTCACTCTTTTTGCTGCAGTTGCACTCCTGCTCTAACCACCTATGTAGTTCCTAACTGAAAGTTGAATAAAATGTTATTCCTTCCTCATCTTCAGAGACCTAGAGTATAATGAAGGTGGGGAGAGATATCATATTCATAAATAACCACAGGATAACACATTGAATGTTCTGAAAATAGTAAATAAAAAGTACTCTGTATTGAGGATAAGATGACCAAAGAAGAGAAATTAAACCCAAACTGAGAGGGAGAAGGGATAAACTGAGCTTGTGTTCCTCTGGCCTCCCTCTTCTATATGGAAAACTCTGCTGCTGGCTTAGTCTTTCAAAATCCTTCCAGTTTTGTTTTGTTTTTTTACTATGGATATCCAACCCATTAGTGAAGCCTGTAGATCTATCTTCCTAAACACTGGCCTCTTCTCTCCAAGACTCCTCTCACTACTGTTACAACCTTTCTCTTTAGTTTTTATCAGTCACAAGCATTCTTGATGAAATTATGTTTCCTAGATCTAGAATTTTTTTCCTTGATTGCTTAATTAGGTTTTGCTCCTCCCATGAGAGTATTTGCTCTTGGAAGGCAGGGCTTATGAATGAGCAAGTGACTTCTCAGCTGAGTCTGTAACAATGGCTGGGAGCTTTACCCCAGATGTGAAAAGAAGACAGAGGCATGGAAGAGTACCAAGTAACTTGGGAATTTTAGGAGGTTTGCTGCAATTCTTCTGTTAAGGACCAGATTAATGAGAGAACAGATATGTTTGTCAACAAAGGTCCATCTCAACAAGGCTATGGTTTTTCAAGTAGTCATGTATGGATGTGAGAGTTGGACTATAAAGAAAGCTGAGCACAGAAGAACTGATGCTTTTGAACTGTGTTGTTGGAGAAGACTCTTGAGAGTCCTTTGGACTGCAAGGAAATCAAACCAGACCATCCTAAAGGAGATCAGTCCTGGGTGTTCACTGATGTTGAAGCTGAAACTCCAATATCTTGGCCACCTCATGCGAAGAGCTGACTCATTTGAAAAGACCCTGATGCTGGGAAAGATTGAGGGTGGGAGGAGAAGGGGACGACAGAGGATGAGATGGTTGGATGGCATCACTGACTCAATGGACATGAGTTTGGGTAAACTCTGGGAGTTGGTGATGGACAGGGAGGCCTGGCATGCTGCAGTCCATGGGGTCACAAAGAGTCGGACATGACTGAGTGACTGAACTAAACTGAAGACATGCTTACAGAACTGCAAGTAGCTTTGTGTAGTAGTCTAGGTTGGGGAGAAGGTAGTGACCTTTTACTACTTAAAAATCAATCTTCTACTCACTATTTTTAGCTATGTTTCTCAAACTTGAGTAATATAGAAATTCCATATATAAGGAAATATTTTTCAAGGATTTTATTATTGAATACTGTATTTCTGTTTTTAACTTTTTAATTAATTAATTTTGTCTGTGCTGGGTCTTCATTGCTGCCTGGGCTTTTCTCTGGTTGTGATAAGCAGGGCCCACTCTCTAGCTGTGGTCCATGAGCCTCTCACTGTAGTGGTTTCTCTTGTTGTGGAGCATGGGCTCTAGGGTACTCAGGCTTCAGTAGTTGTGGCTCTCAGACTCTAGAGCACAGGCTCAGTAGTTGTGGTGCCTGGCTTAGTTGCTCTGTGGCATGTGGGACAGTCCCAGATCGGGACTGAACCCGTGTTTCTTGTGTTGGCAAGGAGATTCTTTACCACTGAGCCACCAGGGAAGCCCCTATATTTCTTAAATATGTAAGGACATAAAACTAGCTATAATCTCTTCATACTTGTACTCTTTCATGCCTATCAAATAAAACCAAATTTATTAATTAAACAAAACAATTCTAAAGGCCTTTTAAAAGTCAAATTAATGACTTTTAAATTCCTGGAATTTAAAACAATGAGTGATAGTTGGTAAAATTAAATTGCTAGTTTAAATTTAATAGTAGAAGGATGTACTTGCTGGCTATCTATCTATCTACCCATCCATTCCTATATTTATTCACGCATTAATTCTTTTTTATTTGAAGCCCAATCAACCATCCTGAAAGTGACCACCATTATCAGTGTCATTAATATCTTTTTCAACAAGGCTTTGGTTACTTGTACATTATTTTATGGGGCCAATGATTTGAATATTATCTGACTGAGCCACTAAGCACAGACACATAGCAAAAACTAAGCAAATTAAAGTAAAAGAATTTTAATAATTATTTAGAAAACATTTTTCCTTTTAACCATAAATCATTTTGTACAAGATAGGATTTGTACAAGGAGCTGCTCTAATGATTATCCTACCCAGTGCTCTGGGGTAGGTACCTTTGTGTTCAAAAATCTCTACTATCCCAAGCCACATGGTAGCTCAGTTCTTTCAAGACTTTCTGTAACTAAATAACAGTGAAACTTCTGTTTATACCCTATAATATGGTTTAGTCTTTACTTGATACCAGCTCATCATTACATAATAAGTCTGCCAATGTTTTTTCCTCTTTATTCCATGTACTGCTGTGCTGTGCCAAGTCAATTCAGTCCTGTCTGACTGTGACCCTATGGACTGTAACCTGCCAGGGTCCCCCTGTCTATGGGATTCTCTAGGCAAGAATACTGGAGTGAGTTGCTATACTGCCATGCCTTCCTCCAGGGGATCTTCCCAACTCAGGGACTGAACGCATAACTCTTGCATCTCCTTCATTGTCAGGTGTGTTCTTTCACCACTAGTGCCACTTGGGGAGGCCCCATTATACTAGAGGAATTAAATATAATATATGATATACATATATTTTCCTGTTAAAATATCATCTTATTAAAAGTTTTGTTAAAATGTTTGTTTTCCAATTTAAATGTCTTTACTCCAAAAGAATTATTTTACAAAGTAAAAGAAAGTACTGTAAATGTACAATGGTATAGCCAAAATCACCACAGATGGTGATTACAGCCATGAAATTAAAAGACACTTACTCCTTGGAAGGAAAGGTATGATAAACCTAGACAGCATATTAAAAAGCAAAGACATTACTTTGTCAACAAAGGTCTGTCTAGTCAAGGTAATGGTTTGTCCAGTAGTCATGTATGGATGTGAGAGTTGGACTATAAAGAAAGCTAAGCATTGAAGAATTGATGCTTTTGAACTGTGGTGTTGGAGAAGACTCTTGAGAGTCCCTTGGACTGCAAGGAGATCCAACCAATCCATCCTAAAGGAGATCAATCCTGGGTGCTCATTGGAAGGACTGATGTTGAAGCTGAAACTCCAATACTTTGGTCACCTGATGAAAAGAGCTGACTCATTTGCTGGTAAAGATTGAGGGCAGGAGGAGAAAGGGATGACAGAGGATGAGATGGTTGGATGGCATCACCGACTCAGTGGATATGGTTTGGGTAGACTCTGGCAGTTGGTGATGGACAGGGAGGCCTGGCGTGCTGTGATTCATGGGGTCACAAAGAGTTGGACATGACTGAGCAACTGAACTGACTGACAATGGTATAGGTAGAAAAATTAAATTAGTTTGTCAGTCTCTGTTTCTCCAGGTATATTTTAAGCATTTTGAGATTAGGGATAGTGATTTACCCAATTTTGATCATTCACATACTCAACAAATGTTTATTGAATGCTAACTATTCATTACATTTATATTACAGAAGCATCACTCTAAAACAATGTTGGGGATTAGTTGCCTGGAGGCAGGTTGTTGTTCAGTCACTAAGTCGTGTCTGACTTTTTGTGACCCCATGGACGGCAGCACACCAGGCTTCCCTGTCCTTCACTGTATCCTGAGTTTGCTCAAGCTCATGTCTATTGAGTTGGTGATGCCATCCAACCATCTCATCCTCTGGCGCACTCTTCTCTGACTGCCCTGTCTTTCCCAGCATCAGGGTCATTTCCAATGAGTTGCCTGTTCACATCAGGTGGCCAAAGTATTGGGGCTTTAGCTTCAACAGCAGTCCTTCCAGTGAGTATTCAGGGCTGATTTCCTTCAGGATTGACTGGTTTGATCTTGCAGTCCAATGGACTCTCAAAGAGTCTTCTCCAGCACCACAATTTGAAAGCATCAGTTCTTCAGTGCTCAGCCTTCTACATGGTCCAGCTCTCACATTCATAAATGACTACTGGAGAAACCATAGCTTTGACTAAATGGACCTTTGTCGGCAAAGTGATGCTTTTTACTTCCAAGGAGCAAGTGTCTTTTAATTTCATGGCTGCATTCCACATCTACAATGATTTTGGAGCCCCCCAAAATAAAATTTGCCACTGTTTCCACTTTTTGTCCAACTATTTGCCATGAAATTGTGGGACTAGATGCCATGATATTAGTTTTTTGAATAAGTTTTAAGATGGCTTTTTTATTCCCCTCTTTGACCCTCATCAAGAGACTATTTAGTTCTTTGCTTTCTGTCATTAGAGTGATATCATCTGCATGTCTGAGATTGTTGATATTTATCCCTGCAATCTTGATTCCAGCTTGTGATTCATCCAGCCTGGCATTTCTCATGGAGTACTCTGCATATAAGATAAATAAGCAGGGTGTCAATATACAGCCTTGCTGTTCTCATTTCTTAATTTGGAACCAGTTCTTTGTTCCATGTCTGATTCTAACTGTTGCTTCTTGACCTTCATACAGATTTCTCAAGAGGCAGGTAAGGTGGTGGGGTATTACCATTTCTTTAAGAATTTTCCACAGTTGTGATCCACACAGTCAAAGCCTTTAGCATAGTCAATGAAGCAGAAGTAGATGTGTTTTTTTTTTTTTTCTGGAATTCCCTTGGTTTTTCTACGATCTAGTGGTTGTTTGCAGTTTGATCTCTGGTTCCCCTGCCTTTTACAATTCAGCTTGTACATCTGAAAGTTCTGGGTTCCCATCCTCTTGACAAAACTGAAAATTTGGGGAACTGTTAAGATCATGAATCTGATTAGGAAATGATGAACGTCTGAGCCAAGGTAAGTATGTGAGATTGAAGTGGAGTGTGGAAATGTTTATAAATAAAATTAGGTAGAATGTTGTAGAAATTTGAGATGTAAGTGTTCTTCTAGACTCCTGAATTTTCTCTCCACTCTTGTATAGCACACTTCACTGGAGCAGATGCCACTTAGACAGAATTAAACTATGAGAAATTCTTTTTGAGTAATGGTAAAGAATAAGATCCAACCAGTTCATTCTAAAGATCAGTCCTGGGTGTTCTTTGGAAGGACTGATGCTAAAGCTGAAACTCCAATACTTTGGCCACCTCATGCAAAGAGTTGACTCACTGGAACAGACTCTGATGCTGGGAGGGATTGGGGGCAAGAGGAAAAGGGGACGACAGAGGATGAAATGGCTGGATAGCATCACCAACTAGATGGATGTGAGTTTCAGTGAACTCTGGGAGTTGGTTATGGACAGGAAGGCCTGGTGTGCTGCAGTTCATGGGGTCGCAAAGAGTTGGACACGAATGAGTGACTGAACTGAACTGAACTGAAAGAATAAGAATTCATTTTGGATTCTTTGATGCTCCCATGGGACATCTGAATGGAGATATTCTGCTCTGGCCCCTCTGGCCCATGTATGGATCCATGCAAGAGGAGGGGGACGCTTGGCTTGATTCCCTAAGTTTTTCAGATAAATTCAGCTCCTAAAGACACCTCATATAGAGTTGCTTAGAAAATTTAAGCTCTTCAAACGTGTAAATGTACCTTAATATATATATCTTTTATTTGCCTTTCACACTTTTAACTTCTGATTGTACTTTTCGAAAAGAGGGCAACCTATGTAAAGTTAGACTTTGTTATTGTAGATTTGCTGACCAAAACCAGAGGAAGAGTGTGTTTACCAGAGGAGAATATATACCATAGGAAGAGAAAAGCATTAGGAATGGAATATGGGGAATTCATTTTATTCTTAAAACTTAAAAAAGTTATTATTTATTAATTTTTTAATTTGTTTCCAAAAGAAGAACTTGGAAGTTAAAGAAAGGTACCAGAGAAGGTAGAAAAAATTACACAACTACCATCTCAAACACTACCACTATTAAAATAGTTCTGTATAGATACTTCTGACATTTCCCCTCACATTATATATATATATATATATATATATATATATATATATATATATATATATATATATATATATATATATATATATATATATATATATATTTGGTATTTAACACCATTTGGAGTAGGGACAACTGGAGGAAAAGGAATCTCTGAAGATGGTTGGAAGGATATGGGAGCAGAAGCAATAAAGAACTGGTAGAGAACATCACTGGAGAAGCTAAGGGAAGAAATGTTGACTCATCAATACTGCCAACATGACTGCTATTTAAAGCCATTTTATTTCATAATTAGAAAGTTTTCAGTTATTTTAGGTAGAGCAGTTTAATGGGAAAGGTGATTTTATGGCTTAGTTTATAGTTGGTTAAATCTGCAGGCTGTTTTTGTTAAACAGTGCTTTCAGCATATGGTTGTTGTGTTTAGTCATAAAGCACATGAACATGCCCAACATCTAAAGACCTGCAGAAGAAGTCATACAACAAAGAATCTAGAAAAGGTGAATGAATTACTAATCTTTGCCAGAAAAAAAAATCAGAAAAATACCAAATAATTCATAATACCAACAAACCATTTCATGACTTCATTAACTCAGTTTTCTGGATATTATTTTAAGTTTCTGTATATATTTCTCATGGGGAGAACACCATTAACATAGTGGTTCTGATGAAGAGAACATGCAAGTCACACTAAAACATGAATAGTGTTTTTCATGTAAATTCAGACTGTCAGATCAAAAAAAGTGACATGTTAAGGTATGCGAGCACACAAGAATTTTGTTACAAAGGATAGTTTGAAGAGACTTTTGATTCCATTCTTCAAAGTGTGAATAACTTTGATTTCTTAATTTAGCTAACATATTCTTATCTTTTTAGATTGGAAAACCCTAGATAACAAGCTAAGAACCTCAAATATAGCATCTTACTTTCTCTCTTGCTTGTGAGTCTTGCTTTGAAGATGTATTAATTACTTTTCCTCTCTTCCTTGCTAGAAAAGGTTTTTCTTTAAGTGAAAAGTTTTATTCATTTAAATTATATACTTTATTTTATGATTGTGTGTTCAGATTTGTTCCCCTGGCAGCACCTCTTGAATATTAGGGAATGCTGCTACCTCTGTATCACTATTACCCCCTTGCTCAGAAGGAAAAAGGAAAATTTGAAAGATTATTATTTTAAATCAAAGTCTAGTTGATTTACAATATTGTGTAGTTTCAGATACATAGCAAAGTAATTTATATATATACAATACGTATATACATGTGTTTATATTATTTTTCAGATTATTTTCCATTATAGGCTATTTCAATATTTTGAATAGAATTCCCTTATTATACAATAAAGCTTCCCTGGTGGCTCAGACAGTATAGCATCTGCCTGCAATGCAGGAGACCCGGGTTCAATCCCAGGGTTGGGAAGATCCCCTGGAGAAGGAAATGGTAACCCACTCCAGTACTCTTGTCTGGAAAATTCCATGGATGAAGGAGCCTGGTAAGCTACACTTCATGGGATTGCAAACAGATGGACATGACTGAGCAACTCCACTGGTTCACTGGTTATTACTTATCTGTTTTATAGACAGTGAAAAGTGAAAGTGTTAGTCTCTCAGTCATGTCCGAGTCTTTGCAATCCCATGGACTATAGCCCAGACAATTCCAATCCCATGGAATTCTCCAGACAAGAATACTGGAGAGGGTTGCCATTCCCTTCTCCAGGGGCTCTTCCCAACCTGGGAATTGAACTAGGGTCTCCCTCACTGCAGGCAGATTCTTTGCCAGTTGAGTAGTATGTGTCTGTTAACCCCGTACTCCTAAGTTATCTCTCCCTTATCCTTTCCCTTTGATAACCATATATTTGTTTTCTGTGTCTTTGAGTCTGTTTCTGTGTTGTAAATAAGTTTATTTGTATAATTTTTAAAGATTCCACATATAAGTGACATCATTGACAGGTTTTTAATCATAGATGACTCAAGTATAAAATGAAAGCCAAGAGATGTTTGTTATGCTTGATAATTTTCCCTAAATAACATATTTTTTGGTGCATATGTTTTTCTGATTATTTGCTTTGTTACTTATTTTGGAAATATTTTATCCATTTGAAAGAAGATTGCAAACATGTTTCCTCAGATCCAGGGATGTGAGTCTAAGGTGCTTGGAATTTTAATTGACTGCAATGGAGAAAAAAGATATGCAGTATGAACTTGCCTTTTAATGAAATTACCACCGTTTTACTTTGATTCAAGAATTATCATTTTTATATTTATTTTATTTTTAAAAAACAATGGAAGTTGGAAAGTTTTTAAGAATATACATATTCCTGACTAAGGTAATGCTCTGTGGGCCTACTTGACAAGGCAAGTGTGAAAGTGTTAGTTGTTCAGTCATGTCTGACTCTTTGTGACCCTCGGACTGTAGCCCACCAGGTTTCTCTGTCCATGGGATTTCCTAGGAAAGAATACTGAAGTGGATTTCCATTTCCTTCTCCATGGGATCTTCCTGACACAGGGACTGATCTCTGGTCTCTTATTGCAGGCAGATTCTTTATTTGATAAGGAAGATGATGTCAATGGGCTTCCCTGGTGGCTCAGCTGGTAAAGAATCCGCCTGCAATATGGGAGACCTGAATTCGATCCCTGAGTTGGGAAGATCCCCTGGAGAAGGGAAAGTCTACCCATTCCACTATTATGGCCTAAAGAATGCCACAGATTGTATAGTCCACGGAGTCACAAAGAACTGGACAGGACTGAGTGACATTCACTCACTTTTCATGATGTCATTATGTTTTTGGAATGCATCCTACTTGTCCAGTACTGAGAGAGATACAAAATTAAATGCTTAAATAAGGTTTCTTTTTTTTTTCAATAATTTTCAATTATTAAACAATTATTTATTCACCAAAAAACTTTAAAAAAAAATTTTTTTATAGGATTCTTTGTTGCTGCTAAGTTGCTTGTTGTGTCTGACTCTGTGCGGCCCCATAGACCTCAGCCCACCAGGCTCTGCTGTCCCTGGGATTCTCCAGGCAAGAACACTGGAGTGGGTTGCCATTTCCTTCTCCAGTGCATGAAAGTGAAAGTGAAAGCGAAAGTGAAGTCGCTCAGTCATGTCCGACTCTTTGTGACTCCATGGACTGCAGCCTACCAGGCTCCTCCGTCCATGGGATTTTCCAGGCAAGAATACTGGAGTGGGATGCCATTGCCTTCTCTGATAGGCTTCTGTATTGAGATATAATTCATGTGACATGCGATGGACACATATAAAGTGTGCAGTTCAATGATTCTAAGTATATTCACAGAGTTGCCCAACGAGCACCACAATTGTAAGTCATTTTCATTACCCTCAAAGAGACACTATACCCCAGGAAATTACTTTCAACATTTAAAAGGTACTATTATGCTATCATTTATGTGTTTTAGGTATGTATATTATTTCATTGGGGGCTTCCCTGGTGGCTCAGATGTTAAAGCATCTGCCTCTAATGCAGGAGACTTGGGTTCGATCCCTGGGTGGGGAAGATCCCTTGGAGAAGGAAATGGCAACCCACTCCAGTATTCTTGCCTAGAGAATCCCATGGATGGAGGAGCCTGGTGGGCTACAGTCCATGGGGTCGCAAAGAGTTGGACACAATGGAGAGACTTAACTAACTTTATTATTTCATTAAAAACAAAAATACATATTAGAAATAAGTTTTCTAGAAGTAGAGAGAAGAGATGAGTGTACATAGGAGTATTTTACACACTTCATTAAGATAGCTGACCTTGATTTGGATCCAGATTAAAGAAGAATAAGAGGAAGGATTAAGTTGGTAAAAGGGAAGATGGGGCATATAAAACACAGGAACTGCTGCTTTCACTCATGACTGTCAAAAATGGACAGCTATTAGATATTCTGTTAAATCAAAGTGCAGAAAGTGTTTTTCAACCTTCATCCTGAACCCTGATTGTGTTTTTTTAAAATAATTGTTATACTTGTCATACAGTATTGATCAGTTTAAGGTGAACAACATGATGATTTGACTTATTTATACTTACATCATGAGGTATTTATCACAATAGGTTTAGTGAGCATCTGTCATCTCATATAGACATAACATTTTTTTTCCCTTGTAATATGAACTCCTAGGACTTTCTCTCTTAATAACTTTCATATATAATATACAACAGTAGTAATTATACTAGGCTTTGCTAGTGGCTCAGTCAGTAAAGAGTCTGCCTGCAATATGGGAGACCTGGGTTTGATTCCTGGGCCATGAGTGACCAACACACACACAAACACAGACACACACATACACACACACACACCACAGTAACTATACGACGTTATACCCCTAGTACTTATTTATCTTATGACTGGAAGCTTGTAACTTTGACCACCTTTATCCAATTCCCTCTTCCCCACACTGCATTCCTGGTAGCCACAGTCTGATCTCTTTTTTTATGATTTTATTTGTTTTATTTTTTGAAGTTTAATTGACCTACAACATAATGTTATTTCCTGATACACAACATAGTGATTTGATATTTCTGTATATTTCAAAATGATTACCATAGTAAGTCTAGGTATCATCTGTCAACATACAAAGATATTGCATATTTATTGACTGTTTTCCCCACACCATACTGCCAGAGTCCAGCTCCAGCAGCCAGGGAATCAGCCTGAAGGGGTGAGTGGTGTCGGCAAACAATGATGTAGCCTCTGACTCATAGTACGGAACTACATGTTTATTTCAAGCTTCAGGTTCTCTTTTATACTTTGACAAAAGCATTAGGTCAGAGGTTTGACATTTTTAGTTTTTCCCACTAAGATTTACTGTCTCCAGAAATCATTGTTGTCCTATAAACAGAGTTCCTGCTTCAGTGATTCTCTCAGAATTGGCTTTACTATCTGTTATCTACTTTCTCTTATGTGTCCTATACTTAACGTGATTACATTGTAACTCATGCTACATTCCTCAGTTTATTTTTTATCTTTCTAAATCCTGTTTGCCCCTAGCATCTTAAGATCACAATCTCCTAAAAAGGCTTCTAGCTATTCTTAATTATTCCTGAACCCTAAACTCAGCAAACTTCTTTTGCCATAAATATTTCCCTCACAAACAGGTCCCAAAAAATAACCCTTCCCATGGCCTCAAGCTGTGGCCTACGTGCTCATGCTGGGATATTTTTTTGTAAGTTCAGTTCAGTTCAGTTCAGTCGCTCAGTCGTGTCCGACTCTTTGCAACCCCATGAATCACAGCACCCCAGGCCTCCCTGTTCATCACCATCTCCCGGAGTTCACTCAAACTAACGTCCATCGAGTCACTGATGCCATCCAGCCATCTCATCCTCGGTCTTTCCTTTCTCCTCCTGCCCCCAATCCCTCTCAGTATCAGAGTCTTTTCCAATGAGTCAACTCTTCACATGAGGTGGCCAAAGTACTGGAATTTCAGCTTTAGCATCATTCCTTCCAAAGAAATCCCAGGGCTGATCTCCTTCAGAACGGACTGGTTGGATCCCCTTGCAGTCCAAGGGACTCTCAAGAGTGTTCTCCAACACCACAGTTCAAAAGCATCAATTCTTCGGTGCTCAGCCTTCTTCACAGTCCAACTCTCACATCCATACATGACCACTGGAAAAACCAAAGCCTTGACTAGACGGACTTTAGTCGGCAAAGTAATGTCTCTGCTTTTGAATATGCTACTTAGGTTGGTCATAACTTTTCTTCCAAGGAGTAAGCGTCTTTTAATTTCATGGCTGCAGTCACCATCTGCAGTGATTTTGGAGCCCCCCCCCCCCAAAATAAACTCTGACACGGTTTCTACTGTTTCCCCATCTATTTCCCATGAAGTGATGGGACAAGGATGCCATGATCTTCGTTTTCTGAATGTTGAGCTTTAAGCCAACTTTTTCACTCTCCTCTTTCACTTTCATCAAAGGGTTTTTAGCTCCTCTTCACTTTCTGCCATAAGGGTGGTGTCATCTGCATATCTGAGGTTATTGATATTTCTCCCAGCAATCTTGATTCCAGCTTGTGTTTCTTCCAGTCCAGCATTTCTCATGATGTACTCTGCATATAAGTTAAATAAGCAGGGTGACAATATACAGCCTTGACGTCCTCCTTTTCCTATTTGGAGCCAGTCTGTTGTTCCATGTCCAGTTCTAACTGTTGCTTCCTGACCTGCATACAGATTTCTCAAGAGGCAGGTCAGGTGGTCTGGTTTTCCCATCTCTTTCAGAATTTTCCACAGTTTATTGTGATCCACACAGTCAAAGGCTTTGGCATAGTCAATAAAACAGAAATAGATGTTTTTCTGGAACTCTCTTGCTTTTTCCATGATCCAGTGGATGTTGGCAATTTGATCTCTGGTTCCTCTGCCTTTTCTAAAACCAGCTTGAACATCGGGGAGTTCATGGTTCACATATTGCTGAAGCCTGGCTTGGAGAATTTTGAGCATTACTTTACTAGCATGTGAGATGAGTGCAATTGTGTGGTAGTTTGAGCATTCTTTGGCATTGCCTTTCTTTCGGATTGGAATGAAAACTGACCTTTTCCAGTCCTGTGGCCACTGCTGAGTTTTCCAAATTTGCTGGTATATTGAGTGTAGCACTTTCACAGCATCATCTTTCAGGATTTGAAACAGTTCAACTGGAATTCCATCACCTCCACTAGCTTTGTTCATAGTGATGCTTTCTAAGGCCCACTTGACTTCATATTTCAAGATGTCTGGCTCTAGATTAGTGATCACATCATCATGATTATCTGGGTTGTGAAGATCTTTTTCGTACAGTTCTTCTGTGTATTCTTGCCACCTCTTCTTAATATCTTCTGCTTCTGTTAGGTCCATACCATTTCTGTCCTTTATTGAGCCCATCTTTGCATGAAATGTTCCCTTGGTATCTCTAATTTTCTTGAAGAGATCTCTAGTCTTTCCCATTCTGTTGTTTTCCTCTATTTCTTTGCATTGATCGCTGAAGAAGGCTTTCTTATCTCTTCTTGCTATTCTTTGGAACTCTGCATTCAGATGCTTAAATCTTTCCTTTTCTCCTTTGCTGTTTGCCTCTCTTCTTTTCACAGCTATTTGTAAGGCCCCCACCCCAGACAGGCATTTTGCTTTTTGCATTTCTTTTCCATGGGGATGGTCTCGATCCCTGTCTCCTGTACAATGTCACGAACCTCAGTCCATGGTTCATCAGGCACTCTATCAGATCTAATCCCTTAAATCTATTTCTCACTTCTACTGTATAATCATAAGGGATTTGATTTAGGTGATACTTGAATGGTCTAGCGGTTTTCCCTACTTTCTTCAATTTAAGTCTGAATTTGGTTATAAGGAGTTCATGATCTGAGCCACAGTCAGCTCCCGGTCTTGTTTTTGTTCACTGTATAGAGCTTCTCCATCTTTGGCTGCAAAGAATATAATCAATCTGATTTCAGTGTTGACCATCTGGTGATGTCCACGTGTAGAGTCTTCTCTTGTGTTGTTGGAAGACGGTGTTTGCTATAACCCATGCGTTCTCTTGGCAAAACTCTATTAGTCTTTGCCCTGCTCCATTCCTCATTCCAAGGCCAAATTTACCTGTTCCTCCAGGTGTTTCTTGACTTCCTACTTTTGCATTCCAGTCCCCTATAATGAAAAGGACATCTTTTTTTGGGTGTTACTTCTAAAAGGTCTTGTCGGTCTTCATAAAACCATTCAACTTCAGTTTCTTAAGCATTACTGGTTGGGGGATAGACTTGGATTACTGTGATATTAAATGATTTGCCTTGGAGATGAACAGAGATCATTCTGTCATTTTTGAGGTTGCATCCAAGTACTGCATTTCAGACTCTTTTGTTGACCATGATGGCTACTCCATTTCTTCTGAGGGATTCCTGCCTGCAGTAGTAGATATAATGGTCATCTGAGTTAAATTCACCCATTCCAGTCCATTTTAGTTCGCTGATTCCTAGAATGTTGACATTCACTCTTGCCATCTCTTGTTTGACCACTTCCAACTTGCCTTGATTCATGGACCTGACATTCCAGGTTCCTATGCAATATTGCTCTTTACAGCATCGGACCTTGCTTCTATCACCAGTCACATCCACAGCTGGGTATTGTTTTTGCTTTGGCTCCAACCCTTCATTCTTTCTGGAGTTATTTCTCCACTGATCTCCAGTAGCATATTGGGCACCTACTGACCTGGGGAGTTCCTCTTTCAGTATCCTATCATTTTGCCTTTTCATACTTTTCATGGGGTTCTCAAGGCAAGAATACTGAAGTGGCTTGCCATTCCCTTCTCCAGTGGACCACATTCTGTCAGACCTCTCCACCATGACCCGCCCATCTTGGGTTGCCCCATGGCATGGCTTGGTTTCATTGAATTAGTCAAGGCTGTGGTCCTAGTGTGATCAAATTGACTAGTTTTCTGTGAGTATGGTTTCAGTGTGTCTGCCCTCTGATACCCTCTTGCAACACCTACCATCTTACTTGGGTTTCTCTTACCTTGGCCGTGGGGTATCTCTTCATGGCTGCTCCAGCAAAGCACAGCTGCTGCTCCTTACCTTAGATGAGGGGTATCTCCTTACCATCACCATTCCTGACCTTCAATGTGGAATAGCTCCTCTAGGCCCTCATGTGCCTGCACAACCACTCCTTGGGTTGTTCCTCCCAGCTGACGGCCCTGGCCTCGGGTGTGTGTGGCTCCTCCCAGGTGCCGCCCGTGGCCTCAGGCTTGGGGTGGCTCCTCAGGGTCACTGCCCCTGGCCTCGAGTGCGAGGTGACTTCTCCCAGCCGCCCCTGACTTAGGATGTGGGGTGTCTCCTCCCGGCTGCCACTGACCTCGAACATGGGGTAGGTCCTCCCGGCCACTGCCCCTTACCTTGGATGCAAGGTGTCTCCTCCTGGCCGCCACTGACCTCGGACACGGGGTAGCTCCTCTCGGCCACCGCCCCTGACCTCAGACTCGGGGTATCTCCTCCCAGCTGCCACTGACCTCGGACGCAGGGTAGCTCCTCTCAACTGTTCCTGTGCCGACGCAGCCTGGCACTCTAGGCCACTGCCCTTGACCTCGGATGTGGGGAAGCTCCTCTTGGCCGCGTTTAGTGAGCCAGCTCGCAGCTGCCTGCGCTTAGTGAGCGACAAATGTCAATGGTTATTTTATAGATTATTTTCTGGGCACAACTGTAGAAGGCTTTGTGCTTTCTCATGCTTCTCTCAAGCACCTTAACATTCTTTCCAGCCAACTCAGTCGAAGAAAAGAAAGAACAAGTCAGAATCACAAGGCCTAACTCCATCATTCCAGGGCTGTGCCTGTGAGATGAGGAGAGAGTGTTGGGGCCGTGCCTCCATTTTGTCAGTAATGTCTAACACGGCTTCCGACACCATACATTTCATATCTGTGCCTCATTTATTTTGCAACTGAAAGTTTGTATCTCTTAATCTCCCTTATCTAATTTCTCTCCTTCTCCCCAGCTCCCTCTCCTCTGAAAACTGCATGTTTGTTCTCTGTATCTATAGTTCTGTTTCTGCTTAGATACATTTGTTCACTTAATAGGGTTTTAGATTTGACATATAAGTAAAATCATATGGTATTTGTGCTTTTCTGTCTGATATTTCACTTAGCATAATACCATCTATGCTATCACATATGACTATGCCAAAGCCTTTGACTGTGTGGATCACAATAAACTGTAGAAAATTCTGAATGAGATGGGAATACCAGACCACCTGACCTGCCTCTTGAGAAACTTGTATGCAGACCAGGAAGCAACAGTGAGAACTGGACATAGAAAAAGAGACTGGTTCCAAATAGGAAAAAGAGTACGTCAAGGCTGTATATTGTCACCCTGCTTATTTAACTTATATGCAGAGTACATCATGAGAAATGCTCGGCTGGAGGAAGCACAAGCTGGAATCAAGATTGCTGGGAGAAATATCAATAACCTCAGATATGCAGATGACACCACCCTTATGGCAGAAAGTGAAGAAGAACTAAAGAGCCTCTTGATGAAAGTGAAAGAGGAGAGTGAAGTAGTTGGATTAAAGCACAACATTCAGAAAATTTTGATCATGGCATTTGGTCCCATCACTCCATGGCAAGTAGATGGTGAAACAGTGGAAACAGTGGCTGGCTATTTTTTGGGGCTCTAAAATCATTGCAGATGGTGATTGCAGCCATGAAATTAAAAGACGCTTACTCCATGGAAGGAAAATTATGACCAAACTAGATAGCATATTAAAAAGCAGGGACATTACTTTGTCAACAAAGGTCTGTCTAGTCAAGGCTATGGTTTGTCCAGTAGCCATGTATGGATGTGAGAGTTGGACTGTGAAGAAAGCTGAGTGTTGAAGAACTGATGCTTTTGAACTGTGGTGTTGGAGAAGACTCTTGAGAGTCCCTTGGACTGCAAGGAGATCCAACCAATCCATCCTAAAGGAGATCAGTCCTGGGTGTTCATTGGAAGGACTGATGTTGAAGCTGAAGCTCCAATACTTTGGTCACCTGATGAAAAGAGCTGACTCATTTGCTGGTAAAGATTGAGGACAGGAGAAGGGGACGACAGAGGATGAGATGGTCGGATGGCATTACTGACTCAATGGTCATGGGTTTGGGTAGACTCCGGCAGTTGGTGATGGACAGGGAGGCCTGGTGTGCTGCAGTTCATGGGGTCACAAAGAGTTGGACATGACTGACTGACTGAACTGAATTGAATGCTATCACAAATGGCAAGATTTCATTTGTTTTATGGCTAATATTCCATTTTATGGCTAATATTCATAAATATATAATATGCATATATACCTATATATACACATATGAGCATTTATGTTGCTTCCACATCATAACTATTTTAATAATGCCGCAGTGAACACAGGAATGCATACTTCTTTTCAAGTTAGTGTTGTTTTGGCTTTCTGCCCATAAATATCCAGAAGTAAAATTAATAAACTGTATGGTAGTTTTATTTTTAATATTTTAGAAATCTCCATATTGTCTTTTATAGTGGCTGCGCAAATTTACATTCCCACCAACAGTGTACCCTTTTCTCCACATCCTGGCCAATCCTTGTTTCTTATATCATTTTTATTTTTATTTTTTTAAATTTTAAAATCTTTAATTCTTACATGTGTTCCCAAATATGAACCCCCCTCCCCTCCCTCCCCATAACATCTCAGTGGGTCATCCCCATGCACCAATCCAAGTAAGCTGTTTTTTTAAAAAATAACAGACATTCTGATAAGTGTGTTCTTTGTATATGTTGGATATTATCCCTTTGTCAGATATATTGTTTGCAAATGTCTTCTCCTATTAGGTAGGTGGGGTTTTTTTGGGGGAGGGGGAGTTTTGTTGGTAGTTTCCTTTCCTGTGCAAAAGCTTTTTAGTTTGATGTAGTCCCATTTGTTTATTTTTACTTTTGTTTCCCTTGCTTGAGGAGGCATATAAAAATGTTACTAAGACCATGTTAAAGAACTTACTGCCTATGTTTTCTTCCAGAAGTTTTATGGTTTTAGTTCTTACATTTAAGTCTTCAATCTATTGAGCTGATTTTTGTATGTGGTGTGGAAAAGTAGTCTAGTTTGATTTTTTTGTATGTAGCTGTCCCGTTTTCCCAAAACCATTTATTGAAGAGGCTGTCCTTTATCGTTACGTATCTTGCCTCCTTTGTCATAGTTAATTATCCATATAAATGTGAATTCATTTCTGGGCTCTCTATTCAGTTACAATGATCTATGTATCTGGGTTTTTTGTTTGTTTGTTTGTTTGTTTGTTTTGATGGCTGACAGATTTTCTGCTGAAAAGTCATCTAATAAAATCATAGGACTTCCTTTGTATGTAACTAGTTGCTTTTCCCTTGCTGAGGTTAGTATTCTGTTTATCTTTATTTGGCATTTAAATTACTTTGTGTCTTGGTTTAGTCCACTTTGGGTTGATTATGTCTGCAACTCTCTTTGGTATCTGGATCTAGATGTCTGCTTTCTTTCCCAGGTTAGGGAAGTTTTTAGCTAATTTGTTTTCAGATATTTTATCTGCCCCCTTTCTATTCTCCTGGAACCCTTATAATGTGAATGTTATTCATGCTATTCTAGATGTCTCAAATTGTCCTCATTTTTTAAATTCTTCTTTTCCTTTCTCTTTTAGACCTGAGTGATTTCCACTATCTTCCAGTCACTGATCTGTTCTTCTATCATCTACTTTACTAATGATTACTCCTAAAATTTTTAAGTTCTGTTATCATATTCTTTTATTTATGTTTATTTATTTATACATTCTAATTTTTGCTAAAAACTTCTAAATAGTTACTCAGTTCATCCACTTTTCTTTAGAGACTTTTGAGCATATTTATGATAATGACCTTAAAGATTTTAATGGGTAGTTAGCTTTTCTTATATTTTTATTTTTAAAATTAATTAATTTATTTTAATTGGAGGCTAATTACTTTACAGTATTGTGGTGGTTTTTGTCATACACTGACATGAATCATCCATGGGTGTACATGTGTTTCCCCATCCTGAACCCCCCAATAGTTTGCTTTTTTTCACTTCACTCAGGTCTTCTTCTCAGGTTTTATCTTGCATCTTCATGTGGAACATATTTCTTTGCCACTTCACTTTGCCTAATTCATTATTTTTATTTCTATTTATTTGGTAGGTTATATATATATATAAGGGTGGGCTTCCCTGGTGGCTCAGACGGTAAAGCATCTGCCTGCAATATGGGAGACCTGGGTTCAATCCCTGGGTCAAGAAGATCCCCTGGAGAAGGACATGGCAACCCACTCCAGTACTCTTGCCCGGAAAATCCCTTGGATGGAGGAGCCTAGAGGACTACAGTCCACAGGGTTGCAAATAGTTGGACATGACTGAGCAACTTCACTTTTACTTTCACTTTCATATATATATTCATATTTTATATATATATATAATTGCTTTTCCTTTGCTGAGGTTATATATATATAACTATTTATTTTAATTGGAGGATAATTATTTTACAATGTTGTGGTGGTTTTTGTCATACATCAACATGAATCAGCCATGGGTGCACGTGGGTCCCCCCGATCCTGAAACCCTCTCCCACCTCCCTCCTGACTCCATCCCTCGGGGTTGTCCCAGAGCACCAGCTTTGAGTGCCCTGCTCCGTGCATTGAACTTGTACTGGTCATCTGTTTTACATATGGTAATATACATACCAGACCACCTGACCGGCCTCTTGAGAAACCTATATGCAGGTCAGGAAGCAACAGTGAGAACTGGACATGGAACAACAGACTGGTTCCAAATAGGAAAAGGAGGACGTCAAGGCTGTATGTTGTCACACTGCTTATTTAACTTATATGCAGAGTACATCATGAGAAACGCTGGGCTGGAAGAAGCACAAGCTGGAATCAAGATTGCCAGGAGAAATATCAATAACCTCAGATATGCAGATGACACCACCCTTATGGCAGAAAGTGAAGAGGAACTAAAAGGCCTCTTGATGAAAGTGAAAGTGGAGAGTGAAAAAGTTGGCCTAAATCTCAACATTCAGAAAACTATGATCATGGCATCTGGTCCCATCACTTCATGGCAAATAGATGGGGAAACAGTGTTAGACTTTACTTTTGGGGGCTCCAAAATCACTGCAGATGATGATTGCAGCCATGAAATTAAAAGATGCTTGCTCCTTAGAAGGAAAGTTATGACCAACCTAGATAGCACATTGAAAAGCAGAGACATTACTTTGCCAACAAAGATCTGTCTAGTCAAGGCTACGGTTTTTCCAGTGGTCATGTACGGATGTGAGAGTTGGACTATGAAGAAAGCTGAGCGCCAAAGAATTGATGCTTTTGAACTGTGGTGTTGGAGAAGACTTTTTAGAGTCCCTTGGACTGCAAGGAGATCCAATCAGTCCATTCTAAAAGAGATCAGTCCTGGGTGTTCTTTGGAAGGAATGATGCTGAAGCTGAAACTCCAATACTTTGGCCACTTCATGTGAAGAGTTGACTCACTGGAAAAGACTCTGATGCTGGGAGGGATTGGAGGCAGGAGGAGAAGGGGATGACAGAGGATGAGACGGCTGGATGGCATCACTGACTCAATGAACATGAGTTTGAGTGAACTCCTGGAGTTGGTGATGGACAGGGAGGCCTGGCGTGCTGCAATTCATGGGGTCACAAAGAGTCGGACATGACTGAGTGACTGAAAGGAACGGAACTGAACTGAATATACATGTTTCAGTGCTATTCTATCATATCATCCCACCCTTGCCTTCTTTATATTTTCCAAGCTTGGAGGAGTGGTCCTATTTAGAAAATGTCCTTGGGAGCCCAATAACATGCCTCTCTCTGGTCACCAGAGCTACATGTTTTAAGAATGCCCTATATATGGGCTTCATGGTTACTTCTGCTTTTGAAGCTGACTACTGTGCCTGGCCTTGTGCCAGAACCTCCCATTTGTGGAATCTTTTGGCTGCTCTTGGGAGGAGCTGGTGGCTAAATTGATCCCATAACTGATGTCGGTTTGCTGGTGGGTGTGGCAAAATCCATTACATGGTTCACTGTGTGGTCTGGGGTGACTCAGCTGACTATGGGTTTTAGTATCAAGAAACTGGTAAAATTTTCATCCTGAAACTGATACAAGTCTATAGATGAAAAGAATAGTATAAAAGAGGTAGAAACTTATTCCATTAAAAGTGCCTTTGCTCTCCAGGCTTGTACCATTTTCACAATTGACACTGATGGGTTTTACAAAATTTCCACATGCGCATTTAAATTTATTTTATGGACATAAATATGATCAAGAAATCCTTATGAAATTTATTATTTACTTGTTGGCAATAATACTTTTTTATTAGCTTCTCTTCTTTGAGAATTTCTGAGTTGAAAATGAAACTCAAATATTATCAGAAAAAAAAAAATTTATGTTGGCCAAAAAGAGGAGTTGGTAGGTCCAAGGGCCTGTTCTGTCTATAGAGACTTCAAAACATAATGCAAAAGTTTTCAGAAGCAACTTTGTGAGAACTCTGGAAAATAGTCAAAGATTTTTAGAAAAGAAGCAAACATGGTATTTTAAAAGGGAGCAACTTATGAATGATAAAAAAGCTTTGTGGTGTTTGCCTCCTCTCACCTCATTCCTCTGCTTGTTCTGATAGACTTGAAGATGGCCCCCTGTGTACACAGTGTGAGCCCTGGTATCTGCTTCAGGAGGGAGCAAAGTAGAATATATTCTCAAAGAATTGTGTTTGTATGTTTTGAACTATCTGGGGGACACCAGAAGAACCGATATAAATTGCTTGCTTTTGTTTCACCTAAATTGAAATTTTCTCAGGGTGAAGAGTGGCCACACAAAGGTCATTCCTTGAAGTCATTTTAAGGCAAATGAAAAACCTGTTGCTGCCTGGGGCAAAAGATTAAAGTTGAGGCAAAACAAAACAAACAAACAACAGCAAAGAACAACAACTCAACCTTCCACAGCCTGGAAGGAAAACCTGGGGAGAGAGGGTTTTCACTCTTTTTTTTTTTTTTAATTAGAATTTAGGGCATTGAACAGTCTTGCATATTCCGGGGAATCTAGAAAGACATATGCATGCCCAGGGCAGGAGCGTGTTCATAAAAACTAGAAAATAACCATAGCTTTCTCCTCTGGCCATTCTTTAGGGTCAGTGAAAACACAAGTTCAGGCTAATTTAGAGTTCTGAACAGCCTGGTTAAGCATCAAGAGAACCAATTTGGAAATGCTGGGAGAGATTTCTGTCTTTTCTTTTTTTCTTTGGATCTAGGCATTCAAAGTGATCTCTGTCAACATTACTTGATTGCAAGAGACTTCAGAGAGGACAGTCAACAAAAAATAAAAGCTTTAGAAAAATAGTTTAGAAAAGTAACAACAACAGAAAACAAACCACTAAAACCTACAGCAAGCAAGAGCAAGCTAAAATAATGTGAAATAAAATTTAGTAAATGAGGAGGGAAGAATATGATTTCCAGAGTTAATATATTATAATATTCAAAGTGTTCAGTTTCAAAAACTGTAAAGTATATGAAAAACAAGAATGGATGACTTATTCTCAGAAGAATGAATGGCAACTGTTCCTCAGGCAACACATATATTGGACTTAAAAGACAAAGACTTTTGAATTACCTATTCCATATATGTTGAAAGAGCTAAAGAAAACCATGGGTAAACTGACAGAGGAAACCAGTAAAATGATGTCTCAACAAGTAAAGAATATTATTTGAGATATAGAAATTATAAAAATAACCCCAAAGAAATTCTGGACTTAGCAGAGCAATAGCAGAAATGAAAAACTCAGTAGTAGATTTTAATAGCATGCCCATTTTAGCAGGCAGAAGGAAGGATTAGCAAACTTGAAAATAGATCAACTGTGGTTATCTAGGTTGAGGAGAAGAAAGAAAACAGGAGAAAAAGAGACTTGTTAGAACCACCAAGAGTACCAACAACTGCATCAGAGACCCCAAAGGAGAGGAGACATAGAGAAATAGAAAGGGTATTTGAAGCAATAGTGGTCAGTACCTCCTAGATTCCCAGGTGGTGTTAGTGGTAAAGAATGTGCCTGCCAAAACAGGAGACATAAGAGACATGGGTTTGATCCTGGGTCAGGAAGATTCCCTGGAGGGGGAAATGGCAACCCACTCCAGTATTCTTGCCTGGAAAATTCCACGAACAAAGGAGCTTGGTGGGCTACCATTCATGGGGTTGCAAAGAGTGGATGTGACTGAACATCTGAGCACAGTACACATACAAGAAGCCAAGCTAATTCCAAGGAGGATATATACAAAGAGTACCATACTAAGACACATTATAAGCAAACTGTTGAAAGTCAAAAACAAGGAATCTTGAAAGCAGCAAGATAAGCAACTCATCATATAAAAGTGATACTCAATAAAAAAATCAATTTATTTTTCAGCAGAAGCCATGGAATCCAGAAGGTTGTGGAATGGCATATTTAAAGTACAAAAGAAAAAATCCATCAATTAAGAACTTTATACCCAGCAAAACTATTCTTCAAAATATAAGGTAAAACTAAAACATTTCCAGATAAACAAAATCTGAGGTAGTTCATCAATAGTAGAGTTGCCCTAGAGGGAGTCTTACAGGTGGAACACAACTTGAAACCATGCGAAGAAATATGAAATGTTGGTAAAGTTAGGTACATAGGTGAGTAAAAGAGATAGTATTATTGTTTTAATATATTTTTGGTTTGTAACTACCTTTTTTTATTACATGACTTAAAAGGCAAATGCATAAAACATAAATTATAAATCTACATTCATTAGTATATAGCATTGCTATATAGGAGCATGATTATTGGGGCAGAGGATAATCAGTAGGAAAATAACTAAAAGATACAGAAAATAAAATATTAAAAGAATAAAGGATATAAAAAAATTAAACAGAAAAGAAGAAAATAATGGGCTTCCCTGGTGGCTCAGACGGTAAAGCGTCTGCCCACAATGCAGGAGACCTGGGTTCAATCCCTGGGTCGGGAAGATCCCCTGGAGAAGGAAATGGCAACTCACTCCAGTACTCTTGCCTGGGATACAGAAAATAAAATATTAAAAGAATAAAGGATAAAAAAAATTAAACACAAAAGAAGAAAATAATAAAGGAATAGAGGAACAAACAAAATATAACATACAGAGAACAAATAGTAAAATCTTGTCAATAACTGCTTCAAAAGTAAATAGATTAATTCTCCAATTAAAAGGTAAAGATTGTCAGAAAAGATAACAAAAATTATCTTTAGATAATCTATCTTTTAGACAGTATATGCTGTCTAAAAGAGGCTCATTTTGGGTGGAGTATTACTCTGATACCAAAGCCAGATAGTAACATCACAGAGACAGAAAATGATAATCTAACACCCCTTTATGAATATAGATGAAAAAATCCTCAATAAAATTAAGTTGCATGTTAAAGGGACTATATACCATGATCAAATGGAATTTATTCTCAGAATTCAAGTGTGCTTCAATATATAAAAGTCAATGTAATACACCACAGTGATATAATGAAAGGAAAAAAACTCACGTATTCACCTCAATTCATGCAGAAAAATATTTGATAAAATTCAGCACCATCTCCTGATAAAAACTTAAACTAGGAGGAAGGAAACTTCCTCAATCTAGCAAAGGGCATTTATGAAAAACCCACAACTAACTTCATATACAATGGTTAAAGACTGAAATTCTTCCTTGTAAGATCAGGATCAAGACAAGGAGGCCCACTTTCCCATTTCTGTTCAAGGTTATGCTGAAAGTTTTAGCCAGAGCAATGAGACAAGAACAAAAGCATACAAATTGGAAAGAAAGAAAGGAAACTATTTCTATTCATAGATGACATGATCTTATATATAGAAAATCTTAAAAATCCGCAAAACCCAATTAGAACATATAAATGAATTCAGCTAAGTTACAGAATACAAGATCAACTCACAAAGTCAGTTTTATATCTATAACCTAGCAATAAATGATGAAAAATAAAATTAAGAAAACTATTTCATTTATAATAGCATCCAAAAGAATGAAACAACTAGGATTAAATTCAACTATGGAGATGAAAACTTGTACACTGAAGAAGAAGAAATTGTTAGAAGAAATTACAGAATATCTAAATAAATGGAAAGCTATCCTATGCTAATGTTTGGACAATTTAAAGGCAATATTACACAAAGTGATCTACATATCCATTGTAATCCCTATTAAAATTCCAGTGGGTTTTTCTTTCTTTCTTTCTTTTTTTTTTGAGAAGCAGAAAAGCCAGTCCTCAAATTCATGTGACCTTGCAAAGAGCCAAACAATTTTGAGAAAGAACAAAGTTGAAGGACTCCTCCTGCTGCTGCTGCTGCTAAGTCGCTTCAGTCTTGTCCGACTTTGTGTGATCCCATAGACAGAAGCCCACTAGGCTCCCCTGTCCCTGAGATTTTCCAGGCAAGAACATTGAAGTGGGTTGCCATTTCCTTCTCCAATGCATGAAAGTGAAAAGTGAAAGGAAGTCGCTCAGTCATGTCCGACTCTCAGCGACCCCATGGACTGCAGCCCACCAGGCTCCTCTGTCCATGGGATTTTCCAGGCAAGAGTACTGGAGTGGGGTGTCATAGCCTTCTCCATGAAGGACTCCTAGTGCATTTCAAAATGTACTAAAAAGCTACAGTAATCAAAACAGTGTGGTACTGGACAGATATAAAGATCAGTTGACTAGGATAGACAATCCAGAAATAAACCTTCACATATGTTGTTAATATTCAGGGTTGATTTCCTTTAGGATTGACTGTTTTGATTGCCTTAAAGTCCAAGAGACTCTCAGGAGTCTTCTCTAACACCACAGTTTGAAAGCATCAATTCTTTGATGCTCAGCCCTCTTTATTGTCCAGTTCTCACATCCATACATGACTACTGGCAAAACCATACCTTTGACTATACAGTACTGTTTATATAAAAAACCCAGAATAGGCACATTCAGAGAGACAGAGAGCAGGTTGGTGATTGCCAGGGGCTGGGAGAAGGGAAGAATTTGGAGTGCCTGCTTACTGGGTATGATGTTTTCCTTTAGGCTAATGAAATGTTTTGGAACTTAATATGGATGGTAGTTCAACAATATTATGAAAGTAAATTTTGATATGAAATTTACACCTCAATAAAAATAAAAGCACTGGACTCTGAGTTCCAGGCAAGTGGAAACAAACAACAAAAAAAGACAATTTCATTTGAATTATTTGCTTAGCAATAGATTTAAACTTAAGCTACTCACATAAAAGGTACTTGGGATCTTTCTATCATTCCCACTTATAATCACATTAAATATATAACTATCCCAAAATAAAAAAAAATTAGTTAAAAAACTTATCAGAGTTTGTTGAAAAACTGAGAGATGATTTAAAATTTGAGGCATAATCAGTATATACTTAGGATTTTATACATTCGTGTATTTTTTATTTGTTTAATAGACACCTACCACTTAATATATGTCAGTCACAGTAACACAGTCCAAAGTGTTTTGTAAATATTAAAATGGCTCAGTAATTTACTGAGTAACTCAGAAAATGGCTATTTTTAGAAGCCAGTTCCTGGAGCAGCATCCCCAGTGCTTGGCACTAGTAAGCACTTTATAGATACTTTATAGATACTTGTTTAATGATTAGATAATATTTTCCCATGTTGCTCTCATTGATTTTGCTTCAATATCCAAAATTTCACTATCTAGATTTTACTAGATTTAAGATATTTGACGTCTTTGTTTGGGTTCTCCTAAAGCAGAGTCTGAGATTTGAAGTTGGGAGCAAGTATTTTGATTGGGATAGAATCCCAGGAAGTTGTAGTGGAGCAGCACAGAGACTGAGCACAGGAAAGAGAAGAAATCAGTATCACGATGAGTCATTGAAGCGGAGGCAGGCACAGCTTTGTAAGAATCTCAGAGAAACATACAGATTACCTCTTGGGACTGTTCATCTAAAAGAAAGAATAGGGTACTTCCCTGCCAGCTCGCATTGTCCACTGATGGAATGTGCCTCTGGGGCCTTTAATCACTCATACTCCTGAGCTGTGGTTTTGCAGGGCTGAGTAAGCTCCTTGATTTAGATGAAGTACGCATGCTTAAGATGGGATGTTGGCAACTCCAAACTGCAGCTGGAATCTGAGGTGGGCTGCGGGGATGACATAGAGAACTGCAACAGTATTTGTTGCATTTAATGAATATAATTTTTAATTTAGTAAACTACTTTAAAATGATGATTAGAGGAAATACCATAAAAAGTGCAAAAACATAGCTATTACAAACTGAGTTGTTAAATACCTACAAGTCAGTGTTCATTTTCAGAAGAAAGATCATTGCTTCAATGGCTTGTAGAAATATTTATGATAATAGATACAACATATGTTGTATACAACATATGCAAACTGTGCTTAGGTCGTGAAAACCTGATGCTTGCTATTCTTTCTACCCACTCCCTTATACTCAAGGCTTTCAGTTCATGGCTGACTCTTCCCAAGTATCTGTGTTTACTAAACAGCAATTCAAACACTCCCATAAATGGCCTTTGGTTCTGTAGAAAAATGTTTTTCTTTCACCATCATCAGTGCTGGGTATTGTCATTGCTTAGAATTTAAAGAAAGAGTTATGACAGAATTATACTCTGATATCATCAGTGAGGCTGTGACCCACCTGGAATTTGTAAAATAATATTTTCTCAGAAATTAGTCATGGGATGTGGAGTTATTAAAAGACAATGAACACACATCTTTATCAAAGAGCACATCACTGCAGATGTAAAGTTGTGGCTATTTTTAAAGCATTAGCTGTATTTCATTTATTTTTAACCACATAGTACTGTTCACTGAATATAACAAGTAGACAGTAGTAAACTTTGTAACAGAAAGGTCTTTGAAAATCTCTTAACCTTCTATGCAATCTTCCAATTTTCACAGGAGGGGCATTCTTGAAAATGTGGAGAAAAAGGCCATAGTGTTTTATGTTGGCATAAATGTCTCATGGTTTACTGGGGTGGGTGGAGGGTTGTCTTAATTGGGGAAAAAAGCATGGAGGTAATTTGGGGATCTAGCTGGGCTTCCCAGGTGGCGCTAGTGGTAAAGAACACACCTGCCAATGCAGGAGACATAAGAGACTTGGGTTCAATCCCTGGGTCAGGAAGATCCCCTGGAGGAGGGCATGGTAACCCATACCTATACTTTTGACTGGAAAGTTTCATGGACAGAGAAGCCTGATGAGATACAGACGGTCCAGGGGATCACAAAGAATTAGACACAACTGAAGTGATAGCACACACACATGCAGGTATGAACTATCTTGAGAAAGCAAAGTAGTTTGGAATGTGACATGCTCAGAGTGGATAGATTATCCTGCTTGATGGGAAAGGGTATCCAGCATTCAGCTATAGGTCTTGGGAGCCTCTGCAGATTTTGTACCTATCGACTGTACAGTCTGGAAGACTGTCTTGAGGTGGGAGATGTCTTGTTCCCAAGGGTAAGTATAATTTTGATTTGTAGTATTTCAAGGGGATCAGACCTCCTG
The DNA here is from genome assembly GCF_032405125.1 of Capricornis sumatraensis. Lineage (NCBI taxonomy): Eukaryota > Metazoa > Chordata > Mammalia > Artiodactyla > Bovidae > Capricornis > Capricornis sumatraensis. Next base: position 9,175,868 of record NC_091084.1, read on the forward strand.
TGGGCTGTTGTGAGAGCAGCATGCCAATCAATAGCATCCAAATGGAATTTAGGGCATTTTCTTGATTAGTTATAGGAAAATTTGGCCTTTGAGGACCAAGTAGTCTCACGTGGACCCAGAAATATCCTAGTTTATCTTTAAAAAATAATGGGAAAGAGTTTTAATCATTTACCAAAGCTATTTTCTCAAGCTGAGATGGCAAGATTAGATTGTGTTTTTTTCAAAATGTTCTTAACTTTATTGAGATTGATCTCACTTGCTGTATGTGGAATCTATAATCGTCAAATAAGTAAAAGCAGAGGGTCCAGTAGTGGCTGCTGGGAATGAGGTTGAGGGGAACAAAATGCTGGTCACAGGGTGCGAAGTGTTGGTTATGCAAGATGAAGGAGTTGTGGAGAGCTAAGGCACAGCCTGGTGATGATAGTTAACAGGACTGCACTGTATACTTGAAACCTGCTAAGAGAACATACTGGGTTTCTCAAACTTGAAATTTCAGTCTCAGCTTGTCTCAGGATGGCTGAGGCCAGTAGGTCTCACTCTTTACTACCTCAGTTTACACTTGGCCCTTCCTTGTCCCTCTCTTCTGTCTGCTGCTCTTTGCAGATTTCACTTGCTACTTGAAGTAGTCTACATTTATAATTATTTTTTAAAAATTTGTATTGGTGTATAATTGGTTTACAATGCTGTGTTAGTTTCAGGTATACAGCAAAATGATTCAATTAAACATGTACATATATCCATTAAAAAAAATATTCCCACACAGGTCATTATAGAATATTGAGTAGAGTTCCCTGTGCTATTTAGTGGGTTCTTATCAGCTGTCTATTTTATTCATAGTAGTGTGTATATGCCTATCCCAATCTCCTAATTTATCCCTCCCCCGATTATCCCCTGGTAACCATAAGTTTGTTTTCTACATCTGTGATTCTACCTCTGTTTTGTAAATAAGTCCATTTGTATCCCTTTAAAAATTTTTTTTCACATATAAGCAATATCATATGATATTTGTCTTTCTATGTATGACTTACTTCATGCATTTCCATTGTAGTCTTAGAGGTGAGGGGCACTGATCTACTGTGTGTGTGTGTGCGCATGTGTTTAAGAAAACAATCCCTGGTATCTTCTAGATTGAACATTCTCACCCTAACATACATATTTCACTGTTTCCTTTTATGTAAAGTTTTACATCCAACACTAATGTGACATAGATGTGAAAGTGCCATTTTCTAGAAGGAAATAACAGCATTATTCAGATACTTAAATCTACTTTCCTCCAGCTCAGCCTGGTCCCATGTGTAAATCTCTGTGGGATAGTTTTACTCTCTCAGAGCCCTATCTCTGGTCAGCCCTCCTTCTGACGCTGAAACTTAATAGTGTGTCAATCTGGAGAACTGCCGGGCATTTGAGCTTGTCTTACCCTGGGGATATGTCTCTTTGTAAAGAATATTGGTTGTGAGAGACCTAAACCAGGACTATTCCCATAAAGTATTTTAGTACACAGTGAACAGAGATATTCTTCTTTTTGGGAACTTGGTGTGTTCTTCAGTTCACTTATAGTAAAAATATTGAGGAAAACGTTGTTTAGTTGCTAAATCATGTCTGACTCTTTTGTGACCCCACGTACTGTAGCCCTTCAGGCTCCTCTGTCCATGGGATTTCTCAGGCAAGAATACTGGAGTGAGTTGCGATTTCTTTCTCTAGGGGATCTTTCTGACCTAGGGATTGAATCTGTGTCTCCTGCATTGGCAGGAGGATTCTTTACCGCTGAGCCACCAGGGAAGCCCCCAGGGAAAATGTACTATGTGTTTAAAGTTATCCCCCTACTGGATCACTGAAATGTACTTCTATGTATTTCTCCATTCTGCCTCATCATATTTTTGTTATACAATTATAGTTAATATTTATTGAGTGCTTACTATTTTTCAGGCACTGTGTTGAATCCTTTATATTCATATCTCATTTAATTATCAAACTGCTCCCACAAGTTAGATTATTATTATTCCTATCTTTAACTTAAGGTTTGCTTTCCTTCCTGAAGTCAGTAAGGTGGTTAAGCTTGAATTCAGTTTTGCTTCTAAAACCAAAGTTATTTATATTCTAATTGGAAAGGGATATGCAATAACATGGTGTGTGTGTTAAGTTGCTTCAGTTCTGTTCAACTTTTTGCATCCCAAAGGACTGTAACCTGCCAGGCTCCTCTGCCCATGGGATTCTTCAGGCAGGAATACTGTAGTGGGTTGCCACGCCCTCCTCCACGGGATCATTTCTTAACATGGGGATTAGTTCAATTCACAAGAAAAAAGTTTACCAAGTCTCTGTGGTATATAATTCTCTGTGCTAAAAGATGAATTAAAAGGAAAAAAAAAAATAGTGTACTGGTCTGTTGGTCTGTCAGGGCTGCTTTAAAAATGTACCACAGACTGGGTGGTTTAGACAATAGAAATTTTTTGCTCATAGTTCCAGAGGCTAGAGATCTGAGTTGCATATTGACAGGGTTCCTTCTGAAAGCTGAGAGGGAAGGATCTTTTCTAGACCTCTCTCCTTGGCTTCCACATGGCCATCTTCTTTATCTTCAGACAATCTTTCTTCTGTCTGTGTCTATGTCTAAGTTTCCTCTTCTTTTTTTCTTAAACACACACACACACACCAGCTTTATTGTGATATAATTCACATACCAGAAAATTCACCCCCTCTTTTTTTTTTGCTGCATTGTGCAGTGCATGGGATCTCTGTTCCTTGACCAGGGATTGATCTCATGCCCCTTGCGTTGGGAGCATGGTCTTAATCACTGGGCCATCAGGGAAGTCCCAGTTCTTTTTTTTACAAAGACATCAGTCATGTTGGCTTACGACTGGGTTAATGTGGTCAAGATGTGACCAGGGCATAGGGAAAGGACAGCCCATGTGAGATCTTTGTGATCATACTAATGATTTTTGTGTTTATCTTATAACCAAAGGGCAGCCACCAAATGGTTTTCAGTAAGACTTAAAGTACACAAATATTTGCAAGCACACATGGTTCTGCTCTGAGTATAACAAGAATAGACTTGTATTTTGGAAAGATTGCTCTGAATGCAGTGGTAAGAACTGTTGAAGGAAAGCCAAATTGCCTGTCAGAAGAAATGTGGGTTATTTCAGTAGAATAGTCAAGGCAATAGAGATGGGTCAGAGATCTATTTAGGCAATGACCTCAGTATCAATAATCACATTTACTGCAAAAGTTTTGGGATCTGAGCACCATACCAGTAAAATGGAGTGTTTAGTTGTTGTTCAGTTGCTAAGTCTTGTCTGAATCTTTGTGACCCCATGGACTATAGCATGACAGATTCCCTTGTCCTCCACTGTCTCCTGGGGTTTGCTAAAATTCATGTCCATTGAGTTAGTGATGCTATGGAACCATTTCGTCTTCTACCTCCCCCTTCTCCTCCTGCCTTCAGTCTTTCCCAGCATCAGGGTCTTTTCTAATGAGTCAACTCTTTGCATCAGGTGGTCAAAGTATTGGAGCTTCAACTTTAGCAACAGTCCTCTCAACATTCAGAGTGGGTTTCCTTTTGGATTTACTTGGTTTGATCTCCTTGCTATCCAAGGGACTCTCAAGAGTCTTCTCCAGCCCTACAGTTTGAAAGCATCAATTCTTCGGTGCTCAGGTTTTTAATGGTCCAACTCTTACATCCATACATGACCACTGGAAAAAATCATAGCTTTGACTATATGAAGCTTTGTTGGTAAAGTGATGTCTGTGTTTTTTAATATGCTGTTTAAGTTTGTTATAGATTTCCTCTGAAGGAGCAAGGGTCTTTTAATTTCAAGTCTGCAGTCATTGTCCACAGTGATTTTGAAGCCCAAGAAAATAAAATCTGTCACTACAGTAAAGCCTATTTTCAGGTCTGGAGAAGGAAAAAAGGAAATCCTGAAATATATTGTTGAGTCAGAAAGCAAAGGCATGTTCAAAAATGATGGTGGTAAGTCAAAATGATTCAGAAGCCAGTGAATGAGCTAATAATGATAATGGATGATAGCTCACTGAAGTCAGAAGTAGAGTCTGTTAGTATACAGTGATAAAATAAAAGTATGTGTGAAGAGAAAACTCTTCTTTACAAAAGGATGTCAGCTAATAAATGCAAAATGACTGACAGAATTAGACAACCAGTATTTTGTAAAATCTGTATAATAATTATTCAAACAAGATTCATCAGTGGATATTACATTTATTGGGATAATAGAATATTCAATCTACAAAAACCACCCCACAGATTACTTTTTAATTACAGAGAGAAAGCAGTGTTTTATAGGAGTAAATTGGTAATACTACTTAAACCAAGTGATCAAATTTGGCATCATTACTATCAGAACAAACTGACATTACATTAATCATGCACACATCTTTTGAGACACACAAAATCACCCAAGTATTTTTGCCAAAAATATTTAACTGGACTTCTGAAAGTGAGGGAGCCATCAGTCAAATACAGATGAAGATAACTTTTATATGACAAATCACTTGGAGTCTTCAAAAATGCAAATATTATGAAGAAAAAAAACAAGTGTTGAGAATTTGTCACTTCTAGATTAAAGAAGACTAATGGGACATGGCAATTGAAAGTAATGTATAAAAATCAATCCATTGATTGAATGTTGAATAGGGAAAAAATAGCTATAAGAGTCTTTATCTAGTCAAAGATTATACTGGTTCTTGTTACTTTATCAGTTTTTCCATTAGTTTGAAATTTAGAGAAAAGAAAAGTAAAGAAACTAAAACAAAAGTAAGAAAAAGACCATAACAAGAAGGCTTTGGTGGTATAGGTCAGTGGGTATTGTATAGTTCAGCTGAAATAAATTTATTATCAATATAAATTCCATACAGGCATGAATTATAGAATAATACTTATATCTTAGGAACCCACATATATATATAAATAAATGTACTGTCAAAATTGTCCTATTTATAGTAAGTGTGTTTCATTAAAAGATATAACTTTTCTTAAATTTTTTTCAATATATATATTGTCTTCATTTTTCGATTTTGCTCTTATTGTGCAATACTTGGCACTTCTAAATTGTCATCTCTTGAACACAGATGTTTGCTTTTATTGCTGTCCGGCATTGTGACAGGTGCTGAAGACACAAAGACAAATGAATACAAAATGTTTTTATTTCTCAAAGGAATTTATAGACTATTAAGGAAGAGAACAACAAACAGATAAATTACAATACAATGTCTCAAGAATCTTCACAGAAACTGATTCATTCTTGTGAGCTCCAGTTTAAAATAATGCCTATCAGCATTACCGGCAGCTGACATAGGTTATCTCATATTCTTTCTTAAAATCAGGTCACAGGAAAGGAGAAAAATGGCAACACTACTTAAAACTAATGGAAAATTTAACGTCAGAATCTGGTTGCAAATCCCACTGACTTTTCCTCTCATTTTATTTGTTTATTTTTTAACTGGAATATACTCACTTTATGATGTATTAGTTTCTGCTGCACAATAAAGTGAATGAGCTATATGTATATATATACATATATACATGTATATGTATATACATATATATACATACCTACATGTATATACATATATACCTTCCCTCTTGGACCTCCCACTCCATTGACTCTTAAGGGAGATGGCACTGGACTTTTGGTTTATGGAGCATGGGCTACTGAAACAATACCCATCTGTTTGTGCATCCTGACTCAGAGAACTCTGTCAGAGAGAAACACAGCTGCCTTCTTTAAGGCACTTGGCTACTCTCACCCTCCTTCTTTCTCACACTAGTTTTAGATTATATAGTTAATTATGAAAATCCTCAAACGTACAGAAAAGTAAAGAGAGTGTATAACAGAAATTCATGTGCCCATAACTGAGACTTTAGAATATATCAAATCTCTGTTTTTAATCTAATAAAATAGAAGTGGAAGCCTTCTCATTCCCACAGGGTTTACTCTCTTTCTTGTTAGAGGTAACTCTGAAATTAATATATATATTTTCTTTCCATGTTGTTACTTTTTGTTATTTTTAATAAGTTGGTTTATGTAAAAAAGATACATATTGCTACTTTCTGTGTTTCATAAATATACATGACTTGAATCATATCAAACTTGTACTTTTTAACCTATGTTTATTCATTCAATATTTTCAGTAATTATCCTTGTCAACATTTGTAAACCTTTCATTTTTTTTTTTGTACAGATGCATAAGTTTAAATTCTATTAAAAAGCCATGCTTTACTATTCCCCTTATTTATTTGGGTCTTGAGTTCAGTTCAGTTCAGTTCAGTTCAGTTCAGTTCAGTTCATTCGCTCAGTCATGTCCAACTCTTTGCGACCCCATGAATCGCAGCACGCCAGGCCTCCCTGTCCATCACCAAGTCCAGGAGTTCACTCAAACTCACGTCCATCCGGGTTGGTGATGCCATCCAGCCATCTCATCCTCTGTTGTCCCCTTCTCCTCCTGCCCCCAATCCCTCCCAGCATCAGCCTTTTCCAATGAGTCAACTCTTTGCATGAAGTGGCCAGGTATTGGAGTTGCAGCTTCAGCATCATTCCCTCCAAAGGAATCCCAGGGCTGATCTCCTTCAGAATGGACTGGTTGGATCTTCTTGCAGTCCAAGGGACTCTCAAGTCTTCTCCAACACTACAGTTCAAAAGCATCAATTCTTTGGCGCTCAGCTTCCTTTAAGCCCTTCTTTATTCTTTTTTTTCTCAGTAGGGGGGTTGAGTTCTTTAAAATATTTCAGTGGGGAATACTCCCCTTTTGCCTTTTGGTTGAATTCAGCAACTGGGAGACACCAGCTGGAGAGCTGGATGAAATCATAATAATGGTTTACTGTTTACACACTGTCAGGCCACGGCTTCATTCAGGAGGTCCTCTGCCATTGCAACAACCCTAATGGGTTCTGGGTGCCCAGTGCAAGACCTTTCCCTCACCCCTGCAGCCTAGTCAAGGCAATGACTTCCCCTGTTGCCAGGCCCTCGTGCTTCATCATCTCTTATCGTATTTTTAACCTTGCTCTACTTCTGTCAGTAGACTTTTTGAAATTCTTATCAATTATCTGTTTGGGTGTGCCATCTGTTTTTCTACCATGAGCCCAACTATTGAAGTTGGAAATAGATAAATATAAATAAGCCAGTAGGCTTTCAATATGCCAGTAATGACTAGCAAGTAATACAGAAAGATGTCTCATGTGCCATAGCAAATATTTATCATTATGTAGGTGTCTGTATGTTGTGTAAGCTTTATTTATACACATCCACTTGATTTTGTGGGGCTTCCCAGTTGGCACTAGTGGTAAAGAACCTGACGGTCAATGCAGGAGACCCAAGAGACTTGGGTCCGATCCCTGGGTCAGAAAGATCCCCCAGAAGACGGCATGGCGGCCCACTCCTGTATTCTTCTCTGGAAAGTTCCATAGACAGAGGAACCTGGTGGGCTACTGCCAGGAGCCAGCGTGAGGAATCCTGCCCATGGCAAAGGTCATGAGGAAGGAAGCCTGACATACGCAAAGGCGTGATCTGGCTTCAGGGGTTCCCCCTGGATTTTCCTGAGCATCTACCCCCAAAACCAGAGTCTGCCTGCCTTATTGTACTGTGCTTTCCACTCTTCTGACATAACAGGGGGCTATCCCCGACCACTGTTTCTCTGGAAAAAGTTAACTTAGAGCTCCAATTAGTCTCCTGCATATGAAAAGAATGTTTCAGCTCAAACTCCTTTGATGGCTCTCTAACTTGCCTGATAGGTTTAGCTACCTTTGTGAATTGTTTATGGCCCCCCAACTGCGAAAGGCACTAAGCTTACAGCATCTTAAAGATATAGAGCCTTTTCTAAAAAGCTAAAAATTATATTGGTGATGGGTTTCACTGTTGAGTCAATGACTGCTGCCAGGCCTCCATATTCTTTATTTTTTAGGCACCTGGAGGATATTAATCAATGTGATTGGGATATAGAAAAAGGAATATAGTAGTTTTGATGTTAGCAACACTAGACTTTTGAGTTAATGAATTTTCTCTTTGTTATAAATCACTGTACTCCTCTTTCTTTGTTATAAATTGTTGTGTCCTTGCTATGTAAGAATGTAACTTTATTTATTGCTTTCTGAGAGTGGCATCAGACTTTGGGAAGAACAGCACTGTTAAGGCAAATAAGTCTTCTGGTTGACAGACCCTTATCAGAAAAGGGCCATAAAATGTTAATTGGCCTTCTGGCCAGAAGATGATGTAAATCACCTAAGACTTGTGTATATAGCTAGGTATGCAGAGTAAAAGCCTGGTCTTGATAGGAGTCAGGGCTGCTGACGCTGCATAATTTTGTATTATCCATTGATCTCTATGTACAACCAAAAGTATAAAAAGCCTTTCTGGACAATAAGGGATGGGCAAGTCACTGGAAAGACTGGTTTCCCCTGTGTCTTCTTACTCTATTTTCTGGCTGAATTCCCATCTGGGGCGTGGAGGCTCTCCATGTCTACTTACTTGCCCTGGCTTCTAAGACCCACGCGAGAGGGAGCCCAAGGCAGGGCACCCTCCGCTATTCAAGTGGGTGCCAGTGGCCTAACGTAGATGGTGCAAACCTCTTGTCTTGAGGTTTTCTTAGCTCTCCGTGTAAACCAAGTTATTCAGCCTCTTTCTCTCCTCTAGTCTCTTAACTGCAAACTCTTTCCTTATCTCTCTCTAAATCTATATATTTCTCTCGCCACACTGTCCCCACTTTGAATTACCCTGGATCCACCAAGGCTGGACCCTGGCAGGCTACAGCCTATGGGGTTGCAAAGAGTCAGACACAACTCAGCAATTTAGTGTGGACACACACACAAACACACACATATTTGATTTTGTATATTGGCTTTCTATATTATATTCCTTAATATTTTTTAAGTGAGATGTAGTTTAAAAAAAAGTAGAAGTGACTAAATGATTCTGCATACGAGATTCCTTGATGGACAATTTAAATATCATTAAAAAATCACTATCAGAATTAATTATAATTCAGTGCTTATAATCAGAGAAGGCAATGGCACCCCACTCCAGTACTCTTGCTTGGAGAATCTCATGGATGGAGGAGCCTGGAAGGCTGCAGTCCATGACGTCACTGAGGGTTGGACACGACTGAGCGACTTCACTTTCAGTTTTCACTTGCATGCATTGGAGAAGGAAATGGCTACCCACTCCAGTGTTCTTGCCTGGAGAATCCCAGGGATGGGGGAACCTGGTGGGCTGCCATCTATGGTGTTGCACAGGGTCGGACATGACTGAAGTGACTTAGCAGCAATGCTTATAACAATCCCATTGGATTACTTTTAGAACTTGGTAGTGAGTTTAAATTTGTCTTGAAAAATGAACAAATAAAGATAGCTAATAAAATTTTGAAGTTCATTTGAAGAATAAGGAAATAGATAGTTAATAAAATTTTGTAAATGTATTTAAATGTGGAAGTATTTGATACATCAGATATTATCAAAACAATGTGATATTAACACGAGGATTTAAAGATGAAAGAGACAATAAAGTCAGCTAAAGAGTCTCATGTGCATTTTATTAGATAATAAACTGAAAGTAACTAGGAGATAGAAGGAGCCAACCAATGTTTTAAAAAAAATGGAATAATAATTTGAAAATATATAATATCTATCTAACAAATGAATAGTAATTTGAAAATACGTATCAATAGATTAATATCATATACAATATATACTATCTATATATTAAAATAAATTCCATATATATTGAGGTGTTAAATGAAACAAGAAGCTATTAAATTCTGGAGAGAACCTATGTATATATTTCTGTAGAGATGGAAAAGACTTTTAACTAAGAAGCATTCTAAACAATCAGTTTCAAATGCATAATTTGAAAAATTATTTTAAATGAAATTAGAGTTGACTCCATATTATATATATATTTGGTATGCCATAATATAAATAAATTGAAAGATGAGTGGAAAATTTTAGAGAACATTTATAATATGTCAGTTGATAGCTTATTATGCAGAGACTTCTCAAATTCACAAACGAACACACACATATAATGTAATGAATAATAGGGCTATAAAACTACTCAAAATCACTAGAGAAAAGTTTAAATGAGATAGTATAGTGCTAGGTATCACATCAAAGACAAAGAAACTTTAAATTTCAATCCCAGGATACAGATATGGTGACCTTCAAAAAAAATCTTTTATGTGGTATAGCTGCAGGACAGACAAGGTTCATCCTCTGCTCTTAAATATCAGGTAACAAAGTTGTTGCAAAGTTGTATTTTAATTGAAGTATAGTTGATTTACAATATCGTGTTAGTTTCAAGCATATAGCACAGTGATTCAGAGATATATATGGACTTCCTTCTTGGCTCAGTAGTAAAGAATCTACCTGCCAATGTAGGAGAATGGGTTCAATCCCTGGGTTGAGAAGATCCCCTGGGGAAGGAAATGGCAACCCACTCCAATATTTTGGCCTGGGAAATCCCATGGACAGAGGACCCTGGGGGGTTACAATTCATGGGGTTGTAAAATAGTTGGACACAACTTAGGTGCTAAACTATATATATATATATATATATATATATATATATATACACATACTGAAGTGGGTTCATAAAAGCTATCCCTTCAAATACCATTAGTTGGAATTGAAATTGGATCATCTTTTCCTAAAGGCATTTTGACAATATTTGAAAAAATGTATATGCCCTTTGGCAAAAAAGTTCCATGTCAACAAATATAACTTGAAATAACAGGTGTATATAATGTGTACATAGAGAAGGGGACGACAGAGGATAAGATGGTTGGATGGCATCACCCACGTGATGGACATGAGTTTGAGTAAGCTCTGGGAGTTGGTGATGGACAGGGAAGCCTGATGTGCTGCAGTCCAGGGTGTCACAAAGAGTCAGACATGACTGAGCGACTGAACTGAACTGAGAGATTTTATAGCAATCTCATTGAAATTTATTGTTTTAGACTTACTAGTCAGTGCCAACCTAGCTTGCTCAGATTTCTTTTTAACTTATTTATTTAAAATTTTTTCTTGGAGTATAGTTGATTTAAAATGTGTTAGTTTCAGGTGCACGGCAAATGGAATCAGTTCTACATATACATATATGACAGTTTTGCTTCTTTTCCAACTTGGATTTCTTTTGTTTCTTTTCTCTGATATCTGTGACTTGTGCATGTGTGCTGAGTTGTTTCAGTCATATCCGACTCTTCAGTCATGTCTGACTCTTTGCAACCCCATGGACTGTAGCCCACCAGGCTCCTTTGTCCGTGGGTTCACCAGACAAGAATACTGGAGTGGGTTGCCATGCCCTCCTCCAGGGGATCTTCCCAACCCAGGGATTGATCTTCCCAACCCAGTCACCTATATTGGCATGTATGTCCTTTACCACTAGTGCCACCTAGGATGCATGATGTCTGTGGCTTAGGATTTCCAAAACTATGTTGAATGAAAGTGAACAAGAATGGACATTCTTGTCTTGTTTCTGATCTTAGAAGAAATGCTTTAAGTTTCTCACCCTTGAATACAATGTTAACTGTAGGTTTATCATATATGGCCTTTATTATGTTCAGATAAGTTCCCTCTATGCCCACTTTCTGGAGAATTTTATAATAAATTGTTGTTGAAATTTGTCAAAAACTTTTTCTGCATTTATTGAGATGATCCTATGCTTATTTTGATTCTTAAATTTAATAATATAGTGTATCACATTGATTGATTTGCAAATATAAAATCTTACATCCCTGAAATAAATCCCACTCAATCAGGGTGAATGATACTTTTAATGTACTTTTGGATTCAGCTTGCTAGTATTTTGTTGAGAATTTTTGTGTCTATGTTCATCGGTGATATTGGTCTGTAATTTTCTTTTTTTGTGTGATGGCTTTATCTTGTTTTGGTATCAGAATGATGGTGACCTCATTGAATGAGCTTGGATGTATTTCTTTCCTTGTAGTTTTGTGGAAGAGTTTCAGAAGAATATGTGTCAACTGCCCTGTTAATATTTGATGAAGTTTGCCTGTGAAGCCATCTGGTTCCGAACTTTTGGTTGTCGAAAGATTTTTAATTACAGTTTCAGTTTCAGCAATTGCAATTGTCTTTTCATTTCTATTTCTTCTTGGTTCTGTCTTGGAAGGTTGTACCATTCTAAGAAGTTGTTCATTTCTTCTAGATTGTCCATGTTACTGACATATATTAATAGTTGCTTGTAGTAATCCCTTATGATCTTATATTTCTGTGGTGTCCATTGTAACTTCTCCTTTATCATTTCTGATTTTATTGATTTGAATCCTCTCATTTTTGTCTTGATGAGTCTGGCTAATGATTTGTCAACTTCTTTTATTTTCTTTCAGATTCATTGATCTTTGCTATTGTTTTCTTCATCTCTATTTCACTTATTTATGCTTTGATTTTAATGATTTTCTTTCCTTCTACTAACTTTGGGTTTTATTTGTTCTTCTTTCTCTAATTACTTTAGGTATAAGTTTGGGTTTCTATACGTGATTTTTCTTGTTTCTTGAGGTAAGATTGTATTGCTATAAACCTCCCTCTTGGAACTGCTTTTGCTGCATCCCATAAGTTTTGGGTCATCATATTTTCATTGTCATTTGTTTCTAGGTATTTTTAACTTCCTCTTTGATTTCTTTTGTGATCCATTGGTTGTTAAGTAACATATAGTTTAGTCACAGTGTATTTGTATTTTTTAGCTTTTGTCCCCTGTAATTGATTTTTAATCTCATAGTGTTGTGGTTGGAAAAGATGCTTGATATCATTTCAATTTTCTTAGATTTCCCTAGGCTTGATTTGTGACCTAAAATTGTGATCTATCCTTGAGAATGTTCCATGTGCTTTTAAGAAGAAAATGTTTTCTGCTTTTGAATGGATTGTCCTATAGATATAAATTATTAATAATTCTATATGGTCTAATGCGTCATTTAAGGCTTGTGTTTCCTTGTTAGTTTTCTGTCTAGATGATCTGCCCATTGGTATAAGCTGGGTGTTAAAATCCCCCGCTATTATTGTGTTATTGTTAATTTCCGCTCTTATGGCTTTTAGCATTTGCCTGATGTATTGAGGTGCTTGTGTGTTGCATGCATATATATTTTACAATTGCTGTATCTTCTTGGATTGATCTCATGATCATTAGTCTATTTTTTCTGCTATGAGTAATTGGTACTACTCCAGGTTTCTCTTGAGTTTAACTTGCATAGAATACCTTTTTCCATCCCCTGACTTTCAGTCTGTATGTGTCCCTAAGTTTGAAGTAGGTCTCTTATAGATGGCATATGTATGGGTCTTGTTTTTCTAGCCACTCAGCCAGTTCATGTCTTTTGGTTGGAGCATTTAATCAATTCATTTTTAAGATAATTATCAATATTTACATTCTTATTAGCATATTCTTAATTGTTTTGGGTTTATTTTTGTAGGTTTTTTTTCTTCTCTTCATCATTTTTTCTCTTCTCTTGTGGTTTGGTGACCATCTTTAATGTTGTATTTCGATCACTTTTCCTTTTTTTCTTATGTGTTTATTGATTGTGGTTTTTTGACTTGCATTTCCCATGGTTTTGATAAAGCATACACACACACTCTCACACACACATAAAGTTGTTGGTCTCAATTTCAAATGCAATTCCCATTTCTTACATTGTACTCTCCTCTCCTCACAGTTGCTGGATTTGATATTGTATTTGTTATCTACACACTGTATGTTTGCCTTTACTAGTGAGATTCCCATTTGTGATTTTCTTGTTTATTTTTGTAGTCTTTCTTTTTTCCCTGCCTAGATAACTTTCTGTAGCATTTGTTCTGAAGCTTGCTTGGGAGTGATGAATTTTCTGAGCTTTCTCTTACTTGTAAAGCTTTTGATTTTTTCATTAAATATAAATGAGAGCCTTTCAGTGTAGAGTATTCTTGGTTGTGAAAGTATGAAAGTGTTAATTGCTCAGTTATGTCTGATTCTTTGCAACCCCATGAACTATAGCCCACCAGACTCCTCTGTCCATGGAGTTCTCTAGGCAAGAATACTGGAGTGGGTAGCCATTCCCTTCTTCAGGGGATCTTCTCAATCCAAGGATCAAATCCAGGTCTCTAGTTTTTCCTTTCTATCACTTTGAATATATCATACCATTCTCTTCTGGCCTACAGAGTTTCTGCTGAAAATCAATTAATAACTTTGTGGGGACTCCTTTGTTTGCTATTTTTTGCTTTTCCTTTGTTGCTTTTGATTTTTCTGTATTTAATTTTTGTTAGGTTATTATATATCTTGATGTGTTCCTCCTTGGGTTTATCCTGTAAGGAACTCTACATACTTTCTGAAATAAGGTGAATATTTACTTACCCACATTAGGGAACATTTTGACTACAATCTCTTTAAATATTTTCTCAGGCCCTTTCTCTTCTTCTGGGACCCCTATAATTTGCATATTGGTGCATTAAATGTTGTCTGAAATATCTCTTTGACTGTTCTCTTTTCATTTGTCTTTCTTTATTCTTTTCCACAGCAGCGATTTCTACCATTCTGTCTTTCAGATCACTTATCTGTTCTTCTGCCTCAGTTATTCTGATATTTCTCTTCCTGATTTTTTCATTGTTATTGAATAGAATGATTAAAGATATCTATGTATTAATTTTGTATCCTGAATCTTTACCATATTCATTGATTAGTTCTAGTAATTTTTTTTGTGTGGCATCTTTAGGGTTTTCTATGTAAGAATCATGTCATCTGCAAACAGTGAGTTTTACTTCTTTTTTTCCAATATGAATTCCTTTTATTTCTTTTTCTTTTCTGTTGCTGTGGCTAAGACTTCCAAAATTATATTGAATACTGGTGAGAGTGGGCAGCCTTCTCTTGTTACTGATTTTTTTTTTTTTCAGTTTTTCTCCAATGAGGAAAATGTTTGCTATGGATTTGTCATATATGGCCTTTATTGTGTTGAGATATGCCTACTTATGTCCTTCTATGTCTACTTTCTGGAGAATTTTTATCATAAATGGATGTTGAATTTTGTCAAAGTATTTTTCTGCATCTATTGAAATGATCATATGGCTTTTATCTTTCAACATGTCAATATTGTTTATCACATTGATTGATTAGCACATATTGAAGAATCCTTGCATCCCTGGGATAAAGGCCACTTGGTCATGTTGTATGATCTCTTTAATATGTTGCTGGACTTGTTTGCTAGAATTTTGTTGAGGATTTTTGTATGTATGTCTATCAGTGATATTATCCAGTAATTTTCATTTTTGTGTGATTGTTTTTGCCTGGCTTTAGTGTCAGGGTGAAGGCGGCCTTGTAGAGTGAGTTTGGGAATTTTCCTTCTGCAATTTTCTGGGAGAGTTTGAAAAGGATAAGTATTAACTCTTCTCTAAATTATTGGTAAGATTCAACTGTGATGCCATCTGGTCCTAGGTTTTTGTTTGTTGGAAGGGTTTTGATTATGATTTCAATTTCTGTGTTTCTGATAAGTCTATACATATTTCCTATTTCTTTCTGGTTCATTTTGGAAGTTTATATTTTTCTAAGTATTTGTCCATTTCTTCCAAGTTGTTTATTTTATTGACATATAGTTACTTGTAGTAGTCGCTTATGATCCTCTGTATTTCCTGTGGTTGTCTGTTGTAACTTCTTGTTTTCATTTCTAATTTCATTTTTTATTAATTAATTAATTTTAATTGGAGACTAATTATTTTACACTATTGTGGTGGTTTTTGCCATACACTGACATGAATCAGCCATGGTGTACATGTGTCTCCCAGTCCCAAACGCTCCTCCCACATCCCTCCCCATTCTATCCCTCTGGGTTGTCCCAGTGCACCAGCTTTGAATGCCCTGTTTCATGCATTGAACTTGGACTGGTCATCTATTTCACATATGGTAATATATATGTTTCAATGCAATTCTCTCAAATCATGTCATCTGCACACTGTGAGTTTTAATTCTTGTTTTAGAATCTGAATTCCTTTTATTTCTTTTCCTTCTCTGATTGCTGCAGCTAAAACTTCCAAAACTATGTTACGTTGAATAGTAGTGGTGAGATTGACACCCTTTTTTTGTTCTTGAGTTTATGGAAAATAGTTTCAATTTTTCGCCATTGAGGATAATGTTTGCTGTGGGTTTCTCATATGTGGCTTTTATTATGTTGAGGTATGTTCCTTCTATGCCTGTTTTCTGGAGAGTTTTTATTACAAATAGGTGTTGAATTCTGTCAAAGGCTTTCTCTGTATCTATTGAGATAATCATATGGTTTTTACCTTTCAGTTTGTAAATGTGGTGTGTTAATGTGTTGATTGATTTGTGAATATTGAAGAATTCTTGCATCCCTGGGATAAAGCCCACTTGGTCATGATGTATGATCTTTTTAGTATGCTGTTGAATTCTGTTTGCTAGAATTTTGTTGAGGATATTTGCATCTATGTTCATCAATGATATTGGCCTGTAGTTTTCCTTTTTTGTAGCATCTTTGTCTGGTTTTGGTATTAGGGTGATGGTGGCCTCGTAGAATGAGTTTGGGAGTTTACCTTCCTCTGCGATTTTCTGGAAGAGTTTGAGTAGGATAGATGTTAGGTCTTCTCTAAATTTTTGGTAGAATTTACCTGTGAAGCCATCTGGTCCTGCGCTTTTGTTTGTTGGAAGATTTTTTATTACAGTTTTGACTTCTGTGCTTGTGATGGGTCTGTTAAGATTTTCTATTTCTTCCTGGTTCAGTTTTGGAAGAATTTATATGAATTAGTCCATTTCTTCCAAGTTGTCCATTTTATTGGCATATAGTTGCTGATAGTAGTCTCTTAAGATCCTTTGTATTTCTGTGTTGTCTGTTGTGATTTCTCCATTTTCATTTCTAATTTTGTTGATTTAATTCTTCACTGTTTTTTTTTTTCTTGATAAGTCTGGCTAATGGTTTGTCTATTTTATTTATCTTCTCTAAGAATCAGCTTTTAGTTTTGCTGATTTTTGCTATAGTCTCCTTTGTTTCTTTTTATTTCTGCTCTAATTTTTATGATTTCTTTACTTCCACTAACAATGGTGTTTTCATTTCTTCTTTTTCTAGTTGCTTTAGGTATAAAGTTAGGTTATTTGTTTGATTTTTCTGTTTCCTGGGGAAATCTTGTATTGCTATGAACTTTCCTCTTAGCACTGCTTTTACTGAATCTCATGGGTTTTATGTTGTTGTGTTTTCAGTTTCATTTGTTTCTATGCCTATTTTGGTTTCCTCTGTGATTTGTTGGTTATTCAAAGCATGTTGGTTAGCCTCCATATGTTTGTATATTTAATAGATTTTTTTCCCCCTGTAGTTGACATCTAATCTTACCACATTTTGATCAGAAAAGATGCTTGAAATAATTTCAGTTTTTTTGAATTTACCAAGGCTAGATTTATGGGCCAAGTTGTGATCTATCTGGAGAATGTTCCGTGTGCACTTGAGAAAAAGGTGAAATTCATTGTTTTCAGTGAAATGCCCTACAGATATCAATTAGGATTAACTGGTCCATTGTATCATTTTAAGTTTGTGTTTTCTTGCTAATTTTCTGTTTGGTTGATCTATCCATAGGTGTGAGTGGGGGTATTAAAGTCTCCCACTATTATTGTGTTACTGTTAATTTCCCGTTTCATACTTGTTAACATTAACCTTATGTGCTGAAGTGCTCCTCTGTTGAGTGTGTTTATATTTATAATTGTTATATATTCTTCTTGGATTGATCCTTTGATCATTATGTAGTATCCTTCTTTGTCTCTTTTCAGTTCAGTTCAGTTCAGTCAGTCATGTCTGACTCTTTGTGACCCCATGAACCGCAGCATGCCAGGCCTCCTTGCCCATCACCAACTCCTGGGGCCCACCCAAACCCATGTCCATTGAGTTGGTGATGCCATCCAACCATCTCATCCTCTGTCATCCTCTTCTCCTCCTGCTCTCAACCTTTCCCAGCATCAGGGTCTTTTCAAATGAGTCAGCTCTTCGCATCAGGTGGCCAAAGTACTGGAGTTTCAGCTTTAACATCAGTCCTTCCAATGAACACCCAGGACTAATCTCCTTTAGGATGGACTGGTTGGATTTCCTTGCAGTCCAAGGGACTCTCAAGAGTCTTCTCCAACACCACATTTCAAAAGCATCAATTCTTTGGCACTCAGCTTTCTTTATAGTCCAACATTCACATCCATATGTGACCACTGGAAAAACCATAGCTTTGACTAGATGGACCTTTGCTGACAAAGAAATGTGTCTGCTTTTCAACATGCTGTCTAGGTTGGTCATAACTTTCCTTCCAAGGAGTAAGCGTCTTTTAATTTCATGGCAGCAATCACCATCTGCAGTGATTTTAGAGCCCCTCAAAATAAAGTCAGCCACTGTTTCCCCATCTATTTGCCACAAAGTAATGGGACCAGATACCATGATCTTAGTTTTCTGTAAGATGTTGAGCTTAAGCCAGCTTTTTCACTATTTTCTTTCACTTTCATCAAGAGGCTCTTTAGTTCTTCTTCACTTTTTGCCATAAGGGTGATGTCATCTGCATATCTGAAGTTATTGATATTTCTCCCAGAAATCTTGATTCCAGCTTGTACTTCATCCAGCCCAGGGTTTCTCATGATGTACTCTGCATATAAGTTAAATAAGCAGGGTGACAATATACTGCCTTGATGTACTCTTTTTCCTATTGATGTACTCTTTTTCCTATCTGGAACCAGTCAGTTGTTCCATGTTCAGTCCTAACTGTTGCTTCCTGACCTGTACACAGGTTTCTCAAGAGGCAGGTCAGGTGGTCTGGTATTCCCATCTCGTTCAGAATTTTCCACAGTTTATTGTGATCCATGCAGTCAAAGACTTTGTCCCTTTTCAGGGTCTTTATTTCAAAGTTTATTTTATCTGATATGAGTATTATTACTCCTGCTTTCTTTTGGTCTCCATTTGCATGAAATATCATTTTGAGTCCTTCACTTTTAGTCTGTATGTGTCCCTTGGTTTGAGGTGGGCCTCTTATAGACAGCATATGTAGGGGTCTTGTTTTTGCATCCATTCAGCCAGTCTTTGTCTTTTGGTTGGGGCATTCAACCCATTTATGTTTAAGGTAATTATGATAAGTATGATCCCATTGCTATTTACTTTGTTGTTTTGGCTTTGAGTTTACAAATCTTTTCCATGTTTCCTATCTAGAGAAGATCCTTTAGCATTTGTTCTAGAGCTGATTTGGTGGTACTGAATTCTCTCATCTTTTGCTTGTCTGTAAAACTTTTGACTTCTCCTTCATATCTGAATGAGATCCTTGCTGGAATAATAATCTGGTTTGTAGATTTTTCTCTTTCATCACTTTAAGTATATTCTGCCATTCCTTTCTGGCCTGAAGAGTTTCTATTGAAAGATCAGCTGTTATCCTTATGGGGATCCCCTTGTGTGTTATTTATTGCTTTTCCCCTGATGCTTTTAACATTTTCTTTTTGTATTTGACCTTCATTAGTTTGATTAATATGTTTCTTGTGGTGTTTTGCCTTGGGTTTGTCCTGTTTGGGGGTCTCTGGTTTTCTTGGACTTGGGCGGCTATTTCCTTGCCCATTTTAAGGAAGTTTTCAACTATTATCTCCTCAAATATTTTCTCATGCCCTTTCTCTTTGTCTTCTTCTCCTGGGCACCTATGATTTGAATGTTGAGGCATTTAACATTGTCCCAGATGTCTCTGAGATTGTCCTCATTTCTTTTAATTATTTTTTCTTTTTTCCTCTCTACTTCATTTATTTCCACCATTTTATCTTCCAGCTCATTTATTCTCTCTTTTGCCTCAGTTATTCTACTGTTGGATCCCTCCAGAGTGCTTTTGATGTCAATTATTGCATTATTCATTATTGATTGACTCCTCTTACTTCCTCTAAATCCTTTTAAAACAACTCTTGCATCTTCTCAATCCATGTCTCTAGTCTATTTCTCTGTAACTCCATTTTGTTTTCAAGATTTGGAATCATCTGTACTATTATTTTTCTGAATTCTTTTTCAGGTAGACTCCCTACCTCCTCGTTTTTTGTTTGGGTTGGCAGGCATTTATCATGCTCCTTTAGCTGCTGAATATTTTACTACCTTTTCATTTTGTTTAGATTGGTGTGTTTGAAGGTGCCTGTTCTGTAGGCTGACAGTTCGTTGTTCCTCTTTATTTGGATCCTAGGGGATAGACCAGTCTAGCCAGTAATCAGATCCCTAAGTGCTCTCCATAGCCTGAAACACCCAGAGAAATTCACAGTTATGTAGAGAAGAGATTGGGGTGAAGGATATAGAAGTGACCTGAGGGAGAAAAGGGAGAGTCAAAAAGGGAGAGAGCAATCATACCATTAATCAAATCCATAAGTGAAAATGGGTACTGAATATTCAATTCCTAAAGGTACAAAATTGACAACAAATACCAGAAAGCAAAGGCTGAAAATATAGAATAGAGGTTAGACTCTCAATAATGCAATATAAAAAATACAAAACAAAATCAATCAGAAAAATTAAAAAAATATATGAAATTTGCTGTAAAAAATAAGATCTTGTTTTGGAAGGTAGTAGTATGTTATGAAAAAGAAAATTAAAGGAGTAATAAAAATTAAATTTTTTAAAAAATTAAGAAGTGATAATTGTAAAAATATATCTAGGAATTTCTCTGGAGCTGTTGTGGGGTCAGTTCAGTTTCAGATAGTTTCTGGTTACAGCTTGTAATTCTTCTTAAGGTCTATAGACCTCCTCTAATACACAGTCAATATTAATTGCAGAGTTTTAATCTATTGTACCTGTCACTTCTAGTGGTTCCCTCTTCTTAGTTTATTTTGGTTTCCTCTGTTTGCAAGTCTCTTCAGTGTCTAATTTCTGCCCTGACACAAGGGGGCAAAGGTGGTCACTTATTTAGGCTCACTTGTTCAGTTGTGTTGTGTGGAGGGAGGGACACTGCAAACAAATATCGCTGGCATGTGTGGGGACTGCTTGCAGTGGATGGACCACACTGGGTTTGCCAAAGCCCAAGGCAGAGTGTGCTTCCTGGGTTACACCGCTCAGGCTCCAGGGTGCTCTGCAAGGGCACTGTCCCAAGACGGCACTGTGTTTCATGCACTTCCCAATCTAAGCTGCTCAGGTTCTCAGGTACTCTGCAAGGGCACAGACCCGGTTGGGTGATGCATTTTGTGTCCTTCCCAGGTCTGAGCAGCTCAGGCAACTGGGTGCTTGGTGAGTGCACTGTCCCTTGTGAGCCGTGCATCTTAAACATGCCCTGGTCCTGGCTGCTTAATTTTCTGGGCACGCCAGACAGCACCATTTTAGGTGTGCTGGCAGTCACCTCTGGGGAGCTGATCTCAGGCTGAGATATACCTAGTAGAGGTCAACTGTCTAGGTTGCCAGGAAGACATGGGAGCCTGCTCTCAGTTTGGAGGGAAGATGCCATCTCTGGGGCCAAGATTGCAGCAGCCCCTTGCCTTTTGGCTCTGGATGTCACATTCCTGCCTGTCTGTCTCAGCAGGGGAGAGGCCTACACACAACTGGATAGCTCTCCTTTGGTATATGCTAAATTCTTTTTTCTATGAGCACCACCAGGCTGTGAGTTAGAGCCATTCGTGGGAAAGGTTTTCTTTTCTTTCTTTTTTTTTTTTTTGGGTCTCTCTGGCGATCCCAAGGTTTGGGATACTATCTCATGTTAACCCTTTAGATTGTCCCCAGGGCATCCAGGTCTGGTTTTTACCCTAATGACCGATGATGAAGCTTGTGCTTCCCTGCCCAGCTCCTGCTCACTGGTGGCGGACGTGAGTGTCTGGGTTACTTCTCCATTGCCCATTGTGGTTAGGTGTGTATTCTGTGGGATTTTTTTTTTTTCCTCCTGATTATATTGCCCTCTGAGATTCCAAAACTCCCCACAGATCTTCCTGTGGGACGATTTCCTACTGTGTGGAACTTCTCCTTCTAGACTCCCACCTGAGGTTGAGTCTCCATTCCTAAATCTTATCTTTTGTCTTTCTTTTTGTCTTTTTATTTTGACCAACCTCCTTTTGAAGAGAATGTGCTGCCTTTCTGGGAGCCTGGAGTCCTCTGCCTGCATTCAGAAGTTGTTTTGTGGAAGTTGCTCAACATTCAAATGATCTTTTTATAAATTTGTGGGGGAGAAAGTGGTCTCCCTGTCCTATTTCTCTGCCATTTTGGGACCGGCCCCATTTCTAATTTTATTGATTTGAGTCTTCTGCCTGTTATCTTCTGTCTGACTAACGGTTTGTCAGTTTTGTTTATTTTTTCAAAGAACCAACTATTAGTTTTATCTTTCCTCTAGTCTTATAGTTTTACCTTTCCTATCAGTTCAGTTCTGTTGCTCCGTCATGTCAGACTCTTTGTGACACCATGGACTGCAGCAAGCCAGTTTTCCCTGTTACCAACTCCCAGAGCTTACTCAGACTTAAGTATATCGAGCTGGTGATGCCATCCAACCATCTTATCCCCTGTCATTCTCTTCACCTACTGCCTTCAATCTTTCCCAGAATAAGTGTCCTTTCCAATGAGTCAGTTCTTTGCAGCAGGTGGCCAAAGGATTGGAGATTCAGCATCAGCCTCAGTCCTTCCAATGGATATTTAGGATTGATTTCCTTTAGGATTGACTGGTTTGATCACCTTGCAGTCCAAGGGACTCTCAAGAGTCTTCTCCAACACCACATTTCAATAACATCTATTTTTTGTTGCTCAGCGTTCTTCATGGACCATCTCTGACATCCACACATGACTACTGGAGACACCACAGTTTGACTAGATGGACTTGTCAGCAAGGTATGGTTTCTCTTTTTAATATGCTGTCTAGGTTGGTCATAGCTTTTATTCAAAGGAGCAAGCGTATTTTGATTTCATGGCTGGAGTCACCATCTACATTGATTTCGGTGCCCATGAAAATTAAGTCTCTCACTCTTTCCATTCTTTCCCCATCTATTTGCCATGAAGCGATGGGACCACATGCCATGATCTTAGTTTTCTGAATGTTGAGGTTTAAGCCAGCTTTTTCAATTGCTTCTTTCACTTTCATCAAGAGGCTCTTCATTTCCTCTTCAATTTCTGCCATAAATGTAGTGTCATCTGTGTATCTGAAGTTGTTGATATTTCTCCCGGAAAACTTGATTCCAGCTTGTGCTTCAACTGGCCCGGCATTTCACGTGATGTACTGTGCATAGAAGTTAAATAAGCAGGATGACAATATACAGCCTTAATATACTCCTTTCCCAATTTGGTACCAGTCCATTGTTCCATGCCTGGTTTTAACTGTTGCTTCTTGACCTGAATACAGATTTCTCAAGAGGCAGGTAAGATGGTCTGGTATTCACATGTCTTGAAGAATTTTCCACAGTTTGCTGTGATCCACACAGTCAAAGACTTTGGTATGGTCAATAAAGTAGAAGTAAATGTTTTTTAGGAACTCTCTTGCTTTTTCTATGATCCAATGGATGTTGACAATTGGATCTCTGGTTCCTCTGCCTTTTCTAAATCCAGTTTGAACATCTGGAAGTTCTCAGTTCACATATTGCTGAAAGCTGGGTGGTGAATTTTGGAATATTATTTCTAGCCAAAATATGGATAAGCTCCATACAGTCAGCAAAAACAAACCTGGGAGCTGACTGTGGTTCAGATCATTAACTTGTTATTGCCAAATTCAGACTTAAATTGAGAAAGTAGGGAAAACCACTGGACCATTCAGGTATGACCTAAATCAAATCCTTTACCATTATGCAGTGGCAGTGACAAATAGATTCAAGGGATTAGATTTGATAGACAGATGCCTGAAGAACTATGGACGGAGGTTTGTGACATTGTACAGGAGGCAAGAATCAAGACCATCCCCAAGAAAAAGAAATGCAAAAATGCAAAACGGTTGTCTGAGGAAGCCCTCCAAAAAGCTGTGAAAAGAAGAGAAGCTAAAGACAAAGGATGTCCTTTTCATTATAGGGGACTGGAATGCAAAAGTAGGAAGTCAAGAAACATCTGGAATAACAGGCAAATTTGGCCTTGGAATACGGAACGAAGCAGGGCAAAGACTAATAGAGTTTTGCCAAGAGAACCCATGGGTTATAGCAAACACCCTCTTCCAACAACACAAGAGAAGACTCTACACATGGACATCACCAGATGGTCAACACCGAAATCAGATTGATTATATTCTTTGCAGCCAAAGATGGAGAAGCTCTATACAGTCAGCAAAAACAAGACCAGGAGCTGACTGTGGCTCAGATCATGAACTCCTTATTGCCAAATTCAGACTTAAATTGAAGGAAGTAGGGAACGCCACTAGACCATTCAGGTATGACCTAAAGCAAATCCCTTATGACTATACAGTGGAAGTGAGAAATAGATTTAAGGGCCTAGATCTGATAAATAGAGTGTCTGATGAGCTATGGACTGAGGTTCGTGACATTGTACAGGAGACAGGGATCAAGACCATCCTCATGAAAAAGAAATGCAAAAAAAGCAAAATGGCTGTATGAGGAGGCCTTACAAATAGCTGTGAAAAGAAGAGAAGAGAAAAGCAAAGGAGAAAAGGAAAGATATACGCATCTGAATGCAGAGTTCCAAAGAATAGCAAGAAGAGATAAGAAAGCCTTCCTCAGTGACCAATGCAAAGAAATAGAGAAAAACAACAGAATGGGAAAAACTCAAGATCTCTTCAAGAAAATTAGAGATACCAAGGGAACATTTCATGCAAAGATGGGCTCGATCAAGGACAGAAATGGTATGGATCTAACAGAAGCAGAAGATATTAAGAAGAGGTGGCAAGAATACACAAAAGAGCTGTACAAAAAAGTTCTTCACGACCAAGATAATCATGATGGTGTGCTCACTTATCTAGAGCCAGACATGCTGGAATGTGAAGTCAAGTGGGCCTTAGAAAGCATCACTACGAACAAAGCTAGTGGAGGTGACGGAATTCCAGTTGAGCTGTTTTAAATCCTGAAAGATGATGTTGTGAAAGTGCTGCACTCAATACGCCAGCAAATTTATAAAACTCAGCAGTGGTCACAGGACTGGAAAAGGTCAGTTTTCATTTCAATCCCAAAGAAAGGCAATGCCAAAGAATGCTCAAACTACTGCACAGTTGCAGTCATCTCACATGCTAGTAAAGTAATGCTCAAAATTCTCCAAGCCAGGCTTCAGCAATATGTGAACCGTGAACTTTCCGATGTTCAAGCTGGTTTTAGAAAAAGCAGAGGAACCAGGGATCAAAGTGCCAACATCTCCTGGATCATGGAAAAAGCAAGAGAGTTCCAGAAGAACAACTATTTCTGCTTTATTGACTATGCCAAAGCCTTTGTGTGGATCACAATAAACTGTTGAAAAATTCTGAAGGAGATAGGAATTCCAGACCACTTGACCTGTCTTTTGAGAAACCTTAATGCAGATCAGGAAGCAACAGTGAGAACTGGATAAAGAACAACAGACTGGTTCCAAATAGGAAAAGGAGTATGTCAAGGCTGTGTATTGTCACCCTGCTTATTTAACTCATATGCAGAATACATCATGAGAAATGCTGGGCTGGAAGAAGCACAAGCTGGAATCAAGATTGTTGGGAGAAATATCAATAACCTCAGATATGCAGATGACACCACCCTTATGAAGGAAGTGAAGAGGAACTAAAAAGCCTCTTGATGAAAGTGAAAGAGGAGAGTGAAAAAGTTGGCTTAAAGCTCAACATTCAGAAAATGAAGATCATGGCATCTGGGCCCATCACTTCATGGGAAATAGATGGGGAAACAGTGTCTGACTTTATTTTTTTGGGCTTCAAAATCACTGCAGATGGTGACTGCAGCCATGAAATTAAAAGACGCGTACTCCTTGGAAGAAAAGTTATGACCAACCTAGATAGCGCATTGAAAAGCAGAGACATTGCTTTGCCAACAAAGGTCTGTCTAGTCAAGGCTATGATTTTTCCAGTGGTCATGTATGGATGTGAGAGTTGGACTGTGAAGAAA
The DNA here is from genome assembly GCF_032405125.1 of Capricornis sumatraensis. NCBI lineage: Eukaryota > Metazoa > Chordata > Mammalia > Artiodactyla > Bovidae > Capricornis > Capricornis sumatraensis. Next base: position 9,201,787 of record NC_091084.1, read on the forward strand.
GCTGAGCACCAAAGAATTGATGCTTTTGAACTGTGGTTGTTGGAGAAGACTCTTGAGAGTCCCTTGAACTGCAAGGAGATCCAACCAGTCCATTCCAAAGGAGATCAGCCCTGGGATTTCTTTGGAGGGAATGATGCTGAAACTGAAACTCCAGTACTTTGGCCACATCATGCAAAGAGTTGACTCATTGGAACAGACTCTGATGCTGGGAGGGATTTGGTGGCAGGAAGAGAAGGGGACGACAGAGGATGAGATGGCTGGATGGCATCACGGACTCGATGGACGTGAGTCTGAGTGAACTCCAGGGAGTTGGTGATGGAAAGGGAGGCCTGGTGTGCTGCGATTCATGGGGTCGCAAAGAATCGGACACGACTGAGCGACTGAACTGAACTGAACTGAACTGAAAAACAAAGGAGAAAGGAAAGATGTACTCATTTGAATGCATAGTTCCAAATAATAGCAAGCAGAGATAAGAAAGCCTTCGTCAGTGATCAATGCAAAAAAATAGAGGAAAACAATTGAATGGGAAAGACTCAAGATCTCTTCAAGAAAATTAGAGATACCAAGGGAACATTTCATGCAAAGATGGGCACAATAAAGGAAAGAAATGTTGTGGATCTAACAGAAGCAGAAGATATTAAGAAGAGTTGGCAAGAATACACAGAAGAGCTATACAAAAATCTTCATGATCCAGATAACCATGATGGTATTATCACTCAGAAAGAGCCAGACATCCTGGAATGTGAAGTCAAGTGGGCCTTAGAATTCATCACTACGAACAAAGCTAGTGGAAGTGATGGAATTCCAGTTGAACTATTCCAAATCCGAAAAGATGATACTGTGAAAGTGCTGCATTCAATATGCCAGCAAATTTGGAAAACTCAGCAGTAGCCACAACACTGGAAAAAGTCGGTTTTCATCTCAGTCCCCCAAATCGCAATGCCAAAGAATGTTCAAACTATCGCACAATTGTACTCACCTAACACACTAGCCAAGTAATGCTCAAAATTCTCCAAGCTAGGTTCAAGTACATGAACCATGAACTTCCAGGTGTTCATGGAACTGGATATAGAAAAGGCAGAGGAACCAGAGATCCAATTGCCAACATCCATTGGATCATAGAAAAAGCAAGAGATTTCTTGTAAAGAATCTACTTTTGCTTTATTAACTATGCCAAAGCCTTTGACTGTGTGGATCACAACAAACTGTGGAAAATTCTTAAAGAGATTTGAATACCAGACCATCTTACCTGTCTACTGAGAAATCTGTATGCAGGTCAAGAAGCAACAGTTAGAATTGGACATGGAACCATGGACTGGTTTCAAATTGAGAAAGGAAAACGTCAAGGCTGTATATTGTCACACTGCTTATTTAACTTCTACACAGAGTACATCATGCGAAGTGCTGGGCTGGAAGAAGCACAAGCTGGAATCAAGATTGCTGGGAGAAATATCAGTAACTTTAGATACACAGATGGCACCACCTTTATGGCAGAAAGTGAAGAGGTACTATGGAGCTTCTTGATGAAAGTGAAAGAGGAGAGTGAAAAAGCTGGCTTAAAACTCAACATTCAGAAAACCAAGATCATGGCATCTGGTCCCGTCACTTCATAGCAAATAGATGGGCAAACAATGGAAATAGTGAGAGTCTTTATTTTCTTGGGCTCCAAAATCACCGCAGGTCATGACTGAGGTCAAGAAATTAAAAGACACTTGCTCTTTGGAAAAGGAGCTATGACTAACCTAGACAAGATATTAAGAAGCAGAAACATTACTTTCTCCTCAAATGTCCTTTTAGTCAAAGCTATGGTTTTTCCAGTAGTCATGTATAGATGTGAGAGTTGGCTTATAAAGGTGCATGATGAAGAACTGATGCTTTTTAACTGGTGTTGGAGAAGACTCTTGAGAGTCTCTTGGATTGCAAGGAGGTCAAACCAATCAATCCTAAAGGAAATCATTCTGAATATTCATTGGAAGGACTGATGCTGAAACTGAAGCTCCAATACTTTGGCCATCTGATGTGAAGAACTGACTCTTTGGAAAAGACACTGATGCTGGTAAAGATTGAAGGCAGGAGAAGTGGATGACAGAGGATGAGATGGTTGTATGACATCAGTGACTCAATGGACATGAATTTGAGAAAGCTCCTGGAGTTGGTGATGAACATGGAAGCCTGACGTGCTGCAGTCCACAGGATTGCAAAGAGACACGACTGAGCCACTGAACTGGAAAGTGTCTCTCCAGTCCTTTGTAAGTTGTGTAATCAAATCTTACTGGGCTTCCCTGTGGCTCAGGTGGTAAGGAAAATGCCTACAATGTGTGTGACCTGGGTTTGATCCTTGGGTGGGAAAATGTCCTGAAGAAGGGAAAGGCTACCCACTCCAGTATTTTGGACTGGAGTATTCCATGGACTGTATAGTCCATGGGGTCTCAAAGAGTCAGACATGAGTGAGCGACCTTAAATCTTTTCTATAGTCTTCTTTATTTCTTTTTCATTTATTTCTGTTCTTATTTTTATGATTTATTTCCTTCTACTAACTTTTTTTCGTTTGTTTGTTTCTTCCCTAGTTGCTTTAGGTGTAAGTTTGTTTATTTGACGTCTCTCTTATTTCTTGAAATAGGCTTATATTTCTATGAACTCTCCTCTTCCCTCTGCCATCTTAAGCCTCCCACTCTCAGATTTCACTAACCACATTCAAGGCCATAGAATATAACAGGAGGGCTTGCTAACCTCTGTGATTTATGTGTCTTTCCCACAGATTAAAGAGTCATTCTACACTATTTGGTCTCCATTTGGATCTTAGTTATTTACCATATCTTTTAATAACTTTAATAACTGCTTTAGATTTCAGAGACTTAACCTGTAACTTTACCTAGAGGAAAGTGGTCTATTTCATTAATGAATAGGTAAAAGGAATAGAGACCATTATTCTAAAAAATATATGCCAAATATTTAGTTGATAAATAATAAAATGAAAGATCAAAGTCTAAGTTGACAATTTAAAAGGCTTATGCTTAGAATCATCCATCTCTTGAAATCAACTTTGTTCCAGGACCCAAGAAGAATCAGATTAAATCTAAAAGTATATTTCAGTCTTATTTGCCTTTGGGTATATTCCATGAAGTGGAATCGTTGTATCATTTGTAGTTCTATTTTTAAGATTTTATCCTACTACTACACTGTTTTCCACAGTGGCTGCACCATCAGAATATGTGTTTATCTGTCACCATGTCATAATTGTTGGATGAGTGGTCTTCCACGTATTTTAAGAATTTGAGTTTTCTTTGCCAGCTTTCTTCATATCATCCCTTAGGAACTGAAAGTCTTTCTGTGTATCCCTCTTTCAAGCCAGTAGGTGAGGAAGAAGGGGCATGTAGAGGATCACTGAGAGGTTTTTGACTCCAAGCTTGAAAATAACTTGCATTTATTTTGTTCCTATTTCATTCGACTGAATTTGCTTCTTTGTTCCCACCCTCTGGCTTGTAATTTCAAGAAGGCTGGAGAGTATAGACTGGTACACTGCCCAAGGAAGCAGAAACTGTGACTTATTTATCATTGCATCATGGCTCTATAACAGTGATAGGTGCATAGTAGGAACTCAATATTTGTTGAGTAATTGCTTTAATGAGTTTATGAGTTTGTGAATGAATGAATGAACCAATCCTTGTTAGTACAGTAGGAAAGATCATGTAAGAGTAGGGAGTAGAAAGCACTGAAGTCCATGGGAAATTTAAGTTCAGTGTTGACACATTTAACTAGAAAGGAGACCTAATTTCTAGAGCAGAAATTCCTTCTTTGGTCAAGTATAACAAATATTTTGAAGACTCTCCTAAACATTTGCTTTTTTGAGGATAAAGTGTCAGAAAATATAGTAAGGTTATACATTCACTATTATAGTACACAGAATTAAAAAATATTTTTATTGGAATGGGCTATTGGGAAAATTTCTAGCTATAAAATTTATTTTCTAGGCATTATTTAAAACGTTTTTTACTTTAAGTCTTCATTGCTTATAAGATTAAGTTAATTGAAGTAAGTCATCATAGAGTAATATCTGCTAATCATCTTAAGTGTGTAGTGTAGTGTGTTAGTCACTCAGTCACATCTGACTCTTTGCAACCCCAAGGACTATAGTCCATCAGGCTCCTCTGTCCATGGAATTCTCACTATTATAGCATAAATAGTTTGCAAAAATAAAGCTGTATTTTTATTGGAATGGGATATTGGGAAATTTTTAGCTATAAAATTTATTTTTTGTAGACATTATTTAAAATATTCTTATTGTAAAGTTTCATTGTTTATAAGAGCACTCGTAAACTGTGAAGATTTAGAATACAGATATTTTGAAGCTGATTGCTATTAAAAATATTTCTTTGAATTGATTTGCAAACACTTTTTTATATTCTTTTGCAAACTCATGGCTACCTAAAATTCATTATGCCACATTCAATGATTGAGTCTGAGAGATATAGACCTTTCTCTAAATTGTTACTGTATAGCAAGAGTTAGTGTTTGATTGCTAAAGAAATGGAGGCGAGGAAAGAGCCAGGCTTAAAGACTTGAGCTGAATATAGACCCTGACACTTCTCAACCAGGTATCCTTGGCTATGTATGTATCTTCTCCTGGCCTTAAAAAAAAAGAAAAAATCATTAGTAAAATGAGACTAACACGTTGATGCTAGCATTCTTGTAAGAGTTAAATGAGATTAAATAGGCAAAAAATGTAGCAGTGTCTGACACTCTCTGGTTCTCAAAAAAGACAAAAAATGCTGTCTTCAACCTCTTATTTCTCCTCTCCTCTCTATATGCAAAGTAGTCTTCAAACAGAATTCGTGTAGAGATATTGCCTAACATTACATCATCTCCTCAGTGTGGTAAATTAATTTCAGTTTAGTGCTATAGTGGAAGGTGATGAGAAGATTGCCAGATTCTTCCAGGTCCAGTGGAAAGGGTCCATGAATTTGGCTGATCGGTGTTCTCTATTCAATTTCTTGCATAAATCCTAGCCACAATGCAGCATTTGCTGTCCCCTATTTCTGTCTTTTTTTATGTCAGGTAAGCTTTTAATGACACTGCAATGAATTCTGAAGGCTACATTTTCCTAGATTTTTCTGATTTTGTTCTCTATCTTTTTAAAATTGTTTTTCCCACAACCAAATCAGCAGCAATTTTATGCTCAATTTTATTGAGTTTTCCCAAAGCAATCAATGAGTTTCATATTGATATTTCTTCTGTTTACATACTAGTTAAGCAATTATTGAGAGAGAAATGGCAACCAACTCCAGTACTATTGTCTGGAGAATTCCATGGACAGAGGAGCTGGACAAGCTACAGTCTGTGGGATCGCAAAGAGTCAGACTTGACTGAGTGATTAACTAGTAACTCATCAAATTATATGTTAGTTGCATAACAAATACAAATGGTATAACCCGTTTTGGAGAGAAACACAAAGTATTCTTGTTTTCCATTCAACCTGAGTAAGAGAAGAGCAGACATACAGGGCTGCCTGCTACCATAGCTGCCATCAATAATCCTAAAGCAGGAAAGCAAAGTTTGATTAGTCCAGTGAGCCAGTTAAGTAGAAGCTGAATAAAAGAGCTCATACAAACTGAAGCATAGGCTACTACATGGCTTTCTCTTGCAGCAAATATAAAGTGAACATAAGTATGAAGTGCAGCTACTTACATGCAATACTAAACATTCAGAACAAAACTATAAATTAGAGGCTCAGAAGATGGCAGAGGAATAGGATAGGGAGACCACTTTCTCTCCCACAAATTCATTGAAAGAACATTTGAACGATGAGCAAATTCCACAAAATAACTTCTGAATGCTGGCAGAGGACATCAGGTACCCAGAAAGGCAGCCCATTGTTTTCAAAAGGAGGTAGGACAAAATATGAAAGATAAAAAGAGAGACAAAAGAGGTAGGGATGAAGACCCGTCCCAGGAAGGGAGTCTTAAAAGAGGAGAAGTGTCCAAACACCAGGAAACACTCTTACTGGTGGGTTTGTGGGGAGTTTTGGAATCTCAGGGGGGAACATAACCAGAAGGAAAAATAAATAAACAAAACCTACAGATTACATGCCTAACAGCAACTCCCAGCTCTCGCAGCTGCCACCAGCAAGTGGAGGCTGAACAGGGGGCTGAACAGGGAGGCGCAGGCTGCATTGCTTAGGTTAAGTTCTGGGCCCCGAATGCCCTGAGGGCAATCTGAGGGAACTAACGTGAGATAGCAACCCAAAGTGTGTGTGTGTGTGTGTGGGGGGGGGTGTTGGGGGGGGGGCGGGGAGACAGAGAGAGAGAGGGAGAGAGAGAGAACTATCCGGTGAAAAGCCCTAACCTAAGGCACTGCCGGGCCACTCACAGAACAAAGGACTGAGTGAATGAATACCAGAGGAGAGCTAACAGGCTGGCTACCGGCCCATCCCCCACTGGAGACAGGCAGGTGGGGGGCAGCCAGAGCTGGAAGGGAGCACCTCTACTAAACTGCAAGCAGGCTCCATTGCTAACCAAGACTTCTTGGGATTCTGGACAGTTAACATCTGCCAGGAGTGTCACAGCCAGAGATCAGCTCCCCAGAGGAGACACATTGCACACCTGAGAGGAGTGCACCCACAGCCACCCAGAAAACCGAGTGGTTGGGACAGGGGAGGCGATAAGATGCACCCCCAACCTGGGGGAGACTGTGCTCGCCAAGCACCTGGTCGCCTGAGCTGCTCAGACCTGGGAAGGGTGCAAAACGCAGGCCCAACCGAGTCTGCACCTTTGTGGATTGCCTGAGAACCTGAACCTGAGCTGCTTACACCTGGGAAGTGCACACAACCCAGGGCCCACCTCAGACAGTTCTCTGGCAAGGAAACCTAGAGTCTAAGTGTAGACTGGGAAAGAGCACTCGCTGTGAACAAGGGCAAACTCAGTGTGGCCAAGACACTTTGAGCACTCCCCACATATGCCAGTGATATTTGTTTGCAGTGTGCCTCCCTCCCCACGGCAGGACTGAACAAGTGAGCCTAAATAAGTGACCACCTTCACCCCCTTGTGTCAGGGTGGAATTTAGGTACTGAAGAAACCAGCAAATAGAAGAAGCTAAAATAAACAGAGGGAACTGCTTTGAAAGTGACAGGTGCAACAGATTAAAACCCTGTAGTTAGCACTAACTACATTGGAAGAGGCCTATAGATCTTCAGAAGTATAAGCTGGATCAAGGAATTATGTGAAACTTAACTGACCCCATACTGTCTGCAACAGCTCCAGAGAAATTCCTAGATACATTTTTTACTATTATCCTTTAAAAAAATTTAAAAAAGAAATAATTTTTATTTTAAGTCCTCTATTACTCCTTTAATTTTCATTCTTATAACCTACTATTACTTTGCCAAAAAAGACCCTATTTTAAAAGCAAACTTCATATATATATATATTATAATTTTTGTGACTTTTTTTTTTTAATACTGTATTTTTGAGAGTCTAACCTCTACTCTAGATTTTTAATCTTTGCTTTTTGGTATTTGTTATCAAATTTTGTACCTTTAAGAACCCAATCTTCAGTACCCATTTTTACTTGGGAGTGTGATTACTGGCCTGATTGCCCTCTTCTCCTTTTGATTCTCATTTTTCTCCACCAGGTTGTCTCCCCCCTCTCCCTTTTCTTCTCTACCCAACCCTGTGAATCTCTGTGTGTTCCGGGCTGTGGAGAACACTTAGGGAACTGATTACTGGCTGGATTTGTCTCTCTCCTTTCGATTCCCCCTTTTATCCTCATGGTCACCCCAGTCTCCTTCCTCCCTCTTCTGTTCTCTGTGTAACTCCGTGAACATCTCTGAGGGATCCAGACTGTGGAGAGCACATAGGGAAATGATTACTGGCTAGCTTGCTCTCTCCCCTTTTGATTCCTCCTCTTCTCCTCCTAGTCACCTCTATCTCCCTCCTCCCTCTCCTGTTCTCCATGTAACTCTGTGAACTTCTCCAGGTGTCCCTCACTGCAGAGAAACTTTTCATCATTAACCGAGATGCTTTATCATTGGTGCTGCATAGATGGAGAAGTCTTGAGGCTACTGTAAGCATAAGATGGAAAACCAGAGCCAGGAGATTTAAGTCCAAAACCTGAGAACTCCTGACTCATGGAACATTAATCTATAAGAGCTCATCCAAAAGCCTCCATACGTACACTGAAACCAAGCACCACCCTAGAGCCAACAAGTTCCAGAGCAAGATATACCATGCAAATTCTCCAGCAACGCAGGAACATAGCCCTGAGCTTCAATATACAAGCTGCCCAAAGTCACATCAAACCCACTGAAATCTCAAAACTCATTACTGGACACTTCATTGCACTCCAGAGAGAAGAAATTCAGCTCCAGCCACCAGAACACTGACACAAGCTTCCCTAACCAGGAAACCTTGACAAGCCACCCATACAACCCCACCCACAGTGAGGAACCTCTGCAATAAAGAGGAACCACAAACTGCCAGAAATGGAAAGACCACCCCAAACACAGCAATCTAAACAAGATGGAAAGGCAGAGAAATACTCAGCTGGTAAAGACACAGGATAAATGCCCACCAAACCAAACAAAAGAGGAGGAGATAGGGAGTCTAACTGAAAAATAATTCAGAATAATGATAGTGAAAATGATCCAAATAGAAAATAGAAAATCTTAACAGACCCATCACAATCACGGAAATTGAAACTGCATTCAGAAATCTTCCAGCAAACAAAAGCCCAGGACTAGATGGCTTCACAGCTGAATTCTACCAAAAATTTAGAGAAGAGCAAACACCTATCCTACTCAAACTCTTCCAGAAAATTACAGAGGAAGGTAAACTTCCAAACTTATTCTATGAGGCCACCATCACCCTAATACCAAAAACAGACAAAGATGCCACACACTCACACAAAAAATAAAACTACAGGGCAATATCACTGATGAACATAGATGCAAAAATCCTTAACAAAATTCTAGTAATCAGAATCCAACAACACATTAAAAAGATCATACACCATAACCAAGTGGGCTTTAAGCCAGGGATGCAAGAATTCTTCAATATCCGCAAATCAAGCAATGTAATTCACCACATTAACAAATTGAAAAATAAAAGCCATATGATTATCTCAATAGATGCAGAGAAAGCCTTTGACAAAATTCAACAACCATTTGTGATAAAAACTCTCCAGAAAACAGGAATAGAAGGAACATACCTCAACATAATAAAAGCTATATATGACAAACCCACAGCAAACATTATCCTCAATGGTGAAAAATTGAAAGCATTTCCCCTAAAGTCAGGAACAAGACAAGGGTGCCCACTTTCACTGCTACTATTCGACATAGTTCTGGAAGTTTTGGCCACAGCAATCAGAGCAGGAAAAGAAATAAAAGGAATCCAAATTGGAAAAGAAGAAGTAAAACTCTGTTTGCAGATGACATGATCCTCTACATAGAAAACCCTAAAGACTCCACCAGAAAATTACTAGAGCTAATCAATGAATATAGTAAAGTTACAGGATATAAAATCAAAATACAGAAATCCCTTGCATTCCTATTCACTAATAATGAGAAAGTAGAAAAAGAAATTAAGGAAACAATTCCATTCACCATTGCAATGAAAAGAATAAAATACTTAAGAATATATCTACCTAACAAAACTAAAGACCTATATATAGAAAACTATAAAACACTGATGAAGGAAATCAAAGAGGACACAAATAGATGGAGAAATATACCATGTTCATGGATCAGAAGAATCAATATAGTGAAAATGAGTATACTACCCAAAGTAATCTATAGATTCAATGCAATCCCTATCAAGCTACCAAAGGAATTTTTTCACAGAACTAGAACAAATAATTTCACAATTTGTGTGGAAATAGAAAGAACTTTGAATAGCCAAAGCAATCTTGAGAAAGAAGAATGGAACTGGAGGAATCAATGTGCCTGACTTCAGAATCTATTACAAAGCTACAGTCATCAGGACAGTACGATACTGGCATAAAGTCAGAAATATAGATCAATGGAACCAAATAGAAAGCCCAGAGATAAATCCACTCACCTTTGGACACCTTATCTTTGATAAAGGAGGCAAGAATATACAATGGAGAAAAGACAATCTCTTTAACAAGTGGTGCTGGGAAAACTGGTCAACCACTTGTAAAAGAGTGAAACCAGAACATTTTCTAGCACCGTACACAAAAATAAACTCAAAATGGATTACAGGTCTAAATGTAAGACCAGAGACTATAAAATTCCTAAAGGAAAACATAGGCAAACCACTCTCTGACATAAATCACAGCAAGATCCTCCATGAGCCACTCCCAGAGTAATGGAAATAAAAGCAAAAATAAACAAATGGGACCTAATTAAACTTAAAAACTTTTGCACAATGAAGGAACTATAAGCAAGGTGAAAAGACAGCCCTCAGAATGGGAGAAAATAATAGCAAACAAGGCAACTGACAAACAACTAATCTCAAAAATATACAAGCAACTCCTGCAGCTCAATTCCAAAAATATAAAAAATGCAATCAAAAAGTGGGCCAAAGAACTAAACAGACATTTCTCCACAGAAGACATACAGATGGCTAACAAACACATGAAAAGATACTCAACATCACTCATTATCAGAGAAATGCAAATCAAAACCACAATGAGGTACCATCTCATGCTGGTCAGAATGTCTGCTATCCAAAAATCTATAAACAATAAACGCCAGAGAGGGTGTGGAGAAAAGGGAACCCTCTTACACTGTTGGTGGGAATGTAAACTAGTACAGCCACTACGGAGAACAGTGTGAAGATTCCTTAAAACACTGGAAATAGAACTGCCTTATGACCCAGCAACCCCACTGCTGGGCATACAAATCAAGGAAACCAGAATTTAAAGAGAGACATGTACCCCAATGTTCGTCACTCACTGTTTATAATAGCCAGGATGAAGCAACCTAGATTTCCATCAGCAGATGATTGGATAAGAAAGCTGTGGTACATATATACACAATGGAATATTACTCAGCCATTAAAAAGAATACATTTGAATCAGTTCTAATGAGGTGGATGAAACTGGAGCCTATTAAACAGAGTGAAGTAAGTCAGAAATAAAAACACCAATACAGTATACTAACGCATATATATGGAATTTTTAAAGATGGTAATGACAACTCTATATGTGAGACAGCAAAAGAGACACAGATGTATAGAACAGTCTTTTGGACTCCGTGGGAGAAGGCAAGGGTGGGATGATTTGAGAGAATAGCATTGAAACATGTATATTATCATATGTGAAACAGATCGCCTGTCCAGGTTCAATGCATGAGACCGGATGCTCAGGGCTGGTGCACTGGGATGATCCTGAGGGATGGGATGGGGAGGGAGGTGGAAGGGGGGCTCATGATGGGGAACACATGTACACTCAAGGCTGATTCATGTGGATCTTTGGCAAAATCACTGCAATATTGTAATTAGCCTCCAATTAAAATAATTAATTTTAAAAAACAAAAAAGAAAAAAAAGAAACTATAAATTAACATCAGTCATCCAGATGTTTTAGTTTGTAAAGACATAATTATAATGGCTGAATATTTCAGTTTGTACCAAATGAGCCTACATTTTTGAATATCCCACTTTGTTTTGGGTGCCCAATAAATAGTTGTTCAATTTATTAAAAGTGAATTCAATAAATTCCCTTTCATTGAAAATAAAAAATAAAGTGTTAAGTATTATTACAGTTTTCTGATCTTCAGTAGCTGGATAACTTTGGCTTTTTCTTCTTAAAAAAACTAGGCTATGTGTTAAACCAAAGAGTACTCTATGCTGTGCTCTCTCATACAGGGTGGACAAGACTCCCAGGAATAACATGGTTGATAGTATGCAAAGCAAGTGAAAAAAAAGTTTGATGAAAAAAGAAAAATATTATCCAAGATCAAAGGTATACCCTATAGACATGGAGTTGTTTTAGTAAAAGAAATTCAAGAGATTGGTGATAAAATAGACTATATTTTGAAAGACGAAGAAGGCATTACAATGGTGACTGAATTTAGAAGACATAAATGGAATCTTCTGGCCAAGAATGAATATTTTCTAGTTTCATTAAAAAAAGATAAAAAGGGCTGCAAGCTATGCTGGAGGCAGTGAGAGACAAAGCCCAGGCAGTGGAGTGAAATGTATATGCAATTTTTTTTTTTTTTTTTTTTTGCTAGGGCAAGTGGCAATGGGTAACCACTGAGTAGGTCCTTTCCCCCTTGTGGGGTCCTGACCACACTTGAAAGTCTTAGGTTTGAGACAGGTGTTTAGACCATGGAGCTGATTCTAGAGCTGTCATTTCCCCAGGGAAATGCAGATTGCCTTTATGTTTTGTTTTTCTGTCTAGTTTTTGGAGATCTCACTGTGTTATTTCAGCAGTATATTCAAAAGCAAAACTGTTGCAGTTCATCTAGGACAGGAAATTGTATTGCAGCAGAAGAGTTTGTCAGAGTATCTTGTCCCCCATATGGGAGAAGCTGGCCTGGTAATTTCTTAGGAATACAAAGAATGAATATAGAGTAGATCTCAGCTCCCACTACTGAAAATAACTGCTCCTGTATTTTGCTTCAGCCTTTTTCTTCAAATGTTCTCTAGCATGTTTCTCCTCAAGGCTCCTTCGTGAAAATCACTATCAATATTTTCCTACTGATACCTTATTTGATGAACTTCCCTGATGGCTCAGACAGTAAAGAGTCTGCCTGCAATGCAGGTAAACTGAGTTCAATCCCTGGGTCCAGAAGATCCCACAGAGAAGGGAAAGGTTATGCACTCCAGTATTCTTGCCTGGAGAATTCCATGGATAGAGGAGCCTGGCAGGCTACAGTCCATGGGGTCTCAAAGAGTCAGACACAACTGAGTGACTAACACTTTCACTTTTTCTTCATCTTATTTGACATTGTCAATATTTAGATATTATCAGACAAAATATTCCTAATATTAACTTGACTGAAATTGTTTCTTCTCAATTGGTAAGGACAAAACAAATTGAGTTCAATGCAACTAAGTTTGAGATAACTGAAATTTTTAAAAAGTTCCAAAACCTTGTTGCAGTTTCTGAAGTACAATATGACTGTGTCTTCTAAATGGTATTTTTTGGCATTTCAGACAATGTGAAATTCAAAATAAGTGATAATTTTTGTTTAAAAAGAAACCAAAATGCTATATTTAAAACATTTAAGCTTTGCATAAGTAATAGTTGTCAGTCATAGTTCTTTGACTCCATAAATTCCTTACAGGTTTCAGATTTTCATCTGCATTAATTAATGTTGGTTTAAAACATTAATAGCATAACAGTGTATATTAATTTGATGTGGTATGGAAGAACTTCTTTGAAATAATAAGAACAAGTAAAAAATGTTGTGAACTACATAAAATTCAATATTTCTGTACATTGAAAGCAGTATGTTCAAGCAAAATATGAGCCACCAATTATGAAAAGGACAAATTATGGCAAAAACTAAGGCAAATATGTAATGTATTCTTATCATAAAGAAAAATATCATTGAACACTTTCTTGCAAAAGTGTCCAAAATGTAATTCTAGCTTATTAATAATTGAATAATATTTAAAATATCATCATGAGAAACACTGGGCTGGAAGAAGCACAAGCTGGAATCAAGATTGCTGGGAGAAATATCAATAACCTCAGATATGCAGATGACACCACCCTTATGGCAGACAGTGAAGAGGAACTAAAAAGCCTCTTGATGAAAGTGAAAGAGGAGAGCGAAAAAGTTGGCTTAAAGCTCAGCATTCAGAAAACGAAGATCATGGCATGTGGTCCCATCACTTTGTGGGAAATAGATGGGGAAACAGTGGAAACAGTGTCAGACTTTAATTTTTTGGGCTCCAAAATAACTGCAGATGGTGAGTACAGCCATGAAATTAAAAGATGCTTATTTCTTGGAAGGAAAGTTATGACCAACCTAGACAGCATATTAAAGAGCAGAGACATTAGTTTGTCAACAAAGATACATCCAGTCAAAGCTATGGTTTTCCCAATGGTCATGTATGGATGTGAAAGTTGGACCACAAAGAGAGCTGAAAATGAAGAATTGATGCTTTTGAACTGTGGTGTTGGAGAAGACTCTTGAGAGTCCCTTGGACTGCAAGGAGATCCAACCAGTCCATCCTAAAGGATATCGGTCCTGGGTGTTCATTGGAGGGACTGATGTTGAAGCTGAAACTCCAATACTTTGGCCACCTGATGCAAAGAGCTGACTCATTTGAAAAGACCATGATACTGAGAAAGATTGAGGGTAGGAGGAGAAGGGGACGACAGGATGAGATGGTTGGATGGCATCACCAACTCAATGGACATGGGTTTGGGTGGACTCTGGGAGCTGGTAATGGATACAGAGGCCTGGCGTGCTGTGGTTCATGAGGTCGCAAAGAGTCGGACATGACTGAGTGACTGAACTGAACTTTCTGTAACAAAATGCTTCTTATGCTATGCAACATATTAATTTCTACATTTACATGCTTTTATAATATCAATCTACTAGTTTAATAATTATATAAAAATGCTTCTCAATTTCACTGAGTGGAATTTTAAGTTTGGTTAAAAAGAAAGAGGGAAGAGAAGGGAAATGCTGCAGGGTAGATAAGAAAGGATGTGACAGAAATTTTTTCTTTGTTCTATACTTTTGGTGCTAGTAGTAAAGAAATCCCCTGCCAATGCAGGTGATATAAGAGATGCAGATTCAATTCTTGGGTCAGGAAGATCCTCTGGAGGAGGAAATGGCAAACCACTCCAGTATTCTTGCCTGGAGAATCCAATGGACAGAGGAGCCTCGTGGGCTATGGTCCATGGGGTTGCAAAGAGTCAGACAGGACTGAAGTGACTTAGCGGCAGCAGTATAGTTTCAAAAACTGTCTTGCCTTGCATTTAAGTGGCAAGAGATGTGAATAAAAAGAAATAATAGAAAAAAAGCAGCTAATTCCATAGATTTGATGAAGCACTTAAATATATTGTTGGGAGCTGTGATGGCTTATTGCATTGTCTATACATGAGTAGAAATAATTTATTCTTTTAATAGAAATCAGAGTATATCTTATTTTTGATGTACATTTACACCAAAATGAAATGGACACAAAATGCAATTGCTGTTTTATTGAGAGCTTTTAATATTCTTTTATCCTGATATATTTTACATTCCTATGCCTAAGATTCAAATTTATAGGTTGATAAATTATTGGCATTAATAAATTAGAACTGACAACTAAGTAAGCTAGCACATAAGAAAGCAACAGTAATTGATTTAAATAGAAGAACTTTTTTTTGGATATAGGAATTCCATTCTTTCTCTATTTAAAGTAAAATTTGTTGCATCAGTTTTTATTGGCATTGCAGTTCTGTTTCATCTGGTTATTGAGCATGAATTCTTTGAAATCAATATGTTTTGAGAGTCGATGCATTTCTTTAAGTTTATAATGTGAGGTATTTGCTCAGTAGAACTTTTGTTTTCATGTATAACTGTGGTCAGCAAGGAGGAAGCCAAAAATTCAGAGTTTAGTCTCGCTTGAGAGGTCACAGAGATAGCACAGCACAGTATGTTATTATTCCATGTGGTTGAGTTGCATTGTTTTGTCACAAATGTACTCAGAATAAATGTTCTTTTTTCCTGTATGTGAGCAGCTCATGAGCTTTTACTCTCCTTTTCCTGTCTTCACAAGGATCAGAGAGCAAATGCATTCATAATTCCCCTATTGAAAATAACTAGTTATTTCCATTTCTGTGTTCAATTTCAGAGATATAGGGTTTTCTAAATTCCAGGCACTTAATTGTATTATCTGGGCTCTGTGGCCTTCAGCATATCCTTAATGGTGGTGAAGCACTGATTCCCTCAGTGCTGTCTTGTGTTCTTTGCTTTCAGACTTTTGACTTTTTACTGCATCTGGCCCACTGAAATATTTCTAATTCTTATACCTGCCCCCGGCCTTGTTATTTACCTTAATACCAGATGGTTATAATTCTTGTTTCAAAGGTACCTTCTTTTCACCTGTCCTGTCTTAAGGTATTAATAGTTTTGGTTTTCAATAAAAATAGAAAATTATTATTTGGCAACTTTTATTTTACATCTAAGAGTATGATTTCTTGATCTTTTCATGCTGATGCATAAAAATGCATTTCATCTTTTGGAATTGCTGCGGAGTAGTGTCACAATATGGTATTGTAAAATTTATTTAACTGTTTTCTTGTGGGTAGTTAAATAGCAGGCTTCGATTTTTTAAATCACAATTGCTGGCTCAAAAGGTATACACTTTTAAAATTTTGATAAATAATTAATTAATTCATTCTGTTGCTAAGTCATGTCTGACTCTTTGCAACCCCATGGATTATAGCCCACCAGGCTCCTCTGTCTGTGAGATTTCCCAGGCAATAATACTGGAGTGGGTTGCCATTTCCTTCTCCAGGGGTCTTCTTAACCCATGGATCAAACCTAGGTCTCTTGCAATGGCAGGTATGTACTTTTTCACTGAGCCACCAGGGAAGCTCTAATAATTAATTACTTTTAATAAAAATCACCAAATTGTCCATTAATATGACTAGCTTACATTCTAGTAATCATATTTGAAAGTCAGTTTTTTTATATCTTTATCAACACTGGTTGTAATCAGTCTCCATGATTTTTACTAGTTGGGTGATGGGAAAAACCTCTTTAAAAATTGTATGTTTTGTTTCACTGTGCTGCATGACTTATGGGATCTTTGTTCCTGGACCAGGGATCAAACCTGAGCCTACGGGAGTGAAAGCGTGCAGTTCTAATCACTGGACTGCTGGGAAATTTAAAGGCTTGCCTATTTTGATCGCTAGTAAGGCTGAGCATATTTTGAACTGCTTATTGACTCTCCATTTCTTTTTGTGCAGTTTCTATTGTGATTCCCTGTTTATTTTTATGTTTTAAAATTCTGTGTATGAAAGTTCCTTATGCGTTAAGGACTTTATTTGTTCTTTTGATATTTTAACATTTTTTTTTTGTTTTGTTTTGTTTTACTGTGACCTATAACACATACATAGAGAAAAAAAATTATATCAAGTTTTATTTATTCTTTGACATACTTACATAACCTAGAGATGAACCTTATATGATTTAACTGGTGTTGTCTCAATCATGAACAGCTAATATTTTGTTTTCCTACCTCCCTTCCTTCTGGGAATAGTAAAAACTTTGCCCCCTGACCACAGAGGATAGGGGTGATAGATCTGGGCTATGGGAATATGAAGTCATTCTTTCTCTGTGGATGGAAGTGGAGCCAAAAAACTGAGAGAAGCAAATACAGGAGGGAGGAAGAGAGACTGAGAGAAGCAATAAGATGGTGTCCATTTACCAAGTTTTATTCTGAAGTCATGTAACAACTATGTACTTAGATTTGATGAAAGCACAATGTTGTTAGGATGATTTTCTTCTATGTTTAAGCTAGCTCAAGATGGATTTTTATGACATGCAGCAGAATGCATCTGCATGAAGGCAGTTTCTTCCCAATTTTTGGGTAGATTATTTACTTCCAATAAAGAGTTTGGGTATAAATTTCTAGGGAGTGCATTAACAAGCCACTGAATAAGAAGCTATGTTCAGACAAAAACTTTTTTTCACATGGGTAAGACAGACGGTATTTATTCTTTATTATCATGAGCTTTTCTTATTGGAATATAATTGCTTTACAATGCTGTGTCAGTTTCTGTTATACAACTAAGTGAATCAACTATCAGTTCAGTTCAGTTCAGTTGCTCAGTTGTGTCCAACTCTCTGTGACCCCAAGAACCATAGGACGCCAGGCCTCCTTGTCCATCACCAACACCCAGAGTCCACCCAAACTCATGTCCATTGAGTCAGTGATGCCATCCAGCCATCTCATCCTTTGTCATCCCCTTCTCCTCCTACCCTCAATCTTAGCCAGCATCAGGGTCTTTCCAAATCAACTATATGTATACATATAACCCTTCCCTTTTGAGTAGCCTTCTCAACCCTCTCCCATCCCATTCCTCTAGGTCATCACAGAGCACTGAGCTGAGCTCCCTGTGCTATACAGCAGCTTCCCACCAGCTATCAGTTTTACACATGGTAGTGCATATATGGCAATGCTATTCTCTCGAGGGTAGGATGAATTGAGACAAATTTATTGATGAGATACCAATATCTTTGACCCTTTTGTTTGTAGATTGCATATTTTATTTTACTATTTATTTATTTTTAAAATTTTTATTTTTACTTTATTTTACTTTACAATACTGTATTTGGTTTTGCCATACATTGACATGAATCCACCACAGGTGTACATGAATTCCCAAACATGAACCCCCTCTCCCACCTCCCACCCCATATCATCTCTCTGGATCATCCCTGTGCACCAGCCCCAAGCATCCTGTATCCTGCATCGAACATAGACTGGCGATTGAAACATGTATACTATCGTGTAGATTGCATATTTTAGTAACGTTGGGAGAGAGTAGGTGATAGAAGAATCGGGAGAAGGAAAGGATAAGAATTTGCGAAAGGTTGTCAAAACCACTGATAAAATACAGAACAGGGATTTAAACTTCAGTTTTCTGTTCTAAAAGAGTTAAATTTTTCTTTTAAAAAAATTGTCTTAGAAGATGGAGGAGAAATAGGACAAGGAGACCACTTTCTCCCCCACAAATTCATCAAAAGGTTATTTGAATGCTGAGCAATTTCCACAAAACAACTTCTGAATGCTGGCGGAGGACACCAGTCACCCAGAAAGGCAGCCCATTCTCTTCAAAAGGAGGTAGGACAAAATATAAAAGACAAAAAGAGAAACAAAAGAGTTAGAGACAGAGACCCATCCTGGTGAGGGAGTTGTGAAGGAGAAGTTTCCAAATAGTAGGAAATCCTCTCACAGGCGGGTCTGTAGGGAGTTTTGGAATCTTACAGGGCCATATAACTGGGAGACAAACAAAAAAAAAAACAAAAAAAACAACCAATAACCCACAAAATCCGTGCCTAACTGCAATTGCCAGCGGAGAAGTAGCCCAGAGGCTTGAATTGGCCAGCAGCAAGCAGGGGCTGGACAGGGAGGCGTGGGCTACATAATCAGTGCTTAGGGTAAGGATCAGGCCTGAATGCCCTGAGGAAAATCTGAGGGAGCTAACATGAGGTAGCAACCCAAATGGTGGGATTGCCAGAGAGTGAAAAAAAAAAAAGAGAACTTTCCTAAGAAAGGTTTTAACATGCAGCCTGGCCTGCTCACAGAACAAAGGATTGAGCAAATACCAAAGGAGAGCTAGCTGACTGCGTACAGGCCCCTCTCCCTCACCAGAGGCAGAGAGGCAGGCATGCGACAGTCAGAGCCCAAAGACAAGGGGCTGCTGCAATCTTGGCTCCAGAGAATAGCATCTTCCACCAAACTGTGAGCAGGCTCCCAGTTGCTAACCATGTCTTCCTGGGATCCTGGATGGTTGACATATACAGGAGGGTCACAGCCTGAGATCAGCTCCCCAGAGGAGACATACACTACAGCTGAGGTGGTGCTCTCATGGCACACCCAGGAAACTGAGTGGCCAGGACTGGGGAAGTGATTAAGGAGCATGGTCGACCTGGGACAGTGCACTCGCAAAGCACCTGGTCGCCTGAGCTGCTGGGACCTAGGAAGGGCACAAAATGCACTCACAACAGAGTCTGTGCCCTTGTGGAGTACCTGAGAACAGGAGTGGCTTAGACCTGGGAAGTGCATGAAACTCAAGGCCCATTGGGAGAGTGCCCTGCAGAGCACCCTGGGCCTGAGCAGTGTAGATCTGGGAAGCACATGCTGCCTTGGGCTTTAGCAAACCCAGGGAGGTTCATATTCTTCGAACACTTTGACACAAGCCAGCTGTATTTGTTTGTGTGTACCTCCCTCTCCATAGCAAAACTGAACAAGTGAGCCTAAATAAGTGACCACCTTCACCCTCTGTGTCAGGGGGGAAATTAGACACTGAAGAGACTTGCAAACAGAGGAAGTCAAAATAAACAAAGAAGAGGGAACTGCACTGAAAGTGACAGGTGCAACAGATTAAAACCCTGTAGTGAGCATTGACTAAGCATTAGAGGGGGCCTATAGACCTTAAGAACAAGTACAAGCTGGAACAAGGAGCTGGAGCATCTGAAACTGAACTGACCCCACACTGCCCACAACAGTTCCAAAGAAATTCCTAGATATATTTTTACTATTACCACTTTTTAATTTTTAAAGTTCTTTATTATCCCTTTAATTTTCATTTTTATGAGCTACTATTACCTTCCCAAAAAAGATGCCATTTTAAAAGTAAATTTCATATTATATTTTTTAATTTTTGTGATTGATTTTGTTTTGTATTTCTAATATTGCTTAATTGAGAGTCTAACCTCTACTCTAGATTTTTAATCTTTGCTTTCTGGTATTTGTTATCAATTTTGTACCTTTTTGACTCTCGCCACCCCCCCACCCCCACCCCCCAAGTCGCCTCTATGTCCTCCCTCCCACTTCTCTTCTCTACTTAACTCTGGGAATCTCTCTGGGTGTTCTGGGATGTAGAGAACACTTAGGGAACTGATTACTGGCTATACTGCTCTCTTCCCTTTTGACTCCCCCTCTTCTTCTCTTGGTTACCTCTGTCTCCCTCCTCCCTCTTCTCTTCTGTATGTAACTCTGTGAATATCTCTGGGTGTTCCAGACTGCGGAGAACACTTAGGGAATTGATTACTAGCTAGATTGCTTTCTCCATTTTGACTCCCCCTCTTCTCCTCCTGATCACATCTATCTCCCTCCTCTCTCTTCTCTTCTTCATGTAACTCTGTGAACCTCTCTGGGTGTTCCTCACTGTGCAGAATTGTTTCACCATTAACCTAGATGTTATATTATCTGTGCTGTATGGGTGGAGAAGTCTTGAGGCTACTGTAAGAATAAGACTGAAAGCCAGAGACAGGAGGCTTAACTCCAAAACTAGAGAACATGAGAGAACTCCTGATTCCAGAGACCATTAATAGACAAGAGCTCAAACAAAAGCCTCCATACCTACACTGAAACTAAGCTCCACTCAAGACCTGACAAGTTCCAGAGCAAGACATACCATGCTAATTCTCCAGCAAAGAAGGAACACAGTCCTAAGCATTAAGAGACAGTCTGCCCAAAGCCATACCAAACCCATATACACCATAAAACTCATCACTGGACACTTCATTGCACTCCAGAGAGAAGAGATCCAGCTCCACCCACCAGAACACAGATGCAAGCTCCCCCAACCAGGAAACCTTGACAAGCCACTAGTCCAACCCCACCCACAGGGAGCAGGCTCCACAATAAACAAGAAATATTCATCAGGAAAAGGAACATGATAAGTGTCCACCAAATCAAGCAAAAGAGGAGGAGATAGGGAGTCTATCTTAAAAAGAATTCAGAATACAGATGATCCAAAATCTTGAAATCAAAATGGAGTCACAGATAAATGGACTGGAGACAAGGATTGAGGAGATGCAAGAAATGTTTAACAAGGACCTAGAGGAAGTAAAAGGAGTAGATCAATAATGAATAAGGCAATAAATGGAATCAAAAGCACTCTGGAAGGAGCCAACAGTAGAATAACTGAGGTAGAAGGAGAATAAGCGAGGTGTAGAATGGTGGAAATAAATGAAGCAGAGAGGAAAAAACAATTAAAAGAAATGAGGACAACCTCAGAGACTTCTGGGACAATGCTAAACACCCAACATTTGAATCACAGGTGTCCCAGAGAAGAAGAGAAAAAGAAAGGGCATGAGAAAATACTTGAGGAGATAATAGTTGAAAACGTCCCTAAAATGGGCAGGGAAATAGCCACCCAAGTCCAAGAAACCCAGAGAGTTCCAAACAGGACAAACCCAAGGCAAAACACCATAAGACACATATTAATCAAACTAACAAAGGTCAACACGAAGAGAAAATATTAAAAGCAGCAAGGGAGAAAAGCAACAAATACACACAAGGGGATCCCCATAAGGATAACAGCTGATCTCTCAATAGGGGATCTTCAGGCTAGAAGGGAATGGCAGGACATACTTAAAGTGATGAAAGAGAAAAACCTACAACCCAAATTACTGTACCCAGCAAGAATCTCATTCAAATATGAAGGGGAAATCAAAAGCTTTACAGACAAGCAAAAGCTGAGAGAATCCAGCACCAACAAACCAGCTCTTCAAGTGCCAAAGGATCTTATCTAGACAGGAAACACAGAAAAAGTTTATAACCTTGAACCCCAAAGAACAAAATAAATTGAAATGGAATCATACTTATCAATAATTACCTTAAATGTAAATGCATTGAATGCCCCAACAAAAAGACAAAAACTGGCTGAATGGATTAAAAAACAAGACCCCTATATATGCTGTCTACAAGAGACCCACCTCAAACCAAGGGACACATACAGACTGAAAGTGAAGGGCTGGAAAGAGATATATCATGTAAATGGAGACCAAAAGAAAGCAGAAGTAGTAATATTCATATCAAGTAAAATAGACTTTGAAAAAACACCATGAAAAGAGACAAAGAAGGTCACTACATAATGATCAAAGGATCAATCCAAGAAGAAGATATAACAATTATAAATATACACACACCCAACATAGGATCACCTCAGTACATAAGGCAAATGCTAACAAGTATGAAAGGGGAAATTAACAGTAACACAATTATAGTGGGAGACTTTAATATACCACTCACACATATGGATTGATCAACTAAACAGAAAATTATCAAGGAAATACTGAATGATACAATGGACCAGTTAGACCTAATTGGTACCTATAGGGCCCTTCACTCCTAAACAATGAATTTCACCTTTTTTCTCAAGTGCACAAGAAACATTCTCCTGGATAGATCACATCCTGGGCCTTAAACTTAGGCTTGGTAAATTTTAAAAAAGGTTGAAATTATTTCAAGCATATTCTTTGATCACAATGTGTAAGATTAGCTATCAACTACAGGAAATAAACTATTAAAATACAAACACAAGGAGGCTAAACAACATGCCTCTGAATAACCAACAAATCATGGAAGAAATCAAAAAGGAAATCAAAATATGCATAGAAACAAATGAAAATGAAAACTCCACAACCAAAAAGCAATGGGATTCAGTAAAAGCAGTGCTAAGAGGAAGGTTCAGAGCAATACAAGCTTACCTCAGGAAACAAGAGAAACATTAAATAATTAACCTAACTTTACACCTAAAGCAACTAGAAAAAGAAAAAATGAAGAACCCCAGGGTTAGTGGAAGGAAATAAATTATAAAAATTAGAGCAGAAATAAATGATAAAGAAACAATGGGGACTATACCAAAAATCAGCAAAACTAAAAGCTGGTTCTTTGATAAGATAAATAAAATTGACAAACCATTAGCCAGACTCATCAAGAAAAAAACTGAAAAATCAAATCAACAAAATTAGAAATGAAAATGGAGAGATCACAACAGACAACACAGAAATACAAAAGATCATAAAAGACTACTATCAGAAACTATATGCCAATAAAATGGACAACTTGGAAGAAATGGATGAGTTCTTAGGAAAGTATAATCTTCCAAAAGTGAACCAGGAAGAAACAGAAGATCTTAACAGATCCATCACAAGCACGGAAGTTGAAACTGTAATCAAAAATCTTCCAACAAACAAAAGTCCAGGACTAGATGACTTCACAGGTGAATTCTACCAAAATTTTAAAGAACTAGCACCTATCCTGCTCAAACTCTTCCAGAAAATTGCAGAGGAAGGTACACTCCCAAATTCATTCAATGAGGCCACTATCACCTGAATACCAAAACCAGACGACATGCCACAAAATAAAGAAAACTATAGTCCAATATCACTGATGAACATAGATGCAAAAATCCTCAACAAAATTCTAGCAAACAGAATCCAACAACATACTAAAAAGATCATACATCATGACCAAGTGGGCTTTATCCCAGGGATGCAAGGATTCTTCTAAGTTTGTAAATTAGTGAATGTGATATACCACATTAACAAATTGAAGAATAAAAACCATACGATTTTCTCAATAGATACAGATAAAGCCTTTGACAAAATTCAATCTTCATTTATGGTAAAAACTCTCCAGAAACCTGGCATAGAAGGAACATACCTCACATAATAAAAACCATATAAAACAAACTCACAGAAAACATTATCCTCAATGGTGAAAAATTGGAAGCATTGCTTCTAAAATCAGAAACAAGAAAAAGGTGGCCACTCTCGCCATTACTATTCACCATAGTTTTGGAAGTCTTAGCCACAGCAATCAGAGGAGAAAAAGTAATAAAAGGAATCCAGATTGGAAAAGGAGAAGTAAATCTCTCACAGTTTGCAGATGACATGATCCTTTACATAGAAAACCCCAAAGACACCACCAGAAAATTACTAGACCCAATCAATGAATATTAAAAAGTAGCAGGATATAAAATTAATATACATAAATCTCTTGCAATCCTATACACTAACCATGAGAAAACAGAAAGACAAATTAAGGAAACAATCCCACTCACCATTGTGACAAAAAGAATAAAATACTTAGGAATAAATCTACTGAAAGAAACAGAAGACCAGGACTTCCCTGGTGGTCCAGTGGTTAAGATTCAGCACTTCCAACACAGGGGACATGAGTTCAATCCCTGGTCAGGGAAGATCCCATATGCCTTATGGCCAAAAAATAAAATAAAATAAAATAAAAAAAAAATGAAAGAAACATCCCCTGGTGCACGGGGATGATCCAGAGAGATGACATGGGGTGGGAGGTGGGAGGGGGATTCATGGTTGGGAACTCATGTACACCCGTGGTGGATTCATGTCAATGTATGGCAAAACCGATACAGTATTTTAAAGTGAAATAAAGTAAAAATAAAATTTTTTTTTAAAAAGAAAGAAACAAAAGACCTATATATAGAAAACTATAAAATGCTGATGAAAGAAATCAAAGATTCCACAAATAGATGGTGAAATATACCATGTTCATGAATCAGAAGAATCAATATAGTGAAAATGAGTATATTACCCCAAAGCAATCTATAGATTCAATGCAATCCCTATCAAGCTACCAATGGTATTTATCAGAGAACTAGAAAAAATAATTTCACAATTTGTGTGGAAACACAAAAATCCTTGAGTAGCCAAAGCGATGTTGAGAAAAAAGAATGGAACTGGAAGAATCAACTTGCCTGACTTCAGACTATATTACAAAGCTACAGTCATCAAGACATTATGGTACTGGCACAAAGACAGAAATATAGATCAATGGAACAAAATTGAAAGCCCAGAGATAAATCCATGCACCTATGGACACCTTATCTTTGACAAAGGAGGCCAAGAATATACAATGAAGAAAAGATAATCTCTTTAACAAGTGGTGCTGGGGAAACTGATCAACCACTTGTAAAAGAATGAATCTAGAGCAGTTTCTTGTGGTCCTGTATGGATGTGAGAGTTGAACTATAAAGAAAGCTGAGCACCAAAGAATTGATGCTTTTGAACTGGGATGTTGGAGATGACTCTTGAGAGTCCCTTGAACTGCAAGAAGATCAAATCAGTAAATCCTAAAGGAAATCAGTTCTGAATATTCATTGGAAGAACTGACGCTGAAGCAGAAATTCCAGTACTTTGGCCACCTGATGCAAAGAGCTGACTCATTTGAGAAGACCCTGATGCTGGGAAAGACTGAAGGTGGAAGAAGGGTACGACAGAGAATGAGATAGCTGGATGGCATTACTGAATCAATGGACATGAGTTTGGGTGGACTCTGGGAGTTGGTGATGGACAGGGAGGCCTGGTGTGCTGTGGTCCATGGGGTTGCAAAGAGTCGGACATGACTGAGTGACTGAACTGAAGTGAACTGAAGAACAGTTTCTAACACCTTACACAGAAATAACCTCAAAATAGATTAAAGATCTAAATGTAAGACCAGAAGTTATAAAATCCTTGGAGGAAAACATAGGCAAAACATTCTCTGAGATAAATCACAGCAAGATCCTCCATGACTTACCTCCCAGAGTAATGGAAATAAAAGTAAAAATAAACAAATAGGACCTAGTTAAACTTAAAAGCTTTTCCACAATGAAGGAAATTATAAGCAAGGTGAAAAGACAACCTTCAGAATGGGAGAAAATAATAGTAAACAAAACAACTGGCAAAGAATTCATCTCAAAAATATACAAGCAGCTCAATTCCAGAAAAATAAATGAGCCAATCAAAAAGTGGGCCAAAGAACTAAACAGACATTTCTCCAAAGAAGACATACAGATGGCTAACAAACACATGAAAAGATGTTCAACATCATTCATTATCAGAGACATGCATATCAAAACCACAGTGAGGTACCAATTCACGTGGGTCAGAATGGCTGCTAGCAAAAAGTCTACAAATAATAAATGCTGGAGAGGGTGTGGAGAAAAAGAAATCCTCTTACACTGTTGATGAGAATGCAAACTAGCACAGCCACTATGGAGAACAATATGGTGATTCCTTAAAAAACTGGAAATAGAACTGCCACATGACCCAGCAATCCCACTACTGGGCACACACACCAAGGAAACCAGAATTGAAAGAGACATTGTACCCCAATGTTCATCACAGCACTGTTTACAATAGCTAGGACATGGAAGCAACCTAGATGTCCATCAGCAGACAAATGGGTAAGAAAGCTGTAGTACATATACACAATGGAATATTACTCAGCTATTTAAAAAAATCCATTTGAATCAGTTCTAATGATGTAGATGAAACCGGAGCCTATTATACAGGGTGATGTAAGTCAGAAAGAAAAACACCAATACAGTATATTAAGGCATATATATGGAATTTAGTAAGATGGTTATGACTACCCTTTATGCAAGAAAGCAAAAGAGACACAAGTATAGAGAACAGACTTTTGGACTTAATGGGAGAAGGTGAGGGTGGGATGCTTTTTAGAGAATAGCATTGACACATGTATATTACCATATATGAAATACATGTCTAGTCCAAGTTCTATGCCTGAAACAGGGCACTCGCAGCTGGTGCACTGGGATAACCCAGAGGAATGGGATAGGGAGGGAGGTATGAGTGGGGTTCACGATGGGGGACGCATGTACACCTGAGGCTAATTGATGTCAATGTATGTCAAAAATCACAATATTGCAAAGCAATTCAGTTCAGTTCAGTTCAGTCGCTCAGTCGTGTCCGACTCTTTGCGACCCCATGAATCGAAGCACGCCAGGCCTCCCTGTCCATCACCAACTCCCGGAGTTCACTCAGACTCATGACCATCGAGTCAGTGATGCCACCCCGCCATCTCATCCTCTGTCGTCCGCTTCTCCTCCTGCCCCCAATCCCTCCCAGCATCAGAGTCTTTTCCAATGAGTCAACTCTTCGAATGAGGTGGCCAAAATACTGGAGTTTCAGCTTTAGCATCATTCCTTCCAAAGAAATCCCAGGGCTGATCTCCATCAGAATGGACTGGTTGGATTAGCCTCCAGTTAAAATAAATTAATTTTTAAAATTGTCTTATTACTTTTGTATAGTTTCCAATTCCTTTGAAATATTTTCAAGATTAAAAGATTTTAACATACTCAGCATATTTTTCATAGTGTGTATGATAATTCCAATAGATAAAATATTTCTGAATGTTTCAGTTATCTTGTTCGTCCTGTGTTTTGTCTTTCTTCCTTATATGTTGATTTTTAAAGTGTGGCTTTCCAAGTTCAACAGTTAAACTTCCTTGTTATGGTTGGGTTGAAAATCCAGAAAAGTGTTAGCTTACTTCCAGTTTACTCTTCCCCTGAGAGTCCCAATTTGAAGTGTGAGTGGTGGTGTCTCAGGATGCCACTTTAGGGAGGTGCTGACTTTTGCTTTAGTTGTCATCAGTCTGAAAAGCTACTGAACCCCTGTTCTGTTGATAGCTCTCTCTTTATGTGGACAAATGCTCTCAAGGTAAAAGCAGTTTTGCAAATCATTCTTACCTTATTGGGGTCCCATGTCTTAGATTTCTACCTGGTAATTTTCATATAAATTATCATTCATCTGTTTGTCATACATTATGTACATAATGTTGGTTTTTAATTCTGCTAGGTGGAAAGCTGATCTTAATTACCTGAGACAACATACTAGAAGTAGAATTATTTTCTCCTAGAGCAGAAAGCAGACCAGGGGCTGCTAGAACCTGGGTGGGCAGGAAGATTGGCTATATGTAAAGGATTGGCTACATATGGGTAGGAGGGAACCTTTGAGGATGATGAAAGTGTTCTAAAACTGTATTATGGTGATGGTTGTATAACTGTATAAATTTGCTAAAATGCATTGATCTATAAACCTAAAATGTATAAATTTTATGGCATATGAAATATCCCACACTAAGGCTGTTTAAAGAAAGACTTTGGAGGTGGTTATTAACGAATGAGAGAAATTTCAGAAAGATTGAGAAGGGATTTGCAAGCAGAGAGAGGTTGAACCCTCATTTTCTATTAGGTTCTCAGGTAGCAGACCATTTCACAGGGAGCCCCAAGGCCAACATGGAGAGCCTACATGTAGGAAATGATAATGATAATTGTGCATGTTTGAGTAGAGAGTGCTGGCGATCTCTTCCCTCTCTTAAAAACTGTCTTAGCTGGATAGCATGAAGAGAGAACCAGAATTTCTCACACGTTCTTGTGGAGAACCAATGACATTGTCATGGTGAGGACTGTGTTAGCCACCTAACAGAGGCTGCATTGTGACCAGCCAAGGTAGAGACTAGACAGAGAAAGCAGAAGAGACCCAGCGGACTCAGGAGCTGAGATGGGAGGTTTGAGGTGAAGGGCAAGAACCGCCTCATATGCTGGAGGGACAGAGCACAAGTTACATAAGCTGAACATTCCAGAAGCAGATGTAGTGAGGACAGAAGCTACAGACAGACCTGGCAAGATGAAGTTGCTGGGCTATGTTATCTACACCTCCTCTCCATCTGGACCTCAACCGGAGCCGGATTGGTGTTCCCACTGCTCCAACTCCCTGGGTGTTCACAAGACTTACTCCGTTCCCAGAAACTGTCTCATGAAGGAGGAAGGCAGTCTGTTTGACAGAGGAATGGCAGCCCTGATGTATAGTTTGAACTTTGAATTGGCTGAATATCTTCCGGAATGGAACTTTTGTATTATAAAAGACCATTTTGGACTAGAAAAGAATGATTCACGTCTAATTGTCATTTTAGTGTTCTGCCCCCATCCCACCCCCAGCCATATGCCAGAATGGTGCTTGGCAGGAAGCTTAGTGATTTTGTAGATAAATTAAAATTCTTCATTTTTGTTATACCTCTGAGCTCTAGTGTGTAGATTTTGACACATGACTACCATTACTGTGGCATCATCTATGGCCTGTCAATAACCAAAACAATAAATTCCAATGGGGAGAAGTGGCTGTCAAATGATATGTACTTGGATAAGAAAAAGCAAAGGGTGTTTTGTTTCTCTGGCTCTGTCTATTCTCTTTGTCAATACCAGTGTATATTTCACTTCTGGTTGAAAGAGCTCATCAGAAAATCTGGTTAAGATGGCAAAATTTTCAATAGCGTGGGTCCTGCTTCAATTTCCCTGTTTCAGCCAAGGTCAGTTAGGTCAGCTCTGTCCTAGAAATGTCACAAGCTGTGAGTGAAAGTCACTCAGTTGTGTCCAGCTCTTTGGGAGCCCATGGACTGGAGACTGCCAGGCTTCTCTGTCCATGGAATTCTCTAGGCCAAAATACTGGAGTGGGTACTCATTTCTAAATAAGATCTATTTTTGTTGTTGCCTTTTATCTTCCTTCTCTTCTCCACCTGGTCCAAACACTCTCGTTCCTCCACATCCTCCCCCATGGCTCCTCCTCCAAGCACTTTAAATCATACCCTTTTCCTACTCTTCTGGGCTCACATAGCACTTCAACGCAGACCACTTCTCTGGCTCTCAATCACACACTGCCTACGAGGATAATTTAGCTATGTCTCATATGGTAATCTAAACTTTCCCAAGCTGTGTGAAGTTAGAACCTACAGCTTATCTGTCTTTGTATATGCCTATAGAGCATGGTTGGTTCATTGTTTGGTTGTGGCCAAATGTGACTGCTGCTTTACTTACTCAATGACCCTGAGCAAACACCTTAGCTTCTCTTAGCTTAAATTTTCTCTTGGGGCTGTTGAGAAGATTAGTGATACTAAACATGTAAAGAGTTTAGCTCTGTGTATGTATATTTTGGTATATGAACATTGAATAAGTGTCAGTTATCTCTTAGAGAAAGACCTTTAAGGGCAAAGATTGCCTCTTTTCCTCTTTCCTGTTAACTATCTTCAAAAAGTATATTCACATTCAACCTCTTCTCCTCCAGCCAGCCTCCACCATATCCTAGTCCCTGTCATCTCTGGTCTGAGAGGTAGCAGTGCTTCCTGACAGTTCTGCCTGTATCTCTCCTGTCTGCAGATTATCCCCCACACAGAACCAGGCGAGATTCTACTGAACTGAAGAGTGCTGGGATTCTGAGAAGACTTTGAAATCATTCAGTAGCTTATTTCTCTATGTGTAGAGTCCTATGATTTCAAGGACTGCTTCCAATACTCACTTTGTGGCTTCATCTCCACCACTTGTTCCTTCAGTCACTTGACTTTGACCATGCTGACTTCCTCCTGCCTCTGGACTGCAATCAGAATTTAGTTTGAGGACCCGAATACTCACTTTTTTGCCTACAAGTCTGCTCCCTTGCATTTTTCAGTTCTCTGTTCAAACATTCTGAGGTCAGTCTTCCTTCATTACCCATAGCAATACTATTTCTCATCTCTTCCAAAACTATCTCCTTTACTTAGCTTTATTTTTCTCTGATTCACTAACTCTCTGATATATTTTTATTTGTTTTCTGTTTCCTGCCACTGAAAGGCAAGCTCCATGTAGGTAGTCTTTTGTTCACTGCTCTATTCCCAATGTTTTTTAAAAAAGTATCTGGCATAGAGCACAAAAGAATGAATACATTAATGAAGAAGTGAGTAATTAATTGCATTTGCTTATAGCTATATGTTGAAAAATATTATCTTCTCTAAGGTGGTGGGAATATGGGTATACTCCATGTTTCTATTTTCTAGCTTTAAAAAATAATGCACATGTATTTCTCTGTTAATTTTGCAAAATAAAATTTTTAAACAGAGAAAAAGAAGTCATCTGACTCTGTTTGCAATAGAAATGATGAGACATTTCAGTATGCAAGCCTATGATATAACCTTCAAAATTTTAGTGTATTTTCTAACTGAATTAATTGTAATATCCCATAAATTTTGACTATGTCTGGGTAGATACATTCATTGCATGCTATGTTTTGTACTGTTTTTCATTCACTGTGTGGTGATCACAGTATTTATATTTTGTGCCCTGTTAGACTGTAATCACTGGAATCCATTACTAGTAGGGTTTCCAGATTGGTATATAAAATACAGGATGCCTAGTTATATTTGAATATCACTGAAATAAATTATGTTTTAGTATTAAGTATACCCCAAGTACTTATGGATCATACTTATCTCCTAAAAATTAAACGCTTCAAATTTAACTGGACATTTGTATTTTATCTGGCAACTGCAATTACTAGCATGAATTTACTAAACTGTTCACCTCACAGTTCTGAGAGCTTTCTTTTCCAAATCAGAATCAGGCAACTCAAGCCTGATCACCTTGCCCTATGCTTTGCTGTTGACATACTTGACCACTAGAGGGATTATTTCACTTTTGTTTTGGCTCTTTGTAAAAAGTAAAGCCAAAAGATAGGAATGATTAAATAGGAGCCCTTCCTTACCTTGAATCCAGTAAAAGAGAGGCTAGAAGACACATAGTGGGATTAGAATTTTATTTTGTGAAGGAGCCTTGAATAATGATTTGCTCTCTGTAATGGATTTAGTCACTTGTTTCAAGTATTAACTCAACATCATGAAACAGTAGATGGCCTGGCGTGGAATGTGCCTACAGAGCTCTGTTTATGGGGAAAATCTTTGCCAAGGGCTGTGTTTATTTCTCTTTTCTAATTACCCATTTGGTGGAGATATTTTTGGAATTTCCTGTGGTGAAAGTTACTTGGTTGAGGATTTGATTTGAAACCTATGTGGCTTGTGTAGTACAGCTAGCATCTAAGCTCTTGGTTTATTATGGTTTTGTGTATTGTCCATTGAGACATAAATAAAATAATTTTGGACATGAATGAAGGTCCCATTAGTTACTTCAAAAATTTGCCTGTACAATAATAGTGATTACTCTGCTGTACAAAAATGTGTAACTTGGTCTGATACATTTCTTTTTCATCTTAATATTCTTATTTAATAGGTTATATTTACTTCTGATTTTAATCCCAGACTAAAGCATCATCAGTTGATGTATATATGAGTCACTACATCTGACAAGGCATTTAAATTTATCCAAATGCTTCTTAAGATATGGGCTTTTGGTTTTCAAAGCCATTTGACTCATTAACCAGAGTAAAATTCTCATATGCTGTCTTTTAGTTCTCTTATTTGGCCCATAAACTATTCCTATCTTTGACTTTCTAAAGATAAGTACAACTCTGTGAGGAAATTGCATTCTTAGAATTATTAAACTAGAGTGAATGGCAAACATTTATAAAGAAAGTAAATATTAAAAGAACAGTCAGTGTGGTGTAGAGCTTAGATTAAATAGTATTGAGTTTGTTTTGTTCTCTTACCTTTCAAGTTTTGCTTACTCAGAGGCGAGATATGAAACAAAAATGTCCATTATTGTGTACATATCAAGTTAGTAAGAAAGAAATGACACCTCTTGAATAATATTAAGTGCCCAGTGTCTGTTCTCAATGCTATTTTTCCCAGCTCAAGTACAACAATAATAGTAATAATAAGAATTACAGTTAATAGTTTCAAGCACTTATGATATACTAGGAACTGTTAATATAATATTTTACTTTTTCTTCCTATACATGGAGAAGAGCAATCATGTTAAAATTCTTCCATCAGATTGTAAGTTCTTCAGGGATACTGACCATTTTTAAAATCTCTGAATTCCTAGTAATTAGCATATTTATTCTATTTCTTCAGAAAGAGGAGAGTAAATAAATGAATAAGTGAAAGAGAAGACTACTTTACTTAAAATGTTAGAGAATGATATTTACTGGATCATTTATAGGATTTAGTCAAATCTGACAATATATAAAAGTAATATTTATTTTCCTTTCACTCCATGGGAAAGAGATGGAGAAGCAGTGGAAACAGTATCAGAGTTTATTTTTATGGGTTCCCAAATCACTGCAGGTGGTGACTGCAGCCATGAAATTAAAAGATGCTTACTCCTTGGAAGAAAAGTTATGACCAACCTAGACAGCATATTCAAAAGCAGAGACATTATTTTGTCCACAAAGGTCTGTCTATTCAAGGCTCTGGTTTTTCCAGTAGTCATGTATGGATGTGAGAGTTGGACTGTGAAGAAAGCTGAGCGCCGAAGAATTACTGCTTTCGAACTGTGGTGTTGGAGAAGACTCTTGAGAGTCCCTTGGACTGCAAGGAAATCCAATCAGTCCATTCTGAAGAAGATTGGCCCTGGGTGTTCTTTGGAAGGAATGATGCTGAAACTGAAACTCCAGTACTTTGGCCACCTCATGCAAAGAGTTGACTCATTGGAAAAGACCCTGATACTGGGAGGAATTGGGGGCAGGAGGAGAAGGGGACGACAGAGGATGAGATGGCTGGATGGCATCACTGACTCGATGGACATGAGTCTGAGTGAACTCCGGGAGATGGTGATGAACAGGGAGGCCTGGCGTGCTGTGATTCATCGGGTCACAAAGAGCTGGACACTACTGAGCGACTGAACTGAATTGAATTTATATTTTGGAATATATGCACAAAATAAAGCATGATATACTGACTAATCACAACCAACAATCCAAATTAGATCTTAGTTCATTGCTAATAACTCTCACTCACTTTTATTTTCTTCCCCTCATTTAGTCCTTGTTCCCCCCGCCAGAATGATTCCTATGAAATTTTGATTTATCATTACATCATTTTTATCCTTTATATTTTTATTCATACATACACGTGTCTAAAGAATGTACTATTAAGCTTTACTTGCTTTTGAGATTTATAAAGTACGGTATCACACTAAATGAATTCTGCAGAAATACGCTTTTTTATTCAACATTAAATTCCTAAGATTCCTCCATATTTTTGCATACAACTGTAGGTCATTCATTTTTACTACTGTATAATATTCCACTGTGCATATAAACCATAGTTTATTTCTTCTCCTGTCAGTGAACTTTTGTAGCTTTTTGTTTTGCTGGTAAAAATGTAGTTCAGTTCAGTTCAGTCACTCAGTCGTGTCCGACTCTATGCAACCCCATGAATCACAGCACGCCAGGCCTCCCTGTTCATCACCATCTCCCGGAGTTCACTCAGACTCACGTCCAACGAGTCTGTGATGCCATCCAGGCATCTCATCCTCAGTTGTCCCCTTCTCCTCCTGGCTCCAATCCCTCCCAGCAACAGAGTCTTTTCCAATGAGTAAACTCTTTGCATGGGGTGGCCAAAGTAGTGGAGTTTCAGCTTTAGCATCATTCCTTCCAAAGAAATCCCAGGGTTGATCTCCTTCAGAATGGACTGGTTGGATCTCCTTGCAGTCCGAGGGACTCTCAAGAGTCTTCTCCAATACCACAGTTCAAAAGCATCAATTCTTTGGCGCTCAGCCTTCTTCACAGTCCAACTCTCACATCCATACATGACCACAGGAAAAACCATAGCCTTGACTAGACAGACATTACTAATGTCTCTGCTTTTGAATATGCTGCCTAGGTTGGTCATAACTTTTCTTCCAAGGAGTAAACGTCTTTTAATTTCATGGCTGCAGTCACCATCTGCAGTGATTTTGGAGCCCAAACAAATAAAGTTTGACACTGTTTCCACTATTTCCCCGTCTATTTCCCATGAAGGGATGGGACCAGATGCCATGATCTTCGTTTTCTGAATGTTGAGCTTTAGGCCAACTTTTTCACTCTCCTCTTTCACTTTCATCAAGAGGCTTTTTAGCTCCTCTTCACTTTCTGCCATAAGGGTGGTGTCATCTGCATATCTGAGGTTATTGATATTTTTCCTGGCAATCTTGATACCAGATTGTGTTTCTTCCAGTCCAGTGTTTCTTATGATGTACTCTGCATATAAGTTAAATAAGCAAGGTGACAACATACAGCCTTGACGTACTCCTTTTCCTATTTGGAACCAGTCTGTTCTTCCAAGTCCGGTTCTAACTGTTGCTTCCTGACCTGCATACAGATTTCTCAAGAGGCAGGTCAGGTGGTCTGGTATTCCCATCTCTTTCAGAATTTTCCACAGTTTATTGTGATCCACACAGTCAAAGGCTTTGACATAGTCAATAAAGCAGAAATAGATGTTTTTATGCTATCAATATTCTTGGACATGCCTTCCTGCCCACGTGCTGGGAGTTCCTTCAGATATATGCCTGTAATTAGAATTCCTGGGACAAAGTGTATGTGATGTTAATGTCAAGTGATTTAAGATGGACATCACCTTATCTTCTTGGGTGAGCCAGAATTGAGAATCCAAAGTTACGCAAATTCGAATTACTTACCTTGTTTTTCTTTTTAGTGTTATGACCCAGAGACGATATATCTTGTTAAAGAGCAAATTCTACTAAGGACAACATCTTAAGGCATAAAACTAAATGTTCCTGGTGATAGTCTATGATATACAAAGGATATTCATTGCATAACATCTGTGAGTGATGTTTTTGTAAACCAAAAGCCTAAACTCTTTGGTGGTGGCAAAAATACAGAATGCTAGCATTGTCCTGAAGACTTTGTAATTCCAAGAGCTTCTCTTCATCTAAACCCCCTTGAACACAGAGGCACTATTCTGAGGAAATAAAACAACAAAAGTATTTCTGCTCCATTTTGTTAGGGTGGAGAACAGTTCAATATAGGATGAACTGAGCTAGCCAATTATTTGCAGGATGTTTTTCCTTTTTTATAATTTATCCTTCTCAAGATTGTGGGCTGGTCTATCATTATGGTGTAAGAAATGTAAAAAAAAATCTGTTTAACGCAACTGAATTTCTAAAAGAGTGTTTATCCACATATGTTCTAAGAAAATGGTAATGTAGATAATTATATACATACAGTCATATCTTTATAAGGCATCTTGGTATGTCTGCTACAGATTGGAAATTTTAACTGAGGAGAATCCACATATTTTAAGGAAGATTTCATCTGACCTAAAATTCTGATCTATTTGGCAGATTACTTCCCTATAGATTCCAATTATAATACAGGTTCTTGAATTGACTATATTGTTCAGATTCAGACAAAAAGTGATATGGTGTAATGATGGTACCACAAAATAGACCTACTATGTAAGAAACTACCGGTGTTCTGCATATATGCAGGAGTCATTCAAGTGTTGCATCTGTGTTTTTTAATTGATCAAATCATTGGTCTTTTGTTTGAAATTTGTCTTTAAATTTCATATTCTCAACATTTGGAATAGGTAAGAGGGCTGAATAAATGACAATTGATCTATTCTTCAAAGTACTGTAATTGAGCACACACCAATGTGCCATGTTCTGTACCAGATGCTATGGCAGTAATAATTAAATTTAATAATAACTATTTAATAATTAAGTAATTAATTATTAAAATAATTAATCTAATTTAAATAATTGAATTTAATTAATAGTTGAATTTAATAATTAATAATATTCAGATTTTTAATTACTAGAAACTTTTTTTTTGATCAAGTTTGGTTCACACCTTATCTGTATTGTTTATAAAAGTGTTTAGCACATAGTAACTGCTCAGTTAATATTAATTTCATGGACTATCACCATTTAAAGTAATAAATATAAAACTGAATATAAAATATATTAAGCCAACTTAATGATATTCAATACATAGTGACCAAAAATAAATGAGAGAAGCTCAACCAGTGTCTGAAAATATTGCTTATGGAATAACAGAGGAGTTAAAAAGGTAGAGTCCTATTCACCATAGCTATGCTCAAGATATTTTATTGTCAAAAATGACCCCTAAAATAATATTGGAGATGAAGATTTAGTGACTACAGATTATGAGACACAAGGTTATTTGAGTACCTGTAAGGTTCTCCTTAAAACAATTTGCTCTAAGTCAGCTTGGAGCAAAGTTATGATTAAACTTTGACCCAGATTTGAAATGCATTGTTATATATATTCATGCCTAATTTATAATGAATTTCTTTAAAGAGCAAGATAGAAGATGGTAAAGTAAAAAATAAGTCTATCTATCTATCTTTTTCTTACAAATATTTGCTCATATTTTTCCAGGGAAAGCGTTAAGCCAAAAAGGAAATAGTCAATCATTCACAGCATATAAATACCAGTAATCAGTGGTGGTCATAACTCACTGTGAATAACGAAAATTCTATTAAATACTTGTGAAGGTGTTCATGATTTGTAAAATGGTCTTCATACATGTTTTTTCACTCACCTTTCCCTATATGATTTTATATAGCATATCATCATACACACCAAACACAAAAGGAAACTGAGGCCCATTTTGGTTGTGACTTCCCCAGTCTTTCATGATTAATAGCTTGCCATTGTTCTTTCACTGTCGGGCTTATCAATATCATTTCTTCTATTATTGTTGTATGTGTTACATTTTAACTTAGTTTAGCCATAATATACATAAAAACTACATAAAAGTTTATATTTGGCTTGCTTGCTACAATATATATTTGTGTTATTATTTAAGTTTTTCAATTATTATCCTAATTATCTGTGTAATATTTTATTGAAAGGATGTGAGTCACTTACTCCATTCATTGAAAAGCATTTACTAAGTTCTTATAATGTTCCAGGCTGTAGGCAGTGAGGATATAGCACTGAACTAGTCAGTTTGTTACTGTCAGGAACTAAAAAGTTTTTAGAAAGTATTTTCTAATGTGTGATGCATATGGAAAAACAACACTGCTTGCAGTGTTCATAAAAATTGGCATGCTCCCTATGATATTAGGTGAAAGAGATATTTTAAAAATGATCCTTGACATATGAACTGCTTTTCAAATAGATTGAAAAATGTAAATAGTCATTGAGTGTGTAATAATATTTAATTACTCAAATTCTTACCAGCATTTAACTGTATACTTTTTAAATAAATGTAGTTTTTCTCTCATGTGAAACATCTATTCATGGCTCAGTCCATTTGGATTTTGAAATATAAAGGTCAAAATAGAGAAATCCAACAATATTTATGAAGAATCTATTTTTACTTTCCTAATTTTATGAGCTTTTCCACATATCTAACTCACATATATTTAGACATGCTTCTGTCTTAGTTATATTTAGATAGCTAAATATACTAAATTCTAAATGTGGTTTAGTGATATCTGTTTAAATCACATTGTCTTTAAATGCATTTAAATATCTGATAAGGCACTTTGCCCCTTATTCATCATTCTATTCAAAAATGTACTAACTTTTCTTGATCATTTATTTACTTTGTTTTGGTGAAGTATTATCATTCTCTTTATAGAAGTTCTATATGTAAGATTTGTTTTACTCATTACATACACATGCACAGGTTATGCATTTTTGTCTTTGCTATTATTAATGGACATAGTTTCTTTACAATTTCTAAATAGCTTTTTGACAATATGTGAGAAACTTCAAGATTTGCTTATTTATTTTCTAATTGGCCAATTTACTGAACATTTAATTTTCTTGACTTATTTGCTTTGACTAAAAATTCAAATACAAAATTATGGTTTTGAATAGTATGCAACAACTTGTGATATTCCAATCTTTGTGAGGAAAACAATTGGGCAATAATTAAATTTAAAAATTAAACCACTAAATTGCTGTTGAAGCAATGAGAGCTGGAATGGACAAAATTCAGGTGCAGGGAGAACCGCAGTGAGCTGAATTGTTCTGGAGAGGCTTTAACCTAGGGATTTGACCTGATTTGTGGTAGAGGGTGAGAGACCAAGAATCTGGGCTTCATCTGGGAAAATGACTGACACGAGGTATGTAGAAATTAATAAATATTGTAGTAGTTTTGTGGAGCTGAAGACACAAAATTGAAGACCTCTAAAATTGAAGGCCTCTAAAGCATGGTTGCTTTTTGCCTAAAAACTTAGCTGCATTTTGAAATTATATGTAGCAGGAGGAAATATGATATATTTTCCTCTTGAAAATCATGCTGCAGGTTAACAAATTAAATGCTTTGAGAAGTCCTCAGAAACAAAAGACATTTAACTTTGCTTTCCTGTAATTTTCCAAGCTTGTTTAAAGGGTTCTTCATTCACAACAAGGAAACATTCTATTGAGAGGCTAGCAGGCAGGAGGGCCAGGGGCCTCCAGATGGAGGAAATAGGCTGCAAGAGTCAGACATTCTTTATCTCTCTCTTAAGCAGCAGGAGAAAACAAACAAGTGTTAAATTTTTTCCCCTTTTCTACACAAATTTAAAAAGAGGTTTCTCTTAAAATTCTGTCTTGCCGTAATGACACCTGATTCCACCTGAACTTAACTTTTCTCAAACATTGAGCTAACCGATGCATTTTTCTTATGGAAGTGTTCCTCTTAACCTATGTTAATGAACTATGTATTTACCCTAGACTCTGTCAGAACCAACTTGACAAACACGAATGTTTTACTCATACATTTTTCTCCTAACTATGTTAAGGAAACTACATATTTACTTGGAAACCTGCCTTTCTTCAAGATTCATGCCAATCATTTTGTGACCCAGGGTGGCTCACGTGGTGCCAATGTTATCTCAAAACACATGTTGTGGGTGAGGGGCCTGGAGCCACTCTGAATTTTGAGACATCTCCTTTCTATAAAACAGCTTGCTAGTAGCTATATAACATCCAGATAAGACTAGCAGGGAGGAATACTTTCTGCTCCCTTCTTGATGCTTATGTCAGAAAGTTTCTCTGTCTCTTTTATATTTTAATAAAGATTTATTACATAAAAGCTCTGAGCAATCAAACCTTGTCACTGGCCCTGGATTGAATTCTTCTCCTTCAGAGGCCAAGAATCCCAGCATCTTTCATGGCTCAGCAACAACCTTTCACTCTCAACAGTTTGGGAAATGCTAAGTGACATCATGCCAAATGTACACAAGTTTTGACTGACTATGACATGTCTGAATATATACTCTAGTTGAATCTATTAAGTTGTACATCAATTTGTCTTAAGCTCTAAAGGAAAAACAGAGTTTCAAAACAAACGCATACTTTATTAAATGAAAATTTGTGTTTTGACAATATAACATAACTTTTCACTTTGCAATGATACTAAAGGACAGAAATAACATTTTATGGCTTTTTCCACAAAATTTCTATTTGCATAAATTGAAAATTTTAGAAATGAATATCTTGGAGAACATCCAAAAATCTGTTAAGAATTACACAGTTCAGTTCAGTTCATTTCAGTCGCTCAGTCCTGTCCAACTCTTTGCGACCCCATGGACTGCAGCACGTCAGGCTTCCCTATCCATCACCAACTCCCAGAGCCTATTCAAACTCATGTCCATTGCGTTGGTGATGCCATCCAACCATCTCATCCTCTGTCGTTTCCTTCTGCTCCTGCCTTCAATCTTTCCTAGAATCAAGGTCTTTTCCAAGAAGTCAATTCTTCACATCAGATGGCCAAAATATTGGAGTTTCAGCTTCAGCATCAGTCCTTCCAATGAATATTCAGGACTGATTTCCTTTAGAATTGACTGGTTGGATCTCCTTGCAGTCCAACGGACTCCCAAGAGTCTTCTCCAACACCACAGTTCAAAAGCAGCAATTCTTCAGTGCTCAGCTTTCTTTATGGTCCAACTCTCTCATCCATACATGACTGCTGGAAAAACCATAGCTTTGACTAGATGGACCTTTGTCAGTAATGTCTCTGGTTTTTAATATGCTATGTTGCTCAGCTTTCTTCCAAGGAGCAAGCGTCTTTTAATTTCATGGCTGCAGTTACTATCTGCAGTGATTTTGGAGCCCAATAAAAGAAAGTCTGTCACTGTTTCCATTGTTTCCGTATCTGTTTGCCATGAAGTGATGGGACCTGATGCCATAATCTTTGTTTTTTGAATGTTGAGTTTTAAGCCAGCTTTTTCATACTCTCCTCTTTCACTTTCATCAAGAGGCTCTCTAGTTCTTCTATGATTTCTGCCATAAAGGTGGTGTCATCTGCATATCTGAGGTTATTGATATTTCTTCTGGCAATCTTGATTCCAGCTTGTGCTTCATTCAGCCTGACATTTTGCATGATGTACTCTGCATAGAAGTTAAATAAGCAGGGTGACAATATACAGCCTTGACATACTCCTTTCCCAATTTTGAACCCATCTGTTGTTCCACATCCCGTTCTAACTGTTGCTTTTTGACCTGCATACAGATTTCTCAGGAGGCAGATAAGGTGGTCTGGTCTTCCCATCTCTTGAAGAATTTTCCACAGTTGTGATCCACACAGTCAAAGGCTTTGGCGTATTCAACAAAGAAGCAGTAGATGTTTTTCTTTTACTCTCTTGCTTTCTCTATGATCCAACAGAT
This sequence comes from Capricornis sumatraensis, assembly GCF_032405125.1. Lineage (NCBI taxonomy): Eukaryota > Metazoa > Chordata > Mammalia > Artiodactyla > Bovidae > Capricornis > Capricornis sumatraensis. Next base: position 9,243,318 of record NC_091084.1, read on the forward strand.
GTTGGCAATTTGATCTCTGGTTCCTCTGCCTTTTCTAAATCCAGCTTGAATATCTGGAAGTTCATGGTTCACGTACTGTTGCAACCTGGCTTGGAGGACTATGAGCATTACCTTTCTAACATGTGAGATGAGTGAAATTGTGTGGTGGTTTGAACATTCTTTGGCATTGCCTTTCTTTGAAATTGGAATGGAAATTGACCTTTTCCAGTCCCATGGCCACTGCTGAGTTTTCTAAAATTGCTGGCACATTGAGTGCAGCACTTTCACAGAATCATCGTATATGACTTGAAATCTCTCAACTGGAATTCTATCACCTCCACTAGCTTTGTTCATAGTGATGCTTCCTAAGGCCCACCTGACTTTGCATTCCAGGATGTCTGGTTCTAGGTGAGTGATCACACCATCATTGCTATCTGGGTCATGAAGATCTTTTTTGTATAGTTCTTCTGTGTATTCTTGCAACCTCTTCTTAATATTTTCTTCTTCTGTTAGGTCCATACCATTTCTTTCCTTTATTGTGCCCATCTTTGCATGAAATATTCCCTTGGTATCTCTAATTTTCTTGAAGAGATCTCTTGTCTTTCCCATTTGATTGTTTTCCTCTATTTTTTGCATTGATCTCCGAGGAAGGCTTTCTTATGTCTTCTTGCTATTTTTTGGAGCTCTGCATTCAAATCGGTATATCTTTCCTTTTTTCCTTTGTCTTTCACTTCTCTTCTTTTCACAGCTATTTGTAAGGCCTCCTCAGACAACCATTTTGCCTTTTTGCATTTCTTTTTCTTGGGGATGGTCTTGATTCCTGCCTCTGGTACAATATCGCGAATCTCTGTCCATAATTCTTCAGGCATTCTGTTTATCAGATCTAATCCCTTGAATCTATTTGTCACTTTCACTGTATAATCATCTGTACAATTGTCAGAAGGTTTTTGTTAAAAATGAGAAACATGTCCTCAATTAACATACATTGTTATTATATAATCATTAGTACAGAGCTTAAGGAAAAACATACCCTTCAACAAGATGAGTTGTTTTGTTACGTATTCATTAGCTCAGGGCTTAAAGAAAATAACGTCTTATGTGACTAAGCCTAAGGAAAGTAGAAAAAAAAAAAAAAAAGGTTTTCCTTTTCTCCTCCTTGAGAGCCCCAGACATCTTTCACCTCCTTGGGAACCCTAGACTTTTTATGAACCTACTTAAAAATTATCTCTCTCAATCTGACTTTGAAGACAAGCAAGATTTGATTACAGGATTTCTGCAGGACTGGGGGAAACAGAGATTCTACTATCAGAGGGCACAAACAAAATCTTGCATGCATTAGGATCCAGGGGAAAGAAGTGACCCCAAAGAAGACTGGACAAAACTTATCTGCTAGTGTTGGAGGGTCTCCTGTGGAGGCATGGGTCTGCAGTAGCTTGCCACAGGGACAGGGGCACTGGCAGCAGCAGCCCTGGAATACACCTCTTGGTGAAAGCTCTCTTGGAGTTAACCCTACCACAGAGCCTGTAGATTTGAGCACTGAGTCACCTCAAGCCAAACAGTTAATGGAGAGGGGAAACAATCTCACTCATCTGCAAAAAAGAGGATTAAAGTTTTACTGAGCATATCCATGTCCACCAGAGCAAGACCCAGTTTTTCCCACTTCCAGTCCCTCCCATAATCTTGTCTGAGGAGTCCTGAAAAATAGCCGGGAAAAGAAGAGAAGTGAAAGGCAAAGAAGAAAGGGAAAGATATACCCAACTGAACGCAGAGTACCAAAGGATAGCAAGGAGATATAAGAGAGCCTTTTAAATTGAACAATGTAAAGAAATAGAAGAAAACAATAGGATGGGAAAGACTAGATATGCCTTTAAGAAAATTAGAGATACCAAGGAAATATTTCCTGCAAAGATGAGCACAATATAGGACAGGAATGACAAGGACCTATCAGAAGCAGGAGCAATTAAGAAGTGGCAAGAATACATGGAACTTAATGACCCAGATAACTATGATGGTGTGGTCATACACCTAGAGCCAGATATCTTGGAATATGAAGTCAAGTGGGCCTTATGAAAGAAGCTAGTAGAGGTAATGAAATTCCAGCTGAGTTATTTCAAATCCTAAAGAATGATGCTGTAAAAGTGCTGTGCTTAATATGCCATCAAATTTTGAAAACTCAGCAGTAGCCACAGGACTGGAAGAGGTTAATTTTCTTTCTAATTCCACAGAAGGGCAATGCCAAAAAATGTTCATACTACCTCACAATTGCAGTCATTTCTCATGCATCAAGGTAATTCTCAACATCCTTGAAGCGAGGCCTCAACAGTACATGAACCAAGAACTTCCAGATGTTGAAGCTGGATTTATAAAAGGCAGAGGAACCAGATATGAAATTGCCAATATCTGTTGGATCATAGAGAAAGGAAGGCAATTCCAGAAAAACATTTATTTCTGCTTTATTGACTATGCCAAAGTCTTTGACTGTGGATCTCAGCAAACTGTGGAAAATTCTTAAAGAGATAGGAATACCAGACCACCTTACCTGCCTCCTAAGAAACCTGTATGCTGGTCAAGAAGCAACAATTAGAACCAGACAGAGAACAATGGACTGGCTCCAAATTGGGAAAGGTGTATGTCAAGGCTGTATATTGTCACCTTGCTTATTTAACTTCCATGCAGAGTATATCACATGAATGCCAGGCTGGATGAAGCATGAACCTGAATCAAAATTGCCAGGAGAAATATCAGTAATCTCAGATATGCAGATGATAACACTCTAATCTCCTGGCATGGTGCAGTTCATGAGTTCACAAAGAGTCAAACTTAGAGACTGAACAACAGTAGCAACAATAATCCCTCCAATCAGGAAGGTTACACAAGTCTCTTAGCCTGATTTACCAGAAGGCATAGAGATGAAACAAGAACTACAATCTCTCGACCCCCTGAATAAAATCCACATCACAGAAAATGAATCAAAATGAAAAAGCAAAGGGTTTTGTCCCAGATTAAGGGACAAGATAAAATCCACCACCCCCCCCCCCGAAACCACTAAATGAAGTGGAGATAGGCAACATTCCAGGAAAATAATTCAGAATAATGATAGTGAAGATGATCCAAGATTTTGGAAAAAGAATGGAGAAAATGTAAGAAATATTTACCAAAGACCTAGAACTAAAGAACAAACTAACAGAGATGAACAATACACTAGAAGGAATCAATAGCAGAATAATTGAGGTGGAAGAGCGGACAAATGACTGCCACATAACAGAATACAGAAAAAAGAATGAAAAAAAAAAAAAAAAAGAAGAAGACAGCCTAAGAGACCACTGGGGCAACATTAAAGGTACCAACATTCATATTATATGGGTACCAGAAGTAGAAGAGAGAGGAGCTGAGAAAATATTTGAAGAGATAATAGCTGAAAAGTTCCATAACATTGGAAAGGAAATAATCAACCAAGTCCAGGAAGCACATAGTATAAGGCAGGATAAACTCAAGGAGGAACACACAAAGAGACATAGTAATCAAACTGACAAAGATTGAGACTAGAGAGAACAAGATGGCTGAGGAGTAGGTGGAAGCGGAGTACCTTTCTCTCCATGGATACATGAGAAATACACCTTCAGACACAGAAGTGCATGCGGAACACCAGCTGAGAGTGGACAGGAGTACCTGACCAGCAGAAAAGAGTATATAGAACCATGCAAAACTTGGGAGGATGAAGGAACTGGGGGAAAAACAGGAGTGTTAGTAGGACTGGACCTGCCTTCAGCAGGTGGGGGAACTGAAGCAGGGGTCTGATCCCCACATCAGGGCAATTGTCTGAGTCAGGGGAGAAACATTTAAGGCTGAGAGTGAAACAGCTGATCTATGACAGCCTAAATGGAATGAGAATCAGACAGTCCTTGCCTCAGCCATACATACCCTGGACAGGGACACAGGTCCCCTGGAAGGTGCAGCAGCTGGAAGCTGGAGTTCAGGGATTGTGGAGCAGTCCCTGGGTGAGGGCTGCTGTTGACTGTGGAGAAACGTATTGAGGGGATGTGAGGGAGGAGATTGTGGTGGAAAATGCCTGTGGAAGAAAGCCACGGAAGCAAGGAGATACTGCTGTGTCATACGTAGGGGGTGGAGCCATCACCATAGCCTCTCTCCCCACAGGCCAGCAGCCGCAGCTGAACAACAGAGAGCCTGGCCCATCAATCGCCTGAGGCACTGAACTACAGAGTAGGACCCCAAACAGGGTGTCCCTTTAAGTGCTTGATGAGCTGAACTACAGAGTAAGACTCCAGCCGGGGGGCACTTCTACGTGCCTGATGCTCTGAACAACAGAGAAGGACCCCAGGCAAGAGAGCCCGCTAAGTGCCTGAATGGGCAGAGCTACAGAGAAGACTTGCTTAAGAGGCCTTCTGATTGCCAGCTACAGGAGGCTTGAAAAAAGACTCTGATAGGACCATAACTCCTGCAGCAGAGGCAGGCTGTGTCCCTGCACACTTGGCCACCCCAGGGTCCCTGCAAGCCAAGCAGCTGTGCCATCTTCACGCTCAACTCTCACTGGGGCAGAGTTGCCACAGGCAAAAAAATCTTGAATCTATGTGCACAGGGTCATTTCGGTCCTGTCTGACTCTTTGCGACCCTGTAGAATGTGGCCTGCCAGGCTTCTCTGTCAGCGGGGTTCTCCAGGCAAGAATACCCGAGCGTATTGGCCAACACTGGTTACACACCCTTCTAGAGCACTATATTTCCTGCTGCCCTAGCTGCCAACTCCCCTGAGTACCTGGTGATGCCATAATCCCTGCAACCCAAGCAGCTGCAGCACCTCCACCCCTGGCCCTCACAGGGGCAAACCTGAGTCCTCCAGGGCAGCCTCAGGAGCTAACCCCAATGGATGACCCACATGCAGAGGTGGAAATAAAATCACAGTTGAAATCTAGGGGCAGTGGGACTAAGGAAAAAGACTCAAAACCTTACCAGCAACTGTACAAGCTGCAGATTAAACCCACACAATCAACTAGGCAGACTCTGTGTCTATGGAATTTAACAAAAGGTCATTGAGAGTGCCCACAAGAGAAAACGCACTCGTTCTGATAGATGTGGACATTAGAGGCAAAAACACAGAATACTAGGACCAGATTAGAATCTGAGCTGCCCCCACAAAAGGTCCAGAGATCAGCAGTGTTGGAGGGCATCTTAGGGAGGTGAGGTGGAATGACTCCCAGCAATGGAAAGGACTCTGACAGCAGCGATTCAGGAAAAACATTAATTATTCTTATGTTTTCACTTGTTCTGTAGATTCTTCTGGAGTTTTTCTTTTTTCTTTTTTTCTCCCCCCCCACCCCCCCACCATCCTCCAGTCTGTTGTAGCTGTCAATTTTATTGGCACTATGAAATCTAATTAAGCCTTTGAGCTTTTTCTTTTTCTTTTCCTTTTTTTCTTCTCAGTCACATTTTTTATCATTGTTATAAATGTCTGCCTCTACACTGGGCTTTTGCAGTTCTGGGGAGTTTTCCTTTTTTTTTTTTTTTTTTTCTCTCTTTTTAAATTTTTTAAATCTATTAAATTTTTCTCTATGTTTATTCCTTTGTTTGCTTTTCCTATTGTTCTTTTCCCCTTGCAGTTAATCTTTAATGTATATAAATCTTCTTTACCTACCTCTATTTAACTTTGCATATCTAGTTTTCTTTCTCTTCTTTCTTTCATTTCCTCTCAATATAGTGGCTTTTTTTCCCCACCCATTGCTTTATTTCCTAATTGGCACCTTGCTTTAGTTTTGCTTTCCAGTTTGTGCTTTAGTTAGCTTTGTTCTGATAGACATAATTTTTGGTTTCTTTTGTTCACTGGGTCAATCTATTGGACTTTATTTTTGTTGGGTTGTTTTGATTTTGCTTATGGGTGTATATGTATATGTGTATGTTCAGTAACACTTTTTATTGTTGTTATAAACCTCTGCATCTATGTTAGGCTTTTGCAGTTCTCTGGAGTTTTAATTTTTTTCCTCTTTTTTCTTCCTTCTTCCATTTTTGTTTTTTCTTTTCTCTTTTGTTAGAATTTTAACTTCTAATTTTTAAAATCTATTATATTTTTCTATATTTATTACTTCGTTTGACTTTCCTGCTGTTTTTTTCCCTTTGCAGTTAATCTTTAATGCATATAAATCTTCTTCATCTACCTGTATTTAACTTTGCATATCTATTAAAATTTCATTTCTTTCTTTCCTTTCCTCTCAACAGATTTGTTAGTTTCATTTTTGTTGCTTTATGCCCTACTTGGCACCTTGCTTTAGTTTTAATTTCCATTTTGTGCTTTGGTTAGTTTTGTTCTTAACTGGTAAATATAATTTTTTATTTCCTTTGTTTTCCTGGTCAATCTATTGTACTTTATTTTTGTTGGGCCGTGTTGACCTTGCTCATGGGTGTATATGTAGATGTGTATAATCCATTAATTTAAGTATTATTTGCATGATTTTTTAACTGCCATTTGTTTGGGGTTCATCTTTGGTTTCTCACTTTTGGATATTTCTTTTAATCTCACTTAATACCATAACAAACCATGTGTGGAATCTTTGTTCCTGAACAGATATCAAGCCCCAAGCCTTTGGAGTGGGAGCACTGATGCCAAGAACCTAGACTAGCAGAGAACTAACCCTAGGGAATATCAAATTGTGATAACTCACACAAAGGAAACCACTTGAATACAAGACCTGGAATCATCCAACCACCAGTAGCACCCTGTGCAGGATGCCTCATTCAAACAACAACCAAAACAAAAATACAAATCCAATCATCAGCAGACAGGATTGCCACCTCACTAAACCTTTTCCATCAGAGGAAAAACAAACAACAAACAAATGAAAATTCAGCATAAATCTCATCCTATACAAAGCTTACACAAACCACTAGACCAACCTCAGGAGGGCAGAAACCAAAAGGAAGAAAGAATTCAACCTTGAAGCCTGGGAAAAGGAGACCTCAAACACAGTAAGTTTAAAAAAATAGTGAAAAGGCAGAGAAATACTACAGAAATGAAGGAACAAACTAGAAACACAGAAGTCCAAATAAATGAAGAGGAAATAAGCAAACTACCTGAAAAAGCATTCAGAATAATGATAGCAAAGATGATAAAAAACCTTGAAAACAAAATGGAGAAAATGTAAGAATCAATTAACAAAAACCTAAAAGAATTAAAGAATAAATATGCAGAGATAGACAGAACAATTACTGATATTAAAAATACAGAGACAAACAACACAATTACTGAAACTAAAAATACTCTAGAAGGAATCAATAGCAGGATATCTGAAGCAGAAGAACAAATCAGTGAGCTGGAAGATAAAATGATGGAAATAAATTCTGAATAGCAGAATAAAGTAAAAAGAATGAAAAGAACTGAGGATGGTCTCAGAGACCTCTGGGACAATATCAAGCCACCAACATTAGAATTATAGGGGTCTCAGAAGAAGAGAAAAAGAAAGGGTATGAGAAAATTTTTGAAGAGTTTATAGTTGAAAATTTCCCCAACATGGAAAAGGAAATAGTCAATAAAGTTCAAGAGGTACAATGAGTCCCATGCAGGATAAACCCAAATAGAAACATGCCAAGACACATACTAATCAAATTAACAAAGACCTAATACACTCCAGTATTCTTGCCTGGAGAATCCCAGGGATGGGAGAGCCAGGTGGGCTGCTGTCTATGGGGTCGCACAGAGTCAGACACGACTGAAGCAACTTAGCAGCAGCAATACAAAGAAAGAATATTAAAAGCACCAAAGGAAAAGCAAGTAACATACAAGGGAAATCCCATACTCTTAACAGCTTATCTTTCTGTAGAAATTCTGCAGGCCAGAAGGGAATGGCAGAATATATCTAAAGTACAGAAAGGGAAAAATCTACAACCCAAGATTATTGTACTCAGCAAGGATCTCATTCAAAAATCGATGGAGAAATAAAAAGTTTTTCAGACAAGCAAAAGTTAACAGAAATCAGTACCACCAAACCAGCTTTACAACAAGTGTTAAAGGGACTTATATAGTCAAGAAATACAAGAGAAGGAAAAAGATTTACAAAATCAACCCAAGCAATTAAGGAAATGACAGTAGGAAGATATATATCAATAATTACTTTCAATGTAAATGAATTAAATGGTCCAACTAAAAGATGCATACTGGTAGAATGGATACAAAAACAAGACCCATATGCTGTCTGCAATAAACCTACTTCAGACCTAAAGACACATATAGACTGAAAGTGAGAGGATGGAAAAATATATTCCATGCACATGGGAAGCAAAAGAAAGCTGGAGTAGCAATCCTCATATCAGACAAAATAAACCTTAAAGAATATTACAAGAGATGAGGAAGGACACTACAGAATGATCAAGGGATCAATCCAAGAGGAAGACATAACAATTGTGAATATCTATCCACCCTACACAGGAACACTTCAGTACACAAGACAAACACTAACGGACATAAAGAAGAAATTGACAGTAACACAATAATAGTAGGAGACTTTAACACTCCACTCACACCAATGGACAGATCATCAAAATAGAAAATTAATAAGAAACGCAAGTCTTACATCATACATTAGAGTAGATGTATCTCATTGATATCTTTAGTACTTTCCATCCAAATACAGAAGAATACACCTTCTTCTCAAGGGCACACGAAACATTCTCCAGGATAGACCACATCCTGGGTCACAAATCAAACCTCAGTAAATTTAAGAAAATTGAAATCATATCAAGCATCTTTTTGACCACAATGCTATGAGACTAGATATCAATTACATGAAAAAAGCAAGAAGCACAAACACATGGAGATTAAACAACACTTTTCTAAATAACCAACAGGTTACTGAAGAAATCAAAAGGGAAATAAAAAAAATTCTAGGAACAAATGATAATGAAAACAACAATTCAAAACCTATGGGACGCAGCAAAAGCAGTTCTAAGAGGGAAGTTTATAGCAATACAATCCTACCTCAAGAAAAAAGAAAAACACCGAATAGACAACCTAACTTTACACCTAAAACAACTGGAAAAAGAGAACAAAAACCCCACAAAATTAGCAGAAGGAGAGAAATCATAAAGATCAGAACAGAAATAAATGAAAAAGAAATGAAAGAAACAATAGTAAAGATTAAGAAAACTAAAAGTTGGATCTTTGAGTAGATAAACAAAATTGACAAACCTTTAGCCAGACTCATCAAGAAAAAAAGAGAGAAGAATCAAATCAACAAAATTAGAAATGAAGAAGAAGAGGTTACAAAGAGACAATGCAGAAATACAATGGATTATAAGAGACTATTATGAGTAATTATATGGGAATAAAATGGATAACCTAGAAGAAATGGACAGATTCTTGGAAAAGGTCAATATTCCATGACTGAAGCAGGGAGAAATAGAAATTATGAACAACCCAATTATAAGCACTGAAATTGTAGATGTGATCGAATATCTCCCAAAAAACAAAAGCCCAGGACCAGATGGTTTCACAGGAGAACTCTATCAAACATTTGGAGAACAGCTAATGCTTATTCTTCTAAAATTTTTCAAAAAACTGCAGAGGAAGTAACACTTCCAAACTTATTCTACAAGGCCACCATCACCTTGACACCAAAGCCAGACAAAGACAACACAAAAAAAGAAAACTACAGGCCAATATCACTGATGAACATGGATGCAAAAGTCCTCAACAAAATTTTAGCAAACAGAATTCAGCAACACATCAAAAAGCTCATACACTGTGATCAAGTTGGGTTTATTCCAGAAATGCCAGGATTCTTCAATATACACAAATCAATCAATGTGATACACCATATTAACAAATTGAAAGATAAAAACCATATGATGATCTCAGTAGATGCAGAAAAAGACTTTGACAAAATTCAGCACTTATTTATGATTAAATCTCTTCAACAAATGGACATAGAAGGAACCTACCTCAACATAATAATATGATAAGCCTACAGCAAACATCATTCTCAATTGTGAAAAACTGAAAGCAGTACCCCTAAGATCAGGAACAAGATAAGGGTGTGCACTTTCACCACTAATATTCAACACAGTTCTGGAAGTCCTAGCTACAGCAATTGGAGAAAAAAACAGAAATAAAAAGAACCCAGATCTGAAAAGAAGTAAAGCTCTCACTGTTTGCAGATGACATAATATTGTACATAGAAAACCCTAAAGATACTATCAGAAAATTACTAGAGCTAATCAGTGAACTTAGCAAAGTAGCAGGATACAAAATCAATACACAGAAATAACTTGCATTTCTATATCAGTTCAGTTCAGTTCAATCGCTCAGTCGTGTCCGACTCTTTGCGACCCCATTAATTGCAGCACGCCAGGCCTCCCTGTCCATCACCAACTCCCGGAGTTCACTCAGACTCACGTCCATCGAGTCAGTGATGCCATCCAGCCATCTCATCATCTGTCATCCCCTTCTCCTCCTGCCCCCAATCCCTGCCAGCATCAGAGTCTTTTCCAATGAGTCAACTCTTCACATGAGGTGGCCAAAGTACTGGAGTTTCAGCTTTAGCTGAAGTTAAACAGTTCTATGAAGACTTACAAGACCTTGTAGAACTAACACTCAAAAAATATGTCCTTTTCATTATAGGGGACTGGAATGTAAAAGTAGGAAGTCAAGAAACACCTGGAGGAACAGGCAAATTTGGCCTTGGAATGTGGAATGAAGCAGGGCAAAGACTAATAGAGTTTTGCCAAGAAAATGCACTGGTCATAGCAAACACCCTCTTCCAACAACACAAGAGAAGACTCTACACATGGACATCACCAGATGGTCAACACCAAAATCAGATTGATTATATTCTTTGCAGCCAAAAATGGAGCAGCTCTATACAGTCAACAAAAACAAGACCAGGAGCTGACTGTGGCTCAGATCATGAACTCCCTATTGCCAAACTCAGACTTAAATTGAAGAAAGTAGGGAAAACCGCTAGACCATTCAAGTATGACCTCAATCAAATCCCTTATGATTATACAGTGGAAGTGAGAAATAGATTCAAGGGTGCCAGGGGCCAGCATGAGGAACTCCGCCCATGGCAAAGGTCATGAGGAAGGAGGCTTGGCATACGCAAAGGTGTGATCAAGCCTCAGGAAACCCCCTGTTTCCAAGCATCTACCCCAAAACCAGAGTCTGTTTTATGCTCTCACCTACACCTCTGACTTTACGGGGGGCTCTCCCCCATAACCGTTTCTCTTGGAGAAGGAGTAAACGTGCAGCTCCAAGGCAATAAAAATTCCTAGGCGTGACAAGAGTGTTTCAGCTTATGGACTCCTCTGAAGGTTATCTAGCCCACCTGTATAGGTTCGTCCAGCCACATGTGATTGTTTACAGCCTCCCAACCTGAGAGGCATGAGATGTTTTAGACTTACTAAAGGCAAATTCTTTTGGGGAGTTGGCAATTATTAGTATAGTGGGTTTGTTAGGAATTAAATTGGTGAAGGGTTTTTCATTTGTTGTGTCAATAATTGCTGCTAATTCCCTGCTCTGGGTGGGTCAAACCTCTCTGCTGACAGACTAGCTTGTGTGACAGGATTATCCATACTCCTGCCACATGATTGTTTACTACCTCTTAACCATAAACAGCACAGAGAGTTTTGGAGTATTTTGAGAGTCTTAATTAGCATAGGGCTTTTTCTTCTTGAGTCAATGATTGCCGCCAGGCCTCCATATCTTTAGGCACCTCGGAATATATTAATCAATGTATTTGGAATATAGAAAAGGAAATATAGTAGTTTTTGATGTTAGCAATACTAGACTTTTTGAGCTAATGGATTTTCTCTTTTGTAATAGATCACTGTGCTTTGTTATAAATCACTGTGTCCTTGCTATGTGAAAATGTAACTTTATCACTATCTTAAGACTAAATAGATCTTAAAGGGAGCATTGGTGAAAGGATTTTTATTTGTTGGGCTGATGTTTGCTGCTAAATCTCCATATTCCCTGCCCTTATAATGAATATAACTAACATATAGGAGAAATAAGTATTAACATTTAAGATTAATCATGTTAACCATGGGTTAAATAGATTCCTTTCTTGATTGTAACTCACTACACTCTCACCCTATAGGAATGCAACTTTATTTGGAGGGTGGTGCCTGGTCTAAGAAAAAACACCTTTGGAAAAAATAAGTTTTTTGGTTATCAGAAAGAAAGGATCATAAAATGTCAGCAGGTCTCACTCATGGCCAGAAGATGATGTAATATCCCTAAGACCTTTTTTTTATACATTTATGTGAAGCACCTGATTTTGATAAAGGTCAGGACTGCTGACCCCCACGTGACTCTGTATTCATCCCTATGTGTAACAAAAGGTATATAAGCAAACCCCAAAATAAAGAAATTGGATCAGTTTCTGGAAAGACTGATTCCCCCATGTTGCTTCTTTCTTGCTCCCGTTTCTCTGGCTGAATTCCCATCTGGATTCAGCCTCCTTTTCTCCACTACACTATCTCCTACTACACTATCTGTTTCTAATCTCTCTATATATCTGTAATTAAATATGTATTTTTCCAAAGATGCCAATGCCGTCCCCCCCACCTTCAAATCACCCTAGATCCACCGGGGCTGGACCCTGGCACAAGGGCCTAGATCTGATAGATAGAGTGCCTGATGAACTATGGAATGATGTTCATGACAGTGTACAAGAGACAGGAATCAAGACCGTCCCCATGGAAAAGAAATGCAAAAAAGCCAAATGGCTGTCTGGGGAGGCCTTACAAATAGCTGTGAAAAGAAGAGAGGTGGAAAGCAAAGGAGAAAAAGAAAGATATAAGCATCTGAATGCAGAGTTCCAAAGAATAGCAAGAAGAGATAAGAAAGCCTTCTTCAGTGATCAATGCAAAGAAATAGAGGAAAACAAGAGAATGGGAAAGACTAGAGATCTCTTCAAGAAAATTAGAGATACCAAGGGAACATTTCATGCAAAGATGGGCTCGATAAAGGACAGAAATGGTATGGACCTAACAGAAGCAGAAGATATTAAGAAGAGGTGGCAAGAATACACAGAAGAAATGTACAAAAAGATCTTCAAGACCCAGATAATCATGATGGTGTGATCATTCACCTAGAGCCAGACATCCTGGAATGTGAAGTCAAGTGGGCCTTAGAAAGCATCACTATGAACAAAGCAAGTGGAGGTGATGGGATTCCAGTGGAGCTATTTCAAATCCTGAAAGATGATGCATTTCTCTATACTAACAATGAAAAATCAGAAAGAGAAATTAAGAAATCAATCCCATTCACCTTTTCAATAAAAAGAATTAAATATCTAGGAATAAACTCAGCTAAGGAGACAAAAGAACAGTATACAGAAAATTGCAAGACACTGATGAAAGAAATCAAATATGACATAAGCAGATGGAGAGATGGAACCCATGGTCCTGGATAGGAAGAATCAATATTGTGAAAATGACCATACTACCAAATGCGATCTGCAGATTCAATGTGATCCCTATCAAATCACTAGTGGCATTTTTCACAGAATTAAAATAAAAAAATTCACATTTGTGTTTCATTTGAAACCACAAAGACCCTGAATAGCCAAAGCAGTCTTGAGGAAGAAGAATGAAACCAGAAGAATCAACCTTCCTGACTTCAGATTATACTACAAACCTATAGTCATCAAGACAGTATGGTACCGGCACAAAAACAGAAATATAGACAAATGGAACAAGATAGAAAGTCCAGAAGTAAACTCATGCACCCATGGACACCTTATTTTTGACAAAGGAGGCAAGAATATACAATGGGGGAAAGACAGCCTCTTCAATGAATGGTGCTGGGAAAACTGGACAGCTACATGTAAAAGAATGAAATTAGAACACTTCATAACACTATACACAAAGATAATCTCAAACTGGATTAAAGACCTAAATGCCATAAAAAGAAATAAAAAGCCATAGAAAGGAATACATTTGAGTCAGTTCTAATGAGGTGGATGAACCTAGAACTATTATACACTGAAGTGAATCAGAAAGAGAAAGATAAATATCATATCCTAATGCACATATATGAAATCTAGAAAAATGGTACTGAAGAATTTATTTACAGTATAGCAATGGAGAAACAGACATAGAGAATAGACTTATGGACATGGGGAGAGGGGAGGAGAGGGTGAGATGTAAGGAAAGAGTAACATGGAAACACGTTACCAAAGTAAAATAGATAGCCAACGGGAATTTGCTGTATGGTTCAGGAAACTCAAACAAGGCTATGTATCTACCTGGAAGAGTGAGGTGGGGGAGGGAGGTTCAAAAGGGAGGGGATATATGTATACCTACGACTGATTCATGTTGAGGTTTGACAGAAAACAAGATTCTGTAAAGCAATTATCCTTCAATTAAAAAAAATGAAAAAGAAAAAAACTGGCAAAGATTAATAACAAAGGTATAATATTAAAAGCAACAAGGGAAAAATGACAAATGACATAAAAGGAAATTCCCAAAAGGTTTCCAGCTGATTTCTCAACAGAGACTCTAGAAGCCAGAAGAGAATGGCCTGATATATTTAAAGCGGTGAAAGGGCAGAACCTATAGCCAAGTATACTCTACCCAGCAAGAGTCTCATTCAGATTTGAGGAAGAAATCAAAAGCTTTCAAGAAAAGCAAAAGTTAAAAGAATTCACCACCACCAAACTAGCTTAACAGTAAATACTAAAGGAACTTCTCTGAACAGGAAACACAAGGAAAAGATTTACAAAAAATAAACCCAAAACAATTAATAAAATGATAATAGGATCATACATATCAATAATTACCTTAAATATAAATGTATTAAATGAACCAACCAAAAGATATACTGGCTATGCAGGATGAAAACATGTACATGTATGCACTTCCACTTATCACATCACTCTACTTAACCCTTCTAGCCAAAGCAATCTTGACAAAGAAGAATGGAACTGGAGGAATCAACCTCCTTGAATTCAGACTATACTGCAAAGCTACAGTCATCAAGACAGTATGGTACTGGCAGAAAGACAGAAAAATAGATCAATGGAACAAAATAGAAAACCCAGGGATAAATTCACCCACCTGTGGACACCTTATCTTTGACAAAGGAGGCAAGAACATACAATGGAGACAAGATAATCTCTTTAACAAATGGTAATGGGAAAACTGGACAACCACTGTAAAAGAAAGAAACTAGAACACTTTCTAACACCATACACAAAAATAAACTCAAAATGGATTAAAGATCTAAATGTAAGACCAGAAACTATAGCACTCTTAGAGGCAAACATAGGCAAAACACTTTCTGACATAAATCACAGCAGGATCCTCTATGACCCACCTCCCAAAGTAATGGAAACAAAAGCAAAAATAAACAAATGGGACCTAAGTAAACTTAAAAGCTTTTGCACAAATAAGGAAATTATGAGCAAGGTGAAAAGACAACCTTCAAAATGGGAGAAAATAATAGTAAACGAATCAACTGACAAAGAGTTAATCTCAAAAATATACAAGCAGCTCATGCAGCTCAATTCCAGAAAAATAAGCCACCGAATCAAAAAATGGGCCAAAGAATTAAACAGACATTTCTCCACAGAAGGCATACAGATGGCTAACAAACACATGAAAAGATGCTCAACATCATTCATGATCAGAGAAATGCAGAACAAAACCACAATTAGGTACCATCTCACGCTGGTCAGAATGACTGCTATCCAAATGTCTACAAGCAATAAATCCTGGAGAGGGTGCGGAGGAAAGGGAACCCTCTTACCCTGTTGGTGGGAATGCAAACTAATACAGCAACTATGGAGAACAGTGTGGAGATTCCTTAAAAAACTGGAAATAGAACTACCATATGACCCAGCAACCCACTGCTAGGCATACACACCAAGGAAACCAGAATTGAGAGAGACACGTGAACCTCAATGTTAATTGCAGCATTGTTTATAATAGCCAGGACAAGGAAGCAACCTAGATGTCCATCAACAGATGAATGGATAAGAAAGCTGTGGTATATATACACAATGGAATATTACTCAGTTATTAAAAGAATGCATCTGAATCAGTTCTAATGAGGTGGATGAAACCGGAGCCTATTATACAGAATGAAGTAAGTCAGAAAGAAAAACACCAATGCAGTATATTAATGCATATATATGGAATTTAGAAAGATGATAATGATAACCCTGTATGCGAGACAGCAAAAGAGACACAGATGTGAAGAACAGACTTTTGGACTCTGTGGGAGAAGACAAGAATAGCATTGAAACATGTATATTATATGTGAAATAAATCACCAGTTCAGGTTCGATGCATGAGACACGCGCTCAGTGCTGGTGCACTGGGATGACTCTGAGGGATGGGATGGGGAGGGAGATGGGAGGGGGGTTCAGGATGGGGGACACATGTACACCCATGGCTGATTCATGTCAATGTATGGTAAAAACCTCATGCAAAAAGTTGACTCATTGGAAAATACCCTGATACTGGGAGGGATTGGGGGCAGGAGGAGAAGGGGATGACAGAGGATGAGTGGCTGGATGGCATCACTGACTTGATGGACACGAGTTTGGGTAAACTCTGGGAGTTGGTGATGGACAGGGAGGCCTGGGGCGCTGCGATTCATGGGGTCGCAGAGTCGGACACGACTGAGCAACTGAGCTGAACTAATGGCAAAAATCATTACAATATTGTAAAGTAATTAGCCTCCAATGAAAATAAATTTATTAATTTGAAAAAACCTATAGTAACTTGTTTTTAGTTGGAGGATAATTACTTTACAATATTGTGTTGGCCTCTGCCATGCATCAGTATGAATCAGCCACAGATATACTTATGGTCCCTCTCTCCTGAGCTTCCTTCCCATCTTCCACCCAATCCCAGCCCTTTAGGTTGTCACAGATCACTGGATTGAGCTTGCTGTGTCACACAGCATATTCCTACTTTCAATCTATTTTGCATATGGTAATATATATGTAAAACCAGATGCATCTAGCAATCCAGCATCTAGCATTACTGCTAAAATCTAGAAACTTTACTATCTTAATGATTTTCTTAAAAAAAGTGGGTGAGGCTTGAAACTTCTAATCCAATCCTGAGAATATAAATACTATGTTGTAAAAACACAGGAAATTAACATATCTGGCAGGCTACAGTCCATGGGGTCACAAAGAGCAACTGAGCTACTTCACTTCACTTCACTTCACATCTCTTCACGTCACGGTACCATTAACTAAAGTATAAATTCTGTTCAAATTTCACGCACACACAAAATAACATAAATAAATAAGCAAATAAGCAAATGAATACACATAAAGAAACTATATGTAAGATATTTTGAAGGTTACAATCTTTTAAAGGAAAAGGCAATCCATATTATACAAAGCTGAACACTTATTAATGTTTAAGTACAAAAAGCTATGGATAGAATTTAAAGTTTGCAAAGCAGTTTTCTATTATCTCATATGATTTATCTAATTATGCTATAATGCAGGCAAACTAAATCTTATAATACCAATTTTCTTGATAGGGAATTGGAATTCTGCTTACCCAAATTAGCACAACTGAAAAATAAGGAAAAGTTAAATCTTCACTTTGGGTTCTCAAACTCATTAAATCTGCAATCTCTGAAGATACAGAGTAGAAAGATGATTAAAGAGACGTACATGAGAAATAAAAGGTGAAATGTTAAAATGAAATGTGTATAACTTTGTGCCTCCTTGCAAGCAGCACTTTCATTGGTTTCAACTTTAAAAATTTGGATACACTGAACTTACCGAACCCGCTTGGAAGTGGTTTCACTTGCAATGTGTTTTCCTGCGGCTCTTCAGTTTCAAGTCTAAACTTAGCTCTCGGTAGAGTTATTAATCAGTTGGTTGGCTGACTTTCTTTTGATTTTTTTTACATAAAAAGTGACTTGGTGATTGGAATATTTGGGGCATTTCTTTCCCCAGGACATTTGAACTAATTGAAAGTGGATGTTTTTTATACTCTATTGTTGTGAGTATGTAATTCAGCAGGATGTAGAGACCTTTAAAACAAATTAGGAATTTTAGTTACAGTCCTCTGGGCCACTTGTGGTCAGTGGGCTTGTGAACAAGAGGTCACTACAGGCTTTATGGCTTCCTTGCCAGTTTATAATGATTCATTTTTAATTTATGGAACATGTTCCTGCAAACTCTTTAATTATTCACACACTGTAGGACAGGGTTGGACGGGGGTGGGGTAAATGAAAAAATAAATGTATTTTTGACAAGTTATAACTGAACTTTTCTAGAGTACCAAAGCAATTTAGTAACAAATCTGGATTCAGAGTTCAGTTATGTTAAATTCCTTAACAAAAAGTAGCTTTACACCAGTTTAACTTGGAGGAAATACAGTTCCGCAAATCTTAATGATTATACTGGATATATAACTTTATTGTATTTAAAAAAGCTTATAAGTGTGATTTTTTGCTTCTCCTTTTTGCAAAATTATGATGCGGCTAAATTTATACCTTTTTCCTATCTTTTCCTAAAAAGGGTAGTTTTAATTGGATATCATATACCATGAATTATGGAAATATACTGTTTTTCTGTTGTAAGTTTAGTGACTACTTTGTAAATATTTATTTAAAATAAAACTATTGTTATGAAAAGTGCAGATGACTTTGATTCCATTTTCTAGCCAAACCTTTTCATTTACAAATAAGGAAATTAAGGTCAAGGGGTTAAGAGAATTATGTTCAAAAGTTTATAGCTATTAGGCAGCAGAATTAGGATTATAACTGAGATCACAAGACTCCATCTTGCGTACTTTCCACTCTACCATTTTTGTTGTTCAGTCGCTCAGTAGTGTACAACTCTTTGCAACTCCAGGGACTGTAGGACTCCAGGCTTTCCTGTTTTTCACCATCTCTTGGAGTTTGCTCAAGATCATGTCCACTGAGTCAGTAATACCATCCAACCATCTCATCCTGTCATCCCCTCCTTTCACCTTCAATCTTGCCCAACATCAGGGTCTCTTCCAATGAGTCGGCTCTTTGCATCAGGTGGCCAAAGCATTGGAGCTTCAGCTTCAGGATCGCCCCCTTCAATGAGTATTCAGGGTTGATTTCCTTTAGGATGGACTGGTTGGATCTCTTTGCAGTCTAAGGGACTTTAAAGAGTCTTCTCCAACACCACAGTTCGAAAGCATCAATTCTTCGGCACTCAGCCTTTTTAATGGTTCAACACTCACATCAATACATGACTATTGGAAAAACCATAGCTTTGACTATATGGACATTTATTGGCAAAGTAATGTCTCTGCTTTTTAATACACTGTCTAGTTTTGTCATAGCTTCTCTTCCAAGGAGCAAGAATCTTTTAATTTCATGGTTGCTGTCACCATCTGCAGTGATTTGCCAGACCAAGAAAATAATGTCTGCCACTTTTTCCTTTGTTTCCCCATCTATTTGCCATGAAGTGATGGGACTGGATGCCATGATCCTCATTTTTTGAATGTTGAGTTTTAAGCCATCTTTTTCACTCTCCTCTTTCAGCTTCATCAAGAGGCTCTTTAGTTCTTTTTTGCTTTCTGCCATAAGGGTGGTGTCATCTGCATATCTGAGGTTATTGATATTGCCCCCGGGAATCTTGATTTCAGCTTGTGCTTCATCTAGTCCAGCGTTTCTCATGATGTACTCTGCATATAATTTAAATAAGCGGGGTGACAATATACAGCCTTGACATACTCCTTTTCCAATTTGGAACCAGTCCATTGTTCCATGTCCAGTTCTAACCTTTGCTTCTTGACCTGCATACAGGTTTCACAGGAGGCATTACTTATGGTGGTCTGGTATTCCCATCTCTTTAAGAATTTTCCACAGTTTGTTGTGATCCATACAGTCAAAGGCTTTAGGGTAGTCAATGAAGCAGAAGTAGATGTTCTTCTGGAACTCTGTTGCTTTTTCCATGATCCAACGAATATTAGCAATTTGATCTCTGGTTCCTCTTTCTTTTCTAAATCCATCTTGAACATCTGGAAGTTCTCAGTTCACAGACTGTTGAAGCCTAGTTTGGAGAATTTTGAACACTCTTCCATAATGCAGGTTAAATTAAAAATTCCACAGTAAAACATGGTTGCAGTTGTTACTCTATTGGTATTAGTGAAATATATGGGTGGGGCTTAGATTTTAGTCATTTTAAAAATTAAAACTCTAAATGTGCACTTTTCACCAATCTTTTGCTAAAGAATCCAGGGCCCACTTATTGGGCAACTCAAGGTTTTTCTTACATGTCACAGAAATGGTATAGCATTTACTCTTTCCCTTGTTAATTTTTTCAGTTTAGAGAACTTATATTTACAAAGCAATCTGAATCCAGATTTTATTGGTCTCCTTCCCCATTCTTTTAAGTTAGCCCCACATATTAGGCAAGTTTTCTCTCTGTCTTTCTCCTTCTTTCTGTCAATTTACTGGACTTTATAAAATCCTTTCAAAACTGTCAACTTGGTTCTTAGAAACAGCAGCTCTCTGTTTCCTTGCTCCTATTTCATCTATTTGCATACTAGTCAATTAAATTACAAAATAACAATAATAAGTGCAACCAACATGCACAGGCTTGGGCAACTGTAATAGATCCTTGTGAACATTACCTAATTGTTGGCAGCATTAATACTGAAGTGTTCTGGAGAGTGTCTTGCTGACTGTGATTGCTCAGGGTGTGCAAGGATCAGGATGTTGAGAGAGCAAGGGAATGGAGAGTCCATCAGTTTTACTAAACATGATAATTATAGTGTTAGGTGCTCAGGTGTGTTCGACTCTTTGCCACCCCATGGACTGAAGGCTGCCAGGCTCCTCTGTCCATGGAATTCTCCAGTGCCTAAGTAGTGATTAAAATTGCTTCTTTTGGGATTGCCCTGATGGGCCAGTGGTTAAGAATCCACCTTCCAATGCAGGGGACACCGGTCTGATCACTAGTAGGGAAGCAGATCTCATGTGCTGTGAGGCAACTAAGCCTGTGCACAACAGCTAGAGAAGGCCACAGGCTGCAGTGAAGAACCAGCACCGCCAAAAGAATTGCATCTTTCATTGATTTACACTATGGATATTTCCCACATTAAATGTTTTTTCAAAGAGTATAATTTAAGTAATTTTGCAGGATTTCATACTATGAATTCCCTAAAATTTTTGTGTGCCTGTGAGCATGCTCAGTTGTGTCCAACTCTTTGAGACCCCATGAACCTGCTAGGGTCCTCTATCCATGAGATTTCCCAGGCAAAAATACTGGAGTGGTTTGCCATTTCCTTCTTCAGGGGATATTCCCAACACAAGGATTGAACTCCTGTCTCTGAGGCTTCCCCGAGCCTCAGAGGCCTCCCCAGGCACTTGCTTACCTAATTGAATATTATTGTATGTTTAATTATCCTTAAGCCTTTTCTTCACTTCTAAGGAGAATATACTAAAATAAATAAAAATATGAACTTTATACTCAGTATTTGCTAATCATAGAATATGGCACAAAGAATCAGTGCCTAAAAGTATTAGTGTTATATATCTTGCAGTACAAATCCTCATTCTCATGTTTTAAAAAAATTTTTGTGGCTGCGTATGTGTATGCGTGTGTGTATATATATACACACCTTTCAATAGTGGTTGGATTTGTATTATTCTTATAAACAAATTTGACAGGAAATAATATTGAGTCTTGTCATCAAGGAACATATGTTATCTTTCCATCTATTTACATTTTGTTTTAGGTCTCTTTATTGAGTTCTATAGTTTCTTTGATATGGTGATGTAAATTTCTTTTCAAGTTTATTCTGAGTATTAGCATTTTGTGATTATTGTAAAGAAACATGTTCTTTTTTGTTACATTCTAATTTGCTAAATTGTAAGCTATTGAACTCTATTCTTAGTTTTTAAGAGCTTCTTAGTTTGTTGAGTTTTTTTAAAAAACCTATTTAATGCAGCTGATCATTTTAATTGAACATGAACTAATGAAACAGTTTAAAAGCAGAAGAAAGAAATGTCTGAGTCAGGTAAGTTTAATAAAGACACTCCTTCCTATAATGAGTCTGTTTTCCCATTGATTAAAACTTATGTACATTTTCATAACCTCATAATCTCTTAGCCACTTTGTAACTGATAGACTAAAGAAAATCTGGTGGGATCTGATGGAGTTATGTTCACAGCTGCTGTCTTGTGCCAACAAGCTGAGATAGTAGATGAGCAACACACATCTGAGCTGCAGTGATCTGGTCCTAGAACAACTTTCAGAGCATAGAATAACTTCTGCTTCATATCTACCTTTCAAATCTCTTTGTAAATGTCTTTTGAATCCCATTCTGACCTCCAATAGTATAAAGAAAAGAATTCTGGGAACCATGGTTCCAACTTAGCTAACTTGACACACTACAGAGTCACAACACCTTCCATTCCTGAGTCAAAATATCTTATTAAAGGGAATTCTAAATTTTAATAACATATAGGTTGAAAACAATATCTAGCACCATGGTCAGTGTAATTGTATTAATATCTTGTCCTCGGGGCTGCTGTTTCCCCTACCACTCTTTTATTTATTAAAAAAATTTTTTTATTATTTTTTTAATTTTCATTTTTACTTTATTTTACTTTACAATACTGTATTGGTTTTGCCATACATTGACATGAATCCACCACGGGTGTACATGTGATCCCAAACATGAACCCCCCTCCCACCTCCCTCCCCACAACATCCCTCTGGGTCATCCCCGTGCACCAGCCCCAAGCATGCTGTATCCTGCATCAATCTTTTCCCTTTTTTCTTTTAATCATAAATTTTATTGTTGATTTCATCAGAGGTAACTAGAATAGCACAGGTTAAAAATTTCCTTACTTTATCTTCATTAACAGATGACACACTCACTACCTCTGTGGTTTCCATTACCCAATGAAATATAAAATTAATGCTTAATAAAACATGCTTATTGGTATGCGTTTTGTCTTTTAAAACACAGAGAATCACATTTGGTCAGATGACTTTCTAAAGTCAGGGTTCAGCGTCTTGCATTCTTAATAGGTCTACCATGAAAATGGCTTGTTGTCATTAGTCAACCCTATAAAACAAAGCACCCTAGGCTGTATTAATAGAAGAAGATAATTGGTAAATTGGTATTCATTTGTTTGTGTAACACTATATTTAAATAGTGGCTAATTTCATTTTCTCCAGGGAAACTATTTTAGTACTTTTCTACATACAGTTCTTGGGAGGCATTTTCATTATTTCTAATAAATAAAATGCAATGAATTATAAAATGCTGCAAATGGCATTTCTTTTTTATGCATAAAAGGAGAAAACAAGGGATATGATTAATGGCAAGAACTATGAGATTGGAATTTCTTAGTATTTTTCTCTCTACTCTCAACCTCTCTCTTTCCATATGCCTCTCTGATAAATACAAATATTGTGTTAATAATTTGAATGGTGGTGGTTTAGTCACTAAGTCAACTCTTGCCACCCCATAAATTGTAGCCCACCAGCCTCTGTCCATGGGACTTCCAAGGCAGGAATACTGGAGTGGGTTACTGTTTTTTTCTCCAGGGAATAACTGAAATAGCTTATATACTTAGAATCTTCATTGAGTTATTAGATACAGTAAAAACTGTTGATAGGTAATTATGTTTTAGATATTAAACATAAATTTTTAGTACATTAAATTTAAATCCCTAAGCCAAAAATTGAGAGTGATTATGGGAGTAATTGGGCTTCCCTAGTGACTTGGACTGAGCAACGTCACTTTCACTTTTCACTTTCATGCATTGGAGAAGGAACACTCCAGTGTTCTTGCCTGGAGAATCCCAGGGAAGGGGAGTCTGGTGGGCTGCCGTCTATGGGGTCGCACAGAGTTGGACAAGACTGAAGTGACTTAGCAGCAGCAGCAGCAGTGACTTGGAGAGTAAAGAATCCACCTGCATTGTAGGATACCTGGGTTCAGTTTCTGGGTTGGGAAGATCCAGAGAGTAAAGAATCCACCTGCATTGTAGGATACCTGGGTTCAGTTTCTGGGTTGGGAAGATCCCCTGGAGGAAGGCACAGCAACCCACTCCAGCATTCTTGCCTGGAGGATCCCCATGGACAGAGAAGTGTGGCGGACTATAGTCCATGGGGTCGCAAAGAGTCGGACACGATTGAGGAACCAAACACAGCACAGCACAGCGCAGCATATGGGAGTAATTCAGTCAGTTCAGTCATTCAGTTGTGTCCAGCTCTTCACGACACCATGGACTGCAGCATGCCAGGCTTCCCTGTCCATCGCCAACTCCTGGAGTTTACCTAAACTCATGTCCATTGAGTCAGTGATGCCATCCAACCATCTCATCCTCTGTCATCTCCTTCTCTTCCCACCTTCAATCTTTCCCAGTATCAGGGTCTTTTCCAAGGAGTCAGTTCTTCTCAGCATGTGGCCAAAGTATTGGAGTTTCAGCTGCAGCATCAGTCCTTCCAATGAATATTCAGGACTGGGACTAATTAGTTTTCAAATTTTTCATTTAAATGAAAAAAAAAAAATCTGCCCAGAAGAAATTCTTAAGAGATGAATTTAATTAAATTCCTCTTGCCAGGCAATTCCTTTCTACTTCCTTTTAAATGACTTCAGCTTTATGGACCATCTGTTCTTTGAGTCTGTTCAGGGCCTAACTTCAGCTTATTAAACTGGCCAGGTTACATTACTGTGAATCCCAGGTTTCATTCCTGCAGATGTTCCTGTCTTTGTGTCAAGTGACCCCCTGATTTCCTAAGCCTTCTGCCTTAGAAGTCCTAGTGACAATCCTAGCAATTTTCATCCATTCATATGGCCTACTTGGATGACTTTAGTTCAGTTTGGGACCTTCTGTCATATTTAAAATCTACAAGGAATAAGTCAGTCAAGTCTTACTGCCCGTAGTCTTGGCATCCAGTTATATCATTAAAATGCCCTAGGCGCCAATTAACAGAAACTAACGTTTAAATGGGAAGAAACACAAACATGTTATTTCATAAGGGGAAGTCCAGGGGTAGAGCAGACTCTAGGGTTACTCAGTCGGTCAGTTGCATGGTACTTTCGTTCCACTTATTCCTCCTTATCTGTGCTCTTTGACAGAAGCTTTTCTTCAGGCTGGTATGAAGCTGCTGGTAGGCATCTCTTCCAGACAAAACCATATCCCAAAGATGAAGAGAAGTGTTTCTGGTTTGGTTCACTCCAAAGAAAAAGGAAACTCTTTTCCCCAGAGCATTTCCCATCAGCTGCCCTTCCACCAGCAGATTTCCTCTGTTATTGGTCAGAACTGATTTGCACTCCCCTCCCTCCCCCCCTACACTAGTCATTGCAAGGAGAATACTTTCAATAAAGCATCCCTTGAGTGGGGGATGCTGTCTCCTTCTGAACTACATGGTGATGTGGGGAGAGTGAATATCTTAACAACATTTGGGTTTTATCAAGAAGAAGAGAGAATGGATGCTAGTAGACAATCCGTATTGCCTGCCGTGTCACGATGCGTCACTTTGGTATGCATGGACCAAGCCTGGGCTGTGGAGTCAGATGGATGTGGGTTCAGTTCTTGAGTAAAGCTTGGGCAGCCAAGTGACCTTGATCAAACAGCTTAACACTTCTGAGGTTCAGGGCTTTTTCAACTTTAAAGCAGATACAAATGTAAATATACTTTAGGGTTATTAAAATTGTTAAGTAAGAATAGCTACAACAACTATAAAACAAAAAGGTTTACAGAATTCTGTCCTCAGTAAGTTCTCAGTTTACTTTTTACCCTTCCATTAGTACTTGCTTAAACCTATAAACTCTTTATCCCAGAAAATCACTTCAAATTCTAAAAATTTTACTAGTGGTTTAAAATGCAAGAATTTTTCTTAAGAAACACAGGATCAAAACTCTTCCAATTTTGCTATACAGCACAGCATTTTTTTTTCCTTTTTATTGAGCATAGAAGTGTTTATTATATTGGAGTATTAGCAAAATTTTCATTTATAAAATAAAATATTAATGATTACATAACCTGTCTAGCACAAAGACAGTGCCATGTTGCTCTGACTTAGAAAACTGTAAATTATGCAAAAGGGTGAGAGTCAGATACACTAGACATAAAATATGTGCCAACTTGTCACAAAACCTGAAATAAGTAGAGACCAACTTCACCTTCATGAAATCTTATCTGACCTAGTTTCAAACAATGTTTTGAATTAAAGTTGGTCTTAGGCCAACAATACCCAAATTGGAATAGAGTGGTAACCTTGCAATAAAATCTCATTCCAATTTTCAATTGAAAATAAATTTGATGGCTCTCTTTAAATATTTGAATTCATTTTTTATGAGTTCAAATTCTTTAGATTGAAGGATATATGGTGAGTTCTGAGAGGAGGTTTGGAACAGGAAACTCAATGAACTTTTGCACAGAGCAGCAGTGGAGGCACAGACCTTGAGAACAGACTTATGGATATAGCTTGGGAGAGGAGAGGGACAAGGAGAGGGTGGGAGGTATAGAGAGAGCAACATGGAAACATACATTACCATACGTAAAATAGATAGCCAACGGGAGCTTGCCATATGACTCAGGAAATTCAAACCTGGGCTTGGGAACAACCTAGAGAGGTGGGATGGAAAGGGAGGTGGGAAGGACTTTCAAATGGGAGGGGACATGGGTAAACCTATGGCTGATTCATGTTGATGTTTGGTAGAAGCCAATTCATGGGGTCACAAACAGTCGGACACAACTGAGTGACTGAACAGAACTGAACTGAATGCAATACTGTAAAATTATCCTTCAATTAAAAATAAATAAAATTTTAAACAGAACCGTATAACTTGCATTGGTAAGTTCATTAATTATTCACTTAAACTTTTATAGTAAGTGTATCTTGAGGGTAGTAGTTTCCCATCTTTTCTCAGGGTACAATTTTTACCTTTTTACTCTAGAGCAGTCAGATACAGTAAAAAAAAAACAGTCTGACTTTCCACTTTTTCTGCTTGGGAGTTGAGAGCCTTTATGAGAAATGATTTTCCTCCTGTGTGGAGGAACAGCTTACCTGAGCTCTTGTTGGTTCCTGATAATTGCTATCTAACTACCTGTAACAAAAAGCCATGTTCTCAAGGCCTATATGTCCTTGGTCTCACAAGCTATGATTGGAACCTCTACTCTGGTCTGATTTCTCCAGCTTTTGCCATGTTTCCTCTCTCTGGTGAGCTCCTTCTCACTAAGAATTTGGTTGATGCTATGCCTGACTTTCTATCTCAGATTCTCTTAAAGATGATCTTTTAATTCAATCTCAGGTCTTAGGTGCTGCCCTAACTTTGGACTGGAGTATCAGTCAGTCAGTCAGTCAGTCAGTTCAGTCGCTCAGTCATGTCCAACTCTTTGCGAACCCATGCATGCCAGGCCTCCCTGTCCATCACCAACTCCCGGAGTTCACACAGACTTGCGTCCATTGAGTCAGTGATGCTGTCCAGCCATCTCATCCTCGGTTGTCCCCTTCTTCTCCTGCCCCCAATCCCTCCCAGGATCAAAGTCTTTTCCAATGAATCAACTCTTCTCATGAGGTGGCCAAAGTATTGGAGTTTCAGCTTTAGCATCATTCCTTCCAAAGAAATCCCAGGCCTGATCTCCTTCAGAAAGGACTGGTTGGATCTCCTTGCAATCTAAGGGACTCTCAAGAGTCTTCTCCAACACCACAGTTCAAACACATCAATTCTTTGGCACTCAGCCTTCTTCACAGTCCAACTCTCACATCCATACATGACTACTGGAAAAACCATAGCCTTGACTAAATGGACCTCAGTCGGCAAAGTAATATCTCTGCTTTTGAATATGCTATCTAGGTTGGTCATAACTTTTCTTCCAAGGAGTAAGTGTCTTTTAATTTCATGGCTGCAATCACCATTTGCAGTGATTTTAGAGTCCCCAAAAATGAAGTCTGACACTATTTCCACTGTTTCTCCATCTATTTCCCATGGAGTGATGGGACCGGATGCCATGATCTTCGTTTTCTGAATGTTGAGCTTTAAGCCAACTTTTTCACTCTCCTCTTTTACTTTCATCAAGAGGCTTTTTAGTTCCTCTTCACTTTATGCCATAAGGGTGGTGTCGTCTGCGAACTGGAGTATAAAACCAAGCAAATATACCCTGTCACCCTGCACCATCAGATTCTGCAGAGGGCAGCCCTGAAACTGTAACTAGCTTCAGTTCCTATTATCTATTTTTAGTTGAAATACAGTAGGTCAACAGAATGGAATGTTAGTTCCAGGCATACAACATAATGATTTGATATTTCTATGCGTTACAAAGTGATCACATTGATAAGTCTAGTTACCATCTGGCACCATATAAATTTATTACAATATTATTGACAATATCCCCATGCTGTATATTTCATCCCAATGGCTCATTTATTTTCTAACTGGAAAATTTATACCTCTTAATCTCCTTGAAATTAATATTTTATTTTCTTCAGATAAATAGAAGTGGAATTGTTGGACTGTATGGAAGTTCTCCTTTTTTTAAAATTTATTTGCAGTATTGTGTTGGTTTCTGCTAAATATAAATATGAATCAGCCATAGGTATACATATGTTCTCTCTCTCCCACCCACCCCTCTCCATCCCACCCCTCTTGGTTGTTACAGAGCCCCAGCTTAAGTTCCCTGAGTCACACAGCAAATTCCCATTGGCTGTCTATTTTACATAGACCCGTGTATGTTTACACATTACTCTCTCCATACATCCCTCCCTCCCCTCCATGTCCATAGTCTGTTCTCTGTGTCTGTGTCTCCATTGCTTCCCCACAAATAATTTCATCAGTACCATCTTTCTAGATTCCATATATATATGTTAGTATACAATATTTGTTTTTTCTCTTCTGAATTACTTCATTGTGTATAAAAGGCTCTAGGTTCATCTACCTCATTACAACTGGCTCAAATGTGTCTTTTTTATGGCTAATATTCCATTGTATATATGTACCACAACTTATTTATCCATTCATCTGTAGATGGATATCTAGGTTGCTTCCATGTCCTAGCTATTGTAAGCAGTGCTGCAATGAACAATGGGATACATGTATCTTTTTCAATTTTCTCAGGGTATATGCCTAGGAGTGGGATTCTTGGGTCATATGGTGGTTTTATTCCTAGTTTTTAAAGGAATCTCTGCACTGTCTTCCATAGTGGCTGTATCAATTTACATTCCCATCAACAGTGTGAGAAGGTTCCCTTTTCTCCACACCCTCTCCAATTTTTATTGTTTGTAGACTTTTTGATGATGGCCATTCTGACTGGTGTGAGGTGATATCTCATTGTCATTTTGATTTGCATTTCTCTAATAATGAGCTATACTGAGCAGCTTAACTCTCATCACTATTATTCAACATAGTTCTGAAAGTCCTGGCTATGGCAATCAGAAAGAAAAAGAAATAAAAGGAATCCAGATTGGAAAAGAAGCAAAACTCTCGCTGTTTGCAAATGACATGACACTATACTTAGAAAACCCTAAAGATATTATCAGAAAATTACTAGAGCTACCAAGTGAATTTAGTAAACTCACAGTATACAAAATCAATGCACAGAAATCATTTGCATTCCTATATGCTAACAATGACAAATCAGAAAAAGAAATTAAAGAATCAATTCCGGAGGGGGGTTTAAGATGGCAGAGGAGTAGGACAGGAAGACCACTTTCTCCCTCACAAATTCCTCAAAAGAACATTTCAACGCTGAGCAAACTCCACAAAACAACTTCTGAATGCTGGCAGAGGACATCAGGCAACCAGAAAACCAGACCATTGTCTTCAAAAACAGGTAGGAAAAAATATAAAAGATGAAAAGAGAGACAAAGGAGGTGGGGAGGGAGCTCTGTCCCGGGAAGGGAAGCCTGTTCTGGGAAGGGAATTTTAAGAAGAGAGGTTTCCAAACACCAGGAAACACTCTCCCTGCTGAGTCTGTGGAGAGCCTTGGAAACACAGAGGGCAACATAACAGGAAGGAAAAATAAATAAATAATTAAAACCAGCAGATTACAAGCCCAACAGTAACTCCCCCAGCGGAAAAGCAGCACAGATGCCTGCATCCGCCACTAGCAAGTGGAGCCAGGGCAGGGAAGCGCGGGAGGCACAGGCTTCAGAGATTTGTAAGAATCGGGCAGGAACGCCCTATGCCTAACCAGAATGATCTAACTGGGGCTAGCAAACCAGACTGTGGGATAGCTACCAGGCGAAAAGCTCGAACATAAGACACCTCCAGGACCACGCACAGAGCAAAGGACGGAACGGACATAGCCGCTGCAGACCATCCCCCGCCGGGGACAGGCAGCCAGAGCTGTAAGAGCTGGAAAGGGGCAATTGCAGCCCAGGAGAGACTCTACCTACCAAACTGCAATCAGGCTTCTTTGTTAAGACTTCTGGGGGTGCTGAACAGTCACCATCTCCCTCACAAGGGGCACCAGCGGTACACCCAGAAATCTGAGCAGCAGAGACAGAAAAGGCGACTAGTCGCATCGACGGTGCTCGCCAAACTCCTGAGATACTCGGACCTGGGAAGGGCACAAAACGCAGTCCCAACCGAATCTGAGCCTCGGAGGTCTACCTGAGCGCCGAACCTGAGTGGCTTAGACCGGGGAAGTGCTCACAGCCTAGGGCCAGCCTCAGACGGTTCCCGGCTGAGCATCATAGAACTGGAGCGGTTTGTGCGCCGCAAGAAGGGACAGGTCCAGCGGGGCTGAGACACTGTGGGCGCACGACAGTGCTATTTGTTTGCAGCATCCCCCCCTCCCCACAGCGCGACTGAACTAGTGAGCCTAAAAGACCAGCAAACAGAAGAAGTTAAACAGAGGGAACCGCCTTGGAAGTGACCCCACATTGCCCACATCAGAGAAGGGTCAGATATATCTTTACTATTTTTACAATCATTCCATTTTTTCCCCCCTTTTTTCTTTTTTTTTTCTTGCTCTTTTTTTCCTAACCTTTTTTTAAAATTATTAAGTCTTCTGTTTCTCCTCTAATTTTTATTTCTATAACCTACTATTACTTTAAAAAAAAAAGACTATTTTTTTTAAGGCAAATACCATATATAGTCTTTATGTGGTGTGGTTGGAGTTTTTTAATAATTCTTGTGGTTTTTTTTTCTTTTTTTTTTTTTCTGTTTTCTTTTTTCCTTCTGCTTCTTTTCTTTAATATTGTATTTTTGAAAATCCAACCTCTACTCTAGATTTTTAAACTTTGCTTTTTGGTTTTTGTTGTCAATTTTGTACATTTAAAAATCCAAACTTCACTACCTAATTCTACCTGAGAGCAAGATTACTGGCTTGACCACTCTCTCCTCCTTTGGACTCTCCTTTTTCTCCACCAAGTGGCCTCTGTCTCTTTCCTCCCCCATCTCTTCTCTATCCAACTCTGTGAATCTCTGTGTGTTCCAGACGGTGGAGAACAACTAAGAAACTGGTTACTGGCAGGATTTGTCTCTCTCCTTTTCATTCCTCTCTCTTATCCTCCTGGCCACCTCTGTCTACTTCCTCCCTCTCATCTTCCCTGTATAACTCCATAAATACCTCTGAGCGGTCCAGACTATGGAGCGCGCATAAGGAAGTGACTTCTGGCTAGCTTGCTCTCTCTCCTTTTGATCTCACTGCATCTCATTCCAGTCACCTCTAACTACCCCTCCCTCTTCTCTTCTCCATGTAACTCAGTGAACCTCTCTGGGCGTCCCTCAATGTGGAGAAACTTTTCATCTTTAACCTAGGTGTTTTACCATCAGTACTGTATAGATGGAGAAATCTAGAGGCTACTGTAAAAATAAAACTGAAAACCAGAAGCAGGAGGCTTAAGTCCAAAGCCTGAGAACATCAGAGAACTCCTGAATTCAGGGAACATTAAGCAATAGGAGCTCATCAAGCGCCTCCATACCTACACTGAAACCAAGCTCCACCCAAGGGCCAACAAGTTCCAGAGCAAGGCATACCTCACAAATTCTCCAGCAACACAGGAACACACCCCTGAGCTTCAATATACAGGCAGCTCAAAGCTACTCCAAAAGCTTTGACGTCTCATAACCCATTACTGGTCACTCCACTGCACTCCAGAGAGAAGAAACCCAGCTCCACCCACCAGAACTCCAACACAAGCCTCCCTAACCAAGAAACCTTGACAATCCACTGATACCACCCCACCCACAGTGAGGAAGCTCCATAATAAAGAGAACTCCACAAATTACCAGAATATTAAAAGGCCACCCCAAACGCAGCAATATAACCAAGATGAAGAGACAGAGGAATACCCAGCGGTTAAGGAACAGGAGAAATGCCCACCAAACCAAACAAAAGAGGAAGAGATAGGGAATCTACCTGAGAAAGAATTCTGAATATTGATAGTGAAAATGATCCAGAATCTTGAAATCAAAATGGAATCACAGATAAATAGCCTGGAGACAAGGATTGAGAAGATGCAAGAAAGGTTTAACAAGGACCTAGAAGAAATAAAAAAGAGTCAATATATAATGAATAATGAAATAAATGAGATCAGAAACACTCTGGAAGCAACAAATAGTAGAATAACGGAGGCAGAAGATAGGATTAGTGAAATAGAAGATAGAATGGTAGAAATAAATGAATCAGAGAGGAAAAAAGAAAAACGAATTAAAAGAAATGAGGACAATCTCAGGGACCTCCAGGACAACATGAAACGCTCCAACATTTGAATTATAGGAGTCCCAGAAGAAGAAGACAAAAAGAAAGATCATGAGAAAATCCTTGAGGAGATAATAGTTGAAAACTTCCCTAAAATGGAGAAGGAAATAATCACCCAAGTCCAAGAAACACAGAGAGTTCCAAATAGGATAAACCCAAGGTGAAACACCCCAAGACACATATTAATCAAATTAACAAAGATCAAACACAAAGAACAAATATTAAAAGCAGCAAGGGAAAAACAACAAATAACACACAAGGGGATTCCCATAAGGATAACAGTTGATCTTTCAATAGAAACTCTTCAGGCCAGGAGGGAATGGCAAGACATACTTAAAGTGATGAAAGAAAATAACCTACAGCCCAGATTACTGTACCCAGCAAGGATCTCATTCAAATATGAAGGAGAAATCAAAAGCTTTACAGACAAGCAAAAGCTGAGAGAATTCAGCACCACCAAACCAGCTCTCCAACAAATTCTAAGAGATATTCTCTAGACAGGGAACACAAAAAGGGTGTATAAACCCGAACCCAAAACAATAAAGTAAATGGTAACGGGATCATACTTATCAATAATTACCTTAAACGTAAATGGGTTGAATGCCCCAACCAAAAGACAAAGATTGACTGAATAGATACAAAAACAAGACCCCTCTATATGCTGCTTACAAGAGACCCACCTCAAAACAAGGGACGCATACAGACTGAAAGTGAAGGGCTGGAAAAAGATATACCACGCAAATAGAGACCAAAATAAAGCAGGAGTGGCAATACTCATATCTGATAAAATAGACTTTAAAATAAAGGCTGTGAAAAGAGATAAAGAAGGCCACTACATAATGATCAAAGGATCAATCCAAGAAGAAGATATAACAATTATAAATATATATGCACCCAATATAGGAGCACCGCAATATGTAAGACAAATGCTAACAAGTATGAAAGGGGAAATTAACAATAACACAATAATAGCGGGAGACTTTAATACCCCACTCACACCTATGGACAGATCAACTAAACAGAAAATTAACAATGAAACACAACCTTTAAATGATACATTAGACCAGTTAGACCTAGTTGATATCTATAGGACATTTCACCCCAAAACAATGAATTTCACCTTTTTCTCAAGTGCTCATGGAACCTTCTCCAGGATAGATCACATCCTGGGCCATAAATCTAACCTCGATAAATTTAAAAAAATCGAAATCATTCCAATCATCTTTTCTGACCATAATGCTTTAAGATTAGATCTCAATTACAGAAGAAAAACTATTAAAAATTCCAACATATGGAGGTTGAACAACACACTTCTGAATAACCAACAAATCACAGAAAAAATCAAAAAAGAAATCAAAATATGCATAGAAACTAATGAAAATGAAAACACAACAACCCAAAACCTGTGGGAAACTATAAAAGCAGTGCTAAGAGGAAAGTTCATAGCACTACAGGCATACCTCAAGAAAAAAGAAAAAAGTCAAATAAATAAACTAACTCTACACCTAAAGCAACTAGAAAAGGAAGAATTGGAGAACCCCAGAGTTAGCAGAAGGAAAGAAATCTTAAAAATTAGGGCAGAAATAAATGCAAAAGAAACAAAAGAGACCATAGCAAAAATCAACAAAGCCAAAAGCTGGTTCTTTGAAAGGATAAATAAAATTGACAAACCACTAGCCAGACTCACCAAGAAGCAGAGAGAGAAAAATCAAATCAATAAAATTAGAAATGAAAATGGAGAGATCACAACAGACAACAGAGAAATACAAAGGATCATAAGAGACTACTATCAGCAATTATATGCCAATAAAGTGGACAACGTGGAAGAAATGGACAAATTCTTAGAAAAGTACAATATTCCAAAACTGAACCAGGAAGAAATAGAAAATCTTAACAGACCCATCACAAGCATGGAAATTGAAACTGTAATCAGAAATCTTCCAGCAAACAAAAGCCCAGGTCCAGACGGCTTCGCAGCTGAATTCTACCAAAAGTTTCGAGAAGAGCTAACACCTATCCTACTCAAACTCTTCCAGAAAATTGCAGAGGAAGGTAAACTTCCAAACTCATTCTATGAGGCCACCATCACCCTAATACCAAAACCTGACAAAGATGCCACAAAAAAGGAAAACTACAGGCCAATATCACTGATGAACATAGATGCAAAAATCCTCAACAAAATTCTAGCAATCAGAATCCAACAACACATTAAAAAGATCATACACCATGACCAAGTGGGCTTTATCCCAGGGATGCAAGGATTCTTCAATATCCGCAAATCAAGCAATGTAATTCACCACATTAACAAACTGAAAAATAAAAGCCATATGATTATCTCAATAGATGCAGAGAAGGCCTTTGACAAAATTCAACATCCATTTATGATAAAAACTCTCCAGAAAGCAGGAATAGAAGGAACATACCTCAACATAATAAAAGCTATATATGACAAACCCACAGCAAACATTGTCCTCAATGGTGAAAAATTGAAAGCATTTCCCCTAAAGTCAGAAACAAGACAAGGGTGCCCACTTTCACCACCACTATTCAACATAGTTCTGGAAGTTTTGGCCATAGCAATCAGAGCAGAAAAAGAAATAAAAGGAATCCAAATTGGAAAAGAAGAAGTAAAACTCACTGTTTGCAGATGACATGATCCTCTACATAGAAAACCCTAAGACTCCACCAGAAAATTACTAGAGTTAATTAATGAATATAGTAAAGTTGCAGGGTATAAAATCAACATACAGAAATCCCTTGCATTCCTATACACTAATAATGAGAAAGTAGAAAAAGAAATTAAGGTAACAATTCCATTCACCATTGCAACAAAAAGAATAAAATACTTAGGAATATATCTGCCTAAAGAAACTAAAGACCTATATATAGAAAACTATAAAACACTGATGAAAGAAATCAAAGAGGACACTAATAGATGGAGAAATATACCATGTTCATGGATTGGAAGAATCAATATAGTGAAAATGAGTATACTACCCAAAGCAATTTACAAATTCAATGCAATCCCTATCAAGCTACCAGCCATATTTTTCACAGAACTAGAACAAATAATTTCAAGATTTGTATGGAAATACAAAAAACCTCAAATAGCCAAAGCAATCTTGAGAAAGAAGAATGGAACTGGAGGAATCAACTTGCCTGACTTCAGGCTCTACTACAAAGCCACAGTCATCAAGACAGTATGGTACTGGCACAAAGACAGACATATAGATCAATGGAACAAAATAGAAAGCCCAGAGATAAATCCACACACATATGGACACCTTATCTTTGACAAAGGAGGCAAGAATATACAATGGAGTAAAGACAATCTCTTTAACAGGTGGTGCTGGGAAAACTGGTCAACCACTTGTAAAAGAATGAAATTAGATCACTTTCTAACACCGCACACGAAAATAAACTCAAAATGGATTAAAGACCTAAATGTAAGACCAGAAACTATAAAACTCCTAGAGGAAAACATAGGCAAAACACTCTCCGACATAAATCACAGCAGGATCCTCTATGACCCACCTCCCAGAATTCTGGAAATAAAAGCAAAAATAAACAAATGGGATCTAATTAAAATTAAAGGCTTCTGCACAACAAAGGAAAATATAAGCAAGGTGAAAGACAGCCTTCTGAATGGGAGAAAATAATAGCAAATGAAACAACTGACAAACAACTAATCTCAGAAATATACAAGCAACTTATGCAGCTCAATTCCAGAAAAATAAATGACCCAATCAAAAAATGGGCCAAAGAACTAAATAGACATTTCTCCAAAGAAGACATACGGATGGCTAACAAACATATGAAAAGATGCTCAACATCACTCATTATCAGAGAAATGCAAATCAAAACCACAATGAGGTACCACTTCACACCAGTCAGAATGTCTGCAATCCAAAAATCTGCAAGCAATAAATGCTGGAGAGGGTGTGGAGAAAAGGGAACCCTCCTACACTGTTGGTGGGAATTCAAACTAGTGCAACCACTATGGAAAACAGTGTGGAGATTCCTTAAAAAATTGCAAATAGAACTGCCTTATGACCCAGCAATCCCACTGCTGGGCATACACACTGAGGAAACCAGAATTGAAAGAGACACATGTACCCCAATGTTCATCGCAGCACTGTTTATAATAGCCAGGACATGGAAATAACCTAGATGTCCATCAGCAGATGAATGGATAAGAAAGCTGTGGTACATATACACAATGGAGTATTAATCAGCTGTTAAAAAGAATACATTTGAATCAGTTCTGATGAGATGGATGAAACTGGAGCCGATTATACAGAGTGAAGTAAGCCAGAAAGAAAAACATCAATACAGTATACTAACACATATATATGGAATTTAGAAAGATGGCAATGATGACCCTGTATGCAAGACAGCAAAAAAGACACAGATGTGTATAGCAGACTTTTGGACTCAGAGGGAGAGGGAGAGGGTGGGATGATTTGGGAGAATGGCATTGTAACATGTATACTATCATGTAAGAATCGAATCACCAGTCTATGTCTGATGCAGGATACAGCATGCTTGGGGCCAGTGCATGGGGATGACCCAGAAGGATGTTGTGGGGAGGGAGGAGGGAGGGGGGGTTCATGTTTGGGAATGCATGTACACCTGTAGTGGATTCATGTCAATGTATGGCGAAACCAATACAGTATTTTAAAGTAAAATAAAGTAAAAATAAAAATTAAAAAAAATTTTTTTAAAAAAGAATCAATCCCATGCACCATTGCAACAATAAAAAAAGAATAAAATATCTAGGGATAAACCTCCCTAAGGACACAAAAGAGCTGTATATAGAAAACTGTAAGACATAGATGAAAGAAATCAAAGATGACATAAAGAAATGGAGAAATATTCCATGTTCCTGGGCTGGAGGAATCAATATTGTGAAAATGACTAGCTACCAAATGCAATCTACAGATTCATTGTGATCCCTATCAAATTACCAATGGCATTTTTCACAGAACTAGAACAAAGGATTTCACAATTCATATGGAAACAAAAGATTCCAAATAGCCAAGGTAATAATGAGAAAGAAGAATGGACCTGGAGGGATCAACCTTCCTGACTTTACACTTTAAACTACAGTCATCAAGAGAGTATGATACTGGCATAAAAACAGAAATATAGGCGAATGGAATAAGATAGAAAGTCCAGAGGTAAACCCACATACCTCTTCATACCTTATTTTTGACAAAGGAGGCAAGAATATACAATAAGACAGAGATAATATCTTCAATAAGTAATTTGGGAAAATCAAACAGCTACAAGTAAAAGAATGAAATTAGAAAACTTCCTAATGCCATACACAAAGATAAACTGAAAATGGATTAAAAACCTAAATGTAAGGCCAGAAATTGCAGAACTCTTAGAGGACAACGGGCAGAACACTCAATGACATAAATCACAGCAAGATCCTCTATGACACACCTCCTAGAGTAAGGGAAATAAAAACAAAAATTTAAAAGAGGGGCTTAATTAAATTTAAACGCCTTTGCACAGCAAAGCAAACTATATATGAGCTGAGAAGACAACCCTCAGAATGGGAGAAATAATAACAAATGAAACAACTGACCAAAGATTAATTTCCAAAATTTACAAGCAGCCCACACAAGTCAATATCAGAAAAACAAGCAACACAATAAAAAACTGGGAAGAAGATCTAAACAGACATAAAGAAGACATAAAGATTTATAATAAACACATGAAAAAAATTTTTAATTTTTAAAGAAAACTGTATACTGTTTCCACAGTGACTAATTCACATTACCACCAACAGAGAGAGAGGGTTTCCTTTGGTCCACATTTTTACTAATACTTGTTCTTCGCTGTCTTTTTTTTTTTTTTGATAATAACCATTCTGACAGGTATTTTGTTATAGCTCAGTATGTTTGGTTTTGATATGCATTTCGCTGCTGATTAGTGATGCTGAGCATCTTTTCATGTGCCTGTTGGCCATGTCTAATTAGGTCCTCTGCTCATCGCTTAATTAGAAATATTTTTTTAACCAGTTTATACTTTACTCAATTTCATATTGATGTACTAAAAAATATGTTTGGCTTCTTATGTGAGGGCAGTATAAATTAGTTTTAGTTTGAGGGAGCAGTCTAAAATAGTTAAGCATAACTATGTATTTATATTCTCTTTTAATTTTTCTTCTTATTAATTTTTTATTGAAGTATACTTGATTTACAGCACCATATTATTTTAGGTATTTAGCATAGTGATTCACTATTTTTGCAAATTATATTCAGTTATACAGTATTACAAAATAAAGGTTGTAATTCCATTGTTATACAATATATCTTTGCTGCTTATCTATTTTATACACAATAGTGTATATCTGTTCATCTCAGATCCCTAGTTTGTCCTCTGTTTGCCTCTCTCCTTTGGTAACCCCAAGTTGGTTTCTGTACCTGTGAGTCTGCTTGTATTTTTCATATGCATTCACTTGTATTGGATTCCACATATAAGTGATATCATGGACTACTTGTCTTTCCCTGTTTGACATTTCATTAAGCATAATATTCTCTAGATCCATTCATGCTAATGTAAATGGCAGAATTTCATTCTTTTTTATTGCTGACTAATAACTCATTTAAAATATATACCACATCTTCATCCATCCATCTGTAGGTAGGCATTTGTGTTGTTTCCATGTCTCGATTACTGTAAATAGTGCTGCTGTGAACATTGGGATGTATGTATCTCTGAGCTCTTGGAATGGAAGAATTAATATTGCTAAAATGGCCATACTATCCAAAGCAATCTACAGATTTTTAAAACTTCCTACCAAATCACCCATGATGTTTTTCACAGAATTATAGCAAATAATCCTAAAATTTATATGGAACCAAAAAAGATCCAGAATTGCCAAATCAATCCTGAGGATAAAGAATGAAGCTGGAAGCATAACCCTTCCAGACTTCGGATAGTACTACAAGCTACAGTAATCAGAATAGCATAATGTTGGCACAAAAACAGACATATGGATCAGTGGAACACAATAGAGCATCCAGAAATAAACGCTCAAACTGATGGTCAAGTAAATTGTAACAAAGGAGGGAAGAATAAATAATGGAGAAAAGATAGTCTACAGCAAGTTGTGCTGGGAAAGCTGGAATCTTCATGCAGATCAATGAAGTTAAGAACATTCTTTCACATCATACACGAAGATAACTCAAAATGGCTTAAAGACTTAAATGTAAGATGTGATGCTATAAAACTCCTAAAAGGGAACATAGGCAAAACATTCTCTAACATAAATCATAAATCATAGCAATGTTTCTTATATTCTCAAGTCAATCTCCTAAGGCAAAATAAATAAAAGTAAAAATAAACAATTGTGACCTAATCAAATTTAAATGTTTTTGCATAGCAAAAGAAACCATAAACAAAATGAAAAGACAACCTACAGAATAGGAGAAAAATTTACAAATGATGAAACTGACAAGGGGTTAATATCTAAAATATAAACAGCTTCTACAGCTCAAGATAAGAAAGCCAAACAAGCCAATTCAAAAATGGCCAGAAGACCTAAATAGACATTTTTCCAAAGAAGATATACAAATGGCCAATAAGCACATGAAAAGATGCTCAACATCATTTATTAGAGAAATTCAAATCAAAGCTACATTGAGGTATCACCTCAAACGACCAGAATCAGTTCAGTTCAGCCACTCAGTCATGTCCAACTCTCTGCGACCCCATGGACTGCAGCACGCCAGCCTTCCCTGTCCATCAACAACTTCTGGAACTTGCTCAAACGCATGTCCATTGAGTCGGTGATGCCATCCAACCATCTCATCGTCTGTTGTCCTCTTCTCCTCCTGCCTTCAATCATTCCCAGCATCAGGGTCTTTAAAATGAGTCAGTTCTTCCCATTGGGGGCCAAAATATTGGAGTTACAGCTTCAGTTTCAGTCCTTCCAATGCACACTCAGGACTGATTTCCTTTAGTTATTTGCCATGAAGTGATGGGACCAGATGCCATGATCTTAGTTTTCTGAATGTTGAGTTTTAAGCCAACTTTTTCACTCTCCTCTTTCACTTTCATGAAGAGGCTGTTTATTTCTTATTTGCTTTCTGCCATAAGTGTGATGTCATCTGTATATCTGAAGTTATTGAAATTTCTCCCTGCAATCTTGATTCCAGCTTGTGCTTCATCCAGTCTAGCATTTCTCATGATGTACTCTGCATATAAGTTATATAAGCAGGGTGACAATGTACAGCCTTGACGTACCCCTTTCCTGATTTGGAACCAGTCTCAGATGGTAAAGCACCTGCCTGCAATGTGGGAGAGCTGGGTTTGATCCCTGGGTCGGGAAGGTCCTCTGGAGAAAGAAATGGCAACCCACTCCAGTATTCTTGCCTGGAAAATCTCATGGATGGAGCCTGGTAAGCTACAGTCCATGGGGTCGCAAAGAGTCGGACATGACTGAGAGACTTAACTTCACTTTACTTCTGCTGTTCCATGTCCAGTTCTAATTGTTGCTTCTTGACCTGCATACAGATTTCTCAGGAGGCAGGTCAGGTGGTCTGGTATTCCCATCTCTTTCAGAATTTTCCACAGTTTATTGTGATCCACACAGTCAAAGGCTTTGGCATAGTCAATAAGGCAGAAGTAGATGTTTCTCTGGAACTCTCTTGCTTTTTTAATGATCCAACAGATGTTGGCAATTTGATCTCTGCTTCCTCTGCCTTTTCTAAATCCATCTTGAACATCTAGAAGTTCACGGTTTATGTACTGTTGAAGCCTGGCTTGGAGAATTTTGAGCATTACTTTACTAGCATGTGAGATGAGTGCAATTGTGCAGTAGTTTGAGCATCCTTTGGTATTGGCTTTCTTTGGGATTGGAATGAAAACTCATCTTTTCCAGTTCTGTGGCCACTGTTGATTTTTCGAAATTTGCTGGCATATTGAGTGTAGCATTTTCACAGCATCATCTTTCAGGATTTAAAATAGCTCAACTGGATTCCCATCACCTCCACTAGCTTTGTTCTTAGGGATGCTTCCTAAGGCCCACTTGATTTCACATTCCAAGATGTTTGACTCTAGGTGAGTGATCACACCTTCATGATTATCTGAGTCATGAAAATCTTTGTTTAGTTCTTCTGTGTATTCTTGTCACCTCTTCTTTTGTCTACTGCTTCTGTTAAGTCCATACCATTTCTGTCCTTTATTGAGCCCATCTTTGCATGAAATATTCCCTTGATATCTCTAATTTTTTTGACGAGATCTCTAGTCTTTCTCATTCTATTGTTTTCCTCTATTTCTTTGCACTGATCACTGAGGAAGGCTTTCTTATCTCTCCTTGCTATGCTTTGGAACTCTGCATTCAAATGGGTATATCTTTCCTTTTCTCTTTAAAAAAAATAAATTTATTTATTTTAATTAGAGGCTAATTACTTTACAATATTGTAGTGGTTTTGCCATACATTGACATGGATCCACCATGGGTGTACATGTGTTCCCCATCCTGAAGCCCCCTCCCACCTCCCTCCACATCCCATCCCCCTGGGTCATCCCAGTACACCAGCCCTGAGCACCTGTCTCATGCATTGAACCTTGACTGGCGATCCTGTTCACATATGATAATATACATGTTTCAATGCCATGTATATTATCATATGGCATTGAAACCTGTACATTTCCTTTTCTCCTTTGCCTTTCACTTCTCTTCTTTTCATAGGTATTTGTAAGGCCTCCTCAGTCATTTTGCCTTTTTGCATTTCTTTTTATTGGGGTTGGTCTTGATCCCTGCCTCCTGTACAATATCATGAACCTTTGTCCGTATTTCTTCAGGCACTCTGTGTAACAGATCTAATCCCTTGAATCTATTTGTCACTTCCACTGTACAATCATGAGGGATTTTATTTAGGTCATACCTGAATGGTGTAGTGGTTTTTCATAGTTTCTTCAGTTTAAGTCTGAATTTGGCAATAAGGAGTTCATGATCTGAGCTATAGTCAGCTCCTGGTCTTGTTTTTGTTGACTCTATAGAGCTTCTCCATCTTTGGCTTTAAAAAAATATAATCAATCTGATTTTGGTGTTGACCATCCAATAATGTCCATGTGTAGAGTCTTCTCTTGTGTTGTTGGAAGAGGATGTATAGTC
The DNA here is from genome assembly GCF_032405125.1 of Capricornis sumatraensis. NCBI lineage: Eukaryota > Metazoa > Chordata > Mammalia > Artiodactyla > Bovidae > Capricornis > Capricornis sumatraensis. Next base: position 9,286,067 of record NC_091084.1, read on the forward strand.
CATGGAATTCTCCAGGTCAGAATACTGTTAGGTAAAACAGTTACCTGCTGTGCCCTTAAAGGGGTTTCTAATGTGGATGTGTCCCTATGTGGACTGTATTTACCCATGGCTATGGACAGGAAGAAACACAAGCTGGAATCAAGATTGTTGGGAGAAATATCAATAACCTCAGATATGCAGATGACACCACCCTTGTGGTAGAAAGTGAAGAGGAACTAAAAAGCCTCTTGATGAAAGTGAAAGAGGAGAGTGAAAAAGTTGGCTTAAAGCTCAACATTCAGAAAACGAAGATCATGGCATCTGGTTCAATCACTTCATGGGAAATAGACGGGGACACAGTGGAAACAGTGGCAGATTTTATTTTTTTGGGCTCCAAAATCACTGCAGATGGTGATTGCAGCCATGAAATTAAAAGACATTTACTTCTTGGAAGGAAAGTTATGACCAACCTACTTTGCCAACAAAGGTCCATCTAGTCAAGGCTATGGTTTTTCCAGTAGTCATGTATGGATGTGAGAGTTGGGACCGTGAAGAAAGCTGAGCACTGAGGAATTGATGCTTTTGAGCTGTGGTGTTGGAGAAGACTCATGAGAGTCCCTTGGACTGCAAGGAGATCCAACCAGTCCATTCTGAAGGAGATCAGGCCTGGGATTTCTTTGGAAGGAATGATGCTAAAGCTGAAACTCCAGTACTTTGGCCACCTCATGCGAAGAGTTGACTCATTGGAAAAGACTCTGATGCTGGGAAGGATTGGGGGCAGGAGGAGAAGGGGACAGCAGAGGATGAGATGGCTGGATGGCATCACTGACTCGGTGGACGTGAATCTGAGTGAACTCCGGGAGTTGGTGATGGACAGGAAGGCCTGACGTGCTGCGATTCATGGGGTCACAAAGAATCGAACATGACTGAGCAACTGAACTTAACTGAACTGAACCTTGGTGGGAGGGATGGATTTGATGTGAATGTCAGGCATGACTTTCTTTAGGGTGTGTTGGGTTCTATCCCCTTAGTAGGGGATATGACTCATGAAGGAGGAGCTAGAGCCTATGCAAGATATGAGGTAGCACTTCCTCTCTGCTCAATGCCTATCTGTGTCCTGTCAAAGCTGAGATCTCCTAAGCTGCCGAGTAGAAGACTGGAGGGGTTGAGCTGCCTCTGACGTTCACATCCTCCTCTGGGTTATTTTTTGATGTTCAGTTCAGGTCAGTTGCTCAATCGTGTCCAACTCTTTGTGACCCCATGAACTGCAGAACTCCAGGCCTCCCTGTCCATCACCAACTCTCAAAGATACCTCAAACTCATGTCCATTGAGTCGGTGATGACATCCAGCCATCTCGTCTTCTGTCATCCCCTTCTCCTCCTGCTCCCAATCCCTCCCAGCATCAGAGTCTTTTCCAATGAGTCAACTCTTCGCATGGGGTGGCCAAAGTACTGGAGTTTCAGCTTTAGCATCATTCCTTCCAAAGAAATCCCAGGCCTGATCTCCTTCAGAATGGACTGGTTGGATCTCCTTGCAGTGCAAGGGACTCTCAAGAGTCTTCTCCAACACCACAGTTCAAATGCATCAATTCTTCAGCACTCAGCTTTCTTCACAGTCCAACTCTCACATTCATACATGACCACTGGAAAAACCATAGCCTTGAGTAGACGGACCTTTGTTGGCAAAGTAATATCTCTGCTTTTGAATACGTTATCTAGATTGGTCATAACGTTCCTTCCAAGGAGAAGTGTCTTTTAATTTCATGGCTGCAATCACCATCTGCAGTGATTTTGGAGCCCCAAAAAATAAAGTCTGCCACTGTTTCCACTGTGTCCCCATCTATTTCCCATGAAGTGATGGGACCGGATGGCATGATCTTCGTTTTCTGAATGTTGAGCTTTAAGCCAACTTTTTCACTCTCCTCTTTCACTTTCATCAAGAGGCTTTTTAGTTCCTCTTCACTTTCTACCACAAGGGTGATGTCATCTGCATATCTGAGGTTATTGATATTTCTCCCAACAATCTTGATTTCAGCTTGTGCTTCTTCCAGCCCATCGTTTCTCATGATGTCCTCTGCATATAAGTTAAATAAGCAGGGTGAGTGACAATATACAGTCTTGATGTATTCCTTTTCCTATTTGGAACCAGTCTGTTGTTCCATGTCCAGTTCTAACTGTTGCTTCCTGACCTGCTTATAGATTTCTCAAGAGGCAGGTCAAGTGGTCTGGTATTCCCATCTCAGAATTTTCCACAGTTTATTGTGATCCACACCGTCAAAGTCTTTGGCATAATCAATAAAGCAGAAAGAGATGTTTTTCTGGAGCTCTCTTCGTTTTTCATGATCCAGAGGATGTTGGCAATTTGATCTCTGGTTCCTCTGCCTTTTCTAAAAGCAGCTTGAACATCTGGATGTTCATGGTTTACATATTCTTGAAGCCTGGCTTGGAAAATTTTGAGCATTACTTTATTAGTGTGTGAGATGAGTGCAATTGTGCGGTAGTCTGAGCATTCTTTGGCATTGCCTTTCTTTGGGATTGGAATGAAAACTGACCTTTTCCAGTCCTGTGGCCACTGCTGAGTTTTCCAAATTTGCTGGCATATTGAGTGCAGCACTTTCACAGCATCATCTTTCAGGATTTGAAATAGCTCAACTGGAATTCCATCACCTTTTGATACTAAGTTGTATGAATTATTGGTACATTTTGAATATTAACCCCTTATTGACTATATTGTTTTAAATATCTTTTCCCATTTACTAGGTTGCCTTTTTTTTTTTTTTTGATGGTTTCCTTTGCTGTGCAAATGTTTCTTAGTTTGATGTAGTTCAATTATTTATTTTGCGTTTGTTTCAGTTGCCTGAGTAGACATATCCAAAAGAAAATATTGCTAAGGTCAATGTCAAAAAGTTTACCCCCCATGTTTTCAAGGAGTTTTATAGTTTCAGGTATACATTTATGTCTTTAGTCCATTTTGAGTTTATTTTGTATATGTGATGTGAAAAAGTAGTCCAGTTTGATTCTTTTGCATGTAGATGTCTAATTTTCCCAATTTTTGAGAGACTGTCTTTTCTGCATTGAATATTCTTGGCTCCTATGTCATAGATTAATTGACTGTACAAAATGGGATTTTTTTTTTTCTGGGCTCTCTATTCAGTTCTGTTGTTCTATGTACCTGTATTTTTTCTTTTTGATAGTACCATACTATTCTGATTGCTTAACTATGTAGTATGTAGTATAATTGGAGATCAGGGAGCATTATACCTCCATATCTGTTCCTCTTCCTCAAGATTGTTTTGACCATTCGATGTCTTTTGTTTTTCCATACAAATTTTAGAATTATTGTTTTGGTTCTGTGAAAAATGCCATTGATACTTTGATATCAATGGGATTCCATCAAATCTGTAGATTTCCTAGGGTAGTAAGGTCATTTTAACAATATTAGTTATTTCAGCCTATGAGTATGCTATATGTGTTTCTAATGTTTGTGTTTTTTTTCAATTTATTTAATCAACATCTTATAGTTTTCTTAGTACAAGCTTTTAGGACAAGTCCTACTGTTGTGGTATGGGCAACTGCTTTGTGAAGGGAGGACTGGTCCCTGTACAGTAGGTAGCCAGATGTGTAGAAAGGCTGCTGGTGGGCAGGCCTGGCTTCTGAGGATGGAGGATGAGGGCTCTGGGGGTCCTGGGGCTGATGCTGGCCTGCTGGATCATAGGGTACTTTTTCAATGTTTTGAGGAAAAAAGTTACTCTTATATTATATAATACTATTGTCACCCTGCTTCTTTAACTTATATGCAGAGTAAATCATGAGAAATGCTGGACTGGAAGAAACACAAGCTGGAATCAAGATTGCTGGGAGAAATATCAATAACCTCAGATATGCAGATGACACCACCCTTATGGCAGAAAGTGAAAAGGAACTAAAAAGCCTCTTGATGAAAGTGAAAGAGGAGAGCGAAAAATATGGCCTAAAGCTCAACATTGAGAAAATGAAGATAATGGCATCCGGTCCCATCATGTAATGTGAAATAGATGGGGAAACAGTGGAAACAGTGTCAGACTTTATTTTTTTGGGCTCCAAAAATCACTGCAGGTGGTGATTGTGGCCATGAAATTAAAAGACGCTTACTTCTTGGAAGAAAAGTTATGACCAACCTAGATAGTATATTCAAAAGCAGAGACATTACTTTGCCGACTAAGGTCCGTTTAGTCAAGGCTATGGTTTTTCCTGTGGTTGTGTATGGATGTGAGAGTTGGACTGTGAAGAAGGCTGAGCACCAAAGAATTGATGCTTTTAAACTGTGATGTTGGAGAAGACTCCTGAGAGTCCCTTGCACTGCAAGGAGATCCAACGAGTCCATTCTGAAGGAGATCAGGCCTGGGATTTCTTTGGAAGGAATGATGCTAAAGCTGAAACTCCAGTACTTTGGCCACCTCATGGAAAGAGTTGACTCATTGGAAAAGACTCTGATGCTGGGAGGGATTGGGGGCAGGAGGAGAAGGGGACGACAGAGGATGAGATGGTTGGATGGCATCACGGACTCAATGGACATGAGTCTGAGTGAACTCTGGGAGTTGGTGATGGACAGGGAGGCCTGGTGTGCTGTGTTTCATGGGGTCACAAAGAGTCGGACATGACAGAGCGAATGAACTGAACTGAACTGAACTGATATAATGCTTAGATATGTTTCTCAGCTCTTTCTGAGGTTTCATAAATCTATTGATTTCTTCTAGGAAAAGGTGATGTAGCATAAAGGTTTAGAGCATGGTCTCTGGAGCCAGAATGTCTTGATTTCAGTCCTAACTCTGTTTTTAGAACCTGTGTGAATTAGAGCATAATACTGAGCTTCTCTGTGTGTAAGTTTACTTGTTACCAGTATAAGAGAAATTATTGTAGTCCCTACTTTATGACATAGTGTAAGGATGAAACTAATACATATAAAACACATATTTGAATACATTAATAAATTATGTATTAAACTTTAAGTATTATTCTAATTTGTTTTCTACTATTATTTCCTTATCTTTTTGTTAATATTGCATTCTTTAAATTATCATAGCTTCATAAGAAAGCCAGATATATGATAAAGCCAGTTTCCCATTCTGTTCTTTTTCAAAATTGACTTAGATACAGACTTCTGCCTCTGGTCAAGATGGAATAACACAGGTTGGCTTTTCCCTCTGCCTTATACAATTAAAATTCATGAAACCACATTTTTAAGATATTGAACAATGGCAGAAAAGGACAGTGACCCCTGAGAGAAGGGAAACAAATGAAGTGAACTTTATGATTGCCTCAGTTTACTGTCTGGAAGGAATTTCCAAAGCCAAGGAGGAACCAAACCAGTATATTGCCTCCCAAGTTGTGGAGACACAGTTCAGAATTCAGGGAGACTAACATGGCTAGGATATTCAGGACAGAATATCAGACAGGGGGAAACTGGAGAGACAGAGAATATTGGAATTCTGTAGAGGGTTTGGCAGTCCTCAGATATGTGCTGATCAGTGCCTGCCTATGAGGAAACTATCTCAGGCCAGGATAAGAACCACTGTGAACAAGAAGGTGAAGAATTCCTGAAGTTTACACAAGGTTGGAGTAGTTCACATTCCCAATAGCCAGAATGAAGAAATCTCATAATATACCTGGCACTGGGTTAAATATTCAGTGAGTATTTTACTTTAATAAGATCCAAATAGCTCTTGGACTTAAGCCTCTTCTGATTCCACCGAACAAAGCTTAATGGCAAACTTGACATTTATTTCTTTCCAAATAATTTTACTGGGTTCCAGAAGACTGCTAAAAATATTTCAAGAAATGAAAAAATTTCACACCTAATAGTGTAAAATTCACAAGGTCTGCCATTCAGTTAAAAAAAAAAATATTGGTTATTCAGAGAAGCAGGAAAATAGAATCCATAATGAGAAGAAAAGGAACTCAATAAAAATAGACCCAGAAATCATGCAGATGATAGATTTATTAGAAAAGGACATTAAGGCAGCCTTTACAAAGCACTATGTCAAAAAAGGTAGAGTGAAGCATTCCATGTTAATGAAAGGCATAGAAGACACACCCCTCTCCAAAGGTAAAATGAGAGTCAATCCTGGTGATGGTACATACATACAATATCTGAGAAGAAAATACACTAGATGATGTTAATAGCATATCAGACAATTTAGAAGAAAATATTAGTGAATTTCGAGGCAAAGGGATAGAAATAGTCTCAAATTGAGCAGAGAAAGAAAAAGGACTAAAAATAAATGAACCAGAGCAACAGGAAACTGTGGGATAACTTTACGTTGTCTGAAGATATGTTTAACTAGGAAACTCCCAGAAAGATGAATTGGGGAATGGCAATAAAAAATGATGGAAGAAATAATGGCTGGAAATTTTCAAATTTATGTAAATTATAAACATATTGATCTTCAAAACTCAACAAACCACAAACATAGGAAGCATGAAGAAAAAACACCAAGGTATATCATAATAAACTGCTTAAATTTGGTAAAATAAAGAAACTCTTAAAGGGATTAAAAGAGCTTCTTGAAGGTGGAAGAGGAGAGTAAAAAGGTTGGCTTAAAACTCAACATTCAAAAAATGAAGATCATGGCATCCAGTCCCATCACTTCATAGCAAATAGATGGGGAAACAAAGGAAACAGTGACAGATTTTATTTTCTTGGGCTCCAATATCACTGCAAATGGTTCACTGCAGCCACAAAATTAAAAGATGCTTGCTTGTTGGAAGAAAAGCTATGACAAACCTAGATGGAGTATTAAAAAGCAGAGACATCACTTTGCTGATGAAGGTCTGTATAGTCAAAGCTATGATTTTTCTAGTATTCATGTACAGATGTGAGAATCGGGCACTGAGCACCAAAGAATTGATGCTTTTGAACTGTGGTGCTGGAGAAGACTCTTGAGAGTCCCTTGGACTGCAAGAAGATCCAACCAGTCCATTCTAAAGGAAATCAGTCCTGAATATTCATTGGAAGGATTGATAATGAAGCTGAAGCTCCAATACTTTGGCCACTTGGTGGGAAGAGCCTACTCAGTGGAAAAGAAAGACCCTGGTGCTGGGAAAGATTGAGGGCAGGAAGAGAAAGGGGCAACAGAGATGAGATAGTGGGATGGCATCATTGACTCAATGGACATGAATTTGAGCAAACTCCTGGAGACAGTGAAGGACAGGGAAGCTTGGCATGCTGCAGTCCATGGGGTGACAAAGGGTCGAACACAACTGAGTGATTTAACTGAACTGAACACAGACAGAAGTAGAATGACTATAGCACAAAAGTCAGAATTGGTGAAATGTAAGTAAGATGTTATATAAGGTATCTCCAGTGTAGGGATAAAGTAGTATAACATTACTTGAAAGTAGAGTGGTAAATTGAACTTGTATACTACTAACCCTACAGTGACCACTAAAAAGCAAGAAGAGTATCTAACAAGGAAATAAAGAAATTAAAATAAAATATATAAATTTTCCATTACTATGCAACAATTGTCACAAATTTAATGTTAGACAGCATATATTTATTTTCTCACAGTTTTTGTGGGTCAGGAATCCAGGCACAGTTTAGCCTAGTCCTTGCTGAGGATCTCATATGATTGAAATTCAAGGGGTTGCCTTGGCTTCATTCTTAGCCAGAGGTTTGACTCAGGAAGATCTGTTTCCAAGCTCATGCAAGCTACAGGCAAAATTCATTTAATTGTGTTTGCATGACTTTGTTGTTGTTGCAAGTCAGAGACCACTCTCAGCTCCTAGGACTGCTCTCAGGTCTTTGCTATGCTGTCCTTACAGGCCATTCCACATCATGGGAACTTAAGTCCTCAAGTTCAGCAGGAAAATCTCTACATTCTTATCTCCCTTTCTAAGGAAGGACTGGGCCTTTAAAAAAAGAAAACTGCTCACCAAGGATAATATCTTCTTGATTAGTTCAAAATCCATTGTTCAGGGGCCTTAATTACAGAAAATTGTCTTTATATGTGCTATATAAATGTGCTCTGCTAAGTCATGTCCAACTCTTTGTGACCCTATGGACTGTAGCCCGCCAGGCTCCTCTGTCCATGAGATTCTCCAGGCAAGAATACTGGTGTGGTTGCCATGTCCTCCTCCAGGAAATCTTGCTGACCCGGGGCTCAAACCTGAGTCTTCAGTGGGTCCTGTATTACGGGCAAATTTTCTTTACTGCTGAGCTTCCTGAGAAGCCCCAAAGTAGTGTGAACTAATGAAGGGAGTAAAATACCATCACATTCATGAGCCCTGTGTACACTCAAGGGGAGAGGAATAAACAGAGTGCACAAACTTGGGGCAACAATCTTGGGAGACATCTGAGAGTTGTGCCTGCCATATGGACAAATAAAGAAGATTTAACAAATATTAAAGGGGGGGGGAGGAAAAAGTGAACACAGAAGAGATGGGACAAATGTAAAGCAAAAAGCAGTAGAGTTAAACTGAACAATATCAATACTCATATTAAATTTAAATGATCTAAACACCAAAATAAAATTGCGGATATTTTTCTGTTGGATAAAGAAGCCAGATGACTATGTGCTGTCTATATGAATCCCATTTAAAATATAAACACACAAATAGATTAAAAGTAAAAGAACAGAGAAAAAATAAACCATCCCAACACTAACCAAAGGAAAGCTAGAGTGGCTTTATTTATAACAAAGTCAATTTCAGAATCTTACTAACAGTAAATAAAGTCCTTTGATAATAAGTAAATGGTAACTTTACTAAGGGGGCCTAACAATTTTAAGTGTTTCTTTATTAATAACAACGTTTCAAAATACATGAAGCAACAATGCTTTAACTGAAAGGAGAAATAGACTCCAGATGTAGCTGAAGAATCAGCAGCCATATCTCAACAAATAGTAAAAATAAAATCAGTAAATAGAAGCCTTGAACAGCACTTTTGATCACTGTAACTTAACTGACACTTTACAAACATGCTAGCTAATGACAGCAGGATACGCATTCTCAACCTTGACACTATTTGCATTTAATCCAGGATAACTCAGGTGGGAGGCTGTCTTCTGAACTGTAGGATGTTTGGAAGCATCCTCAGCCTTTACCCAGTGGATGCTGGCAGTATATTGCCTTCATTATAATAAACAAAAATGTCTCCGGGCTTTGCCAAATGTTCCTTAGGGGCACAATCATGCAAGTTGAAAATTGCTGATTTAAAACATGGTTTTACTCTGGAACATATATTTGAGGAAAAATATGGTCCATCTATTCAAGGGTATGGTTTTTCCAGTAGTCATGTATTGATGTGAGAGTTGGACTGTGAAGAAAGCTGAGTGCCAAAGAATTGATGCTTTTGAACTGTGGTGTTGGAGAAGACTCTTGGGAGTCCCTTGGACTGCAAGGAGATCCAACCAGTCCATTCTAAAGGAGGTGAGTCCTGGGTGTTCTTTGGAAGGAATGATGCTAAATCTGAAACTCCAGTACTTTGGCCACCTCATGTGAACAGTTGACTCATTGGAAAAGACTCTGATGCAGGGAGGGATTGGGGGCAGGAGGAAAAGGGGACGATAGAGGATGAGATGGCTGGATGGCATCACTGACTCGATGGACATGAGTCTGAGTGAACTCCGGGAGTTGGTGATGGACAGGGAGGCCTGGGGTGCTGCGTTTCATGGGGTTGCAAAGAGTCGGACACGACTGAGCGACTGAACTGAACTGATGGATAGCTAGTTTTCCAATAAAGTCAGGTCACAGTTTCAAACACTGTTCTGATAAAATCAGTGGACTTTCAAAAATTTAGTAACAGTCCTCTCAGTTTCATTGCAAAATGTGGACTTGGGCTGTGGTTTGTTCATGAATCTTCATTGGTATGTTAGTTAGAAACTGGCAAACAGTGAATCAGCACTCCTCATTTTGTGCCATTATTTATCCATGTAATTCAACAAGTGTTTATAAAACTGCCTTCTATCAGCTAGTTGCTGTTCTAGCATTGAGAATGTATCAGAGAACAAATGAATGCTCTTCCCTTAACAGAGCTCACATTTGGTAGAAAAATAGAATAATAAACAAGCAAATTCTCCAAGCAAGGCTCAACAGCATGTGAACTGAGAACTTCCAGGTGTTCAAGCTGGTTTTAGAAAAGGCAGAGGAATCAGAGATCAAATTGCCAACATCTCTTGGATCATAGAAAAAGCAAGAGAATTCAAGATAAACATCTACTTCTGCTTCATTGACTATGGTAAAGTCTTTGACTATGTGGATCACAACAAACTGTGCAAAATTCTTCAAGAGATGGGAATACCAGGCCACCTTACCTGCCTCCTGAGAAACCCATGTGCATGTCAAGAAGCAACAGTTAGGACTGGACATGGAACAATGGACTGGTTCCAAATTGGGAAAGGAGTACATCAGGCTGTATACTGTCACCCTGCTTATTTAACTTATATGCAGAGTATATCATGCAAAATGCCAGGCTGGATGAAGCACAAGCTGGAATCAAGGTTTCAGGGGGAAATATCAATAGACCCAAATATGCAGATGACACCACACTTATGGCAGAAAGTAAAGAGGAACTAAAGAGCCTCTTGATGAAGCTGAAAGAGGAGAATGAAAAAGCTGACTTAAAACTCAAAACCACAAAGAGGTACTATTTCATGCCAGTCAGAATGGCTGTGATCAAAAAGTCAACAAGCAATAAATGCTGGAGAGGGTGTGGAGAAAAGGGAACCCTGCTACACTGTTGGTGGGAATGCAAACTAGTACAGCCACTATGGAGAACAGTGTGGAGGTTCCTTAAAAAACTGGAAATAGAACTGCCTTATGACTCAGCAATCCCACTGCTGGACATATACACCAAGGAAACCTGAATTGAAAGAGACAAGTGTACCCCAATGTTCATCGCAGCATAGTCAGGACATGGAAGCAAACTAGATGTCCATCAGCAGACAAATGGATAAGAAAGCTGTGGTACATACACACAATAGAGTATTACTCAGCCATTAAAAAGAATACATTTGAATCAGTTCTAATGAGGTGGATGAAACTGAAGCCTATTATACAGAGTGAAGTACGCCAGAAAAAAAAAAAAAAACAACAAACACCGATACAGTATACTAATGCATATATATGGAATTTAGAAAGATGGTAACAATAACCCTGTATGTGAGACAGCAAAAGAGACACAGATGTACAGAACGGTCTTTTGGACTCTGTGGGAGAGGGAGAGGGTGGGATGATTTGGGAGAATGGCATTGAAACATGTATAATATCATATATAAAACGAATTGCCAGTCCAGGTTCGATGCATGATACTGGATGCTTGAGGCTGGTGCACTGGGACAACCCAGAGGGATGGTACAGGGAGGGAGATGGAAAGGGGGGTTCAGAATGGGGAACACATGTATATCTGTGGCAGATTCATGTTGATGTATGGCAAAACCAATACAATATTGTAAAGTAATTAACCTCCAACTAAAATAAATAAATTTATATAAAAAATAAAACTCAACATTCAAAAAACGAAGATCATGGCATCCAGTCCCATCACTTCATGGCAAATAGATGGAGAAACAATGGAAACAGAGAGAGAATTTATTTTTGAGGGCTCCCAAATCACTGCAGATGGTGGCTGCAGCCATGAAATAATAGATGCTTGCTCATTGGAAGAAAAGCTATGACACACCTAGTGAAAGTGGCTTAGTTGTGTCCTAGTTCTTTGCGACCCCTTGGACTATACAGTCCTTGGAATTCTCTAGGCCAGAATAGTGGAGTGAGTGGCCTTTCCTTTCTCCAGGGGATCTTCCCAAACCAGGGATCAAACCCAGGTTTCTCCAATTACAGGCAGATTTGTAATCAGCTGAGCCACAAGGAAAACCCAAGAATACTGGAGTGGGTAGCTTATGCTTTCTCCAGAGGATCTTCCCAACCTAGGAATTGAACCAGGGCCTCCTGCATTGCAGGCAGATTCTTTACCAACTGAGTTATCAGGGAACTCCATGACAAACCTAAATAGCATATTAAAAAACAGAGATGTTACTTTACCGACAAAGGTCTATATAGTCAAAGCTATGTTTTTTCCAGTAGTCATGCATGCAAGTGAGAGCTGGACCATAAAGAAAGTTGAGTGCCAAAGAACTGATGCTTTTGAACTGTGGTTTTGGAGAAGACTCTTGAGAGTCCCTAGGACAGCAAGGAGATCAAACCAGTCCATCCTAAAGGAAATCAGATGCTGCAACAGAAACTCCAATACTTTGGCCACCTGATGCGAAGAACTGATTCATTTGAAAAGACCCTGGTGCTGGAAAAGATTGAAGGCAGGAGGAGAAGAGGATGGCAGAAGATGAGATGGTTGGATGGCATCACCGACTCTATGGACATGAGTCTGAGCAAGCTCCAGTAGTTGGTGATGGACAAGGAATGCTGCAGTCCATGGGGTCGCATAGATTTGGACAAAACTGAGCCACTGAAGCAAACATACAGTTTGTAAGATAGCTATAGAGCTATGGAAATAAACAAAGTAGGATAAAAAAGAGAAGGAATAAGGAAAGTGGTCAGGGATTGTGACAGTTTAACAGAGGACCAGAAAGAAGGAAGAATGAGTAATGTAGATGTATGTTTTTCCATTTCAGGTAGAAGGACAAATAATAACCAAAAACTTAATGAGTGTATTCTAGGAAGAGCAATGATGCTGGTGTAGAAGCAGAGTGAGTTAGAGTGATAGAAAATGGGGTTAGTGAAGTTGCAGTGTGGCCAGATCACAAAGAACCTCTAGGCCACTGTAAGGATTTTGGCTTTTGAGAGAAATAGAAAGCCATTAGAAGGTTTTAAGTGAAATAATGAGATACTGAAAATATTGGAAGAGAATCATTTTGTTGGTTGGGTTGAGCCTAGATGGTAGGGGGACAAAGTGAGAAGCTGAAAGACCAGTTAGGAGTCTGTTAGAATATTCCAGGTGGGCTATGATGCTGACTCTGTCCACAGTAGAAGCAAGGAAGATGGTAATAAGTATTGGATTTTGAAGTGTTTTTGGAGGCCCAACAAAAAGGATTTTTTAGCAGGAAGCAATGTAGGGTGAATAAAAGAGGGGAGTCAATGATAACTGAGGATTTTAGACTGTGAAACAAGAAGAGATGAGCTGGAGCTGTTATTTGCTAATATAGGGAAGTTGGCAGAAGGACTGTGCATTTGGAGACATTTTAAATTTGAGATGACTTTTGGAAATTTATGTGGAAATATTGTGAACCACTGGCTAAACTAATTTGGAGTTTAGAAAAGAAGTCTGATCCAGAGAAATAAATGTGAAAATTATCAATATTTATCTGGTATTTTATTTTGTTATTTATTTTTCAGTTTTACTGAGTTATAATTAACATAAAATTGTATCAGTATAATACAATGTTTTGATATATACATATATCACAAAATGACTACCACAGTAAATTTAGTTAACATCTATCACTTCACATAATTACAAGTTTTTGTTTCTTATATTGATGAGTTTAAAAATCCACTCTCTTAGCAATTTTCAAATATATAGTACAGGAGTGTTAATTAATGTCATAATGCTGTATATTACATCTCCACAACTTATTTATCATACAACTGGAAATCTGTACATTTTGACCCCCTTCACCCATTTCTTTCATCATGCCCCTTCCATCTCTGGCAATCACCAATCTTTTCTGTTTGTAAAAGTTTGTTTTTTAGATTCCATATATATTAATACATGAGATCATACAGCATTTCTCTGAATTATTTCACTTAGTGCCCTCAAGTTCTATCCATGTTGTTACACACTGCAGGATATAATTTTTATGATTGAATCCTGTTACATGTATATGCCACATCTTTATTTATTCATCAGTGAACCCTTATGCTGTTTCTAAATCTTGGCTATTGTAAATAATGCTTCAGTGAATGTGGGAGGGCAGATATCTTTTTGAGATAGTGGTTTTGTTCTCTTTATCTAAATACCCAGAAGTGGGATAAATAGATCATATGATAAGTACATTTTTTATTTTTTGAGGAACAGCTATACTGTTTTCTATAATGAATGTACCAGTTTACATTCCCACCAACAGTGCAAGAAGACTCCCTTTTCCCCACATCTTTCCCTATACTTATTTCTTATCTTTTTGATGATAGTTATTTTAGCATGTAAGGTGGTATCTCATTGTGGTTTTGATTTTCATTTTTGATAGTTGGTATTTTTAAAGGCTTCAAGCTAGCTATTTTAAGGCTATTAGGGGATGGGTATGGAGAAATCAAAGATCCTAGGAATGAGCTCTGGTACAGGCCAATATATAGAGGTTGGATTGATGAATATATGGTTTGTTATAACTTATGAAATGAATTACCAAAAATTTAGTGGCTTAAAAACCGTAAGTTTTATTGCCTTATGAGTATGGAGATCTGAAGTCTAAAACCAAGTTCTTATCAAGACTTCAAGCCAGCATTCCTGCCGGGCTCCAGCCCCGGTGGATCCAGGGAATTCGAAGGGTGGACAGCGTTGGCGTGGAAAGACTTGTTTATTGATTGATATAAGATTAGATTAAAAAACTATAGTGTAGTAAGAAGAGTAAGTGGAGGAAGAGGGCTGAATAGCTTGGTTTACGCGGAAGACCAATAAAATTCCAGACAAGGAATTTGCACCATCTACGTCGGGCCACCGGTGCTCACTTGAATATCTAAGGGTGCCTCACCTTAGGCTCCCTTTCGCGCGGTTCTTAACAGCCAGGGAAAGTAAGTAGACTTGGCGGGCCTCCGCGCCCCAGGTGGAGATTCAGCCTGAAATTAAAGTAAGCAGAGGGAGGGGAAGAGAGAGAGACACAGGGGGAGCCAGATTCCCAAGAAACCAGGCCGAGAGACTAGTCCGAGAAACTGGTCCGAGAAGCTGGTCCCATCCTTTATTGTTCAGAAGGCCTTTTATACTTTTGATAAAACATGGAGATCAATGGGTAACACAAAATTATGTAGCGGTCACAACCCAGATTCTTTCTATACATCATTTTGTATACAAAAGGTCTCAGGTGATTTACATTATCTTCTGGCCAAGAGGCTTGTTAACACTTTTTGGCTCTCTTCCTTAATGAATGTTAATTTTGTTTCCCCTGAAGTGTTTTTCTTTAATCTGCATCTCCTTAAAGCATTAAAGTTACATCTCTATAGAACAAAGGTGCAGTGGGTTATAACAAAGAAGGTACTTAACTCAAAGATCTAATGTTGCTAATACCATGTCTACTACTTGTTTTTCTATATACCAACTATATCTAAAAATAAAGGATATGAAAATTTGGCAGCAAGCATTGACTCAACAAATGAAACTTTTAATCAGTCCTCTTCTAAAGATTTTGACTCTTCGGAAGCCCCTACATTCCTAGGATGTTTTAAGCTTTCTGTGCCTCCTGCTGTCAGGAGGCCTCAAACAATCACATGCGCAGCTGTACGAGTCCTGCAGGCAGGCTAGAAAGCCATCAGAGGGGTATTTGGATTGAAACACTCTTTCAAATGCAGAAGACTAAAGCCCTGAATTGACTTTTTCCAGAGAATGTCAGAAGAGTGGAAAAGCAGAGCACAAAACCCGGCAGATTTTTGTTAGGGTACATGCTTAGGAATTTCCAGAGGGGCCCCTGAAGTCTGAGCACGCCTTGCGTATGTCAACTTCCTTCCTCATGACCTTGTCACGGGCGGGATTCCTCACACTGGCTCCCGGCACATTCCTTTTGGAGGCCTCAGGGGACAGTCTGTTTCCTTCTCTCTCTCTCTCTCTTTTTTTTTTAAGTTTCTAGAGGTGCTCATCTTTCCTTGGCTCCTGACCCTTCCTTGTATTACTCCAATGTTTTGCTTCCATCATCACATCACTTACTACTGACTAATTCTTCTGTTTTTCTCTAATCAGAACCATCGTGGTTACATTGATCCCACTCGGATAATCCAGGATAATCTCTTCCTCAAGATCCTTAACTCAATCATGTTGACAAAACCCTTTTAACCATGTAAGGTAACATAGTTATAGTTTACCACTGTTAGGTCATGCATAACTTTGGTGGACCAATATTTTAGCCCATAACCAGGAAGAATCAGAAGTTAAGGCTAAAGGGAGCAGCATCTAGTGAGGTGGACAGAGAACAGAAGAAATGTGTCCTGGAATTAGGTGAAGACAGTCCTTCAAGGAAAGAGGAGTGACTACTCTATTATATGTCACTCATTGATCCAAGAAGATGCAGATGAGAATTAACTTAGAGGTTTAACCCAATGGAATTCATTGCTGACCCTGACAAGAACTACATTCGTGGAAAAGCGGAAAATGAAAGCCTGACTGGAGTATCTTAGAAGATGGAGCAGGACCAGCTTAGTGGTTATAAGATATGCACTGTCCCACAAGGCCCCACTTTTGGATGAGCCACACAGGTGGATTGTTTTACTCTCACTGGGTCAGGAAGATCCCTTGGAGGAGGGCATGGCAGCCCACTCCAGTATTCTTGCCTGGAGATTCTCATGGACAGAGGAACCTGGCAGGCTACAGGCCATAGTGTGGAAAAGAATCAGACATAACTGAAGTGACTTAGCACACACACACGTCACTCTAGAAATTCTTAATTTTGAAAAAGGATCTTACAAAGAAGTCTCACAGTTTTATTTTGCACTGATCACAGCAGACTATATAGCTTGTCCTGCAATGGAAGAAAAAAAAAACAACTGGAAACAGTGATCATGGATAACTCTTCCAAGGCATTTTATGCAAATGAGATCAGAAAAATGGAGCCAGAGGAGGAAACAGAGTTAAGTGAGAATTTTTAATCTTAAGATGGTTGCTTTCTAGTTTGGTGCTTCCTATGTAACAACGGATAGTCAGGACTGACCAAGACTGATTCTGTCTAATGCCAGATGTCCCACATGTGGTTTTAGCTGAATTTACAGCATGGTTTCACAGATCCCTGCATAGGAAGACACACCTCTGCTTCTTGGCTCTCCTCCATTATTTTTCCAGTGGACTGGTGGCTTCGTGCAGGAAGGATCAAAACCTTATAAAGTTAAACTCCAACATATCTTCTTAACCTATCAATCTGATGTCACTCTGAACTCTGGCATATGAGATAAATTTTCCAGGCTTTGTTCTTCACAGATCCATGGTCTTTTAGAAGCAATTGCAAATTGATTTTTATCATGATTTGCTCTAGCATTTTCCCAGGCATACCAGTTAAGCTGACTCAGGGCCAGAGACATTCATTGCTGGCCTCAGGAAAGATACACTGTTGGCACTCATCTACCTTTCAGGCATTTCCCCCCACGCCCCCCCATCTATCCTAGTCACTAGAAATAAATTGCACTGTAAAGCCCTGCTAACCAGACTTAACAAATAACCATCTGAAGAGCTTGCACTAAGCAGCCAAGCCTATCAACTCTCCTTTCAACTAAGTAAGCAAAGGTCTCATTAAGCAATATAACCTTGACTATTATAGGTTAGAAACCTTCAGAAATCCCTGAGATGATTGCTATTTATCTCAGATATCTCAGAAAAGAAAATTTGCCAGTCTCTCAAACCACCTTTAATACTTAAGCTACAATAATTTTTACTTACTGGAGCAAATTATCTTTTGTATAACTTTCAATTTTCAGTTCAGTTCAGTTCACTTCAGTTCAGTCACTCAGTCATGTCCTACTCTTTGTGACCCCATGAATTGCAGCACGCCAGGCCTCCCTGTCCATCACTGACTCCCAGAGTTCACTCAGACTCATGTCCATTGAGTCAGTGATGCCATTCAGTCATCTCATCCTCTGTTGTCCCCTTCTCCTCCTGCCCCCACTCCTTCCCAGCATCAGGGTCTTTTCCAATGAGTCAACTCTTCGCATGAGGTAGCCAAAGTATTGGAGTTTCAGCTTTAGCATCATTCCTTCCAACGAACACCCAGGACTGATCTCCTTTAGGATGGACGGGTTGGACCTCCTTGCAGTCCAAGGGACTCTCAAGAGTCTTCTCCAACACCATGGTTCAAAAACATTGATTCTTCGGCACTCAGCTTTCTTCACAGTCCAACTCTCACATCCATACGTGACCACTGGAAAAACCATAGCCTTGACTAGATGGACCTTTGTTGGCAAAGTAATGCCTCTGCTTTTCTATATGCTATCTAGGTTGGTCATAACTTTCCTTCCAAGGAGTAAGTGTCTTTTAATTTCATGACTGCAGTCATCATCTGCAGTGATTTTGGAGCCCCCAAAAATAAAGTCTGACACTGTTTCCACTGTTTCTCCATCTATTTCCCATGAAGTGATGGGACCAGATGCTATGATCTTTGTTTTCTGAATGTTGAGTTTTAAGCCAACTTTTTCACTCTCCTCTTTCACTTTCATCAAGAGGCTTTCAATTTTACCCAGGGATAATTCCTCAATGAACTCTATATTAATAATTGAATACAATTTAAATAAAATTATGTTTCTGATGTTTGGAAAATTCATATTTATATAGTACTTCCTTTCGTTTCCCTTGAAATGGCAACACTCACTTCAGTGCTTCCTCTCAGTATTTATTCAATGAGTATCTTCTGATTTGCAGGTGACTAGGGAAGAAGTATGAAATAATGCACATAGATGAAAAGAGAGGTGTCAGTAATTCTAAAAGCATTTTACTTGTATAATTTTTCTTTTTTAATTGAAGAATAGTTGACATACAATGTTATATAAATCTCAATTGTATAATAGGTGATTTGACAATTACATACATTACAGTTGGGCTTCCCTGGTAGCTCAGATGGTAAAGAATCTGCCTGCAATGCAGGAGACTGGGGTTCAGTCCCTGGGTGGGGGGCATCCCCTGATAAAAGGATTGGCTACCTGCTCCAATATTCTTGCCTGGAGTATTCCATGGATAGAGGAGCCTGGAGGGCTACAGTCCACAGGGTCGCAAAGAGTTGGACAAGACTGAACAACTATCACTTTTACTTTTTCACTTTCACATTACAAATTGATCACCATGACAAATATAATAACCATCTATCACATGCAAACTTATTACAGTATTGTTGACTATATTCTCTATACTGTAGATTATATCCTCATGACATTTATTTTATAACTGGAAGCTTATTCTTTTGATCTTATCTGTTTTGCTCAACCCACTTCCATGTTCCCCTCTGGTGACCACCAGTTTATTTTTTGTATCTATGAATTGATTTATCTTTTATTTGTGTGTTTTTTTTTGATTTTTAGATTCCACATGTAGGTAAAATTATGTGGCATTTATCTTTTTCTATCTGGCTTTCTTCACTTAACATATTACACTTCAGATCCATTGATCTTGTAAATGGCAATATTTCATTCTTTTTTAATGCTTAAGTAATATTTTATTTTATACATGTACCAAATCTTCTTTATCCATTAATCTATCGATAAATATTTAAGTTGCTTCCATTCTTGCATATTGTAAATAAGACTGCAATAAACATAGGAGTTTATATGTTTTTGAATTAATGATTTTAGTTTTATTCAGCTAAAAACACAAGAGTGGAATTGCTGGATCATATGATAATTCTATTTATTTTTGGGAGGATTGCCATACTGTTTTCCATAGTAGCTGCACCAATTTGCATTCCCACCAACAGGGTATAAGTGTTTCCTTTTCTCCACATCTTTGTTAACACTTTTTATTTGTGGTCTTCTTTTATTACTGCTATTCTGAAAGATGTGAGATGACATTTCATTGTTGTCTTTTCATTTTCCCAGTTATTAGTGATGTTGAACATCTTTTTGTGTGCCCGTTGGCCAAGTGTATGTTTTCAGAAAATGTTTATTCAATTTCTCTATTTTCACATCAAAATTCTTTAAAGATTTTTATAGTAAGTTGTGTGAATTCTTTATATATTTTGGATATTAACCACTTATCTTTTAGAATCTCTAGGCTCCATCTAGTCAAAGCTTTAGTTTTTCCACTAGTCATGTATGAATGTATAAAGAAAGCTGAGCATTGAAGAACTGATGCTTTTGAAATGTGGTGTTGGAGAAGACTCTTGAGAGTCCCTTGAACTGAAAAAAGATACAACCAGTCCATCCTAAAGGAAATCAGTCCTGAATATTCATTGGAAGGACTGATGTTGAAGCTGAAACTCCAAGACTTTGGCTACCTGATGTGAAGAACTGACTTGTTTGAAACGACCTTGATGCTGGGAAAGATTGAAGGTGGGAAGAGAAGAGGATGACAAAGGATGAGATGATTGGATGTGACTTGATGGACATGAATTTGAGTAAGCTTTGGGAACTGGTGATGGACTGGGAAGCCTGTTGTGCTACAGTCCATGGGGTTGCAAAGAGTTGGACACGACTGAGCGACTGAACTGAGCCACTTATCAGATATATTATTTGCAAATATCTTCTCTCCCACTTAGTAGGTCATCTATTTGTTTTGTTGATAGTTTCCTTTGTTGAGCAAAAATTTTTGATTTGGTGTCATCTCACTTGTTACGCTTACTTGAGGAAGAAAGTATAAAAAATGTAACTATGATTGAAATAAAAAAAGTATATTTTCTATACTAAAATTTTTATGGCTTCAGGTATTATATCTACATCTTTAACCCATTTACAGTCTGCTTTTTTATATGGTGTAAGAAAAGTGGTCTGGTTTCATTCTTTTGCATGTAGCTGTCCAGTTTTCCCAACTCCATTTATTGAAGAGACTGTCTTTTCCTCACTATATGTTCTTGGTTCCTTTGCTGTAAATTAACTGACCACATGAGTTTATCTCTGGGTTCTCTGTTCTGCTCCTTTGATCA
Organism: Capricornis sumatraensis; assembly: GCF_032405125.1. NCBI lineage: Eukaryota > Metazoa > Chordata > Mammalia > Artiodactyla > Bovidae > Capricornis > Capricornis sumatraensis. Next base: position 9,306,787 of record NC_091084.1, read on the forward strand.
ATGTTTTTGTGTCAGTACTGTATAGTTCTGAGTACTATAGCTCAGTAGTGTTCTTTTAAGTCAGAGAGCATGATGTATTACCTCAAGCTTGTTCTTCTTTCTCAAGATTGCTTTTGGCTATTTGGGGTCTTTTGTTTTTCCATACAAATATTAAAATGATTTGTTCCAGTTCTGTGAAAATATTATTGACATTTTAATATGGATTGCCTTGGTTAGTATGTTCATTTTAAATTCTTCAAATTCATAAACATGATATATCTTCATTTTTTGGGTCGTCAATGTATTTCATCAATGATGCACAATTTTCAGTGTATAAGTCTTTTACCTCCTAGTTTAAATTTATTCATGAGTATTTTATTCTTTTAATGCAATTGTAAATAGGATTGTTGGTTTCTCTTTCTGAGTTATGTATGTAGAAATACATTAGATTTCTGGTATACTGATTTTTTTACTTTGTGACTTTAATAAATTTATTGATAGTTCTAATAGATTTTGATGGTCTTTAGGGTTTTCTATGAATAGTATCATGTCATCTGCAAACAGGATGGTTTTACTCTTTTGTTTCCAATTTAGGTGCCTTTATCTCTCTCTCTCTCCTTTCTTTTTAACTGAAATCAGACTGATTATGTTCTTTGCAGCCAAAAATGTGTGGAGAAGCTCTATACAGCCAGCAAAAACAAGACCTGGAGCTGACTATGGCTCAGTTCTTGAGTTCCTTATTGCAAAATTCAGGCTTAGATTGAAGAAAGTAGGGGAAACATTAGATCACTCAGTTCAGTTCAGTTCAGTCGCTCAGTCATGTCTGACTCTTTGTGACCCCATGAATTGCAGCACGCCAGGCCTCCTTGTCCATCACCATCTCCTGGAGTTCACTCAAACTCACGTCCATCGAGTCGATGATGCCATCCAGCCATCACATCCTCTGTCGTCCCCTTCTCCTCCTGCCCCCAATTCCTCCCAATATCAGAGTCTTTTCCAATGAGTCAACTCTTCACATGAGGTGGCCAAAGTACTGGAGTTTCAGCTTTAGCATCATTCCTTCCAAATAACACCCAGGGTTGATCTCCTTTAGAATGGACTGGTTGGATCTCCTTGCAGGCCAAGGAACTCTCAACAGTGTTCTCCAACACCACAGTTCAAAAGCATCAATTCTTTGGTGCTCAGCTTTCTTCATGTATGACCTAAATCATATTCCTTAAGGTTATATAGTGGAGGTGATGAATAAATTCAAGGGGTTAAATCTGGTTGACTGAGTGCCTGAAGAACTATTGACTTAGGTTCTTAATATTGTACAGGAGGCAGTAACAAAAACCATTCAAAGAAAAAGACATCAAGAAGGCAAAGTGGTTGTCTGAGGAGGCTTTACAAATAGCTGAGGAAAGAAGAGAAGCAAAAGACAAAGGAGAAAGGGAAAGAAATACCCAACTGAATGCAGAGTTCAAGAGAATAGCAAGGAAAAATAAGGCCTTTTAAATTTTTCTTGAGAGAATAGGATAATGGTATATAATTAGGATGTTTTTGGAGCTACAGATGAGTGAAAATTTATACATACAATACAGATGTTCTTTTTTTACAATTAATTAATTAATTTTAATTGGAGGCTAATTACTTTACAATTTTGTGGTGGTTTTTGATATACATTGACATGAATAAGCCACGGGTGTACATATATCTAACCATCCTGAAGCCCCCTCCCACCCCCCTCCCCACCCCACCCCCCTGTGTTGTCCTAGAGCACCGGCTTTTAGTGCCCTGCTTCATTCATCAAACTTGCACTGGTCACCTATTTTATATATGGTAAATACATGCTTCAATGCTATTCTCAAATCATCCCACTCTCACATTCTCCCACATAGTCCAAAACTCTCTTCTTTGCATCTGTGTCTCTTGTGCTATCTTGGATATAGGATCATCGTTACCGTCTTTCTAAATTCCATGTATACGTGTTAATATATTGTATTTGTGTTTCTGTTTTGGACTTCATTCTGTATAATAGGCTCCAGTTTCATCCACCTTATTAGAAGAGACTCAAATGTGTTCATTTTTATACTTGTGTAATATTATATTGTGTATATGTAGCACAACTTCCTTATTCATTCATCTGCCAATTGACATCTAGGTTGCTTACATGTTCTAGCTATTGTAAACAGTACTGCAATGAACATTGGGGTACATGTGTGTCTTTCAATTCTGGTTTCCTTGATGTGTATGCCCAGCAGTGGGATTGCTGGGTCACATGGCAGTTTTAGTTTCAGGTTTTTAAGGAATCTCCACAATTTTCTCCATAGTGGCTGAACTAGTTTGCATTCCCACCAACAGTTTAAGAGGGTTCCCTTTTCTCCACATCCTCTCCAGCATTTACTGTTTGTAGACTTTTTGATAGCAGTGACTCTGACTGGCGTGACATGGTACTTAATTGTAGTTCTGGCTTGGATTCCTCTGATAATGAGTGATGTTGAGCATCTTTTCATATATTTGTTAGCCATCTGTATGTCTTCTTTGGAGAAATATCTATTTATTTCTTTGGCCCACTTTTTGACTGGGTCATCTATTTTTCTGGTATGAGCTGCTTATATATTTTGGGAATTAATTCTTTATCAATTATTTCATTTGCTATTACTTTCTCCCATTATGAAGGTGGTATTTTCACCTTGCTAATAGTATCCTTCATTGTGCAAAAGTTTTTACATTTAATTAGGTCCCATTTGTTTATTTTTGCTTTATTTCCATTACTCTGGGAGATGGGTCATAGAGGATCTTGCTGTGATTTATGTCAGAGACAGTGTTCTGCCTATGTTTTCCTCTAAGAGTTTATAGTTTTTTTGGTCTTACATTTAGATCTTTAATCCATTTTGTGTTTATTTTGCATATTGTGTTAGAAAGTATTCTAGTTTCATTCTTTTATATGTGGTTGAGTAGTTTTTCCAGCACCACTTGTTAAAGAGATTGTCTTATTTCCATTGTATATTCTTACCTACTTTGTCAAAAATAAGGTGTCCATAGGTGTGTGGATTTATCTCTGGGCTTTTTATTTTGTTCCATTGATCTATATTTCTTTCTTTGTGCCAGTACCATACTGTCTTGATGACTGTAGCTTTGTAGTATAGTCTGAAATCAGGAAGGTTGATTTCTTCATTTCTATTCTTTTTTTCTCAGGATTGCTTTGGCTATTCGAATTTTTTTGTGTTTACATACAAATTGTGAAGTTATTTGTTCTAGGTCTGTGAAAAATATCATTGGTAGCTTGATAGGGATTTCATCAAGTCTATAGGTTGCTTTGGGTAGTATATTCATTTTCACTGTATTGATTCTTCCAATCCATGAACATGGTGTATTTCTCCATCTATTTGTGTCCTCTTTGATTTCTTTCATCATTGTTTGGTAGTTTTCTATATATAGGTCTTTTGTTTCTTTAGGTAAATTTATTCATAAGTATTTTATTCATTTTTCTGCAATGGTGAATAGAATTATTTCCTTAATTTCTCTGTCTTTTTTTTATTGTTAGTGTATAGGAATGCAAAGGATTCCTGTATATTAGTTTCGTATCTTGCAACTTTATTGTATTCATTGATTAGCTCTAGTAATTTTCTGGTGGTGTCTTTAGGGTTTTCTATGTAGAGGATCATGTCATCTGCAAGCAGGGAGAGTTTTACTTCTTTTCCAAACTGGATTCCTTTTATTTCTTTTTCTTCTCTGATTACTGTGGCTAGGACTTCCAAAACTATGTTGAATAGTAGTGGTGAGAGTGGGAACCCTTGTCTTGTTCCTGATTTTAGAAGAAATGCTTTCAATTTTTTGCCATTGAGGATAATGTTTTCTGTGCATTTATTGTATATGGCTTAACTTCGGAAAATTCTGAAAGAGATGGGAATACCAGACCACCTGACTTGCCTCTTGAGAAATCTGTATGCAGGCCAGGAAGCAACAGTTAGAACTGGACATGGAACAACAGACTGGTTCCAAATAGGAAAAGGAGTACGTCAAGGCTATATATTGTCACCCTGCTTTTTTAACTTATATGCAGAGTACATCATGAGAAATGCTGGACTGCAAGAAGCACAAGCTGGAATTAAGATTGCCAGGAGAAATATCAATAACCTCAGATATGCAGATGACACCACCTTTATGGCAGAAAGTGAAGAGAAACTAAAAAGCCTCTTGATGAAAGTAAAAGAGGAGAGTGAAAAAGTTGGCTTAAAGCTCAACATTCAGAAAACGAAGATCATGACATCTGGTCCCATCACTTCCTGGGAAATAGATGGGGAAAGAGTGGAAACAGTGTCAGACTTTATATTTTTGGTCTCCAAAATCACTGCAGATGGTGATTGCAGCCATGAAATTAAAAGACGCTTACTCCTTGGAAGAAAAGTTATGACCAACCTAGATAGCATATTGAAAAGCAGAGACATTACTTTGCCGACTAAGGTCTGTCTAGTGAAGGCTATGGTTTTTCCAGTAGTCATGTATGGATGTGAGAGTTGGACTGTGAAGAAGGCTGAGAGCCGAAGAATTGATGCTTTTGAACTGTGGTGTTGGAGAAGACTCTTGAGAGTGCCTTGGACTGCAAGGAGATCCTACCTGTCCATCCTAAAGGAGATCAGTCCTGGGTGTTCATTGGAAGGACTGATGCTAAAGCTGAAACTCCAGTACTTTGGCCGCCTCATGCGAAGAGTTGATTCACTGGAAAAGACTTTGATGCTGGGAGGGATTAGGGGCAGGAAGAGAAGGGGACGACCGAGGATGAGATGACTGGATGGCATCACTGACTTGATGGACGCAAGTCTGAGTGAACTCCAGGAGTCGTGATGGACAGGGAGGCCTGGTGTGCTGCGATTCATGGGGTCGCAAAGAGTCAGACACGACTGAGCAACTGAACTGAACTGATGTTGAGGTATGTTCTTTCTATATCTGCTTTCTGGAAAGTTTTTAATCATAAACAGGTGTTGTATTTTGTCAAAGGCATTCTCTGCATCTATGGAGATAATCATATAGTTTTTATCTTACAATTTCTTAGTGTGGTGTATCACTTTCATTGATTTGTGAATATTGAAGAATCCTTGCATCCCTGGAATAAAGCCCACTTGGTAATGACATATGATCTTTTTAATATGGTGTTGGATTCTGATTGCTAGAATTTTTGTTGAGAAATTTTGAACCTATGCTCATCAGTGATATTGGCCTGTAGTATTCTTTTTCAGTGGCATCTTTGTCTGGATTTCATATCAGGATGATGGTGGCTTCATAGAATGGGTTTGAGAATTTATCTTTCTCTGCAATTTTCTGGAAGAGTTTGAAAAGTATATGTAACAGACTGGTTCCAAATAGTAAAAGGAGTACGTCAAGGCTGTATATTGTCACCTTACTTATTTAACTTACATGCAGAGTGCTTCATGAGAAATGCTAGACTGGATGAAGCACAAGCTGGAATCAAGATTGCTGGGAGAAATATCAATAACCACAGATATGCAGACAACACCACCCTTATGGCAGAAAGTGAAGAAGAACTAAAGAGACTCTTCATGAAAGTGAAAGAGGAGAGTAAAAAAGTTGGCTTAAAGCTCAACATTCAGAAAAAGAAGATCATGGCATCTGGTCCCATCACTTCCTGGGAAATAGATGGGGAAACAATGGAAATAGTAGCAGACTTTATTTTTCTGGGCTCCAAAATCACTGCAGATGGTGATTGCAGCCATGAAATTAAAAGACACTTGCTCCTTCGAAGGAAAATTATGACCAACCTAGACAGTATATTAAAGAGCAGAGACATTACTATGCCAACAAATGTCCATCTAGTCAAGGCTATGTTTTTTCCAGTGGTCATGTATGGATGTGAGAGTTGGTCTGTAAAGAAAGCTGAGCACCGAAGAATTGATGCTTTTGAACTGTGGTGTTGGAGAAGACCTTGAGAGTCTCTTGGACTACAAGGAGATCCAACCAGTCCATCCTAAAGGAGATCAGTTCTGGGTGTTCATTGGAAGGACTGATGTTGAAGCTGAAACTCCAGTACTTTGGCCACCTCATGCAAAGAGGTGACTAATTGGAAAAGACCCTGATACTGGGAATGATTGAGGACAGGAGAAGAAGGAGATGACGGAGGATGAGATGGTAGGATGGCATCATCGACTTGATGGACATGGGTTTGGGTAAACTCCGGGAGGTGGTGATGGACAGGGAGGCCTGGTGTGCTGCAGTTCATGGGGTTGCAAAGAGTCAGACACGACTGAGCAACTGAACTGTACTGAACTAGCTCTTCTCTAAAAATTTATGTAGAGTTCAACTGTGAAGCCATCTGGTCCTGGGCTTTCATTTGTTGGAAGATTTATGATTGCAGTTTCAATTTTTGTGCTTGGGATGGTTCTGATAAGATTTTCTATTTCTTCCTGGTTCAGTTTTGGAAGGTTTTACTTTTCTAAGAATTCATTCATTTCTTCCAAGTTGTCCATTTTATTGGCATACAATTGCTCATAGTAGTCTCATGCTCTTTTGTATTTCTGTGTTGTCTGTTGTGATTTATCCATTTTCATTTCTAATTTTATTGATTTGATTCTTCTCCCCCACCACTTTTTTTGGTGACTTTGGCTAACGATTTGCCTATTTTATTTATCTTGGCAACAAAAACAGCTTTTACTTTTGTTGATTTTTGCTACAGTCTTGTTCATTTATTTTTTTCATTTATTTTTGCTTTGATTTTATGATTTCTTTCCTTCTACTAACTTTGGAGTTCCTCTTTTCTTCTTTTTATAGTTGCTTTAGATGTAAAATTAGGTTGTTTATTTGATGTTTCTCTTGTTTCTTGAGGTAGGCTTGTATTGTTATGAACCTCCCTCTTATGTTTATGTAATACACAATGAAAAGAAATAGAGGAAAACAATAGAATGGGAAAAGTAGAGATATCTTCAAGAAAACTGGAGATACCAGGGAATATTTCATGCAAAGATGGGAAAATAAAGAACAAAAATGATCTAACAGAAGCAGATTAGGTTAAGAAGAGGTGGCAAAAATACACAGAACTATACAAAAAAGACTTTCATGACCCAGATAACTACAGTGGTGTGATCACTTGCCTAGAGCCAGAGTGTGTGAAGTGAAGTGGGTCTTCAGATGCATTACTAATAACAAAGCTAGTGGAGGTGATGGAATGCCAGCTGAGCTATTTCAAATCCTAAATGATGATGTGGTTAAAATTGCTGCACACAACATATCAGCAAATTTAGAAAACTCAACAGTGGCCACAGGACTGGGAAAAAAAAATCAATTTTCATTCCAATTCCAAAGAAAGGTAATGTCCAAGAATGTTCAAACTACCATTCTATTGTGCTCATTTCACATGCTAGCAAGTTTATGCTAGTGCTTATTTTCCTTTGCTTGCTCTTACTTCTTTCTCAATCATAAAAATCCTTTTTAGTGTTTGTATTTTGAATATTAGAAATCATTTCTTTTAAACTGTTACAGCTTTAAGTCTGACTTTAAAATAAACCGGTTGCCTTTATTAATCATACACTTATTAATCATACACTTGTATCACAATTTTACTTTATTTTATTTATTTTTATTTAAATTTTTATTTTTACTTTATTTTACTTTACAATACTGTATTGGTTTTGCCATACATTGACATGAATCCACCACGGGTGTACATGAGTCCCCAAAAATGAACCCCCCTCCCACCTCCCACCCCATATCATCTCTCTGGATCATCCCCATGCACCAGCCCCAAGAATCCTGTATCCTGCATCGAACATAGACTGGCGATTCATTTTTTACATGAGAGTATACATGTTTCAATGCCATTCTCCCAAATCATCCCACCCTCTCCCTCTCCCTCAGAGTTCAAAAGTCCGTTATACACATCTGTGTCTCTTTTCTGTCTTACATATAGGGTCATCATTACCATCTTTCTAAATTCCATATACATGTGTTAGTATACTGTATTGGTGTTTTTCTTTCTGGCTTACTTCACTCTGTATAATCGGCTCCAGTTTCATCCATCTCAACAGAACTGATTCAAATGTATTCTTTTTAATAGCTGAGTAATACTCCATTGTGTATATGTACCACAGCTTTCTTATCCATTCATCTGCTGATGGACATCTAGGTTGCTTCCATGTCCTGGCTATTATAAACAGGGCTGTGATGAACATTGGGGTACATGTGTCTCTTTCAATTCTGGTTTCCTCAGTGTGTATGCCCAGCAGTGGGATTGCTGCATCATAAGGCAGTTCTATTTGCAACATTTTAAGGAATCTCCACACTGTTCTCCATAGTGGCTGTACTAGTTTGCATTCCCATCAACAGTGTAAGATGGTTCCCTTTTCTCCACACCCTCTCCAGCATTTATTGCTTGCAGACTTTTGGATCACAGCCATTCTGACTGGTGAGAAGTGGTACCTCATTGTGGTCTTGATTTGCATTTCTCTGATAATGAGTGATGTTGAGCATCTTTTCATGTGTTTGTTAGCCATCCGTATGTCTTCTTTGGAGAAATGTCTATTTAGTTCTTTGGCCCATTATTTGATTGGGTCATTTATTTTTCTGGAATTGAGTTGCATAAGTTGCTTGTATATTTCTGAGATTAGTTGTTTGTCAGTTGCTTCATTTGCTGTTATTTTCGCCCATTCAGAAGGCTGTCTTTTTACCTTGCTTATATTTTCCTTTGTTGTGCAGAAGCTTTTAATTTTAATTGGATCCCATTTGTTTATTTTTGCTTTTATTTCCAGAATTCTGGGAGGTGGATCATAGAGGATCCTGCTGTGATGTATATCAGAGAGTGTTTTGCCTATGTTCTCTTCTAGGAGTTTTACAGTTTCTGATCTTATGTTTCGATCTTTAATCCATTTTGAGTTTATTTTTGTGTGTGGTGTTAGAAAGTGATCTAGATTAATTCTTTTACCAGTGGTTGACCAGTTTTCCCAGCACCACTTGTTAAAGAGATTGTCTTTACTCCATTGTATATTCTTGCTTCCTTTGTCAAAGATAAGGTGTCCATATGTGTGTGGATTTTTCTCTGGGCTTTCTATTTTGTTCCATTGATCTATATTTCTGTCTTTGTGCCAGTACCATGCTGTCTTGATGACTGTGGTTTTGTAGTAGAGCCTGAAGTCAGGCAAGTTGATTCCTCCAGTTCCATTCTTCTTTCTCAAGATTGCTTTGGCTATTTGAGGTTTTTTGTATTTCCATACAAATCTTGAAATTATTTGTTCTTGTTCTGTGAAAAATACCGCTGGTAGCTTGATAGGGATTGCATTGAATCTATAGATTGCTTTGAGTAGTTTACTCATGTTCACTATATTGATTCTTCCAATCCATGAACATGGTATATTTCTCCATCTGTTAGTGTCCTCTTTGATTTCTTTCATCAGTGTTTTATAGTTTTCTATATATAGGTCTTTAGTTTCTTTAGGTAGATATGTTCTTAAGTATTTTATTCTTTTTGTTGCAATGGTGAATGGAATTGTTTCCTTAATTTCTTTTTCTACTCTCTCATTATTAGTGTATAGGAATGCAAGGGGTTTCTGTATGTTGATTTTATATCCTGCAACTTTACTATATTCATTGATGAGCTCTAGTAATTTTCTGGTGGAGTCTTTAGGGTTTTCTATGTAGAGGATCATGTCATCTGCAAGCAGTGAGAGTTTTACTTCTTCTTTTCCAATCTGGATTCCTTTTATTTCTTTTTCTGTTCTGATTGTTGTGGCCAAAACTTCCAGAACTATGTTGAATAGTAGCGGTGAAAGTGGGCACCCTTGTCTTGCTTCTGACTTTAGGGGAAATGCTTTCAATTTTTCACCATTGAGGATAATGTTTGCTGTGGGTTTGTCATATATAGCTTTTATTGTGTTGAGGTATGTTCCTTCTATTCCTGCTTTCTGGAGAGTTTTTATCATAAATGGATGTTGAATTTTGTCAAAGGCCTTCTCTGCATCTATTGAGATAATCATATGGCTTTTATTTTTCAATTTGTTAATGTGGTGAATTACATTGATTGATTTGTGGATATTGAAGAATCCTTGCATCCCTGGGATAAAGCCCACTTGGTCATGGTGTATGATCTTTTTAATGTGTTGTTGGATTCTGATTGCTAGAATTTTGTTGAGGATTTTTGCATCTGTGTTCATCAGTGATATTGGCCTGTAGTTTTCTTTTTTTGTGGCATCTTAGTCAGGTTTTGGTATTAGGGTGATGGTGGCCTCATAGAATGAGTTTGGAAGTTTACCTTCCTCTTCAATTTTCTGAAAGAGTTTGAGTAGGATAGGTGTTAACTCTTCTCGAAATTTTTGGTAGAATTCAGCTGTGAAGCCATCTGGTCCTAGGCTTTTGTTTGCTGGAAGATTTCTGATTACAGTTTCAATTTCCATGCTTGTGATGGGTCTGTTTAAGATTTTCTATTTCTTCCTGGTTCAGTTTTGGAAAGCTGTACTTTTCTAAGAATTTGTCCATGTCTTCCAGTTGTCCCTTTTATTGGCATATAGTTGCTGATAGTAGTCTCTTATGATCCTTTGTATTTTTGTGTTGTCTGTTGTGATTTCTCCATTTTCATTTCTAATTTTATTAATTTGATTTTCTCTCTTTGTTTCTTGAGAGTCTGGCTAATGGTTTGTCAATTTTATTGAGCCTTTCAAAGAATCAGCTTTTGGCTTTGTTGATTTTTGCTATGGTCTCTTTTTTTTCTTTTGCATTTATTTCTGCCTTAATTTTTAAGATTTCTTTCCTTCTACTAACTCTGGGGTTCTCCATTTCTTCCTTTTATAGTTGCTTTAGGTGTAGAGTTAGGTTATTTATTTTACTTTTTTCTTTTTTCTTGAGGTATGCCTGTATTGCTATGAACTTTCCTCTTAGGACTGCTTTTATAGTGTCCCACAGGTTTTGGGTTGTTGTGTTTTCATTTTCATTCATTTCTATGCATATTTTGATTTCTTATGCTTTGTCTATTAAAATGTCATATAGACTCAGGGATAGACAAAAATATATATAAACACATTAAAAAAAAAAAAAACAACCATGGACCCATAAGTTACAGATGTAAAAGCTGATTTGGGAAAGATGGAGGAGCCAGAGATCAAATAGCCAGCATTCACTGAATCATAGAAAAAGCAAAGGAATTCCATGAAAAGACCATCAACTTCTGTTTCATTGACTACTCTAAAGACTCTGACCATGTGAATCACAGGAAACTGTATAAATTTTTTCAAGAAATGGGAATACCAGCCCATCTTTCCTGTCTCCTGGGAAACCTGTATGCAGATCAAGAGCAACAGTTTGAACTGGAAGTGGAAAAATGGACTGGTTCCAAATTGGGAAAAGAGTACACCAAGGCTGTATATTGTCACTCTGCTTATTTAACTTACAGAGTACATCATGTGGAATGTCAGCCTGGATGAATCACAAGCTAGAATCAAGTTTGCATGGATAAATGTCAACAACCTCAGATATGCAGATGATATCATTCTAATGGCAGAAAATGAAGAGGACCTAAAGAACCTCTTCATGATGGTAAAAGAGGAGAATGAAAAGCTGGCTTAAAACTCAACATCAAAAAACTAAGATCATAGCATTTGCTTCCATCACTTTATGGCAAATAGAAAGGAATCAAGTAGAAAAGGTAGCAGATTTTATTATCTTGGGCTCACAAATCACTACAGACAGTGGCTGCAGCCATAAAACTAAAAGAAAAGCTTTTTTTTCTTCCTTAGAAGAAAAGTTATGACAAACTTAGATAGCAAATTGAAAAGAAGAGACATTACTTTGCCAACAAAGGTCAAAACTATGGTTTTTCCAGTAGTCATGTATGGATGTCAGAGTTGTACCATAAAGAAAGCTGAGCGCCAAAGAACTGATGCTTTTGAACTGTGGTGTTGGAGAAGACTCTTGAGAGTCCCTTGGACTGCAAGGAGATCAAACCAGTTCATCCTAAATGAAATCAGTCCTGAATACTCATTGGAAGGACTGATGCTGAAGCTGAAACTCCAATACTCTGACCACCTGATGAGAAGAACTGACTCATTGGAAAAGACCTTGATGCTGGGAAAGATTGAAGGCAAAAGGAGAAGAGGGTGGCAGAGGATGAAGGTTAGATAGCTTCAACAATTCAATGAGTGTGACTTTGAACAAACTCCAAGAGGCTCTAGAGGATAGGAGAACCTGACTTGCAGTTCATGAGATCTGAACTATCTGGAGATAACAGTGACTGAACAAAAACAAATCTCTTTTTCTTGTCTGATCACTTTTGCTAGGACTTCCAATACTATGTTGAATAACAGTGTCAATAGTGGACATCCTTGTCTTGCTGCTTAGAGAAAGTGCTTTCGTCTCTTCATGGTTCAAGTATGATGTTGGCTGTAGTAGCCATGCATGCTAAGTTGTTTCAGTTGTTTCTAACTCTTTGGGATCCCCTATGGAGCGTAGACTGCCAGGTTCTTCTGTCCATGGGATTCTCAAAGCAAAGATACTGGAGTGGATTGCCATGTCCTCCTCCAGGGGATCATCCCAACCCAGGGATCAACCTTGTGTCTCTTATGTCTCCTTCACTGGCAGGTGGGTTCTTTACCACTAGCACCACCTGAAAAGCCCAGGATTGTCCTATATAACGTTTTTTATGTTAAGATATTTCCCTCTGTACCAACATTGTTAAGTTTTTGTCAAAAATGGATGTTGAATTTTAACAATCTATTTCCTGTGTATATGGAGATGATCATACACTATTTAGTCTCTTTTTATAAATATGGTATATCACACGGACTAATCTGTGAATTTTAAATCATCCTTACATCCCTGAGATAAATTCCACTTGCCCATGATGTATGGTTTTTTTAATGTGTTGTTGACTTTGGTTTGTTAACATTTTTTGAAAATTTTTTATAACTAAGAGATGGATTTTTTTAGTCTTTTTTAGTTTTTAGTCATGAAGTTTTTAGTCATTACTTCTTCAAGCAGATTTTCAGCCCCTTCTTGCTCTTCTTCTGAAGTGCCTGTATAATTGAAATGTTAGTATGCTTGATGTTCCAGAGGCCTCCGAAACTTTTCTCATTTTTTGACTCTTTTTTTTTTTTCTTTTGCTATTCTGATTGTGTGATTTTCACTACCCTGTCTTCTAGATTGTAATTTTCTCTTTTTAAAGTAGTCTTTGTCTAGTTTTGGTATCAGGGTGTTCCTGGCCTCATAAAATCAATTTGAAAACATTTGTTCCTTGTCCTTTTTGGGGGACAGTTTCAGGAATGTAGGTGTAATACCTCTTTAAACGTTTTTTGGTTGACTTCAGCTCTGAAGCTGTCTGAACCTGGGCTTCTATATATTGAGAGTTTTTGATTAGCAATTCAGTTTCATTACTGGTAATTGGTATGTTTATATTTTCTATTTCTTTTTGGTTCAACCTTAGAAGACTGTGCATTTCTAGGAATATATCCATTTCTTCTAGGTTATTCAATTTATTAATACATAATTATTCATAGTTTTCTCTTATGGTCCATTGTATTTCTGTGGTGTTAGTTGTAATGTCTTTTCTTTCATTTATGATTATGTTTATTTGTGCCCTCTTCCTTTTTTTCTTGATGAGTCTGGCTAAAGATTTACCAATTTTGTTTCTTTCAGAGAACCAATTCAGTTTTTATTGCTTTTAATCTCTATTTTATTTATTTCTGCTTTGAGCTTTATTATATCCTTTCTTCTACTAGCTTTGGGTTTTGATTATTCTTCTAGTTCTTGTAGTTATAAAGTTAGATAGCTTGATATTTTTCTCATTTCTTAAGGTAGGCCTGTATTGCTATAAACTCCCCTCTTGGAATTGCTTTTGGGATTTCCTGATGGCTCAAATGGTAAAGAGTCTGCCTGCAGTGCAGAAGATTCCCTGGAGAAGGAAATGTCTACCTACTCCAGTATTTTTGCCTAGGAAATTCCATGGATGGAGGAGTCTGGTAGGCTATAGTCCATGTGTCCCAAAGAGTCAGACACAGTTGAGCTACTATATAGCTATATTTGCTTTTGCAGTGTCCCATAGACTTTGGAATGTTGATTTCTATTTTCAACTGTCTTGAGGTAAGTTTTTGCTTCCTCTTTAATTATTTCAATAATCTATTGTTTGTTTAGCAGCAGATTGTTTATACTTATAATGTTTGTGCTTCTTCCAATATTTTTCGTGTAGTTGATTTTTAGTGTCATATTGTTGTGGTCCAAAAAAATACTTGACATGATCTCAATTTTGTAGAATTTATTGAGATTTGTGATTTAGCATGCAATCTATTGTGGATAATGTTTCATGAGCACTTGAAAAGAATGTGTATCTGTGTATTCTGTTGCTTTTGAATGAAAAGTTGTATCAGTTCAGTTCAGTTCAGTTCAGTCGCTTAGTCATGTCTGACACTTTGCGACCCCATGAACTGCAGCATGCCAGGTCTCCCTGTCCATCACCAACTCCCTGGAGTTGACTCAATCTCATGTCCATTGAGTCGGTGATGCCATCCAGCCATTTAATCCTCTGTTGTCCCCTTCTTCTCCTGCTGCCAATCTCTCCCAGCATCAGAGTCTTTCCCAATGAGTCAACTCTTTGCATCAGGTGGCCAATGTATTGAAGTTTTAACTTCAGCATCAGTCCCTCCAGTGAACACCCAAGACTGATCTCCTTCAGAATGGACTGGTTGGTTCTCCTCGCAGTCCAAGGGACTCTCAAGAATCTTCTCCAACACCACAGTTCAAAAGCATCATTTCTTCAGTGCTCACCTTTCTTCACAGTCCAACTCTCACATCCATACACGACCACTGGAAATACCATAGCCTTAACTAGATGGACCTTTGTTGGCAAAGTAATGTCTCTGCTTTTCAATATGCTATCTAGGTTGGTCATAACTTTCCTTCCAAGGAGTAAGCGTCTTTTAATTTTATGGCTGCAATCACCATCTGCAGTAATTTTGGAGCCCCCCAAAATGAAGTCTGACACTGTTTCCACTGTTTCTCCATCTATTTCCCATGAAGTAATGGGACCAGATGTGATGATCTTCATTTTCTGAATCTTGAGCTTTAAGCCAACTTTTTCACTCTCCTCTTTCACTTTCTTCAAGAGGCTCTTCTGTTCCTCTTTACTTTCTGCCATAAGGGTGGTGTCATCTGCATATCTGAGGTTATTGATATTTCTCCTGGCAATCTTGATTCCAGCTTGTGCTTCTTATATATATACATATGTATTTCATCTTATCTAATGTAATAAAGACCAGTGTTTCTTTATTGACTCTGTGAGGATGCTCTATCCACTGACAAAAGCAGGGTGTTAAAATCCCCTACTATCACTGTATTATTGTCAATATTTTTTTATTTTTTTTTAAATTTGCTTTATATATTTAGGTGCTCTTAAGTTGAATGCTTCTCTTGTGTTGTTGGAAGAGGGTGTTTGCTATGACCAGTGTATTTTCTTGGCAAAACTCTATTAGTCTTTGCCCTGCTTCATTCCTCATTCCAAGGCCAAATTTGCCTGTTACTCCAGGTGTTTCTTGACTTCCTACTTTTGCAGTCCAGTCCCCCATAATGAAAAGGGCATCTTTTTTGGGTGTTAGTTCTAAAAGGTCTTGTAGGTCTTCATAGAACCATTCAAATTCAGCTTCTTAAGCATTACTGGTTGGGGCATAGACTTGGATTACTGTGATATTGAATGGTTTGCCTTGGAAATGAACAGGGATCATTCTGTCGTTTTTGACTTGCATCCAAGTACTGCATTTTGGACTCTTTTGTTGGCCATGATGGCCACTCCATTTCTACTAAGGGATTCCTGCCCACAGTAGTAGATATAATGGTCATCTGAGTTAAATTCACCCATTCCAGTCCATTTTAGTTTGCTGATTCCTAGAATGTCAACATTCACTCTTGCCATTTCCTGTTTGACCACTTTCAATTTGCCTTGATTCATGGGCCTGACATTCCGGGTTCCTATGCAATATTGCTCTTTACAGCATCGGACCTTGCTTCTATCACCAGTCACATACACAACTGGGTATTGGTTTTGCTTTGGCTCCATCCCTTTGTTCTTTCCGGAGTTATTTCTCCAGTGATCTCCAGTAGCATATGGGGCACCTACCGACCTGGGGAAGAGAAGAATCTACACATGCCCATCACCAGATGATCAACACCAAAATCAGGTTGATTATATTCTTTGCAGCCAAAGATGGAGAAGCTCTATAAAGTCAACAAAAACAAAACCAGGAGCTGACTGTGGCTCAGATCATTAACTTCTTATTGCTAAATTCAGACTGAAATTGAAGAAAGTAGGGAAAACCACTAGACCATTCAGGTATGACCTAAATCAAATCCCTTATGATTATACAGTAGAAGTGAGAAATAGATTTAAGGGCCTAGATCTGATAGAGTGCCTGATGAACTATGGAATGAGGTTCATGACAGTGTACAGGAGACAGGGATCAAGACCATCCCCATGGAAAAGAAATGCAAAAAACCAAATGGCTGTCTGAGGAGGCCTTACAAATAGCTGTGAAAATAAGAGAAGCAAAAAGCAAATGAGAAAAAGAAAGATATAAGCATCTGAATGCAGAGTTCCAAAGAATAGCAAGAGATAAGAAAGCCTTCTTCAGCGATCACTGCAAAGAACTAGAGGGAAACAACAGAATGAGAAAGACTAGAGATCTCTTCAAGAAAATTAGAGATACCAAGGGAATATTTCAGGCAAAGATGGGCTTGATAAAGGGCAGAAATGGTCTGGACCTAACAGAAGCAGAAGATATTAAGAAGAGGTGGAAAGAATACACAGAAGAACTGTACAAAAAAGATCTTCATGACCAAGATAATCATGATGGTGGGATCACTCATCTAGAGCCAGACATCCTGGAATGTGAAGTCAAATGGGCCTTAGAAAGCATCACTACGAACAAAGCTAGTGGAGGTGATGGAATTCCAGTTGAGCTGTTTCAAATCCTGAGAAATGATGCTATGATATTGCTGCACTCAATGTGCCAGCAAATTTGGAAAAGTCAGCAGTGGCCACAGGACTGGAAAAGGTCAGTTTTCATTCCAATCCCAAAGAAAGGCAATGCCAAAGAATGCTCAAACTACCTCACAATTGCGCTCATCTCACAAACTAGTAAAGAAATGCTCAAAATTCTCCAAGCCAGGCTTTAGTAATACGTGAACTGTGGACTTCCCGATGTTCAAGCTGGTTTCAGAAAAGGCAGAGGAACCAGGGATCAAATTGCCAACATCTGCTGGGCCATGGAAAAAGCAAGAGAGTTCCAGAAAAACAACTATTTCTGCTTTATTGAATATGCCAAAACCTTTGACTATGTGGATCACAATAAACTGTGGAAAATTCTGAAAGAGATGGGAATACCAGAACACCTGACCTGCCTCTTGAGAAAGCTATATGCAGATCAGGATACAACAGTTAGAATTGGACATGGAACAACAGACTGGTTCTAAATAGGAAAAAAGAGTACATCGAGGCTGTATATTTGCACCCTGCTAATTTAACTTATATGTAGAGTACATCATGAGAAATGCTGGGCTGGAAGAAGCACAAGCTGGAATCAAGATTGCCAGGAGCAATATCAATAACCTCAGATATGCAGATGACACTACCCTAATGGCAGAAAGTGAAGAGGAACTAAAAAGCCTCTTGATGAAAGTGAAAGTGGAGAGTGAAAAAGTTGGCCTAAAGCTCAACTTTCAGAAAACGAAGATCATCGCATCTGGTCCCATCATTTCCTGGGAAATAAATGGGGAAACAGTAGAAACAGTGTCAGACTTTATTTTGGGGGGCTCCAAAATCACTGCAGATGGTGACTGCAGCCATGAAATTAAAAGGCGCTTACTCCTTGGAAGGAAAGTTATGACCAACCTAGATAGCATATTCAAAAGCAGAGACATTACTTTGCCGACTAAGGTCTGTCTAGTCAAAGCTAAGGTTTTTCCAGTGGTCATGTTATGGATGTGAGAGTTGGACTGTGAAGAAAGTTGAGCGCCAAAGAATTGATGCTTTTGAACTATGGTGTTGGAGAACAATTTTGAGAGTCCCTTGGACTGCAAGGAGATCCAACTAGCCCATTCTGAAGGAGATCAGCCCTGGGATTTCTTTTGAGGGACTGATGCTGAAGCTGAAGCTCCAGTACTTTCGCCACCTCATGCAAAGAGTTGACTCATTGGAAAACACTCTGATACTAGGAGGGACTGGGGGCAGGAGAGAAGGGAATACAAAGTATGAGATGGCTGGATGACATCACTGACTCGATGGACGTGAGTCTGAGTGAACTCTGGGAGTTGGTGATGGACAGGGAGTCCTGGCATGCTGTGATTCATGGGGTTCGCAGAGTCGGACACGACTGAGTGTCTGAACTGAACTGAAGTTTAGTGCTAAGGTTGTATAAATATTATGTCTTTTTGTTGGATTAATCCCTTTATCTATATATAATGTCCTTCTTTGTGTCTTGCTACATTTTTTTTTGTTCTTTTCTTTTACAATCTTTGTTTTATAGTCTATTTTCCCTGATATAAGTATTGCTACTAACTTTGAAAATTTCCATTTCCATGGAATATGTTTCCTGTCCTGACACTGTTAGTCTACATGTGTTTTTAGATCTGAAAGGAGGCTATTGTAGGCAGCATATAGGTAGGTCTTGTTTTTTTAAATATATTCAGCTACCATATGTTTTTAATTGGAGCATTAATTTATTTAAATTTAAAGCATCTATTGATAGATATGCATTTATTGTCATTTTGTTGATTGTTTTCATAGTTCTTTGTTCCTTTGTTTTTCTCTCGCTCACTTCTCTTATGATTTGATGACTTTTGTGTTATATTTGTATTCTCTTCTCTTTATTTTTTGTGTTTCTGTTATAGATCTTTTTATTTATGGTCACTGGGGGTTCATATATAACAATTTATGTGTATCAAAGTCTATTTTAAGTTGATGTTCTTATGAGTTCAGATGCATTCTGAAAGCATTATATTTTTATTCCCCTGTCCCATGTTTTCTGCTTTGAAATCATATTTGTCATCTTTTAATTTTTTTGTAGCACTTAATTATTTTATATCAATATTTATTACATTTGTGTTTTTTCATACTGCCTTTATAGGTAGTTGATCTTTACTATATATTTGCTTTTACCTGTGAGATTTTTTTCTTTCATAGTTTCTTCTGTTTGAAAAAAAAAAAAAACAACTGTTGAAATAAATCTCTTTGACATGTATTGCAAGTCTGGTTTAGTGGTGACAAACTGCCTTCAGCTTTTGCTTTTTTAATCTCTGTCATTCTGACTGATAATCTTACCAGGCAGAATATTCTTGTTTGTAATTTTTTCTTTTTAGCTCTCTGAAAGTATTGTGTAATTCCTACTGGTCTGTAAAGTTTCTTTGAGAAATCAGCTACTAGTCTTATGGGGGTTTCCTCATATGTGATTAAATTTTTTCTTGCTGCCTTGAAGATAGTCTCTTTAACTTTTGACATGTTTATAATAATGTGTTTTTGTGTGGTTCTCTTTGTTTTCTTCTTTTGTGGAGGCTTTCTGTGCTTCTGGTGCTTGGATATCTGTTTCTCTTGTCAGGTGGGGAAAGTTTTTAGTCATTACTTCTTCAAGCAGATTTTCTGTTCCTTCTTGCTCTTCCTCTGAGGTGTCCTAATTGAAATGTTGAAATGCTAATTGCTTGATGTTCCAGACGTCTCTGAAACTTTTCTTGTTTTTTGACTCTTTTTTATCTTTTGCTGTTCTGATTGTGTGATTTTCACTACCCTGTCTTAGTCTAGATTGTGAAACTGTTCTTCAACATCGTTTAATCTGCTACTGATTGCCTCTGGCATATTTTTTTATTTCAGTTATTGTATTTTTCATTTATGACTGATTCTCTTTATATTTTTTCCTCTCAGTTTAAGTTCTTACTCTGTCCATCCATTGTTCTGAGTTTGGTGAGCATGTATAAGACTAATTTTTAAACTGTTCTTGAGTAACTAATAATAGTCAAAGATTATAACTGCACAGTATTGAGAAGTATAGAGCAAAGATTATTAATTTAAAATATTTTTTCAAGAAACTTTCTTATATCTATTACATTTAGTTCTTTTTAGGGGATTTGTCTTTTTCTTTCATTTGGAAGGTATTCCTTTATCTCCTAATTTTGCCTATTTGTGCTTGTTTCTTAGTAGTAGGTATATTAGCTATGTCTCCCATTTTTGAAAGAGTAGCTTCATGCAGAAGGTGCCTGTGAAGCCCAGTGGCATGATTCCTACCCTGTTCACCAGAACCAGGTACTCCAGGGGTATCCCCAGTGTGGGCAGCATGCATATTCTTATTTTGGTTGTGCTGCAATTGCTGTGAGTGTGCTTCTGGGTAGTGTTGGTGCTCAGGCTTGCTAGCTGCAAGACCCAACTGCAACTGCTGTTAACACTGCTGAGTGGGGCTGGTTCCTGGTAAGCATGACTGCTGTGGCTGTGCTGATGTATCAGGCTGACCCGTTGGAGTACAAGTCACTTTGAAGGTGAGTAATGTTGGTCAAGATCATCTTCCAGGTGGGGCACAGTTGGAGCCCCAGGAGCTCTGGAGAGGTACCAGTGCCACCTGTACTTGCCTGCTGGGTGGGGTGGGTTGGGAGCCATTTTGGAAGGACTGCCTGAGTAGGTCACATGGTGTTAGCTAAGTTGACTGAGAGTGACAGAAATGACATTAACTAGCTAGGTAGAAGGAAAGTTAAAAAAAAAAAAATTGGTGTGTATCACCATTTCTGCACCACCATTTCCTTCCCTGAAGAAAGTTCCACCAGATCCCTGCCCCTGTGCCACATGCCCTAATATCAGCCAGTGAGTCTTCATCTTGGGTGACTCAGGTACTTTTCAAACTGTTGCCTATGTTCTGTGACTCAGACTGAGTGAGTTTGTGCAATAGCCCTTCAAGAGCGGGTATCTTGGTTTCCTACAACCTTCTGGTTCTCCTGGATGTAACACTGCTGGTTTTCAAAAACCAGACATTATACAAGCTATTTTCCTGGCACAGGTTCCCTGGTCTTAGGAACCCAATGTGGGACTCAGACACCTAACTCTTCTGGTAGGGGTCTCCATGGTTGTGAAATCCTTCCTACTTGTGAGTTGCTACATCAGGGGTAGGGGTTCTGACTAGCCCACATCTTTGCCCTTTCTACTTGTCTTGATATTGCCTTATATCTTTAGTTGTAGAAAATCTGTTTTGACAATCTTCAGGCTATTCTCAAAGATAGCTGTCCTGTATGTAGTAGTAGTTTTGATATATCCATGGGAAGAAGTGAGCTCAGGGTCTTCCTACTAGGCCACCTTGACCTGGACTTGGTCTCAAGAAAATTGAAACAGGTTTTTTATTCATCTACTCAGTTTCTCCTTAAAATTATATACACTAACACAAGGTTCTTAAAGAGATGGGAATACCAGACTACCTTTCCTGTCTCCTGAGAAACCTGTATACAAGTCACAAGGCAACAGTTAGAACTGGACATGGAAAAATGGACTTGTTCAAAATTGGGAAAGGAATACATCAAGGTTGTGTATTGTTACCCTGTTTATTTAACTTATATGCAGAGTA
The DNA here is from genome assembly GCF_032405125.1 of Capricornis sumatraensis. NCBI lineage: Eukaryota > Metazoa > Chordata > Mammalia > Artiodactyla > Bovidae > Capricornis > Capricornis sumatraensis. The sequence goes on from NC_091084.1 coordinate 9,328,311, forward strand.
CATCATGTGAAATACTGGGTTGAAGAAGTCACAAGTTGGAATCAAGATTGCTGGGATAAATATCCACAACCTCAGATATTCAGATGATACTACTTTAATGGCAGAAAATGAAGAGGAATTAAAGAGCCACTAGATGAGAGTGAAAGAGGAGAGTGAAAAAGCTGGCTTAAAACTCAGCATTAAAAAAACAAAGATCGTGGCATTTGGTGCCATTACTTCATGAAAATTGATGCAGAAAAAGTGGAAAAGGTGATAGATTTTATTTTCTTGGGCTACAAAATCACTGCAGATGGTGACTGAAGCCATGAAATTAAAAGACACTTGCTCCTTGGGAGAAAAGCTATGACTAACCTAGACAGTGTATTAAAAAGCAGAGAGATCACCTTGATGACAGAAGTCCATATAGCTAAAGCTATGGTTTTTCCAGTAGCCATGTATAAATATGAGAGTTGGACCATAAAGAAGGCTGAGCAGTGAAGAATTGATGCTTTTGAACTGTGGTGATGGAAAAGACTATTGAGAGTCCCTTGGACAGTAAGGAGATCAAACCAGTCAATTCTGAAGAAAATTACACTAAATATTCATTGGAAGGACTGATTCTGAAGCTGAAGCTCCAATAACTTGGCTACATGATGTGAAGAACCCACTCAGGGGAAAAGACTCTGGTGCTGTGAAAGATTGAGGGCAAAAGGATGAGATGTTTGGATGGCAGCACTGACTCAATGGACATGAGTTTGAGCAAATTCCAGGAGACAGTGAAGGACAGGGAAGCCTTGCATGGGGTTGCAAAGAGCTAGACATTACTTAGAGACTGAGCATCAACAACACAAGTTTAGAAAATGTAATTCTTGCAAGCACACTGGGAGACAGATAAATGAACAAGAAATGACCTCATACTGTGAGAGGTGGCATGTAATCAAAACTTCAGTCTTTGGAACCCTCCCTTTCCTTCCCAGCTTTAATGAATCTTAAATCTTCATATGGTGCTCAGACTTCTCTCCTTGATTTGGGTTCTTCCTCTTTTGTCTTCCATACTTACCATTCTTCCATCTGCACTTAGGTATTTCCATGTGTAAGTCGTTTCAGTTGTGTCCAGCTTTTGGGATCCTCTGGACTGTAGCCCACCAGGCTCCTCTGTCCATGGGATTCTCCAGGCAAGAACACCGGAGTGAGTTGCCATGTCCTTCTCCAGGGTGTCTTCCCCACCCAGGGATCAAACCTGGGTCTCTTATGTCTTCTGCATTGGCAGATAGGTCATTTACCATGCCACCTGGGAAGCCCTACCTATTTCCATATTTATTCCGAATTCATAAAATCTACTACTATGTGAGTAATTGAATAAGTTGCCCTTCTTAACAACATTGCTAAACAATGTTAAGTTCAGATACGAATCTTGAAAGGTATTTTCTTCTTCAACTTTTATTTAAAAATAAGCTATGAGTGACAACTCCAGACAATTTACTAGGCAAATGTGACCTCCTAAGAAAATCATTGTCATCTAAAACCAATTAATATCTGCTTTGGGAGGATACATAATTTATAATAATATCTTAATTTATAAAAAAATTTTGAAGTTTCATGAATGTTTTCAGATATGTTTTGTCATTTGGTATTTATATCTAGCCTATATACATTTTAATTATTTTTATTTTATGGATGAAGAAACAGAAATCCAGGTCAGATTCACTCAGCTAATAAATAACAGAATTTAAACATATCTACTTGCAATTTTAATTCTGGTACTTTTACTAAGACCTTTTTTTTTTTTTTTTTTTTGCTTCTCCAGTTCCAAAAGCCAGGTTTCTGAAGGGCTCAGTCAGATATTTGACTTGGGAAAAAGGAAAGAAGATAGAAAGGAAGGTAGGGAGGGAAGAGTGAAAAGTGGAGTGAAGGGAGGAAGGGGAGAAAAGAAAAAAGGAAAGAGTATGGGAAGGAAAGAAGAAGAGAAAGGAAGGAAGGAAAGAAGAAAAGAGGAAGAGTAAGGAAGAAAAGAGGAAGGAAGTCTATGTAATGTAAAAATATCAATTAAGGTACAGGTGGAAGTTGAGACAGCAGACTGACTATGCTCTGTGCTAAGTGTGGTACACAAGACGATAAGTTTCTCCCATAAGCTCTTCCATTATTGCTCTTCCCAGCAGCAAGTCAAAAGATAGAGAATCCTGACAATTAAAATAGATGGGTAAGTACAGAGTTTCCTTTGTCATATTGAAGCTTGAATTAATAAACTAGAAAAGTAACAGATGGAGAGGCATCTGCAGCTTCATTGTGTCTAAGATCTCTAATGCAGTATGGCATATTTATCAGGTGATTAACTTGGTAGAACCTTTACAAAAGATTCACTCTGTGCTCTTTGATGATCTTTGATCAAGGTAGAATAGCTTTAGTTCTGAAAGATAAAATTAGCTTAAAGTAGGTTTAATCTATTATTCATATCTATAAAAAGAGCAGATCAGATGTAAAAAATTTAGTGATTTGAGTACTAATCTATAAGGTGGTTATTTTTGATGAAATCAGCCCATACTAGTATCTTTTCTTTCTTTTTCCCATATAAATTATTGAATCTACATAGGATTTCATAATTTTGCTTGTAGAAAAATAATCTTATTTCTCTTCTAGCTATTTATTTTGATGTCAATGACATGTCAAATAGTTTTAAAATGAATTCCTGATAATATTTAGCAGAGTAATCACATAAAGAAATTCAGAATCACCCATTTTAATTAAAATTAAATTTTAATTTAATTAATTTTAATTTTAATTTAATTTTAATTAAATTAAATTTTAATTAAATTAAATTTTAATTAAAATAGCTTGAAATTTTATCAAAAGAATCTTTCTTTAAGAAAAAAAATCAAATAAAACCTCATACTTTGTTCTCTTCCTTATATAAGATGATTTCAAATAAAGCTATTCACAACAGTTGTCTCAACTCCCTCATCTTATTCATAGAATGTTGCATACAGTAAAATCTCTTTAACACTGCAATTTCAAATAATTAGAATCTAGAAAGTGTGTGTGTGTGTGTGTGTGTGTGTGTGTGCATGTGTACTAAGTCACTGCAATTGTGTCCAACTTTTTGGGACCCTTGGATTGTAGCCCACCAGGCTCCTCTGTCCACGGGATTCACCAAGCAAGAATACTGGAGTGGATTGCCATTTTGTTCTCCAGGGGATCTTACCAACCCAGGGGTTGAAACTGCATCTTCTACATCTTCTGCATTTTACCTACTGTTCTTTAACAAAAAATATTTTTTTAAAATGTATAGAACAATTAAGGTGTACTTGATGTTATTACAATATTGAATCTTACAAACCATGGATATAGTATCTCTCTTCATTTATTGTTAATAGTTTTGTTTGCAGAGGGTTTGTATATCTTGTGTTAAATTTATTCCAAAGTGTTGATGTATTTTAACGTTTTGGTGGTGCTTGCATGCTCAGTGTCCAACTTTTTGTGATCCCATGGACTGTAGTTCCTTTGTCCATGGGATTTTCCAGGCAAGAATATTGGAGTGGGTTGCCATTTCCTCCTCCAGGGGATCTTCTGATCAGGGATTGAACCCGTCTTCTGCAGTTCCTGCATTGGCAGGTGAATTCTTTACCACTAAGCAACCTGGGAAGCCATTCTAAAAGTTATAAGTATATAACTTTTATTTTCCGAATTTTGCAATGTTGATGATTATGTTAATACTGTATATAGAAACATTGCTGAATTAATCAGTTATACTAGTTTTTCTAAATTATACCTAAATGACAATTTTAAATTTTCTTCCAATACTTTTCCTATTTATTTATTAAACCCCATCGCACTGAACAAGATCCCCAGAAACTTGATGAATATCAGTGGTGATAGTGTCATTCTTATCTCATTTGTCTTAAAAAAGCAGCTTTCACTATTTAATCATTATAGACTGTATTTGCTAGAGGTTTTGTTGGTATCTTTTTATCAAATTGAGGAAATTTCCTTCTATTTCTAGTTGACAAGAGTTTTTATCATGATTAGGTGTTGGACTTTATCAAATACCTTTTACACTTCCTGTTGAAAAATTTATTGGAATACATTAATTTACAGTGTTATGTTACTTTCAGGTGTACAGCAAAGTAAATCCGTTATATATATATGTATACATCCATTATTTTCAAATTCTTTTCTCCATAAAAGTATTGATAATTAAATCTACTTAAGCAAGCAAGGCTTCAGAAATACATGAACCGTAAACTTCCAGATGTTCAAGCTGGTTTTAGAAAAGGCAGAGGAACCAGAGATCAAATTGCCAAAATCTGCTGGATCATCAAAAAAGCAAGAGAGTTCCAGAAAAACATCTATTTCTGCTTTATTGACCATGCCAAAGCCTTTGACTGTGTGGATCACAATAAACTGTGGAAAATTCTGAAAGAGATTGGCATACCAGACCACCTGACCTGCCTCTTGAGAAACCTATATGCAAGTCAGAAAGCAGCAGTTAGAACTGGACATGGAATAACAGACTGGTTCCAAATAGGAAAAGGAGTATGTCAAGGCTGTGTATTGTCACCCTGCTTATTTAACTTATATGCAGAGTACATCATGAGAAACGCTGGGCTGGAAGAAACACAAGCTGGAATCAAGATTGCCAGGAGAAATATCAATAACCTCAGATATGCAGATGACACCACTCTTATGGTAGAAAGTGAGGAGGAACTCAAAAGCCTCTTGATGAAAGTGGAGGAGAGTGAAAAAGTTGGCTTAAAGCTCAACATTCAGAAAACAAAGATCATGGCATCTGGTCCCATCACTTCATGGCAAATAGATGGGGAAGCAGTGGAAGCAGTGTCAGACTTTATTTTGGGGGCTCCAAAATCACTGCAGATGGTGACTGCAGCCATGAAATTAAAAAACGCTTCTCCTTGGAAGAAAAGTTATGACCAACCTAGATAGCATATTAAAAAGCAAAGACATTACTTTGCCAACAAAGGTTCGACTAGTCAAGGCTATGGTTTTTCCGATGGTCATGTATAGCTGTGAGAGTTGAACTGTGAAGAAAGCTGAGCACCGAAGAACTGATGCTTTTGAACTGTGGTGTTGGAGAAGACTCTTGAGAGTCCCTTGGACTACAAGGACATCCAACCAGTTCATTCTAAAGGAGATCAGTCCTAGGTGTTCTTTGGAGGGAATGATGCTAAAGCTGAAACTCCAGTACTTTGGCCACCTCATGTGAAGAGTTGACTCATTGGAAAAACTCTGATGCTGGGAGGGATTGAGGGCAGGAGGAGAAGGGGATGACAGAGGATGAGATGGCTGGATGGCATCACTGACTCGATTGACATGAGTTTGAGTAAGTGATGGACAGGGAGGCCTGGCATGCTGCAATTCATGGGGTTGCAGAGAGTCGGACACGACTGAGTGACTGAACTGAACTGAAGTATAACTTTATTTTTTTCTTGAATTTCCATCAGTATATTTTGTTAAAATATGTTTTGCAGGTGGTAAGCATTGCTGTCAGGCTAAGAAACTTAAGCAAACAGTCTTTTCCTCCAAGCTAGTATATTCTCTTCAAAATAAGTTACAATGTGAAATAGTTATTGCACTTCATAGTGATTGAAAAGTTAGTGACTTGAATGGTCATACTGCCTCTTAAAATAAGAAAATTTGGTCAAGTACTCTTTATCTTTCTGATACCTTAAACCTGTGGGAAACATCCATTTTAAAAAAACAATGCTTCTTTGAGCATTTACATTTTTCATATATTTGTATAAAAATAGAAGCTTAAAAGGAAATGTATCAACTTGGATTTATTAAATCCAAGTTGAAAAATAGGCACATATTTCAAGTAGTAACTTGGAACCACTGAAAGGAATAGTTGGGCTTGTCCAAAAACATCTGAAATAATTAACTCATTTATTTTTTTCACTAATGTCTTGCAAAAACTATTTATAACTGCCTTGCATTCAAGATGTTTCTCTTTCTGTCCTAAGAGAAAGAAAACATCATTCTGTACAATGCACCTAATAGATTATACAAGCTTACAGGGTAAACCTTTTTTAGCATTTCTCCATTTTAGGCAACATATCTTTCTAAGGCAATTTACCAAAGCAATCTTCCTAAGGCTAATTTATCTTATAAGCTGCAGGGTACGTTCATTTTAACCTGGTAAGGTTTCCAGTCTAAGTAGAAATACTGAATCAAAAATTAAAAATTGTTAGCTACCAGAACATTTAAAATAAAAAAAAAGGCAGAATTCTGATTAGCATTAGCTCAGCGGACCTAGAGATAAGAGCTGTGGGCTTTAGTCCTCCATAGACTGTGGTGTGACATGATGGCAGTGCAAACTCATTATCCAGTTTCATAAAGACAAGAAGCCTTTTCCTACACCTGTGACCATGACATCACAGTTCCATCCTTCAGCTCTTGTTTGTTTTCACTGTGATTAGTCCAGTGTGCTTTCAAGACAGCTTTCTTAAATTCAACCCAAACTGCCATACCTGAAGTGTATGTTGCATCTTTCACTATTTAATCTGCTGAATAAACAGCATGGTAAATTTATCCTCGCGCCTGAAGTTTGATCCCTGGGTTGGAAAGATCCCCTGGAGAAGGAAATGGCAACCCACTCCAGTATTCTTGTCTGAGAAATCCCCTGGACAGAGGAATCTGGAAGGCTACAGTTCATGTGATTGCAAAGAGTCAGACATGACTGAGCAACTGAACCCATTGTATTTTGCTTTCACAGTGATTTTATGTATAAACAACTTGTGCACACACACAGACACACACAGATATATTTTTTCCTAGGCTCTTAGGTCCATTTCTAAAAGCAGTAATGTGTACCACATACAATTATCATGTTTTGTGCTAGATGTTATGAGAGATAACAAGATGAATAACATAGTCTTTTGCCCAAGTGAGGAGATCTTGTGGAGAAAAGATCTACCAGATATATAAATAAACAAATAAATGCAATGTTTTTTTGGGCAAATCACTGCAAATGGCGACTGTAGCCATGAAATGAAAAGACATTGCTCCTTGGAAGAAAACCTATGACCAACCTAGACAACATATAAAAAGCAGAGAGATTACTCTCCCAACAATGGTCTGTCTAGTCAAAGCTATGGTTTTCCAGTAGTCATCTTTGGATGTGAGAGTTGGACTATACAGAAAGCTGTGTGATGAATTGATGCTTTTGAACTGTGGTGTTGGAGAAGACTGTTGAGAGTCCCTTGGACTACAAGGAAATCCAACCAGTCAATCCTAAAGGAAATCAGTCCTGAATATTCATTGGAAGAACTGATGTTGAAGCTGAAGCTCCAATACTTTGGCCACCTGATGTAAAGAACTGATTCATTCGAAAAGACCCTGGTGCTGGGAAAGATTGAAGGCAGGAGGAGATGGAGGCAACAGAGGATAAGATGGGTGGATGGCATCACTGACTGGATGGACATGAGTTTGAGTAAGATCCAGGAGATGGTGATGGGCAGGGAACCCTGGTGTTCTGCAGTCCACGGGGTCGCAAAGAGTCAGACACGACTGAACTGAACTGAAATGTTAGAGAACATCTTTGGAATGATAAACAAGGTGACATTAAAAGTACTCAATGGATGTTTCATATTAAAAGCAATTCTACTGAGGTATCATTTATATTCAATAAAATACATCTATAAAAAAAAAAGAACACTAGGATTTTAAGTTCTTTTTGAGCCACTTATAAGTCTGTGACCATGAATACCTCTCTGATGGAATTGATTAATGTCAGCTGCATAGACTCTTACTGAGTTTAAAATTAAAATAATGGACATGAAATGGAACCCCTTTACAATTACCAAATGATATACATATCAAAGTTATCTGTATTTTCAGCAAAAAATTTCATGGAGAGTGTGTAACTTTCATGACAATATCTTTAATAAGCAGGCAATCTGAATATCTCTTCTGGTCCCTGGCTTCCTCTTAGCTAAACTTCATCTCTCTCTCAAAAGGACAGTTTTTTAAACTATATTCCTGAGTTCTTTCTTGAGATTTTCACACTTTGCTTTTTACTGTCTAATTTTTAAAAATTTATTTATTTTTAAATTGAAGGATAATTGCTTTACAGAATTTTGTTGTTTTCTGCCAAATATCAACATAAATTTCAGCCATAAGTATACATATATCCCCACCCTCTTGAATATCCTTCCCATCTTCCTCTCCATTCCAGCTGTCTAAGTTGCTATGGAGCTCCTATTTGAGTTCACTGATTTATGCATTAAATTCCCATTGGCTATCTATTTTACATATGTTAATGTAAGGTTCCCTGTTACTCTCTCCATGCATCTCATTCCTCCCCCAACCTGTCCATAAGTCTGTTCTCTATGCCTGTTTCTCCATTGCTGCCCTGAAAACGAATTCATTGGTACCATCTTTCTAGATTCCATATATATGCATTCAGTTCAGTTCAGTACAGTTGCTCAGTCGTGTCCAAATCTTTGCGACCCCATGAATCACAGCACGCCAGGCCTCCCTGTCCATCACCAACTCCCGGAGTTCACTCAGAATCACGTCCATTGAGTCGGTGATGCCATCCAGCCATCTCATCCTCTGTCATCCCCTTCTCCTCCTGCCCCCAATCCTCCCAGCATCAGTCTTTTCCAATGAGTCAACTCTTCTCATGAGGTGGCCAAAGTACTGGAGTTTCAGCTTTAGCATCATTCCTTCCAAAGAAATCCCAGGCCTGATCTTGCTATTTGTTTATAGGAATGTTTTGATTTCCCTTTAGATTTCTTCAGTTACCTATTTGTTATTTAGAAACATATTGTTTAATCTTCATATGTTTGTGGTTTTTACGGTTATTTTCCAGTTATTGATACCTAGTCTCATAACATTGTTGTGAGAAAAGATGCTTGATATGATTTCAATTTTCTGAGATTTACTGAGATTTGATATGTGACTCAAGACGTGATCTATCCTGGAGAATGTTTCATGTCCACTTGAGTTTTTTTCTGCTTTAGAACTCCAGAACTATTCTACTTCTCTTGGAAGAGTCAGCATGATCTTGTTTTAAAATCTTTTATAATTAAGGCTTCACAATTAACTATTATCACTAACACAAAAAATTACCTAATATTAAAAATTATACTCAAAAGTAGATCAGATGTTCAAGCTCAGGAAATAAAAGTAGGAGTAATCTGTCACAAAGTACTTGGGATTTGTATATGAGATTCTAATTTGTTAGAAATTCAGGAGCCTGTGGAAATTTAATTTCTGAAATATTAGTCTTATATCCCATTAGTATGTTGATATGAAGCAAACAGCTACACCTAATACAATACAGTCAGCCAAGTTATCTTCCTCCACTTCTCATTATAGGATCTCTTTTGAAGACACAAAATGTTAACAATCTATATCCTAGGAATCACAAGTCTTAGAGATCATAATTAAGAGTTACAATTGCTGGCCAAACTATTTTTCCTTTCAAATAGTCTATTTCCAAAGAATCACATACAGGATATTTAAGGATTAACATACCAATTTTTTTAGTTATTTTTTGCTTTTGGTTGGGAGGAGGGATGGAAGAAGAGGCAAAGCTTGCCATGTGATGCGTTTGAGACAAGCTTATAGTTGATAAAATTTGTAGTTGAAAAAATGTTTTAAACTCAGATAATTAAGCTTCATATCAAAAGGTTTTTTTTAAGTTGTACATATTAAACTGACAACATGTTCACATATTTCATCTTCATTTGGGACATAATGGGGGTAACTGATACGCTTAGAACTTGTACTTCTTTAAAAATTAGATATATAACATTTATTGTGCTCATCCATAGCCTTCTAAAATATTCACTCACAAGCTGCTTTATTATCTAGAATTTATTCACTGTGTATTAATTCAAAAGGAAGTGAATGCATCTCCTTTGCCTGTGACTGTTTCTGTGACATTTGTGTTATCCTGTTATTGTGCTATAAAGGACAAGTATGTTTATATAATATATTATGTTTGATTGGTGTGACATTGTTAGATGCTATTTATGCTTATTAAGTCATCTGCAATTTTTTCAGTAACACTGAAAAGTGTTAGGTAAGGACTAGCAAATTGGATTACTCATATTTGAAAAATCAAAGGAAATATTTAATGTCTTATTTTTCTTAAGAGAAATGTTTATTTAATCTAAATGTTATACAACTACTTTCATAATTGTTTCCAAGATTTTTCTCTCCTTGGAACATGAAATTTTACAGCTATGTTAATTAATAACAATGTTTTGCAATTCTGTGGCACCTTTTTGTCTGAGAATCTCAATGTTTACTTAATGTTAATCATATCTTTGGAGAGATGTGAATCAGTAACAGTTTCTTTTCTACTTTAAAAAAAAATACAAATAGTGCATGTAAAAAAACACCCTCTTTTGTTCAGTAATGCATTTGCATGGTACACTGTGCAAATAAAAAGAGAGTCTCACTCAGCTGTTGTTCTCAAGAAACCTGAATGGGCCTTAACTTTCTTGCCTTCATTTGGTGAAGGTGCAAATGAAGTCATAAGTAAAGCTACAAAAAAGTCCATTTCATGGACTTCTTGGAGGTAGAGATCATGCCTTTGCATTTTTTTATTTTTTACATTATAGGTATAGTCTAGGTAACTATGAACTCCAAATATACACATTCTACAGGATAATGGAATGATACTCTCCTTGTAGGCTAAGGTGAACTACAGTCACAGGGAATTTGAGAACTACAGATTAAGTCTAGATTCCTTGTGTTAGCAACCTACTGCTGCATAACAGTTATCACAAACTCAGGGGCTTCAAACAACACAGGTTGATTGTTAATATCTCACAGTGTCCAAGGGTCCAAGTCTGAGTTCTCTGCTTAGGATCTCTGAAAGATTCAACCAAACTGTTAGCTGGGATATGTTCACATTTGGAGGCTGATGGGAAGAATTCACTTCCAAGATTACTTAGAATGTCAGCAGAATTCATTTTCTTTTGATTGTTGGACTGAGGACCCTGCCTTGTTGCTGGCTGTTGGGTAGAAACCACTTTCAGATCCTAGTGACCATCCTCAGCTCCTTGCCAGGTGAGTCTTGCTGGCAAGGAAAAAGAAAGTTGGCTAGGGAAAAAGAGACTCTAGTTACTCTGCCAACAAGATAGTCTTATAAACATAATATAAACATAGGAGGGACTTACCTTCTGCTTTGCCATTTTTCCACCAAGTAGAAGCAAGTGATGGGCTTTTCCTACACTCCAGGGAAGGCAATTCTATGTGGCTATGAGAACAAGGAGATGGGGATTATAAGGACCACTGTAGAGTCTGCTCATCCTAGTCCTTAGCCTGTCTATATTGACTGAGATTAAGAAACTTTGCTTATAATAGAAAAGCCAAGTTAATACTGACTAAAGCAAAATTAGAACTTAATTTTTCTCTCACATAAAAACAGAGGAAGATAAATCCGGAAGAAAGCATGTCAAGACCAGTATGACAGGTCCTCTTATTCATCTGGGACCCCAAATCTCTCTTTGTTTTGTGCAGCTCTTAGTGTATCATTCAGTCATAGCTTTTAGTCTTAAGGTCACTTCATCGTTCAGTATGACTATTGATAGTTGTAGCCATCACTAACATAAAAAATCAAATAGATAGAAAAATAGAAAAATGTTCAACCCAGCTAAAGCAGCTCCAATAAAGCAGTCCCTCACTTTGGACAAGCCTTACATATAGCTGAGGCTTACATATACCTTAGTTGCACAGAGCTGACAGGGAGGCTGAAAGATGTAGTTTTTAACTGGAGCTATTGTTGCCCCAATTAAATCAAGGTTCTTTTTCTGAACAAGAAAATAAGAATAGCTATCTGGTGACTTCCCTGGTGGCTCAGATGGTAAAGCGTCTGTCTACAATGTGGGATACCCGGGTTCGATCCCTAGGTCGGGAAGATCCCCTGGAGAAGGAAATGGCAATCCACTCCAGTACTATTGCCTGGAAAATCCCATGGACAGAGGAGCCTGATAAGCTACAGCCCATGGGGTTGCAAAGAGTCAGACATGACTGAGCGACTTCACTTTCACTTTCATCTGGTGGTAAGTTGCTGTTTTTGCCATGCTGTCAATGAGAGCTCTTTATAAGCTTGCCCTAACAAAATGTTGAACCTAACTGTCCTAACCTCCTATGGAAACATGCTCCTGGGCCTGTATTCAGCCACTCCTAAACAGAGAAACTATGGGACTTCCCTGGTGGCTCAGAGGTTAAGAGTTTTCCTCATAATGCAGAGGACATGGATTCAATCCCTGGTCAGGGAACTAAGATTCCCACATGCTGCAGGGAAACTAAGACTGCCCTCCACAACTAGAAATTCCGTGTGCTTCAGTGAAAGATCCTGCATGATGCAAAGAAGATCCCACATGCTGCGACTAAGAACTGATGCAGCCAAATAAAAACAGAGGAAAAATGTAGATCCTTTCCTGTGCTGGTCCAGGTGTCTTTATCATGGAATGTTTCATACATTGTTTTTTCCCATCCTTGTCATAGTCCCTGCATTGGTAACATGTGCAGTAAATCAGTTAGAAGTACTTGGACTGTGCTTTGTTTTGATTAACTCCATCCTTCATCCTCACCTCTTGGTTCCTAAAGCTCAAGTTGGTGTCCTGGCCTAGTGCCTGCTTCCCTTCAACTTAGTGATTTACTGTCTCCTCTGGAATCCCCATCACTGTGTGCTGGCTTCATTTCAGGACACAGATCACTCCCTTTTATGTCTTTGATGCCACGTCCTTGTTTGGGTGTGTTATGTTCTCTGTCCTCATGCTCCTGGCCACCATGCTATTCTGTCAGTTACAGCTGGGACTGACCCCAGTGCCTGTCCTATCTCATTTTCAGAGTATAGCTCACAATTTATCTATTAATACCTGCAGCTCAGCCTGCCACTCCTACAGCAATTATATAGGCCACATCAGAGGTTGCACAGATGACAATGATTAGCCTAGGTGTATGATAGGAAGTTGGTGAACATTTGAACTGAGTTTAATGAATATTATATTTTGGGAGAAGATTCTTTGATCCTACTAATGCCAACTTCCCTTCCATACACAGGTTATGATATTTTTTCTTTTTCAAAAATATTCCAGTACAAGTCCAAGACCATTTTTATTTCTTTTTATTTTTTATTTTTTACATTTTTTTTTTAGTTTTTTATTTTTTTAATTTTAAAATCTTTAATTCTTACATGTGAAATACTTATGTCAGGCAATGGTCTTATGACCTAACTTTGACAATGCTATAGGCCAAAAATCTCACTCTCTCCACTCAAAACAGTTAGGGCATCACAGTATCAGTTTCCATTCACATTAATACTTATGAAAACCTTTTTTGTATAAGACCCTGTTCTTGTTTGCTAGACAGGACTGAATAAAATAATATCCAAATCTTACATCATTTATAATCTAGAGAAAGACATAGACAGTGAACAGGGAAATGAATGGACAAACATGCAAATATCAAGGAATGATAAATGCATTGCCAGGAATTTTTAAAGTAAAAAAAATTTACTTAAAGTAAAAAAAAAGTAAAAAAATTTACTTAATTAAAGTAAGCTATTGCATTAGTGAGTGACTTATGTTTAAATAATTAAGAAAAGCCTCTGAAGAATTAATTAATCAATATATGCTGAAGTTTTTTTTTTTTTTTCCAATAGCCAAGATATAGAAACAATCTGTCTGTTAACAGATGAATGGATAAAGAAAAGTGGTATATATATAAAATATTCAGGCTAAAAAAGAAGGAAATCTTGTCAATTGCAACAACAAGGATGAAACTTGAGGGCATTGTGTTAAATGAAATGAGCAGACAGAAAGAAAAATACTGTATGGTTTCACTTGAAGAAGTGAGGTCGCACAGTCATATGACTCTTTGCAATTCCATGGACTGTAGCCCACGAGGTTCCTCTGTCCGTGGAATTTTCCAAGCAATAATACTGGAGTGGGTTGCCATTTCCTTCTCCAAGGGATCTTTCTGACCCAGGAATTAAACCCTCATCTTCTGCATTGCAGGCAGATGTTTTACCATCTGAGCCACCAGGAAAGCTCACTTATATGCGGAGTTTATTTTTTTAAAAAGTCAAACTCATAGAGACTTTTCCTCCCAGGGGACCCAGCAGCAGGCAGAATGGAGACAGGGACTCACACCAGCCTAGTCAACACTCAGCAAGAATGAAAATCCCTCTGACCCACTACCTGGCTTCCAGGGTGGCCTTAGAGGTAGAGAGCAGGGGACCCCTCACAAGGTGTTTCTGATGCAAACAGTCAATCAAGCCAGCCTGGAGAATACTTCAGGAAGAAGCATTGCTTTAAATTTTCTGTGGAAGAAACTTCCATTAAACTTCTGTGGAAGTTACAGTGAACTGCACAGCTGAAATATTGTACCCTTCAATGGGACAAGATACTGTACCAGAAGTCAACTTCACATTTGAAGGAGAAATTGGAGAAAACCTAGATGAGGAAGGAAACACATTTTATCAAGACACAAGACAGTGAGAATTGGAGAAGGATATGGCAACCCACTTCAGTATTCTTGCCTGGAGAATCCCACAGACGGGGGAGCTTGGTGGGCTGCCATCTATGGGGTAGCACAGAGTCAGACACGACTGAAGTGACTTAGCAGCATCTTAGCAGCAAGTGAGTGAAGGAAACAATAGAAGCACAAAATATTCCAGACAGTTTTGGAAATGTGCATCCAGAAAAGAAGCCAGTTCGACAATTAGCCTGGGTTGCCAGTGGTTATATAATATGGCAAAATTCTACTGAAGATACATGGTACAAAATGGCAAAAATTCAGACTGTCTAGCAAGTGCAAAGAAATGATGACTTTATTGAGTTAGACTACACCATTCTCCTCCACGACATTGCATCTCAGATAATTCATTAGCAAACTCAAGTTCTCTGGCATCCACAGTATGGTACTAAAGTGAAACATAATAAGAGCCATCTGACCAAGAAGCTCTTTTTTGCATTTCTTTTCCATGGGGATGGTCTTGATCCCTGTCTTTTGTACAGTGTCACGAATCTCCGTCCATAGTTCGTCAGGTACTCTGTCTATCAGATCTAGTCCCTTAAGTCTATTTCTCACTTCCATCACTTCATGGGAAATAGATGGGGAAACAGTGGAAACAGTGTCAGACTTTATTTTCGGGGGGCCCCAAAATCACAGCAGATGGTGATTGCAGCCATGAAATTAAAAGACCCTTACTCCTTGGAAGGAAAGTTATGACCAACCTAGATAGCATATTGAAAAGCAGAGATATTGTCTTGCCAACAAAGGTCTGTCTAGTCAAGGCTATGGTTTTTCCAGTGGTCATGTATGGATGTGAGATTTGGACTGTGAAGAAAGCTGAGAGCCGAAGAATTGATGTTTTTGAACTGTGGTGTTGGAGAAGACTCTTGAGAGTCCCTTGAACTGCAAGGAGATCCAACCAGTCCATCCTAAAGGAGATCAGTCCTGGATATAATTGGAAGGACTGATGCTGAAGCTGAAACTCCAATACTTTGGGCATCTCATGCAAAGAGTTGACTCATTGGAAAAGACCCTGATGCTGGGAGGAATTGGGGGCAGGAGGAGAAGGGGACAACAGAGGATGAGATGGCTGGATGGCATCACCGACTCGATGGACATGAGTTTGAATGAACTCTGGGAGTTGGTGATGGACAGTGAGGCCTGGTATGCTGCAATTCATGGGGTTGCAAAGAGTCGGACATGACTGAGTGACTGAACTGAACTGAACTGATACTTCTGGACAATTAATACTCTGCATAGAACTGCAGTCAGTATGTACTCAAATATAATAATATAATATTATACTGAAATGACAGTTTATAATTTTTTTTCAATAAACACAGAGATTCATTTCCATGTGTGTTACAATGTACTTACTTCTTGAAGTTGGATCCAAAGCCCTTAGAGTAAGAATGTACCTTGTTCCAGTAGTGGCAGAGATGTTTATCTCAGGAATTTGAGAATAACAAAAAACAGGAAAGAAACTGTAAAGGATATGACCCTTAAAGGGGGGAAACTTCACTGGGTGGGATGCATTTTAATAAGACTTTTCCTCTGAGGGAAATCTCTTGTCTGAGAGGCACAGAAAAGCTAGAGATGAGCAGAAAGCTGTTTTGTTACTGACTTGAGATATCAGAGGATAGAGCTGATGGCTGCCAGAATGACTGGAAATTGAGTGAGGAAATTCTAACAAGAAAGAAACCACAGAAGGAAGAGCCCCTAAATCTCTATATAAATTCCTGTCAAATTCCCAAACATAGGGGAGATGCTCAGACACCCTATAGAAAGCAACAGTGAAAAGGTTGAAAGAAATTTCAGTTGCTGCCTCCATGAGGGAGAGAAGAGTTTAGAGTTTTGAGTCTGGCCATATTGGAAGGCTTGGTTAACTCAAGCTGTTCATGGAAACCCCCCAGATTTCAAGTCACTGGACCAAAGACTATGTGCCATATCTAAAGGGTTCACCCTAGGTCTGAACATAAATCATGAGACTCACTCCTGACATCATAGAACCAAGCCTTCACAAGGCCAGTTGAAATGGCCAGTAATGTAATAGCTTGTTAGATCAAAAACAAACACCACCCAGAGGATGATAGGTGGATCCAGAGCCTCTGCACGCTTCCACCGACAATGTCTAGTACATACCAAAAATTAGTAGGTATGCAAAGAACCAGGAAAATGTGACACAGGGTCAAGAGAAAAATGAGCCAAAAGAACTAACCCTGAAGACACCGATATTGAAACTAGCAGATGAGAATGTTAAAGCAGCTGTTATAACTATATGCAAACTGAAATTTATCCATTTATTGTTTCTCAGTCCCAATTCAACCTTTCTTTGCCCCACTTTGTGATATTGGAACTAGAGTCTACAAACACTTCTCTTTTGCCAGCTGGCACAATGAAAAAGTTTGCTAATAGAAGGTACTAAATGAGTTATTGCAAGGGATAGAGGCTCCTCTTCCTGGTTATGGTGTGCTTTTAACTTTTTAAAAATGCTGGGTTTTGCAGCATGAGGCAGCCAGTAGAATATGTGACATCAGACGGTGGCTTTCCAGTGAGTTTTAGCAGCACCTCAGCAGGCAGCTTCCTGCTTGTTCCTCCACTGGACTGCCATCCCAGCAGGTGATTTCCTGCTTTCTGTCCCTTGCCCAAAGTATACCATGAATTTCCTACCATCCAGTGGTCCAAAGATACACTCAATCTAATGATGTATGAATCTCAGTCTTGAAGATGAAAGTGGCTTATTCCATGTCTATTTATACCTCATTCCATGTCTATTTATACCTGAATCAGTGGCAGTGGCTGCTCCCTGTGTAGGTTATTTATATATTCTTTCAAGTTCTCTTTATCTGTCAGTAGTTAATTCCCTGCAACTAGGTAATAATTCTTTTAATTATACTTTTCCTATTCAAATTATTGGTGTATTTTCTATCTTATGGGTCCCTGAACTGCAAAACATACTCAAAGTGCACACAAAGTTGTGTAAGTGAAAGTGAAGTCACTCAGTTATGTCCGACTCTTTGCGACCCCGTGGACTGTAGCTTACCAAGCTCCTCTGTCCATGGGATTCTCCAGGCAAGAATACTGGAGTGGGTTGCCATTTCCTTCTCCAGGTGATCTTCCCGACCCCGGGATCGAACCTGGGTTTCCCACATTGGAGGCAGACGCTTTAACCTCTGAGACACCAGGGAAGCCTACCAGGGAAGTTGTCTAAAAATAAGTTCCAAGTGGGTGACTGGAAATAAAAGCAAAAATAAACAAATGGGATCTAATTAAAATTAAAAGCTTCTGCACAACAAAGGAAACTATAAGCAAGGTGAAAAGACAGCCTTCTGAATGGGAGAAAATAATAGCAAATGAAGCAACTGACAAACAACTAATCTCAAAAATATACAAGCAACTTATGCAGCTCAATTCCAGAAAAATAAATGACCCAATCAAATAATGGGCCAAAGAACTAAATAGACATTTCTCCAAAGAAGACATACAGATGGCTAACAAACATGAAAAGATGCTCAACATCATTCATTATTAGAGAAATGCAAATCAAAATCACAATGAGGTACCACTTCACACCAGTCAGAATGGCTGTGATCCAAAAGTCTGCAAGCAATAAATGCTGGAGAGGGTGTGGAGAAAAGGGAACCCTCCTACACTGTTGGTGGGAATGCAAACTAGTACAGCCACTTTGGAGAACAGTGTGGAGATTCCTTAAAAAATTGCAAATAGAACTACCTTATGACCCAGCAATCCCACTGCTGGGCATACACACTGAGGAAACCAGAATTGAAAGAGACACATGTACCCCAGTGTTCATCGCAGCACTGTTTATAATAGCCAGGACATGGAAATAACCTAGATGTCCATCAGCAGATGAATGGATAAGAAAGCTGTGGTACATATACACAATGGAGTATTACTCAGCCATTAAAAAGAATACATTTGAATCAGTTCTGATGAGATGGATGAAACTGGAGCCGATTATACAGAGTGAAGTAAGCCAGAAAGAAAAACACCAATACAGTATACTAACACATGTATATGGAATTTAGAAAGATGGTAATGATGACCCTGTATGCAAGACAGCAAAAAAGACACAGATGTGTATAACGGACTTTTGGACTCAGAGGGAGAGGGAGAGGGTGGAATGATTTGGGAGAATGGCATTGTAACATGTGTACTATCATGTAAGAATCGAATCACCAGCCTATGTCTGACACAGGATACAGCATGCTTGGGGCTGGTGAATGGTGATGACCCAGAGAGATGTTATGGGGAGGGAGGTGGGAGGGGGGTTCATGTTTGGGAACACATGTACACCCATGGTGGATTCATGTCAATGTATGGCAAAACCAATACAGTACTGTAAAGTAAAATAAAGCAAAAATAAAAATTAAAAAAAAAATAAATAAAAAATTTAAAAAAAAATAAAAATAAGTTCCAAATGAATAGGATACCTAAGTAGAGTTTCTGGAGCTAAAAACTAAACTGAATAAAATATAAAATAGCTATGAAAAATAATCAATATATAGACGATCTAAAAAATTCATGACATGAACTTATTAGCAGATTGAACATGAAAAAATAATGTCTGACCTTAAAAATTGGATAATGTTTATGCATTTCTCTGGTTTTCCCTGGTGGCTTAGATGGTAAAGAACCTGCCTGCAATTGGGAGACCTGGGTTTGATCCCTGGTTTGAGGAGGTCTCCTGGAGACAGGCATGGAAACTCACTGCAGTATTCTTGCCTGGAGAATCCCATGGACTGAGGAGCCTGGCAGGCTATAGTCCATGGGGTCGCAAAGAGTCAGACACAACTAAGTGACATACACACACACACATATTTCTCTGGTGAACTTAAAAAACAGAATGAATAAAAATAATTGAACAGAGCTTTAGGGACCTGTGGAATACCATCACAAAAATATACTTTACATATAATTATAGTCTCAGAAAGAGAGGAGAAAGAGAAAATTAGACAGAATAATAGTTTTAAAAATAATGGCTGAAAAGTTCCCATCTTGGGGAAACATTTAAATCTAGATTCAAGAAGTTCAGCAAATTCTAAAGTAAATATATATATATACTTTATATATGTATACATATGCACACACACATATCTATATATACACTATCTTTCTCATGCATATCATAGTCAAATTGCTAAAGATTAATTATGGAGAGTCTTGAAAACACACCCCAAAAATGATAATTATATAGAC
The DNA here is from genome assembly GCF_032405125.1 of Capricornis sumatraensis. Taxonomy (NCBI): domain Eukaryota; kingdom Metazoa; phylum Chordata; class Mammalia; order Artiodactyla; family Bovidae; genus Capricornis; species Capricornis sumatraensis. Next base: position 9,348,006 of record NC_091084.1, read on the forward strand.
AACCAATAATATAAATGGCTGATGGCTTCTCATTTGAACTAATGAAGACCAAAATGTAGAAAACATCTTTAAAGTACTGAAAGAAGAAAAAAAGTCTGCTCTGAATTCTTTCCATAAAATATCCTTTAAAAATATATCAGGATAAGTTAAAATAGACAAGAACTTTCTCAGATAAAAAAGAAAAATTGATAATTCATCACCATCTGCCCTACACTATAAAGGATACTTAAGGGATTTCTTTAGAAGAAAATTTCACTACAGGGAAAATCATGTTTACAGTAGGGAATGAAGGCACTAGTAATTTTAAATATATGCATAAATGCAACAAAAACTGATTTTTTCTCTTAATTTTTATAAAATCCCTACAATCAGGTAAAGTAAAACAAAATTTATAATATATGCAGATACAAGATATATGAAAATACTAACACAAAGGAGATAGTGAATGAAATTATGTTTCAAGGTTCTTACAGTTTTATCAAAAACAGAATTTTAACTCTAAGTAGAATGTGACAAATTATAGCTACAGCTGCAATTTAAATAGAGAGAAGTATACTTGAATACAAAGAATTAAAAATGTCAAATACAAAGAATTGTTATGTAACAATAAATTAATCTTAAAGAATGAAAAAGGAGAAAGCAGAGAGAGAAATAGAAAACAAATTGTAGAAAGGCAGACCTAAGCACCACCATGTGGTTGCATTAAATGTTAATGGACTAAGCATCCCAAGTAGAAGGCAGAGGCTATCCAACTGCAGATTGCTTATCTTAAAAAAAAAGTGATATCTAGTTTGTAGTAACTGTAAAGATAGAGCATGTAAACTGTAAATGGGTGGGGAAAATTTACCATTCACAAGTTAACTATATGAAAGCTGGTACAACCATCTAAGCATCAACAACACAGACTTTAAGAAAAAGCATATGAACAAAGTGCAATTTTTTAACCATAAAAAATTCGACAGGCAGACATCATATGTGTAAATACATACACACACAATAAAAAGAAGAGCTTCAAAATACATGAAGCCAAACTGGCAGAACTAAAAGGAGGAAGAGACAAATCTAAAATTAGAGTGGAGTATTTTCCCATTCCCCTCTCATTAATAGGAGGACTGGATAATAAAACAGTAAGAATGTGGAATGTATTTAATAACATGATCATCCATCTTGACCAATTGACATTTTTACACTAATTGAAAGTGAGCAATTGAACAACTTATCCTTTCAAGTACTCTTAAAATGTACATCATAATAGAAGAAATGCTGGACCATAAAAATGTTTTCAATTAGCTAAAAAAGATTGAATCTTAGAGAGGATGTTCTTTGACAAAAGAAAATTAAATTAGAAACCAACAAAAATTAAAAATATAGAAAATCCCAACTGTGGGTAAATTAGCAACACATTTTAATATATTCTATGAATCAAAGAAAAAGACTCTAGGAGAAATTTAAAATATTCCAACTTAAAGATAATAAAAACGATATATAAAGATTGTTTTTGTTTAGTGGCCAAGTCCTGTCTGACTCCAAGACCCCATGGACTGTAGCACACCAGGCCTCCCTGTCCCACACCATCTCCCAGAGTTAAATCAAGTTCATGTCCACTGCACCAGTGATGCCATCCAACCATCTCATCCTCTGTCACCCGCCTCTCCTTCTGTCTTCAATCTTTCCCAGCATCTGGGTCTTTTCTAATAAGACAGTTGTTCTCATCAATTGGCTAAAGTATTGGAGCTTCAGCATCAGTCCTTCCAATGAGTATTCAGAGTTTGTTTCCTTTAAGAATGACTAGTTTCATCCCCTTGCAGTCCAAGGACTTTCAAGATTCTTCTCTAGCACCACAGTTCAAAGGCATCAGTTCTTTTGTGCTCTGCCTTCTTTATGGTCCAGCTATCACAATGGTATGTGACTACTGGAAAGGCCATAGACTTGACTATACAAACATTTGTTGGCAAAGTGATGTCTTTGCTTTTTAATGTGCTATCTAGTTTTGTCATAATTTTTCTGCCGAGAAGCAATCATCTTCTAATTTCATGGCTGCAGTCACCATCTACAGTTATTTTAGAGATCAGGAACAGGAAATCTGTCACTGCTTCTATTTTCCCCCTTCTGTTTGTCATGAAGTGATGGGACCAGGTGCCATGATCTTAGTTTTTTAATATTTATTTATAAACCAGCTATTTCACTCTCTTCCTTCACTCTCATATAGAGACCCTTTGTTCCTCTTCATTTTCTGCCTTTAGAGTGGTATCATCTGCATATCTGAGGTTGTTGATATTTCTCTCCATAAATTTGATTCCAGCTTGTAACTCATCCAGCCCAGCATTTCTCATGATGTGCTGTGCATATAAGTTAAATAAAGAGAGTGATAATAAACAGCCTTGTCGAACTCCTTTCTCAATCCTGAACCAGTCAGTTATTCCATAAAGGGTCCTAACTGTTGCTTCTTCACCAGTATGCAGGTTTCTCAGGAGACAGGTAAGATGGTCTGGTATTCCTATCTCTTAAAGAGTTTTCCACAGTTTGTTATGATACATGCTGCTTACTCCTTGGAAGGAAAGTTATGACCAACCTAGACAGCATAATAAAAAGCAGAGACATTACTTTGTTAACAAAGGTCCGTCTAGTCAAGCCTATGGTTTTTCCAGTGGTCATGTATGGATGGGAGAGTTAGACTATAAAGAAAGCTGAGCACAGAAGAATCGATGCTTTTGAAATGTGGTATTGGAGAAGACTCTTGAGAGTCCCTTGGACTGTAAGGAGATCCAACCAATCCATCCTAAAGGAGATCAGTCCTGAATATTCATTGGAAGGACTGATGTTGAAGCTGAAACTCCAGTACTTTGGCCACGTGATGCAAAGAACTGCGTCACTGGAAAAGACCCTGATGCTGGGAAAGATTGAGGGCAGGCAGGAGGAGAAGGGGATGACAGAGGATGAGATGGTTGGATGGCATCACTGACTCGATGGACATGTGTTTGGGTAAACTTTGGGAGCTGGTGATGGACAGGGAGACCTGGCATGCTGCGGTTCATGGGTCACAAAGAGTCAGACACGACTGAGCAACTGAACTGAACTGAATATGGTCAAAAGCTTCAGTGTAGTCAATAAAACAGATGTAGATGTTTTTCTGGAATTCTTTGCTTTCTCCATGATCCAGCAAATGTTGACAATTTGAACTCTGTTTCCTCTGCCTTTTTTAAACCCAGCTTGGACATCTGGAAGTTTTTGGTTCACATAATGCTGAAGCTGAGCATGCAAGATTTTGAGCATAACCTTACCAGCATGGGAGATGAGTGTAATTTTCTCATGGTTTGAACATTCTTTAGTTCTACCCTTCCTGGGAGGTAAGATGGTGATTGACCTTTACCAGTCCTGTGGTTGCTACTGGGTTTTACAAATATGCTGATATATTGAGTGCAACACTTTGACAGCATCATCTTTTAAGATTTCAAATAACTGCTGTAATTCCATTGCCTCTACTAGCTTTATTGACAGAAGTGTTTCCTAAGGCCCACTTGACTTCACACTCCAGAATGTCTGGTTCTGGGTGAGTAACCATACCATTGTGGTTATCTGGGTCATTAACATCTTTTTTTGCACAGTTCTTCTGTATATTCTTTCCATCTCTTCTTGATCTCTTCTGCTTTTATTAGATCTTTACCATTTCTGTCCTTTATTGTGCTTATCTTTGGATGAAATATTCCTTTGATATTTCAGTTTTCTTGAAGAGATCACTAGTCCTTCCCCTTCTGTTGTTTTCCTCTATTTCTTTGCATTTTTCATTGAATAAGGCCTTCTTGTCTCTCCTTGCTATTCTCTGAAACTCTGCATTTAGTTGGGTGTACATTTCCCTTTCTCCCTTGGTTTTTGCTTCTCTTCTTTCTTCAGGTATTTGTAAAGCCTTTTCAAACAACCACTTTGCCTTCTTGTTTTTCTTTTTCTTTGGGATGGTTTTGCTAACTGCCTCCTGAACAATGTTATGTGTCTCTGCCCATAGTTTTTCAGGCACTCTGTTTATTAGATCTAATATCTTGAAGTTATTTATCACCTCCACTGTATATTTATAGGGGATTTGATTTAAGTCATACCTGGCTGGCATACTGGTTTTCCCCACTTTCTTTAGTTTAAGCCTGAATTTTGCTATGAGAAGCTGATGATATGAGCCAGATCCAGGTCTTGTTTTTTGCTGACTGTATATGGCTTCTCCATCTTTGGCTACAGAGAATTCAACCAATCTGATTTCGATATTGACCATTTGGTGACGTTTATGTGTAAAGTCATCTCTTGTGTTGCTGAAAAATGGTGTTTTCTATGACCAGTGCATTCTCTCGGTAGAATTCTGTTAGCCTTTGTTCTGCTTCATTTTTGTACTCCAAGGCCAAACCTAGCTATTATTACTCCAAGCATCTCTTGACTTCCTACTTTTGCATTCCAATCCCCTGTGATGAATAGGGTATCTTTTTTTTTTTTTTTTTGGTGTTTGTCCTAGGAGGTCTTCTAGGTCTTCATAGCACTGATCAACATCAGCTTCTTTAGCGCTGGTAGTAGAGCATAGACTTGAATTACTGTGATGTTTAATGGTTTGCCTTGGAAACAAACTGAGATCATTCTATCGTTTTTGAGATTGCACCCAAGTACTGTATTTGGGGCTCTTGTTGATTATGAGGGTTACTCTATTTCTTCTATGAGATTCTTGCCCACAGTGGTAGATGTAAGGCTCATCTGAATTAAATTCATCCATTCCTGTCCATTTTAGTTCACTGATTTCTAAGATGTCAGTGTCTACTCTTGCCATCTCCTGCTTGACCATGTCTAATTTACCTTGATTCATGGACCTAACATTCCAGGTTCCTATGCAATGCTGTTCTTTGCAGCATCAGATTTTACTTTCATCGCCAGACACATTCACAGCTGAGTGTCATTTCTGCTTTGGCCCAGCTACTTCATTCTTTCTGGAGTTATTGTCCTCCGCTCTTCCCCAGCAGCATATTGGACACCTTCCAACCCAGGGGACTCATCTTTCAGTGTCATATCTTTTTGCCTTTTTACACAGTTTATGAGGTTCTCACAGAAAATATACTGAAATAGTTTGTCATTCCCTCCTCCAGTGGATCATGTTTTGTCAGAAGTCTCCACTATGACCCATCCACCTTGGGTAGCCCTGAACAGCATGGCTCATAGCTTCACTGAATTATGCAAGCCCGTCTACCACAACACAGACAGTGATCCTTGAAGGAGATAAAAATCGTTAGATGCAGCTATAATTGTGCTGACTGAATTTTATAATTTTAAATGCTTATATCATTAATTTCAAACTCACTTTGTTAACCTTCCAAATTAAAAAGCTTCAAAAGATGTACAAATTAAAATCAATCAATCAGTAGAAAATTAGCACATACATAAATTAACAAAACCTAATGTCCATTCTTTGAAGAGACTAATATATATTTTAAAAACCTAGTTCAAGTACATCAAGAAAGAAAGAAAAGTGAGAAAAAAAAAACTATCTCCTCTTTAATTCCCAGTATTAATAATTTAACTATCTGTATCACAGGCCTAAAAATATAAAGGAAGAAGTAGCATAAACCACTATGAATCTGACAATAAATTCAATTTTATTGAATTAGAAAAAATTTTTGGAAAAAAAAATTTCAAAATAGACACAAGATGACATAGAAAATATGTTATATTATAAAAATATAAATTATAGTACTTGATAAATTAGGAGAAGAGAGTAATGAGTAAGAAGGAGAAATTGAGCAGGATACCAGAGCCATTGACTCAAGCAGTTTTGCAGATTACACTGATATTTATTGTGAAGGAAGAGACTAGAGGATAAATAGATTTTTTTAAGAAGTGGGAGTGTATATGATATGAGTTCAATTTTCAACATATGAAGGGTGAGATTTCCCAAAGAATATATAAATAAGCAATTGTGCATATGGGTCTGGAAGGTAGAAGAGAAGGTTGAGTAAGAGTTGTAAATATGAATAAAAATGTAAGCCACAGAAACAATATTACCTAAAGAGGTGGTGGAGAAAAGAAGATGGCTTAGGCTGGAGACATATAAACACCATTTAGAGATAACAGAAGTACAGCCTATAAAAAAAAAGATAAAGAAAAAATAATCAGCAGATATGAAGAAAAACTAGAGCATAGAATCATAAAAGCCAGGAGAAGATGGTGTTGAATTTTTTTAAATGTCTTTTCTGAATCTATTAACAAGACCATCTAAGTTATTCTCTTTTGTATCATTTAATTGAGTAATGTTAAGCCAACTTTGTATTCCTAGGGGATAACCATACTCAGTCACAATGGTTCATTTCTAAAATACTAATGTTTTATTAAGGGTTTTTTTAATCCTTATTCATTGCTCATGGTAGATATTGTTCTACACTTTATTTCTGTTGTAATGTATCTGGCAAGTTGTGTTATCAAGCTTGTACTGGCCCCATAAAACCAGTTGAACAGTATGGCCTCACCCTATTGTCTCAAATACTTTGTACAATGCTAGCACTGTTTCTTCGTTACATGTCTGATGCAATGCAAACATATAGGCCTATAGTTTTCCTTTGTTGGGAATTTTGATTTAAAAACATCCAGTGTCAGATAGATGTTAGGTTATCTCATAGTTTCTATTGGCAGAAATATTGTGATTTAACTGGATGTCTCTGGCTCAAGTTCATTCATGAAGTCACAGTTAGGCTTAGGCTGTTGACCAGGATTACAGTCATTACTGGGCTTGATTGGAGCTGAAGAATTCTCCTCTAAACCCCTGACATGGTTGTTGTAGGTTTCAGTTCCTCGATGGTTGTTGGCCTGTTGCTTGCCACATGAACCTCTTCTTAGCTTGCTTGAATGTCCTCACAAGTGGTAGCTAGCTTCCACTTCCACGTGAGCAATCAAAGAGAGAGCAAGAGTGCAGAATAGAGTTCTCAAGAAGAGAGTCAGAGGCTTTTTGTTACTGAATCCCAGACCTGATATTCCATCACATCTATTATATTCTACTCATCAGAAACAACTTACAAGGCCCTGTCCACACTCAAGTGGAGGGCATCACACAAAAGTGTGACTACCAGAAAATGGGGGTCGCTGGAGGCCACTTTACAGGCTGCCCATGATACTCATCATTTCACTCAGAACTTGGCCTTAATCTCTAGGTAGGAAGTAGCCCTGAGTTCTGGATGGTGACATGAATAATGGACACAAATTTGTGTTGTCATTAAAGGTGTCAGTAATGCTGATTAGGCTTCCCTGGTGGCTCAGATGGTAAAAGAGTCTGCCTACAATGCAGGAGACCCAGGTTTGATTCCTGGGTCAGGAAGATCCCTGGAGCCGGAAATGGCAACCCACTCCAGTATTCTTTCCTGGAAAATCCCATTGATGGAAGAGCCTGATAGGCTACATTCCATGGGGTCCTGAAGAGTCGGACATGACTGAGCAACTTCACTTCACTTCACTTCAATGCTGATTAAGTACCACTTCAGAAATAAACCCTATAATACACACTACTCTAGAATCATTACAGTTCAATGTAACTATAAATTTAGAAACACATTTAAATCATAGGCATAATCAAATTTGAGCCCAAAACTGACTTGTGCAACCTTAATTCTTATGCTGAAATAGATCTTCAAAGGTTTTAGAGTGTACACACAGATTACTTTTAAAAATCACCCAACAGTATATTCAGAAATAGGAACTGTAAGAATACTTCTCGGAAAATAAACAGAATATTTTGAATACATACTTAACTCATGTACCTTATCCTAATATCAAATATTAATAAGAAAATCCCCATTCTATTTTTTTTTTTCAAAGAAAACAACCTTCTAAGCTAGTGTCAGCTTCATATAGCTTAATAGGTACTTAATAAGTACTACCCACCTTTGTTAGTTGTTCTTTCCTTTATGATTAATCTGATAATCTTCCACATACCAAAGCAGAATTCTCTACAAGCCTTCTGCAGAGCAGTCAAAGTAATCTTTTCAAATCATGGATCAGAGGAGATCAGCTTTCTATTTAAAGCCTTTTGAAGGTATCTCAGGGCACTTAGAATAAAACTGGAGCTCTTTACCATAATCAACAAGGCCTAACATGAGCTGTCACTGCTTGCTATCCAATCTCATCTAAAACCATCTTCATCTACTATGTTCCTGCAATCATGGTCATCTTTCTTTTCTCAAACACACTGAACTGCTACCTGCCTTAGAATCCTTTGTTCTTTTTGCCTGGAACACTCCTACTCAAGAGGGTGATATGGATGATACCTTCTTGTTATCCAGGACTTCACTCAAATGCCATCTCATTAAAAAGGCCCTTCCCTGATCAGCCAGGGCTATATAGTACAGCTCAAGAGGTCACTATTTACACTGTGGTCTATGCAATGGTACTGGAGTTGGGCAATGTACAGCCTGGTTCAGTTTTGTACATCCATCCTGTATCACTCTGTAAAATTGCTCCCTACCATTCTGGAGCATAGAACCTTATTGTTATCTGAAATAATGTTATTTATTCATTTACTTTATAGAATATGTACTTGCATATTGCCACTTTTATCCCAAGAAGACAGTATCCTTTTTTATTATTCATTGTTATATTCACAAAATCTTGAGCAAAACCTGGAACATGGTTTGGCACTTCATATATATTTGTGTAATGAACAAATATATAACAAACATGGGTGGTAGGAGTGTCTCCATGCAGATCATAGGTTATAGGTCTTGTCCCAGAGGTCTTGCTTGCATGTTCCTAAAAGGGCTCAGTGGCTTACACTGATTTTTTGTAACAGATGCTAAGTGCTTAATAAATGCGTCTTGGATAAAATTATTGTGAAGACTCATTAAGATGATAACATATTTGTGAAAAGATAGATAAATAGAAACATAGATACAAGAATGCAGATAATTAATTTAAAAAAATTTTTAATGTAATTAAATGCATAGTGAATTTTGTTTTGTCAATTAATGGTGCTGGGGAACTGGTAAATTCATATGGAAAAAAGTAACTCTTTACCTTATAACTTACACCTTATATAAAAACTTACTTTACATGAGACAGAGACCTAAATGTGAAAACTAAAATTGTAAAACTTCTTGAAGAAAACAAGCGAATAGCTTTAAGACTTGGGGTATATAAAGATTCCCCAAACAGAAAACCAAAACACTAGCTATAAGAGAAAAAGTTATAATTAGACACTATAAAAATGAAAAAGCTGTTCATCAAAAGACATTATTAAGAAAGTAGAAAGGCAAGTTGTATGCTAGTGGAAGATATTTATAATTCATAAGTTGACAAGGTCTTATATCAAGATTATATAAAGAAAAAGTAAGGCAACCCTAGTTTTTTAAACACAAGCAAAATAAAATAAAATATCCAGAAAGCTGATAAATATATAAAAAGATGGTCAGCGTAATTCGTCACCAGCAAAATGCAAATTAAAACCATAATCTAGCAGCACACAGTCCTTTAGTCCTCCCAAAGGACTAAAGTTTAAATGGCTGACAATACCATGTGTATTTCCAACAATTTGGAGCAGAGAGTTTTTTTTTTTTTTAAACCACAGCCCAAATTGAAAACAGTCTTAATGGCAAATGGATAATGGTGTGGATACATTATAAACATGATGTGGCTGAATATGCCACATCATGGAAGAATGTTAAAACATTTGGTTGAATCAAAGAAGTGAAAAGAGTATGGAGCATATGATTTCTTTTATATGAAGGTTTTTGTTGTTGATAAGTCACTCAGTCATATCTGACTTTCTGACCCCATGGACTGCAGCATGTCAGGCTTCCCTGTCCTTCATTATCTCCAGGAGTTTGCTCAAACTCATGGACATTGAGTCTATGATGCCATCCAACTATCTCATCCTCTGTCACCCTTCTCCTCTTGCCTTTAATCTTTCCCAGCATCAGAATCTTTTCCAATGAGCCAATTTTTTGAATCAAATGGCAAAAATATTGGAGCTTCAGCTTCAGCATCAGTTCTTCCATGAATACTCAAGACTGATTTCCTTTAGGATTCACTGGTTTGATCTCCTGGCAGTCCAAGGGATTCTCAAGAGTCTTCTCCAATACCACAGTTTAAAAGCAGCAATTCTTCAGTACTCATCTTTCTTTATAGTCCAACTCTCACATCCATACATGACTACTGGAAAAACCATAGCTTTGACTAGATGGACCTTTATCAGCAAAGTAATGTCTCTGCTTTTTAACGCGCTGTTTAGGTTTGTCATATTTTTTCTTCTGAGGAGCAAGCGTCTTTTAATTTCATGGCTGCAGTTACTCTCTGCTGTGATATTGGAGCCCAAGAAAATAAAGTCTCTTACTGTTTCCATTGTTTCCCCATCCACTTGCCACGAAGTGATGGGACCAGATGCCATGATTTTTGTTTTTTGAATATTGAGTTTTAAGCCAGCTCTTTCACTCTCTTCTTTCACTTTCATCAAGAAACTCTAGCTCCTCTTTGCTTTCTGCCATTAGAGTGGTGTCAACCATACGTCCAAGGTTATTTATATTTCTCCCAGAAACCTTTACTCCAGCTTGAGCTTCATCCAGCCTGGTATTTCTCATGATGTACTCTGCATATAAGTTAAGTAAGCAGGGTGACAATAAACAGCCTTGACATACTCCTTTCCCAGTTTGGAACCAACCTGTTGTTCCATGTCCAGTTCTAACTGTTACTTCTTGACCTGCATATAGCTTTCTCAGAAGGCAGGTAAGGTGGTCTGGTATTCCCATCTCTTTAAGAATTTTCAACAGTTTGTTGTGATCCACACAGTCAAAAGCTTTAGCGTAGTCAGTGAAGAAGAAGTAGATGTTTGTCTGGAACTTCCTTGATTTTTGTATGATGCAGTGGATGTTGGCAATTTGATCTCTGATTCCTTTGATTTTTCTAAATCCAGCTCGTACATCTGCAAGTTTTCAATTCACACATTGCTGAAGCCTAGCTTGAAGGATTTTGAACATTTACTTGTTGGCATGTGAAATGAGCACGGCTGTGTGATAGTTTGAACATCCTTTGACATTGTCCTTCTTAGGTTTGAAATGAAAATTGACCTTTTCCAGTCTGTGGCCATTGTTGCTTTCCCAATTTGCTGGAATATTGAGTGTAACACTTTGACAGCATCATCCTTTAGGATTTGAAATAGCTCAACTGCAATTCCATCACCTCCACTAGCTTTGTTCATTGTGATGTTTCCTAAGGCCCACTTGATTTTGCTATGGCTATATGTGATGTCTGGCTATAGGTTAATGACCACACCATCGTTGTTATCCAGGTCATTAAGACCTTTTTGTACAGTATTTTTAGGTATTCGTGCCACCTCTTCTTAATCTCTTCTGCTTCTGTTAGGTCCATATCTTTGAGAATAGACAAAATTTATGTTAGGATTGATTGGGAAGGTACATAGTGAATGAGGAAAATATTCTATATATTTTTTAAACTGGAGTGGTTATATGAATGTCTACATAGGGAAATTTCATTGATCTATGCAATTAACAATTGTACATTTCATTGCATGTAAGTTATAATTAATTAATAAACTAAAAAAAGGAGATATGTTTTGAGTTTGAGAAAAAGGAAATTGTTTACTACATAAAAATAAGTGTTCAACAAAGGCTGAAATACAATTTTTTCTTTAGAAACACATGCATCTCAGTTGATTTCAGGCTCTTATTAACGGTGCATATTGCTTTAAAGTAATAAAAAAGTGGCAAAAATATTTATATTCAGAATTTTGAGCTAAATTTTTAAACTCTTTTTAACTGAAGGAGGAAAAAAGTTATAATTTCTACCCTATAAACAACAGAAATTTCCCTAATGTCAGACTGTTGCAGATAGACTGCATCAAACTGTGACCCACAGTTATGAACCTATAATAACAGCAAGATGACCTTCCTTTCTGGTTCCATGAGATAAATAGCTTAACATCCTAAATAAGTTTCACAAATGTTATCTCAGTAGCAAAAAAAGGAACCTATTTATAAACTATGCTATGCACGTTTCACTTTTCCTTTTATGGTTTCCAAATTCTGTCATTTTCCTTCTCCCTATATCTCTCATACTGAACCCCTTCTCATCATAATTCAAGACCTTGAACATGCCTCATGGAGAGTGAAGATGGTATAATAAGGAAGCATGATGATTTTTTCCCCAATTATCATTTTATTCTACTTTCAATAATGGCATCCACAGATTGCGGGGCCTTTTCCTGGCCCAACTAAGTATGTATTATGGCCCACTTTATTCCCCATCTTCATCACATGTGTCTTCTTTGAAGCCTCATAATATTGTTGTCACAATTGTTTTCTCTATTGTTTTTCTCATAATCCCCTCTGCAAGTCAAGATAATGATTTCCTATTGCATTCTTCACTGGTGCTTTTTCTCTCAGCTTTTCTGCCTTTGTCTAGTATTTTGTGCTTAATATGTACCCACTGTCTTAAGATATGGCATAAATATAGGGTTGCCTAATGTTCTGGATGGTTTTCCCTGGTGGCTCAGTGATAAAGAATCTGTCTGCAATGCAGGAGACATGTGTTTAATCCCTGATCCAGAAGATCCTCTGGAGAAGGAAATGGCAACCCATTCCAGTATTCTCCCTGGAGAATTCCATGGACAGAGGAGCCTGGTAGGCTACAGTCCAGAGGGAAACAAGAATCAGACATGACTTAGCAACTAAACCACCACCACCAATGTTTTGGATACTCCTGCTTGCTTTTCCAAGTCTGCTCTTCACCTTTGCCACTAGGCTCTGTGCCTTAGGAGGCTGACTGCTTTAACCTCATAATTAATCCTTCACTCTCTAGATTCTGGTTGGATTTCGTGGATGACTTTCAACAGCCAGATATTAGTAATTAGGAATAGAGAGAGAAGGGGGTATTTATTTTGGGGGGATTATAGTGACTGCAGTCCTTCATCTAAAGGCCATAGTTACCATCACATGACATCTCACCCACACTATAAATTTTGCTGTTTTCTTAAAAGCTACCTCTACCTATCCTTATGCCTTCAACTGAAGAGAAGTAGAATCTCCTGTGATTTCTAGTCCTGGGATTCATCACCACTTCTTACGAGTTCCAGACTTGCCCACAGCCTCTTAAACCATTTCTTCATAAAAACCTCTTTGCTCTCTTCTCTGGGTGTGCTATTTCCCAAGAACCTGATTGATTACGTCTGTTTAGTGTAAAACAAACAACGAAAGATGAGACTGGAATATGTGACAATCTCAGAAAACATGAGTTGGTTTCTTAAGTTTTAAAATATTGTTTTTTATCTTTTTTATATTTTAAAGGATGTGTGTAGAGTGCAACAGCAGCCCAGAAGCCTCGTGGAATTCTGTGTAGCCTTTTTAAAAAAGAGATTTACCTACCGGTAGCTTTGGACTGCAAATTTCCCAAATTGCTTTGGAGATTTGACTCATAGAGCCTTGAAATCAGAGCCAGAAGGGGCTTCATCTAATAAAATACTGATTTTCTTCCAGCTATATTAATTGGACACAAATGTCATGCAAATAACAAATAATAGCTAGGATTTATCAAAAGCTTACCATATACATTGGGATAATTGCTTTACATTCATTTTGTCATGTAATTAGGACTATGCTCCTCCCTACAAAAAAAAAAAAAAAAAGTAATGGAACCTCACTCTAGGCTGTGGGGATTTTACTGAATGAGTGTATAACTCTATGCTATAATGTTTGGCCCTTTCATTTGACAACTGTTAAGAGGTTAAGAAAATGAAAAGGGTAGATACTGGGATATCCCAAGATGTCTTTAAAGCTTACTCACTGGAAATATTTTGTTTCTCTAATTAAATTCATCACCTAAAATGCCATCCCTAGTTGAATTTTCTTTATGGTGACCTGACTTGTGATGAGGTATTGCTTTCAGTTAACATTTACTGAACCTTCATTAAGTATCCTCTAGGGCTTTCCTGGTGCTCATTCAAGAGTCTGCCTAGAATGCAGGAGACCTGTGTTCAATCTCTGGGTCAGGAAAATCCCTGGAGATGAGAATGGCAGCTCACTCCAGTATTCTTGCCTGGAGAATCCCATGGACAGAGAAGCCTGGCAGGCTACAGTCTATGGGGTCACAAGAAGTCAGACATGATGTTCACTTTCACTCACCTGTAAGACACAGTTCTTTCAGTAACAGAGAGATGAACAAGACCAAGTCTGTGCCCTCAAAGAGCTCACAAACATAGACATCAACAAGATGACTGTGCAAATATAAAGCATAACCTAGGTCCCCCAATTTTTTATTAATTATATTAATAGTTCATGAAGGAAACTGGAAACCATCTAACCCACCCTGCTCAGTTTACACATTAAACCCAACTCTAAATGAGGTATGCAATACCCAGATTTATGAATTTATGGGCTCCTTAATGTTAAAATTTAAATGGCTACAAGTCCTCTTTCCTCATATTGAGGGAGTAGTGTGTCTTACCAAATGTATACAGTTTGTGAGGGATTAAAAGTTTTATGGTCCTGTTCCACTCCTACATTTTTGAGAGCACTTAGCCTTAGTAAAGTCTTGCTTTCTGCAACCATTCAGTCCTCTGTCTCTGGGATGAACAAGACATGGAGCATAGTCCCCCATCTCTGATGTCTCTGAAGCACCACCCAGACAAGGCAGTTGGCAGTTTTGAGCATAAGGGAGAGACACACTATTGCATACCAAATCACATAAAATTTAATGTTGAACTTTATGTTTCATAAAAGTCACTTGGGTATTCTCTACATGAGGAATCGTATGGAAGAAATAGTGTAATGAGCTAGGCCTTGAAGAACAATAGGATTTATAGACTTAGAAATTGGGTAAAATAGGGAATCTATCAAGGAAACATTAGGAACAAAGATAAGAATGGGGGTGGGATATGAAAAGTGATCTTTCATGAAAATGCTTTTCCAGATTGCCCGCCACTGTTCCTACACACATATGCTTCATGTGGCTGCAGTTGAGAGCTGCACTGGTGTAGGGATGTGGTTTTGCCACATTGAGGATGCATACATGAGTACTGTGGATGAGAACTTAGAGAGCTGGTTTGGGGGTAGATAAAGGAGAACTAGCCAAATTAAATTTTATTGCATTTTTTGAAGCTCAGGCTGATTTTTGCACAGTCGGGTGTCATGAGTAAACCTGGCCTGCCGGGAGATTGATCTGGAGAATTGGTGATAATATGTGCGGTGAATGCAGTGGGGAGAGGGGGAAGGAGGAATCCAGCTGTGGTGAGCAATGAGATATGCCCCAATGAGGGGAATGATGCTGGGAGTGCTAGCCACAGGCAGCCTTTGATTGTCAGGCTTGCCATAGATTGGCTCAGCTTTCTTGGCCAAGGTCAAGTTTCTGACAGGAGCAGCTCACATCCAGTGACTATTTTATGCAGTACTATAAAGGCTTCCCAGGTGGCGCTAGTGGTAAAAAAAAAAAAAAAAACACAACAACAACAACAACAACAACAAACAAAAAAACCAAAAAACCCACATACTAATGCAGGGGACTTTGCAGATGTGGGTTTGATCCCTGGGTCAGGAAGATCCCCTGGAGGAGGGCACTGCAACCCACTCCAGTATTCTTGCCTGGAGAATCCCATGGACAGCGGAGCCTGGCAGGCTACAATCTATCAGGTTGTACAGAGTCAGACACAACTGAAGCAACTTAGCACTTATGCACATAAAGGCTTTTATATCTTGTCCAAACTTGGGACAACTCAGAACAGCCATCCTGGCTTCTGAGCTTCCTGCGGGGTCGGGCTTGTCTCAGGCTGCCCGTGGACTTGATTGTGGCTTGATTTTTCTCTCTGTCCACTCCTGCTTCCTTTTCTTCTCTTCCACAGATACTGATCCCAAGGGCAATTCTTGATAAATATCCTGCATCCTAAACTCATCTCAGAGCCTGTTTTCCAGGGAAATCTATCTGTGACATTACTCATGATATGAGTGCACTACTAGCCTAGATGATTGGCTGCTGCTGCTGCTGCTGTTGCTTCAGTTGTGTCTGACTCTCTGCGACCCCATAGACGGCAGCCTACCAGGTTCCTCAATTCCTGGGATTCTCCAGGCAAGAGTACTGGAGTGGGTTGCCATTTCCTTCTCCAATGCAGGAAAATGAAAAGTGAAAGTGAAGTCGCTCAGTCGTGTCCGACTCTTAGCGACCCCATGGACTGCAGCCCACCAGGCTCCTCTGTCCATAGGATTTTCCAGGCAAGAGTACTGGAGTGGGCTGCCATTGCCTTCTCTGAGATGATTGGCAATAGGACATAAATTAGAGTAGTGTCATTTGGAATAAAAAGGGCAGACATAATGGAGTCAGCTCATCCATTGGATGGTTTTGCTGTATGTAGACACCCTTGGGGATCCTGTAATTAGGATTCACTAGGACCAATCCATGTGACTGCACAAATGATTTAGCCTCATCCATTCAAAGCATATGTGAGAACATGAATGAGTGAGTAAATTAATGAATAAATCAACAAGTGAAACAGATGTGGCAAGTTCACTTATAGTTTCATGAATAGAGGGAGACCAGAAATACAGATTCTACTCTTTGGAGGGCTATGGTAATAAGCCACAGAGAAGCTGACTGGTTGTTTTTGTCCTTGCATCTGATTCTGTTATACTTACATATACAAAGACTGTGATGAGGAAAGCAGTGCAGAACATTTTCAATGAGATATTTACTGTGCTACAATCGCAAGTCCCATGAATGGTAATCAGGGATTTGAGATCTCCTAATTAGGTGCATCTTACCACAGTTCACTGCCAGCTGGGAAACCTGAAATGGCCCCTTTTCCCATTTAAGGCACTAACTTTATAAGAGGGTGCACTGAAGCTTCACCTAACAAGATACAAATATTTGTAACTGTAAAGCATCCAGGAATTTTTTAGCCAACACTTTTATTTTATGATGTAGTCAAAATAAAGCAAGATGATAAAGAGGATTTACAATAAAGGAGCTATTTCTGTGGTAATATGTCTCTTTTTACTAAAGCTTGAGAGCAAATAAAACTTGAATAATTTTAAATATTGTAGTTGGGCACCAGCTAATTCGTTTTTTATTCTATTAAGAAAAGATAATTCAGAGGATAGTTTAATTTCTACACTGATAGAGACAACTTTCAATGCTGAGTATGTCCACAGCTCAGACATAACAGTTCTTAAACATCAATGTATGGCAAAACCAATATAGTATTGTAAAGTAAAATAAAGTAAAAATAAAAATTAAAAAAAAATCAAAATCAGAAAAAAAATATAAAATATACTTAATGCTCAAAAGAAATTTGAACTGTGGTACTAGAGAAGATTCTTGAGAATCCCTTGGACAGCAAGGAGATCAATCCTAAAGAAAATAAATCCTGAATATACATTGAAAGGATTGATGCTGAACGTGAAGCTCCAAGACTTTGGCCACCTGATGCAAACAGCTGACTCATTGGAAAAGACTCTGATTCTGGGAAAGATTGAGGGCAGAAGGAGAAGGGGATGACAGAGGATGAGATGGTTGGAGGTCGTCACTGATTCAGTGGACACGAGTTTGAGGAAACTCCAGGAGATGGTGAAGGACAGGGAAGCCTGGCATGCTGCAGTTCATGGGGTCACAAAGAGCAGGACACAACAGCAACTGAACAACAAAAGAAATTCATTTTTGCTCAATATGTTATCATCAAGGTCATTTTTATTAATTCCACAAATATTTACTGAGTACTAAACATGTACTGAATATCATGCTAAACAGGGGGATTTAAATTTATCAAAGAATAAAATCAGCCAAGAAGAGGGGAGGAAGAGGAAGGAGATGTCTAAAAGGAAGGGGAAAAGAGGGAGTGTCTAAAAGGAAAGAATGTTTTACAGTGTCAATGTTCATGAGGGTTCAAATACAGTAAGAACCAAACAGCACCTATTAGACTTGATACTTGGCTCATTATAAGCAACTTTTGAAAAGCAGTTTCTGCAGGGAAGAGGCCAGAATGTAGCGGTTTCATATTAATGAAGGAAGTGAACATAGCAGATTCTGAACAGCTCTCAGAGAGCTCAATATAAAACACACAAAAAAATGTAGGGTGTGACTTAGGGAGAGAAATCAATATAGAGGAAGATTTTTTTTTTCCAGTTATCAGAGAAGTGATCTATGCTGAGAGAAAAGAGCTACTAGAGAGGAAATTTTGGAAGATACAGGAGAGAGACAAGGATTAATGATGAAGCAAGAGGCTCCAGGAGGCTGCCTGGGATGACACTTTAAGGATAGATGTTGGGATCAGGTTTGGACAACCATAACAACAATGATGGTGACCAACAAGTATTGACCATTGCATGGCACACCTGCCTGAATATTGCATGTTATTTAGTCTTCCCTACAAAACATTGTCAGTTTTGTTTAATTATTATTTCATTTTTATAACTGAGGAAAGGAGACACAAAGAGGAGAATGTAGATACAGATAAGTTCTTAGGTGGGGGAAAGAAATTGATATTTTAATGCTTATAGACCTCACTTTGGCCCTATAAAACAGAGGGTGAGGAAATCTGCTGAGAATGGGGAGGAAGCTACACTGTAAAAAAAAACAAGTTCGATTTTCAAGGCTGGGGATAGTTGTGAAGGAGTAAGAGTGAGAAATATCAATAACCTCA
The DNA here is from genome assembly GCF_032405125.1 of Capricornis sumatraensis. NCBI lineage: Eukaryota > Metazoa > Chordata > Mammalia > Artiodactyla > Bovidae > Capricornis > Capricornis sumatraensis. Next base: position 9,366,640 of record NC_091084.1, read on the forward strand.
GATATGCAGATGACACCACCCGTATGGCAGAAAGTGAAGAAGAACTAAAGAGCTTCCTGATGAAAGTGAAAGAGGAGAGTGAAAATATTGGCTTAAAGCTCAACATTCAGAAAACTAAGATCATGGCATCCAGTCCCATCCCTTCATGGCAAATAGATGGGGAAACAGTGGAAACAGTGGCTGACTTTATTTTCTTGGGCTCCAAAATCACTGCAGATGGTGACTGCACCCTTGAAATAAAAAGACTCTTACTCCTTGGAAGAAAAGTTATAACCAACCTAGATAGCATGTTAAAAATCAGAGACATTACTTTGCCAACAAATGTCCATCTAGTCAAGGCTATGGTTTATCCAGTAGTTATGTATGGATGTGAGAGTTGGACTATAAAGAAAGCTGAGCACCAAAGAATTGATGCTTTTGAATTGCAGTATTAGAGAAGACTCTTAAGAGTCCCTTGGACTGCAAAGAGATCCAACCAGTCCATCCCAAAGGAAATCAGTCCTGAATATTCATTGGGAGGACTGAGGCTGAAGCTGAAACTCCAGTACTCTGGCCACCTGATGCAAAGAACTGCATCCCTGCAAAAGACCCTGATAATGGGAAAGATTGAAGGCAGGAGGAGAAGGGGATGACAGAGGATTAGAGGGTTGGATGGCATCACCAACTCAACAGACATGAGTTTGAGTAAGCTCTTGGAGTTGGTGATGGACAGGGAGGACTGGCATGCTGCAGTCCATGGGGTCACAAAGAGTCAGACATGAGTGAGCGACTGAACTGAACTGAAGAGTGAGCTCTACCTAGAAATCACAGAAGAATTCCTGACCAATATCAGCTGAGTTTCAAGATTATGAATTTTCACTGTTTCCAATCAACTTAGTTGAGCAGTGTTGGCCTCTGGAAACAGAGCAGGTGAGTGTTTGGCATTGATAATAGGCTCACAGTCTTCCTCTGCACATCTAAGAACAGTTCTGGAGGACATCAGTGTTAAGATGGTAGCCCATAGCCCTACTCCATCATCAAAGTTCCTTTACCTTCTTTATTACAATTACATTTCTGGCCACTTCATTTTAATTGCTCACCTCATGGACTTTTCATTAACTTTACTATGAAACTTAGTCACACATTATATGTAGTGGGGCGCCATTAAGATTCCAACTTAAGCTTCCTATTTTACCCCAAGCTATAAGATTTTTCTTATCTTGTTATGATCCCAGGTTTACTCATTTTATTCGTTAATTGATGCTGCCCAGACTACAGCCTCCCTATGTTCTTGCACATGCCCTTTCCTGTCTAGATATACTTTCTTTTCTTTTTTTTTTTTTTTTGGCCTGACAAAATTTGTTCCATATTTCAAAGTTATATCAACATCAGCTTTTCCAGGAATCCCTCCAAGTCCCCTTATCCTAAGCTTATTTTTAGTTATGTGTCTCCTAGATTGCTGCTCCCTCCTGGTTCTCTTTACAACTCTTCATATCCTGCAGTAATGATTAGTTTGTTTTCTGGTGTCCCACAGAACTAAATCAAGTTGGGGTTGTATTCTTGTTTAATGTTTGTATGCATGTAACCTAACATAGTGACTTATAGTTTATCTATCTATCTATTTATTATTATTATTATTGAGTTAAAACTGTATGTGTTTAATAGTAGGTTTGAAGAAAAATGGAGAGATGCAGAAAATTATGAGTGTTCAAAAAGTATAAAAAAAGCTAAAGGTAATAAACTGGGCAAATCTGACATAGTTTATTAAATAAGTGCTTGAAAACACTTGAAAGATATCCTCAATTCATTTATAATATTCACTTAAGACATAAATATTCCTCTACTAAAAATTTACTATACTTGATATAAACTTTTGAATTAGATACCCATTTGTTGTGTAAGAATTTAATAAAACTAGATTAACATGCCAATTTTTAGTAACCTACACAAATATTCAGACTCTTGATGCCATGTACTTAGTCGCTCAGTGGTGTCTGACTGTAAACCCATGGACTGTAACCCACCAGGTACCTCTGTCCATGGAGATTCTCCAGGCAAGAATACTAGAGTGGTTGTCATGCCCTCCAGGGGCTCTTCCCAACCCAGGGATGGAACTCAGGTCTCCCGCATTGCAGACGGTTTCTTTACTGTCTGAGCCTCCAGGGAAACCCTTTCATGCTCTTATTTACGATTTCTTAAGCCGTGATACATCACATGTAATTCCTGAGAAAACATCTCAATATTAATATCAGTGATGTTGGATATTATGTGATATTGGACTGAAAAAGTTATTATATTGTCCTTCAAATAAATATATTTTTTTAATGTACTGGGTATCCAGTGCATAGCTTGCCTGATTTATCTTGTGTGGAATAACATATACAGAAACTAGATTACAGGTCAGTTATAAAAAAACAGAACTCGGGAATAGCCACATGGAAGACGTGCATTAAGACAAGGTATGCGGAAAGCGTGTGGAGCTTTCCAAGCACCTCCCAGCACCTCTACTGACTGACCAACCCGGAAGCTGGGAAAGTATTTTTTAAAGGGATTATCTGTAGATTCCAAAGCTTTGTGCTAAGCTTTGCCACTATAGAGAATTTAGCTATGAGACCCAACAGGGTCTAGCCTCATTCTCTGCACTCCTCTGTCTGTTGCTCATCTGTTCTCAATGGAGATGAAACAGTATTTTCACCATTCATAGAGCATCTTGCTATTTAGAAATGGTGATAAATAGTTGGTCTTTAAAAGTTAACTTGCACTGATCGAGGAGTTGTATAGCATTTCTAAGACAAGAGTAACAGTATAGGAGTGACAGTGTAGTGCCAAAGTCTGAAGACGTTTAGAATAGCATTACTTAAATCTGGAAGTTTACAATGTAGCCCCCCCTGATCTGCCGCTGCCTCCCTCAGTAACTGATCTGTGTACAGAACTCACAGGGTGGTGGCCATTTTGAGATAAGAACAATCCAATTCTAATGTCACTGAGCTGCCTGCAGATGTCACTCAGAGATAAGGCCAATGGCTCTGCACCTGTCTTCCGTTCCTCTCTTTGAGCCGCTGTTCCCCCAAGTAAGAGAAAAAGAACTAACATTCTGTTGTCTATTATGCTGTCCAGCCTTACCTAAGTACTTTATTTTATGTCATCTCATCCTCACACAGTACTACAATGTAGATACTCCTTAAAATTTATAGACTAGGAAACTAAGGGCTACTTACATTAATTATTATTTTTTAATATAAATTTATTTATTTTATTTAGAGGCTAATTACTTTACAATATTGTATTGGTTTTGCCATGCTGTTGCTGCTGCTAAGTCGCTTCAGTCATGTCTGACTCTGTGCGGCCCCATAGACAGCAGCCCACCAGGATCCCCTGTCCTTGGGATTCTCCAGGCAAGAGTATTGGAGTGGGTTGTTATTTCCTTCTCCAATGCATGAAAGTGAAAAGTGAAAGTGAAGTCGTTCTGTCCTGTCCGACTCTTAGCGACCCCATGGACTGCAGCCTACCAGGCACCTCCGTCCATGGGATTTTCCAGGCAAGAGTACTGGAGTGGGGTTCCATTGCCTTCTCCAGGTTTTACCATACATCAACATGAATCTGCCATGGCTGTACACGTGTTCCCCATCCTGAACCCCCCTCCCATCTCCCGAGGAAACAGAATTGAAAGAGACACGTGTACCCCAGTGTTCATCGCAGCACTGTTTATAATAGCCAGGACATGGAAGCAACCTAGATGTCCATCAGCAGACGAATGGATAAGAAAGCTGTGGTACATTAATTATTAATAGCATTAAGAGACCCCCTGAAAAGAGCACAGGCTTTGGGGTCAAGCACTGGCCTTAACTATTTCCCAAGTTATTTCAGAGGCAAACTGTTTACCCTCTCTAGTCATCAGTCTTTAAATATGTAAATAATGATAATAAACATCTCAGAGCAAGATTTTGACAGTTAAGGTAACATATAAAGCACTTACCTCAGTGTTAGGGACATAGGTATTACTAGGTACACACACACACACACACACACACACACACACACACACACATATATATATATATATATATACTATTTAGAGTCTAATATCTATATGTATTTATTGTAGGAAAGTCAAACTCTCCTGGACTTATTAACCTGTTCTTGAGCAGGGGATTTAAATCCTACAAGTTTTTGTTTCCTTAGTTGTAAGATGGAGATAGTACAGATATTTGAAAGATACAATGAGGTGATTTGTATAAAAGTATTTGCAATAAGATTTTAGTGTTTTCCACAAAAATTACTGTAACTTCTATCACTTTTTCTATATCCAATACTTGTACTTCTATAACCATCCCCAGATCTTTCTCCACACAATTTCATTTAAAGCTCACAAAACTCTTGATATAATGACTTTTATTATCCAGTATTTACAGATGAAGAAATGAAAGCTTAGGGAGTTTAAATCACTTTCTCAAGATAACAGACCTATTCAACGGTAGAGTAATTTGTTATATAAGACACTTTACAAAGTAATTTGCCAGTAGAGACAAGACACAATGGCAGAAGTTAATTGTATCATGTAATAGAATGGTTAATATTCATAAGCAAGCACTTGGGAATTTTCTCAACCATTCATGCTGAAGCTACTTACCTCTGAATTAACAGGAGCTGTGGGCAGTTATGAGTATTCCAACATCTCCTACCCCGGAAGGATATCAGTTCACTGCTAAGGCAGTGGAGGAAGCCTTCATAAACATGCCCAGACTGATGGGGTCCTGGGCATTGATGGAGGCTTTGTGAAGCACTGGAAAGAGCACCAACTTGGCTTCACATTCAGGTGGACTAGAAACCAGCTTTGCCATATTGTGGCTTTAGAAAGTTAGCATTCAGTATCTCACATTTCTTAAGAATGACTGTACATTAATGATTTCATTAACTTGATAGTATAAACAGTGACCCATAAGCCAGAAGATTTGCAAGAAAATAACTAGAAAGTTAAAACATCTCTGCAAACTCTCACTAGGGTAGATGTCATTAAAATAATCACTCATCAGTGTGGTCCACTTTATGATCCAAATATCCAAACTGAACTAGAACTTGTTTCATGAAAGGCAGAAGAGCTAACATGAAGCTAACACAATCACACAAACTGTAATCTGAGAAATGTGAACAATACATTTCAAAGTTGTTCTTCAGTCACTAAGTCTTATCTGACTCTTCATGACTCTATGAACTGCATCATGCAGGCTTCCCTGTCACTTACCATCTCCTGGCATTTGCCCAAGTTTGTGTCCATTGAGTTGGTGATGCCATCCAACCATCTCAACCTCTATCACCCTCTTCTGCTTCTACTTTTAATCTTTCCCCAGCATCAGGGTCTTTTCCAATGAGTCAGCTGTTCATATCAGGTGGCCAAAGTATTAGAGTTTCAGCTTCAGCATTAGTCCTTCCAATGAATATTCAGGGTTGATTTCCTTTAGGATTGATTAGTTTGATCTTCTTGCAGCCCTAGAGACTCTTGAGAGTCTTCTCCGGCACCACAGTTCAAAACCATCAATTATTCAGCACTCTACCATTTTTATTGTCCAGCTCTCATATCTGTATGTGACTACTGGAAAGCCTTCACTATACGGACCTTTGTGGGCAAAATTCCGTCTTTGCTTTTTAACACACTGTCTAGTTTTGTAATACCTTTCCTGCCAAGAAGCAATTATTTTCTAATTTCATGGCTGTAGTCACCATCCACAGTGATTTTAGAGCCCCAAAAGAGGAAATCTATCACTGCTTACCCCTTTTCCCTTTCTATTTGCCGTGAAGTGATGGAACAGATGCTGTAATGTAATTTTTTAAATATTGAGTCTTAAGCTGGCTTTTTCACTCTCCTTCACCCTCATCAAGAGGCTCTTTAGTTCCTCTTCACTCTCTGCCATTAGAGTGGTATCAGCTGCATATTTGAGGTTGTTGATAGTTTTCCCGGTAATCGTTTTTTTTTTTTTTAATTTCTTTTTTAATTGAAGGATAACTGCTTTACAGAATTTTGTGGTTTTCTGTCAAATTGCAACATGACTCAGCCATAGGCATACATATATCCCCTCCCTTTTGAACCTTGCTCTCATCTCTCTCCCCATCCCACCTCTCTAGGTTGATACAGAGCCACTGTTTGAATTTCCTGAGACAAACAGAAAATTCCCATTGGGTATCTATTTTACATATGGAAAAGTAAGTTTCCATGTTACTCTCGCCATACATCTCACTCTCTCCTCACCTCTGCCCGTGCCCATAAGTCTGCTTCTTATGTCTGTTTCTCCATTGCCGCACTGCAGATAAATTCTTTGGTACCATCTCTCTAGATTTTTTATATATGTGTTAGTTTATATTTATCTTTCTCTTTCTGACTTATTTCACTCTGTATAATAGGTTCTAGGGTCATCTACCTCATTAGAACTGACTCAAATGCATTCCTTTATGTGGTTGAGTAATATTCCATTTCTTAACATATACCGCAACTTCTTTATATGTTCATCTGTTGATGGATATCTAGGTTGCTTCCATGTTCTAGCTATTGTAAATAATGCTGCAATGAACAATGGGATACATGTGTCTTTCAATTTTGGTTTCCTCAGGGTATATGCCTAGGAGTGTGATTGCTGGCTTTACATGGTGGCTTTATTCCTAGTTTTTAAAGGAATCTCCATACCACCTTCCATAGTGGCTGTATCAATTTACATTCCCACCAACAGTGCAAGAATGTTCCCTTTTCTCTACACCCTTTCCAGCATTTATTGTCTGTAGACTTTTTGATGATGGCCATTCTGAGCGGTGGGAGGTGATACCTCATTGTACTTTTGATTTGCATTTCTCTAATAAGGAGCAATGTTGAGCATCTTTTCAGGTGTTTATTAGCCATCTATATGCCTTCTTTGGGGAAATGTCTATGTAGGTCTTTTCCCCATTTTTTGATTGGGTTGTTTGTTTTTCTGGTAACAAGTAGTATGAGCTGCTTGTATATTTGGAAATTAATCCGTTGTCAGTTGTTTCATTTGCTTTATTTTCTCCCATTCTGGGGATTGTCTTTTCACCTTGTTTATAGTTTTCCTTTGATATACAAAAGCTTTTAAGTTTAATCATGTCCTACTTGTTTACTTTTGTTTTTATTTCCATAACTCTAGGATGTAGGGCAGAGAGGATCTTGCTTTGATTTACATCATCAAGTATTCTGTCTTTATTTTTCTCTAAGAGTTTTATAGTTTCTGGTCTTATATTTAGGAATATAATCAATTTTGAGTTTATCTTTACATATGGTGTTGGGAAATATTCTAATTTCATTCTTTTACATGGAGCTTTTCAGTTTTCCCAGCACCACTTATTGAAGATGCTGTCTTTGCCCCATTGTATATTCTTGCTTCCTTTGTAGAAAATAAGTTACCCATAGGTGCATGGGTTTATGTCTGGGCTTTCTATCTTGCTCCATTGGTATATATTTCTGATTTTGTGCCAGTACCATACTGTCTTATTGACTGTAGCTTTGTAGTATGATCTGAAGTCAGGAAGGTTGATTCCTCCAACTCCATTCTTCTTTTTCAACACTGCTCTGGCTATTTGGGGTCTTTTGTGTTTCCACATGAATTGTGAAATTTGTTCTAGCTCTGTGGAAGATGCCATTGGTAATTTGATAGGGATCACATCACATTGAATCTGTAGATTAAATTTGGTAGTATAGTCATTTTCACAATATTGATTCTTCCTACCCAGGAACATGGGTTCCATCTCTCTTTTTGCTTATATCATCTTTGATTTCTTCCATCAGTGTCTTATAATTTTCTGAATAGTATGCTTTTGTCTCCTTAGGTAAGTTTATTCCTAAATATTTTATTCTTTTTGTTGCACAGGTGAATGGGATTGATTTCTAAATTTCTCTTTCTGATTTTTCATTGTTAGTATATAGAAATGCAAGTGACTTCTGTGTATTGATTTTGTATCCTGCAATGATGCTAAATTCATTTATTAGCTCTAGTAATTTTCTGATACTATCTTTAGGGCTTTCTATGTATAGTATAATGTCATCTGCAAACAGTGAGAGCTTAATTTCTTCTTTTCCAATCTGTATTCCTTTTATTTCTTTTTCTTCTCTGATTGCTGTAGCTAGGACTTCCAAAATTATATTGAATAATAGTGATGAAAGTGGACACTCTTGTCTTGTTCCTGATCTTAGAGTGAATACTTTCAGTTTTTCACCATTGAGTATAATTTTTGCTGTGGGCTTGTCATATATGGCCATGACTATGTTGAGATAAGTTATATCTATGCTCATTTTTTTGAAGAGTTTTAATCATAAGTGGGTGCTGATTTTTGTCAAAGACTTTTTCTGCATTTATTGAGATTATCATATGTTTTTTATCCTTCAATTTGTTAATATAGTGTATCACATTGTTTGATTTGTAGATACTGAAGAATCCTTGCATCCCTGGAATAAACCAAACTTGATCATGGTGCATGAGCTTTTTAATGTATTGTTGAATTCTGTTTGCTAAAATTTTGTTGAGGATTTTTGCATCTATGTTCATCACTGATATTGATCTGTAGTTTTCTTTTTTTGTATTTTCTTTGTCTGGTTTTGGTATCAGGGTGATGATGGCCTCATAGAATAAGTTTGGAAGTGTTCCTTCCTCTGCAATTTTTTGAAAGAGTCTTAGAAGGATAGGTATTAGCTTTTCACTAAATGTTTGATAGAATTCACCTGTGATGGCATCTGGCACAGGGCTTTTGTCTTTTGGGAGTATTTTTAATCACAATTTTATTTCAGTGCTTGTAATTGGGTAGTTCATAATTTCTATTTCTCCCTGCTTCAGTCTTGGAAGATTGACCTTTTCTAAGAATCTGTTCATTTCTTCAAGGTTATCCATTTTATTGCTACATAGTTGTTCATAGTAGTCTCTTATAATCCTTTGTATTTCTGCATTTTTTGCTGTAACCTCTGCTTTTTCATTTCTAATTTTGTTGATTTGATTCTTCTCCCTTTTTTTTCTTGATGAGTCTAGCTAAAGGTTTTTCAGTTTTGCTTATCATCTCAAAGAACCAGTTTTATTTTTATTAATCTTTATATTGTTTGTTTCATTTCTTTTTCATTTATTTCTGCTCTGATATTTATGATTTCTTTCCTTCTGTTAATTTTGGGAGTATTTTTGCTTTTCTTTTTCCAATTGTTTTAGGTGTAAAGTTAGGTTGTCTGCTCGATGCTTGTTTCTTGAGGTAGGGTTGTATTGCTATAAACTTCCTTCTTAGAGTTGCTTTGGCTGCATCTCATAGGTTTTGAGTTGTCATGTTTTCATTCTCATTTGTTTCTAGAAATTTTATTATTTCCCTTTTGATTTCTTCAGTTACCTGTTTGTTTAGAAAAGTATTGTTTAATCTCCATTTGTTTGTGATTTTTTTTGATCTAAGTTGGGTTTTAAAGTTTCCTACTATTATTGTGTTACTGTTAATTTCTCCTTTTATGTCTTTTAGTGTTTTGTTGTGTATTGAGATGTTCCCATGTTGGGTGCACAGATATTTACAATTGTTATGTGTTCTTCTTGGACTGATCCTTTGATCATTATGTAGTGTCTTTACTTATCTCTTGTAATATCCTTTATTTTAAGGTCTACTTTTTCTGATATGAGGATTGCTGCTCTAGCTTTCTTTTACTTTCTATGTGCATGGAATATATTTTTCCATCTTCTCACTTTCAGTCTATATATGTCTCTAGGTCTGAAGTGGGTTTCTTGTAGACACCATATATATATATATATATATATATATATATATATATATATATATATATATATATATATATGGGTCATGTTTTATTTCCATTCATCCAGTCTGTGTCTTTTGGTTGGAGCATTTAATCCATTTACATTTAAAGTAATTATTGATATATATGTTCCTATTGCCATTTTCTTAGTTGTTTGGTTTTTTTTTTTTGTATATCTTCTTCTTCCCTTTTAATTCATGACTATATATGTCCTTTTAACATTTGCTGTAAAGCTGGTTTAAGAAAGTAGGTGAAGTCTCTCAGTCATGTCCAACTCTTTGTGACCCCATGGACTGTAGCCTGCCAGGCTCCTCCATCCACGGGATTTTTCAGGCAAGAGTACTGGAGTGGGTTGTCATTTCTTTCTTTCCTTCTCCTTCTATTTCATTCTTTACTGAATTCTCTTTACTTGAGTTTGTCTGAAAAGCTTTTGATTTCTCCATCAATTCTGAATGAGAGCCTTGCCAGGTAGAGTAATATTGGTTATAGAGGTTTCCCTTTCAGTACTTTAAATTTATCCTGCCATTCCCTTCTGGCCTGCAGAATTTCTGCTGAAAGCTGTTAAACATATGGGGTTTCCCTTGCATGTTACTTGTTGATTTTCCCTTGTTGCTTTTAACATTCTTTCTTTATGTTTAACCTTTGTTAGTTTGATTAGTGTGTGTCTTAGGCATGTTTTTTCTTGAGTTTATCCTGTATAGGACTCTTTGCACCTCTTGGACTTGCTTGACTATTTCTTTTTCCATGTTAGGGAAATTTTCAACTATAATCTCTTCAAAAATTTTCTCATACCTTTTTTTTTTCTCTTATTCTTATGAGACCCCTATAATTCAAATGTTGGTGTGTTTGATATTTTCCAGAGGTCTCTGAGATCATCCTCAGTTCTTTTCATTCTGTTTACTTTATTCTGCTCTTCAGAAGTTATTTCCACCATTTTATCTTCCTACTCACTGATTCGTTCTTCTGCTTCAGATATTCTGCTATTGATTCCTTCTAGAGTATTTTTAATATCAGTAATTGTTCTGTTTATCTCTGCATATCTATTCTTTAATTCTTTAAGATTTTTGTTAATTGATTCTTGCATTTTCTCAATTTTGTTTTCAAGGTTTTTGATAATCATTGCTTTAATTATTCTGAATTCTTTTTCAGGTAGTTTGCCTATTTCCTCTTCATTTATTTGGGCTTCTGTGTTTCTAGTTTGTTCCTTCATTTGTGCAGTATTTCTCTGTTTTTTCATTATTTTTTTAAACTTATGGTTTTTGAGGTCTCATTTTCTTGGCTTCAAGGTTGAGTTCTTTCTTCCTTTTGGTTTCTGCCCTCCTAAGTTTGGTCCAGTGGTTTGTGCAAGCTTCATATAGGGTGATTATTTGTGCTGAGGTTTTTGTGTGTGTGTGTGTGTTTCCCCCCCTCTGATGGGCAGGGCTGAGTGAGGTGGTAATCCTGTGTGCTGATGATTTAATTTGTATTTTAGTCTTGTTTGTTGTTTGGATGAGGCATCCTGCACAGGTGCTACTGGTAGTTGGGTGATGCCAGGTCTTGTATTCTACTGATTTCCTTTGTGGGAATTCTCACGATTTGATACTCCATAGGGTTAGGAGTTCTGTGGTAGTCTAGGGTCTTGGAGTCAGTGTGCCCACTCCAAAGGCTCAGGGCTTGATCTCTGGATTATGGCAATAGCCTTCTGACTTGTCTTCCTGCTTCTGCCTTGGCCAACTTCAGTTAGTTCTCCATCACAGTCTTCATGATCCTGTGTTATCACAGTCTAGAAGTTCAGTTTGTGTGGATTTATCTGCTCTTGAAGCAAAAGTCTTCTGTAAGTGCTAAATTTTTTCCAATTCTTCCTGAAGTTGGGAAATTAGTTCATCATTCTCTTTCAGCTGCAGCTTCAGTATTAAGCATTTATCTTCCATTATATCCTGACAAGTCCTCTACCAGCTAAGTCAGGAGCTCCAATGCTAAGACTACCTGTGAGAGGAATACACTCTCTCCTGGCAATCTTGGTTCCAATTTGTAAGTCATCCAGCCTGTCATTTTGCTTGATGTGCTCTTTGTATAAGTTAAACAAACAGGGTTACAGTAAGTAGCTTTGTCCTACTCCTTTCTTAATCCTGAACCAGTCAGTTGTTCCATACAGGGTTTTAACTATTGCTTCTTGACACACATAGAGGCTTCTCAGGAGACGGGTAAGGTGGTCTGGTATTCCCATATCTTTAAGAGTTTCCCACAGTTTGATATGATCCACATAGTCAAAGGATTTAGTGTAGTCAATGAAATAGAAGTAGATGTTTTTCTAGAATTCCCTTGCTCTTTCTATGATCCAGCAAATGTTGGCAATCTGATAAAATGAGATGCATCCAATCTGTTGAGATGAGGCAGTACATGAAAAGCTATTCCTTGTTTGTGTGTATGTGTGTGTGTATATGTTGTCTTTTACGCTTCATCAGTACTTTGGTACTTATTAACCCAAATCCTTTCAATACTGCCACCTCAGAGTGGAGTGCAGGAAAGAAAGCTTTTGAAAAGGCACCATCAGACAGTACTAGAATAGTACTCACTCCCTTTGTCCTGAGGCAAATTTCACAAAGGATCATTTCAGTTCACACTTAGATCTACTCATGGGGGAGAAGTGCATTGACAGGAAAGTGTTCAGATGTTTTCTGTCTCCAAGGCAGAGATGTCTCATGATTTTTCAACAGTTTCCTATGCTGCTTACAACAGGAAGAGAACATGTTTGGCCTTCATCTGCTGTCACTGTGGCAGCAGTTTTCCACCGGGTAACATCAGTATCTTGTGTATTTTACCCAGTATGAGTCGAGTCCTCAGGGCCTGGCCACCTAAAGGCACTGACCCAATATTGTTTCTGGGCCTCCAAAGCATGTTTTCTCAGAAAGTGCAGCTTCTCTCCGCACATCAACCTATGTTACATACAGAGGATCCCCATTTTGAAGAACTGCTTGGATGTCATGAAAGGACTCTTGGATACTAAGGTTAGCATATAGATGCCCAGAAAATTATGAGAAAATGTACTCTTAAAGGAAATCCATTTTATGACCCTAAGCAGGCCATGGGAAAAGTGACCTATGCCAATGGTTCCTGTGACCTTGTTCCTGCTTCCTCAGATCTGTAAAAGCTGGAGTGAACCTCTGTGGTGCAAGACAACTTCATAGCATAAATTCAAAATTCACCTGAATATTTTAGTCTGACTTGATAATTTTCCAACACTAGAAGTAAGTGGACACTGAACCCACTCAATACACATGTGTACACATCACGTCTCAGGACAGGAGATGGCCATCTGGATGAATGAGTGAATCTTCTGTTTACGGGGCACTTTGTAACTTCAAATTCAGAAAAGCACAAAGTAGACAACATACTTATTGAATCTCAGATGAGCTTTTTTCTTAAAAGCTATCTCACACTTATCAGTATACTTCTATCAGTTTGATTTCACTCATGTGAAATCAATTTGCTCTAAATTTACTTGCATAACATCATGAATAAAAACATTTTGAAGACTCCCTAGAGGAGACAGCAGAGATTTACCTGACAAAACCCACAGTCAACAGTTTAGGTGAAACAACTTTTTCTTTGCCACTTTATTTGTTTTTTTTTTTTAATTGAATAATAATTGCTTTACAGAATGTTGTGGTTTTCTGTTAAACATCAACAAGAATCAGCCATAGGTACAGCCATGTCCCCTCCCTCCCATCTCACTCCCCATCCCACCCTTCTAGATTGTCACAGAGCCCCTGTTTGAGTTCCCTGAGGTGTACAGCAAATTCCCATTGGCTATCTATTACAACATTTTAAAAGTTCTTTCCCAGGCAAGGACCCTGGGGCTAGAGGCAAGGGAGGTTTTCTTTCTTTCCTTCAAGTGGCTTCGCTGGCATTTCACCGATGCTTGTGTCCTTCCTTTCAGATTTTCCCTTGGGAATTCAAAATATTCCAGCCCTTTCAGATGATTTCTTTCTCTCATATCAAAAAAACTTTAAACAGATTGGCCTTGCTGTGTGAAGAAGTCTTCTACTAGGTCCTAATGGGCAAATTATGTAACAATGTGTAGAATATTCTTATTGTCATGTGATTGGGCAGTAACATTATGCTATAGGGTGAGGAAGCTTTTTTTAAAAAAAATTTGTGAAAGTAAAAGTGAAGTTGCTCAGTCGTGTCCGACTCTTTGCGACCCCATGGAGTGTAGCCTACCAGGCTCCTCTGTCCATGGGATTTTCCAGGCAATAGTACTGGAGTGGATTGCCATTTCCTTCTCCAGGGGATCTTCCCAACCCAGGGATCGAACCCAGGTCTCCCGCATTGTAGACAGATGCTTTACCGCCTGAGCCACCAGGGAAGCACTGTAAATATTTCTCTGAGCCCCTTTTTTTGGGGGGTGGGGGGGCAGGCAAGAATACTGTAGTGGGTTGCCATTCCCTTCTCCAGGAGAGCTCCCCGACCCAGGGATTGAACCCGGGTCTCCTGCATTGTAGGCAAACGCTTTAGGACAATTAAAAATAAAGATATACCAGTCAGAATAGCTACCATCAAAACAATGTACAGACAATAAATTTTGGAGAGGATGTGGAGAAAAGGGAACTCTTGCACTGTTAGTGAGAATGTAAACTGAAACAGCTACTTTGAACAACAGTATGGAGATTCCTTTAAAAACTGGGAATAAAACTACCATATGACCTAGCAATCCCGTTATTGGGATTATATCCTGAGAAAACCATAATTTAGAAAGACACATGTACCCTGATGTTCACTGAAGCACTATTTACCGTAGCTAGGGCATGGAAGTAAGCTAAATGTCTATCAACAGATGAATGGATAAATAATGTGGTAGATATTTACAATGGAATATTACTCAGCCATGGAAAGGAATGAACTTGAGTCAGTTGAACAGAGGTGGATAAACCTAGAGCCTTTTATATAGAGTGAAATAAGTCAGAAAGAGAAAAACAAATATTATATAGCAATGCATATATGGCCTTCCCAGGTGGCGCTGGCAGTAAAGAACTTGCCTGCCATTAAACAAACATAAGAGACACAGGTTTAATCCCTGAGTTGGGAAGATTTCCTGGAGCAGAGCATGGCAATCTACTCCAGTATTCTTGCCTGGAGAATCCCCATGGACATAGAGCCTCGTGGGCTATGGTCCATAAGGTTGCAGAGTCAGACACAACTGAAGAGTCTTAGCACAATGCATATATATGGAATCTAGAAAAATGGTAGCAATAAGCCTATTTACAGGGCAAGAGTAGAGATTCAGACATAAAGAAGAGAACTGTGGATACAGTGGTGGAAGGAAAGCATAGGATGAACTGAGAGATAGCATAGAAATATAACATTCAGTTCAGTCGCTCAGCCGTGTCCGACTCTTTGCGACCCCATGAATCACAGCACACCAGGCCTCCCTGTCCATTACCAACTCCCGGAGTTCACTCAGACTCATGTCCATCAAGTCAGTGATGCCATCCAGCCATCTCATCCTCTGTCGTCCCCTTCTCCTCCTCCTCCTGCCCTCAATCCTTCCCAGCATCAGAGTCTTTTCCAATGAGCCATTTCTTCACATGAGGTGGCCAGAGTATTGGAGTTTCAGCTTTAGCATCATTCCTTCCAAAGAAATCCCAGGGCTGATCTTCAGAATGGACTGGTTGGATCTCCTTGCAGTCCAAGGGACTCTCAAGAGTCTTCTCCAACACCACAGTTCAAAAGCATCAATTCTTCAGCACTCAGCCTTCTTCACAGTCCAACTTTCACATCCATACATGACCACAGGAAACATTACCACATGGAAAATAGATAGCTAGTGGGAAGTTGCTATATAATGCAAGGAGCTCAGCCGAGTGCTCTGTGAAGACCTAGAGAAATGGGATGGGGCAGGGTGGGAGGGAGGCTTGGGAGGCAGGGGACATGTGTATATTTATAGCTGATTCACATTGTTGTAAGGCAGAAACAAACAGTATTGTAAAGCAATTATCTTCTAGTTTAAAAATTAATTAAAAAATAAAGATAAAACACAGACTTTTATTATTTATTGATTACAGAATTATCTAGAAATACTACTTATACTCTTCTGTGGAATAACTGGTTAATTATAATCAAAGACTGAAAAATTATTTTAAAATCTAGTATACAATATCATAACAAATTATCAACAGTGATTCTGAAAGGAAAGAGTTATAATAGCTATTAGTCTGTTTCAGAAAAAAAAATAGCCATACTGTAGTTGAGAATGCTTCTCAAAAAGAAGAAATTTGATTGAGCTTCATCTGTTATGACCCTGGGATCACACCATACATGTGGTTATATAAACAATTTACGTCAGATGGATGCTTAATCAGTCAGTGTCCAATTGGGAAAAGAGAAACATTTTATTTCTTTCAAACAGAGTAAGTGTAATACAAGACATTGGTTATACAGGGGTAGAAAAGTTTTTCTTTTAAAAAATCCAATTGGAGGTGCTGAGGCAACTTTGAGATTAGCAATAGCAGGAAGGTAACAGAAGAAATGCTTCCAGACTCTAAAAGCTAGGATTGTTTGGAATGTGTCAGAAGAAGATAGGCATTACCAGTTGAGAGCAGAAAACACAACTTTTTAAGGTCTTGAACTCTAGTTAAGATCTGTCTGCTGCCAAACACCATAAGAAGAAGAGAAAGAAGAAGGGAAAGACTTTGGCTTATTCCTTCCTTCTGCCAGCTACACCAACTAGTCAAAATTACCATGAAGCCAGAAGGAAGAGATGCTAGAAAATATAGCTTCCTATAGTACAGAGTATAAGAAGAAAAAGGTAGGAAATTAATCAAAGAGAAAACAGAGTGTTGACCTACATAAATGCTATTTTGATAATCTGTATTTGTGCTAAGAAGAGGCTAATGAGGTATAAATTTTGTGAAAATAACTTAGAAGGGACCTGGGCATTAACCTTTCCCACTGCACTTCATCACTCTTCCAAACTCTTCCTCTCAATGACACCCATCCTTATTCTTTTACTGCCTTTCTTAATGAAAAGCTATCTTTCCTTAATTCAAGTTTCATAAATCTAACTGCACTCAGATGCTATACTGCCATAATTATATTCCATCTATTAATCCATGGATCATCCTCTAACACCCTTCTCTCTCCCCTTCCCCTCCTTCTTTCTCTCCCTCTCTCTTTTTCTTTTCAGCCAAAACTTTAAATATTTAAGCATATAACATCAGGTAATGTAAATACACAAAGAAAATAATAACAGAACTGAAAGGAAAAATAGTCAAAAATACAACAATAGTAGGGGGCTTCAATACTCCATTTTCAACATTAGATAGATCACCCAGACAGAACCCCCATAAGGAAACAATGAATTTGAATAACATTAATAAATAAATGGACCTAACAGACATAAACAAACATTCTAGGCAACAGCACTGAGATGCATATTTTTATCAAGTGTTTATAGAACATTCTTTACGATAGGCCGCATGTTAAATTCTAAGCAAGTCTTAGCAAATTTAAGAAGACTGAAATCATACTATCTTCTGATCACAGTGGAATGAAACTAGGAGGGAAACTAGAAAATTTACAAACACCTGGAAATTAAACAACATTCTCCTGAAAAACCAATCTGTTGAAAAAGAAATCAAAAGGGAAATCTGCAAGTATCATGAGACAGACAACAATACAAAGTGAAACATAACAAAACTTACAGAATGAGGCAATAGGAGTCCTGAGAGGGAAATTAATAGTGATAGATGCTTATATTAAGAAAAAACATACAAAATAAACAACTTTATGCCTCAAGGAATTAAAAAAGAAGAACCAAATAAGCCCACCCTTAGCAGAAGGAAGGAAATAATAAAGACTAGAACAAAAATCAGTGAAATAGAATATAGTAAAAGGACAGAAAAACATCAAAGTAAGCTTTTCTAAAAAGGTTAACAAAATTGACAAAATCTTAGCTAAACTACCCAAGGAAAAAAGAAAGGACTCAGATAAAACTAATAAAGAAAACGAAGACATTATATTTGACACACAGAAATCAAAGGATCATAAGAGGCTACACTGAACAATTATATGTCAACAATTGAACAGAAGAAATGAATAAATTCTTAGAAATATATATCATACCAAATTTGAACTCATGAATATAATCATGAATCATATCATTCAAATCATGCCAAATTTGAATCAGCTTAATAATGCTGCTGCTGCTGCTGCGTTGCTTCAGTCATGTCCGACTCTGTGCAACCCCATAGACGGCAGCCCATCAGGTTCCCTCATCCCTGGGATTTTGCAGGCAAGAACACTGGAGTGGGTTGCCATTTCCTTCTCCAATGCATGAAAGTGAAAGGTGAAAGTGAAGTCGCTCAGTCGTGTTGGACTCTTCGCGACCCCATGGACTGCAGCCTACCAGGCTCCTCCATCCATGGGATTTTCCAGGCAAGAGAATTGGAGTGCGGTGCCATTGCCTTCTTCGGGTTACTAATGAGTAAGACAGCCATGAAATTAAAAGACGCTTACTCCTTGGAAGAAAAGTTATGACCAACTTAGAAAGCATATTCAAAAGCAGAGACATTACTTTGCCGACTAAGGTCCGTCTAGTCAAGGCTATGGTTTTTCCAGTAGTCATGTATGGATGTGAGAGTTGGACTGTGAAGAAGGCTGAGTGCTGAAGAATTGATGCTTTTGAACTGTGGTGTTGGAGAAGACTCTTGAGAGTCCCTTGGACTGCAAGGAGATCCAACCAATCCATTCTGAAGGAAATCGGCCCTGGGATTTCTTTGGAAGGACTGATGCTAAAGCTGAAACTCCAATACTTTGGCTACCTCATGTGAAGATTTGACTCATTGGAAAGGACTCTGATGCTGGGAGGGATTGGGGGCAGGAGGAGAAGGGGATGACAGAGAATGAGATGGCTGGATGGCATCACTGACTTGATGGACGTGAGTCTGAGTGAACTCTGGGAGTTGATGATGTACAGGGAGGCTTGGTGTGCTGCGATTCATGGGGTCACAAAGAGTCGGACACGGCTGAGCGACTGACCTGAACTGAACTGACCTGAAGGAGTTTAATCAATAACCAAAATGCTCTCCAAAAAGAAAAGTCAGGATCTGATCATTTCACTGGTGATTTCTATCAGATATTTAAGGAGAACTAAACTCAAATTCTTTTCAAATTGTTTCAAAAAATTAAAGGGGAAGAAATACTCCCAAATTCATATATCTATAAGACCAGATTCAGTTCAATTCATTCACTCAGTCATTTCTGACTCTTTGAGACCCCATGAATTGCAGCACGCCAGGCCTCCCTGTCCATCACCAACTCCCAGAGTTCACTCAAACTCATGTCCATCGAGTCAGTGATACCATCCAGCCATCTCATCCTCTGTCATCCCCTTCTCCTCCTGCCCCCAATCCCTCCCAGCATCACAATCTTTTGCAATGAGTCAACTCTTTGCATGAGGTGGCCAAAGTACTGAAGTTTCAGCCTTACAATCATTCCTTCCAAAGAATACCCAGGACTGATCTCCTTTAGATTGGACTGGTTGGATCTCCTTGCAGTCCAAGGGACGCTCAAGAGTCTTCTCCAACACCACAATACAAAAACATCAATTCTTCGGTGCTCAGCTTTCTTTATAGTCCAACTCTCACATCCATACATGACCACAGGAAAAACCATAGCCTTGACTAGACGGACCTTAGTCAGCAAAGTAACGTCTCTGCTTTTGAATATGCTATCTAGGTTGGTCATAACTTTTCTTCCAAGGAGTAAGCGTCTTTTAATTTCATGGCTGCAGTTACCATCTGCAGTGATTTTGGAGCCCCAAAGAATAAAGTCTGTCACTTTTCACTGTTTCCCCATCTATTTCCCATGAAGTGATGGGACCAGATGCCATGATCTTCATTTTCTGAATATTGAGCTTTAGACCAACTTTTTCACTCTCCTCTTTCACTTTCATAAAGAGGCTTTTTAGTTCCTCTTCACTTTCTGCCATAACGGTGGTGTCATCTGCATATCTGAGGTTATTGATATTTCTCCTGGCAATCTTGACTCCAGCTTGTGCTTCTTCCAGCCCAGCGTTTCTCATGATGTACTCTGCATATAAGTTAAGTTGCAGGGTGACAATATACAGCCTTGACGTGCTCCTTTTCATATGGAAGCCAGATAAGGAAACTATGGGAAAAACAACAACAAACCTACAGACTGATAACTCTGATGAATAAAGTTATAAACATTCCTAAGAAAACACTAATTAGATGAGTTTAACAGTACATTAAAAGGGTCATACCTTCTTACCAAGAGGGACTTGTCACTGGGATAAAAGGATGGTTTACTAACAGAAATCAATAAACATGATTTATTACTTTAATAGAATGATTGATAAAAATCAAGGATTCTCTAAATAGGCACAGAAAACTGACAAAAATCAATGTCTTTTCATGATAAAAGCACTCAACAAACTAGGTGTAGAAAGAATACACCTCAAGGTAATAAAGGTCATATATGGCAAGCCCACAGCTAACACCATATTCAATGGTGAAATATTGAAATCTCTTCCTCCAAAGGTAAGGAACAAGACAAAAAGGTTCCCACCTTCACCACTACTATTCAACCTAGTGTGGAAGTCCCAGCTAGAGCAGTTAGGCAAATAAAAACATACATATAACTAGATTTATTTTTTTAAAGGTACCCATATAGGAGAGGAAGAAGTAAAACAGTAGTTGCCAGGGACTGAGGGGTGAGGGAAATGAAGAGACATTGATCAACTAGCACAAACTATCTGTCATAAGATGAATAAATTCCTGGGATCAAGGATACAGCCTGGTGACTATAGTTAGCAATACTGTATTGTATATTTGAAAGTTGCTATGAGACTAAAGCTTAAATGTTCTTACCATAATAACAACAATGACAAAATAGTAATATGTGAGATAAAGAATATGTTAACAAACCTTTGTGGTAGACATGCTGCAATATATATGTATATTAAATCATCACATTGTACCCTTTAAACTTACACAGTGTTAAATATGTGACATATATATGTCAATTACTAAGGCTGGAGAAAAGTAATTTAGCTGCTGAATTTGCTTTTATTGACCTCTCCCTCTTTCATATTCTTTCTTTTTTTGTAGTTGTGAAGCCAGTTACTCTAAGCTTTCCTCTTTCTTCCTAAATAGGTTTACTGTTGTTGTTGTTGATATATTCCTTTCCCAATTTTGAACCAGTCCATTGTTCCATGTCCAGTTCTGTTACTTTTTGTTCTGCATACAAGTTTTTCAGGAGACAGGTAAGGTGGTCTGGTATTCCCATATCTTTAATAATTTTCCACAGTTTTTTGTGATCCATAGAGTCAAAGGCTTTAGCATAATCAATGAATATTAATTTATCCCTTGTCTTAAACAGGTGAGAGGTAAATTTGTTATCTGATGGCAAGGAGATAAGAAGAGGAAGGCAAAGCCAATGGAGGAAATAATGTACCATCATTCTTGGAAAGAAGAAGTTGGAAGGTAACTCCCAACCTACCCAATAATCTCTCAGGGACAATCTTCTATTTTGTTCCCACTAAATGGATGCTAGTGCCTATGAGATTTCTGTGGAATATGCCACATTTCCTTCGAAAAGGGAAGAAAATTTAGTAAAAGATCATACATAGGTCCCAGTAGAGTGGAAGCTATCAGCCCCAGCTACAAATCATATACTGTATATAAGCTATGTTCATAATGCAGTATAGCAGAGATAGGTTTGAAGCCACACCCACCAGTGGTTGGAAAGTCTCCTGTGTAAATTTATATCAAAGAGCTAAAATCTTGGAGAGTATTAAGTTCTTTGCTGTGAGTTTTAGCGGCATTAACAATTGTCCACTCCCATGGAAGACAGTCTGTCTAGTCTTTTGGTTTCCAGAATCTCTCTCTCTTCTCGCTCTTTGCACCCTGCCAGACATCTTACTGTACCCATGCCAGCTGGCTGGGCCATGCATTCTTTTCTCATTCCTGCCCAGCTTTGTTTCTTTGGACTCAGCTCTGTTTTGAGTATTCCATGGTTCATCTCAGAAAGAGATTATCCAGGGCATATCTCTGCCATCTGGTTGCTATGTCTTTCTCTGATCTGCTCTTCTGTTCATGGGATTCTCCAGGCAAGAATACTGGAGTGGGTTGCCATTTCCTTCTCCAGGGGATCTTCCTGACCCAGGGATGGAACTCAGGTCTCCAACACTGCAGGAAGACTCTTTACCAACTGAGCCACTAGGGAAGTCACCTTCTCTCCACTCCTGAAATCAAATCTTTGCTTTGTTTCTTAAATGTGAGGCTTTGCTACTTGATATGAACCCTGGTGTCCACCTTTTCCTGGATCAAAAATTTCTATGCCATCCAACCATCTCATCCTCTGTCCCCTTCTCTTCCTGCCTCAATCTTACCTAGCACCAAGGTCTTTTCAAATGAGTCAGCTCTTCGCATCAGGTGGCCAAAGTCTTGGTGCCTCTGCTTCAACATCTGTCCTTCCAATGAATATTCAGAACTGATTTTCTTTAGGATGGACTGGTTTGATCTCCTTGCAGTCCAAGGGACTCTCAAGAGTCTTCTCCAATACCACAGTTCAAAAGCATCAGTTCTTCGGTGCTCAGCTTTCTTTATAGTCCAACTCTCACATCCATATATGACTACTGGAAAAACCATAGCCTTGACTAGATGGACCTTTGTTGGCAAAGAAATGTCTCTGCTTTTTAATATGCTCTCTAGGTTGGTCATAGCTTTTCTTCCAAGAAGCGTCTTAATTTCATGGCTGCAGTTACCATCTGCAGTGATTTTGGAGCCCCCCAAAATAAAGTGTCTCACTGTTTGCATTGTTTCCCCATCTATTTGCCATGAAGTGATGGCACCAGATGCCATGATCTTCATTTTTCGAATGTTGAGTTTTAAGCCAGTTTTTTCACTTTCCTCTTACACTTTCATCAAGAGTTAATTCTCTTCTCTGTCATAAATCTTACTCACATGGAAGAGGATGGATGGGACCAAGCAACTGAAATAGTTAAAGCATGCTCTTACAAGACAGGTTTCCTGAGGCTGGAAACTTTGAGCCTCTGCTCACACTCTTCTCAACTCTACCAAATATCAAAGAAGGAGATGTAGGAAGGATAACCATTGATCCAGACTCTAAAGAGTTTATTACCTAATTGAATAGATGTGTAAAGAAGTGAAAAGTAACTAAACCTTAGTTCCAGTCTGGACTCTTACCAACAGTGTGACCTTAAGACTTGAAGAGGTAAAGCACTTGTCTTCCCTATAGTATATGAAAAGAAACACATGGAGCAGGAGGCAGCGCCACAGAGAAGCTGCCTTTATTGCTAGGGAAGGAGTCATAGGCACAGAGAGAGGGAAGGAAAGGCCCTGGTTTCTCTTTTCATTCTGCCCCCCAGTCTTTAGGGAATGCTTCACATTAGCTGAGTCCTGCTGGAAGCCAGCTTACACAGAACTGGGAAGTGAAGTTGCAAAAGTTTATCCTCCATCCCCTCACTTCCTCTTCAATAAAGTCAGGGGAAAAGATTTAGGGATAAGCCTGGCATTGACACAAGCACTTGCTGTAGGTGTTGTGTACCAGGTAGGGAAGGGAGTGAGCTTAGAGATGTGTAGTGTGTGTGCTTGCAGGAGATAGGAATGACATTGTTGGGGGGAGTGAAGAAATGCATGTGGGGGCTCTAAGAAGAGTATGTCTAGGTCAGTAGCCAGTGATCATATGTAAGAAAACCAGACTGAAGCAACAGGCAGTGGGAGTTATTGTTGATTACTGGGTGAGATCAGTATCAACAGTGTCCAAGCCAGGGCCTTGCAAGTATTAGTAGCATTTAGAGCCAAATAGATTTAGTACTTAAAATTTAAGTGGTGGCTGGTTTTAATAATCTACCTGCTGGCCTATCTGGTTAGTAGGAAACTAAAACTCATACTTTAAAAAAAATCAATTTTAAAAAACAGTTTCAGGTTCAAAAACCTCAGAACTTTCATAGAAATAATAAATGAATACAAAGAAGACTCTCTCAAGAGTTTTTCTGATTTAGTCAGAATTAAAATATACCTGGATTTATTCAGTAAATATAGGATAGAATTAAATGGTTATTTGCAGCAATTTTTGCACAGCTGCTTTGAAAATGTGCAATATTATAAAATTCAGTTCTATTTCTAATGAATTTTCATAGCTCTTTCTGCGTAATATAAATCAGGCTGTCTCAAAAAGCAGGTTTGAGAAAAATCTGTGTATTTCTTCTCATACAGTAAATTGGTAGTGCTGAAGTTCATACTGAAGTGTTTCTGCACTACTCTACAGTGTTGTTTCCCTCCCATTTATCTTGCTAGCCCACCGGATGCTGAGCTCCCCTGGGGCAAGATATATTTTTATTTTCTGAAGCTCAGGACCTACCACAATGTCTGGCACACAGTAGGATGCAAGTTCATCTTTGACAGTTTGCTCTCACTAAATCAACTGTAAAATATTCTTACAAATGAGGTCACAGGAGATACTGATACTGTTCCTGTTTCTTGTGTTTCCATGATAAGTTATCCAAAGAGGTCTTGAAGTACTTCTTCTGACAAAAGGTGGACTCATGTTCATTTCTCATGCTCCCTCATCTGTATTCAGATTTCCTCTCTACCATGCAAACCAGTCTCTACTCATGTGAAATGAGCTGCTCTGACCTCAGCATTGGCATTTGTAACATAAACTCCCCATAGTTGCATTCAGAAATCTGTGAAGCTGAAAGAGAATCACATAGCGGGAAATAAACAATAATGATTGAGCACTCACTACGAGCCTGGCATGGTGTCAGTCTTTAATCTGCTATAACACGACTCATTCCCAGTGGAGCTACACTTTGTACTGCTTTCCAGGTGATATGGAGGTCTCATTAATTTGAAGCTACAGAGTTAACTTCAGGAAAGTTGGCTAGGTGTACTACAACTGCTTAGTGAAGTGTAACTGCTTAGCTAAGTGTATGATCACCTCATATCTTTAACAATTCTTTTCTTCCACTAATTTCCCATGGCGCAAAGTCCATCTGGTTCTGTCTCTGAAATATGCCTTACATTTCATTTCTTCTATCTATTGCCTTTGCTACCATATAACCATATGCTTTTACCCTCATGCTGGATTACTGCAATAATTTCCTCATCATCTCTTCAACACCTGCATTTCTGTCCTTCCATTTCCATACATGCCTGCTAGATTTATCTTCCTGAATAATTTGCTCCAAAACTCACTTTGGTTAGAATTGCATTTATAAACTTTAAAATTTCAAAGAGTGTTTCTACCAGTCTTAAAAATAAAACAAAATAAAAGCTAAAAACTATTTTTACTTTTTTATTTAACATTTTTATGCAGTGATTTTGAAAATAGCAGGATAAACATCTTTCTGAATATAGGATATTACATCAACTTGGTAGTTTTATTTTAATATAAAATTCATTAATATAACATTTCTTTACTGAGATCATTAAAAATTTTACCATAGATCACTATTCAAAAACACTAAAATACTCATATTGTTTAACAGATGTTTGGAACCAAAGGCATTCTCTAAAACTAAGCTTCAATAAATAGTTAAAGAAGTTGGGGATTGGGAAGACAGGATAAGGAATGGAAATAATTTCTTCCATAAACTTTACTGAACTAGTTCTATTCCTTTCCTATTTCTGTAGGAATAGGAAGTTCCCTGACTAGTCTCATGTAATGCACCTCTGTAACCTGACTTAATGTCTCATTGTTCCACTCACCCCTTGCTACTGGGAAGATTTCCATCCCTTGCTATCCCTGATCATGTAAACCCTGCTCATCACTTAGATAGCAATAAACAAAGATGGGAAGGCCATGTATCCCAGATCATGAGCTTTGGACCCAGAAAACTATTTTAGAAATCTCAGGTCTGCAGCTTAACTGTATACAAGCAAGTGTCTTAAAATATCAGGGTAAAAATGTCAGTACACATAGTTCTTGGTATATCAAAATTGCTCAGTAATTCGTAGCTCTTATACTCTAACTTTATTTTAGAACTTGAGAACAGGAATGGAAAAGGTAAAGGTGCTGTTTCAAAGCTGTTTGTAGGTGCTTAGTCATGAACAAAATAGAATTAAAGCTTCTGAGTCACCTTTATTTCCTTTCTCTTGAGCCATTTTGTTATTCAGTTTGTCTTATTTTGTACAGCACAGCAATTATATTTCCTCTTACCAATATACAGAGAATTAGTTCTGATTTTTCCTAACATCTATGTTAGTTGCACCAGACATCAATGGAATATGTCACATCATTTCAGAGAAACAAAAACTTATTTTAAATGTACCCTTCTGTGTTAATTCCACGTCTATGAAAAAGCAAACCAAAAAGGATGGGAGCAAGAAAATTGAGGAAATAAGAATCATGGGACTAGTCAGGGAACTTCCAATAAATCCTCAGAAGGAGGCTCAAAGGAAAGAGCTTCTGCTTAAGCAGAATAGTAAAGGTCACCATTGCTTATTTTTGCTGTTTCAGAGAGAGAAGAGGAAGACTTAAATATATTCAAACGCTTAAAACAGAATGAAGTTGAGACTGTCTGGTTTATCTGACTGCTGCACTTTTTCAGTTGCACTGAATTCTAAACCATTCTAAACAGAGTCAATCTGTGTGAAGTGTTGAAAACCCACACTGAAAAAACAGATGACCCAGAACCACAAAGACTCAATGGAAAACAAACCAAATTTAAAAGAGTTAATATGCAGGGTTTATGTTCTTACATATGTAAATATCACCTGTAAATGTCATAAGATGAAGTATATCTTGAGTCTGGCATTTTATGAAAGTTAGTTTAACTCTCTTCCTGAGAAATCTGTGAATATGTGAACTTCTAATTCAGAATCTGAAAAAGCAAATTTTTCATCAAAGCAAAGCACCAAATTTCTACTTTAAATCTATATTTTAGAGTGAGGAATCTTTATCTAATCCAGTACTGATTTGCAATATCTAATTTGAAATGTTTACATAATCTTATATTTCTTTAAATGTGTGTGTCCCAAATACATTACTAAAGTGTCTGACAGTGAAGTCTGGAATGTGAGAGAAATACTGGTGGGTCATTCCCTCACCAGGAAGAAAGTTGTGAAGTGTGAAAAGTCTTAGGAGAAAGAGCTGGAGTGAAGGCAGAGTGACGATTACTTATAAATAGATCAGATCATTAACCGAACTGAGATTTCACAGCTATGCCCTTTACTCTCCTGGAACTCCAGGTCCTTTGGGTAGCCAGTGGGATCCTAGGTCAAACCCAGGAAGAATGAAAGTGAGCAACCACAACTAGAAAGGGAACACAGAACTGTGAGTGGCTTAGCACACTGCACTGGAAACAAGTGAGTTTTGAGCCCTCAAGAAAGTTGTGGGTGATGAAGAAAGGTAGGATGAGATCAGAAAGCATTTGTGATGATGTACTTAGAGCTGATCTGGATGAAGGTTTCCCCTGGTGTCTTGAAATTCACATTTTTATCCAACATTTTAATTTTCCAGTGGAGAGAGAAAAGGCCCCAAATGATAAAAAAGATTTAGACAGCGTCATAAACAAGTGAAAGTTGCTCAGTCTTGTCCAAATCTCTGTGACCCCATGAACTATACAGCCCGTGGAATTCTCCAGGCCAGAATTCTGGAGTGGATAGCCTTTCCCTTCACCAGGGGATCATCCCAACCCAGGAATTGAACTGGGGTCTCCTGCATTGCAGGCAGATTCTTTACCAGCTGAGCTATCAGGGAAGTCCAAAGTCATATAACCCATTCATTTATTCCTGTGTATGGGATTTCTTTGGAAGGAATGATGCTAAAGCTGAAACTCCAGTACTTTGGCCACCTCATGCAAAGAGTTGACTCATTGGAAAAGACTCTGATGCTGGGAGGGGTTGGGGGCAGGAGGAGAAAGGGATGACAGAGGATGAGATGGCTGGATGGCATCACTGACTCAA
The DNA here is from genome assembly GCF_032405125.1 of Capricornis sumatraensis. NCBI lineage: Eukaryota > Metazoa > Chordata > Mammalia > Artiodactyla > Bovidae > Capricornis > Capricornis sumatraensis. The sequence continues at coordinate 9,394,327 of NC_091084.1, forward strand.
GGGACGTGAGTCTGAGTGAACTCCGGGAGATGGTGATGGACAGGGAGGCCTGGCATGCTGCGATTCATGGGGTGGCAAAGAGTCAGACACGACTGGGCAACTGAACTGAACTGAACTGATGGTATATAATGGTGCTTCCCAGGAGGTACAGTGATAAAGAATGCACCTGCTAATGCAGGAGATGCAGGCGATATGGGTTCAGTCCCTGGGTGGGGAAGATCCCCTCTGGAGGAGGAAATGGCAACCCATTCCAGTATTCTTACCTGGAAAAATCCCATGGACAGAGAAGCCTGGTGGACTGTAGTCCATGGGGTCACTTTACAACCCTATGGGTGGATTATATTTGCCCTTATCTGCCACATATTTGCCACATGTGCCAAATATGTTTACCAGAAAATGGCAAAGAATCCAGGTATTCTCTGTCATAATCCAGTGGCCTTGCTACTAAACTTAGGTTCTGGGAATATCATGAAGCCTCTAGATCCTTCTGATTTTACCATCTTCTTCAGAGGAAAATTGTGCCAGGTAATTCTTAATGTATCAAGAATCAACTAATTGCAATCTGCCTGCCTGTCTATTGGATCAAGTCAAAGGAAATGTATGTCAGGTGCCATAGTCCAATTTGAAATGCCTGGACACTGTTAAATTTGTTCCTTGGCAAGAATAGATACTAGAAAAATGCAGGTGGACAATGCAAGCTTTGTTGATCAGTTTGGAGAGCATAGGTCCCAGATGGGGCTTTTGTAGTGGCTCAGTGGTAAACAATCCACCTACCAATTCAGGAGACATGGGTTCGATCCCTGGGTCAGGAAGATACCTTGGAAAAGGATATGGTAACCCACTCCGGTAGTTCTGTCTGGGAAATCCCATAGAGCTGGGTGGGCTGCAGTCCATGGGGTCACAAGAGGAGTTGGACACGACTAGTGACTTAACAACAAGACCCAGATTGCTTGTGAGGTCACAGAGCACTGGGTTGAGCTCCTTGTGTTGTACAGCAACTTCCCATTAACCTTCTATTTTCCATATTGTAATGCACATGTTTCAATGATACTCTCTCAATTTGTCCCACCTCTCCTTCCAACTGCTGTGTCTGCAAGTCTGTTCTCTGTGTCTATGTCTCTATTCACACCCTGCAAATACGTTTATCTGTACTGCTTTTCTAAATTCCATATATACGTGTTAATATATACAGTATTTGTTTTTCTATTTCTGACTTTCTTCTCTCTGTATAATAGGCTCTTAGGTTCATCCACCTCGGTCCGACTGACTCAAATTCATTCCTTTTTATGGCCAAGTAATATTCTATTATATATATACCAAATGCTGGAGAGGATGTGGAGAAAAGGGAACCATCTTGCACTGTCAGTGGGAATGTAAGTTGATACAACCACTGTTGACAACAGGAGATTCTGTATAAAATTAGGAATAAGACTACCATATGACCCTGTAATCTTACTACTGGGCATATATTCTGAGAAAAACCATAATTGAAAAAGACACATGTACCCCAATGTTCATTGTAACACTATTTACAATAATCAGGACATGGAAGCAACCTAGATGTCCGTTGACAGATGAATGGATAAAGAAGTGACGATACTACAGTTAATTTATCCACTCACCTACTGAAGGACATCTTGGTTGCTTCTAATTGTTGACAATTATGAATGAAACTACTATAATCATGCATGTTCAGGTTTTTGTTTGACTGTAAGTCTTCAACTTCTTTGGCTAAATATCAAAGAGCATGTTTGTTGGATTATGTGGTTAGAGAATGTTGAGTTTTGTTTAAAAATGCCTAAGTGTCTTCCCAAGAAACTGTGCCATTTTGCATTTCTAGAAGCAATGAATGAGAGTTTCATTGCTGCACATCCTGGCCAGTTTTGGGGGTTGTCAGTATTCTGGACTTCAGCTATTCTAGTAGTATGTGGTGGTATTTCTTAGTTTTTAAATTTGCATTTTCTTGATGACCTATGAGGTGGAGTATCTTTCCAAACACATATACTTAATCTCCATCTGTATATCTTCTTGGGGGAGGTGTCTGTTAAGGTCTTTGGCTCATTTTTAAGTTGAGCTATTTGTTTGAAACTTATTTGACTTTTTTTTTTATTATAGTCCTTTATCAAATATGTATTTTACAAATATTTCCTCAAGGTTTGTGTCTTGTCTTTCTTTTTATTCTTTTGATGATTTCCTTTGCAGAAATCCAGCATATCAATGATATTGATGTTATATCTAAAAAGTCATCACCAAACCCAAGAGCATCTAAATTTTCTCCTAAGTTGTTCTCTGTGAGTTTTATAGTTTTGCATTTTATATTTAGGTCTGTGATTTATTTTCAATCAATTTTCATGCAGAATGAAAGATTTTTGTTTAGATTTATTATCTTTTTGCATGCAGATATCTAGTTGTTTCAGGACAATCTGTTGAGAGCTTCTTTTCTCTATTGCTTTTGCCCCTTTGTCAAAGGTCAATTGACTATATTAGTATAAATCTATTTCTAGTATCCCTATTCTATTCCACTGATATATTCTCTCTTGAGTACCATACTGTCTTGATTATTGTAACTTTATAGTAAGTTTAAAAATTGGGTAATATCAGTCCTGTAACTTTGATCTTCTTCAACATTGCTTTGGCTATTCTGGATCTTTTGCCTCTCCATATAAACTTAGAAAGTTTGTTGATAGCCATAAAATAGATTGTTGAATTTTTTGTTGTGATTGCATTAAATCTATAGATGAAGTTGGGAAGAAATGAAAATTTGACACTATTGAGTCTTTCTATCCATGAGCATGGAGTGTCTTTTCATTTATTTAGTTTTTTAATATCTCTCATCAGTGTTTCATAGTTTTCCTCATATACATCTTGTACATATTTTGTTAGATTTATGTCTAAGCATTTTTGGAAGTGCTGTTATAAATGGTATTGCTTTTTTGATTTAAAATTTCACTTTTTCATTGCTGGTACACAAGAATGCAATTGATTTTTAAATATTAACCTTGTGTCCTGTAACCTTGCTCTAATCGTTTTATTAACTACAGGAATTTTTTGATCAATTCTTTTTCAGATTTTTACATAGATGACCATGTAATCTGCAAAAAAAGACACGTTTATTTCTTCCTTTTAATCTTCATACATTTTATCACATTTTTTGTTTTATTGCATTACCTGGGACTTCAATATGATGTTGAAAAGCATAGTGAGAGGGCATATCCTTGTTTTGTTCCTGATTTTAGTGGGCAAGCTGCAATATTTATCTACCATTAAGAATAATGTGCAAGAGGAGCAACCCCACATCTGAGGAGCAGTGGCTGCATGGGCACAGGATGGCTGAGAGGAGCTACTCCATGTTCAAGATAAGGAGGGGCAGCGGAGAGGAGATACCCCTCTTCTAAGGAAAAGGGCAGTGGCTGTGCTTTGCTGGAGCAGCCGTGAAGAAAGAAATACCCCTCGTCCAAGGGAAGAGAAAACCAAGTAAGATGTTAGGTGTTGCAAGAGGGCATCAGAGGGCAGACACACTGAAACCATAATCACAGAAAACTAGTCAACCTAATCACACAGACCACAGCCTTGTTTAACTCAGTGAAACTGAGCCATGCCTGGTGGGGCCACCCAAGCCAGGTGGGTCATGTTGGAGAGGTCTGACAGAATGTGGTCCACTGAAGAAAGGAATGGCAAACCACTTCAGTATTCTTGTCTTGAGAACCCCATGAACAGTATAAAAAGGCGAAATGGTAGGATACTGAAAGAGGAACTCTCCAGGTCAATAGGTGCCCAATATGCTACTGGAGATCAGTGGAGAAATAACTCCAGAAAGAATGAAGGGATGGAGCCAAAGCAAAAACAACACCCAGTTGTGGATGTGACTGGTGATAGAAGCAAGGTCCGATGCTGTAAAAAGCAATATTGTATAGGAACATGGAATGTCAGGTCCATGAATCAAGGCAAATTGGAAGTGGTCAAACAGGAAATGGCAAGAGTGAATGTTGACATTCTAGGAATCAGAGAACTAAAATGGACTGGAATGGGTGAATTTAACTCAGATGACCATTATATCTACTACTGTGGGCAGGAGTCCCTTAAAAGAAATGGAGTAGCCATCATGGTCAACAAAAGAGTCTGAAATGCAGTACTTGGATGCCATCTCAAAAATGACAGAATGATCTCTGTTCATTTCCAAGGCAAACCGTTCAATATCACAGTAATCAAAGTCTATGCCCCAACCAGTAATGCTGAAGAAGCTGAAATTGAACGGTTCTATGAAGACCTACAAGACCTTTCAGAACTAACACCCAAAAAAGATGTCCTTTTCATTATAGGGGACTGAAATGCAAAAGTAAGAAGTCAAGAAACACCTGGAGTAACAGGCAAATTTGGCCTTGGAATGTGGAATGAAGCATGGCAAAGGCTAATAGAGTTTTGCCAAGAGAAGGCACTGATCATAGTAAACACCCTTTTCCAACAACACAAGAGAAGACTCTACACATGGACATCACCAGATAGTTAACACCGAAATCAGATTGATTATATTCTTTGCACCCAAAGATGGAGAAGCTTTATACAGTCAACAAAAACAAGACTGGGAGCTGACTGTGGCTCAGATCATGAACTCCTTATTGCCAAATTCAGACTGAAATTAAAGAAAGTAGGGAAAACCACTAGACCATTAAGGTATGACCTCAATCAAATCCCTTATGATTATACAGTGGAAGTGAGAAATAGATTTAAGGGACTGGATCTGATCGATAGAGTGCCTGATGAACTATGGATGGAGGTTCGTGACATTGTACAGGAGACAGGGATCAAGACCATCCCCATGGAAAAGAAATGCAAAAAAGCAAAATGGCTGTCTGGTAGGGCCTTACAAATAGCTGTGAAAAGAAGAGAAGTGAAAAGCAAAGGAGAAAGGGAAAGATATAACATCTGAATGCAGAGTTCCAAAGAATAGCAATGAGAGATAAGAAAGCCTTCCTTGGTGATCAATGCAAAGAAATAGAGGAAAACAACAGAATAGGAAAGCCTAGGGATCTCTTCAAGAAAATTAAAGATACCAAGGGAACATTTCATGCAAAGATGGGCTCGATAAAAGACAGAAATGGTATAGACTTAACAGAAGCAGAAGATATTAAGAAGAGGTGGCAAGAATACACAAAAGAACTGTGCAAAAAAGATCTTCACCACCAAAATAATCACAATGGTTGGATCACTCATCTAGTGCCAGACATCCTGGAATGTGAAGTCAAGTGGGCTTTAGAAAGCATCACTATGAACAAAGCTAGTGGAGGTGATGGAATTCCAGTTGAGATATTTCAAATCCTGGAAGATGATGCTGTGAAAGTGCTACACTCAATATGCCAGCAAATTTGGAAAACTCAGCAGTGGTCACAGGACTGGAAAAGGTCAGTTTTCATTCCAATCCCAAAGAAAGGCAATGCCAAAGAATGCTTAAAGTACCGCACAATTGCACTCATCTCATCTAGTAAAGTAATGCTCAAAATTCTCCAAGACAGGTTTCAGCAATACATGAACCGTGAACTTCCAGATGTTCAAGCTGGTTTCAGAAAAGGCAGAAGAACCAGAGATCAAATTGCCAACATCCGCTGGATCATGGAAAAAACAAGAGGGTTCCAGAAGAACATCTATTTTTGCTTTAATTATGCCAAAGCCTTTGACCATGTGGATCACAAAAACTGAAAAATTCTGAGAGAGATGGGAATACCAGACCACCTGACCTGCCTCTTGAGAAATCTGTATGGAGGTCAGGAAGCAACAGTTCGAACTGGACATGGAACAACGGACTGGTTCCAAATAGGAAAAGGAGTACGTCGAGGCTGTATATTGTCACCCTGCTTATTTAACTTATATGTAGAGTACATCATGAGAAACGCTGGGCTGGAAGAAGCCCAAGCTGGAATCAAGATTGCCAGGAGAAATATCAGTAACCTCAGATATGCAGATAACACCACCCTTACGGCAGAAAGTGAAGAGGAACTAAAAAGCCTCTTGATTAAAGTGAAAGAAGTTAGTGAAAAAGTTGACTTAAAGCTCAACATTCAGAAAATGAAGATCATGGATTCCAGTCCCATCACTTCATGGGAAATAGATGGGGAAACCTTGGCAAACTTTATTTTGGGGGGCTCCAAAATCACTGTAGATGGTGATTGCAGCCATGAAATTAAAAGATGCTTACTCCTTGAAAAGAAAGCTATGACCAACCGATATAGCATATTAAAAAGCAGAGACATTACTTTGCCAACAAAGTTCTGTCTAGTCAAGGCTATGGTTTTTCCTGTGGTTATGTATGGATGTGCGAGTTGGACTGTGAAGAAAGCTAAATGCCAAAGAACTGATGCTTTTGAACTGTGATGTTGGAGAAGACTCTTGAGAGTCCCTTGGACTGCAAGGAAATCCAACCAGTTCATTCTAAAGGAGATCAGCCCTGGGTGTTCTTTGGAAGGACTGATGGTAAAGCTGAAACTTCAGTACTTTGGCCACCTCATGCGAAGAGTTGACTCACTGGAAGAGACTCTGATGCTGGGAGGGATTGGGAGCAGGAGGAGAAGGGGACGACAGAGGATGAGATGGCTGGATGACATCACTGACTCGATGGACGTGATTTTGAGTGAACTCTGGGAGTTGGACACGTAGACCTGGCGTGCTGCAATTCATGGGATCGCAGAGAGTCAGACACAACTGAGCGACTGAAATGAACTGAAGAATGATGTTAGCTGTAGGTTTTTTTTGTAGATGTTCTTTAACAAGTTGAGGACGTTCCTTTCTATTCCTAGTTCACTGAATTTTTTTTTATTAATGGGTATTGGTTTTTCTCAAATGTTTCTTCTGCATCTGTTGATATGATCAAGTAATTTTTCTTCTTTAGCTAGGTTATGTAATTGATTTTATTAATGATTTAAATGTTGGATCAGCCTTGGATACCTGGGATAAATCCTACTTTGTTGTAGTGTATAATACTTTTCATCTATTTTTGGATTGGATTCAACTTTGGAAAATTGTGTCTTTCAAGGAACTGATCCATTTCATCTTAGTTATCAGATTCATGGTCAGTTATTTACAGTATTTCTTTTCTTTTGATTGGTAATATAGCATCTATTAAAATAATTTTATGAATGAATAGAAACAATAAGGAAGCAAAAAATTAAAATGAAAGCTATATAAAATTCCATTTAAAATCCAAAACTATCTAGTATGTTCATATGTTAGTTAAGTAAAAGCCCAAGAAAGATAAGAAACACAATATAATAAAGCACTGCAAAACAATTGGAATTTTTCTGTTATCAAATTGTGGATTTTGTATCTTGTATCCTTTTTTTAATCAGGAAAAATTCCTTTTGAATGTTATATCACATATATATAAAACTGAATAGAAAATACATTATAAATTTTGAAAAATGGTTGTAGACAAAGTATCTTACATGTTTCTTATAAGGAATATCATGGTTATGGTAAAAGCAGCATAAAATGACTAAGATAATAAAGAATAGACAAAATTACATGTTAGCTGTGTGGTAACCTATAAGCAATGTTCCAATCTACTCATGCTAAAAGAATTACATAATACTGCCAGAAAAAAGTTCTTAGTATTTCTTAATTACTATTTTAATATTCATGGTTTTGGCAGTGATGTTCTCCCTTAAATTTCATTTTTCTTTTCTTTTATTAAAGTATAGCAGCTTTAATGGAGAAGGAAATGGCAACCCACTCCAGTGTTCTTGCCTGGAGAATCCCAGGGACGAGGGAGCCTGGTGGGCTGCCCTCCATTAGGTCGCAAAAAGCCGGACATGACTGAAGTGACTTAGCAGCTGATTTAAATTATTATCTTAGTTCTGGTGTACAACATAGAGAGTTAATGTTTTATAGACTCTACACCCTTTAAAGTTGTAAAATAGTGACTATATTCTTTGTACTATAAAGTATATCCTTGTATTTTATCTATTTTATACATAGTATTTTGTACTTTTTAATCCTCTACCTTGATTTTGTCCCTCCCCTATCCCTCTTTCCATTGGTAACTACTAGTTTTTTTTTTTTTAAATTTTTACTTTATTTTACTTTACAATACTGTATTGGTTTTACCATACATTGACATGAATCCACCATGGGTGTACATGCGTTCCCAAACATGAACCCCCCTCCTACCTCCCTCCCCACAACATCTCTCTGGATCATCCCCATGCACCAGCCCCAAGCGTGCTGTATCCTGCATCGGACATAGACTGGCAATTCGATTCTTACATGATAGTATACATGTTTCAATGCCATTCTCCCAAATCATCCCACCCTCTCCCTCTCCCTCTGAGTCCAAAAGTCCGCTATACACATCTGTGTCTTTTTTGCTGTCTTGCATTAGTTTTTTTTCTCTATATCTGTGAGTCTGTTTCTGTTTTTTTTTTATATATATTCATTCCCTTATTTTGTTTTTTAGATACCATAAAAGTGATAACACACAGTATTGTCTTTCTCTATCTCAATTATTTCCCTAAGCTGAATTTCCTTCAGGTCCATTCACATTGAAATGCAAATGGAAAAATTTCATTTGGTGTTTGGGGGAGAATGGGTCCATGTATATATATGAATGAGTACCTTCACTGTTCACCTGAAATTATCACAACATTGTTAATCAGCCATACCTCAATACAAAATAAAAAGTTAAAAAAAATTTAATGACTGAGTAGTATTCAGATATATATATATATAATAACTTCTTTATCCATTCGTCTATAGATGGATGCTTCCTAATCTTGGTTATTGTAAATAATGCTGCAATGAACATTGGGTTGCATGGACCTTTTCAAATTAGTATTTTCTTCAGATATATACCAAGAGGAATTCCTGGATCATATTGTAGTTCTATTTTTAGTTTTTTGAGAAACTTCCATACTGTTTTCTACACTGGCTGCACCAATTTACATTCCCACCAACCATGTACAAGTGTTCCCTTTTCTGGATCCTCTCCAACATTTTATATTTGTGTTCTCTGTTTTTTGTGTGCCGAATAAAAGACATTCGGCAGGGGTAGGGTGATATCTCCTTGTGTTTTTTTTTTTGTTTGTTTTGTTTTGTTTTGTTTTGTTTTTGGTTTCTTTGTCTTTAAAAAAATTATTTATTGTAATTGGAAGATAATCACTTCACAACATTGTGGTGGCCCCTGCCACATATTGACATGAATCAGTCGTAGGTGCACTTGCACCTCCCCATCCTGAACTCCCCTCCCACTTCCCTCTGACCCCATCCCTCTGGGTTGTTCCAGAGCACCAGTTTTGAGGGCCCTGCCTCATGCATCAGACTTGCACTGGTCATCTCTTTTACTTATGGTAATACACATGTTTCAATGCTATTTTCTCATATCATCCCACCCTCACCTTCTCCCACATAGTCCAGTAGTCTGTTCTTCACATCTGTGTCTCTTTTGCTGCCTTGCATATAGGATTGTCATTACTGTCTTTCTAAATTCCATATATATGTATTGATATACTGTATTGGTGTTTCTCTTTCTAACCTGCTTCACTCTGTATAATAGACTCCAGTTTCATCCACCTCATTAGAACTGACACAAATGCATTCTTTTTATAGCTGAGTAATATTCCATTGTGTATATGTACCATGACTTCCTTATCCATTCATCTGCTGATGGACATCGTGGTTGCTTCCATATCCTAGCTATTGTAAACAGTGCTGCAATGAACACTGGGGTACAAGTGTCTCTTTCAAATCTGGTTTCCTCAGTGTGAATGCCCAGCAGTTGGATTGCTGGGTCATATGGCAGTTCTATTTCCAGTTTTTTAAGGAATCTCCACACTGTTCTCCATAGTGCCTGTACCAGTTTGTATTTCTACCAACAGTGCAAGAGAGTTCCCTTTTCTCCACACCCTCTCCAGCATTTATTGTTTGCAGACTTTTTGATGGCAGCCATTCTAACCAGTGTGACATGATACCTTATTGTGGTTTTGATTTGTATTTCTCTAATAATTAGTGATGTTGAGCATCTTTTCTTGTGTTCATTATCTATCCGTATGTCTTCTTTGGAGAAATGTCTGTTTAGTTCTTTGGCCCACTTTTTGATTGGGTTGTTAGTTTTTCTGGGATTGAGCTGCCTGAGCTGCTTGTATGTTTTGGAAATTAATTATTTGTCAGTTGGTTCATTTGCTATTATTTTTTCCCATCCTGAAGGTTGCCTTTTCACCTTGCTTATAGTTTCCTTCGTTGTGTAAAAGCTTTTAAGTTTAATTAGGTCCCATTTGTTTATTTTTGCTTTTTTTTTCCCATTACTCTGGGAGGTGGGTCATAGAGGATCTTGCTGTGATTTATGTCAGAGAGAATGTTCTGCCTATGTTTTCCTCTAAGAATTGTACTGTTTCTGGTCTTGCATTTAGATATTTAACCCATTTTAAGTTTATTTTTGAATATGGTGTTAGAAAGTATTCTAGTTTCATTCTTTTACACGTGGCTGAGCAGTTTTCCCAGCATCATTTGTTAAACAGATTGTCTTTTCTCTATTGTATATTTTTTGCCATCTTTGTCAAAGATAAGGTGTCCATATTCACATGGATTTATCTCTGAGATTTCTATTTTGTTCCATTGATCTATATTTCTGTCTTCATGCCAGTACCATACTGTTTTGGTGACTGTAGCTAGATTGTAGTATATTCTGAAGTCGTGAAGGTTGATTCTTCCATTTCCATTTTTCTTTATCAGGATTGCTTTGGCTATTCAGGGTCTTTTGTATTTCCATAAAAACTTTGAAATTATTTGTTGTAGTTCTATGAAAAATACCATTGGTAGCTTGATAGAGACTGCATTGAATCTATAAATTGCTTTGGGTAGTATACTCATTTTCACTATACTGATTCTTCCAGTCCATGAATATGGTATATTTCTCCACCTCAAAACTAGGAAAAAATACAGACTGAGAGTGAGGGGCTGGAAAAATATATTTTATGCAAATGGAGGCAAAAGAAAGCAGGATAGCCATGCTTATATGAGATAAAATAGACTTTAAAATAAAGACCATGATAAGAAACAAAGAAGGACACTGCATAATAATCAAAGGATCAATCCAAGAAGAAGATATAACAATTATAAATATATATGCACCCAACATAAGGGCACCTCAATATGTAAGCAAAGAAATGCTAACAAGTATGAAAGGGGAAATTAAGAGTAACAAAAAAAAGTAACAAAATAAAACACATGAAATAAACAACTTTATGCCTCAAGGAATTAAAAAAGAAGAACCAAATAAGCCCACCCTTAGCAGAAGGAAGGAAATAATAAAGACTAGAACAAAAATCAGTGAAATAGAATATAGTAAAAGGACAGAAAAACATCAAAGTAAGCTTTTCTAAAAAGGTTAACAAAATTGACAAAATCTTAGCTAAACTACCCAAGGAAAAAAGAAAGGACTCAGATAAAACTAATAAAGAAAACGAAGACATTATATTTGACACACAGAAATTAAAGGATCATAAGAGGCTACACTGAACAATTATATGTCAACAATTGAACAACAGAAGAAATGAATAAATTCCTAGAAATATATATCATACCAAATTTGAACTCATGGATATAATCATGAATCATATCATTCAAATCATGCCAAATTTGAATCAGCTTAATAATGCTGCTGCTGCTGCTGCTGCTGTGTCGCTTCAGTCATGTCCGACTCTGTGAGACCCCATAGACTGCAGCCCATCAGGTTCCCTCATCCCTGGGATTCTCCACACAAGAACGCTGGAGTGGGTTGCCCTTTCCTTCTCCAATGCATGAAAGTGAAAGGTGAAAGTGAAGTCACTCAGTCGCGTCGGACTCTTCGCGACCCCATGGACTCAACCTACAAGGCTCCTCCATCCATGGGATTTTCCAGGCAAGAGTACTGGAGTGGGGTGCCATTGCCTTCTCCAACAAAATAAAACTGGGAGACGTTAATACTCCACTCTCTTATGGATAGATCAACCAAACAGAAATTTAGCAAAGAAACACAAGCTTTAAACGATACAATGGACCCGCTAGACCTAATTTATATTTACAGGGCATTTCTCCTTGTGGTTTTGATTTGAATTTCCCTGATAATTAGTGTTGTTGAGTATATTTATTATTATTATTCTTTATTAATGTATAATATTCTGTAAGTTATAGAGGTACAAAGTTTTGCTCCATAGTTATTATAAAATATTAGTTATAGTCCCCCTGTTGTATAATATATCCCTATATTTTACATTATTCTTAATAGTTTGCACCACTTAATCCCCTATACCTGTATTATTTCTTCCCCCACCTGTCTTCCCAATAATAACCAGATTCACTTTCTATATCTGTAAGTCTGTTTCTTTTTTGTTTATTCATAGTTTGCTGTATTTTTTAGATTCTTTTATAAATGATATAATACTATATTTCTCTTTCTCTATCTGATTTATTTTACATGATGCCATCAAGTCAATCAGAGTTGAATATCTTCTCATGTGTCTATTGCCATTTGTATTTCTTATTTGAAAAAAAAAGTTTATTCTGGTTTTCTGCACATTTTTAAATTGTTTTTTAACTATTGAGCTGTATGAACGGCTTACTCTCTGCAAAGTATTGGTGGCCAAAGTATTGGAGCTTCAGCTTTAGCATCAGCCCTGCCAATGAATATTCAGAGTTGATTTCTTTTAGGATTGATAGGTTAGATCTTCTTGCAGTCCAAGGGACTTTCAAGAATCTTCTCCAACACCATAGTTCAAAAGCCTCAATTCTTCTGCATCCAGTCTTCTTTATGGTTCAACATCCACATCCATACATGACTACTGGGAAAACCATAGCTTTGACTAGATGGACCTCTGTTGGTAAAGTAATGTCTCTGCTTTTTAGTATGTTGTCTGGGTTTGTCATAGCTTTTCTTCCAAGGAGCAAGTCTCTTTTAATTTCATGGCTGAAGTCACCATTTGCAGTGATTTTGGAGCCCAAGAAGATAAAGTCTGTCATAGATTATTTGACCATAAATCTGTTAATTTACTTCTAGGGTCTCTATTCTGTCCTACTGATCTTTGTGTCTATTTCTATGACAGTACCATATGTGTTAGATTACTGTAGCTTTATAGTGTAGTCTGAAGTCAAGGAACTTGATACATCCAGCTTTGTTCTTTTTATTCAATATTGCTTTGGCTACTCAGAGTCTTTTGTGGTACCATATAAATTTCAGGGAGCTTCCCTGGTGACTCAGATGGTAAAGAATCTGCCTGCAATGCAGGAGACCTATATTCAATCCCTGAGTTGGGAAGATCCCCTGGAGAAGGAAATGGCAAGCCACTTCAGTATGCTTGCCTGGAAAATTCCATGGGCAGAGGAGCCTGGTGTGCTACAATCCATGGTGTTCCAAAGAGTTGGACACAACTGAGTGGGGGATTATTTCTTCTAGTTCTGCAAAAAAATATCATGGATATTTGATAGAGATTACATTAAATCTGTAGATTGATTTGAGTAGTATGAACATTTCATTCATTTAAGAAGTATTAATTCTTTCATAAAAATAGGATATCTTTCAATTTGTTTGTGTCACTTCCAGTTTCCTTTATTAATGTTTATAATTTTCAGAGTATAGGTCTTTCAGTCTGTGCTTATGTTATTACTACATATTTCATTCTTTTTGATGTGATTTTAAGTGGGATTTCTTTCTTGGTTTGTCTTTCTGATACTTTATTATTAATGTATAGAAAAGCAGCATATTTCAGTATATTAATTTTGTATTCTGGAACTTTACTGAATTCATTTATTAGTTCTGATATCTTTTTAGTGACAACTTTAGGGTTTTCTGTATATAGTATCACATCATCTACAAATACTGATAATTTTACTTCTAATTTGGGTCCCTTTTATTTCTTTTTATTATCTGATTGATGTAGCTAAAACTTTCAATATTATGTTAAATAGAATTAGTGAGAATGAGCATTCTTGTCTTGTTCTTGAATTTAACAGGGAACCTTTTAGCTTTTCACTGTTGAATATGATTTTGGCTGTAGGTTTGTCATAAACGGCTTTTATTATGTTGACCTATGTCCCCTTTATACCCATTTTGATGAGATTTTATCATGAATAGATGTTGTATTTTGTTAAATGCTTTTTCTATGTCTATTGAGATAATCATGTAGTTTTTATCCCTTGGACGGTAGCCTGTCAGGCTCCTCTGTCCATTTAATCCTCCAGGCAAGAATACTGGAGAGTTGCCTTCCTCTTCTCCAAGGCATCTTCCTGACTCAGGGATTGAACTTGAGTCTCCTGCATTGTGGGCAGATTCTTCATTGTCTGAGCCACCAGGGAAGACTGTTCTTTGTTAACATGGTATATCACATTCATCTGTAGATATTGAATTACTCAGCATCACTGGAATAAATCTCACTAGATCATGGTGTATCATCTTTTCTATGTGTTACTGAATATGATTTGTTGATATTTTGATGATGATTGCAGCCATGAATTTAAAAGATGCTTACTCCTTGGAAGGAAAGTTATGACCAACCTAGACAGCATTAAAAAGCAGAGACATCACTTTGTCAACACAGGTCTGTCTTGTCAAGGCTATGGTTTTTCCAGTAGTCATATACGGATGTTAGAGTTGGACTATAAAGAAAGCTGCGCACAGAAGAATTGATGCTTTTGAACTGCGGTGTTGGAGAAGACTCTTGAGAGTACCTTGGACTGCAAGGAGATCCAACCAGTTCATCCTAAAGGAGATCAGTCCTGGGTGTTCATTGGAAGGACTGATGTTGAAGCTGAAACTCCAATACTTTGGCCACCTGATGCAAAGAGCCGACTCATTTGAAAAGACCCTGATGCTGGGAAAGATTGAGGGCAGGAGAAGAGGATGACAGAGGATGAGATGGTTGGATGGCATCACCAACTCAATGGACATGGGTTTGGGTGGAGTCTGGGAGTTGGTGATGGACAGGGAGGCCTGGCATGCTGCAGTTCAGTTCAGTTCAGTTCAGTCACTCAGTCGTGTCTGACTCCTTGAAACCCCATGAATCGCAGCACGCCAGGCCTGCCTGTCCATCACCAATTCCTGGAGTTCACTCAGACTCATGTCCATCGAGTCAGTGATGCCATCCAGCCATCTCATCCTCTGTCGTCCCCTTCTCCTCCTGCCCCCAATCTCTCCCAGCATCAGAGTCTTTTCCAACGAGTCAACTCTTCGCATGAGGTGGCCAAAGTACTGGAGTTTCAGCTTTTAGCATCGTTCCCTCCAAAGAAATCCCAGGGCTGATCTCCTTCAGAATGGACTGGTTGGATCTCCTTGCAGTCCAAGGGACTCTCAAGAGTCTTCTCCAACACCACAGTTCAAAAGCATCAATTCTTCGGCGCTCAGCCTTCTTCACAGTCCAACTCTTACATCCATACATGACCACTGGAAAAACCATAGCCTTGACTAGACAGACCTTAGTTGGCAAAGTAATGTCTCTGCTTTTCAATATACTATCTAGGTTGGTCATAACTTTTCTTCCAAGGAGTAAGCATCTTTTAATTTCATGGCTGCAATCACCATCTGCACTGATTTTGGAGCCCAAAAAATAAAGTCTGACACTGTTTCCACTGTTTCCCCATCTGTTTCCCATGAAGTGATGGGACCAGATGCCATGATCTTTGTTTTCTGAAAGTTGAGCTTTAGGCCAACTTTTTCAATACCTTCTTTCAGTTGCATCAAGAGGCTTTCAGCTCCTATTCACTTTCTGCCATAAGGGTGGTGTCATCTGCATATCTGAGGTTACTGATATTTCTCCCGGCAATCTTGATTCCAGCTTGTGTTTCTTCCAGTCCAGTGTCATGATGTACTCTGCATAGAAGTTAAATAAGCAGGGTGACAATATACAGCCTTGACATACTCCTTTTCCTATTTGGAACCAGTCTGTTGTTCCATGTACACTTCTAACTGCTGCTTCCTGACCTGCATACAGATTTCTCAAGAGGCAGGTCAGGTGGTCTGGTATTCCCATCTCTTTCAGAATTTTCTACAGTTTATTGTGATCCACAGAGTCAGAGGCTTTGGCATAGTCAATAAAGCAGAAATAGATGTTTTTCTGGAACTCTCTTGCTTTTTCCACGATCCAGTGGATGTTGGCAATTTGATCTCTGGTTCCTCTGCCTTTTCTAAAACCAACTTGAACATCAGGACATTCATGATTCATGTATTGCTGAAGCCTGGCTTGGAGAATTTTGAACATTACTTTACTAGCATGTGAGATGAATGCAACTGTGCTGCACTTCATGGGGTCACAAAGAGTTGGACACAATTGAGCAACTGAACTGAACTGAACTGTTAAAGATTATTGCATCTATGTTTATCACAGATATTGTCCTTATAATGTTCATTTTTCGTAGTTTTCCTTTGTCTGTTTTTTGGTATCAGGATAATGGTGGCCTCATAGAAGGAATTTGGGAGTGTTCCCTTCTCCAGTTTTTTGGAATAGTTTGAGGAGAATAGTAGTAGCTCTTCTCCATATGTTTGGTAGAATTCTCCTTTGAAGCCATCCAGTCTTGAACTTTTGTTTGCTGGAGGTTTTTTTTGTTTTTGTTTTTGTTTTTTTAATTACTGATTTGTTTCACTACCAACCTGATGACTGTCCTGTCCATATTATCTATTTATTCCTGATTCAGTTTTGAAGATTTTAACTTTATAGGATTTTATCCCTCTCTTCCAGGTTGTTCAATTTGTTGACCTATAACTATTTTTAATATTCCCTCATGATTTTTTTTGTGTCTCTGTATTATCAGTTATAATTTCTTCTCTTACATTTCTTGTCTTATTAATTTGGGTCTTTTCTTTCTTGATGAGTCTAATTAGATGATTATTAATTTTGTCTCTCTTTTATAGAAACAAGTTCTTGACTTCCTTTAATCTTTCTTTCTCTCTCTTTCTTTCTTCTGGGGAGAAGGGGAGGTCTATTGTATTTGTTTCTGCTCTAATCTTTATTATTCCTTCCTTCTGCTGACTTTGTGTTTGTTATTCCTTTTCTAATTTCTTTACATGTTACGATAGGGTGTTTATTTGAGATTTTTCTTGTTTTTCAAGAAACAGGTTTGTATTGCTATGAATTCCCCTCCTAGAATTGCTTTTGTACATCCCAATGATTTTGGAAAGTTATATTTTTATTTTCACTTCTTTTGAGGTATTTTCTGATTCTCTCTTTGATTTCTTTATTGACTCATTGCTTTTTAGTATCATGTTGTTTAGTTTCCACATATTTTTGTTTTTCCTACTTTTCTTTCTGTAATGAATCTCTACTATTTAATGCCATTTCATTAAGGCTGGAAAAGATGCTTAACATGACTTCTAGCCACTTAAATTTGTTGAGACTTGCTTTACAGCCCAGCATGTGATCTATCTTGGAGAATGTCCTATGTGCACTTGAAAAGAAAGTGTATTTTGCTGACTTGGGATGAAATGCCCTGTAGATCTCTAAGTCCAACTGGCCAAATGTGTAGTTTAATACCATTCTTTTCTCACTAATTTTCTCTATGAATGATCTGTCCTTTGATGTAAGTGAGATGTTAAAGTTCTCTATTATTATTACATTATGTCAATTTCTATCTTTAGGTCTCAATATTTGCTGTATATATTTAGGTACTCCTATAATAAGTGTATATATGTTAACAAATGCTAACATCTTTTTTGAATTAATTCCTGTATCATTACATGATACCCCTCTTTGTCTTTGTTGTAGACATTGTTTTAAAGTCTGCATCATCAGAAATGAGTATTACTACCTCTGCTTTTTTGTCATTTACATTTGTATGAAATATCTTTTTCCATCCCTCACTTTCAGTCCATAAGTCACTGTTATTTCCTTCTAGTGTATTTTTCATTTTAGTTATTGCATTCTTCATTTCTGTTTGTTTCTTCTAATTTCTCACTCTGTTAATATACTCTTCTTTCAGTTTTTTGAACATCTTTATGACCCATACCTTGAACTCTTTATTGGGTAGACACACTTAACTCCACTTCACTTAGTTCTTCTCCTAGAGCTTTGTCTTGTTCCTTTGTTTGGAACATATTCATCTCTCACCTCATTTTACCTAAATTGTTATTTTTATTTCTATGTATTTGGTAAGTGTGGAGAAGTGGCCTTTTGTAGAGAATATTCTATATGTCCCAGCAGTGCACTTCCCTCTGGTCACCAGAGCTATATGTTTTAGGAGTGCCCTCTATTTGTGCTTCATGTATCCTTCTGCTTTGGAGGGCTGACTATAGGTGGTCTGGCTGGCATGGGTAACCACCCAGTCTGGTTGGTTGCCAGGCCTTGACTTGTACAGAGGCTACTGGTCACTGGTGGGCAGGGCTAGGTCATGAGGTTGCTGGCTGTGAGGTTCTCAGTGTCTGAGGGCTAGTGCTGTCCTACTGGGCAAAGCTTGGTTATGGAGTGGGTGGCTGTGGGGTTGGTGGTGCTGGATTTGGTTTCAACCTGCTGGTGGGAAGGACCAGTTCCTGACACAATTGAATGCAGGTTCAGAGATATCCCCAAACTGGTGCATACCCACTGGTGGGTGAAGCTGATCCTTGGACTAACGCTAGTGCACTAGTGCATAGGGCTAGGTTCTGGGCCTTCTGATGGACAAAACAGGGTCACAGTATGGCTCACCAGTTCTTGAGGCAGTAGGCCTGTTCAAGGGTAGGACTGTGTCTTCACAAGCTAGTGTCTTGGTCTGTAGTGTCCCAATATTGGTGAGCATCCTAGTATTGGACAGGCTAGTGGATGTGGTTGGGTCCTAGTGCTAATAAGATACCAGGAGATTCCAAAATGGCACTTGCCAGTACTTGGGTCCAAATGATAGAACAGGCTCCCCAAAATGGGTGCCACCAATGTCCATGTCCTCAGGATGAGTTCCTACTGCCTCTTGTCTCTCTGGGAGGCTCTCCACGATCAGCATGTAGGTCTGACCCAGGCTCTTTTCAAATTATTTCTTCTTTCCTGGGTCCTCAGTCATGTGTGACTTTCTGTGTGTCCTTTAAGAGGGGAATCTTCCCAGAGTCCTCTGGCTTCCCTGAAAGGAAGCTCCACTGGACTTCAACCAAGTGTTTTGGAGGTTCATCTTTCTGGTGCAGAACCCCAGACTGGAGAGTTCGGTGTACTGGTTGGACCCCTTAATCCTTGGGTGCAATCTCAGTAATTGTAATTATTTTCCCAATTGTGGGTTGCCCACAGAGGGTATGGGGTCTTGATTGTATCTGTCTCTGCTCTTCCTACTTCATTGTGGTTCTTTACATTTTTAGTTTTAGGAGATATTTTCTGCTAGTCTTCCAGTTTTTATCATCAATTAACTCTTCTCTAAATGTTTGGTAGAATTTGCCTGTGAAGCCATCTGGCTTGGACTTTTATTTGCTGGGAGTTTTTGAATCACAGTTTTAATTTCAGTACTTGAGATTGGTCTGCTCATATTTTCTATTTCTTCTTGGTTCAGTTTTGGGAGTTTGTAGCTTCCTGAGAATTTGTCCATTTCTTCCAGGTTGTCTATTTTATTGGTATATATTAATAGTTGCCTTTAGTAGTCTCTTATAATCCTTTGTATTTCTATGGTATCTGTTGTAACTTCTTTTTCATTTCTTATTTTATTGATTTGAGCCCTGGTTAACTAGCTTCTCCTGAGGGCAGAACTTATCAAGAATAAAAGAATGTTCTGGAATATTTAAAAAATGGTTTCCTCTCCACTTTCTCTGCAGGAAGTACTGGGAGATTTTCTCTTATATTCACCGTGAGAACCTGGTAGAGTTTCAGAAAGTAAACTTCACAGACATGTGAGGGCCTCCTGGTAACTGGCTTCTTTGGAGTTTTAATCTCTGAGATGGCCCATATCAAGCCTCTAGCATTTGTTAATTGCACTTTAGGGTTTCATACTCCACCACTGGTTCCCATGGACATTTCTGCCCTAGTGAGTATGGTTCTCTGTACTTGCTCCTCAGTCTCTCCAATTTAAGGGAGAAACACTTCGCCCTGTGACCTCTTTTGTCTTATGGGTCTAAGAAGAGTTGTTGAATTTTCAGTTTGCTCAGCTTTTTGCTTGTTATTAGGGTGACCTTTTTTTTTTTTAGGCATTGTTTCCTTTTTATTTTTTAATTTTCTTTTACATTTTTATTTTTAATTGCTTTATATTGTTGTGTTAGTTTCTGCCATTCAACAAGGTGAATCAGTCATAAGTATCCATATGTCCCCTCCGTCTTGAACCTCTCTCCCACCTCCCACCCCATCCCACCCCTCTAGTTCATCACAGAGCACTGGGTTGAGCTCCCTGGGTTGTACAGCCACTGCTGCCTAGCTATTTTACATATGGTAACATATATGTTTCAATGCCACTCTCTCAATTTGGCCTGCCCTCTCCTCACTGCTGTGTCCACAAGTCTGTTCTCTACATTTGTGTCTCTATTCCTGCCCTGCAAATAGGTTCATCATTACCAGTTTTCTAGATTCCATATATATGTAATAATATAAAAAATTTTTTTGTCTCTAACTTCACTCTGTATAACAGTCTCTAGATTCACCCACCTCATGAACTGATTCAATTTTTATTTTCCCCCAACTCCTTAAATTCTGGCCAGAAACTGAAACTATCAATATATTTTAAACAAATACACTGGAAAAGTAATGTTGGACTGACAACTATCTGGAGTTGTATTTGAGAGGGTGACCAGGGATATCCAAACAAAATTCAGAAGTATTTTTCCAAAACTGTACATAACCAGATGTTTAGTCAAACTTACAGATGTTTAATATCTCATAGAGTTTACATCCCTGTCTGCTTCTACTACATATAACAGGAGTCAGTGGTCACCCTGGAGAGGGCTCACTGGAGGAAATATTGTGATATAATAATAATAAACTTTCCACATTTAAATTTTCTCTGTGACTGACAGAAACTGAGTTATCTTTGGAACAGAAAACCTTTTAAACTGTATTTCAGGAATATTTTGGTCTCATTCAGCTGGGAAAAAAACAAATTTTCTATCTCCATATTTCCCTCCAATTCCCAAGGAGCTTCTAGGCCAAATCACAGACTAAAAATAGCTTAGACTAATTTAGGCTCAGTTAGGCAAGCTATTTTTCCTGTTTTACATAGATGCCTTTTTTTTTTTAACATCTAGTCATAGACATTCTATTAATGTTATGAAATCATCTATGTGGTATCGACAAGACTGCTGTACATATGGAGTCACTTTCTGGAAAGTAATTCTCAGAATTCAGCTTTTGCTGAGCATCTATTATTTGTGTTTCCAATTGCAGTTTGTTACATGCCATTACCATATTATTACTGCAAATTCTTCATCATCTGCCTAGTTACTGAACAACATGTTCAATTATGTAAACAAGTACATTCTAAACATCTAAATATTTTGGTTGTAGAATTAGATAGTTTTACACATTTCCCTGTCTTTAATTTCTGGGTTTCTTTGGTCACTGTGTATTGAGTATTTGTATCTAGATATTTCTGTAGCTTTTCTCCCCTGCATCTATACAGTTTATTTGAGTGAAGATACTCCATTTCTTTCTTGAACATTGTGATTATTATTCATTAATGCTTCATCCATGCTTAGGTTTCTGACTCATTATATCTTTCAAGTTCTTCAAAATTTTTTTCAATTTGTCTAAAATTTATCTATCATCTCTATTTCTTCATATGGCTTTTCATGAATGATCAATTTGTAATTCTCTCAGTGTGTAGAATAGTTGTAAAGACTAATTGCAAGTATGTACTTTCTATGGTTAAATACTTTCTGGTTATGCCCTCTCTTATCTTTCCTGGTGGCTCAGATGGTAAAGAATCTGCCTGCAGTGCATGAGACCCAGCTCTGTCCCTGAGTGGGGAGGATCACCTGGAAGGTCATGGCAACCCACTCCAATATTCTTACCTGGAGAATCCCATGGACAGAGAAGTCTGGGAGGGTACAATCCACAGAGTCTCAAAGAATTGGACACTACTGAAGAGACTTAGCATGCATGTAACTATATTTTAAGTTAACTATCCCATCTTTTAGCAACTTTAAGTCTTGCCTCACTTTGTCACTCCTGCCCCCAACAAATGTCAGGTTCTGGGGTGCATTATATTTTGCTAAATTAATAAAGAGTAAAGTGGTTGAATTGGTAAGACCCAAGGCATATTTTTGAGGTGGCCTATAATTCTTGAGTGCTAATTACATGCCAGGCATTAGTTCCTGTGCACTAAAAATCCATTGGTAAAATAGGAAAAGTCCCTGTACTCAATAATCCAGTCAGGAAGACAGACAATGAACAAAATCAGCATTAGGTGCTATAAAGACAACTGGGAAAACAGGAGAGGGAGCGATGTCCTGAATTTCTTTTTCATTGGATACATATTTTTAACTTTAATATTCAGAAAGGGCTTCTCTGGTGAGGTAACAATTAAAAGCTCAGATGTGAATTTGAAGGCGAGGAGTCAGCTGTCAGACATCTACAGGCGGAAGCATTTCAGGTGGGAGGAGCATTTCAGGCGGGCAGAGCAGGATGACCAAAGGCTGGAAGGCAGAAGTGCTCTTGGCATGTTTGAAGAAGAGCCAGGAGAGGAAGTAAAAATGCAGAACCACATTTGCCAATTTCTGAAGCAATCTTATCTGCTAATACTTCTTGAGGAAGCAAGTCACACAGCCAACCTCAGAATCAAAAGATTAGAAAATCCACTCCACCTCTTTAGTAGGAGAAACTGTAGTCACATGGCAAAGGGAATAGACAGAAAAACAGGTGAAAAATTGAGATTATCTATAATAATATTTATTCAAATCCCTAACTATTCACTTAGAATTAAAAAAAAAACAGGAATTAAGAGATGAATGATCTTTTGAGCATTTTCCTTTAAATTATTAACACACCAAATTGTTGTTCAGTAATTCAGTTGCCTCCGACTCTTTGCAACCCCATGGACTGTAGTACGCTAGACTTCCCTATCCTTTACTATCTCTCAGAGTTTACTGTCTCCCAGAGTCCCATGTCCATTGAGTCAGTGATGCCATCCAACCATCTCATCCTCTGTCCCCCCCTCCTTCTTCTTCTGCCCTCAATCTTTCCCAATATCAGGATCCTTTCCAATAAGTTGGCTGTTTTCATCAGGTGGCCAAAGTACTGAAGTGTCAGCTTCAGCATCAGTCCTTTTGATGAATATTCAGGGTTGATTTCCTTCAGGATTCACTAGTTTGATCTCTTGCTGTCCAAGGGACTTGCAAAAGTCTTCTCCAGTACCATGGTTTGAAAGCATCAATTCTTTGACGCAAAGTACCTTGCTTGATTTTTTAATATTAAATTCCTCTTA
The DNA here is from genome assembly GCF_032405125.1 of Capricornis sumatraensis. Classification (NCBI taxonomy): domain Eukaryota; kingdom Metazoa; phylum Chordata; class Mammalia; order Artiodactyla; family Bovidae; genus Capricornis; species Capricornis sumatraensis. The sequence goes on from NC_091084.1 coordinate 9,417,622, forward strand.
CATTCTTGCTCATTATGTTTATGATACTTAGGTATTTATGCTTTTGTTTTGCTTGTATTCATTGGGGCTTTTTAAGTTACATGAATGAATAGTTCTCTTACATTGCCTAGTTTGTTCTGATATTGAGACTATGAAAGTAAATTGAAAAATATCCCACCCCCCCTTTTTTTTTTTTACTATTCTATGGATAATTAGTTTCATATTGGACTATGTTTCTTAAAATGCTGAAGTCATTTGCTACTATTTTCTTTGTTGGGCAGTTTTAAATGCTGATTCAGTTCTTTAACAACGTAGGACTAGTAAGACATATCTTCTTGAGTTAGTTTTGATAAGCTGTATTTTTCTAGGACTTCTGTAACTTTCATATTGTTATAACTGTTTATAATAGCTTTTCATTATTTCTTACTGTCTGTAAGAGGTACAGTGATATACTCTTTTGAAATTTTTGTTGTTTTATTTTGCCCTTTCTTTCCTATTTTTGGTAAGTCTTGCATTAGGTTTATCACATTCATCAATTTTTTTTTTAAATTGGGCTTTTATTGTATATTTTTACATTGGATTTTATTCCTTTACTTTCTGTGCTTATTATTTATTTTCTTCTACTTTCTTTGGTATCATTTTGCTTTTGATTTTATTACACCATTATATGAGTAATTCCATCATTAATTTTTCACCATTCTCTTTTTGTAATACATGAATTTAAAGCTGAATTCTTTAAATTCTGCCTTAGCTTCATCTTTTAAAGTACAAAGTGTATTTGTGTTAGTAAGATAGGATGGGCTGTTAATCCAAATATCAAGGGCTCAGCACAGCAAAGATTTATCTTTCACTTATGTATGAGTCTAATGTGGGTCAAGGAAAACTCATGGGCCAGTCTTCTCCAGGTGGCTACTCAAACATCCAGGGTCCTTTTATCTTATCAGTATGCCTGCCAAACCTCCTGCTATGAGAGAGTCATTATGGAAAATAACTTAAGTGTAGGTGGGATTTATGGCTAGTTATCAAAGTGGCATGTATAACTCGTACCTCTATTCCACTGATAACTGATCTAGCCACTATAGCTGCATGACCCACTACCCCCAAACTTAGTAGTATGAAATTACCATTTTCTTATGTTCACAGATTCTGTGGGTCAGGTATTCTCATAGGGTACATCAGCTTGTCTCTGGCCCCCAAAGTCTGTGGCCTTGGTTGTTAACACTTAAGGCTTCAAAGCTCAGGGCTGAAACTATGACTGTCTCTGTGCATATATCTGGCTGTTGCTGCTGATTGTCAGCTGGAACTGTCACCTTTTCTTGTGGTCTGGATTCTTCACAGCATGAGGCTCTCCAATAGGACCTCCAGTTGGGTCATGCTGAAGACAAGTGACCAGAGAGAGTTAAGCGGAAACAGAGAAAGGCTTTTTTTTTTTTAACTTTGCCATGGCAGTTACTCACCATTATTTCTCCTACATTCTAATAGTTATAAATGGGTCATTAAAGTTGATTCCAATTCAAGGGGTGGGGACATAGACATATCAGTTGGAAGAGTGTCAACTGTTGTACAGAAATATTTAGAACACCTTCATAGTCAGTTACATGGCCTTTAAGTGTAGAATTTGACAAGTGCTATTTTCTTACATGCTCAGAAAGAGGAAAATTAAATAGAATTTGATGAATACATCATAAGTAGGTAAAGCAGTACATTTCATCATTCATTAAAAAACCATTATGAGGTCCTCTTTGACTGACATTTTAACATTTCAGGTATGTTTGTAAAGGTATGTGTATGGATCAGCATTTTGTTTTTCTCTGAAGAGTAAAGAGTAAATATTTTAGGCTCTGTAGGCCACTTATGGTCTTTGTAACAATTTTTCCTTCATTTTTTCACAACTGTTTTCAGATGTAAAAACCATTCTTAACTCACATTTCATTCAAGATCAGGCCAGAGGAAGAATTTCACCCAGTTTGCTGGCTCCTGCTCCAATTGATTGTTCTATATGTAACTATTAGGTCGTATATTGTCTATATGACTAATCTATTAGTCTATATATGACTAATAGACCATATATTGCCAATTTATTTCTATTTGTAAACCTATTAGTTTTTGCTCTATATATTTTGAGGCTTTATTATTGAGAACTGTTATATAAACAATTTCTGCTTAATATCCCCATGGAAATATGCCCATGGAAAAATGACATAATATGCAAAAACACTAATCTGGAGTGTTGTTTAGTCACAAAGTCATGTTTGGCTCTTGCAACCCCATGGACTGTAGCTTGCCAGGCTCCTCTCTCCATGGGATTTCCCAGGCAAGAATACTGGAATGGACTGCCATTTCCTTCTCCAGAAGATCTTCCTGACCCAGGGATTGAACCTGCATCTCCTGCTTAGTAAGTGAGTTCTTTACCACTGAGAGACTGGGGAAGCCCCTGTAACTATGTGAATAAAAAGTAACATGATAGGATACAAAAAAAAATGTTCAAAACACTACTTTTTAATCACCAAAGAAAGTAGTTTATCAATATTTGTTAACCAATATATTTTTTTGCATAAAATATCAGTTTCTTTTAGCACCAATAACTTCAGGTAAACATTCATTACCTTTGTTGACACTCTGAATGCTTTTCAAAATGTCTACCTTTATAGCACAAAAACAATGTTACAGATCAATATTTACTGTGAATATTGGTACAAAAATCCCAAATAAAATATTAGCAAGCAACATTCTGTACCATACTGGGGACATAATATATTAATATAATGATCAAGTGGGATTTATTCTGGTACTGAAAGAATGGTTCAGTACTGTTATTCATTAGTATAATGGACCACACAAATAAATCTCAAGAGAAAAGTTACATGATTATCTCCATAATGATTTGGAAAGCCTCTTTTTAAAAAAATATTAAAGCTCAAGAAAATAGAAATTGACAGACATTTCCTTAGCATACACACCCCCCTCACATACACACATTTCTATTATTTATATTTAATCTATAGTAATATTAACAATATTCTGGTAACAGGAAACTAGAATAGTAGAAATTTGAAAAAAAAAAAAAAGAAAATCTATCTCTCATTCAAATGATATGATGGTATTTCTGGAAGCCCCTAGAGAGTCAATGATAAGTTGAAAAAATAAAAGAACTCAGTAAAGTATCAGGATATAAGATTAACCTAGAAATCAGTTGATTTCACATAAGCAAAAATAACTGTTTAGATAATATAATGGAAGATATTCAGTATTTAAAATAGGTTGATAAACTTTTTAAATGTGGGAGTGTGCTTAGAAAGAAATGTGCAAAAGTTGTATGAAGAAAACTTTAAAACAATTCTACAAGACACAAAAATAGATATGAGCAAAGAAAAAAAGCATCCCTTGTATTTGGATATAACTGAGAGCCATAAAGATGTCAGTTTGCTTAATTTATAATTGTAATGTGATCCCAAAAAATATGCCAACGAATATTTTTTTTCTGGAGTTAGAAAAGTTGATACCAAAGTTCATATGGAAAAATAAGCATACAAGAATAGCTAGGAAAACATAGAAAAGAAAAGCTAAAAGAAGGGACTAATCTTGCAATATGTTAAAAATATATTATTAATCCTCTGTAGTTAAAACAGTTTGGAACTCACATGTGAATAAACAAGCATTAATGGAATAGGGTAGCAAGTCTGGATTTAGACCCAAGTACACATGAAAATTTAATATATGATAAAGATGGTATCTAAAATCACTGGGACACAAGTTAAGTTTTTACTCAGTGGTGCTGGGGTAAGTGGATAGCCATGTGGAAGAAGATAAAAGTAAGTCCATATTTCATACCACACACATAAATTTCAAAATGATATACAAATAAAGTCATGCAATTACTAGAAAGGATAATTTTCTATACACCCATACAATCTAACTATGACTCAAAACCCAGATTTGATAAGATTTAACAAAGCTGTATTGCTGTCTTCTGGCCCTTAGAGAGAAGTTACTGCCTTAACTGAATTGTTGGTTCCCTGTGTATAATGTGTCATTTGACACTGGCTTCTTTCACGATTGTCTCCTTGCCTTCGGTTTTCAGCAGTTAATCTATGATGTGCCTACTTCCATACTGTAAATTCCTTTCATACTCAAACCTACCATATTAATAACTATTAATTATGGACAAAATAAAAAAAAGTACACAAAGTCACTTAAGAATCATGAATAACTCGATCAGGATTTCTTGAGGAGTGTGAAGACTTGAAAGAAGAGGGTCACACACAGCAAGTTTCCCCCTTGCACAGCTTTTATGTGAGAACAGGCCAAAACAGTCACTAAATTTCTGAAGGAGATCAACCCTGGGATTTCTTTGGAAGGAATGATACTAAAGCTGAAACTCCAGTACTTTGGCCACCTCATGAGAAGAGTTGACTCATTGGAAAAAACTCTGATGCTGGAAGGGATTGGGGGCAGGAGGAGAAGGGGACGACCGAGGATGAAATGGCTGGATGGCATCATGGACTCGACGGATGGGAGTCTGAGTGAACTCCGGGAGATGGTAATGAACAGGGAGGCCTGGCGTGCTGCGATTCATGGGGTTGCAAAGAGTCGGACACGACTGAGCAGCTGAACTGAACTGAACTGAAAACACCAATATCCATAGTGTGTATAGACTATAGAACAAAGAACAGAAGTCCAGGCAATTTCAGCTGCTGGGAAGTCTGGAGAGAGTCCTGAAATAAAGTCAGATAGAGTAATTTTCAAATTTTGTTGGTGAACTCTGGCTAAGTCTTTGGCTGGCCCTTAAACTATGCATACAAGGAGCAGAATCAAAGAAGTGAACACATAAAAGAACTGAATTGAGATTTGAGCAGCCATCCAGAAGAAATAGTTTCCAATTTAAATTCAATCAAATAAATTTCATTCAAAATAAAAATATCAGACTTTTTGCAAAGTCTCCAAAACATAATATTCATACTTTCCAGGATACAATCAAAATTGATGAAAAAATAATGAACCAGGAAAATGTGACCCATTTTTAAGGAAAAAGATAATGAACAGGGATGATCCAGATTCTAGAATTAGTAGGCAAGAATTTAAAAGGAGCTGTTATAACTGTGTGCAGTGAAGTAAACAGAAATGGTATGGACCTAACAGAAGCAGAAGATATTAAGAAGAGGTGGCAAGAATACACGGAAGAACTGTACAAAAAAGATCTTCACGACCCAGATAATCATGATGATGTGATCACTAATCTAGAGCCAGACATCCTGGAATGTGAAATCAAGTGGGCCTTAGAAAGCATCACTATGAACAAAGCTAGTGGAGGTGATGGAATTCCAGTTGAGCTGTTTCAAATCCTGAAAGATGATGCTGTGAAAGTGCTGCACTCAATATGCCAGCAAATTTGAAAAACTCAGCAGTGGCCACATGACTGGAAAAAGTCAGTTTTCATTCCAATTCCAAAGAAAGGCAATGCCAAAGAATGCTCAAACTACCACACAATTGCACTCATCTCACATGCTAGCAAAGTAATGCTCAAAATTCTCCAAGCCAGGCTTCAGCAAAACATGAACTTGAACTCCCTGATGTTCAAGCTGGTTTTAGAAAAGGCAGAAGAACCAGAGATCAAATTGCCAACATCCACTGGATCATGGAAAAAGCGAGAGAGTTCCAGAAAAACATTCTGCGTGATTCACACAGTCAAAGGCTTTGGCATAGTCAATAAAGCAGAATGCTGGGAGGGATTGGGGGCAGGAGGAAAAGGGGACAACCGAGGATGAGATGACTGGATGGCATCACGGACTCTATGGACGTGAGTCTGAGTGAACTCCGGGAGATGGTGATGGACAGGGAGGCCTGGTGTGCTGCGATTCACGGGGTCGCAAAGAGTCGGACACGACTGAGCGACTGAACTGAACTGATATATATATCGATGGGAATACAACAGAATAACATAACATCTGAAGTTTTAAAATCACTGGATGGTTTTACCAACAGAATTAAGATGAGAGAGAAAAAGAGAAGAGAACTTAAAGATAAACCAATAGAATATATATCATCAGAAAAATAATAAGAAATAAGATTGAAAGAAAGCAAACAAAACTTCAGGGATCTGTGGGATAGCAAGTAGGATGTACATGTGTTTGGAGTCACAGGAGAGGGGAAGATGGGACAGAGGAAAGTATTTGAACATATAATTGCCTAAATTTTGTTTTTCAAATTCAAAAAACTCTGCATTTGCTTTTGATCCTGCTTCTAGGAAATTACTCTAAAGATGTATCTCTAATAATATAAAAACACATATATAAAGCTATTTATTATAGCATCATTAATAATTTAAAATATTGGATACATCTTAATATCAATACACTGGATATTATTTGAACAAATTTTGAATAAATTTCACCAGGTGATAGCCAATTTTTCTTAAAGAGCCAGATAGTTATTTTTGGCTCATACTGTCTCTGCTTCAACAACTTACCTCTGTGGTTATAACAGTCATAAACAATGTGTAAGCAAACGTTCATGGCTGTGTGTCAATAAAACTTTATTTACAAAAACAGATAAATGGTAGGATCAGATTAAGCCAATGGTCATAATTCATCAAGCTCTGATTTACATAATGGAGTACTATGCATCTATTTTTTAAGAAAAATTGACAGTCTTTCTGTAAACACATGGAATAATTGTCAAGAGGCCCAATCAAAAGGGCCTAACAAAGGACCATTTGAGTATTAAAGTAATGACAATAATAGATTACAACACTTAGAATAAAATACATACAGAAAATGAATGAATGAATGGCAAGGAAATAAAGCCTCTTTCTTACAGTAGAATGCCAACAAATGAATATGAAAAATATGATGATATTAGAAATATCACTATTTCTTATGGCTATTACTGTAGTCATAATAATAGTTAAATCATACAAGAATCATCAATAGATGCTAAAACTAGGATGTATAAAATTTGGTAAAGAACAAGGTATTTATTTGCATAGATCCAATATATCACCCTAAAAATTACTTACTAATTACAATGGGAAAATAATAGCTTCACAGAAGAAGCCATCAGAGTACCATCGTAACCAAGTAATCAAAGTTAACAATACAAATGATGGGCAAAATCACATTGTATGCTTCTCGATGAGCTTCACTGAGGAGAGCATATGTTTTGTATAGTATTCCTACCCAAAATGTATTACTTCAATCTAAGGATAAAGCAGTGTCAGATGAACTGAAATTGGGAGACATTTCACAAAATAATTGACCTGTTCCTTCAAAATACCAATATCATGGTGAAGACACTCAGAGAAACTGTTTCAGATCCAAGGAGACCAAAGAGATGGTACGTGAATGAAGTGCATCAACCTGGATGGGGCCCTGGACCAAACAAACAAAATCACCAAAAAAGACTTTTGCAAAATTAGATTAAGTTCTGGAGGTTATACGAGAGAATTGTATAATGTTAAATTTTCTAGTTTTGATAGCTGTACCCGAATGTCTTTGTTCTTAGAAAATGCATATTGAGTTGTGTGCATGCGTGCTAAGTCTCTTCAGTCATGTCCGACTCTTTGCGACCCAATGGACTGTAGCCTGCCTGGTTCCTCTGTCCATGGGATTCTCCAGGCAAGAATACTGGAGTGGGTTGCCATTTCCTTCTCCAGGGGCTCTTCCTAACCCAGGGATTGAACCCAGGTCTCCTCCACTGTAGGCAGATTCTTTACCACTGAGCCACATGGGAAGCCCAACACATCAAGTTGCCATCTTGCAACAACAGAAGGTTCTCAATAAAACTTGCTACTTCTCAACAGAAAAATTTACATAAATGTGATTTTTGATGATGCTTCATCAATTGCATTTGGAATGGAACTCAGTTAAATGCACATCATTTTGTTAAAAATGTTGTTTTTAGTTTGAGTATGCAAATATTAGCTTATTGCTTAGAAATCATGTCAAAAATGCTCTAATGAGAACTCAGTACTTTCTATAAAGTTTGGATATTGAAGGAAACTGGAAAATTATCACTAGGTGATGCTTGTCTTATGACCATATTTTCTAAAAAATTAAACATTTTATCACAATGAAGTTTTTGGTTTACAAATTCGGGAGTTCCTCCAGTGAAATATGAAACTGGCTCCCCTACACAGAAGGCAAGGAAAGACTGAAGAAAGAGCACACCACTCAACTGGTAGGTGCATGATTAATAACCAAGACCTGTGTTGGGGGGCTGCAAGATGAGTAGATCTTTGCACCCACCTGCAAGCATTTCAAACTTTTACAGAAAGGACTTGACTGGGCTCAGTCACATATACAGTCCAGGTGATCTCAAGAACACATATGATCTCATGGCTGTGTCCTTGAAACAAGTCTAAGTGTAGGTGCTTTCACACATTCCAAGGACAGGAAAGCCCAGGTTCAGTTTGAGGATCAACTGGGAGTCATGCCTTCTTGGGGATCTCTTCTAACAGAATGACCTTCCTTATCTCCGTTACCAAAATTAGTAATCAGAAGTGGAGTGATTCTGTAAACAAGACAAAAGAACACACAAACTTAAACTGAAATATGTAGCATTTTCTCAGATGCCAAGTGATGGTAGACAAATAATTTGTTATTAACTCCTGGAAAGAGGGCAGTTCATATTACTGGTGTTATGTGGTAGGAAAAAATGTTGAAAACTGTCACCCCCCAGTTACTTGGAGGACAATGTACCTAATGAGGTGCTAATCATAAAGAAGAATTGAAAAAATGAATGTTCATAGCAAATGTTGGTTACTATTGGCTATATTTGGCAATTTGAAAAGAAAGAGATGATCTCTGAACAGTACTGGAAAGTTTGCGAGCAAAAATGAAAAAGAGTCCTGAAATTCAGAGACCTGTAGGGTTTAAGGCTTCCCTGGTGGCTCAGACAGTAAAGAATCCACTGGCAATGCAGATCTGGGTTCAGTCTCTGGATCGGGAAGATCCCCTGGAGGAGGGCATGGCAACCCACTCCAATATTCTTGCCTGGAGAATCCCATGGACATTGGAGCCTGGTGGGTTATAGTCTATAGAGTCATAAAGAGTCAGACACAGTTTAAGCAAATTAACAGGCACACACGCATGCACAGCAGAGTTAAAGAGGCTGTTGTTGGTTTTCATCCCCAAACAGTAAAACTATGAAATTGAGAAATTATTTGAGCTCCCAAAGATCTATACCTCTCAGTCTTACGTTAAGGATCAAGTCAAAGTTGTGGCCGTGAGGCTCACTGTTAAAATCCTGATGGACTTACGTGGCACAGAGTAAATCCTTTCAAGAGCAGGAAATGGCTAAGAGTGTGGGGCTCCCACTGCACCCTGATCTGTGCGAGGTGTCTGCATTCATAAAAGGCAGTGAGGGAATAGGAGAGTCACGGGGGTGAAGATGTAATGAAATGTGGCAAATCCAAGAAATGTGACTAGAAAAGAATGGGTATAACCACTGGTACATGAAACTTACTGGAATCAAATGGAAAGAAATTTTTTAATTTTCAGAAAATTATCTGTCAAAGGAACTATAAGTCCACAATAGAGCTCAAACTTTAAGCTGCTGCCTCTTTGAAGACCCCCAGCAATTCAGGTAAGTGGCATCAGCAGCATCTGAGTTATATGTATTAACATATATATTTTTGCTTTTATTAGTCGATTCTATAAATTTAAATTTTGCTTTTTTCAACTGTTGGTGAATGCTTAGACTGGCATTCTCCACTTGCAGATTACATATTGTAAATAAATTTCACTCCTATCTTTCTCTAATAGGATTTAGAGATTTAAAATTACATTCAACTTTTTAATGCCTTCCATTAATTTTGACAAAGATAGAGACAGAAATCTCTCATCCAGTTCCATTTATTCAACATTTCTTCATTTCCCCTCTTGAATTAAGATGTATTCTTTATCATAAAATCTTTAATATATTGAAGTATTTCACTAAACTTTCTGTTATATTCTTTTAATGTTTCTCTTTTGTTAATATGAATCTATTTGTTGTGAACAAATAATCAAACTAATTCAATGTTTAATAGAGAAATATCCTTTCATTCCTTTTTAAAAATGAATTTTCTTACTTTTTTCACATCTATTCTTGGAAAAAATAAATAGTAGAGAAAAACTTGTCCTTAGAGGGAAAGACAATATTGAAAATACTATATTACACTCATTAATCTGTAAATTTTAATATCAGTTTCATCACACTCTCAATAAAATTCATTGTATAATTTGAGTTAGGCCTTTGACTCATCTTAAAATTAGGTCTTAGTAAATTTTTACAATTTTCTTTACATAGGTCTTACAGTACTTGGTTAAATTTATTTCAATTTATTTTATGCTTGGTAAAGCTTTTATTATAATTTGACTGGCTTTTGCTAGTACATAGGACAGCTACTGAAGTTTCTATGCTTACCTTTATGACATAACATTGTTCCAAACACCTTTCTTACTCTGTAGTTCTAATAATTTTCAGCTAAAGATCTTGAAATTTTTACAGTAGACAAGTATATCATCTGTAAACTAATAGATTTATGTTCCTTTTCAAATTTTTCCTTCATTTATTTATCATGTTTTATTTAGCTTATTATAGAAGTTCTTAGCTAATAATTAATAGTAATGATGGTAACATTTTTGTCTGATTCCTTACACTTATGTAAACATGTTCAGTATTTCCCCATGTTGGTTTTGTCTGAAGTAGATCTTCTTCACCATGTTAAAGAACGTACCTGTTTACTAAGCCTTTATAAAAAAAAAAAAGAAGCAAGTCAAGAAAAGATGGAATTTTATCAGTGTGCATTTTGGATCCACTGAGATGACAATAAGTTTTGAATTACAGAGTTTTCTTAAAGGATCTTAGAGTTTATTTAATTTTCCACAAATATATTGGCTCATTTTATAGCAAAACTTGAGGTCTAGGTTGCATTTGAATGTGTCCAGTGATGGGAAACTAACTAGTTACAAAGTAACTCCATCCATTCTTGACATATCTCCATTTACTGAGCCTGAGTGACATTGATCCATAGACCAGCCGTCTTCTCAACAGTCTTCTGACTACTTCCAAATTATACATCTGCTCCTCAGTCCACATATTTCAATCTTACTGATGTCATATAGTGCCCTTGGCCAGTAGTTTACTGAAACTGTTTTAATAATTCTATTAAAAGAGAGATTAGTTAAACATGACTTGTTCTAAGTGAAACCATGGTAATCACAAGTGCTTCCAAAATACCCATATGATAATGCTAGAATTTTAGATAGCTATGTTAAGCTCAAAGAAAATATTAAAATAGGTCACTATTTTAACTTTTTGTTGTAGCTGTTTAGTCACTAATTTGTGTTCAACTCTTTTGTGACCCAATGGACTGTAGCCGGCCAGGCTCCTCTGTGCATGGGATTTCCCAGACAAGAATACTGGAGTGGGTTGCCATTTCCTCCTCTAGGGGATATTCTTGACTCAGGGATCAAATCTGCGTCTCCTGCATTGACAGGCAGATCCTTTACCATTGAGCTACCATTTTAACTCTACTGTTTCTAATACTTAATATAATAAAGTTTTAATATCTGCAGTCGAGATTTAAATATAACTGTTATAGCCCTTTTACTTTAACAATAAAGCAACTGAGGTTCAAAGATCTGGTATCACCTACAACTATTTCACTCAAACCAGAATTTACAGAGGACCTTTGTTCATAGATCAGGCCTTCTGAAGCTTCCAGGGTTATTGTTGGTTTGTTCATTTTTTCCCCTGTAGATTTTCCCCTCTAGATTCTATGTGCATGAGAAGTCAAGGCTCTGGGTCTCCACATTTTGAATTATCTACGTGAATTTCTGACTAAAGTATTATTCGTAGCTGTTGGCCAACTAACCCCAAGGCATTTCCCAGAAAAGCTCTTGTGCCAGTGGCTTCTCATCAATAGTAGCATCTGATGAACAGTAACTGCCTAAAGTCTTCCATGCAATGCCTTTTTGAGTCATTAGGCATCAACTAAGGTTTTCTCAACCTTTTGTCCCTGATGCCACTAGCAATATCACTTTCTTTCCCTTTGGGCTCTTGGTTTGAGACCTTCTTGACGGCAACTCTTCCTCTTGATTTTCAAAATAGTGTTGCATTAAAATCAATCAATCAAACAAACTGCATGTGTGTATAATGAGGTGAAAGTCCTCTCTTAATGGCATCTCGCCCTTTGCCCATTGAGACACACAGCCTGCCTTCATCTCCACATCTCAGACCTACCACTTGGTGTTCTTTTTTTATTAATACCATAAACATATGATGTACATACAACATAAAATTGCATAGCAATGTTTTAAGATCTGTGAAAACTATACTTTATTCTCTCAACCAACCATTTATTACTTTTTTCTTTAACTGCATTCCCCAATTTTCTTCATTACTCCAGATATACTACTCAACAATGCCCCACTTGATTTAAAAAATATATTAATTGATTGGGAGGTCATCTTTTTAATGTAACTGAAGAGATAACTGCATAGGTAAGGATAAAATGCAGAAAGTTAGAGACTGAGGAGTGCTTAATAATTATATCTCTGCTTACTGGTTAGTGAAAGAGGCAGAGAGAAATTAGATATCCTTTTTGAAATGATACAGTTTCAGTTAGTGGAATGATTAGAACAAGGCTTTCAGGCTTCCAGTCAAATGCTCTTTCCACTTCATCATATCATTAAACTCTTTCAGAATCCTCTAATCCTTTGTCCATCACCTTCTCCCTTCTGCGAAAACAGCCCTGGAATTTTTTTTTGGTCTAGTACTAACTACATTTCAAATCACAGAGAAAAGCATATCTTATCTTGCAAAATGATAAATTTATATCACATTATAAGTTTACTGTAATAATTTTTTCAGTGTGAAGGTTTCTACCTGAGAATGAAAAGCAGTGTTATAAGAAAAGGTACAAACAGCTCAACTATGACAACACCATTAATTCTGTCTCAATTTTTGATTTCTAAGTTAAACACTTAAACTAACACCATCAATCGTTTCTAACTTTTCTTTAGCTCACAGAATTTGAGACAGTTCAAAAACATTTGCTTACCCCACTAATTTTTTTTTTTTTTTTCTGTGCTCTGTCTTCATGTGCGGCACTGGGGGTTTCTGTCTAGTTGAGGCGTCTGAGCTTCTCTTGTTGCACAGAACACAGGCTCTAGAGTGTGCGGGCTTAGTAGTTGTGGTGGTTGGGGTCTCTACTTGCATAGTTGTCCTGTGGCATATGGTATCCTAGCTCTCTGACCAGGGGTCAAACCCTCATTTCCTGCATTGAAAGGCAGCTTCTTAACCACTGAACCACCAGCTCAGCTCAGTCGCTCAGTCATGGCCCCCTCTTTGGGACCCCACAGACTGCAGCATGCCAGGCCTCCCTGTCCATCACCAACTCCTGGAGTTTACCCAGACTCATGTCCATTGAGTCAGTGATGCCATCCAGCCATCAGGGAAGTCCTTAAATTGTTTACTATACTTGATGTTCTCAAACAGATTATCTTGGCACTATTTAATCAAACATTTATTAACTAATTTATTCAAGCATGAAAACTAGTGTTCTTATGGATAGTAAATTGCCACAAACAAATTTCAAGCAGTGAACATTATCACTATGCATAATTATTAGGCAATAGTAATAATTTTAAGCCACGGCTCCACATGATGAGAAATCCAAAGAGATTCTTAAATCAGGAATAATGTACTTCAGAATGATGGCAATTAGTTTTTTAGAGTAAATGTTTTTTAGTGGTCAAGACTCTTTTATTTTTTCTGTACTTCATCCATCCATCCATCTATCCATTCATTCACTCCACATACCAGTGACAAATACAGAACCAGACCCTCAGAATACAATGGTTCCTGTCTTTTCTGAGTTTTAGTTCTTAGTGTACTGGCCAAGTAAAAGCTCTAAATTTGTGACACCTTTTCTCTTCTATTAAGTTCATTGCTTTCACACTTCCAACATCCATTTTATCGTCCACCTACTTATAGGATGCAAAAGTACCTTTACAACAGAATTTCTGTCTTTCTTCAATCCTTTTGCAACCAGTTTCTGATCTTTTCATATCTGGCTCCTTGCCCTGTCCCATCTCCACTTAACTAACACCTGCTTGGAAAGGCCTCTTTAAACCAAATTATATTAAATAGACAGTCTCCAGTTATTATAACATCAACCTGTCTTATTTTTATTGTGACCTTTGTCTCTGATTCCTTTTCTATTTACTTGTTTAATCTCTGTCTCCTTCTCTTCCACTAAATCTCTACTAGGGCTGATGGGGGCCTTATCTGGCTAGTTTGCCTCTGAATCCTAAAACGCTGCTTGGAACACAACTGGAATCAATGAAATATTTGTTGAATAAATGAATGGATTCTTAATTGACAATTGCTTGAACTTCTACAGTTAGTGATTCATCCTTGTTGAGTAGTTTTGTTTTTTTTTTACTTCACACGTGTACGGAGATTAAGTCAGAATTTAAAACTAAGTCTTAAAATTAAAAACAGTTCCGAAATGTGGGAAACATCTGGCAGAGAAGTAATTCTGGCATTTGCAACGATGGAAGAAAAGTTTTTTCTCTGAAGTAAGCAGGTTGTTGGCCTCTACTGGTGTTATCGGAAAATGCTGGCCTATTTTGGTTGATTTGCTCAGGAACTGGGACCATCTGGCACTGGGAACACAGAATGTTGTTCATTATAAAGTGAAGAGTTATCACTTCGGGGGTAGGGAGGGGGAGAGAGAATGCCCTAAGATGAAGGCAGTATGGAGCAAGGAGAGGCTCCTGTCTTTTAAAACAGTTGAGTTCTTGGTTCTCTGTGTCTTAAGAGAAGCTTCCTAGAAAGTTCTTCATTTGGATGGTTTCTAAATAATCAGACTCTTAGGGCCCAGGGGAAAAAAAAAAAAAAAAACACCAAACGTATGTGTGGCTCCGCCTACTTGAGGTTCCTCTTGGCTCTGAAAGTTGTGGCTCCACAACAGGCTTTAGCTGCTTTCTGGAACCTCGTTCCGATCCCTTTAAAGGTGGGATCATGACGGAGGGCGCGGGGGAAGAAGGCGGGAGCCGAGGGCTGGAGAGTCTCGGTTGACATAGTAACTCCATCGCGGTCTCCCGGGCTCTCGGCTCTCAGGCTCCGCTGCCGCCCTCCGCCCCGCCTGGGCTCACTCGGCCCGGGAGCCCCAGCCACCTCCTCAAGGGTCCCTGGCCCCGTCTGCTTGGAGCCCCGCTACGTGGCGACTGCTCCCCGGGCCCGCGGGGCAGCCGAGCGCGGAGCTCAGCCCGCGGGGCTTCTGAGCGCTCAGCTTCACCCTCGCCCCGGGGGCGCCGGGCCGCAGCGGGCCCCTGCGCACCGGGTCCCCGCGGGAGTTACCGAGGCGGCTCCGTCACGAGCGGGACCCCGACCCGTCAGTCGGGCGTCCCCGCCATGAACCAGAGCCCGGCGGCGTTCGGGCCCCGGAGGGCCGGCTCTCCCGCCTTGGCGGCCGGGGCTGGCGCGCGGCGCAACGAGAGCCAAGACTACTTGCTCATGGACTCAGAGCTGGGAGACGACGCGCAGCCCCCGCTGCCTGCCTACGGCTACTACCCCTGCCTGTGAGTGCGGGCGCCGCGGGCGGGCGGGTCCCCCGGGGCCGGAGGGGGCCGAGCGCGCGGGGCCAAGTGCGCCCCGGCGAGCGCGCGCCGGGCGCCGGGTCCCGACGCCGCCACAGCCGGTCCGCTCCGTTTCCCCCGCGTCCTCGAGGAGCTCCCTCCTCACAGTCGTGGCCGGGGCTGATTCACAGCTGCGTCCCCTGTGGCACGCCGCTGTGGGTTGAGGAGAACTCTCAGGGTCGCGGGCGCGGCTCGGCGCTCCTTCCCGCGGGGGGCTCGGGAACCCGCGCGCTCCGCCGTCCGAACGCGCCCCGCCGGCGCCCTTCAGGAGGCGCCCGCAGGCCCGTGGGCCCCGGCCGGCCGCTGAGTTCGCAGGCGGCGGAGAAACGCCGCCTCCAGGCTCACCTCCCCGTCGAGCGCACCTCTCAACGAGGGCTCCCGGAAGGGACCTGTTACAGGTGCGCGCCCGAGAGACTCGGCAGGGGAGAAGCCCCAAAGGGCGGTGGGGGGTGGACACCGAGGAACTACGAGATTTTATTCAAAAGTCTACAGGGTTTCTTTTTTGGGGGGTAGAGGATGAGAGGCAGGGGCGAGCCGAGGGCAGAAGGGGGGCGAAGTCTCCCGCCCGCCGCAGGCCTGGGCCCAGAAGTGTGGCCGCCAGAGAGCCTTTCTGTCTCCCTGCCTCTTTAGTTGACTGTGCAGTCTGGTTTCTTGACACGTCACATCATCTGCATGGGGTTTCCCACCGAAAGCATTTCTCAGTAGCAGTTCTGTAATCAGCCCTAGAAGTCTGTGTGTGTGTGTCTGGGGGCGGAATAGGGGGGCAGGATGGATGGGGACACCTTCAGATCACTGCCACGGGCTGCCCCGCGTCAAGGTCTGCTGTGGATCCTTTTTCCCAGGAGGAAGTGACCCCCAGAAGATGCTACATGTAATTTTCCCCCTAGATAAAAGAAAAAAAAAATGTAACTCCTTCCCTTCATCTGTGTACTGTACGGTTTGAAAACATTTACTATTCCTTAAAAAAAAATAAAATAGATTTCACATTTCATAAAATGTATCCATTTAAGTTGCACAGTTCAGTGGTGTTTAGTATATGCACAGAGTTGGGGAAACCGTCACCACTATCTAATTCCAGGACATCGTCCCCTAAAGAAATCGTATACTTTAATTTGACATTAAATTAGAAAGTATTACTATGTCTGTTACTACAGAAATTGTCAAACTTCAATGGACACGTGAATTACCTATGGAGCTTGTTAAAATGCAGATTCTGATTCAAGTAGGGTCTGCTGCTGCTGCTGCTAAGTCGCTTCAGTCGTCTCCGACTGTGTAAAGTAGGGTCTAGGTGCAGCCAAAATTTCTGCATTTCCAGCAATCCCTGAGATGTGGACACTGCTGGTCCGTGGAGCACACTTTGAGTAGCAAGGAGATATATCTCAAGAAAAGACAGAATATAAATCAATTCTGCATACTCTGAATGTAGTTACTTGCAAGTTTGCTTCGAGGATATGTTTAAAACACATGGATTTTTTACATTGACTTAGACTTGAGCTTACCCTTAAGTCTGAGGGTTATGTTTGGTAATGTTACCTGTGAGTAAGTTAAGTAACTTATAAAAGCTATATTGCTTTTTAAAAGTTATGCTGTTCCATAGACAAAAATCTATTTTTTTAATCAGTTAATCATTCTCTAGTCATTTGTTACTTTGTGGGGAAAACTGATTTTTAAAACTTGTGGATGTATATTAGTAGTGAGAGACTAAATAGTAATTCCAAGTTGTCCTGAAAAATAACCCTAATGCTTTCTTCAAATGTGGTTTCCTTCCTCGTTGACTTATCTAGTTTTTGTATCATCTACTATTTAGAGAAAAAGTATTTTTCTGCATTAAGGAATCCCAGATCTTCTTAATGCATTGGTAACAGAGAGATCAACAGAAATATTTTAATATGCTTCAATTTATAATGAGCACCTCCTGTCAGGTCAAACATATGATAGCAAACTTAAGAGTGAACCATGTTTCTGAGTAAGACTTTGGTCTTGTCCAAATCTATTCCGAAAGGTTCTATAGTAACTTTTCATCACTGTTTACTATTACAAGGTTTTTATTTTTTTCCTCTTGAATAATCAAGTTACTGAAAAATCTTCACCAATAAACATCAGCACTTCACACCTGTGATTTATGAGAAAGAATTAAGGAAAATTATTTCCTTCTGGTAGAGGATACAAATAAGCCCTTCTCTATGCTTGACTTATAATTTAAACAATTTCATATATTTTCCTAGAGTAGGAGGCATGTTATTTTTGAAAGTTGAAATAACTAGTAAACTTTAGATTTGGTTCTGCCATTATCTCAAATTATTGAGATTTTTCCATTTAAGAATATATTTTTGCAAATTGTCATTTCTGTGGGATAAGTTCTATGGACTCTTGCTAAAATATTCTTTTTCATAGTTCACTTTTGTAGAAAGATTTTCTTACATATATTTATGAGGCTTTTACTGAAATTTGTGTCTAACTATCTTATTTGAGAATAATTACATATTCTCAGGCTTTAGGTTCAGGAAGTAACATTTTGAAGTTAGTATTTAGAAGAAAAAGATTCAAAATCTTGCTTTTTTCAACTTCTAGTTGAAAATAAATTAATCCAATCTATTTTAATCAGTTTGTAATGGTGATTAGCAAGAAATGTCCATGTCCTGGGAGGATCCCAGAAGTTATATCACAGAATTCCTTCATTTAGAAAGTAAATATGTCTTTAGTCCATCACTTCTGAACATGGAGAAGAATTCTGGACATAACGCATATTAAGTGTTTCTAAATTCTGAAGATCTGAAACAGTCCAGCTAAAATTCCTGCTTGGAAATGACTGATTACAAACTGTAAACTAAATCTCTGGCAAAACAGTAGACTGAGATATTCTGAAACAGACTCTTGGTTACAAACACCTAGCAGTAATGGATAAAACAATTAAAAGGATTTTAACATGTTGCTCAATTTTGCAAAAAAAAAAAAAAAAAAGTGATTATTATTTGCCAAAAGCAAGGAAGTTAAAAGCCAGAGGATACCCTGACTGATGCCATGTTTGCCCCAGGGGTTAGAGGTTTGGGTGACCAGGAAGTTGGAGTCTAATGTCCATGTGAGGTAGAGAGAAGCTAAGGCGTAGGCCCCAGATGAGGCAGAGAGTTGGAATTGAGACATCTCTAGCCCCTGCTTAACCAGGACCCTATGTTAGTGAAAAGTTAGGCTAGAATAATATGTTGTCAGCACAGTGAGAAGAAGAAACTTTATTTCTTTTCCTTCAAAAGAAGAACTTCTAAGAGGAAAAGAAATCTTCCCTTAAGAATTTCATTCTTCAGGCCTGCACATCATGTGCCTATGTTTTGCTTTTGCTTTTTATACCACCTAACTGACCTAGAAATCTTCAAATTGACAAATACCCCTGAGGCTCCTAGAAGAGTAAAACAGAAAACCATTCTGAAAGTACAGTAGTAACCACCTAGACTGCTAAGTATTTTCCAGAAAACACCAAGCCCTGCTAAAGACATGATCGCTGTAATACATGATGAAACACACAAGGAAACAATCCACTAAACAAAAGTTAGCAGATGGTACAATCCATGAGAAGGAGAGGTAACATGAGACCTAACAGCAGTACTGGATCCTTAAAAACTTGAGATGATATTGGAGCATAAAAGAGAATATATAAAATGAATATGTGTATAGTTTTGAGGGCTTCCCTGGTGGTTTAGATGGCAAAGCATCTGCCTGCAATTCAAGGGCCCCAGGTTTGATCCCTGGGTTGGGGAGATCCCCTGGAGAAGGGAATGACTCCCTACTCTAGTATTCTTGCCTGAAGAATTCCATGGACACAAAACCTTGACAGTATAAAAGAAAACATTGAAGCCCTAACAAAGAATAAGTTATTAAAAAACACACACACAAAAATAGAAAACCTATAAAAGAAAAATACAATTTTGAAATAAAAACTCAATGGAAGATTTAAAAGTGGAGACTAACCATGGTATAATTGATAGTAATACCTAGAATACAGAGATATAAATACGTGGAGAATATAAACATTAAGGCAACAGCTCCAGAAGGAGAAAATATAGAGAATGAGGGTGAGGCAATATTTGAATAATGAATGATAATTTTTCAGAAGTGATTCATTCTCATGTTTATGAAGTACAAGAATATCAGTGCAATGCAGAAACAGTTATTTAAATGTATCATTAAAATTGAAGAACACTAAAGAAACATTAAAAATAAACCAAAATATGAGAGATTTGAATAAGTTTTAAAATTCAAAATATGGAAATGTACTCACCGTATCTTGATACCTAGGTTATGCAATGTGAAACTTGTGAGAACTATAGTTTTCTTTTATGTAAAGCAGTTTTTACTCTCTAGTTATTAATGTAGGTTTTTTTTTTTTTTTTTTTTTTTAATGCAAAGTCACTGCTCCATTGCTGGTAGGATCTGTTTAACCATGGATACAAACAAAAAGGGATTCCAAGGGTCATTAAATCATGGTCTCAGAAGAAACCCAAAGAGATTCTTTAATTCACATGATGAAACAAAAATGACCTTTTAAAGAATTGTTCTAATGGATCACAGAACTTTTAAAATCGTTATTGACCTCAGGATGGTTTTGGACGAAACCTGTCTAATGAGCCCAAGGACCCAGACTATGAACTTCTGATTTAAGAGAGGTAACTTAAGATCAGAGACCACAGATAAAGAGAATCACCCCATCTAGCCTTCTTTTCTCCAGGCAAAATCATGTATTAATAAGGAAATGAAAAATTCAGGATGGAGGCTAGAAAATGAAAATGTTTTTCTGACATTAACTGTTGACAGAGTGTAGTACTTGACTCTCTTGAAGTTTGATTGAAGTTAGGGTATGGATATAGCTTCAATCAAGCTTCAAGAGAAGTATGCAATGCAGGAGACCCCAGTTCGATACCTGTGTTGTGAAGATTCACTGGAGAAGGTATAGTCTACCCAGTCCAGTACTCTTGGGCTTTCCTGATGGCTTAGCTGGTAAAGAATCCACCTGAAATTTTGGAGACCTGAGTTCAATCCCTGGGTTGGGAAGATCCCCCGTAGAAGGGAATAGCTACTTATTCCAGGATCCTGGCCTGGAGAATTCCGTGGACTCTGTAGTCCATGAGGTGGCAAAGAGTTGGACACGACTGAGGACTTTCACTTTCTTTCAAAGTATCCATCATACCTATGAATCACATTACATTTTTATATGCTTGTTATACCTCTTTCATTTTTGCCTCCATATGTCTGATAAATATGTTATTCAAACATCTGTTTCACTTTTCTACACTTCTTTGCTCACATATCTGTTTCTACCAGACCGTATACCTCCAGAGGTGGGGCTATCCTTCATCCCTCCACACTTAGTGTCTACCAAAGACAAGGTATAAATTAATTTATTCCTCAAAAGAGACATGGTACTCTCCTTGGTATTTATTCTGATAAGGAATAAAGTGATGCCGGCTCTTTTCGTAAAATAGCATCTGAGTCCTGTAAGGAAGTTAAAAGAGTGAATGTCCACCTAGAAGGAGATACCCAGATCTTCTATGCCAGTTGCTGGTTCGTGGAGATTCACCCTCTTCTGGGGAAGCTGTCGCTGATGACCTTGCCATAACACTGCTCTCCTTTTAGCTCTAGCCCCAGGCTCTTCCCTACAGGTTCCTTCTGCTCACCTGAGGTAAGGCTGTATCTTCATCAGTCCAATTCAGTTCAGCTCAGTCGTGTTCGACTCTGCGAGCATACCAGGCCTCCCTGTCCATCACCAACTTCCGGAGTTTACTCACTTGTCAAATGCTTAGGGATAACAAAAGAGAATTAACATACAGAGATAAACTCCCAGCTGGCTGTGACTCTTTCCCCTCATTTGTGAAGCTTCTTAAGGACTGACCCCTCCCTAACCCCAAGCTTCATCCAGTTGGCAGAGAGTATTCTCCTCCCACCCACCCTGCAAAGACCATCACCAAACAGTCTAGCTCTTTATAGTCAGTCTTAGCCCAGATGGATAAAGGAATACCATCCACTCCCTTTACCCAATGTAAGATATGCCTTTCAAACTCCCATTTGTTTTTCTAGTTTCTCCTTCCTTCTTTCCTGGATCATTGACATTAGGTATGTCTAATCCTTTAAACAGAGACCCCACCACTTACCCCCACAGGTAGACTTCACTTGTGGACCCACAGGGGCAGTTACCTGAGAACACAACCACCCAGCAGCTGTAAAAGGGATTTCCAAATAAAATAAAGGGTCTCATTTCCTTATAAAAACACACTTATCAAAAGAAACAAAATCCATCAAAGGAAGTATGTGTGATATCATGATTTCTTATGATATCACAAACATATGTAGTTGTTTAGAATTCAGGGAATCTTAGTATCTATTATGTCCTTTGAAAAAAAATAGTATCCATAACCATAAAGCAAAAACCTGGACCTTGGTTAAGAGTTTGCAGTTTGGAAGCTGCAAAGCACATGTGAAAATCACCTTTGACTCTGCTTCCTCTTCTTCGTTTAGCAATCAACATCTCCTCTAGCTGCCATTTGGATTAATGGTGGATCTCTTTCAGTTGACCACTTTGCAGAATTATGTTCTGCATGACAGAAACCAGATATTTTGTTTCTAAATGTCCCTGGATTGAAGTAATCAACATCTGCTGATAACAGTTTATTGTCATGAAATGTTATTAGGGTCTCAGCACTGTGAGTTGTGGCATTATTGCCGGATGTGCTGAAATGCATACACTTGTTCTGTAACAGAATGTTTACATCTAGGAAGACTTTGCATAGTTTTTTTTTTTTTTTTCCTCTAGACAGTTATGTTCCTTGAGTTTTAAGAAGTAATTTAACTTCATAAAGCAATTCATCATTGCCTCTTAGAGAGTAAATCATAAAAGGAAAACATTTTCTTGAGTCCATTCTTCATTTTCAGCCTCTGTCATGAAAAAAATGCTAAATATAATTGGATCCAGTTGGGTAAAATTAGCATTTGTGATTGCTCTTTGTTTAGGAGTCATCTGCTGGGTTTTAGTACATGGAGAAGTGCTCATCTGTATGCCAAATTTCAGTTAAACTTGTATATCTAAAACTTGGTATGCTGTTGAAGACCCTTAAGCAGTTGGAATGGACTGAATCACATTTCTTATAGAATGTCCATTTGGAGCAGGGTATAGAAATGATACATGCTGTTACAATGAAACAATGATACCCAAACAACACATGTAGTTGCAGCCTAATTGTTCTCAGCCCCATTCTGGTAAATCAGATAGGCCAAAGAGGAGCAATGGTGTTGACTAGAGTTATTTACAGGCCCAGGCAAGTTGCTGTTTCTGTAGAGGACTTTTCTGTAAACTATTTACATATATTTTGAGGGACTACCATTTGTTGAATACCTACTCTGTAGCAGATCCTTTTCTAATTGTCATACAAATGTAATTTGCTCTTCAAGGCAACTACTTGGCTATTTTTAATGTCCATTTTATAGATGGCCCATGCTGAAGTTTAGAGATGTTAGACAATGTTTAGAAAGTTACATAGCTGGCAAGTTGTTGTCAAGTGGACAATAACCAAATGCATTTTAGATAAGTGCAGGCTGGAGCTCATGGAGGAAGGGCTGACTGGTTGCAGAGTCTCCTCTCAGCGTCCTGTATAATCATGCCTGCACCCAGCACAGCTGGCTACATTGTACATGTGCTCTGGGAGTGCACACTCATCGCTCCGTCTCGTCTCTTCTTTGATAGGCACTTGAGAAGCCACAGGTTGGCTCTGATGCACTGAACCAAGATTCCTGACCTGTGCTCCTTTTATCTAAGTTATACTCTGGCAGGAAAAGAAGACAGGAAGAAAGATTATGAATAGCAGGGTTAAGTATGTTTCACTTCTACCTCTTCTCTCTGTTGAAATCTTAATCACCTATGAAGGTCAAGCTTTATATTCCACTAATTCATTAATCTGTTTATTCATTCATCTTTGTCCTTATGTGATTATATCACATAATAATAACAATAGCAGCTAGATTTATTAGGGGTTTCTGTGTGCTAGGCCCTCCTCTAAGTGCTTTATAGCCTTTAATACTTCTAGCAAATCTGTGAGGTATGCACTTTTATAATCACTGTTTCACTGATATTTTATTGATAAGAAAGAAAGAAAAAAAAGCAACCACAGCAATGAGAGGGTAACTTGCCAAGGATTACACAGCCAATAGTTGACAGAAAGAAAGGAAAGAACAGAAGATTGCTTTTTTAATCACTTATCTAGACAAACAGTGAAACTAGGTTTTAAATAACTGCCAATCTTTGTCACCAAAGGAAGATTAATAATGCATCAAAGCTAGGTAATCTGTAAGTTACTAATTTTACCAATCGTCCACAAGCTGGTTATGACACTTTAAAGGTTACAAAAGATGAAACTTTCTTTTGGTTTTGATTTCTATCAAGTGGATAAATTGCTTCTGTGCTATAAACCAGTTTGTATCAGAAAAACTGACCTGACTCAAAGGTAGTGTGATACTGTGGATTTATTTCATTGCAGGATATGCATAATTTTTAAAGCATTTTACATGATATTCATCTGAAAGTATATATTGCCAGAAATCAATTACAGCATGAATAGCTATGTTAAGATTGATTGCCTTTTCAAGGCAGATTTCATGTTTCAGTTACAGAAACTCTGCTTGTAGCATAAAGAGCATTTTGTCCTGACATGGATGGGTCAGTACAAAACCCTTGCACTAAACTGGGAAGCGTTCTCTTCTTGGGAATTACTAAGAAAATTATCTTGAAAGTTATAATAAGAATTGGAAATGATGTGATTTCTAAAACTCTTTTAAGGTTTCTTTTAGGCAGTTAAACTGTTACAGTAATAGTAAAAATAAGCTTTATTTGTGTTAACCTTTTTGAAACAGAATTTTGAATTGAACAGGTTGAAGGATGGCAGTGGTTGCTATGAACAGCTGATTCCTGGACACTGTAAGAATCCTCTCCTCTCCCCAGGAAAATGTTTTCTGCAGGACCCCTTTTCTTGGAGGAGCATTCAGGGCCAGACACAGTATTCTTTCTTGAATAATGCATTCATTTCTTTCAATGAATGTTTATTAAGCTCCTTTGATGGGCCAAGTTCCATATTAGAGAACTTTAGATATCATATTTCATAGAGTCCAAGGTTCTATCAATTTTAACCTATCCTGATGTTTTATATGCCTTTGAAAAGCAAGAAAAAATGATATCAATTACATTATACCTTAGATTTTTATATGATAACTATTGAACTATATCTTTGTACTTAATTAAGGGCTTTCCTGGTGGCTCAGTAGTAAAGAATCCACCTGCAGAGCAGGAGATGCAAGTTCAATCCCTGGGTCAGGAAGATATCCCGGAGAAGGAAATAGCAACTCACTCCAGTATTCTTGCCTGGGAAATCCCATGGACAGAAGAGCCTGGTGGGCTGCAGTCCATGGGGTTGCAAAAAGTCAGACGTGACTTGGTAACTAAACAAGATCAAGGTATAGGTTTGGGTCATATATAACTCTTATGCACATATGAAAAAAGAAAGTCTAAACAAAATGAATTTAGTTAAAGTTCTAATAAAGCTTCTTAACATTAAGAAATGAACTTTCCTGAGCCAGTTTCAACTCAGAATTTTCAATATCAATGTTTCTCCACACAGTCTTATCCGCTGTGCCAAAAACACATTGGTGATGCAGCATTTCTTTAAAGAATCCAAAGAAACCAAAGCTTTTGTTTCTAGGCAGTTAAGCTGACTTTGCAATTATATGTGTTCAGTCCCTAAGTTGTGTCTAACTCTGCAACCCCATGGACTGCAGCATGCTAGGTTTCCCTGTCCTTCACTGTCTCCTGCAATTTGCTCACATTCATTTCCATTGAGTCGGTGATGCTGTCTAACCATCTCGTTCTCTGTCATCCCCTTCTCCTGCTCTCAATCTTTCCCAGCAATGGAGCCTTTACCAGTGAATTGGCTCTTTGCATCAGGTGGCCAGAGTATTAGAGCTTAAGCTTCAGCATCAGTCCTTTCTAGTGAATATTCAGGGTTGATGTCCTTTAGGATGGGCTGGTTTGATCCCCTTGCTGTCCAAGGGACTCTCAAGAGTCTTCTCCAGCAACACAGTTTGAAAGCATCTATATTCTTCAGAACTCAGCCGTCTTTATTGTCCAATTCTCACATCTGTACATGACTACTGGAAAAACCATAGCTTTGACTATATGGACCTTGGTAAGCAAAATTATATCTTTGCTTTTTAATACACTGTCTAGTGAACTCCTGGAGTTGGTGATGGACAGGGAGGCCTGGTGTGCTGCATTTCATGGGGTTGCAAAGAGTCGGACATGACTGAGCGACTGAACTGAACTGAACACTGTCTAGATTTATCATAGCTTTTCTTCCAAGGAGCAAGTGTCTTTTAATTTCATGGCTGTAGTCATTGTCAGCAGTGACTTTGTAATTATATAGAGCTAGACTATTTTGACTTAGCAGTTCCTGAATGTTTCTGAACAAATGTGATTCACAACCATTTCCTATGTGTTATCCATCCTCCCCGATACATACATGCATATACATAGACGTATTAGTTTCTCAGACTTGAGAGGTATGCTTATCTATTGTTTCCAAGATGTATTTTCAAGCCACTGTCATCCATTTTGCAATTTTGGAGCCATTTCTTTTAATTCTTACACAGATACTGGCAATGGAAAACTATCATGGTAATAATTGATATTTGACTAGCAGCGATTTCAAGAAGGCTATATGATGACATGTTCTATTCCAGAGAAGTTGAAATGGGAGAAATATATGTCCTAGAATCAGTGAAATTTGGTTTTTGGTGTGCTAGAGTTGGGGTAAATGAAATCAGGTGAGATAGGAAAGATTACAAGACAGACAATACACTTTATTATCTGTACAGAATTTGAGAGTTTTGAATTTTAATCTCTACCTGACTTTAAAACACAGATAAGACCATACCAATCTTGTTTGATCCTAACAGCAAACTTGTGTGATAGGTAGTATTATTTCCACTTGTAAATGAGGAGATGAGTTCAGAAAGGTTAAGTAACATGTCTATGAATTTATAGCTCTTAAAAATTTGAGCTTGTGTTTGAACTCATATTTGACTGTTTTGTTTGTTTGCTTGTTTGCTTTTCACCTTCACTCTCTGAACTTCTTCCCCCACTGGAATGGCAGCTCTATGAGGGCAGGGATACTGTCTGTAAATGCTGACTAGCATTTGGCAGGGACTCAGTAAATATTTGGTGGGTGAATGAATGCAAAATCTTCCTTATACAAATTGACTCCAGTTGATTGGCCTTACCACTAAAATTCTTTTTTTTTTTTTTTTTTTCTGGGCATCATACAATTTTGTGAGACTTTGCTTTTAGGATACCATGTTTTCATCTTAGTCTTTTAAAGAATACTACAATATTAGAGTCTTGTATTCTTGGAGCTTAGGTCATTTAATGAATTCTAAGAGTTTTGTGATATATATTTTATTTGATCCCTAACATTGTGCTTGTTAAATATTTTTAAATAATCCTACAAACAAGAAAATATGAATATAATGCAATTATTTTGCATTATGTTGATGGACCACTCAATGAGGATTAATCTTTTTTGTTTTTACTCTAATGGCAAGAGGAAAGGTACTTGAGTTTCTATTTGTTTAAGTTGAAAAAGTTTATGAAAACTGAACTTCCTGAGACCAAAACTCATTACATTCAGGAAAGTTTTAAATACATAAATGAAAAGAAAATCTAGCTTACAATTGAGAAAGTGAGGAAAGAATGGTTAAATAAAATGATCTAAAAATTACATGTTAATTATAATGCAACTTTATTTGAATCACGTTGTGCCTGGGCAAATCTTACAATGCCATTTAGTTGAGTTTCATGGCAATATGTCTTCTTGAAATTTGATTGGTTATTCTTAAATTATATTGCAACCTAACTCAGACTTAGACAACTTCCTTGGTCTCTTTTCTACATGTAAGTGTCTGATATACCCTCAACAGAATAGAGTTGCACACTGACTGATGTGAACACAGAAAAAATGTCAGCAGCCTTTTGTCTAAACATGCACCAGATGATGGGGATGAAAAA
The DNA here is from genome assembly GCF_032405125.1 of Capricornis sumatraensis. Lineage (NCBI taxonomy): Eukaryota > Metazoa > Chordata > Mammalia > Artiodactyla > Bovidae > Capricornis > Capricornis sumatraensis. Next base: position 9,445,318 of record NC_091084.1, read on the forward strand.
ATGTTTTTATCAGTGGTTTAATAATCTGGTTATATATTAGACTCAGTTCAGTCACTCAGTCATGTCCGACTCCACGACCCAATGGACTGCAGCACACCAGGTGTCCCTGTCCATCACCAACTCCTGGAGTTTTATCAAACTCATGTCCATTGAGTCAGTGATGCCATCCAACCATCTCATCCTCTGTCATCTCCTTCTCCTCCCACCTTCAATCTTTCCCAGCATCAGGGTCTTTTCAAATGAGTCAGTTCTTTACATCAAGTGGCCAAAATATTGGAGTTTCAGTTTTAGCATCAGTCTTTCCAATGAATATTCAGGACTGATTGCTTTTAGGATATGCTGGTTGGATCTCCTTCCAGTCCAAGGGACTCTCAACAGTCTTCTCCAACACCACAGTTCATAAAGCATCAATTCTTTGGTGCTCAGCTTTCTTTATCGTCCAACCCTCACATCCATACATGACTACTGGAAAAATCATAGCTTTGACTAGACAGACCTTTAGTGGCAAAGTAATGTCTCTGTTTTTTAATATGCTGTCTAGGTTGGTCAGAGCTTTTCTTCCAAGGAGTGAGCATCTTTTAATTTCATGGCTGCAGTCACCATTTGCAGTGATTTTGGAGCCCCCCAAAATAATGTCTCTCACTTTTTCCATTGTTTCCCCATCTATTTGCCATGAAGTGATGGGACCAGATGCCATGATCTGAATTTTCTGAATGTTGAGTTTTATTTTTAAAAAATACAAATTCCCTAAAAATTATGAGAATCCAAATACATCAGTATTTCTTGCAGGGGAGTGTGGATATGGCCTAGGATTAATTTTTTTTTTTTAATTTCCCCAGTTGATTCAAATTAGTCTGTTTTAGAAACCTATTGTTTCAGCTACTTTAGATTCACTATGAAAACCAGTTAGGAACTAAACGTAATTTCAAACCAGAAAACCATTACTGTGTATTCATCCATGCAACGATATGAGATTGAAATTAGTTTTTCTACCTAAGATCCAATGATCAGTCATTATCAGATAAATTGAAAAATAGTATATTTTAATTCAGCAAATTTTCATCAAATACCTGCTCTATAGAATGTGTATTCTTGACATATTTAGGAGAATAGTGATAATGTAGGAAATATGCTTGATAAGATGTCAGGAGAGTAATAGCTTGTTTTATGAGAAGGTACCTGATAAAAACTAGTCTGTTTTTCCGTGTCTGTTTCTTAAATCAAAATATAACACAATAATTTTATATTTAAATTAGAGGAGAATGTAATTTGTTTGAATTTTATTTTTATCTTAATGTTGTCCTTCTTCTTGATTTGAATTATCTATTATCAGAAAATATGGAGGAAGTTTTACCTTCTTAAATCATCCACGATTTTATGAGTTAAAATTTCTTAAAAGGATAAAAATTCTGTTATGTAAGTTTATTATCATTTAACTGGATTTCTTTTTCTTAATATTATGAAGTTTTGAAACACTTGAAATTCTGCCTCCAGTGGAATAATCTTGGTGATCATCCTGTTACAAAAGAACTAGATTCTGCATGAAATATAGTAGTTTATATTTCTGTGCTTATAGGATGTAAGGAAAATCTTAGCCAACCCTGTATGCAAACACACACATGATAGAAGTCACAGATTTCTATCAGAGCAGCGGTGAACAGTGAACTCTCTTTAAAGGCAGAATTCCATAATAAGGTGCTAATGTCAGTATTATGGTCAGGAGACTCAGCTTTGAACCTGCAAATTCTTAGTTAATCCTGGTCCCCTGGGTTCTCTACAAATTGGTAATCTTTAAGTGTGACTATATATTTAATTTACAATAATTACACAAGAAAACAGCCATCAGAAGTAGGAGTCAGCAGAAATAACAAGCAAGATATAAACTTTTAAGCATGTCAATGTGAAGATTAAAGATAAGCACATAAAATTACTTTGAACTGTGTAAAGACATAGAGTCTCAAAAGTGAAAAAAACAAAGGAAAGCTGTCAACAATGAGCAAGCATGTTGAAAAAAATGACAACACTATAGCTTTCAGAAAAAAAACAAAAGCTATTGAAATAAAAGTATCAATGGACCAAAGTTCTTCATGGAAGATTAAGAGCAGCTAGCAAGAGAATTGATAATTGGGGAGATAGAGACTAAAAAGTTTTTCAAAATGCAATACAGAAAGATACGAATTATAAAATATGAGAGAGGTTAAGAAATATAAGAGGCTAGAATTGGAAGGAACAGTTTACATATATTCAAAGTACCATAAGCAAAGAATAAAGGGAATGTAGTTGAGGAAACAACTAGAAAAATGGTGGCTTAGGTTTTGTTTTCTTCAGAATTGATGAACGATATAAAGCTACAGAGAAAGGCTTCTATATATCAAATAAGATAAATAAAAAGAAACTCATACCTAGTTACAAGGAACTGAGTGCAAAATATTAATATGACTTTGGACATATCATTCCTTTCTTACTGTTGAGATATTTGCTGGAAGAAAATTCTCTTTCTTTGGTACATAATCTGTATTTTTCTTTCTGACTGCTTACAAAGTCTTTTTAAATGGTTTTCTTATTTTTTTTTGAAATGTAGTTTCAGTTCCTTGTATCTAGGTGTGAATTTGAAATAAAGATATTTTCAGGGAAAAAAATCAAAAGTTTTTTTTTTTTTTCTTTTTTTTTTAACCAATATACCTACATGAAAAGAACTTGTAAGGGATGGACCATACTGCAGAAAGATGGAAACCCGTCCTAGGAGGATGGTCTGTGATATGAGAGCAATGAAATGGATAAATGTGGATAACATTAAATAATCATTCTCTATAACATAATTATGTCTAATTTGTCTTTCAAAAAGGGGACAGAGCTAAAGTACTGAACAATTTCCTATAAACTAGAAGAGAATTTTCAGACTTAAAAAACTCTAAAGTCCTGATGTTGCTTAGGAAGCAGTGGAGCTTAGAGTCTACATTATAAAATTTCAAAGGAAGTCCATATAAGAATAGAAATAGAATATATAACTGTAAGAATCAGTAGAGGGAAGATAAAAAGAAAGGAAAATGGAAAAAAGAAAGAAAAATCAAAGAATAGTAAATTGGTAGAAACAAGTTCATATATATCAGTTAAGATAATAAATATAAACTGACTAAATTCACTGGGAAAAATTCCCAGAAGAATAGAGTTTTCTTAATTTAGTTATTTTTCATTTAAATAGGAAGTATACTTAAAATTAACGGACATGGAAAGACTGGGATCAAGACAAGAACAAAGGTATATATGACAAACACAAAGAGAAATATTGGTAGGTATAATAACATCAAATTCAACAAATGTTTTAAAGCAAAAATCATTGGTAGGAAAATAGAGACAACAACAAAATAATAAAAGGTATAATTCATCTAGTAGGTATAGAAGTTAAAAACTTGCATACCCATCATAAAGTGTCTTAAAAATATAAAAGCAGAGATCAAAAGAACTGTAAGAGCAACACTGACAAATCTGTCATCATAGTGGGAAATCTCAATTTTTGATAGGTTAAGCAAATAAAAAAATTTAAATAAGGAAACCTGAAAGTAAAATTATGAAACAAAAGTAAAGTAAAGTAAAAAAAAAAACCAAAAACCTGGCTGTTTAAATAATATCCACTTTTTAATGTGAAACATTAAAATTTGTTGAGATAGCTTTTTGGTATAATACATATAAATTTTACTGAAAGAATATATACCTCACAGAAAAAATATCTGATCACAATATATTTGAAATAGAGATGAGCAACAAAAATAGTTTCCATCAACTTAAAAATTGATATGATAAATCTATCTATACACATACACACATTTAATGGAGCAAAGAAGAAGTTATAATGGAAATTTTAAAATAAATTACAATGAAAATATTATATAGCAGTTTATAGTAGTGATAGTAACATCGGTACTTTGACTTAAATGCCTAGAGAAAACAGAATCTAGCAAATATTTTTATTCTATAATGCTATTGTTCTTGTGTTAATTCTCTTCTGTGCTCTCTTTCATAAATTGAACATTCAGCTAATGAATAAAATTAAAATTAAAAACAATAAAATAGTGGAGTGCAACAAATCTAAAAGTTTATTATTTTCAAAAGCTAAGTAGAAAAGACTGATGAGCTTTATCCAGAAAAGATAATTCACAAATAAATAATATTAAGCATGAAAGATATATTCATAGGTACCTGAAAGATTGAAAAACAACTTATGATAAAACATAATAGCAGTTATCAGAGGTTGGAAAAGGTATGATAATAGACTAAGTCAAATTGCCAACATCCGCTGGACCATCAAAAAAGCAAGAGAGTTCCAGAAAAACATCTATTTCTGCTTTATTGTCTATGCCAAAACCTTTGACTGTGTGGATCACAATAAACTGTGGAAAATTCTGAGAGAGATGGGAATACCTGACCACCTGACCTACCTCTTGAGAAACCTATATGCAGGTCAGGAAGCAACAGTTAGAACTGGACATGGCACAACAGACTGGTTCCAAATAGGAAAAGGAGTACATCAAGACTGTATATTGTCACCCTGCTTATTTAACTTATATGCAGAGTACATCATGAGAAACACTGGGCTGGAAGAAGCACAAGCTGGAATCAAGATGGCCGGGAGAAATATCAATAACCTCAGATATGCAGATGACACCACCCTTATGGCAGAAAGTGAAGAGGAACTAAAAAGCGTCTTGATGAAAGTGAAAGAGGAGAGTGAAAAAGTTGGCTTAAAGCTCAACATTCAGAAAATGAAGAACATGGTATCCGGTCCCATCACTTTATGGGAAATAGATAGGGAAACAATGGGAACAGTGTCAGACTTTATTTTGGGGGGCTCCAAAATCACTGCAGCCATGAAATTAAAAGATGCTTACTCTTTGGAAGGAAAGTTATAACCAACCTAGATAGTATATTCAAAAGCAGAGACATTACTTTGCCAACAAAGTTCCATCTTGTCAAGGCTATGGTTTTTCCAGTAGTCATGTATGGCTGTGAGAGTTGGACTGTGAGGAAAGCTGAGTGCCAAAGAATTAATGCTTTTGAACTGTGGTGTTGGAGAAGACTCTTGAGAGTCCCTTGGACTGCAAGGAGATCCAACCAGTCCATTCTAAAGGAGATCAGCCCTGGGTGTTCTTTGGAAGGAATGATGCTGAAGCTGAAACTCCAGTACTTTGGCCACCTCATGCAAAGAGTTGACTCATTGGAAAAGTCTCTGAATATGGGAGGGATTGGGGGCAGGAGGAAAAGGGGATGACAGAGGATGAGATGGCTGGATGGCATCACTGACTCAATGGATGTGGGTTTGGGTGAACTCTGGGAGTTGGTGATGGACAGAGAGGCCTGGTGTGCTGCAATTCATGGGGTTGCAAAGAGTCAGACACGACTGAGCAACTGAACTGAACTGATGCCAAAATTTGAAAATTTAAAGCACATGCTCAATTTTTAGAATAACAGAACATATCAAAATTTACTCAGGAAGATATCGAGGGCCCAAATAGTTTCATAATTATTTATTAAGGAAATTTATTCAGTATATAAAAACTCTCATAAAGAAAAGATAGGCTCAGGAAGCCTTATAAATAATTTTTAGTAAATTTCCTAAAAATAGATCCCTTTAATCTTTTACATACTCTTATAAGGAAGCCATTGTAACCATGATACACAACCCAAAATAGGAGTGCAAGGAAAGAAAGTTATGACAGTTTTATTAAAAACTTTCTGAACAAAGTGTTGGTAAACAGCAGTGAAATTCTAAGGAAATTCTAAGGAAATAATTTATATAATTCATCAGATCAATAAATCAAAGAAAATATGTGATCATTTCAATGATAAATGAAAAATCATTTTATAAACTTGAGTATTAATTCACAGTAAAACTCAACAAAATAGGAGTCTCCCCAGATCTACAGGAAAATATTCTGACGGATTCCTTTAAAAATTCTTGATCTAGACACTGATGACCACCTCACTTCTTCTATAGTGTGTATTGGAGAAGTACCAAGCACAAAGGAAAAGAACATAAATAGAAATAATAAGTTTGTAAAGGAAGAAAAGAACCACGTTATTATATAAGTATTGCAGCATTATTTAGAATAGCCAAAGTAGGTTTCCTCAATGAATGGATAAAGAAGATGTGGCATATATGTTTAATGGAATATTATTCAGGATAAGAAAGAAATCCAGTCCTTTGCAACAGCAGGATGAACCATGAGTGCATTATGTTAAACAAATTAAGCCAGGTAAATACACATATTTTGCACTGGTATCACTTATATGTGGACTCAAAAAAATTAAAATTATAGAAGCAGAATAGAAGAAGGTTGCCAGAGGACTGTTGTTGTTTATCAGCCAGTCATGTCTGTCTCTTTTGGGACCCATTGGATTGTGATTTTCCAGGCAAGAGTACTGTTGTGGGTTGCCATTTCCTTTCTCCAGGGGATCTTCCTGACACAGGGATCGAACCTGCATCTCCCGTGTTGGGAGGTGGATTCTTTACCTCTGAGCCACCAGGGAAACCTGCCAGAGGAGAGGAGTTAGGGAAATAGGGATGGGTTAGTAAAAACTTCTAGTTAAAAGATTTGAATACAATCTGAGTCTGAGAATCTAATAAAACATGGTGAATATAGTTGATAACATTATATTGTATAATTGAAATTTGCTCAGAGAACAGAATTTAAGTATTCTTACCAAAAAAAGTAAAGTATGTAAATATGCAGGGTGATAAATGTGTTAATTAACTAGATGGGGGAATCCTTTCACAATACTTAGGTATATCAAATCATCATGATGTATATGCTATAAATATCTTATAATTGTATAAAGTCAATTATATTACAATAAAGCTGAAATAACAAAACCCAAATTATTAGCATAATATTTTCTGCATAGTAAAGTCCCCAAATTCTATAGACAAATATAGAAATAATAAAATAATTTAACACATTGTTATGAGATCAACATATAAAATCAATTACATTTATTTATATCAGCAACAGATTGTTATAAATCACAAAAATTACTATTCACTGAAAAAAATAATACTTAAGGCATCAGTACTAAATCTAACCATAAATGTGCATGCTTTTATGGAATAAACTTTTAAATTGTACTGAAAAAATTAAGGAATGTTCATGTAAATACAAATATACTAAATTATCTTCACAGATATTAAAACTTGATATTTTAATGATGTCAGCTTTTCCTCAAATTAAGGTATAATTCAACCATAATTTCAATGAAAATTATAAGATTTTTTTCTTTCCAGAAGATTGATAAATTGATAATGATATTTACTCACATTTGCAAAGAATCAGATCATAGCCATTGCAATCCTGAAGAATTATCTGGAGGAACTCATCAAAATAACAAATGTCAAAAATCGAAATATTTGTCTCATCAAATATCAGAATAAACCTTAAGATTTTACTAATTAAGCCAATGTGATATTGCTATAATAATAGACTAATTTATTAAATTAAATGTATATGAAACAGGTAGCTGGGCAGCTTCAGCTGCCGTTTCTGAGAGAAAGCTGATTTTTCATTAAAGTGATAGGGAAATTGGACATCCATATGGGGGTAAAAAAGTATAATATAAATTGGATCTCTAACTCATACCCTACAGAAAATTCTACTCCAGATGATTTTTAAGAGGCAAAACATTTGTTTTCATTTTTTTTCTAAACATTTTAATGACTTTGGGATAGAAAAGGATTCCTATGGTACACAAAAAAATCACAAAACATATATCATAAAATTGATAAGTTTAACACATAAAAATAAGAAACTCTGCTTACCAAAAGATACCATAAGTGGAAAAGGAAGATAAGATTACAGTTTGGCAAAAGATACTGAAAACATATAAAATACTGACAATATATAGAATACTGACAATATATAGATTCTCTAAAAATTAGCAAAGACACACAGCTTTATCTTATAGCAGCAGAAACACAAATGACCAATAATTATCCACAGTCATATTAATAATCTGGAAAATGCCAAAGAAATCACAGAGAGTTACTCTTTGGCATCCAGTAAATTGGCAAAAAAAAAAAAAAAAAAGAGTTTGATTATATTAAGTAACTATGATGATGTAGATCAATGAAACCCTATACCCAGTTAGTAGAAGTTTACATCAAATGGGAAAAACTTTGTTAGAATAAAAATGGCAAAACTTAGTAAAGGTGAAGATGGGAACACCATATAACCCAATAATTTCACTCCTTGGCATATACCTAAAGCACTGGTCTTGATGATGTTCAGGTTGGTTACCCTAAAGAACATTAACATGTGAAACTTTCATCATAATTTTAAATAGTTGCAAAAAACTTGTCATTATATTGTGAAATTAATGTTTATAAATAAAATTGATCCATTACTTTTAAAATTGTATTATAGTCACCATTAACTTAAAAAAAGTAAGTTACAAATTTTTACTTCTTTTTACTTGAAATCATTTTTTACATAATTTAACCATCACGTTGCAACATATTTTTGAAGGCTTTTTTGTTAATGACCTTAATAAAATTTTCTGAAATAAATCTATGTAAAATGGATTAAGTTAAAATATCCTGAGTTATTATTATTGCAATTAATAATTACAACAACAACAACAACTGTAGGCTAACACATATAGCATTTTCTATGTGCCAGATACAATTCTAAACATTTCTAAATATGTTAATGTATATAATATACACTTACACTATTTATGTGTATCATTTAATGTGCATAATACTCAAAAAAGGAACTTACCACTTGCTTTTTACAGAAGCAGAGTTTGAGACACAGGGAAATTAAATAACTTTCTCAAGATTTTACAGCTAGTTAAGTAGTTCAGGATTGGATTCTATATATTTTGATTCCATTTTTCAGATTTTTAAAAATAAAATCTTCATACATTTTGATCAGTAATAGCTTATATTTTATTTACTAATGAGTAGAAAGGGCTTCCCTGGTGGTTCAGAAACTAAAGAATTGGCCTGCAGTACAGGAGACCCAAGTTTAATCTCTGGTTCAGGAAGATCCCCTGGAGAAGACTCCAGTATCCTTGCCTGGAGAATCCTGTGGACAGAGGAGCCTGGCGGGCTACAGTCCATGGCGTGGCAGAGTTGAATGTGACTGAGCCACTAACACACACACAAGTAGAAAAGCATCTACTGCAAAGATGGATGGGGATACTTCTGATGCTCTGATTAAGAGAGGTGTAGTTTGAACTTTGGAACATTTGTTTAATATTCAAGAAGGCTTTACACTTGACGTCAGTGCTAGGAATGGGTGAGGGTCGTGTTCTTCCTTTGTAAAGTAAGACAATGGCGTTGTGGCTGGTAAGTGGTGACTGATGACAAGCGTGTTCTGGAGGAAACCTGAGGGGTGTTTTAGGAAAGAACACATACAGATATGGAGGAGTTGAGAGATTTCAGTGGACTCTTCACCTCTTGCAAAGTTGTGTCCTCCATGGGTAGGGGTACTCCAGTTTAAAGACAGCTCTGGAGCAGGGCTTCTCAAAGCGTGTGCCCAACAGCACCCTGGAACTTGTTAGCAATCCAGATCATCAAGCCTTATTCCAGACTAACTGAATCAGAAACTTAAGGTGGGGTCCAGCAACACGTGTGGCTTTTATTTGCTTTTGTTTTTAAAATTTTAATTTTACTTTATTTTACTTTACAATACTGTATTGGTTTTGCCATACATTGACATGAATCCACAACGGGTGTACATGCGTTCCCAAACATGAACCCCCCTCCCACCTCCCTCCCCATAAGGTACAGACTGACTTCAGACTGCTGTTCTAATCACCATAGATTCTACACAGCTCTCAGGGCGTGATGCTCTTTTGCACTATCTTTATGATCTTATCCAGTTGAAAGCACCACAATTGTAAGATGAAGTCTAGTTTCAAAGATCTTAAAATGTAAAAGAAGTATCTTCGATTGAATGAAGTGCTGTCTTGCCTTACCAGAGGATTGATCCTACCCGAAGGCAGGAATCATGGCTTCTTTCTCTCTGTGTTCCTCTCACCCTTCAGGACTTGGTTATGTGGACCTGTGGAGTAGAGACTTGCTGAGTACACGTCAGTATTGGGCTTCTCTGTTACATGTCCTTCTGGGTTTGTTCTTTTCCCTTTTTCACCCTGACAAGAGCTTCATCCTGAGGAAACAGGAGATGGCCAGTAAACATCTGTGGATTCACTGACCTATCATAAAAGGAGCAGTAGGCTGGTGTCAGGAATTGAGTCAAGTAGGAATTGAGGACTTGGTGGTGTCTTTGGCTATGGAAGGAAGGATATAGCCACTGCTAATATTCCTAGATGGTGAGAGAGGGGACAGAGTGTCCTCTACTCTAAGAAGTGTGGGGTTAGAGTCAAGAGATAAGTCTCTGACTGACCAGTATTAATCTCTCCATTATTTTAAATCATGCTGTCTGTATAGCCTCTGCCATGAGAAGTGCGGGGTTAGAGTCAAGAGATAAGTCTCTGATTGGCCAGTAGTAATCTCTCCATTCATAGTATGAATCTAGACCATTCAGGTATGACCTAAATCAAATCCCTTATGATTATACAGTGGAAGTGAGAAATAGATTTAAGGGACTAGATCTGTTAGATAGAGTGCCTGATGAACTATGGATGGAGGTTCAGGACATTGTACAGGAGACAGGGATCAAGACCATCCCCATGGAAAAGAAATGCAAAAAAGCAAAATGGCTGTCTGGGCAGGCCTTACAAATAGCTGTGAAAAGAAGAGAAGGGAAAAGTAAAGGAGAAGAGCAAAGATATAAGCATCTGAATGCAGAGTTCCAAAGAATAGCAAGAAGAGAAAAGAAAGCCTTCTTCAGCGATCAATGCAAAGAAATAGAGTAAAAGAACAGAATGGGAAAGACTAGAGATCTCTTCAAGAAAATGAGAGATACCCAGGGAACATTTCATGTAGAGATGGGCTCGATCAAGGGCAGAAATGGTATGGACCAGAAGATATTAAGAAGAGGTGGCAAGAATACACAGAAGAACTGTACAAAAAAGATCTTCATGACCAAGATAATCATGATGGTGTGACCACTCACCTAGAGCCAGACATCTTGGAATGTGAAGTCAAGTGGGCCTTAGAAAACATCACTATGAACAAAGCTAGTGGAGGTGATGGAATTCCAGTTGAGCTATTTCAAATCCTGGAAGATGATGCTGTGAAAGTGCTGCACTCAGTATGCCAGCAAATTTGAAAAACTCAGCAGTGGCCACAGGACTGGAAAAGGTCAGTTTTCATTCCAATCCCAAAGAAAGGCAATGCCAAAGAATGCTCAAACTACTGCACAATTGCACTCATCTCACATGCTAGTAAAGTAATGCTCAAAATTCTCCAAGCCAGGCTTCAGCTATACGTGAACCATGAGCTTCCTGATGTTCAAGCTGGTTTCAGAAAAGGCAGAGGAACCAGAGATCAAATTGCCAACATCCGCTGGATCATGGAAAAAGCAAGAGAGTTCCAGAAAAACATCTCTTTATGCTTTATTGACTATGCCAAAGCCTTTGACTGTGTGGATCACAATAAACTGTGGAAAATTCTGAAAGGGATGGGAATACCAGACCACCTGACTTGCCTCTTGAGAAACCTATATGCAGGTCAGGAAGCAACAGTTCAAACTGGACATGGAACAACAGACTGGTTCCAAATAGGAAAAGGAGTATGTCAAGGCTGTATATTGTTACCCTATTTAACTTATATGCAGAGTACATCATGAGAAACACTGGGCTGGAAGAAGCACAAGCTGGAATCAAGATGGCCGGGAGAAATATCAATAACCTCAGACATGCAGATGACACCACCCTTAGGGCAGAAAGTGAAGAGGAACTAAAAAGCCTCTTGATGAAAACGATCTATGAGGAAGGTGAAAAAGTTGGCTTAAAGCTCAACATTCAGAAAACGAAGATCATGGCATCTGGTCCCATCACTTCATGGGAAATAGATGGGGAAACAGTGGAAACAGTGTCAGACTTTATTTTGGGGGGCTCCAAAATCACTGCAGATGGTGACTGCAGACATGAAATTAAAAGACACTTACTGCTTGGAAGGAAAGTTATAACCAACCTAGATAGCATATTGAAAAGCAGAGACATTACTTTGCCAACAAAGGTCCGTTCTATCAAGGCTATGGTTTTTCCAGTGGTCATGTATGGATGTGAGAGTTGGACTGTGAAGAAAGCTGAGCACCGAAGAATGATGGTTTTGAACTGTGGTGTTGGAGAAGGCTCTTGAGAGTCCCTTGGACTGCAAGGAGATCCAACCAGTCCATTCTAAAGGAGATCAGCCCTGGGTGTTCTTTGGAAGGAATGATGCTAAAGCTGAGACTCCAGTACTTTGGCCACCTGATGTGAAGAGCTGACTCATTGGAAAAGACTCTGACGCTGGGAGGGATTAGGGGCAGGAGGAAAAGGGGATGATAGGGGATGAGATGTCTGGATGGCATCACTGACTCAATGGATATGAGTTTGAGTGAACTCTGGGAGATGGTGATGTACAGGGAGGCCTGGAGTGCTGCAATTCATGGGCTCACAAAGAGTCGGACCCGACTGAGCAACTGAACTGAATCTCTCCATTATTTTAAATCATGCTGTTTGTATAGCCTCACCTGTGTATAATCTCAGTGAATGAGGGACTCAGAGACCCTTTCTACTATATTCTCAGTGCATAGAATAGCACCTATCTCATAGCAGATAATCTGTATGTTTTGAATAAACACTTGATTAAGGTATCAACTGATGTTTACTAAAACCCAAAAGGAGCTGTGATGTGTGGAGAAATTTTTGTACAGTGATTCATGTTGTTTGTTTTGTTTTTATTTATTTGGCTACACTGGGTCTTAGTTATGACACGTGAATCTTCGCTCTTCATTTCAGCATGTGGGATCTTGAGTTGCAGCAGGTGAGCTCTTAGTTATAACATGTGGATTCTAGTAATAGTTCCTAGACCAGGGATCAAACCCCAACCCCCCTTTATTGAGACCCCTTTATTTTAGCCACTTGGCCACCAGGGAATTCCCAATAATTAATGGCTTAATTTTATTCATTTACATTGAGTTGCAATATTTGAACCCTAGTGTTTCTCAGGCTTCAGTTTTTAAAATATTTATTTACTTTATTGTTGTAATTGACATATAACATTGTATTAGCTTGAAGTGTTCAACATGGTTTGACATGTGTATATATTGCAAAAGGATCACCACAAATGTCTAGTTAACATCCATCATCACACATAGTTGACAAATCTTTTCTTAAAATTCTATTCTTTTGGTAACTTTCAAATATATTATACAGTATTATTGACTATCGTCACCATGTGGTACATTACATCCCCAGGACCTATTTATTTTGTAACTGGAAGTTTTGATCCACTTCACTCATTTGGCCTCACCCTCACCCTCTTGCAATGGCAACCACCCACCTGTTCTCTGTCTCTCTGAGTTCATTTTTTGTTTTCAGATTCCACTTATAAGAGCAGCAGCTTGTGTTTTAACAAGCTCTCTAGGTGGTTCTAATACCTGCTAAGTTTTGTAAACCACTCCCCAAGAGAAATTTTCATTCATGTGTCCCAGTGTTCACATGCAGGAATGTTCAAAACACTGTTTCTAATGTCAAGAAGGAATTGTAGGCTGTCTGCAGACCTGCCACATTGGAAAACAAACAAACAGTAAAGGACACTAACATAGCCAGAACCAGTCAATTTCCCTTACGTTAGTTTCCTTGGAAGAGGTCCTTGGACCTTCGCAATGTGTGCATGGATAGACATTGTCCATTGCTACAGCTCCATGGAGTAAACATATAACCCTGTTTTCTCCCAAGTCACCTTTTCTTTACTCGGAATGTACAGGTAAAAAGTGGGGTATAGAAGGGAAATCCTTAGTACAAGCAGGGTGGGCATCCCCAGGCAAAGGATGAGGGGGCGTGATCTGCTCTCACCTACGATCTCCATCTGCCCCGTGCTGCCTCCTCCTCAGGGTATGCTCTGCTGACTCTTTCTGCTGGAATCTCTCTCCTCTCGTCCTGCCCTTCTCTCTCCTCCTTCCTCCAGTCTCGCTTCCAGATGCTCATCCTCACCATCCTTACTCCATTCAGATTTGACTTTTAAAACTCATTACTTTGAAAATGTATGGTGAGCAGTCATGTGGTGAACCTTGTGCAAGGAACAAGAAATTAAAAAGATGAACAAGACACACATAATGTCGGTATATGGAGTTGAGATTTTAGTTATGCAGATGACTAATGAACAGCTTTAAAATTCTGTAATATTTTCCTGCATAAAATATAGTCACCCTTCAAGTCTCCTTACAGTTAATTTTCCTGATTCATCAGCTCACCCTCACCCTTACAAGCACATGGGGACACATGCAGGCATGCACAGACAGACATGGTATCCTCTGCATTTTATATGGCATCTGGTCCAGAGGAGACCCTCACTCCATGTTTAATGACTGCCTGACTCAACTAATTCTGTTCTTGGGGTTTCTGTTGTACTACTACTACTACTACTACTACTACTACTATAATTATCAGTTTCTAACACAATACTGTGTTTAGAGCTTTCTGGGGCCTTGTGTTTTACACCTGCCACGTCCAGTATGACAGCCACTGGTAGTGAGCCCCTGAAATGTGATGAATGTAACTGAGCAACTGAATTTTTAGCTTCATTTAATTTCAGCTAAGTTGAATTAAAGCTTCAGTTGCTACTTGTGGCTAGAGGCCACTATATTGGACAGTGCTGTTCCAACACCTTTGCACAGGTTAGTTTTCCAGATTCCCAGTAGAGGGAGCTTTCCATAAAGAACAGACAATGCGCCAGGCACTGCCCTAAACATTTTCCACCTATTAATTCATTTAAACTTCACTATAACCCTATGAGGTAATTTCATGGATGGTCTTACAGCTTAAGATAACATGTTTAAAAATAAAATTCCCTAATGATGACTTGAATCCTGCCACTCAGTTGGGAGAGGCAGCAGAACTTGTAGGATTGTATCTGGAATTGACTTTATTTCATTTGGTTCCTATTTATTTTTAATTTTTATTTTATTTCATTGGAAAGGTAATGCTCAGGTTTAAGCAACTTTTGGAAGTTGCTTTATTGTCAGAAAACTGAAAGAAAGAAAGAAAGTGAGGCTGCTCATTTGTGTCTGACTCTTTGTGACCCTGTGAACTATAGCCCACTATGTTCCTCTGTCCATGGGATTCTCCAGGCAAGAATATTGGAGTGGGTTGCCATGCCCTTCTCCAGGGGATCTTCCCGACCCAGGGATCAAACCTGGGTCTCCCTCATTGCAGACAGATGCTTTACCCTCTGAGCCACCAGGGAAGCCCCTTCAGAAAACTGAATGTGTACACAAAAATGGTTTGTTTTTTTTTTTTTTGGGGGGGGGGAGGTTGCATAAATCTTTTTAAATGAAGTTGCTTTCTATGTGCCCTTTTTATAGCTACTCAGGTGGAGTATTGGGGGTCATTTATCATAATACGCAGAAGGCACTCTGTCTGTGTTTTTCGTCTATGACACCTCTGACACTCAGCACACCCCAGCCCACCTTCTCCTTCCTTTCCCTCAAGGCCCAGGTCTCCTTCCCTCCCTCCCGAGCACCCATGGGCACACAGTGCACCTTGCCAGCTCCAACTGCACCATATTTATCTTTCCCCAAAGCCACACCTCCACCCACTGTCATCTCCATATAGAATAGGAAACGTAGGCAGACATAGCTAACGTCATTTTCCCAATTGTCAGACCTCAGATTCAAACCCAAGCAGTCTGACTCCAGAGTCTAGGATTCTAAACCCTTATTCTACACACTCTAGTAAGATAGTTTTAATACCCATTTCTGGCATAATAATCCCAAAGGTCAGAACCAAGGAAAAAGATACATTTCCTATTATACTTGAACTTGAAACAGAAGGTAACTACCTACATATGAATACAAAGTGTGTTACAAACTAAGATTCTTTGTAGGAATGTCTAGGACAAAATTTAACCACTTTAAAATTTCAAGTTGTATAGAAAATGCCATTTTTATGAAAGAAGTTAAAAGGAAAGAGAATAGAGAAGAATTTTAAAATACTTGATTTGCAAAGGGATTTACCCTGGTGATATTCTGGGACCAAGGATGAAGTCATAAGTTTCCTGAATTTAGGGACTGCCCCAAAAAGATAGTTACTAAATATATAAATGCTTATTCAAACCCTAGCAAGATCCATGGAAATTGGGTGATTTCCCACGGTTTCTTCTCTTCCTCCTGTGTACCTTTTCTTTTTTCAGTTCTTTATTTTTTAATTCCTTTCTTTTCCTTCTCTTCTATGACCTGGCATATCCATTTTCAAGACGGTTAGAGGAGGAAGAATTAGGAACCACTCATGGTCAAAGCAGGCTTGGAATTTTAGTATCTCAAGATGTTTATTTCACCACAGGTTCACTCACTCATCCGAGCAACTGAGACTGTCTTTTTGTGATATTATGATGTCTCTCAGGCATTTATGAAGCTGTGTCCCAGGCAGCTCATTAGTAACAAGGGTTAAAGCACAATACCTCAAAGGAATGTGCTTTAAAAAAGTTAAATTTTAGGGGACGTACAGTAATCTCTAGAATCCTGATACTAATCTGCCTTTTCATATGTTTTGGAAGTGAGAGTAGAAGAGAGGAGTGAGACTTGTGTATAACCCAGCCTATACTGTCTCTATGCAGTCCAAGGAAGATTCTTTCCCTTTTGATATACACCAGCTCAGATGTAGAGAGGAATAAAAGGATGAGAGCCACCGATCTCAAATGTATTCAAGTCTACATGAAAGGTAAAAAAAAAAAAGGGCAAAGAAGTGGTTCTGAGTAAATAAAAGAGTTGGCATGCTGTTAAGGCATACCGGTTTATAAAAGTACTGATCCCAGCCTAAATAAAAAACATATTGTATGTATTTGTAATGAGTTTGATCCTTTACTTTTAGCCTATATTGTTTCAGAAACAACAAATAAGGGGGAGACAGCACTGAAGACTTCTTACTTTTCCCTCAGTTGCTTTCAATTCACCTAACAGGTATATATCAAAAAAAGATGAGTTTACTCAGGGTACTTATTGATTGTATCTACTACCGACATTTATATCCAATTCTAAGATTTTTGAAAAAATTCTTGTTCTTTGCTGCTCAGAAAAAGTTTACTGAAAATATCAAGTCACTAAAAGCACTGAAATCTGCTGTCTGTCTTCTGCTAAAATAATATGTATAAGTGCGGAGAGTTCTCCTGCCATACAGTCATGTGGAAGGTGAACGTAGTCTGTTGGCATCCTTGTGATTGGAGATAGGCAGGTCGAGTCTACACAGCCCTCTTCCATTACATTCGGGATACTGCACTAAAGATTTATTCACTTTAATAAAGACAGATTTTGGTAAAGTAGGGGAAAAAGAAAATGTTACTGAAATACTTACTATTAACGTAAGAGGAAGAGTCCCACTTATGAAAATGAAAGTGTTGGTCACTCAGTTGTGTTTGACACTCTGCAATCCTATGTACTGTAGTCTGCCAGGCTCCTCTGTCCATGGTTTTCTTCAGGAAAGAATATTGGAGTGCGTAGCTATCCTTTTTCCAGGGGATCTTCCTAACAAAGGGACTGAATCCAGGTCTCCCGAATTGGCAGGGGTCATGGAATGCAAAAAAGGCAAAATGGCTGTCTGAGGAGGCCTTACAAATACCTGAAGAAAGAAGAGACATGAAAAGCAAAGGAGAAAAGGAAAGATATACCCATTTGAATGCAGAGTTCCAAAGAATAGCAAGGAGACATAAGAAAGTCTTCCTAAAGGAATGCAAAGAAATAGAGGAAAAAACAATAGAATGGGAAAGACTAGCGATCTCTTCAAGAAAATTAGAGATACAAAGGGAATATCTCATGCAAAGATGGGCTCAATAAAGGACAGAAATTGTATGTACGTAACAGAAGCAGAAGATATTAAGAAGAGGTGGCAAAAATACACAGTAACTATACAAAAAAGATCTTAATGACCCAGATAACCATGATGGTGTGATCACTCATCTAGAGCCAGTCATCCTGGAATGTGAAGCCAAGTGGGCCTTAGGAAGCATCACTATGAACAAAGCTAGTGGAGGTGAAGGAATTCCAGCTGAGCTATTTCAAAGCCTAAAAGATGACGCTGTGAAAGTGCTACACTCAAGAGGCCAGCAAGTTTGGAAAACTCAGCAGTGGCCACAGGACTGGAAAAGGTCAGTTTTCATTCAATTCCAAAGGAAAGCAATGCCAAAGAATGTTCAGCTATGCACAGTTGCACTCATCTCACACGCTAGCAAAGTAATGTTTAAAATTCTCCAAGCCAGGCTTCAACAGTACGTGAACTGAGAACTTCCAGATGTTCAAGCTGGATTTAGAAAAGGCAGAGGAACCAGAGATCCAACTGCCAACATTTGTTGTATCATCGAAAAAGCAAGAGAGTTAGAAAAAGACATCTACTTCTGCTTCGTTACTAAAGTCTTTGACTGTGTGGATCAAAACAAACTGTGGAAAATTCTTAAAGAGATTGGAATACCAGACCATCTGACCTGCCTCCTGAGAAACCTGTTTGCTGGTCAGGAAGCAACAGTTAGAACCAGACATGGAGCAATGGACTGGTTCCACATTGGCAAAGGAGCATATCAAGGCTGTATATTTCCACCCTGCTTGTTTAACTTAAATGCAGAGTACATCATGAGAAATGCTGAGCTGGATGAAACACAAGATGAAATCAAGATTGCTGGAAGAAATATCAATAACCTCAGATATGCAGATGACACCACCCTTATGGCAGAAAGTGAAGAGGAACTAAAGAACCTCTTGATGAAAGTAAAAGAGGGGAGTGAAAAGATTGGTTCAAAACTAAGAATTCCTAAAACTGAGATTACAGCATCTGGTCCTATCACTTCAATGGTAAATAGATGGGCAAACAATGGAAACAGTGACAGACTTTATTTTCTTGGGCTCCAAAATCACTGCAGATGGTGACTGTGGACATGAAATTAAAAGCTGCTTGCTCCATGGAAGAAAAGCAGTGACCAACCTAGACAGCATATTAAAAAGCAAAGACAGTACTATTTGCCGACAAAGGCCCATCTAATCAAAGCTATGGTTTTTCCAGTAGTCATGTATGGATGTGAGAGTTGGACCATAAAGAAAGCTGAGCACCAAAAAATTGATACTTTTGAGCTATGGTGTTGGAGAAGACTCTTGAAAGTCCCTTGGACTGCAGGGATATCAAACAAATCTTTCTTGAAGGAAATAAACCCTGAATATTCATTGAAAAGACTGATGCTGAATCTGAAGCTTTGGCCACCTGATGCAAAGAACTGACTCATTGGAAAAGACCCTGATACTGGGAAAGATTGAAGGCAGGAGGAGAAGGGGACGACAGAGGATGAGATGATTGGATGGCATCACCAACTCTACAGACATGAGTTTGAGCAAGCTCAGGGAGTTAGTGATGGACAGGAAAACCTGGCATGCTACAGTCCATGGGGTCTCAGGACATGACTG
Organism: Capricornis sumatraensis; assembly: GCF_032405125.1. Lineage (NCBI taxonomy): Eukaryota > Metazoa > Chordata > Mammalia > Artiodactyla > Bovidae > Capricornis > Capricornis sumatraensis. Next base: position 9,464,862 of record NC_091084.1, read on the forward strand.
AGCGACTGGGCAGATTCTTTACTGTCTGAGCCACCAGGGATCCCTTATTCATGCAAGAGGAAGATTCCTACTTATAGCACTGGTATTTTATTGGGAGTGATTTAATCATTGACATTTATATTGCTCTTCTTGAGTCATCAAAATAAATTTAAATTTATCATTCCATAATTTAAGCAAGAGGGGATGTATGCAATGCATTTTAGGAAGATTTTAAATCCAGTATAGCTAACAAAAATGTCATGTTGTAAGACATGGGAGTAAACTGTAATGTTCCTTTATGTGGATTCTTTTTTTGGTACCACATATAACCTGAGGCCCTATGTGGGCAACTCAGTATACTGGCTTCTTCAATCTGACTTCTTTCCATCTCAAATGTCAATTCTCTTCACCTTTTTCCAGTCTTTGTGTTCTCACGATAAAAGTACAGACACTTTTGACTGCTGTGCCTTTCTTTAGACCGTTCAATCAGCCTAAATTATTGTTGTCTCCTTTGTTATCAGGCACACCCCTTCAGGGACTCCTTCCCTAAACCCTTTTTTCCATTCCAGACTATAGTTGCTTCACTTCAGAGCTCTTATATTGTTCAGAGCAGATCTCTGTCATTGCTTTTACAATGCCATAGTTCAATGATTCATTCTTGCATCTGTTGTATGGACTTCTGGGTATTCAAGGGCAGGGGCAAGGGCTAAGTAATGTACTTGCTAGTTGTAGAACAGTGTCATTTGTTGTTGTTGTTGTTTTTCAGTTGTTTTGTCATGTCCGACTCTTTGCAACCCCATGGACTGCAGCATTCCAGGCTTCCCTGTCCTTCACCATGTCCTGAAGTTTGCTTAAAGTCATATCCACATGATGCCATCCAACCATTTCATCCTTGTTCATCCCCTTCTCCTCCAGCGTTCAGTCTTTCCCAGCATCAGGGTCTTTTCCAATGAGTCGGCTCTTCACATCAGGTGGCCAAAGTATTGGAGTTTCAGCTTTAGATCAGTCCTTCCGATGAACATTCAGGACTGATTTCCTTTAAGAATGACTGGTTTGATCTCCTTGCAGTTCAAGGGACTCTCAAGAGTCTTCTCCAACACCACAGTTCAAAAGCATCAGTTCTTCAGTGCTAATCTTTCTTTATGGTCCAACTCTCACATCCTTACATCAGTTCAGTTCAGTTCAGTCGCTCAGTCATGTCTGACTCTTTGCAACCCCATGAATCACAGCACGCCAGGCCTCCCTGTCCATCACCAACTCCCGGAGTTCACTCAGATGCATGTCCATCGAGTCAGTGATGCCATCCAGCCATCTCATCCTCGGTCATCCCCTTCTTCTCCTGATCCCAGTTCCTCCCAGCATCAAAGTCTTTTCCAATGAGTCAACTTTTTCCATGAGGTGGCCAAAGTACTGGAGTTTCAGCTGTAGCATCATTCCTTCCAAAGAAATCCCAGGGCTGATATCCTTCAGAATGAACTGGTTGGATCTCTTTGCAGTCCAAGGGATTCTCAAGAGTCTTCTCCAACACCACAGTTCAAAAGCATCAATTCTTCGGCGCTCAGCCTTCTTCACAGTCCAACTCTCACATCCATACATGACTACTGGAAAAACTCACATCCTTACATGACTACTGGAAAAACCATAGCTTTGACTGCATGGACCTTTGTCTGCAAGTCTACTTTTTAATATGCTGTCTAGGTTTGTCATAGCTTCTCTTCTAAGGAGCAACCGTCTTTCAATTTCATGGCTTCAGTCACCATCTGCAGTGATTTTGGAGCCCAAGAAAATAAAGTCTGACACTGTTTCCACTGTTTCCCCATCTATTTGCCATGAAGTGATGGAACCAAATGCCGTGATCTTAAGTTTTTTGAATGTTGGGTTTTAAGCCAACTTTTTCACTTGCATCAAGAGGTTCTTTATTCCTCTTCACTTTCTGCCCTAAGGGTGGTGTCATCTGCATATCTGAGGTTATTGATATTTTCCCAGCAATATTGATTCCAGCTTGTGCTTCATCTAGTCTGGCATTTCTCATAATATACTACAATATCTAAAAATGTTTGATGAATGCAAGACTGGTAGAAAGATTCAATAGTGTCAACTCAAATGCCTGGGCAAATTATGGAAAGAAATGAATCGAGTGTGCTGGAAAAGCCAGGAGTTTTGGGAGTGTTGTGACCTGGAGAAGACGCCCTGTATGAAAGTGGCAGTCTCCACTTAGCATTTGTCAGTTGTCACCGTGAGGCACTAGAGGCCCATGCTCCTAAACCCTCCAGCTTTTAAAGAGAAGCCCAAGGTAAGGTTTTTATATGAGAAATATTTTCATTTTTAAAAATTCAAATGGTCCAAAAGGTCTACAGACCAGATCCAACTCCCAGACTGACAATTTTAAAGATTTAGAATGAGTGAAAAGTCAGTTTCCATGAAACCTTAGTTAGAGGTTTAACAAATTTTGATTGCTGATATTCTGTTATAATGGAATCTATCACAGTATTGATAAAAACAGAATGTTACTATATCTTGGTGACATATAGGTTTTTATTGTAATTTTCAACTTGGACTTATAGATGTTACTTTTACATAAGATGGAGATGTTATTTTAAAAAGGAATTGTAAAAAAAAAAAGTGAATTGATCTTTTTAGAGAAATAAATCTTGAAAAATCTCAGTAATAAAAATACCTCCAAATTATCAAGAAATTCTGTTAACTCCCTGGTTTAAAAACAAACAAACTGCCCTTATTTAAAGGTACATTCATGATGTTATGATTTTTAAGGTTTATTTACTCTGTTAAAATCTATAAAGATAATTTCATGAAAAAACACTCTCTAGGGATAGTGCACCTCAAAGTTTTATGAATAAATTTTTTTATGTAAAATTTTCAACATTTTGTATCCCCAGCCACAGGGGGAAAATAAAAGACTGGTTCTCATAGAAGCCTTTGAGACTGGTAGAGTCCACTGGAGGCACAAATATTCTTTGACACCTGCTTCCCAATACAAGTTTGCAATTTATTCCATAATGTTCCCATATTTATTGGGAAAAGAAATAGCTTTCTACCACCTCTTCTTGCAGAAAGATGTAATATGTTTATTTATAGTTTTGTGTGCCATTAGGTCTTGCTACACACTCAGTGGTACTAATATAGGATGGGGAAGAGCCAGTGACTATGAACAGAAAATGTCAACTCAGCCCCTTCCCAAACTCAGACCATGAGCGAATACTCTGAGCACCTAGGAACTTCCTAGACAGGAAAAGACAGTTAGGGGAGCCAAGAGGAAGCTTTTGTAAAATAATGGAATAAGAGGAAGTTCCCTTTTGGCATGTTGAAAGAGTAGGATGCCATGTGGCGATGTTGAAAAGAGGGGTGTTTGGAACGGAAGAAATAAAATGGAGCCCCCGTATGTTCCATGACCGGTTGACACCAAGCATAAAGCATCCTGCTTTGAAGAACAGGTGAAGAAAGCTGCTTCACCAGTAAGAGAGTCTGTTGGATCATCTAGTGAATGCACATGCCACGTCCATAACCAGCACCGAGAGGAAGCTCCAAAGCCTGAACTCCCCTGCACAGGGCTTGGCAAGTGAGGGCTCAGTGCGTATCAGCCCTCACTGTGCTGTCTCTGAAAATTATGTAAACACTGATGCAGCCTGATTGCATTTGTGGAATAGCATCTTTGTGGCCTGTTCTAAGACTCCAAAGTGCAGAGAACAAGACAAACCGTGAGAGGACAGGGAGGGAACAGAGCAGGGGAGCTAGTGCGCACACTTGTGTGTGCTGTGCTTACTTGCTCAGTCCTGTCCAACTCCCTGTGACCCCATGGATTGCAGCCCGCCAGGCTCCTCGGTCCATGAGATTCTCCAGGCAGGAACACTGGAGTGGGCATCCCATCCCTTCTCCAGGGGATCTTCCTGACCCAGGGATCAAACCAGGTAAATTGATTCTTTACCAAATGAGCTCCCCCACATCTAAGGCAAGGAGATAAGGCTGAGATCTCTCGAGGGAATATCCGGTTCTGATAGGTGGGCCAGCTGCTGTCCGTCTGAGCTTGCAGAGTAAATTTCTTTATCTTTACTTAATAAGTAGTATTTTGGATTGGTTGTATTTCATTTTTAAAAATGTTTTTATCACTGTTTGTGTGACACCAAAAACGGATGCAGTGAGACAGATATCTTGTCTCTTGTTGCCCTACCCTAGGCAGATACCAGCTGAAACTGGCCAGGTCACGGGTTACTGTAGTGGGCAGTGTCTCCCCTTGGAGCCAGGAAGACCCCCATGTACCCAATCCATAGATACTTCACAATCGGAGTCATACAGATCCGGGAAACATGAGAGATTCCAGCATATTAGGCTATTGCTTATTCTCTTATGAGGCTAGCTTCCCACTGTTGCTCAACTTTCAAGTAAGCTTGTGTCTAGTTGATATACCAAGCATAAAATAAATGCAAACAAAAGTTTAAGAAGATGAATATATGCAAATAAAAACTTTTTTATACAGCTTCTCTGAAACTGACCCCTCAATAATAAAAATGAAGTAAGAAGGAACAGTGCTGACTTTCAGTTCTTCCTGTTGAAATGACAGCACATGGCTTCATACTTCCTTTCCATTACACACACAGACTGTGTTCTTTCCTTTTCACTTAGACAGCCTCTTTACATTTTCTCAGTGTATTTTAAAATCACCTCCCTGTGAATTCCGCTTCAACTCAGGCTAAGTTCAGTGTGTCTGTTTCTGTATTTTCATGTTCATTATATAAACTTCTGGTGTAACGTTTAAAACAAATATGAAAGATGCTCATGTGAACATTTTTTCTCACTGAAGTATGAACTTATCACAGCTTCTTGTACAGAGCAGATGTTTACAAAATACTTCTTGCCTGCAAGTGTTTTATTTTCCTTTGTGTGCATCCTATTACTACGGGTTGGTCTCTGGAACATGACAAATGTTAAGTGAATTTCTGTGGAAAGAATGATGTGTGAGTGTATTTTCTCTTCTAGAACTAACTGTGGGAGTCAATGGAGACATGAATACAACAAAGGAACTTTCAGATACAATGTGATTGAAAATTTTATGATTCTTTGTGGACCTGATACAGTGTATGCTGAGATCTCAAGCAAGTGAACTGTTTAACAAGGGAAGAAAGCCAGGAACTATTAGGAACACAGTCTAGGTTGATTCTACAGTTTTGGTCAGGAGTCTAGGTCATAATGTCCAAAATCATGGGACCAAGTTACTTGGTTTAGGTGATTGGCATCTACGGGTGTCTGTTCTAACAGGTGGACAAGGCAGCAGGAGTCAACTGCTAGTGAGACATTTATATTTGTTCTATGACATCATCTTAATTATTTTTTATTCATCTATTTTGAAATAAGATACCAACTCTAATAGAGATTCAAGCAGAGAATTACAAAGCCTAGGCAGGGAGAAACATAAGAAAAGCAAGGCTGTATCAGGACTGGCAAATGTGGGACAGGTTATAAGGAAGAATACAGCTCAGGAGGATTCTGGTTTCTGCACCAGGACTGTTTCGATTCTTAACTTTACAGACTAGAGTAATTGACTGGTCAAGATCAGCTCAGATTCATGGTCTTGAGCACCAGCTGCTGAGTCAGGCATGCAAAGAAGAGACTGCCTGCTTCTTTTTAAAGTTACATTCCACCTCATAGCTCTTATCTTACTTCTCATTAATACCCTACTTCCTGATTTCTGCAAACCAGACTTTAAGAAAGCTTCTCTTTTCACAGTAAATGAATACAGCTTAATTTCTTCTCCATTTTCAGAGGAAAAAAGATGATTTCCCAAACATGATATTTTCGTTTCATTTCTGCCACTTGCAACAGGAAAACCACACTGGATATAAAGTCCAACAATATTTATAACTATCATTCTTGTTCACATAATAGCATTTACACATCTATTTTTCTAGGCATCGCCTAGAACCTGGAATTAGACCAGATCCTAATTTATTGGGGTAAGATAAATACTCAATACTAACACACAATAATAATGTGGGAATTGTAGAGGAAATGTTCAGAGTTTGAGACACGTAATCAATTGGACAGAATTTTTAAAAACTGGGTAGTTTTTAAAAATTAACTAAGACAATTTCTTTTAGAATTCATGGTTGGAGTTTTGACCATTGCTCTTTTTTTTGGGTGGGGGGAAGGCATCAAATAAACAGACCTAAATGGAGAGAAAAGAAGATGTCTCAAAAGCAAAGCTTGAAGTTTCTGGCTTACTGCCTTAGCTTCTATTTTGTGCCAGAATGGGTTGACTAAAATTTTATTATTTCATACAAATGCTTCCTGGACCATTTTTAGTTCTTGATATACAAACCAATGAGACAGAAGGTGACACAAATATTTAGAGCCAAGTAATTTTGGAAAATTCTGTCCCATGTGGCTTTTTTATGATTTTTTCAAATACAGGTCATTGTGTGTTTCAAATATGGGTTATGTTGATTTCTATTCATCACATATTTCTTTAGTCTCTTAAGCTAACAGTAGCTAGTTGCACATTGGAAGATGTGCAGTGAGTGGCACTAGCGTCATTTAAAGAAAATCACAATCAAATAAATCCTGAAAATAATTTATAAACCGTATGTAAATTACATGTCTTACTGATGTCCAGCACAGCGCAGGGTTTGAGATCTTACTTCACTTGCAGACTTAAAAGACCACCTGTCACAGCTTCATGGACACTGGTAGAAGACACAATCCTCCTAGGTCAGAGATAAAGGACAGTTTGTTATACTAGCAGTGACAGTGGCCAGTGTATTCTCATGTTTGGATTGGTCCCCCAAGCCCCAATTTCCACATGGTGACATGGGTGCTCAAGATGGTGCTATCCTCACTGAGTTATGTTGCAGGAGAGAAACTCTGAGCTTAGGTAACCTAAATCTTAAGAAATGGACAATGGCCGTGACTGCCCTTGTGCTCTGGAGAAAGACAGCATCCCTGTCTTCCAAGGCTGTTTGCTATACCAGCATCCTGTAAATTATAGTTTGGAACAATGGACAGTCATTGCCTCACACACAAACTATGTAGGCACTCTACATAGAGGCACTCTACATAGACTCATCTGTGAATAATTGCATTTTAAGAATCTTTTTGAGACAATATATTGGGGGGAAAGGTGATTTTAAAATTGTAACTATAGAAAAAATTGCATACTTATGACTATATGAGGAAATAGTGGAAAGCAGTTTAACTTAGGTTTGAAAATGTTGTCAGGTTTTAAAAAAACGTTATTTAGAAGACTCTTGAGAGTCCCTTGGACTGCAAGGAGATCCAACCAGTTCATCCTAAAGGAAATCAATCCTGAATATTCATTGGAAGGACTGATGCTGAACCTGAAACTCCAATATTTTGGCCACCTGATGTGAAGAACTGACTCATTGGAAAAGACCCTGATGCTGGGAAAAATTGAAATCAGGAGGAGAAGGGGACCACAGAGGATAAGATGGTTGGATGGCATCACTGACTCAATGGACATGAGTTTGTGTAAACTCTGGGAGTTGGTGATGGACAGGGAGGCCTGGTGTGCTACAGTCCATAGGGTCCCAAAGAGTCAGACACAACTGAGTGAGTGAACTGAATTGACTGATTTCTCAGGAGAGCAATTTAAATAACATTACTCCTTTTTCAAAAACAGAAATTATGCTCCCAAAAGTAAAATAGTTTAAACGCTCAAAGCTAAATATTTTGGGCCTTTTTTTAAACAAACTTTTTATAAAAGTGTAAAATTAAGATTGTCACCCTAAATTAGCCATAAATATAGTTTACTTTAAGGCTTTTAGGTTGGTCACACTTAATGAGTGCCAATTCATGCTATTCGTTTAGTCCTTTTAATTTATTTCACAGTTTCACTGAATGTATTGTTGGTTACTGGTCCTGGCTTTTGTTTGCTGGAAGATTTCTGATCAGAGTTTCTGTTTCTGTACTTGTGATTTGTCTGTTAAGATTTTCTATTTCTTCCTGGTTCAGTTTTGGAAAGTTGTACTTTTCTAAGAATTTATCCATTTCTTCCAAGTTGTTCATTTTATTGACATATAGTTGTTGATAGTAGTCTCTTATGATCCTTTTTATTTCTGTGTTGTCTGTTGTGATGTCTCCATTTTCATTTCTAATTTTGTTGATTTAATTCTTCTCCCTTTGTTTCTTGATGAGTGTGGCTAATGGTTTGTCAATTTTATTTCTCTTCTCAAAGAAACAGCTTTTAGCTTTGTTGATTTCTGCCATGGTCTCATTTGTTTCTTTTTCATTTATTTATTCCCTAATTTTTATCATTTATTTCCTTCTACTAACCCTGCGGTTCTTCATTTCTTCCTTTTCTAGTTGCTAGGTGTAGAGTTAGGTTATTTATTTGATTTTTCTCTTGTTTCTTGAGGTTAGCTGGTGTTCCTATGAACCTTCCCCTTAGCACTGCTTTTACTGAGTCTCATAGGTTTTTGGGTTGTTGTGTTTGCATTTTCATTCATTTCTATGAGTATTTTGATTTCTTTTTTGATTTCTTCTGTGATTTCTTAGTTATTCAGTAGTGTGTTGTTTAGCCTGCATATGTTTGTATTTTTAATAGTTTTTTTCTTTTCCTGTAGTTGACATCTAATCTTATCACATTGTGATCAGAAAAGATGCTTGGAATGATTTCAATTTTTTTTTTTTTTTTAATTTACCAAGGCTAGATTCATGGACAAGGATGTGATCTATCCTGGAAAAGGTTCCATGTGCACTTGAGAAAAAGGTCAAATTCATTGTTTTGGGTGAAATGCACCTGGAGTAACAAGCAAATTTGGCCTTGGAATGCGTAATGAAGCAGGGCAAAGACTAATAGAGTTTTGCCAAGAAAATGCACCGGTCATAGCAAACACCCTCTTCCAACAACATAAGAGAAGACTCTACACATGGACATCACCAGATGGTCAACACTGAAATCAGATTGATTATATTCTTTGGAGCCAAAGATGGAGAAGCTCTATACAGTCAGCAAAACCAAGACTGGGAGCTGACTGTGGCTCAGATGATGAACTCCTTATTGCCAAATTCAGACTTAAATTGAAGAAAGTAGGGAAACTGCTAGACCATTCAGGTATGACCTAAATCAAATCCCTTATGATTATACATGGAAGTGAGAAATAGATTTAAGGGACTAGATCTGATAGATAGAGTGCCTGAAGAACTATGGAATGAGGTTCGTGACATTGTAAAGGAGACAGGGATCAAGACCATCCCCATGGAAAAGAAATGCAAAAAAGCAAAATGGCTGTCTGGGCAGGCCTTACAAATAGCTGTGCAAAGAAGAGAGGTGAAAAGCAAAGGAGAAAAGCAAAGATATAATCATCTGAACACAGAGTTCCAAAGAATAGCAAGAAGAGATAGGAAAGCCTTCTTCAGCAATCAATGCAAAGAAATAGAGGAAAAGAACAGAATGGAAAAGACTAGAGATCTCTTCAAGAAAATTAGAGATACCAAGGAAACATTTCATGCAAAGATGGGCTCGATAAAGGACAGAAATAGTATGGACCTAACAGAAGCAGAAAATATTAAGAAGAGGTGGCAAGAATACACAGAAGAACTGTACAAAAAGATCTTCATGACCTGGATAATCACAATGGTGTGATCACTCACCTAGAGCCAGACATCCTGGAATGTGAAGTCAAGTGGGCCATAGAAAGCATCACTACGAACAAAGGTAGTGGAGGTGATGGAATTCCAGTGGAGCTATTTCAAATCCTGAAAGATGATGCTATGAAAGTGCTGCACTCAATATGCCAGCAAATTTGGAATACTCAGCAGTGGCCACAGGACTGGAAAAGGTCAGTTTTCATTCCAATCCCAAGAAAGGCAATGCCAAAGAATGCCCAAACTACCACACAATTGCACTCATCTCACATACTAGTCAAGTAATGCTCAAAACTCTCCAAGCTAGGCTTCAGCAATATGTGAACCGTGAACTTCCTGATGTTCAAGCTGGTTTTAGAAAAGGCAGAGGAACCAGAGATCAAATTGCCAACATCTGCTGGATCATGGAAAAAGCAAGAGGATTCCAGAAAAATGACTATTTCTGCTTTATTGGCTATGCTAAAGCTTTTGACTGTGTGGATCACAATAAACTGTGGAAAATTCTGAGAGAAATGGGAATACCAGACCACCTGACCTGCCTCTTGATAAATCTGTATGCAGGTCAGGATGCAACAGTTCAAACTGGGCATGGAACAACAGACTGCTTCCAAATAGCAAAGGAGTGCATCAAGGCTGTATATTGTCACCCTGATTTTTTAACTTATATGCAGAGTACATCATGAGAATCCCTGGACTGGAAGAAACACAAGCTGGAATCAAGATGGCCGGGAGAAATATCAATAACATCAGATATGCAGATGACACCACCCTTATGGCAGAAAGTGAAGAGGAACTAAAAAGCGTCTTGATGAAAGTGAAAGAAGAGAGTGAAAAAGTTGGCTTAAAGCTCAACATTCAGAAAACAAAGATCATAGCATCCGGTCCCATCACTTCATGGGAAATAGATGGGGAAACAGTGGAAACAGTGTCAGACGTTATTTTGGGGGGCTCCAAAATCCCTGCAGATGGTGACTTCAGCCATGAAATTAAAAGATGCTTACTCCTTGGAAGAAAAGTTATGACCAATCTAGATAGCGTATTCAAAAGCAGAGACGTTACTTTGCCACCTAAGGTCAGTCTAGTCAAGGCTATGGTTTTTCCAGTGGTCATGTATGGATGTGAGAGTTCGACTATGAAGAAGGCTGAGCACTGAAGAATTGATGCTTTTGAACTGTGGTGTTGGAGAAGACTCTTGAGAGTCCCTTGGACTGCAAGGAGATCCAACCAGTCCATTCTGAAGGAGATCAGCCCTGGGTGTTCTTTGGAAGGAACGATGCTAAAGCGGCAACTCCAGTACTTTGGCCACCTCATGCGAAGAGTTGACTCATTGGAAAAGACTCTGATGCTGGGAGGGATTGGGGGCAGGAGGAGAAGGGGACGACCCAGGATGAGATGGCTGGATGGCATCACGGACTCGATGGATGTGAGTCTGAGTGAACTCTGGGAGTTGGTGATGGACATGGAGGCCTGGCGTGCTGCAGTTCATGGGGTTGCAAAGGTCGGACACAACTGAGTGACTGAACTGAATTGTCCTGTAGATATCAATTAGGTCTAACTGGTCTATTGTATGATTTAAAGTTTGTGTTTCCTTGCTTATTTTCTCTTTAGCTGATCTATCCATAGGTGTGAGTGGGGTATTAACGTCTCCCATTCCAATTGTACTACTGTTAATTTCCCCTTTCATACTTGTTAGCATTTGTCTTACATATTGTGGTGCTCCTATGTTGGGTGCATATATATTTATAATTGTTACATCTTGTTCTTAGATGGATCCTTTGATCATTATGTAGTGTCCTTCTTTGTCTCTTTTCACAGCCTTTATTTCAAAGTCTATTTTATCTGATGTGAGTATTGCTAATCCTGCTTTCTTTTGGTCTCCATTTGCATGAAATATCTTTTTCTAGCCCCTCATTTTCATTATGTATGTGTCCCTTATTTTGAGGTGGGTCTCTTGTAGACAGCATATATAGGGGTCTTGTTTTTGTATCCATTCAGCCAGTCTTTGTCTTTTGGTTGGGGCATTCAACCCATTTTTATTAAAGGTATTATTGATAATGTGATCCCATTGCCATTTACTTTGGTGTTTTGGGTTTGATTTTATACACCTTTTCAGTGTTTCCTGTCTAGAGGAGATCCTTTAGTGTGTGTTGAGAGCTGGTTTGGTGGTGCTGAATTCTCTCAGCTTTTGCTTGTCTCTAAAGATTTTAATTTCTCCTTCATATTTGAATGAGATCCTTGCTGGGTACAGTAATCTAGGTTGTAGGTTTTTCTCTTTCATCACTTTATGTCCTGCCATTGCCTTCTGGCCTGAAGAGTTTCTATTGAAAGATCAGCTGTTCTCCTTATGGGAATCCCCTTGTGTGTTATTTGTTGCTTTTCCATTGCTGCTTTTGATATTTGCTCTTTGTGTTTGATCTTCATTAATTTGATTAATATGTGTCTTGGGACATTTTGCCTTGGGTTTATCCTGTTTGGGACTCCATGGGTTTCTTGGACTTGGGTGACTATTTCCTTCCACATTTTAGGGACGTTTTCAACTATTATCTCCTCACGTATTTTCTCATGGCCTTTATTTTAGTCTTCTTACTCTGGGACTCCTATGATTCAAATGTTGGGGCATTTGATAGTGTCCCAGAGGTCTCTGAGGTTGTCCTCATTTCTTTTAATTCTTTTTTCTTTTTTCCTCTCTGCTTCATTTATTTCCACCATTCTATCTTCCACCTCACCTATCCTATCTTCTGCCTCAGTTATTCTAGTGTTGGTTCCCTCCAGAGTGTTTTTGATGTCAGTTATTGTATTATTCACTATTGACTGACTCTTTTTTATTTATTCTAGGTCATTGTTAAACATTTCTTGTATCTTCTCAATCCCTGTCTGCAGACTATTTATCTGTAACTCCATTTTGTTTTCAAAATTTTGGATCATTTTTACTATCATTATTCTGAATTCTTTTTCAGGTAGACTCCCTGTCTCCTCCAATTTGTTTGGTTTGGTGGGCATTTATCATGTACTTTTACCTGCTGAATATTTCTCTGCTTTTTCATTTTCTTTAGATTGCTGTGTTTGGGGTGGCCTTTCTGTGTGCTGGAAGTTTATGGTTCCTCTTTATTGTGGAGGTTTCTCCCTGTGGGTGGGATAGGATGAATGGCATGTCAATGTTTCCTGCTTAGGGAAGCTTGTGTCAGTTTTCTGGTGAGTGGAGCTGGATCTCTTGTCTCTAGAGTGCATTGAAGTATCCAGTAGTGAGTTTTGAGGTGTCTGTGGGTTTGGTGTGACTTTGGGCAGCCTGTATATTAATGTTCAGGGCTGCCTCCTGCCTCTGGCTTTCAGTCTTGTTCTTTCAGTAGTCTCAAGACTTCTCCATCCATACTGCACCAATGATAAAAACATCTAGGTTAATGGAGAAAGATTCTCCACAGTGAGAGATACTCAGAGAGTTTTGCAGAGTTATATGGAGAAGAGAAGAGGGAGGAGGGAGATAGAGGTAACCAGGAAAAGAAGAGGGAGAATCAAAAGGTGAGAGAGCAATCTAGCCAGTAATCGAGTCCCTCTGTGCTCTCCACAGCCTGGAACACCCAAAGAGGTTCACAGAGTTACAAAGAGAAGAGAAGAGGGAGGAAGGAGATAGAAGTGACCAGGAGGAGAAGAGAGGGAATCAAAAGGGGAGAGACAGATCTAACCAGTAATCAGTTCCTTAAGTGTTCGCCACAGCCCAGAAAACCGAAAGAGATTCACAGAGTTGGGTAGAGAAGAGAAGGGGGAGGGAAGAGATAGAGGTGATCTGGGGGAGAAAAAAGGAGAGTCAAAAGGGGGAGAGGGCAATGAAGCCAGTAATCACACTCCTATGTAAAAATGAGTACTGAAGATTGGATTCTTAAAGGTACAAAATTGATAACAAATACCAAAAAGCAAAGGTCAAAAATCTAGAGTAGAGGTTAGACTCTCAAAAATGCAATATTAAAAAAAAAAAAAAACACAATCACAAAAATTATAAAAAATATATATGAAATTTGCTTTAAAAATAGGATCTTTTTTGCAAGATAATAGTAGGTTATAAAAATGAAAATTAAAGGAGTAATAAAGGACTTAAAATTTAAAAAAATGATAATAGTAAAATATATCTAGGAATTTCTCTGGAGCTGTTGCAGGCAGTGTGGGGTCAGCTCAGTTTCAGATAGTTCCTTGTTCTAGCTTATACTTCTTGAGATCTATAGGCCCCTTCCATGTAGTCAGTGCTAACTACAGGGTTTTAATCTTGCACCTGTCACTTCCAAAGTGGTTCCCTCTGTTTATTTTGGTGGCTTCTGTTTGCAAGTCTCTTCAGTGTCTAATTTCCACCCTGCCTCAAGGGGGTGAAGATGGTCACTTATTTAAGTTCACTTGTTCAGTTGTGCTGTGGGCATGGAAGAATACTGCAAACAGATATCACTGGCATGTGTGGGGAGTGCTCAAAGTCTGGGCCACACGTGGTTTGCCCCTACTCAGGGCATGTGTTTTCTTGGTCTACACTACTCAGTCTCCAGCTTGCTTTACAGGGGAACTGTCTAAAGTGGGCCCTGGGTTGCGTGCACTTCCCAGGTGTAAGCTGCTCAGGTTCAGGTTCTCAGGTACTCCACAAAGGCACAGACTCAGTTGGGCCTGCGTTTTGTGCCCTTCCCAGGTCTGAACAGCTCAGGTGAGCCGGTACTTGGCAAGCACACTCCCACCAGGTGGGTGGTGCATCTTAATCACCTCCCTGGTCCCAGCCTCTTGGTTTCCTGGGTGCACAGTGGTAGCACCATCTCAGGTGTGTTGTGTGTCTCCTCTGGGGAGCTGATCTCTGGCTGCGACCCTCCTGGTGGATGTTAACCGTCCAGGATGCCAGGAAGACTTGGTTAGGAACTGGGAGCCTGCTTGCAGTTTGGTGGAGGATGCCATCTCTGGGACCGAGATTACCCCTCGCCTTCTGGCTCTGGCTGTCATCCACCTGCCTCCCTGCCTCCAGCAGGGGATGGGCTGGTCTGCTGCTGGCTAGCTCTCCTCTGGTGATGGCTCAGTCCTTTGTTCTGTGAGCGGGCTGGCAGTGCCTTAGGTTAGAGCTTTTCATGGAAAAGTTCTCTTTCTGTCTCTCTCTCTGGCAGTCCCATGGTTTGGGTTGTCATCACGTGTTAACTCCCTCAGATTGTCCTCAGGGCATTCAGGCCTGGTCCTTACCCTCAGCAATGCAGCCTGTGCCCCCCTGTTCAGCCCCCACTTGGTGGTAGTGGATGCAAGCATCTGGGCTACTTCTCTGCTGGGAGTTGCAGCTAGGAGCGTAATCTGTGGGCTTTATTTATTTATTTTTTCCTCCCTATTATGTTGCCCTCTGAGATTCCAAAACTCCCCACAGACGTGCCAATGAGAGGGTTTCCTGTTGTTTGGAAACTTTTCCTCTTTCACGACTCCCTCCCCAGACAGGCCTCTGTCCCTAACTCTTTTGTCTCTCTTTTTATCTTTTATATTTTGTCTTACCTCCTTTCAAAGACAATGGGCTGCCTTTCTGGGTGCCTGGTGTTCTCCACCAGTGTTCAAAATTGTTTTTATGGAATTTGCTCAGTGTTCAAATGATCTTTCAATGAATTTGTGGGGGAGAAATTGGTCTCCTTGTCCTATGAAGTCTTTGCTTCAGTTTGAATTGATTTTTGTGTTTTAAGATAACAGTCCAATTTTGTTCTTTTGCTTGGTAAGATATTTGTCTAATTTTCCCAACCCCATTTAAAAAGAGACTGTTCTTATTCTATTGTATGTTCTTAGTGCTTTTGTCAAAAGTCAGATGACTGTATACTGTGGATTTCTTTCTGGAGCCTCTATTCTGTTCCAATGATCTATGAGTCTTTTTTTTTTTTTAATTCAAATACTGTATTGTTTTGGCTGCTATGGCTTCGTAATATATTTTGAAATCAGGAAATGTGATGTCTCCAGCTTTACACTTCTTCCTCAAGATTGGTTTGGGGGCCTTTTGGAGTTCCACACAGATTTTAGGATTGTTTTCAATTTGCCATTGGGATTTTGATAGGGATTTCACTGAATCTATGGATTGCTTTGGATGTATGGGTATTTAATATTCTTCTGCTTCATGAACATGGAATATCTTTCTATTTATTTGTGTCATCTTTGATTTACTTAATCAGGTTTCCATAGTTTTCAATGTATAGCTCTTTCATTCCTTAGTTAAATTGATCCCTAAGTATTTTATTTTTTTTTTGATGCTATTGCAAAATGGCTTAAAAAAAAAAGTCTTCTTCAGATAGCTTGTTGTTTCTGTATAGAAATGCCACTCATTTTTGTATATTGATTTTTTCTTGTAAATTTGCTCTATTTATTGATTAGTCTGAGATCATCCTTGGGATTTCTTTGGAAAGACTGATGCTAAAGCTGAAACTCTAGTACTCTGGCCACCTCATGTGAAGAGTTGACTCATTGGAAAAGACTCTGATGCTGGGAGGGATTGGGGGCAGGAAGAGAAGGGGACGACACAACAGAGGCTGAGATGGCTGGATGGCATCACTGACTCGATGGACGTGAGTCTGGGTGAGCTCCGGGAGTTGGTGATGGACAGGGAGGCCTGGCGTGCTGCGATTCATGGGGTCGCAAAGAGTCGGACGAGACCGAGCGACTGAACTGAACAGTTTTTTTAGTGGAGTCTTTAGGGCTTTCTGTATATAAAATTATGTTTAGCTTTCCTCACTAAAGTGTGAAGCAATAGATTCAGTGTACATGGTAAAGCTTCTGTGCTTTGAACAGCCTTAAAAAATCTTAATGTCATAATTGGCATCTCCAGAGACAGCTTATATGTAAGAAATGTGTGTGAATACATTTGAATGTAGTATATTTATTGGCATAACAATTTTGATATTGAAGTTGGTTAGTAGTCTCACTTTAGTGCTTCTTGGTTTGCTCTGTAGCCATGAATATCAGAAATTAATAATAGGAAGAAAGAGGCAACAGGCTAGGAGAATATAGTGCCTATTGAGACCAAATAAAATATGAGTGTGTATAATCATCAAGGCTGTATATTGTCACCCTGCTTATTTAACTTATATGCAGAGTACATCATGCAAAATGCCAGGCTGGGTTAAGCACAAGCTGGAATCAAGATTTCCAAGAGAAGTATCAATAACCTCAGATAATCAGATGACACCACCCTTATGGCAGAAAGCAGGAAGAACTGAAGAGCCTCTTAATGAAAGTTAAAGAGGAGAGTGAAAAAAATTGGCTTAAAACTAAACATTCAGAAAACTAAGATCATGGCATCTGGTCCCATCAGTTCATGTCAAATAGATGGGGAAACAATGTATACAGTGACAGACTTTATTTTTGGGGGCTCCAAAATCACTGTAGTTGGTGACTTCAGCCATAAAATTAAAAGACGCTTGCTCCTTGGAAGAAAAGCTATGACCAACCTAGACAGTGTATTAAAAAGCAGAGACATTACTTTGCCAACAAAAGTCCATTTAGACAAAGCTATGGTTTTCCCAGTAGTCATGTATGGATATGGGAATTGAACTATAAACAAAGCTGAGCACTGAATAATTGATGCTTTTGAACTGTGCTTGGAGAAGACTCTTGAGTGTCCCTTGGACTGCAAGGAGATTCAACCAGTTAATCCTTAAGGAAATTAGTCCTGAATATACATCGGAAGGACTGATGCTGAAGCTAAAACTCCTGATGAGAAGAACTGACTCATTTGAAAAGACCCTGATGCTGGGAAAGATTGAAGACAGGAGAAAAAAGGGACAACAGAGGATGAGATAGTTGGATGGCGTCACCAATTCGATGGACATGAGTTTGAGTAAACTCCAGGAGTTGGTGATGGACAAGAAAGCCTGCCGTGCTGCAGTCCATGGGTTCACAGAGTTGAACATGACTGAGCGACTGAACTGAACTAAACTGAGCTGAACTGATAATATACCTGTTCCATTCTCCATGTGCCTATGTTAGTGTATGTGTGGCTTTTGAACTGTCTGTTAGGACACTAGTCTGAAACTCTCACAGGAAGATTATCACCTGGATGTTTTCTAGGAAAGCCTATTTTCTGTAGAAAGTTTCTTATAACTCACTGCTTTCTAAATTTCAGACAGGAAGAGACATTCATAAGACTAAGCTTTGCCAGTAATTAATGCCCTCCTGGGGGTATGCTTGGCATAATTTGCAGGGATCATAAATTCTTAGTTTGAACAAAGGAGGTTTTGGGGATTTCTGAATTCAGGTACTAGAATTCTAGAAAGTTTTTCTGGAAGCAGAGCTTTTTTATTTGCCATTCATCCTATGTACACTTTGGAGAACTTGAGCTGCTTTGTTATTTCCCATGTCAAAAAGGAAAAATGTTACTAGAATGTTTTATGAGTGCCTAGGAATCTTAATCCCTGCCTTGCTCCTAGGTATAAGGATACTTTGGGGATATTGAGAACACTGGGTATGAAAGTTCTTTGTGAGCCTCTTTCTTGGTGTCTCTCTACATGGGACCACAACACTGAGACTGTCTTATTTTCCTTCTATTATTTATTTATTCAACCATTTATTTATTTATCAATACTTTTACACTCACAATAGTAACCAAATGTTTAGGTCCAAATTTCTTCCTCTAAATACTTCATTTTCATGGGGAGTGTGTTAGTCGCTTGGTCCTGTCTGATTCTTTGTGACCCTATGGACTGTGGCCCACCAGGCTCCTCTGTCTAAGGGATTCTCCAGGCAAGAATACTGGAGAGGATTACCATTTCCTTCTCCAGGGAATCTTCCTGACCCAGAGATCAAATCCAGGTTTCCTGTATTGCAAGCAGATTCTTTATGGTCTGAGCCACCAGAGAAGCCTTTTGATGCAGAATCCTGACAAATATATAAGATAAGCAAACACATTTTAAAGTGTGGTAAAATATTACTTAAAGAAAATGAAATTGTGCAGTGGGATACAACATGATAGGATGTAGAGCTTGTTTAGCTAGGCTGTGCAAACACTGTCTGAGGAGTAGAGAGCTACCTATAAATCTGGAGGGAAGTACATTCTAGATAGACTGGAGAGACCCTGAAACATGAATGGACCTCGCATATTCCTAGAACAGCATTGGCAACAAAGCCAGTGTCCATGAGCAGAATGGAAAATGGGCAGAAATGTGAGACATATATTATCAGACTGCTAGTTACTGATTTGATTTTTTTTTTTCCTGATTTGCCTTGGGAAAGAGTTTAATATTGTTTGATTGCAATGGGAAAATATTGGAGTTTATCTGATACCGAAATAAGTATATTGTCTGATTTTATATTTTGAGAAAATGTTTGGACCTCTGTGTAGGGGGCAAGAATGTATGCAAAAGAGCTGTTGTAGAGTTATCGTAGATCAGGGATGGGGTGAGAGAGGCTTAGACGAGGATTCTAGGAGCAGAAACATATTTTAGAGATAGAAATACTGAAAATTTTACTTGTAAGGAAAAGACATAGATGAAGAATTGCTCCAAGTTTTCACCCTAAGTTTGACAGCGGGACCATTTGCTGAATTAAAGAAAATTGGGGAACAGGAGAAATAGATATAAAAGTACCATTTGGGTCATATTAATTTTAAATGCCTGTTAGGCGTCAGGAAGTGGAATCAGTGGCCTCAGGGATGAGGCTAGATCCAGGTATATTGATTTGACATTTAAAGTCACATACTGGATGAACTCTTCTAAGAAGTAAGTGGAAATAGAAAAGAGAAGGGAACGAGGACAAGGACCCTGGGTATTATAACTTTTAGACATCAGGCAGAGGAAGAGGGACTGACTAGTACAATGGGAGAAGAACATGGGAATGTGGCACCTCAAGAACCCAGAGAAAATAAATCTTTCAAGAAGATAAAACACTTGTTTTGTGTCCTTGATGTTGGCACAACAGTCAAGATGGATATAAATGAATTGGCTTTTGAATTTTCACAGTAGAGGTCAACAACCGCCTCAGTGCAAAGTGTTCAATGCAGCCAGTATATACAAAATCCAGATTAGAATAAGTTGAGGGCAGTATTAGGTTGAGAGGAGGGAGATAATAGATTTGTTTGAGACTTCTGAAAACTTTTGCTACTAAGGGGGAGTTTTTTATAAAATCAAACTTCCAGTGCCCTCCCCACATTAACCTGTTGAAAGTACAGTAATTTAGGGGTTATATAAGAGGAAGTCAGTTAAGAAAATAGCCTGTATATGGTTATTGGATTGTGCCTTTTAATTGGAGAATTCAGGTATGTTAAAGAACATAAGGATTTGGATTCCTGCTAACAAAATTCTCTGACCCTAGTTTCACACATGTAGATTTTATGTATTTGTAAAAGAGAAGAAACATTAACTAAAACAATGTCTAAGAATAATAATAGTAAATATACTTTTGTTCCTGTTCTTTATTGAGATACATATCACATATAGAGAAATATTAAACCTATGTATGTATAGCATATATAATACTGACCTCCTTATCTGACCCTAATGGGACTGCTGCTGCTGCTGCTAAATAGCTTCAGTCGTGTCCGACTCTGTGTGACCCCATAGATGGCAGCCCACCAGGCTCCTCCATCTCTGGGATTCTCCAGGTGAGAATTTGCCATTTCCTTCTCCAGTGCATGCATGCATCCTAAGTCACTTCAGTCGTGTCTGGCTCTGTGCAACGCTATGGACAGCAGCTCACCAGGCTCCTCTGTCCATGGGATTCTCTAGGCAAGAATACTGGAGTGGGTTGCCATTTCCTTCTCCCTAATGGGACTAGTAGTAGCTTGACTGGAAGAGTGACTTGAAGCAGAGAATAATGAAAAATGCTTAAAGTTCAAACATATATTAGGATTGACTCACCAGTATTTTGATGTCATGCCCAGGTGTTTCCTTGAGTATATTCAATACTATGGGCCACTGACTTCCTGTCTTTCTCTTATCAACAACACTAAAATGCATAATTTTAAATCTATAGTGTTAATGAGAAGTTACAAACTACAGCAATCTGAGAATAGAATTCTTCTAGAGTCTTATGATTTTTCATTTTTATAGTGGATTTAAATGTACAGCAGTTTTTTCTTGATAGACTCTCCCTTGTCTTGTCTTCCGAAAGTATCCAAATTACTCTTCATAGAGGACAATTCTCACTTTACCTTCCTATTCTATTATTAAAAATACAGAATTGACTTTCGTTGGAGCTGTTGCCATGCTCAGTAGCCACAAGCATTTTGTGTGCTAAGAGAACCAGTGAGTTTATTTTCCAAATGGTAAGCATTAGTTAATTTAGGGGTTAAATAAGAGGAAGCCAGTTAAGAGAGCAGCCTGTATATGGTCATTGGATTGTGCCTTTAAATTGGAGAATTCAGGTATGTTAAAGAATATAAGGATTTGGATTCCTACTAAAAAAATCTCTGACCCTAGTTTCACATATGTAGATTTTATGTATTTGTAAAAGAAAAGAAACATTAATTAAAAACAGTGTCTAAGAATAATGATAATAATTATAGTTTTGTTCCTGTTCTTTATTGAGATACATATCACATATAGAGAAATATTAAACCTATGTATGTAATAGGTTAAATAATAATTGTAAAATGACCTCCATGTAACCAATACCAAGATGAAGAAACATAACATGCAAAAACCCAGAAGACTCCCATGGGCTTCTTTCCAACCTGACCCTTGTAACGATCATTTCTTTGTTTCTCTTTACCTTTTACCACCTGTGTATTTATTCTTTTTTTAAAAAAGAACTTTTAATTTTGTATTGGGGTATAGCTGATTAACAAAGTTGCAATAGTTTCAGGTGAACAGGGATGGGACTCAGTCATACACATACATGTATCCATTCTCCCCCAAACTCAACTCTCATCCAGGCTGCAGTATAATATTGAGCAGAATTCCATGTACTAGAAGTAGGTCCTTGTTGATGATCCATTACTGTGTTTGAACTTTATGTAAATGTATTATGCTATCTGTATTTTATTTTTGCTTAATTTGCTTTTATGATAATTTTGAGATTCGTCAATTTGGTGTGTAGCTCTAGTTCATTTTCATGACCATATGGTATCCCATTGTATAAATGTATTGTAATTCATCCATCCTATTATTTATAGTTATGTGTGTTATTTCTAGCTTGGAGTATTATGATCAATACTGCTGTAAGCATTCGACAGTGCAGATGTTAGGCTGTACTACAACTATGGCAAGCACTAGACTGACAAATTTAAATTAGTTAATATTAAATGACATTAAAAATGCAGTCTTTTAGTTGTGTTAACCACATTTCAAGTGCACAACAGCCACATTGTGTCACCAGTTCTATTGACTGACAGCAATAGTATTGGACAGCACCATTTCTAGCACATTTCTATCACTCCAGAAAATTCTATTCAACAGGAATACTCTAGGAATACATACCTGGGAGTGGAAATGTTAGGACCTCAGATAGACATTTCCAGATGATGTCACACTGTTTTTCAAAGTGGTTGTACTAGTTTATATTCCATTCAATTGTATAAGACAATCCCGCTCCTAAGGCCCTTGCTTCCTCAACAACACTTGGTTTGGAGCTCAGCAGCTAAGGCTTCTATAACAAAGTACCACAAACTTGATGGCATAAGCATTAGAAATTTATTTTCTAACAGCTCTTGGAGGGGGAAGCCCAAGATCAAGTTGTCAGCAGGCATAGTTCCTTTGGAGAGCTTTAAGGAAAGGATTTGTTCCAGGCTTCTCTATTTGGCTTGTGGATGGCCATTTTCCCCAGTGTCTTCACATTGTATTCCCTCTGAATGTCTCTGGGTGCAAATTTCCCCTTTGACCTCACCTTTATGACCTCATTTTAACTTGATGACCTTTGTAAAGGCCCTATCTTCAAATAAGGCCCCATTCTGAGGAACCAGGGGTTAGACCTCAACAGATATATTTGGACAGAAGGGGCATAATTCAGCCTATAAGAGGTATATTAGATGTTTCAATATTTGCAAATCTGGTAGAAGTATAATGGTATTGAATTACAATTTTAAATTTACTTCCCTGATTTTTCACATATTATCCTATTTTTTCACATGTTACTTATAATCTGATAGTCTTTTTTTTTTTTTTTTTTAATACCATGTCAAGGTTTGACCCTTTATTTCTCTTAGGCTGCCAACATTTTTCATACTTCTTTATAGGAATTCTCTTTATTATTTTGGAAACTAGTACTTTTTTGATCATAGGTGTTGCAGTTATGTTCTCCTACCCTGTGGTTTGCCATTTACTTAATTTTTTTTTATAATAAAAGTAAGTTCTTAACTTTTTATTTGATTTAGTAAACATTTTCCTATGGTTTGTACTTTTTCTGTCTTGTTAAGAAATCCTTCCTTGCCCTGAGGTTGTGGATTTCTTCTTCTATATTTTCTTCCTAAAAACTTACAGTTTTGTTTCTCTCATTTAGGTCATGTTTCTACCTGGGATTGTTTTTTGTTTTTGTTAAGTGGTGGTAAATTTTTATTTTCTTTTTATAATAAAGAAAATTAGATTTCCACCATCAGTTATTGAAAGTTCTATTCTTTCTCCCCAAATCTTCTCTATGAAACAATGTCCATTGGTCTGTTTATACTACTTTATTTAGTTCTCCTGGTATGTTTTTCTACCACTATGTCTATATGGCCCTTCTTTATTATGAAAGTTTTACAATAAATTTTATTTGATAGTGAAAGTCTTTCTAATTTGTTCCTCAAGAATTTCTTATCTATGATTTGATATTTGCATTTCCTAGTTTTTTATAGCCATGTTTTGACAGACTAAGTTCTCTTCTATTCCTATTTTGCTAAGAGCCTTTTTTTTTAAATCATAAATAGAAGTTAAATTTTGTCAAATCTTCCTGCAGCTGTGCTTTGCTTTTTCAAAAGCCTACTGTTTCCCAAATGATGTGCTAGATGCTTTATATATACATCATGTCTAGTCCTCAGATCAGTTCTGCCAAGTAAGTATAATTATTCCCATCTTGGAAATGAAAAAATAAAACAAAGCTCTGAAAGCCTAAGTAGTTTGCCCAAATTTCTAGATACTAAGTGGAAGAGCTAGGATTCAAACTGAGATTTCTCTGGCCCCTTAATTCACTCATTAATTAATTTATGATGTATTTAATCAGTAAATTGTTATTGAGTAACCTCTGTATTCCCTTGAAACCTTTGCACTTGCTGTTTTATCTCATTATCACCTTAGTCTGGGTACAGGTATACCTTGGAGGTATTGAGGATTCCAATCCACTGCAACAGAATTAGTCACACAGAGTTTTTGGTTTCTTGGTGCACATAAAATTTATGTTTACACTATAGTTTGTTAAGTGAAATAGCACTATATTAAAAAGATAATGTACATACCTTAATTAAAAAAACACATAATTGCTAAGAATGCTAACCATCCTCTGAACCTCCATATTTTTCTGCTGGTGAAGGATCTTGCCTCAGTGTTGATGGCTGCTGACTGATCAGGGCGGATGCTGTTAAAGGTTGGGATGGCTGAGATTATTTCTTAAAATAAGAAAAGAAGTTTAACACATTGATTGAGTCTTCTTTTTAAATAAAGTATTGTGTGTCAGGGAACAGGGAGGCCTGCAGAGAGGTAAAAAAATGGAAACTGCTGGTTAATGAAACGGAACACACACATTTATCAATAAAGTTCGCCATCTATATGGGCAAGTTTCATGGTGTCCCAAAACAATTACATGGAAACATCAAAGGTGCCTCAAGAACATGTTGTTGTTAACAATGGTAAACATGCATGTGTGTTTTAGTTCTTGAATTATTGAGAATGCTAACAGGATGACACTTGTTATCTGTAAGTGGCAATTGAAAAAGGCATGTCCTAGCCCAATATCCTCCAAGAATTTTGCAGTCCTTGGCAAAAGGAGGCGTGAGTGGAGCCCTTAATCGGAAGCTGCATGTGCAGAATTCCCTCATCATATCCCATCCATTCATCGTGGCCCTGGCCAAGCTTTTGAGCTCATGGAGGCTATCAGAAATACAGTCTTTTTACATATAGCAACAAAGTTAAATAAGAGTGAATTTTAGTATACTCAAACACATATGATAAATGGGGACATTAAATACTATATAGAAGTCTGGGAAAATACATATGATAAAACATTTTTCAAAAAAGTATCGACTATGGAAGATACCACTTCTTCCCTTTGTTTCATGTCTTTAAGAATGGTGAAAAGTGAAAGATAACTGCTTTAAGTACCTAAGTCTACTTTGTTCCCTGCCCAGTTTTGTGTTCCCTCATCTATTCTTGATCCGCTGTTAGACTTCCCAGTTGGGGAGGAGAGGCCTAAGGCAGTCTTCTCCTATCTACCCCATGGTGTTACCTCATTTTCATTGCTGATAATTGTTTAAGCACGTCCTAGAAAACAGGAAGTTTTACAGAAATGTGTTGCTCAGTGCTCAGAGGAACTACAGACATTTTGAATAAATTTTTCATCTTCTTATATAACTCACTCAATTCCTTCCTGTATTTTGACATAACTGGAAACTTAAAGATGATTTAGTATTTCGGACATATAATTGATCTCAGAACAAAAGTAAATGATCCCATTGAAACATCTATAATTGACTGAATGGCTGTTGCCTTTACCACCTGCCACTTCCTCAGCATTGATGCTCCTAGTCTGTAATACACAGGTGGATCTCACTTCACAAACACCACAGATTCATAAAATGCACAGACTAGGGCATAATTAGATACATATTTTAAGTAACTCTTTTTACAGAGTAACTTATTACTAAATTTCTTTACAAGAAAAGCTGCTACTGGGTGATTAAAATATGGCCCACTTTCTAAGAATGATATTTACAAGCAATTTTTCAAAAATGTCTATATGTCTAGATTAGACTTAAAATTCTGGGAAGATGGCACCAGGAGAAGACATCTGTTCTTTTTAAAATGTATTTGAATTCCCACACATAAACAACCAAGGCAGCTATTTAGCAGAACCAAAACCAATGGACATTTACAACAAAACTGGTAACAGCATATCTCCACAATCCCCCAAAATTCAGGCTGCTGGAGTAAACTGGCTGCAGCCACAAAGCCAGCTAGTTCTCAGTGTCTGAGCTGCAAATAGCAGAGGGACCCTGAACGTGGCTTCTGAAAAACTGAGAACAGGTCAGCTCACAGGTCTTTACCAGAAGTCTCAGGACAATTGCAGAACAGTAGCTGCAGCTGGGCAGCTGGGAGGGTTTTGCTCATCTCTGTAGCAAAGTGCAAGGGCTTACTGTGAATCCTAACATGTAAGCAGCCGGGCCCCTGTGAAATCTCCAAACTGAACCTTCGGAGCTCCTTTTGGAGAAAGGTTCTCACAGTGAAGTGTGGAGTCAAAACTGAACATTATAGAGAGAAAAAAGAAGGTTCACATAAAAGGAGTGAGCCAAGAGCCTTGAAAACACATGGAGGAAACTTAAATTACATGTCACTAAGTGAAAAAGAAGAAATGGAGTAGCCATCATGGTCAACAAAAGAGTCTGAAATGCAGTACTTGGATGCAATCTCAAAAACGACAGAATGATCTCTGTTCGTCTCCAAGGCAAACCATTCAATATCACAGTAATCCAAGTCTATGCCCCAACCAGTAATGCTGAAGAAGCTGAAATTGAATGGTTTTATGAAGACCTACAAGATCTTTTAGAACTAACACCCAAAAAAGATGTCCTTTTCATTATAGGGGACTGGAATGCAAAAGTAGGAAGTCAAGAAACACCTGGAGTAACAGGCAAATTTGGCCTTGGAATGTGGAATGAAGCAGGGCAAAGACTAATAGAGTTTTGCAAAGAAAATGAACTGGTCATAGCAAACACCCTGTTCCAACAACACAAGATAAGACTCTACACATGGACATCACCAGATGGTCAACACCGAAATCAGATTGATTATATTCTTTGCAGCCAAAGATGGAGAAGCTCTATACAGTCAGCAAAAACAAGACCAGGAGCTGACTATGGCTCAGATCATGAAATTCTTATCGCCAAATTCAGACTTAAATTAAAGAAAGTAGGGAAAACCGCTAGACCATTCAGGTATGACCTCAATCAAATCCCTTATGATTATACAGTGGAAGTGAGAAATAGATTTAAGGGCCTAGATCTGATAGATAGAGTGCCTGATGAACTATGGAATGAGGTTCATGACATTGTACAGGAGACAGGGATCAAGACCATCCCATGGAAAAGAAATGCAAAAAAGCAAAATGGCTGTCTTGGGAGGCCTTACAAATAGCTGTGAAGAGAAGAGAGGCAAGAAGCAAAGGAGAAAAGGAAAGATATAGGCATCTGAATGCAGAGTACCAAAGAATAGCAAGAAGAGATAAGAAAGCCTTCTTCAGTGATCAATGCAAAGAAATAGAGGAAAACAACAGAATGGGAAAGACCAGAGATCTCTTCAAGAAAATTAGAGATACCAAGGGAACATTTCATGCAAAGATGGGCTCAGTCAAGGGCAGAAATGGTCTGGACCTAACAGAAGCAGAAGATATTAAGAAGAGGTGGCAAGAATACACAGAAGAACAGTACAAAAAAGATCATCATGACCCAGATAATCATGATGATATGATCACTCATCTAGAGCCAGACATCTTGGAATGTGAAGTCAAGTGGGCCTTAGAAAGCATCACTATGAACAAAGCTAGTGGAGGTGATGGAATTCCAGTTGAGCTGTTTCAAATCCTGAAAGATGATGCTGTGAAAGTGCTGCACTCAATATGCCAGTAAGTTTGGAAAACTCATTAGTGGCCACAGGACTGGAAAAGGTCAGTTTTCATTCCAGTTCCAAAGAAACGCAGTGCAAAAGAATGCTCAAACTACTATATAATTGCACTCATCTAACATGCTAGTAAAGTAATGCTCAAAATTCTCCAAGCCAGACTTCAGCAATACGTGAACCATGAACTCCCTGATGTTCAAGCTGGTTTTAGAAAATGCATAAGAACCAGAGAACAAATTGCCAACATCCACTGGATCATGGAAAAAGCGAAAGAGTTCCAGAAAAACATCTATTTCTGCTTTCTTGACTATGCCAAAGCCTTTGACTGTGTGGATCACAATAAACTGTGGAAAATTCTGAAAGAAATGGGAATACCAGACCACCTGACTTGCCTCTTGAGAAATCTGTATGGAGGTCAGGAAGCAACAGTTGGAATTGGACATGGAACAACAGACTGGTTCCAAATAGGAAAAGGAGTACGTCAAGGCTGTATATTGTCACCCTGCTTATTGAACTTCTATGCAGAGTACATCATGAGAAACGCTGGACTGGAAGAAACACAAGCTGGAATCAAGATTGCCAGGAGAAGTATCAATAACATCAGATATGCAGATGACACCACCCTTATGGCAGAAGGTGAAGAGGAGCTAAAAAGCCTCTTGATTGAAAGTGAAAGAGGAGAGTGAAAAAATTGGCTTAAAGCTCAACATTCAGAAAATGAAGATCATGGCATCTGGTCCCATCACTTCATGGGAAATAGATGGGGACACAGTAGAAACAGTGTCAGACTTTACTTTTTTGGGCTCCAAAATCACTGTGGATGGTGACTGCAGCCATGAAATTAAAAGACACTTACTCCTTGGAAGAGACGTTATGACCAACCTAGATAGTATATTCAAAAGCAGAGACATTACTTTGCTAGGCTCCTGTGTCCATGGGATTCTCCAGGCAAGAATACTGGAGTGGATTGCCATTCCCTTCTCCAGGGGATCTTTCGGACCCAGGGATTGAACCCAGGTCTCCTGCATTGCAGGCAGATTCTTTATAGACTGAGCTACAAAGGGAGCTCTAAAAAGTAAAGCCTATCAAAGAAACTGGGTGTGTTTGCTTACAGTTAGTACAGTAAGGCATTGCTACAAACAGTGACTTAGAAACAACATAAATGTATTATCTTAGAGTTCTTAGTTCAGAATTCTGGATGGTTTCAGGTGACTCTGCTACGAGACTTAAACCAAGGTGTATGTGTCTGGGCTTTTATGGGGAGATTGTAGGAAGAATCCCCTTCTATTCATTCAGGTGGATGGCAGAGCTCTCTGCCATGTGTTAAGGGACTGAGGTTCTGTTTCCTTGCTGTTTGCTCCAAGGGTCATTTCTCAGTGTTCAGAGCTTGTATTCTCTGCTTCGTGGCCTTCTTCATTTTTGAGGCCACAATCAGGGGCATCCTTCTGTGGGTCAGTCCTCCTGTCTCAGATCTCTCTTATCTCTTGTTCTGCCCTATCCCTATTGCCTCCAGCTAAGGAATGTTCTCGTCTTTTAAGGCGCTTGTATGATTCAACTGGGTTTCCACAGATAATCTGGGATATCTCCCTGGATTTTAGCTTATGGTCTGTAACCTTAGTTATTTCTTCACAGGTTCTAGAGATTAGGACTCAGATATCTGGGGTGACCATTCATTCTACACTATAAGGGGAGGGGCACAGAGCCTGGAGATCTCAGGAAGCAAGATGTTGTACAAAAATAACAGAATAGGGAGCTCTGTGATGTTAAAAATTTAGCCTGAACTGTGCCTCCTTCTAAAAGTTCATAGAAACTAAATTCAACAAAGTATAAATATGGCCTTTTATAATATTTTAAAAATAAGCTAAAGATTTAAAGATATGGTATAAGATGTGAAAGAACAATATTCATCAGAGAAAAATTCAGAAAGGAGGTAATGGAACTGAGCTGAGGTATTGGAAATAAAAGAAAAAAAAATTCAACACAAGAGAGAATAAAGAAATTACTTTAAGAAAAACTGATAGTACAAAAAAACAACATATCAAATATAAAACATGAAAAAATTAAAGAAGAATTGGAGATAAAGTTAAAAACACTGAGAACTGGCAATAAAAATTCAATATAAATGTTATTGAAGTTTCTGAAAAAAATTGAAAACAAAACAGGAAAATAGGAAAACCCACTAACAAGAAGACTTTCTGAAAATATGTATATATTTGAAATTATGTATTAGATGCACACTGAGTACGTAAGAATATCAATCTAGAGTGACCAAAATCAAGATATATTCTAGCAAAATTACTACAGCTTAAAGGAAAAAAAAGCCTTATTTTTCATCTTGGCAAAATCAGCAGGTGATTTATAAGGGAAAGAAAATTATGTTATCATCAGACCTTTTTTGTTAATAGTACTTTATGCTAAGAGAAAATGGAGTAACATAAAGTTAAGGTACTCAAGGGAAGAAATGTTAGCCAGGGATTTTATATTCATCAGACTTACCTGCCAATTTAAAGGGTATAGACAAACAAATAGCATTAGAACTCAAGGAAATAATTCCCAAGATTTCTTCCTGAAGAAGCTTCTAGAGACTGCGCTCCTGAACTACCAAAATGACAAGAGAAACAGCAACATACGGCCATGTGGTGTCATTAAATGTTTAGTTACTTATAAAACTCAAGAGTAAATGATTTTAGGACGAGAGAGGATAGTATATAATGGCTATATGCTTAGACATAATATAGTCCAACTACTAAGCAATAGAGAGTAAAAAGCACATATGTAAAAGAAAAAAATATTCACCCATTCTCAGTAATTATATAGGTGACTAATAATTCTAATATAGTAGAATTAGTATTGTTATTCTGAGACCCTTATGTGTGTAATGTGGGAAAAAGTAAGTGAATATATGTGGGATATTCTGTTATTCCCTGTGTCCTTGAGATGTAGGATTCTTGGTACAGATGAAGAGTATATAAGAGAGAAGTGAAGTGAAGTGAAATGAAGTGAAGTCGCTCAGTCGTGTCCGACTCTTTGCGGCCCCATGGACTGTAGCCTGCCAGGCTCCTCCATCCATGGGATTTTCCAGGCAAGAATACTGGAGAGGATTGCCATTTCCTTCTTCAGATATAAGAGAGAAGTATATATAAAAGTATATAGAAGAACTCTGGTTTAGAATTTGGGTTTGAATTGAACGTATCAGTCCAAACGTTATCTTAAAAGATTAAATTATCTCTAAAGTTTTACTAAAGGAAGTGACACTCAGTGGCTGCATTATTTTATCCCCAATTCCTACTTCTACACGTTAAGTCCAGAAACTTGATAAGCCACACCCAACTCTTTAAATCCTTTACTTCTTCCTCATCCCCTCTTAACAGACACTCAGCCTGCAAATTCTACCCACTCTTGTTCAGTTGCTCAGTTGTGTCCAACTCTCTGCGACCACATGGACTGCAGCACGCCAGGCTTCCCTGTCGTTCACTATCTCCTGGAATTTCCTCAAATTCATATCTATTGAGTCAATGATGCCATCCAACCATCTCATCCTCTGTCACCCCCTCCTCCTCTTGCCCTCAGTCTTTTAAAGTAAATCAGCTCTTTTCATCATGTGGCCAAAGTATTGGAGCTTCTGCTTCAGCATCAGTCCTTCCAATGAATATTCAGGACTGATTTCCTTTAGGATTGACTGATTGGATCTCCTGACAGTGTGAGGGGCTCTCAAGAGTCTTTTCCAACACCACAGTTCAAAAGCATCAATCTTTTGGTGCTCAGCCTTCTTTATGGTCCAACTCTCACATCCATACATGACCACTGGAAAAGCCATAGCTTTGACTAGACGGACCTTTGTTGGCAAAATGATGCTTTTTAATATGCTGTCTAGGTTTGTCATAGGCACAAGAGTCTTTTAATTCATGGCTGCAGTCACCATTCACAGTGATTTTGGAGGCCAAGAAAATAAACTCTGTCACTGTTTCCATTTTTTTCCCCATCTATTTGCCATGAATTGATGGGATTTGTTGCTGTGATTTTACTTTTTAATGTTGAGTTTTAAGCTAGCTTTTTCACACTCCTCTTTCACTTTCATCAAGAGGCCTTTTCACTTTCTGTCATAAGGGTGATGTCATCTGCATATCTGAGATTACTGATATTTCTCTAACAACACTACCTTTTAGATATTTCTCAAATCCATCCATTCTTCTCCATCTTAATGGTGCCACCATCTAACCTGTGAGCTCTGCAGTCATCTCCTCAGTGATCTTGCATCTTTCCTTGCTCCTCCAATCCATTCCTTATTTTGAAAAATGATCCCTATATAGCAAGTATGATCATTCTGCTGCACATTTTAAACTCAGTGGCTTCCCAGAGTCCTGAGATTGGCTACAATGGCCTGGATGATGCAACTGCTGTTGATGCTGAGTCCTCAGATGCACCATTTCCCTCCAGCTCTGAGTTTTCAGTCCTGCTGGGCTTCTTTTGGCTCCTCAAACATGCCAGAGTTTTTAGGGCCATCACATGGATTGTTTTCTCTTCCTGTTACACATTCTTCCTCCTATTGTGGTATCTCATTCTTCCTTATAGCTTCAGCTTAAATATCAGCTTCTCCAGATTCTCCTGATCACCACCCCTAATTAGAGGAAATACTCATGAGTATTTAACATCCTATACTTCTAAAAACACTCTGAGCACTTGTATTTTTAATGCCAATTTTCCCCATCAGCATGGGAGTTCCATGAAGAGAGGAATCTACCTATTTCCCACATAACTCCCATTTCCTAGCACATGGCAGTTACTGATTAAATATTTACTGAATGAATAAGGGAGTGAAAGTGAAAGTCATTCAGTGTCTGACTCTTTGTGACCCCATGAACTGTACAGTCCATGGCATTCTCCAGGCCAAAATACTGGAGTGGGTAGCCTTTCCCTTCTCCAGGGGATCTTCCCAACCCAGGGATCAAACCCAGGTCTCCCACCTTGCAGGCAGTTTTTTTACCAGCTGAGCCACAAGGGAAGCCCATGAATAAGGGAATGATTGTCTAAATAGGCAAGATTGAGACATAAAAATGTTGGTTAATTTCTTTCCTCTAATCTTTGCATTTATTAAAACCAAGTGTGATGCAATCTATTTTATATTTATAGGAATATTATATGTAGGATATTCTCCCTTTCCACAGTCATTTATCTGGCAATCAACTTTTAAAACTGAAATTTTTCCAGTCAGGCCTTTAGATTTAATCACAGAACATTTTATTCTTTCCATCTAAACTTTTAAATGGACTTCCAAGGTGGTGCTAGTGGTAAAAAACAAAAAACAAAAACCCTGCCAATGCAGGAGACATAAAAGATGTGGATTTGATTCCTGGGTTGGGAAGATCCCCTGAAGGAGGGCATGGCAACCCACTCCAGTATTCTTGTCTGGAGAATCCCATGGACAGAGGAGCGTGATGGGCTACAGTCCATGGGGTCGCAAAGAGTCAGATATGACTGAAGTGATTTAGCTTGCCATGGAAAACTTCTAAATAGTACAATAAAAATGATTAACTAGTATTCTCAATTAGTAATGCTTTGATACTCTGCTTTTAACAGGGTAAGAAAGCACAATGAGGGTAAAAGACTATTATCTGAGATTTTACTAAACTGTAAACAGAACTACTAAGTTATGTCCCAGAGTTAGTGCAGCTTTCTACATTGTTTTCTATTTGAGTTTAGCATGAATGTTCAGATTAAGGACCCTATGGTCCTCTTAAGTCCCACATCATGAAAAAAAGATTTAATTATATTGGCCTAAAAATGGATAACTATTTTTATGAGGACTTTCAATAATAAAGGTAAAAACAGGAAAAACAAAATAAAATTAATGGGCTGTTTGTATAGTAACTAAGTTAACAACAAAATAAATTAACCAGAACACATTACTTCTGAGCATTCTGGAAACGTTCGAACTCCTCTTTTATGTTACTATATATTTCTTAGTTGCTTTGGCATCCCACATAACTTATGTGTGTATATTTTCTCACGTAAATCTTATGTCAGCTGTACATTATTTTTGTTGTGCAAATCAAGATTTCTTAATAAACCATTGTTTTAATCTCTGAAAAAAAATATTGGACTAGAACTTTGGTTTGTTGTGAAGTGGGCATTGTAGACATGTGACCCATCACAACAGTTATGAAGCATTGTTTCTACTGTGGGAGTGAGAAGCTCTGAAGCTCCTTAGCTTCAGGATAAATGTGCCCTGAGTTCAGCTGTGCAGTGTGGTTGCTTGATCTGACCTCTGACATTGCTTTTGCCTTGGCAATATGAGTAATTGGTCTGACTTGGGCCCTTGTTTATCCAGCTGTGTCTGTCTTAGGATATGGCTCACCTCATCTTCAGAGTTAATGACTCGAAGGCCATCCCTGACCAGCTCATCTCTGCTATGGCTAAAACAGGAAGAAGGAGATGGAGAAAGAACACCAAGGACATACCTGCAATAATCTGGGTGATAAGAATTTGAACTTCAGCAGAGCAGAGAGAACAGGGAGAAGAGAGGGTGAACTTGACTGGTTATAGGGAATGAAAAAAGGAGAACAGCATATGGAATTAATACCAAATGACTGGGAGAGGGGGAATGGATGTGGAAAAGTTGCTAATGTGGGTCTGCATATCTAGATTAGTTGAAAATATGACAGACAGTAAAACTGTGTCAATACAGAAAGTCTCAAATTATGTCTACTTCATTCATATTCACGGGATTCAGAAAGAATTTTGGCAAATAATCTTCCTTTAGAACAACCAAACAGATATTCTTATATTCAAGATTGTGAATCAAAATATTTCTTAGAACACAGGCTACACATGCTGTGCATACACACTATCACCACCTTTCATACTGTAGAGGATGTAACATGGAGTGCCTACCTAGATAAAAGGTAATACATTAAAGAGGTGAAGGTGGCAGACTTGGGCCAGACTTCCTGGCACCAAATCCAGCTTTGTCACTGAGGAGACCCTTGTGTGGCTAAGAGCAAGTTACATATGCTCTCATCCTCAGTTTCCCCATTTGGACAGTGGAGATACTCATAGTTATATACCTTGTAGTATTAAAGTTGTTATGACAATTGAATTATTAATTGTAAAATAAACTTTAGAATTGTACCTGGCATGTACAAAGTAAGTATTTCATAAATAAACATTTTCTAAGATTCTCCTAATTCTCAGATTATCTAACAGAAGAGTCTGTTCTGCCCAATCTTTAGCCTTGTTTTACTTTGCCTTTAGGTAATTCTACATTGACAAATATTTTAAAACGTACCGTTAATGTTAGTATTAGTCACTCAGTTGTGTCTCAGTCTTTGCAACCCCATGGACTGTAGCCTGCCAGGCTCCTCTGTACATGGGATTTTCCAGGCAAGAGTACTGGAGTGGGTTGCCATTTCTTCTTCAGGGGATCTTCCTGATCCAGTGATTGAACCTGGGTCTTCTGCATTGCAGGCGGATTCTTTATTATCTAAGCCACAAGGGAAACCCATGTATGTCAGAGAACCTAGTTAATGGACAAAGTCAGTGCACACTCATGCCTTTCCCTGGGCCATTTAATTTCTTTGCTGCAGCAGTAGTGTCTGCCAGTCCCTCAAGAGAGGGCTCTGAAGGTAGGGCTTGCAGAGCCGGGAGGCCGCCTGGTATTCATCTTGGCTTCCCATTTCTTCTGTGTCACTCCATCCTAACTGATTAATAGACTGCATGTGCGTCATCCTACTCCCATCTTTAGCAGCACGCAAACTCCTTTAATCATTCCTTATCTTGAACTTTGCTAACCTTTTGAGCTATAAACCTTTATAAAGCTATAAATGAAATCTTATGGATCTACAAGTCTGGCACTTAAAACACATGAGAATTCCTTAGCAAATATACTTTCTTTTCCTCGAAGTGGAGTGAAAGTCACTCAGTCATGTCCAACTCTGCCACCCCATGGACTGTATGTAGCCCACCAGTCTCCTCCATCCATAGAGTTTTCCAGGTAAGAATGCTGGAGTGGGTTGCCATTCCTTTCTCCAGGGGATCTTCCTGATCCAGGGATCGAACCCCAGTGTCCTGCACTGCAGGCAGGTTCTTCACCACTGAGCTACCTGGGAAGCCCTTTTATTCCTTACTTTCAACTGAAATTCAGTTCATTAGTAGCTAAAAAGAGGAAAACTGTGCTTGTCCATGGTTAATGCCTCCTTCCTATTGGTGGGTTATTTATTGATTAGTTGGAAATTTCCAGGATGTATGACTTGGCAAGGACCATTAATATTTTCATGATTTCCAATACCAATTGGTGTTTGGAATTAGTTTATAAATTACTGCTTTGTTTCTATACTCTTAGATCAATTTAACCTCCTAGAAGATATCTGAGAACTTTTTTGGCCTGTCAAAATTCTGTTTGTCTGATAGAATTTTTCTTGGTACATTTACTTATGACCTCACACTCCTGAGAAGGTTTATATTTTTCAAATACACATAGATGAGACAGCATCACATGGCAAAAGCAATGGTCCCACATCCTTATAGATTTATATGAGAAAACAGCCTACAAATGAGAGGTAATAATAGAAACAATAAGGAAATAATGATAACAGCATTTATTGTGTCTTTATGCCAAGGGCCACACTAAGCAGTTCTTTATATGTTATAATATATGGGGCTTCCCTCATGGCTTAGGCTGGTAAAGAATCTGCCTGCAATTGGGAAGACCTGGGTTCCATCCCTGAGTTGGATAGATCCCCTGGAGAAGGGAAAGGTTACCCATTCCAGTATTCTGGCCTAGAGAATTCCGTGGACTATAGAGTCCATGGGGTCACAAAGAGTCAGACATGACTGAGTGACTTAAAAAAAAATAGAGGACACACCCTAAGGTGATATCTGTATTTTAAAGGTATTTTTTAACCAAAATATTTCATAACAAGATTACATTAGTGAATAAGATTACATTGCATACACTACTTTATGAACTGCATTGCATTTGTAAATTATATCTTGTTTCCCTTTCCCCTTTTAAAATCGCAGTAGACCTCTTTCCATTTCAGCATCTCTGAATCTCACATTTAGCTAATACTTATTAATCTGACTTTTATGTTTTCCATCACACATGTTTAAAATAAAAAAATATATAAATGTAACATAAGTTTATTTATTCAAATAAATTTAAACCTGATAATAGACATGGATATACAGATAGACACAGATAAAATATATAATCCATTGTATATCAAAAAGTGTTTGTGGTGGAAGAGATTTAAAGAAAAAACTAAAAACAAAAGGTGTAATATTTAGTTACTTCATTTTAAAACATGTTCTTTTGTAAACAGATAATTTCATGAAGTTAATTAATAAATTTTAAATTGTGCACCATTGTTTTTATAAAAGCTGTATAGTGTCCATGGTATGGACCTAACAGAAGTATAAGATATTAAGAAGAGGTGGCAAGAATACACAGAAGAACTGTATAAAAAAGATCCTAATGAACCAGATAACCACGATGGTGTGATCACTCACCTAGAGCCAGATATCCTGGAATGTGAAGTCAAGTGGGCTTTAGGAAGCATCACTATGAACAAAGCTTCTGGAGGCAATGGAATTCCAGCTGAGCTATTTCAGATCCTTAACAGTGGCCACAGGACTGGAAAAGGTCAGTTTTTATTCCAATCTCAAAGAAAGGCAATGCCAAAGAATGCTCAAACTACTGCACAGTATTAGTCATCTCACATGCTAGCAAAGTAATGCTCAAAATTCCCCAAGCCAGCTTCAACAGTATGTGAACCATGAACTTCCAGATGTTCAAGCTGGATTTAGAAAAGGCAGAGGAACCAGAGATGAAATTGCCAACATCCATTGGACCATCGAAAAAGCAAGAGAATTCCAGAAAAACATCTACTTCCACTTTACTGACTATGCCAAAGCCTTTGACTGTGTGGATCACAACAAACTCTGGAAAATTCTTAAAGAGGTGGGAATATCAGACCACCTTACCTGCCTCCTGAGGAATCTGTATGCAGGTCAGAAAGAAATAGTTAGATCCGGACATGGAACAACAGACCAGTTCCGAATCAGGAAAGGAGTACATCAAGGCTACATATCGATACCCTGTTTATTTAACTTATATGCAGAGTACATCATGAGAAATGCCACACTGGGTGAAGCACAAGCTGGAATCAAGATTGCTGGGAGAAGTATCAATAACCTCAGATATGCAGATGACACCACCCTTATGGCAGAAAGTGAAGAACTAAAGAGCCTCTTGATGAAAGTGAAAGAGAAGAGTGAAAAAAGTTGGCTTAAATCTCAACATTCATAATACTAGGATTATGGCATCCAGTCCCATCACTTCATGGCAAACAGATGGGAAACAATGTATACAGTGACAGACTTTATTTTTTTGGGCTCCAAAATCACTGCAGATGGTGACTGTAGCCATAAAATTAAAAGACACTTGCCCCTTGAAATAAAAGCTATGCCCAACCTAGACAGCATATTAAAAAGCAGAGACATTACTTTGCCAAAAATGGTCTGTCTAGTCAAAGCTATTGTTTTTCCAGTAGTCATGTATGGATGTGAGAGTTGGACTATAAAGAAAGCTGGGTGCTGAAAAATTGATGCTTTTGAACTGTGGTGTTGGAGAAGACTCTTGAGAGTCTCTTGGAAAGAAAAGAGATCCAGCCAGTCCTTCCTAAAGGAAATCAGTCTTGAATATTCACTGGAAGGACTAATGCTGAAGCTGAATCTCCAATACTTTGGCCACCTGATGAGAAGAACTGACTCACTGGAAAAGACTCTGATGCTGGGAAAGATTGAAGGCAGGAGGAGAGGAGGATAACAGAGGATGAGATGGTTGGATGGCATCACCAACTCAATGGACATGATTTTGAGCAAGCTCTGGGAGTTGGTGATGCTGGAAACCTGGTGTGCTGCCGTCCATGGGGTCTCGAAGAGTTGGACATGACTGAGTGACTGAATTGAGCATGTCCATGAAAACAATTAATGTATCATATGCAGACATACACATATGCACATATACATACCCCATTTCACAAATGCATATAGTCTCCTGTCAATCTTGTATGTAGTACTGGACCTCTGTCATCAAAAAATATAAACTGTGAAATCTATGTTTTCTCTCAACATATAAGAACACTTGCTTGCTCAGTCCAATCATTGTGGGCATAAAATGATCAAGCAAAGTCAAAAGATTTACTTCATGAATGTTAAGTGTCCTAGAAGATTAAATTTTAATTTAATTATAGGTAGTGGTTTCAATTGTTTTTAAAATATTTTTTAAACTTTTAAAAGATTAAAAATAACTTACCAATTATTCTTAATTGGTAAAACAAGTTTAACCAAGACTTAGAGGCAATAATTCAACAGAGACTGCAAAGCCCAGGAACATCACTTGGCATTTTCAGGAGAAGTGACGATTTCAGAGGAAAATAAATGTTCTGCAGGAAGGGGGGTTCATGTTGGGATCGCATGCACACCCGTGGTGGATTCAGGTAAATGTATGTCAAAACCAATACAGTATTGTAAAGTAAAATAAAGTAAAAAAAAAAAAAAAAAAAGGAAATGAAAACCAAAGGAAGACATTACTTTTATTCCTGAAAATTTATAACTAATTAAATTTTTCTTGTATTGCTAGTCATATTTCCTTCTCCAGTTTCAGTACTATGATGTATAAAACATTGCACAACCTTGTACCTACACATTTTGAAATTGTAGCCTTTTTAATCCCATCAGCATTTGTGTGTATAGTGAATAGTATAATTCATTAGAAACATGACTTAATTAATTGTACTTTAAAATGTACACTGCCTATACTTTGGGAGATGTCTATCTAATAAAATCATCTTTTGATATCAGAACATTCTAGAAAGTATTTATATATACAATAAAAGACAATTTAGGCATGGCACATCTGGAAAAAGCCCACTCAGTAAAAAGTAACTGTGGTTATTGATCTTGATTTTAAAAAGGGGAAGGGAAAATAATATGTATAACATTTTTTGAAAATTAAGAAGCATATATAAGCTTCTAAGGACAGAAAATAAACCATAGATAGCTTATGTTCAGTGTTTAATACAGTTTCACGTGGAAGTTAGCACTCAGAGCTTTAATGGGGATGGTAGTGCTCCTCTCTACGGTGGAGGAAACAATTCCATTATTTTGAGGTGTCTGCATTATCCACATGAGTATTCATTGTTCAAAGGAGAGATGCAGAATGGGAAGGAGATTCATATTTATGCCTCTTCATTAATGTTTATATATACTGAACACTCTCCACATGCCAGAAATTGTGTGTGGTACTGAAAAAGAAAAGCTTGATTTTTGTCCTGCTTGAACTTACATTCTACCATGTGATGAAAGCTCTTTGTGGTAAGTACCCTACTATGCAGGCAGTGAGTGCAAAGGGCTATGGAGCACAGAAGGAAAGCCACTTCTCTTATCCAGGGGTCAGAGAAAGCTTTCCTGTGTGTTTCTCAGTCCCCGTTCTTGCTGCCCTATGTTAGGTCGTCCTCATCTTGCACCCAGCTTTTAGCTATAGTCTCCTAACTGATCGTCCTGCCTCGTGTCCTTGCTCCTGTCCACTCTAAATCTAATTTAGAAGCTTTCACTCTCCCCACATCACTCTCAGGATTACGTTCAAACACAGTATTATGTCTCAAAACATCTTTAATAGTTGGGATTCCATGTTCTTCCCATCCTAATCTCTAGCTATCTTGTTACACTTGACCCTAACATGTAACTAAACTACCTTAAGTTCCAAGGACACATTATGTTTATGCATCTCATCTGCCCCTGGTTCATGTACTTCCTCTTTTTGGAACATTCTCATCTCCTTTACTGCACCTGTACCTGGTTAATTCATTCTGTTAGGTTTCTGTTCAGATGTATTCATCCAAGCCAAAAAGATAAGTGTCTTCCTACTCTCTTCCCTTTATCTTGTCCTTTTCATTTAATCAATCATCAAATCCTAAAAATTCTAAGACTAAGCATCTTTACTGTGAATTATTTAAATTTTTCCTGCCTACTAACACATACCTGCAAGGTTGGTATTCTTGTTCCCCTGGTAAAACTAAAGCTAAAAGGGATTAAGTTGCCAACTCAGGAGCACACATTTAATAGGTCGCACATCTGGGGTGAAAATCAAATGCCATCTGACTTCAAAGCCAAAATGCTCTAGCACATTGCCTTTCTACTACCTTTCCAGACTAAACCATTGGGTGTTTGCTCCAAAAATGTTGTTACTTTAAGATGTTTAATTTAATTTTTTGTTTCTTCCATATTTATATAAAAATCAGTGGCTAACAAAATTGAGCACTAGACTTTTACTTTATATTTCTAAGGGATAGAGAGTGAGAAATAATTGACAAGTGATGAAGCAGATGCTTTCATTTTAAATAAAACAAAAAAATTATTTAAAAAGGATTTCAGGCTGATCTCACTTTATATGTAGAATCTAACAAAGCTGAATATACAGAGACATAAATAAAATGGTGGTTACCAGGGACAGGGAAATGGGATAAATGAGGAGATGTTGGTCAAAAGGTACAAAGTTGCAATTATGTAAAATTAATGGGCTAGAGATCTCAAGTACAGCATGATTATAGTTAATAATTCCATATTGAATACTGGAAATTTGCCAAGAGAGTAGACTACAGGTATGCTTACTCTCACAAGAAAGGTAACTATGTGAGTAAATGGATATGTCAATTAGCTTGACCATAGTAATCATTTGCTATGTGTACATATATCAAATCATCATGTTGTAAACCTTCAATGTAATCAATTTTATGAAAAAATACAATAAATTCTAATCAGATAAAAATGTCATTGTAGTTATGAATCTCTTATGAACAAATAAAAATTTTAAGATATTGCAAGCAAACTGTAGGAAATTCTACCACCCACCCACATATAACCATTGTTAGCAAATTTTCCTATATTTTGTAGATTTATATATAATAATGTATTCACATGTATCATACTTCCTGCTACTCCGTCTTTTGGGGGAAATGGAGAATATTGAAACAAAAGAATTTGACTTAAATACATTCAGATCTAAGGGATAAAACAGGCCTGACAGACATTGAAGTCCCTGTCTTTAGACATTCACCAGAATGGTCTTGATGGGTACACAGTCCAAATTTGTGAAACAGTCACTACAGTGAAGATAAAAATTAGTATGAATGAGAGACTACTTTCAGATTGGAGAAATGCTAGCTGACTTTCATTGAGTAATTAATCTCTTTTTTTAATTAATTTTTTATTTAATTTTAAAATCTTTAATTCTTACATGTGTTCCCAAACATGAACCCCCCTCCCACCTCCCTCCCCATAACATCTCTGTGGGTCATCCCCATGCACCAGCCCCAAGCATGCTGTATCCTGCGTCAGACATAGACTGGCGATTCAATTCTTATATGATAGTATACATGATAGAATGCCATTCTCCCAAATCGTCCCACCCTCTCCCTCTCCCTCTGAGTCCAAAAGTCCGTTATACACCGCTGTGTCTTTTTTCCTGTCTTGCATACAGGGTCGTCATTGCTATCTTTCTAAATTCCATATATATGTGTTAGTATACTGTATTGGTGTTTCTCTTTCTGGCTTACTTCACTCTGTATAATCGGCTCCAGTTTCATCCATCTCATCAGAACTGATTCAAATGAATTCTTTTTAACGGCTGAGTAATACTCCATTGTGTACATGTACCAAAGCTTTCTTATATCTCAAATTGACTTTGGCAAGCACAGAGCCTGTCTAGTTTGGGGAGATACTTCCAAATTAGCTATTATAATTTTAAAACCATAAAAGAATACAGAGGCAGAGAAGTGAGATAGAAGTGAAAGTTTGTCTCAAATGTTGACATGAGGGGGCAGAAAATTTCATGTGGAACCACTGTATCCATTTTTGATTTTTTAATGCATCAGAAAAATTGTAAACAACTTTTTTTCCATTTATATATACATTGCTTAAATAGTCATTGCAAGTAGAGAATATTTGAGTAGTCATTAGATACATTTTTATCACAAATGAATAGCTTTGGTCTTTTTCAATTTGTTCTGTTTCAGTTTCAGATAAATATCTGTGGACAGTTGTCTAACCTAAGGGGAAATACAGAACTTTTGCTTTTTACTGAATATTTCAGTTGGTTTTATCACAGAGTTAGTCTCCAATGATGAGTGAAATCTGTGTTTTATTTCTGCTGCAGTTGATTTGAAATGTTTCAGAATAAAGGCAAAACAACAGAGATTTTCAGATAAAGAAAGACAAGGGTCACTGCATAGCTTTTAGTTTTCTAATATATCTTAGAAACAATAAAGAACAAGAAAGAGCAAATAAAATTTCACAGAAACATACCCATGGTATAACTTGAAAACAAAGGGTGATCAAATTTCAAAATAACTGAAGTAAGAAAACGGAAAACAAACCTACTAAATCCTAGTGCAAGAGCACATCCTCCTGACAGTTCTGCTCTACCCTGGCCTTCTTTGTTTTGGCACAAGCAAGGGCACACCAAGAAAAACCATGGGCAAGAGAGAAGAAAGCTAGTGGAGAGTCTCAGGTTAATCTAAAAGCACTGTTAGAGAGACTATGCTGTGCTTAGTCACTCAGTTGTGTCTGATTCTTTGTGACCCCATGGACTGTAGCCTGCCAGGCTCCTCTGTCCATGGGATTCTCCAGGCAAGAATACTGGAGTGGATAGGCTATCCCTTTGCCAGGGGATCTTCCCAAGCCAGGTATCGAACCCAGGTCTCCTGCACTGCAGGTGGATTCTTCACCATTTGAGCCACCAGGGAAGCCCAAAAATACTGGAGTGGGTAGCCTGTCTCTTCTCCAAGGGAACTTCTGTACCCGAACTGGGGTCTCCTGAATTTCAAGCAGATTCTTTACCAGCTGAGCTACCAGGGAAGCCCCAGAAAGACTAAGCCTACACTTAGTCAGAAAAATACTAAAAAAAAAAAAATGTGCCTTGGTAGATCAGAGCATGAGCTCCAGGGAAAGAGCTCCAGGGTATATGTTGAGCATTCTTGAAAATGTATACCTTCTAGGAGGAAAGGCAAAAATGATATGAAAAGCCCCCTTTGGCTATTTATTAAGTAGTGAAAGATAAAAGAAGCCAAAAAGAGAAGTATCTGTCCAGGAAGACAATGGATAACCAAAAATTTTAAGGATATACAACCTGATCTCCAGCCACCAAAAGAGCAACAATCTACTCACC
The DNA here is from genome assembly GCF_032405125.1 of Capricornis sumatraensis. Lineage (NCBI taxonomy): Eukaryota > Metazoa > Chordata > Mammalia > Artiodactyla > Bovidae > Capricornis > Capricornis sumatraensis. The sequence goes on from NC_091084.1 coordinate 9,508,386, forward strand.
TATCTGAGCTTTGTGATATTAACAGAAGAAGGTACAATTGAACTAGGAATCTTGCACAATATAAAAAGGAACACAAAAGGTTCCAGTTGCCCTGCATCCATACCAAAATATGGTGTGATCATTGTTTTTAATTTTAGCCATCCTAACTGCAGCCATGAAATTAAAAGCTGCTTGCTCTCTGGAAGAAAAGTTATGACCAACCTAGACAGCATATTAAAAAGCAGAGACATTACTTCGCCAACAAAGGTCTGCCTAGTCAAAGCTTTGGTTTTTTCCAGTAGTCATGTATGGATGTGGTACTGTTGCTGCTGCTACTAAGTCACTGCAGTCATGTCTGACTCTGTGCGACCCCATAGATGGTAGCACACTAGGCTCCCCCATCTCTGTGATTCTCCAGGCAAGAATGCTGGAGTGGATTGCCATTTCCTTCTCCAATGCATGAAAGGGAAAAGGGAAGGTGAAGTCACTCAGTCGTGTCCAACTCTTAGTGACCCCATGGACTGCAGCCCACCAGGCTCCTCTGTCCATGGGATTTTCCAGGCAAGAGTACTGGAGTGGGGTGCCAGTGCCTTCTCCAGTATGGATGTGAGAGTTGGACTATAAAGAAAGCTGAGCACCAAAGAATTGATGCCTTTGAACTGTGGTGTTGGAGAAGACTCTTGAGAGTCCTTTGAACAGCAAGGAGATCCAACCAGTCCATCCTAAAGGAAATCAGTCCTGAATATTCATCGGAAGGAATGATGCTGTAGCTCAAGCTCCAATACTTAGGCCACCTGATGTCAAGAACTGACTCATTTGAAAAGACCCTGATACTGGGAATGATTGAAGGCAGGGGGAGAAGGGGATGACAGAGGATGATATGACCAGATGGCATCACCGACTCAATGGACATGAATTTGAGTAAACTCCGGGAGTTGGTGATGGACAGGGAAGTGTGTTGTGCTGCGGTCCATGGAGTCATGACTGAGTGACTGAATTGAATAAGTACGCACTGATATCACATAAATGTTTATCATTTGCATTAATTTAATGGCTAATAACATTGAGCATCTTTTCTTATGCTTATTTGTCATCCGTATTTATCTTTTGATAACATATCTGTCAAATCTTTGCTTATTTTTGACTGGGTTCTTTGTTTCATTGGGTTCTTTTTTTTCTTTTTAATCAAATTTTGTTATTAACTTTAAAAGTTCTTTATGTATTCTAGATACAAGTCCTTTATCAGGTAGGTAAATTGCAAGTCAGTGACTTGCCTTTTAATTCTATTAACAGTGTCTTACAAAAAGTGAAAGTTCTTCACCTTGATGAAGCACAATTTACTAATTTTTAAATTTATGGATCATTACTTTGGTGTCATATCTAGAATTCTCAAAATTGTCTAATTTGTAGGCATAAGGTAGTTCTAATATTCTATTATCCTTTTAACATCTGTAGAGTCAGTAATAATGTCACTTTTCATTCTTGGCATTGTTTCTAATCTGGTAGAGCTTTATAATTTATTTTTAATTGAAACATAATTGCTTTACAAATTGTGTTGTTTCTGCCATATATCAACATGAATCAGCCATAGGTATACATATATCCCTTCCCTCTTGAACCTCCCTCCAACCTCCCACCTCATCCCACCCCTCAAGGTTGTCACAGATTACCTCAAGGTTGTCACAGATTACCTCAAGGTTGTCACAGATTACTGGGTTTGAGCTCCATGCATCACAGAGCTAATTCCCACTGGCTATCTATTTTACATATGGTAGTATATATGTTTCAATGCTACTCTCAATTAATCCAATACTTTCCTTCCCCCACTGTGTTCACAAGTCTGTTTTCTATGTCTGCATCTCAATTGCTGCTCTGCAAATAGATTCATCAGTACCATCTTTTTAGACTACATATATATGTGTTAGTCGGAGAAGGCAATAGCAACCCACTCCAGTACTCTTGCCTGGAAAATCCCATGGACGGAGAAGCCTGGTAGGCTGCAGACCATGGGGTCGCAAAGAGTCGGACATGACTGAGTGACTTCAGTTTCACTTTTCACTTTGATGCATTGGAGAAGGAAACGGCAACCCAATCCAATGTTCTTGCCTGGAGAATCCCAGGGACGGGGGAGCCTGGTGGGCTGCCATCTATGGGGTCGCATAGAGTGGGACACGACTGAAGCAACTTAGTAGCAGTGGCAGCATATGTGTTAGTACATGTGATTTGTTTTTCTCTTTCTGACTCACTTCACTCTGTATAATAGGCTCTAGGTTCATTCACTTCATCAGAACTGACTCAAATGGGTTCCTTCTTATGGCTGAGTAATACACCATTGTATGTACCACAGCTTCTTTATCCATTCATCAGTTGATGAACTTCTGGGTTGCCTCCTAGCTATTGTAAATAGTGTTGTAATGAACATTGGGATGCATGTTCTTTTTCAGTTATTGTTTCCTCAGGGTAAATGCCCAGAAGGGGAATTGTTGGGTCATATAGTAGATTTATTCCTAGTTTTTAAAGGAATCTCCTTATTGTTCTTCAAAATGGCTGTATCAGTTTGCATTCCTACCAACAATGCAAGAGGGTTCCCTTTTCTCCATACCCTCTACAGCATTTATTGTTTGTAGATTTTTTGATTATGGCCGTTCAGACTGGTGTTAAGTGATACCTCACTGTAGTTTTGATTTGCATTTCTCAATGATGAGCAACGTTAGGCATCTTTTCACATGCTCATTAGCCGTCTGCATGTCTTATTTGGAGAAAGGTCTGTTTAGGTCTTCTGCCCACTTTTGATTGGGTTGTTTCTTTTTCTGGTATTGAGCTACATGAAGTGTTTATATATTTTGGAGATTAATAATTTCTCAGTTGCTTCATTTGTTATTATTTTCTCCTATTCTAAGGTTGTCTTTTCACCTTGTTTATAGTTTCTTTTGTTGTGCAAAAACTTTTAAGCTTAATTAGGTCCCATTTGTTCTTTGTTGTTGTTAATTTTTTTTTTTTTTAATTTCCATTTCTCTAGGAGGTGGGTCATAGAGGATCTTGCTGTGATTTATATCAAGGAGTGTAATGCCTATGTTTTCCTCTAAGAGCTTCATATTTTCTGGCTTTGTACTCAGGTCTTTAATCTATTTTAAGTTTATCTTCATATATGGTTTAAGGAGGAGTTATTCTTTTGTGTGTAGTTGTCCAGTTTTCCAAGCAGCACTTATTGATGAGGCTGTCTTTTCTTTATTGTATATTCTTGCCTCCTTTTCAAAGATAAGGTACCCGTAGGTGTATGGGTTTATTCTTGAACTTTCTATCTTTTTCCATTGGTCTATATTTCTGTTTTTGTGCCAGTACTGTACTGTTTTGATGACTGTAGCATTATAGTAGTCTGAAATCAGGAAGGTTGACTCCTCTAGCTCCATTATTCTTTCTCAGTATTGCTTTGGCTATTCCGGGTCTTTTGTGTTTCCATACAAATTGTGAAATTTTTTGTTCTATTTCTGTGAAAAAATTGGTAGTTTGATAGAGATTGCATTGAAAATGTAGATTGCTTTGGGTAGTATATTTATTTTCAAATATTGATTCTTCCAAACCAAGAAGATGATATATCTCTCCATTTGTGTCATCTTTGATTTCTTTCATCACTGTCTTATAGCTTTCTGCATACAAGTCTTTTGTCTCTAGGTATGTTTACTCCTAGTATTTTATTCTTTTTGTTGCAGTGGTGAATTGGATTGTTTCCTTAATTTCTCTTTTTTTAAAAATTTTACTTTATTTTACTTAACAATACTGTATTGGTTTTGCCATACATTGATATGAATCCACCACGGGTGTACATGCGTTCCCAAACATGAACCCCCCTCCCACCTCCCTCCCCATAACATCTCTCTGGGTCATCCCCGTGCACCAGCCCCAAGCATGCTGTATCCTGCATCGGACATAGACTGGCGATTCGTTTCTTACATGATAGTATACATGTTTCAATGCCATTCTCCCAAATCATCCCACCCTCTCCCTCTCCCTCAGAGTCCAAAAGTCTGCTCTATACATCTGTGTCTCTTTTGCTGTCTCACATACAGGGTCATCATTACCATCTTTCTAAATTCCATATATATGTGTTAGTATACTGTACTGGTGTTTTTCTTTCTGGCTTACTTCACTCTGTATAATCGGCTCCAGTTTCATCCATCTCATCAGAACTGATTCAAATGTATTCTTTTTAATGGCTGAGTAATACTCTGTTGTGTATATGTACCACAGCTTTCTTATCCATTCATCTGATGATGGACATCTAGGTTGTTTCCATGTCCTGGCTATTATAAACAGTGCTGTGATGAACATTGGGGTACACGTGTCTCTTTCAATTCTGGTTTCCTCAGTGTGTATGCCCAGCAGTGGGATTGCTGGGTCACAAGGCAGTTCTATTTGCAATTTTTAAAGGAATCTCCATACTGTTCTTCCTAATTTTTCATTGTTAGTGTATAGGAATGAAAAGGATTTTTGTGTATTATTTTTATATCCTACAACTTTTACCATATTCACTGGTTAGCTCTAGTAATTTTCTGGTGGCAGCTTTAGGGTTTTCTACGTAGAGGATCATGTCATCTGCAAACTGAGAGTTTTCCAATCTGAACTCCTTTTATTTCTTTGTCTTCTCTGATTGCTGTGACTAGGACTTTCAAAACTGTTGATAATAGTGGTGAGAATGGGCACCTTTGTTTTGTTCCTGATCTTAGAGGAAATCCTTTCATTTTTTCCTCCAGATAGAATTTTATAGATTGTATTGTTCTCAGAACAACAACAACAACAACAAACCTCTATATAATGCTGATACTGAAACTACACCCCCCCAATTTCCTATAGGCAGTCAATCTAGGGTATATCTATTCATCTTTTCATCCATTCAGCAGACATTTATTGAAAATTTACTAGATGCATTGAGAATACATTAGGTAAAAAGCCCATGCCTTCATAGAATCTACATTCTTGTGAGAGAAACAAATAATAAACAAGACAAATAAGTAGAACATGTTGATGTTGATGATATGCAGTAAGATGAAATAAAAGCAGAGCATGTTAGAGCTTTGGATTTTACTTTAAATAGTAACCAGAGAAGACCTCAATGAGATGGTGACTATTAAGTGAAGACTTGAACTCAGATATTAGGCAGAGCATAGAAGTACAAAATCACAAGCAGGCTTGTCACATAAAGGAAGAACAGTGAGATCAGAGTGGCTTGAGAAAAAGGTCTGAGTAGGGCTGGGCTCCATACAGAGAACAAGCACAAAGTCCAGATTGTGCCTGGCCTTGTACGTCACAGTAAGAACTTTGCTTTTGTTTTGAGACGGGGAGCCGTTGTAGAGTTTTGAGATGAGAGGTGACACAATCTGACTAATGTTTTAAAAGTATTTCCCTGACTGCTACTGTAGTAAAAATAGTCTTTCCTGGATGGTGGTGACCATATGAAATGAGAGCAGGGTGGAGACTATAGCAATGATTTAGATGACAGGGGGTCAGGACTAGGGTGGGAGCAAGGTATGCTCAGATTCTGGATGCATTTTAAGGTACAATTGAGAAGATTTCCTAATTTAAAGTTCTCGGGGTACCCAAGAAAGGAAGAAGTTAAGGATGAATGCCATCAGCAATTTTGTTTGTTTGTTTTTGAGTAGCTAGAAGATTGGAGGGCCACTAACTGAGAGAGGGAACAAGAGAAGAAAAGCAGAATTTCGCAAAAAGCATCATATTGTTGAATGTTTTCCTCAAGTTTTCATCTGACTTAAAGTTATTCAGTTTTGTCTCTACCCTGAAAGCTGTTGGAAATGAAGATAAGTATTCCATTATTTAAAATAAAGAAAGATAATCAAATGTAGTATTAACTGGAATGGGCCTTACAGATTCCTTTGCAAGCAAGAAAATGGAAGACCAGAGAGGAATATTGATGCTCTTCTCTGAGCTGAATTCACTACTCTGGGCTTCAGCTAAGAGATGAAGTTTATAGATCCAGCCACATGTTTTGACTTTTCTCCTTTATCTGGCCACAGTCTGTATGGAATAAATTCAATACCAGCTGTGAGACTGTCTGATAAATAAGAGGTGCTTGTTAAATTTAGTCTTTATCATAAGAAAATTCCTCTTAACAGGACCAGAAGCTAATTTCCTTTATTTTAAAATTTATCTTGACATAATAATATCTTGGAATGAAAATGAGTGAACAGTTCAGGGTTGTAAGAAGCTATTTAACATTGGGCAAGTTATTTTGGGCCTCAGTTTTCTTTAATAGAAAGTAACTTAAGGCAGAAAGTTGGAAGAGACAATTTCTAGGTGCCCTTCTAACATTTCCAGTCTGTGCTTCCACTATTATTGTTTTGGTGGATAAAGTGAAGTGATGCAGAAATGTATCCCATACATTCAGACATTTAAGTAACTAACATTCACTAAGTGACTGATGGTATTAATAAAGAATCACAGAGTAGTATGCCTAGAGGAACTATGACCCTTGGGCAGCGTTTTCAATTTTAATTTACTAGCATAGCAATTTAATGCAATTAATAAAAAAGGGTTTGTGTTATACCTATAGGAACTGAATTTCATTTTTACCATAAAAGAAGAAGGGTAAGCTAAGAATTACTAATCTGTGGAAAAGTAGACCCTTATTTTTGCTCAGGTGATATCAAATACTCTAGAGGTTAGTCAACTAGGTTTGCTTTGTGTTCTATCGAAGCAGTGGCTTCACTGGTTTCACTGAGTTTGTTTTTTTCCTTTTCATCTTACTTTAGGGAAGTCATATGACTTTTATAGCTCAAGTTGCCTTGAAAGTCCCATTTAAGGGAAGCTCACTTACCATGCCTCTGAAAGTTGAATATAGCTTCAGATGGAGATATAGACTTTCCCTCCGTGGCTCAGGATAACTAGTAGCTTTCAGTTAGCATGGCTAGTTATGCTATGGAGATTTCCATGTAATTTGGTGTTTTGTTTTCCTAAGATTATTATTTTTTAAAATACAGAGGAAAGAGGAGATAAAGCAAAGTCGGATAACTGACTTCTAAAGCCCTTATGGAATAATAAATAGGAGAAGGGCAAGGACCCTATTCTGTCTGAGGTGATTTGCCTTAACTCTGTGCAGCAGAGTCACGAGCTGCAGAAGGCCAGATGCCTCACCATGTGTCTGGCCAGATGCTACAGTTCAGGTGAACCCCTTGTTTCCCAGGACTCTGAGTGGTCAGTTGCTACCAACCCACAGGGATCCCTGTAAACCATCAGGGAAGCTGGAGACAGACAGTGGACGGAGGACTACGCTCTGCTGGTCCTGTCCAGGAGCCTCCCTCACCAGGAGAGTGGCAGAGTAGTTCCCTTTCCTTATTCTGCCAGGTTTGCACCAAGTACTTAGTTTTCCAAACAAACCTATATTATTTAGGGCAGACACAGATGGAATGGCTATAATAATAATGTTAAGAATGTTTAATGCCAAAGCAAGGTGCTGGTGTGGTGGTCACTTCTTGCAGTGTGCAGGGGAGATAGTAATTCAGAGTGGGCCACAGAGGTTTCCAAAGTTATCAATGGTCTATTCTTAGAGGGAAGGTGGGGTGAAGGGTTGGTAAATGGTGTTCATTTTACTGTTAATCTTAAAATCATAGCTCTTTTCAACATGTATGTTTCACAATAATAAAAATAAGATTTAAAAAGTGAAATACATCTACAAGCTATTTTATAATCTTGCTTTACTATATTTGTCATTAGTATGAACTTAAGGAGTATTTAGTGTATCATAACTAGTTCCAGGTACTGTAGAGAGTTCATAAACATTTTTTAGGGTATTAGTTTTTTTCAGCTATTTTAAAAAATAGAGACATTTCTTTGCCAACAAAGGTCCATCTAGTCAAGGCTATGGTTTTTCCAGTAGTCATGTGTGGCTGTGAGAGTTGGACTATAGAGAAAGCTGAACACTGAAGAATTGATGCTTTTGAACTGTGGTGTTGGAGAAGACTCTTGAGAGTTCCTTGGACTGCAAGGAAATCCAACCAGTCCATCCTAAAGGATATCAGTCCTGGCTGTTTGTTGGAAGGACTGATGCTGAAGCTGTGTCTCCAATACTTTGGCCACCTGATGTGAAGAACTGACTCACTGGAAAAGACCCTGATGCTGGGAAAGATTGAGGTCAGGAGGAGAAGGGGACGACAGAGGATGAGTTGGTTGGATGGCATCACTGACTCAATGGACATGAATCTGAGTAAACTCCGGGAGTTGGTGATGGACAGGGAAGCCTGGTGTGCTGCAGTCCATGGGGTCACAAAGAGTCAGACATGACTGAGCGACTGAATTGAACTGAAAAAATATAACAGCAACAAAAATAACACTTTTCCCTATTCATACCATTTCTGATCCTGATTGATCTCTGAACATTTCTTCATGTGTATAGTGGAAGTAACAATGCCAGTTTCACCAGCTGTAGGGAAAGTAAATAAAATGTAATTGATAAAGAGATTGGCACATAGTAAACCTTAGTAATGATCAATTCTTACTCTCCCAGTTCTAGTCAAATTAATTTAGTATATAGATTCATAAGAGTTTATCCAGTAATTTTGTTTATATTATTTTTTTCTTGAAAGATAATTGATGTGTAGGGCTTTGCAGGTGGGGCTAGTGGTAAAGAATCTGCCTGCCAATGCAGGAGATGCAAGAAGCATGGGTTTGATCTCTGGGTCAGGAAGATCACTTTGAGTAGGAAATGGCACCAGACTCCAGTATTCTTGCCTAGAAAATCTCTTGAGCAGAGGAGCCTGGCAGGCTACTGTTCTTGGGGCTGTAAGGAGTTGTATATAACTGAACAACTAAGCATAGCACAAACAACGTATAACACTGTGTTAATTTTAGGTGTACAATGTAATGATTTGACATTTGTATGTATTGCAAAATGGTCACCACAATAAGTTTAGTTAGCATCCATCACAACATATAAGTGCAAATCTTTTCTTGTGATGAGACTTTTTAAGATCTAGTCCCTTAGCAACGTTGTTATCTTTTAACTGGTAGTTTGTACCTTTGGCCTACCTCCTCCCGTCTTGACCCTACTTCCTACCTCCTGCCTCTGGCAACAGTTTGTTCTCTGTACTGATGAGTTTAGATTTTTGTTGTTGTTGTTATTTTGCTTTGTTTTGATGCTATATATAAGTGAAATTATACATTGTTTTCCTTTCTCTTATTTCACATAGCATAATGCCCTTGTCATCCACCCATGTTGTTGCAAATGGCAGGATTTTCTTGTTTGTTTTTTTTTTTTTCTAATGGCTGAATAATATTCCATTGCACACATACATCATGTTTTCTTTATCTATTCATCTGCCGATAGACACTAAATTTCTTTCTGTGTTTTGGCTATTGAAAATAATATTGCAGTGAACATGGGGGCACAGATACTCTTTTGAAATAACAATTTCATTTTCTCTGAATATATACCCCAAAGTGGGATTACTGAATCATATGGGAGTTCTATTTTTAATTTTTCAAGGAACTGCCATACTGTTTTCCATAGCAGCTCTATCAATTTACATTTCCAACATTGCATATGTGTTTTAATCTTATTTATATAACTTTTCCTTACAAAGCTAGAAAAAATAGTAACTATACAGTGAACTAACAACTTTACTTGACACAATTGGTGTGCTAAAAATCAAGCTCTACCAAACTGCCATATTTCATTCTCACTGATGTTCATGGACTGTATAGTCCATGGGGTCACAAAAACATGACTGAGCAAATTTCACTTCACTTCACTTCATTATCACTGATGGTGGACAAATATATTTGATTTTATTACAAGTAAAAATTACTTTCAAATGCAATAGAATAATAATAACAAGACTATTCTTTGAACACATTATTTGTAAGTAGTAAATGCTTTACATTCTTTACCTCATTGAGAATAATAAGAGTACTTACTATATAAGGTTGTTAAGATTACTTGAGTTAAGACTTGAAGAACACTTGTTACTATGCTGGGTCTATAACTAATATTTCCAAATAAAATACATACAGTTTTTTAACCCTCCCAGCAGTCCGGTGAATGGGATAATTATCATCCTTATTTTTGAGGAAGCCAGGGAGTCAACAAATTGGCACATTAGAACCTGTTACACTAGCATTTGTGCTTTAAAACACTGTGAATCTGAAGTATTTAATGAAAATGTATGATTTGATTACAGGATGAGGAAAAAAATGTGTAGCTTTGCAAAGTCTGATGTTGCTGTACTAGGAATGGTAAAGGACACAGTTATATAAATTAGTTTTGAAAGTCCCTGGGGGCAATATTTACTTATTTATGGTACTTTCAAATACTTTGCCTTATATTTCTAAGGAACCAGCCTATTAAAAAGAGAACAATTGTAAAGCAAAATAAAGTAAAAATAAAAATTAAAAAAATATGGATTATCACAATTATATATATAAAAAACAAAAGAGAGAACACTGAGGATTATTGGGTGGCTAAGCTGCTAAAGTACTCTTGCCTGGAGAATCCCATGGATGGAGGAGCCTGGTAGGCTGTAGTCCATGGGGTCGCTGAGAGCTGGACATGACTGAGCGACTTCACTTTCCCTTTTCCCTTTCATGCATTGGAGAAGGCAATGGCAACCCACTCCAGTGTTCTTGCCTGGAGAATCCCAGGGATGGCGGAGCCTGGTGGGCTGCCATCTATGGGGTCGTACAGAGTCGGACATGACTGAAGCAACTTGGCAGCAGCAACAGCAGCAAGCTGCTAAAGAATCTGCCTGCAATGTGGGATACCTGGCTTCGATGCCTGGGTTGGGAAGATACCCCGGAGAAGGGAAAGGCTTACCCACTCCAGTATTCTGGCCTGGAGAATTCCATGGACTGTATAGTCCATGGGGTCCCAAAGAGTCAGACACGCCTGAGTGACTTTCACTTTCACTAAGTAGTATCAAATGAGTATATAAAAATTGGTTGATTTAGCTATGTGACTATTTTAATATTTAGACATAAAATTATCTTATCCCACAAATTCATGATCTAAAAATATGATGTGTTGTTAGATTACATCCTTCTGGATGGGAGAAATCCATTCATTTTGTAGGAAGTTTACCAAGTATGGTTATATCTACAGAGTAGTCTGTCTATTTTGCCCTCAGCTACCTGAATGATGCAGGAACATTATGAAAAGTTACCCTTACTTGGTGAATACAGGATGTACTTTTCAAAGTTTAACTCCCTGCCAGCACAGGAAGCTTGTGCAGTATGGTTGAGACACACTTGATTATTGAGGATAAATGACAGTCTAACTGTACAGTAAAAAAAATTAGTTATTGATATGGAGTAAAAATTGGAGTGGGAAATGGCAATCCACTCCAGTATTATTGCCTGAAAAATTCCATATATAGAGGAGCATGGTGGGCTGCAGTCCATGGGGTCACAAAGAGTTGGATATGACTAAGCACACGCACACAGACACACATGGAATAAAATAGCTTTGGAAGCTTCTAGAAACGTGACAAAACAGGATGCTCTCCATTCATTTTTCTTTTCATATATGTTTCTTTCTATTACCTATTCATTCATGTGTAGATTCACAGACATTATAGACACAGCTTGTGCCTGACACTGTAAAGTGAAGATGAAATGGGGCTTTAAGAGTACATGTATACAAGAAGGGTAAGACAAACACAGTCAAGGGATGAAGAGAAAAGACTGGAGCATTATTTAGGAACAGTGCAAGCAAGAATGAAGTTCAGAATATGATGAAGATTAAAACAAAACTAAGGCAGTGAAAGTAGTAAGGGAAAAAACAAGGGAAGGCCAATCTGTAATTTTGGGCACATGGCTCAAATTTAAGAGATTACATTGAGGAAAGGAAAGCCATTTAATGACTACTTAGCTTCCACCTTGTTTATTAAACAGAACATCTTCAAGCTGGAAAGCTTTGAACAATTATAGTTAAGAAGGATTTAATGTCCATTAGGCTTAAGGCATCAAATTACCTTAAGCTGAATTGCATGAGTCACCAATTTCGTAGTATCTCTGCAAAGTTACATTATTTCCCCAGCTCCCCAGTTTACCCATTTAATAGCACTGAGTACTCAGAGAGGTGATACAGCTAGTAAATGGTCCAATCAGGATTCCCAACAAAGTCTGTCTTTCTTCAAAGCAGTGTTCTTCCCAGTACTTGGCAGAGCTCCCCAGACTTGCCTCAAGTTCTTTAGATCCCTAAAGACTTAATTCTCAGCAGCCATATATGTGTCCTTAATTTTTCCAAACTTGTGCACTTGAATTATGTAACCTCCAAATGCCTAAGAACAAAGCCCCTTGAGCTAGACACCTCACAGTTGAGTTCTGAAGCTTGAATCTCCTAAAACTAAATTATTAGCTTTTTGCCTTAGAGTTATCTAAATTTTCACCTTTTTGCCTAAGGCATACATCCTAAGTGTTGAACTAAGATTAGCAATGGAACCCAGACTCCAGCTTCTAAATCCTGAGTCCTCAACCTTCAATTAAACTGAGCCAGGGATAAGAAGCCCCTTGGGAGAGGGAACTCCAGTGCATTCCAGCCATAATGAACATCTTTCCATTTCTTTGGACTGCTGACTTTTCCAAGTATGGTTGTCTTTGCCTGGAGTGCCTTTTTTCCTCTTCTCTCCCTTCTGCTAACTTCTTCCTAGTTCTAACAGGAAGGAAAATTCTTCAGTTCCTTGCTCTTCATTTATAGAGCATGTTGTAACTTTTCTTTATTAATATGCATTATCGTGTGATTTTCAGTTTAGTTTTCTTCTTTCTGCCATGGCTTGAGTGTCTTTCCTTGAAGTGTCCCTCATGTATCTAGCATAGTACCTGGAATCGCAAATATTTGATCTGCTGAATGAGTGAACTGTTAAGATCATGATGGTTGATATGAGGCATGATAATGGTAAAACTATGCTGAATCAACAAAGAAAGACAGTCCACAATTTTGGTTTCTAAATCAATTAAACTGTGCACTGTATCCTTTAGTCATCTTTCTCTACATTTGTACTCCTTTATACATTCTGGGTACATATAGATTTAAACCTGCATTGTGAGCAACTGGATCTAGCCTCCAAGGAAATGTTGAAAGCATGTTTCAGACTTATTATTAGAGTCTAGCACTGTTAGCTCCAGCAGTTGGCAGCTTCAACTCATGCTAAACACACAATCTTAACAATTCTAAATGTTTCAGTGACATCACATTGCCCTCCTTCTCACCCTCACAATCAGAGCTATTCCTCTTAAGCCTCATAGGAACATTAACTGAAATGCAGATAGATGAATCTTAGTTAAAGGCTAATTTTTAAGATATTGGACTGCCTGAAATTGAATGTGGGTATCTCTCCTGACAGTTTATAGAAGGGAAAAAGTAAGCTTAGAAAGGTGACAACTAATGATGCATCAATGACTCCTAGAAAAAAAAAAAAAATTGCAGACTTACAATTTTCTATGTCCGTTTTCATCAGTGATTTCTGAAGGAGAAAATCATGGCAAAGTCAAATTCACCTCCAGAGCATGTGTTGGGTGTTGTTGGTTTGCTCTCATGGCCTATTCTCCACCTTTGCACACTGCCCTGTGCCCGAGGGGTTGGCATCAGTGCAAACCTGTGTGGATGGCTTCAGTGTGCTCCTTACCCCCAGGTTTTGGGTTGGGTGCAGCCCATGGGAAGGCCCCTCTGAGATACTAGAGGGTGGGAGAGTGAGGTCAGAATATCAGTTCCCCCGATTTTTTCTTGAGGGTTGGCTATTACCCTCAACTAAAGGCCCAGAAACACTGTCAAGTGGGCCTTGCCTTAGAGTTACCCTATTTAACTGCTTCTAAATTTTCCTCCTTTTGCCCCTTCAGTCTGAAGCCTCCTTTGTCCTAGACCAAGTACTGCAAGGCACCATGGTAGATTTCTCCAGCTCCTGCCACACAGTCCTAGTATCTCTTCATTAAAGTCCTCAGATTACCCAATTTAAGTATTCTTTTCCTGTCAGGAATCTATCTTATATAGAAGTTATTTTGGAATAGGAAAATATGCTTGTGTAATACACAGGACTATGATGGCTGTTGATATTGAGGCAAAGGGCTTAAAACTCTTTGGTGAGATAATTGGGATATATTTTGCTTGTATTAAACACAAACTTTTAATATCTCGAAGAGTACTCTGTCAAAACAAATAAAAAATCCATGGGCATTCTTTCTTTGAAAGAGCATTTCGAAGAAGGATGGCATGACACATGAAATAAACTACAAGCTAAAGGCTGAAAAGAAACAATGACATTTCAGATTTAGTTGTTTTTAAAAAATTCCATAACTGTTCCAGTATTTACTCATGTTTTCATTCTCTCACATAGTTGGCTTTCTAATGTATAAAAATGAGACGTCAATTGGTGGTAAAAATAGACAAAAATACATTATAAGCACAAGACATTTTTCAGTCACATTTTTGCTGACTCCCACCTAAAAGTGACAAGCAGTTCAGGCCTCTATCATTTCACAGAATACTCAAGCAGTGGTGTGATATTGTGTGACTAATCACATAGAAAGTCAGTGTTGGATGGACTAGGAAGAGTCCATGGGGGAAAATCGAAGCTGATTGAATCAAAATAAAGAACTGTTATCTTGAAAAGTACCTGGAGGGTAAAGGGATTTGATAATATGTTGTGAGGATAGGTAGTTCTGCTCTATGCATGGTGTCAAGGGTAGACAAGGAAAGCAATAGAGGTGAGATAATATTAGTTTTTTAAGGACAAGAGACTCCACTTCTGGATCATGGACAAGTCACGAGGATGCCAATTTTAAAAATATGCCTTTCAATTTTCTTTGTTCCCTATTGAACTTCCCGCTTATTTGAAATGAATATAATTATTATATGTACTCCAGGGCATGTTATGATTCAACCTTCATGTTGTATTCCTTTTTTTTTTTTTTTTTTTTTGGTAGGGTTGTATATCCCAATGATTTGCTGTTGGCTTAATAGCAAACAGGCTTTGGTTTTTATTCCTGTGACAAGAGGGGTTCATGCATTTGATGTTATGTCTGAAGTGTCTTCAGTGTGACTTTCTGCTAAGCACTGGGAATCCAGTGTTGAATAAGGCAAAATAGTCCTTGTTCTCATGGGAGAAAAGAAAACCACTACAGTCGTTTATTGCCCCCTCAGCCCCTTAGGAAGGACCAGAGGAAGCCCCAGAGGAAAGTGTGTGGCTAGAGATTAACTAGAATAAAAACAGTTTTATTACAAAATCAGAATAAAATTACTTTTATCATTTATCCTCCAAAAGTAGTATGCAAAATTGCTAGTTGAGTTGGTTGTTAACCTCTAATTATCCACATCTAATTTTTTCTGTGGATAATTGTGCACATAATAAAATATACATCCTAGAATTGTTTAATTTTCACTTTCCTATAAGAAGTCTAAAAGTCTACTCTTGTGGCTCTTCCATGCTGCCTGGAATAGTTACATGCCATTTATGGTTTCAGCACTTCTGCTTTAGTAGAACTGTGCTCTATTTAAATATTTCAAGGATTTTTGAAGCAAAAAATAAAAGTGAAGATAGATACTTAATATGGAGCTTAGTTTGTAGAGGAGCAGTTCCATTTGATAAAAGTGTATCATATTTGAACAGGATGTAGAAAATTACTGCACATGTTATGGCTTCAAACACACTGTCCATTTGACTCAGAAGCTAATTTGCATTGTTGGCATTTTCAATAGAGATGGGTTATTCCATCTCTCCCTATCTAGGGCAACAGGCACTATGTAGCCAACAAAAATAATCATAGAAATGAGGTATGTAAAAAAGGTTGTTTTCTTGACCTAATCAATATTTGAGTAGTATGGAGGCAGTGACTATTTATACTATTTCCTAGAACTGGTATTTATGTATTGTGATAAAGCAAATTATAAAATTATGGTCACAAAAATGTAGGTTACTAAACATCCAACCATGCTAAATATGGCTAAAGGGATGAAGAAAAAAAAAAATCTTAATAAGTATTTTTCTTAAATACAAGAACCTGCTTTTAAAGTGTGCACTTAAGGTGGAATGAAAATGTCTCTTTTGTTAACATAATGCTTTGGGCTATTGTTCCTATTTCTAGTAGACAGTTTTTCTAGGTTACATTTGTAATTAATATATAGTTCTACAATATAGCCTTATAAAATCCATTCTCAGAGAAGTACTATAATCTAGCAATGTCTAGTATCTTTCTTGAAAGGCTTCAAATATTTGTCATTCAAAAAGCTGTTACACATGTTGCTTTTGTGTTTGACACTTTAAGATTAAGCATCGCCACTTGTAACGAAATGCTATACATAGAGGCCTTTTGTTGCTTCTTTAGACTGCAGTTGAGGAAGACAAAGTGAAAGTGAAAATCGCTCAGTCTGTCCAACTCTTTGCAACCCCATGGACTGTACAGTCCATGGAATTCTCTAGACCAGAATACTGGATTGGGTAGCTGTTCCCTTCTCCAGGGGATCTTCCCAACTCAGGGATCGAACCGAAGTCTCCCGCATTTTTGGCAGATTCTTTGCCAGCTGAGCCACCAGGGAAGCCATTGAGGAAGACAAGGAGACAGCAAATCATGCATTTTGTCAGCATGCAAATACTTTCCCTTTGTCTCACTACCCATGCAAGGACTATTGCCTTCATTCTGCCTGTCAGAGTTTTCTTCCTAAAACAATCTTAAATGCCTCTATAAGCATGCTGTATCTGGCTTTTCTGTGGCAGAGTGCTAAGGAAATGATGATGATCCAAGCCTTTTTATAAAAACATATCTGAAATCTATGTCACTGCATATGATTAAAATTTGTGATAGAGACAGGAGAAGTTTTAAAACTGAAGAAAACATTTTCTCTGGAACTATCTTTGCTATTCTTCAAAAGGATGAAAGTTATAGTATGAAAATCATAATAGTTTAGAAGGATATTGGATATATCCTTAGTGGCATGCCAGGGTAGAACTTGCCATTATTCATATTAATAATAATAAAGTCATAAATCATTAATTTAGAAATTAAGAATGAAAGGTGTCACAACTCAGGCTTATTCTACCTCAGTGTAATTCAGTGCATGAAGCAGGGCACCCAAAGCTGGTGCTCTGGGACAACACAGAGGCATAGAGTGTGGAGGGAAGTGGGAGGGGGTTCAGGATGAGGGAGACACATATATACCTGTGGCTGATTCATGTTGATGTATGGAAAAAACCATTGGAATATTGCAATTATCCTCCAATTAAAATAATTAATAAATAAATAAATCTCAAGTACTCTTAGGTGACACCTTTGTCCCAGATTATGTAGATTAAAGCACTCTTGATAATTACAAGAATAGCCTATAATATCACATGGACATCAAGTGGGAAAGCAAACAATATTATTAGAACTTGAACATTTCCATTTAAATGCTTTCCACATTCATAATTTCAATTGAGCCTAGAAGTAATTCTGTAAAATAGATTGGAATAATTATTTCTGCTGATCTTATGGAAGGGAAAAGAACAAGAAAGAGGCTTGGTTCTCGACCTTTTGGTACTTGGTACTATTTTGTGTCAATTCTGTGTCTTTTTATTTTTCAGTTACACAAAAACCTTTCTTGCACTCCTAGCAATTTAATCTCACTTCTATAAATCCCCTGATCCTAGCTCTTCTCTCCTTTAATTTTACAGTTTTTCTTTCTCAGAGCATTAATCATATTCAGGAGATGTCTATCCTCCCCCTGATTTTTGAGCTTCCTCCTATCTACAACAGAATCTATGCAAAGTAATATATACAGAAGACAAGAGAGGAAGTGAAAGGCTAAAGAGGTTATTAGAAGCCAGAAAAGTCATAGAAAAAATTACTTTCTCTTTGAAAAGACATTAGAAGTAATATTTATTTTTTAAAAACTGAAAATAATATCAACTAAGGATCACTAGTTACTTGAGGCAAAACTTTAATATAAATTATAAAACAAATATAAAATAGAAATATAAAAACAAGCATAAAAAAGGAATAGGAGTAAATTCCCTGAAGTGTTCTGATCTGTATCAGAGTCTTTATCACTGATGTCCCCAGAATTAGATAAGATACTGAGTTTTCAAAAGCAGAAAAAAATATTATTTTTTTTAATGTGAGGAATAAAAGATGTCCTTGCAAATTAAAAAGTAATAGCAGAGGAAAAATTTTCAAAAGATATATTAAAGTTGAAGAAATATCTCAGAGTATTATACAAAGAGATAAATAATTGGAAAATAAGAGAGAAAAACGAAAATAAAGGATATTCCAGAATTACCAACATTCAAAAAGAAGGAGTTCCAGAAACAAAGGACCCTGTAGACAAGAATCAAAAATATCAAAGAGTGTTCTGTTTATGTTTTCTTCTAAGAGTTTTGCAGCATCTGGCCAAAATTGAAGCAAGGTTTTTTTTTTGACCTATCTTCTAGAGTAATGAAAATAAAAACAAAAATAAACAAATAGGACCTAATTAAACTTAAAAGCTTTTGCATAGCAAAGGAAACCATAAACAAGATGAAAAGACAACCCTCAGAATGAGAGAAAATATTTGCAAATGAAGCAACTGACAAAGGATTAATCTCCAAAATAAACAAATAGCTCATGTAGCTCAAAATCAGAAAAACAAACAACCCAATCAAAAAACGGGCAGAAGATCTTAATAGACATTTCTCCAAAGAAGACATACAGATGGTCAACAAATACATGAAAAAAATACTCAGCATCACTAATTATTAGAGAAATGCAAATCAAACTACAGTGAGATATCACCTCAAGCCATCAGAATGACTATCACCAAAAAAGGATGGTGTGTGTGTGTGTGTGTGTGTATGTGAAAGAGAGAGAGAAGGTTGTGAACATAGGGTGGGAGATTGTGAAAGTGACCTATATACTCAACTTTCACAATGGGAAGTCTGTAGGTAATACCAAATTTGGAAAATTAAGAAACAGCAATATTACCAAGTTATATGGATGTGAGGATTTAAATTATAAAATAATCAACTAAAATAGTTGAAATGTATTTCCTCTAAATATCAGGATGTGGAGAAAATGATGAATAAGGGCCTGCTATTTTCTGTAACAAGCTTTTCAAGTCTTTCAGCATGCACATGCATGGCTTGGATGCAGGTTAAAATGAATTGGAAACAAAACAATAGCTATAGAAAGAAAAATAGATGCATAAATAATTCCCTTATTATAGTACTTAATAAAAGCTATATATACATTATTTGAAGATCAATCTTAAAAATTATGGAGAGGTGAGAGGGAGGCTCTAGAGGGAGGGGATATATGTATACTTTTGGCTGATTCACGCTATTGCATGTCAGAAACTAATGCAATATTATAAAGCAATTATCCTCCAATTAAAAATTTTAAAAATTTACAAGTATCATAGTATGTTTGGCTATGGCCTCGACATCATTTTAAACAATTTACATAGCTGTCTTCTCAGTAAAACAACTTGGTTAGTTTTAACAGGCCGTCAATGGTTACACTGTTGAACAAAAATTTCTGAAAAAATTTTGTGAATATGGCAGAACATTCTTCAAGCTCCTTGGAGAGACACAAACTAATTCTGAGCTGCAGACTTTTGCTAACTCCTTTGGGCATCATACTGCCATGGTCAACATTGCCTGGAGCTTTGGTATCAAGATGGACAAGGGTTAGTTTGGAAAGAAAGTTAGCTTCTCTAGGCCTGGCCCCATAGAAGGGGAAGATGGTTTATGGGGATTTTGGGTCTATTTAAATTCTCTTCATACGGGGAAGTTTGTGTGTCTTTGAAGGAGGATGACTTTTGGAACATTTATACAGATCTGTGACATCAATCATCAGTCACACTTTTCTTCATTTCATACTCCCTCATAACCTGGCTGTTTCATATTCTGCAGGAACTTATCCTTGTTGGGTTTCCAGTTAGTGATAGTGACACAGCTTCAAGCTCAAAAAGACCTTAAGACATGAAGTTGTGAATCACTAGAGAAAAAAATCCCCATTTTAGCATTTCCTTCAGAGGGAGTATCACTTTTTCTGATCACAGAGTGAAAGCCAACATTGAAGGCTGGCCACCCTTTTGATCCTTCCCACTTAACACCTGGATCACAGCTTTTCAGGTTTCCAGTGATTTTTAGAATAATGCCTAGCAGAGTCCAACACATTTATTTTCCCTGTCAATGAAACCCACACTGTGGCATTTAATTGATCCCTCTGCTGGAGGAAGCTCCCCACCTGTACCTGGCCTTGTCTCCCTCTCACACTCTCTCACACTCTTTCCTTCCCACTTAACACCAGATGACATCTTTTCAGGTTTCCAGTGATTTTTAGAATAATGCCTAGCAGAGTCCAACCCATTTATTTTCCTTGTCAATGAAACCCTCACCATGGAATTTAATTAATCCCTGTGCTGGAGGAAGCTCCCCACCTGTACCTGACCTTGTCCCATTCTCCCCAAATACACTGTCACACTTGACTCCTATGCTTCCATTTTCAGCACATCATTTCTCTAGGAAGGTAGACTAGATGCCTCTGTGGTAGGTTTATCATGACAATTAAACAGCTAATAACAGGGTAATGCACTAATTGCCCATTTCTCCCTTTGGACTATAAGATTTATAAGGACAGAAACTTTATTTTGTTTTCACCATTGCTTTTTCCAGACCTTAAATAATGTTTGACCCTGGCATAGGAGGGACTCAATAAATATGTGTTGATTTGAGTGGATTTGTTATTTTCCTACTTATTTTTTATATTTTCACACACTATGTCATAATGGCAACATTTTGGTCTTTATCTATACCACATGTAAATGAAAAACACATATTAATCTGTATGTGCACGTCACAGAGAGATTATAGGAACTGCTTGAACCTCCACCCAAATTAAAATGTTAAAATCTGCAAAGTGCTTGACTTTCTAAAAAGAGAAATTCTTGGAATCCATTAACAAATAAATGTGTCTTCATTTGTGTTATAGTCGGTCTAGAGATGATGGGACAACATCTAATACGTTTGAGGACTGCATTAGATGAATGGCAGGTCATCTGACACACTAAAATGCTCTTAATGTAATTTGTTCACAATCTTTCTATTTTATTACAGCCGGGGCTCCGACAATAGACTGCCCCACCGGCGGCAGACAGTTCTCCGTGAGAAGGGGAGACGGTTAGCTAACCGAGGACCAGCGTACATGTTTAATGACCACTCAACAAGCCTATCTATTGAGGAGGAACGCTTTTTAGATGCAGCTGAGTATGGCAACATCCCAGTGGTAAGGAAGATGTTGGAAGAATGCCTCTCACTCAATGTCAACTGTGTGGATTACATGGGCCAGAACGCCCTGCAGCTGGCAGTGGCTAATGAGCATCTGGAAATTACAGAACTTCTTCTCAAGAAAGAAAATCTCTCTCGCGTTGGGGATGCCTTGCTTTTAGCTATTAGTAAAGGTTATGTTCGGATTGTGGAAGCCATTCTCAGTCACCCAGCTTTTGCTGAAGGCAAGCGGTTAGCAACCAGCCCCAGTCAGTCTGAACTCCAGCAAGATGATTTTTATGCGTATGATGAAGACGGGACACGGTTCTCCCATGACGTGACCCCCATCATTCTGGCTGCCCACTGCCAGGAATATGAAATCGTGCACACCCTCTTGCGGAAGGGTGCTCGGATCGAACGGCCTCATGACTATTTCTGCAAGTGCAGTGAATGCAACCAGAAACAGAAGCATGACTCCTTTAGCCACTCCAGATCTAGAATTAATGCCTACAGAGGCCTGGCAAGCCCAGCGTACCTGTCATTGTCTAGCGAAGATCCAGTCATGACAGCTTTAGAGCTTAGCAATGAGCTGGCAGTGCTGGCCAACATAGAGAAGGAGTTCAAGGTAGGTTTTTAACAAGTTGGAGTCAATGTGAATTTATAAGTTTCCACTATGTACTCACACTCTGTTAGGTATCATAGATAGTAGGCAATTTTATATATTTGATTCAACAAGTTCTTTATAATTACTACCATTTGGAGATGATCTACTATAAACTAGACATTTTGTATTTATTATGTCTGATACCTATTACACCCTTGGGAGGATCTTAGTTCCTTTTCAGATGCAGAAATAGAGGTATAGAAAGGTTAAGTAAGGCCCAAGATCCACAGCTGGTGAAATGACAGAGCTGGGATCAGAACTCAGGGATGCAAACTCTAAAACCCAGGTCTGTCTCCTGTGAAACTCTGTTTCTATATTCAGATCATGGGGATAGCTACTGTTGAGGTCAGAAAGATGAATAAGATAAAGGAAGTCATAGTTTGACTTGAGAGACAGATGCATGCATGTATACATTTGTTATAAAGAGAAATGAAACTACTAGATATGGCTATAAGCAGTGTGCTGTAGCAGTTCAGAGAAAGCAGTATTTAATTCAGATGAGATGTCAGAGAAGTTACGAGAAAAATGGTATTTCAGCCGCATATGGCAGAATAAGTAGCATATTTGAAGGCAGAGAATGAAGGAGAAGCTATTTTAGGCCAAGGTAACAGCCAAAACTAAAGCTGGCAGATATGGGAGACGTAGTCAAATATAATTGCTTTACGATGTTGTGTTTGTGTCTGCTGTACAACAAAGTGAATCGGCCAAATATATACGTATGCCCCCTCCCTTCTGAATCCCCCTCTGCCCCCTTGATCGCACCCCTCCAGATCATCACAGAGCGCTGAGATGAGCTCGCTGCGCTTTGATGCGATCCCACTAGCTGCCTGCTTTATATCTGACATGTGCACAAGGTAGTGCGCATATGTCAGCGCCGCTGTCTCCACTCACCGCACTCTTCCCCTCCCGCCCTGAGGCCGCATGTCTTTCTCTGTGTCTGTGTCTCTGTTCCTGCCTCAAGGGAACTTCAAGCAATCTCTAAATAAGAGGTAAGTGGGGAGACACGCTGTCAGACCTTGCCATTGTCTGCGTGGTTTGTGCTTCATTTGGAGAGGGTGAAAGTTCAGATTCCTAGTCTGAGGTCACACACCCATACACACACACCTTTAAATTTCCTCCACAGGTTATCTGACCTTTCTTACAGTGTTCATCATGTTCTGCTGTATGTTACTGTTTAGGGTGGGCTTTTCCTCTTTACTCAGCTATATACTGCTTGGAATCAGGTCTGATTCATCAAATACAGTATTACACAAAGATAAATGTTGGTTTCATTTTCTCTATTCTTTATGCTGTGAGAAAGCATGTCTCTCTATTCTGTACCTTGGGGTCTCTCCTGTGCAGTTTCTTGGTGCCTCTGTCACTGAAGGAACATTGCAAACCCCAGCCTAGCATGTGTCTCTCCCCAGGTCCTATCTGTGCAGGTGAGGAGAGCAGGTCACTGATGACTGAAGCCTTCCGATGGTCCCCAGCATGGAGGATGCTGCTTTTCCGAACACTGCAAACCCCAGCTTAGCATGTGTCTCTCCCCAGGTCCTATCTGTGCAGGTGAGGAGAGCAGGTCACTGATGATTGAAGCCTTCCGATGGTCCCCAGCATGGAGGATGCTGCTTTTCCTCTAGCTCCCTGGCAGCTGAGGATGCAGGGCAAGCAGATGATCTCTTCCAACAATGTCTCATTCTTTCCTACTTCTCACTTTGCTCCCAGGACTCAGGGAGGCAGGGAACTACGCTATCTTGGAAATCTGATTAATAGGATCTTAAAATTTATATTTAATTTATGAAACTTTACTGCTTAGGTTTCAACATTTCTGTTTCTGTAATTGTATCTTTGTTTACATGATACTCTAAACCATTCTTCATTCATTCATTTTCTTGCTTACATCTTCTGAGCCCATGGTTGTAGCAAATATTGTACTGGGGAGAGTCAAGAATGAGGGTGGAGATATCACACAGCACCAAGACAGTTCAGTCAGCAACCCTGCCCTCAATTAACTTGCAATTTAATAGGAGAGCAAAGGCCTGTGTGAAATAACTATAATATAACACATGACCTTGTGGAATGATGGGTGGGCTGGTGGGGCAAAGGTGAAAGAATCATATCTAATCAGAATGCGAATTTTTCATTGTCCCTAAATGCATTGCATAATGTGAAGGCCGCTTTAGGTTTATGATAAATTAGGGATCTGGATATCCCTTTGCTTGTTCATCGCACACTGTTTCTGCCCACCAAGGTGTGAGGTAAATGGATCAGGCACTTTCCCTCCAGCCCTACTTTCTCTGTGTAGGT
This sequence comes from Capricornis sumatraensis, assembly GCF_032405125.1. NCBI lineage: Eukaryota > Metazoa > Chordata > Mammalia > Artiodactyla > Bovidae > Capricornis > Capricornis sumatraensis. Next base: position 9,532,530 of record NC_091084.1, read on the forward strand.
CCACACCTTTAGCCTCTAATCAGGCTCACCCTTTGCTTAATGCCTTGCCTCTGTGAAGGGTTAATGGCAAAGAAAAGGTAACTCTCTGAAAACACAAATCTCTTTAATAATATGTTATTCCTAATATCTTTAAATAATCATCCTCAAGTATTCAAGTATACTGTTAAAAAAAGGGTAGCAGTTTTAAAAATGTTTTTAAAAGTATGTCCTAGAACTTGACAATTCAACAACTTTTCTAATTAGAAATTTGACTCCCCAAATCCTTGCATTACACAAGGAGAAAGGCCAGTTCTTGGCTGTTTTAAAAAGCTGTTGGCAAATACAAAATGAGAAAGCATAATGTTTTCTTTCTCACGAGACGGGATGCTCTAGAATGATTATTTTATTCTCCCAGACTCTGTTGGCCTATAGAGGCAAGAACAGCCTCATGGGAGAATGCGCCGCCACGACTCTCGCGTGTAAACTCAAGGAAAGCATATTGTGCTACTGTGCACACTGGTGTGATGGTGCTAAACTTGCTCCAGCAGCCCAGCCTCAGCTTACAACAGGATGGGAACCAAAAGGGCTTGGTGTCTCTGGTGAGATTTGCTAAATCTGCTGCTCTATCCTTCAAGAATAACTTCTCTTTTCTTATTTTAAAAGAATAGTTGGCCCTTGAACAACACGAGTTTGAAGTATATGGGTTCATTTACATGTGGCTTATTTTCACTAAATATGCACTACAGTACCACACAAGCCTGGGCTGGTTGAATCCGTGGGTGTGGAACAGTGGATGCCAAGGGCCTTCTGAAGAGTTATATGTGGCGTTTTCACTCAATAGAGTACTGGTTCTCCTTCCCTCTGCTTTCTTCAAAGGTCACCTTACACGATCATGTTAAAAAATAGTAATTTAAACATGAAGAAAAATTTTAAGATCATTTCTAATTTTGATACTGCAACAAGCCAACATGTATCCTTCCAGAAATAAACACTGATACTGCAACATGCCAACATGTATCTTTCCAGTCTCATTTTTAGTAGTCAAGCCCCGTAGAGTCTCAGGGACCAAAGACTGCAGGATCTGAGATACCTCACAGGGACCTGAAATATTGTACTGGAAACAGGCAATCCTCTCTGCTCGTGGTCTTCAAATTCTTTTTCTTCCTTTTCAGCAGAAAAACATTTGAAAAATGCTGTGCTCATGAGTACATTTTAAAGTTGGCATCTAAATTTACTTTTAAGTTTAAATAATTTAAAAAGGTATAATTTCTACATGGCCTAAATATTAAAATTTAAAAATGATATCTTAAATGGCTGCTTCAGATGTATCTAGGGGCCTTTAAGTGCTGTGATTTTATACATACCATCAGCTATTTTAAAAATAAACAACCTCCTCTTTAATATTTGTTAACAGTTACATCTTTCCTTTTCTCCTTAAACTTGTATTCTAGTCCATTTTCCTCCACAAATGTGATTTCTAATGTAGTAGCTTTTTATTGAAAAGGTCTTTATAGATCACTTATTATATATATATATATAATATGTATTTTAATATATGATATATATTGCATAACACATATGTAACATGTGTGTTTATAAGAAAGCTTAGAATTTGTTTTACTTTCTGTTATCATCTGGCTCTAGGTATTTAAAATATTCTGGAAATACCATTATATTTATTAGCAGTATATTTAATCAAAACTACATAAATTGAACATAATTGTTCTAAATAACATACACAAATTCTGAAAAATAAATTTTAAATATATGACACATTTCCTATTGGAAATGAATTTTAAAGGAACAAGTCATATCCATGCTTTTGTTATGTATTTAATGAAAGAAAAATTTACAACCTGTTAAAATAACTTGATTTGTCAGCCAGCATATTGTTTTAGTTTTTGTTAATGGAATGTGTAAATTATTAATGATTTTATGGAATAGAATTAAAAGATAGTACTCTCTATTTGGGATAAATATTTCTTGATATGATTTGATAACTGTCTTACTGAATTACCCACACTGATCTGAAACAAATCACATAAAAGTTTTATCCTTGTGCTTTAGCCAGTAGCCTGTGAAAATTTTTGAGTCCTGGAAATAATTCCAAGTCACAGTAAAAAGACTCTTCCTGACTAAACTTTTCTGCCTTGCACATTTGTGATGTCTTTCTTTTAAGTTAATGATACATCTTAAAGATGAGTACTAAGAATGGTTTTAAATAAGGGTAAAATAAACTTGTTTACAAAACAGAAGCAGAGCCACAGATGTAGAAAATAAGCTTATGGTTATCAGGGTGAAGAGGATAAATTGGGAAATTGGGATTGGCATATACACTCTACTATATATAAAATAGGTGACTAATAAGAACGTACTGTATAGCACAGGGAACTACTCAGTACTCTGTAATGGTCTATATGGGAAAAGAGTCTAAAACACGTAGGTTTATGTATATGTATGATTGATTGCCTTTGCTGTACACCTGAAACTAACATTGTAAATTAACTATATTCCAATAAAATTTTTAAATGAATAATTTGAAATAATCACTTAATTTAAATAACATGAAGTAGTGAATTTTGTATTCAGTATTCCCTACTAAAAAGCCTCTTGATGAAAGTGAAAGAGGAGAGTGAAAAAGTTGGCTTAAAGCTCAACACTCTGAAAACTAAGATAATGGCGTCTGGTCCCGTCACTTCATGGGAAATAGATGGGGAAACAGGGGAAACAGTGTCAGACTTTATTTTTTGGGGCTCCAAAATCACTGCAGATGGTGACTGCAGCCATGAAATTAAAAGACGTTTACTCCTTGGGAGGAAAATTATGACCAATCTAGATAGCATATTCAAAAACAGAGACATTGCTTTGCCAACAAAGGTCCGTCTTGTCAAGACTATGGTTTTTCCAGTGGTCATGTATGGATGTGAGAGTTGGACTGTGAAGAAAGCTGAGTGCCAAAGAATTGATGCTTTTGAACTGTGGTGTTGGAGAAGACTCTTGAGAGTCCCTTGGACTGCAAGGAGATCCAACCAGTCCATTCTGAAGGAGATCAACCCTGGGTGTTCTTTGGAAGGAATGATGCTAAAGCTGAAACTCCAGTACTTTGGCCACCTCATGCAAAGAGTTGACTCATTGGAAAAGACTCTGATGCTGGAAGGTATTGGGGGCAGGAGGAGAAGGGGACGACAGAGGATGAGATGGCTGGATGGCATCACGGACTCGATGGACGTTGAGTCTGAGTGAACTCCGGGAGATGGTGATGGACAGGGAGGCCTGGGGTGCTGCGATTCATCAGGTCGCAAAGAATCGGACACGACTGAGCGACTGAACTGAACTGATTCCCTACTGGTATCTTCTTAACGCCCTCTCATTTAAGAAGTAGGCATTCTTTGACAGCTGTTGAAGAATGAAGAGGCAAAGTACATTAAAATTCTCTAAATTCAGAACATCCCAACATGAACTGGCATGATGTATTCCTATCATTTAGTTTCATCTTCATTGGAAATGTGTATTAAGGAAAGGAAATACAGGAAACCCCTTAGGGTCTGTGGTACCTGAATTAATTATTAAAGGGGAATTTCCATTGTTTGCTGCAGGGGTGAGTGAGAGTGGAGAATTTTTTGTAAAGGGAAAAATGATCTGTTCTCAAGAAAATTAGTTACAGGAAAGTTGAGGATCTAGAAATTTTCTCTTAAAACTATCAGTGTTCTGTGGCTCTTGAAAAGTCTTCATATTTCTCTGTTTGAAGGCAATTAATCTATTTTATGAGAGTTAGAGATGAGAACCATCACAGATTGTAAACTCCAATATACAGTTTCTCTAAGCTCCTCCTAAATTCTCCTTTTCTGTATTAATCCAGAGTCATTTAACAAAAGAGGACAGAGGAGGTGCAACTGAGTTCCTCTGGCAACTGTAGTCTGGCACTTTGACTCTTCTAGACAGAATGAATTGCACTCATTACCAGTATCATCAGGTCTGAAGATGGATCTATGCAGAGGTGACAGCCAGAACACAGCAGAGAAATCTAAGAGTTAGATGGAACCTCAGGAATAGAAGAAAACCAACAGACCTGAGAGATTACAGGTCTTCACAGTGAATGGGGGAGAAGCCAGATTTAAAGTTTCGCCCATTCATGTTCAATCTTTATATACTGAGTTTTTATCAATAACTTTTTACTTTGGTAGAAAGAGACCTCAGCCACCTTAAGTTAAACTTGGGCTTAGCCTAATTTTGGCAATATATACTCAGAATTTTGACTGTTTTTGATATTGGGAAAGGAGAGTATAACACCTCCCTTCTCTCCTTGACTCAAGATTAAGAATCATCATAAAGACAGAAGAATCAGTACCAGTTTATTAGCAAAGCATTCTTCAAAATTTTGAACTTCCTTTTACTATCTCAGAATTTACCTATGACCTATGTCTCTGAACACTTTTTAAGCCTATTTGCATTTTAGATTGTGGTAACGTTTTCTTTAATTACCCTAAAATCACCTTCTCTATAAATGTCAGGGATTTCCCTCTACCCTGTCATTCTGGAAAAATAGATTTTCTGAAGCTTCACCAAATCCTGCCTGTCTTCCTGGGGCCATGTATCTAAACAGGCACCTGGCTGTCCAGACGCCTCTGCCATTGACTTAGACAAAAGGGAAGACACTACTGTGCTTGTTTTTAAAGGGTTGCTATGCTCTGGCATTCAGAATGTTCAAAGATGCCTGGCATTGTTTGAAAAAGAAATAACCTTCTAAGAAACAGACCAAGTTGAAAAGCAGTTTTTGTTAGCAGAAAGGCGGTGTGATTGTCATCATACCTTAGTAGGATGACACAGGTGTTGCTTGCATGCAAAATAGCCTACAGAGGCACAGGACAAGGGTCCAGGCCAAAGGGAAAGGAGGAAATGGACCATTGTTGAGCTTAATGAATTATTCTAAGTTGTTTCCAAAATCACTGCAGATGGTGATTGCAGACATGAAATTAAAAGACGCTTACTCCTTGGAAGAAAAGTTATGACCATCCTAGACAGCATATTCAAAAGCAGAGACATTACTTTTCCAAAAAGTTCTGTCCAGTCAAGGCTATGGTTTTTCCAGTGGTCATGTATGGATGTGAGAATTGGACTGTGAAGAAAGCTGAGCACTTAATAGATGCTTTTGAACTGTGGTGTTGGAGAAGACTCTTGAAAGTCCCTTGGACTGCAAGGAGATCCAACCAGTCCATTCTGAAGGAGATCAGTCCTGGATGTTCTTTGGAAGGAATGATACTAAAGCTGAAACTCCAGTACTTTGGCCACCTCATGCAAAGAGTTGACTCATTGGAAAAGACTCTGATGCTGGGAGGGATTGAGGGCAGGAGGAGAAGGGGACGACTGAGGATGAGATGGCTGGATGGCATCACCGACTCGATGGACGTGAGTTTGAGTGAACTTCGGGAGTTGGTGATGGACAGGGAAGCCTGGCATGCTGCAATTCATGGGGTCACAAAGAGTCGGACATGATTGGATTGAGCAACTGAACTGAACTGAACTTACAATCTAACTTTATGATACAACAGCTTTTAAGTTCTCCGTATGGTAAAGAATCTGCCTGCAATGTGGGAGACCTGGGTTCAATCCCTGGGTTGGGAAGATCCCTTGGAGAAGGGAAAGACTACCCACTCAAGTATTCTGGCCTGAATAATTCCATGAACTGTATAGTCCATGGGGCCTCAAAAAGTCAGTCATGACTGAGAGACTTTCACTAGGTTCATCATAACTTTTCTTCCAAGGAGCAAGCATCTTTTAATTTCATGGCGTCAGTCACTGTCTGTGGTGATTTTGGAGCCCAAGAAAATAAAGTCTGTCACTGTTTCCATTTTTTCCTCATCTGTTTGCCATGAAGTGATGGTACTGGATGCCATGATCTTTGTTTTTTGAATATTGAGTTTTAAGCCAGCTTTTTCACTCTCCTCTGTCACCTTCATCAGGAGGCTCTTTAGTTCCTCTTCACTTTCTGCCATTAGGTTACTGTCATCTGCATATCTGAAGTTATTGATGTTTCTCCCGACAATCTTAATTCCAGCTTGTGCTTCATCCAGCCTGGCATTTCACATGATGTACTCTGCATATAAGTTATATAAGCAGGGTGACAATATACAACCTTGACATATTCTTTTGTCAAGTTTGAACTGGTCCATTGTTCCATGTCCAGTTCTAACTGTGGTTTCTTGACCTTCATACAGGTTTCTCAGGAGACAGGTAAGGGGGTCTGGTATTCCCATCTCTTTCCAAATTTTCCACAGTTTCTTATGATCTACAGTCTGCTCAAGAGAGTCAGATACATGAACAAATGCTATAAAGTGTATGAGTCTGTTCTTGTCTTTGACTTTCCTATCAGTTTAAATGGACGGGCAGAGAAAATCCATTCTGGCAAAATTTTAGATCCAGTCAATAGTTAGGAAGGGAAGTTAAGTGCAGCGGTTTGTAACCTGAGAGCCCTCAGCCCCTGAAGTGTCTGTTTACCTTCATGGCTGCTCTTTAAGCTTCATGGCTTCAGCTGAACCTGAAAATTTCTATGTTGAAGGAAGAATAAAACCTGGAATCAAACACTGTATTAAGTTAAACAAGGAGCTGCTGCTGTGGCAACAATCAGCATAAAAATGAGGAGCATCTGACATATCTAGGAAAATGCCTGTCTTCAATTCTTGTCTGAAATTGTATCTCACCTCCTGTTACCTTTTCTTTAGAGCAGTATCTGATTACCTTTTATGTCCCTCACAGCCGTGAGGACTAGGTGCTGTATAAGTGCTTCTTACTCTTCTGTACACCAGCTGTGACAGGGCTCAGGGATCATTGTGCCATTTAGTGACAATTATTCTGAAGAGCAGGAAAGCCCTAGAGTAGCTTGTGGTTCCAAGAGCATGGCTGGTTAATTAAGTCACAAGCTGGATAATGAGAGTCTATGCTTGCTTTATTCTACAAGAACACAATCTCATTTTAAAAATTCCGTCTGAGATAGAATGTGGTATCTATCAGAGCACTGGTTGCTGAATATTTGTAGAATATTTGTTGAAATAACGAATGAATGAATAATTGTTTTATTTTCAGTACATTCAAGTGATACTCAATGTTGATGAAAATAATCAATAAACAATCTATAATAGGCTTAGAAGAGAGTTTTAGTTGAGCCAAACTGAAGCCCGGAAGACAGCCTCTCATAATTCTGAGGAACTGATCTGGAAGAGCACAGTTTTTAGCACAGTTTTATATCTTGTCAGAATAAAGAACATTAAGCAAGTCAGGAATACATTCCTTCAAGGTCTCAAAACACAGTTCAGGATGTACACAGTCAGTCTGGCCTTGGCACCTGGGAAAGGAATCTTATCAAAAAGGAGGACCAGTATTGGCTTCCCAGGAAGGGAGGCATTTAATTTTTATTTTTAACATGGACATTCCTTACTTCTGGTCAGTGTGCCCTTTTCTTAATAATTAGAGCAGATGTACAATATATGTTTTGACAGGCCACAAACAGGCTATTTTTAGTTAGCTTAAATTTAAGTTAATTCATGTATAAGCCAGAATGACTTACCCATGCCTTAGTATGTGAAAATATCTTTTATCACTAGGAATTTCATCATGGTTTTATATTTTTTAGTGCAATTTTGTGTCAAGGTACTGAGATGACTTGGGTATTTATGAAATGATGAAAACAACAACAATAATAATTACCATTGATTCAACCCATCTTTGAGCTAAGAAGTTAGCATTTGTTATCTTGTATAACCTTCACAGCAACCCTAGGAAGAACCTTATATTATCCCCACTTTACAAATAAGAATTTTGAGGCTGTAAGAGCTTAAGTAATTTTCCTAACTCATGCACCTAGTAGGTGACTGTACTTAACTTGAAATCCAGGTCTGCCCTTATCCAAAACTCACTTAATTAGTGTTGATTCATGAGAATTAGACATGCATTTTCCTCACCCTTTTAATTTCTATAAAGCAGCCTTTTCTTTATATGAAATTATGCATTAGAATTACACACTGTATCTTCTACTATATAAAAATCCAACTAAAATTACCCTTTGAAAGGATAATTGTATCAAGGTCTTTTTATGTTTTATAATCTTCATGTTCTATTAACCCACTATCAGTCATCTACTTAAAAGTCAAAGTTAATAGGCAAGTACCCACTTTTAATTTATTAATGTATGGTGTGAATGTACAAGGCAAAGGCAGAATCAAATCAACAGCCAGCTTCATTTTTTCTTTCAAAAAACTGAAATCACAGTGTTAAGTCTGGCTCATGAACTACTGCCAGTATCTCACTTTAAGTGAGTTTACATTTCAGTGTGAGAGAACATAAATATGAAAACATTTGTAACTGATTCCCAAGGTGAAAAAAAGCATACATTTCTAAAAGCAGTCTTATTCTTTTTTTTAAAAAAAAATGGGTTTTTGTTTTGTTTTTGCTTGGAATATATCTTGTAAATTAGCAATGAGTTGGAAATAATTTTTAGGATATTTAACAGCAAAGAACACCTGTACTGTATCAATTCATGTGGTTTCTACTAAAAGTATTACCCCATATTTGAAGGGTCATACCTTCCTTTGAAATATCTCATTTCACATGAGCCTTATTGGAATTCTAGAGAGTACTGGTTTTGTGTCTTACATTTTTGTCTCCATAAGGAATAAGGATACATCTAGAATTGAGTGCTACAGACAAGAGAGGCCAGGTATATTAGATTTTGTCATAACTCCATGGGTTCTTACTAATGTCAAGAAACAGCTTGTTTTAAGGTCTTGCCTTTGATGATATAATACAATAATTATGTTTTATCAAGTGCTTGATATGTACTTCCTTATATATAAAGAAAGTTTATATATATATATATATAAAGTTTATATATAAAGTTTATATATATATATATATAAAGAAATGTGTGATTTCTTTAGGACAACTAATCTCACTAAGCCTTGTTGTTTTTTTTTTTTTTTTAATCTGTTAAATGAGAATAATAATGGCATCTACCTCATAGATTGATTTTAAGTTACCTTAGAGCACATGGCTAAAAATTGGAAGAGCTGGGATTTGATCACAAGTATATCTAACTTTGGGCTTCCCAGGTGGTGCTAGTGGTTAAAGAACCTGCCTGCCAATGTAGGAGATATAAGAGACATGGGTTTGGTCCCTGGGTCAGGAAGATCCCATGGTGGAGGGCATGGCAACCCACTCCAGTATTCCTACCTGGAGAATCCCATGTACAGAGGAGCTTGGTGGGCTACAGTCCATAGTGTCACAAAGAGTCGGACATAACTGAAGCAACTTAGCATGCGTGTCGCATGCATTTAAACTTAAAAGCCCAAGCTCCTAACCACTATAACTTGGAATAGTGGGCATGGACAACATATGTACTTCCACACCTCAAAGGTCTTCCCCATGACCTTAACTGACTATTTCACAAAAGGGAAAGAGCTGTTTCCTCATGACCTTGTTTATACTATCTGACCAGATACCTATTGAAAATAGTTTGAGTCATTCTCAGTTGAGACATAGTTTATGAACTTCCTTTTATAGGATCTGTTTGAACCTACAGTTAGCAAAGTGAAACTAACAGGGAGGAGCCCAAGTAGGTCCTTTGCATACACTCAGGATGAAACTGTTTTCCATATAGACTCCCCACAATGTTACCTTATTGACTCATATCTAAAGCCTCTCATATTTCTCCAATATCTTCTTTTATTGATCCCTGCAAGGAGTCTTTTTATCCTATAACACTGGTGACTTCAAAATGGAGGGGACAACTAATTCTGAATCTGCAAAACTGATTTAAGAGTAAACTCTGCCGGGGAGGCTGTGACCTTAGTTTTTTGATGTGCAAAATGGAAATCATACTTACCTGGCTTACCTTGCAGCTCTTCATAGATCAAAACAGAAAAGCATTCTACAAAGAGACAAAGTGATAAAACTCTTACAGGCAAAGTGCAGCCAAACAGGGTTAAATTTAAAGCCTCATTTTGGTGCCTAGTGGCTGCAGTTTTGGATGTAACCTAAGTGATTAAGGTGACTGTGAAGATTAACTGAGATTCTATGATCCACTTACAGTAAAACAAATTCTAGCTAATAGATTTTCTTTATTAACATTCAGTTATGAATGGCCTTATTTCCATGTAAGAGAATACAGAGGAAGGAAATTTTAGAAAGACCTGAATGAAGATATATATAAGTGGTGTATGTGAATTCAAAATGACTATTTGATGTTTAAACATGATCTGTAGTCTCCAAATCCTCTCAACATGCTATTAGGTCCTCAGCAGTAATTTATAATGAAAGCATTTTCATTAAACTTCTTTTTATCCAAAGAATCTCAGTTTGCAGACTTTATGTTAGATCTTGTCTTTTGATCCCATAAGTTTGATAAGTAAAGTTCCTCAATAACAATTTAGTAAATAGATAAGTGATATATGTTTGCTTTGCTTGAAACCTTTCCAAATGTTGTGTTTCTCAAGTTTATCAACACAGTATATAAAGTCTTCCAAAGACCTAGCAAATGTATGTACTATGTGCCTAGCTGATGAAGTTATGAACATAGGAGATATGATGTGTGCAAGAAAGTATGATCTGGGAAGACTTGCTAACTTTTTATTTCTCCTGAATCAGCAGGTGAGTTTGGTGTAGTACAGTACAGTACTTTTTGGCAACTTTCATTGTGTTTTAGACAAATTTCCTTTTGAATATAAGGACAGTCTTTATGGTGCTAATATATTTCAGAGCTCACTCAACAGAATAGCAACTGAAGCATGTTAAAAAGAATAATAAACCTAAAAACAGAGCTTTTTTATTCTCTACAGTCAAATCACTGATAAATTCTACAGTGTAACATAGTAAAATGTGATACTTCTACTTTTTTTTTTCTTTGCTTTATCTTTCCTAGAATGACTACAAAAAACTGTCGATGCAGTGCAAAGATTTTGTTGTTGGACTCCTTGATCTGTGCAGAAATACTGAAGAAGTAGAAGCCATTCTGAATGGGGATGTTGAAATACGCCACAGTGGTGGAGATCACAGTCGTCCTAACCTCAGCCGTTTAAAACTTGCCATTAAGTATGACGTAAAAAAAGTAAGATCAGGCACAAAGCCCTTTTTATGTTATTTCAGTTTTTATTGGTGCTAAATCAAGATGAAGGATTGGGATAATTAGGTTAAGCCGGGTTTTTCTAATTAATTGTTCTAGGTAGGATCTCTAGTAAATTCTAAGTGCCTGGCAGTGAGATATTTCACCTACACTAAATGCTGGTCTTTAAAAATCTATATTTGTTTCTGCAATGATTGACATTTTCTTTTACTTAATGAATGATGCAAAAATGGCTTTGTGTGTTCAAAATACAAGGCATTTGTTGTAGGATGGGAACATCGTTATTTAAGACCCATCTCCACTTATTAATTTAGTCCACTTCTGGACCAATGCCTTCGGTTTCTTCTTTAGTGCATTTGAATCTCCTGTGTCTTTATTTGTGGAATATTTTTAGTCTCTGTCTTCAGGCAGTGCCTCCTATTCTTGACTGGTTTCTTAAGTTATATAAATTATGTTTAATTTTTTTCTTAAAAAAATTGTTTATTGAGATATAACATGTATTCCATAAACAGCACATATCTTAAGTTGTATGTAAACTCATTAATTCTTAAAATTTCACACTCTTTTTTTTAATTTATTTATTTGGAGGCTAATTACTTTACAATATTGTATTGGTTTTGTCATATATTAACATGAATCCACCATGGGTGTCCATGTGTTCTCCATCCCATCCCTCTGGGTCATCCCAGTGTACCAGCCCCAAGCACCCTGTATCATGCATCGAACCTGGACTGGTGATCCATTTCACATGTGATAATACACATGTTTCAATGCTATTCTCCAAAACCATCCCACCCTCGCCCTCTCCCACAGAGTCCAAAAGACTTCTATACATCTGTGTCTCTTTTGCTGTCTTGCATATAGGGTCATCATTACCATCTTTCTAAATTTCATATATATGCATTAGTATACTGATTTGGTAATAAGGAGTTCATGATCTGAGCTACAGTCAGCTCTCGGTCGTGTTTTTGTTGACTGTATAGAGCTTCTCCATCTTTGGCTGCAAAGAATATAATCAGTCTGATTTCAGTGTTAACAATCTGGTGATATACTTGTGTAGAGTCTTCTCTTGTGTTGTTGGAAGAGGGTGTTTGCTATGACCAGTGCATTTTCTTGGCAAAACTCTATTAGTCTGCCCTGCTTCATTCCATATTCCAAGGCCAAATTTGCCTGTTACTCCAGGTGTTTCTTGACTTCCTACTTTTGCATTCCAGTCCCCTATAATGAAAAGGACATCTTTTTGGGGTGTTAGTTCTAAAAGATCTTGTAGGTCTTCATAGAACCATTCAACTTCAGTTTCTTCAGCATTACTGGTTGGGACATAGACTTGGATTACTGTGATATTGAATGGTTTGCCTTGGAAAAGAACAGAGATCATTCTGTCATTTTTGAGATTGCATCCAAGTACTGCATTTCAGAATCTTTTGTTGACCATCATGGCTACTCCATTTCTTCTAAGGGATTCCTGCCAACAGTAGTAGATATAATGGTCATCTGAGTTAAATTCACCCATTTCAGTCCATTTTAGTTTGCTGATTCCTAGAACGTCAACATTCACTCTTGCCATCTCCTGTTTTACCACTTCCAACTTGCCTTGATTCATGGACCTGACATTCCAGGTTCCTATGCAATATTGCTCTTTACAGCATCAGACCTTGCTTCTGTCACCAGTCACATCCACAACTGGGTATTGTTTTTGCTTTGGCTCCATCCCTTCATTCTTCTGGAATTATTTTTCTCCACTGATCTCCAGTAGCATATTGGGCACCTACTGACCTGGGGATTTCCTCTTTCAGTATGCTATCATTTTGCCTTTTCATAATGAAGAGGAACTAAAAAGCCTCTTCTTGATGAAAGTGAAAGTGGAGAGTGAAAAAGTTGGGTTAAAGCTCAACATTCAGAAAATGAAGATCATGGCATCTGGTCCCATCACTTCATGGGAAATAGAAGGGGAAACAGTGGAAACAGTGTCAGACTTTATTTTTTGGGGCTCCAAAATCACTGTAGATGGTGACTGCAGCTATGAAATTAAAAGATGCTTACTCCTTGGAAGAAAAGATATGACCAACCTAGATAGCATATTTAAAAGCAGAGTCATTACTTTGTCCACAAAGGTCCATCTAGTCAAGGCTATGGTATTTCCAGTGGTCATGTATGGATGTGAGAGTTGGACTGTGAAGAAAGCTGAGTGCCGAAGAATTGATGCTTTTGAACTGTGGTGTTGGAGAAGACTCTTGAGAGTCCCTTGGACTGCAAGGAGATCCAACCAGTCCATTCTGAAAGAGATCAGCCCTGGGTGTTCTTTGGAAGGAATGATGCTAAAGCTGAAACTCCAGTACTTTGGCCACCTCATGCGAAGAGTTGACTCATTGGAAAAGACTCTGATGCTGGGAGGGATTGGGGACAAGAAGAGAAGGGAATGACAGAGGATGAGATGGCGAGATGGCATCACCGACTCTATGGACGTGAGTTTGAGTGAACTCCGGAAGTTGATGATGGACAGGGAAGCCTGGCGTGCTGCGATTCATGGGGTCGCAAAGAGTCGGACACAACTGAGCGACTGAACTGAACAGATACTGTATTGGTATTTTTCTTTCTGGCTTTTTTCACTCTATATAATAGGCTATAGTTTCATCCACCTCATTAGAGCCGATTCAAATGTATTCTTTTTAATAGCTGAGTAATATTCCATTGTGTATATGTACCACAGCTTTCTTTCCATTCATCTGCTGATGGACATCTAGTTTGCTTCCATGTCCTGGCTATTATAAACAATGCTGCGATGAACATTGGGGTACACGTGTCTCTTTCAATTCTGGTTTCCTCGGTGTGTATGCCCAGCAGTGGGATTGCTGGGTCATAAGGCAGTTCTATTTCCAGTTTTTTAAGGAATCTCCACACTCTTATCCATAGTGGCTGTACTAGTTTGCATTCCCACCAACAGTGTAAGAGGGTTCCCTTTTCTCCACACTCTCTCCAGCATTTATTGCTTGTAGACTTTTGGATAGCAGCCATTCTGACTGGCACGAAATGGTACCTCATTGTGGTAGTGATTTGCATTTCTCTGATGAGTGATGTTGAGCATCTTTTCATGTGGTTGTTAGTCATCAATATGTCTTCTTTGGAGAAATGTCTGTTTAGTTCTTTGGCCCACTTTTTGATTGGGTAGTTTATTTTTCTGGAATTGAGCTGCAGGAGTTGCTTGTATATTTTTGAGATTAATTGTCAGCTGCTTCGTTTGCTATTATTTTCTCCCATTCTGAAGGCTGTCTTTTCACTCTGCTTAGTTTCTTTTGTTGTGCAGAAGCTTTTAATTTTAATTAGGTCCCATTTGTTTATTTTTGCTTTTATTTACAGTATTCTGGGAGGTGGGTCATAGAGGATTCTGCTGTGATTTATGTTGGAGAGTGTTTTGCCTATGTTTTTCTCTAGAAGTTTCATAGTTTCTGGTCTTACATGTAGATCTTTAATCCATATTGAGTTTATTTTTGTGTATGGTGTTAGTGTTCTAGTTTCATTCTTTTACAAGTGGTTGACTAGTTTTCCCAGCACCACTTGTTAAAGAGATTGTCTTTACTCCATTGTATATTCTTGCCTCCTTTGTCAAAGATAAGGTGTCCATAGGTGCATAGATTTATCTCTGGGCTTTCTATTTTGTTCTATTGATCTATTTTTCTGTCTTTGTGCCAGTACCATACTGTCTTGATGACTGTGGCTTTGTAGTAGACACTGAAGTCAGGGAGGTTAATTCTTCCAGTTCCGTTTTTCTTTCTCAAGATTGCTTTGGGTATTCGAGGTTTTTGTTTTTCCATAAAAATTGTGAAGTTATTTGTTCTAATTCTCTGAAAAATACGGTTGGTACCTTGATAGGGATTGCATTGAATCTATAGATTGCTTTGGGTAGTATCCTCATTTTCACTATACTGATTCTTCCGATCCAGGAACACGGTATATTTCTCCATCTATTTGTGTCCTCTTTGATTTCTTTCACCAGTGTTTTATAGTTTTCTATATATAGGTCTTTAGTTTCTTTAGGTAGATATATTCCTAAGTATTTTATTCTTTTCGTTGCAATGGTGAATGGAATTGTTTCTTTAATTTCTCTATTTTCTCATTTTTAATGTATAGGAATGTAAGGGATTTCTGTGTGTTGATTTTATATTCTGCAGCTTTACTATATTCATTGATTAGCTCTAGTAATTTTCTGGTGGAATCTTTAGGGTTTTCTATGTAGACGATCATATCATCTGCAAACAGTGAGAGTTTTACTTCCTCTTTTCAATCTGGATTCCTTTTATTTCTTTTTCTGCTCTGATTCCTGTGTCCAAAACTTCCAAAACTATGTTGAATAGTAGTGGTGAGAGTGGACACCCTTGTCTTGTTCCTGACTTTAGGGGAAATGCTTTCAATTTTTCACCACTGAGGGTAATGTTTGCTGTGGGTTTGTCATATATAGGTTTTATTATGTTGAGGGTTGTTCCTTCTATGCCTGCTTTCTGGAGGGTTTTTATCATAAATGGATGTTGAATTTTGTCAAAGGCTTTCTCTGCATCTATTGCGATAATCATACGGTTTTTATTTTTCATTTTGTTAATGTGGTATATTACATTGATTGCTTTGCAAATATTGAAGAATCCTTGCATCCCTGGGATAAAGCCCACTTGATCATGATGTTTGATATTTTTAATATATTGTTGGATTCTGTTTGCTAGAATTTTGTTAAGGATTTTTGCATCTATGTTCATCAGTGATATTGGCCTGTAGTTTTCTTTTTTTGTGGCATCTTTGTCAGGTTTTCGTATTAGAGTGATGATGGCCTCATAGAATGAGTTTGGAAGTTTACCTTCCTCTGCAATTTTCTGGAAGAGTTTGAGTAAGATAGGTGTTAGCTCTTCTCTAAATTTTTAGTAGAATTCAGCTGTGAAGCTGTATGTTCCTGGGCTTTTGTCTGCTGGAAGATTTCTGATTACAGTTTCAATTTCCGTGCTTGTGATGGGTCTGTTAAGATTTTCTATTTCTTCCTGGTTCAGTTTTGGAATATTGTACTTTTCTAAGAATTTGTCCATGTCTTCCATGTTGCCCATTTTATTGGCATATAATTGCTGATAGTAGTCTCTTATGATCTTTTGTATTTCTGTGTTGTCTGTTGTGATCTCTCCATTTTCATTTCTAATTGTGTTGATTTGATTTTTCTCCCTTTTTATTAAAAAAACCAGTTTATAAAGGTGGATTTTATAATAAAAGTAATACAGACTTATGATTGGCTTTCAAACAGTATAGACATAACCCCTTTATGTCTTCCTATTTCTTAATGGAGAATAGTCAGTATTCTATTTTTCTCCATAGATTCATCTTGGACATCTTCACATATTAGTATGTAAACATCCACTCAACCTTTTCAAAGCCTACATATCATTGTGCTGATTTATAGCATTATGTTCATTTAATCCATTTACTGTTTAAGGGTGTCCATTATTTTCTTTAAGTTTCTGTTATTTCAATACATTTATAAATTTCCCTCAAAAAAGGTACACATGTCAACAATGTATAGATGGCCTTATTTCTTCCACTCATGTATCATTAAACCTTACCATTCTACAAAGACAAACACTGTATCTTGATTTAATTGTCTTTGACTGTTAACCATACTTAGGAAACATTTTAAGTTCCTTTATATAATCTGTCTTTTTGTCTAACCTTTTAATATTCTTTAGCAATTGTTATTTTGGATGTTTGCTTTTTGTATATTAAATAATGCTCTCTGTCATATGTAGTGTTCATCTATAAAAATTAAGTATATGAGAATAAAATATTCTGAAAAGTAAAAATTCTAAAATTTAATTATATAATATTCTTATTTGAAAGAGCTTATGGCACAGGAATATATCAGTGGAATAGAATAGGTAGTCCATAATAAGATCATATGCAATGGGAATCTAGTATAAAATGCATTTAGCACTTTAGGTCAGTGCCGAAAACGTGGTGTACTTTTTTAAAAAAAAGTATTTAGACATATAAATTAGCAAGATCTTTATATCTAATTCCCTCTAGATGGAAAAAGTGCATAATCATAAAAGTCCTTTTATAAAATATGGATGAAGCTTTTTATAACACTAAATTTTCAAAATTTGTCTATGCTTTGAAAGTCCATTAGTCCTAAAGAAAAGTTTGGTAAATTTGAATCCTTGAATTTACATAAACTGTATTAGAACCTCCTGCCACATTGCTTGATACCTGTCCCCTACATATTTTACATTTGTTCTTTAATTCTAACAATAATTTTTATGAGAAAGGATAGAACCTAATATTAGAATACAAGAAAAAAGCTTATGCTGAAACCTTCTTTAATCAAGCTGTTAAATGTTTTGTTACCCCCTGCTAGTTTGTAGCCCATCCAAACTGTCAACAGCAGCTCCTGTCCATATGGTATGAGAACCTTTCTGGGCTGCGGCAGCAGACCATGGCGGTCAAGTTCCTCGTGGTCCTCGCCGTTGCGGTGGGACTGCCCTTTCTGGCTCTCGTTTACTGGTTCGCTCCGTGCAGCAAGGTACGTCTGTGAAGCCGGGACCTCTGTCAGCCCCTCAAAGTCTGTCTGGTTTATGTATCAGATTCAGTTAAGCAGGGAAAATTCTATTTCTTAAACAAAAATGTCAGGAAGTCAGAGTTGGGTTCACATTATAAAAATAACATTTGCTATAAGAAATTTTAAAAAAGCAATGGAAAGAAAAAATTCACCTGTAATATCACTGTTAGTAATATGTGAAAGAAAACATCAGTTAGATTATTCCTATTTGTCTTCTCTCTAGTCATTTCTATGCATATATTTCTACATTTTTAATGAAGCATGCATTGAGCAGAAATTCAAATAACATCCTAAAAGAACATTTCCTTTTGTTTTTCCCCCCACTGGCAAAATTTGAGATGAAAATTTTTGTTTATCATTTATTTTAACTAATAAATCTTAATATAAATAAAGGACAATTGTGTAAATACTCCTATAATGCTTGTTTCAATGAAGAGGATTTATTTTAGGACAGTACACATTGTAACCTGACAGCAAAAATAGCTTTTATTGTTTGTTTGTTTTTATTTTTAGCAGACTCCCTCTGCCCAGACTTTGATGAAACTGGTTTGTTCAAATGAACCTAGCCTTTCAGAACAAGTTTGGAATATGTTGACCTGTCATTCTTTAACAGGCATAGAAATTTGCCTTGCATTGCCAACAATCTTATTCTTCATATTTTGGAAGCCACATTTCTGGAATCTTTTAAGTTTCAACTCTGAGAGTCAAACTTAAATAATTCTGAAGCTATGTAGCTAAAATGTGTATTGGACCATCTATTTATGTGCTATGTAGATATGCCAGTTGAATCACTTGCTGTTCTTAAACCTGGATATGGCTTATTTTCACATGGGTCCAAACATCTTGCCATTGTTTTTTTATTTATTGCCAACATTTAAAAAAATTATTATTTAGTCACATATTTGATGCTTTAACCTTATAGGAATGTTTCTAAGTGGCTTATAGTAAGAAGCTGGTGCAAAGCCTTTTTCACATAGTGGGAGCTTCATCATTACTTCCAGTGATGAAGATAGGAACTGCTAGAAACTGGGCATTTTCTCCTGAGGGTAAAATCTATCATCATAAATGTTTGCCCCATAAAGGCCAAAAATTGATTCATAAATAAAATATAAAGAAGGAAAATAAAATGAAAACAGTGATATTTACTAGAATTAGAATTTATTGCATGGATTTTTTTTCTAGGAAGTTAAGCTTTTCCTTTTTTTCCTTTTTTCATAGGAATGACAGATTTCATTTTGAAAAAACTAATTAATCCTCCTTACTAGAACATAGGCCACATCTATGTATGTGGTCTCTATTCTGCTTCTACACACATATCCGGGTTCTTCAGAGATTTATACTGAATTATGCTTGTTATTAATCTGTGATCAGTTAAGCTGTAATATATTTTCTAAAGTGAATAATTGCCCCTCTCCATAATGATCTCAAAAACATAATGCCTTTCAGAGGGTTTGGTGTTTGACAGACTATTTTTGGCAGTCCTTAGAGTTTCACATTTCTTAATTTTTGATTAAATCCTAATCAACCTGATTTCCTTCACTATTTCTTCTTCCCTAACTGTGTTTCTTTCTGGCATCTGTTTTTCATCCTCATTTAGATCATCAAGGCAGATAATCAAATTAAAAGGACACTGTCAATGTATTTTTTTCTCATATCTAAAATCTATTTTACTGACTCTTATTTAGGGTTTGAAGGATGATTATAAAATATATTTTATATTTCCCCTTTATTGATACAGATATAAATATTACAGCTTAGAGAATTGTGTTTTTTTTTTTTAATAAGAGAAAATTACTCAGGCTATATTGATACTTTAATTCAAAATACTGTTTTAAATACTTAAAAATTCAAAAACACCCATGAAAATTATACAAGATCAAATTGCAGGCCTATGCACCTTGACAGAGTCCCTGTTTCTGTTTAGAGCTTGGTTTTCATTCCTCAAGTCTGCTCTTTAAGAAATTCTTTTTTGTCCTTACTTGTGCTCTGTTTTCCACCATAATCCAAATATGTTTTATGCTCATTATAGTAAAAATAGGTCATGCTGTGATTTCAAATCATTTTGGCTTCAGTTAGAACTAGCTTCAACCTTTTTTATTTACTGTTGGTATTTAGTAGCTATTTGATCACAAATACATACTTAAAAAGAATATGATGTAAAATTTAAAGTTCTTCCTTTCAGTCATTTTTCAGGTACATCAGTGTTTTGTTTTTTTGTTTTTTTTTCTTTTGTGTAGCAGAGTTTTATAAAAGTGCAAAGGGACAGAAAAACTTCTGACACAGATATCAGAAGGGGGATGGAGAATGCCCCCCTCACTAGTGTTAGCAAGGGGGTTATATACTTTTTACATTAGTTATTACAATAAATCAATAGAATGTCTCAAGGTTGTAAAGATCTTACTAGACCCACTCCCACAATTTACATTTTAGGATGACAGGATTAGAACTTAACAATAGAAAGACCCTACCAAACCCACTCCCATAATATATATGTTCTAAGATACCAGGATTAGTCAGAAGGTTTTCAGGAAGCAAAAACTGTCCTCAAGCAGGCTACATTGTTGTTATATAATCCCTAGTACAGAGTTTAAACTGAATTTTTTTTTATGTAATCATCAGTTCTGGGCTTAAAAACAACAACAACAGTGTTTTATGTAACTAAGACTAAGGAATGTAGAGGAAAAAAAAAAAAAAAAGTTTGACCTTTCCTCCTCCTTGAGAATTCCAGACTCCTATGTCTTCCTCAAAAACCCCAGACCCCTCTCTCCTTGGGGACCCTGGACTTTTTATCAATCTGCCTAGGAATTCACTCTCTCATTGCCCCCTTTTCTTTTAGGAGAATTATATTGCCAAGCGAAAGGGGCATTGTTTTCTTTACATAACTACTTCCTGCTGTTGAGGGGCGTGGTCCCTAAATCATTGAGGCAACATATTCTACTAAACCTCATATGGAGGGTCTCTGATCCAGGGGCCCCAAGTAATAGTTGGAGGAGGCTGTGGCACTCGTAGGAACTTGAACCACCTTTTGTAACCTAAAAGCTTTCAGACGGCGAGAAACAAATCCAGTTACACAGTTACAGATGTAAGTTCAGTTCAGTCGCTCAGTCGTATCCAACTCTTTGCGACCCCATGAATTGCAGCACACCAGGCCTCCCTGTCCATCACCAACTCCTGAAGTTCACTCAGACTCACGTCCATTGAGTCAGTGATGCCATCCAGTCATCTCATCCTCTGTTGTGCCCTTCTTCTCCTGCCCCCAATCCCACCCAGCATCAGAGTCTTTTCCAATGAGTCAACTCTTTGCATGAGATGGCCAAAGTACAGATGTAAAGCAAACAGCAAAAACAGAACAATTAGAATTATTATGATTAAGATAGTTTTCCACCATGCGGAGCTGGTTAACGTTTCCTAAAGTGAGGTGACTGCAGCTTCAGGAGTATCCATAGCCTGATTCATTTTGTTCATGTGTTTAGTAAAGTGAGTAACATTAGTACTCATATCTGGTATATGTGTATAACATTGGGTATTAATAATAGCACAAGTTCCTCCTTATGTGGCTGCTAGAATATCTAAGGCCAATCTGTTTTGTAAAACCATCTTTCTAACTTGTATTTGTTCAGCTTTAAGGACTGAAAGTCAGGGCAACAACTCGTAGCATAATATCTGGGCTATAGTTCCCAAAAAGGGAATGAATATTGTAGCCAGAAAATCATACCAGTGAAATACAGACCTTGCCCAACAAGTTTTTTTTTTTCCTGGTGTGATTTTAAAAAATTTAATTAATTTATTTTTTATTGAAAGATAATTGCTTTACAGAATTTTACTGTTTTCTGTCAAACCTCAACATGAATCAGCCATAGGGATACAAATATCCCTTCCCTTTTGAAACTTCATCAGTTTTTCACTTTGGTCAATTATTCTTTACAGTTTTTTTTTTTAGAAATTTGTTTACATCACAGAATTTATAGATGACAAATTTTACTATGAGTAACTCATAGTAAACTCAAAGGAGTAACTCTGGTTCCTAAAGTCCACTGAATCTCTCTATAGGGAAATGCAACTCTCAATGATTTGTGATAATAAATGGAAAATATGAATATCCACACACATCACTTTAGTTTCCTGTAAGCCAACTTTTTATGCGTTTTCTTGTTTAATTTTTTCTTTAAGCCACAACCTTTAATAAGCAACAAAAGTGCTTGGTTTGATTCTCCTGTTTGCCCCCTGGATAGAATGAAGGGGTCAATTGCAGAGGGCCTGGAACCCCGTGAAGAGCGAGAGTGAGCCTGCTCAGGAGGGAGGTGCAGCTTATCGCCCTGGATGGCTGAATACTGGCTTGAGATGTGTTCAGACAGCTGAATGCAAGCTCCAGGCCTCTCAGACTTAAGGTCCACTCTCACGTGGGTGGCTCTCTTCTCACTCTGTTTTACATCCCTAGCCTTTTCTCTTCTCCTGCTCCTGTTTTAGTTTGTGCTTTCTTGAGTTTTTGTTATTTTGTGTTTTGAAGGCTGCCTCTGATTCTCCCCCGAACAAGGCAGGGAATAAATAAATTTTTCACAGACTTCACTACTAATAGTCAATGCCCCAATCCCAGTTTTCCGCAACAGTCAAATAAATTGAGAACTTTAAAAATGTTCATTTAATATTTATAACAATAGATTTTTTTCACCAGAAAGATATTGAACCTTGCAGTAAATGATTAAATAAAGCTCATACACATGATTAAACTTTATATAATACATGATTAAATAGCCAAGTCACAATAAATTGTATATATAACAATGTCAAATTTAAATTGTATATGTCGTACACTATGGAAAAGTTGCATTAATGTTCAGTTTTTAACAGTCCAT
Organism: Capricornis sumatraensis; assembly: GCF_032405125.1. Taxonomy (NCBI): domain Eukaryota; kingdom Metazoa; phylum Chordata; class Mammalia; order Artiodactyla; family Bovidae; genus Capricornis; species Capricornis sumatraensis. Next base: position 9,555,055 of record NC_091084.1, read on the forward strand.
ATTTAAAGAAAAACATGGCTAAGGACAATAGGCAAAAGGAAATCAGTCCTATTTTCTCTCCCATTTGTTTCAACTTTATATGAGAGTTCTATTTAAATGAGATATTATAAAGAAACACAAAAAAATGCTTTGATTCACGCTAAGGAACATTTACTTAGAGAAGTATGCTTTTCAGACATGATTTTTACAGCAACCTTTTACAAATTAATTTTGGATTGGCTCTGCAATATATCTAATTGTATGGATCCATTGACTTAAAACTAGATTGATTTATTAATCTAGATACACACACACACACACACACACACACACACACACATGCACAACATGACATTCTGCCTGGCCTCAGTTAGGGAAAACAAATATTGTACATTACTGCATAAAAATGGAATCTGGAAAAAATGGTACTGATGAACCTATTTGCAGGGCAGGAACAGAGATGCAGACACAGAGAGTGAACCTGTGGACACAGGAGAGGAAGGGCAGGGCAGCACAGACTGGGAGAGCAGCACTGGCATGTGTGCACTCCCACAGATGAAACAGACAGCCAGTAGGAAGCTTCTGATGCCACAAGGAGCTCAGCTCGGTGCTCTGTGACGATTCACAGGGCTGGGATGCTGGGACAGGGAGGCTCAAGAAGAACGGAAAATGTATATACGTATACCTGATTCACTTTGTTGTATAGCAGAAACTAACACAACATTGTTAAGCAATTATATGCCAATAAAAATTTTAAAGAAAATTCTAATTAAGAGAGAAAGGACTAAGCTATGTGACTCATTCTAGCTCTAACTTTTATGATTTTGAAAACCATATAGACCGATAAAGTTTGTAGGAGCAGAGAATATTGATTGCATTTCTTCCATTATAGCAATTAGCTTTGTTAAAAATCTTAGAACCTTTTTTTTTCCTAAGAATTTACATGCATATGTACTTCCATTAGAAAATAAGAAATTGTGTTGTAAACCAAATAGAAACATTAATTCTTAAACAAATAGCTGTGCTTAGTTGCTTAGTTGTGTCTGACTCTTTGCAACCACATGGACTGTAGCCCAACAGGATCCTCTGTCCCTGGGGATTCTCCAGGCAGGAATACTGGAGTGGGTAGCCTATCCCTTCCCCAGGGGAACTTTCTAACCCAGGAATTGAACCGAGGTCTCCTGCATTGCAGGCAGATTCTTTACCAGCTGAGCATCCCGAGAAGCCCCAAGTATACCTAAGTTCAAATTCCAGCTCTACCACTTAAGGAGCTAGTTTCTGGACCTTGCTTCCTCTTTTTCTTCATCTGTAAAATGGGCATTTCAGCAGCATATACCCCTTTGTATTGTTGTAACAGTTACATGTAATTAATAAAGCACTTAAAACAGTACTTAGTACTGGATAAGTGGTGGTGGTATTATTAATTTTTGTATTTAATTAATTTCTATATTTTTCTGTAATAATCAGTTAACTTAAAAAGCTTTTGAAAGCTATGAGCTCTCTCCTATGTAAAAAATATCCTTACATGTGTGTACTGAGTTTTGTTTACCATTCCAGGGGTACACAGAGCCCCTGAGACACATCTTGGGCACACACCATCCCTCTGCTCTGACTAGGATGTGTGCATCTCAGATGGGAATGATTCCTGCACTATTGATGCACGGGAGCTTTATGGTCCGCATATTTCATATGAAAACTCTGATTTTCACATAATTTAGGAAGTTCACTCATTGCTAATGAGGGAATGAAACTGGAACCTGAAACTAAAATGTTGGACTTTCATGCAGGGTCATTCCAGGACATTGATCTAGTGCATGACAGGACCTACCCTGCTGTCTTGCCCTTTGCTGGGCGTCCTCTCCTCCTGACTTCTGCTCCACTTACAGTATCTCCAACATACACTATCACTTGAAGCCTGACCTGCACCCACAACAGTTCAGTTCAGTCGCTCAGTCATATCTGATTCTTTGTGACCCCAAGGACTGCAGCACACCAGGCCTCCCTGTCCATCACCAACTCCTGGCGTTTACTCAAACTCATGTCCATGAGTCGATGATGCCATCCAACCATCTCATGCTCCATTGTCCCCTTCTCCTCCCTCCTTCAATCTTTTCCAGCATCAGGGTCTGTTCTACTGAGTCAGTTCTTCGCACCCACATCATTGAAATACATATGTGGACAGTGCTAGAGCTAAGTCACTTCAGTTGTGTCTGACTCTTTGTGATCCTATTGGCTGTAGCCTGCCAGGCTCCTCTGTCCCTCTGTCCCTCTGTCCATGCGATTCTCCAGGCAAGAATACTGGAGTGGGTTGCCATTTCTTTCTCCAGGGGATCTTCCTGACCCAGAGGTTGAACCCACGTCTCCTGTGTCTCCTGCATTGATAGGCAGATTCTTTACCACTAATGCCACCTGGAAAGCCCAGAAGGCAAATATCAACCAAGGGTGTATACACGGCAAAGTAGATTCAGTTTAACATTTTCATTGCTGCTTCTTCAATACTTCATGCCTACTAAATTAGTTTGTTTTTCATGAATAATTGTTATACTCTGCTCTGCCTTTTGTTATTATACTAATTTTGTCAGTATCACATATATTTTAAGAACTTAAATATTATTTTATAGAAGTGAACTTATTTAACTATCAATCCCAAATGTCAGCATATGTAGATGAGCAATGAGACAAAATTTTATATTAGCATAAAGGATTATTTTTCTATTATCAGTTATAAATGTACATAATTATCTTAGAAGAACATTGGACTGCACAGATGTTTGTTCTTGTGTATAGACATGTGTGTTTTGCAAAACGCACTCAACATTCTTTTGGTGTGTTTTGTGGCAGATGGGGAAGATAATGCGTGGACCATTCATGAAGTTTGTGGCACATGCTGCCTCCTTCACCATTTTTCTGGGACTGCTAGTCATGAATGCAGCTGACAGATTCGAAGGCACCAAAATCCTTCCTAATGAAACCAGCACAGATCATGCAAAACAGCTGTTCAGGATGAAAACATCCTGCTTCTCATGGATGGAGATGCTCATTATTTCCTGGGTAATAGGTAAAGACTGACTTTCTCTCATCATTTATTTTTGCAGCCATAGCAATAGAACTGAATGACACCTGTTCTCTCACATGTCAGTTATATAAATGTATGCAGCATAATACAATGCTCTGCACAACATGATTTTGTGTTTTTAAAGTGAAGTTATCTAGGGTTCATTTTCAGTACCACAGTTATCTCACATGCCACAAGCTTTTTAGATTTCCAAGAAAAACACAGGAAGAAAATGAACCAGATAGTATGAATCAAACCTTGCCAGTGATGAAAAACTGCCGTTCGTATTTTGGGACAGCTGTGACTTCAAGCTTAAAAATAACCGTATGATTTTATGTTGCAATTTAATAGGAACAGAAGGTCCTAGCCACTCACATCTATTGAACATTTGTTATGTACTAAGAACTCTTCAGATCATTTTACATCCATCACATTACACACTGTCTTTGTGCCTTAGTGGTCTAATCTATCATATAATAATAATGTCTACACTATGGGTTTAGGTCTCCCAGATGGAAAGTGAAACAGAGAGAATGCAGTCTCAATTACTAGGCTGTCTTTATAATTAGTCATCCATATTGCCTGACATTAAATATAATGAAAATAAAAGATATTTCAACTGGATATTTATAAATGAATAGACTCAGTAGCTATTACCTACTGAGGATAATAATGTGAATAAAATGTAGTCCTTATAGTCAAGGAAGTTAAGTCTGCTGGAAGGGGGCAGGCAGGTCAACAAGTAAATCAATAAAGAAAACTATGTGACAAATAATATTACTGAGGAGCTATTAGAGGGTTATGAACATACACAGATTGGGCACCTAAATCTGAGTGGGTGGGATGTGGAAGGGGCAGAGAAGGTCTCCCTAGACAGTACATTCAATCTGAGACTTTGAAGATAAGGGGATGTTAATCCTACTGTTTATGGGGAGGTAAGGAAGGACTGATGTTGAGGCTGAAACTCCAATACTTTGGCCACCTGATGAGGAGAGCTGACTCATTTGAAAAGACCCTGATGCTTTGAAAGATTGAGGGCAGGAGGAGAAGGGGATGACAGAGGATGAGATGGTTGGATGGCATCACTGACTCAATGGACATGAGTTTGGGTGGACTCTGGGAGGTGGTGATGGACAAGGAGGCCTGGCGTGCTGCGGTTCATGGGGTCGCAAAGAGTCAGACACGACTGAGTGACTGAACTGAACTGAAGGACACTATGAGGCATGAATCAAAATGCTGAAGGCAAAGATGTGGAACTAGGTCCACACTTGGCACCTCATTTGCCAAGTCATGTGTTAGGCTCAGCTATAACACAGGCTCATTTATGTATGTGAGTGATGGGAGAGAGGGGAGGAGACATGGTCAGAGGCTGATTTTCAGCTATTGGTGCTGTGATTCCTCACCTTTTATAAAACACAGTTGGCTGTGAGATAGAGGGTGGCTTTGAGAGGGCGGGTCAGGAGGCTGAGAGACAACTGAAGTGATCCATGTGTGGAATGTGGGGCCAGAAATCAGGGAGTGAGGAAAGGACTTGAGAGCTTTGTAAAAGATACTCTTCAAAAAACCTGGTAATGTATTGCACGTGGAAAGGGAGAGCTGTGGATTCTGCCTTGGGTTAAGGTGCTGACTGCAAGTCTCTAAGAGGAAGAATACAGAGGGAAGATAAGGATTGAGACTGGGAGAATGAAAAGCTGGTAAGGAATTTTGCTTGAGATTGACTTTGAAGTGCCATGGAATTTCCAGGTGACGATGTCTACAAAGTAATAGGAAATGCAACCCCAGAGAGAAGCCAGGCTGTGGACAAAGTTTCAGCTGTCTCCATAAGGGCCCGACTATGCAGGAAGTCCTGCAGGGTAGATATGTGGAGCAGGATGTAAGAAGAGAGCTCAATGAATCTTTATCCAAAACCGTTGGCAGTCCGTAAGCTTGGTTCTCCCCTGGTGATCTGGAGAAGCATCTGTAGTCGGTTTTATGTCACTTCTGTGGCAAGGGATATCATCTTGGCTTCCTTATTCTGGGGCTGATAGGATAATCAATTGAAATGTTATGAAGCACTATACATATTACCTTATGAGCATTTTAAATGCATATGAGGTAATAAACAGCATTGAGAGTTATTCAAAACTTCTGAATCACTTCATTTCCTGGTTATGTTCCAAGGAGAAATACAGTGTCTTAACATGTGAATTGCATTACTAAGGTAAACCTTTGATAAAGAAGAGTTTGATTGTCCACTTTTTCTTTTCTAATTTAATTGATTTGTCTTATGCTATAAAGCTCTAATATCTCACTTTGAATATCTGATTTAAAATAAGAATGATCATTTGGACATTGCCTTTATCTTAAGCTAAATGCCTATATGCCATCATATTTTGTGCATGTTAGTATGTGTAACATACATAATATAGTACTTGGCACATTGGAAATGTCTAATAAATTTCAAATGGCTATGATTATTATTAAACTCTTCATTAAGAGTTCTTATGTTTTATATGGAAGTGGTATTTCCTACTGAAAAGATATTAATCAAGATACGACTCTTTCATTCAAGGTTAAACTTTGAAAGCATTTAATTTTATGTAAGGGGATTAGATATAATGAATGTTCATTTTATTCTTTTTCTTATTTTAAACTTTCTATTTTGTATTGGGGCATAGCTAGTTAACAAGGTTGTGATAGTTTCAGGTAAACAGTAAAAGGACTCAGCCATATATACATGTGCATCCATGTTCATCTTATTCTTTATCAAACATAATTTACTCTTCTCATGCTAATATTTTAATATAAGCATTAAAAGTTTTTTCTTTTTTCACCTGGAAACCTAAACCAAGAATGTTAACTTTTAATTTTATGAATAAAAGCATTTTCCTTGGAACAACTGGGCCAATAACCATTATATTTGAGATTTGGAGATGATCTCAGTGTTCATTTAAAGGGAAAACAATGAACAACTCAGAATGGACAACTGGTACTTTTTAGCATGTGTTAGACTCCTGGTTCAGTTTCTAACACTGATATTTATTTTTCTTCTTGAATTTTCTTGAAAGTTGTTGTACCTTCTGAAAATAATCATTAAGTGGCCTACTTAGGTCTGATGCTAGCTGGTTTGAAGGAATAGACTGACATTATTGGTCACAAAAAGCAAATTGATATAATTTTTAGTGAAAAGTTGAAAAGCTGAATGGTGGAATCTGCATTTCAGGAGATCTTAACAAGACGGAATGGCAAGCTCAAAGCAAGAGAAATGAGAAGGGTAGACAGGAACACAGGGAGGGGGACATGTGCTTGATGACACTTCACAGGAAAAGGTCTTAAGCAGCAGTTTTAGCCTAATGTCCAGTGTGAGTGTGGAGGAAGGAAATGCAATGCAGGATTGACTCTTCAACAGGAGGGAAGGACTGCAGGCAAGGGCTGTAATTACGTCCCTGAGCCACACTCTGTCTAGACCACAGCTGCAGGCAATTGGCAAAATAGGGAGCATTCCAAGTGGAAATCCATCAGAAAAGTGAGTGGCTTCTCCACAGAAAAGCCCCTGTTGGGACTGAAGAAACTTACTCTGGAGGGTGGGAGGTAGGGTGGGACCTAGGGATTGTGGAGCCTGAAATTTAGTTTTTTGGAGGGCCCCATTTAGAGAAGAAGAAGACAAAACAGAGACTTTGGAGGATCCTGGGCAAATAAGGCATCCTAGAGTTTAAATTTCATTCACTTCATGGGAAACCCACCTCTTCTTTAGAAGAATAAATTTAAGGAATGCACAGGTGTTTTTGCTTTTTTTTTAAATTTTAAGGAATTTAAAGCTGGAGGGAGCAGATTCCATTCTCTTGAGGGCAGAATTAGTACTGACAGGTTCACAGTGAAGGGATACTTCCTGCAAACTCAACAATGGGATGGGCAGTCTTCAGTAGGAGTAATTCAGGACCTATTCAGGCAGAGGCTCCACCCTGTGGAGGAGTTCTCTGCTTGTGGAGAAACTGGACTAGATGGAGGATTTCGAACTATGCTTGGCAACACCTGGGGGTCCCCAGAAAACATAACATGGAAATTCTTCCTTCAAACAGAATGGTTTGCTGTATCTGTTTTATCTTTGATAAGCTTTGGGAAGATATCATTTTTACCAAGAAATGTACCCCTTAAAGAGAGAGAAGATGGAGAATTGGGAAGGAGAAAAGCTTTGAAAACAACTAGACTATATGAATTTAAAACCCCCCAGTAATCCGTCCTTCAGCTACTCTAAACTACCCTTGTTTCTATTGAGGAAGCTGGTGGGAACCCAGGGACAACATCCACACAAAGACTGCCCTCAGATTTTTTCACTCCTGCTCATAGTTTATGTGTGTGCACATGTGCCTGTGTGTATGCATGAGTGGACACATGCAGTGTTTCCTATTTTATTAATAAATTTGATCCACTGAAGTATATATGAATTCAATCCCAGCCTTCTCTATATTTGGAATAATTTCAAAATAAGTAAGTTGTGTGATACATTGAATGCTGATTTTGAGAAAAGTACAGTTAAGCTGTTAGAAGGGGATTCCCAGGTGGTGCTAGTAGTAAAGAACCTGCCTGCCAATTCAGGAGACACGGGAGACACAGGTTTGATTCCTGGGTTGGAGACAATCCCCTGGAGAAGGGCATGGTAACCCACTCCAGTATTCTTACCTGGAGAATAGCATGGACAGAGGAGCCTGGCAGGGTACAGTCGAGGTCGAAAAGAGTCAGATACAACTGAAGTGACTTAGCATGCATGCACAAGCTGTTGGAAGGACAGAGCATGGCTTTTTAAAACCCCTACAGGGCTTCACAATCATTCACATAAGTTATGTGATACAAGTTCATGACAAATATGGGGATTTGGGGAAGGTGATTAGTGACAGAAAGGGTGGAAGATTAATTTCAACTAGGGGACCCTGGAGACTTCTTGATGGAAGTAGACTTTGAGGAATTGTTGGTGTTTAGGTTGTGTTTCTCCAGATGGCTCTAGGAGGAGACAGGACATCAGAGATTAGGATACCTTAAAGATAATAGGGGTAAGTAGTTCAGTTGCTCAGTCGTGTCCAACTCTTTGCAACCCCATGAATCGCAGCATGCCAGGCCTCCCTGTCCATCACCAACTCCCGGAGTTCACTCAGACTCATGTCCATCGAGTCCGTGATGCAATCCAGCCATCTCATCCTGGGTCGTCTGGTTCTCCTCCTGCCCCCAATCCCTCCCAGCATCAGAGTCTTTTCCAATGAGTCAACTCTTCACGTGAGGTGGCCAAAGTACTGGAGTTTCAGCTTTAGCATCATTCCTTCCAAAGAAATCCCAGGGTTGATCTCCTTCAGAAAGGACTGGTTGGATCTCCTTGCAGTCCAAGGGACTCTCAAGAGTCTTCTCCAACACCACAGTTCAAAAGCATCAATTCTTCAGCGCTCAGCCTTCTTTACAGTCCAACTCTCACATCCATACATGACCACTGGAAATACCATAGCCTTGACTAGACGGACCTTAGTCGGCAAAGTAATGTTTCTGCTTTTGAATATGCTCTCTAGGTTGGTCATAACTTTCCTTCAAGGAGTAAGCATCTTTTAATTTCATGGCTGCAGTCACCATCTGCAGTGATTTTGGAGCCCCAAAAAATAAAGCCTGACACTGTTTCTGCTGTTTCCCCATCTATTTCCCATGAAGTGATGGGACTGGATGCCATGATATTCGTTTTCTGAATGTTGAGCTTTAAGCCAACTTTTTCACTCTATTTCACTTTCATCAAGAGGTTTTTAGTTCCTCTTCACTTTCTGCCATAAGGGTGGTGTCATCTGCATATCTGAGGTTATTGATATTTCTCCCGGCAATCTTGATTCCAGCTTGTGTTTCTTTCAGTCTAGCATTTCTCATGAGGTACTCTGCATAGAAGTTAAATAAGCAGGGTGATAATATACAGCCTTGACATACTCCTTTTCCTATTTGGAATCAGTCTGTTGTTCCATGTCCTGTTGGAACTGTTGCTTCCTGACCTGCATACAGATTTCTCAAGAGGCAGGTTAGGTGGTCTGGTATTCCCATCTCTTTCAGAATTTTCCACAGTTTATTGTGATCCACACAGTCAAAGGCTTTGGCATAGTCAAGAAAGAAGAAAGAGATGTTTTTCTGGAACTCTCTTGCTTTTTCCATGATCCAGTGGATGTTGGCAATTTGATCTCTGGTTCCTCTGCCTTTTCTAAAACCAGCTTGAACGTCAGGGAGTTTATGGTTCACATATTGCTGAAGTCTGGCTTGGAGAATTTTGAGCATTACTTTACTAGCATGTGAGATGAGTGCAATTGTGCAGTAGTTTGAGCATTCTTTGGCATTGCCTTTCTTTGGGATTGGAATAAAAACTGACCTTTTCCAGTCCTGTGGCCACCGCTCAGTTTTCCAAACTTACTGGCATATTGAGTGCAGCACTTTCACAGCATCATCTTTCAGGATTTGAAACAGCTCACCTGGAATTCCATCACTTCCATCACTAGCTTTGTCCGTAGTGATGCTTTCTAAGGCCCACTTGACTTCACATTCCAAGATGTCTGGCTCTAGATTAGTGATCACATCATCATGATTATCTGGGTCGTGAAGATCTTTTTTGTACTGTTCTTCTGTGTATTCTTGCCACCTCTTCTTAATATCTTCTGCTTCTATTAGGTCCATACCATTTCTGTCCTTTATTGAGCCCATCTTTGCATGAAATGTTCCCTTGGTATCTCTGATTTTCTTGAAGAGATCTCTAGTCTTTCCGATTCTGTTCTTTTCCTCTATTTCTTTGCATTGATCACTGAAGAAGGCTTTCTTATCTCTTCTTGCTATTCTTTGGAAGTCTGCATTCAGATGCTTATATCTTTCCTTTTCTCCTTTATTTTTCGCCTCTCTTCTTTTCACAGCTATTTGTAAGGCCTGCCCAGACAGCCATTTTCCTTTTTTGCATTTCTTTTCCATGGAGATGATCTTGATCCCTGTCTCCTGTACAATGTCACAAACCTCATTCCATAGTTCATCAGGCACTCTATCTATCAGATCTAGACCCTTAAATCTATTTCTCACTTCCATGTATAATCATAAGGGATTTGATTTAGGTCACACCTGAATGGTCTAGTGGTTTTCCTACTTTCTTCAATTTAAGTCTGAATTTGGCAATAAGGATTTCATGATCTAAGCCACAGTCAGCTCCTGGTCTTGTTTTTGTTCACTGTATAGAGCTTCTCCATCTTTGGCTCCATCAATCTGATTTCGGTGTTGACCATCCGGTGATGTCCATGTGTAGAGTCTTCTCTTGTGTTGTTGGAAGAGGGTGTTTGCTGTCACCAGTTCATTTTCTTAGCAAAACTCTATTAGTCTTTGTCCTGCTTCATTCCACATTCCAAGGCCAAGTTTGCCTGTTACTCCAGGTGTTTCTTGACTTCCTACTTTTGCATTCCAGTCCCATATAATGAAAAGGACATCTTTTTTGGGTGTTAGTTCTAAAAAATATTGTAGGTCTTCATAAAACCTTTCAACTTCAGTTTCTTCAGCATTACTGGTTGGGGCATAGACTTGTATAACTGTGATATTGAATGGTTTGCCTTGGAGACAAACAGAGATCATTCCGTCTTTTTTGAGATTGCATCCAAGTACTGCATTTCGAACTCTTTTGTTGACCATGATGGCTACTCCATTTCTTCTGAGGGACTCCTGCCCGCAGTAGTAGATATAATAGTCATCTGAGTTAAATTCACCCATTTCAGTCCATTTTAGTTCACTGATATCTAGAATGTCGACATTCACTCTTGCCATCTATTGTTTGACCACTTCCAATTTGCCTTGATTCAGACCTGACATTCCAGGTTCCTATGCAATATTGCTCTTTACAGCATCGGATCTTGCTTCTATCACCAGTCACATCCACAACTGGGTATTGTTTTTGCTTTGGCTCCATCCCTACATTCTTTCTGGAGTTATTTCTCCACCTATCTCCAGTAGAATATTAGGCACCTAATGACCTGGGGAGTTCCTCTTTTGGTATCCTGTCATTTTGCCTTTTCATATTGTTCATGGGGTTCTCAAGGCAAGAATACTGAAGTGGCTTGTCATTCCCTTCTCCAGTGGACCACATTCTGTCAAGCCTCTCCACCATGACTCGCCCGTCTTGGGTTGCCCCATAGGCATGGCTTAGGGGTAAAGTTACTTCTTTTTAATAAAGAAAGAAAATACACACCAGACATAGAAAATCTGAAATAGTAAATTCTCAATAAGTATTAGTTATGTTTTCAAGTGCCAGACACTGTTCTATGCATTTTTCATATGTTATTTAAGTCTCATAACCATCCTATGAAGCAGGTACGAACTACTATCATCCCCATTTTGCAAGCTGAGTTTTAGAAAGTTTCAGTAAGTTACCAAATATTGCACAGCAAACAAATGGATGACTGTGATTGTTCAGGCACCCAGCCGTGTCCGACTCTTTGTGACTCCATGGACAGCAGCACGCCAGGCCTCCCTGTCCCTCACCATCTCTCAGAGTTTGCCTAAGTTTATGTTCATTGCATCAGTGATGCTGTGGTGTCTGATTCCAAAACCTGTGCTCCTAAGTAATACACTAAGTTTTAGAGTGGATGTGCAACATTATTAATAATTCTGCCATGAAGAAACTACTGCTACTACTATGCTCCTGTAATTCTGTCTAGTCTTTTGCTATGCTGTTTTAAACATAATATCATAGAATATATAAAATGTTTACTTGGCATGCTAGAATGTTTACGACATAAACATTTCCCATTGTGTATTAGTCTAGGTCCTCCAAGAAGCATATGCAAAGACAGAATTTAACATGCAACAGTTTTATTAAGGGAAATTCTATGTGAGAGAAATGGGAGGGAGCTGAAGAAACCTGAAAGGGCTGTAAGACTGCGATGCAAGGTTGATGTTGAGGGCAGGAGAGGGAAGGAAGGTAGGACAGAGGCACTCTAGATCTCCGTTCTGTCTAAAGAAAGTTTGAAAAGTCTGTCAAGAGATCCCTGAGCCGAGGTCAGCCATTGGAGTCCCATGACTCCCAAGAAGGGGTGCCCTCAGTCACTGGTGAGGAGCAGTCCATGGGAAGCATTGCCTTAGGGCAAAAGTGTCTATAGTCTTCAGAGTGCTGCAGCATTGGCCCATGGCCAGCTGAATTCCTGTATTTGGAGGCCTGTAGGGCACATTCTTGTGGCCACTATTCCATGGTAATTAAAATATCATATGAAATGGCTACATAATAGTCTAATGGTGAAAGTCCCATGGTTACTTCTAGTTTGAGGATGTTAGTATCAGTGTGTTTACATATATTTTTTTTATTATAGAGAATCCTATAATGAATATCTTATGTACAGAATTAATGGATCAAGTCATGTTTGCTGTTTGAATACCCTTAATGAACTTTGTCAAATTGCTTTATGATAATGCACTGATATTTTTGGACTATAGGATTTGTAGGGACAGGATAATTATGGCTGAATGGGCAAAATGAGGTCATATTTTGAAGGGTTTTTAATGTCAGCCTGAGACCTTTTAAATTTGTTTTGTTGAAAACTAAGGCTGGAATGAAATTGGATTTTAACCCCTATTTTAACCTCTTTCCCATACAGGCATGATATGGGCTGAATGTAAAGAAATTTGGACTCAAGGCCCCAAGGAGTACTTGTTTGAGTTGTGGAATATGCTTGATTTTGGAATGCTGGCAATCTTTGCAGCATCATTCATTGCAAGATTCATGGCATTTTGGCATGCTTCCAAAGCACAGAGCATCATTGATGCAAATGATACTTTAAAGGATTTAACAAAAGTCACACTGGGAGACAATGTGAAATACTACAATTTGGGTGAGTTTACAGTACTCAGTCAATATGTTTATAAAATGCAGAATTTATATGACATCATTTGTATGCAGGATCTTAAAAAAAAAAAAAAAAGGCACAAATGAGCCTATTTACAAAATAGAAATAGTCACAGATGTAGAAAACAAGCCTATGGTTACCAAGAGGGAAGGGAGGGGAGGGATAAACACAAGAGAGAGATTGGAATTGACATATACACACTACTATATATAAAATAGATAACTAATAAGTACCTACTGTATAGCACAGGGAACTCTACTCAATACTCTGTAATGACCTACATGGGAAAAGAATCTAAAACAGACTGGGAAATGAAAATAAAAATAAAATAAAATAAAATAAAAATAAAATAAAATTAAAAAAATTAAAATAAAATAAAAAATAAATAAAATATAATATAAAAAATAAAATAAAATAAAACAGACTGGGTATACATATAACTGATTCTCATTGCTATATAGCAGGAACTAACACAGCATTGTGATTCAACTGTACTTTAATAAAAATTTATTTAAATTTTTCAGATAAATTAAAATGATGAAAGAAAAAAAAGGAACACATCAGTAGCAGTTTGGTTGTTATTCAGTTCTCATAAAATTATTGGTCAGTTTCCAGCTTCTTCAGATTATCTATATCTTTTATTATGCTTTCTACTTCTTTCCTGATATTTCTTCTGGCAGAAAACCTCCCAATAACAAGAATCATCTCCCCTTATCTCTGGGATTAATTGGCTAACCACCAAACTTCATTGAGAATGCTTGTATTATGTTGTGGATTTATTTTTTTCTTCTTGTTTATTAAAAATAGTACACATTTAAGTACCATTTCTGTTTAAGCCATGTAAACTATTTGAAAGCAAGTGAATCATCGAAGGCTCCCAATAAACAGCACCCCTTTTTCTCACCCAGACTTTGAACTAGTGCTATGCTGTGCTTAGTCGCTCAGTCGTGTCCAACTCTTTGCAACCCATTGGACTGTAGCCCACCAGGCCCTCTGTCATGGGATTTTTCAGGCAAGAATGTTGGAGTAGGTTGCCATTTCCTCCTCCAGTGGATCTTCCTGACTCAGGGATAGAACCCACCTGCTGAGCCATTAGGGAAGCCTTTGAACTAGATGAGAAATAAAACAAAGAGCCAACATTAGGTCAAATCATCACCTTTAGTACTGACAAAGTTTAGCGTGGATGATAAAGTTCTGAGTTTATTAGTCAACTGGCTCAGCAATACTGAACCCCAGGCTTAGGCAGATGTATCCTCCAATTTCCAGGCAGCCATGGACAGGGCAGTCATACCCAAAGGGGGTTATGGTATCTGATCATGTGAGAGTCCTCCATGGAAGATCAGAAGGAAATTCCTAAGATAAAGAGGGCAGAGCTGAGTCCAGTATGCTCAGATTCCACCCCAGTTTAGCAATCAGATAAGTCAGTCTACCTCCCCAGGAGGATAGTGATTAAGGAACAGAATTAGGTTCAGTTATTGCTTAGAAACCTAGGGTGAGAAAAACAGATTCTCTTTGACTACTTACTTCAAGTCCTCCTCTGATAAGATGTCAGTTAACGTACGGTTGGTATCTCTATGAGTTTTATTGGCTGTATCACATAGGGATTTCATTTTTATTATTTCTCTTTAATATTTTAATACTTAACAATTTTTAGAGCATATGTAGGGCTTTTATACAAGGATATATTGTACAGCACTGGGAATATAGCCATTATTTTATAAGAAAATTTTTAATATATGGAATTTTACAAGTCAAACTATTTATATACTGTACTTATATTCAAGGTGCTATATAAAAAGAAACTTCTTTTATTACTTTATTGTTCCTAATTCTACTTCTTAGCAAATAAGCAAATACAAATTTATAATTGTATTTTTGTTCTCTGTTACACACTGGTTTGCATTTTTCTTCATAATGGCTTAATTAGATTTTTGATGTTCTGATGTAATAATGTCAGAAAAATTCATAAATGAATTATTACTACATTATATGATAAAAATAGACTTGAATGACCAATATAAATTACCTTAGTAAGTTTAAATAACTACAAGTACTGCACAGGCCCCAAATTACTTTATAGTGTAATTATAGTTTAAGACTAAATAACGATATCATTTACTAGGGCCTTATTTTCTTTTATTATAGTTTAAGATTAAATAGTAAATGCTACTATTTAGCTAGTGCCAAGCACTTTCTAAATAGTGAATGTATGTTGACTTACTAAATTCTCACAACAGATGATAGGATATAAACAGTATGTCATTTTCAAAGATGGGAAAATAAAACAATAAGATAAATAATTTGTAATAGTTCTTCTAGTTGATTTTAGATAGATAGATGCATGCAGGAATGTGTGGTAAGTCGCTTGAATCGTGTCCAGCTCTCAGCGACCCTACAGACTACAACCCACCACTCTCCTGTCCATGGAATTCTCTAGGCAAGAATATTGGAGTGGTTACATAAGCCAAGTCCATGGTTTGTACTCTCAACCATTAAGCTATACTATTACGGAAAACTGCCAGCAAACCAGGGGGTAATTTTCTTTGTAAATTCAGAAGCTCAAATATACCTGACACTTAAAGAAGTTCCATTAGGAACTGGATTGCTAATGTAATTATGTTTCTATCCTAGAAAAGAAGATCAGTTCAGTTCAGTCACTCAGTTGTGTCTGACTCTTTGCGACCCCATGAATCACAGCACGCCAGGCCTCCCTGTCCATTACCAACTCCCGGAGTTCACTCAGACTCACATCCATCAAGTCAGTGATGCCATCCAGCCATCTCATCCTGGGTCGTCCCCTTCTCCTCCTGCCCCCAATCCCTCCCAGCATCAGAGTCTTTTCCAATGAGTCAACTCTTCACATGAGGTGGCCAAAGTACTGGAGTTTCAGCTTTAGCATCATTCCTTCCAAAGAAATCCCAGGGCTAATCTCCTTCAGAATGGACTGGTTGGATCTCCTTACAGTCCAAGGGACTCTCAAGAGTCTTCTCCAACACCACAGTTCAAAAGCATCAATTCTTCGGCGCTCAGCCTTCTTCACAGTCCAATTCTCACATCCATACATGACCACTGGAAAAACCATAGCCTTGACTAGACGGACCTTAGTCGGCAAAGTAATGTCTCTGCTTTTGAGTATGCTATCTAGATTGGTCATAACTTTTCTACCAAGGAGTAAGCATCTTTTAATTTCATGGCTGCAGTCACCATCTGCAGTGATTTTGGAGCCCCCCAAAATAAAGTCTGACACTGTTTCCACTGTTTCCCCATCTATTTCCCATGAAGAGATGGGACCGGATGCCATGATCTTCGTTTTCTGAATGTTGAGCTTTAAGCCAACTTTTTCACTCTCCTCTTTCACTTTCATCAAGAGGTTTTTAGTTCCTCTTCACTTTCTGCCATAAGGGTGGTGTCATCTGCATATCTGAGGTTATTGATATTTCTCCCGGCAATCTTGATTCCAGCTTGTGTTTCTTCCAACCCAGCATTTCTCATGAGGTACTCTGCATAGAAGTTAAATAAGCAGGGTGACAATATACAGCCTTGATGTACTCCTTTTCCTATTTGGAACCACTCTGTTCCATGTCCAGTTCTAACTGTTGCTTCCTGACCTGCATATAGATTTCTCAAGAGGCAGGTCAGGTGGTCTGGTATTCCCATCTCTCTCAGAATTTTCCACAGTTTATTGTGATCCACACAGTCAAAGGCTTTGGCATAGTCAATAAAGCAGAAATAGACGTTTTTCTGGAACTCTCTTGCTTTTTCTATGATCCAGCGGATGTTGGCAATTTGATCTTTGGTTCCTCTGCCTTTTCTAAAACCAGCTTGAACATCTGGAAGCTCACAGTTCACATATTGTTGAAGCCTGGCTTGGAGAATTTTGAGCATTACTTGACTAGCATGTGAGATGAGTGCAATTGTGTGGTAGTTTGAGCATTCTTTGGCATTGCCTTTCTTTGGGATTGGAATGAAAATGGACCTTTTCCAGTCCTGTGGCCACTGCTGAGTTTTCCAAATTTGCCAACATATTGAGTGCAGCACTTTCACAGCATCATCTTTCAGGATTTGAAAAAGCTCCACTGGAATTCCATCACCTCTACTAGCTTTGTTCGTAGTGATGCTTTCTAAGGCCCACTTGACTTCACATTCCAGGATGTCTGGCTCTAGATGAGTGATCACAGCATCGTGATTATCCGGGTCATGAAGATCTTTTTTGCACAGTTCTTCTGTTTATTCTTGCCACCTCTTCTTAATATCTTCTGCTCTGTTAGGTCAATAACATTTCTGTTCTTTATCGAGCCCATCTTTGCATGAAATGTTCCCTTGGTATCTCTAATTTTCTTGAAGAGATCTCTAGTCTTTCCCATTCTGTTGTTTTCCTCTATTTCTTTGCATTGATTGCTGAAGGCTTTATCTCTTCTTGCTATTCTTTGGAAGTCTGCATTCAGATGCTTATATCTTTCCTTTTCTCTTTTGCTTTTCGCTTCTCTTCTTTTCACAGCTATTTGTAAGGCCTGCCCAGACAGCTATTTGATTTTTTGTATTTCTTTTCCATAGGGATGGTCTTGATCCCTGTCTCCTGTACAGTGTCATGACCTTAATTCCATAGTTCATCAGGCACTCTATCAGATCTAAGCCCTTAAATCTATTTCTCACTTCCACTGTATAATCATAAGGGATTTGATTTAGGTCATACCTGAATTGTCTAGCAGTTTCCCCTACTTTCTTCAATTTAAGTCTGAATTTGGCAATAAGGATTTCATGATCTAAGCCACAGTCAGCTCCCAGTCTTCTTTTTGCTGACTGTATAGAGCTTCTCCATTTTTGGCTGCAAAGAATATAATCAATCTGATTTCAGTGTTGACCATCTGGTGATGTCCATGTGTAGAGTCTTCTCTTGTGTTGTTGGAAGAGGGTGTTTGCTATGACCAGTGCATTTTCTTTACCTAAGTAAAAAGTTTCCTTCTCCAGGAGATCTTCCTGACCCAGGGATCAAACTCAAGTCTCTTGCAATGCAGACAAGATTCTTTACCATCTGAGCTACCAGGAAAGTCTGAAGTAAAAAATGTAAATAAACTCACCATAACTTTTGTCTTTCCTTTCTCCTAGCCAGGATAAAGTGGGACCCCTCTGATCCTCAAATTATATCTGAAGGTCTTTATGCAATTGCTGTAGTTTTAAGTTTCTCCAGAATAGCCTACATTTTACCAGCAAATGAAAGCTTTGGACCTCTGCAGATATCACTTGGAAGAACAGTAAAAGATATCTTCAAGTTCATGGTCATATTCATCATGGTGTTTGTGGCCTTTATGATTGGAATGTTCAACCTCTATTCCTACTACATTGGTGCAAAGCAAAACGAAGCCTTCACAACGTAGGTGTTTTTGGTTCTTTTAATCATGATGATTGTCAATGAAACTTTAGCCTAATAGTGTTCATATGCAACAGTGGGATAAATAATGTTTTAGTAAAGGTACTATTTCCAGTTACTCTTTAGCATTATGAGAAAAGTTTTAAATGTGTTATAAGAACTCAACAATGTAGGCAATCTTTCTAATAGTAAATAATAATAGTTAACAATTTTAGGGCCAGGAGCTACCTTACACACATCATCTTATTATTTCTGTTTCACACAAAAAGGAACTGAAGCTCGGGGAAGTTAAATGACATGCTGAGCATCTCATAGCTGCTAGTATGTAGAAAAGCCAGGACATAGTCTCTTGTCCACTGACCCTAGCATCTGTGCTCCTCACTGTGGTGTCCTGCTCAGTTCAGACTCCTGGGACCCTATGAGAATGGCTGCTTCCAAAATCAATCTGAGTTACCAGCAGCAACAAGGGTTTTAACTTATGTTCACCATGGATACATGTCTTTTATAAAGTATGTTTGGAATACATTACTCAAATACTAGGTATTCATGTATACTTTGGCCACCTGATGTGAGGAGCCGACTCATTGGAAAAGACCTTGATGCTAGGAAAGACTGATGGCATCACTGACTCAATGAACATGAGTTTGAGCAAACTCTGGGAGATGGTGAAGGACAGGGAAGCCTGGCACGCTGCAGTCCATGGGGTCACAAAGAGTCAGACACGACCGAGCAACTGAAGAACAACCAAAAAATGTTACAATGAGAAGTACTGATCTAAGCATAACCTATTATTCATATTCCTGTAAAGTTCAGTTTATCAGAGAAATTGAACCAACTGACCTAAGCAGAGGAGCTTCATTTTGGTTAATAATTATGCCTAATGAATTGAAATTCCTGACATGTCAGTGATTTTAGTAACACTATGTTTATATTGTCATATTTTCCTTAAGACACCTTAAGACACATACCATTATCTATTTATTGGATATCAGAATTGTAGATGAGCAGAAAACACAAAAGGACTATAAATTACATTATTACATTACATATATAAATTATAAGTTACATATTACATTATTTTTATTAATACAATTAATATTTTCTTTACCAAAACTATGGATTATTTAAGTGTTAATATCTGTGGTTTGAAGTTATGTTAGCATTTATTGAGCACTTATTATGTGCCAGATAGTGAGTTGTGTGCTTTGTATGTAAAATATTCCCTTATCCTTGCAACAATCCTGGAAATAGTTATTGCACCCATTTTACAAAAAAGAAAACTGAGGCTCAGGGAAGTGAAGAATTTTCTCATGAGTATCTAATAATTTTCAGACATTAAATCAGCTTGCTTTTATTATGGTATCATTGTCATTCATTTGTATGCTTTATCATCTCCTTTCTTTCCTTCTTTTTACCTAGAGTGGAAGAGAGTTTTAAAACACTGTTTTGGGCTATATTCGGACTTTCTGAAGTGAAATCAGTGGTCATCAACTATAATCACAAATTCATCGAAAACATCGGTTATGTTCTTTATGGAGTCTATAATGTTACGATGGTCATTGTTTTGCTAAACATGTTAATTGCTATGATCAACAGTTCATTCCAGGAAATTGAGGTATAATCACTATATATTTGTATAATATGTGGTATATGTTTTAACTATTCCAGGGATCAATTCAGCAATGGTGATGATACTATAGACTACTTTCTATCTGTTCTTTACCTTTTTATATACTTCTTTATATATTTTATAAAAAATTTATATTTTTTATATTCTTTATATGTAGTAATCAGAAAATGTTAATCCTTTGCTTCCAAGCACAACATCTATGGATGTGGTAGGACAGTAAAGAATAAGGATGAGAAATGTTGTATGATTTAGTATTATTATTTATAAATTCTTAGAGACACTATATCAGCACGAATTTATATTTCATTTAAAAATTATTGCTTATGAATGCCCCTATTCTCCAAATCTTGCTTTGAGTGATGTTCAAAATTGACTTTTTCTCAAATTTAGAGTGATTTTTATTCCAAGAATCTTGGTGTGTGTCCCAAATTCATCAAAGCAGTGATCTGTTGCAAAATATGAGTGAATAATTTTTCATAGTGTTTTTCAGAATACAGGAAAATAGCTTTATAGCTTTTAGTATATTTATAAATACATGCAAGTTTTGAGATTTGTAAGAATGATAAATTTTTAAGTAAATTTTCCTAAATTTTCTTTCCTAAGAGTGTGTGAATAGTACTTTAACATTTTTGAGAATATCTTGGGGTGGTGTTTGGGGTCTGAGATTGTTGTAGGTAACATTACTTCCATCTAGCCACACAATGTCAGAAGCATCCCAGTAATTCTGTTTATGCATTTCCTTGCTGAACTGTCATATTTATTTGTATAGGATGATGCTGATGTGGAATGGAAATTTGCAAGGGCCAAACTTTGGTTTTCTTACTTTGAGGAGGGAAGAACTCTTCCTGTTCCCTTCAACCTGGTGCCAAGTCCAAAGTCCCTGTTTTATCTCTTATTGAGGCTTAAAAAATGGATTTCTGAATTGTTCCAGGGCCATAAAAAAGGTTTCCAGGAGGATGCAGAAATGAACAAGGTGATTTGATTTAATAATTTGAAATTATGTTTTTAAACACTAAAACCATGATAAGCATGATACCACATCCCTTTATAAAGAAGCAGTTTGTGATGACATGCCCATCCATTCCCAAATGTAGTCAATTAGCTCAGAGCAGTCCTTCGGCTTTTGTCTGTTTATTAGGAGCACACTGAACATTTTTTACTAAAAAATATAAGAAAAATCCATGAAATGTAGCTACAATAATGTGTCACATTTTCCAGAGTGGGTATTAAAAGGGCAAACTATTCTGGGGTGCATTTTCACTGTTGTAGCTCCATGTCCCTCCCTTTGCCTTCAATTTATACAGCTGGGTGTAGTTATACACCTCAGCTTATGCAGCTTCAATTTTTTTTTTTTTTCACCTTCAACTTATACAGCTAGCTGATTATGACTTCGGGGACACTGACAGACTCTTAAGTTCTACACAGAGAACTTCAGAAATCAATTGCTCACATGTAATATGGGAGATGAGGCTTGGCATTACATCAATAAAGATCAATCTAAGGGTACTAATTGGAAACTGTAATCTCATAAAGCAGGGCCATCTTAAGAATCCATGGAAGTGATCTGTCTAGTGCCTGATGGAGGAGTAGAACCATCACAGAGGGTTAAGGAATGCGTGGAGCATGTGGAACGCTATGTGGACTGCATGGCGGTGGGGAGGTTATTCTTTGCCAGGAATTCAAGGGGACAGAATTCTGTATCCAGGAGGAGCACAGACTAGATGCCACCAGAGTAGGGCCAGGAGGCAGACAGGTTTGGATATGATGTCATAGATAAGTGATGCAGTCATCTGCTTCTAGAAGGAAGACTGAAGGGGAATACAATGAATAGTTTTTACAATTCCGAATTTTAATGAGGAAACACATTTGTTTATTTTTTTATTCAAATATAGGAAAAGAGGCCATGGGCAAAAGTTGCTAATAGTTCAATTTTAGCTTTATGTAAAAAAAAAAAATTCTTATCAAGATCTGTCCAACAGAATGGTGGGGTTTCTTATGAAACAGTCAGTTCCTTATCATTTTAAGTAATCGATAAGTGCTAGATGACCAGTATTAGGATTTTATAGATTTTCTGCACTGGGTGGGCAACTGAGGCAATGATCATAAAGGTCCCTTGCAATTATAAGGTTCTATTATTGAATAAAAAGGAAATATTTTAATTCCTGCTGGGTTTGCATCTTACTACTTGGGATTCTCAAGTTAAGCTCCCTGAGCTCCAATTTCCTCACCTGTAATATGGGAATTACAGTTATATCTATGTCATGAAAATCAAATCAAATAAATATGTGAAAGCGCTTTGAGAATTCTTAAGCTTTCTTTAAATGTATGACGATTATTTTGGATAGGAATTTTGGAAAAAAATATATAATCTTTGGTGCTCTCCCAGATGTATAACTTATAGAACTCAGTGGGTTGAATAGTAAAAATTTCCCTCACCTTACTCCAAGTTACTAAGCATGTCGCTCTTAGTAACATGTGGTTAGAACTGCAACCCCAGACAATTCAGTGTCCAAACGAAATGTCCGAGTATTCACCAAAAGGAAGACCCTAGTAAGAATATGTTCCTCTCAAAGAAACTTGCTGGAAAATTAGACCAGATGGCTTTTAGAATATGGGATGAAGGAAGAGTGAAATTCATCTTACAGTTCTCAATGTATAATTAATGACTGTATTCATTTTACTCTCTATCGTTAAAAGAGAAATGAAGGAAAGAAATTTGGAATTTTGGGAAGTCATGAAGACCTTTCAAAATTATCACTTGACAGAAAACAGGTAAGATCACATTTGAAAATATGGAGCCACGCTTATGATCTGGCTTATGTTCTCAGAGAGAAGGACAAATATTCAGAAGCAATTTTAAGAATCAGTAGACACATTAAGGAGTTAACAATTTGGCAGTGCTCAAAGAATCTGCTATTGAGAAGTTAAAGCAAGCCTGTGTCCAGTGCATCAGCAAAAAGAATTACATGGCTGTTTAGGGCAGATATTAAACATATATTTGGAGTACTTTGGGGTGATAAAATATAGAATTGTGATGTAAAGAAGGAAAAATTAAAGTAATAGAGGAAATTGTCAGGGACCCAATGGAGATATAATTAATATAATTCTCCACAGCTCAGGTGGCGATTATGCACACCTAGCAGAGCTGCATTATTTGTCAGTAATCGAGAGGTTGTCAAAAGAGGCTCCCTGAGAATTCAGTGGCTGCCCCAGTCAGCACAGTTTATAATGAGCAGTGTACCCGAGAGCTACATCAGCTGCCTAATTTGGGGTGGCAGAATCCCTCATGATGAGGACTTTTGATTCATTCTGGCAGCAGGCACATAGTAGGGGCACAAGGCAGAAGGAAATTATGAGTGAACTAATTAGGAGAAGAGCAATGTATTAGGTGGGACTTGCATTCAGTTGTATATAATAATAATAATAAACATGGTGATTTAAGCACGACAGTTGTTTTCTCCCCTCTCATTTAACTCTCCAGAGTTGGCAGTACAGGGTCTCTGCGATTCCCCTGGATATTTTTATCGTAGTCAAATACAAGATGACACCTTTACCTCCAGACATCATACCCACTATTCAGGCATGAAGAAGCAAGGGGGCAGAGGAAAAGTTGGGCACCAGAGGAATCAGTCACCACCCTCAGAAGTGCCTTCCAACATCTGTTACTATATCTCATTAGCCAGAGCTCGATTCCAGGGCCACTGCATGCAACACAAATGCCAAAGAGGGCTGCAATTTTGTTTTGTTTTTAAGCCAAGTGTATTACCTCCTCTAACAAAATAGGAATACTCTTAAGTATTGATAAAATATTGATATAGTGAGAGCATTGAACTAAGTAGTCAGAAGCCTGAGATCTCGTCTCATCTCTGCCACTTTAGCAATTCATTTAACTTCTCTGAACCTTAATTTCCTCATCGACAAAATAGGATCAATCAAGTTGTACAACCCATCACACAAAATCATTGGGAGGATTCAGTTGAAGCTTTATAAATCACAAACACTAGTAGGTACTTATTACAGAGAAGCAGGTTTTGTCCATTGGTTATAATTAACTCAATAAAACTTTAAAAAAAAATAGGTCAGTGTAAGTTGGATTTGGGGCTTCCCTGGTGGCTTAGATGGTAAAGAATCTGCCTGCAATGCAGGAGACCCAGATTTGTCCGAGTCGGGAAGAACTCCTGAAAAAGGGAATGACTACATAGTCCAGTATTCTTGCCTGGAGAATTCCACTGATAAGAGGAGCCTGGTGGGCTACAGTCCACGGGGTCACAAAGAGGTGGACATGACTGAGCAAACAATACTTTCACTTCAAGTTGGATTTTATAACTTTGCAGTAAGAAATTGCTTATACTGAAAGTATGATGAGTGAATGATAACAATAAATCATTGAACAAGTATAAAAAATTTAAGGGAGATCAAAATGCTTTTTTCCCTTTATGATAGAATCTATGTGTGTGTTGGAGAAGGAAATGGCAACCCACTCCAACACTCTTGCCTGGAAAATCTCATGGACAGTGGAGCCTGGTAGGCTACACAGTCCATGGGATTGCGTCAGACACGATTGAGCAACTTCACTTTCACTTTTCACTTTCATGCACTGGAGAAGGAAATGGCAACCCACTCCAGTACTCTTGCCTGGAGAATCCCAGGGACAGAGGAGCCTGGAGGGCTGCCGTCCATGGGGTCACACAGAGTCGGAGACGACTAAAGCGACTTAGCAGCAGCAGCAGGAGCTACGTGTGTGTGTTAGTCACTCAGTTGTCTCTGACTCTGTGATCCCATGGACTGTAACCCTGCAGTCTATGTCCACGGAATTCTCCAGGCAGATAGAATCTGTAGTACCTTTTAAATGAAATAATTTTATTTTCTCTGTAGTTTCTCCAAAAATGTAGAAAATTAAAATTTGTTTAAATCATCTGAAAAATACACTTTATATCCTTTTAACATGGCTTGGATTACTTTATGCTTTCCAGTAGTGTATATTTCAACCCCAGATTAAAATACTCTTTAAGATCAATACAAAGCCTTGGGTGTCTGACCCTAGTGGTGGATCAATAAAATGTTGATTTCAGTGTCAGCTGAACCTTCTGGTGTGTGCGTGCTAAGTTGCTTCAGTCGTGTTCAACTCTGTGCATCCCTGTTTACTGAAGCCCGCCAGGCTTCTCTGTCCATGGGGATTCTCCAGGCAAGAATGCTGGGGTGGGTTGCCATGCCCTTCTCCAAGGAATCTGCCCAACCCAGGGATGGAACCCAGGTCGCCTGCATTGCAGGCAGATTCTTTACCTTCCAAGCCACCAGGGGAGGCCCCCAAGGAACCTTCTAGAGTGGCTGTTTATTTTGGCAACCATGGAGATGTATGCCTCGTATCTTCTTTCAAGAAAGAGAACCTGCTTTGGGGAACTTGGTCAGCTGGCAGCCTCCTGCTGCAGCCTCTTTGGGGTACCCTCAGCTTTCCCAACACGGTCATGCTTTTTGGGTCCTGGGCATTTCTTGCCAGCACAGGACCTCTTCTGGAGCACTCTATGCCCAACTTTATCAATCTTCCTACCTCCGCCTCTTTCACAAGTGAGCCAAGCCTCATAGTCTGGAAGCTTTTTCTGCCGTCTGCTCACACTTCCCATTATCTTTCGGAGGCATGATTCTGAACACATTTCATATTTCTGATGCTGTCTTGGCATTTGATTCCCAGAGGACCAAACCAACACAGGTGTCTATTTCCCCTTGCCATGTAAGCTTATGATGAACAAAACTAGGCACATTTCACATAGTGTGCTTTTGCATGATACATTAACTATATTCCCAAGAAAATGCTTTTTAAAGCAACCATTTGTAGTTCCATTTATTTTTGCCTCTTGTTGCTGAGGTGAACTCCTACTGGAACATGTCTGACACTGTTATGTACTAAGAAGAACTCTCATGGTGTGTTTTCCCTTACTCATTTTGTGTTTTGTGTAGCTTTCGCTCACTTTTTCATGAAGTCCATGTTTAGTTTTGTCACGTGAGCGTATGTTGTTCGATTCTTTGTCTCGTCACAACAAAGATTTGGAGTGACAGACATTAAAGCCCCCTCGGTGTGTCACAGCTCTCAGGTCTTGGATAGACCGTGTTATAGCTCTCAGGTCTCAAATGGACCATGTTATAGCTCTTAGACAAATCAGTGTTACAGCTCAGTGCTACAGCACTATTTTATTTAGAAGATAGCAGGAAAATCCATCTTTGAGGCGTGAGGGCACGTCGATCTAAAGACACGAGGAAAAGAGTGCCCCAGCGCGCGGGAGAGAGAGAGCTAACTTTGGCTCTTCTATTTATATGTTTATCTCTCCCTGGGCCTGTCCTATGTAAATTGGGCCAGCCAGGAGTGTTGTTTGTTTTACCTGAGGTCCTCACTCCGGTCCTCGGACCTTCTTTTGTTTCATTTTCGCGGGCTTTTCCCTTCCTTGTCTGTAGCCCTGTTCTATCTAACAGTTTCTATTTCACTCGGGTCTTCTTTCTGATTCCTTGAAGGTTATAGTGGTTAGGTCTGATGAACATTCCTTCACATCTTCTTCCTGCATATTTGCTCTATGTAAACTATAGAAATCAGTCAGATGAGCCATAAAACAATACTTTTTGAAACAAAGTAGCA
The DNA here is from genome assembly GCF_032405125.1 of Capricornis sumatraensis. Lineage (NCBI taxonomy): Eukaryota > Metazoa > Chordata > Mammalia > Artiodactyla > Bovidae > Capricornis > Capricornis sumatraensis. The sequence goes on from NC_091084.1 coordinate 9,581,566, forward strand.
TTCATTATCTTTAGTCATCACTTGTAATTCTGTCACTCACTTTGGTGGTCTCTAACATTAACTTTTCAGACACAGAGTCTGAAAGAACAGCATACATTCAGTCTCTGCTGTACATATTATATATGTAAACCTAAAAATGCCAAATAGCTTCTTGAATATCTGCTCTGTTCCAGCTATAGAATAGATCACCTTCAAGTGTCAGTTTCAGAGCAGGTTTCACGTGACCCAGACAATAGGCCAGTGTGGAGCATAAAGATGTTATCTTAGCATTTTGGGTCCATTCTGCACTATATTGAATGAGATGTGCAGATTTTTTTCCTCAGTTACATATACAAGAACTATGTCCTTTAGTGTTCAGTTAGGTCCGAGGCTGTCTTTTTAGTCATCTGATGAAATAGTTACGATGAAACAGTTCCAATTACAATCACCAGGGTCATTCTGCCAGACAAATTTGTGCAAATTACCATCCTCTGCTCTAGAGCTATCAAGTTAAAATCTCTGGCCATAGAACCTGGAAATGTGTATTTTATTAAGTCCTTAAGAGATTCTAATGCTCATCTGGGTGTGGGAATCATTGACTATTTCACTGCCTGAATGCCTTAGTCATGGAAACATAAGTGAAAACTAATATTCAGTGAAGTACCTCCAGAAAAAAAAAAAGGAGAAAAAAAAAAAAAAAAAAACAGATTCAAACTAACCATGAAACAGGTCTAAAGCCACAAAGTAGATATTTATCCTTCCATATACTAATAATAGTTGTTGACATTTGTACAATATCAACTTATGTCAAGCTACATATTCAACACCACTTATATCTTTAATCCTCACATTAGCTCTAGGGATGTAGGTAATATTACTTTCCTTACTTTATACATGAGAAACCTGAGGATAACAAAGGTGAAATGAATTGCTCAAAGTCCCATTTCAGACATGGGCCAGAGCCAGAATTCAAATCCACATCTACCTGATTCCAAAGTAAGAGTTTTTACAAGCACTGTACCACGTGGCTTCATTCCCACATGTCAGCACCCACTGCCGACTGATCATATTGCCTATACCTTTTCAGTTCATTGCTTTGATCCCAGCCTCAGGCCCTTCAATGCTTGTGGAGAGTGGGAAACTCTCAGAACTGTTGCTATGTCCAAACATAAAAAATTCCAAAGACTGAAGCTTGCTTGCTCCACTTAACAAATAACAACAGTTATTTAGTATTCCTCACTCCCATCCTACAGTGAAGCTGCAGCAAGATGAAAATGCTAATATAAAACTGATTACTAGGAAGTGAAAGAAAGACAACATAAAGAATGCAGGAAATGTGGTAGAAGGTATGAAAAAAAAAAAGGAGCAGGTGGTGCTTCCTTCAGAACTGGAGTGTATATCTGCATATTAGTCAGGTACAGAGCTCACACCCAATCATCCTGCTTCCACTCACCAAACCCCTTTCCTCACTCTCATTGCATATTATACATCAGTATCATCTGTAAATGTCCAAATCACTAAGGGTTAAATGCTATTCATACTGCCTGCTGAATTGCTTCGACTTCTCAGTGTATTTTAGTGGCTGTACATAAAAACAAATATAAATTAGAATTTTCTGCCACCAAGTGGTTAAAATGCTTCTTTGCACCACTGGGTAAGTTTCTTCTTACATATTATTTCTTGGGGTTTAAACATGTGCTTGTTGAATACCTACTACATATTAGAAACTGATTAGAAATTTTTGCTGTATAGATGTTAGATTTGCATTCAAATTCACATTGCAGATTTAGAGCAGAATTCGTCACATAAAAAAGATCCAAGTGGATTTATTACTGTTTAGTCAGGTACCATTTAATTATATAAGTGGTTCCCAGTGAGCGCTGATTTTGATCCCACATGACCAGCAGTCTAGGGTGCATTTGTAATACCTGGAGACAGGTTTGGTTGTCAAAACTAGTGATGGGTCCTATTATTGGCATCTAGGGGTGAAGACCAGGGGTACTGGCAAACATTATACAATGCATTAGAAGACCCCCACAGTAAGGAAGTACCCAACCCATAAATGAAATGAAATGGGAACATTGAATATGAAATAGAAAAAGTGAAACAGGCTAGATAAAAGTAAAAGATCAAATTAAAAACCTTGTTTTAAAACATGGCTGCTCATTGGAATTACATCTGGAGCTTTGGAGCAAAAAAACAATACCTGGGTATTTGTATTTTTTCAAAAAATTCCAACGTGCATCTGGATTTTAAAAAGTGATTATAGATTTTTCTATTAAATGGCAGTGTTAGTGATATAAAATTCTATTATTTTCTGTTACACATATTTTCTAATTTTCCTTGTAATGGCTTCTTAGATACACCCGTCATTGAAAATTGGACATTTAATTTTCAAACACATGGAATTTTTAAAGTAAAAAAAAAAAAAAATTACTCAGCCCAAAGTGTTAAAAATGTTGCAACTGAGAAAACCCAGACTCTGCCTACTGGGCGCATGCAAAGGGAAGCCATGTGTTATGCTAAAACTGTATGACATACTGTAGATCTACACTTTAGAAAACCTATAATTGTATGCATTCTTAAAACTGTTTTCTGGTTTTCCCTTGCCTCTTTTGTGTCATCCAGTATGTCAGTTTGTAAGTCATCTGCCTCAGACCTTAAAACCAGCTCTCCAGGTTTCAGATCTATCTTTCCCATGTGGTTGAGTTGTAGCCAGCTGTTTCATAAATCTAGATTGTACATGCCTTGTACACCAGGGTGTCTGGAAACCAAGTGATCTCCATTAGTTACCTAAAAGTACTTCATTCATTTCATCAGCCAGCTACTTCTGAGCATTTGCCATCTGTCTCAGAGTGATGGCTCTGGGGAAACTGAGATGAACTAAACAAAGTCCCTCCTTCTGTGGAGCCCAGGAGGATGTAGACAGTAACCATGTAAACAAGCCAATGAATAAAGTAGTTGGCATGTTATGAAGGATACAAGAGGCTTCTTAGGTGGTGCTAGTGGTAAAGAACCTGCCTGCCAGTTCAGGAGACATAAGAGACACGGGTTTATTGTCTGGGTTGGGAAGCTCCCCTGGAGGGCAATCCACTTCAGTATTCTTGCTTGGAGAATTCCATGCACAGCGGAGCCTGGTGGGCAACAGTCCTTAGGGTCACAAGGGGTCAGACACGACTAAAGGAACTTAGCATGCACAGAGCACGAAGAATACAAAAGGCCTAGCTTTCTCAAGATCTATTTTCATGGGGTGGGCAGAGAAAGCCATTTGAGGAGCTTATACATTGATCTCAACTCCAGAGGATCAGACAAAGCAAGTCAGTCAGGCAAAGACCCAGCAAGATAATGTGGGAATTGGGAACAACAAACTCAAAGGCCATAAGTTAGAAAAGAGCAAATGAAAGACCACCTATGTGGTTATTAAGTTTTCAAAAAAGTATTATTGCCATAGGTGTGGTGTGTTGTGGAGCTGCTTTAATTTGGGATGATTGGCACATCATGTACTAAGGTCCACATATTCATCTCTACAATAATCTCAAAGAAGTATAAATTTTCACTTTCTTATTTCCACGAACACCATTTGGATATGTCCGTGGCCTCTAACAAAGTAAAACATTAAATTAATAACTTGCCACCATGAGGATAGGTGTTCATAAGTAGATGGCTGTGATGCCCCCAAATTCCGTTTGTCTGGATCCTTTCCCTCTGGTTATGAACCTGTCCTCACCCTCCATGCTTTAGCTTAAAAACTGAGGGGTGGAAGTGAGCTTGACTCTGGTCATCATGTTTAATGATGCCTTTAAAGCATAAGTCACAGTTTGAAATTCAGGAATCATATCTAATATTATAGGTTAATATCATTATATTTTATATCATTATAAAAATTAATGATTATGTTATTTTCAAATGAATATTAAAACATGTTGAAGTTTATATTTGTCTCACAAATTCATAAATTAATGGGGTTTGAAGGACTCCAGAGATTAACTAGGGCATTCTCTTCACTATCAGGAGAGATTATAAGATTTCAGCTTTTCACCTAGTGTTCCACAGCTAACCTGAAGGCAGAACCAGATTTGAGTTTTCAGGCTTTTGTCAAGAGTTCTTCTACAGAACCTAGGCCATCTCTCTGGTTAATTTGGGCAATTATATAATCTTATTTTTTTAAAAGATGATATCAAATTAAAAAAATACAGATATTTTCTTGACATTTTTAGAAAGGGTGAAAGAGAAAGGGAAATAGCTACATGAAAAAGGATGTTATCTAAAGAATATCTTCACAATTATATATATTTTTATGAATCTTGTCAGGCTTGCCATATTTTTCCTATTATTATAACTCAGCTAGATAATTATTTATGTTCTTCATTAAATACAGGACATAGCACAGTACTTTACATATAGAAGATGCTCATAAAATACCTGTTTAATGGATGAATGTGTGCATAGCTGCTTTACTTCAGCAGTGTGCTATAAATGTGTGGCCATTTATAGCATCAAAGAATTGGAGTTAAGGATTTTAACTGAATTTCCTTGGGCTTCCCTGATAACTCAGTTGGTAAAGAATCCACCTGCAATGCAAGAGACCTGGGTTTGATTCCTATGTTGGGAAGATCACCTAGAGAAGGGAAAGGCTACCCACTCTGGTATTCTGGCCTGGAGAATTCCATGGACCATATAGTCCAGTGGTTGGCAAAGAGTTGGACATGACCAAGCGACTTTCACTTTCACTTTACTTCTAACAGAAGAGGAAATGGCAACCCACTCCAGTGTTCTTGCCTGAGGAATCCCGTGGACAAAGGAGCCTGGTGGTCTACAGTCTATGGGGTCACAAAGAATCGGACACAACTGAAGCAAGCAAGCATTCATTAGCTCTAACAATGTAGATATCACTGAGAAATAGAAATCATGGCTGTCTTAGTAAATGGTCTCGAAGTTTCTTTACCCCTGAACAAATTTTGCAGCTCGCAAAATATATATCTGGAGATACTGTGTTTTGTTCAGTTTCTCCTACTTATTTCTTTGTAAAGTCATTTTCCCTTTAGAAAATGTGTTAAAGAGGTTTCTAATCTTTCTCTTAGCATGTTAATATGGTGCTTTACCACCTCTCTTGCAGATTGCTTTCTTTGTCGTTTGCCTCTTCAAGCATATGTATTATTTGAAAAGTGCTGCCCAGATAGGATATTTTACAGAACCTAAAATTCAAATAGATTTATTAGTGCTTTCTTGACACCTGGATCCTATCCCTCAACAAAGTCATCTCCTGGTGTTTCCTCGGGAGTCTCATCACAGTCTACTGCTTGTGCAGATGGTGTTGTCAGTGGCTGGACTGCGGCTCCCTCACCAGTGGACTTCTGAGACCACCACTATTACTTTCTTAGCTTGTTTGCCTCTCCCTCTACTAAGGACACAACTGTGGGAGTGTTAGAGCATGACTCTCATGACAGCATGACTGGCAGCCACGAAGTCTAAGACAGTCCTCAGACAACCTCTGATGAACACACCTAAAACATCTATGATTTCTGTTGGAAGACAGAATATTAAGCAAATTAAATTAAAATGGCACTATACATATAGAAAAGATTATGTATATAAGACTATTAGTTCATATGTGTAACGATCACATATGAAACTATGAGATAAATGCCATCACATTATTTAAAAATTAAATAAGAATCAACTTCTAATTCTTTTCAAATTACAGTTTGCACATAGTAAACAATCAAGTATAAGGAGCTCAGAAGATTTCCAGTTAAACAGTTTCACTAATCCTCCAAGACAATATCAGGTAAGCATGAGGTTTTAAAGAAATAAGACTAGTTATTTGTAATATTTAGAAACTCACACTATGCAATTATTATTGAAAGGATAATGACCTGTTATGATATTTTTTCTGTAATAATGCACTAATACAAAAAAATATTTATTAACTACCACATACCATGCACTTTCTAAGTACTAGAGATATAGAAGTAAATAAAATAGATTAAATCTTGCCATCATGGAAATTAGACCCTACATGTTTATTGTATCAAGACTATATTACAAAAAGCATAAAGAAGAGAGTAACAGTCACCTCAAACCCTATTACTGAGCAATTAAGACTACTTACTTTTTTGAATATTCTGCCAGATGATTATATGTATGTGTATAACTTTACATACATTTTAATATTATTATAAAAATGTTTATGCAATATTGGGCTTCCCTGAAGGCTCAGTGGTAAAGAATCCACCTGCCAATGCATGAGATGCTGGTTTGATCCCTGGGTTGGAAAGATCCCCTGGAGAAGGAAATGGCAACTCACTCCGCTATTTTTGTCTGGACAGAGGAGCCTGGAGGGCTACACTCCACAGCATCACAAAAGAGTAGGACAAAACTTAGTGACTAAACAGCAACAACAACAAATATGCAGTGTTATCTAAATGAGTTAATAATATATAATGAGTAATAGTTTTCCACTTCACAAAGCATATATTCATATTAATTTTAATGGATGTACTGAATTCCTTGGTACAAATAAATAATCCCCTATTGATGAACATTTAGGGTTTATTTTTTCCACTATTATAAGGAGTACTACTATGAACAGACTTGTTTGTATACCTAATTACATCCTTAGAATAAGTTCTTGAAAGTGGGACTTTATTGTCTATCATTTAATTCTGGGCTTAGGTAGTAAGATTTGGTTTAGCTTTATATCCATCCACTCAGGACTTCCTACATATGTGCTGAGCCTCTTATTATTTATAAAAAGTATATAGAAAAAGCAGTATCCTCAAGCAGTATCCTCAAGTGCTGGAGAAATATTATTACATTGAAACTAGCCATTCCTAAATTATCAGAAAGTATACAATCAAAACTGGCTACATTTCTTGCTAATGGAGGGGAAAATCTATAAATGAGGCACATTTACTTAACTTTCCATTCCCACAGGCCGAAATGCACACCTTTGACTCACCCAGCTGGAAGGCTGTGTCTTGTTCTAACATTTTTCAAGTAAAATACAAGCAATGAACATCAAGGATTACATGCTTGCTCTAAACTTACTCTTTTTTCATGAATTAACTTTTGAGTCATTAGCCCTGGTGATATGAAAATTTACTTTAAAATCTGTAGATAGCATACATTCCCAATCAGATAAATCGTCTTAATCTCTCATAGCTATCACTTCAAAGCATTTGCTAAAGAGAGAAAGATTCAGAAGCTTATTCCAAATGAGAGATTTTCATGAACATAAAACTAAGATGGATTTCTCCTTTCCCTGTCTAGAAAATAATGAAGAGGCTCATTAAAAGATATGTATTACAAGCCCAGATAGACAAGGAGAGTGACGAAGTGAATGAAGGTGAGTTGAAGTCAGCCCGTGAGCATATGCCACACCTGGGGCCTGAGGCCGAGCTGAGAGAGAGCTGGAGAGGTGGGCGTGGGAAGGGTGGGCTTCAAGGGGAGGAGACCACATCCCATCAGGCATCAGCACTGCCTCATGCTGGGGAAATAGAGGCTATTTCTCCAAAGGGCAGATGTCGTTGGCTAGATAAGTAACTGTGGTCATCGCTTAGTCTTTGTGGGAGATTGGTTCTAGGACCTGTGTCAATACCAAGTTCCTTATCTAAAAAAGGAGCATTGTATTCCAGTCTATTCTTTATATTCCAGATGCAGAGCCTGCAGACAGGGAAAGTAGACTGTACTATTTTTGTGGGGAGCTTTAGAGGGAGAGGATTTCACTGGTAGTTCAGACAGTAAAGAATCAGCCTGCAATACAGGAGACCTGGTTTGATCCCTGGGTCAGGAAGATTCCCTGGAGGATGGCATGGCAACCCACTCCTGTATGCTTGCCTGGAGAATCCCAAGGACAAAGCAGCCTTCACAGGGTTGCAAAGAGTTGGACACAGCTGAGTGACTAATGCTTTCACTTACACTTGGAGGGAGAAATAAATGGGTGGGGAAAGTGAGGGTCCATTGCCCCCAAAACCCTGTAACATTTGTTGCCAATGTTTCAATTATTCTAGGAGGACTTTCATTATAAGTTTTCTCTATAATCTTTTCATTACCCAAAATACTTAGCTGAGAAAATAGAAATCTTTCCTTTGAAAAGATTCAAAATATAGATGTGTGTGGAATTAAAACAGATTTTGATCTGTACAGAATCTCTAGTTTCTCTGCATTACATATTTACAATTGACTTCTTGTCATTCTTATTTTTCAAAGGGGAACTGAAGGAAATTAAACAAGACATCTCAAGTCTCCGTTATGAACTCCTTGAAGAAAAAACTCAGAATTCAGAAGACCTGGCAGAACTTATTAGAAAACTTGGGGAGAAATTATCAATGGAGCCAAATCAAGAGGAAAGCAATAGATAATGCAGAGACTTTCTTAAAAATTCATATTTATTTGTCCACTTGAAGCCATATTATTTTCTGATTTATTTTTTTAAGTGCCACTGTGACCAGCTTTTAAAAAAGAAAAAGTTCAAAGATAACTTGGGTCATCCTATCATTTGGAATTCTACTATTTAATATTTATGGTGATTAAATTTCATTATTCAGGTTAAAGATTGCAGATTATGATGAAAATTACACCCAATTGTTTGGTACCTTTCTTCATAAACTGCTTTCTTGGGTCTATTGTGATGATGTGACTGCCATGTAGCGTCTGTCTGGGGATCATTTAGGCTGGCAGGGCAAACACACTGCACTGTGTTATTTCCCCTGATGGTGACTTTAGGCATCTTCTTGCCTGTTCTGTGGACCCCCTGATGGTGACTTCCAGACTTGAATTTAGAGAAAAATAATCTCTTGCCATTCAGAGAATACTATTTAATTATCCACCCTTCTTAGTTCCCACAAAATAGGATTGATATTGTCTGTGCAGAGTGGTGTTAAATCACTCCTAAATTTTCTGATTCATCTCTTTGGATATGTTACCAGTGAAAAAGTGCTGCCTTCACTGAACCTTGGAAACATAGTTCAGTGTGTGGTGTGTGTGTGTGTGTTTGTGTGTTTGTGTGGGTATGTGCACACGTGCATATGAAATAATTGTCCTGTTTTCTTTTGCAGCCAGTATAGACACTTAAAAGCTCTTTAAGTTGTAATTTTTATTGTGACTAAAAAGATGTTGGCCAAATAAGAACCTTTTATTGGAGAATTTTCAAAGCCAAAGACAATTGTGGTTATTTGGTCAAATGACAGCACAATTTCGTACCATTTCCAAGAGTCTTTATAGGTGATTTCCTACATTTGGCATCAGATGGAAAGGAGAAAAATGTGTAGACAGAACTTGCAAATACTTATCTGTTATTCTCCGTACATTCTACCCTCCTCTCAAAATATATAAAATAAGAATTTGCATTCATGAGCATTTATCAAGAGGTTGCTATTATGTATTGATAACATGAGGCAATATCTAAAAGAAAGAAATGAAGGTTCACACTTCAGGTACCCAGACTATCAATATTTAGATGATGCTGGGAATTGACTGGAAGTGCTGCTTTAAACTCAATAAAGAGAGGCTTCATATGCAAAATTTTATTTTAAGGATAAAATGGTCACAGAGAATCTGGTTAGCCCCAACTTTGATTTCGTTTACATCAAAAAACCTTTATGTAACCAGGTCCAAAAATTTAGCTGAGATTTTATATTAGGTGATTTTTGTACTTATGGTTATCAATTAATTGAAAAGTTATAAAGTGATACAGAAAAGGTCTGTTTTCAAATGTTTTATGACAATATTTGAATCAGAAATTATAAAAATCAAACTCATACCAAATGCACTACCCATGAATTAAAATAACCTAAATGCAAAAACCTTGTGTGTTATGCCATGCAAGAGATTGGCCTCCATGCCAAGCAGCATTCTATGACAGCAAATGGGCTTGATTCTAGAAGATTCTACAGAAGAAATATTTAGATTCCTCAGCACTCCAGCCACCAGGAGCACCAGCAGCTCCACAGGGGCCAGGCTCACCAGGTAACAGTTGGTGAGATGGACTGACTTTTAAGTTTGATTGACCTGACTTGATGTAAGTTTTAAGAAATGCAACAGACATGATGGTGGGCTCCCTCAGTAAAAGGCAAAGTGCTACATGTTATTATGCAAATTATATGTCCTGAGATCAACATATTTCCTTCAAAGGGCAGCTGAATTGGCATCTCTTCTCATTTCCTTTTAATTGGAAGATGAAGAGAAACCAAGCATATTTTAAGAAAGGGTTTAAGAATTCCGGCAAGAGCTTCTTAATTCAAGGCATATTGGCAAAGGATGGTCAAAGCACAACCATCCTGCAAAAGTCTCAAGACCACTAGCTTTAAATCATGTATTCATTTTGAATCTGCTTAACCTTTTACAATTAGGGGATTAAGAAATTTAAATGTGTTTATCCAAACTGTTCTCCCTCATACTTCTTCTCTGAGATTTGGAGCTTTCTGGACTTCAAGTCCCAGAAGGAGGACACAACAATGATGTCTGATACTCTGACCACACCGCTCCTCCCTGAGGGCCAAGCCTGCCTGCTCCTGGGCCTGTTTTACTCTGCTGTTCTTACTCTGAAATTGAGAAATAATACAAATTCAATGTGATTTGACTACATGTATAAAATTAATCACCAGAATCTACTGTCTGCTTAAAACTTTGGCAGGGATTAAGAGATAGAAAATGAGTCTGACCTCAAGGAGACTGCAACCAAGTAAAGAAATGGGGCTTACTACAACTACAAGAAGTGCTTACTGAATACTAACCATCTGCTAAGTACTGTGATATATGCTTTCTGTGCTGTGTGTAATTTAATATAACTTAACACTTACAATGGGTTTTCCTGGTGGCTCAGTGGTAAAGAATCTGCCTGCCAAGCAGGAGATGCAGTTCAGTCCCTGGGTCGGGAAGATCCCCTGGAGAAGGAAATGGCAACCCACTCTAGTATTCTTGCCGGGAAATGCCATGGACAGAGAAGCCTGGCAGGTTATAATAGCCCACAGGGTCACAAGAGAGTCAGGTATGACTAAGCAACTAAACAACAGCAACCAATGCTTACAATAGCTGTATAAGGTAACTAGTATTACTATCCTCATTTTAGAAATGAGAAAACAGAGGCTTTTAGTGGCTAAGTGACTTGAATATAGAGTAAGTATCAGAATCAGGACTAAAACTTAGGCCTGCTTCACAACAGAGGTCTCACACATACCTGGGATCTTGACCAGCTAATCTGCAGTATGATTACCTCGGTGTCAAAGCTCATAGTTCAATCTGTAGGGGAAGAAAAGTGACCTGTACCTGAAAATCCACAGTTCCATTGTATACCCAGTCCAGAGGCACATAATCACATTAGTCAAGGAAGGCTATGAGTAAAGAGAAGCTCTTATTTCAAAAGGACTGCAGATATAAAAGAGAATAAGAGATGGAGATGTATATTAAGGGGAGAGGGGAACATAGAGTGAGCAAGACCAAGAGTTGGACATGAGTGTGGGGCACAGAGGAAGAGAGTGAATTCAGTGGCTCTGACTCAGGCTGAGGAGAACAGATTGACTTTGGACAATCTATCCCACCCATCCAGCACTATTCCTGTATGAAATAATCTTATCACTATATGAAAAGTTAAAAAAGAAAAATATATACTAAAATTTCAGTCAAAATGGAGAGACTCTATGCAGCAGGATTTGCCAACCAGGAAGCCTGACATAAAAATGCTCCAATAGAATCAGTCTGGACCAATATCCAGCTTCAGGCCAAGGAAGAGCTGTTTCTCCAAGTGCCACAGTCTAAGTATGACCTTCATCTGTTCCAACAAGCAGGTATGGCTTCCTTCTTCACCCTGAAACCATCCCTTGGGGTCACATGCTAGGTGTTCCCACCGCTGTGCTGAATGGTGCTGGGTGGGAGGTTCTACCGTAGTTAGAGCCTCTGCCCAACTAGAGGCTGCAGGTTGAATCACTAAAGAAGCAGAAAAAGATACAAATTCTTTTTTTTAAATCTGAATCTCATTTTCATATAATTAAGAAAAGCTTTTTTACTAAGTATGCATTGTTTAAAACTGTTTATTTTTAAAGTACATTTTAGTGTTTTTTAATAGTTTAGCCTAATCCAAAAATGATATAGTATACATTAATATATCCTTTGAAAGTGAGATAAAGGAAATGAGCATATAATCTCTGTTTTATAGAATACTGGAACAAAAAGTCCACTTCAATATAGGCAAACAATTTGAAGTACAGAACAATAAAATATTATAGAATAAAAAGGTAAATTTATATCCTGGTTGAATTAGCAATAAGAAAAAATACCAAAAATATCAGGACTAAAATATTAGCAATATCAAAAATTTGGTCTTCATCTGTTTTGAGCATCTATCACTGTACAGAAGAAGTCATCTAGAGATTAGCTCAAGGTGGCAGTAGTTCACCCACTTATGAAAATACCAAAATCACAACTAACTGCTGTATAAGCATCAACAAGAAAATGCTAGAACCTACCAAAAAGGATGTGAATTCTTGACCCAGACCTCTGTGTTGTACTTGGGAAGCTTATCTGAGCAGCTTTCCAAGTGAGCAAGTTAATCACAGGTTGTGTAGGAGTATAGCTCAGCATCTTACCACTGACAGTCAAGTTCAAAATTCAGCTAAATATAGCTGTTACCATAGAAAACATTGACTTTTCTGAGTATTTACTTTTATATGTGACTAGCTGAGGTTAGAGGTACACCACAAATAAAAGACTCAGGTATTGAAGGTAAATGAATTGCATCATTAGAATGATTGCTCGAAGTTTCTTCTTTACTTTGTATTTACAGCAACGACTGTAAATATTTCTATGGACACTTTTAAAAACTTTCCCAGTATGAATGTGATAGCACCTATTCTCAAATCACAGAAATTGATTTTGAAATCAATTTTTGATGAGACTTTTGTACAACTGAGTAAATAGCTAGAGATGCTGACCAACTGTATGATAGGCTTTTTTTATATTAATGCCATTTGACAGACATTTATCCAGTGTAGGTGGATCATGGGGTCATTGATTCAAGTTTTTCAAACTCTTTGAAAATGACACAGCAAGCACCTAACTTATTCAATGATAAGGGGAATTATACCTATTAAAGAGATCATATTAGCCATAGTGCTAAAAAATAGTTTTTTAGATTCATAATAGTCATCATACTCCCTAAGTATAATGTTATCGAAGACACTGAAGTAAAAACTAAGAGAAATATTGGTATGTACAGAATCTAAAAATGGTTTACTTTCTTCTTTTTCTAATGGCCACTCTGAAAGCCATAAACTTCTGTCATTATCTACTGATAAACTATAGGAACAGTGTGTAAAAGGTAGACAAATAGGCATGCCCTCTAGTAAATGCACAGAACATTAATATTTATTCCTAAATCATTAGAGGAAACCTTGATGACGACAGTCAAGAAATGAGTTTTGAATGTGACTGCCCTGCCTTTTTGTCCTCATCATTGTCCATGAAAATAGACTTCTGTATCACTACAAGAACAGTCTCAGAATAAATTTACTAATTATCATGTCTGAGACTAAAAGTACTATGGCAACTCTCTGCTTCTGCCTTAACCTTTCCAGTATTTTGTGATTCGGTCATCTGACATTTACCCTTCACTTTCCTTCAGGAAATGGACTATCCTTCAGAATAATTGGAAGAAATAAAATTTCAGTGTACATGATGTTAACATTAAAAAATGTTAACATGTTTTCATATTGCTGCTACTATTATTATGTAGAATATATATACACACATATACATAGTTTGTCATTATATTTAGTCTGTAATCATATAATGCACATAAAATATATGCCTGTTTTATATGTATGTATATATAAATCAAAACAAAGACATTTTTCAAAATATGGTTATAATCCTAGAAAAAAACAATTATGCATGGGCTTCCCTGGTGGTCCAGTGGTTAAGAATCTGCCTGCCAATGCAGGGACATGGGTTCGATCCCTGCTCCTGGAAGATCCCACATGCTGCAGAGCAGCTAAGCCTGCTCGCTCTACAGCCGATGTTCAGCAACAAGAGAAGCCGCTACAGTGAGAAGCCTGCACACTGCAGTGAAGTGGCCCTGCTGGCCACAACTAGAGAGAAGTCCGCACACAGCAATGAAGAACCAGCACGGCCACAAAAAATAGATAATGCTTATAAATTTGCACTTTTTGATTGTTTCTTTTCTCATTTGTCCTTTTCTTTCATTTTCATTTCAATGATTTCAACTTTTCCGTCTAGTCTCTGTATCTACTTCCTCTACTGAGTTTCTTCAGCCTAGTAGTTCAGAGCATACGATCTAGAGCCAGAACATGTGGGTTTGAATCTGACCTATGACAATCAGCTGTGCATTTGTCATTAAGCTGTTTAACCACTCTGGGTATACTTATCTAAATTCTACAGATGAAAAGAAGCTAATATCACATTCTGCATAAACTTTCTGTGAGGATAAAATGAGTTAATACACCTTAGACTCAGAAAATCATTCTTGCCATGTATAAGTATTCAGTTAATGGTAGCAATTGTAGAGAAAGTATGTAGTTCTCAAATTCTACCCTGTCTTAAATCTCTCCTAAATCTCATAATATTGTATGAAATATATGTTTCAACTCATGTTGCTCTGATTAGTTGGAAAATGTGTCTGGAGCACTGTGCTAAGAAGGGATCTGTTGAGATCAGTAAGAAAGAAATATACAGAGACTATTTAAACAGTTCTTGCCATACAGATGGGAAGTTGGCTCTCTGGCCCAACTTCAAGGAAGGTCTTCCTTCCTTGAAAAAAGAAATCATATTTGAATAATATTTAGAAAACTCTTAAGGCATATGTGTTACTTTTGATTGTGATCATTTTGTATTGTTATAAAATATTATCACAAAATATTTTAGGGCAGGTACTCTATTAGATCTCAATCAAAAAAAAATTATTTAAAACCTATTATATTCATTGCAATGTTCTGGGTGCCATTGCCAATAGCAGTAATAGAAACAGTAAACAAGTAGTTTATGTAGAATCAATAGTTCGACGGGGCCTACTTTAATTCATCCATCCTAGAGAGCTATACAACACTTGAGAAGAAATTCTTTACCATCTGCCAAGTAGAAAATGAAGCCTGGACTCATTTGTCAGTGTGTTTTGACCTGGACTTTACACAAGGAGTATCTAATGCTACTTTTGTTCCAGGAACTTTTATGCATCTCCCTGCCTAGTACAGATCCTGGGATGTTGTGAGTGTCAGCAATAGGTGGCTTATTCAGTCATTTCACTTAAAATTCAAACAATAATCAGGATTCATTTTCTACCCTCCAGGAGCCTTAGTCAGACAGAGGAGTCAGACATGTCACCTGTTCGATGCTGTGAAAGCCCCCAAAGGGAGCATTAAGGTATTGGGGGAGAGGTGTGTTATTTCATGTCAATGAGACTTCTGGTTGGAAGTAACATATATTTCAAACAAACCTGCCCGTACGCTGACACATTGTTCTTTCCACCTCCTGGAAATAGTGGTATTGGAAATATATCTGTGGTGGCTTGGCACGATGCCTGCTCTCATATAGGCTGTCTTAAATAATGTTTCCCAGAAGCAGACTTGGCATGAAGCCATGCTCCCAGGCCCAGGACAAACTGATGAAGAGCTGGGAAAAGCAGAACAGGGAAGGAGAAATCCTCACAAACGTGTGATGCAGGCAAAATACCACTAAGGCTTCATTTTCCACTTGGCAGATGGTAAAGAATTTCTTCGCAAGTATTGTATGGCTCTCTAGGATGAATAAATTAAAGTAGGCCCCATCAAACTATTGATTCTACATAAACTACTTGTTTTCTGTTTCTAGTACTGCTATTGGCAATGGCACCCAGCACACTGCAATGAATATAATAGGTTTTAAACAAAATTTTTATTGAGATCTAATAAGAGTACCTGCTCTAAAATATTTCATCAATCTGGAGGAAGTTCTGCCTCTGATCCATTGATCTTCATCTAGGAGCTGCCCCAAGAGGATGAAAACTCCCAGGCTCTTTGAGTAAGGCTTCAGTAGCCCAAGAGCAGACCTGCAGAGAGCACGTCAGGTACAAACACTTAGAAGCAAAAGCACACAGATGTCCAGGAGGGGCACACTCTAAACGGGTTTGCTAGCATCTGGAGAGGCCCCGACAACACCCGCTCCACTTCCAATGTACAGTGGGCATGTACCTTTTTTTTTTCTTTTCTAATTAATTATTTTTGGGCCATACTGGGTCTTTGTTGCTATGTGGGTTTTTTTCTCGTTGCCACAAGTGGGGGCCCTTCTTTACTTGTGGTGCATGGTCTTCTCATTGTGGTGGTTTCTCTTGTTGGGGAACACAGGCTCCAGGGTGCTTGGGGGTACTCAGGCTTCAGTAGTTGCAACACAGGCTCAGTAGTTGCAATGCCCAGGCTCAACAGCTGTGAGTATTCTGAGCACGTTGCTCCATGGCATGTGGGATCGTTCCATGTCTTCCCAAGGGTCAAACCCATGTCTCCTGCACTGGCAAATGGATTCTTTACCACTGAGTCAACAGGGAAGCCCCAAGAGATTCTTGAAACCAAGGAGATTCTGCGTTAGTCGTACTTGGTGTTAAACCAGGCAGTGTCTGTACGCATCAGAAACAGGGCTGTTTCCAGAGGTGGCTGCTTACTTCATTGAACCAGACAAGTGTTGAGAGTTACATACACATGCTGGACCGACATACCTCATGAGGCAGCTAAGGCCCTTCAGATTACCCACCAGTTGGCATTCCTTTAAGTAGAGGTATTATTTCCTTTGAAATGTAATTTTAATAAGGGTGATATATTAAGCAGTTATGAACATCAAACTGAAAGAATTTATCTAGACCTCTGGATAAAGAGGTCCTTTATAAAGAGGTCCTCATTTCTCATGAAGAAGAATGAGACCCAGAATTGGTAACTTTAGATGAAAGTGGGTCCAAGAAAAAAAAAAAAAAAACTAGAATATGGGGCTGTTCAATTAGACCACTTTACAACCAAGAACATCACAGCAGTTGTCCTTAGCTTAAAGCACAGAAGAAATGTAATAGAAGGCTGTGGAGAATGCAACAGCTCAGGACAGCCTTAATAAAATGCATCAAAGAGCATCAATGACTAATGATTCCCTTACATGTCCTACTTCACAATACTCACAACATTGTTGCCACCAAAAAAGGATTTGCATGAGCCCTCAAAAAACATGTATTGTGTCTGTGTGCTCAGGCATGTCTGACTGAGCATGAACTGTAGCCTGCCAGGCTCCTCTGTCCATGGGATTTTCCAGGCAAGAATACTGGAGTGGTTGCCATTTCCTTCTCCAGGGGATCTTTTCAACCCAGGAATCAAACACTTGTCTCTTGTAATTCCTGTTTTGGCAGGCAGATTCTTTACTACTATGGCACAGGATTTGTGTCACAGGTACTTACAGGGTTCCCAGCACATAGTGGGTGCTCAAAGTATATTTCCTGAATGAGTATACATATTGGATGAATGTGTTTGGTGCCACTTGCTACTCCAGGAGGGATTGCTATTCCCTAGGAGAAGAAAAACAGAACAGGCCTTGGGCAGACAAAACCCCTGAGAGAAACCCTTTCAAGACTTGCTGTCCAAACAGTTTGACAGGAGACCCCAGTGACCTCCTGCAGGCTTGGTCAGCATTGCGGTCTAGTGAGGGACACAGATTTCCAATGCTGCAGGGCTCTCTCTGGTCACCATAGAGGTATACCCTAGACTGACAGAGAATACACACAAGTCTGGCCTGACTTGGGCTCTTTTTTTTTCCACTTTTTGAGAAATCTATTCTGGTCCCAGCCTCCTGGGTATCACCTTTCATCTACATCAGAAGAGAGATTAGAGTTGACAGGAGGTCTGCCTGGGTGACACAGTGTGATCAGAATTTCTAGGGAGAAAGGGACATCAGGAAGCTGCCTGTATCTCTGCTACTTTGGTTTCCTTTATCATCAGAGGAGGGGAGTAATCCTTGCTGTAAACTTGACATCCTGAGATTATGGTGAAGTGCAGAAAAAGAAAAAAAAAGTGATATCTCTAAAATGTTTACAAATTGCCCCACAGAGCAAGGCAGCCTCTCTGAACACAAAGTCAGTGATGGAATTACATCCCATAAGAGTTGCCATTTGCTTGGAATAATTGAGACTCTTCTACCAAAATCTCATTGTTAAGTACTGGGAAGAGAACAAATATGAACCCAGTCTTTGACTGGTTTCCTGAAAGGAGCTAATCGGTAGGTCCACTTTGGCTTCTACCATTCAGAATTCTTTTCATTCTCTTTTTTTTAAGAAACTGAGGTGTAATTGACATAATACATTATGTTAGTTTCAAACATATAACATAATGATTTGCTTATACTGTGAAATAAGCACCACAATAATTCTAGTTAACATCTATCACCACAAATAGTTACAATTTTTTTCTTGTGACAAGAACTTTCAAGATCTACTCTCTTAGCAACTTTAAAATATACAATACAGTACTATTAACTATAATTACTGTATTGTACATGACATCCAACTTGGGCTTTTTTGTTCCCATTATGCCTGGCTGCTGACCAAACCACAAGGTATTCTATCCCAGATCTGGGAGGTCACACTGACACAGTTCAGGCAGGCTGGCGACAGGACCTGCGAGGAACCAGGCAGGCTGGCCCCACCCTGCTGATGCCAATATGTGGCAATGTGGTTCAGAGAGATGCACATAGCTTCTGAGACAGACCTGGAAGGACACTTGCCTCCCACCTGCTGACACTGCCTTGAGCTTAGACAAATGTGGAACATTTCCGAGGGGCTCATTTTCCTCAGTTACTTAAAAATGCCTTCCTCATAAGGATTAGATAAGAACATGTACACGAAGCACTGTTTCCCTAAGGACAGTACAACTGAACATCTCTGTCAGACGTTGGGTGATACAATCCTCAGACATCTTTTACCTTCCATCCTCCCCAGATACCCAATTCACTTTTTAAAACTGAAGTAGACTGATTTACAATGGTGTGTTAGTTTCAGGTATACAGCAAAATGATTCAGTTATATGTACATATATATCTATTTTTCAGAGTATTTCCCTTATAGGTCATTACAAAATATTGAGTATATTTCCTTGTGGTAACCTATTTCATATATAGTAGTGTGTATATATTAAACCCAAACTCCTAATTTATTGCTTCCCACTTCCCCTTTGAAAAGTGTTTTTCATGTCAGTGGGTCAGTTTCTGTTTTGTAAATTAGTCCATTTGTATCAGTTTCTAGATTCCACATATAAGGGATGTACAACATTTGTCTTTCTCTGACCACTTAGTATGATAATCTCTAGGTTCTTCTATGTTGCTACAAATGGCATTATTTCATTCTTTTTATAACAGTAATATTCCATTGTATTATAAATATACCACGTCTTCTTTATCTGTTTAATCTGTTGATGGTCATTTAGGTTGCCCAACTCACTTTTGAGATAAAATAATCCCAGGACACACCTCAGGATATGTATCTGAATCAATAAAGACCAAGTTAAGGCGTTCACTGACCTTTGCCAGGCGTTTGGGGCAGGGGAGTCATCCAGAGAAATATCAAGGCCCACACATCCCATTTTGTCTGTAGGCCTTAGTATCCTAAGTTTCCCCTCCAACAACTTCACACATAATTTGCCTTCAATATAGGGTTGCTCTTTCTGATGAGGACAGCTTCATCCTGGCTTTGTTTTCTGGTACCCCCAGGGTGTGGATGGCAGGGGCTTAGTTATTGGCACCCTCAGTCTTATATCCGTTCCTCAAAGTTACGACTCCACAGACTGAAGGACTCTACTGCTGAGTCCTAAATACACCGGCTCTCCGAAAGCCCACAGGATCAGAAACTCCCTGACAACCCTGTGTGAGGCCCTCGTGCTCAGGCCTCCTGTCTCCTGGAGTTTCTGTGCCCTACCTGAGATAGACAGTGAGTTCGACACTTAATTTGCTGTAGAACAAACATGCTTTGCGCGCTCACCTGTAGTAGGCACTGCCCCGGGACAGAAGGGCGGGCGGAACTTCTATCTCCTCATGGAACCCGCATTCAGGAAGGGGAAGTAGCCTAGAAGAATAACTAAGTGAAGCGAGCAGGGTTAAAAGGTGACGTGTGCTATGAAGAAAACTGAGGCGGTGAGGGCCTCGTGAGAGAAGACCGAACGGAGGTGAGGGAGGGAGTTTCGCACGTTAAGTGAGGAGAACGGTCTCATGGGCCCACCTGAGAACAGAGACGCTGAGGCGGGAGAGTGCCTGCTGTATCTGAGGAACAAAGAGGAAACGAAAAGGCTGCGAACCGAAGAGCTAGAGACCCGAGCTGAGCTGGGACCGGAAATGCAAGCCGGCCAGGTGGGAGGAGCTTTGACGTCACAGACGGCCAAGCTTTTACTCTGAGTTTCCTCAGGAGCCTTGGTGGGATCCAAGTCAGTGAGAGCAACATCCTTCTCCAGCTACCTGCCTGGGGCCTGTTTCAGACCCTCATTTCTAGAAACTGGTGGAGGTGGTTTAGGCGCTAAGTCGTGTCTCACTCCTGACCTCAGGGACTGTAGCTTGCCCGCCTCCTCTGTCCATGGATTTCTAGGCGAGAACACTGGCATGGGTTTCTGTTCCCTTCTCCAGGGGATCTTCCTGACCCAGGGAGCCAACACTCATCTCCTACATTGCCAGCAAATTCGTTACCGCTAAACTTCCAGGGAAGCCCCTTCTAAAAGCTGAGCCGTTTTTCTTCTTTTCATGTCACATCATCCCTGAATGGCGGTTTGGTGAGATGTCAGGAGCATCAGAGCGGAGAAGGCAATGGCACCCCACTCCAGTCCTCTTGCCTGGAAAATCCCATGGACAGAGGAGCCTGGTAGGCTGCAGTCCATGGGGTCGCAAAGAGTCAGACACGACTGAGCGACTTCACTTTCACTTTTCACTTTCATGCATTGGAGAAGGAAATGGCAACCCACTCCAGTGTTCTTGCCTGGAGTATCGCAGGGATAGGGGAGCCTGGTGGGCTGCCGTCTATAGGGTCGCACAGAGTCAGACACGACGGAAGTGACTTAGTAGCAGCAGCAGCAGGAGCATCAGAACTGGCTGGGTCAGAGTCCGCATGGTGATGCTCTCCGCACACCTTTGCTCTTGGCATACCTGCAGGAAATGGGTCAGTCACAGCCCTGTTTATACTCTCTCTGATCACAGCTTATACGTGCAAGCTTCTAGCTGAATCTTTCTCTCCTTTCCCCTTTCTTTCCCTGTAACTGCCTTAACATGGACTATGCTGCCCCTAGCATGCCAGGAAACTGGCACCAGTCTCAGGGCTTTCTGAATATCTACTAGAAGCTAGTGACAGATGCCAAGCTGCCTGGTGATTAATGGGAAGACTCTCTGCCCACTTCTCTGCCCATTTCTATCAAGAAATGACAATAAATGTACCAGAATCCTTGCCCCAAGAATTACAGGTCAAGAGGGGAGTTGATGAAGGAAGGAAGAATTTGCCATCATTTTCTTCACAAAACTGACTGACTTGAGCCAGTATTTCAAGATGAGCAAGATGCACTTGGTAACTCAGGGCTGGTGTGAGCCGTATATTGGGGTTACCCTCCAGCACCACTCCCTAGTAGAGAAGAGTCGATACTGTGGTTCTTCATTTGGCAGATTCAGCTTGAGTACCAGTGTGCCTTCCAGCCTCTGGAGCAGCCTGCCTGGTAGCCCAACGCTAGCTCCGTGGCTTTTCCAAGGTCACTAGTGGTCTCTAATAACCCTGCTCATAACCATGGCCTTTAAGAAGGTTCCCTGAAGACTGTGTAAAGAGGGAATGCCATGAAGGCCTTGACTTGTACAAGGGCCACACACAAATATCTCCATCACATTTTCTTCACTAACAATGCATAGGACTCTGCTATGACATTTGAGTTTTGCAAGTAGATGCATTCAACTATAAAATAAATCATTTCTAAAACTATAGAGATTCTTAAAGGACAACATTTTTATTCTATAGTTTTAAGTTTTCATCATTCAAAGATCCTTATTACTTGTAGAACATTTAGTAATAATCATCAGCCACAGTTGTCACCTATAAATCACTCATCAAGGCCAGATTTGTGCTAGGTCTCTACCTCGTGGTCTCATGTACTGTCCAGATACTCCTGTGAAGTAGGTATTACTGTTTTAGCAGAAATGAGAACATTCAAGCTCACTCAGACCACATAATTTGGGCTTCTCTGGTGGCTAAGTAGTAAAGAATTCACGTGCCAGTACAGGAGATATGGGTTCAATCCTTGAGCTGGGGAGATCCCACATGCCCCAGAGCAACTAATTCCAGGTGCCCTAACGATTGAGCCTGTTC
This sequence comes from Capricornis sumatraensis, assembly GCF_032405125.1. Classification (NCBI taxonomy): domain Eukaryota; kingdom Metazoa; phylum Chordata; class Mammalia; order Artiodactyla; family Bovidae; genus Capricornis; species Capricornis sumatraensis. The sequence continues at coordinate 9,603,875 of NC_091084.1, forward strand.
TCCAGAGCCCAGGAGCCACAGCTACCGAAACCCACCTACTCAAGAGCCCATACTGCACAAGAGAAGCCCCCGCAATGAGAAGCCTGTGCACTGCAACTAGAGAAAAGCCCACACAGCGACAAAGACCCAGAACAGACAAAAATAAACAAATAAACAGAACTATAGATCACATAATTTCCCCCAAACCTGGCAGCGTTACCTGTGCCTCATATTACTGTGGTAGAATCAGGACTTAAATACAGGTCTGTTTGAAAACGGCAGTGCTGTAGAGGCAGTTCAGGTGTTGGAGTTAAAATGCCTGTGATTCACAGTGGTGGTCTCTGTGGACAGATGGATAGAGGGCGGCTTGCATGTGTTCAATGGCATTGCTCAGGGAGTGTTACAGTACCACACAAATGGAAGGACGCGTCTCAGCTCCCACTACAGCGTCCATCCCACACACTCTCACAGCCCACGGAGAACACTGCTCCTGAGCTGGGTGTGACGGCAGAGGTCTGCAGAGCTCCTGGCGGCAGGGACAGCTCCCACTGTGTACCACCGGGTCCTGATATCACAAATAGGAAACATTTACTTAAGTTGGTCCCAAAGGGCCCAAGAAGCTAACATACAAAGAATGGTTTTGCTGCTTATCCCATTAGAATTCTCTTCCATTTCCTTGTCATATGGGGTAAAACAAACCTCAGCTCCACAGTAGGAATGAATTGGCGCTCGAGCTCTGCAACTGATAAAAGAGATACATAGGAGATTCTGATAAGTATACAGAGTAAGTTTGGTTTAATTCTCCTCACAAACCATTTAACTCAATATGATATAAAGGTAACTGAAAAATTTGTTCATAATCACTGCCCCTCTGCTCATTTTTTGTTGGGACCCCATTTCCCATTTGACAGTTAAAGTCAATTTTCTAATACTCAGAGTAAGAAAATGTCAATAAGTAGTCTCCTTGGAGAATACTTGTTTAATGTGCTCTAGTTTTCTTTGGGTGTGCTTCATGTGATACCTTACATATTTGCTTATTTCAGTCTTCATAGAAGTCCCCATACTGAGGTTTAAAGAAAAGAAGGAGTGAACATGTTTCTTGCTTGAGACCAATATTCTAATTCCAGAATTTTTAATGGCAAGGCTGGTACTTTATGCGTGTATTTTACATAAGCATAAAAGAAGAAACTATCTTCAAGAGGAGGAGTGTTGAAGCAATCATCTTGTTCAGGTCAAGTTGCTCCTGTCTATCAGCAGTGAAGTTAGACAAAGAAGAACAAATTGTTTTTGAATTTACCAGTGAAGGTCTTCTTGCCTGGAAAATCCCATGGACAGAGGAGCCTGGTAAGCTGCATGCAGTCCATGGGGTCGCACAGAGTCGGACACGACTAAAGCGACTTAGCAGCAGCAGCAGCAGCAGCAGCAGCAGCAGCGGCAGCAGGCAAGATCAGTAGAAGGTATATTGACAAAGGTCAGCCACTAGAGGGCGCCATTGCCCCACTCTGTAAAGCCCTCCTAGGATGTTACCCCGCTTACCTTCTGAAGGGATCCAGGTGAGAGATTCCCCAAACGCTCACTCTGTCTCTGTCTCTGTCTCTCTCTCTCTCTCTATATATATATATATAGATAGATATAGATATATGCTCCTGCACCTATTCTCCACAAAACCCAGGAAATCAATAAGAAAATGTTCTTTTTAGCAAGCAAAAAATGGTGCTTTATGGTTACAGATAACTTGATGTCTTTGAAACCGTCTTCAAAAGATTTTTTTTAACTCACTAAAAAATATTTTAAAATAAATGACTAAATGAAACCCAGGAGGGAAACAGTAGCTCATGTTGAAATTGAGCTAACTGAAACTAGAATTGAAATAATTCTAATTTTCTCTTTGTACTCAGAGTGGATTAGTCTGTGAATAACCAGCTTCACCCAGTTCTGTCAGGAAAATCAGGGTCTAAATTTGGATAGACAATGATCTCTAACCCCGTTTCCCCACCACCACCAATTCTAAACTTTCATCCAGCCACCTTACTGGACAGGGTAGTAAAACAGTGAGCAATACAGGGACTCCTGTCCACATTGAGCACTTCATAAATGCTGGTTGAAAAATTACCCAAAAGACTTCAATCTCTGCTCTAGTATCCTCAACAGTAACAAGGCGATGGTGACCTTTGCCAGCTACGCCTCCTGCCACAGGTCCTGAGATGTCCACCTCACACCTATCAGTAGTGAGCATGTTGAAGATCAAGCATAGATGATGTTTAGATTTGTCCTTTTTCTTCCAGTGGTTACAGACACAACTCACACTTCTGGTATATGCTTCATAAATACCTGATGAGTTGAATAAGTAGGAGCTGACTCTAATTAGAAGTAACAGGTGAAACTGAGTCCTGGAAAACTGAAGATGGAACCATTTAAATGGGAAAAAGTAATGGTAAAATCCGTTCCCGTGTGTAACCACCTCCCATCAGTAGCAGTGGCTGTGCCCCCACCTTAATTAACTCAGAAAAAGAAATAACTTGGCCCAAAGGCCGGTTCGCAGGATGCAATAGGAGGGTGAGAGAGACACAAGCAGCACTGCGAAGATGCTCTAATGGGCTTTCCACATCGAGGTTGATTGACTGTTGAGAAAAGAAAGAACAGCTTGTACTATTCTGGGTAGCATGAGCACTGTAATTTGTGACAGCTATAGGTCATGTATCTATTTTTCTGTCTGACAAGGACAGGGAGCAGCTGGTGGCTGGTACAAACCCAGATTGGCTTGTTCAGACTGTGAACTCTGGAGATAGAGCCTGGATTTTCAATCTGAGCTATAGAGGAGGTAGCCTGTGGGGTTAGTGCATGTATATCTGTGAAAACATAACTAGAGTGAGCAGATTTCTGGCTGTAGGTGGGAAAATGAAGCTTAATGATTCTAAAAGCTCTGTCCTTAATTTCCTTCTGAGCATGAAAAGAAAGTTGGTTTTATGCCTCTCTCTTGCCTCTCCTCTCCCAGCTTCAGTTTAATTAAATCTAACAAACATCAGCCAAGCTCTTAGGCCGTGCAGGGTGCTGGGGGCTGAGACAGTGAGGTGAGCGTGGCTTGTTCCTTGTGTCTCCAGGACTAGTTTAATGCAGAAGGCAGGCACGTGAGCACACATAGGGTGGTAATTGTAACAACAGATATATGCGTGAAAGCTACAATATGCAGCAGAGAGAGGAGAGATTTATTCTATTGTAGATAAGCCCTCCAGGCTCCTCTGTCCATGGAGTTCTCCAGGCAAGAATACTGGACTGGGTAGCCATTCCCTTCTCCAGGGCATCTTACTGACCCAGGGATCGAACCCAGGTCTCCTGCATTGCAGGCAGATTCTTTACTGTCTGAGATAGCAATGAAAGTGACAGTTGCTCATTCGAGTCTGATTCTCTGCTACTTATGGACTGGACGGTCCATGGAATTCTCCAGGCCAGAATACTTAAGTGGGTAGCCTTTCCCTTGTCCAGGGGATCTTGCCAACCCAGGGATTGAACCCAGGTCTCCCAACAGGGATTCTCATAAATAAGAACTGTAGAAAACTTCTCAATTCATGCACATGAGAAGACCACACTAGGAAATACAAATGGCTTCCTAGTGCACAATTCTAACTTTCCCCTCCTGTAAATTGATGAGAAAGAGTTGAGCAGGAAAGAACACATCTAGATAGTGATCCGTTCCTCCCAGCGTGCCTCAACCCCCGCTTTCCCTTCCAGGCCAAGCGGTGACCCTCCTTCCTTGGGCTGTTCCTCTGGCAGCTGCTCCACTGGTGCCCCCAGGATGGTACCATTATAAGGTCTGTGCACCCAACTTTATTTTGTGATGTTTTTTCTCCTGCAAAATGGTTATCTTCATTTTATTTACTTAAAAAAAAAATCCTAGTAAATGTATTTTGTCTTTTACAGGCCAGAAGTGCCAACATTTCCTCTAAGAAAAGGGCATTGGCAAATTCCATGGAGTTATGTCACAAAGTGAATGCAAGTAATTAAATGCGGTAGTTTAGAGGATCAGGCATAGAGGGTTTCCTGACATCATCTACTTGTTCTTTATAAGCCCATTAAGTCTGTGTTGGTTTTTCCCCTAGTGTCTCCCACTCCTCCCCACACCTTCCCCAGCCCTCCTCTCACAGGTCTTCTCCCTGCCTGCTTCTGATACCTCAACACAGGCCTCCTCATGTAAACTGTCAAATTTTGGCAAAATTAAAACCATTTAGTCAATGTTTTATGTCTTTTACTTAAAGTCTGGAATCCATGGGTTGGGGAGGTACTCATAGCAGTGGAGCTCATAGCAGTGGAGCATTCTGCCCAAGAGATTTGGGATGGAGTGAGTTTTAACAGACTTAGAAGTAGGAACGTAGAAACAGGACATAATTGGCTGGAAGGTCAAAGTCAAGGCAAAGCAGGTCCTATTTTCCAGGGAAAGGCAAGGTACCTAGAGCTGAGTTGGAGGACTGCATTTGGTGTCTGTTAGGTTTCCTTGACAAGAGTTTCCCCTAAGTGCAGGCTGACATAGGTTTAGATTTGTGATCTGAGCTGCGGTCTCTGGGACAGCTTCCGTCTTGTGGTCTTGATATAGGAATGAACATTATCAACATCTGACACATCTCCAGAATTAAAAAAAAAAAAAAAAGATGGCCAAGAGGAAATTCCTGATATTCCCTCACTACGTGAGTGTCACTGTATTCACTTCTGGGCACTTATGAGGAATAAATAAGCAGTGTAGGGATGGAAAACAAGTCTGTGTATCTCAGAAAATCTCATATTCTTAGAATAAATATGTGCTTTTGGATTCTTAATGAAAGTGATAAATTCATAAATATTGAAGTAAATTCTCCATGTTAAATGAAGAAAATTCATGGAGATTTTAGAAGACAATACATGTAGCAACTGGAACATTCCACTGTGCGGCAGCAAGTCACTTTGCATTTGTGGACAGTCCTCTGAGGCCAGATCAACAGAAAGCCAACAGCAAGTGTTCCTAAGGGATATTCCTCCCAAACCCTAGGATTTTCTGTATCAGCCAAGCACTTAAGTCATTAAGCGCTTTTCTCTACTTGAGTCGGTCATGCTCATCTATGGCAATAAGCCCCTAATTCCAGAGAGGACTTGGCAGAGGGGTTCACTCTGAATCAACTCAGGTTATCTTTAGGCCACAGCACATACCAGAAAGCCTCTGCATGTACATGCATCCTGGAGAGGTTTGCCAAACGTGGGATGGTGGTGTACAAGAAGTTTAAGGACAAACCACAATTTAGGAGGCCTTCAAACCAAAGGACAGTGTGGACTCATGGCTGTTATGTGCATGCATGCTCAGTCATGTCCGACTCTTTGTGACCCCCAAGGACTGTAGCCCGCCAGGCTCCTCTGTCCATAGGATTCTCCAGGCAAGAATATTGGAGGGGTTTGCCATTTCCTCCTCCAGAGGATCTTCCCAAATGAGGGATGATGTAACTGGCTGTTATAGTGTGTCACATAAATAGGAACCCTTTATTTAGGAAAATCTTGGAAGTTTTAGTGTTGCCAAAGGTGTATCCAGGGACACAATCCACTTTCCTTCACTGCCAAATAAATTCACATTGTGACCTGTTTTCCACAGCCACCATGAATTTGTCTTCTGATGAGACTCATTTGAACCCTGGAAAAAGGAATGAAAACCATTAACTATACACCTTACAGTCTGGATCTGCCAACACTTAACGTTGAAGGCTGGCAGTAGCCACAGGACTGGAAAAGGCCAGTTTTTATTCCAATCCCAAAGAAAGGCAATGCCAAACTACTGTACAATTGCTCATCTCACATACTAGCAAAGTAATGCTTAAAATTATCCAAACCAGGATTCAACAGTATGTGAACCGTGAACTTCCAGATGTTCAATCTAGATTTAGAAAAGGCAGAGGAACCAGAGATGAAATTGCCAGCATCCATTGGCTCATTGAAGAAGCAAGAGAGTTCCAGAAAAATATCTACTTCCATTTTACTGACTATGCCAAAGCATTTGACTGTGTGGATCACAACAAACTCTGGAAAATTCTCAAAGAGATGGGAATATCAGACTACCTTACCTGCCTCCTGAGGAATCTGTATGCAGGTCAAGAAGAAACAGTTAGATCCAGACATGGAACAACGGACAAGTTCCAAATCAGGAAAGGAGTACAGCAAGGCTACATACTGACACCCTGTTTATTTAACTTATATACAGAGTACATCATGCAAAATGCCACACTGGGTGAAGCACAAGCTGGAATCAAGATTGCTGAGAGAAGTATCAATAACCTCAGATATGCAGATGAAACCACCCTTATGGCAGAAAGTGAAGAGGAACTAAAAAGCTTCTTGATGAAAGTGAAAAAGGAGAGTGAAAAAAGTTGGCTTAAATCTCAACATTCATAATACTAAGATCATGGCATCCAGTCCCATCACTTCATGGCAAGTAGAGGGGGAAACAATGGAAACAGTGACAGACTTTATATTGGGGGGGGCTCCAAAATCACTGCAAATGGTGATTGCAGCCATGAAATTAAAAGATGCTTGCTCCTTGGAAGAAAAGCTATGACCAACCTAGACAGCATATTAAAAAGCAGAGACATTACTTTGCCAACAAAGGTCCATCTAGTCAAAGCTATGGTTTTCCAGTAGTCATGTATAGATGTGAGAGCTGGACTATAAAGAAAGCTGAGGGCAGAAGAATTGATGCTTTTGAACTGTGGTGTTGGAGAAGACTCTTGAGAGTCCCTTGGACTGCAAGGAGAGCCGACCACTCAATCCTAAAGGTAATCAGTCCTGAATAGTCATTGGAAGGACTGATGCTGGAGCTGAAGCTCCAATACTTTGGCCACCTGATGAGAAGAACTGACTCATTTGAAAAGATCCTGATGCTAGGAAAGATTGGAGGCAGGAAGAGAAGGGGATGACAGAGGATGAGATGGTTAGATGGAATCATTGACTCAATAGACACAAGTTTAAGCAAACTCCAGGAGTTAGTGATGGACAGGGAAGCCTGGTGTGCTGCAGGGGTCATAAAGAGTTAGATATGACTGAGCGACTGAACTGAACTGAAAGTTGAAGGCAAGGACTACAGTTAGACCTTTATGTTGCAAGAGATGCAACCAGGATGTTAAAATCAAATTGTTTCCGGTCTTGAGGGCTCTGGCTGCAGGAAACTCCATAGAGAGGGGGAGCAAGGATCAGCTCTATTCTAGTTGATTCTGGAACCTCAACGCCTCACTTATTAGACAGAGGATGGCATCCAACATCCTTCTCATCCCTCTACCTTGCATTTTGCAGGTGTCAGTCTCTGGGGCATTACTTGTAGAAAGTTACCCTGTAGAAATCAGGATGGACTCCATGGGTTTTGTGGTAAATAATCTTGGCAAGTACTATCTACTCTATTTCCTCCTGAAAAATCACAATATTTCTTCTTGGTTATTTTAAAGACTCTGAGAAATTCTGAAATAAAAACATTTTCATTTTTTGTATTTCTTTACATATTTTTTTAGTCCAGCATTTTAAAATTTTATTTAACCATTGTTAAAAGATAAACTGAAGCATATCAAATATTTTAATAATTTATTTAACAGCAAAAGACACACAGATATAAAGAAAGACTTTTGGACTCTCTGGGAGAAGGTGAGAGTGGGATGATTTGAGAAAATAGCATTGAAACATGTATATTACCATATGTGAAATAGATGACCAATCCAAGTTGGATGCATGAAACAGGGCAATTAGGACCAGAGCATTGGGACAACCCAGAGTGAAGGGATGGGGAAGGCGGTGGGAGGGGGGTTCAGGATGGGGGACACATGTATACCCATGGCTGATTCATGTCAATGTATGGCAAAAACCACCACAATATTGTAAAGTCATTAGCCTCCAATTAAAATAAATTAATTAATTTAAAAAATTTTAAGAAAAAGAATCTATTTGAGCAAAATCAATTTGTATCAGGCAGCAAAATGCTGAAGTGGGTAGGAGAACTCCAGTAGGGGCTAGAAGAAAGATTTATAAAGTGAGGAACCAAAAAATATATATATAATAATAATAATAATAATAATAATTATTATTATTATTATTATTATTATTGCTTGGCTATGGCTTAAAGCCCTGTAGGCTGTTTGTGACTAGTTGTCCTCAGGTTTCAGTGCTTAACTTTGGGGTCATTGCAGGCTTAGATTTGGTTGGCTTATGTAGGTCACTGTGATGTTAGAGCTGCTTCAGTCTAATGGCTTTGAGGTTTAATTAATTTTAGACCATGAAACCATTTTGGCAGAACAATTACTGGCATCTCAAGCAATGAATGTTCAGCGGTATGCAAAAGTGATATACACCTCACACAACAAATAAACGTGGTACAAAGCTCCCCATGAGTGAGGAAGGATACTGACGAATATTTATATGAACTCATGCTTTCAGAGCCTCGGGGAGTACCATGATGTACACGGTCAGTATTGACCAGATGATTCTTTGCTTACAAGTGAGGGTGTACTTGGTGGAAGTGATCACTAATTTCAGCTCAAAAGAAAGGTGATTGGCACAGCAATCAAAGGGCTGGAACCTTTAGATCTTTCCATCAGACCCCACAAAGGGGTTCTTCTTGTCAGATCACAAAAGCCTTGGGCCGGGTGGATTTTGCATCCTCAACAGAACCACACAGAGATTCACCTCGGGTGGGCCACATGTGGAACAGGCCTGTGGCTCCCTCATGGACCACCTGCCACACTAGAAAAATAAGTGAGGGGAGGGAAGGGGGGACCACACAGACTAAGATCAGAAGTTTTCTTGCCCTTTAATGATCAGCAGTTAAAGCCAATTTGGAAAGGGGAGCCCTGAGCATAAATTGAGAGAGTCTGGCCTGGGAGGCTTGAACTGGCCTCACATTCTTCCAGCCCTGCTATAGTTAAGTGTTGTAATTTATAGCTCTGTTGTGGATGGGAGTAGGCTTGGGAAACAGAATTCTTAGTCTGAGAGTGTAAGGGTGGCTTGGGGACAAACAAGTCATTAATTGAGGTTGTTTACCAGAGATCTGAGGAAAATATCCAAGAGAAAAAATTCCTCAGGGAAAACAAACCCTGATGGAGGTTCTTACTTTCTGGCTTCTTTTTTCCCTCTTAGATCAACACCAAAGGCTCCTCTGTTCATTTAGACCCTCCTAAATGCAGACTCAAGACAGGATTGGTGCATAAGAGGCTTACTCTAAGGATAAAGGGGGAGAAGTCAGCGAGGTGGGCAAAGCCAGGTGCCCATGAGGAGAAGGGCTGAGAAGGAGGGTGAGGAGGCTGACTCAACCTGGAGAGCACTGGGTCTCTGCCACCCTAGCCACCGTCTCCTCATCCTGTCTAGTCAGCTCTTGGTCGCTGCTCAGGTTCACCAGGCCTCTGAGCTGTGGCACACTGCGGTCTACGTCCAGGATCTGTCTTGTCTCTGTGGAGACCAGACTACAACTTATATGGAAACATGATGGGGACCATGAGCGCTCATATTTTAGGGGACTTAATGCCGACGTCATCCCTCCCCAGAGGAACTATGTCAATCAGCATCTGAAATCTGGCTGGGGTCTGGGAATTGAGCACGGAATCGTGGTTTTGTGTTGGAGCAACTGTCTCCAGCCTCCCACTCCTCCATTCTTCCTTTATCTGGCAGTAGATTTTTTATAGCTCCCTTTTTGGCTGCTGTCCACTTTGCTCCTGGGAACGATATGCTCAATTAACCATCTACAAAACTCCCTGAAGATCAGGCCCTCTGGCTACCCTCTGTGCATGCTAGTTATTATGGTAATTATGGCCTCCTGGCTTCTGGCAGTTAAGTGCTAAGTACTGCCACCTCACCTCTAATTCCCCAAGGTTCCATCTTCCCCCTTGGATACTAGAAAGCCCAGCTTTGTCAGTTCTGTGACTGCCTCTCCCACTGTAGGCACAGGCCTGCAGAGGAGAGCTGCCCTAAACTGATGTCCTTGTCATCAGTACATTACTGGTGACCTTGATGAATGGCGTGTCCTCTGGATCTTCCTGCAGAACAGAATTCTGCTGGCCCTTCTGCCCTCACAGAATAAATCCTTGCTGGCCTGCCCACATCCCTCAGCATCTTTATTCCTTCCTCCACTGTCTTCTAGGACTCAAGCATTTGCACTTGACTCAATTTGAGCAATCAATTTCTCCAGGTTTTCAATAGCCTCCCTAGTGGTGAATTTGCCTCATCCTCTAGGGTCCTTCCCTTTCAATTTTCACTTTCATGCATTGGAGAAGGAAATGGCAACCCACTCCAGCGTTCTTGCCTGGAGAATCCCAGGGGTGGGGTAGCCTGGTGGGCTGCCATCTATGGGGTCTCCCAGAGTCGGACACGACTGAAGTGACTTAGCTAGGGTCCTTGCCAGGGGGTGTGTTAAATTCAGTGTCTTGAGATATTTCCCCCAAGTCAATGAATTCTTGCATGACCACTCTTAAATTCCATCACCTTTGATCAAATACTCTCAAAATCCAATAATGACACAGGGTAGCCAGTTTTTGCAGCTCCTCTCAGTATATAATTTCTTCCTTCTCTTGTCAGGCCCGGAATATCTTCAACAGGTTATCAGTCTGGGATATAGGAGTTAAAGTTGGAGAAGCTCTTATGAGGGGATGCCTCTCACCTTATTGGACAGAAGTCTCTGTTGCATCTTTCAGTATAGAGGAAAGTGTTGACTCTTATTAGAGAAGGGTAGCTACTTGATTCAAACTCCGAGGATTGTCCAGGGTGTGTGTACAGAGCCCACATTCTCATACTCATCAGTGTACTTCTCAATGCCCTCATTCCATTTTTCAGGGTCCCAAGTTTTCTCAACTTTTTCCAAGCGTTCGCACCATTTTTACATCTTAGGAGTTCCAACTTCAACATTTAGATCTCTGTTCAGCTATTCAACTGTGTCAACTTTCCCACTGCAGGACATAAGATACTAAAGAAGCCCTCTGGCACTCACACTTAGCTTTTAAATGCTTTAAAGGTCTTCAGTTTTTCTTTATCTTTGCCCAGGACATAAATATGGTTTGGCAGTCACTGACAAACTTCTCTGTCCCAGACATTGCACTGCCATGTTTTTCAAAAGTTTGAATCTTGTACCTGCAATTATGTTCCCCTCCACTGAGGAGTTTCTCCAGTTACTGCTTGTGAAATATTTAACATTTCAGATGCCACCTTGTGCCTGAGACTGCCCACTTTCAGTTCACTTCCTGTCAGAAGCAGAAGTCAAGATGGGATTTGATTTCATGAAGGAAATGTTAATTAAGAATTAGGGGTCCACCCACTTCATTAGAATTGACTCAAATGCATTCTTTTTAATAGCTGAGTAATATTTAATTACTTATATGCACCACAACTCCTTTAATACACACATATATATGGAATCTAGAAAAAAGGAAGGGATGAACCTATTTTCAGGGCAAGAATAGAGAAGCAGATGTAGAGAACAGACTGTAGACATGACAGGGGAAGGAAAGGGTGGGACAAATTGAGAGATAGCATTGACACACACACATTACTATATGTAAAATAGATAGCTAGTAGGAAGTTCTTGCATAACACAGGGAGCTCAACTCAGAACTCTGTGACCACCTAGAATGGTGGGATGGGGTGAGGGGTAGGGGAAGGTTCAAGAGGAAGGGAACATGAGGTACAGTTATGGCCAATTCACATTGTGGTATGGCAGAAGCTAACACAGTATTATGAAGCAATTATCTTCTAATTAAAAATAAATTTAAAAGAAAAAATGAATTAAGGGGGCAACACCAGAGAAGGCAGGGAGAACTTTTAGCCCATGGTACAAATCTTAATCCTGTGAAGACAAGGAGGTCTTGAGAAAGTCAAAGGAATTGTGTAATAAGGGTATCAGACCACAGCACAGTTCTATGAAAATTTCAGCCCAGTGGAAGTTGTCAAGCAAAGCCACATACTAAAAGAATCTTGTGTTTTGAAGGAATAGTTCTGTATTAGCTCCTTGACGATGCTCATCTATTAGCTGGGAGGAAGTCACAGGAAGCATGGTCTTAGCACGCTACTCAGAAGGGCAGCTGCTGAGGCCACTGATCAGTTATACTTCCTGCAGCAGATCAGTCCTGGGTGTTCATTGGAAGGACTGATGTTGAAGCTGAAACTCCAATATTTTGGCCACCTGATGCGAAGAACTGACTCATTTGAAAACCCTGATGCTGGAAAACAAAGATCGAAGGCAGGAGGAGAAGGGGATGACAGAGGATGAGATGGTTGGATGGCATCACCAACTCAATGGACTTGAGTTTGGCTAAACTCTGGGAGTTGGTGATGGACAGGGAGGCGTGGTGTGCTACAGTTCATGGAGTCGCAAAGAGTCAGACACGACTAAGTGACTGAACTGAACTGAAGCATTTAGCTAATGAAGTCGCTAAAAAGTGAAGAAATGAACCTAAATAATTAGAAAAAAAGAAATAACGATAGACTGTTAGAAACTAATGAGATAGACAATAGAAAAACAGCCTCGGAGATCAAGATGGTGGAGTAGAAGAATGTTGAGCTCACTTTCCCTCATGAAAATATCAAAAATACATCTATATGTGGAATAATTTTCCCTAGAAGCAGACTGGATACTGGCAGAAAGACTCCTATATAACTAAGGCTATAAAAATGTTCTACACAGAATCAGTAGGAAGGGAAGAGAAGTGAAGTTTGGGACATGCACTCCTGAGAGGCAACATAGAGAATGAGGGGGATTACAAAGGCCTCGAGATCCTCCCTGGGGTGTCAGAAGCTTGAGCTTCATACTGGATGTCCTTCCTCTGGGGACTGATGCAGAAAGGCAGGTATTCTTAGCTGGTTTGAAAGTCGGTGGCACTGACATTGGAGTTGTGAGAAATGTGTATGACTCCGTGTGTACACACTTGCTTGCTCCCAAAACAAGGTGGAGAAAGCAAATTGAGATGCCTGGGACTCTGGTGAGTTTCCCATGACTTCCCCAGGGCACACCCACATCAAGCTGAGTACCCACTCTGGCATGTTTGGCTCCTGTACAGCTTCGTACTAGTGCAAAAGTGGCTTTGGCTGAGGAGAGTGCACAGTTGTGGGTTATTAGAGATGCCCTCCACCCGCGCAGCATTGAAACTGGGTGAGGGCAGCCATTACAAGCTTTCAGGGAGGTGACAGACTGGAAGCACTGCCTGGGGTGACGGGATCGTTTCAGGATACCCCTGGCCCATGCCAAGCAATCACTGCAGCCTCTACTGCTTCAGTGCCGCTTCTCTCTGGGGTGAAGTTGCCATTGATGAGAGTGGGAAAAGAGCACACCTAGAGGGAACAGAACTAGCTCAGACATGACCCCCAGGACTTCTGTTCTAGCACCTTGAAACTGCAATAAGCTGGTGATAGCTACTGAGCATAGGAGTAGCCCCAGCTCACACATCAAAGTGATAGCCACCGAAACCTCCTGGGGGAATATGTGGCTCACACTCACTTCAGGTCAAACTCTCCCACCAAAGATATTAGGCACACACAGATTTCACAGAGATATTCTCACACAAGGACACCACATCAAGACCAAGGTAATTATTTCACATAGTTTCACACAGAGAGAGCATTAAGCAAAATGAGAAAATGGAGGAAAAACAACTAATAAAACAGAGATAAATAATTTACAATATAAAGAGTTCAAAGTATAGTAATAAAAATGCTAAGAGAACAGAGGAAAATAATAGGCAGAGTGAGAATTTTAATGAGGAACCAGAAATTATATATAAAAATGAACCCGTCAAAACTGAAGAATACAATAACTGGAACAAAAAAACATACTACAGGGAATTAACAGCAAGTCAAATGACACATAAGAAAGCATAAGTGATCTGAAAATTAGAAATTGAATACACTGGAAAAGCTGTTGCTGAAGCTCCAATATTTTGGCCACCTGGTGCAAAGCGCTAACTCATTGAAAAAGATGGATACTGGGAAAGATTGAAGGCAAAAGAAGGAGGCAGCAGAGGAATGAGTTGTTTAGATAGCATCACAGACTCAATGGATATGAATTTGAGCAAATTCTGGGAGATAGTGGAGGACAGAGGGGTCTAGTGTCCATGGGGTCGTAAAGAGTTGAGCACGTCTTAGAGACTGAGCAACAACAATGTACCATCTAAATGCATTAGTAAAAGGAATAAATAAAGCCAAAAATCAGAAGGACAAAAACAATAAAGATCAGAAAATAAATACATAAAGTAGAGATTAGAAAACAATAGAAAAGACTAATGAAATCAAGAACTTTGTTCTTGGAAAGATAAAAAAAAATTAACAAACCTTTAGCTAGGCTCATTTGGAGAAGGCAATGGCACCCCACTCCAGTCCTCTTGCCTGGAAAATCCCATGGACAGGGGAGCCTGGTAGGCTGCAGTCCATGGGGTCGCGAACAGTCAGACACGACTGAGCAACTTCACTTTCACTTTTCACTTTCATGCATTGGAGAAAGAAATGGCAACCCACTCCTGTGTTCTTGCCTGGAGAATCCCAGGGATGGGGGAGCCTGGTGGGCTGCCGTTTATGGGGTCACACAGAGTCGGACACGACTGAAGTGGCTTAGCAGCAGCAGCAGCAGCTAGGCTCATTAAGAAAAAAACAGAGATCAAAGAAACAAAGTAAGAAATAAAAGAGGAGAATTTACAGCTGATAGCACAAAGATAAACATATGAACAGCTACATAACAACAAATTGGATCACGTAGAAAACATGGATAATTTTAATTTTTTCGATGAAATAGGAAGAAACAGATAGTCTGAAGAGACCAAATACTAATAGTGAAATTGAGCTGGTAATCAAAAATTCTCAACAAGCAAAAGTCCAGGACCAGATGGCTTAACACGAAAATTCTGCCAAGCATATAAAAGAACTTTTCAAAACATTCTAAAAAATTGAAGAGGATAAAACAGTCCTAAATTCATTCTATAATGCCACCATTACCCTAATACCAAATAACTACAAAAAATAAAGAAAATTGTAGGTCAATAACTCTGATGAATATAGAGGGAAAAATTTTCAACAAAATATTATCAAATCTAATTTAGCGGTATATAAAAAGGATCATACACAAGAATCTAGTTGTATTCATTCTAGAGATCCAAGAATGGCTCATATTTGCAAATTAGTCAATATGATATACCACATCAGTAAAGGAAGTATAAAAATCACATGATTATCTCAGAAACAGAAAAATTAGTTGACAAAATTTGGTATTCATTTGTGATAAAAAGCACTCTCAGGAAAGTATGTGAGAGAGAACATATCTCAACATAATAAAGTCCCTTCATCACAAATCCACAGCTAACATCTTACTCAATGGTGAAAAACTAAAAGCTTTTCCTCTAAAATAAGGGAAAAGACAAGGATGTCCACTCTTGTCCTTTTCATTTAACATAATAAAGAAAAGAAATAAAAGAAATCCAAACTGGAAGAGAAGTAAATCTATCACTATTTGCAGAAGACATGATACAAATATATATATATATACACCCCTAATGTCTCCATCAAAAACTCTTAGAACCAATAAATAAATTCAGTAGAGTTACAGAATATGCAATTAACACAGAAATCTGTACAATAAATTTATATTAAAAATTATACTCTTAGCTTCACAAATAAAGAAAATGCTGCTAAAAAAAATGGGAAAGTAATAAAAACAATCCTATTGGAAATCACATCAAAAAGAATAAAACACCTAGGAATAAACTTCACACAGAAGTGAAAGACCTATACTCTAAAAACTTTTAAGACAGTGATAGGAAATTGAAGATAACACAAAGAAATGGAAAGATATCCCATGTTCATGTATTGGAAGGGTTAATATTTTTTAAATGTACATACTACTCAGAGTAATCTATAGATTCACTGAAATCCCTATCAAAATATCTATCACATTTTTTCACAGAATTATAACAAGTAATTCTAAAATTGGTAAAAGACCCCGAATGTCAGAGAAATCTTGAGGAAAAAGAACAAAGCTGGAGGTATCTTGGTCCCTGACTTCAGACCATACTACAAAGCTACAAATATCAAAAGAGTATGTTTTGGCACAAAAACAGACACATAGATCAGTGGAACAGAAGAGAGAGCCCAGGAATAAATCTATACACTTATGGTCAATTGAACTGTGACAAAGGATATAAAAATATACAATGGAGAAAAGACAGGCTCTTCATAAGTGGTGCTGGGAGAACTGGACAGCTACTTATAAAAGAATGAAATTAGAATATTTTTTCATATCATATACAAAGATAAACTCAAAATGTATTAAAGCCCTAAATGTTAGATTGGAAACCATAACATTCCTGGAAGAAAACAGAAAACTTACATAAATCATAGCAATATATTTTTAGATCTGTCTCCTAGGACAAAGGAAAAAAAAGCAAAAATAAACAATGAGGCTTAGTTAAATTTAAAAGGTTTTGTACAGTGAAGGAAACCATTAGCAAAATAGAAAGACTGGAAAAGAGAAAGCATTCTCAAAAAATATAGGGGTTATAAGGGGTTATAAAAGATATAGGATGGATAAGGGGTTAATATCCAAAATATATGAACAGTTCATACAACTCAGTATTGAAAAACAAAACAACCTAATTAAAAATAGAAGACTTGAATAGGCATTTTTCCAAGGAAGATAGACAGATAGCCAGCAGGTCCCGTGAAAAGATTCTCAACCTCTCTAATCATTATAGACATGCAAAACAAAACCACAATGAGGTATGACCTTGCACTATCACAGAATGATATAGTCACATAATGATTATCATTAAAAAAAATGCATGCACAAATAAGTGTTGCTGAAGATGTGGATGAAAGGGAACCCTTTTCATTCCTGTGGCGATGTAAATTGGTGGAGTCACCATGTAAAACAGTGTCTAGTTTCCTCCAAAGCTAAAAACAGAACTGCCATATGATCCAGCAATTCTACTCCTGGGTATATAGTTGAGGAAAATGAAAAGAACAATTCAAAAAGATACTTGCAACCCAATGTTAGTAGCAGAATCATTTACAATTGCCATCATATAAAAGCAACCTGTCAATCAGCCAATGAATGGATAAAGAACACGTGGATTCTGTATGTTATCATTTATCCACGGGATCTAAAAAGTAAACAATGAATAACAAACAGAAACAGATTCAGAGATACAGAGAAAAAACTTGTGGGTACCAGTGGTGGGAGGGTGAGGGAGGTAGGAGTGATGGGTGGGAAAGGAAAGATGGGGTGGGAGATTAAAAGGCACAAACTACTATATATCAAATAAATAATCTACAATGATATATTGTACAGTACAGGGAATTTTGCTAATATTCTATAAGAAGTCTTCCCTGGTGGCTCAGATGGAAAAGAATCTTCCTGCAATGCAGGAGACCCAGGTTTGATCCCTGGGTCAGGAAGATACTCTGGAGGAGGAATTGGCAACCCACACCTATATTTTTCCCTGGAGAATCCCATAGCATAGCAGGCTACAGTTGGACATGACTTGGCAACTGAATGACAACAGCAACATATTTTAATTAAAAATTAAATTAAAAAAAGAGAAGAGGAAAACAATAAGATCACTAAAACATATATGATGTGTTTTGAAGTTACACAATAAAACACACATAAAAAAGACAGTAGCTAACCTAACTAGGACAAATAAGAATATTCAAAGACAAGAAGTTGAAAAGTTAAAGTAAAAAAAATGTATTCTATCAGAAATTATTGACTACTTTGAAAAATATGACAACAGAAATGAATAAATGAGATGGATAAATTCATAAGGAAATAGAAATTCTTTATCTCATGTTATTTTAATAACATTTTGATTTCTTGTACAGCATTGATCTGTTTAGGTTTTCTAAGAATTCATTCCTCACAAAAGGCCTACATAATCACTGAAGTTTCAAGCAAAGAAGTGAAGTGATTTGAACTGCACTTAAAAGGGATCATTCCCAGTCTCCATCCAGGTCATCCCTTATTCTGAGGCCAGAGAGAATGCTGTTAAAAAACTATTACAGGACACTAAAGGATGTTGGTGGCTCTCACTAGGGTAGTGGCAGTGAAGTTAAAGAGATGTGGGTAGCTTCAAAAGTATTGAACAGAATCAGCATGATTGTGATTGAGTGGATGAAGGGAAGGGATTGCACAGCAAACTGATCATATTCATCCTTTCACTTGTCTCTTTCCCTTGATTATCTTCATAGCCCCCAAACCTAGCATAGCATCTGTCACGTAATAGGTATTCTGTGACCTGTTCATTGCTTCATTCAACACATATTTACTCTCAAATAGCTCTCAAGAGATGCTGATCTACTTTCTGGGTGTTGCTACTTAGTAAAAAGAGTATCTAGATGTAAAAATTTGGAGCAGGAAATGGCAACCCACTCCAGTACTCTTGCCTGGAGAATTGCATGGATGGAGGAGCCTGGTGGGCTACAGTCCATGGGGTCGCTCAGAGTTGGACACGACTGAGCGACTTCACTTCCACGAATTGGAGAAGAAAATGGCAACCCACTCCAGTATTCTTGCCTGGAGAATCCCAGGGATGGGGGAGCCTGGTGGGCTACTGTCTATGGGGTTACACACAGTCAGACACGACTAAAGCAACTTAGCAGCAGCAGCAGCAGATATAAAAATCGCTAAAGAAATAAAAAAAAATTAATAAACAGACTATGATTCCTGCTTTTCATTAAAAATGGCTGTAGTGAATGCATTATCAAAATTCTAAGCATTGAAGAGCATGGGTTGGCATTGGAGTGGCCATTTTCCACAGAGAAAGACTATTAACTTATGACCCCATTCACAAAGATACTAGAGTACAACTTTTAGTTTGTTCATACTTGATAAAAGCATAAGCCCATATGAATGAATTTGAAATGAAACCTAGGGTTTTAAAAGCATATTAGCAAGTACATAATGACTAAGCACATTAAAAATCCAATAGACTGAGACTCAACCAGCATACAATGTCTCAACTTGGAGTCAAAATTCCTAAATATTCAAAATGCTTTTTTAAAAAAAAGTTCATAACTGAAAGCCTTTTCCGCTTACCCCAGACAGGGTTCCTTGACTTCCCTTCCTTTAGTACAGCACTTACATTACATAAACATAATTGAATTTTTAGTCAGCCTCCTTTCATTTGAGTTTGAACTTCCTGAGATCAGCAATAATGGGTTATTTATTTTTTTATGTCCTCCTGGATAATATTTAGCACACAATCAATGTTTAATAAATATTGAATAAATGAAACTCTGTGTTCACTGTTCCTGCCAAGAAATAAGTTTGGATTGTCAAAAAATGGATGGGCTGAGAGAAAGATGCAGTTTAAAAATGCTTTTGTTCTTTTTACCATAAACTACTGACAATGCAAGACTTACTCTTTCATGACTTAGCCTCCCCAATTTCTTTTTTTTGTCCAGGATTTCTCAGCCTCAGCACTGTAGACTTTTGGTCCTGGGTAGGTCT
Source organism: Capricornis sumatraensis (assembly GCF_032405125.1). NCBI lineage: Eukaryota > Metazoa > Chordata > Mammalia > Artiodactyla > Bovidae > Capricornis > Capricornis sumatraensis. The sequence goes on from NC_091084.1 coordinate 9,623,310, forward strand.
TTGTTGTGGGGGCTTCCCTGTTCCATATAAGCTGTCCAGCAGCACCCTTGGCCTTATTCACTAGATGCCAGTAGCTCTCTCATGGTAGCAGTCAAAAATGTCTTCAGACACTGTCAAATGTCCCTCATGAGGTAAAAATCACCCCAGATAGAGAACCACTGATTGCGTCTGCCTGGGATTTTATGGTGCAAAGCAGTTAAGGAAAACAAAACAAAATCCTGTCTAAGACAGGTCAGTTGCTTTGTACAAGATTACACGACTTCAAAGCAACAAAGCAAATGCAATCTTCAGTTGAGTTACAATGGAAATAAAGCCTACTCTAGAGGTTTGTGGTAGGAATCACATGATATAATATGTAAGCATGTCTGGCATACTTTTCTTGGCCTGTTTTGGCCTTGCGAAGCACTTATTGAATCTGAATGCTGATTGATAGAGCATGTCTTTAGAAAGAGGAGTAAGTTAGCAAAAACTGGCAACAGAGTCATTTTGGGTTTGCTGTCAGCATCTTCAGCTGCTTTAGTGATGTTTTTCATGTTTTAATGTTTCTAGTTTCCACTCCCTGAATCTTTTCTCAGATGTCCACTTCAGTTGCTGTATCAACGACACATGCAGAAATCATGCTTCTCTACCAGTGCCCTTAGATATAACTCCTGCACCCACTGTGGGAGAGATAGCCATTAGCAATTCAATTATTTCAGTACAGTTCACAACTTTGGCAATAACATTGCTTCATCAGCATGTGAATAATATTTCATAAAGCTTTTGCTTAAAAACAAAGATCAATTTTGCATGTTTATTGACAAGTCATTGAAGAATAGGCTAAATCATTAAACAAAGAAACACTCTTAAGTTTTTTTCCTTTAAAGTCTCTTTATCACTTAGCCAAATGCTTGCATTACCCAAATCTTAAACAAGAAGCTTAAAAAAAAATACAGTGTGCAACATGGCATTTTCTAGAAACCTGAATGGAAAATATTTTCCCAAATGGGATCTATAGTTTAAGTTGCAGACTCTGCCTTATTTCCTGGCCCAGGCTTGAATATGAAAGGTCATGTCGTCCTGCAGAACAGGTCTCCATGGCCTTGAGTGTACTTTCATTTTGCTATGGGAGAAGGAAAGAATAAAAAGAACTGTTTTCCTTTGCTTTCAGGCAGGGGCAACCCATCTCTTGGCAAGTCTGCCGCATTCCTCCTGGGTTTGGAAGCAGCCCACACAGAGTCCTTGTAGTCTTCCTACCCTGGGACTTCTCTGTATGAGAATCATATTTGAGACAGCAGCAGGACATAGCCTAAAACTCAGCTATCTGCTTTTGCACAGGTATCAGCTCAACGATCAGGTCTTGATTCTGCCACCACCCGAATATTTCAACCTCCCAGCCCTCCATCCCTGGTCTTGGTGCAGGTGAACCACGATGTCTCTCTTCATTTTTCAGGGTTGCCTTGGGGAACTTTCACAAGCCCCTGCTCTCCTAGTCCCACTACTCGCTCTGGACGCTGCCTTAGATCTAGTCCTTGCTTTCCTCAATGCCCATGACCATGGCTTATCATGTCTCATGGCAACTCTTATTTAAAAAACTAATTTTGTTTTCTGTGCGCACGGGGACCTGTGACTGAGGGTTTACTTCTTTGGAAGCAGGGGGATTTATTCTTTTGTAGGAATCATAATGGATGCTTTTGCATTGTGGTTCTGGAGAACACTCTTAAGAGTCCCTCGGATAACAATGAGATTAAACCAGTCAATCCTGAAGGAAATCAACCCTGAATATTCATTGGAAGGACTGATGCTAAAGCTAATACTTTGGCCACCTGATGTGAAGAACCAACTCACTGGGAAAAGCCCTGATGCTAGGGAAGATTAAAGGCAGGAGAAGTGGGCAGCAGAGGCTATGACTGGATGGTATCACCACCTCAACGGACATGAGTTGGAGCAAGCTCCAGGAGATAGTAAAGAACTGGAAAGCCTGGTGTGTTGCAGTCCATGGGGTTGCAGAGAGTCAGACACAACTTAGTAACTGGACAATGAGAAGGAAGACCCATAAAGGAACCATATAGGCAGCCCTGCATGCTTAAGGCATATACATTTCTTTGCAGGTAGTAAAAATCAAAAACTTTGCTTTTACAGGTATCAGTACTGGAGGTTGTGTTCACACCCATCTAAGCTTAAAGACAGAACCCAAACACCATTTTCATTTTGAGATATAATTTTGGAGAAAAATAGTGCTGTTTCTTGTCAATGTTTTTGTGGTAACAATAAAGATGTCTGCACCAGGCACTCTGGGAACTGGTGAGATATTCCCTTGTCAGTGACTGGACAGAAATTGCTTCCTGTGGCATGACCGTTTAGTTGCAGCTGAAGGAAACTGGAAAGAATGATGAACCTGGATACAGACTAGTGATAATAATGGAAACTCCATATATCATATTTTTAGTCCTCTCATAATCCTTTAAAATAGGTACAACTACTACTCCTATTTTAACCAAAGCATAAAGTAGTTAAGGAATTTGCCCATTGTTTAATAATTAATAGAGGAATATTCAAACACAGCTCTAATTCCGACATCTCTCTTCTCTATCACTGTTCTCCCCTGTTCCTGGGAATGTAAAGTCATATTAGTCCTAGTTTTGGAACCTAGTTGTGACTTCATTTTGATTTTCTTCAGTTAATTTACTTATTTAAAGAGTATGGCACCACTTCTCTCAGCGGGTCCTTGTGGAAATGACAGGATAACAAATGTGGAAGTGGAAATATTTAAATTGTAGGATCTGTCACTTATAATAGGATGTGATACATTGTTAAGTTTATAGTAATGCTCTGGGGTGACTCCCAAGAGATGCTTTTCATAGCTGAATTTAAAAGAGTATAGCTCTATCTTTGTGTCCTGATCTTTTTAGAAACTCAGTTTGACTTACAACATTATTTTGTGACCCAGTTGAGTTTCAAACAAAACACCTTGACCTGGGCTTTGCCAACCTGGATTAATTGTTGGTTTGTCACTCTGATCCTTAAAAGAGGAAACAACAAAGACTGGGCATCTGGCATGCTTAATACTGGCAGTCACATGGTCACAACAAACTTGGAGCTTTAGTCAAGGTTTGTATTGGCAGAAAAAAAGCAAACCGGTGCTATTTAATAGCATTTCAAGAAACTGGACTAACATTTCTTGAGTGCTGCAAAAACCACTGTGTCTTGGAAATACAGGATGAACAAGGGAAATAAGAAGCAAAATAAGAGTTCTGATGAAATGATGAAACTTGACAGCTGGTTCATGTGAAAATCATGTGACTGCTACTTTATAAGCACAAAAGGATTCTCCTCCCCCAGACTCTTACAGTACAAATATTATTTTCCCTATGGACCTATTTAGGAAATATTTTCTCTTTATTTTCTTTCTCTGCCCCCATTTAATTATTTAAATACTTTAAAGGAAATAATTCCAAGTTCCAATGTTTTGTTTGTTTGGCTTTTGTTTGTTTTTTTTTCCTCTGGCTTTCTCTCACCGGGATGTGAACTGTCTTTCTACTCTGCCTGAGAGTCTGCTATTGCAGCACCTTTCTCAGTCCAAGTACCACTCTTTTAAACCTGCCCTTCCTTTCTAGAAGGGAAGCCATTTTGAAACGAGGCCTTTCCTTTCTAGAAGGGAAGCCATTTTGAAACGAGGCCCTTCCTTTCTAGAAGGGAAGCCATTTTGAAACGAGGCCCTGGGGTGCTACTAGCATGAGTAGTAGATTTCATTTCTAGTAGATGCTACTGGATTTCATCAGTTTCTCAGAGTATTTTAAGTGTCTTGTAATGGAAATAGAACTTCTTTCTAAGTCCAACTCGACTTCATTTCAAATTTCAGCCTTACCACTTACTAGTTTTGTGATTATAAGTGAGTTACAGAAGCACTCTGTATCTCAATGAAGTCCTTGACCTAACAGTAAAAGTAACAGCATTGTAGACTATTTCATGTGGATAAGGCAATGGCACCCCAGTTCAGTACTCTTGCCTGGAAAATCCCATGGACAGAGGAGCCTGGTAAGCTGCAGTCCATGCAGTTTCCAAGAGTCGGGCACGACTGAGCGACTTCACTTTCACTTTTCACTTTCATGCACTGGAGAAGGAAATGGCAACCCACTCCAGTGTTCTTGCCTGGAGAATCCCAGGGACAGAGAAGCCTAGTGGGCTGCTGTCTATGGGGTCGCACAGAGTCGGACACGACTGAAGCGACTTAGCAGCAGCAGCAGCAGACTATTTCGAGTAATTCTTACAACATACTGGAAGAAAGGCATGTAGATCTTGGTTTGTTATACAAGAAGACCTTGGTAAACTGTTTTCTTCCCTGCCTCCACCTTTGTTCCCCAGGATCATTCATTTCCAATGTCAAGGAAATAGAAGGAAAAGAAAAATAGGAAGCTAGAACTGCTATCACCTTAGGAATAGTCATGTCAGTTTTAACTAGATTTAACCAACACTTTCTCCCTCAGGTTATTACTCCAGCTATTGGAAGTATTCTTGGCAGCAATCTCATGCTGGAGGGAGCAGTTACTATTTAATTTTATATTACCGAAAGTATTTAGGAACAGTATTTTTTAAATGATGGATCACTTTTTCTTTTTGTCTAGGGCTTTAAGCTACAGATAAATAGGCAGAATTCTTTCCTTCAAGGAGATTTCAGTCTTGAGATAGCAATTCTTCAACTTCAGGTTTCACACAGGCTATACAAGGCTACTTTTTTTTCTTCTTCTTCTTTTTATGGATAAAATAATCTATAGGTAACATGTGAGCAAACCACCTTTCCTTCAGTTTTTCAGATGAAAATCTTTGCCTTCATACAATGCAAAATTCTAGAGCCTCACCAAAGGGCTTGTGCTACTATTGGAGACGAGATCATGCTCTTTCCTGGGGGTAGCGGGGGTGGGGGGTGGCAGAGGGAAATGCTGATTTCTCCTGCTGCAGCACCCCCCCCCCTTTTAAAATTATTTTTATTTAGCTGCACTGGATCTTAGTTGTGGTGTGTGGGATCTTCAAAGCAGCATATGGGATCTAGTTCCCTAACCAGGTATCTAAGTCAGACCCCCTGGGTTGAGAGTGAGGAGTCTTAGCCACTGGACCACCAGAGGAATCCCTGCTGTAGCCCTCTCTGCTGCTCCCTCCACCTCACACCAGAAGGGGCTTCCCAGCTGACCTTGTGTCAAGGCAAGTCTGCAAACCTCTCTCTCCACTTTATATTCCATAGCATAGTGGCACCCCAGCCCTTTCCAGAGCTGAGAACTAAATCACTTAACTCGCACTAAAACTAGTACAGTGTTCTCGCTTTAAGAAATTCAATCCTGTGGTAGCTAAGATAGAGACAATAGTAAACAAGGCATAGTCTGCATACAGGCAGCTTACATTCTGGTGAGAGGAGGCGAGTAAATGATTAGAGCCTGGATTTACTTCCTTTAAGGCATTTCGATAATTAAAAGAGGACAGAGGAAGAAAATGAGAGAAAACATTTTCTATAATAGGTTAGTCAGGGAAAATTATCTTTCAGTTTCAAAAAAGAAAGTCATGCAAAGGTTTGGAGAAGGAGTAATTTACCAGCGGAACCACTAGGTTCAAGGTCCTGAGGAAGATAAGAGCTTGGTGCATTTAGAGGAAACTGAAGGGACTGTGGGCAGCCTGAAAGAAGCACACTGGGGAGAGAGAGAAGTGTGCCTTATATCTCTCTTCCTGTTCTTCATTGAGCAGAGATGAAGATAGTCTCATGTGAACCTCAAGACACTGATTCTTGTGAGACTGGGTTTCAGAGGGGAAAGGATTACAACACCATCTGCCATACCAGTTTCCCCTTAACCTGCCAGAGGTAGGTGGGATAAAATAAGCTGCCTTGACCTCTCACTCAATTCCCTGAAGGAGCCTCTTCTCAAGACCTGGCCTGACTTCTTGAAGATGTTTTTCTATTCGGCCCTCAAGGGCTTTGCCACAGCTGATACTAAACCTAGGGACATTAGTATAACATGGAATGTTTTAGTGTTGGATAACTATTCACTAGTGTGGCTTAGAAGGAATATTGGGTATAAATATCTAATAATATAAATACTTAATAATGTGAAAAAGCTGACTTAATTCTGCTTCCCAAAACTAAAATTATGGCATCTGGTCCCATCGCTTCATAACAAATAGATGGGGAATAAATGGAAACAGTGACAGATTATTTTCTTGGGCTCCAAAATCACTGCAGATGGTGACTGCACATAGGAAATTAAAAGATGCTTGCTCCTTGGGAGAAAAGCTATAATCAACCTTGACAGTATATTAAAAAGCAGAGACATTACTTTGCCAACAAAGATCAGTAAAGTTAAAGCTATGATTTTTTGAGTAATCATGTATTGATGTGAGAGTTTGACCATAAATAAGGTTGAGCGCTAAGGAATTCACGCTTTTGAATTGTGGTGCTGGAGAAGACTCCCTTGGACTGCAAGGAGATCCAACCAGTTCATCCTAAAGGAAATCAACCCTGAATATTCATGGGAAAGACTTTGGCCACCTGATGCAAAGAGCTGATTCATTGGAAAAGACCCTGATGCTGGGAAAGACTGAGGGCAGGAGGAGAAGAGGGTGACAGAGAATGAGATGGTTGGATGGCCTCTCTAAATCAATGGACATGAGGTTGAGCCAACTCTGGGAGACAGTGAAGGACAGGAAAGACTGGCATGCTGTACTTCATGGGGTTACAAAGAGTTGGACATGGTTTAGTGACTAAACAACAACAGTGTATTAGACTGAGGTGATTAAGGACATTTCTATAGAGCTGCGCCTCTCCTCTTCCTGATGTTCTTCCCTCATGTTCATGTTCCCCAAATTCCTCCATCTATTCTGTGATTGACTACCTTTTGCTACCAACCCAAATCTGCCATAGCTCAATAATATTCAATAATCTACAATCACCCATTTCTACTGGCCACATCACTCTTTCAGAACTCTTTTCCCAAAAGAAAAAGATAAGTTTAGCTTATACTTGATGTTGAGGTGGGAGTGGGCAGATGAATCATTAAAAAGAATCATGCTAAGCTGTAAATAACTAACTGAGATTCCACTTCATACCTCCCCAAAACATTTCCATTTTTGGAGAATAGTCTAATACCTCACAAAAATAATATTTCTCTGATGGTAAAATTCTAGAAAACGTAACTTTGACTTTGTATGTATTAAACTTAACTGAGTGCAATCAAAGATTAAGAGCTATTGATAACATTTCAGGAACTCATCTAAGGTTTGATTCTATTGTTTCACTTCATAATCACCAGATCTGAATTTAGATAAAACACTCTATTAGTAAAGATGAATTTAATGAAATAAAAGTAACTTTTAAACTAAATGTCCAGCTCGATTCTAGAAAATAATCAAGCATATCTATATAGTTAGTGTAGACTTTATTTTGGAATGGTTTTTAAGCACTAGAAGATGTAGGCCCCACTGATTCACTCAGGATCTGTATGATCATGTTTGAGTAATTTATTTATTCTTTAGGTCTTTTTCCTTATTTAGTAAAATGATTGAGTTGAACTAGATGTATAATTTTAGTGATTACAGGAATGTATGATTTATATTATTTAGGAGCCCATGAAATACTTACAATTTTTAACAATGTACCAGCTACATCAGAGAGGCTTCTTTTGATAATCTTTCAAAAGACACGTTTTTTTTTTAAGCCAATTCTTTTTATTATGTCCTTTCCTTTCCAAAGAAATTTTCTTTTTTTTTTTTAAATTTTTATGTTTACTTTATTTTGCTACAATACTGTATTGGTTTTGCCATACATTGACATGAATCAGCCACGGGTGTACATGAGTTCCCAATCCTGAACCCTCCTCCCACCTCCCACCCCATATCATCTCTCTGGATCATCCCCGTGTACCAGCCCCAAGCAGCCCCTGTATCCTGTATCAAACATGGACTGGCGATTCATTTCTTACCTGATAGTATACATGTTTCAATGTCATTCTCCCAAATCATCCCACCCTTTCCCTCTCTCACAGAGTTTAAAAGTCCGTTCTATACATCTGTGTCTCTTTTGCTGTCTCGCATACAGGGTTATCATTGCCATCTTTCTAAATTCCATATATATGTGTTAGTATACTGTATTGGTGTTTTTCTTTCTGGCTTACTTCACTCTGTATAATAGGCTCCAGTTTCATCCACCTCATTAGAACTGATTCAAATGTATTCTTTTTAATGGCTGAGTAATACTCCATTGTGTATATGTACCACAGCTTTCTTATCCATTCATCTGCTGATGGACATCTAGGTTGTTTCCATGTCCTGGCTATTATAAACAGTGTTGCGATGAACATTGGGATAAAGCCCACTTGGTCATGGTGTATGATCTTTTTAATGTGTTGTTGGATTCTGATTGCTAGAATTTTCTTAAGGATTTTTGCATCTATGTTCATCAGTGATATTGGCCTGTAGTTTTCTTTTATTGTGGCATCTTTGTCAGGTTTTGGTATTAGGGTGATAGTGGTCTTGTAGAATGAGTTTGGAAGTTTACCTTCCTCTGCAATTTTCTGGAAGAGTAGGATAGGTGTTAGTTCTTCTTGAAATATTTGGTAGAATTCAGCTGTGAAGCCGTCTGGACCTGAGCTTTTGTTTGCTGGAAGATTTCTGATTACAGTTTCAATTTCTGTGCTTGTGATGGGTCTGTTAAAATTTTCTGTTTCTTCCTGGTTCAGTTTTAGAAAGTTGTACTTTTCTAAGAATTTGTCCATTTCTTCCATGTTGCCCATTTTATTGGCATATAATTGCTGATAGTAGTCTCTTATGATCCTTTGTATTTCTTTGTTTTCTGTTGTGGTCTCTCCATTTTCATTTCTAATTTTATTGATTTAATTTTTCTCCCTTTGTTTCTTGATGAGTCTGGTTAATGGTTTGTCAATTTTATTTATCCTTTCAAAGAACCAGCTTTTGCCTTTGCTGATTTTTGCTATGGTCTCTTTTGTTTCTTTTGCATTTATTTCTGTTCTAATTTTTAAGATTTCTTTCCTTCTACTAACTCTGGGGTTCTCCATTTCTTCCTTTTCTAGTTGCTTTACATGTAGAGTTAGGTTATTTATTTGACTTTTTTCTTGTTTCTTGAGGTATGCCTGTATTGCTGTGAACTTTCCTCTTAGCACTGCTTTTATAGTGTCCCACAGGTTTTGGGTTGTTGTGTCTTCATTTTCATTTGTTTCTATGCATATTTTGATTTCTTTTTTGATTTCTTCTGTGATTTGTTGGTTATTCAGAAGCATGTTGTTCAGCCTCCATATGTTGGAATTTTTAATAGTTTTTCTCCTGTAATTGAGATCTAATCTTAGTGCTTTACGATCAGAAAAGATGCTTGGAATGATTTCAATTTTTTTTGAATTTATCAAGGTTAGATTTATGGCCCAAGATGTGATCTATCCTGGAGAAGATTCCGTGAGCACTTGAGAAAAAGGTTAAATTTATTGTTTTGGGTGAAATGTCCCATAGATATCAATTAAGTCTAACTGGTCTATTGTATCATTTAAAGTTTGCATTTCTTTGTTAATTTTCTGTTTAGTTGATCTGTCCATAGTTGTGAGTGGGGTATTAAAGTCTCCCACTATTATTGTGCTATTGTTAATTTCCCCTTTCATACTTGTTAGCATCTGTCTTACATATTGTGGTGCTCCTATGTTGGGTGCATATATATTTATAATTGTTATATCTTCTTCTTGGGTTGATCCTTTGATCATTATGTAATGGCCTTCTATGTCTCTTTTCACAGCCTTTGTTTTAAAGTCTATTTTATCAGATATGAGCATTGCTACTCCTGCTTTCTTTTGGTCTCTATTTGCGTGGAATATCTTTTTCCAGCCCTTCACTTTTAGTCTGTATGTGTCCCTTGTTTTGAGGTGGGTCTCTTGTAGGCAGCATATATAGGGGTCTTGTTTTTGTATCCATTCAGCCAGTCTTTGCCTTTTGGTTGGGGCATTCAACCCATTTACGTTTAAGATAATTATTGATAAGTATGATCCCATTGCCATTTACTTTATTGTTTGGGGTTCAGATTTATACACCCTTTTTGTGTTTCCTGTCTAGAGAATATCCTTTAGCATTTGTTGGAGAGCTGGTTTGGTGGTGCTGAATTCTCTCAGCTTTTGTTTGTCTGTCAAGCTTTTGATTTCTCTTTCATATTTGAATGAGATCCTTGATGGGTACAGTAATCTGGGCTGTAGGTTATTTTCTTTCATCACTTTAAAAATGTCTTGCCATTCCCTCCTGGCCTGAAGTGTTTCTATTGAAAGATCAGCTGTTATCCTTATGGGAATCCCTTGTGTGTTATTTGTTGTTTTTCCCTTGCTGCTTTTAATATTTGTTCTTTGTGTTTGATCTTTGTTAATTTGATTAATATGTGTCTTGGGGTGTTTCACCTTGGGTTTATCCTGTTTGGAACTCTCTGGGTTTCTTGGTTTTTCCATCCCCATTTTAGAGAAGTTTTCAACTATTATCTCCTCAAGTATTTTCTCATGGTCTTTCTTTTTGTCTTCTTCTTCTGAGACTCCTATGACTCAAATATTGGGGTGTTTCATATTGTCCTGGAGGTCTCTGAGATTGTCCTCATTTTTAAAAGTTCATTTTTCTTTTTTCCTCTCTGATTCATTTATTTCTACCATTCTATCTTCTAATTCACCAATCCTATCTTCTGCCTCCAATATTCTACTATTTGTTGCCTCCAGAGTGTTTCTGATCTCATTTATTACATTATTCATTATATATTGACTCTTTTTTATTTTTTCTAGGTCCTTGTTAAACCTTTCTTGTATCTTCTCAATCCTTGTCTCCAGGCTATTTATCTGTGATTCCATTTTGATTTCAAGATTTTGGATCATTTTATATATATATTTATATATATATATATGCGTTTGCTTTAAAAATTGGGTCTTTTTTTTCAAAAGTGATAGTAGGTTATAAAAATTAAAATTAAAGGAGAAATAGACAACTTAAAACTTTTTAAAAAGTTAAAAAAAGGAGAAGAAAAAGAAAAGAAAAAACAATCAAACAACAACATCGACAACAAACAAAAGAGAGAAAATGGTCGTAAAAATAGTAAAGAAGTAAAGATATTTCTGGGACTTTCTCTAGTGTTGTGGGCAGTGTGGGGTCACTTCCAAGGTGGTTCCCTCTGTTTAGCTTCTTCTGTTTGCTGGTCTCTTCAGTGTCTGATTTCCACCCTGACACGAGGTGGGCAGTGGTGGACACTTTTTTTTTCAGACTCACTTGTTCAGTTGTGCTGTGGGGAGGGAGGGATTTTGCAAACAAATAACACTGGTGTGTGCTCGCAGTGTCTCAGCTACACTGGGCATGCCCCTGCACATGGCGCACACTGCTCAGGCTCTACGTTGCTCCACCAGGAACCATCTGAGGCCGGCCCTAGGCTGCATGTACCTCCCTGGTCTAAGCTGCTCAGGCTCAGCGCTCAGGTAGCCCTCAGAGATGCAGATTCGGTTGGGCCTGTGTTTTGTGCTCTTCCCAGGACTGAGTAGCTCAGGTGTTTGGCGAGTGTGGTCGCTGCGACTTATCGCCTTTCCCTGCTGCTCAGTTTTCTGGGTGTACCGCTGGCGCCCCTTGTCAGGCAGATGGTGACTGTCCAGAACCCCAAGAAGTCTTAGTTAGCAAAGAAGCCTGCTTGCAGTTTGGTAGGTAAAGTCTCCAGGACTGCGATTGCCTCCTTCCAGCCCTTAGGGCTCTGGCTGCCTGTCACTGGCAGGGGATGGTCTGCAGCCAGCTATTTCTGTTCTGTCCTTTGTTCTGTTCATGGTCCTGGTGGTGTCTTATGTTACAGCTTTTCGCATGTTAGCTATCCCACAGTCTGGTATGCTAGCCCAAGTTAGTTCACTATGGTTACATTTGGGGCATTCTGGCCAATTCTTAAAAAGCACTGCAGCCTGCTCCTCCCTGCCCAGCCCCCACTTGCTAGTGGCAGATGCAGATGTCTGCGCTGCTTCTCTGCTGGGGGAGTTACCGTTGGGCTCATAATCTGTTGATTTTAATAATTTATTTATTTTTCTTCCCTGTTATGTTGTCCTCTGTGCTTCTAAGGCTCACCACAGACTCGACAGTGAGAGTTTCCCGGTGTTTGGAAACCTCTCTTTTTAAGACTCCCTTCCTGGGACGGGACTCCCTTCCCAAGACAGAGCTCCCTCCCTACCTCTTTTGTCTCTTTTTCCATCTTTTATATTTTTCCTACCTGTTTTTGAATATGATCTGCTTTTCTGGGTGCCTGATATCTTCTGCCAGCATTCAGAAGTTATTTTGTAGAATTTGGTCTCCCCATCCTATTCCTCTGCCATCTTAGGACCGCCCCTCCTCAATATACACACATTTTATTCATAGCATCTTTCCCATAGTCAGTTGAAAATGTGATGATCTAAAATATGCAATTGTTCTACTAAATAATTTCTGAACTTTATTACAACAAAGAAAAGATTTTTTAAATTATAATATTAAAAATACGCTTGTAATATAATCAATATATTTTGACAAATAAAGACTTCCCTGGTAGCTTAGATGGTAAAGTGTCTGTCTACAACGCGGGAGACCTGGGTTCGATCCCTGGGTCGGGAAGATCCCCTGGAGAAGGAAAAGGTAATCTACTCCAGTACTATTGGTTGGGAAATCCCTTGGACAGAGGAGCCTGGTAGGCTACAGTCCATGGGGTCACAAAAAGTCGGACACAACTGAGTGACTTCAGTTTTACTTTCACATTCACTTTCATGCATATTTTATTAATCTTGTATTTTTATATTTGATTTCTATTTGAAAGACAAAATACCAGATTTATTCTTTGGTTTTACACAAAGCAATCATTTATGCTACAGAGAAGAGTTAAATACATTCAGCTGAAGCTGGAGTTTATGCACTGCCATACACACAGCTAAGGAAAGGCAGGGCTCCGAGGACAACACTAACATAATTGGAAGATTTTCATAGAGTTGGCTGAGGACCCTGACCCAGGAGTTAAATTGAGTAAGGATTTTGACCAGATTAGATTTCTGATGACAATGAAAAAGAAGGCTGGGGCCAATGCTCAAAGGAGGAAACTCATCCTTAAATCTGCCACTTTCTCCTTTTCCTTTTAACAGTCCATCAAAACCCCCATTCCAAACTTTTCTTCTGTTGAAACTTTGCTTTGTTTTGATCTGAAGCTCAATTGCATCTCTTCTTGAAAGATTTATCATCTAGCCTAATTCCTAAGTAATAGTACTTGTTCATAATCATCTTTTCTTATGCCAAAGAGTATTCATATTTTATTTATTTCTATTATCTTCCCTAACACCCTTCCAAACTGTACAGTTTTGCCATTTTATCCTAATGAAAATTATTTTCTGTTTTCCCAGAAAATTCTTTTTTCTATCCAGATTCTCTGAGTCTGAACTTATAAGCATGCAAGACATTAATTACTACAAGTTAACACCTTAATTCTTGAAATTCAGGCTGTTAGTCTAAGGTAAGAGGCCAAAAATCAAGTCAAAAAAGGTAATTATTCATGCATTTAAATTTTGAGCCATTTTTTTTCTTGTGTTAAGTTATGTTGCTTACTGAAATTTCTATTTTTTATATAACTAGTGGATTTCTGAAGCTCCCTGTAGAAACTCGACACTTAGTAAAGAGATGCTCCTATATTTAAACTATTTACAATTTTGAAAGAAAAAGACAGCTCATGCTTCCCATCATATCTTATCTCCTGGACTGAATCTGTTTAGACAGAGCTCCAGACACCAGGTTTCAGTTCAGTTCAGTCATTCAGTCTTCTCTGACTCTTTGCGACTCCATGGACTGCAGCATGCCAGGCCTCCCTGTCCATCACCAAATCCTGGAACTTGCACAAAATCATGCCCATCAAGTCAGTGATGCCATCCAACCATCTCATCCTTGGTCATCCCCTTTCCTGCCTTCAATCTTTCCCAGCAAAAGGGTCTTTCCCAATGAGTCAGTTATTCGTATCAGGTGGACAAAGTATTGGAGTTTCAACTTCAACATCAGTCCTTCCAATGAATATTCAACACTGATTTCCTTTAGGATGGACTGGTTGGATCTCCTTGCAGTCCAAGGGACTCTCAAGAGTCTTCTCCAACATCACAGTTCAAAAGGATCAATTCTTCAGCATTCAGCTTTCTTTATGGTCCAACTCTCACATCCATACATGACTGCTGGAAAAACCATAGCTTTGACTAGATGTACCTTTATTGCCAAAGTAATGTCTCAGCTTTTTAACACACTGTCTAGGTTGGTCATAGCTTTTCTTGCAAGGAGCAAGCATCTTTTAATTTCATGGCTGCAGTCACCATCTGCAGTGATGTTGGCACCCAAGAAAATAGTCTATCACTTATCTATTTGCCATGAAGTGATGGGACCAGATGCCATGATCTTTGTTTTTTGAATGTTGAGTTTTAAGCTAGTTTTTTCACTTTCCTTTTTCACTTTCCTCAAGAGGTTCTTTAGTTCCTTTTTGCTTTCTGCCATAAGGGTGGTGTCATCTGCATATCTGAGGTGATTGATATTTCTCTCCGCAATCTTGATTCCAGCTTGTGTTTCATCCAGCCTAGCATTTCATATGATGTATTCTGTACATAAGTTAAATAAGCAGGGTGACAATATACAGACTTGACATGCCCCTTTCTCAATTTGGGACTACTCTGGTGTTCAATGTCCATTTCTAACTGTTGTTTCTTTACCTGCATCCAGATTTCTCAGGAATCAGGTAAGCTGGTCTGGTATTCCCATCTCTTGAAGAATTTTCACAGTTTGTTTTGATCCACACAGTCAAAGGCTTTGATGTAGTCAATAAAGCAGAAGTAAATGGTTTTCTGAAACTCTCTTTTTCTATGATCGAACGGATGTTGGCAATTTGATCTGCAGTTCCTCTGCCTTTTCTAAATCCAGCTTGAACAGCTGGAATTTCTCAGTTCACATACTGTTGAAATTTAGCTTGGAGAATTTTGAGCATTACTTAACTAGCATGAGATGAGTGTAATTGTGTAATAGTTTGAACATTCTTTGGCATTGCCTTTCTTTGGGATTGGAATGAAAATTCACCTTTTCCAGTCCTGTGACCACTGCTGAGTTTTCCAAATTTGCTGGCATACTGAGTGCAGCACTTTCACAGTGTCATCTTTTAGGATTTGAAATAGCTCAACTAGAATTCTATCACCTCCATTAGCTTTGTGGCTCACGTGACTTTGCATTCCAAAATATCTGGCTCTAGGTGAGTGATCATACCATTATGGTTATATGGGTCATGAAGGTATTTTTTATATAGTTCTGTGTATTCTTGCCACCTCTTCTTAATATCTTCTGCTTCTGTTAGGTCCATACTGTTTCTGTCCTTTATTGTATCTATCTGTGCATGAAATGTTCCCTTGATATCTTTAAGTTTCTTGAAGAGATTGCTAGTCTTTCCCATTCTATTGTTTTCCTCTATTTCTTTGCATTGATCACCGAGGAAGGCTTTCTTATCTCTCCTTGCTGCTCTTTGGAACTCTGCATTCAAATGGGTATATCTTTCCTTTTCACCTTTGCCTTTTGCTTCTCTTTTTTTCCTCAGCTATTTGTAAGGCCTCCTCAGAAAACCATTTTGCCTTTTTGTCTGAAACAACTAAACCTACTGGAAGTCACCACAGACAAGCATGGCTCCTGTCTCTCCAATTTTATTTGATTTTATTTTTCTATAAAAGGTGATTTATTGCTATTTCAATAGAACATTTCATCTCAAAACTTCCTGGGTGTAGTATCTTTATTGTCCTGATAAGGTCATCTTTGCACAGTAGCAGAAAAATCCTTGATTAGCTAGTAGTCTTTCAGTTATAAGCAGGGGAGACAATAATCAAAATGGCTTAAGAGACAGGGGAAATTATTGATCCATTTAACTGGGTTGTCTAGAGACAGATCTGGCATTAAGGCTCAGTTGGATCCAGGTGATCAATAGCTATCAATAGAACTTTCTCTGATGTAGTTTATTAGCTTTACTTCTTTTTTCTCTTGACCTCATTCTTTTCTTCTCTTACTTGACATGTTTTCCTTTACTCTTTTCAGTCCAGGAAGATGAGTGCTGGAGGCTCCAACATGACTTCTTCCTGTAACTACAATCATCAAGGCAAGACATATTATTTATTGGCTCTACCAGAGAAGTCCAGGTAAGAATCTAATTATCTGAACTTGTTGCATGCCCAGTCATTGTTGTGGGTTAGGCGGGGGTAGAAATTCTAACTGACGAGACTGCATTTCAAGACCATGATGATGTGACTGAGATACAAGGAAGAGGTGTCTTGCAAGTGACCACCCCCAGGTCCACTTAGACTGCGAAAGGGGTCTCTCCAGAGGATGGGATGCCAGGCCAGTGAATAAGGTGATCTATTATACAGAGCTCCTCAGGTTCCCAAGTCTTTGCACTGGTTTATTGTTCTTTTTTTCTCTAGAGGATATCTTCGTTACATGTGATACATTTTCTTCCACTGTTGTTGTCTACTTGGAGTTTACCAGTTATTTTATTAGGGTTAAAGGACCTCTTAACCTTTCTCCAATAAGTAAGTTCAAATGGTGAACGCTCAGGGGATTCCTTGGGAATGTCTCTGTAAGGAAGTAATTGAATACAATAACATGATCTGAACTATTAGGATGATTAGTTGCCGATTTCCTAAGCATTTTCTCCAGGGCTGAAAAAGTATTTTGGGTAAAGCTTCAGCCTTTACACAGATAGTGAGGGAGCCAAGCATTGCTGCTCTTGGGGGAACTCATGGCACAGGCCACGACTTTAAGAATATGGGCTTGTGCCTTGGAAACCTAGCACGAGGACCAATAATATATTTATCCTATCCTATAATGTAAACGTGGTGCTGCTCCAGTCATATCTGTGTTATGGGTTAGATTTTTGGTATGTATTTTTAAAAATTGTTCAGTCACTCAGTCGTGTCTGACACCTTGTGACCCCATGACCTGCAGCATTCCAGCCTTCCCTGTCCTTCACCGTCTCCTGGCGTTTGCTCAAACTCATGTCTGCTGAGTCAGTGATGCCATCCAACCATCTCATTTTCTGTTGCCCCCTTTTAAAATTATTTTTCAAATAATTTAATTTATTTATTTTATTTTGGCTCTCCTGGTCTTCCTTGCTGCTTGGGCTCCTCTCCAGTCATGCAATTGGGGGCTCCTCTCCAGTTGCAGTGTGTGCACTTTTCACTGTGTAGCTCCTTTTGGTATGCAGCACAGGCTCTAAGGTGCACAGACTGACGTGCATGGGCTCAGTAGTTTTGCTTCCTTGGCTTTAGAGCACAGGCCAATAGTCATGGGGCACAGGCTTAGTTGCTTTGCAGTGTTTGAGATCTTTCTGGACCAAGGATCAAACCCATGTCTCCCATGATGGCAGGTGGATTCTTTCCTACCAAGCCACCAAGGAAGCCCCCTTGGTATATGTTGATGGCATGACTAGATATGTCCAGTACTGCCCTGCCAGTCACTCCCAGTGATGGTTGTGATAGGTTGTTTTGTGTATCAACTTGACTGAGGCAAAAGGTGCCTAGATTAAACATTATTTCTCAGTGTGCATGTGAGGGTATTTTTGGATGAACATTTAAACCAGGGGATTCAGTAAAGCAGGTTGCCCTCCCCATTGTGGGTGGGCATCAACAAATCCAGGGAGGACCATTTCACTGTGGCTTCTCCTTTGTCCTTGAATGTGGAGTACCTTTTTTGGTGGGTTCCAGTGCCTTCCTGTCAAAGGCTGTTCAACAGTTAGTTGTGATTTGATGCTCTGGCAGGAGAAGGTGAGTGCATGTCTTTCTGTTCTGCCATCCTAATCTCCAATATCTCTCTCCAATTCAAAGTACTCAATAAAGGGATATGCCCATCAATGCTGCTGTTATTGTTTTCTTATCATTATCATTATCATCGTTGGGCTTCCCTGGTAGATCAGAAGTAAATAATCCACCTGCAATGCAGGAGGCACAGGAGATGCGAGTTCAATCACTGGTTAGGGAAGATCCCCTGGAGGAGGACATGGCAAGCCACTCCAGTATTCTTACCTGGAGAATCCCATGGGTGGAAGAGCCTGGTGGGCCAGAGTCCATAGGGTTGCAAAGAGTCAGACATAACTGAAGCAACTTAGCATGCACCATCATTACTCATTGTCATTTAATATACTAAGCGCTTTATAATACCTCATTTAATAGTCACAATAGACTCTTAGAGGTAGGTAATATTTTCTTTATGCTACATTTAAGGAAAATGAGAGGTTAAATAACTCTTAAGAGGTCACATATTTAGAAAGCAATAAAGTTAAATTGTATCAGTGCTCCTCTGTGAGCTTATGTTTTTGCACTATGCCATATGATTTCCCTGGAAGCTGGTGTTCCAAGGATACACAGTGAGGTAAAGCCATATTGCCTCCAGGGACCTAGGATTAAATGGATTTAACAGTTTCCCCTGTGTATCCTTAATGCCCCATTATAGTTCTGGAACTTCTCCCATCTAACTGGAATCAATTTTCCATTCTTAGTAAATTTAAATCACATTTAAGGCAGACTTCTTGAGCCTGTTTTCATTTAGTTCAGACTGTTCAAGCTCAAGATAAAATTAAGTCTGCTTTCAACAAGTTGAGTATTTTCTCCATGAGTACTCTGATTTTTTGATCCATAGTGTGTACATCTTTTTGTTGCAAGAAGTTCCATTGAATTGGTAAAGCAAAAAGGAAATGTTCTATCTCACATAACAATAAACCTAGAAGTAGTGTGGATTCCAGGGTTGATCAATTTATCCTCCCTAGCCTTCAACTACACACAATGTGTTTCCTTGTTATTAGCAAAGTGGCTGTAGCATTTGCAAGAGTTACCTCCAGAAATAACGTGACCTTGTGGAAGAAGAGACACGATCTCTCTGTATTGATCTCTCTTAGGAGCAGTAGAACTTGTGAAATGAAGCTGAAACTCTCATGATAGTCTGGGTGCAATGATGTTGGACACCGTCCCTTTCAGCTTGTAGACTGGTTCTACCCAGGGAGATTCACAGCAAACCATAGCTTTCACATATATAACTGTATAACAAGGCTGTTAGCTGATATTACTGGAGTTCTAGTTCTACAGATGTAGAAACTGAGACTCAGAGATGGTAAGAGTCTACCCATATGAAATTGCTAGAACATTGAATGTGGTGTGAAGTCAATGGGCATGGATCAGCAGCTAATGATAGAGTTGTTCCTTTTATTTTCAGACATGACTCATGAATACAAATTTTGTCCTTGACTCTATGGCCAGAATGAACTGCTGAAGAGATGTGTGTGTGTGTGTGTGTGTGTGTGTGTGTGTGTGTGTGTGTGTGTAGATTTTCCTATGCTTTATTGACTAGCCTATTTCTAAAGTAGTGGTTCTCAACCCTGGCTGCCCATTAAAATGAAAGCAAACCAAAATAAAACAAATAAAACCACTGGGAAGGTTTCAAAAATACTGGTGCCCCTGCCCTATCTCATAAAAATTAAATAAAAGTCTTTGGAAATGGGATATAGACTTAAAAAAAAAAAAACACTGCCACCAGATGATTAATGTGCATCCAAGTTGGGAATGATAGTCCTAAAAATAAAATCTAAGCTTATATCTTGAGACATAAGACTCATCATGACCTGACTTCTCTTTCCTACATCACCAATAAATTTTTACACTCTCTAGCCTTGAAATTAAAAGACGTTTACTTCTTGGAAGGAAAGTTATGACCAACCTAGATAGCATATTCAAAAGCAGAGACATTACTTTGCCAACAAAGGTCCATCTAGTCAAGGCTATGGTTTTTCCGGCAGTCATGTATGGATGTGAGAGTTGGACTGTGAAGAAAGCTGAGCACCAAAGAATTGATGCTTTTGAACTGTGGTGTTGGAGAAGACTCTTGAGTTCCTTGGACTGCAAGGAGATCCAACCAGTCCATTCTAAAGGAGATCAGCCCTGGGTGTACTTTGGAAGGAATGATGCTAAAGCTGAAACTCCAATACTCTGGCAACCTCATGCGAAGAGTTGACTCATTGGAAAAGACTCTGATACTTGGAGGGATTGGGGGCAGGAGGAGAAGGGGATGATAGAAGATGAGATGGCTGGATGGCATCAGTGACTCGATGGACGTGAGTCTGAGTGAACTCTGGGAGTTGGTGATGGACAGGGAGGACTGGCGTGCTGCAATTCATGGGGCTTTATACTCCAACCCCAACCTGTTTCTGAACAACTAAGTGTTCCATGCTATCTCACAACCCTGAGCCTCTGCACGTAACTATCTTTCTGCCTGAAATGCTTGTAAAAACCGCTACCTATCCCTCACCATAAAATTTGATGTACTCCAGTTCAGCCTAATAACATCATCTGGAACATCTTCCTGGACCCCTGCCTCATTAAGTAAATATAATCACTCTTTCTGCTGTGTTTCCTCATTTTTCATTTACAAATCTGAAGGCAATATCAAAATCACAAAGCAAGTGAAGTGAAATTGAGTGTCATGTCTCCTCTTATGGGCCATGTGTCTTTTAAGAACAAAGACTGGATTTTCTTATTTCTCGGTGTTTAGCATGATGCCTAGCACTTGGAAAACACTTCAAATGTTTGTTGAATTAATTTCTTGTACTGTTTTTCTCAATTTCAAGAAAATGTTTCCTTTTAATTATTATTTTATTTGCAAAAGACATCCTCCCTTGTAGGCATTCCTCTTATAAAAAATAGAGCAGAAGCATTTTTTTTTTAATTTTATAATCTACCTGCACATAGTCCTAATGTTTTTCTTACTATTTATGTGCAATCCAACAAGAGACTGTTGTGTTAACTTACCCTCTGATAGCTCCACTATAACAATGGAAAAACAATCACTCTTTCCTTTGGAAGAAAATCATGCTATTGCCAGTATAGCAATTTGATAAAAGTCCACTGTGTTCTTGTCTATCACATTCCAAGTTTAGGCTAGAAAATCTGACAGTCATTTTATATTTAATCAGTGTAAGAAGAAAACAGGGCTGTCTGAATACTGTGGAATGTTTTCTATAATAAATCATTGAAAGTAACAATCTGATCTGGGGCTAGTCTGAAAAGACAAGTGAATATTGCCACAGATACATTACATTCAGAGTGTATATGGAAAGTTAAGCAAAATTTTCTTATTCTTCCAGTCTAGCTTTCACAAGACACTACCAAACAGAGTAGAATCAGTATATCAAACTGAAAAAACTTGAAAAACTGTGAATCTAGATGGAATAAAAATCATTAAAAAATAGAAGGATTAATAACATGGAGTGCATTCCTATGAAACATAGATTTAATTATTTAGAAAGTAGGACTGAAGATGTTTTTATTGATCTTGGGAATAATTATTTGACTATGACAACAAAAGCTCAAGCATAAAAGCAAAGACAACAAAAGCAAAAATAAGAAAGTAGGATTACATCAAAATTAAAGGCTCTGCATAGCAAAAGAAGCAGTTAACAAAATGAACATGCAATCTACAGGATGGGAGAAAATATTTGCAAACCATACATCTAATAAGGGATAACATCTAAAATATATAAGGAGCTCATACAACTAAGGAGCCAAAAAAATCTAATTTAAAATGGGCAAAAGATGTGAATAGATATTTTTCCAAAGAAGAAAGGCAAATGGCCACAGTTACATCAAAAGGTGCTCAAGAGCACTAATCATCAGGGAAATGCAAATTAAAACCACAATAAGATAATACCCTTTATCTGTTAGGATCACTATTCTCAAAAATACAGGAGATTAAAAAGTGTTGGCAAGGAGTGGAGAAAAGTACATTGTTGGTACTGGGAGGTAAGTCACTTCAGTCATGTCCAAGTCTGCGACCCTATGGAATGCAGCCCACGAGGCCCCTTTTTTCATGGGATTTTCCAGGCAAGAACACTGGAGTAGGTCACCGTGCCCTCCTCCAGGGCATCTTCCTGACCCAGGGTTTGAATCCATGTCTCTTAAGTCTCCTGCATTGGCAGGCAGGTTCTTTACCACTAGCGCCACCTGGAATCCCACACTGGTTGGTGGGAATGTAAGGTGGTGCAGCCACTATGGTAAAGAATATGGAGATTCACCAAAAATTAAAGATTGGTCTTCCCTGGATGTACAGTGAATAAGAAACTACCTGCCAATGCCAGGCACACAGGTTCGATCCCTGGTCTAGGAAGATTCTACGTACAGCAGAGCAACCAAGCCTGTGCACCACAGCTGCTGAGCCCATGCCCTGGGAACCAGGAGCCACAACTACTGAGCCTGCTCACTGCAATTGGAGAAAGCCTATGTGCAGCGATAAAGGCCCAACGCAACCAAAATAAATAAAGTTGTTTTTAAAAATTAAAGATCAAACTACCATGTGATCAAGCAATGCTGTTTCTGGGTATACCTGTGAAGGAAATAAAATCAGTATCTTCAAAAAATATACTTACTCTCACATTCATGGCTATTCAGTGTACCCAAGATTGTGAACAGAAACAGAAACACTGTGTCTGTCAACAGCTGAGGACAAAGAAGATGTGATTATATACTGTGATTAAAATGTGATTGTGTTACACACACATACACACACCGACATATTTTATTTGACCATTAAAAAAAGGAAATCCTGCCATTTGTGACAACATGAATGAACTTTGAGAACATTATGCTAAGTGAAATAAGCCAGAAACAAAATTCAAATTCTTTATGATCTTGTTCATATGTGGTATCTAAAAAAGTCAAATGCATAGAACCAGAATGAATTAACATAAAGTGATTATTAGGGGCTATCAGTTCAGTTCAGTTCAGTTCAGTTGCTCAGTCATGTCTGACTCTTTGCAACCCCATGAACTGCAGTATGCCAGGCCTCCCTGTCCATCACCAACTCCCAGAGTTTACCCAAACTCATGTCCATCGAGTCAGTGATGCCATCCAGACATCTCATCCTCTGTCGTCCCCTTCTCCTCCTGCCCCCCAGTCCCTCCCAGCATCAATGTATTTTCCAATGAGTCAGCTCTTCATATGAGGTGGCCAAAGTATTCGAGTTACAGCTTCAGCATCAGTCCTTCCAATGAACATCCACGACTGGTCTCCTTTAGGATGGACTGGTTGGATCTCCTTGCAGTCCAAGGGACTCTCAGGAGTCTTCTCTGACACCGCAGTTCAAAAGCATCAATTCTTCAGCACTCAGCTTTCTTTATAGTCCAACTCTCACATCCATACATGACCACTGGAAAACGATAGCCTTGACTAGACGAACTTTTGTGGACAAAGTAATGTCTCTGCTTGTTAATATTCTATCTAGGTTGGTCATAACTTTCCTTTCAAGGAGTAACCGTTGTTTAATTTCATGGCTGCAGACACCATCTGCAGTGATTTTGGAGCTCAGAAAAATAAATCAGCCACTGTTTCCACTGTTTCCCTATCTATTTGCCATGAAGTGATGGGACCGGATGCCATGATCTTCATTTTCTGAATGTTGAGCTTTAAGCCAGCTTTTTCACCCTCCTCTTTCATTTTCATCAAGAGGCTCTTTAGTTCTTCTTGGCTTTCTGCCATAAGGGTGGTGACATCTGGTATCTGCAGTTATTGGCATTTCTCCCAGCAGTCTTGATTCCAGCTTGTGATCCACCCAGCCCAGCATTTCTCATGATGTACTCTGCATATAAATTAAGTAAGCAGGATGACAATATACAGCTTGATGTACTCCTTTCCGAATTTGGAACCAGTCTGTTTTTCCATGTCCAGTTCTAACTGTTGCTTCTTGACCTGCATACAGATTTCTCAGGAGGCAGGTCAGGTGGTTTGGTATTCTCAACTCTTGAAGAATTTTCCACAGTTTGTTGTGTTCCACACAATTCAAAGCCTTGTTAGAGTCAATAAAGCAGAAGTGGATGTTTTTCTGGAAAAATATGGTTTCTCAGGTGGCGCTAACGGTAAAGAACCGACTTGCCTATGCAGGAGATGCAAGAAAAGTGGATTCAGTCCCTGGGTGAGGAAGATCCTATGGAGGAGGCCATGGCAGCTCATTCCAGTAATCTTGCCTGCGGAATACCTTTGACAGAGGATCCTGGCAGGCTGCAGTCCACAGGGTCGCAAAAAGTTGGACAAGACTGAACCAACTTAATATATATGTGAATATGTGTACCTGTCTGTCTGTCTGTGTGTCTGTAGACAGAGAGAGAGAGATTTCCTACAGTATAGGAATTGCCTCATGTGACTGTGGAGGCTAAAACCAAAATTTGTATATTAGGCCAGTTGAATAGAGAGTCACAAAGTTAATGCTGCAGTTTAATTCAAAAGCAGTCTGCTGGTAGAACTCTCTTTCCTTTGGTGAACACAGTCTTTTTCCAT
The DNA here is from genome assembly GCF_032405125.1 of Capricornis sumatraensis. Lineage (NCBI taxonomy): Eukaryota > Metazoa > Chordata > Mammalia > Artiodactyla > Bovidae > Capricornis > Capricornis sumatraensis. Next base: position 9,647,642 of record NC_091084.1, read on the forward strand.
CAAGTGTTTCAAATGATTAGATGAGGCCCACTCACTCATAATCTCATCTGAAAAATATCTCCATAGAAACGTCTAGAATCAGTTCAGTTGCTCAGTCGTGTCCGACTCTGTGTGATCCCAAGGACTGCAGCATGCCAGGCTTCCCTGCCCATCACCAATTCTTGAAGCCTACTCAAACTCATGTCTATCGAGTCAGTGATGCCATCCAACCATCTCATCCTCTGTCGTCCCCTTCTCCTCCCGCCTTCAATCTTTCCCAGCATCAGGGTCTTTTCCAATGAATCAGTTCTTTATTCAGATGGCCAAAGTATTGGAGTTTCAGCTTCAGCATCAGTTCTTCTTCTAAAATAATAATCAACTAAATAGCTGGATGCAGCGAAGTTAACATACAAAATTAATCATCACAAATATTTTGGTGAAATGTAGAAATTAATTAATTAGTTAATTAAATGTAATCACATTCACTCAGAGGATAGAGTTCAAAACATATAGTGGAAAAGAGTGATATTGAGGTTGTTCCAAAATCTGCTTTCTTCCTCACATTAGCACCAAGAGATGCAATGAGCTGACAGACACCCTAGGAAAATAGTTAGGATTATTACCTTGGCCGCTATGTTCTAATTAGGTGGACCAGCTGGCTCCTTGCCCTTCCTGACTTGAGCTGAGCAATGAGCAGCAGTAATATTGCTCATGGACTACAGCTCTGTAGGGACAGTGTGGGAAGAGGAGCACAGAGTGTTTGGAGAGGTAGGGATCACAAACTCCTAGGAGTCAAGCTGAGGTACATCAGACTTAGTGGCCCATCTTTACTTTGCCATGATCACATAACCAGCATCTAGCAAAAGGAAAACAGGAATTCTTAAATTCAGAGATAAAATGACAATCAAAATCACCAGCCATTTGAACAAGATATGTAAGGAACTGTAAAGAGAGCAATTTGACTAAAGAACAGAATGTCAAGGGATAGCGTGACATGGTATAACAATGGAGCATTAAGAAAGATCATGCAGGCCTTTGTAAGCCAAGAAAAATTTTTAACTTCATCCTAAGGGAAACTGAAATTGTTAAAGGATTTTCAGCTTTAATGTAATGATGAATTAGAAAACAAAACAGATTATATGGCCACCAGTGCTACTAGACTGGGGAAACTTTTCATTTTCAGTTATGATAGACTAGGTAACCAAACCAAACTTTCCAGTGATTACTAGTGAGGAAAGGGAAAGGAAGGGAGATAATATAGGGGGGAAGGATTAAGAGGTACAAACTATTAAGTATAAAATAAGTTACGATGATTTATTGTACAACACAGGGAATAAAGCCAATATTTTATAATAACTATAGGAGTATAACCTTTACAAATTGTGAATCACTGTTTTATACACCTATAACTTATATTGCATGGCAACTACACTTCAGTTTTGTTTTGTTTTGTTTTAGTTCTAGATAGAATATGGAGTCATCAAATAAACTGGAAACATGTATGCAACACTAAGGTTAAATTCACATGAAGTCAGGAATCCAGATAGATAAAGAAACATAAAAACAAACTTTTGGTCTGAGTTCAACTGAAACTACAGAATTCAACTTTATTCATCATTCTTCTTGAGCACAGGCAAAATAAGGCAGGGCAAGACTAACCAAAATAAAGAAGATAACAGGAGACTCAAACCTTTTAAAGCTGGTACTCCAGTACGGACACTCTCAGTATTATGGTAAATTCAAAATAAACTCATCTCCTGATCCCTCTCTTGTTAAGGATAACTACCTGTTTCAACCATGACACTGAGTAAAGAGGGGAAAGATCCTTGTGAATTGTGACATAAACTGACTCTCTCAGGTATTTGTACCTCAAATTATCACGCCTGGGTAAAGCTAAATACTTCAGTGGTGATTTTACTTAAACTGATTCTACACAAGTGGTACCTCTATCTGCCAGAGAAGTAAAGCAAAACTGCATTGAAGTAAACTGTCTTTATCCTACATATCAAAGAATTCCCACAAAGATACAATGAAAATGCACAGTTCACAGAAAATTTTGATAAAAATAAATTACTAGACTCTAAATAAAACAAGCAATCTTGGGTGAAAACCAACCAAAATAACAAACAGTTGAAACAGATTAGCAGAGAATATAGACAAGTTTTGCTTACTTAAGTGTCAATGCAGGGAACAGGAAACTAGAATGACTTAGAAAAAAAGTGAGCACCCCAGGCTGGAAGGTGTCTGATATGCCACTGGAGCAGAGTGGAGGGCAATTACTAACATTTCCAGAAAGAATTAGAGCAGCTAGGCCAAAGTGGAAATGAAGCTCAATTGTGAATATGTCTGGTGGTGAAAATAAAATCTGATGCTGTAAAGAACACTTATGCATAGGAATATGGAATATTAGGTCCATGAGTCAAGGTAAATTGGATGTGGTCAAGCAGAAGATGGCAAGATTGGATATCAACTTCTGAGGAATCAGTGAACTAAAATTGACAGAAACAGGAGAAATTAATTCAGATGACCATCATATGTACTATGGTAGGCAAGAATCCCTTAGATGAAATGGAGTAGTCCTCATAGGCAATAAGAGAGTCCAAAATATAGTACTTGGAAGCAATCTCAAAAATGACATAATGATCTCAGTTTGTTTCCAGGGTAAACCATTCAATATCACATTAATCCAAATATATGCAACCACTTATGCCAAAGAATCTGAGGTTGATTAGTTTTATGAAAACCTAAAAGACCTTTACAACTAACACTGAAAAAGATATCCTTTTCATTATAGGGGATTGGAATTGAAAAGTAGGAAGTCAAGAGTTACCCAGAATAACAGGCAAGTTTGCCCTTGGAGTACAAAATGCAGCAGAGCAAAGTTTAACAGGGTTTTGTCAAAAGAACATACTGGTCATAGGAAATACCTTTTTCCATCAAACCAAGAGATAGCCACACATGGACATCATGAGATGAACAATACCCAAATCAGGTTGATTGTATTCTTTGCAGCTGAAAATGGAGAAAGTCCATACAGTCAGCAAAAACAAGACCTGGAGCTACAGCGGCTTAGATCATGAACTTTTTTTGTTTGTTTGTTTGTTTTTTAATATAAATTTATTTATTTTAATTGGAGGCTAATTACTTTACAGTACTGTAGTGATTTTGCCATACATTGACATGAATTAGCCATGGGTGTACATATGTTCCCCATCCTGAATGCCCCTCTCACCTCCCTCCCCATCCCGTCCTTCAGGGTCATCCCAGCGCACCAGCCCCGAGCATCCTGTTTCATGCATTGAACCTGGACTGGCGATCTGTTTCATATATGATAATATACATGTTTCAATGCCATTCTCCCAGACCATGAGCTCTTTATTGAAAAATTCAGGCTTAAATTTTGAAGAAAATAGGGAAAACCACTAGGCCATTGAGATATGACCTAAAATCAAATACAGTGGAGGTGATGAATAGATTCAAGGGATTAGATCTAATAGATAGAGTGCCTGAAGAACTATGAATGGAAGTTTATAACATTGTACAGGAGACTGTGACCAAAATCATCCCCAGGAAAAAGGAATGCAACAAGCCAAAGTGGTTGTCTGAGGAGGCTTTACAAATAGCTGAGGAAAGAAGAGAAGTGAAAGGCAAAGGAGAAAGGGAAAGACATACCCAACCGAACGCAGAGTTGCAGAGATGAGCAATGAGAGATAAGAAGGCTTTTTTAAATGAACAGTGCAAAGAAATAGAGGAACAAAATAGAATAGGAAAGACCAGAGGTCTCCTTAAGAAAATTGGAGATATCAAGGGAATATTTCATGCAATGATGGGCACAATAAAGGATAGAAAATGTAGGATTATAACAGAAGTTGAAGAGATTAAGAGGAAGTGTCAAGAAGACAAATAACTATACAAAAAAAAAAAATGTTTTAATGACCCAGATAACCATGATGGTATGATCACTCACCTGGACTCAGACATCCTGGGGTGTGAGGTAGAGTGGGCCTGAGGAAACATTAATATGAACAAATATAGTGGAGATGAAGGAATTCCAGCTAAACTATTTCAAATCCTAAAAGTTATGCTGTTAAAGTGCTTCACTCAGTATGCACTCAAATTTGGAAAACTCAGCAGTGGCCACAAGACTGGAAAGGATCAGTGTTTTTTATTCTAATCCCAAAGAAACACAGTGCCAAAGAATGTTCAAATTACTGTACAGTTGCACTCATTTCACATGTCAGTAAGATTATGCTCAAAATTCTTCAAGTTAGGCTTCAACTGTACATAAACTGAGAAATTCCAGATGTACAATTTGGGTTTAGAAAAGGCAGCGGAAACAGAAACTAAATTGCCAGCATTATTTGGATCATGGAGAACAGAAGGGAATTCCACAAAAATATCTACTTCTGCTTCATTGAATACACTAAAGCCTCTGACCGTGTGGATCACAACAAACTGGGAAAAATTCTTAAAGTGATTGGAGCATCAGACCACCTTACATGTTTCCTGAGAAACCTGTATTCAGGTCAAAAAGCCAAGAGTTAGAACTGGATCTGGAAACATGGACTGCTTCAAATTGGGAAAGGAAGACAAGGCTATATATTGTTATCCTGCTTATTTTAATTATATGCAGAGTACATCTGGTGAAATGCCACGCTGGATGTAGCACAAGCTGGAATCAAGATTGCTGGGAGAACTATCAATAACCTCAGATATGCAGATGATACCACTATAATGGCAGAAAGGAAAGATAAACTAAAAGAGCCTCTTGATGTTGGTGAAAGAAGAGAATGAAAAAAAACTAGCTTGAAACAACATTCAAAAAACTGAGATCATGGCATCTGGTTCATCACTTCATGGCATATAGAAGGGGGGAAAGTGGAAAGCAACAGACTTTGTTTTTCTTGGTCTCCAAAATCACTGCAGATGGTGACTGCAGCCATGAAATTAAAAGATGCTTGCTCCTTGGAAGAAAAGCTATGACAAGTCTAGACAACATGTAAAAAACAGAGACATTACTTTGCCAACAAAGGTCCATCTAGTCAAAGCTATGATTTTTCCAGTAGTCATATATGGATGTGAGAGTTGGACCATATAGAAGGCTGAGCACCAAAGAACTGAAGCTTTCAAACTGTGGTGCTGGAGAAGACTCTTGCAAGTCCCTTGGACTGCAAGGAGATCAATTAAATCAATCCTGAAAGAAATCACTCTGAATATTCTGGAAGGACTGATGTTGAAGCAGAAGCTCCAGTACTTTGGCCACTTGGTGAAAAGAGCTGACTCATTGCGAAAGACCCTGATGCTGGAAAAGATTGAGGGCAGGAGGGAAAGAAGGTGACTGAGCATGAGGTGGTTGGTTGGCATGATTTTGAGCCAACTCCAGGAGATTGCAGAGGACAGAGGAGCCTGGCTTGCTACAGTTTATGGGGTGGCAGAGCTGGATATGATTTGGCAATCAAACAACAATCAGGTAGAAATCTGGAAAAAAAATAAACCTCATATTTAACATAATTAATAAATCACTGAAACAGAAAAAATTTTTAAAAGTTCATAAAATGGAAAATATATCAGAAAAACAAATCTGCACTGTCACAAAAGAGCCTAACAGATGGAAAATCTAAGAGACTAACATAGAGAGGGAATTGAATTAGAAAGGCTAATATGTATTGTCCAGATCCCCAGAAAAAGACTAGGGTAGAGGCAATAAGAGTTGCTGAGAATTTTCCAAATCTAATAAAAGACATCAATTCACAAATTCAAGACATTTTATAATTTCCTAATAGGATAAAAACAAGTCTGCATTTAGGCACTTGTAATGAAAATACTGAACATCAAACCTAAAGATATATTCAAAAAACATGCAAGAATATACTTTTAAAAATGATAATAGATTGAGAATTGACTTATCAGTAGCATCACAATGGAAGGGAAAGTATAGTGAAATAAAATCTTTCATATCTTAGAGAAAATAACAATCTGCAGTATTTTACTGGATGCTTCTGGTGATTGCATATCAGCTTATGGTAAGTCAAGACTTCTTACAAAGACAGTTAGAAAGACAGAATAAAGTAAAACAAAAATCTGTTCAAAGTTATCTAAGACCTACCCAGGCAGCAAGGAATTCACTGATCAAGATCACAGAAGTTATCTTGACATCCACTGTCACTTTTCTTACTGAGTGCATTTATTGTCTTTAGATGATAAGAGACTAAGAAGGTGAGCAGAGCTCTCAGTGGTCTTATAGGGCTGTGGGAACATAGACCCCGGGGCCAGAAGGAATGTGGGCCCTGATAAACACCCTAAACTGTCTTTTGGAATTCCCAAATGTCTACATTCTAAGAATAGGCATAAATTAGAATTAAAATACAAACCCTGAAGAATAGCTTGGAAAGAGCTTTAATTTTTAATTAAATTGAAACAACATATTTCAACATTAACTGCTTGACAGGAGAAAGTAAAAAGAAAGAAAGTAGGTATAATGGTCATCTGACTAAAATTCGCACATTCCAGTCCATTTTAGTCCGTTGATTCCTAAAATGTCAATGTTCACTCTTGCTATCTCCTGCTTGACCACTTCTAATTTGCTTTGATTCACGCACCTAACGTTCCAGGTTCCTGGAATGAGCAATATTACTCTTTACAGTATCAGACTTTACTTCCATCACCAGTCACATCCACCACTGGGCATTGTTTTCACTTTGGCTCCATCTTTTCATTCTTTCTGGAGTTATTTCTCCACTCTTCTTCAGTAGCATATTGGGCACCTACCAACCTGGGTAGCTTGTTTTCAGTGTCCTATCTTTGTGCCTTTTCATACTGTTCATGGGGTTCTCAAGGCAAGAATTCTGAAGTGATTTGCCATTCCCTTCTCCAGTGGACCACATTTTGTCAGAACTCTCCACCGTGACCCATCCATCTTGGGTGGCCCTACACAGCATGGCTCATAGTTTCATTGAGTTGGAATGGGCTGTGGTTCATGTGATCATTTTGATTAGCTTTCTATGATTGTGGTATTCTTTCTGTGTCCTCTGACAGATAAGGTTAAGAGGCTTATGGAAGCTTCCTGATGGGAGAGACTGACTGTGGGGGAAGCTGGGTAAACTGGGTCTTGTTCTGATGGGCAGGGCCATGCTCAATAAATCTTTAGTCCAATTTTCTGTTGGTGGGCATGTCTGTGTTCCCTCCTTGTTGTTTGACCTGAGACCAAACTCTGGTGGAGGTAATGAAGACAATGGTGACTTCCTTCAGAAGGTCCCATGCAGGCACTGCTGCACTCAGTGTTCTGACCCTGGAGCAGGCCACCACTGACCCACGACTCCCCGGGGGACTTCTGGACACTCACAGGCAAATCTGGGTCAGTCTTTTGAGGGGTCACTGCTCCTTTTTCCTGGGTTCTGGTGCACGCAAGGTTTTGTTTGTGCCTTCCAAGAGTCTGTTTCCCCAGTCCTGTTCTTGGGAATACGTGTACACCCGTAGTGGATTCATGCTGATGTATGGCAAAACCAGTACTATATTGTAAAGTCAGATATCTGTCTATAGGTCTGTCTAGTCAAAGCTATGATTTTTCCAACAATTATGTAAGGATGTGAGAGTTGGACCATAAAGAAAGCTGAGCACCGAAGAATTGATGCTTTTGAACTGTGGTGTTGGAGAAGACTGTTGAGAGTCCCTTGGACAGCAAGATTAAACCAGTCAATCCTAAAGGAAATCAGTCCCTAATATTCATTGAAGGGTTGATGCTGAAGCTGAAGCTCTGACAGTTTGGCCACCTGATGCAAAGAACTGACTCACTGTAAAAGATCTGATGCTGGGAAAGATTGAAGGTGGGAGGAGAAAGGAATGACAAAGGATGAGACAGTTGGATGTCATCACTGACTTGATTGACGTGAGTTTGAGTAAGCTCTGGGAGTTGGTGATGGACAGGGAAGCCTGGCTTGCTGCTGTTCATGGGGTCACAAAGAGTCGGACATGACTGAGCAACTGAACTGACTATCACATACGTAATTACATCAGAAACAAAAAATACATAGAAATAAATCTAATCAGGAAACAAAAGACCTTTATTCTGAAAACAATAAGACATTGATCAAATATACTGAAGAAGGCATAAACAAATAGAAAGATATATCATGTTCATGAACTGGAAAAATTAGCATTGTTAAAATGACCATACTATTTAGGGCAGTCTACAAATTCAGAAGCAATTCATATCAAAACACCAAGAGCATTTTCCACAAAACTAGAAGAAATAATAAAAAAAGTTGTGGAAACAGAAGAGTCAGTATCCAAAGCAACCTTGAGAAAGGACAAACGTATAAACAACTCTTAAATTTTAAACTATATTACAAATTTAAAGTAACCAAAATAACGTGATACTGGCACAATATGAGACACACCAATCAATAGAACAGAAAAGGGAAACCAAAAATAAACCCACACATCAATTAGTATATGACAAAGGAGGCAAGAATATGCAATGGAGAAAAGACAGTATCTTCAGTAAGTGGTCTTGAGAGATTGGTTAGCTTTCCTTTAAGGGAAAATGGTCTAAAATATGTAAGCATGACTATCTACATACTTATATTGTCTTTTTATTTTTCCCTTATCAATTTTTTTATTGAAGCATAACTGACTTAAAACATTATATTAGTTTTAGGTGTACAGCATAGCAATTCAGTATTTTAACAGATTATAGGGTATTACAAGAGAATGGCTATAATTCATTGTGCTATACAGTATATCCTGTTGCTTATTTATTTTATACATAGCAGCTTGTTTCTGTTAATCCTATACCCCCAATCTGTCCCTCTTTTTTCTCCCTCTCCTCTTTGGTAACCACAAGTTTGTTTTCTATAGCTATGTGTTTCTATATCTGTGTTTCTGTTTGCATATGCATTCAATTGTCTTCTTTCGTAGATTCTATATATAAGTGACATCATATAGTATTTGTCTTTCTCTGCCTGACATTTCACTAAACATAATATTCTCTAGGTCCATCCATTTTGCTGGATGGCAGAATTTCATTTTTCATGATTGAGAAATATTACATACCACATTTTCTTAAGCCACACATCTGCCGATAGTCATTTTATTTGCTTACATTACTTGGATATTGTAAACAGTGATGCAGTGAGCATTGGGGTGCATGCTTATTTCTGAATTGGTGTCTTTATTTTTTCCAGAAGTGTAATTGGTGGATCACATGCTAGGTTTTTTTTTTAAGAACCTCAATACTCTTTTCAATACAGACTGCATTGGTTTACATTTCCACCAACAGTGTGCAACAGTGCCTTTTCTCTGCATTCTCTCCAGCATTTGTTACTTGTAGACTTTTTGATGATAGTTATTCTAAAAAGTGTGACATGATACCTTATTGTGGCTTTGATTTTCATTTCTCTTATAATTAGTAACATTAAACATCTGTTCATGTGTCTGAGGAGTGAGAGTGAGAGAGAGAAAGAACAAGAAGGTAGCTGAGAAGGGGAAGAAAGAGGGAGGGAGGAGAGGAGAGGAGGGGCAGAGAGTGAGACAAAGAGAAAGAGAAGGTGGTCGATGACCTGTATTAAAAGAGATCAGAGACATAGCATCAACTAAATGTAATGACTGATTCTTGGTCAGATATTTTTTGTTTGTTTTAAGCTATATATATATATATATATATATATATATATATATATATATATATATATATTTATAAATATGGCTTAAAACTCAACATTCAAAAAATAGATCATGGCATCCAGTCCCATCACTTCATGGCAAATAGATGGGGAAACAATGTAAACAGTGACAGAATTTATTTTCTTGGGCTCGAAAATTGCTGCAGATGGTGACTGCAGCCATGAAATTAAAAGACATTTGCTTCTTGGAAGAAAAGCTATGACAAGCTTAGACAGCATATTAAAAAGCAGAGACATTACTTTGCCAACAAATATCTGTCTAGTCAAAGCTTTGGTTTTTCCAGTAGTTATGTATGGATGTGAGAGTTGGACCATAAAGAAAGCTGAGCCCTGAAGAATTGATGCTTTTGAACAGTGGTGTTGGAGAAGACTTTTGAGTCCCTTGGACTGCAAAGAGATCAAACCAGTCAATCCTAAAGGAAGTCAGTCCTGAATATTCATTGGAAGAACTGATGCTGAAGCTGAAACTCCAATAGTTTGGCCATGTGATTGGAAGAACTGACTTATTAGAAAAGAACCTGATTGGGTCTTTTCTATTGGGAAAGATTGAGGCAGGGAAAGATTGAGGGCAGGAAGACAAAGGGCTGACAGAGGGTGAGATGGTTTGATGACATCACCAACTGTGTGGTCATGAGTTTGAGCAAGCTCTGGGAGTTGGTGATGGACAGGGAAGCCTGGCATGCTGCAATCCATGGGGTCACAAAGAGTCGGACATGACTGAGCATCTTAACTGAACTGATAAAGTTAATTGTGGGAGAATTGAGGAAATTTAAACTGGATAATAATGATGGCTATGATAATGTATTGTGGTTATAAAGGAGAATGGCCGTGTTCATAAGAGATATACACTGAAATATCTAGAAATGAGATATCATGATGTCTTCAGGTCATTTTCAGAGTTCAAAAAAATAAAAAGTTTGTATGTGCTGTTGTATACAAATATGTATAGAGAAAATAAAATGTTAGTAATTGAATCAAAAAAAAAACCATCTGTTCATGTGTCTGTTATTCATCTGTATGTCTTCTTTGGAGAAATGTCTTTTTAGGTCTTCTGTCCACTTTTTGATTGGGCTGTATTTTTCTTATTGAATTGTATGAGCTGTTTGCATATTTTACATATTAACTCTTTGTCTATCACACTATTTGCAAATATTTTCTTCCATTTTGTAGGCTGTCTTTTGTTTTGTCAATAATTTCCTATACAAATTTTTTAAGCTTAATTAGGTTCTATTTGCTTATGGTTTCTTTTATTTCCCTATCCTTAGGAAACTAATCTAAGAATATATTGCTCAATTTATGTCAAAGAGTGTTCCACCTAAGTTCTCTTCTAGGTAATTTAGGGTTTCAGGTCTTAAATTTAGGCCTTAAACCATTTTGAGTTTATTTTTATATATGGTATGAGGGAATGTTCTAATCTCATTGTTTTTATATGTGGCTGTCCAGCTTTCCTAGCACCACTTTTTGAATAGACTGTCGTTATTCTGTTGTCTGTTCTTGCCTCCTGTGTTGTAGATTAATTGACTGGGCGTCTGTGGGTTTGTTTATGGGCTCTCTACTCTGTTTAATTGATCTGTGTATCTGCTTTTGTGCCAGTACCATGCTCTTTTGATTACTGTAACTTTGTAATATAGTCTGAAGCCTAGGAGAGTCATTCTTTCAGTTTTCTTCTCTTTACTCAGGATTGCTTTGGCAATTCCCAGGGTCTTTTGTGGTTCCTTATAAATATTAGGATAATTCCATATCTGTGATAAAATGTCATGGGTATTTTGATAAGGATTGCATTAAATCTGTAGATTACTTTGGGTAATATGGCCACTGGAATAATGTTAAGTCTTCCAATTCAGGAGCATTGGATACTTTTCCATTTCTTTGAATCATCTTCAATTTCCTTCATCAGTGTTTTATAATTTTCAGAGTGCAATTCTTCCAACTTGTTGGTTATGTTTATTTTAGGTAATTTTGATGCAATTTTAAGCAGGATTTTAAAAAACATTTTTCTTTCTGATATTCTTATTGGTATTTAGAAAGGCAACATATTTCTGTATATTAATTTTGTATCCTGCAAAAATGAATTCATTTATTAGTGCTAACTGTTTTTCAGTGGAGAGTGTAGGGTTCTCTATATAGAGCATATTATGTCATCGGGTGATAGTTTTACATTTTCCCTTCCAATCTGGATTCCTCTTGTTTGTTTTTCTTTTCTGTTTGCTGTGGCTAATCCAATAATTCCAACACTGTGTTAAATAGAATTGGTTAGAATAGGTGCTCTTGTCTTGTTCCTAAATTTAGTGCAAAAGCTTTCAGCCTGGCACCATTGAATATTATGTTGGCTGTGGGTTTGTCATAAATGGTCTTTATTCCTTTGAGATCTGTTTCCTTTATACTGACTTCGATGATAGTTTTTATCATGAATGTTAAAGTTTTTCAAAAGTTTTTTCTATATCTATTGAGATTATCATGTAATTTTTAATTTTCTTTTTATTAATGTAATACATCACATGGATTGATTTGCTTACATTGAACCATTCTTATGATCCTTTAATAAATCCAACTTAATCATGATATATGACCCTTTTTGCATACTTTTGGATTTCAGTTCAGTTCAGTGGCTCAGTCTTGTCCGACTCTTTGCAACCCCATGAATCACAGCACGCCAGGCCTCCCTGTTCATCACCATCTCCCAGAGTTCACTCAGAGTCACATCCATAGAGTCCGTGATGCCATCCAGCCATCTCATCCTCTGTCGTCACCTTCTCCTCCTGCCCCCAATCCCTCCCAGCATCAGAGTCTTTTCCAATGAGTCAATTCTTCGCATGAGGTGGCCGAAGTACTGGAGTTTCAGCTTTAGCATCATTCCTTCCAAAGAAGTCCCAAGGTTGATCTCCTTCAGAATGGACTGGTTGGATCTCCTTGCAGTCCAAGGGACTCTCAAGAGACTTCTCCAACACCACAGTTCAAAAGCATCAATTCTTCGGTGCTCAGCCTTCTTCACAGCACAACTCTCACATCCATACATGACCACAGGAAAAACCATAGCCTTGACTAGACTGACCTTAGTCGGCAAAGTAATGTCTCTGCTTTTGAATATACTATCTAGGTTGGTCATAACTTTTCTTCCAAGGAGTAAGCGTCTTTTAATTTCACGGCTGCAGTCACCATATGCAGTGATTTTGGAGCCCAAAAAAATAGTCTGACACTGTTTCTACTGTTTCCCCATCTATTTCCCATGAAGTGATGGGACAGGATGCCATGATCTTCGTTTTCTGAATGTTGAGCTTTAAGCCAACTTTTTCACTCTCCTCTTTCACTTTCATCAAGAGGCTTTTTATCTCCTCTTCACTTTCTGCCATAAGGGTGTTATCATCTACATATCTGAGGTTATTGATATTTCTCCTGGCAATCTTGATTCCAGCTTGTGTTTCTTCCAGTCCAGCGTTTCTCATGATGTACTCTGCATAGAAGTTAAATAAGCAGGGTGACAATATACAGTCTTGACGTACTCCTTTTCCTATTTGGAAGCAGTCTGTTGTTCCATGTCCAGTTCTAACTGTTGCTTCCTGACCTGCATACAGATTTCTCAAGAGGCAGGTTAGGTGGTCTGGTATTCCCATCTCTTTCAGAATTTTCCACAGTTTATTGTGATCCACACAGTCAAAGGCTTTGGCATAGTCAATAAAGCAGAAATAGATGGTTTTCCGGATCTCTCTTGCTTTTTCCATGATCCAGCGGATGTTGGCAATTTGATCTCTGGTTCCTCTGCCTTTTATAAAGCCAGCTTGAACATCAGGGAGTTCATGGTTCACATATTGCTGAAGCCTGGCTTGGAGAATTTTGAGCATTACTTTACTAGCATGTGAGATGAGTGGAATTGTGTGGTAGTGTGAGCATTCTTTGGCATTTCCTTTCTTTGGGATTGGAATGAAAATTGACCTTTTCCAGTCCTGTGGCCACTGCTGAGTTTTCCAAATTTGCTGGCATATTGAGTGTAGCACCTTCACAGCATCATCTTTCAGGATTTGAAACAGCTCAAATGGAATTTGGAACAGCTCAAATGGAATTCCATCACCTCCACTTGCTTTGTTCATAGTGATGCTTTTTAAGGCCTACTTGACTTCACTTTCCAAGATGTCTGGCTCTAGATTAGTGATCACATCATCATGATTATTTGGGTCGTGAAGATCTTTTTTGTACAGTTCTTCCTGGTATTCTTAATATCTTCTGCTTCTGTTAGGTACAGACCATTTCTGTCCTTTATCGAGCCCATCTTTGCATGAAATGTTCCCTTAGTATCTCTAATTTTCTTGAAGAGATCTCTGGTCTTTCCCATTCTGTTGTTTTCCTCTAGTTCTTTGCATTGATCACTGAAGAAGGCTTTCTTATCTCTTCTTGCTATTCTTTGGAAGTCTGCATTCAGATGCTTATATCTTTCCTTTTCTCCTTTGCTTTTTGCCTCTCTTCTTTTCACAGCTATTTGTCAGGCCTCTCCAGACAGCCATTTTGCTTTTTTGCATTTCTTTTCCATGGGGATGGTCTTGATCCCTGTCTCCTGTACAATATCATGAACCTCATTCCATAGTTCATCAGGTACTCTTATCTATCAGATCTAGTCCCTTAAATCTATTTCTCACTTCCACTGTATAATCATAAGGAATTTGATTTAGGTCATACCTGATTGGTCTAGTGGTTTTCCCTGCTTTTTCAATTGAAGTCTGAATTTGGCAATAAGGAGTTCATGATCTGAGCCACAGCCAACTCCTGGTGTTTTTTTTTGACTGTATAGAGCTTCTCTATCTTTAGCTGCAGAGAATATAACCAATCTGATTCGGTGTTGACCATCTGGTGATGTTCATGTGTAGAGTCTTCTCTTGTGTTGTTGGAAGAGGGTGTTTGCTATGACCAGTGTATTTTCTTGGCAAAACTCTATTAGTCTTTGCCCTGCTTCATTCAACATTACAAGGCCAAATTTGGCTGTTACTTCAGGTGTTTCTTGACTTCCCACTTTTGCATTAGAGTCCCCTATAATGAAAAGGACATCGTTTTTGGATGTTAGTTCTAAAAGGTCTTGTAGGTCTTCATAGAACCATTCAACTTCAGCTTCTTCAGCATTACTGGTTGGGGCATAGACTTGGCTAACTGTGATATTGTATGGTTTGCCTTGGAGATGAACAGAGATCATTCTGTCATTTTTGAGATTGCATCCAAGTACTGCATTTCAGACTCTTTTGTTGACCATGATGGCTACTCCATTATTCTGAGGGATTCCTGCCCACAGTAGTAGATATAATGGTCATCTGAGTTAAATTCACCCATTCCAGTCCATTTTAGTTCGCTGATTCCTAGAATGTTGACGTTCACCCTTGCCTTCTCTTGTTTGACCACTTCCAATTTGCCTTGATTTATGGACCTGACATTCCAGGTTCCTATGCAATATTGCTGTTTACAGCATCGGATCTTGCTTCTATCACCAGTCACATCCACAACTGGGTATTGTTTTTGCTTTGGCTCCAACCCTTCATTCTTTCTGGAGTTATTTCTCCACTGATCTCCAGTAGCATATTGGGCATCTAATGACCTGGGGAGTTCCTCTTTTGGTATCCTATCACTTTGCCTTTTCATATTGTTCATGGGGTTCTCAAGGCAAGAATACTGAAGTGGTTTGCCATTCCCTTCTCCAGTGGACCACGCTCCGTCAGACCTCTCCACCATGACCTGCCCATCTTGGGTTGCCCCATGGGCATGGCTTGGTTTCATTGAGTTAGACAAGGCTGTGGTCCTAGTGTGATTAGATTGACTAGTTTTATGTGACTATGGTTTCAGTTTGTCTGCCCTTTGATGCCCTCTTGCAACACCTACCATCTTACTTGGGTTTCTCTTACCTTGGGTATGGGGTATCTCTTCACGGCTGCTCCAGCAAAGCACAGCCGCTGCTCCTTACCTTACCTTGGATGAGGGGTATTCTCCCTCCCTTTTGGATTTAATTTGCTGATATTTTATTAAGGATATTTGAATCTATATTAATCAAAGTAATTGGCCTATAATTTCTTTATTGTAGTATCTTTGGTTGGTGTCAGGGTAACTAAGGCCTTGTAGAATGAATTTGAAAATGTTCCCTCCTTTTCAGTTTTTTGTAATTGTTTAAGAAGCATAGATATTAATTCTTCTTTATGCTTCATAGGATTCCCCCATGAAGCAATCTTGTCCTGGATTTTTGTTTGCTTTGAACTTTTTCATTACAGATTCAATTTCACTTTTAGTGATTGGTTTGTTTAGCTTATTGGTTTCTTCTTGATTCAGTCTTGGAAAGCTATATATTTCTAGAAACTTGTTCATTTACTACAAGTTGTCCACTCTGTTAGTACATAACTGTTCATAGTATTCTCCTATGATTTTTTTTTGTATATCTGTGTTATCAGTTATTATTTCTCCCTATTCATTTTTTATTTTATCTGCTTGAGTCCTCTCTCTTTTCTTGTTTTGACCTTGGCAAAAGGCTTATTAGTTTTGTTTACCATTTCAAAAAAACAGATCTTGTTTTCATTGATTGTTTCTATTATTTTTTGGATCTCTATTTCACCCTTTCCTCTTTGATCTTTTTTACTTCATTCCTTTTGCTTACTTTGAGTTTTGTTTCTTCTTCATTTAATAGTTGATTTAGGTGAACTAAATGAGGTTGTTTATTCAATATTTTTCCTGTTTCTTACCAAAGGCCTCTATCACCTTGAATATCCCTCTCAGAACTCATTTTCATGCTTCCTGTAGCTTTTAGAAAATTATTTTTTATTTTCATTTGTCTTGAGATTTTTTTTCTTCTATGATTTTATCACTGACTCTTTGAGTTTTTTAAGTCACTCTATGTTCTAAGACTGGCCAGTAATATATGAGCCACCCAAAAGGTAACAAATATATCAATACAAAAACTATATTTATTGTCATCTCTTTGCAATTTAAATGTATTTAATCCTTTTTGATACTTTTCACTGTAAAAATTTAGATAAAAAATCTGAATCTCAAAGGAAAATATTACTAATTTTTTACTTTTTTCATAAAATTGTATTGACTGTTTCCCAGTCAATTCCTTTGTTTGTGTGTTTGTTTTGGTAGGCAAAAACTTCTTATACATGTCTCATGGATGTTTTATCATGTTTTTGATATGTAGCATAAAAAGTTGAATACACAGCTTCCTTGTCCTGTGGCAATAAAAATCTTTGCACAATGAAGGAGGAAAACACAAGTGACTAGCAAATTCATGTTAATGTTAATTTGAGGAGGAATTATTTTATTTTGATGTTCCAAGAAAAAGGCAGATAAATAATGCAAAAATCTCTCACCAAGTGTCTACAGAGGCTGAATTTTATGTATGACATACCTAAAGTTTATAGATAGATGTAGAAGAATGTGTTTGTGTGCATGTGTATACTGTACATTCATTGGTATCTCCAAATACCAACTCATTTTAATTCATTTGAACTCTCCAAATAAAATGGAAAGATCCATAGGTACCAAAAAAAAAAAAATCCTACAAGTCTGATGCTGATGGAAATCCCAGAAGTAAGAGGATCAGAACTTTACATGGAGATTTTGGCTACAGACTTGATTTGGTTTTAAAAGAAGTAAGAAATTAGAACTTAAACTTTTGCAAAATGCCAGATCCTCAAATAGGTGAGTACTTAGTTATAAATGATGAGAGAAATACACTTATGTGGACCTCCCAAAGTTTGCTCTTGTTGTTCCAGGTGTTTTTTTTTTTTTTAAATATTGTTATCTAATCTTTCAGCAAATATGCTCTTCCAAAACACAAGAGGCTACTCTACACTTGGACATAACCAGATGGTCAATACCAAAATCAGATTGATTATATTCTTTGCAACCGAAGATGGAGAGACTGTACAGTCAGTAAAAATAAGATGGAGAGCTGACTGTGACTCAAATCATAAAGTCCCTATTGCAAAATTCAGATTTAAATTGAAGAAAGTAGGAAAAACCACTAGACCATCAGGTATGACCTAAATCAAATCCCTTACAATTATACAGTGGGAGTAACAAATAGATTCAAGGGATTAAATCTGATAGACAAGAGTGCCTGAAGAACTATGAGTGGAGGTTCATGACATTGTACAGCAGGCAGTGACTAAGATCATCCTAAAAAAAAAAAATGCAAAAGGCAAAATGGTTATTTGAAGAGGCCTTACAAATGGCTGAAAAAAGAAGAAAAGAGAAAGACAAAGGAGAAAAGGAAAGATATGCCCATCTAAATGCAGAAATCCAAAGAATAGCAAGAAGAGATAAGGAAGCTCTCTTCACTTATCAATGCAAAGAAATAGAAGATAACAATTGAATGGGAAAAACTAGAGCTCTCTTCAAGAAAATTAGAGATGCCAAGGGAACATTTCATGCAAAAATGGGCACAGTAAAAGACAGAAATGGTATGGATCTAAGAGAAGTAGAAGATATTAAGAAGAAGGGGCAAGAATATACAGAAGAACTATACAAAAAAGATCCTAATGACCCAGATAACCACAATGGTGTGATCACTCACCTAGAGCCTGACATCCTGGGGTGCAAAGTCAAGTGGGCCTTAGGAAGCATCACTACAAACAAAGCTAGGAGGTGATGGAATTCCAGTTGAGCTATTGCAAATCCTAAAACATGATGCTGTGAAAGTGCTGAACTCAATATGTCAGCAAATTTGGAAAACTCAGCAATGGCCACAGGACCGGAAAAAGTCAGTTTTCATTCTAATCCCAAAGAAAGGCAATGCCAAAGAATATTCAAACTACTGCACAATTGCACTCATTTCACATGCTAGCAAAGTAATGCTCAAAATTCTACAAGCCAGGCTTCAACAGTAGGTGAACTGAGAACTTCCAGATGTTCAAATTGGATTTAGAAAAGGCAGAGGAATGAGAAATCAAGTTGCCAACATCCATATGCCAACATACAAAAAGCAAGAGAGTTTCAGAAAAACATCTACTTCTGCTTTATTGACTATGCCAAAACCTTTGACTGTGTGGATCACAACAAAATGGAAAATTCACTAAAGAAATGGGAATACCAGAGAACCATACCGGCCTCCTGAGAAATATGTATGCAGGTCAGGAAGCAACAGTTAGAACTGGACATAGAACAACAGACTGGTTCCAAATAGGTAACGGAGTACATCAAGGCTGTATATTGTCACCCTTCTTATTTAACTTATATGCAGAGTACATCATGAGAAACACTGGGTTGGAAGAAGCACAAGCTGGAATCAAGATTGCCGGGAGAAATGTCAATAACTTCCAATATGCAGATGACACCACTCTTATGGCAGAAAGCCAAGAAGAACAAACAAACTTATTGATGAAAGTGAAAGAGAAGTGTTGAAAAAGCTGTCTTAAAACTCAACAGTCAAAAAACGAAGATCATGGCATCCGGTCCCATCATTTCATGGCAAAAATTGGGGAAACAATAGAAATAGTAACAGACATTATTTTCTTGGGCTCCTAAGTCACTGTATATGATGGCTGCAGCCATGAAATTAAAAGACGCCTGCTCCTTGGAAGAAAAGTTATGACCAACCTAAACAGAATACTAAAAACAGAGACATTACTTTGCTGACAAAGGTCCATCTAGCCAAAGCTATGGTTTTTCCAGTAGTTATGTATGGATGTGAGCGTTGGATTATAATGAAAGCTGAGTCCTGAAGAATTGATGCTTTTAAACTGTGGTGTTGGAGAAGACTCTTGAGAGCCCCTTGGACTGCAAGAATATCAAACCAGTCCATCCTGAAGGAAATCAGTCCTGAATATTCATTGGAAGGACTGAAGCTGAAATACTTTGACCAATACTTTGGCCACCTGATGTGAAGAACTGATTCATTGGATAAGACCCTGATGCTGGGAAAGACTGAAGGCAGGAGGAGAAGGGGATGACAGAGGATGAGATGTTTGAATGGTATCACCAACTCGATGGACATAATTTCAGTAAACTCTGGGAGTTGGTGATGGACAGGGAGGCCTGGCATGCTGCCATCCATGGGTCATGAAGAGGTGGACACAATTAAGTAATTGAACTGAATACTTCAGACCAGGTTGGCTGGTTTTAGTTTCACAGTTCATTCTCTAGGTATGATAGCCTCACTCTTACTATAATGTTTTTTTTTTTAAAGAATAACATTTGAAATATGGCCCCACCGTATTCTTCTAGACTTCTCTCTAGCAGGTACAATTCAATAATAATGTGTTGGATTAAGTAGCTGCAAGTCAAAAAAATGAAAATCTGCATTAGGAGCTCATCTCCACTGGTAAAAAAAAAAAAAAAAAAGAAGAAGAAAGAAAAAGAAAAAAAGGGATAATAGACCAGTGTAGAAATAACTCAATGGATGGCAAGAGAAGGAACAGCATAGTGTAATAATTAAGTCAGGGGGTAGTCAGGGACAGAAAATATTAATATGGGATCTAAAATCTAGTGGGGAGATTGAGAGCAGAGTTCACAGTAGCATCTAGAAAGTGGTGACTCACAAGCTCTGTTTGAAGCAGTATTTAGTTTTTAAAATAATAATAATAGCAATTATAATAGGCAATATTAATTAATTATACACTATGTGCATATAATTGTTTCACATGGTATTTTATTTTATCCTCAAGAAACTATACATCATCGTAGATATCATTATGTTCATTTATAGATCTTGAAGTTGAAACTCAGTAGATTACAGTGTCTTCCCCAAGCTGCAACAAGAAATAAGTAGAGAAGTTGCCCCTGGAGGTCAGATCTGTGGGAGTCTGATGTCCATATTCTCTTCATTATACTTCTTTGCTTATTTAACAAACTTAAAGTGATTTGGCTAAGACTACCTTGCAAAAATAAGGAAAAAATGAGTTGACATGTCAAATTTAATATATCAAAGCTGAACCCCAAATCAACACTGCCCCCCAACCACACACACAAGTGCATACACCCCAACTCTTTTTCAACTGTAGCCTTTCATGTGAGCTGCTCTTATAGCAATTATAATTTTAGTTGCTGAAGTCATAAACTTTGAAAATATCTTTGGCTCCTTTTTTAGATATGTCCCACAGACAATCTGAAAGGAAACCTAGCAGATTCTACCTTCAAAATATATCCAGGATCTGATCACTTCTAATCATGTTAGTCTGCGCTCTCATCATCTTTTATTTGAATTTCTGTAACAGCCTCCAAACATAGTAGACAATGAGTCTTTTTAAAAGAAAGCCAAATCTTGTCATTCCTAGGCTTAAAACCTTCTAAAAGCTCTCCAAAGGCTTCTATTATCTGTATACAACCCACATCAAAGACTAGGAAAGTGAGAAGATAAGTGACTTGTCAAAATTCACAAGACTTATTTGTGATTATAATGATGAGTAGAACCTAACTCAGTGCAGTAAGATGAAAATGATTAGTTTCAGGCTTTTCAGTCACACTGATAATTTATTCAATTTAATTTGTAGTGGAGAAAATGTGGGAGAGGATTGTTTACTGTACCAAAATTAAAGTTTGTCAAAGGTAGTGATTAGCTCTTCTAACTCTAAAATTTTCCCACAATCTTTCTTAAATGAAGGAAACATTCCATGTCAAAATGACCAAATGTGTAATGAAATTACTGACTTTCATAGTATGTACTGTATTTTAGGCTATGGATGCCATCCAGTAATATTTGTCACCATCCAGATTCTACTACTAGTCTTTACTGTACTATATACCCAGGAAGTCATTAAGAAAATCCTCTGATGGCACATGTGTTTATAAACAGGAAATGCTTGATAATTATAACAAATGATGAAAATATTTGTTGAATAATATTTTTGTACTCTTCAAACTCCCAATACCATTTTTGTTAAGATCTTCTACTCTTTGAAAATATTCCCTTCTTCTTATCCTCCCTTTTACTTCTATGCACATGTAAAATAAGCTCTGTTAATTTGAACTCCTCCTTATGGAAAAAAAAAAAAAAAAAAAAAACTTAAACCCTTGGCACTGGGCCTGATTCAAAATGTTATTTTTTAAATCTGTGGTGAATGCTTAAAATGAGAGTTCTCTAGTAAACACTGGGTAACATGGAGACCCCCTTTCCAGGGGCAGCAGGCCCTATTTGCAGCTTTCCCCACAGAGGAGGTAAGGATAAACCAAGTAGCCTAAGGTTATAAGGTAAATGTCTATTGTCCTTTTGTATTATTCCATCTTATCAGGCTGCTTGATTCTAGAGAAGGGGATTCAGTTGATATTCATTGTTCTAGTATGTAACATTTTTATTAATGCCCTTCACTAACATGATTTTCTTATAGTGGCAAGCCAAACATAATATTGTGTTATATATTTGTATGTTAGTAACCTCAAGCAATATAAAAAATCACTTTTTTAACCAATCAGTTTTTTAAAATGTATTTAAAAAGTGCTATAAAAAGTACTATTTGGGGTTTCATTCTCTAAGTATCTTGAATGCTTTATATCATGTCACTCTAGAGAGCTATGTCTATAAAACACTCACTTATTCTTTCTCATTTCCCAAATGTATCAAAAAAGGGATCAACTTATTGGCTCAAAGGTATAGGACAAACAATGTTGGCACCAAGTCCCATGATTCCAGCACTCAACAGATACACAAGGCCATTCAATCAGTGGAGAGGGATGAAACCAGAGATCTTAAAAGCTTTCCTTGCTCTGATTTCCTTGCCTGGAAGCAGGATCAAAATTATTCCCCATTTTCTACAGTGAAAAATATTGCTTTTGAAGCAGCTCTTAAATGGCTATATGATGGGGTGCTGTCTGTGAAACAAACATTCCCCAAGTTGTCTCCATCCCAAACAACTACTTGCACTCAAGAGGGTAGTTTGTTTTTCATTTCACTTAAAAGACTTGGTCAGAAATTACAAAATAGATGGAATGTCCTCAACGGAGGGCTCTTTTCATCTTTTGAAATGTAAGATGGAAAACAAAATTCATGGAAACATTTCAATAGCAAGAAGCCTGTGCCTGGGGAAGTCATTTAAAGGCAGGGCACAGTGTTCTAGTTTGAATGAGACTCGCCACAGAGAGAGACTTAAGAAACAAAGTTCAGAACCTGATGACCACACGTTTCATGGTCCTTTAAGAACACAGAAGGAGAAGTTAAAAACACGACAGGTTAGGATATAACAGGCTTAACACTTACTATCAGATCTGCCTCTCGTTAGCTATGACACTTTGAGTCATTTAGTTGTGGATGTGACTGGTAAGTATAAACCAGGACAGAAGCAAGTTCCGATGCTGTAAAGAGCAAAATTGCATAGGAACCTGGAATGTCAGGTCCATAAATCAAGGCAAATTGGAAGTGTTCAAACAGGAGATGGCAAGAGTGAACGTCGACATTCTAGGAATCAGTGAACTAAAATGGACTGGAATGGGTGAATTTAACTCAGATGACCATTATATCTACTACTGTGGGTAGGAATGCCGTAGAAGAAATGGAGTAGCCATCATGGTCAACAAAAGAGTCTGAAATGCAGTACTTGGATGCAATCTCAAAAAAGTCGGAATGATCTCTGTTCGTTTCCAAGGCAAACAATTCAATATCATGGTAATCCAAGTCTATGCCTCAACCAGTAATGCTGAAGAAGCTGAATTTGAACAGTTTTATGAAGACCTACAAGATCTTTTGGAACTAACACCCAAAAATGATGTCCTTTTCATTATAGGGGACTCTAATGCAAAAGTAGGAAGTCAAGAAACACCTGAAGTAACAGGCAAATTTGGCCTTGGAATACGAAATGAAGCAGGGCAAAGACTAATAGAGTTTTGTGAAGAAAATGCACTGGTCATAGCAAACACCCTCATCCAACAACACAGGAGAAGATTCTACACAGGGACATCACCAGATGGTCAACACTGAAATCAGATTGATTATATTCTTTGCAGCCAAAGATGGAGAAGCTCTATACAGTCAACAAAAACAAGACTAGGAGCTGACTGTGGCTCAGATCATGAACTCCTTGTTGCCAAATTCAGACTTAAATTGCAAAAAGTAGGGAAAACCGCTAGACCATTCAGGTATGACCTAAATCAAATCCCTTATGATTATACAGTGGAAGTGAGAAATAGATTTAAGGGACTAGATCTGATAGATAGAGTGCTTGATGAACTATGGAATGAGGTTTGTGACATTGTACAGGAGACAGGGATCAAGACTATCTCCATGGAAAAGAAATGCAAAAAAGCAAAATGGGTGTCTTGGGAGGCCTTACAAATAGCTGTGAAAAGAAGAGAGGTGAAAAGCAAAGAAGAAAAGGAAAGATATAAGCATCTGAATGCAGAGTTTCAAAGAATAGCAAGAAGAGATAAGAAAGCCTTCCTCAGTGATCGATGCAAAGAAATAGAGGAAAAGAACAGAATGGGAAAGACTAGAGATCTCTTCAAGAAAATTAGAGATACCAAGGGAACATTTCATGCAGAGATGGGCTCGATAAAGGACAGAAATGATATGGACCTAACAGAAGCAGAAGATATTAAAAAGAGATGGAAGGAATACACAGAAGAACTGTGCAAAAAAGACCTTCATGACCAAGATAATCACGATGGTGGGATCACTCACCTAGAGCCAGAAATCCTGGAATGTGAAGTCAAGTGGGCCTTAGAAAGCATCACTACGAACAAAGCAAGTGGAGGTGATGGAATTCCAGTTGAGCTGTTTCAAATCCTGAAAGATGATGCTGTGAAAGTGCTGCACTCAATATGCCAGCTAATTTGGAAAACTCAGCGGTGCCCACAGGACTGGAAAAGGTCAGTTTTCATTCCAATTCCAAAGAAAGGCTATGCCAAAGAATGCTCAAACTACTGCACAATTGCACTCATCTCACACTCTAGTAAAGTAATGCTCAAAATTCTCCAAGCCAGGCTTCAACAATACGTGAATCGTGAACTTCCAGATGTTCAAGCTGGTTTTAGAAAAGACAGAGGAACCAGAGACCAAATTGTCAACATCCACTGGATCATGGAAAAAGGAAAAGAGTTCCAGAAAAATATCTATTTCTGCTTTATTGACTATGCCAAAGCCTTTGACTGTGTGGATCACAATAAACTGTGGAAAATTCTGAGAGAGATGGGAATACCAGACCACCTGATCTGCCTCTTTGAAACCTATATACAGGTCAGGAAGTAACAGTTAGAACTGGACATGGAACAACAGACTGGCTCCAAATAGGAGATGGAGTACGTCGAGGCTGTATATTGTCACACTGCTTATTTAACTTATATGTAGAGTACATCATGAGAAATGCTGGGCTGGAGGAAGCACAAGCTGGAGTCAAGATTGCCGGGAGAAATATCAATACTCTGATATGCAGATGACACCACACTTATGGCAGAAAGTGAAGAGGAACAGACAAACTTATTGATGAAAGTGAAAGTGGAGAGTGAAAAACTTGGCTTAAAGCTCAACATTCAGAAAACGAAGATCATGGCATCTCATCCCATCACTTCATGGGAAATAGATGGGGAAACAGTGGAAACAGTGTCAGACTTTATTTTGGGGGGCTCCAAATTCACTGCAGATGGTGACTGCAGCCATGAAATTAAAAGACGCTTACTCCTTGGAAGAAAAGTTATGACCAACCTAGATAGCATATTCAAAAGCAGAGACATTACTTTGCCAACAAAGGTCCATCTAGTCAAGGCTATAGTTTTTCCTGTGGTCATGTATGGATGTGAGAATTGGACTGTGAAGAAAGCTGAGCACTGAAGAATTGATGCTTTTGAACTGTGGTGTTGGAGAAGACTCTTGAGAGTCCCTTGGACTGCAAGGAGATCCAACCAGTTCACTCTGAAGGAGATCAGCTCTGGGATTTCTTTGGAAGGAATGACGCTAAAGCTGAAACTCCAGTACTCTGGCCACCTCATGCGAAGAATTGACTCATTGGAAAAGACTCTGATGCTGGGAGGGATTGGGGGCAGGAGGAGAAGGGGATGACAGAGGATGAGATGGCTGGATGACATCACTGACTCAATGGATGTGAGTCTGAGTGAACTCCGGGAGATGGTGATGAACAGGGAGGCCTGGTGTGCTGCAATTTATAGGGTCGCAAAGAGTCGGACAAGACTGAGCGACAGAACTAAGCTGAACTGAACTGAACCCTCAGTTTTATTGTTATTGTGTGTGTGTGTTCTCAGTCATTTACTTGCATATTAAATGAGAATATTGAAACTAAGTGATCATATAAGACTCTTTTTATGTTATAATTTGAAAACTATTCTTTGACTTCGGAAAGTGTTTAACCTGAATCTCATCTCATTGCTTTCTCACAACCAAGTCACATATTCAGCTGTTCTCCACATTGAAAATTTAGTGTAATCTCACATTTTTAAGCAAACTGTAAAACCATTCCTCTTTCTGAGGTGAGAATGATCATTTTCAACACAATTCTGACATTTCCTAAATTAAAACACAGCATAATTCAGATAGCTAATACTTACCGAGTGATTATGATATTCCAGGTACTGCTCTCAGTGCTTCTTGTGGTACAAGTTGCTTGCTCTTTAAATAATCCTATAAATGAGATTTTATTCCTATCAGCCCATTTCACAGATAAAGAAATTGAGACATACAGTTCACAGTCCTAAACACTCTGCTGCCTTCTCTCATAGGATTATGGACAATGCATTTTCTGCATTGCCCTTACGATAAAGTGCAATTCCTAATAAAGCTGGTAGAGTCCTTCAGGTATTGAGTTCGTGCTTATTAGCCTGATTTCTGGTCATGTCTCTTCCCAATACTCTGTTGTGATTGTACTGCACTCATTGCAGCTCTTCTGAATGGCAGCCTTGAGGTGAGAGGAAGAATATACCGTTTCCTCGGCCTCTAACATTCCTCCCTTTGCCTGGGTAGCAAAAATGCCATAGTTCAGAATTCACATCATCTAGGAAAGTACTGTGTTTCAGGGTCCCTCCTCTGGTGCTCCTATATATCTCTGTCTACTCCTACTGTGCTGCTGCTGCTAAGTCACTTCAGTCATGTCCGACTCTGTGCAACCCCATAGATGGCAGCCCACCAGGCTCCCCCGTCCCTGGGAATCTCCAGGCAAGAACTGGAGTGGGTTGCCATTTCCTTCTCCAATACATGAAAGTGAAAAGTGAAAGTGAAGTCGCTCAGTCGTGTCTGACTCTTCGCCACCCCATGGACTTCAGCCTACCAGGCTCCTCCGTCCATGGGATTTTCCAGGCAAGAGTACTGGAGTGGGGTGCCATTGCCTTTTCTGACTCTTACTGTAGCACACCTTATAGGATGCTTAAATCGCCTGTTTATACCATGCTTCTTTCTTTGGGTGGAAACTACATATTCTTGGAGCCTAACATGTGTTTTGACTCAAATATTTATTGAATTCATAAAAGAAGGAAGTGTGGTTTGCTTTTCTTCCTCTTCCCATCTCACATTCTTAATACTGCCATGTAAATTCTGAAAAAAATGCAGTGAATTTCATACTGCTATGAATCATTTTTTACCCTTGTTTTCTTCTTCATTAAAACACCCATTTTATAATCTCTTCTATCAAAGTATTGATCCACTTGCCCATTTGTCTAATAGTGGTTCGTGTTTACCACCAGCTTCCCAACATGGTGACTTCAGGCAACTAGGTGTTGAGAAAGATGAGGTTTCTGTCCAAATCATACTGAAGGGCCTGCCTGTTTGATCAATACATAAACTCAGATGCAGCATTATGACACCTGGCTTTCAGAAATGTGTGGGCTTTGATGTTCTTCCAGTTAGTGTCATCATTGTTATTCCTGGGGATAATAGCTGTAGTTCGTAGAAAGATTATTTCACTAATAATAAATACTTGTCTGAAACTTCTAGATTTGGGGAAATACTTCTGAGATTATTATCTTTTACCTCTCAAATTTGTACATGGGTGTTTTTAAATAAAAAGACATAACTTCCAGTTATGTCTAGAGCAAACAATATGAAAAAGGTTTGATATCAGAAAACAAAGTTGCTTCTCCCCACGGGAGAAAGTTTAAAAAGCATTGGGAAGAAAATCTTCACTTCCCCATTGATACCATGTCTGTTTAAGAGCCCGGATTCCTTGACACTTCGCACATCTACTGTTGATTGCCTTACACAGTTTCTTGGACTTAAGGTCTAAGGTTTCCGGATTGTAAACATAGAAGTGGGACAGAATGTGACTACAGTAGCCAATAATGTCTGTTGTAAATTGAAAATCATTCTAATACTTCCTAAACTTTCAAATACTGTTTTGGAAGAGATTAAAGAAAGCAGGTTGCCAGTCAGGGTGCAGGAAGAAGCACATTGCTAGTCTGGAGAATGACCTGCGAGCCAGGCAAGCACACATTGACAAAGCTAAACAGTGCATGCCTGCATAGTTGTGTTCGACTCTTTGCAACCCCATGGACTGTAGCCTGTCAAGCTCCTCTGTTCATGGGATTCTCCAGGCAAGAATACTGGGATGGGTTGCCATTTCCTCCTCCACGGGATCCTCCTGACCCAGGGCTTGAACCTGTGTCTGTTGCATCTATAGCACTGCAGGTGGATTCTCTTCCCCCCTTCACTACTATGCGGGGGAATCCCATGTAGTAATAAAGGAAGCAAATCCTCGTAGGTATGATGGCATTAAATCAGCTTCTACAATATTTAGATTTGGGTTGGGCATCTAAGTTTTAGTCTTACATGGAATGGTAACTTATTTGTCCTCACCAGGAGTATACAAACTATTGTAGAAACTGTTGTTTGCAACAGATGAACTTCTTACCCATGTCACATTAACACAGACAAGTCTAAACTTTAATTTCTATGGAATTACTCTCTCTGGAGTTTAGATGATTTTGACTTTTAGGACATTGGAAATAATAGCTATAAAAGCTAAGAGGGAGAAATCTGAATAAGAATCTCTTGCGAGGGCATTTCTTATCTGATCCTCCTTAGAAGTGAATTTTTAGTGCACTAAGGACCTTCCTTTCTTCTGTTCCTTTATCCTGGAGAGCAGTAGCAACTCATTATGAATAATAATATGTGGCATTTGACACAGAACGTTTACATGCATTATTTTGGCCCTATCAATACCTGACATCAGATAAGACAGCTGTTAGTACTTCAGTTTAGGAGATAAAGAAGTTGGCTAGCATAAAAGTTAAATGACTTAACCAAATTCATTAAAAAAATAAATAAAGGACAGTGAAGGTAAGAAGATAATCTTTGCTTTCTGTCTCTAGAACCAGAGATTTTTTCTACTAGTTCTTGCTGCCTTATTCCATTTATGAGATATTGATATACATAATTATTCATATTATTAAGAAGCACACATTACCCTCTGAATAGATACTTGTGGAATTAGCTAATGACTATTATATGGAGGAAGGAGAAAATTTACTCTTTGGAGAGTAGAAAAACACCTAACATAGAGAAACATTTATTCCTTGCAGTTACCTCATGAGGCAGCTACTATTGACATACCCTCTTACAGGAGGAAAAAAAATGAATTTTTGAGATGCTTAAGTATGTAATTAATTGAGGTATTTTTATGAGCCTGGAATGTGTAATTTGCTTTATATAATTGTTCCATTTGTGCTTAGTCACTCAATCATGTCCAGCTCTTTGCAAACACATGAACTGTCGCCCGCCAGGCTCCTTTGTCCATGGGGATTCTCCAGGCAAGAATCTTCCCAACACAGGAATCAACTCGCATTGCAAGTGGATTCTTTACCAGCTGAGTTATGAGGAAGCCCCTTTGTAACTCATTTAATCTTCACAAAAATCTTATCTGATAAGTAGTATCACAATTTTTTCCATTTTACAGCAAACGAAAACTTAGAGAAGTTATGCAATTTGCCCTGGGTCAGACAGCTGAGTTAGATGTAAATTCCTGGATTCTAATGCTTTTCCCGAGTCTCTGCTAAACAAACGCTGACTCAGAGGCCCATGACAGCTGGAATCAGGATTTAAGCTCAGACTTCATGAATATAGTGCCTCCTGGGTATCTAGGCACACATTAAAGACTTGCAGTATAATAACAATTGAATATGGTTAAAATCTTTTTCTTCTATCAAATGTTCTATAGGAATCTTATACTCAATATAAATAAAACAAAATTTAAAACTTGGTCTGGTATAAAATCTCTAAGTGAAAAGAAACCATAAATTCTGCTTTTTGAGACTTGCGTTTGTTTTGTTATTGATCTGTGGTCAGTACTTCAAACTTTCTGTCATGCATTAACATCTAAGTACTTGCTGGTAGACTTAAAAAGTAAGAAAGCTGTGGTACATATACACAATGGAGTATTACTCAGCCATTAAAAGGAATAAATTTGAATCCGTTCTAATGAGATGGATGAAACTGGAGCCGATTATACAGAGTGAAGCAAGCCAGAAAGAAAAACACCAATACAGTATACTGCCACATATATATGGAATTTAGAAAGATGGTAATGATGACCCTGTATGCAAGACAGCAAAAGAGACACAGATGTATAGAACGGACTTTTGGACTGTGAGTGAGAGGGTGGGATGATTTGGGAGAATGGTATTGAAACATGTATACTATCATGTAAGAAACGAAGCACCAGTCTATGTTCGATACAAGATACAGGATGCTTGGGGCTGGTGCACGGGGATGATCCAGAGAAATGATATGGGGTGGGAGGTGGGAGGGGGATTCAGGATTGGGAGCTCGAATACACCCATGGCGGATTCATGTCAATGTATAGCAAAACCAATACAGTATTGTAAAGTAAAGTAAAGTAAAAATAAAATTTAAAAAAACAATAAAATTATATTACAAAAAACCCCCCACCAGTTTATTAACTCACAGTTTCCATGGGTCTACAGTCCAGGCACAGTGGATTCCTCTGCTCAGGGTCCACAAGGCTGCAGCCAACATGTCAGTCTGGGTTGCCATCTCACCTGAGGCTCACAACCCTCTTCTAAGTTCACCTCCGGTGGAACTTCAGTTCATTGCAGCTGCAGGACTGAGGTCCTTGCCCTGTCAACACTTTGACTTCAGTGCTGTGAAACTGATTTTGGATTTCTGACCTCCCAAATTGTAAGAGAATAAACATGTGTGTTTCAAGCTAAAAATTAAAAAAAAAAAAAAAAGTATTTTTTATGTGAAAGCAGGGATTTCTCAAACTGGGCTTATTTTGTAAAGAGGACTAAGAGGAATTCAAATTCCCTACAAATGAGATGATCTTGATATCCACATGTAAATTACAAATGTCCTTCTTCTAGCAGACAAGAACACCTAAAATTGTGATACACAAACTTTTTGGAATTGTGAAGTTCTATAGTGCAATTTTTTTAGATTTCCAAATACCTGCACCTTCTTCTAAAGCAAAATGAAATATCTGCAAGTTTTCTAAATTTAGAGTGAATTTCATGTTAATATCTTTTAAAAAAATTTAGTAATTCTAACTGAGATGTGCCATGTTGCAAAACAAAAATTTCAATAGCAAACAAGTCATGGGAAATTTGATTGTGGAAGCAAAGTGCCAAAAATTTGATTGTGGAAGCAAAGTGCCTCAAGTAAAGACTATACCATCAGCATTTAGTGAAATAGAAGAGATGATATATATTCATAAAAGCTATAATTTAACTCAAATTTACAAATATTTTTGAGTCGATTTTATGCTCAGAACTATATAGGATCTTATCTTTGATACAATGATGGATAATAAATGGCTTCTCTCATCTTAGGGACTTCCCTGAACGCTCAGTTGGTAAAGAATCCACTTGCAATTCAGGAGATCCCAGTTTGATTCCTGGGTCAGGAAGATCCGCCGAAGAAGGGATAAGCTACCCACTCCAGTATTCTTGGGCTTCCCTTGTGGCTCAGCTGGTAAAGAATCCACCTGCAATGCGGGAAACCTGGACTCGATCCATAGGTTGGGAAGATCCCCTGGGGAAGGGAAAGGCTACCCACTCCAGTTTTCTGGTCTGGAGAATTCCATGTATTGAATAGTCCATGGGGTTGCAAAGAGTAGGACATGACTGAGTGACTTTCACTTTCACTTTCTCATCTTGGACTTTACATTCTAGTGGAGGAAACAAAATACACATTATATACTGCTGCTGCTAAGTCACTTCAGTTGTGTCTGACTCTGTGCAACCCCATATGGCAGCCCACCAGGCTCCCCGTTCCTGGGATTCTCCAGGCAAAAACACTGGAGTGGGTTGCCATTTCCTTCTCCAATGCATGAAAGTGAAAAGTGAAAGTGAAGTCGCTCAGTCTTGTCCAACCCTCAGCGATCCCATGGACTGCAGCCTTCCAGGCTCTTCCGTCCATGGGATTTTCCAGGCAAGAGTACTGGACTGGGTTGCCATTGCTTTCTCCACATTATATACTAGAAAAGGTAAAGTAGACATGACGTGGGAATGTTAAGATTGAAAGTGATACATTCCAGGGAGGAAAATCTGGAATAGGTTCTGGGAGAAGATATTAGAGATGTGTTTCCGACTCAGAAAACAGGTGTGAAATCTTCGTACACACCAGTCAGGATGTCAGTCCAGTGTTGTATTAATTCTTATCAGCCTTAATCTTAACTTTACCATTCTGAAGCATTTGATACTTGTAGCCTTTCTATTCGTCCCTTCATTGGCCTTCTGGTTTTCCTTCCCTCTCTCTTTCTCTATTCTCAATTCCCTCTTTTTCTTACCGATGTAATGCTTCCTACCGTGGTTCGTATGAGCTTCTCTCATGGGGCCATGCACGACCTCTAGTGACAGAATTCTTCACACTTCCACCATATGCTTATGTCTTCCAATTTAGTAACATAAGGAAATGGCAACCCACTCCAGTATTCTTGCCTGGAGAATCCCATGGACCGAGGAGCTTGGTGGGCTACAATCCACGGATCGCAAAAAGTCGGACATGACTGAGCGACTTCACTTTCTCCTGTTCTAACTGTTGCTTAAACGCTAAATCTGTACAACTGTGTGTTGACTGTATATGACCGTGTGGTTATCTTATTGACTCCTGACCTCAGTATGTTCAAAACCATATTTGATTTCTCTCAAACATGCTTCTCCTTCCCTGCCCCATGAGTGGCCCTGTGTTTCTTTGAGATATTGGAATATCCTAACCTTATCTCACTCCTTCCTCCTTTCAGAAAGTTAGCAAGACCTACAGATTCTACGTCATCAGTATATTTCTTGTGTCTGTCCTGGTTATAATCTCACTAACAGCTTCAGTTCAGGACTCATTACCTGAGCAGTAGGTTTCTTTTTGTATCCAGCTCATCTTCATCCATCTTCTTGCTACAGAGTAAGCAAGTCTTAAGAGGAAGATTTCTCAACTTAAAATCCAACTGTTTTAACCCAATGTTTATTTTGAATGCTGTGTGAAATAATAGAAGAATTTCTAACTCTGGGTGTCTTTGCTTGTGCCCATTTCTCTGGGCTCAATACTCAAGCCTCCTTCTTCATGCCCTGCCTTTTTATCCACTCCCCCAGCCTCTGATCCAGACACACCAGATTATTTTTAGGGACCCAGAAGCATCGTGCTGTGTAATGCCATTGTGCCTACCAGCGCAGTTTTTCCTAGAATTGTATTCTGTCCTCTCATGTAGTTATTCAGTCTTAAAAATTCAGCTTAATTTTAATCTATTCCTTCATTGCCCACAGTTTCACTGATATGACCTTTCTCTGCATCCATAGAACAAAGGCATACCTTTATCAATGTTTAAAAAAATTTGGCTGCACTCGTGTGGCATGAGGGATCTTAGTTTCCTGACTAATGATTTAAACCACAGCACCTGCAGTGGAAGCATGGAGTCTTAACCACTGGATCAAGGGGAGTCCTTCAAAACTGTACTTTATGTGTGTGCATGCCCTTTTCACAAGACCAATGTTTCTTTGACCTTTTGAGAGAGTCACACTTCTATCTTTGAAATTCTAATAAATACTTTGGAACTATTTTCTAGAAAACTGTAGAGTCACATAAAATTTTCTCACAGTTTCCACTGACATACAAATACCTACCCAAGTATTTATGAATGAATCCCCAGGGATTCTAGACCAAGTGCCCCTTCTTAGACGGTACTACTTAAGGATAAAAGCTATATTTTTTTCCTTAATTGACTTAATTTTCCCAGTATTTAACACAATGCCTAGCATAAATTAATATCTCATCATTAATTAAAAAAATGTTTATTAAATGAAGGGTAAGTCTTTGACATTTGGGTATGGCAAAGGGTCTAAGGAAAGAAAGTGGTCTTTCAAGACAGATGAAACAGCTTGATGGATTATGGTTTTAACTTCATGGGCAATATGTAGTTAACTATCTTTCTAAGTGGTTACAACTGCAGAGATGATTTAGGGCTCAATTAATTTTTCCTCATAAAGTTGCAATTATAAACTGGTGGTCTCATAAGCCTAACCATTCATCTGAAAATTGCTAAATGGATAGAGTCTAAGAATATCTTATTTTTGGCTGCTCCCATACAACCTGCCTGATTTCAGTGCCTATAACTGAGAGATAAGTAAGCTAATCTATACAATTAAGTCAAATAATGGATGAAGGATATGATCACAGTTTAAACATCATAAATAGTGTGCTGCATCATCCTAAATATGATACAAGGAGTGTGTGAGTTTCCATGCTGTTTGTTACTCATCCATAATCGTCTGGTTGCTTTGAAAATTCATTCTTCACCAAGAGATGAGGAAAATATTAGATTACAATAACTGCTACCTGTGTGTGTATGTGTCAAAAGAATTCAGTTTGAATGATTCATCCACACTAGTGACTCTCCTGCCTCTAATCCTTAGAATGTTGTTCTAAAGCTCTCTCTGCTCCAGAACAGTAAATAGTCAGAATGATTTATTCCTGATTGTGAATACATATCAATACCTCCTTTCCTAATACAAAACCTGCTTAATAACATACACTTAAAGCACACCGTTTTGATAGTAGTTGACAACATAGACTTTGGAATCAGATAAATTGGGATTCAAACCCTTGTTCTGCTCATTTTAGTTGTGGTATTTTGGACGAAGCATTTTATAGATAAGGAAATTGGGATTTTTAGAAGTTAAATAAAGTTTAATTTTACAAAATGGTACCCTCTAAATTATTACTATATTAGTAAGTACATTTTGCACACTAAATCAGAAAGTAAATTATGTAGAGAGTTGGATTTGACATTGCAGGAAGAATTTATTTTTCATAGCATCTAATCACAAAGCCATGAGTCCAGTAGTGTGGTGACCCAGATTTTAGAATTCCCAGTAATCACACAAAATGATATAAATTGCAAATGCACAGTCTAGTGATCACTCATTTAAGACCCTTAATAAATATTTACTGAATGAACAGTAGAGTTTAAAAGGAACCAATAACATTTTAGTCATACATTGAATGTAGATGGCCTTTCCAAAGATATTTTCACATGATTATTTCACAAATATGAAAGATGTGGCACATACACAAAAAATTCCCTGTTGTCACATAAGCTGTTAGATATTTGAATAAAATGTGAATTACAGGATCTAGAAATTGCCTTGAAAAGAGATTGAAACTGTTGTGTAGCAACCACCACTTGCTAAATTTTATGTCAGTTACTTAAAATTTAGAATATTTTAATTTTTTCAAGTATTGCATAAGACAAATATACAGTTATTGATAATAATGAGTGGGGAGAGGGATTTTGTTAATATTAAAGCAAACATTTGCTAATTCCAATCAGGTCACTAAAGAAGACAGTAAAGCCTGGTATGTTTACATTTTTAACTGGCTTTAAGCACAACACATGCAATTTCTAAATGGCATTCTCAATTTTATAAAAGCTTTTCTCCCATTTCAAAGACCCCTGTAAATTCTGTATGAATTCTGGAGCGATTTAATTTTTTTATACAACATTTGTCAACATGTCAACCTCTTCATTAGCAAAATTATTTCTATTTAACAAAAGGTACTGACCCTAGCTAATAGTTGACACTTGCCAACCAGTTTTACAGGGTTGTGTGATAGCATTTGGTTATCAGCAGAATTTTGGAAGTAAGACTTTCCGAAGGATTCTGAAGAGAAGGATAAACATCTGGGATTTGTTCTTTATCACCTGTCCCAGTTTCTTGTCTAGAATGAAAATATGATGACTGGACCTCCAAAAGACATTTTGGACCATGAGATCATTGTGAAAGCAAAAGGACTAGTGAAGCAAATTGACAGAAGGAACATGGGAACCTGACAATCACTGAGATACTCTATCAGCCTTGGGCTGCCTATCTTGTTGCTTTCTCTACATAATAGAAAAATAACTTATATCTCACTTGAAAGTGAAAGTGTAAGTCACTCAGTTGTCTTTGACTCTTTGCAACTCCATGGACTGTAGCCCACCAGTCCATGGGATTCTCCAGGCAAGAATACTGGAGTGGGCAGCCATTCCCTTCTCCAGGGGATCTTCCCAACCCAGGGATCGAACCCAGGTCTCCTGCATTGCAGGAGGATTCTTTACCAACTGAGCCACAAGGGAAGCCCAAGACATGGCTTTTTCCAAACCACATGCTTCCCTGGCTTCAGATCAGTAATCAAGTAATACAGCATTTGGTTCATCACAGTGTAAACACACAACACTGGCGGGAGGAGGTAAGCATCAGATTGGTAGTGAACCTATTCCTGCCTGAGAGTAAATGACACCAGGCTGGCTAGCTCCTCTGAGTAACATGCCAAGTCATTTCAGTCGTGTCTGACTCTTTGCAACCATATGAACTGTAGCCTGCCAGGGTCCTCAGTCCTGGGGATTTTTCAGACGAATACTGGAGTGGGTTGCCATTGTCTCCTCCAGAGGATCTTTCTGACCCAGAGACTGAACCCATTTTTCTTTCGTCTCCTGCATTGGCAGGCAGGTTCTGTATCACCAGCGCCACCTGGGAAGCCCCTCCAAGCAAAGGACACAGGGAAAAGACAAGAAGAAATTACGGAGCTTCCGTGAAAAGAGAGCAAAAAGTCTCTACTCATTGGAACATCATGCTGACAACTCTCTAGAGTCAATATACTCTCTTCCTTAGGATAATTCATCATGACCATGTGGTTAAACCCCTTACTGCTCACAAAGGACACATCAATCAGGACAGATTTTAGGCTTGTCCCCTTGGCTTATCTATTAGACAAACCAGGGAAACTCTTACACCATGTAGATTAGCTTAACAGTCTACATAACTTTAACTTTGTTTCTTATGTATACTGAATACTGGCACAAATCAGCCCCCTCCCCATCTTTTATGGAATTAGGAATTTACAGTTTACATTTTAGTTTGTCAGAGGAAGGAGCTAGTTACACAAGTCCAAAGGTTTCTCCTCTACCTTTCCATGACATTTGTATAGATCTAAGTGACTTGTCCATGGTCCAAAACCTAGTAACTAATGAAATATAGATCAAATTCAGATCTCTCTGATTCTGTGGTGGTGAATTTTCATATGTGAGTCTAATGGATAGATTTGATTACTTCATTCCATCTCATAATGCTGAGAAGGGCTTCCCTCTGAAGATTAAAATGAACATCTCATCTAGCTCCCAGAAAAAAAAATGAATCAGAAACCTGTTAAGTATCACTTTGAACCCTCTAGTCCTCTCCTGTCCTGTCCTTTGGTCCAGCTGCAGTTAGTGACCAGCTCTTAATAGGTTCCAAGGCAACCTCCAATCACCATGCCTCATGCTGGTGCAGGTGCAATGTACCTCTCATTTCCTCCATGGAGTGTGGTGCAGTAGGATCACACACATAATAACAGAAAAACAAGGGGCTCTATGCCCTGTAGAACAGAACTTTAACCAATGGCAAATATTTGAGGTAGATCTTTGTCCTTCATTCCCACCAATGTACTACTCTGAAATCAGTTTACATAGCTTCTTAACATTTGCCTTTTGGGATCAACATTCTCATCTTCATTCTGCTTTTCCTGCTTCACTGCCTACAGTCTAAGGTGAGGCACATGACTGATGAGATTAAAATATTTCCAAACATGCCATTAAGAATTCACTATCACAAAGTGTTGTTTAGTCACTAAGTTGTGTCTCTTTAGTGAACTCATGGGCTATAGTCCACCAGGCTCCTCTCGCCATGGGTTTTCCAGGCAAGAATACTGGAGTGGGTTGCTATTTCCTTCTCCAGTGGCTCTTTCCAACCCACGGATTGAACCTGTGTCTCCTGCACTGGCAGAAGGATTATTTTTCACTGAACCACCAGGGAAGCCCTATTGTAAAATATATTAGCATAAATTATGCTGTGACATGTCATAAAGTATACTAAATTTGAGAACACATGGTATTTTAATGATGAAGTGATTGTAAGCATGTGTCCCCCATAAAAAAAGAGTGAAAATCCAGATTATTATTGCCAGAAGTGTCCTTATAAATGGTTTTGTTCAAACTTGCATCTTAGAAATAAAGAAACTATGGCCAGAAAAGTTAAGTGACTTCTTTCAAGTCACACAGCCAGTTGATATAAAACTTAGTTGCCATTCAGGCCTTGTCCAAGTCTCAGCATTGTGCTTCAAACATTGCATCACAATGCTTATCCTGACCAGTGACATAAGCATGCTGTCTACTTGGCAGTTTTGGCACACAGAACAAAGAGTGAATCATGAAACTACTACAACTTGATGAAAACTATCCACTAAGCACTCCAAGATATCATTCTCCATTCTCCTGAAAACTTTCTGGTTATTAATCAGCTTACACAGCTGCTTTCTTTTCAGAAAGAGATAGCCATGCTTATTGTGCATGAATATTCAATCTACCTAATAGCTACATAGCAAAATGTAAAATATTTTGAATCAGTTACCCAGAATGCTATATCTCTAAGTAAAAAAAAAAAACAAATAAAATTCTGTTTCCTGAGTTGGAGAGTCATTGGACAGGACTTCAGGGAATGAGCCTGTAACTACAATAACATTTGAGTTGTCTGCCCAAAACAGAAGCCAGACTCCAATCCACAAGGCCTGACTTTTTGCTAGTTTAGTTTCCAACAGTGAATGAAAAGTTTGCTCCAAGATGCATGTTAGTTTATTTCAACAAACATCTGTTGAGGATCCACTATATGTAAGAAACTGAGCTCGTGAAAAATCTCAGAATCTACTCAATTTTTCTCTTCCACAAAAATCTTTCACAGATATTGCAAATCTCTCTCTTTGAGTGACCAGTGTGGCATTACTGGTAATATTCTTTTATTCTTTCAAGTAAAGACTTTAAATGCTGCGAGGGCAGGAACTGTATTAGCTCAGTTCAGTCGTTCAGTCTTGTCCAACTATTTGCAACCCCGTGGACTACAGCACACCAGGCCTCCTTGTCCATCACCAACTCCCAGAGTTTACTCAAACTCATGTCCATTGAGTCAGTGACATCATCTGACCATGTCATCCCCAGTCATCCCCTTCTTCTCCTACCTTCAATTTTTCCCAGCATCAGGGTCTTTTCTAATGAGTAAGTTCTTCGCATCAGGTAGTCAGAGTATTGGAGTTCCAGTTTCAGCATCAGTCCTTTCAATGAATATTCCATACTGATTTCTTTTTGGATTGACTGTTTGGATCTTCATGCAGTCCAAGGGGTTCTCAAGAGTCTTCTCCAACACCAC
The DNA here is from genome assembly GCF_032405125.1 of Capricornis sumatraensis. NCBI lineage: Eukaryota > Metazoa > Chordata > Mammalia > Artiodactyla > Bovidae > Capricornis > Capricornis sumatraensis. The sequence continues at coordinate 9,686,842 of NC_091084.1, forward strand.
AGATCAAAAGCATCAATTCTTCAGCACTCAGCTTTCTTTATAGTCCAACTCCCACATCCATACATGACCACTGGAAAAACCATAGCCTTGACTAGATGGACCTTTGTTGGCAAAGTACTGTCTCTGCTTTTTAATATGCTATCTAGGTTGGTCATAACTTTTCTTCCAAGGAGCAAGCATCTTTTCATTTCATGGCTCTAGTCACCATCTGCAGTGATTTTTGAGCTGAAAAAAAATTAAGTCTGCCACTGTTTCCACAGCTTCTCCATCTATTTGCCATGAAGTGATAGAACAAGATGTAATGATCTTAGTTCTCTGAATGTTGAGCTTTAAGCCAACTTTATCACTCTTCTTTCACTTTCATCAAGAGGCTCTTTTGTTCTTCACTCTCTGCCATAAGGGTGGTGTCATCTGCATATCTGAAGTTATTGATATTTTTCCTGGCAATCTTGATTCCAGCTTGTGCTTCCTCCAGCCCAGTATTTCTCATGATGTAGTCTGCATATAAGTTAAATAAGGAGGGTGACAATATACAGCCTTGACATCCTCCTTTCCCAATTTGGAACCAGTCTTTTGATTCATGTCCAGTTCTAAATATTGCTTCCTGACCTACATACAGATTTCTCAAGATGGGGCTCAGGTAGTCTGGTATTCCCTTCTCTTTAAGAATTTTCCAAAGTTTGTTGTGGTCCACACAGTCAGGCTTTGGGGTAGTAAATAAAGCAGAAGTAGATGTTTTCCTGGAACTCTCTTGCTTTTTTTGATGATCCAATGGATGTTGGCAATTTGATCTCTGGTTCCTCTGTCTTTTCTAAATCCAGCTTGAATATCTGGAAGTTCATGGTTCACATACTGTTGAAGCCTGGCTTGGAGAATTTTGAGCATTACTTTGCTAGCGTGTGAGATGAGCACAATTTTACAGTAGTTTGAGCATATTTTAGCATTGCCTTTCTTTGGGGTTGGAATGAAAACTGACATTTTCCAGTCCTGTGGCCACTGCTGAGTTTTCCAAATTTGCTGGCATATTGAGTGCAGCACTTTCACAACATCATCTTCCAGGATTTGAAAAGCTCAGCTGGAACTGTATACGTGTATATTTTGTTCTATGTTATAATCCCTAGTGTGAAATAATTTATTGAAAGCACTTACTGAATTAATTTTTGAATCACTTAATCTTAGCCCTTCCCTGTGTGATGGGCAACTTTTCCCAATTTACTGGGAACTTCTTATTTTTCACCAAAAGTCCTGCATCCTGGGATATTCCTAAGTCTCGGGTAAAAGAGGGAAGTTGATTACCCTATTAGGAGAGTTCACAAGCTGGTCAACTCATGAAAAATATGTCTTCTAAAATTACATACCCTGAAACTTTGCTGAATATGTAATAAATAATAAATATGCATTTATTCTGATTTTTCTCCCTAGATACTTTTCTAACCAAAACTCCTTGAAAAGAGATTTTGTTTTGAAAGACGATTCCCAACAATCTATCTTCAAACAACTAGAATTATCTTGGAGAATCTGCTCTCTGGCAAAAAATAAATTCCTCCATCATTAAAATCTGACTCATAGAGATGCTCAGACAACCAAAGGTCAGGGCAGTTCAGAGGCAAGAGGAGAACATAGGGCCCAAAGGCCTCAGACATCAAAGTGAGAGGAGGCAATTTCCCTTCGTTATTAGAAAAGTGGCTATATCTTGTAATCTTTATTTGATGCAGCAGTACTGAGTTCCATTTTTTTCTGTCCCACATACTGACGGTGTAATAAAAGTTGTAGAAAGCATTCTTCATTAGCCTAAGATTTTCTATTAATTTCTTTTATTCAGTTTCTATTTTATGTCTCAAATAAATACTGCAATACATATATTCTGATTGTGTTAAAAATAGGAAATATATAAAACAAATAATTTCAAATACAGGAAATCAACATTACCTTTATTACCCCACCACAGTTTATGCACAGAGCAAACAACAGGTAAGGAGCATAGTCCCAGTCCATCAACAGATAATTGGATTAAAGATTTATTGAGCATGGCCCGCCCATCAGAATAAGACCCAGATTCCTCCAGTCAGTTTCTCTCATCAGGAAGCCTCCATAAGCCTCTTATCCTTGTCCATCAGAGGACAGACAGACTGAAAACCAGTCCCAGAAAACTAAACAAACTGATCACATGGATCACAGCCTTGTCTAACTCAATGAAACTATGAGCCATGCAGTGTAGGGCCACCCAAGACAAATGGATCATGGTGGAGAGTTCTGAAAAAATGTCCACTGGAGAAGGAAACGGCAAACCAGAATTCTTGCCTTGAGAACCTCACGAATGGTATGAAAAGGCAAAAAGACATGACACTGAAAGATGAACTCCCCAGGTTGGTAGGTGTCTAACATGGTACTGGAGAAGAATGGAGAAATAACTCCAGAAAGAATGAAGAGACGGAGCCAAGCAAAAACAATGCCCAGCTGTGGATGTGACTGGTGATGGAAGTAAAGTAAAATGCTGTAAAGAACAATATTGCATCAGTCACTCAGTCAGTTCAGTCACTCAGTCGTGTCTGACTCTTTGCGACCCCATGAATCACAGCACGCCAGGCCTCCCTGTCCATCACCAACTCCCAAAGTTCACACAGACTCACGTCCATCGCGTCAGTAATGCCATCCAGCCATCTCATTCTTTGTCGTCCACTTCTCCTCCTGCCCCCAATCCCTCCCAGCATCAGAGTCTTTTCCAATGAGTCAAGTCTTCGCATGAAGTGACGAAAGTACTGGAGTTTCAGCTTTAGCATCATTCCTTCCAAAGAAATCCCAGGATTGATCTCCTTCAGAATGGACTGGTTGGATCTCCTTGAAGTCCAAGGGACTCTCAAGAGTCTTCTCCAACACCACAGTTCAAACACATCAATTCTTCAGTGCTCAGCCTTCTTCACAGTCCAACTCTCACATCCATACATGACCACTGGAAAAACCATAGCCTTGACTAGACGGACCTTAGTTGGCAAAGTAATGTCTCTGCTTTTGAATATACTATCTAGGTTGGTCATAACTTTTCTTCCAAGGAGTAAGCATCTTTTAATTTCATGGCTGCAGTCACCATCTGCAGTGATTTTGGAGCCCCCCCCCAAAAAAATAAAGTCTGACACTGTTTCCACTGTTTCCCCATCTATTTGCCATGAAGTGATGGGACCGGATGCCATGATCTTCATTTTCTGAATGTTGAGCTTTAGGCCAACGTTTTCACTCTCCTCTTTCACTTTCATCAAGAGGCTTTTTAGTTCCTCTTCACTTTCTGCCATAAGGGTGGTGTCATCTGCATATCTGAGGATATAGATATTTCTCCCGGCAATCTTGATTCCAGCTTGTGTTTCTTCTAGTCCAGCGGTTCTCATGATGTACTCTGCATAGAAGTAAAATAATCAGGGTGCCAATGTACAGCCTTGACATACTCCTTTTCCTATTTGGAACCAGTCTGTTGTTCCATGTCCAGTTCTAACTGTTGCTTCCTGACCTGCATACAGATTTCTCAAGAGGCAGGAATCTGTAATTATTTTTAGTACATGTGTTGCTGTAATTTTGGATTCATGAATCAAGGTAAATTGGAAGTGGTCAAAAAGGAGATGACAAGAATGATTTCAACATTTTAGGAATCAGTGAACTAAAATGGACCAAAATGGATTAACTTAATTCAGATGACCATTATATCTACTACTGTGGGCAAGAATCTTTGGAAGAAAAGGAGTATCCCTCATAGTCAACAAAAGAGTCCAAACTGAAGTACTTGGGTGCAGTCTCAAAAATGACAGAATGATCTCTGCTCATTTCCAAGACAAATCATTCAACACTACAGTAGCACAAGTCTAGGCTCAAACACTAACGCCAAAGAAGCTGAAGTTGAACCGTTCTATGATAATCTACAAGACCGTCTAGAACTAACAGCAAAAAAAGAAACAAAGATTTTCTTTTCATCATAGAGGATTGGCATGCAAAAGTAGGAAGTCAAGAGATAACTGGAATAAGAAGAAAGTTACTCCACAGAAGAAATATACAAAAAAATCTTCATGACTCATAACCAGGATGGTTTGATCTGTCACCTAGAGCCAGATATCCTGGAATGTGAAGTCAAGTGGGCCTTAGGAAGCATCACTATGAACAAAACTAGTGAAGGTGATGGAATTCCAGTTTAGCTATTTCAGATCCTAAGATGATGCTGTGAAAGTGCTGCACTCAATATGTTGGCAAATTTGGAAAACTCAGCAGAGGCCACAGGACAAGAAAAGGTCAATTTCCATTCAAATCCCAAAAAAAGGCAATGACAAAGAAAATTCAAACTATTGCACAAAGGCAGTCATCTCACAGACTAGCATAGTAATGCTCAAAATTCTCCAAGTCAGGCTTCAACAGTATGTGAACCGTGAACTTCCAGATGTTCAAGCTGGATTTAGAAAAGACAGAAGAACCAGAGATCAAATTGCAGACATCCATTGGATCATTGAAAAAAGTGAGAGTTTTCATAAAAACATCTACTTCGACTTTACTGACTACACCAAAGCTTTTGACTGTGTGCATCACAACAAACTCTGGAAAATTCTTAAACAGATAGGAATAGCAGATCACCCTACCTGCCTTCTGAGAAATCTGTATGCAGGTCAGGAATCAACAGTTAGAACTGGACATGGAACAACAGATTGATTTCAAATTGGCAAAGGAGTACGTCAAGGCTGTATATTGTCACTCTGCTTGTTGAAAATTACATGCAGAGGACATCATGCAAAACGCCAGGCTGGATGAACCACAAGCTGAAATCAAGATTACTTGGAGAAATATCAATAACCTCAGATATGCAGATAACACCACCCTTATGGCAGAAAGTGAAGAGGAAATAAAGAGCCTCTTGATGAAAGTTGAAAGAGGAGAGTGAAAAACCTGGTTTAAAACTCAACATTCAGAAATTAGGATCATGGCATCCGGTCCCATCACTTCATGGCAAATAGATGGGGAAACAATGGAAACAGTGAGAGATTTATTTTGAGGGGCTCCAAAATCACTGAAGATGGTGACTGAAGCCATAAAATCAAAATATGCCAGCTCCTCGGTATAAATGCTATGACCAATCTAGATAACATATTAAAAAGCAGAGATATTACTTTGCCAACGAAGGTCTATCTAGTCAAAGGTATGGTTTTTCCAGTAGTCATGTGTGGATGTGAGAGTTGGACTATAAAGAAAGCTGAGCACCAAAGAATTGATGCTTTTGAAGTGTGGTGTTGGGGAACATTCTCAAGAGTCCTTTGGACTGCAAGGAGATCCAACTAGTCAATCCAAAAGGAAATAAATCCTGAATATTCATTGGAAGAATTGATGCTGAAACTGAAACTGCAATACTTGGACACCTGATGTGAAGAACTGACTCACGGGAGAAGACCTTGATGCTGGGAAAGATTGAAGGCAGGAGAAGGGGATGATAGAGGATGAGATGGTTGGATGGCATCAACAACTCAATGGATATGAGTATGGGCAAGCTCCAGGAGTTGGTGATGGGCAGGGAATCTGGCATGCTACAGTCCATGGGGTTGCAAAGGGTCAGACATGACTGAGCAGCTGAACTGAACTGAACAGGCAGGTTTGGCCTTGTAGTACAAAATACAGCAGGGCAAAAGCTAACTGAGTTTTGCCAAGAGAACTCACTGGCCATAGCAAACACCACTTCGAACAACACGAGAGGACTTTACAGATGGACATCACCACATGATCTATATGGAAATCAAATTGATTATATTCTTTGCAGCCGAAGATGAAGAAGCTCTATACAGGCTGTAAAAACAAAACTGGGAGCTGACTGTGGCTCAGATCATGAACTCCTTATTGCAAAATTCAGACTTAAATTAAGAAAGTAGAGAAAATCACTACACTTTTCAGATGTGACCTAAATCAAATCCCTTACTATTATACAGTGGAAGTGATAAACAGATTCGAGGGATTAGATCTGATAGAGTGTCTGAGAACTATGGACAGAGGTTCATGACATTGTAAAGGAGACAGTGATCAAGACCATCCCCAAGAGAAAACATATGCAAAAAGACAAAATGGTTCTCTGAGGAGGCCTTACAAATAGCTGAGAAAAGAAGAGAAACAAAAACCAAAGGAGAAAAGGTAAGATATACCCATCTGAATGCAGAGATCCAAAGAACAGCAAGGAGAGATAAGAAAGTTTTTCTCAGTGATCAATGCAAAGAAAGAGTTAAATATTAGAAGGGAAGACTAGAGATCTCTTCAAGAAAATTAGAGCTACCAAGGGAATATTTTATGCAAAGATGGGCAAAATAAAGGACACAAAAATTATGGACCTAACAGAAGCAGAAGATTTTAAGGAGAGCTGGCAATAATACAGAGAAGAACTATACAGAAAATATCTTCATGACCACAATGGTGTGATCACTAACCTAGAGCCAGACATCCTGGAGTGCAAAGTCAAGAAGACCTCAGGAAACATCACTACAAACAAAGCTAGTGGAGGTGATGGTTAGCTATTTCAAATTCTAAAAGATGATGCTGTGAAGTGCTACACTCAGACTGTTAGCAAATTTGGAAAACGCAGCAGTGTCCTCAGGACTGAAAAAGATCAGTTTTCATTCCAATATCAAAGAAAGGCAATGCCAAAGAAAGTTCAAACTACCGCACATTGCACTCATCTCACACATTAGCAAAGTAATGCTCAAAATTTTCCAAGTGATGCTTCAACAGTACGCAGCCTGAGAACTTGCAGACGTTCAAGATGACAAAAGCAGAGACAGTACTTTGCCAGCAAAGGTCCATCCAGTCAAAGCTATGGTTTTTCCAGTGGTCATGTATGGATGTGAGAGTTGGGCTATAGAGAAAGCTGAGCACTGAAGAATTGATGCTTTTGAACTGTGGTGTTGGAGAAGACTTTTTAGAGTCCCTTGGACTGCAAGGAGATCCAAGCAGTCTATCCTAAAGAAGATCAGTCCTGGGTGTTCATTGGAAGGATTGATGCTGAAACTGAAGCTCCAATACTTTGGCCACCTGATTTGAAGAACTGACTCATTTGAAAAGACCCTGATGCTGGGGAAGATTGAGAGCAGGAGGAGAAGGGCATGATAGAGGATGAGATGGTTGGTTAACATCACTGACTGGATGGACATGAGTTTGAACAACCTCCAGGAGTAGATGATGGACCAGGAAGCCTGCCGTGCTGCAGTCCCTGAGGTTGCACAGAATCAGACACAACTGAGTGACTGAACTGTGCTTAGTTATACCCAAGCCTGCTCAAATCTTTTCCTCCCTTTTGGGAACTGTTGTAAATTATTTAGTGTGCATTGTTCTTGGGCTTTTTTAAAGAAGATAAAAAGTGAAAATCGCTCAGTTGTGTCCGAATCTTTGCAACCCCATGGACTATATAGCCCATAGAATTCTCCAGGCTAGAGAATGAATGGATAACCTTTCCCTTCTCCAGCGATTCTTCCCAACCTGGATCAAACCCAGGTCTCCTGCATTTCAGGTGGATTCTTTACCTGCTGAGCCACAAGGAAAGCCCAAGAATATTGGAGTGGGTAGCCTATCCCTTCTCCAGGGATCTTCCCAACCCAGGAGTTGAACTGGGGTCTCCTGCATTACAGGCGGATTCTTTACCAACTGAGCTATCAGCAAAGCATATATTACATATAAATATATAATTTCTTCATAAATAGAGTCATCTTTTTGCGATTGCTATTTCACATATATATCCCAGAGAATTGTCCATTAGTAATATAACTTACCTCATTATTTTTTATTCTTGTCTGTATATAGCTATTAAACATTTATCTTTATGTCAATGTGTGCTTTCTAGTCTTTTTTAAATTTTGTTTTCAATTGGAGGATAATTACTTTACAATAGTGGGATGGTTTCTGTCACACATCAGCATGAATCAGCCATAGGTATATATATGTCCCCCTCCCTCTTGAACCTCCCTCCCACCTCCACCTCCATCCCACCCCTCTAGGTTGTCACAGAGTATTGGCTTTGGGTTCCCTGGGTCACACAGCAAATTCCCACTAACTATCCATTTTACATATGGTAATGTACATGTTTCGATGCTACTCTGTCAAATCATCCCACTCTCTCCTTCCCCCACTGTATCCAAAAGTCTGTCTTTCATGTCTCTGTGTCCTTTGCTGCCCTGCAAATAGGATCATGGGTACCATCTCTCTAGATTCCATACATAAGTATTAATATATAATATTTGCCTAGTCTTTTTAATAACAAATGGAGATATAAAATTTATAGGATTTTATGAAACATAAAGGAGTTTTAAATTACAAAATATTGTATATAATCAATAGATTATTATAAAGTTTCTAAGTTCACACTTCAGGAAAGATAGTACTATGTATATAGTTTTTAAATTCAAAAGATTTAGATAACAATCTATATTAACAATCTAAATTAACAATCTTTAATTTACCCACTCCATTATTCTTAGGCTTCCCTTGTGGCTCAGCTGGTTAAGAATCTGACTGCAATGCAGGAGACCTGGGTTTGATCCCTGTGTTGGGAAGATCCCCTGGAGAAGGGAAACACTACCCAAGTCAGTAGTCTGGCCTGGAGAATTCCATGGACTGTATAGTCCATGGGGTCGCAAAGAGTTGGACACAACTGAGCAAATTTCACTTTCACTTTCTTTAATTTAGATACAGTACAAGTGTACATTTCTGTAGGTTTTGAGAAATATACTGAGTCATAGATGCTCCACAGGGAACAAAACAATTCCCTCATCACAAAAATCTCACATTGTGCCTTGCAGTCAACTTCACCCCTTACCATATTGCTAGAAACTACTTTCTGTTCTCTGTCATAATTCTTTTATCTTTTTAAGAATGCCATATGCATGACATCTTACAACATGTCACATTTGAGTCTGGGTTCCTTAACTTGCCTGCTTTTGAGATCATCCATGCTGTTGCATGGATCAGGAGCTCCTTGCTTTCTATTACTGAGCATCCACTGTATGGTCAAAATCACAATTTGTTTATCACTTCACCTATGGAAGGACAGTTGGGTTATTTCTAGCTTTTGATGATGTTACTATAAGCATTTGTGCTTAGACTTTTGTGTGAATGTAAGTTTTCATTTCTCTAGGAGTTAGTTTGCTATGCCACTTAATAAAGTATGATAAACTTATAAGAAATTTCCAGTTTTCAGAGTGGCTGTAGCATTTTACATTCCTACCAGAATATATGAGTATTCTAGTTCCTATATGTTTTTCCTACTTTTTATATACACAGTACTTTTTATACATTTCATCCATTTCAATAGGTAAATAGTGATATTTTATTGTGATTTAATTTGCATTTTACTAATGACCAATGATTTGGGGGCTGCTTTGGTGACCCAGAGGGTAAAGAAGCTGCCTGCAGTGTGGGACACCCACCAAGGTTAGATCCCTGAGTTGGGAAGATCCCCTGGAGAAGGGAGTGGCAACCCACTGCAGCATTCTTGCCTGGAGAAGTCAACAGAGTGAGGATCCTGGCAGGCTACAGTCTATAGGATCACAAAGAGTTGGATACAACTGAGCCACTAACACTTTCTTTTTCACTTTCAATGATTTTAAACATCTTTTAATGGGATTATTTTACCATTATATATGCTTTTCATGATGTGTCTGATTGAATCTTTTGGAATTTCATAAGAAATCCGCTGTTCTCTTCTCAATGTTGAGTTTTACTCTTTATCTTTCACTAAAGGATATTGATGAATGGTGCTTCCCTGGTGGCAAAGATGGTAAAGGATCTGCTGCAATGTGGGAGACCTGGGTTCAATCCCTGGATGGATAAGATCCCCTGGAGAAGGGAATAACAACACACTCCAGTATTCTTGCCTGGGAAATCCCAGGGACAGAGGAGCCTTGCAGCTACAATCCATGGTATTGCAAAGAGTCGGACACAACTGAGCTGACAGGAAAATTAAAATATTGATGAATAATATTACATTAGTTTCATTGTACAACATAGTGATTCAACAAATACATTACAAAGTAATCACCCTTTTGTAAAGTACAGTCCAGTAACCATCTGTCACCATAAAAAGTTACAGTATTATTCCTTATGCTATATATTATATCCTGTGACTTGTTCAGTTGCTCAGTCATGTCTGACTCTGAAACATGGGTTGCAGGATGCCAGGCTTCCCTGTCCTTCACTGTCTCCCTGGAGCTTGCTAAAGTCATGTCTATTGAGTCAGTGATGCCATACAACCATCTCATCCCCTGTTGTCCCCTTCTCCTCCTGCCTTCTATCTTTCCCAGCACTGGAGACTTTTGTAATAAGTTGGCTCCTCGCATCAGGTGACCAAAGTGTTGGAGCTTCAACTTAGCATCAGTCCTTCCAATGAAGATTCAGGATTGATTTGCTTCACGATTGACTGGTTTGATCTTGCAGTCCAAGGGACTCTCAAGAGTCTTCTCCAACACCACAGTTCAAAAGAATCAATTCTTCAGTGCTCAGCCTTCTTGAAGGTCAAATTCTCACATCCATGCCTGACTACTGGAAAAACCATAGTTTTGGACAGACAGACCTTTGTTGGCAAAGTAATGGCTCTGCTTTTTAATATGGTGTCTAGGTTGGTCATAGCTTTTCTTCCAAGGAGCAAGCATCTTTTAATTTCATGGCTGCAGTCACCAACATAAGTGAATTGGGAGCCCCCCAAAAGAAAGCCTGTCACCGTTTCCATTGTTTCCCCATCTATTTGCCATGAAGTGATGGGACTGGATGCCATGACCTTTGTTGTTTGAATGTTGAGTTTTATTCCAGCTTTTTCACTCTTCTCTTTCACTTTCATCAAGAAGCTTTTTAGTTCCCCTTCACTTTCTGCCATAAGGATGGTGTCATCTGCATATCTGAGGTTGTTGATATTTCTCCCAGGAATCTTGATTCCAGCTTGTGCTACATCCAGTATGGCATTACACATGATGTACTCTGCATATAAGTTAAATAAGCAAGGTGACAATATACAGCCTTGACATACTCCTTTCCCAATTTGAAAGCAGTCGGCTGTTTCATGTCCAGTTCTAACTGTTGCTTCTTGACCTGCATACAGATTTCTCAGGGGAGAGGGGATAAAGTGGTCTGGTATTCCCATTACTTTGATAATTTTCCATAGGCTGTTTTGATCCACACAGTCAAAGGCTTTAGCCTAGTCAATGAAGCAGAAGTAGATATTTTTCTGGAATTCTCTTGCTTTTTCTATGATCCAACAGAGGTTGGCAATTTGATCTCAGGTTCCTTTGCCTTTTCTAAATCTTGCTTGAATATCTGGAAGTTCTCAGTTTATGTGCTGTTGAAGCCTCGCTGGGAGATATTTGAACATTACTTGTCTAGTGTGTGAGATGAGTCCAATTGTGTGGTAGTTTGAACATTCTTTGGCATTGCCTTTCTTCGGGATTGGAGTGAAAACAGACCTTTTCCAGTGCTCCGGCCACTGCTGAGTTTTCCAAATTTGCCAACATGTTGAGTGAAGCACTTTTACAGCATCATCTTTTATGATTTGAAATAGCTCAGCTGGAATTCCAGCACTTCCACTAGCTTTGTTCATAGTGATGCTTCCTGAGGCCTACTTGACTTCACACTCCAGGATGTCTGGTCTACGTGAGTGATCACACCATTGTGGTTATCTGGGTCATGAAGATCTTTTCTGTATAGTTCTTCTCTGTATTCTTGCCACCTCTTCTTAAAATCTTCAGCTTCACAAACAATTTGTGTCCTTTATTGTGCCCATCTTTGCATGAAGCATTCCATTGCTATCTCTAATTTTCTTGAAGAGATCTTTAGTCTTTCCTTTTCTAATGTTTTACTCTGTTACATTGCATTGATCACTGAGGAAGGCTTTCTTATCTCTCTTTGCTCTTCTTTGGAACTCCACTTTCATATGGGTATATCTTTCCTTTTCTCCTTTGCCCTTTGCTTCTCTTCTTTTGTCAGGTATTTGTAAGGCCTCCTCAGAGAACCATTTGCCTTTTTGCATTTCTTTATCTTAGGGATGGTTTTGATCACCGCCTTCTTTACAATGTTATGAATCTTTGTTCAAAGTTCTTCAGGCATTCTATCAGATCTCTATTTGTCACTTTCACCGTATAATCCTAAGGGATTTGATTTAGGTTATACCTGAATGGTCTAGTTGTTTTCTCTAATTTCTTCAGTTTAAACCTGAATTTGGCAATAAGAAGTTAATGGTCTGAGCCACAGTCAGCTCCCATTCTTGCTTTTGCTTACTGTGTAGAGCTTCTCCATCTTTGGCTGCAAAGAATATAATCAATCTGATTTCAGTATTGACCATCTGGTGATGTCCATATATAGAGTTACCTTTTGTGTTGTTGGGAGAGTGTTTGCTATGACCTGTATGCTCTCTTGGCAAAACTTTGTTATCCTTTGCCCTGCTTCATTTTGTACTCCAAAGCCAAACTTGCCTGTTACTCCAGGTATCTTTTGGCTGCCTACTTTTGCATTCAAGTCTTCTATGATGAAAAGAATGGTGTTTTTTTTGGTGTTAGTTCAAGAAGGTTATATGGGTCTTCATAGAACTGTTCAAGTTTAGCTTCTTTGGCATCCTGTAACAGATATATTTTAAATTTGGACTCTTCTATTCTTTTTTTTCTTGACTCTTCTATTCTTAATCCCTTTACCTATTTAACAAGTTTGCTCTCTGTATCTAAAGTCTGTTTCTGTTTTATTTTGCTTGTTTTTGTTTTTTAGATTCCATATATAATCATCACACAGTATTCATCTTTCTCTGTCTGACTTATTTCACTTAATACTCTCTACGACCATCTATGTTTGTATGTTGTCACAAATGACATGATTTCATTCCTTCTTATGACAAAGTGATATTTCATTGTGACACACACTACTTCTTTTTTATTCATTCATCTATCAATAGATAGACAAATAGATTGCTCCCATATCTTGACCATTATAAATAATGTGCCTGTGAACATATAAGTACATATATATTTTTGAGTTGGTATTTTTGTGTTCTTTGAATAAATGCCAGAATTGCACAATCATATGGTAATTCCATTTAAACTATTTTGAGGAGCCTCCATATGGTTTTTATAGTGGCTATACCAATTTAAGCCGAAGAATTGATGCTTTTGAACTGTGGTGTTGGAGAAGACTCTTCAGAGTCTGCAAGGAGATCTAACCAGTCCATTCTGAAGGAGATCAACCCTGGGATTTCTTTGGAAGGATTGATGCTAAAGCTGAAACTCCAGTACTTTGGCCACCTCATGCGAAGACTTGACTTATTGGAAAAGACTCTGATGCTGGGAGGGATTGGGGGCAAGAGGAGAAGGGGATGACAGAGGATGAGATGGCTGGATGGCATCACTGACTCGATGGACATGAGTCTTAATGAACTCTGGGAGTTGGTGATGGACAGGGAGGCCTGGGGTGCTGTGATTCATGGGGTCGCAAAGAGTCTGACACGACTGAGTGACTGAACTAAACTGATACCAATTTGAAGTTTCCATCAACAGTGCACAAAAGTTCCCTTATCTCCACATTCTCTGCAATATATTTTTATTTTTTGTCTTTTTTGATGATAGTCATTCTGAAAAGTGTGAAGTGCTACCTCATTGTGGTTTTGATTTGCATTTCCCTGACAATTAGTGATGTTGAGTAGTTTTTCATGTGTTTGTTAGCCATCTGTATATCTTCTTTGAGAAATGTCTATTTAGGTCCAATGCTCATTTTTCTAAATGGATTTTTTTTTATACTGAGTTGTGTGATTTCTTTAGGAAATTTTGATATTAAACATTAGCAAATATATTGTTTAAAAATATTTTCTTCCATTTGGTAGGTTGACTTTTAACTTAGTTAATGATTTTCTTCCCTGTGCAAAAGTTTTCTGGTTCAAGGTGGTCCCATTTATTTGTTTATGCTTTTGTTTCCTGAGGGGACAAATCTAAAACTTACTGCTAAGATCAATGCCAAAGAGCATACATATTTGCCTGTTTTTGTTGTTGTTTTAATGTTTTATTTTTGTGGAGGTTTTATGAATTTAGGTCTTATATTTAAGTCTTGAATCCATTTTGAGTTTATTTTTGTGTGTGGTGTAAAACTGTTGTTCAGATTAATTCTTTTTCATATAGCTGTTCAATTTTCACCATTTGTTGAAGAGGTTGTCTTTTTCCCACTGGATATTCTTGCCTCCCTTGTTGTAAATTAACGGATCATATAAGTATGGCTATATTCTGGGCTCTCAGTCCTATTCCATTGATCTCTGTGTCCATTCTCATGCTAGCACCATACTGCTTTTATTACATAGCTTTATAGTATAGTTTGAAATCAGGAAGTGTGGTATCTTCAGCTTTGTTCTTCTCAAGATACTTTTGGTTATTTGGAGAATTTGTGTTTCCATAAAATGTAAATTTGTATTATTAGTTCTAGCTCTGTGGAAAATGCCCTTAGTATTTGATAAGGATTCCACTGAATCTGCAAATTGCCTTGGGTAGTATGGTCATTTTAACAATACTAATTCTTCCAATCAATGAACATCTTTCCATTTGTATGTATCATCTTCAGTTTCTTTCATCAATATCTTATAGTCTTCAGTGTAAAGGTCTTTCACCACCTGGTTAGGTTTATTCCTAGATATTTCATTCATTATGCTGAAATAGTCGGAGACGGCAATGGCACCCCACTCCAGTACTCTTGCCTGGAAAATCCCATGGGCAGAGGAGCCTGGTAGGCTGCAGTCCATGTGGTCGCTAAGAGTCGGACATGACTAAGCGACTTCACTTTCACTTCTCACTTTCATGCACTGGATAAGGAAATGGCAACCCACTCCAGTGTTCTTGCCTGGAGAATCCCAGGGACGGGGGAGCCTGGTGGGCTACCGTCTATGGAGTCGCACAGAGTTGGACACTACTGAAGCGACTTAGCAGCAGCAGCAGCAGCAGCAGCTGAAATAGTAAATGGAATTGCTTTCCTAATTTCTCTTTCTGCTACCCCATTTTTAATGTAAAGAAGTGTAACAGATTTCTTTTATATTAATTTTGCATACTGCAACTTTACTGAGTTCATTTCTTATTTCTAATAGATTTTTGATGTTGTTTATAGTGTTTTCTATGTTTAGTATCATATCATCTGAAACAGTGACAGCTTTACTTCTTTCTTTCCAATTTGGATGCATTTCATTTTTTTTTGCTTGTCTGATTGCTATGGCTATGCTGAAAAAATATGTCTTTTTCTTGATCTTAGTAGAAATACTTTCAGCTTTTCGTTATAGAATGTTGACTATGGTGTGGAAAACCATTACATGGAAAACTATAAAATGTTGTACTGTAATGGTGATGGAAAAAAAAACTTAGAAAGGCAGATTCTTTGCCACTGCACCACGTGGGAAGCCCTAGAGATCTTTTTAGGCTCACTTGTTAAATGAGTATATACTGGTAAGTAAAACAGGTGGGGTCCCCGTTCTCATGGAGCCTATATTCTACTCCAGGGAAACATGCAACACAAAAATAAGCAAACATAGGCATCAGGTATTTATAAATTCTGAGTCAAAATAAGTATGGAATGGAAGATAATCATGTGGGGCATGATGTTTTGTATCGGGTGGGTATGGAAGGTATCTCTGACTAGAAGATGTTAAAACAGAGAGCTGAAGGAACTCAGAGGATGAGTCCTATAAACATCTGCAGGCAATGGGGTTTTAATAAGAAGCAGCACATGAAAAACAAGCAGAAACAAGCTTAGTACGTTCAATTTCTTGGCCATTTGTTATTCCTTCTGTGAGTTACTTGTTCATACACTTTCTCTACATTCCCACAGAGTCATTCCTTTTTTCTTATTAATAAATAGGAACTCAGTATATTATGGCTAGTCATCTTTTATCTTTTATTTATGTTGCAAATATTTTCTCCCAGTGTTTTTTTTTTTTTTTAAGAAGAATTCCATACTGGGTAATTTTATTGTTCCTTGTGAACAGGAGTTTTAAAGTTTTTTGTTTGGTGGAAGAAAGATTTCTTGAACAAGTCACTTTTATTTTTCCTGTGAAAATAGAGGTCATAACCATTTCAGATAAGTTACCCTCAAGTGCTTTATTTTTTATTGCTCTCCTGACCCTTCTAGTATTTCTTCAGGAGCTCTTTTATTTGTTATTGCTATGTCCTAGGGAAGCTGCCATGTCCTAGGGAATACAGCTGCAATTCAGGAGACCCTGGTTTGATTCCTGGGTTGGGAAGATCTACTGGAGAAGGGAAAGGCTACCCACTCCAGTATTCTGGCCTGGAGAATTCCATGGACTGTATAGTCCATGGGGTCACAAAGAGTCGGACAACACTGAGCGACTTTCACTTTCAGGGAAGATGTAGTACTCTGGAATCACCACTAGCTGCTGCCTGTCATTCTAAGAATTGGATCTGCTCAGTGAACCTCACAGCTGTACACTGGGTAGAAGTTATTTTTCCTTCATGAAATGAAGAAATGAGACTTGGAATGATTTAATGGGGCTCAGAGATAACCTTAGAGTGAGTGTATTTATAGGGTGTCCTCGGGTGGCTTTGAAAATGGCTTAGTGATGGGGTAGTCATAAATTCTTCCCTCCTCACATAGTCCTAAGATTTCAGGAAGGTATATAACAAGAAAATGCAGAACACAATGAGGAATGGACCACTCAAATCTTTGCAAGACAGATAGTTCAAAAGCTTGAATTGATTACAAACTCATTATGTGTCTTCTAGATATGGCATTCAGCAACTTTGAGATATAGTTCTCAGATTTGACAGAGGATCAGAATCATTCCCATGGCTTTCTGAAAAGGCAAAACTTAAATCAAGAAACTGTAATTCCCTATGTATGGTGTGAGTCTTGCAAACTAATTTCAAAGCCAAATGGGCAATCTAAACATCAAGTTTATCTTGCCAACTGTCTATATGTATCCACCACATCTGATCTGTTTCCAAAACAACTTCAGAGCACTAGAATAATAATGTTTTGTAAGAATTATGAGTGGTAAGTATTTTATAATATTGAGTGTAGATGCTTTTAATCATTTGGCTTTATGAAATGAAACATATCTCACATTTGTAAGATGTTCTTGTTTGTTGTTTCATATGGAGTATTTTAACTTGCTCTTGTTCTGTTTCTTTCCACTAGTTTGTTATTTTCTCAGAAGTAAGAATCATTTCAATTTTTTCCATCATAACATCCAAAAAGGTCAAGAACAATATTGAAAGGTGGTTTCTAAACATATTCATATCTGACCACATGCTCCAGAAATCAGGAAACAGATTAAATCACTATTAATTCTTAAGAGTTAGGTGTCTAAACAGCATAATTAGGATCTCTATGTACTAACCATAAAGAAAGATGTCTTATTGTTAACAATCATCATAAAAAGTAACCAACTCTAAGGCCAAACAGAACTGCCTAATATTGAGTGAAGTTCTAAACCATCAATAGGATATTCAACTAGTGTGGTTAGAAAATAAAACACATACGGAAATTCAAATAGCAGAATGTACAAGTAATGTGATTTCTTTCTGAAAGATCAGATTTGAGTGCATGAGGGACTTGGGAGACATGTGGAGGATGCAGTTCCAGGCAGCTTTTGCTATTTTTATGGCCCTAAAAAATCATTGTAGGAGTACGTCATTCTAACTCCAGTCACAAGACAGAAAGATACTCTTCCTTGCCCTAACCTCCACACAACTGCAAAACTAAGTTTATGATTCTCTCAGGAATCCATGACTCACTTTGGAAGAATCAGAGGTCAACACAAGCTGTCAAGTCTTCTGCTTCTGACTGGGACAGAGCAGCCCACATTTTCAGACCTCCATCCATGAAACTGTTTTACTCAAGTTATCCTCAGTCTAGCTGGATATTTTTCCATGTTCCCCATCATCCAGCTTCTTACTTACATCTTTAGTCTTTGTTTCTCTCTAGGTTCCACTCCTCATATTCTGCACTCCACAAGGATAACGAAAACATCACAACATAGGCATCCTTGTTTACTTCTTTGTAATTTCTAAGAAGCAGTCTATTTGTACTATTCAGCTTTTGCATTATTTAACTCTGGACATGATTTCATACTCAATATAGGAGACAAATGAAGAAATTAAAAAGGGTTAGAATTATATATATAAACTATATACTACATGGTATTATTGTATTTTATATAATGCATAATATTATGTTCTTGTTTTTCATTCACTAAGTCATGTGTGATACTAGTGATCCATGGAAAGTAGCTCATCAGGCTTCACTGTCCTTCACTATCTCTTGGATTTGCACAAACTCGTGTCCATTGAGTCGGTGATGCCATCCAACCATCTCACCCTCTTTTGTCCCCTTCTCCTGCCCTCAATCTTTCCCAGCATCAGAATCTTTTCCAATGGGTCAATTCTTCGCATCAGGTGGCCAAAGTATTGCAACTTCAGCTTCAGTATCAGTCTTTCCAATGAATATTCAAGGTTGCCTTCCTTTAGGATTGATTGAATTGACCTCCTTGCAATCCAAGGGACTCTCAAGAGCCCTCTCCAACACCACAGTTTGGAAGCATCAATTCTTCGGTGCTCAGCCTTCTTTACGGTCCAACTCTCACATCCATACATGACCGCTGTAAAAGCCATAGCTTTGACTATAGGGACCTTTGTTGGCAAGTGATGTCTCTGCTTTTTATTACGCTGTCTGCATTTGTCATAGCTTGCTTTCAAGGAGCAAGCACCTTCCAATTTCATGGCTGCAGTCACCACTGACAGTGATTTTAGAGCCCAAGAAACTGAAATCTGCCACTGTTTCCAATTTTCCCCATCTATTTGCCATGAAGTGATGGGACTGGATACAAAGGTCTCCATTTTTTGAATGTTGAATTTTAAGCCAACGCTTTCACTCTCCTCTTTCACCCTCATCAAGAAGCTTTTTTGCCCCTCTTCAATTTCTGCTATTAGAATGGTATCATCTGCATATCTGAAGTTGTTGATATTTCTCCTGGCAATCTTGAATCTACCATGTGAGTCATCCAGTCTGGCATTTTGCCTGATGGACTCTTCATATAACTTAATAAGCAGGGAGACAATATATAATCCTGACATATTCCTTTCCCAATTTGGAACCAGTCCATTGTTCCACATCCGGGTCTAATTATTGTTTCTTGCCCTGCATACAGATTTCTCTGGAGGCAGGTAAGGTGGTCTGGTATTCCCATCTCTTGAAAAATTTTCCACAGTTGTGATCCACAGAGTCAAAGGCGTTGGTGTCATCATTGAAGCAGATGTTTTCTGGAATCCTTTTGCTATGATCCAACAGTTGTTGGCAATTTGACATCTGATTCCTCTGCCTTTTCTAAATCTAGCTTGTACATCTGGAAGTTCTTTGTTCATGTACCAAGCCTAGCTTGAAGGATTTTGAGCATTACCTTGCTAGCATGTGAAATGAGTGAAATTGTATGGTTGTTGGAACATTCTTTGGCATTACCCTTCTTTGGGATTGAAATGAAAACTGACCTTTTCCAGTCTGCTGGTCATTACTGAATTTTCCAAATTCGCTGGCATATTGAGTGCAGCACTTTCACAGCATCATCTTTTAGAATTTGAAATAGCTCAGCTGGAATTCCACCACCTCCACAAGCTTCGTTCCTAGTGATGCTTCCAAAGGCCTACTTGGCTCCACCCTCAGCGTGACCACATCATCCTGGTTATCTGTGTCATTAAGACCTTTTTTATATAGTTCTACTGTGTACTCTTGCCACCTCTCTTAATCTCTTCTATTTCTGTTAGGTATTTGCCATTGTTGTCCTTTATTGTACCTATCTTTATATGAAATTTTCCCTTGGTTTCTCCAATTTTCTAGAAGATATAATATAGTAAATGTTATATTTATGTATGTTATATTATACACACACACACATATAACAGAATAAATCTTTATGCTCCCAACCATATACCTGTGCCAATGATTGGGTGTTATAGGTACAAAAATAAATAAATAAATGTCTGTTTTTCTGGGAAGTAGGGACACAACCCTGCATGGTGTATTCTACCTAGTCTTCTCTCAGTAGATCAGGCCAAGGCTAGATCTATCTGTATTTTTCCTCAGTTCTCTCTTTCTTTTTATCCTGCTTTCTTTTATTGGTTCTTCTTGAAGAATTCTCCCTGAATAGATCACATGAACACCAATCCCTGCCTCAGGTTCTGTATTTCTGCTTTTAAGGGACCCAAACAGAAACAATGTCTAAAAAGGGCTTTTAAGGATCTTGTTATATGCTAAGTGACTTCCTATAATTCCAAGCTTTTCGATACTGACAGTCTGATTTTTTTTTAATATATTCTTCCTTGAGATGACCTTAAGGAAGAAAGCAACAGAGCCAGATTGTTTATATTGTAATGAACTCTGATTTTCATAAAAAATTTACCTTACTTCTCTTCAGATCTTCTTACATGCTGTCCCCTTAAGTTTAGGATAATTTTCACCTTATTGTGTGTGTGTGTGTGTGTGTGTGTGTGTCTAGAAAAACTCTAATTTATCCTCAGCTTTGTTTCCTTCAGGAACCCTCCCAGATGTCTCTCTACCCTGTTCTCTTAAATCTATGTAATGTGTGTGTGTGTCTCTTAAGTATTCTTGTAACAGTCTAGAATATCTTCCAGACATCATATATTATAAACTCAAGAAAGATATGGAATGAGTCTATCTTGATCATTTCTGAATCTCCAGAATCTAGCATAGTACCTGACACACAATAAAGATGCCCTTTTAAATAAAAATGAGTGAATATGCAAAGGCTAACAAAATGGAAGATATGTTGGATGGTCTCGTTTCTTATGATCCTTAGTATAGTCTTGAACATGATATTGGCTGGGGACAAATTTTCTCACCAGGTGGACATTTGCAGTCTGTCCCTCATCTAGCCTCCTCCAAGCTCTTTCCCACCATCTTTCCAAAGTAGGGCTGTGAATGGGAATGGAAGGCCCTCAATATGACATTTGAAAAGAACTTGAATTAAGATCATTATATGAAACAAATTGCCAGTCCAGGTTCGATGCATGATACTGGATGCTTGGGGCTGGTGCACTGGGACAACTCAAAGGGATGGTATGGGGAGGGAGAAGGGAGGGGGCTTCAGGATGGGGAGCACGTGTATACCTGTGGCAGATTCATGTTGATGTATGGCAAAACCAATACAATATTGTAAAGTAATTAACCTCCAATTAAAACAGATAAATTTATATTTAAAAAAGATAATTAGATGCCAAACTGCTTAATAGGAATAGACTATATCTCATTTACCTCTTTATTCCAAAATGCTAGCATAGAGTTTAGCAAATGGAAGATAGTCAGAATAAGAAAATGAGCTGTTTCCTGAAGCACAGTCTCAGTTCATTCAGTTCAGTCGCTCAGTCGTGTCTGACTCTTTGCGACCCCATGAATTGCAGCACACCAGGCCTCCCTGTCCATCACCAACTCCCGGAGTTCACTCAAACTCAACGTTCATGGAGTCGGTAATGCCTAGTGCCATGTAAATTATTTAAAAATAAACTTTTGAATTTAACTTTCCTACCTACCTCTTTCATTGCTAATTTTTAATACTGTGCTTAACTTCCTCTAGTAACAACTTACACTCCTCTTCCACTGCCAGTTACATCATCATGCCTCCATATATGCTGTTCTCATCATTTGAGCACCTTCCCTATGCATCCAAATCCCACAGAATACACAGAAATCCTCAGCTGATTCATGAGGCTTCCTTTCCCAGCATCTTCCAGCTCTTGTTGATCTTCTTCATTGGATTTCATCAATCTAAAACCACAGAAATGTTGTCATCTCCTCTAGGGCCGGAACTCTATCTTAGACACTGGGAATGCAGAGATAAATGCCAAAGCACAATCAGCATTCAGTATTCTCTTTAAATGTCAGTATAGTGAAGTGGGGGTTGAACCAAAAATTCTTTCATCATTTTCTGTAATCTAGAGCTAAATTTAGGGTTAGAAAAAAAGCAACTTGGGCCCAGGGATAATCATTGGCTGTTAACATATGGAAATTTACAAATATACCCAAATACCCAATGTAGTGAAAATGTTAATATATATATATTTTTTCCTGTGTGGCAAAGTGAAGTGAAGTGAAGTCGCTCAGTTGTGTCTGACTCTTTGTGACCCCATGGACTGTAGCCTACCAGGCTCCTCTGTCCACGGGATTTTCCAGGCAATAGTACTGGAGTGGATTGCCATTTTCTTCTCCAGGGGATCTTCCTGACCCCGGGATTGAACCCAGGTCTCCTGCATTGTAGACAGACTCTTAACCATCTGAGCCACCAGGGAAGTGGCATGTGGGATGTTATTTCTATGACCAGGGATCAAACTCACACCACCTGCAGTGGAAACATAGAGTTTTAACTCCTGGACCACCAGTGAAGTCCTAATGTATTCTTAACACTAAAAACAAAACAAAACAGGGTGGGTTTTTTTAACCCAATAAGGGTTGTCAACATTATACTAATCTTAAAAATATGAGTGCCTCATATAGAATCAATCAGAAGTTCAGAAGGGAAATAATCTGTATTGTGGCAAAGTGTGTTTGATTTTAATTAATAAATACTGAAGGAAAAGTGCAGTCATAGACCTGAGTTGAAGCCATCACACA
Organism: Capricornis sumatraensis; assembly: GCF_032405125.1. NCBI lineage: Eukaryota > Metazoa > Chordata > Mammalia > Artiodactyla > Bovidae > Capricornis > Capricornis sumatraensis. The sequence continues at coordinate 9,709,465 of NC_091084.1, forward strand.
ATTTTATGCCCCTCTCTACTATCTATAGAACATCTTCTTCTTCAAAATAATAAGCACTGAGACAAGAACCCACTTTTCTCCTCAAAAGCATGTACATTCTGCAGTTGTTGGAAGTCATGAAGTTTTCAGAACCTCATAGAGCAAGGAAGTAGCACATTGTGGGAAAAGGAATGGTACTTTCTGGGGATTTGGGGTTAGAATAGGAAAACTGATATAAAGAGGTTAAATTAATAAATACTGCAACAGAAGGATGGTGTTCCACCCTGTGGAATACCTTCAGAGTTCTGTATAACAGATCAAGATTCAAATGAGTTCAAGAGACAGAAAGGTAGGGAGCGCTGGAGTCTCTGTTACATCAAAGAAAACTTGCATAACTTACAGGCATTTAAACTTAAAAAATCTGACCACAAGATTGCAACTCATAGCCCAGGCAGTCTTGTGCTTTTTGTTAGTTTGGGAAACACACTTGATCCACAAATATGCCCTAAAGAAAATTGCCAAAATCTCTTAGTGAGTACCATTGAAGTCCAGGTCACATTTCAGCTGGGAAGATGAACGAGACAGTTCTTGTAATAAGAACAGATAACCTCACTACGTTTTCCACTATGATCAGTCAATGGACGTTAACAGCATCTTGATTTTGTATTACTGAGTAGGAAGGAAATAGTCTCCCAGAGAAACAATCAATACTTTAACTTTCCTCTATATATTAACTATACTTTAACTTTCCTTTACCAGATGGTAGACCGAAACACACTTAGAACCAAAACAATGTCCAAATCTTAGCTATACTACAGGTTACCTGTGTGCCTTTAGGCAATTCATTGGATTGTCTTACCTTCAATCATTTTTTTTTTTTTTTTTGGTTGTGGTAAGAACATTTGGGCTGAAAGGTGTTTTGGGGTTCCTAATCACTTCATGGGAAATAGATGGGGAAACAGTGGACACAGTGGCTGACTTTATTTTTGGGGGCTCCAAAATTGCTGCAGATGGTGATTGCAGCCATGAAATTAAAAGACACTTACTCCTTGGAAAGAAAGCTATGACCAACCTAGATAGCATATTGAAAAGCAGAAACATTACTTTGCCAGCAAAGGCCCATCTAGTCAAGGCTATTGTTTTTCCAGTAGTCATGTATGGATGTGGGAGTTGGACTGTGAAGAAAGCTGAGTGCTGAAGAAGATGCTTTCGAACTGTGGTGTTGGAGAAGACTCTTGAGCGTCCCTTAGACTGCAAGGAGATCCAACCAGTCCATTCTAAAGGAAATCAGTCCTGAGTGTTCTTTAGAAGGAATGATGCTAAAGCTGAAATTCCAGTACTTTGGCCACCTCATGTGAAAAGTTGACTCATTGGAAAAACTCTGATGCTGAGAGGGATTGGGGGCAGGAGGAGAAGGGGACGACAGAGGATGAGATGACTGGATGGCATCACCGACTCGATGCATGTGAGTCTGAGTGAAGTACGGGAGTTGGTGATGGACAGGGAGGCCTGGCATGCTGCAATTCATGGGGTCACAAAGAGTCAGACACGATTGAGCCACTGGAATGAACTGAACTGAACTGAACTGAACTGAACTGAACAACTCTGAAAGTGAACTTTATTATGCAATTGTTTATAATGTATTCTGTACAACTTTATAGATAGAAAGTGTACTAACTAATTTGAACCCTTAATGTAATATTCTCTTAGTTAAACATCTCTCCCAAATAGATGTCATCACTTTAATTTTTTAAATTTTTAATTGGAGGATAATTACCTTATAATTTTCACACATCACCATGAATCAGCCATAAGTATATATAACTCTCCTCCTTCTTGAACCTCCTTTCCCCCCACATCTCCCCACCCTTCTTAGCTTTCACAGAACACCAGGTCTGGGTTCCCTGCACCATACGGCAAATTCCTATTGGCTGTCTATCTTACATATGGTAATGCGTATGTTTCAATGCTCCTCTCTCAAATCATCCCACCCTCTTCATCCACCACTGTGTCCACAAGTCTGTTAAAGTGTGTGTGTCTGTTTGTGTTAGTTGCTTAGTAGTATTTGACTCTTTGTGACCCCATGGGCTGGGGCCTACCAGGCTCCTCTGTGCATTGAATTCTCCAGGAGAGAATATTGAAGTGGGTTGCCATTCCCTTCTCCAGGGGATCTTCTTGACCTAGGGTTCAAACCTGGGTCTCCTACACTTCGGGCAGATTCTTCACCACAAGTCTGTTGAGGACAGCAGTAAGATTTATCAAGGGGCTTTAGTGAAAGTCACTCAGTCATGTCTGACTCTTTGAGAACCCATGAACTATATGGTCCGTAGAATTCTCCAGGCCAGAATACTGGAGTAGGTAGCCTTTCCTTTCTCCAGGGATCTTTACAACCTAAGGAATGAACCCAGGTTTCCTGCATTTCAGGCAGATTCTTTACCAGCTGAGCCACAAGCAAAGCCCAAGAATACTGTTGCAGGTAGCCTATCCCTTCTCTAGGGGATCTTCCTGACCCAGGAATCAAACCAGGGTCTCCTGCATTGCAGGTGGATTCTTTACCAACTGAGCTATCAGGGAAGCCTATCAAGGGGATTTACTATCATCCAAATATATCTATGAAATGCCCTTCAATAAGCAATTTTAAGGCTTTTTTAAAAAGATTGAAAGTGGGTTTGTAAAGTATGATTTGTTCTTATTGGAGCTATCCCCTGGTGATATCACTTCACTTCTAAGTACTATGAATAATAATAACAACAATAATAGCCAGTCTCATAGATCACTTACTATGTGCTGCAATCTTTGACATGCCTTAAGAGAATTTAATCTTCACAGGTAAGATTAGGTAACTAAGTAAGACAGGTACTCCAATTTTACAGCTGAGGAAACTGAGGTGCATAGAGTTGCACATAACTCAATGCAAGCCATACAGCTGGAAAGTGTTAAAGCCAGTGTGCAACCTAGTTAGTCTGACTTTGTCTGATATTCATCTTACAATTCTGCTGAGAATTATCCAGTTTGATATCTAGATCATAATGTCTAGCACTCATTTTTTTCCCAGTAATTGCTTAGTATTTTCCCATATCCAGAAGTTTGGCACTTCTGCTTTCTGTGATTCTTCAAGCACTTCAACTTCAAGTCTTTTCCAAAGACCTCCATAATTAAGTTAAGCATTCTTATTTTGGATCTCCATTTAATGTGATTGTTTTACTCTTTTCAGTTATAAATCCTTAATAGAGATAAATAATCAATGGAGAGGTAATTGTCATTCTGCCTACCATTTGTTAACCTGGGCATGGGTCTGCCCCTCTTTGTGCTTTTCTGATCGCCAAGACTTTTGTGTTTCCACTAAAAATTCTAAGTTCCAGTTCCTTCTGGTCTTTGTCACTTTTAAGTATTTAGTGTCACTCAGTTGCCTCAGATCAACAAATATCTGTGTTGTGTTAGTCTCTCAGTTGTGTCCAACTCTTTGGGACCCGATGGACTATGACCCACCAGGGTCCTCTGTTCATGGGATTTTTCAAGGCAAGAATACTGGAGTGGGTTCCATTCCCTTCTCCAGCAGACACACATGCAGCAGATTAAAAAAAATGAAAAAGCCCGAAAAAGCCTTTAGAAATGACCACCATGCTTTGTGCCCATGCCGTTACACATTAAATTTTCAGCTCAGGGATGGATGGTGAGCCTGAGGAGACAGTCTGGCAGACGTCAGGAACCATGTCTCAAGGTAAGAGGCCTTGGAGGGGCAGGGAGACACAGGGGAAGCTCTTGGTCACAGTTGTTCATGGTTAGTGCTCAGATTTGGAGTCCCACCCTGCACGTCCTAATAGGCCTGCTTCCTGTGGGCAGGATGGCCCGACACAGTGGCGGCCAGCCCAGGACACCACTAGGGCAGTTCGACCATGGACTTTGGCAAGATCTCTGTGAGCTTCTCAGTCTCTCAGAACCACTTTTAGGATTGCCAGAGACCACCGCTGCCCTCTGGAAATCCCCAGGCCCTCACAATGCCTTCAGGTAATAAGTGTCTTCTCGCTGGGTGAGACTACTCCCCAACCTCACTCCACTCCACACAACAGCCCCATAAGAAGGAAGGGCAGGATAAAGGCCCCAAACCAAGGGATCGGCGTGGGCTTGGAGCCCTGAGCCAGCAGTGCTGAGCACTAACTACATTCCCCCTGCAACGGCCCAGGGGTCATTTCACCCCCTCCTTCCCACAGTCCAGGGGTCACCTCACCCCTCCCCTCATGGCCCAGGGGTCAACTCACCCCTCCTCCCCACGGCCCAGGCATCACCTCACCCCTACTCCCACAGCCTAAGGGTCACCTCCCCCCTCCCTCCACAGCCCAGGGCTCACCTGCACCCATCCCCCCCATGGCCCAGGAGTCACCTCCCCCTCTTCCCACAGCCCAGGGGTCACCTCAGCCCTCCACCCCCACGGCCCAGGGGTCACCTCACCCCTCCCTCCACAACCCAGGGCTCACCTGCACCCCTCCCCTCAAGCCCCAGAGCTCACATGCACCCCTCCCCCCACGGCCCAGGGGTCACCTGCACCCATTCCCGCCATGGCCCAGGGGTCACCTCCCCCTCTTCCCACGGCCCAGGGGTCACCTCACCCCTCCATCCCCATGGCCAAGGGGTCACCTGCATCCTCCCCCCGACGGCCCATAGAGACCATAAAGTAACGATTCTTGGGTGACAGGGGCCGCAGGAAAGGAGGCCCAGGCTGAGTCACCAGTCAGAGGCTGTGCTGGTGTGAGGCCAGGGCGAAAGACGGTTTAGATCAGGGCGGCTGGGGGCCAGCACCATGGCGCGGTGTCAGGGCCTGTGAGATGGCCCTGCGGGGCCTGAGGGCCCTGTGGAGACCACGGTCATGGCTGGGTGGCTGGGTGCTGACTGGCGGCTGGTGGCTGGCGGCTGGGTGGTGCCCACACCACGTGTAGGAGCAGCTTTGGCTGGAGAGGGCTGCCTGCCTGCCTCTCGGAGCCTCTTGGACCAGGTCTGAGGGGGCAAAGAGAGGCGGGAAGTGCTTTGTAGGATGCAGGCTCTAGGTGTAGGCTCAGCTGTCCTCCCAGGCCCTCTGGGCCTCTCCCAGTCCCTCTTCACAAATTCTTATTGAGAATGTATTATGTATTACCCACTAAGAGAGTCTGGGGATGAAAATGAAGATGGCATAGCCCCAACTCTGAAGGAGCTCAGTTTAGTAAGAGGAGAGAAGAAACCGAGAAAATACTGGAGAAACTTCAAAAAGTTCAGTTCAGTTCAGTTCTGTCACTCAGTCATGTCCAACTCTTTGCGACCCCATGAATTGCAGCATGCCAGGCCTCCCTGTCCATCACCAACTCCCAGAGTTCACTCAGATTCACGTCCATCGAGTCAGTGATGCCATCCAGCCATCTCATCCTCTGTCGTCCCCTTCTCCTCCTGCCCCCAATCCCTCTCAGCATCCGAGGCTTTTCCAATGAGTCAACTCTTCACATGAGGTGGCCAAAGTACTGGAGTTTCAGCTTTAGCATCATTCCCTCCAAAGAACACCTAGGACTGATTTCCTTTAGAATGGACTGGTTGGATCTCCTTGAAGTCCAAGGGACTCTCAAGAGTCTTCTCCAACACCACAGTTCAAAAGCATCTTCTTCAACACTCAGCTTTCTTCATAGCCCCACTTTCACATCCATACATGACTACTGGAAAAACCATAGCCTTGACTAGATGGACCTTTGTTGGCAAAGTAATGTCTCTGCTTTTGAATATACTATTTAGGTTGGTCATGACTTTCCTTCCAAGGAGTAAGTGTCTTTTAATTTCATGGCTGCAATCACCATCTGCAGTGACTGAGCCTCCAAAATAAAGTCAGCCACTGTGTCCACTGTTTCCCCATCTATTTCCCATGAAGTGATGGGGCTGGATGCCATGATCTTTGTTTTCTGAATGTTGAGCTTTAACCCAACATTTTCACTCTCCTCTTTCACTTTCATCAAGAGGCTTTTTAGTTCCTCTTCACTTTCTGCCATAAGGGTGGTGCCATCTGCATACCTGAGGTTATTGATATTTCTCCCAGCAATATTGATTCCAGCTTGTGCTTCTTCCAGCCCAGTGTTTCTCATGATGTACTCTGCATGGAAGTTAAACAAGGAAGGTGACAACATACAGCCTTGACGTCCTCCTTTTCCTATTTGGAACCAGTCTGTTGTTCCATGTCCAGTTCTAACTGTTGCTTCCTGACCTGCATATAGGTTTCTCAAGAGGCACGTCAGGTAATCTGGTATTCCCATCTCTTTAAGAATTTTCCACAGTTTATTACTTTATAGAGTGTTTTGTTACTGTTCAGTTGCTAAGCAATGTCCAACTCTTTGCAACCACATGAAGTGCAGCAGCCAGGCTTCCCTGTCCTTCACCATCTCTCAGAGTTTGTTCAAACTTATGTCCATACAGCGGGTGATGCCATCCAAGCATCTCATTCTCTGTCGTTCCCTTCTCCTCTTTCCCTCAATCTTTCCCAGCACCAGGGTCTTTTCCAATGAGAAGGCTTTTGCATCAGGTAGCCAAGGTATTGGGGCTTCAGCATCAGTCCTTCCAAAGAGTATTCAGGATTGATTTCCATTAAGATTGACTGGTTTGATGTCCTTGCAATCCCAGTCTTCTCCAGTATCACAATTTCAAAGCATTAATTCTTTAGTGCTCAGCCTTCTTTATGGTCCAGCTCTCACAGCCATACATTACTATGGGAAAAGCCATAGCTTTAACTAGAAAGATGTTTGTCAGCAAAGTTATGCCTTTGATTTTTAATACACTGTCTAGGTTTTTCATAGGATTTCTTCCAAGGAGCAAACATCTTTTAATTCCCTGATTGTAGTCGTCATCTTCAGTGATTTTGGAGCCAAGAAAATAAAAACTGCCAAGTTTCCAATTTTTTCCCATCTATTTTCCATGTAGTGATGGCACTGGATAACAGAGTGTTAGAGGTCCTTCTTTTTCTACCTGGAACTCTTACTTTCAAATCTGTCCTAACTTTCAGAAGAATGGTTAGTCCTCCTCTCTTCTAAGGCTCATCCTTCCACCAATGGAAGCTGATTTTATTTTACTTATATCATAAACCAGTACTTTACTTAGCAAAAGAATCATAGAATGTTAGAATCAGAAGGAACTTTGCAGATCTTCTTGGCCAAACTCCTGAGGAAACAAAGTCCCAAAATTTACCCGATGGAGTCAAAAGTATAATTGACTTCTTACATAGTCCTCTATCCAATTCACAGAACACATATTTAAGACCCTGAGAATCTGCCCTCAGATTCCATGTTGATCAGAAGAATGCTTGCATGCTAAGTCTCTTCAGTCATGTCTGACTCTTTGCTACCCTATAAACTTAGGTCTTCAGGCTCCTCTGTCCATGGGGATTCTTCAGGCAAGAATACTGGAGTGGGTTGCCATCTCTCCTCCAGGGGATCTTCCCAACCCAGGAATCGAACCTGTGTCTCTTATGTCTTCTGCATTGGCAGGTGGGTTCTTTACCACTAGCAGCACCTGATTAGAAGAATAGAGTTCATCAAATGAAAGGAAAGATAGTTTGTCTATGTTTTTTAATAAATAAAATTGTAATACAGTCGTAAATACACATATACATATACATGCACACATACCTTTTTTTATACACAGATTTCTTCAGGTTCAATGCCAACTAAACATCACCCATTAATGGACTAGGAGGAGAAAAATAAAAGGAAGCTTGGAGAAAGATACAGGAAGAGCCAAAATTAATGCAAGATATAGGAAAATGGGAGGGAAAAACTGAAGAGAGGTTATAAAGGAAGTCGATTGTAAGATTTAAAGAACAGTAGTTTTCAAAGTTTTTGCTCTTTTCTCAGTCAGTGCTATTAGATGCCATAAATTGCAAAAGAATAGCTTATCACAAAGCAGATTTAGGTGGAATTACTTTTTCTATGGATCCATCTATTTGATGCTCCATTTCATACCTTGGCATGCTGGAAAAAAGGACCTAAACTGCTCGCCAGTATGGAATCTGGCCCAGTGAAAGCATGCCTCACAATTACACATATTGCAAATGTACATGGTGAATAATACATTACTCTTCTCAAGATTTTGGTTTTAGGGGAAAGCTTTTAGTGGGAGTTTGGTGAATTATATTAGGGATTATGTTCCCCAGAATTTTAAGATAAGAATTAAATGAAGGTTTTACAATTTTGTTATAATATTTAGAAGTGAGAATGTAAGTTGCCAACAATTTTTGCTATTAAAAAAGGAGAAATGACTAAGAATCTTTTGGTCATCACTTTGCCTCTTTCCAGTCTCATTTCCTCCTACATGTTTTCTTCTTAACCAGTACAGAGGTGATCTAGAAGTAACACAAATACTCTCAGTGTTATCATCTGTATAAAGTTTCTGTGGTCTAAAACTTCCTACTGCTTTTATGGACTATATCATTACATTGGTACTTCTTAAATATTGTCTTATACTTCTTTGTATCTACAGCAGACTGTAGAGAAGAAGCAAGCAAGATGAAAAATTTATAAATAAATATCACATAACTTCCAAATTAATATACTTTTTAGCATATCTTCATTTTCCTAAGACCAAATATTTTCTCTACATTTCCATATAAATATATGCTAGAAAATTCAAACTCATTATAGCTGAAACAAAATTTAAGGTTCTTCTCTACCTGCACTAACCAAACATGATTTTTTTTTTTGCCTGTGTTCCCTAATCTAATAAATGGTCCTGTATCTATTTTATGACAGAAACCTGAAAAATCATCCCTGATGTTTCCCTCCCACTATCACAATCTGTCTCCAATTCTTATCCCTTCTATTTCTGGAATATTTCTTGAATCCACCCATCTCTTTGCATTGCCAGCACCTTAGCACTTTCATCTCTCTCCAGAGGTCCTGCAGTAGCCCTGTGACCTATTTTCTCATCCATTCTTTCTAGACTCTCTGCCTCTCAGTTTCTCTTCAGGCATTGATCAGAGGTATCTAGTTAAAATTAAAATTTTGATGAAGACATTCTTCTGTTTAAAACCATTCTATAAATTTTCATTACTATAAGGACAAAAATTTTAATATTTTGCTTCATTTTTCAGTTCCTCAATGATTTGTTCCCTAATTTCATTGTAAAACTGCTGAGTTTCCACATCTATAAAATGACAAATGTACATTTGCCATAAAATTATTATTATAAGGGTTAAATGAATACAAATTTGTAAAGCACTTAGGGCTTTCTTGGTGGCTTAGCTGGGAAAGAATCCACCTACCGTGTGGGAGACCTGAGTTCAATCTGTGGGTTGGGAAGATCCCCTGGGGAAGGAAAAGGCTACCCACTCCAGTATTTTGACCTGGAGAATTCCATGGACTGTACAGTCAATGGGGTCACAAAGAGTCGGACACAACTGAGTGACTTTCACTTTTACTTTCAAAGCACTTATAGGTGTTCCTGGCTGGCATAGAATAAATGTTATACAAATGTTTCTTCAGTTCAGTTCCGTTCAGTTCAGTCGCTCAGTTGCGTCTGACTCTTTGCGATCCCATGAATCGCAGCACGCCAGGCCTCCCTGTCCATCACCATCTCCCGGAGTTCACTCAGACTCACGTCCATTGAGTCCGTGATGCCATCCAGCCATCTCATCTTTTGTCGTCCCCTTCTCCTCTTGCCCCCAATCCCTCCCAGCATCAAAGTCTTTTCCAATGAGTCAACTCTTCGCATGAGGTGGCCAAAGTACTGGAGCTTCAGTTTTAGCATCATTCCTTCCAAAGAAATCCCAGGATTGATCTCCTTCAGAATGGACTGGTTGGATCTCCTTGAAGTCCAAGGGACTCTCAAGAGTCTTCTCCAACACCACAGTTCAAACACATCAATTCTTCAGTGCTCAGCCTTCTTCACAGTCCAACTCTCACATCCATACATGACCACGGGAAAAACCATAGCCTTGACTAGACGGACCTTAGTCGGCAAAGTAATGTCTCTGCTTTTGAATATACTATCTAGGTTGGTCATAACTTTCCTTCCAAGGAGTAAGCATCTTTTAATTTCATGGCTGCAGTCACCATCTGCAGTGATTTTGGAGCCAAAAAAAAAAAAAAAAAAAGTCTGACACTGTTTCTACTGTTTCCCCATCTATTTCCCATGAAGAGATGGGACCGGATGCCATGATCTTCGTTTTCTGAATGTTGAGCTTTAAGTCAACTTTTCCACTGTCCTCTTTCACTTTCATCAAGAGGATTTTCAGCTCCTCTTCACTTTCTGCCATGAGGGTGGTGTCATCTGCATATCTGAGATTATTGATATGTCTCCCAGCAATCTTGATTCCAGCTTGTGTTTCTTCCAGTCCAGCATTTCTCATGATGTACTCTGCATATAAGTTAAATAAGCAGGGTGACAATATACAGCCTTGACATACTCCTTTTCCTATTTGGAACCAGTTTAATAAACAAATGTTTATTAAATGAAAAAATTAAAAAATCTTAACTTCAGTTATTCTTCCTATATTTTATTTTCTCTATCACATTCTCTCCTTTAATTTCTAGCTACTTCAAGTTTGTTCCCCCTTTGGCTCTATGCCATATTAAACCTCTCTACTAGGAATTTCTAGCTCTGACCTTATCCTTCTTTTTATCCAGTTTAAAAAGGGAGATTTTTATGATGCCCAACTTCCAGACTAAATTAAATTCCCTAAATACAAATTTTAAAGCACTCTTTACTTTTTCTTTGTTGGATTTATCACAGTTTTAAACATTGGCATGGTTTCCTCCCTAATGCCCATATACCTAGCTGAACTAGAAGCCCTCAGATGTTAGCACTAAAATTGTGCCTGTATTGCTTGTGTTCTAATCTCACCATTTATCACAATAAATAGTCCATGGTAGGCTCCCAATAAACATTAGAAAATGAACGAATGAATGAAGAAACAATATTCCCCAAATTCCATCTTTGTGTGCAATCCAAGAGTGTCATATCTACCTTGAAACAAAATGGCAGTTTAGTTCTGTCCATTTATGAAAGAAAAAATGTGCCAAAGCTGAGCTTTAGACACTCAGTTTGAGTGACTTTGTACAATGTGATTAGTTCTTTAGAGTTATCTTAATATGAATATTATTACTCAGTGTTATTCTCCTTAAACCTCTGTTTCACACAATGTAGCAAAAGTAATAAACCCCAGCCCAGTAATAATTTATATCCTTAGTCATAAAGAAAGAGTTCAAATAATGTTCTGCTTATAAGATGTTCTCTTGTTATCAGTCACTTTATAAGGAGTTGCATAACTCTTTCTAAAAAGGCAAGCTTGTCTCAGGGTCTTCAGCTGAACAACCCTCCCTTTTCCACATGTGGGGTCTCAGAACAGCAAGCAGAGGAAGTCACCTCCACAGCATTCTGCTGTGAAGCATGTGTGAGACTGAATTGCACTCCTATGGACCAGTGAGGAATGCTTACTAGTGCTCTTCACCATTTTAAAATGAAAAAACAGGCACAATAAACAACTTTGTTTCCAAGGAAAGAATGCAGTTGAATTGCAATTGCTGGAGGGGTCAAAAAAAAAAAACATGCTTTTAGCTACCCCTTAATAAAGCATCTATTCATTTGTATGCTTGCTCTTATGCTCTGAAACATCTCAATCTTGGATTGAGTGATATATGAAGGGATCAATCAGCTTGCCTGTGAGCCAAGCATTCTCCTTGTAGCCAGCTAAGGATATAACCACTTTCATGGCAGCAGGGTGTCTTGACATTATGAGGTAAATTACCTCCTCTTGGATACCAAGTGGTACCAAGAGAAAGTAATTTACCTTCTTCAGGTTGCACTCCTCCAGAGGATAAAGCACTCACCTAGATGAGCAAATTGCTTTTTCCTTACCATTATGAAATATCATCCTGCCACAGTGTTTTCTTTGCCCTGGTCCATCAGCGGGCTGATTTTTGTCATTCTTTTTTTTTTTTTTTTTTGCTTTTCTCCCTTTTCAGTGCATAGCTAGGGAAAGAACTCAGCAGCAAAATGAAGAGTGCTGTTTTCACTGAAAATGGAAGGCCACAACTTAATGGAATAATATTGGTTTGGTTATTCCTCAGAATTTGTGGCCTTAAAACAAATGAGATCTAAACTAAAGATTAAAGTGTATCTCCAAACATGAAGTGAAACAGCAAGGTTCAAACATGTTCAACCAGGCTGGTTTGCAGCCACAAAGAAGCAGTCTGACAATAAACATTCTGAATGATAGTTCTCACGATGATTCATTGCAACTACTTACAACTATTTTACTGAAGTCTAGAGCACTAACTCTAGAGTTTAATTTGGCATTTTATGGTCCTGCAACCCCTTTAGTGAGAATGAGGAGATGACTTCTTTCAGGATATCCATGAGTTCTTTTCAGCCATGAAGGCATTGTGTTACATCCTCAAAAACACAATTTTATAAATTATCCTTTATGTTGTCCGAGAGTTAATGTGACCATCCTCCTCCCAAATGACTCACTCTCTTCTCATCCTCAGAGACAGGTGTGCCATGGATTTGATTGCATCAGAAAAAGCACTAACCAAGGATAGAATGTTTACAGAATTAAAGCAGGAGAAAATATTAGACATACATCAAGATAGGCAAGTTTAAAAATACACAAGGGTGTCCTGACCCATCATAGTTTTCATGGAAGAATTAACTTCAGATAGGCAACAATTTCTGTGGTTTGTTTCATTTTGTTTTCTGGGAACACTGCTATATTAATTGAGAAAAATAAAACATAAACCACAAGCCTTCACGTGTACAGCTATTATTTTGGTAATGTGATTTTGCTCCTAAGCTTTATCTTTTTTTTTTTTTTTGCTTGCTTTTATAAGTTTCTTTTATTTTTTATTTTTATTTTTTTGTTTTGTTTTTTTATTTTGTTTTTTTAAATATAAATTTATTTATTTTAATTGGAGGTTAACCACTTTACAATATTGTATTGGTTTTGCCATACATCAACATGAATCCACCACAGGTATACACATGTTCCCCATCTTGAACCTCCCTCCCTCCTCCCTCCCCGTATCATCCCTCTGGATCGTCTCAGTGCACCAGCCCCAAGTATCCAGTATCATGCATCGAACCTGGACTGGCAATTCGTTTCATATATGATATTATACGTGTTTCAATGTCATTTTCCCAAATCATCCCACCCTCTCCCTCTCCCACAGAATCCAAAAGATGTTTCTATACATCTGTGTCTCTTTTGCTGTCTCACATACAGGGTTATGGTTGCCATCTTTCCAAATTCCATATATATGTGTTAGTATACTGTATTGGTGTTTTTCATTCTGGCTTACTTCACTCTGTATAATCGGCTCCAGTTTCATCCACCTCATTAGAAGTGATTCAAATGTATTCTTTTTAATGGTTGTGTAATACTCCATTGTGTATATGTACCACAGTTGGGGCTTCCCTGGTGGCTCAGACGGTAAAGCGTCTGCCTGCAATGCAGGAGACCCGGGTTCAATCCCTGGGTGGGGAAGATCCCCTGGAGAAGGAAATGGCAACCCACTCCAGTACTCTTGCCTGGAAAATTCCATGGATGGAGGAGCCTTGTAGGCTACTGTCCATGGGGTCGCAAAGAGTCGGACACGACTGAGCAACTTCACTTCTACTTCTACCACAGCTTTCTTATCCATTCAACTGCTGATGGACATCTAGGTTGCTTCCATGTCCTGGCTATTACAAACAGTGCTGCAATCAACATTGGGGTACATGTGTCTCTTTCAATTTTGGTTTCCTCCGTGTGTATGCCCAGCAGTGGGATTGCTGGGTCATAAGACAGTTCTATTTCCAGTTTTGTAAAGAATCTCCACACTGTTCTCCATAGTGGCTGTACTAGTTTGCATTCCCAAGAGGGTTCCCTTTTCTCCACACCCTCCCCAGCATTTATTGCTTATAGACTTTTGGATCACAGCCTTTCTGACTGCCATGAAATGGTACCTCATTATGGTTTTGATTTGCATTTCTCTGATAATGAGTAATGTTGAGCCTCTTTTCATGTGTTTGTTAGCCATCTGTATGTCTTCTTTGGAGAAATGTCTGTTTAGTTCTTTGGCCCATTTTTTGATTGGGTTGTTTATTTTTCTGGAATTGAGCTGCAGGAGTTGCTTGTATGTTTTTGAGATTAGTTGTTTTGTCAGTTGCTTCACTTGCTATTATTTTCTCCCATTCTGAAGGCTGTCTTTTCACCCTGCTTATAGTTTCCTTTGTTGTGCAGAAGATTTTAATTTTAATTAGGTCCTGTTTGTTTATTTTTGCTTTTATTTCCAATATTCTGGGAGGTGGGTCATAGAGGATCCTGCTGTGATGTATGTCGGAGAGTGTTTTGCCTATGTTCTCCTCTAGGAGTTTTATAGTTTCTGGTCTTACATTAGATCTTTAATCCATTTTGGGTTTATTTTTGTGTATGGTGTTAGAAAGTGTTCTGGTTTCATTCTTTTACAAATGGTTGACCAGTTTTCCCAGCACCACTTGTAAAAGAGATTGTCTTTAATCCATTGTATATGATTGCCACCTTTGTTGAAGATAAGGTGTCCGTAGGTGCATGGATTTATCTCTGGGCTTTCTATTTTGTTTCATTGATCTATATTTCTGTCTTTGTGCCAGGAACATACTGTCTTGATGACTGTGGCTTTGTAGTAGAGCCTGAAGTCAGGCAGGTTGATTCCTCTAGTTCCATTCTTCTTTCTCAAGATTGCTTTGGCTATTCAAGGTTTTTTGTATTTCCATAAAAATCTTGAAATTATTTGTTCTAGCTCTGTGAAAAATACCACTGGTAGCTTGATAGGGATTGCATTGAATCTATAAATTGCTTTGGGTAGTATCCTCGTCTTCACTATATTGATTCTTCTGATCCATGAACATGGTATATTTCTCCATCTATTAATGTCCTCTATGATTTCTTTCACCAGGGTTTTATAGTTTTCTATATATAAGACTTTAGTTTCTTTAGGTAGATATATTCCTAAGTATTTTATTCTTTTCGTTACAATGGTGAATGGCATCGTTTCCTTAATTTCTCTTTCTATTTTCTCATTATAAGTTTATAGGAATGCAAAGGATTTCTGTGTGTTGATTTTATATCCTGCAACTTTACTATATTCATTGATTAGCTCTAGTAATTTTCTGGTGGAGTCTTTAGGGTTTTCTATGTAGAGGATCATGTCATCTACAAACAGTGAGAGTTTTACTTCTTCTTTTCCAACTTGGACTCCTTTTATTTCTTTTTCTGCTCTGATTGCTGTGGCCAAAACTTCCAAAACTATGTTGAATAGTAATGGTGAAAGTGGGCACCCTTGTCTTATTCCTGACCTTAGGGAAATGCTTTCAGTTTTTCACCATTGAGGATCATGTTTGCTGTGGGTTTGTGTCATATATAGCTTTTACTATGTTGAGGTATGTTCCTTCTATTCCTGCTTTCTGGAGAGTTTTTATCATAAATGGGTGTTGAATTTTGTCAAAGGCTTTCTCTGCATCTATTGAGATAATCATATGGCTTTTATTTTTCAATTTGTTAATGTTGTGTATTACATTGATTGATTTGAGGATATTGAAGAATCCTTGCATCCCTGGGATAAAGCCCACTTGGTCATGGTGTATGATCTTTTTAATGTGTTGTTGGATTCTGATTGCTAGAATTTTGTTAAGGATTTTTGCATCTATGTTGATCACTGATATTGGCCTGTAGTTTCCTTTTTTTGTGACATCTTAGTCAGGTTTTGGTATTAGGGTGATGATGGCCTCATAGAATGAGTTTGGAAGTTTACCTTCCTTTGCAATTTTCTGGAAGAGTTTGAGTAGGATAGGTGTTAGCTCTTCTCGAAATTTTTAGTAGAATTCATCTGTGATTCCGTCTGCACCTGGGCTTTTGTTTGCTGGAAGATTTCTGATTACAGTTTCAATTTCTGTGCTTGTGATGGATCTGTTAAGATTTTCTATTTCTTCCTGGTTCAGTTTTGGAAAGTTGTACTTTTCTAAGAATTTGTCCATTTCTTCCATGTTGCCCATTTTATTGGCATATAATTGCTGATAGTAGTCGCTTATGATCCTTTGTATTTCTGTGTTATCTGTTGTGATCTCTCCATTTTCATTTCTAATTTTATTGATTTGATTTTTCTCCCTTTGTTTCTTAATGAGTCTGGCTAATGGTTTGTCAATTTTATTTATCCTTTCAAAGAACCAGCTTTTGCCTTTGCTGATTTTTGCTATGGTCTCTTTTGTTTCTTTTGTATTTATTTCTGCCCTAACTTTCAAGATTTCTTTCCTTCTACTAACTCTGGTGTTCTTCATTTCTTCCCTTTCTAGTTGCTTTACATGTAGAGTTAGGTTATTCATTTGACTTTTTTCTTGTTTCTTGAGATATGCCTGTATTGCTATGAACTTTCCTCTTAGCACTGCTTTTATAGTGTCCCACAGGTTTTGGGTTGTTGTGTTTCCATTTTCATTTGTTTCTATGCATATTTTGATTTCTTTTTTGATTTCTTCTGTGATTTGTTGGTTATTCAGAAGTGTGTTGTTCAGCCTCCATATGTTGGAATTTTTAATAGTTTTTCTCCTGTAATTGAGATCTAATCTTACTGCATTGTGGTCAGAGAAGATGCTTGGAATGATTTCATTTTTTTTTTTAATTTACCAAGGCTAGATTTATGGCCCAGGATGTGATCTATCCTGGAGAAGGTTCTGTGTACACTTGAGAAAAAGGTGAAATTCGTTGTTTTAGGGTGAAATGTCCTATAGATATCAATTAGGTCTAATTGGTCTACTGTATCATTTAAAGTTTGTGTTTAACATTTTCTGTTTAGTTGATCTATCCATAATTGTGAGTGGGGTATTACTGTCTCCCACAATTACTGTGTTATTGTTAATTTTCCCTTTCATACTTGTTAACATTTGTCTTACATATTGTGGTGCTCCTATGTTGGGTGCATATATATTTATAATTGTTATATCTTCTTGGATTGATCCTTTGATCATTATGTAGTGTCCTTCTTTGTCTCTTTTCACAGCCTTTGTTTTAAAGTCTATTTTATCTAATATGAGTATTGCTATTCCTGCTTTCTTTTGGTCTCTATTTGCATGGAAAATCTTTTTCCAGCCCTTCACTTTCAGTCTGTATGTGTCTCCTGTTTTGAGGTGAGTCTCTTGTAGACAACATATATAGGGGTCTTGTTTTTGTATCCATTCAGCCAGTCTTTGTCTTTTGGTTGGGGTGTTCAACCCATTTACGTTTAGGGTAATTATTGATAAGTATGATCCCGTTGCCATTTACTTTGCTGTTTTAGGTTCGAGTTTATACATCCTTTTTGTGTTTCCTGTCTAGAGAATATCTTTTAGCATTTGTTGGAGAGCTGGTTTGGTGGTGCTGAATTCTCTCAGCTTTTGCTTGTCTGGAAAGCTTTTGATTTCTCTTTCATATTTGAATGAGATCCTTGATGGGTACAGAGATCTGGGCTGTAGATTATTTTCTTTCATCACTTTAAGTATGTCTTGCCATTCCCTCCTGGCCTAAAGTGTTTCTATTGAAAGATCAGCTGTTATCCTTATGGGTATCCCTTGTGTGTTATTTGTTGTTTTTCCCTTGCTTCTTTTAATATTTGTTCTTTGTGTTTGATCCTTGTTAATTTGATTAATATGCGTCTTAGGGTGTTTCACCTTGGGTTTATCCTATTTGGGACTCTCTGGGTTCCTTGGACTTGGGTGATTATTTCCTTCCCCATTTTAGGGAAGTTTTCAACTATTATCTCCTCAAGGATTTTCTCATGGTCTTTCTTCTTGTCTTCTTCTTCTAGGACTCCTATGACTCGAATGTCGGGGCATTTCATATTGTCTTGGAGGTCTCTGAGATTGTCCTCATTTCTTTTGTTTTTCTTTTTTCCTCTCTGATTCATTTATTTCTACCATTCTATCTTCTAATTCACTAATCCTATCTTATGCTTCTCTTATTCTACTATTTGTTGCCTCCAGAGTGTTTTTGATCTCATTTATTGCATTATTCATTATATATTGACTCTTTTTTATTTCTTCTAGGTCCTTGTTAAACCTTTCTTGCATCTTCTCAATCCTTGTCTCCAGGCTATTTATCTGTGATTCCATTTTGATTTCAAGATTTTGGATCATTTTCACTATCATTATTCAGAATTCTTTATCAAGTAGATTCCCTATCTCTTCCTCTTTTGTTTGGTTTAGTGGGCATTGATCCTGTTCCTTTACCTGCTGGGTATTCTTCTGTCTCTTCATCTTGTTTATATTGCTGAATTTGGGGTGTCCTTTCTGTATTCTGGCAGTTTGTGGAGTTCTCTTTATTGTGGCGTTTCCTCACTGTGGGTGGGGTTTTACAGGTGGCTTGTCAAGGTTTACTGGTTAGGGAAGCTTTTGTCGGTGCTCTGGTGGGTGGAGCTGGATTTCTTCTCTCTGGAGTGCAATGAAGTGTCCAGTAATGAGTTATGAGATGTCAATGGTTTTGGAGTATCTTTGGGCAGCCTGTATATTGGAGCTCAGGGCTCTGTTCCTGTGTTGCTGGAGAATTTGTGCGCTATGTCTTGCTCTGGAACTTGCTGGCCATTGGGTGGTGCTTGGTTTCAGTGTAGGTATGGAAGCGTTTGATGAGCTTCTGTCAGTTAATGTTCCCTGGAGTCAGGAGTTCTCTGGCATTCTCAGGGTTTCGACTTAAGCCTCCTGCTTCTGGTTTTCAGTCTTATTTTTACAGTAGTCTCAAGACTTCTCCTTCTATACAGCACCATTGATAAAACATCTAGGTTAAAGATGAAAAGTGTCTCCACATTGAGGGACACCCAGAGAGGGTCTCAGAGTTACCTGGAGAAGAGAAGAGGGAGGGGGTAGTTAGAGGTGACTGAAATGAGATGAGGTGGAATCAATAGAGGAGATAGCAAGCTAGCCAGTAATCACTTCCTTATGTGCACTCCACAGCTGGACTGCTCAGATATGTTCACAGAGTTATACAGAGAAGAGAAGAGGGAGGAAGGAGACAGAGGTGGCTAGGAGGATAAAAGGGGGAAATCAAAAGGAGAGAGACAGATCCAGGCAGTAATCAGTTCCCTAAGTGTTCTCTACCGTCTGGAAGACATAGAAATTCACAGAGTTGGGTAGAGAAGAGAAGGTGTAGGGAGGAGACACAGGTGACCTGATGGAGAAAAAGGAGAGTCCAAAGGGGGAGAGAGCAGTCAAGCCAGTAATCTTGCTCCCAAGTAAAAATGGGTATTGAAGATTGGTTTCTTAAAGGTACAAAATTGATAACAAATACCAAAAATCAAAAATTAAATATCTAGAGTAAAGTTTGGAATTTCAAAAATACAATATTAGAGAAAATAAGGAAAAAAGAGAAAAAAAAGTCACATAAATTATAAAATATATATATATATATATATATATATATATATGAAGTTTGCTTTTTAAAAATAGGGTCTTTTTTTTGCAAAGTAATAGTAGGTTATAAAAATTAAAATTAAAGGTGTAATAGAGGACTTAAAAATTAAAAAAAAAAGAATGATCGTAAAAATAGTAAAAATATATCTAGGACTTTCTCTGGTGTTGTGGGTATTGTGGGGTCAGTTCATTTTCAGATAGTTCCTTGGTCCGGCTTATATTTCTCAAGATCTATAGGCCCCTTCCTATGTAGTTGGTACTAATGACAGGGTTTTAATCTATTGCACCCATCACTTCCAAGGTGGTTCCCTCTGTTTTAGCTTCTTCTCTTTGCTGGTCTCTTCAGTGTCTGATTTCTGCCCTGACACAAAAGGGGTGGTGGTGGACACTTTTTTTAGGCTCACTTGTTCAGTCATGCTGTGGGGAGGGAGGGATGCTGCAGTGCCTCAGCCACACTGGGCCCGCCCCCACTCACGGTGCGTGTACCCTCCCTGCCCACACTGCTCAGGCTCTAGGTTGCTCCACCGGGAACCGTCTGAAGCCAGCCCTGGGCTGCATGCACCTCCCAGATCTAAGCCGCTCAGGTTCAGGCACTCAGGCAATCCTCAGAGGTGCAGACTCAGTTGGGCCTGCATTTTGTTCCCTTCCCAGATCCTAGCAGCTCAGGTGATGGGTTGTTTGGTGAGCGTGGTCACTGCGACTTATCACCTCCCCCGTCCCTGCCACTCAGTTTTCTGGGTGTACAACTGGTGCATGTTGACCATTTAGAACCCCAAGAAGTCTTAGTTAGCAAAGAAGCCTGCTTACAGTTTGTAGATAATGTCTCTCTGGGGCTATGATTGCCCCCTTCCAGCTCTGGCTGCCTGTCACCAGATGGGGATGGTCTGCAGCCAGCTCTGTTTAGTCCTTTGTTCTGTGCGCAGGCCTGGAGGTGTCTTAGGTTAGGGCTGGATTTTCATGTGGTAGTTATCCCACAGTCTAGCTCAAGCTAGCTCAAGTTAGTTCACTCAGATTGCACTTGGGGCATTCAGGCCAGATCCTTACTCTAAGCAATGCAGCCCCAGCCTCCCTGCCCAGCCCCTGCTTGCTAGTGGTGGTTTCAGGCGTCTGCGCTGCTTCTCCGCTGGGGGAGTTACTGTTGGGCTCGGAATCTATGGGTTTTAATTATTTTTCTTCCCTGTTATGTTGCCCTCTGTGCTTCCAAGGCTCGCCACAGACTCAGCAGCGAGAGTGTTTCCTGGTGTTTGGAAACTTCTCTATTTTTAAGACTGCCTTCCTGGGACAGAGCTCTGTCCCTACCTCTTTTGTGTCTTTTTTTTGTCTTTTATATTTTTTCCTACCTCCTTTCGAAGACAGTGGGTTGCTTTTCTGGGTGCCTGATGTCCTCTGCCAACATATATCAAGTTTGCAGATAGAAAGTTAAGTTGTGAGTACACAAATTAGCAAAAAACAAAAAAGGTACATAGTTTTATATTGTATGTATATATATATATACATATATATATATATATACATATATATATGCACACACACACACACACACACTTGATTTTGAGTTGGCAAAAGTAAGCAATAGAAAGGTAAGAGAAATTTGTTTCTGGATAAGATAAAGTATTTGGAACTGAATTTACCTCTCTGTATGAAATAACACAAAACTGAAAAAAATATATTGAAAAATGGTGTCAAGTATTAAATCAGTTACATTCAGTTCAGTAGCTCAGTCCTGTCTGACTCTTTGAGACCCCATGGACTGCAGCACACCAGGCCTCCCTGTCCATCACCAACTCCTGGAGCTTTTTCAAACTCATGTCCATTGAGATGGTGATGCCATCCAACCATCTCATCCCATCTTCCCCTTCTCCTCCTGTGTTCAATCTTTCCCAGCATCAGGATCTTTTCAAACGAGACAGCTGTTCACATAAGGTGGCCAAAGTATTGAAGTTTCAGCTTCAACATCAGTCCTTGCAAGGAACACCCAGGACTGATCTCCTTTAGGATGGACTGGTTCTATCTCCTTGCAGTCCAAGGGACTCTCAAGAGTCTTCTCCAACACCACAGTTCAAAACCATCAATTCTTCTGTGCTCAACTTTCTTTATAGTCCAACTCTCACATCCATACATGACCACTGGAAAAATGATAGCCTTGACTAGACAGACCTTTGTTGGCAAAGTAATGTCTCTACTTTTTAATATGTTGCCTGGGTTGGTCATAAATTTCCTTCTAAAGAGTAAGCTTCCTTTAATTTCATGGCTGCAGTTACCATCTGCAATGACTTTGGAGCCCAAAAAATTAAGTCTGCCACTGTTTCCACTGTTTCTCCATCTATTTCCCATGAAGTGATAGGACCAGATGCCATGATCTTTGTTTTCTGAATGTTGAGTTTAAGCTAACTTATTCACTGTCCTCTTTCACTTTCATCAAGAGGCTCTTTAGTTCTTTTTGACTTTCTGCCAAAAGGGTGTTATCATCTACGTATCTGAGGTTATTGATGTTTCTCCCAGAAATCTTGATTTCAGCTTGTGCTTCATCCAGCCCAGTGTTTCCATTGATGTACACTGCATATAAGTTAAATAAGCAGGGTGACAATATATAGCTTTGATGTACTCCTTTTCCTATCTGGAACCAGTCTGCTGTTCCATGTCCAGTCTAACTGTTGCTTCCTGACCTGCATACAGGTTTCTTAAGAGGCAGGTCAGGTGGTCTGGTATTCCTATCTCTTCCAGAATTTTCCACAGTGTATTTTGATCCATACAGTCAAAGGCTTTGGCATAGTCATGAAAGCAGAAATAGATGTTTTTCTGGAATTCTCTTGCTTTTTCAATATTCCAGTGGATGTTGACAATTTGGTCTCTGGTTCTTCTGCCTTTTCTAAAACCATATTGAACATCTGGAAGTTCATAGTTCACATATTTTTGAAGCCTGGCTTGGAGAATTTTGAGCATTACTTTGCTAGCATGTGAGATGAGTGCAATTGTGCGGTAGTTTGAGCATTCTTTGGCATAGCCTTTCTTAGGGACTGGAATGAAAACTGACCTTTTCCAGTCCTGTGGCCACTGCTGAGTTTTCCAAATTTGCTGGCATATTGAGTTCAACACTTTCACAGCATCATCTTTAAGGATGTGAAATAGCTCAACTGGAATTCCATCACCTCCACTAGCTTTGTTTCTTACTGATGCTTCTTAACGCCCACTTGACTTCACATTCCAGGATGTCTGGCTCTAGGTGAGGGATCACACCATCATGATTATCTGGGTCATGAAGATCTTTTTTGTATAGGTCTTCTGTGTATTCTTGCCACCTCTTCTTAATATCATCTGCTTCTGTTAGGTCCAGACCATTTCTGTCCTTTATCGAGCCCATCTTTGCATGAAATGTTCCCTTGGTATCTCTAATTTTCTTGAAGACATCTCTAGTCTTTTCCATTCTGTTCTTTTCCTCTATTTCTTTGCACTGATCACTGAAGAAGGCTTTCTTATCTCTCCTTCCTATTCTTTGGAACTCTGCATTCAAATTGGTTTATCTGTCCTTTTTTTTTCCTTTGCTTTTGGCTTCTCTTCTTTTCACAGCTATTTGTAGGACCTCCTCAGACATCCATTTTGCTTTTTTGATGGTCTTGATCCCTGTTTGCTGTACAATGTCATGAACCTCCGTCCATAGTTCATCAGGCACTTTGTCTATCAGATCTAGTCCCTTAAATCTATTTCTCACTTTCACTGTATAATTGTTAGGGATTGGGTTTAGGTCATATCTGAATGGTCTAGTGATTTTCCCTACTTTCTTCAATTTAAGTCTGAATTTGGCAATAAGGAGTTCATGATCTGAGCCACAGTCAGCTCCCAGTCTTGTTTTTGCTGACTCTATAGAGCTTCTCCATCTTTGGCTGCAAACAATATGATCAATCTGATTTTGGTGTTGACCATCTGGTGATGTCCATGTGTAGAGTCTTCTCTTGTTTTGTTGGAAAAGGGTGTTTGCTATGACCAGTGCATTCTCTTGGAAGAACTCTATTAGCCTTTGCCCTGCTTCATTCTGTACTCCAAGGCTAAATTTGCCTGTTACTCCAGGTGTTTCTTGACTTCCTACTTTTGCATTCCAGTCCCCTATAATGAAAAGGACATCTTTTTTGGGTGTTACTTCTAGAAGGTCTTGTAGGTCTTCATAGAACCATTCAACTTCAGCTTCTTCAGCATTACTGGTAGGGGCATAGACTTGGAATACCGTGATATTGAATGGTTTCCCTTGGAGATGGACAGAGGTCATTCTGTCATTTTTGAGATTGGATCCAAGTACTATATTTCAGACTCTCTTGTTGACTATGAATGTTACACCATTTCTTCTAAGGGATTCTTTCCCACAGTAGTAGATATAATGGTCAGTTCAGTTCAGTCACTCAGTCATGTCCAACTCTTTGTAACCCCATGAATCACAGCACGCCAGGCCTATAATGGTCATCTGAGTTAAATTCTGCAGGAGATCAGCTCTGGGATTTCTTTGGGAGGAATGGTTCTAAAGCTGAAACTCCAGTACTTTGGCCACCTCATGCAAAGACTTGACTCATTGGAAAAGACTCTGATGCTGGGAGGGACTAGGGGCAGGAGGAGAAGAGGATGACTGAGGATGAGATGGCTGAGTGGCATCACTGACTTGATGGACATGAGTCTGAGTGAACTCCAGGAGTTGGTGGTGGACAGGGAGGCCTGGCATTATGCGATTCATGGGGTGGCAAAGAGTCGTATATGACTGAGTGACTGAACTGAACTGAACTGAACTGAATCATTTACAAAGAAAAAGATTGCTGAACTTGAGGACATAGAAGTAAAAACTATAAAAAATAAAGCATGTGAATAAAAAAGAATTTTCAAAAACTCAGTGAGTTATAGGGAAACATTGCAGTCTAACATCATGTAAGTGCTATCCTTGATGAGAAAGTCAGAACATAAAAATATTAAAAGAGATAATAGTTAAAATTTTTCCTCAATCTTTCCCAGCATCACAGTCTTTTCCAATGAGTTGGCTGTTCACATTAGGTGGCCATAGTATTGGAGCTTCAGCTTCAGCACAAGTCCTTCAAATGAGTATTGAGGTTTAACTGCATTTGGGATTGAGTGGTTTGTCCAAGTGACTCTCAAGAGTTTTCTCCAGCACCATAATTTGAAAGCATCAATTCTTCAGAGCTCTGCCTTCCTTATGGTCAGTTCTCACATCTGTACATGACTACTGAAAAGATTATAGCTTTGACCATTCGGACCTTTGTTGGAAAACTGATGTCTCTGCTTTTTAAAACACTGCTTACGTTTCTCATAAATTTCCTTCCAAGAAGCAAGCATCTCCTTCTTTCATAGCTGCAGTCACCCTCTGCAGTGATTTTAGAGCCCAAGACAAGAGAACCTGTCACTACTTCCACTTTTTCCCCTTCTATTTGCCATGACATGATGGGACTGGATGCCATGATCTTAGTTTTTTCAATACTGAGTTTTAAGCCAGCTTCTTTACCCTCCTCTTTCCCCCTCATCAAGGGACTCTATGGTTCCTTTTTGCTTTCTGTCATTAGAGTGTTACCATCTGCATAAATGAACTTGTTGATATTTCTCCCAGCAATCTGATTCCAACTTGTAACTCATCCAGCCTGGCATTTCACATGATGTACTCTGCACATATGTTAAATAAAGAATACATAGCCTTGATGTATATAGAATATTTTTCAGCAATAAAAAGGAATAAAATAATGACACACGCAAGAACAATGATGAATTTCAAGATAAGTTTGCTGAATTAAAGAAACCATAAAATAAGTAATACATACATATGATTCCATTTATGTAAAACTCTAAAAATGTAAAATAATCCATAGTCAAATAAAGCAAATTAGTGGTTGCTTGGGGATGGGCTGTGGGAAAGAATAGGCAGGAGGGAATTACTAAGAGTTCTAAGAAAAATTTTTGGATGATAACTGTGTTTATTATCTTGGTCATCATGTACATTTTATAAATGTATGTGTATATTAAAACATCAAAGTTGACAGAAAATAGAGGCAGTTCTTTGTTTATTCATTATTCCTTAATGCAAAAAAACAAAAAGAAATAGATGAACATGTTAATGTTAAAAATATTTGAGGTTAGATATCAAAAGATTTGGGCTTGGGTCCTAGCTCCCCTACTCTCTAGCAAAGTGAGTTAAGCCTGGCCTCAAATATCTGCTTCCTAATTTATAAAAACAGTAATATCTATCTCATAGTGTTGGCATTGGACTAAATGAGATAATATAACCAAAAATGCACTTTGTGAACTACAATACATTACAGAACAATAGAAACTAGATAGATGACAGATACATAGATAGATAAATACATAGGTAGATATATATAGATACATATATACATAGATAAAAGTACAGTTATGTTTTGTTACTTTAGTAACATTAAAGATCTTAATTTTAATTGCCAATGTTTCTCAAATATCATTATTGACAATATTTTTCTAAAAGAGGTTATATTTTGATATTTTCAATAAATAGTACCTTTGAAATGAGTAAATTTGAAAATTAATCTTTATTGGGTTATAAATATGGTAAATAGAAAGGCACATGAAGCCCACATATGGGCTATCACTACAGCATATAAATCTGGTGACCAGAGAAAAGTGTGTCACTGGGTTCCATAGGACAGCTCCTACATAAGGCTTCCTCTCAAGATCAGAAAATGTAACTGGTCTACCTAGAAATAAAAACAGAGAATTATACAATTGAACATTTAGTGGACTATAGTCCAAATGAAATAATAAGACAGAACCTCAGAAAAAGAACTAGACGAAGTGAAGATAAGGAACCTACTCAATTAAAAGTTTGAAGTAATGATCATAAAGATGTTCAACAAGCTCCACAGAAAAATGAATGGATGCGGAGAAAATTTAACAAAGGAAATATGAAGAACCCAACAGTGCTGAAGAGTACAATAAATGAAATTTTAAAATACACTGGAAGGAAACAGTAGTAGATTAGATGATACAAAGGAATGGATCGGTGAACTGGAAGACAGAGTAGTGGAAATCAGGCAAGCTGAAAAAGGAAAAGAAGAAAGAAATTTTTAAAATGAGAACAGTTTAAGAGACATCTGAGACAAGGGCAAAGAATATAAACATTTGAATTGTAGGGACCCAAAAAGGAGATGAGAGAGAAAGGGGAAGATACCTTATATGAAGAAATAATAGCTAAAAACTTCAGCTAAGCTGGTAAAGGAAACAAAAATCCAGGTTCAGGGAGAAAAAGAGTTCCAAACAAGATGAATCCAAAGAGATCTCCACAGTAACATACATTATCATTAAATGAGTAAAAATTGAAGATAAAAAGAATGTTAAAAGCAGAAAGAAAAAAGTAACTATTATACATTAAAGAAACTCCCGTAAAGCTAACAGGTGACTCTGTAATAGAAACTTTGAAAACCAGAAGGTTTGGCACAATATATTTCAAAGTAATGAAAGTAAAAACCCTGGAACCAAAAATACTCTATCCACCAAGGCTCTGATTCAAACTTGAAGGAACAATAAAGGGTTCTTACAAACAAGCAAAAGTTTAGAATTTAGCACCAGTAACTTGGACTGCAAGGAAATCCAACCAGTCCTTTCTGAAGGAGATCAACCCTGGGATTTCTTTGGAAGGAATGATGCTAAAGCTGAAGCTCCAGTACTTTGGCCACCTCATGCGAAGAGTTGACTCATTGGAAAAGACTCTGATGCTGGGAGGGATTGGGGGCAGGAGGAGAAGGGGACAACCAAACATGAGATGGCTGGATGGCATCACGGACTCAATGGACGTGAGTCTGAGTGAACTCTGGGAGATGGTGATGGACAGGGAGGCCTGGCGTGCTGCGATTCATGGGGTCACGAAAAGTTGGACACGACTGAGCGACTGAACTGAACTGAACTGAACTTGGCTTTCCAAGAAATGAGGTAGAGGTTTCTGTGAGTGGAAAAAAATAAATCATAATTATAAATATGAAAATTATGATAGAAAAGTTCTTATCAGTACAGGGAAACATACAGCAAAGTTAAGAGAGCAACCACTTACAAAGCTAGTGCATGACTGCAAAGTTGCTTCAGTCATGTCCAACTCTTTGCGACTCTGTGGACTATAGCCTGCCAGGCTACTCTGTCCCTGGGATTCTCCAGGCAAGAATGCTGGAGTGGGTTGTTATGCACTCCTCCAGGGGGTTTTCCTGACTCAGGGATTGGACCCACATCTCTTACAACTCCTTCATTGGCAGGCAGGTTCTTTACCTCTAGTGCCACCTGGGAATCCCGTTAAGCTAGTAGGAAGATTCAAAGACAGATATAGAAAAATCAATATCCATGATAATTACTGGTTGTATACAAAAAAGAAGATGTAAAATACGATGTCAAAAACGTTAACTATGGAAAGGAGTGAAAATGCAGGGTTGTTCAGTTCAGTTCAGTTCAGTCACTCAGTCATATCCAACTCTTTGAGACCCCATGAATCACAGCACACCAGGCCTCCCTGTCCATCACCAACTCCCAGAGTTCACTCAGACTCACGTCCATCAAGTCAGTGATGCCATCCAGCCATCTTATCCTCTGTCATCCCCTTCTCCTCCTGCCCCCAATCCCTCCCAGCATCAGAGTCTTTTCCAATGAGTCAACTCTTCACATGAGGTGGCCAAAGTACTGGAGTTTCAGCTTTAGCATCATTCCTTCCAAAGAAATCCCAGGGCTGGTCTCCTTCAGAATGGACTGGTTGGATCTCCTTGCAGTCCAAGGGACTCTCAAGAGACTTCTCCAACACCACAGTTCAAAAGCATCAATTCTTCAGCGCTCAGCTTTCTTCACAGTCCAACTTCACATCAGTACATGACCACTGGAAAAACCATAGCCTTGACTAGATGGACCTTTGTTGGCAAAGTAATGTCTCTGCTTTTGAATATGCTATCTAGGTTGGTCATAACATTTCTTCCAAGGAGTAAGTGTCTTTTAATTTCATGGCTGCAGTCACCATCTGCAGTGATTTTGGAACCCCCCAAAATAAAATCTGACACTGTTTCCACTGTTTCCCCATCTATTTCCCATGAAGTGATGGGACCAGATGCCATGATCTTCATTTTCTGAATGTTGAGCTTTAAGCCAACTTTTTACTCTCCTCTTTCACTTTCATCAAGCGGCTCTTTAGTTCCTCTTCTCTTTCTGTCATAAGGGTGGTGCCATCTGCATATCTGAGGTTATTGATATTTCTCCTGGCAATCTTGATTCCAGCTTGTGCTTCTTCCAGCCCAGCGTTTCTCATGATATACCCTGCATATAAGTTAAATAAGCAGGGTGACAATATACAGCCTTGCTGTACTCCTTTTCTTATTTGGAACCAGTCTGTTGTTCCATGTCCAGTTCTAACTGTTGCTTTCTGACCTGCATATTGGTTTCTCAAGAGGCAGGTCAGGTGGTCTGGTATTCCCGTCTCTTTCAGAAACATTCAAACTTAAGAGATTATCAGTTTAAAAAATTAACACATGCTCATGTTTACATATGAACCTCATGGTACCAGTAAACCAAACATCTCTAATAGATACACACATTAAAAAAAAAGAAAGAAAGTCAAACATAACATTAAAGATGGTTATCAAATCATAAGGGAAGAGAGGAAATAAAGAAATAGAAAGGACTATAAAAGCAACAGCAAACAATTAACAAAATGCCAATAAGTACACACCTATCAATAACCACTAAAAGTGTAGATGGATTAAATGCTCCAATCAAAAGACACAGAGTAGCTGAATGGATAAAAACAATACCCATATAAATGCTGCCTAAAAGACTCTCACTTAAGATTAAAAGACATTTAAAGACTTTGAAGGTCAGCTCTTTGGCCACCTGGTGCAAAGAGCTGACTCATTTGAAAAGACCCTGATACTGGGAAAGCTTGAAGGCTCAAGGAGAAGGGGACAACAGAGGATGATATGGTTGGATGGCATCACCAACCCAATGGACATGAGTTTGAGTAAACTCCAGGAGCTGGTGATGGACAGGGAGGCCTGTCGTGCTGCAGTCCATGGGTCGCAAAGAGTCAGATACGACTGAGTGACTGAACTGAACTTAAAAGACACACAACAGTACGTGAACCATGAACTTCCAACTATTCAACCTGAATTTAGAAAAGGCAGAGGAATCAGAGATCAAATTGCCAACAGCCGATGGATCATCAAAAAAGCAAGAGAGTTCCAGAAAAACATCTACTTCTGCTTTATTGACTATGCCAAAACCTTTGACTGTGTGGTTCACAACAAACTCTGGAACATTCCTCAAGAGATGGGAATACCAGACCACCTGACCTGCCTCCTGAGAAACCTGTATGCAGGTCAGGAACCAACAGTCAGAACCGGACATGGAACCACAGACTGGTTCCAAATTGGGAGAGGGGTACATCGAGGCTGTATACTGTCAATCTGCTTATTTGACTTATATGCAGAGTATATCATAGGAAACGCTGGGCTGGATGAAGCACAAGCTGGAATATTATCCCAGAGAAACAAAATACACATTTATTTTAAGAACACATGTGACATGTGAGCTCATGCTAGGCTAAAAATAATGTTTCAATAAATTTAAGAATATGGAAATCATATCAAGAATCTTTTTCAACCACAATGGTATGAACTACAAATTCACTACAAAAGAGTTGCAAAAAACAAAAACATGTGGAGTCTAAACAATATTTACTAAACATAAACCTCTTCCAACCACATAAGAGAAGACTCTACATTGGACATCATCAAATGATCAATACCAAAATCAGATTGATTATATTCCTGGCAGCCAAAGATGGAGAAGCTCTATACAGTCAGCAAAAACAAGACTGGGAGCTGACTGTGGCTCAGATCATGAACTCCTAATAGCCAAGTTCAGGCTTAAATTGAAGAAAGTTGGGAAAACCACTAGACAATTCAGGTATGACCTAAATCAAATCCCTTACAATTATACAGTGGAGGCGACAAATAGATTTAAGGGATTAGATCTGATAGACAAGAGTGCCTGAAGAACTATGGAAGCAGGTTCATGACATGGTACAGCAGGCAGTGATCAAGAGGAACCCCAAGAAAAAGAAATTCAAAAAGGCAAAATGTTTGTCTTAGGAGGTCTTACAAATAGCTAAGAAAAGAAGAAAAGCAAAAGGCAAAGGAGAAAAGGAAAGATATACCCACCAGAATGCAGATTTCCAAAGAACAGCACAGAAAGATAAGAAAGCCTTCCTCAGTGATCAATGCAAAAATAAATAAATTAATAATTAAACAGAATGGGAAAGACTAGAGATCTCTTCAAGAAAATTAGTGATACCAAGGGAATATTTCATGCAATTTGGGCACAATAAAGGACAGAAATAGTATGGATCTAACAGAAGCAGAAGATATTAAGAAGAGGTGGCAAGAATACACAGAAGCACTATCCAAAACAGATCTTCATAACCCAGATAACCACGATGGTGTGATCACTCCCCTGGGGCCAGACATCCTCAAGTCTGAAGCCAAGTGAGCCTTGGGAAGAATCACTATGAACAAAGCTAGTGGAGGTGATAGAATTCCATTTGAGCTATTTCAAATCCGAAAATGTAACATTGTGGAAGTGCTGCACTCAATATGCCAGCAAATTTGGAAAACTCAGGAGTGGCCACAGGACTGTAAAAGGTCTGTTTTCATTCCAATCCCAAAGTAAGGCAATGGCAAAGAATGTTCAAACTACTGCACAATTGCACTCATCTCATACTCTTGCAAAGTAATGCTCAAAATTCTCTAAGCCAGTCTTCAACAGTACATGAACCATGAACTTCCACCTGTTCAAGCTGGATTTAGAAAAGGCAGATAAAACAGAGACCACATTGCCAATATCCGCAGGGTCATAGAAAAAGCAAGAAAGTTCCAGGAAAATATCTACTTCTGCTTTACGGACTATGTCAAAGCTTTTAACTGTGGATCACAACAAACTGTGGTAAATTCTTCAAGAGATGGGAATACCAGATCACCTTACCTGAGAAATCTGTATGCAGCTCAGGAAGCAACAG
This sequence comes from Capricornis sumatraensis, assembly GCF_032405125.1. Taxonomy (NCBI): domain Eukaryota; kingdom Metazoa; phylum Chordata; class Mammalia; order Artiodactyla; family Bovidae; genus Capricornis; species Capricornis sumatraensis. Next base: position 9,740,879 of record NC_091084.1, read on the forward strand.
TTAAAATCGGACATGGAACCACAGACTGGTTCCAAATTGGGAAAGTGGTATGTCAAGGCTGTATATTGTCATCCTGCTTATTTAACTTATATACAGAGTACATATAGGAAATGCTGGGCTGGATGGAGCACAAGCTGGAATCAAGATTTTTGAAAGAAAAATAAATAACCTCAGATATGCAGATGACATCACCCTTATGGCAGAAAGTGAACAAGAACTAAAGAGCCTCTTGATGAAAGTGAAAGAGGAGAATGAAAAAGTTGGTTTAAAACTCAACATTCAGAAAACTAAATTCCTGTCATCTGGTCCCATTACTTCACAACAAATAGATGGGGAGACAGTGGAAACAGTGACAAACTTTATTTTGGGGGGCTCCAAAATCACTGCAGTTGGTGACTGCAGCCATGAAATTAAAACATGCTTTCTCCCTGGAAGAAAAGTTATGACCAACATAGACTGCATATTAAAAAGCAGTGACATTACTTCGCCAGCACAGGTCCGTCTAGCTACTGGACTACCAAAGCTATGGTTTTTCCAGTAGTCATGCATGGATGTGAGAATTGGACTATAAAGATAGCTGAGCATCGAAGAACTGATGTTTTTGACTTGTGGGGTTTAAGAAGTCTCTTTAGAGTCCTTTGGACTGCAAGGAGATCCAACCAGTCAATCCTAAAGGAGATCAGTCCTGAATATTCATTCATTGGAATAATGAATATTGAATTATTATTCAATAAAGATAGAATATACATGCAGAAGTGAAGTCCCTCAGTTGTGTCTGATTCTTTGTGACCCCATGGACTGTAGCCTACCAGATTCTTCCATCCATGGGATTTCCCAGGCAGGAGTACTGGATTGGGTTTCCATTTCCTTCTCCAGGGGATCTTCCCAAGCCAGGGATCAAACCTGGGTCTCCCGCATTGCAGGCAGAAGCTTTACCCTCTAAGCCACCAGGGAAGTTTCTGAGATGGAGGAAGCACAAGCTGGGATCAGGATTGCTGGGAGAAATATCAATAACCTCAGATATGCAGATGACACCACCTTTATGGCAAAAAGTGAAGAAGAACTAAAGAGCCTTTTGATGAACGTGAAAGAGGAGAGTGAAAAAGTTGGCTTAAAGCTCAACATTCAGAAAACTAAGATCATGGCATCTGGTCTCATCATTTCATGGCAAATACATGGGGGAACAGTGGAAACAGTGGCAGACTTTAATTTTTAGGGGTCCAAAATCACTGCAGATGGTGAATGCAGCCATGAAATTAAAGGATACTTACTCTTTGGAAGGAAAGTTATGACCAACCTAGACAGTATATTAAAAAGCAGAGACATTACTTTGTCAACAAAGGTCTGCCTAGTCAAGGCTAAGGTTTTTCCAGTAGTCATGTATGGATGTGAGAGTTGGACTATAAGAAACTGAGTGCTGAAGAATTGATGCTTTTGAACTGTGGTATTGGAGAAGACTCTTGAGTCACTTGGACTGCAAGGAGATCCATCCAGTCCATCCTAAAGGAGATCAGTCCTGGGTGTTCATTGGAAGGACTGATGTTGAAGTTGAAACTCCAATACTTTGGCTACCTAATGTGAAGAGCTGACTCATTTGTGAAGACCCTGATGCTGGGAAACATTGAGGGTAGGAGGAGAAGGGGACGACAAAGGATGAGATGGTTGAATGGCTTCACTGACTCAATGGACATGGGTTTGGGTAGACTCAGGCAGTTGGTGATGGACAGGGAGGCCTGGCACACTGTGGTTCATGGTGTTGCAAAGCGTCAGACACAAATGAGTAACTGAACTGAACTGATTCATGTTGAAGCGGAAACTCTAATACTTTGGTCACCTGATTGAAGAACTGACTCATTGGGAAAGATGCTTATGTTGGGAAATATTGAAGGCAGGAAGAGAAGGGGACAACAGAGGATGAGATGCTTGGATGGCATCTTGGACTCAGTGGATATGAGTTTGAGCAAGCCCTGGGTGAATTGATGATGTATAGAGAAGCCTGGCATGCTGAAGTCCAAGGGGTCACAAAGAGTTGGACATGACTGAGTGACTGAACTGAACTGAAACATATCAATGGATCACTGAAGAAATAAAGGAGGAAATCAGAAGCTACCAGAAGACAAAAGAAAATGGAAACACAATGAACCAAACCATACAGAACACAGAAAAAGTAGTTCTAAGGGAGGGGTTTATAGAAATAAGAACCTACTTTAGGAAATAACAATAATTTCAAATAAAGTAAACTTATACTTAATATAAAAATAATAAATGAACTCAAAATTAATATCATGAAATAAATAATAAAAATCAAAGTGAAGTCGCTCAGTCATGTCTGATTCTTTGCGACCCATGGACAGTAGCCCATGAAGCTTCTCCATCCCTGGGATTCTCCAGGCAAGAATACTGGAGTGGGTTGCCATTTAAAGATCAGAGCAGACATAAATGGAGACTAACCAATAATAGAAAGTATCAGTGAAACTCAGAGCTAGTTATAAAAACATTGTAAAACTGATAAACCTTTAGCCAGACTCATCTCGAAAAACAAAAGAGATAAGGCCTCCAACAGAATTTATGTCAGAAATAATAATATCAGAATATCAGAAATTAATGACGTCAGAATTAAAGAGAAAATGTTATAATAGACAAGATAGAAATGTAAAGTTTCATAAGAGATTACTATAAATTATGTGATAATAAAATGGACAGCCTAAAAGAAATGGACAAATTCCTATAATATACAATCTCCCACCTATCCTTCTCAAGCTATTCCAAAAATTGAGAGGAAGGAATATTTGAGGCTAGCCTCACCCTAACACGAAAACCAGAAAAAGAGATCACAAAAAATAAAATTTTAGGCTAGCATTACTGGTTAGATCAACACTCAATATTCACTGGAGGGACTGAAGCTGAAGCTCCAGTACTTTGTGTCAACACCTCATGCAAAAAACTGACTCATTGGAAAAGATCCTGGTGCTGGGAAAGATTGAAGGCAAAAGAAGAAGGCGGTGACAGAGAATGAAATAGTTAAATAGTATCATTGAGTCAATGGACATGAATTTGAGCAAACTCCAGGAGATAATGAAGGACAGGGAAGCTTGGGGTCCTGCAGTCCGTGGGGTTACAAGGAGTCAGACATGACTTGGCAACTGAACAACAACAAAATCACTGATGAACATGGATGAAAAACCTTCAATAAAATATTAGCAATCCAGTCCACTAGCATATTAAAAGGATCAAACATCATAATCAAGTGGGATTTATCCCAGGAATTCAAGAATGGTCCAATATCTGCAAATCAATTAATGTGACATATTACATTAACACATTGAAGAATAAAAAAAATCATGATCATTTTAATAGGTGCATAAAAAGTTTTTGACAAAATTCAACATCCATTTATTATAAAAAGTCTCAATAAAATAAGTATAGAGGGAACTTACATCAACATTTTATGGACCATACAGGACCAGACCTATACCAGCTAACATGATATTCAGTGGTAAAACATTGGAAGCATTTCCTCTAAAATCAGGAGCAAAACAAAGATTCCCACTCCTGTAACTTTTATTCAGGATAGCATTGGAAGTCCTAGCTACATTAATCAGACAAGAAAAATACATAAAAGACATCCAACTTGGAAAGGAAGAAGTAAACTGTCACTATTTGCAGATGACATCATATTGGGCTTCCCTGGTAGCTCAGCTGGTAAAAAATCTACCTGCAATGCAGAAGATCCCAGTTCAATTCCTGGGTCAGGAAGATCTGCTGGAGAAGGGATAGGTTAACCACTCCAGTATTCTTGGGCTTTCCTGATTGCTCAGCTGATAAAGAATATGCCTGCAATGTGGGTAGTCCTGTGTTTGATCCCTGAGTTTGGGAGATCCCCTGGAGAAGGAAACGGCTACCCATTCCAGTATTCTGACCTGGAGAATTTCATGGACCAAGTCCATGGGGTCGCAAAGAGTTGGACATGACTGAGAAACTTTCATAACCAATTGTTCTAGTGGTATTAAAAAGTAATTTTTTAAAGGATAAATTTAAGATTTTTATCTTCTTTTTTATCAAAGTATGGGATTTTTCCAACCCAACAGCATGATATATCCTTCCATCTGTTTGTGTCATCTTTAATTTCATTCGTTAGTGTTTCATAGTTTTCAGTGTAGAGGTCTTTTGTCTCCTCAGGTTGGTTCACTCCTAGGTGTTTTATTCTTTTTGATATGATAATAAATGGGATTTTCATTAATTTCTCTTTCTGATAGTTTGTTATTAGTGTATAGAATTGCAACATATTTCTATATGTTGACTTTGTATCCTGAAACTACCAGATTCATTGATGAGCTCTAATAGTTTTCTGGTGGTATCTATAGGATTTTCTATGTATAGTATCGTATCATCTTTAAATAATGACAGCTTTACTCCCTTTTCCAATTTTGATTCCTTTCATTTGTTTTTCTCCTCTGATTGATGTGTCTAGGGCTTTCCAAACTATGTTGAAAAGAAGTGGTGACCACAGGCATCCTTGTCTTGGTTCCTGATCTTAGAGGGAATGCCTTCAGGTTTTCACCATTGAGTATGATATTGGTTATAGGTTTGTCATGTGGTTAGGATTCCATACTTCCACAGCCTAGGACTCAAATTGGATCCCTCGTCAGGGAACTAAGATACTATGAGCTGTGCCTATGGCTGAAAAAAAAAAGAAAGAAAGAAAATTGAAGAATTTTGAAACTTTTAATATTTGTACTTGCAAAGTTTCACCCCTCAGGAATTATTAGTAATTCTGAGTTGTTTCTTTCTCTTCTTTTTTCTCTCAATCACCTGACATAGAAACACTCCAAATTAACATCACTTGAGTTATTTCAGACTTGTTTGTTCTTGCGAAAAAATACTTTGTCATTTAAAATAAAATCTGAGTGCTATGCAACAATGAAAGTTTTTTCTAAGGACTTACATACAAAATGATATTTTTTTGACTCAGTGATTAATTTATAGAAAAACTTGGTTGGGTATATATGAAAATTAGAAAAATTTGGTTGTTGTTTTGATGGAGAGAACGGTAAAGAAATTTTGTGAGAGAGGAATGGAAAGAACTGTCTTGAAATTTCTTCAACAGGCAGAAGAGGAAAGGAGAGGAGAGTGTTTCAAAAAGATGGAATAACAAGGAAAGTAAAAGAGAAAAATGGTGCTTCAGGGTCCTGTCAATGACTGGATTTTAGAAATCATATGAATAAAAAGTGGGAGGCAGGTCTAGTAAGACTCAACCCTGAGGTGGCTTATGGTGGTAATTTCTTCCAAATTGCAAACTGAGACATATGGTCAAACAACAGATATTTCCTGATTTGTGAATTTACTTACTAGAACATTCTGATAAAGCATAGATTTTTAAGCCAAATTTTATTAGTCATTTAACAACTTGCTTCTGTGAAAGGGATAAAATCTTTATGAAATTAGATTACTGGCTATATGAGCCATCACTGCTATCTTATGTGAAGTCATTTGCAAAAGACAAAATGAGAAATATTTTGCACATTTATAATTTTTAGTACATATCATAAGAATGTTACAATATTTTTCACCAAACATCCTTATGTGATGTGCCAGTCCATATTAAGCAATAGAGCATATACAGAGGAGAGATTAGTAGCTTTCAAAAATTTTTGTATAGTGAGTTGGAATTAGGCAACATGAGAAGAACAAGCAAAAAGAAATACTGGAAAAACTAATTTCAAATAGGGATCTGCTTTAAACCTCTGGAAAATGCCCACTACTAATACAGAACAACTCAGGATAGGAGCAATTCTCTTGAGAAAAAGTCTCATGAAATCAATCAGTGAACATATGCATGGAGTATACATGGTTCAGAACTCCAGAGGGGTATTACAGCAGGAAGAACAGAGATCCTTGTTCTTTCCCATATTACAGAGATAGTGTTTCAAGAGCTAGTTGGCTGAGAAGATTCAGTTTCTTCTTACTTAAGACATTTTTAGATCACAAAGTTTAAAGCGGCTTGCTATAAAAACACAGAAAAAGTTTTAAGTACAAAATAGAAAGAAAGAATCAATATAGCCCCATGACCCAGAGCTATGGGTCATCTATCAAAATCCAGAGTATTTTGTTCCCCTAAAATTTCAACACAATGAAGAATTTACCTGTGAGATCCACTAATATAAATCGATATGAAAAGAAAACACAAGCTTCTTACAAAATGTATCTTTCCCTTATTTACTATTTAAAGCAAACCTATATACCTAATGGGGTACTTTCCTATGAATATCTCTACCACTGCCCTGCTCTCTGTCAGATAATTTGTGTGTGTGTGTGTGTGTGTGTAAATGGGGAGAGTGAAGGCTTGATATGGAAAGCACAGTCTGTAGGAGAAAGACTAAAGAATAGAATGGGTGTATGTATGCAGGTATGCTAAGGCACTTCAGTTGTGTCCGACTATTTGCGACCCTATGGACCATAGCCCGCCAGGATCCTCTGTCCATCGTATTCTCCAGGCAAGAATACTAGAGTGGTTTGTTAGGCCCTCCTCCAGGGGATCTCCCCAACCCAGGGATCGAACCCGTCCATGTCTGTTACGTCTCCCGCATTGGCAGGCGGGTTCTTTCCCGTTAGCGCCACCTTGACACCAATGCAATTGTTGCATGGTAAAATCTGATGCAACTAAAACAGAGCAACATCCGACTTTGGGAACAAGCAAAGCCCTTTGGTTCCAGATGAAGAAGGCTCCTTCTAAAGCAGGCAGCCACTCTACCTGCCAGAACTTGTACCTATTGGCATAGGTTTCGGTGTTCTAATCCATAAGGCTCTTCAGTCTCCACTACTTCTCTGCTGTATTTAGGGAATAGAAATTTGGGGGGAATGTTACAAAAATTTTCTTTTAGGGGATATTCTCTCAGCAATGCTTCTACAAAGCCAGGTAGAGTATGAACACACAGCAGGCTCCAATATCTCCCCAACATCTTCTATCCCAAGAGGGTCTCATTCTAGTCAACAAACAGGGTTATGCTGGGAAACAACATTCTTCTTCCAAAATATTTTGACTAAACATTGGCCTCTCTTTGTTCATTATAAAAAAAAAAAAGCCACAGAATCTTATAGGTTTTCTATTTTTTCCCTGACACATACCTTTCTTAATCAATGAATGCAGACCAGTAACAAACTTAAATTTAGGGGAAATGAGAGGGAAAATTCATATAGACAAAATTAATTTGTAAGTCATTATCTCAAATATATTTCAGATACAATTTTTGACTCATGTAATTATTTGTTATCATAGATTTCTAAGCAAATTCTCCTATTGTATTTATCAGTTTGATGGATGCCAAATCAAAACCTACAAAACTCAGCTCAGAAAATATAGAGAAATGTACTGTTGGACACACCCATATCCTCAATCCGGATGTTGTGAAAGAATGTAAGGGGGAGAAGCAGCAACTTGCTTGCTACTGATATAGTGGTACCAAGAGCACTGGTGACACACTTAGAAAATCCAGCATCCAAATCCCTTTCTATACATGAATTGTGTAACATTGGATGAATCACATATTTACAGTTGTTATACATTTAGACAGTAATTTTCTTAAAAAAAGGAATCACATTTGATTGTTTCCATCTTTATATCCTCAGAAATGAGCACAAAAATGGTACATTCTTGGTGTGCAATGTATGTTGAATAAATGTGCATATTTTTACCACTTCAGAACTTCAACCTTCTTATCAGTATGAAGAGTGAAACTTCATATGTAGTTAAGTCTGACAAACCCTGAAAGAGCAGGCAGTAAATAAATAATAAGTCCTCCCTCCCTTCTACTCCCTATCCTTTTCCTCTTTTCTCCCACATTTCACTATTCACTATAGTGAATATTCAAAATCTATGAGGGTTTATTTTTTTCCATAATATGTATAGTGTCTGCCTGTTGATTGACCCACAAGAGACAGCTGTCATCATTATCAACAGTAACAGCCTATATAATATTTGAGTGTGTAGTCTGCTAGACATTGAACTGCTAACTTTGTCAACTGCTTTGGAGGAAAAAAGCTGCCCACCCCCTCCCCATCACATCTGCATCAACCTTTTACTTCACTGCCACTTATCCAGGTAAATTAACATTCACTGTCTCTTTCCTCTTTGGAAAAAGGACATTCTTCCTTTAGTGACACCTAGCTGTTTCCCACTAATGCTTCTAATCTGTCATCTATCTACATTCAGTCATTTGAATTTTCTTCCACAACCTAACATTTACCTTTTTGTGATTAGTCAGTTTTGAAAGATTATCGAAAAATTGCTTTATTGTCAATAAGGACATATGGCTTAAGATTTATATGTATTCATTTCATCTTCTCATAACAACTGAATTCCCAAAGGGGTGAAATGTAAAGTAAGAAATGACCATTTCTGTACCTTAAAGCAGCGATTATAAAATTTGTTCTATAAATAAATTTTTCCTTTGTCTTCAGATAAATGCTAAATATAATTATATTCTTGTAAGGTCAGAGTTATAAATAGAATTCAGAATCATAGCTTATTTTAACTCATTGCCTAGAATAAAACTATAAAAAACAAACACAAACTAAATGGATGCTACTAAATAACCAATGGATCACTGAATAAATCAAAAAGGAAATTTAAAAAATATCTAGAGAAAAATAACAATGAATAAGTTACAGTCCAAAACCTTTGGAAAAGGAAAAGCAGTTTTAAAATGGAAGTTTATAGCAACACGATCTTACCTCAGGAGACAAGAAAATCCCAAATAAACCATGTAACTTTGTATCTAAAGCAACTAGAGAAAGAGGAACAAACAAAACCCAAAGTTAGTAGAAAGAAAGAAATCAGAGATCAGAGCAGAAATAAATGAAATAGAGGCGGAGAAAGCAATAACAAAGACTGAAATGAAAACCTGGTTCTTAGAGAAGACAAACAAAACTGATAAACCTTTAGCCAGACTCACCAAGAAAAAAAAAAAAAATGAGGGAACTCAAAATTAGAAATGAAAAGGGAGAAATTACAATAGACATCACAGCAATACAAAAGCTCATAAGAGGCCACTATAAACAACAGTTTGCCAATAAAATGGAAAACCTAAACAAAATGCACAAATTCTTAGAAAGATACAACTTTCTAAGACTGAACCAGGAAGAAATAGAAAATATGAACAGCCATATCACAAGCACCAAAATTGAAATAATGATTTAAAATCTTCCAACAAATAAAAGTCTAGAACCAGAGGGCTTCACAGGTGAATTCTATCAAATATTTAGACAAGAGCTAACATCTATCCTTTTGACACTCCTCCAAAAATGTACAGTGAAAGAAACATTCACAAGTTTATTCTATGAAGCCACCTTCATCCTGATGCCAAAACCAGACAAAGATAGCGTGCAAAAAGAAAACTACAGGCTGATATCACAGATGACCACAGATGCAAAAATATTCAACAAAGTACTAGCAAACTGAGTCCAACAATACATTGAAAGGATCATACACCAGGCTCAAGTGAGATTTATCTCAGGGATGCAAGGATGCCTCAATGTCCACAACTCAATTTTTGTGTTAGCCTCATTAACAAACTGAAGGAAAAAAAAATATGATCATCTCAATAGATGCACAAAAAACTTTTGACAAGTCCAATACCCATTTATGATAAAATCTCTCCAGAAAGTGAACATAAAGGGAATCTACCTCAATGTCATAAAGGTCATATAAAACAAACCACAGCTAACACTATCCTTAGTGGTGAAAGGCAGAGCTTGCCCTGTATGATCAGAAATAAGGAAAGGATGTCCATTGTCACTATTTTCATTCAACATAGTTTTGGTAGTCCTAGCCATAGCAATCTGTCACTCATATCAGGAAGTTTCCATAAGCCTCTTATCCTTATTCATCAGAAGGCAGAAAGAAAGAAAACCACAATCACATAAGACTAACCAAAGTGATCACATAGACCACACCCTTGTCTAACTTAATGAAACTATGAACCATGGCATGTAGGGCTACCCCATGATGGAGGGGTCATTGTGGAGAGTTCTGACCAAAGATGGTCCACTGGAGAAGGGAATAGAAAACCACTTCATAATTCTTGCCTTGAAAACCCATGAACAGTCTGAAAAGGCAAAAAGATAGGACACTGCAAGATGAACTCCCCAGGTTGGTAGATGTCCAATATGCTACTGGAGAAGAGAGGATATATAATTCCAGAAAGAATGAAGAGAAGGAGCCAAAGCAAAACGTCCAGTTATGGATGGGACTGGTGATGGAAGCAAAGTTTGATGTTGTAAAGACCAATATTGCATAGGAACCTGGAATGTTAGGTCCATGAACCAAGGCAAATTGGAAGTGGTCAAACAGGAGATGACAAGAGTGAACATCAACATTTTAGGAATCAGTGAATTAACAGTGACTGGAGGGGAGAATTTAATTCAGATGACCATTAGATCTACTACTGTGGGTAGAATCCCTTAGAAAAAATGGAGTAGCCATCATAGTCAACAAGAGTCCAAAATGCAGTACTTGGGTGCAATCTCAAAAATGACTTAATGATCTCTGTTCATTTCCAAGGCAAACCATTCAATATCACAAAAATCCAAGTCTATGCCCCAACCACTAGTGCCAAGAAGCTGAAGTTGAAAAGTTCTCTGATAACCTACAAGACCTTTTAGAACTAACACCAAAAAAAAAAAAAAAGTCTTTTTCATCATAGGGGAGTGGAATGCAGAAGTAGGAAGTCAAGAGATACCTGGAGTAACAGGCAAGTTTGGCTTTGGAGTAGAAAATGAAACAGGGCAAAGGCTAACAGAGTTTTGCCAAGAAAATGCACTGGTCATAGCAAACACCCTCTTCCAACAACACAGCAGATAACTCTACACATGGACTTCACCAGATGGTCAATATCAAAATTAGATTGATTATGTTCTTTGCAGCAAAAGATGGAGAAACTCTATAGAGTCAGCAAAAACAAGACTGGGAGCTAACTGTGGCTCAGATCACAAACTCCTTATTGCAGAATTGAGACTTAAATTGAGGAAAGTAAGGAAAACCACTAGACCATTCAGGTGGACCTAAATTAAATCCCTTATGATTATACAGTAGAAGTGACAAATAGGTTCAAGGGATTATATCTGATAGACAGAGTGCCTGAAGAACTGTGGAAGGAGATTCATGATAGTGTACAGGAGGCAGGGATCAATGTCTTTCCCAAGAAAGAGGCAAAAAGGCAAACTGGTTGTCTGAAGAGGCTTTACAAATAGCTGAGAATAGAAGAGAAGATGGTGACTGCAGCCATGAAATCAAAAGACACTTTCTCCCTTGGAATAAAAGCTACCACCAACCTAAACAACAGATTAAAAAGCAAAAACAGCACTTTGCTAACAAAGTTCCATCTAGTCAAAACTATCGTTTTTCCAGTAGTCATGTACAGATGTGAGAGCTGGACCATAAAGAAAGCTGAGTGCTGAAGAAATTATGCTTTTGAACTTTGGTGTTGGAAAAGACTCTTTAGAGTCCCTTGGACTGCAAGGAGATAAAACCAATCAATTCTAAAGGAAATCAGTCTGGAATATTCATTGGAAGGACTGATGCTGAAGCTGAAACTCCAATACGTTGGCCACCTGCTGTGAAGAACTGACTCATTGGAAAAGACCCTGATGCTGGGAAAGATTGAAGGTAGGAGGAGAAGAGGGCAACAGAGGATGAGATGATTGGATGGTATCACCAACTCAGTGGACATGAGTTTGAGCAAGCTCCAGATGTTGGTGATGGACAGGGAAGCCTGGCGTGCTGCAATCCATGGGATCTCAAAGAGTCAGATATGACTGAGACTGAACTGAACTGAACTGAGTCATAGCAATCAGAGGGGATAAAAAGAAATAAAGGAATGCAAAATGGAAAAGAGTAAACTGTCACTGTTAGCAGATAACGTCATACTATACATAGAAAATCCTAAAGATTCCACCAGAAAACTACTGGAACTGATCAGACAGTTCAGTACAGCTGCAGGATTGACATTAATGCAAATAAATCTATTTCTGTATACACTTGCATTATTATACATGAACAGTGAAAAAGAGCAGAAATAGATATTAAGGAAACAATTCCATTTACTACTACATCAAAAAAAATAAAATTTTCAAAACCTAGGAATAAATTTACTTAAGGAGACATAAAAACTTTTCCTCTGAAAACTGATGAAAGAAATTGAAGATGACACAAAGAGGTGGGAGGATATACCATGTTCTTAGATTGGAAGAATCAACATTATCAAAATGTCGATATACCTAAGGTAATCTACAGATTTAATGCAATCTTTATTATTATCAATGACATTTTTCACAGAACTAGAAGAGAAGTCTCTAAAATTATAAAACAAAAGGCTACTAATAGCCAAAGCAATTTTGAGAAAGAAAAATGGAGCTGGAGAAATCAGATTCCCTGAATTCAGACTATACTACAAAGCTAAATTAATCAAAATAGTATGCTACTGGCACAAAAACTGAAATATTGATCAAAAGAGCAGGATAGAAATCCAAGAAATAAAATCACACCCCAATGATTAATTAATCTACAGCAAAGTAGGCAAGAATATACATTGAAGAAGCAGACACAGAGAACAGAGTTATGGACACGGGAGAGACAGAAAGAGAGGGTGAGATGTATATAGAGAGCAACATGGAAGCTTATGTTACCATATGTAAAATAGATAGCCAATGGGAATTGCTGTATGACTCAGGGAACTCAAACAGGGGCTCTGTAACAATCTAGAGGGCTGGGAGGGAGAGGGAGATGGGAGGGAGGTTCAAGAGGGAGGAGATATATGTATACCTACGGCTAATTCATGTTGATGCTTGACAGAAAACAACAAAATTCTATAATGCAATTATCCTTTAAAAAAATAATATATTTACTTTAATTGGAGGCTAATTACCTTACAATATTGTAGTGGTTTTTTCCATACACTGACATGAATCAGCCATGGGTGTACATGTGTTCCCCATCCTGAACCCCCCTCCCACCTCCTTCCTCATCACATCCCTCAGGGTCATCCCAGTGCACCAGCCCTGAGCGCCCTGTCTCATGCATCAAACCTGGACTGGTGATATGTTTCACATATGGTAATATACATGCTTCAATGCTATTCTCTAAAATCATCCCACCCTTGCCTTCTCCCATAGAGTCCAAAAGTATATTATTTATATCTGTGTCTCTTTTGCTGTCTCTCATATAGGGTCATCATTACTATCTTTCTAAATTCCATATATATGTGTTAATATACTGTATTGGTATTTTTCTTTCTGACTTACTTCACTCTATATAATAGGCTCCAGTTTCATCCACCTCATTAGAGCTGACTCAAATGTATTCTTTTTAATGGCTGAGTAATACTCCATTGTGTATATGTACCACAACTTTCTTATCCATTCATCTGCTGATGGACGTCTAAGTTGCTTCCATATCCTGGCTATTGTAAACAGTGTTGTGATGAACACTGGGGTACACGTGCCTCTTTCAATTCTGGTTTCCTCTGTGTGTATGCCCAGCAGTGGGATTGCTGGGTCGTATGGCAGTTCTATTTCCAGTTTTTTAAGGAATCTCCACACTGTTCTCCATTGTGGCTGTACTAGTTTACATTCCCACCAACAATCTAAGAGGGTTCCCTTTTCTCCACACCCTCTCCAGCATTTATTGTTTGTAGACCTTTTAATGGCAGCCATTCTGACCTGTGTGAGATGGTGCCTCATTGTGGTTTTGATTTGCATTTTTCTGATAATGAGTGATGTTGAGCATCTTTTTGTGTGTTTGTTAGCCATCTGTATGCCTTCTTTGGAGAAATGTATGTTTTGCAATTATCCTTTAACTCAAAAATTAATAAATGAAAAAATTTTTTCTGCCTCATGCATAATTTCCCCCAAAATAATATTTCTCAAATAATTTATCTGTATACTTTGAAAAATGTAGTTAGAGGACTGAAGAAAATCTGAAGATAAAAGCATAAATGTTAAGTATGCAGTGGATAGTTTAAATAAAATTTGACTATAAAGTGTGAAAATGGATAAAATCTAAATTAGTACAGTGTGTATAAGAAAATCTAGGAACTTCCCTGGTGGCCAGTGGTTAGCACTCTGCACTTCCACTGCAGGGGGTGCAGTTTCGATCCCTGGTCAGGGAACTAAGATCCCACAAGCTGGAGCAGTGGTCATAAATAAATAAATAAATAAGAAAATCTGAAATACAAATTTATAATTCAATTGATAAATTCAAATATTACAGGTAGATATTTTGACCACTTCATTTACAATGTTAGAAGTTTGTATAGTCATATATCATTAAAAATTAGGATTGTTTAAGTTAAATGTAATAGTGACTCTATTGCCCACACAAGGACACTCTTAAAGTGTAAGGGGAACTATAAGTAGATGAGGGAACAGATATAAACAGTCAGTGGCTCACCAACCAACATGCATTTTCCATTGTTAAAGTAAGTAAATCCACCAGGTCTCTGGTAAATTACTTTGGCATCATTACTAACTTGGTAGCTATATATGATCTAGAGAAATTTAATTTTTCTGCAGGAATTGTTAGCAAGCTCAATTCCTTATAAGCAATACAAATCAGGGCACAAAGTCCTAAGTGGACTCATTGACAATCAATATAGAAACATTTGACTGCCTAAAGAAAAATGGCAAAAATCATCAGGGGCTGAAATTAAACTGTTATGTTCAGTTCAGTCACTAAAAATTTAGTTCAACTACTAAACTTTCTTGCAGACAACCAAATGGGTCTTTCAAAAAAATTCAACTGCTGTCTAACATGTAGAGATATAACTTTATAACTCAAAATTTTCTGCATTTTTAAAGAAAGCCATTGAAAATTTATTCATTCTTACCTAGGGACTGTTCATATTTTTAGGTTGTGGGCTCCCAGGAAGTCATAATTCTTCTTATGTAAACACTATAAAACATCAGTATATTAAAAATAAAAATGAAATCATTGAACATGGAATTCTGCAATATCTGAAAGTAAATTCAGTCAGGCATGACTGAAGTGAATTAGCATGCATGCAAGTCAATTATACTTCCATTTAAATTTTTTTAATATTAAAAAAATAGTGTACATTCTTAACAGCACAGTTTGCTGTTATTCTCTCCAGTTAATAACAATCTTGGAGTTTTTGCAATGAATGTTGAGGAGCATGTATCTTTTTAAATTATGGTTTACTTTGGATATATGCCCAGGAGTGGATTTGTGGATCATATGGTAGCTTTATTTTTAGTTTTTTAAGAAACCTCCATGGTGTTCTCTTTAGTGGCTATACTGATTTACATTCCCATCGACAAAGTGGGAGGGTTCCCTTTTCTCCATATCCTCTCCAGCATTTATTGTTTTTAGACATTCCCATTCTGACAATTGTGAGGTGATAGCTCACTGTAGTTTTGATTTCAATGTTTTTTAATAATTAGTGTTGTTGAGCATATTTTCATGTGCTTTTCGGCCATGTGTATGTCTTCTTTGGAGAAATGTCTGTTTAGATCTTCCTCCCATTTTTTGATTTAATTGTTTTTTAGATGTTGAGCTGCATGAGCTGTTTGTATAGTTTGGAGATTAATTCCTTATTCAGGAGAACATGAATGTGAGCAAACTCTGAAAGATAGTGAAGGACAGAGGCGCCTAGCATTGCCGTACTCCATGCAAAGAGTTGGACACTTAGTGACAGAACGAGAACAATTCCTTGTTTGTCACTTCATTTGCAAGTATTTTCTCCCATTCTGTTGGTTGTCTTTTCATTTTGTTTATGATTTCCTTTGCTATGCAGAAGCTTTCAAGTGTAATTAGGTCTGATCTGTTTATTTTTATTTTCATTACTCTGGGATGTGGATCAAAAAAGATCTTGCTGTGATTTATATCAGAGTGTGTTCTGTTTTTTCCTAAGAGTTTTATAGAATCTGATCTTACATTTCAGTCTTTATTTCATTTTGAGTTTTGTGCATGGCATTAGAGAATGTACTAATTTCATTCTTTTACATGTAGTAATTTCCCAGCCTGACTATTTAAAACAGTTAGGACGTAGAAGATGTGGTCCATATATACAATGAAATATTGTTCAGTCATTAAAAAAAAGAATGGAAGGGGGTTCAGGATGGGGAACACGTGTATGCCTGTGGCAGATTCATGTTGATGTGTGGCAGAACCAATACAATATTGTAAAGTAATTAGCCTCCAATTAAAATAAATAAATTTAAATTTAAAAATAAATAAATAAAATCTTGAAAAAAAAAAAGAATGAAATAATGCCAATTGCAATGCATGGATGGACCTAGATACTGTCATACTGAGTGGAGTAAGTCAGACAGAGGAATACAGATACCATATGATTTTGTTTAAATGTGGAATTTTAAAAAAAGGTACAAATGAACTTATTTACAGAATAAAATTAGAGTCACGTATGTATGGAAAAAAGTTGTGGTTACCAAGGGGAGAAGGGTTTGGGAGGATAAATTGGAAATTTGGAATAGACATATACACACCACTACATGAAAATAGATAATTAATAATAAACTATTGTATAGCACAGGGAATTCTACTCAATAGTCTGTAATGAGCTATATGGGAAAAGAATCTTAAAAACAGTGTATATAAGCATATGCATTATTGATTCACTTTACTGTACAGCAGAAACTAACACAACATACAAAATTCAAGTGATAATATTGAGAGCAGAGTACTCAGGTATTTGTGAAAAATTGCTCTCAAAGTTTGTAATTTAAAAGTTAGTCAGACATTGGGTCCCATTTCTAGTAATGACAGAATAGCATGTAGCAGATCAGGTCACTCACAATGAATAATTCTAAACTGTGGATGGTATATATATAAACAACTATTTAAAGACTTTGGAGTGTCACCAAAAGCAGGAAAAAAATGAAAAGAGATGTTAAATTTTCAAAGAGAAGAACTATACTGGATGAGATAATACATATTTTTAAGCCTTTCATCTAAAAGTACTACTCAGTCTTCTTGGTGTGGAGCATCTGGAACTTGAGCAGAAAGATGTGGTCTTAACATGTTGGGAAGTAAGAAGATATATCTCAGGTTTCAAGAAAGATTTTAAATATGGGAGCACAGATATTGGGTTGCTATAGATGAGGGAGCACTAAAATCTGAGCAAAAATTTTGCCAAACACTTTGGCTGATCGCTGATTTTGTATTCCCACTGACCAGGAAGAAGGTAAAAAAAATAAAAGGCTGACAGAAGTGAGCAGAACTTTCAAGTACTGAAGAGGAAATACGGTTTAGATTCAGTCCAGGTAAGTATATTTTCTGCTAGAGCAAAACCCAACAATTGTCAGATGAAGGTACAGAATCTAGAATCTTTAAAATGTGCTATGTCCAACGTCTAGAAATCAATGAAAAATTGCTAGATGTGTTAAGAAACAGGGAAAGGGGGCCCACAGTCAAGAGCAAAAAATAATAGAAACTAAAGTCAAAGAGACAAAATTTTTGGAAAAAGCAAAAACTTTGTCATGCATATGTTCAAGAGATGAAGGGAAATATGCTCACAGGAATGAACAAAGGATGTATCTAAATATATAAATGGAAAATATATGCAAGAACTAAGTGGGAATTATAAAACTGAAAAATACAGTATCCAAAGTAAGCATTAACTAGGTTGATTTAATAACAGATTATCTTATATAATGTCAAAGTAAATAATAATGAAAATATATCACAGCAATACTTGGTATTAAATTAATGCAGTTCTAACTAAAGGGATCATTATAGCTAATATATTTATATTATAAAATAAATAAATAAATATATCTATATATATCCAATGTCTGATTTATCACCTATAAAAGCTGGAAAATAAGTGCAAATTAAATGTATACCAGGAAGTAGGACTAGCATAAATATTGATGGTATAGAAAATGGAGAAAACTGCTGCTTCTGCTGCTAAGTCACTTCAGTTGTATCCTACTGTGCGACCCCATAAACAGCAGCCCACCAGGCTCCCCATCCCTGGGATTCTCCAGGCAAGAACACTGGAGTGGGTTGTCATTTCCTTCTTCAAGAGAAAACTGACAAAGGCAAAAATTGGTTCTAAAAAGTTAATAAAATTGACAAATAATATGAAGGGTTGGTCAAGAGATATAAGAAAAAAAATTTTACCAGTCTTGAGTATAAAAAATTGACTATCACTAGAAACTCTCTAGAAATTAAAGTAAAATGAAGGAACATTAACAGTTTTAGCCAACAAATTCATCTGTTTCAAATTCCTTTAAATATAAAACTTACCAAAGGTTGAAACACTAAGTCTGCATAGTCCTATACCAGTTAGAGTAGAAAATTAAATTTCTTTTAAGTACACTCTCACTAATAAATTTGCAGGCCCAGATTGTTTTATGATAAATTATATCTATTATTTAAGAAATATGAAGACGGAAATGGCAACCCACTCCAGTATTCTTGCCTGGAGAATCCCAGGGATGGAGGAGCCTGGTGGGCTGCTGTCTATGGGATCGCAGAGTCAGACATGACTGAAGTGACTATGCAGCAGCAGCAGCAGCATTTAAGAAATAAGTAATACAAATATTTTTTAAAATAGAGGAGGAAAGAACACATTAACATTCATTTTATGAGGCCAACATAACTAACACTAAATCATGGTAAAGATGTTACAGATTAAAAAAATTGCAGACCAATACCTCTCATAAGTATAAATGGAAAAAATCCTTAAAAAATATCAGATAGTATTCAATAATAAATGAAAGAATAATATATTGTTATCAGGGAAGTAGAATTGCTTTAACATTCAAAAATGATCAATCTAATTAAAAATATTAGTAGATAAAGAGATAACCATATAATTATCTCAAAGATGTTCAAAGTTAAAAAATTTTTAAACTCTTCATGATAAGAACACTCAAAAAACTAAGGATAGAAAATAAATTCCTCAAATTAATCAAAGAGACTTGAAAATCCTACAGATATTATCATACTTAATTGTGAAATGTTTAATATGACCTCCTTCGAGTCAGAATCAATGCACAAAAGTGACTACTTTCATTCAATATTTCTCTGAAAGTTTTAATCATTGCAACAAAAAGAAGTAAAGGACATCAAAACTAAAAAGGAGAATTAGTACAACTTTTTGTGGAACGATGACTTCAATGTTTGTTTTCATAAAAAATTTGTAAAGTATATACAAGGAAATAATTTGAAATAATACCTACCTTGGGCAAGAACACAGGATGCAAGGTTAATGCACAAAAATTAATTTGTATGTTTATATATTAAATCAAACAATTGAAAATGAATTTAATAATATGATTATATTTACAATAATGTCAACATACCATCAGAAAACATTTGACAAGATAAATGCAACATGTCTACATTGAATACCACAAAAAATGGCTGTGGGAAATTCAAAAGGACCTAAGTAAATGGAGACATATAACTTGTTTATAGGTTGGAAGACTCAATATTTTATAATGTCAGTGTCAACTCTAACCAAGTTGATCATTTATTCAATGCAATCCCAATCAAGATCTAGGCATATTTTTTTGCAGAAATGAACAAGCTAGCTTTAAAACTTCACTGATAGTTCAAAAAATCTAGATTATTCCAAGCAATTTTGAAAAAGTTGAATGACTTACACTACCTGACTTACTGTAGAACTGAAAACAAAGTGATAGCTGGCATGAAAATCAGCAAATAAATCAGTGAAATTGGACAGAGAACCTCAAAGTAGACTTGTGCCTATATAATCATTACTGACACAAGCATCATGCGAAGAAAGAAAAGTCTTTTCAACAAATAGTGTGGGAACAACTAGACAGAATAGAAAAAGATAAATCTTGACCTCCTAACTCAAGTGCACAAAGATTAATTTGAGATGGATCACCAATCCAAACATAAAATGCTAAAACTGTAAAGCTTAGAAGAAAACAGGAGGCTATTTTTGTGACTTGGAGGTAAACAAAGATTTCTTAGGCTCAACACAGAAAGCAGTAACCTCCTAGAAAATTGCTAAACTTCATCAAGATTTAAAATTTCTCTTCATCAAAAGGTGTTATAAGAAAGTGAAAAATCAAACCACAGACTGGGAGGATATATATTTACAATGCATATATATCCGATAAAGGTGGCAAAAGATAGGTATCCATCCAGAACATGTAGAGAACTACTACAGCTGAATAACAAATACACAAATAATACAATTTTTACATGTGCAAAAATTTTAAGAAATTCTTCAGAAAGGGAAATACATGAATGGCAAAAAAAGAAAGAAAGAAAGAAAGAAATTTAAAATTCTCAAAATAATTAATCATCAGGAAGCTTAAAATTAAGACTACAATGAGAAATCACAACACACTCATAGAGTGGTTAAAGTTAAAAAGACTAATAGCACCAAATATTGACGAGCATGTAGAGAATTGGACTTTTCAAATGAATAGGACCGAAAAACAGTACCATGGAAAAGGGTGTCAAATTCTTAAAACAACTAAACCTATACTTAACTTGTAACCTAAGTAGTTACCAAAGAGAAATTTAAAAAATGTGTCTAAAAAGAAAAAAGACATGATCAGTATTGTCCATAGCCATGTTATTAATAATAACTAAAATTTGTAACTAAATTAGATGGAAAACAAACCCTTGTATATTCAGACAAAGGAATACTACTCTCCAGTTTAAAAAAGCAAGAAACTATTGATGTATGTAACAGTATAAATGAATTTCAAAAACATTGGCTGAGTCAATGAAGCTTTACGTGAAAATGTACATAGTGTATGATTCCACTAATACAAAGTTCTAGAGCAAGGAAACTATTCTATAGAGGTTGCCGCATGGAATTGAAGACTGAGAAAAGGGCATGAGAGACATTTCCGGGGTTATGGTAACGTTTCATATCCAAAAAGATATGTGTGCTTTAAAAGTGCATGCAATTGTCAAAATTCAGCTTATCTTCACTTAAGATTTATACTTTGAATTGGATATAAATATCACTTCAAAAGAAAAAAAAAAACTGCATACAAATGTTGTACTAGGTGTTAGGAGTAAGTCTCCTGATGGCAATTATTTCAAAATGTATTCAAATATAAGATGGTTAGAGGAATGGAGAGATGAGTAGAAAATACTATATGGGCACATATAGTATTGATGGTATAACTGGTGTGGTGAGCATATGGGCATTCACTATATATTTTTCAAATTGTCTGTTTATTAGAATGTTTCCTGAGGAAAATGTCAAGAGAGAAAGTATTTATACATCCATACACCTATATAAGGTATGCATTTCACTGTATATTTACCTCAAAAAAAGAGAATTGTAACAAAGTGAGACCCCATGCCCCTTACTCCTTGAACACTTGCCTTTATACCTGTATACACTTCTGTACACTTCTCTGCTCTTTTCCCCTTTTTGCTCTTCTCCTCCTCCTTCCCATGCTTTCTTCTCTCTCTCTCCCTATCGTTTGTCACCATTCTTCCTCCTCTATGCCATACCACCACACCAGCCTCTCTCTCTTCAACTCCCTACTCACTGATATCCTCAAGTCAAAACTGGAAGTGGGGGTGGGGGACGTGGCACACAAGTAGATTTTTCAAGTATCTTCATTGTAATTAAAACCATTGCAAATTAATGGCCATTCTTTTTAACAAATCTACAGTCTGATTGCTAAACCATAAAAATATATCATTAATTTTAATTAAAAAAGAATAAAATCACAAAGCTAGTCCAGAGAACACATTTTGAGTTCCACTGAACTGGATGGCAGAGACTGTAGAAATTTCTTTATCATCTTAACTGATAGGTCCTAGTAGCTATAACAAGGCCCAACACATTATAAGGAAGTATCAAGTAAGTATTTATTAAACAGCAAGAGTAGCAAGTGTGTATGTGTGCATTTATTCATGCATACAGGCTTCCCTGGTGGCTTAGATGGTAAAGAATCTGCCTGCAATGATGGAGACCTGGGTTCAGTCCATGGATTGGGAAGGTACCCTGGAGGAGGTCATGGCCACCCACTCCAGTATTCTTCCCTGGAGAATCCCCATGGGCAGAGGAGCCTGGTGGGCTACAGTCAGTGGGGTTTCAAAGAGTCGGACACAACTGAGTGACTAAGCACAGTACAACATACGTGGATACTGTTAAATTACTTAAACAAGAAGACCAAAGATTTTTAAAAAACTCGAATGCAGTGGCAGCCTACGTAAGCAAACCAAAATCTAAGCCTATAAATGCCTCAAGTTTACAAAATCAAAATACTAAGGAAAACCATAACAAATAGCCAAAACATCCAACTAGGTTTTAACCATAGCCAAGTATATAATTTCTTTCTTTGCTTCTACACTTTTTCTCTAGGTCTTTCCCCTGCCTCCTAGTAGTACTCTAACTACTTCTGCTTTGGTGCTGTCTGATTGAAATTGATTTTTTGCTTGATCTGAAGATTTGTAATATGTCTCAATCTATCTTTTGGTAAGGGGTGGGTGGAGAGAGGCAAGGAGGGAAAGAAAGGGACTGGAGAGCCCCAAATAATTTTCTTCATGATTTTGCCCAAGTCAGTTCTACCAGAAACAACACATTTCAGAATGGATAAAAACCATTCTACCCACAGCCATGAGCATAACGCCAAACCTACAATTTTGGAGGGTGCCGCTCAGCTCAATGATCTATCTCCTCTCCTTCTACTTCAAAAGATTCACTCACTGTAAACAGGGTCATATTATGACTTCTGTGGGCCAAGGGCCTCTTCACCTTTGCAGACACTTTCTCCATAAAAAATATTAAAATTATATTTTATGACCATGTTGGTATAAAGACAAATGTATTCCTAACTGGATTTATTATCATGTACTTATTATTTTCATTTTTCTTCAAATTTAAAAGATAGGAAAACCTTTTTTATTTTCATGGACCATTCTAAGTATCATAGACACTAGGCACTGTTCCTTCTATGTCCAGTGGACAAGCTGGTCCTGATGGTTAGGGTTCCCTATTGAATAATAATTTTTTGATAACTTTCTAAAAAAATTCCTTTTTTCAGCAGGCAACCTTTCAATTTCTCTTTCTGAGAGTGGAGAAGTTATCCTGTTATACATTTATCTTCTTCTCAATCAGAGCCTGACTTGATCACAGAGCTTCTATTGAATTGAGAGAGTACATTTAATATGCCCTGGGCTTTTGAATGACAGCAGTGTTAATATGCTCCTCATCCTGTTACCTAATACAAATGAAAAGCCTACTCTTTCTTCTGCAGTCCTGAAATGAATTTAAAAATAAATATGAGTAGTAATCTTTTCTTACCTTAAAAAAACACATCAGGGAGTCCAGTAATTTTGCAAAAAATTACCTTGTATTACCTTTTTCTAGTTCTAAGACCAAAGAACATGGATCGTTATTCCAGGGGAAGCATACATGAAAACCATTCAGTCCAACATATCTTATTTGAGAAACTATATATTCTGTGTTGTGCTCTAGGCACTGGGTTACATGAAACATAAGTAAAGCACTATTTCTGTCCTTAAGGGACTTGAGGTCTACACAAGAAAATAAATAGAGCAGAAATAACATCAACAAAATGTGTTAAATTATATGAAAGCATGTCCATAGGAATAAGTGCCAAGGCAAGCAAGGAAAGTTTTAGAGACCATTCCCAACTATCTTTTCACTTCATATGAGCATTATCTTTATCCACATCCGTGTCACTTGAGTATATATCTATAGGTAGACTATATTTTTCCATTTCATTATCAGATTTGGCTATATGACTTGCCTGCACCAATGGAGTATTAGCAGAAGTGATATTGTTTTGATCACAAACAGAACCTTTAAAGTGAACTGTTCATTTTTACTTGGTCTCTTGAAGATCATTGCCACAAAAATAACATGTCCTAGATAGGTATAATTCTTTCTTCCTGGATCTTAGAAGGAGAATATATATGTACCCAAACAGAGCAAAACTAGGCTGAGTTGCACAAAAACCATCCCACTTACAATAATCAAAAACAAATGTGACTGTAAGCTATTGAGACTTTTTTTTTATTACAGCAAAGGCCAAAAATACATATATGTTTAGCCACCATAGTTTATCACAGATTTTCTATGACCACCCATACATCTGAATCATAAAATCAGATAACAGAGTAATTAACTGATATTGCTACAATTACTTGGAAAATGAACCCTGGACCATGATAGTTTACCATAATTCTTTAAAAAGATCCAGAAAATCATACAATAAAAACATGCATAAAAATCTAATTTTGTGAACATCTTGTGAAATTTGTACTCTCGTTCTTTTCTGATTGCATTGTAACTGGTCTCAAGTCTCAATGAAAGTAATTATGTGAAGCGTAAAAATGTTTCTATTTTGGTTCAAAAACACCATTTCTGGAAATAAGTTTCCAGAAAACTTTTATTGAGAAAAAACAACTCACTAAAGGGCTTTCCTCAAAAGTATCCATGATGGTAGGAAATTATAAAGTTATTCTTAAATATACAGAGTAATGTGGACATATTAAGGAAAATATGGCAATCCTGTTTTATAGAATGTTATGACATGTTCAAGTGGAACTTATGAACCCTAATTATCATCTCACAATTAAAATTTACCAAATACATGAATAAATAATTCACTGATTGAGCAGAAACAACAAAAAATAAATTTAGACCTCTTAAGACTTTAGGTATTGAAATTTTCAGATAAAGAATATAAAATGATTATGCCTAATACATTTAAAGAAATAAAGTCTAAAATACAAAAAAATGAGCAAGAAACAATGAACTATCAAAAATAACCAGGCATAAATGACAATACCAAAAGATCCTCCAAAAATAAAAATATAATTGTTGTATTTATTTGTTTGTATGGTAACTAATGGAAAAATTACTAAACTGGATAATACATTTAAAAATTTATTACTCAGATGCATCTCAGAGATATAAAAAGATTAAAAACTATATGAAAATGCAGTAAGCAACCTAAAAAAATAGAATAAGCCTAACAGATATCCAATTCCAATTTCAGAAAAGATAAAAAGATAGAATGGGAAAAAGGTAATACTGGAAAAGACAGTGGCTGAGAATCAATCCAGTGGCACAAAATTTATCAAGAAAGATAAATAAAAACAAAACCATACTTGCATGCTAAGTTGTGTCTGACTCTGAGACTCAGTGGGTGGTAACCCACGAGGCTCCTCTGTCCATGGGATTCTCCAAGCAAGAATGCTAGAGTGGGTTGCTATGCTGTCCTCCAAGGGATCTTCCTAACTCAGAGATGGAACCCGCATCTATTGCTTCTCCTGCATTGCAGGAGGATTCTTTACTACTGAGCCACTGGGGGAACACCCCGAAACCATATTCAGACACACCAAAATCAAATTTCAGGGCAATGAAGTAAACAAAGAAAATATCCTGCTTATAAACTGACAAACTTTCTAAGCATATGTCTTTCTTATAGCAATTTACCTATAACAATTTACCAAAGACAGACAGAAACCAACACACTGCCCAAAAGGAGAAAATTGTTTTCTGATCCCCCTCCTCTATAACAGTAAGTTTATTAGGCAGAGGATTTTTGGTCCCCATAATCAAAAGGGATAGTTTCACTGATGTTTTGCCACTGCACAAAATGCATTATCTTTTTAGTCTCTAGTTGCAATTTTTTCACTGTGCATACTCTGACTATTAAACCAATGTCAATTGTTTTTCTATGTTTTTATATATTTTAGGTTGCTGCGAGGCATTCTACTTTGATCTTTGTACAGGTTAAGATCATCTAGGTAATATACAACTCCCAAGATTTAAGGGCCTTAAACAATAAAGATTTATTTCTTACTCAGGCAGTTGGCCAAAGGCTCTGTTTCATGTCATACTAACTTAGTGATTCAGGATGAGAAAGAATCCACAGGAATGTCACATTTAGGGAGTAGAAAACAAAATGCCTTACCCAGAATCCGCTTGAAAGAAGTTTCTGCCCAGTTGCAGGTAATAGAGTCATCAGACATCAGGGCCAGGATTAGATTGAGGTAAATCAGGCAAATGAGGCACTTGCCTCATGTACAGAATTTAAAGGGACATCAAAAACCAAAGCAGTCAAGATGTCATGTTTTAACAAAATAATTTAAAAATCAAAAGTAATGAAAAAAATCTGTGATAAAAATGTCAAATTTTAAATAAAACCTGGCTATTGGCTCCTTTAGGGTCAATTTCAGCTATAGAAAACCCCTTTGCCCAAGCTCACAACCTTCCCAGGGAAGTCAGCATCTGGTGACTGAGTGAGATTGGGGTACAAAGGAATAGACATTGAACCCCAAAATATAATGTTGAGTAAAAAATCAAGTTGCAGAAAGACACAAACAAAATGATGCTAACTACTTTTAAATTTTTAAATAAATAAATAATAATAGGTATACAAACATATACATTTTAACATTATGACAAAATTTAAAGCGGTGATGAGCCTTTAGCATTAGAAAAAGAAAACAATATTGAGTGGTAAATCCATAGGAGGCTGAAAAGAAATTGATGATCCTTGACTTCTTGAGGTACATAATGTGTTTGTTTTAGGCTTTCTTTTGCTAACATACATATTAAACTAGATAGATAGACAAGCATTATGAATGACTTCATAACTAAACATAGAAAGATATACATGATATAACCCTATTTAGGTTAATATATATATAATGTACATATTATAATATACTAGAAAAATAAACATGTACATTTACCTAAAGGTATAGTTCAACTAATTAGACATAACCTGAGAAGTATCTGATCAGCTGCCTTGTATGTTGTAGATATCAAAAGTTTATTATGCCAAGAGTACACTTAACTGATGAAAAAGGAGTGATGTTTGAGCTTTTTCACTCACCTCTTTGAAACACATAAACTATTTGACAATGTTAAGTGTTTGACATTGAACTTCAAGCTCAGTCCTTCCCTGCTGGCTCAGCTGATAAAGAACCTGCCTGCCAGTGCAGGAGATGTGAGACATGGGCTTGATCCCTCAGTTGGGAAGACCCCCTGGGAAAGGAAATGGTAATCTCCTCCAGTATGCTTGCTTGGAAAATTCCACAGACAGGAGAGCCTGGAGGGCTACAGTCCATGGGGTTGCAAAGAGTTGGAAATGATGGCGCACACAGGCACGCATGCACACACATACAAACACACACTGGGGAACAAAGGGAATGTGTCTTTTTTCTGCAGTTTCAGTATGGACTTATGGTTTTGGTTAAATATTTCTCAAGTTAAAGAGCTCCTTTATCTGTGGAATATATTAGTGTAGCACATTAGCACATATTGAGATTTAAAATTTGCCAAGGCAAAGCCGACTAAGAAAATACATTAGGGACTCTACTAATAATTGCTAGTAGTTTTTACTATTTTCAGAAATTTAACGCTATTGTACTAAGTCAGATCTTTTGGAATAGTGGATCTACAAATTAACATTAACGAATGTATGCAATCTCTTGCCAAACTCTTGAAATGATAGCTTAATTGAAATTTTTTTAATATAAATTTATTTATTTTAATTGGAGGTTAATTACTTTACAATATTGTATTGGTTTATTTTGAGAATGTTTCTATTGATTAAAAATATCTGCCGTTTCTCATTTTTCCTTTCACTTTGAATGCAACCTCTTTTCTAAGGTCTTTCATCAACTATGTATCATTTTGAAGACTCTATTTTTTCTTCCAATTTTATTGGGATATAACTGACATACAGCACCGTATAAGCTTAAGTTATACAGTGATATGATCTGACTTACACATATGGTGAAATGATTATCACAAGTTTAAATATCT
Organism: Capricornis sumatraensis; assembly: GCF_032405125.1. Taxonomy (NCBI): domain Eukaryota; kingdom Metazoa; phylum Chordata; class Mammalia; order Artiodactyla; family Bovidae; genus Capricornis; species Capricornis sumatraensis. The sequence goes on from NC_091084.1 coordinate 9,768,682, forward strand.
ATCGTCTCATACAGATATAAAATTGAAGGAATAGAAAAGTTTTCCTTGATTAGGAAATATTTTCCCTTTTAACAACTGTCACATATAACTTAAAGCAGTGTTAAATTTATTATATTGCACCTTACATCATGAGTAACCATCTCACATCTGGAAGTTTATACATTTTTGCTACCTTGTTTTAACTCTCCTCCCCCAAACCCCCATCTGGTACATGCAAATCTTATTTCTTTTTCTATGAGTTGGATTATTTGGTTATTTTTTGAGATACAATCAATCTACAGCACCACAGCAGTTCTTGATAACACAACATAGTGATTTGATATCTCCATACATTTGAAAAATGATCATCATAATACATCTATTTACTACTGCTATCAAATAAAAAGATTAAATAATTATTGACTATATTCCTCACACTGAACATTTCATACCTGTGACATTAATTTTGTAATTGAAAGTTTGTACCTCTTATTATCCTTCACCTATTTACCTCCTTCCTCCAACTCCCTTCCCTCTGGCAACCACGTGTTTATTCTCTGTATCTGTGACTCTGCTTCTTTTTAGTTATATATGTTTATTTGTTTTATTTTTTTAGATTACACATATAAGTGAATTCATACAGTATGTGTCTTTCTCTGTCTGACTTATGTCAGCAAACATAATATGTTCTAGGTTCATCCATGTTGTCACAAATGGCAAGATAACATTTTTTATGGCTGAGAAATATTTCACTGTGTGTATATATACATACACACACACATATATATACCAAATATTTCTTATCTCTTCATCTATCAATAGACTCAGTGTTGTTGGTTCCATATCTTGGCTATTATAAAAATATAACATGCTGCAATATACATAGGAGTGCATGGATCCTTTTGAACTTGTGTTTCGGTTTCTTCAGATAAAGACATAAATACCTAGGAGTGGAATTGCTGAATCTTGTGGTAGTTCTTTTCTTTTCTTTTCTTTTTTTTTTTTTGAGAAATCTACATAAAATTTTCCATAATATCTGTACCAATTTGTATTCCCACCAACAGGGCACAAGTGTTCCATTTTCTCCACATCTTCACCAACACTCCAATACTATAAAGTGATGAAAGTAGGTACTCTGTCTTGTTCCCTTAAAGGAAATGCTTTCAGCATTTTATCATTGAACATGTAATTAGCTATGGGCTTGTTATACACTGTCTTTATTATGTAGAGGTAAGTTTTCTCTATACATATTTGTGGAGAGTTTCTATCATAATGGACATTAAATTTTATCGAAAGCCTTTGTGCACCAATGAAGATCATCATATAATTTTTATTCTTCAGTTTGTTCATGCAGTATATCACATTGATCAATTTGTGGATCATGAACCTTATTCCATCTTGGGATAAATTCCTGTTAATCATGGTGCATAATCCTTCTAATGTACAGTTGAATTCAGCCTATTAATATTTCATTGATGATTTTAGCATCTATTTTCATTAGAGATATTGGTCCTTTACAACCATCCCAGCACACACCCCAGGCCATGGTGAGTCCTGGCTCCAGCTCCACTAATCTCCAGACACTCCAAGCTTCTGTTTACAAGGAGAGTGTACACACTGGGGAGAAGGAGCCAATATGGACCTGGCACTGCATCTGACCAGGGAGAGGACAGCTATTGCTGGTGCTTGTGGAGGTGGCGTATTGGGAGCTGCTGGAGCTCTGATTGGCATGCCAAGACATCCCAAAAGGTGCATCAGCCTGTGTTGAGCACCCTCTCTAGCCACTCTAGCTCCAGTGCAGCTCACACTAGAGTGAAGGCTGCCATGGCCAAGGAGAGTGCACACTTGAAGGGGACAGAGCAGCTCAGATCTGGCATTGCATTTGAATATGGCAAGGGCCACCATTGTTGGCACTCATGGAGTTGGTGGATCAGGAGCTATCTGGAGCTCGGGATGGCACACTGGGAATGTCCTAGTACATGTTCCAGCCCACACTTGCTTTTGGCCTGTTCCCCTTTGGGGCAGCGTGCCATTGCTGAAAGGGCACAAGAGATACTTGGAAAAAAATAGCTCAGACCCAAATCTCAGGGCTTCTCCTCCAGCACCATGGGACCCAAGCCCACCACTGATAAGGTGATAGTGGCCACTGAGCATAGCAGAAGCTCCAGCTCACACCTGTCACTGGATCTGGTCCCCATTTCTGGCTCCACTTCCCACCAAGGTCACATGGCCCATGCTCATTTCAAATCTAGATCCCAGACAAAAACCACTGGGTACAAACATAATGCATAAGAATAGTCCCACACAAGGACACCTCGTTAAGATCAGGAGAGGCAGCTGTGTCACCTTATTCCACAGAGACAGAAAAATTAAGCAAAATGAGAAAACAGGAATTTGTTTCAAATGAAGAATAAGGGAAAAACAGCTCATGAAACAGAGATAAATAATTTATCAGACAGAGTTCAAATCACTAGTAATAAGAATGCTAAGTGAATTTGGCAAAACGATAGATGAACACAATGAGATTTTTAACAATGAAATAGAATTTTTTTTTAAGATTCAGAGCAGAAGACTAAATCACTAAAATTAAAAATACACTAGGAGGCATTAATCCATTAATAAGTGGATATGCTGCTGCTGCTGCTAAGTCGCTTTAGTCGTGTCCGACTCTGGGCAGCCCACCAGGCTCCACCATCCCTGGGATTCTCCAGGCAAGAATACTGGAGTGAATTGCCATTTCCTTCTCCAATGCATGAAAGTGAAAAGTGAAAGAGAAGTCGCTCAGTCATGTCTGACTCTCAGAGACCCCACGGACTGCAGCCCACCAGGTTCCTCCATCCATGGGATTTTCCAGGCAAGAGTACTGGAGTTGGGTGCCATTGCCTTCTCTGAATAAGTGGATAGAGAAGAAGCCATATGTGATCTAGAAGACAGAATAATGAATATAACCCAATTGGAGCAGCAAAATGAACAAGAAATTTTATTTTTATTTATTTATTTTCATTTAAAATGTATTGGAGTATAATTAATTTATAATGTTGTGTTAGTTTCAGGTGTACAGTAAAGTGAATAATTATACATGTACATACATCCACTCTATTTATGATTCTTTTCCCATATAGGTCATTACAGAGTATTGAGTAGAGTTTTCTATGCTATACAATACATCCTTATCAGTTATCTATTCTATATATAGTAGTGTGTATGTGTCAATCCCAGTCTCCCAATTTATCTCTCCCCCACTTACACCCTGGTAACTGTAATTTGCTTTCTACATCTGTAACTCTGTTTCTGTTTTGTAGATAACTTCATTTGTACTCTTTTTTTAGATGCCGTATATAAGCAATCATATATTTGTCATTCTGTGTCTGACTTACTTCACTCAGTATGACAATCTCTAGGTCCATCCATATTGCTACAAATGGCATTATCTTCTTTTTCAAGGCAGAGTAATATTCCATTGTGTATATGTACCACACCTTCTTTATCCATTCCTCTGTTGATGGACATTTAGGTTACTGCTATATATGGGCTAAGTTGCTTCAGTCATGTCTGACTCTTTGTGACCCTATTGACTGTAGCCCACCAGGCTCCTCTGTCCAGGGGATTTTTCAGGCAAAAATGCTGGAGTGGGTTGTCATAACCTCCTCAAGGGAATCTTTCCAAACTAGGGATTGAACCTGGGTCTGTTATGTCTAGGAGAAGGCAATGGCACCCCACTCCAGTACTCTTGCCCGGGAAATCCCATGGACAGAGGAGCCTGGTAGGCTTCAGTTCATAGGGTCGCTACAAGTCGGACATGACTGAGTGACTTCACTTTCACTTTTCACTTTCATGCATTGGAGAAGGAAATGGCAACCCACTCCAGTGTTCTTGCCTGGAGAATCCCAGGGAGGGAGAAGCCTGGTGGGCTGCCATCTATGGGGTTGCACAGAGTCGGACACTACTGATGTGACTTAGCAGCAGAGCTCTTATGTCTGCTGCACTGAGGCACAGGTGGATTCTTTACGACTAGCACCACCTGGGAAGCCCACACCACCTATGTCTTGGCTATTGTAAATAGTGCTGCAATGAACATCAGGGTCCATGCATTTTTTCACATTATGATTATCTCCAAATATATTCTCAGGAGTGAGGTTGCTGGATTACATGGTAGTTCTGTTTCTTAAGGAAATTCCATACTGTTCTCTTATAGTGACTATGCCAGTTTACATTCCCACCAACAATGTGGGAGATTGCCCTTTCCTGCACACCCACTCCAGCATTTATTTTTTGTATATTTTTGGTGATGGCCATTCTGACTGGAATGAGATGATACCTTATTGTAGTTTGGGTTAGCATTTGTCTAATGATAAGTGATGTTGAGGGTCATTTCATGTGATTTTTACCTATCTGTATGTCTTCTTTGGAGAAATGTTTATTTAGATCTTCTACCCATTTTTAAAATCAAGTGCTAGCAAACCAAGTCTAATGACACATTAAAAGGATAATAAACCATGATCAAGTAGAATTTATCCCAGGGATGCAAGGATTTTTCAATACATGCAAGTCAAACAATGTGATACACCATATTAACAAACTGAAACAAAAAATAACATATGATCATCGCAAAGATGCAAAAAAATGCTTTTGAAAAATTCAACATCCATTTATAATAGAAACTCTCTAGGAAGTGGGCTGAGAGGAATCTACCTCAATATACTAAAAGTCATATATGACAAACCCACAGCAAACATCATTCTCAATGGTGAAAACATGAAAGCATTTCCTCTAAGATCAGGACCAAGACAAATGTACCCATCCTCACCACTATTGTTCAACATAATTTTGGAAGTCCTAGCCATGGCAATCAGAGAAGAAAAAAAAAATGAAAGAAACCCAAACTGGAAAAGAAGTAAAACTATCACTTTTTGCAGATGACATGATACTATACATAGAAAACCCTAAAGTTGCTAGTAGAAAACTATTAGATCTTATCAACAAATTTGGTAAACTTTCAGGATACAAAATTAACAAAGAGAAATCTCTTGCATTCTTATACAGTAACAACAAAAAATCAGAAATAGAAACCAAGGAAACAATCTCATTTACCATTGCATCAAAAACAAAAACAAAATATATCTAGGAATAAACCTAAGGAGGCAAAAGTCCTATACTCAGAATACCACAAGATATTGATGAAAGAAACCAAAGATGACACCAACAGATGAAGAGATATATCATGTTCTTGGATTGGAAGAATCAATATTGTGAAAATGACTATAATATACAAAGCAGTCTAGAGATTCAATTCAATCCCTATGAAATTATCAATGGCATTTTTCAAAGAACTAGAACAAAAATTTTTACAACTTGTTTGGAAATACAAAAGACCCCAAATAGCCTAAGTAATCTTCATAAAGAAAAATGGAGCTGGAGGAATTAGGCTCCCTGACCTCAGACTACACTACAAAGCTACAGTCATTAAGACAGTATGGTGCTGGGACAAAAACAAAAATGTAGATGAGTGGATCAGGATACAAAGTCCAGAGATAAATCCATGCATCTCTGGTCACCTAATCTATGACAAAGGAAGCAAGAATATGCCATAGTGAAAAGATGGCCTCTTCAACAATGATCTTTGGAAAACTAGATAGCTACATGAAAAAGAATGAATTTACAACATTCTCTAACACCATGCACAAAAATAAATTCAAAATGGCTGAGGACCTAAATGTAGGGATGGACACTGTAAAAGTCTTGGAGGAAAACATAGGCAGAACACTCTTCGACATATATCACAACAAGATATTTTCTCAATTCACTCCTTAGAGCTATGAAATTTTTAACATGAGGACATTTAAGTGACCTGAGATAATACAAAGTGTACTAATATTCACATTATATGGGGTCTCAGAAGGAGAACAGAGAAAAAGAAAATTGTTGAAATTAACTGATGAAATTATTGCTGAAAATTTTCCATACCTGAAGAAGAAACAGAAACCCATATGGAAAGCACAGAGAGCCCCAAACAAGACAAACACAGAATCAGACTAAAACATATAATTAAAATGGCAAAATGTGAAGAAAAAGAGACTATTTAAAAGACAGTAAGAGAGTATACAAGAGATACCCCCAAAGGCTATCAGCTTATTTTTCAGCAGAAACTTTGCAAGCCAGAGAGAGTGGCAAGATATATTTAAAGTGCTCAAAGTGAAAAATCTAAAATCTAGAATCCTCTACCTATAAAGGTTATCATTAGAATTGAAGGATAGATAAAGAACTTCTCAGATAAGCAACAACTCAAAGGGGCTATCAATACTAAACTAACCCTAAGGGTCTTCTCTAGGTGAAAAAATGACTAAGAATTAAGAAATTATAGGAAAAGAAAACCCCATTAGTAAAAGCAAATACATGGTAAAAGCTGTGGATCAATCATTTAAATAAGCAAATATGAAGATATGAAGATTAAAAGACAAAAATTGTAAAAGCAACTATGACCACAGTAAACATTTAAGGGATGAACATGAAGATGCAAAATATGACATCAAAAATACAAAATATGGGGGAGCAGAGTGAAAAATGTAGATCTTTTAGAATGTGTTTGAACATAAGTGGCTATTGGTTAAAACAAGTAGGTATAGTCATAGGTATTTGAAACCCATGGTAACCACAAATCAAAAATCTATGGATTATAAACAAAAACTAGAGAAAAATAAAAGCATAAGCATACCACTAAATAAAATCATCAAGCCACAAGGAAAGTAATGAAAAGAAGAAGAAAAGAATATAGAACTGCAGAAACATGGAGGAAACAAGTAACAAAAGGGAAACAAGTCATATCTATCAATACTTACTTTAGATAACAATGGACTAAGTGTTTCAATCAAAAGACATAGGTGGCTGATTGGAACAAAAACCAAGATCAGTTTGTATGCTACTTACAAGAGAATCACTTCAGTGCTAAAGACATACACAGATTGAAATCAAGAGGATGGAAAAAGATCTTTTATATAAATGTAAATGACAAAAAAAATGGAATAGTACTATTCATATCAGACAAAGTAGACTTTAAAACAAACTCTGTAACAAAAGACAAAGAAGGTCATTATACAATGTTAGAAGGATCAGTAAAAGAATATACAAGAATCTAAGATAGGAATACATATATATATATATATATATATATATATATATGGAGATATTAACAGACATAATTTTGTATTATAGTATGACAATACAATAATAGTAGGAAATTTTAACATCTGGGTTGCATCATTGGAAAGACCATCCAGACAGAAAATCAGCAAGGAAACATTGGAATAGTGTCCTTAAATGACACATTAGACCACTTGGATATGATAAATATCCACAGGATAGTCCATCCCAAATCAGCAGAATGAATATTCTTAACAAGTGTATATGAAAAAGTCCCCAGGATAGATCAGATAGTAGGTCACAAAAATAAATCTCAATAAAAAATAAGAGTATAGAAATTAAATTAAACTTTTTCTTTTTCCAAACACAATGGCATAAAATAAGAAATCAATTATGAGAACAAAAAATAAACAACATGCTACCAAAAAAAAAAAAAAAACCTGGAGAGAGGAAAGGCTACCCACTTGAGTATTCTTGCCTGGAGAATTCTATGGACAAAGAAGCCTAGCAGGTGACATTCTATGGAGTCACAAAGAGTCAGACATATTTGAGCAACTAACACACACTTAAAAATAAAGATTGGTCAATGAAAAAACCAAATGGAAATCAGAAAATACTTTAAAATAAATTAAAATAAAAACATAACTTTCCCAAAGCAAAAGCAATTCTAAGAGGGAAGTTTATAATAATATAGGCCTACTTCAAGGACAATAAACAACTTAACCTACTATCCAAAGGAATTAAAACAGGAAAACAGCCCAAAGTCAGCAGTAGGGAGGAAATAATAAATATCAGAGAGGAAATAAAATAAGAGATATCATATGCTATTTTTCTGTATTAGACTTACTTCACTCAGTATGACAACCATCATGAAAGTGAAAGTCATTCAGTTGTGTCCAACTCTTTGTGACCCCATGGACTATACAGTCCATGGAATTTTCCAGGCCAGGATACTGGAGTGGGTAGCCTTTTCCTTGGTTTTTACAAATGATATTATCTTCTTTTTTATGGCTGCATAATATATATATATATATTGGAGAAGGAAATGGTAACCCACTCCAGTATTCTTGCCTGGAGAATCCTGCGGACAGAGAAGGCTGGTAGGCTACAGTCCATGGGGTCACAAAGAGTTGGACACAACTGAGCGACTTCACCTTCACCTTCACCTTCATGTATGTATATACCACATCTTCTTTATTCATTCATCTACCAATGGACACTGAACTTGCTTCTATGTCCTGGACATTATAAATAGTGCTGCAGTGAACACTGGGACCCATGTTCAAACTATGATTTTTTTCTGGGTATATGCCCATAAGTGGGATTGCTGAGTCATATGATAGTTCTATTTTTAGTTTTTTAAGAAACCTCAATCTCCATACTGGATGTACCAATTTACATTTCCACCAGCAGTGTAGGAAGTTTCCCTTTTCTCCATACCCTCTCTAGCATTTATTATTTGTAGACTTTTTTACAGTGGCCATTCTGACCGTTGTGAGGTAGTAATACTTCATTGCAATTTTATTTGCATTTCTCAAATAATTAGTGATGTTGAGCATCTTTTCATGTGCTTTTTCACCATTTGTATGTCTTCTTTGGAGAAATGTTTATTTAGGTCTTCCACCCATTTTTAAATTGGGTTGTTTGTTATTTTAATATTGGGCTGCATGACCTGTTTGTATATTTGGGGGATTAATCCCTTGTGGGTTGCTTCATTTGCAAATATTTTCTCCCATTCTGGAGTTTGTGTTTTTGTTTTGTTTATAGTTTCCTTTGTTGTGAGAAAGCTTTTAAGTTTAATTAGATCCCATTTGATTATTTTTATTTTCATTATTCTAGGAGGTGGGTCAAAAATGATCCTGCTATGATTTATGTTAAAGAGTGTTCTGCCTATGCTTTCCTACAACAGTTTTATAGCATCTAGCCTTACATTTAGGTTTTTTAATCCATTTTTAGTTTACTTTTGTGTATAGTGATAAGGGTGTTCTAATTTCATTCTTTCACATGTAGCTGTCCAGTTTTTCCAGCACAACTTATTAAATAGAGTGTCTTCACAGAAATCTCTGGCATTTCTATACAGAAGATTCTCTTTAAAATATTCGAAGATATATCAAACTAATAAATCTAGCAGAATTCTCTTTCTTGGCAAATATAAATTAGTTGTCAGATTTAGGGGATAGATTGAGAAGTACTTTGTAGAAATAGATTTTTATGTGTCCTACATCTTTTTTCAATAGTAAGAATCTGCCTGCCAAGCAGGAGACATGGGTTCGATTGCTGGGTTGGGAAGATCCCCTGGAGAAGGAATGGCAACCCACTCCAATATTCTTGCCTGGGAAATCCCATGGACGGAGGAACCTAGTGGGCTATAATCCATGAGGTTGCAAAATCCACATGACTTAACAGCTAAATAACAACAACACAGTTCTTTGATACCAGAAATTAGAGGGACATGCATGGCAGCTCATTGCATCCTGAAGTGATTTGTTGTCAGTGGGGGGGCGGGGGGGGATGTAAAACAGGACCTGAGGAAAAGTGGCCTTTATCAGTAATTTATTTAGTATTTACTGTATGCCAAAACCCTATGCTCCACAGAGGTGATAAATCATTGAAAAATACAATGGCCAAGGACCTGGTAAGGTGTGTGTGTGTCTGTGTGTGTCTGTGTGTTTCAACTATTATGCTTCTAGCAGCTAAATTAGCACCTGTCATATGGTAAACACTGTATTTCTGGTGGCCAGGTAGGGAGTGAGGAAGGGAGGAAGAAATAGGGAAGGGAGGAAGGGAGAAAGGAGACTTCAAATCTAATCATATATACAAGCATTAAAAACAAATACAGGCAAATCATCTTTTAAATGTCAGAATGAAGACCTCAGTGGAATACTCCACAACTCTAAAACAAGGAAAATACAAACAAAACAACTTAAATGAACCACTTTGTGTTCAGTTGCTCAGTTGTGTCCAACTCTTTGCAATCCTGTGGATTGCAGCCTTCCAGGCTTCTCTGTCCATGGGATTTCCCTGGCAAGAATACTGGAGTGGTTGCCATTTCTTCCTCCAGGGGATCATCCTGACCCAGAACCGAATCCCTGTCTCTCACATCTCCTGCATCGCAGGCAAGTTGTTTACTGCTAAGGCACCAGGGAAGCCCACTTTAGAACTCTCAATTATTCTACAGAATGAAATGAAATTGTCTATCCAAGAATCTACTAAACCTTGATAAGACAGTGGGATTTGTGACATTTGGCTGACTCCAACCTCAGCTCATAGTTGGAGGGATGAGGTTTCCCTTAGGGCATTACAAAAACAATGGTAAACTGCTGTCCATATCCAAGGGCCTGAGGTTATAAATTCAGTTGGGGAAAATCAGAACTAGACTACAAAAGGGAATTTTGAAAAGCTCCAATATATTGATGAGGGCTTCCATGGTGGCTCAGCAGTAAAGAATCTACCTGCCAATGTAGGAGACATGAGTTTGATCCCTGGGTCAGGAAGATCCTCTGGAGAAGGAAATAGCAATCCACTCCAGTATTCTTGCCTGGGAAATCCCATGGAAAGTGGAGCCCAGTAGGTTACAGTTCATGGTGTCTCAAAAGAGTCAGACATGACTTAGTGGATATAAGTAGCTAGATCTAAGCGATATTTTAAAGGTAGACTTTGTCAGAATTTGGTGGTGCTTATCAACATTCTGGCTTGAACTTTCAGGTAGTAATAGATGGTAGGGTTTTTTTTTTTCTTCTTCTTCTTCTTCTTTTTTTAATTGAGATAGGAAGAACTGAGGGCTTCCCAGGTGGTGCTAATGGTAAAGAATCTGCCTGCCAACGCAGGAGCCTAAGAGACTTGGGTTCAATCCTTTGGTCAGGAAGATCCCCTGAAGGAGGAAATGGCACCCCACTCTAGTATTCTTGCCAGGAGTCTCCTACGGGCTGAGGAGCCTGGCAGGCTACAGTCCATAGGATCAAAGAAGAGTCAGACACGACTGAGTGTCAAAAATGAGTCAGACACGACTGAGTGAGTGAGTGAGAAAGGAAACACTGAATAGGAGGGTAGATGAGTCAAGAGTCCAACTTGGGGCAGGTTGACCTGGCCTTCCTTTGTATTTCAGGAGTAAACTGTGAGAAGATAGAAGGGCCTAAGGAAAAGTGCTGAGGAGAAGCTATGTGCTTAAAGCATGATCAGAGAAAGTGGGGAGGAAAAGTAGGACTGAGAAGGAACACACAGGAAGGAGGGAAGAATGCTATAAGAATGAGTGTCATAGAAATCTAGAGGGAATTTTCAAAAAGGAGGAAGCAATCAAAAGTGTCAAATGTAGTTGAGGTCAAGTGAGATAAAAACAAACAAAAAGTATTCTTTCAATTAGCACAAGTAAGTTTTTGCAAACTTAGAAGAGAAATTCCTATGAAGATGTGGGTGGTGGTAAAACTGAAGTAGATTAATGGGGTGGGGATGGGAAAGAAAACAAATAAGCAAATAGAAACATCATAGCTTACCTTGAAAACCCTTTTCAGATTTCAAATCCTAGAGGGGAAGGCAGGAGTTAAGAGCAGCAGTTTCTTTATTTATTGGGTAGCAGTGACTGATACATGTGAAAATATTGACGCAAAAGATGAATATAGAGAAGTTGACTTGACAAAGAAAATACTCAGTAGTGCAACTTTCTTGAGAAGGCAAGAAGTCAAATGTTTAAGAGCAAAGGTAAAGAAGCAAATCTTACATAAGAGACATTGATAGTCCTCCTGACTGTTAGGATGGAAGTGAAGAGGATATGGATGATGTCTGTATAGACTTGATGATATAAAGTTGAGAGACTTTCTGAATGAAAGTTTCTCCTTGGTCTGCAAGATGAAAGGTGGTATCTTTTATGTAAAATGAAAAGTATTGGTGAAGAGTGTCCTAGGTCTGACAAAAATGGAAAATGTTTGAGATAGTCAGTCTGAAACAAAAGAATGAGGCAATTGAATAAACTATTGCTGGCCTTGAGGGCCTCGATTGGACTGGACAGCTGTGTCTAATAATGTGGCATTAGTTGTCCTATTGCCATCATTTTTCACAACAGGGCCCAAGTCACATGAAGATGGACGGTTGTCTAATCTCCAGTTTTGAGTTTGTGACATAGATACAGTAGAAGCACAACATGGCAAGTGAGTAAATTACTTGAAGGAGTCTAGGCTAGATAGGTAGAAAAGTAGGGTCAGGAAAGGGTTGATGGATAAGAGAAAATGGAATGATCTAAATACTGTAGGTCCTATAAATTCAAAGAGCAAATATACTGTGAATAAGTGAGAGTAGGCTATTTTAAGTAACGATCTCAGTGGTAGAGGGGGCAAGCAGAGTTGAATTTTGGCTTGCATAAAAATAGAATCAAAAGATACTGTTTGAATCACTTTTTTGACATCAAGAATCATAAGTTTAAATAAAACTATATTCAGTTCAGTTCAGTTCAGTCACTCAGTTGTGTCCGACTCTTTGCGACCCCATGAATCACAGCACACCAGACCTCCCTGTTCATCACCAACTCCCGGAGTTCACTCAGACTCAAGTCCATCGAGTTGGTGATGCCATCTAGCCACCTCATCCTCTGTCGTCCCCTTCTTCTCCTGCCCCCAATCCCTCCCAGCATCAAAGTGTTTTCCAATGGGTCAACTCTTCGCATGAGGTGGCCAAAGTACTGGAGTTTCAGATGCCATTTTTTAACCTCAGACAGGCAAAGATTAAAATATTTGATAATACTCTCCTTACAAAAATGTGGAGAAATAGGCATTCTTATAAATACATTGGTAGTAACTGTGTAGATTGATATGATCTTTATGAAGGGCAATTTCACAAATTTAATCAAAATTTCAAGTATGTAATTCCCATGATGAAGCAGTTTCATTTGTAAGGATTTTATCTAAAATTAGTTTGCATATGTGAGAAATGCCAGATGTACAAAGTTATCTATTGAAATGTACTTTGTATAAGGAAAAGGCTGGAGTCAGCCTGAATATCTTTAAATAGACAAATAGTTAATAAATTATCATCTATCCACACAGTAGAATTCAGAAAAATCACAGAAAATGATTCAAGGATGACTTTTTATGTTAATATGCAACAAACTCTAACATACTGTTAAATAAGAAGTATGTACTGGAATCAAGATTGCTGGCAGAAATATCAATAACCTCAAATATGCAGATGACACCACCCTTATGGCAGAAAGTGAAGAGGAACTAAAAAGCCTCTTGATGAAAGTGAAAGAGGAGAGTGATAAAGCTGGCTTAAAACTCAACATTCAGAAAACGAAGATCATGGCATCCAGTCCCATCACTTCATGGGAAATAGATGGGGAAACAGTGTCAGACTTTATTTTGGGGGGCTCCAAAATCACTGCAGATGGTGACTGCAGCCATGAAATTAAAAGACACTTACTCCTTGGAAGAAAAGTTATGACCAACCTAGATAGCATATTCAAAAGCAGAGACATTACTTTGCTGACTAAGGTCCATCTAGTCAAGGCTATGGTTTTTCCAGTAGTCATGTATGAATGTGAGAGTTGGACTGTGAAGAAGGCTGAGTGCTGAAGAATTGATGCATTTGAACAGTGGTGTTGGAGAAGACTCTTGAGAGTCCCTTGGACTACAAGGAGATCCAACCAGTCTATTCTGAAGGAGATCAACCCTGGGATTTCTTTGGCAGGAATGATTCTAAAGCTGAAACTCCAGTACTTTGGCCCCCTCATGCGAAGAGTTGACTCATTGGAAAACACTTTGATGCTGGGAGGGATTGGGGGCAGGAGAAGAAGGGAACGACAGAGGATGAGATGGCTGGATGTCATTACCGACTCAATGGACTTGAGTCTGAGTGAACTCCGGGAGTTGGTGATGGACAGGGAGGTCTGGTGTGCTGCGATTCATGGGGTCGCAAAGAGTTGGACACGACTGAGCAACTGAACTGAACTGAACTGAATGTGATTATTTGTGTAAAAGGAGGAAAAGAATAAAAATTTATATATAATTGAAATCTATATAATATAAAACTATAGAATATGTGTAATTAAAATGCATAAAATAATATATTGAATAATACATAAGGTAATTAAAAAATCACTTGCCTGTGAAAAGAGAAATTAAGTGGCCAGGAAACAAGGATGGAAATTTTATCACTGTATATCTTCCTATGCATTTTAAATTTAGACCCACATTATTAAATTTCTAATGCAATTAATTAATTAAAACATAGCCATTAATTGTGTTTTAGTACATTACTAAGTATGTATATCTTACCTATAAGCCACTGTAGGCTTAACTTAGAATGTGTTCCTATGAATCACTATTCATGTGTATATTAAAAGATAGAAAACAAATAGATAACAGAAAATATTTTAAAGGTATACAATATGACAGAGATGAAGGCAATATATTAATTACAACAACTGTTGGAAATGCTACTATGCTGTGCTCAGTTGTGTCCTACTCTTTGTGACCCCTTTAACTGTAGCCCACCAGGCTCCTCTAGGAGTTAATCTTTCTTATAATTATTAAAAATGATAACCATAATAATAGGTTAAATATATTGATTTTTAAAATATTTATATATATTATTTGTTCACTTCTCAAAGAAATCCTATGAAGAAAGTACTTTTATAACGATTACTAAAGAGATGATGAAAATGAGAGTGAATAGGGTTAATTTGTTCAAGAACACATAGCTAAGAATGAAGAATTATCTGTGCCTTGAAACACAGCAGAGTATTATGGAATTGAATGTAAAATTATAAACCTCTTAAAGAAAAATATAGCCATATCGGGTTAAAGAATAACAATCCATATGCTACTTACAAGTGCAAACACAAAGTCAAAAAGATGTTAAAAACAAAAGAAATTATGTCAGATAAACAGTAACACAAGAAGTAACTGAAATCAACAAGGTGTGAAATGAACATTTTTCAAAAATAAGAAGCAAGGGCATAAGAAAAAAGGAAAGGTTAGAGAAGACAAATAGAGGAAGAGAGGGAGAAAAGGAAGGATTTGTAATAGAGAAGTAGGATTTCAACTTCTAATAAAGGTGGTCTGAGCTTCCCAGGGGTAAAGAATCTGCCTGTAATGAAGAAGACATGGGAGACATGGGTTCAGTCTCTGGGTCAGAAGATCTCTCAAGTAGGAATGGCAACCCACCCCAGTATTCCATGGACAGAGGAGTCTGATGGGCTGCAGTCCATGGGATCACAAAGAGTTGGCCATGACTAAGAACACAAGATATGTGGTCTAGGCAATTTGAGCCAACCATCTCACTGAAGGCAATTGAAAAAAACAATAAAAGAAATAAAATCTATCTTAAAGTATAAACACACTAATGATACAGGAAGGAATGATTTTGCCCAAATCTGGAGGCTGAAAAGAGGAAGCCTAGTTTTCTAAGCCACTTTTTCCATGAGGGAATTTGCAACATGACTTTTGATGTATTTTCAGGGAAGAGTACAAAAGTCAAAGTTAGCCCAAGAAAACCAATCCCCTTCAAACTAGCCAGGGTCTGATATAACTTCCAAAGGGTTCCAACTTCAGAGTGAATTGAAAGTAAAACCGCTCTCATGTAGATTTGTGGTCTGCATATGTATTATCAGAATTGCTCAGAGGGTAGCATGTAAGGACCAAGAACCAACAGAAATAAGAGCCATCTAAAACCAACTCACAAAGACTTGAGATAGTGGAGCTATCAAAATTTAGTAGTTATAAAATAATTAGACTTACTATGTTTAAGAGTAGAGAAAACATACTTGGAAATATCTTCAAGGAGGGAAAAGCAAACAAAAACAAATTAGGCAAGAGGCAATAAAGCTAGAAATAAGAATTCACATTAAAACAAATACCTGTAAACCAGGTTTAAAATACTCTGTTCAGATCAAAGAGAAAATAAAAAGTTAAAACCTCAGAAATTATGAAATATTGGTTAAAAACAGTATCTGACAGGCATCTCTTAGTGCAGCTATTCCACCATTTCCCATAACACAGCTTTTGAAGTGTCAGAAAAAGACAAGTAAAAAGAAAAGTTAGACAGCTAATGGTAGTATCAGAATCTGTAGGGAGGGAATATCCAAAAACTATTCAGCTGATAGAACTAGAAAAAATTCCACTTAGGCTTATTTTTGCTTACTTATCTAAGAGTTGCCATATAAAACAGACACACCTTTAAAAGAGATATTAAGAAAAATTTTAATATCTTCATCACTGCCTTTTGATCTGAACATCCATGACCCAATGAAAAGATAGCCATATAATATATACATGTATATAGAATCATTCTCTTCTTTCTTACAAACGGCCTAAAATTTTGCTTTTGACAGCAATATGTACAGCTAAAACTGTCACTTTCCAGCTGAACCTACAATTAGGGCTGGCATTGTAACCTCATTCTAGCCAATTACTGTGAGTAGTGATGATTCAGTTCAGTTCAGACGCTCAGTCATGTCTGACTCTTTGTGACCCCATGGACTGCAGCACGCCAGTCCTCCCTGTCCATCACCAACACCCAGAGCTTACTCAAACTCAAGTCCTTTGCATCAGTGATGTCACCCAACCATCTCATCCTCTGTGATCCCCTTCTCCTCTGGCCTTCAATCTTTCCCAGCATCAGGGTCTTTTCCAATGATTTGGTTCTTCACATCAGGTGGTCAAAGTATAGGAGTTTCACCTTCAGCTTCAGTCCTTCCAATGAATATTCAGGACTGCATTCCTTTAGGATGGACTGGTTGAATCTTCTCTCAGTCCAAGAGACTCTCAAGAGAGTCTCAAAAGGGATTCTTCTCCAACACCACAGTTCAACAGCATCAATTCTTCGGTGCTCAGCTTTCTTTGTAGTCCAGCTTTCACACCCATGCATGACTAATGGAAAAACCATAGCTTTGACTAGATGGACCTTTGTTGGTAAAGTAATGTCTCTGCTTTTTAATATGCTATTTAGGTTTGTCATAGCCTTTCTTGCAAGGAGCAAGGATTCATGGCTGCAGTCACCATCTGCAGTGATTTTGGAGCCCCCAAAAATAAAGGCAGCCACTGTTTCCACTGTTTCCCCATCTATTTGCCATAAAGTGATGGAACTGGATGCCATAATCTTAATTTTCTGAATGTTGAGTTTTTTAAAGCTAGCATTTTCACTCTCCTCTTTCACTTTCATCAAGAGATTCTTTAGTTCTTCTTTGCGTTCTTCCATAGGGTGGTGTCATCTGCATATCTGAGGTTATTGATATTTTCCCTAGCAATCTTGATTTCAGCTTGTGCTTCATCCAGTCCGGCATTGTGCATGATGTATTCTCCATAGAAGTTAAATAAGCAGGGTGACAACATACAGCCTTGAAGTACTCCTTTCCAGATTTGGAACCAGTTTGTTGTTCCATGTTCAGTTCTAACTATTGCTTCCTGACCTGCATACAGATTTCTCAGGAGATGAGTCAGGTGCTCTGGTATTCCCATCACTTTAGGAATTTTCCACAGCTGTGATCCACACATTTAAAGGCTTTGGTGTAGTCAATAAAGAAGAAGTAGCTGTTTTTCTGCAATTCTCTTGCTTTTTCAATGATCCAGCAGACGTTGGCAATTTGATCTCTGGTTTATCTGCATTTTCTAAATCCAGCTTGAACATCTGGAATTTCACAGTTCGTGTACTGTTGAAGCCTGGCTCGGAGAATTTTGAGCATTACTTTACTAGTCTGTGAGATGAGTCCAACTGTGCCGTAGTTTGAACATTCTTTGACATTTCCTTTCTTTGGGTTTGGAATGGAAACTGAACTTTTCCAGCCCTGTGGCCACTGCTGAGTTTTTCACAATTGCTAGCAAATTGAGTGCAGCACTTTTGCAGCATTATCTTTTAGGATTTGAAATAGCTCAATTGGAATTCCATCACCTCCACCAGCTTTGTTCATAATGATGCTTCCCAAGTCTCACTTGACTTCGTACTCGAGGATGTCTGCCTCCAGGTGAGTGATCACATCATCATGATTATCTGGGTCATGAAGATATTTCTTGTATAGTTCTTCTGTATATTCTTGCCACCTCTTCTTAATATCTTCTGCTTCTGTTAGTCCATACCATTTCTGTCCTTTACTGAGCCCATCTTTGCGTGAAATGTTCTCTTGGTATCTCTAATTTTCTTGAAGAGATCTCTAGTCTTTCCCATTCTATTGCTTTCCTCTATTTCTTTGCATTGATCACTGAGGAAGGCTTTCTATCTCTCCTTGCTATTCTTTGGAACTCTGCATTCAAATGAGTATACCTTTCCTTTTCTCCTTTGGCTTAAGCTTCTCTTATTTTCTCAGCTATTTGTAAGGCCTCCTCAGACAACCATTTTGCCTTTTTGCATTTCATTTTCTTTGGGAAGGTCTTGATCACTGCTTGCTGTACAGTGTCATGAACCTCTGCCCATAATTATTCAGGCTCTCTATCAGATTTAATCCCTTGAATCTATTTGTCACTTCCAATGTATAATCATAAGGGATTTGATTTAGGTCATACTTGAATGGTCTACTGGTTTTCCCTACTTTCTTCAATTTACGTTTGAATTTGGCAATAAGGCGTTCATGATCTGAGCCACAGTCAGCTCTCAGTCCTGTTTTTGCTGACTGTGTAGAGCTTCTTCATCTTTGGCTGCAAAGAATACAGTCAATCTGATTTCAGTGTCGACCATTTGGTGATGTCCATATGAGGAGTCTTCTCTTGTGTTGTTGGAAGAGGGCGTTTGCTATGACCAGTGCATTCTCTTTGCAAAACTCTGTTAGCCTTCGTCCTGTTTTGTTTTCTTTGTTCTCACTCCTGTAAGACTTCCCAAACAATCCTGTTTGCATCAATTTATCCTTTCTATGAACTGTCTTTGTACTTGCTAGCTATATCACCTACTTTGTCAATTAATAATATACCCTTCTAACAGATACCCCACGCCAAGGTAAGAGAAACCCAAGTAAGATGGTAAGTGTTGCAAGAGGCCATCAGAAGGCACACACACTGAAACCACACTCACAGAAAACTAGTCAATATAATCACACTAGGACCACAGCATTGTCTAACTCAGTGAAACCAAGCCATGCCCACGGGGCAACCCAAGATGGGCGGGTCATGGTGGAGAGGCCTGACAGAATGTGGTCCACTGGAGAAGGGAATGGCAAGCCACTTCAGTATGCTTGCCTTGAGAACGCCGTGAACAGTAGGAAAAGGCAAAATCATAGGATGCCGAAAGAGGAACTCCGCAGGTTATTAGGTGCCCAAAATGCTACTGGAGATCAGTGGAGAAATAACTCCAGGAAGAATGAAGGGATGGAGCCAAAGCAAAAACAATACCCAGTCGTGGATGTGACTGGTGATAGAAGCAAGATCCGATGCTGTAAAAAGCAATATTGCATAGGAACCTGGAATGTCAGGTCCATGATTCAAGGCAAATTGGAAGTTTTCAAATAAGAGATGGCAAGAGTGAACGTGGACATTCTAGGAATCAGCGAACTAAAATGGACTGGAATGGGTGGATTTAACTCAGATGACCATTATATCTACTACTGTGGGCAGGAATCCTCAGAAGAAATGGAGTAGCCATCATGGTCAACAAAAGAGTCCAAAATGCAGTACTTGGATACAATCTCAAAAACGACAGAATGATCTCTGTTCATCTCCAGGGAAACCATTCAATATCACAGTTATCCAAGTCTGTGCCCCAACCAGTAACGCTGAAGAAACTGAAGTTGAACGGTTTTATGAAGACCTACAAGATCTTTTAGAACTAACACCCCAAAAAATGTCCTTTACATTATAGGGGATTGGAATGCAAAAGTAGGAAGTCAAGAGACACCTGGAGTAACAGGCAAATTTGGCCTTGGAATGCAGAATGAAGCAGGGCAAAGACTAGTAGAGTTTTGCCAAGAAAATGCACTGGTCAAAGCAAACACCCTCTTCCAAAAACACAAGAGAAGACTCTACACATGGACATCACCAGATGGTCAACACCGAAATCAGATTGATTATATTCCTTGCAGCCAAAGATGGAGAAGCTCTATACAGTCAACAAAAACAAGACGGAGAGCTGACTGTGGCTCAGATCATGAACTCCTTATTGCCAAATTCAGACTTAAATTGAAGAAAGAAGGGAAAACCACTAGACCACAGGTATGACCTAAATCAAATTCCTTATGATTATACAGTGGAAGTGAGAAATAGATTTAGGGGTCTAGATCTGATAGATAGAGTGCCTGATGAACTATGGAATGAGGTTCATGACATTGTACAGGAGACAGGGATCAAGACAATCCCCATGGAAAAGAAATGCAAAAAAGCAAAATGGCTGTCTGAGGAGGCCTTACAAATAGCTGTGAAAAGAAGAGAGGCAAAAAGCAAAGGAGAAAAGGAATGATATAAGCATCTGATTGGAGTTCCAGAGAATAGCAAGAAGAGATAAGAAAGCCTTCTTCAGCGATCAATGCAAAGAAATAGAGGAAAACAATAGAATGGGAAAGACTAGAGATCTCTTCAAGAAAAGTAGAGATGTCAAGGAAACATTTCATGCAAAAATGGGCTCGCTAAAAGTCAGAAATGGTCTGGACCTAACAGAAGCAGAAGATATTAAGAAGAGGTGGCAAGAATACACAGAAGAACTGTACAAAAAAGATCTTCACGACCCAGATAATCATGATGGTGTGGTCACTCATCTAGAGCCAACCATACTGGAATGTGAAGTCAAGTGGGCCTTAGAAAGCATCACTACGAACAAACCTAGTGGAGGTGATGGAATTCCATTTGAGCTGTTTCAAATCCTGGAAGATGATGCTGTGAAAGTGCTGCACTCAATATGCCAGCAAATTTGGAAAACTCAGCAGTGGCCACAGGACTGGAAAAGGTCAGTTTTCATTCCAATCCCAAAGAATGGCAATGCAAAAGAAGGCTCAAACTACCGCACAATTGCACTCATCTCATACGCTAGTAAAGTAATGCTCAAAATTCTCCAAGTCAGACTTCAGCAATACATGAACCATGAACTCCCTGATGTTCAAGCTGGGTTTAGAAGAGGCAGAGGAACCAGAGATCAAATTGCCAATATCTACTGGATCATGGAAAAAGCAAGAGAGTTCCAGAAAAACATTTATTTCTGCTTTATTGACTATGCCAAAGCCTTTGACTGTGTGGATCACCATAAACTGTGGAAAATTCTGGAAGAGATGGGAATACCAGACCACCTAACCTGCCTCTTGAGAAATCTGTATGCAGGTCAGAAAGCAACAGTTAGAACTGGACATGGAACAACAGACTGCTTCCAAATAGGAAAAGGAGTACATCAAGGCTGTATATTGTCACCCTGCTTATTTAAGTTCTATGCAGAGTACATCATGAGAAACGCTGGACTGGAAGAAATACAAGTTGGAATCAAGATTGCCGGGAGAAATATCAATAACCTCAGATATACAGATGGCACCACCCTTATGGCAGAAAATGAAGAGGAGCTAAAAAGCCGCTTGATGAAAGTGAAAGAGGAGAGTGATAAAGCTGGCTTAAAACTCAACATTCAGAAAACAAAGATAATGGCATCTGGTCCCATCACTTCATGGGAAATAGATGGGGAAACAGTAGAAACAGTGTCAGACTTCATTTTGGAGGGCTCCAAAATCACTGCAGATGGTGACTGCAGCCATTACATTAAAAGACACTTACTCCTTGGAAGAAAAGTTATGACCAACCTAGATAGTATATTCAAAAGCAGAGACATTACTTTGCTGATTAAGGTCCGTCTAGTCAAGGCTATGGTTTTTCCTGTGGTCATGTATGGATGTGAGAGTTGGACTGTGAAGAAGGCTGAGCGCTGAAGAATTGATGCGTTTGAACTGTGGTGTTGGAGAAGACTCTTGAGGGTCCCTTGGACTGCAAGGAGATCCAACCAGTCCATTCTGAAGGAGATCAACCCTGGGATTTCTTTGGAAGGAACGATGCTAAAGCTGAAGCTCCAGTACTTTGGACACCTCATGCGAAGAGTTGACTCATTGGAAAAGACTCTGATGCTGGGAGGGATTAGGGGCAGGAGAAGAAGGGAACGACAGAGGATGAGATGGCTGGATGGCATCATGGACTAGATGGACGTGAGTCTGAGTGAACTCCGGGAGTTGGTGATGGACAGGGAGGCCTGGCGTGCTGCGATTCATTGGGTCGCAGAGAGTCGGACACGACTGAGTGACTGAACTGAACTGAACTAAATAATGCTATTTATATCACAAGATTTATATATCTTGCATTTTCAACCAGACTGAATGTGTCTTAATGCATCTTCAACACCTAGTACTGTAGGACATGCCCAATCTCATTGACAAAATCAATTAAAAAATGAATAAATAAAATTTTCACATTCTTGTTTATAGTGTTGATGATCAAGTTTCTTTTCAAAACGCTTAACCTCTGTTTCACATCTTTCCTATTTCTACTTATTCCAAAAGAATATGAAGCATAACCTGAAATATATCCTTGTGAATTGCCTAGGCAAGCCCATAATGGAATCCTCCAGAATACTGGACACCTATTTTTTTTTTCATTCTACCATATGAAACATCCTATTAAAATAAAGAAAACTGAATTACTGTGTGGTATCATTCTTGTTTTCATCCACATGAATATCTTAATATTTAAAACATTCTAGAAATTTAGATATTAAAAAGTATTTTAAATTGGTTGTATGTTACACTGAAGTGGAATAAAATAGTTTGCTTTATTTTTCAAATAGAACAGAGAGAAAAGTATTATAATTCTCATTTCAATTTTAGGCTTTTAAAAATAATGTACTATGACTAATGACAACTAACATTTGTGAGCCATTTGCATTTATAACGTGCTTTCACATCTATTTATTCAGTGATACGTCTCAACAAAATGTTGACTTCTATTCACATATGAAGAAACTCAGATATGCAAAGTGACTTACAGTAAGTGCCAAAATTAGAAAGTGTTCATAGGTCTTACAATTCCAAATTCAAAGTGCATTTCAACCCCTTTGGGTTTCAAAGGAAGAGCTTCCACTGAATGTTAAATTTAAGATCAAGAATAATAAAGTCTTTCTATGGGTTTAAGGTCCTTCAATAAATGAACCCCTTTCTACTTTTTTTGTGAAGAAAGGAGTCATTACTATCTAACATGATATTTAATAGCATAAGCACTAGAGGCAGAATAACTGGATTTGAAGTTATTAGCTTTGGGATGCCAGGAATATTATTTAACTCCTTTTGTGCTTCAAATTCCTAATCTGTGATATCAATGCAATAACAGCACTTAGTTCATGGAATTTATGTGACTTGTAAAGTACTCACCACAATATCTATCATATAGTCAATTTTCAGAATGTTATCATCACTATTATTATATTCTTAAAGAAGGCTGCCACTTAATTCTGAATAATATTTATTATCTGTATACTATGAATTGCACGTGGCACATTATCTTTGTGTCTTTTACTTTTCCAAGTATTCAATCTCTCAATGCAAATGTGACTACTCTTAATTTACAAATTAATATATTGAAGTTGAGAGTGCATGGTTAGGTAGCAAGTCACTGGCAGTTATTCTGCTTAGGTTCACCTAATGTCAACCCTTGTTCTTTTCATCTCTATCTGCTGACTCTGTGATTGGGAAATTGGGCTGAATTTCACGTGTGCCTTAGTTTGGTATAGTCTTAGCGATGGTGTGTACAGTGTTCCCAGAGGACAGAGAGCTATTCTCCCCTAGCATGGGATCAGAGCATCTTTGTGCTCAGCCAACACACAAACTGAACCAGGACTGCATGTGCTGCCCAAGTATTGTCCCAAGAGGAAGGCCACTGTCCACCTCTGGTTCTTTGATCATTTTATGCAACTCCAATAAGCCACTGCTTTGAACAATGACTCTTACTTTAGCTAAAAGGAACATCAGTCTGAGAGTTATGCTGTGAGAATAATGAGCTTAATCTTTCCATCCCGCCACTACCTCCATCCAATATACACAATTCTAGAAATCTAGTAGACTTAAAATAATAATATGCTGAAGTTAACTTATATAGTGAATTTATATATGAATTTATATATCATATCTTTTGTTTAGTAGTAAAAATCCTCACCATACAATTTACTTGTGAAGAGTTGTGAAGTGGTTAACAGAAATGTAACTTACAGAACTGTAGAAATAACAGTAAAAAATTATGAAGGAATGGGAACAGAGTGGAGGTAGGGGGAGGTCTCTAAAGAGGGACCTTGGTTTAGGAGGTAGCATGACAGGTTTAGTAATAAAGATTAGAGTGGGTATAAAATCCAGGTACTTGTATGAATGAGGGAGGCCTTCTAGTTCTTGTCCATTATGACCACCATGGGCACCCTCAGTTTCAAAACTTAGACTGTCTAAAAGACCAGAATGCTGTGGATGATATGTTTGACCCAAGAATCTTTCCCAAGGTCAGGAATGGTGAGGTATACAGTTGAGCATTCCTAGGTATATTATAGGCACAATAAAGGACAGAAATGGTATGGACCTAACAGAAGCAGAAGCTATTAAGAAGAGATGGCAAAAATACACAGAAGTATACAAAAAAGATCTTCATGACCCAGTTAACCATGACAGTGTGATCACTCACCTAGAGCCAGACATCCTGGAATAAGAAGTCAAGTGGGTCTTAGGAAGTATCACTATGAACAAAGCTAGTGGAGGTGATAGAATTCCAGGTAAGCTCTTTCAAATCCTAAAAGATGGTGCTGTCAAAGTGCTGCACTCAATATGCAGCAAACCTGGAAAACTCAGCAGTGCCCACAGGATTGGAAAAGGTCAGTTTTCATTCCAAACCCAAAGAAAGGCAATGCCAAAGAATGCTCAAACTACCACATGACTGCACTCATCTCACATGCTAGCAAATTAATGCTCAAACTCCTCCAAGCTAGGCTTCAACAGTATGTGAACTGAGAACTTCCAGATGTTCAAGCTGGATTTAGAAAAGGGAGAGAAACCAGAGATCAAATTGCCAACATCCATTGGATCATGGAAAAAGCAAGAGAGTTCCAGAAAAACATCTATTTCTGCTTTATTGACTACACCAAAGCCTTTGACTGTGTGGATCACAACAAACTATGGAAAACTCTTCAAGAGATGGTAATACCAGACCACCTAACCTGCCTCCTGAGAAATCTGTATGCAGGTTAAGAAGCAACAGTTAGAACCAGACATGGGACAACAGATTGGTTCCAAATTTGGAAAGGAATACGTCAAGGCTGCATATTATCACCCTGCTTATTTGACTTATATGCAGAGTACATCACGAGAAATGCTGGGCTGGATGAAGCACAAGCTGGAATCAAGATTGCCAGGAGAAATATCAATAATCTCAAATAAACAGATGACACCACCCTTTTGGCAGAACATGAAAAAGAACTAAAGAGCATCTTGATGAAAGTCAAAGAGGAAAGTGGAAAAGTTGGGTTAAAACTCAACATTAAAAAACTAAGATCATGGCATCCAGTCCCATCACTTCACAGCAAATTGGTGGGAAAACAAATGAAACAGTGAGAGACTTTATTTTGGGGGTCTCCAAAATCACTGCAGATAGTGAGTGCAGCCATGAAATTAAAATATGCTTGCTCTTTGGAAGAAAAACTATGACCAACCTAGATGGCATATTAAAAAGCAGAGACATTACTTTACCAATAAATGTCAGTCTTGTCAAAGCTATGGTTTCTCTAGTAGTCATGTATGGGGGCGGACTATAAAAAAAAAGTGTGGAAGAATTGATACTTTTGAACTGGGGTGTTGGAGAAGACTCTTGAGAGTCCCTTGGACTGCAAGGAGATCAAACCAGTACATCCTAAAGGAAATAAATCCTGAATATTCATTGGAGGGTGAAGCTGAAACTCAAATACTTTGACCAACTGATTTCTCTTCAGTGGAAAAGACCTTGATGCAGGGAAAGATTGAAGGTGGGAGGAGAAGGGGACAACAGAGGATGAGATGGTTGGATGGCATCACAGACTCGATGGACATGAGTTTGAGTAAACTCCGGGAGTTGGTAATGGGCAGGGAAGCCTGGTGTGCTGCAGTCCATGAGGTCACAAAGAGTTGGACACGACTGGGCGACTGAACTGAACTGAGGTATATTATATGGCTATCGCCTTTCATGTCTTTCCTCCTCAAGGCACCAACACTAAATGTCAGGACATTGTTTGCTCTTTTCCAATCTGTACAATTTTCCAGTTTGTTTTATAATCTTAACATATCTTTCCCTCTCTTTTCTAATAACTTATATTGCTTTCAAAGTTAGTTGCTTCTTATCAAAAGCAATAATCACAAGTTCTTCAGTAAATTAAAAAGAATTAAAGACAAAGAATACATAACAGCTAAACATTCACTATCTGCAGTTAGGGTTATGGTGAAAATCTGGGTACCACAAAACCATAGATGTCAGTTGAAAATTTTCATTTAATATTTGTGTACATATTCATAAGGGGACAAAAAAAGTAGAAAAAATTACATCAAAATGAAACGACTGATAAAACATATCAAAATGCTAACAGTAGTTATTTTTATACCTATGTCTTTCCCATATTTGCTAGAGTGTTACTTTGGGTATAGTAACAGGAAGCTAGAAGGTATTAATATAACAGAAGACCAGAAGAAGCATATATCTCTACCTAAGGAGGTTATGAAATGGCCTAGCTGTGGTCTCCCAAGCATTCTCAGACACTGGTTACAACTATTCTTGGGAAGAACATTACTCAGTTTTAACCCTGCAGAAGATGCAAAGTTGTGTCACATGGAGACTGCTACCTGACAAATGTCTTTGCTGAAGACTGTCCTAGAGATCTTAGCAATGCAGCTTCACTGATTTGCATAACCCACCCCTTGCTCTGCAATGATCCACACATTTATACATGGTTAGGAGGAGCTCCTTTATGCTTCTTGTGAACCTCTCCACCGGAGGGTAAATTTAGAAGAGGGAAGTTAGTAGGATGAGCTAACACCCATTGGTTCAGTTGATTTCAGGGTAGTGATGGGTAGTGGTTTTTCATCTTCCCCTTCCTCCACTATCCATTCTAGATTCCTCCCTCAACTGTCATTGTTACAGGTCTTGTCAAATGGTATGACTCAAACCTTCATTCTTAAGTGGTTGGACCTTGGATAATATTCTTCTGAGGTCGCATGTGATACAGTTATAACTAGCATGAGAGTCATAACTGGCATGTGCAGTTACAATTGGTGTGTGAGAATGAAGAGATGTCCAATTGGATAATGTAGGCCCCACATGTATTATTCCTTACCTCCTTTATGTATGAGCAACCCTCCCCCCTCCTGTTTATTAGAAGCAATCATTTATACACAAAGAACACAAAAAGCAGTCATATCTTATGTTTCAGTGAGATCTTTGTTGTGTTCCTGGCAAGAATGCTGTTGCATTCCCTGGCAAGAGTGCTCCCTTCACACATCAGAATCACTAAACCTGCATAGCTTAGAACTGTCAGAACAAGAAACAAAAATTCCTGCTGTGAGACTTGGGTTGGGGAGGGGATGGCCACAACTTTATTTTATTCTTATGGTGGACTGATGCTGGACCAAATTGATTCTTATGACTTAATTTCAGCAAAACTCTGTTAATGGTCAGGAGGGCTGAAATGAAGGTTATGTAGCACTCCAGGGCCAAACTGTCTGTTTCAGAAGGGCACAGTGATATTCCAGAAACTATTAGAAAGGTGTATAACTCTCTGCTGCAGGTAGCACGGTTCTGCTCTGGAAGTAGAACCCACACTATAGTTTTCCCACTAGAGCTTGCCATTAATTCTACCCTGAGTCTTTCTTAGGTTAAAATTTAATTAAAGGATGCTTATTCCTTGGAAGGAAAGTTATGACCAACCTAGACAGCATATTAAAAAGCAGAGACATTACTTTGTACACAAAGGCCCATCTACTCAAGGCTACGGTTTTTCCAGTAATCATGTATGGATGTGAAAGTTGGACTATAAAGAAAGGTGAGACAGAAGAATTGATGCTTTTGAACTGTGGTGTTGGAGAAGACTCTTGAGAGTCCCTTGGATTGCAAGGAAATCCACCCAGTCCATTCTGAAGGAGATCAGCCCTGGGATTTCTTTGGAGGGAATGATGCTGAAGCTGAAATTCCAGCTCTGACTTGTAGAAAAGAGGAATCTATTAGGGAAATTCTGGCTCTTATTAGAGAGGGGTTGGCTATCTCATCAAGCTCTGGATCCTAACCCAAATTTCTCAGGGTAGCAGCCCCCAGATAACCCTATCCTGTAATTAAGTGACTGAGGTTTTCTCAACCAAGGTCCTGACCTTAGTATAACAGATATCTCTGGACTGAGCATTTAAAATTATCTGGCAGTCCATGGGGTCACAAAGAGTCAGACACAACTGAGTAACTGAGCACACAAGGAGCTCTTATATTAAGGTCTGATCTTACTTCTCCATTGTGCCCACTCTTCCACTATATGAACTAAGGGCCAAGAGCCCTGTGACTCTTATACATAATCTTTTTAACTGCCCTATTTTCATTATACCTCTGCATCAAACAACTGATTAATAACCAGTCAACTCGTTGTCCCTCTAGAAATCCCTCAGGCATTGCAAAAGTGTTCTAGCCACAGTTTTGAAATGCCTGAATCATCTCACCATTAAGGTCATTCCCATCCACCAGGGCTTTTTACCAGATCAATACTGGTTAAAAGTTTTAGCCATTGGCCTATCACCTAGTAACAGGCTTTCCATGCCCCACATGGGATGGAGTTCCTCTTGACAGTGGGGCAGTGAGTGGGCTAGTCCTTGAGCCCCATCTCACATACTATCTGATTTCTTAGGCCATTGCCAGTATTACTATACAGCTCTCCAGGAAAAAGATGCCAATGTGGAACCAGGCATGCAAGACATTTATTGAGGTA
The DNA here is from genome assembly GCF_032405125.1 of Capricornis sumatraensis. Classification (NCBI taxonomy): domain Eukaryota; kingdom Metazoa; phylum Chordata; class Mammalia; order Artiodactyla; family Bovidae; genus Capricornis; species Capricornis sumatraensis. The sequence goes on from NC_091084.1 coordinate 9,797,677, forward strand.
AAATTTCTGTGAGAAATAAGGAAAGAGGTAAGAGAAGAAGGAGTAGGCAGTGAAAACAATGATAAACTTATACAGGGGTATGATGGTACCCTGATGCTAGAGGAAGTTCTTCCATTAAACCTCAGTTCTGCTTTCTTGAAGAACTTCATCACCCATTGTTTTCTGTATTGATTTGATTCTCTGATAGGAATAGGGCTTTAAACTATTACCTTATATGTCCTATCTGTTATGACTGCTAGGCACTATGTCTCCCCTGAGGGATATTTGGGCAAATTTGGAAGCCCAAAGTTTACAGTTTGAATAGGCCTAAACTTTACCAGACTAGGCTCATGTTTTCTTCGGCAAAACAATTTCCTCAAAGATTTAGAATCCACGTTTGTTTCCTATCAAATTCATGTGCAAACAGCTCCACCTATATGTTATTTTCTGGATACAACACACAGGTTTATGTTTCCTTGCTGCCTTGCTCCCATGCCTCTGCTTTACCTTAATTGCTTCCACTGAGGTCATCTGAATACAGGCTTGACTGAGAAGTCCCTATCTCAATCTGCTCTTTGAAGCAGGGCTAGGTCCTTTTGCTTGAAAATTCTTCATGAGAGACATTTGAACAATAAGAGTCCTTTTCTTGCTATCTGATATACAAAGGCTTTTCTAAACCTGCAAGGTTCTGAAAGAAGTTTGGCTTTCTTTTAACCTCTGTTGACAAATTAATTATTGACTTAGTTAGATTTTCTTCCCTGTTTTACCTTGTTAAAAGCATCATGTAGCAGCCAACACAGGAAATTTTTACTCTTTACAAATACTTCCCTTAAAGCTTTAGGCCTAGTAAGCTCTCATCCTGCCTTCCAATCTATCACAGGCAACTGACTTAACAAATATTTTACCACAACATCCAAGGATAACAGATTTCAAGCTTAACTGCTAAGATAATACCACATAGTTTGGGTTTCTCTTATGGACAGAATATGAGTTCAAAGTATGAATTTTAGATAATAATAAGGGTGAACTAACAAAAAAAATCAAAACAATTCAGTGACTTAAGAATTATACACGTTTCTGTCTTTTTTATGAAACATTCTAGAGAGGGTATTTCACATAGATAAGCAATTGATATTAGTTCTACCATCTTCAACATGATGGCTCTGATCATCATCTTCTCAAGACTGTAAAGTACATGCATAGAAGTCTAAAAGAGGCATAAATAACTTCTACTCATGTAATATTTGGGGAATTTATTTATGTAAGATAATTCCAAGGGGCTTAGGGGAATGTACTGCTACACTAATAGCTTAGTTACAATTCTATCAGTATGAAAGAAAGGAAGAATGTATTCCCACTGGCAGCTCACTCTAACAGTTTCAGCTATTTCAATTTGTTTTCTCTTCAAATCCAACATGTCCATAACAGAACTCATTATTTTCTCCCATATTCAGCTCTTCATCCTGCTTTTTGTACACATGTTAATGGCATCACCATTCTTCTAATTATCCCTTCCCAACATATTGGAGTAATGGTTGACTATTTCTTCACTTTTATTATCCATATCCAACTGAATATCAATAAATTACTTGTTTTTCTTGATTGGTGCCCTCCATATCATTCTATTTTTTCTGTTTCCAAACCACCAATTTATGCCATTCCCCATTACTACTTAACTCAATTATTGTGATGACTTTCTGAGTTGTCTACACAACTCCACATGTTTTCCAATTTTCCAAGTAACCTGATAAACTAGCTTTCCAAAGCATATCTCTGAACTATTAGTTTTATGTCCAACAGTTTTTAAGAGCCTATACAAAAGTATATACCCTTTAATCTGCTATGCAATCTGATTATATACCCTTTAATCTGCTATCCAATCTTGTATTCTAGGTCTTTGGTTTTTATTCCAAAAAGATTAGCTGCCAATGCCCACCCACCCCCATACATGTGCTTTTTTCCACTTCCAAGCTTTTGCTTAATCCTATCCTATACTATGAAATTCACTTTTCCCCTATTTTTAAAGATAGCATAGTCTCTGGAGACCTGATTTCTAATCTCAGTCTCATCACTAGCACATTGACTTTGACAAGATATCTAATATTTCTGTTTCATCACTTTTAAAAATGAGAATGAAAACACTCACTTCTTAAGGCTGTTTTAAATACAATTAAATTCAATAAAGTGCCTATGGGGACTAATAGTAGATTAACTGAAGCAGAAGAATGGATGAGTGAGCTGGAAGAATGGTGGAAATAATTGCTGAAGAACAAAATAAAGGAAAAGGAATGAAAAGAATTGAGGATAGCTTTCAGAGACCTCTGGAACAATATTAAACATGCTAACATTCCAGTTATAGGGGTCTCAGAGGAAGAAGAGAAAAAGAGAATCAATGAGAGAATTTTTGAAGAGATTATAGTTGAAAACTTACCCACCATGGAAAAGGAAACAATCAGCTCCAAGAAGTGCAGAGAGTTCCATACAGGATAAACCCAAGAAGAAACACATTGAGACACATATTAATCAAGTTAACAGAGATTAAACACAAAGAAAGAATATTAAAAGCATCAAAAGAAAAGCAACAAGTAACATACAAAGGACAACCCACATGATTAACAGCTGATATTTCAGTGGAAACTCTGCAGCCAGAAGGGAATGACAGGATACGTTTAAAGTACTTAAATAAAAAATATACAGCCCAGGTTACTCTATCCAACAAGAATCTCATTCAAAATTAATGGAGAAATCAAAAGCTTTACAGACAAGCAAAAGTTAAGAGAATCTAGCACCACCAAAACAGTTTTAAACAATTATTATAGGGACTGGTGGTTCAGACAGTAAAGCATCCACCTGCAATGCAGAACACCTGTGTTCAATCCCTGGGTTGGGAAGATCTCCTGGAGGAGCATATGGCATCCCACTCCAGTATTCTTGCCTTTGGAATTCCCATGGACAGAGGAATCTGGCAGGCTACAGTCCATTGGGTCACAAAGAGTTGGACATGACTGTGTGACTAAGTACAAAACATATAGGCAATAAATACAAGAGAAAGAAAACACCTACAAAAAAACCCCAAACAATTAAGAAAATCTGAATAGGAACATATATATCAATAATTACTTTAAATGGAAATGGACTAAGCCCTCCAACCAAAAGACACAGATTGGCTGCATGGATACAAAAACAAGACGCATACATATGCTGTCTACAAGAGACCCACTACAGACCTAGAGACACATACAAACTGAAACTAAAAGGATGGAAAAAGATACTCCATGCAAATGGAAATGAAAAAAAAAAAGCTGGAGTGTCAGTTCTCATGTCAGACAAAACAGACTTTAAAATAAATAATATTATGATAGATAAAGGACACTACATAATGATCAAGGGACCAATCCAAGAAGATATAACAACTGCAAATAACAGTGCACCAAAAATAGGAGCTTCTCAATACATAAGGCAAATGCTAACAGACATAAGGGGAAATTGACAGCAACACAATAATAGTAGGGGACTTTAAAAGCCCACTAACACCAATGCAAAGATCATCAAAGCAGAAAATTAATAAGGCAATAACCTTAAATGAAACATTAGACCAAATGGACCTAATTGATATCTTCAGAACTTTCCACCCAAATTCAGAATATACTCTCTTCTCAAATGCACATGGAACATTCTACAGGATAGACCACATCTTGGGTCACAAATCAAACATCAGTAAATTCCAAAGAATTGAAATCATATCAAACATCTTTTCTGACCACTATGCTATGAGACTAGATATCAGTTACAGGAAAAAAAAAGTAAAAAACACAAACCCATGGAGATTAAATAATATGTTTCTAAATAATCAACAGATTACTGAAGAAAATAAAAAGGGAATAAAGAAATTCCTATAAACAAATGACAATAAAAATACAACAATACAAAATCTATGGGATGCAGCAAAAGCAGTTCTAAGGGGGAAATTTATAGCATTACAATCCTAATTCAAGAAATAAGAAAAACATTAAATAGACAAGATAAATTTACACCTAAATCAACTGGGAAAAGAAGAAGAAAAAAACCCTAAAAATTAGTAGAAGGAAAGAAATCATAAAGATCTGAGCAGAAACAAATGAAAAAGAAATGAATAACTGTGGCTTTGTAGTAGAGGCTGAAGTCAGGAAGGTTGGTTCCTCTAGTTCCATTCTTCTTTCTCAAGATTGCTTTGGCTATTCGAGGTTTATTGTATTTCCATACAAATCTTGAAATTATTTGTTCTAGTTCTGTGAAAAATACCGCTGGTACTTTGATAGGGATTGCACTGACTCTATAGATTGCTTTGGGTAGTATACGCATTTTCACTACATTGATTCTTCCAATCCATGAACATGATATATTTCTCCATCTATTAGTGTCCTCTTTGATTTCTTTCATCAGTGTTTTATAGTTTTCGATATATGGGTCTGTAGTTTCTTTAGGTAGGTATATTCCTAAGTATTTCATTCTTTTCGTCGCAATGGTGAATGGAATTGTTTCCTTAATTTCTTTTTCTACTTTCTCATTATTAGTGTATAGGAATGCAAGGGATTTCTGAGTGTTGATTTGCAGCACTGTTTATAATAGCCAGGACATGGAAACAACCTAGATGTCCATCAGCAGATGAATGGATAAGAAAGCTGTGGTACAAATACACAATGGAGTATTACTCAGCCATTAAAAAGAATACATTTGAATCAGTTCTAATGAGATGGATGAAACTGGAGCCGATTATACAGAGTGAAGTAAGCCAGAAAGAAAAACACCAATACAGTATACTGACACACATATATGGAATTTAGAAAGATGGTAATGATTACCCTGTTTGCAAGACAGCAAAAGAGACACAGATGTATAGAACGGACTTTTGGACTGTGAGGGAGAGGGAGAGGGTGGGATGATTTGGGAAAATGGCATTGAAACATGTATACTATCATGTAAGAAACAAAGCTCCAGTCTATGTTCGATACAAGATACGGGATGCTTGGGGCTGGTGCACGGGGATGATCCAGAGAGATGATATGGGGTGGGGGGTGGGAGGGGGATTCAGGATTGGGAGCTCGTATACACCCGTGGTGGATTCATGTCAATGTATGGCAAAACCAATACAGTATTGTAAAGTAAAATAAAGTAAAAATGAAATTTAAAAAAAAATTTCTAAATAAAAATAAAAAAATAAAAAAGTGTGCTTGCTGACAAACAGATTAGCCACTTCATTTACCTTTTTTGCAATATTTGTAAGTATTTTTGCCTTTTTTTTCATAAAGAAGGTGATACATTCTAAAAAAAATAAATGAATGAAACAATAGCAAAAATTAATAAAATAAGCTGATTCTTTGAGAAGATAAAAAATTGTCAAACCATTAGTCAAACTCACCAAGTAAAAAAAAGGAGAAGAATCAAATCAACAAAATTAGAAATGAAGAAGTTACAACAGACAATGCAGAAATACAAAGGATTATAAGAGACTACTATGAGCAACTATATGCAAATAAAATGGACAACCTGGAGAAACGTACAGATTCTTAGAAAAGTTCAATCTTCCAAGACAGAACCAGGAAGAAATAGAAGCTATGAACAAGCCAACTACAAGCACTGAAATCGAAACTGTGAACAAATATCTCCCAAAAAAACAAAAGCCCAGGACCAGATGGCTTCACAGTGAATTCTATCAAACATTTAGAAAAGAGCTAATCCCTAGCCTTCTAAAGCTCTTCCAAAAAATTGAAGAGGAAGGAACACTTTCAAACTCATTCTATGAGGCCACCATCACCCTAATACCAAAACCAGACAAAGACAACACAAAAAAAGAAAATTACAAACCAACATAACTGATGAACATAAATGCAAAAATCCTAAACAAAATTCTAGCCAACAGAATCCAACAACACATTAAAAAGATAATACAGGTCCCATTTGTTTATTTTTGCTTTTATTTCCAATATTCTAGTTCTAATGAGGTGGGTGAAACTGAGGCTTATTATACAGAGTGAAATAAGCCAGAAGCAATACAGTATACTAACGCATATATATGGAATTTAGAAAGATGGTAACGATAACCCTGTATGCAAGACAGCAAAAGAGACACAGATGTATAGAACAGTCTTTTGGACTCTGTGGGAGAGGGAGAGGGTGGGATGATTTGGGAGAATGGCATTGAACCATGTATAATATCATACATGAAACAAATCACCAGTCCAGGTTCGATGCATGATACTGGATGCTTGGGGCTGGTGCACTGGGATGACCCTGAGGGATGATACAGGGAGGGAGGTGGGAGGGGGGTTCAGGATGGGGAACACGTGTATACCTGTGGGGGATCATTTTGATTTATGGCAAAACCAATACAATATTGTAAAGTAATTAACCTCCAATAAAATAATTTTTTTAAGATAATACACTATGATAAAGCCGGGTTTATCCCAGGGATACAAGGATTCTATAATATACACAAAGCAACCGATGTTATACACTGTATTAACAGATTGAAATACAAAAACTATATGATAATCTCAACAGATGCAGGAAAAGCTTTTGACAAATTTCAAAACCCACTTATTATATAAAAAAAAATTTTTTTCAAAAAATGAGCATAGAAGGGACATACCTCAACATATTAAGGCCATATGTGATAAACCCACAGCAAACATTATTCTCAATAGTGAATAATTGAAAACATTCCCTCTAAGATCAGGAACAAGACAAGAGTGCCCACTCTCACCACTACTATTCAACATAGTTTTGGAAGTTCCAGGCATGGCAATCAGAGAAGAAAAAGAAATAAAAGGAATCCAGATTGGAATATAAGTAAAACTCTCATTGTTTGCAGATGACATGATACTATACATAGAAAACCCTAAAGATATCATTAAACAATTACTAGAGCTAATCAGTGAATTTAGCGAAGTGGCAGGATATGAAATCAATACACAGAAATCAATTGTATTGCTATACACTAACAATGAAATATCAGCAAAAGAAGTTAGGGAATCAATCCCATTTGCATTACAACAAAAAGAATAAAATACCTAGGTATAAATCTACCTAAGGAGACAAATGGGGAATCCCTGGTGGTTCAAATAGTAAAGAATCTTCCTGCAATACAGGAGACCCAGGTTTGATTCCTGGGTTGGGAAGCTTCCCTGGAAGAGGAAATGGCAACTCACACCAATATTCTTGCCTGGAGAATCCCATGGACAGAGGAGGTCGGCAGGCTACACTCCATGGGTTCGCAAAGAGTCAGACATGACTGAATGACTCAGCACAGAAGGAATAATTATGTAAAGCAAATTACACATGCCAGGCTGATAATAATATCTCAATAAATTACATATTTAAGCATCTCAAAAATCCATTACCATATGTGAAATAGATAGCCAATGGGAATTTGCTGCCTGACTCAGGGAATTCAAACAGGAGCTCTGTAACAACCTAGAGTGGTGTAATGGCTAGGGAAAAGGGAGAATGTTTAAGTGGGAGCGGACATGGGTAAACCTATGGCTGATTTATGTTGATGTTTGGTAGACATCAACACAATAGTGTAAGGCAATTATTCTTCAATTAAAAGTTAATTTAAAAAATAAAGTGCCTATAGATAATATGCATTCAATTAAGGTAAATTTCATTTTCTCTATTGAAATTTTGCCTATTTTCATTATTACCTCCTCCATTAAGTCTATTGGACTAATTACATTATTGCTAGTCTTGTCACAGATAAATTCCCAAATATCAGCCTGCTTGTATAGTTGGATTCTCTCTGTTACACCTCTGCTATTGCCACAAGATAACATCCTGGGGCTTCCAATGGTCCAGCATGAATAAGAGACATACAGAATAGATCTAAATAAAATCAATAGCTTGAAATAAATTCAACCAAGACCTGGGTCTAACTAAATCCTAATCAACTTGTAAATGAGGGTAGGATAATAAAAGATTTGTCATCTTAGGTCACTGAGTTTGGAGTGGTTTTCTATGAAGAATTGTTGTAACAAAACTTATAGCCTTACATTTTAATATTTAACATAGTACACTCAACAAATATGCAATAAGCTGTACAAAATTTAAGTAAATAACAACTGTAATCACAATACTGGTAACTGTGTACCCTCAAATGAAAATTATATTAGAAAAAAGTAATTTTATAAGATCCTCGGGTTTTTCATTTTCAGAAACTGCTGATACAAAACCAGCAACTTGGATGAGACAAGATGGTGGAGTAGGGAGTTTTGGGGCTTGCCTCTTCCCATGGCCATAAGCCATAATTACAACTACATATAGAGAAACTTCCTCTGAGAATAACATGAAGACAAATAGAAGAGATTGTCTACAACTAAAGATAGAGCAGAAAAGCTACAGAGACATATTATGGCCAGGCCCCATACCCACAGTGCTGCAATCCATCAGCTGGAGGGATATCACAGCCTTGCAGGTTCTCCCTAAAAACCAAAGGCTCTAAATCCTGCATTGGGCTCCCGAGCTCAGATGACTTGCCCTGGGAAGATGAGCCTCTGAGAAACTAGCTTTGAAAATGAAAGACTCTTACCTGTGGGTGAGTCAGAGGGCTATAGGAAACCAAGACTCTACTCTTGAAGGATGCATGCAAAAACTGACTTCCTTCTAGTCCCAGAAGAGAGGCAACAGTCTGGAAAATGAAGGTCATACATGCTGGAGACCCACTGACTAAGTTTAGGGTATGTTCGAGACAAGCATGGAGCTGTTGGAACTTTCTCTGAGAAAAGAGAAGCTGGTGGGCCTCAGTTTGTGTATACATGTATGTTGAGGAGTTGTGAGGGGTAGCTCCTCCTCTACCTAGATGGCCTGGTATAAGAGGTACCATTTCTGAATCTCTTCATCTAACCCATTAGTACCCTATGCCTCATCCCAGGTTCACCTGCAAACCCAACAGAATTAGCATCCCTCCAAAAAATTCCAGGAAAACTTTATAGACCAGAGAGAATGGCATGACATATTTAAATTATTGAATGGAAAACAAAAACAAAAACCTTGCAACCAAAATACTCTGTCTGACAAAGTTGTTAGGAATTAAAGGAGAAATAAAAAGTTTCCCAGATGAGCAAAAGCTAGAGGATTTCACAACCATTAAATTGAGCTCACACACAAAAAGTCAAAGTGCATGTTTTAAACAGAATAAAAGACCACACTAGAAATATAAAAATTACAAAAGCAAATGTTTCCTTTGTTGTTATTGTTTAGTCACTAAGTCATGTCTAACTCCTTTTGCAACTCTATGGACTATAGCTATCCAGTCTTCTCTGTCCATGGAATTTCCCAGGCAAGAATACTGAAGTGGGTTGCTATTTCCTCCTCCAGGAGATCTTCCTGACCCAAGAATCAAACTTATGCCTCCTGCATTGGCAAGAGGATTCTTTACTGCCCATATATATCCTTAGCAAAGGCAAAAATAAGAGTAAAAGTAGTGGATCAACAACCTATATAAATATGTTATAAAGGTTAAAAGACAAAGCTGGTAAAATCTTATATATCAACAATGATTAGTTAAGGAATACACAAAATACAAAGATGTAAAAGATGACATCAAAAACATAAAATGCTGGTGGTTAGTAATAAAAATGTAATATTTTTAGAACATGCTTAAACTTGAGCAACCATCAAGTTCAATTGACAACTACATACATAGTTTGTTATATAGGAACTTCATAGTAATCCCAAACCAAAAATAAATAATGTGTGCATGCTCAGTTGTTCAGTCATCTCTGACTCTTTGCAACCCCATGGAATGTAGCCCACCAGGTTCTTCTGTGCATGGAATTTTCTAGGCAAGAATAATGGAGTGGGTTGTCATGTCCTACCTCAGAGGATCTTCCTGACTTAGGGATCTAAAATGTGTTATATAGCATCTCCTGAATGGGCAGATGAATTCTTTACCACTGAGCCACCTGGGAAGCCCCAAAACAAATAATAGATATATAAAAAATAAAGATAAAGAAATGTGAACATAATGCTAGAGAAAATCGTCAAATAATAAAGGAAGAGAGCAAGAGAAGAAGAAAGGATAAAAGAAGAACAACAAAAACACCAGAATATAATTAACAAAATAGTAATAAGTAAAAAGTTCAGTTCAGTTCAGTTCAGTCACTCAGTCATGTCTGACTCTGTGTGACCTCAGGAACGCAGCACGCCAGGCTTCCCTGTCCGTCACCAACTCCCGGAGTTTGCTCATACTCATGTCCACCAAGTCGGTGATGCCATCCAACCATCTCATCCTCTGTCATCCCCTTCACCTCCTGCCTTCAATCTTTCCCAGCATCAGGGTCTTTTCCAGTGAGTAAGTTCTTCACATCAGGTGGCCAATGTATTGGAGTTTCAGCTTCAACATCAGTCCTTCCAATGAATATTCAAGACTGATTTCCTTTAGGAAGGACTGGTTGGATCTCCTTGTAGTCCTAGGGATTCACAAGAGTCTTCCCCAACACCACAGTTGAAATGCATCAACTCTTTGGCACTTAGCTTTCTTTAAAGTCCAACTCTCACATCCATACATGACTACCAGAAAAACCATATCCTTGACTAGATGGACCTTTGTTGGCAAAGTAAGGTCTCTGCTTTTTAACATGTTGCCTGGGTTGGTCATAACTTTCCTTCCAAGGAGTAAGCATCTTTTACTTTCATGGCTGCAATCCCATTGGCAGTGATTTTGGAGCTGCCAAAAGTAAAGTCTGCCACTGTTTCCACTGTTTCTCCATCTATTTGCCGTGAAGTGATGGGACCGGATGCCATGATCTTTGTCTTCTGAATGTTGAGCTTTAAGCCAATGTTTTCACTCTCTTCTTTCATTTTCATCAAGAGGCTCTTTAGTTCTCCTTCACTTTCTGCCATAAGTGTGATGTCAACTGCATATCTGAGGTTATTGATATTTCTCCCAGCAATCTTGATTCCAGCTTGTGCTTCAACCAGCCCAGAGTTTCTCATTATGTACTCTGCATATAAGTTATATAAGCAGGGTGAAAATATACAGCCTTGACGTACACCTTTTCTTATTTGGAACCTATCTGTGGTTCCATGTATAGTTCCAACTGTTGCTTCCTGACCTGCATTCAAATTTCTCGAGAGGTAGGTCAGGTGGTCTAATATTCCCAAGTCTTGAAGAATTTTCCACAGTTTATTGTGATCCACACAGTCAAAGACTTTGGCATAGTCCAGAAAGCAGAAAGAAATGTTTTTCTGGAACTCTCTTGCTTTTTCCATGATCCAGCGGATGTTGGCAATTTGATCTCTGGTTCCTTTGCCTTTTCTAAAACCAGCTTGAACATCTGGAAGTTCACGGTTCATGCACTGCTCAAGTCTGGTTCAGATAATTTTGAGCATTACTTTACTAGCGTGTGAGATGAGTGCAATTGTGTGGTAGTTTGAGCATTCTTTGGCGTTGCCTTTCTTTGGGTTTGGAATGAAAACTGACCTTTTCCAGTCCTGTGGCCACTGCTGTGTTTTCCAAATTTGTTGCATATCGAGTGCAGCACATTCACCACATCATCTTTTAACATTTGAAATAGCTCAACTAGAATTCCATCACCTCCACTAGCTTTGTTCGTAGTGATGCCTCCTAAGGCCCACTTGACTTCACATTCCAGGATGTCTGGTTCTAGGAGAGTGATGACACCATTGTGATTATCTGGGTCATGAGGATCTTTTTTGTATAGTTCTTCTGTGTATTCTTGCCACCTCTTCCTAATATCTTTGTCTTCTGTTAGGTCCATATATCATTTCTGTCCTTTATTGAGCCCATTTTGCATGAAATGTTTCCTTGGTATCTCTAATTTTTTTTAAGAGATCTCTAGTCTTTCCCACTCTATTGTTTTCCTTTATCTGAGGAAGGTTTTCTTATCTCTTCTTGCTATTGTTTGGAACTCTGCATTCAAATTGGTTTATCTTTCCTTTTCTCCTTTGCCTTTGGCTTCTCTTCTTTTCACAGCTATTTGTAAGGCCTCCCCAGACAGCTATTTTGCTTTTTTGCATTTCATTTCCATAGGGATGGTCTTGATCCCTGTCTCCTGTACAATGTCACGAACATCATTCCATAGTTCATCAGGCACTCTATCTATCAGATCTAGGTCCTTAAATCTATTTCTCACTTCCACTGTAAAATCATAAGGGATTTGATTTAGGTCATACCTGAATGGTCTAGCGGTTTTCCCTACTTTCTTCAATTTAAGTCTAAATTTGGTAATAAGGAGTTCATGATCTGAGCCACAGTCAGCTCCCGGTCTTGTTTTTGGTGACTGTATAGAGCTTCTCCATCTTTGGCTGCATAGAATATGATCAATCTGATTTCAGTGTTGACCATCTGGTGATGTCCATGTGTAGAGTCTTCCCTTGTGTTGTTGGAAGAGGGTGTTTGCTATGACCAGTGCATTTTCTTGGCAAAACTCTTAGTTTTTGCCCTGCTTCATTCTGCATACCAAGGTCAAATTTGCCTGTTACTCCAGGTGTTTCTTGACTTCCTACTTTTGCATTCCAGCCCCCTATAATGAAAAGGACATCTTTCTGGGGAAGATATTAAGAAGAGATGGCAAGAATACACAGAAGAACTGTACAAAAAAAGATCTTCACGACCCAGATAATCATGATGACGTGATCACTCATCTAGAGCCAGACATCCTGGAATGTGAAGTCAAGTGGGGCTTAGAAAGCATCACTACGAACAAAGCTAGTGGAGGTGATGGAATTCCAGTGAAGCTATTTCAAATCCTGAAAGATGATGCTGTGAAAATGCTACACTCAATATGCCAACAAATTTGGAAAACTCAGCAGTGGCCATAGGACTGGAAAAGGTAAGTTTTCATTCCAAACCCAAAGAAAGGCAACGCCAAAGAATGCTCACACTACAGCACAATTGCGCTCATCTCACATACTAGTAAAGTAATGCTCAAAATTCCCCAAGCCAGGCTTCAGCAATATGTGAACCGTGAACTTCCTGATGTTCAAGCTGATTTTAGAAAAGGCAGAGGAATCAGAGATCAAATGCCAACATCTGCTGGATCATGGAAAAAGCAAGAGAGTTCCAGAAAAACATCTATTTCTGCTTTCTTGACTATGCCAATGTCTTTGACTGTGTGGATCACAATAAACTGTGGAAAATTCTGAAAGAGATAGGAATACCAGACCACCTAACCTGCCTCTTGAGAAATCTGTATGCAGGTCAGGAAGCAACAGTTAGAACTGGACATGGAACAACACACTGGTTCCAAATAGGAAAATGTCAAGGCTGTATATTTTCACCCTGCTTATTTAAATTCTATGCAGAGTACATCATGAGAAACGCTGGACTGGAGGAAACACAAGCTGGAATCAAGATTGCTGGGAGAAATATCAATAACCTCAGATATGCAGATGACACCACCTTTATGGCAGAAAGTGAAGAGGAACTAAAAAGCCTCTTGATGAAAGTGAAAGAAGAGAGTGAAAAAGTTGGCTTAAAGCTCAACATTCAGAAAACGAAGAACATGGCATCCGGTCCCATCACTTCATGGGAAATAGATGGGGAAACAGTGGAAACAGTGTCAGACTTTATTTTTGGGGGCTCCAAAATCACCGCAGATGGTGACTGCAGCCATGAAATTAAAAGATGCTTACTCCTTGGAAGAAAAGTTATGATCAACCTAGATAGCATATTAAAAAGCAGGGACATTAGTTTGCCGACTAAGGTCCATCTAGTCAAGGCTATGGTTTTTCCTGTGGTCATGTATGGATGTGAGGGTTGGACTGTGAAGAAGGCTGAGCACTGAAGAATTGATGCTTTTGAACTATGGTGTTGGAGAAGACTCTTGAGAGTCCCTTGGACTTCAAGGAGATCCAACCAGTCCATTCTGAAGGAGATCAACCCTGGGATTTCTTTGGAGGGAATGATGCTGAAGCTGAAACTCCAGTACTTTGGCCACCTCATGTGAAGAGTTGACTCATTGGAAAAGACTCTGATGCTGGGCGGGATTGGGGCAGTAGGAGAAAGGGACGATGTAGGATGACATGGCTGGATGGTATCATGGACTCGATGGACATGAATCTGAGTGAATTCCGGGAGATGGTGATGGACAGGGAGGCCTGGTGTGCTGTGATTCATGGGGTCGCAAAGAGTCGGACACGACTGAGTGACTGAACTGAACTGAATGTTCTAGCGATTTTCCCTTCTTTCTTTAATTTAAGTCTGAATTTGGCAATAAGGAGTTTATGATCTGACCCACAGTCAGCTCCCAATCTTGATTTTGCTGATTGTATACAGCTTCTCCATCTTTGGCTGCAAGGAATATAATCAATATTATTTTGGTGTTGACCATCTGGTGACATCCACGTGTAGAGTCTTCTCTTGTGTTGTTGGAAAAAGGGTTTTTTTTTATGACCAATTCATTCTCTTGACAGAACTCTATTAGCCTTTGCCCTGCTTCATTCTGTACTCCAAGGCCATATTTCCCTGTTACTCCAGGTGTTTCTTGACTTCCTACTTTTGCATTCCAGTCCCATATAATGAAAAGGACATCTTTTTTTTTTTTTTTTTGGTGTTAGTTCTAAAAGGTCCTGTAGGTCTTCATAGAATTGTTCAACTTCAGCTTCTTCAGCATTACTGGTTGGGGCATAGACTTGGATCACTGTGATATTGAATAGTTTGCCTTGGAAGGGAACAGAAATCATTCTGTCATTTTTGAGATTGCACCCAAGTACTACATTTCAGACTCTTCTGTTGATCATGATGGCTGCTCCATTTTTTCTAAGGGATTCTTGCCCACAATAGTAGATATAATGGTCACCTGAGTTAAATTCACCCATTCCAGTCCATTTTAGTTCACTGTCGATGTTCACTCTTGCCATCTCCTGTTTAATCACTTCCAATTTCCTTGATTCATGGACCTAACATTCCAGTTTCCTATGCAATATTGGTCTTTATAGCATCAGACTTTGTTCCCATCACCTGTCACATCCACAACTGGGTGTTGCTTTTGCTTTGGTGTTATCTCTTCATTCTTTCTGGAGTTATTTCTCCACTGATTCCAGTAGTATATTGGGCAGCTACCTACCTGAGGAGTTCATCTTTCAGTGTCCTATCTTCTTGCCTTTTCATAGTGCCCATGGGGTTCTCAAGGTAGGAATATTGAAGTGATTTGCCATTCCCTTCTCCAGTGGACCACATTTTGTCAGAACTCTCCACCATGGCCCATCCTTCTTGGGTGGCCCTACACTGCATGGGTTAGTTTCATTGAGTTAGACAAGGCTGTGGTCCAGTAAAAAGTTATCAATGATTATTTTAAATGTAAATGAACTAAATGCTCCAATCAAAATACAGAGGATGGCTTAATGTATATATTAAAAAGACACATTATATGTTGCTTACATGAGAATCACTTCAGAGCTAGTGGCACAATAGACTGGAACTGAGGGGATTAAAAAAAATGGTATTCTATGGAAATGAAACCGAAAAGAATTCATGGGTAGCAATACTTACATCAGAAAAAAATAAACTTTAAAGCAAAGACTGAATTAAGAGACAAATAAGGACAAAACAGTAATACAGGGATCAATCCAAGAAGAACATATAACATTCACAAAGATGTATATATATGCAACATAGGAATACCAAATGCATAAGAAAATATTAACAAACATAAATGGAGATATTGCCAGTAATAGAATAATAGAGGACTTCAATAGCCTGCTTACATCAATGGTTAGATCATTTAGACAGAAAATCAATAAGGAAACATTGGCATTAAATGACACCTTTTTCCAGATGGACCTAATATATTAGACATTCACTCAGAAACAACAGAATACACATTCTTGTAAGTGCATAGCACACATTCTCCAAGATAGATCACACATTAAGCAACAAAAGAGTCTCAATAAATTTAAGACTGAAATTATGTCATGCATCTCTCACTACAACTGTATAAGCCTAAAAATCAACTTAAATAAAAAAGCTTAAAAAATGTAGAGTCTAAACAGCATGTTACTAAACAACCAATGGTTCACTGAAAAAAAATCAGAGGACCAAAAATGCCTGGAGACAAAAGTGGAATCATAACATTTCAAAATCAATGTGTTGGAGCAAAGGCAGTTCTAAGAGGGAAATCTACAGCAATAAAAGCCTATCTTATTTGAGAAAAATCTCAAGTAAGTAATCTAATCTTATACTTTCTTAAAAAAAAGCTATAAAAAGAAGAACAAACAAGGCCCAAAGTTAGAAGAAGGTAGAAAATAATTAAATCAGATTGGACATAAATGAAATAGTTTAAAAGGTAGGAAAAAAAATCAATAAATCTGAGCTAGTTCTTTGAAAAGATAAACAAAATTGATAAATATTTAGAAAGATGCATTTAAGAAATAAAGAGAGAAGGCTCGATTAAATAAAATCAGAAATGAATGAGAAGTTACAACCAACACTATGAAATAAAAAATATTGTAAGAGATTGCTACAAAAGCTTTATGCTGACAAACTGGAAAACCTAGAAGAAATGGATAAATTCCTAGAAACATACAATCTACCAAGACTGAATCAGAAAGAAATAGACAATATGAACATATCATTGCTACTACTCAAAATGAATCAGTAAGTTTAAAACTCCCAACAAAGAAAAGTCCAGGACCAGTCAGTTTCACAGGTGAATTCTACAAAAAATTTAAAGAATATTTACTACTTATCCTTTGCAAGGTTGTCCAAAGTATTAAAGAGAATGGAATGCTTTAGAACTCATTTTGCAAGGGTGGCATCACATGCCACCTAGAGAAAAACACCACATGCACACACACAAAATAACAGGCCAATATCACTGGTGGACATAGATGCAAAAATAATCCTCTACAAAATATTACCAAACTGAATTCAATAATACATTAAAAGGGTCATACACCATAATCAAGTAGAATTTATTACAGGGATACAAGGATGACTTAATATCCAAAGTCAATCAACATGACACACCACATTAACAAACTGAAGGATAAAAATCATATTATCATCTTGGTAGATGCAGAAAAAGGTTTTGACAAAATTCAACATCATTTTATGATTAGAAACCTCTCCACAAAGTGAGTATAGAGGGAACATTCTCAATATGATAAAGGCCACATACTCACAGCCAACATCATAGTCAATGGTGAAAAGTTGCAAGATCTCTAAGATCAGAAACAAGACAAGGATGCTCACTTTCAGTACTTCTATTTAACATAGCATTGCAATTCCTATCCATAGCAGTGAGACAAGAAAAAGCAATAAAATGTATCCAAACTGGAATAGAAATTGTAAAACTCACTGTTTGCAGGTAATATGATGCTATATGTATAAAATCTTTTAAGATACCACTTAAAAAACTATTAAAATTTATCACTGAATTCAGGAAAGTTTCACGGAATAATCCTAACATGGAAATTTGTTGAATTTTTATACACTATCAAGAAATTTTCAGAAAAAGAAGTTAAGAAAATAATCCCATTGACAATCACATCAAAAAGAATAATACCAAGAATAAAACTAACTGAGGCAAAGACCTATACTTGGAAAATTATATTTCAATGAGAAAAGAAATTAAAGACACACACAGATGGAAAAATATATCTTGTTCATTTATTGGAAAAATAAATACTGTTTAAATGATCATACTACCCAAGGAAACCTATAGATTCAATGAAAGCCATATCAAAATACCAATAGTATTTTTTAGAGAACTATAATAAATAATTCTAAAATTTGTATGGAACAACAAAAGACTCAGATAGCCAAAGAAATTTTGAGAAAAAAAGAACAAAGTTGGAGGTATCGTGCTCTTTGCATTCAAACTACTACAAAGCTATAGTTATCAAAACAGGCTAGTACTAACACAAAAACAGGCACATCAATCAATGGATCGCAGAAATGCACTCACACGTATATGGGTAATTTTTTTTTTTTTGTATATGGGTAATTAATCTATGGTATAGGAAGCAAGAATATACAGGAGTGAAAAGAAAGCCTCTTCAATAAATGATGTTGGTAAAACTGGACAGCTACATGTATAAGAATCAAATTGGATCATTTTATTACAACATATATAAAATAAACCAAAAATGGATTTAAGATTAAATATGACTGGAAATCTTAAAACTGCAAGAAAACAGCCAGTATGCTCTTTGAATTCAGCCTTAGTAACTTGGGGGCTGGTGGGATACGGATCTATCACCTTTCATAAGGGAAACAAAAGCAAAAAATAATCAAATGAGGCTAGCTGAAACTAAAAACTTTGCTTTTCAGTTCAGTTCAGTTCAGTTCAGTCACTCAGTCATGTCCAACTCTTTGTGACCCCATGAATCGCAGCACCCCAGGCCTCCCTGTCCATCACCAACTCCTGGAGTTCACTCAGACTCACTTCCATCGAGTCAGTGATGCCATCCAACCATCTCATCCTCTGTCGTCCCCTTCTTCTCCTGCCCCCAATCCCTCCCAGCATCAGAGTCTTTTCCAATGAGTCAACTCTTCACATGAGGTAGCCAAAGTACTGGAGTTTCAGCTTTAGCATCATTCCTTCCAAAGAAATCCCAGGGCTGATCTCCTTCAGAATGGACTGGTTGGACCTCCTTGCAGTCCAAGGGACTCTCAAGAGTCTTCTCCAACACCACAGTTCAAAAGCATCAATTTTTCAGCACTCAGCTTTCTTTAAAGTCCAACTCTCACATCCATACATGATTACTAGAAAAACCATAGCCTTGACTAGATGGACTTTTGTGGACAAAGTGATGCATCTGCTTTTTAATATGCTATCTAGTTTGGTCAAAACTTTTCTTCCAAGGAGTAAGCATCTTTTAATTTCATGGGTGAAATCACCATCTGCAGTGATTTTAGAGCCCCCCCAAAATAAAGTCAGCCACTGTTTCCACCGTTTCTCCGTCTATTTGCCATCTTAGTTTTCTGAATGTTGAGCTTTAAGCCAACGTTTTCACTCTCCTCTTTCACTTTCATCAAGAGGCTTTTTAGTTCCTCTTCACTTTCTGCCATAAGGGTGGTGTCATCTGCATATCTGAGGTTATTGATATTTCTCCCAGCAATCTTGATTCCAGCTTGTGCTTCCTCCAGCTCAGCATTTCTCATGACTAAAAAACAATTTGTTCAGTCCTTAAGTCATGTCCAACTCTTTGTGACACCATGAACTACAGCACACTAGGCTTCCCTGTCCTTCCACCATCTCCTGAAGTTTGTTCCAACTCATGTCCATTGAGTTGATGATGATGTCCATCTCATCCTCTGTCACCTCCTTCTCCTCCTGCCCTCACTCAATCTTCCCCAGCATCAGGCTGTTTTCTAATTAGCTGGCTCTTTGCATCAGGTGGCCAAAGAACTGGAGCTTCAGCTTGAGCATCAGTCCTTTCAATGAATATTCAGGGTTGATTCCCTTTAGGACTGACTGGTTTGATTTCCTGTACCCCTTTACCTAGGTCCAAATAATTCCATTTTTTTTTCCTCAGTGGAAAAGGATGTTTTTAAAGTTAGACATATCTGTGTTTGCATCCCAGCTCTTACCTGTATAGTAAATGTGTGACCTAGGGAGGGTAATTTAAACTCTATGGAGAAAATAATCCATATTCCATGGACTAATTTATAATTTGAATTTAAATATGAAAGTATGTTCAGTTCATTTCAGTCACTCAGTCGTGTCCAACTCTTTGCGACCCCATGAATCACAGCACGCCAGGCCTCCCTGTCCATCACCAACTCCTGGAGTTCACACACGTCCATCGAGTCCATGATGCCATCCAGCCATCTCATCCTCGGTCGTCCCCTTCTCCTCCTGCCCTCAATCCCTCCCAGCATCAGAGTCTTTTCCAATGAGGCAACTCTTCGCATGAGGTGGCCAAAGTACTGGAGCTTCAGCTTTGGCATCATTTCTTCCAAAGAAATCCCAGGGTTGATCTCCTTCAGAATGGACTGGTTGGATCTCCTTGCAGTCCAAGGGACTCTCAAGAGTCTTCTCCAACACCACACTTCAAAAGCATCAATTCTTTGGTGCTCAGCCTTCTTCACATTCCAACTCTAGTATCCATAATTGCATCTGGTAGGTGGTATGCAAGGAGGTAAATAAAGAAATACCATTATTATTTTGTTGTGGGAACTTCATAAAACTTCAAACTGCAGTTAAAATTGAATCCTCACATTATTCCATATGAGTCGTATTAAAAGAGAATTATACTATATATACCCTGCAATGTCATTCATTAGTTTTTGCCATGTTTAGGATGACTGACATTGATACTGAATGACTGTGTTATGGTACTGTTTTTCTTAATTGAAGTATAACTGGTGTATAAAGTTATATTAGCTTCAAGTGTATAACATAGTGATCTGTCAAATATATTACAAAATGATGATCAAGACAAGAAGAGTAAATATCTGTCACCAAACAAAATTATTACTATTATTGTTTTTACAAACTGGAAAATTCTTAAAGAGATGGGAATACCAGACCACCTTTTATGCCTCCAGAGAAAAACCTGTATGCAGGTCAAGAAGCAACAGTTAGAACCAGACATGGAACAATGGACTAGTTCAAAATCAGGAAAGCAGTTCATCAAGGTTGTGTATTGTCAACCTGCTGGTAAAAGGGTGTCAAAAGCAACTTCCCTTATAGCTTTTTAAGAGTAAATTGTGTCAATTATTCATATTTAACTTTGGTTAAACTTCAATTGAATATTTATAGTACACCTGTTTACCTAAAGGTCACTTTTTCAGCAGTCTCTGGATTCTTACTAAATCATTCCTCTGTTCATTTATTTATTGAATTAAAAAATCACTGATTTTTAAGAAACTAGGGAGATAACAAAGAACCCATGGTCCCTACCTGCAGGGTATTTACAGTCTAATTGGAAGACAGATAGGCAAACAACTCAAAAGGACAATGATAATTAACCAAAATTTAAACTCATCAACTTGGCAAAAATTAAAATTTTGTGTAATGCTGGATGTTGGCAAAGATATGAGAATTCCAAAAGTAGGAATCATGATGCAGTAATACGCAACATCGTATAATGATGAATTTTGTTTTAGATATGTTAAATTTGAAATATCTGTGGAAACCCAAGTGACGGTATCAGGTTGGAAGTTGGGTGCTCTCCAAAGGAATATAGCTTTAGGAGCTATGCCGCTGCTGCTACTGCTGCAAAGTCGCGTCAGTCGTGTCCGATTCTGTGCGGCCCCATAGATGGAAGCCCACCAGATTCCCCCGTCCCTGGAATTCTCCAGGCAAGAACACTGGAGCAGGTTGCCATTTCCTTCTCCAGTGCATGAAAGTGAAAAGTGAAAGGGAAGTCGCTCAGTCATGTCCGACTCTTCGCGACCCCATGGACTGCAGCCCACCAGGCTCCTCCGTCCATGGAATTTTCCAGGTAAGAGTACTGGAGTGGGGTGCCATACTTGAGTGCAACTCTAGAAGCCAAAATAAAAACAAACAAAACAACTAAACTATTAATAAAAGGTCTTGAGCAGAAAAGATTCAAAGTCTGATCACTAAATGTCATGTCTGCAATGAAGACTGGGTGAGACTGTTCATCATGAGTTTTTACTATGCCAAACTAAAGGGAATGTGGTTGAATAAAGCAAAGTGTTGAACTGGTATCTGTTAATGAGATATGGAGCTCTGAGTCAGCTGACTCAGGTCCCTGGGCAATCTTTAGACTGTGCAGCTTTTCCTTTCTTTAGATTATGAACTCTGAAAATTTCACGGAATCTGTTAATCCATCCCTAAAGCAAAATAGAAACACATTTCAGAGTGTTAAATATCCTCTGATAGATTCCAGCTTAAAAATACCT
Organism: Capricornis sumatraensis; assembly: GCF_032405125.1. Taxonomy (NCBI): domain Eukaryota; kingdom Metazoa; phylum Chordata; class Mammalia; order Artiodactyla; family Bovidae; genus Capricornis; species Capricornis sumatraensis. The sequence goes on from NC_091084.1 coordinate 9,819,473, forward strand.
GGAAAGATTAATTATTATTATGACTTTTTTTTTCCTTTCACCTAATCATATTTTTCCATAATCTATCAGCTAGTGGTAATGGAGGTCACTGCAGATGGTAGAAAAAGTGACACCAGCATTAAATTTAATTCCATTGTGGCATAAGCTCACAGCTGTCCCAGACTGTCTCAGTAGGGTTTAAAGTAAAAAAGAACTGACTGATAACTGTTCTTATTCCTGGAAATTTATATAAAAGAAAACTAAATTCCATTTTTTCACTTTTTTGTCTTTGTGTCTATATATGTTCAATTGCTGTTTATAAAGCTAAGATATCTTCTGGACCCATTTTCAGTGGCCAAGTGGTATGGAAATAGTGACAAAGAAACTGAACAGTGACACTTGTGTGTCCTGGATAAGGAAATTAAATGCCTAGGAATTACTCTCATGACTAGGTGACTGTCATTCCAAGTAGTGAGATAATAACAGCAACAACAAAACCTAAAGCCTTGATAATGAATGGTGAAAACGAGACAGAAGTCCTGTCCGCCTTCATAAAATAATGAAAATTAATAATAGGAAAGAATGTTTAATCAAGTGAAATTGTCAGTCATTTATTATTATTTATACTACATTATTTTCCAGTTCAGTTTTAAGTGTAAAATAATGACTTTTCCACCTTTTTTCCCGTTGGAGTTCAGGACATTTACTTCTGACATTATCTTACATTATCTTTAATCTACCTTCATTATCTGTTAAAAAAAAAAAAACAGTTGTAAGATAGAGTGAAAATGGCACTAGAAGTAAATCAGAGTATCTGGGATCAAATCCTACACCTGATATCACTTGTGTATCTTGGAGCAAGTCCGTATATTTCTCTGATTCTCTGATTTACAAACTGAAGACAATACTTTCCCTGTCTATCTGATAAGGCTGCTGCAAGGATCCAATGGGGGAAAGTATTCAAAGGATTTTTGTCAAAGTTGGCTCAAATTTTAAATGAAGAAACTATTGCTTAAAGAAATTAGCTTCTTTGGTGATGAGCACTTGTATAAACTGCTCAGAGGGTGTGTGTGTGAGAGAGTGGAATGTGAGATACTGCCTGCACCCCAAGGGACCAGCTGGATTAAGTTTAGATGATTGCTGAACCACTTTATAAAAAGGGAGGTCCCTAATAAACACAGGGCTTTATTTTGCAGAGGCCACAGTTGGGTTGTTTGACACAACAGCAGAAACATAAAAGGCAGGGAGAAGGAGAGAAAGAAACCCTAATGTTTGGTCAATAAATAAGGGACATGGATGAAAAAAAAAAATTAAATGGGGAATTGTATTAAATTGTTTGCTCTGCTCTGTGGTGTGAGATGTGAACTTTTTTCTTAGTCCCATGTGAAATCTTTTTCTTACTTTAAAAAATTTTTTAATTTATTTTTTTTAATTAATGGAAAACTGCTTTACAATTTTGTATTGGTTTCCACTGTACAACAGTGCAAATCCATCATTTGTTGTTGTTCAGTCACTAAGTCATGTCCAGCTCTTTGAGACCCCATGGACTGCAGCACAGCCAGACTTCCTTGTTCTTCACTATCTCCCGGAGTTTCCTCAAACTCATGTCCATTGAGTCGGTGATGCCACCCAACCATCTCATCCTCTATTGCCCCCTTCTCTTTCTGCCCTCAGTCTTTCCCAGGGTCAGGGTCTTTTCCCTCCCTCCCCTCCCCACACCCCATCCCTTTAGGTCATCTTTATTACAGTCTCTTTCTGGCTCAGTGTTTCAGGAAGGAGGCTTGCATGGGCGGGGTGTGGGGCGGGTGGTGACGGAGGGGTGGGCGGGGGAGGGGGGTAGTTGGTGGTGGTGAGAGGTGAGGGGGGAAAATGCTGCAAAGCCCTCAATTCTACTTCAAGGCTGAGGCAGAACTAAACCAGAGACTGACCCTGGGAGGGCAGCCAGATAAGAGCTACATGGGGATTAGCAGAAATAAAAAGATGAACTCAGAAGTCCATAAATATGATTAATTACTTTATTGTTATAACCAGCCAACTAGTGAGTCTGACAGAAAACAAACAACTTAGTATCCCAGAGAATGGAGGAGTGACTGTGTTATAATCTGTGGTCTTTCAACTCCTCACCATAGTTACAACAACAGTTTAGCTCTTTAAATCTCCATGGGTGGGGGATGCATTCAGTGAGCTCTATTTCCATCATTAAACTTTATTGTTCCTCCAAATCTTCTCTTTACCAAAATATATCTCACCTATAACTTAGAATTAACCTTATATAAACCACTCCCTCTCCTCACTGTAATTAGTTATACATTCCAACACACCATAGCAGTAAATATCTTTCTTTAATAAGAAAAAACATCATGAATCTATGGAGTCAGTTTAAAATAAACAACTACATAAGCATGTAAAAAACTCATCTAAGAAGGCTCTTGAAATTTTATTTACGAATATATTTGAGTCCATTTTTGATCATTCACTGCTTTTCACAGAATATCTAGGTTTATCACCATGCATTCAGAGTTGGTGCTTGCTTTTACCTCAGTATGCCTAATAAAAATCTTTGACTAGATATATCAGCAGCATGAAGCAACTTTTTGTGGCTTAATGAGAATTTATCATCTCTCGGGTCCCTTGCGGCAATAGTCTGGACTCAGATGAAAGAGGAGCTCTGCTCAGTGTATCCCCAGAGGAAGTCAAGGGATTCTCTGGGGCTGCAATCTCATCTAGGTCTCAGGACCTCAAGAAGCATCTTGCACATGTCTTTAAGAACATGGTTATTGAAATAATATTTCCTTTCTATTAGGCTTACGAAGCAGAAATGCAAGTTGGTGAACTTTTGGATTTTTACAAAGACTGAGGGACTCTTGGATTTAGAGTGTAAGATCTGGGAGAACCTAAACATAGTGCAGTGTGAGGGACAGTCCTGCTCAGTGAGGAACTGTCACCTACAACTTTCAGCATGCCTCACTGAGAGACACCCTTGTATTCTACTGAGATGGCAGAGGCTCACAGATACATTGAAAGAGAACCCCAACTTCTTTGACTCATCTATGTGAACGACTTCAAAGATTAAACTCCTGTGGTTGTTATGCCACTTTGTTTCACTCTACAGGTGATAAACAGGGAATGACGTAGGATAGTACCCAATCTACTGAGGTCAATCATACCATCATGAGCTTATGATGCTGGTTCATTCATCAGGGCAATCAAATATGCCAAGATATATGTCTACTATTACTACCAAGTGAATCAGAAACTAGGCATTATTAACCAGTTGTTTTTAAAATGTTGAGTGAGTTTCTTATTTTCTACTATTAAAACGTTGAAAGTGAAAGTCATTCAGTCATGTCCAACTCTTTGCAAGCCCATGGACTACACAATCCATGGGATTCTCCAGGCCAGAATACTGCAATGAGTAGCCTTTCCCTTATCCAGGGGATCTTCCCAATCCAGGGATCAAACCCAGGTCTCCCACATTGCAGGCGGATTCTTTACCAGCTGAGCTACAGGGAAGCCCATTGAATAACAGGTAAAAGAAAATATTAAAGATGGGAGGGATGTTTGGGAGAGAATAGATGCGTTTATATGTATGGCTGAGTCCCTTTGCTGTTCAGCTGAAACCCACAATATTGTTAATCACTATACCCTGGTACAGAATAAAAAGCTTAAAGTTTGAAAAAAAAGAAACTGTTAAAGATTACAGACTCATAAAGACAGTAATTTCCTGATTGCTGACAAAAGAATATCAAATGCAAATAGATTTTGACAGATTATTTGTTTGACCTTGCTATCCAGGGTGAGCAGCAAAGAGTTCTTTGACAATTGTCAGTGACCAATATGCAGGATGTAGGAAAGCACTCACACTGCATATTTGCCATCTGAGATATTTAAAAGGCTCTCACATTTTTTTCTCTATGCATTGTAATTGTAATTACAGTGACTCAATAAATGTGAGAGCTATAATACTATCAAATATCATAGTATACTATGTGGATAATAGGTGATGAATCATTATTAAAGCAACTTTAATTGCCCATTTAAGTATATATCTTGATAGTGAAAATATAATATAGGTTATTATATTGCTATTATATTATATTATATTACATATTATAATAATGCCTAATTAGATCTAAGATCTTGATATTAAATACCACAAAGTTTCTCACTGGGCTGCTCTAATACTCATTGAATTTATTAGTTCTACTGATGCTATAATAGATAGTGAGTATACATCCAAATGCTAACAAGCAATGCATATGGGTAGTTACACCATGAAAATATGGAATTGACTGGCAGTTCTACTGAGAGATCTAGAAATAGATAGATAGCTGGAATTAAAAGATGAATATTCTAAAATTAAACTGAATATTTTTCTATTGCAAAACTCAGCATTGTTTAAGCTTACTATGCCTTGCCTTATTTAGGAGTAGTAACTATTTATTTTGAGACTGCTGAACCAAGAACATCAATTACCCAGCTACTGAGATGAAAACGTTACTACTCTTATTTATTACCATTTGAACGTTGGCCACATATTTACCATACCTCTGAACAACTTCTGATTTCTTTTCTCCTGTTTATAAGTTGTTTTAGTTAATGCAATTCCATTAATCTAAGATAAGAACACTGGATCTTCAAGAGACCAAAAGAAGATTTTATTAAGTGACTTTCACAGAATGAATGTCAGTCTTACTAAAAATATCTATCTAGGAATGGAAATTTTTGGAAAAGTTTTTTAAAAATATATATGGAGTATATCTTAAGAATTATTTTACAGTATGAAAAGAAAATTTAACAAGGTTTCCAGAGATTTGTTTTATACTTTAAAAAATTATAAAAATTCAGAGATCACATTAAGAGTGGATTTTTAACTCGAAGAATATAAAGTATGCAATTTGAGAGTCCCTTGGACAGCAAGGAGATCCAATCAGTCCATCCTAAAGGAAATCAACCCTGAATATTCATTGGAAGAACTGATGCTGAAGCTGAAACTCCAATACTTTGGCTACCTGATATGAAGAACTGACTATTTCCCTGATGCTGGGAAAGATTGAAGGTGGGAGGAGAAGGGAATGGCAGAGGATGAAATGGTAGGATGGCATCACCAACTCAATGAACATGAGTTTGAGTAAGCTCCAGGAGTTGGTGATGGACAGGGTACTCACGTGCTGCAGTCCATGGGGTCACAGAGAGTCGGACACGACTGAGCGACTGAACTGAATTGAAACTACAAAATTCAGAACATACTGCACTAATTTTCCAACCCCAAGTTCAATCCTTTTTTATACTGACTTGTAAAATTAATTAGAGAATATTGGGGAAAAGAAAAATATAACAATTAAAATATTAGTAAGACAAACCACATTCAAATTATGGGAGTTTATCAGACTTTGATTCTTTAAATCAAATGGCAATCACATTTAATCCTGGCTACCTGGTACAGTTTAGAAAGTAGTTGGGCACACTCAATTGGGCTGGTTATAATATATATTTTCTAATATCCAATAACTTGTGCTTTTGCTAAGTAATATTAGCAAAATCCTATTGTTAAGATTTTTATAGTGTCTTCAGATTTAGAAAATACTTCCTCTTAACTCTCTCCCTTACTTATTCATAGCAATATCCTTGTGATATTGTGTGAAGGATATCTCATTTTATGCACTTGGAAATTGAGAATCCTGCTGTTAAGTGATTTGACCAAAACCGTAAATGTTCTATGGGGCAGGAGATGGAGATCAATGGTGGTAACCTGCCTCTGGTTCCCATATTCTCACTGCCTCATCTCTCTCATCTTTAGTACCCCTCATTAGCTAAGGACACCCTGAAGAGAATATTCTAGTGTTTCAGCATAATGGAAAAAAAAAACACTCAATGGAAAGCATTCTGGTTCTCAGATTCCTATGCATGTATATATTCATCCATTCAGCACCGTCTCAATGCTTGCCTACTACTTGCCTAGTAAGTAGTTCCTTCCTGTAGTAAGGAAGAAAGGAAGAATTACTTCCTGTAATAAGTAATTGCCTTCCTAACAACTGAAGAAAACAAAAGCAGTAAACAAAATATATGGCAATCTCAGCCTCATTTTAGTATGGAACCATATATATACAATAAAAATTAAAGTACTGAGATGTAGTAAGTTAAAGAGTAGGAAATTCTGTTGAGGAAGGAAAATTAAAAGCACAGAAGGGAAGTACGGAGTACCAGGAAGGTGGGAAGTTGGGAGAAGTGTAAACAATGGAGGTAAGAGCCTTAAAGATAACTTGTGAATGAAGTTCAAAGCAAAGAAAACGGAAAGTCCAAGACTCCAAGTCAAGTATGTACAGGGAAGGGTCCCAAAACCCTAGCACAATAAGAAACAAAAATCATAGCAATAGTGGGGGACCAGATTTAACAGTTGCACCATGGATTATTTTAAGAACTTTGACATTTATTCTAAACAGAGAACATCAGAGGGGAAAAAAGATATATTTCCAATCACTGGTTAGTTAGACATATACTTAGTATTGGTTCAAAACTCTAATATTCTATTCTTCCACTTTAAATGGGAAAGATGGACAAGACATTATAAATATAATCACAAATAAATGCTGAGTTATAATTTAGTAATGGCTCTAAATGTGGTAGTTTAGTAACTGTGAATTGTAAAATAAAGCAAATTTTCAGTTTTTATCCTTTAAAAAATGATCACATGCCCAGTAACCAAGATGAATCACACACTGTGGGAAGCAATAAGTAGAGTGAATTCACTGAGATCTAGGTGAAATATCTGTATTTTTTTGAAAAATGAAAGTGTTAGTCACTCAGTCATGTCTGACTCTTTGTGACCCTATGGGCTGTAGCCCACCAGGCTCCCCTCTCCATGGGATCTTCCAGGCAAGAATCCTGGAGTGGGTTACCATTCACTTCTCCAAGGGATCTTCCTTACCCAGGATCAAACCTGGGTCTCCTGCATCACAGGCAAATTCTTTACCATCTTAGCCACCAGGGAAGAGTACTAGAACTGAAATCAAATGATATGGCTTGAGCCCAGATTCAGATATAAATGTGATTCTGAGCAAATCACAGAATTTTTCTGAATTCCAGTTCCTTCTGTTTTGTCTACCTCCAAAGGGCATCATGAAAACCAAATGAGGCTCTGAGTATGTATGTGTGCATGTAAGCACTACAAATCATTTTATATATTAAGTGTATAGAACAAATTATTACAAATAGTAGTAATGATACAATTTAGAAATACTCAAATAACAAGAAATGGGATTTACACATATAAATTAAATTGAAACTGTTAACTCTAGAGGGCTTTTCCTGCCTTTTGATAAATGAGGATGTTGCCCAGAATCCCATCTATAATTTCATCTCGTTTTGTTCTCCTCTACTCTTACTCAGTCTACATATTTACCCTGAAATCTACACCCATATTTCCAGGAGCTTATTGAATATATCCACAAGTATGTAACTTCCAAATTAATATTGACCAAGCTAAGTCTACTATCTTTCTCCTTCCTTCTTTCCACATAGTCCCTCCCTCGGTGAATAAAAATGCCATCTACCCTTATCTCTCAGATCCGCCATCATTTGTGATGGATTCTAGATTGACTCTAGAAGTAGTGCTTAATGGCTTGATTTAGTCTTGGTTCTGCTAAGCAGTGAGACCTCAGTGGGTGGAGGGAGGGGGAACATTTAACCTCTTGGTACTTCAGTTTTTTATTTATAAATTGAGTATTAAATTTTCTACTCCACAGGGTGTATATATATCATAGGACAGTTGTAAACTGGGTACAACATGATTGTTTTCTGTTATGAGTATTATTATTATTAAACCAGACAGGTTCTCCCTTAGGATGATCCATGGGTTCTAACTTTATCCTCTTCTCCCTTTATCAGAACCTTACTCCAAGGTTTCATCATCTCTTACTTAAATGCACTTGTCCTATCCTTTTCATGCTTAGTGATGGATCATAACATAAAGATGGATCAACTTGCCTGCTTCCCCTCTGGACAATGAGCACTGAGGATAGGAGGTTTTACTCATTTTCATATTCTCAAAGCCTAGTACAAGGACTAGTTCATGAGGTCTACTCAATAGATATTTACATATTTACTGAAAGGTGTCTACCCAGATATTTACTGAAAGGAAGGAAGAAGAGAGAAAAAAAAAGGGGGGGTGAGGAAAAAAGAAAAGAGAAAGAGAAAATGGAAAGAGGAAAGAATGGAGGAGGAGGAGGAAAGAATAAAGTATATGGAAGTAAGGGGGAAGGAAAGAAAGTGAAAATGTGAGAGGGAAAGAAGAAACATGAGCTCAGTTTCTTTTCAACAGTTTTTAACTCTTGAATCTACTTTCCATACTGCTAGAAGAGCTAACATCTTAAAGCAAAATGTTCAAGTTAAAGCATACATTAGGAAACTTGATTCCTCAATAGGATAAAGGACAAATTCAGAGCATGGAACTTCTGTTTTATAACTATCTGTCCAAATTCAACTTCTACTATCACATCCTTACCCATGTATCCCATTCTCTAACTATCCTAAATTTATTGCTGTTCAGTTGCTCAGTCATGTCCGACTCTTTGCAACCCCATGGACTGCAGCACGCCAGGCTTCCCTGTCCTTCACCATCTCCTGGATCTTGCTCAAACTCATGTCCATCGAGTTGGTGATGCCATCCAACCATCTTGTGCTCTGTCGTCCCCTTCTCCTCCTGCCTTCAGTTTTTCTCAGCATCAGGGTCTTTTCTAATGAGTCAGTTCTTTGCATCATGTGGTCAGAGTATTGGAGTTTCAGCTTGAGCATCAGTCCTTCCAATGAATATTCAGGACTGATTTCCCTTAGGATTGACTGGTTGGATCTCCTTGCAATCCAAGGGACTCTCAAGAGTCTTCTCCACACTGCAGTTCAAAAGCACCAATTCTTCAGTGCTCAGCCTTCCTTATGGTCCAACTCTCATCCATACATAACTACAAGAAAAACCAAAGCTTTGACTATACAGACCTTTGTCAGCAAAGTAATGTCTCTGCTTTTTTATATGCTGTCTTGGTTTGTCATAGCTTTTCTTCCAAGGAGCAAGCCTCTTTTAATTTCATGGCTACAGCCACCATCTGCAATGATTTCCAAACCCAAGAAAATAAAATCTGTCACTGTTTCCATTGTCTGCCCATTTATTTGCCTTGAAGTGATGGGACCAGATGTCATGATCTTAGTTTTTTTTAATATTGAGTTTTAAGCCAGCTTTTCCACTCTCCTCTTTCACCTTTGTCAAGAGGCTCTTTAGTTCCCTTTAGCTTTCTGCCTTAAGGGTGGTGTCCTCTGCATATCTGAGGTTATTGATATTTGTCACAGCAATCTTGATTCCAGCTTGTGCTTCATCCAGCCTGGCATTTCACATGGTGTACTCTGCATATAAGTTAAATAAGCAGTGTAACAATATGCAGCCTTGATGTATTCCTTTCCCAATTTGGAACCAGTCCATTGCCTCTTGTCTGATTGTAACTATTGCTTCTTGTCCTGCATACAGATTTCTCAGGAGGCAGGTAATGTGGCCTGGTATTCCCATCTCTTTAAGAATTTTCCAGTTTGTTGTAATCCAGCCAAAGGCTTTAGCATAGTCAATGAAGCAGAATTAGATGTTTTTCTGGAGTTGTCTTGCTTTTTCTATGATCCAACGTATGTTGGCAGTTTGATCTCTGATTCCTCTGCCTTTTCTAAATCTAGCTTGAACATCTGGCAGTTCTCGGTTCATGTACTGTTGAAGTCTAGCTTGGAGAATTTTGAATATTATTTTGCTAGCATGTGAAATGAGTACAGTTGTGCAGTACTTTGAGCATTCTTTGGCATTGCCTTTCTTTGGGATTAAAATGAATCCTAAATTTCTTGCCATTCCTTAAAACAATCAGAAACTTCCACCGCTCACTTCTATTCACTTTCCCTGGATGGCTCAGCCTCTTGTTTGTCTGGCAAACTTTTACTCATCACCCTATAAATCTTGGGCTTCCCTGGTGGTTCATATGGCAAAGCATCTACCTATAATGTGGGAAATCTGGGTCTGATCCCTGAGCCGGGAATATCCCCTGGAGAAGGGAATGGCAATCCACTCCAGTATTCTTGCCTGGAGAACTCCATGGACAGAGGAGCCTGGCAGGCTACAGTCCATGGGGTCACAAAGAATCTGACATGACTATACAACTAACACTCTAAATCTCAGCTCAAATATTTTCTCTACCATGAGGTTTTTTTATATTACCTTAAATATAGACTTTTTCAAAGGATTTTTTTTCTTTCCCTCTACGTAACACCTCCTGACACACAGAGCGTTCTCCATTGCTGATTTATTGAATGAACAAATGAATGTTGAATGAAAGCATTGACTTTTTCCATGTTGTTTCTATATAGAGAAAATGAAAGGTGAAAATTTTAGTTGCTCAGTCATGTCCAACTCTTTGCGACCCCAACTATTCAGTCCATGGAATTTTCCAGGCCACAATACTGGAGTGGATTGCCATTCCCTTTCTGCAGGGCATCTTCCCAGCCCAGGGATTGAACCCAGGTCTGCCACATTGAGGCAGATTCTTTACCACTGAGCCATCAGGGAAGCCATTGGTTACCAAATCCGTTTATGGATAAGTATGATGCTGATTCCAAAAGAATCAATCGATAAGTGAATTAAAGGTTCTAATCATCAGAGATTCTGAATCAATAGGTATCTTGTATAGCCCAGTATCTTTATTTTAACAAGCCCCACAGGTAAGACTGCTTGTGTACCTTTTTCCCTACACAGATATGTCCAGCTAATGGGATGGGAGCTGAAATCTATACCAGGCTTCTTTCTGTAAGCCAATTTTGTGTGATCTAAGACAATGGCCTCCAACTTTTTTCTTTGTCTAGGAATATAATTGTTTTTTAATGTTGTGTTGGCTTCTGCTATACAACAATGTGAGTCAGCCATAGGTACACATACATCCCTTTCCTCCCAAACCTCCCTTCCACCCCTCTAGGTCATCATAGAGCAACTTTTTTGGCACCAGGGATCGGTTTCATGGAAGACAATTTTTCCACGGACAGGGGTTGAGGAGGGATGGTTCAGGCAGCAATGCAAGTGATGGGGAGTGGCAGATGAAGCTTTGCTCAGTTGCCCACCATTCACCTCCTGCTGTGCAGCCCCATTCCTAATAGGTTGAAGACCAGTACCCGTCCTGGCCCAGGGGACGGGGACCCCTGCTCCAGGCAAAAAAGGCACAGCTTCTAAGATACAATAAAACACTGTGGACACTAATGTGGCCCTTCTCAGAGGATATTGTTGTTCTTTAGTCACTAAGTAGTGTCTGATTCTTTCACAACCCCATGGACTGTAGCTCGCCAGGTTCCTTTGTCCTTGGGATTTTCCAGGCAAGAACACTGGAATGGGTTGCCATTTCCTTCTCCAAGGGATCTTCTCAACCCAGGGACTGAACCCATGTCTCCAGTATTCGCAGGCAGATTCTTTACTGCTCTGTCATCTGGAAGCTCACCCTCAGAGGCTACTGAATCTAATTAAAAACAAAGAGGAATTTATTCATAATATCAGAGATTAACCTCTAATAGTATACCAAAGCAAGGTGTGGAGATATTTTTAAATTACTAAACAGTCATCATTTGAGGTTATTTTAAAACAGCTCCTTGAAGATAGGGTTAAAAAAGATTTCCTTACACATTCTAGCTTCCAATATAAAATTGAATATTAATTCCAAGAAATAAGTGTATGTGATCTTTTGCTTAATAAAACCTGCTAAAATGCAATTTCATTGGAACCCTAGAACTTGAAATATTATAATAGTTTTGTGTTTCTAAATGACGGTAATATGAGAATCTGTTTAAACATTAACTAAAAATCAATTGATCTTCTAGGTTTCAAGTCCATTTCTCACGATGGTATTTTCCTCTATACTTAGTTTAAATGGTTAAACAAAGTACTACCCAGAATTTATAACTTAAAACCCAGTAAATGCTTTTAAAACATCATGTATTTGGGTACCTTTTGAAATGGTAACAAAACAGGTACTTCTACATGTCAATGGTTTATATGTGTTACTCCTTTACCTGACCAGGGCATCCTTTCTCTCTTCATCTGACAATATTTCAGGCATCCTTCAAGCCCAGGTCAGCAATTATGTTTTTAAATTTAGAAAGATGGCAATGACGACCCTGTATGCAAGACAGGAAAAAAGACACAGCTGTGTATAACGGACTTTTGGACTCAGAGGGAGAGGGAGAGGGTGGGATGATTTGGGAGAATGGCATTCTATCATGTATACTATCATGTAAGAATTGAATCACCAGTCTATGTCTGACGCAGGATACAGCATGCTTGGGGCTGGTGCATGGGGATGACCCACAGAGATGTTATGGGGAGGGAGGTGGGAGGGGGGTTCATGTTTGGGAACACATGTAAGAATTAAAGATTTTAAAATTAAAAAAATAAATAAATAAACCATTTGGCTTGTTGTGCCAAAAAAAAAATAAAAAAATTTAAAAAAAATAAATATGTGGGCCATTGGCTCACTGCTATTATTAAACAAAATAAAAGCAAATGAGAGGAGGGAGGCAGTGAGGAGAGAGTGAGTGAAAGAGAGAGTTCTAAAGTTTAAGATCTTAAATGCCCAGACCAATGGCCTTTTACTATGCTGACATATATTTTGTTGCAAAGGAAATACAGTGTCATAGAAATGACAACATAGTAGCCAGACTGGATGGTACAGTCACAAGTTCAATAATGCTACGGTGGGAGAACAGACTTTGGAACCAGACAATCTATAAAGCCAGAAACTAAATCTGGCTTTATTGTGAGGACTCAAGGATATGTAATATATCTCTGTTTTTGTTTCTTTAAATCAGAAGTAGAATTAATATGAACCGACTTGATGTGGTCAGAACATTAAAATAACAATAAATTTGAAGAAGTAGCCTATGTCATACTGGGTGCAAATGGTAAGAAATAGCCACTGGGATACAGTTAATGATATTGACCAGGAAGTTTCATCCAGACTTTTCTTGAATTACGGGCAGTCTATTTTCAGCTCAGACGTCAATAATGAAGTTACTTTTCCCACCAAAAAAAGCAACATCCAAAGGAAAGGCAGAATACAGAATCCTCATCAAGTGGAATCCACAGAGCACTCATGTCAGATAGTGGAAAACGAAGAAAAAGGCCATTTCTGAATAATTAATGCCAGAGACTTACACAGATCAGGAGGAAGAAAACAAATTTTTATACTGATAAAATGAATAAAATTTCTAAAATGAACTTTGAGGAAAGACAGAAGCTAAGACTGAGAGGTTTTCTCTTTTTTTTGGTAAATAAGTCTTAAAACATAACTATCCCAGTATATGCAGTCAACAGTTATTCAACCCTCACATACTAAGTCCCATAGGTATAATACTCTGCTATATAGTGAGAAAGACACCTAAGAAGCTAGTGGCAGAAATCTGCCCGGGATACCAAGCAAATGACTGGTATAACCTGAATACCAAGAGCAAAATAAAAATAGAAAAACATAAACCAGACTGGATAAAGTATATCTTCTTAATATAAACAAATACAACGACTTCAGTAAGGCAGAGTTTGCCTCGTGGGGATGTCAGGGAACTTGAAATTAACATTGGGACAGTTTCTTATATATAGTTTGTTCTTCAGTTGTCTGGTTTTGTTGTCTGTCTCACTAGTGTTGGTACAGTCCTTCTCAATCTTCCCCCCCCCCTTTTTTGCACAAAATTCAAAGCATAAAATATCTCCAATTATTGCTATATATTGCTTTCTGGACTAAAGTTTCACTGCTTGTCCATTACGGTAATGTTTCTTATGTCCAAAACAGGCATACCATCTAAGCAATGTACATAGTTAGAAAATATAGTTTGGGAAAGAGATTTCACTCAGCACATCTGTGAAAGTCTTTAAGGCAATTTGAGGAAAACTTTAAATTACCAGGGAATATTAATTAGGATCATTTATTCACATTCTTCTAGTCTTCTACTGTTGTAAATCATGTATTTTGCCCCAATTCTCAAACTCCTTAGGGTGAGATTAAAAAATGTTCAAGCACTAAGTTTTTCCAATAGGCTATATATAATTGGCTAAAGACTGAAACTCTAGCAGATGCTTCTGCTAAAATCTACAGAAAGAAAACAATTTGAAAGTTGCCTGCAGCGTGTCTGAACTCACTCTAGAACACTGTGACCCAGGGCATTGAAATACAGAAATATTTTAGGCGATTTCTGTTTTAAAAAAATCACCAGCCTGTTTGATTTGAAGCAGTTGCTCCTCCAACTTTATACAAAAAAATAGCACAGAAAAACTGAAGGTTGCAAAGAAGATAGTAAGAAGCCTCAAATGACTTTTATTGGAATATTATGTGCCCAAAACACAAAGGATTTAAATTAATATCTTAAAATGTTCCATTTACCACATATCACAGGAAGTAAGAGTCTTTTTTTTTTTTTGGAGGGGGGGTTCTTTTCAGCTACCTTTCTCCAAATCCTTGACCAGTTAAACTGTTTGTTCCAGGTCATCAACCTCCTTAATAATTTAAATTCCCAAATTTAGATTGAGAAGGGATGTGGCTGGTTATGTTTTATTGTCAATTCACTCAGAAAAAAACAATGCTGTACATACACACGTGCCTGTACACACAAACACACACGCCAATCTTGCATATGCACAATTACTTCAGAAGCTTAGAGGAAGTCTATTATCACAAAGGTAAATATAAAGTGCATTTTAATTGTAAACCAGCATAAGGCAACTATGTCAAACCCTGATTTATCTTTCGAAGTTTAAATTATTTACAGTCTCTCCCATGTGATGCCAAATTGTCTCAGTTCTCCTGTGTCCCTCTGACATTAGGCCCTACTGACTTTAGACAAAATGACATAGGCCAGCCTTTCTCAATGCAATCGCTAAAGAAAATTCATTTCTATAAGATGTGAATTTTCACAGAGAGAAAAATAGCCTCCTGGTCAAAGTGGGCAATGTTCGGTTAAATAAAACTAAATAGGTTTTCATTTTTCACTTGCTATTAATAATAGGTAAGGTTTCTCACAAATGTTAATGAGCATTGTTCATAAAATGTTAATGTACATTGTGAATTGGGAAATGGGTGAAGAGTCAATGCTAAATGTGGTATACAGCATTTTCCCAAGTTATTTGAACATCTCAGATTAAAGGAATGGTATTACAAGGCACATGTGGTTGGAAAACGCTAAGCACTTTGCATTCAGGACCCCCCCTCTTTCCCTTTCAGGTCTCTTTAGCCACCCCCACCCACCCCCATCATTCCTAATCATTCCTCTCACAAGCCAAACATGTCCCTTGTGCGCTCATGCTCCTCTTAACCCTCCCATTACTAAAGGCTAACTTTCTTCCAAATGTTGGCAATTATTTATTTCTCTGGAGATTTTTCTTTATTTATAATAATAGCAAAAATCAGAATGTTTTGTTGTTTGCTATATGTTAGTGAAGGGATCGGAAAAGGCAATGGCACCCCACTCCAGTACTCTTGCCTGGAAAATCCCATGGATGGAGGGGCCTGGTGGGCTGCAGTCCAGGGGGTTGCTGAGGGTCGGATATGACTGAACGACTTCACTTTCATTTTTCACTTTCATGCATTGGAGAAGGAAATGGCAACCCACTCCAGTGTTCTTGCCTGGAGAATCCCAGGGATGGGGGAGCCTAGTGGGCTGCCGTCTATAGGGTCGCATAGAGTCGGACACAACTGAAGTGACTTAGCAGCAGCAGTGAAGGGATATGACCCATATATTTTTAAATTAAAATTTTTGTAGTATAATATGTGATTATAAGAAATATAAGAATAGTATATATGTCAAACATAATAAAATAATGTCCATTAATCCACCACACAAACTAAGAAAAATAGCATAATAAACAATTTAGCACTACCTAAGTGTTCTTCGCTTCTTCAATAACTCTTGCTACCAGAGGCATTCACTACATGATTTTTTGAATGTATTTTCTCTTGATTTTAAAATTGTTAAGAGTTTTTCTGATATATATCTATCCTTAAATAATCTGTTTTTGCTTGTCATTGAGATATGTAAAAGTAGAATTATGCTACATGAAATCTTCAATGAATTGAATTTTTCACTAAATATTTTCTAAGATTCAGCCATATGTTGTGTGGTAGGAATTCATTCTTGCTTTCCTGCTACTTAATATTCCATTGTATGAATATACTGCAATTTACCTATTTTCCTGTTTATGAATATTTCAGACGTCTCTAGTTTTTTGTTATTACAGATAATAGTACTATGAATATTCTTGCACATTTACAAATTTTTCATTAGGGTTTATAATTAAACTCATTAATTCACATGGGAGAAGGAAATGGCAACCCACTCTAGTATTCTTGCCTGGAGAGCCCCGTGGACAAAGGAGCTGGTGAGCTTCTGTCCATGGGGTCGCACAGAGTTGGACACGACTGAAGTGATTTAGCAGCAGCAGCAGCAATTCAAGTGGCTATAATGAGTCATATTATATGACATATGAGACTGTCCGTCTTTAAATATAAAGTCATGTTGCTTACCAAAGTGAATCACAAAGCGATTGTACAAATTTATATTCCCACCAACAATATATATCAGAGTTATTGTTTGTACCCATCTATAATGAAGTTATTTTATTAGGTGGATACAAGTTTAGAATTGTTATAAATTCTAGTGAATTAAATCTATGATCATTGTATATTGATCCTCTCTATAGCAAAATATTACTTTTATCAGAGATGCATTTTTCTGATATTAACATATATATCCTTACTTGCTTCCTTTTTTTGGTTAATATGCCTAGTATATCTTTTCCAGGCTTACGTTTTAGCTTTATATTTCTACATCTTCAAAAATGCTATACAAAATACTTCTATTGCTTGTCAAGTTTATTCCATGTATGCTTACTGTGATCACTGATATATTTGGATTTGCTATATTTGTATGTCTTATATTTATATATTGTACTTGCATTATTCCTCTATTTTATTTTTATTGAATGATTTTCACTGTTATACATGTTTCTTCTGTGGTTATCCTAAAAATTATATGATTTATATTTATCTTTAAAAATGTTACTCAGTATTTTAAGCACTCAAGTAACCAAAGAACTCTAGAATCTTGGTACCTAAAGTCTATGGATCATTATTACCATGGGCCTTACCTGGGAGCTTGTCAGAAATGCCCATTCTCACGCCCCACCCTAGAACAACTGCTGTAGCTATTCTACAGGAAAATGATGGCCTATCCACAATCTGGTTCATATGTCAAGTATAATGACATCATACATACATAAACACACACATAATGAGATATGTCTATAAATGCTATTTTTTTCTCAAGTTTTAAAGAGTCAAAAAAACTTTTAAAAAAATGCTTATTACTTAAATAATGAGGCTTGCTGGGTTGAGCAAAGTATGTCTTAAGCAGACCTGAAAATGGCATCAAAGAGGCAAGAAAGGAAACTTTTGCAGAGGTTTAGGGTTGGGGTGGCCACAGTTGGCACTGTGAGCTGAATACCTAGACTAGAACCGCACCTACTAGGTTTGTTTCTCCTTTTGCTTTGCTTATTAACCAGATCTGTGTCCTGCAGGTGAGCTTTCACGTTGACCTGTGCCATTCTGCCCTGTTTACTGAGTCCAGTGAAGACTCTGTTACAGACTTAATCAATTTAACTCAGAAGTTATAATTAGCTTATGGTGGTGTGTGACCAAGATGATAGAGTAGAAAGAACTTGAGCTCACCTCCTCTCACTGGCACACTAAAATTACAACGACTTAAAGAGCTACTATTGATGAGAAAGATAAGAAAGCCAGCAGAAAAGATCTCCTACAGCTGAAGCTATGAAGAGGGAACCACAACGAGACAGGTAGGAGGGGTAGAGATATTCTATAGTCAAGACCCACTCACCTGGGTTGGTGACCCAGAAATGGGAGAAATATTACAGCTTAGGATGTTTATCCAAGAAGCAGGAGGTCTAAGCTCCACACTGGGCTCCCCTCTGTGGTAGGTGGTGCCCAGCCCCAGGAAGATGAGCCCACAAAACATTTGGCTTTGAAGATCAGTGGAGTTCACTTTTGGAAGAGACAGAGGGCTACAGGAAATGGAAATTCCATTCTTTTTCTTGTAAAATAATTGTATGTGTGTATTTATGTTTGGCTGTGTGGGGTCTCCATTGCTGCATGGGCCCTTCTGTAGTTGCAGCACGTGAGCTTCTCGTTGAGGTGGCTTTTCTCTTTGAGGAGCACAGCCTCTAGTGCATGGGCTTTAGTAGTTGTGGCACACAGGCTTAGTTGCTCTGCAGCATATGGGATCCTCCCAGGTCAGGGATCAAACCTATGTCTCCTGCATTGACAGGCAAATTCTATACCAGTGAGCCACCAGGGAAGCCCCTAGAGATTCTGTTTTTAAAGGGTGCATACAAAAACTTCAAACGCTGTGGGACTCAGAGAAGAAGCGATAATTTGAAAGGAGCCTATGTCAAGCCCACCTGCTGATCTTAGAGAGACTTTAAGAGAGGAGGCAACTGGAATTATTCCTTGGGACAGACACTAGCAGCAGCCATTTGGGGAAGTTTGTTCTACCATGCGAACACTGGTGCCCACAAACAATGTTTCAGAAACCTCCCTGTAGTTTATTATTCCTGGCACCCGGCCCCACCCACTAACCTGTCAACATCAGTGTTGGGATGCCTTATGCCAAGCAACTAACCAGACAGGGACGCACTCCCACCTACCAGTAGGTCAACTAACTTAAAACCTCCTTATCCCACAGCTACTCCATGAAGTTGCCTTGTTTATGAGAAGACCCAGAACTTGAACACACATACCAGTGCAACAGCACACTAGCCCTGGGACCACCGGAGCCCCATAGCCAGAGACCTTGGGACTAGCTCCACCCACAAGCAGGATGATACGACCCCCAAGGGATACCCCTGCCCCACCTCATGAGCAGGCCAACATCACCTCTGAGACAACCTGAATCCCACAGCCAGCCATCCCAAGATCTAGCCTCACTCACCTACAACAATATCAAGAATTAGTCCCATCCAGCAGTAGGCAAACACTAAATCTAGGACCCCCAGCCCCACAACTACCCACCCCAGAACAGGGCTCTGCCTACCAGTGGGACAGCACTAGCTCCTGGATTGTCTCCCACCCCAGAACTCTGCACCCAGCTGTCTCATGACTCAACCCGGCCCATCAGCAGTCAATATCCTCTTCACATGGGAGGACTCAGAGACCAGTCAGGCAGGGGCCAGCCATGCCCACAGATCACTTGTAGTAGTAAGCCTGTCATGAAAGAAGGACCCATGCAGGTCTCATAGGGGAAATCCCTAGAGTATGTTGCTATGGTAACCAAAGAGGAGTGTGACGCTGGGTGTACAGGATGTCTTTTACAAAGGACTACTTCTCCAAGGTCAAGAAAGGTAACCAATGTACCAAATATATTGACGTAAAAGCAGCAAATCAGGCAAAATGAAGCAGCAGAGCACTATGTTCCAAACAAAGGAACAAGAGAAAATCCACCAAAGAAAAATAAGTGAAGAAAGAAAAAATAATGAAGACATAAGCAATTTATCCAATAAAGGCTTCATTGAATGGTAAAGGTAATGATGATAAAGATGTTCAAAGAACTTGGGAGAAAATTCAATAAACAGCATAAGAAGTTTTCAATACAGAATTTAAAAATGTAAAGAAGAATGAAATAGAAATGAATAATCCAATAACTGAAAATTTTAAAACATGCTGCTGCTGCTGCTAAGTCGCTTCAGTCATGTCTAACTCTATGCAACCCCATAGACCACAGCCCACCAGGCTCCTCTGTCCCTGGGATTCTCCAGGCAAGAATATTGGAGTGGGCTGCCATTTCCTTCTCCAATGCATGCATGCATGCTAAGTCACTTCCATCGTGTCCGACTGTGCAACCCCACAGACAGCAGTCCACCAGGCTTCTTTGTCCACAGGATTCTCCAGGCAAGAATACTAGAGTGGGTTGCCATTTCCTTCTCCAATGCATGCATGCATGCTAAGTCACCTCAGTCGTGCCTGACTCTGTGAGGCCCCATGGACAGCAGTCCACCAGGCTCCTTTGTCCAGGGGATTCTCCAGGCAAGAATACTAGAGTGGGTTGCCATTTCCCTCTCTATTTAAAACACACTAGAAGGAATCAGCAGTAGAGGAGGTAATACAGGGGAATGGATCAGCAAGCTGGAGGTAAAAGTAGACATCACTGAAGCTGAACAGGAAAAAAAAAGGAATAAAAAGAAATGAGGGCTGTTTAAGAGACCTTTGGGACAGCATCAACTGTACTAACATTTGCATTATAGGGATCCTAGATGGAGAATAGAGAGAGAAAGGGACAAAGGTCATACTGGAAAACATAAGAGCTGACAATTTCCTGAAATTTAGAAAATTAAAATACATCCAGGTACAAAAATCGTACAAAATCCCAAGTAGGACCAACCCAATGAGGAATACACCCAGATACATTGTAATTAGATCGCAAAAATTAAAAATAAGAAAAGAATATTAAAAGCTGTGAGAGAAAAACAATGCCATTTATAAAGGAACTCCCATAAAGCTATCAGCTGACTTTTTAGTAGAAATCCTACAGGCCAGAAAAGAGTGACACAATATACAGTATTTAAAGTGATGAAAGGAAAAAGCTACAACCAAGAATACACTGCCCAGCAAGACTTTTAGTCCAATTTGATGAAGAGAACAAAAGTTTTAGAAATAAGCAGAAGCTAAAAAGTTCTGTACCACCAAGTCAGTTCTACAATTAATGTTAAAGGGCATTCTCTGTATGAAGAAGAAAAGACCATAAGTAGAAATTTGAAAATTATGAAAGGAAAAATTGCATTTTTGTACAGGAAAATGTAAAATAAAGAGAGCAAAAAACCATGTATAAAGCTATTAGAAAGACTGAAAGACAAAAAGAATTAAATCATCTATATCCACTTAAGGAATAAATACTTAAGAAAACATAAAACAAAAAGAAGTAAACTATAATGTCAGAAACAGTAAACATGGGGAGGGGTAAAATGCAGGATTACTGAAACATATTTGAACTTAAAATATCAGCAAACTATAATAATTATACATATATGATTATTATATATATATGCTATATATACATATACATATATAATATGTACATATATATGCTATATATACATATATACATATACATAATAAATGATTATATGTGATTATTATATATAATATGTATATGTACATATATCTTAAGACATTCCTATACAAACTTCATGGTAACTGCAAACCAAAAATCTATAATAGATATACACATAACACTAAAGATAGTTATTAAAATGCATATTATATATGTATATATATTATATATTAAAAGTACTATATATACTACATATGATTATTACATATATATATGTAAAGTGATTCCTATACAACACTCATAGTAAGCACAACCCCAAAACCTATAATAGATATACACGCACAATAGTAAAAATAGTTATCAAATCACAAAGAAACAGAGCAAAAGAAGAAAGGAACAAACAAGAACTACAAAAACAACTCCAAAATATTCAACATTCATTTATGATTAAAAGCTCTTAACAAAGTGAATATAGAGAAAACATACTTCAGCATAATAAAGCTATATATGACAAGCCCACAGCTAACATACTCAATGATGAAAAGCTGAAAGCATTTCCTCTAAGATCAGAAATAAGACAATGAATGATACCTACTCTTTCCACTTTGTTCAACATAGTATTGGAAATACGTGTCATAACAATCAGACAAGGAAAATAAATTAAAGGAATCCAAATTGAAAATAAAGAATTAAAACCATCCTATATGATGACATAACACTTATATAGAACATTCTACAAGAATTCATCAATAAATTTGGTAACCTTATAGGATACAAAATTTAGACAAATATGTTGTATTTCTAAATACAACATAAATTTAAAACAAACTATCCAAAAGAGAAAGGACGAAAGAATCTCACCAAAAAGAATAAAATACCTAGGAACAAATCTAACTAAGGAAGTAAAAAAGCCTATGCTTGGGAAACTGATTAAATAACTGAATGTGACACAAACAGATGGAAAGATATATTGTGTTCATGGACTGGAAGAATTTAATTGTTAAAATAAGCATACTTCCCAAGGTGAGCATCTTTTAATTTCATAGCTGCAGTCAGCATCTGCAATGATTTTGGAGCCCCCAAAATAAAGTCTGTCACTGTTTCCACTGTTTCCCCATCTATTTCCCATGAAGTGATGGGACCAGATACCATGATCTTAGTTTTCTGAATGTTGAGTTTTAAGCCAACTGTTTAACTCTCCTCTTTCACTTTCATCAAGATGCTCTTTAGTTCTTCTTTGCTTTCTGCCATAAAGGTGGTGTCATCTGCATATCTGAGGTTATTGATATTTCTCCTGGCAGTCTTGATTCCAGCTTGTGCTTCTTTCAGCCCAGCATTTCTCATGATGTACTCTGCATGTAAGTTAAATAAGCAAGGTGACAATAAATAGCCTTGACATACTCCTTTCCTTATTTGGAACCAGTCTGTTGTTCCATGTATAGTTCTAACTGTTGCTTTTTGACCTGTGTGCAGATTTCTCAGGAGGCAGGTCAGATGGTCTGGTATTCTCATCTCTTTAAGAATTTTCCACAGTTTGTTGTGATCCACACAGTCAAAGGCTTCGACATAGTCAATAAAGCAGAAGTAAATGTTTTTCTGGAACTCTCTTGATTTGTTGATGATGCAGTGGCTGTTGTCTTGGGGGATAAAGTCTTAATCCCTAGTATTTAGAATTTGACTGTATTTAGAAATTAAGCCTTCAAAGAGGTAATTAAAGTAAAATTAGGTCATAAGAATAGCCCCAATCCAATATGACTGGTGTGTAGAGCCTTGAAAACACACAGGTGGAAGAGCAACCAGTGAGAAGGCAGTCGTCTGTAAGCCAAGGAGAGAGGTCTCAGAAGAAACCGAACCTGCTAACACTCTGACCTTGGATTTTTAGTGTCCATACCTGTAAGAAAATATTTGGTAAGTTATGACCAACCTAGATAGCATATTAGAAAGCAGAGACATTACTTTGCCATAAAGGTCCATCTAGTCAAGGCTATGGTTTTTCCAGTGGTCATGTATGGATGTGAGAGTTGGACTGTGAAAAAAGCTGAGTGCCGAAGAATTGATGTATTTGAACTGTAGTGTTGGAGAAGACTCCTGAGATTCCCTTGGACTGCAAGGAGATCCAGCCAGTCCATCCTAAAAGAGGTCAGTCCTGGATGTTCATTGGAAGGACTGATGCTAAAGCTGAAACTCCAATACTTTGGCCACCTCATGTGAAGATTTGGCTCATTGGAAAAGACCCTGATGCTGGGAGTGATTGGGGGCAGGAGGAGAAGGGAACGACAGAGGATGAGATGGCTGGATGGCATCACTGACTCAATGGACGTGAGTCTGAGTGAACTCCGGGAGTTGGTGATGGACAGGGAGGCCTGGAGTGCTGAGATTCATGGGGTCGCAAAGAGTTGGACATGACTGAGCAACTGAACTGAACTGAACTGAAGCCACCTAGTCTGTGATATTTTGTTATGGCAGCCCTAGTGGATTAATGCAACATCTTTATTCAACAATTTGACAGTCTTACCATCACACACGGTAAAGCGTCTGCCTACACTGCGGAAGACCTGGGTTCAATCCCTGGGTTGGGAAGATCCTCTGGAGAAGGAAATGGCAAGCCACTCCAGTACTCTTGCCTGGAAAATCCCATGGACAGAGGAGCGTGGTTGGCTATAGTCCATGGGGTCGTAAAGAGTTGGACATGACTGAGCGACATCACTCACTCACCATCACACATGATCTGAACAGGTGAGATCTTAATGACATCCAATTTTCTTCTGGAGCACAGATATGAAATCATACTGATGACTTCCTCCTCTGAAGATATTTGACACAAACATTAAGGACATAGAAATTCTTACAAAGGAAGTAACAAAAAAGGATGGCCATTATCCACACATAGTTCAAGGTCTTGTCATCTCATTTTTTTTTTTGTTGTTTAGTTGATCTATTTATTTTAATTGGAGGCTAATTACAATATTGTAGTGGTTTTTACCATACATTGACATGAATCAGCCATGGGTGTACCTGTGTCCCCCATCCCTCCCCATCCCATCCCTCAGGGTTTTCCCAGTGCACCAGCCCTGAGAGTCCTGTCTCATGCATTGAACCTGGACTGGTGATCTGTTTCACATAGTAATATACAGGTTTCAATGCTATTCTCTCAAATCATTCCACCCTCGCCTTCTCCCACAGAGTTCAAAAGTCTGTTCTTTACATCTTTGTCTATTTTGCCATCTTGCATATAGGGTCATCATTATCATCTTTCTAAATTCCATATATATGCATTAATATACTGTATTGGTGTTTTTCTTTCTGACTTACTTCACTCTGTATAACAGGCTCAAGTTTCGTTCACCTCATTAGGACTGATTCAAATGCATTATTTTTAACAGCTGAGTAATATTCCACTGTGTATATGTACCACACAGCTTTCTTATCCATTTGTCTGCCAATGGACATCTAGATTGCTTCCATGTCCTAGCTATTATAAACAGTGCTGTGATGAACATTGGGGTGCATGTGTCTCTTTCAATTCTGATTTCCTTGGTGTGTATGCCCAGCAGTGGGATTGCTGGGTTGTATGGCAGTTCTATTTCCAGTTTTTTAAGGACTCTCCACACTGTTCTCCATAGTGGCTGTACTAGTTTGCATTCCCACCAACAGTGTAAGAGAGTTCCCTTTTCTCCGCACCCTCTCCAGCATTTATTGTTTGTAGACTTTTTGACAGCAGCCTTTCTGACCAGCATGAGATGCCATCTCATTTAAATCCCTGAAAATTATTTGGTAAACTGAGAGTAGCTCCAACCCTGACAGTGTTAATAAATAGTTACTGACTCTCTCAGCAACCCCATTAAACTAGCCCAATATCTTTTAGGCTTTTGGAGGTTATAAAGGCAGCATATTCTTTATTTAAAATTTTTTACTTAGGTTCCAAAGTTACCCACTTTGAATGGGGCCCCCTCTAGCAAAAGGCTATAGAATTTGTTCAGACTGCAATACAACAGATACCCCCAGTAGTGTTTCCTAGAAATTCCTTCACTGCAGAGGTTTTAACAACCTTTTCTCATTCCTCCTGGAGACTGGCCATTCATGATGATCTTAAGCTGACCATGAGCTTCTGATGTAAGAAACTGCTCTCCTCAGTTCCATCTCATATATTATTATTATTAGAGTGATGACTACTGGCCACATATTGGGCTTTCTTGGAAATAGAGGCTCTCACAGGCCCTAACCCATGAACCCCTTAATACCCATTTTCCTGGGTTATGAAAGCAATACCCTGAAATCTCTACTTGGCCACCAAGCGTACCTTACTACAGGATGGAATCAAACCTAGGTCCCCGCATGTCTACATGCAGGAAGGGGTAGCTACCCCTAACTTTAGGTTCTCGCCAGATGCCAGGCTGTAAGAGGAGGTCCTCTCACAGTTCTCCTAGATACTTAGGGGGTCCCTTGATATAACGCAATGAGCGAGCAGAGTCCAACCACTGTATACATAACAATATGGAGTTTAATGGAGAGTTACAGCTTCTTACCCTTTAACCAGGATGTCAGCACAATTGGCCAAACTTCAGGCACTCATCTGGTTTACAGATGACCTTGTGAAAAGTCAGCTCCATCTGCATATCTTACAGAATCTTGTGCCATTGTCGATGGTCTAGCTGTGTGGACAAACCAATGGCAGAAACTACTGTTCTTTGTACAGGTTGCAAGTATTCTTCACAGAATCTTTGGAATTTCTTGCTTCATAAATGCACAAAATATAAATCATATTATAAGTTATACGTATCTCTGCACATACTAATGAAAAACACTCCTGATACACTTCAGAGTTCTAGATTCCATTGATAGTGACCAAGGCACTCATTTTACTTCTCAGAGGAAACAATGTTGAACTCCTGAATAAGGCTTTTAATGGAACTTTCATCTTCCTTACTGGCTTCATGGAGCACTACAATGGCTTATTAAGTTTAAAATCAGTTAAAGGGACACATGTGACATCAGTCGCATGATGACTAGGGTGAACTGTAATGGCGCCCGACTCCATTTTTTCTTTCACGCTGAGCTACTGACAGTTTTTAAGCCTCATCCCTCACTCTTCTCCTTGTGCCACGCATCTGAACAAGCCGAATAAGAAAGCCAAGTACTCATTCCTTGGCCACTTGTGAGAAGTTCAAAGCCCCTCGTAAGAACCCTCAGCCAGCCCACCACTACCCACCATAAAATCTCCAGGCGAGCTTCCTCTTCTGGCCCTGTCAAGTCAATTTTGGAAGGCTTGGCAGCTAACCTCTTCTTTCCAGCAAGCCTCATTATAGGAGTGATAAACCTTTACAACTGCTCTTGGGATGTGTGTGCGTGGGTGTCATCATTAATTCCAACATCTGAACCAAATTTTTTTGTGAACATATTTCCAGTTTCTTCAGGGTGGCTACAACATCTGCTAAATGACAATTAACCTTTTAAAAAACTATTCTCAAGTGACTAAGATATTCAGTACTTCTCCAGAACACTTTAGTACCGCTGTCTCTTCCCAACTAACATCTTATTTTTCTTCACCTCTATTCTTTTTTTAACTTATAAATAAGATAGTACTATTTTTATTGCTTCACACAATGTTTATGTGATGTTGACCAACTTGAGTATCATTTCTTCTTTAACCTCCTACATCCTATCTGAGGTCATTCTTCTTCCTTTCTTTCTTTTAGAAGTATTTTTATCTTAACAGATCCCAGTGTTGACATTCTTTGTAGATGATCCACCTTGCCTCTTTGGCTGCTTTTAAGAGTTCCCCTTTGGATGAACCTAGAATCTGTCATACAGAGTGAAGTATGTCAGAAGGAGAAAAACAAATATTGTATATTAATGCATATATATGGAATCTAGAAAACAATGGTACTGAAGAACCTATTTGCAGGACAGGAATAGAGAAGCAGACAGAGCATGGACTTGTGGAGATGGGGGCAAAGAAGGGGAGAGGGGGACTAATTGAGAGCGTAGCACTTGCATATACACCTAGCTAGTGGGAAGCTGCTGTATAGCACAGGTTGCTCAGCTTGGTGCTCTGTGATGACCTAGAAGGGTGGGGTGGGGAAGGGAGGCTCAAGAGGAAAGGGATATACATACAGCTGATTCACACTCTTGCACAGCAAAAACTAACATAACATTGTAATTACACCCCGATTCAAAAAATAAATTTTTAAAAGTTCCTCTTCAGTTTTGTGCTGTTTCATCACAAAGAGTGAAGGTTTAAAATTTTTTTCTTTGCACCACTTATGTATAGATTGATGCTTTTCATGATATTATTTTCACCCATTATTTCTGCAAATATTGTCTCTTTTCCACTTTCTCTGTTCTGATTTTCTGGCAATTTCTTCAAAGCCATCAACTTATACTACACTTTATTCTTTCCTCCATATTTCTAAAAATTTCTATTTCCATACTTTTGTATTTTTCTGTACTATATTCTGAATGATTTATTTCAGTACACTCATTCTTCTTTCACCTATATCTGATCTGCTCTTTAACTTACCTATTTCTTTTTATTTTATTTATTTATTTATTTATTTATTTATTTATTTTTTTTAATTAAATTTTTAAAATCTTTAATTCTTACATGTGTTCCCAAACATGAAACCCCCTTCCACCTCCCTCCCCACAACATCTCTGTGGGTGATCCCCATGCACCAGCCCCAAGCATGCTGCATCCTGCGCCAGACACAGACCGGCGATCCAATATTAACAATTGTGTTTCTATACTTAAAATGTATATTTAATTTAAAAAAATCTTTACATTTTCATTTTTATTCATTTTAAAAAATATATATTTAACCAATTCCTTCATAGTTACTTTGTAATTTCTGATAATTTAAATAGCTAAAATTTGTTATTTTTGTTAAATATTAGTCACAAAGTCTTCCTTTTCAGTAATTTTGTTTATCCTGATTGTGAGAATAAATTTGCTTGAGATTAATCTGTGAAAATTCTGCAGCCTAGATAGAATTTTCCATCTTCTAGAGAGGATTTAGATTGGTTTCTGCTAAGAGCCAAGGGATTGTTGTTGACCTGGACTCACTTAGGCTCATATTAGAGGTACTAGTGAGTAAATATCAGATTTTCCATCTTGCAATTGACAGAGAATTTAGCTTCTTATTACTCCACTAATATTTGCATATTTTGGGGGGCAACTTCACTTTTCCAGTTTGCTTTCCAGTTACTCCTCACTGATCTACTCCATCCTAAACTCATAAGTTTATTTGAATATTTGTTTACTTAGGAAATTAATCTTGTAGATATTCCTTAACATTCTTGGATCTAGCAATACTAGATCTAGCAATATAATAAAACAATGTTTTATTTAGGATCTAGTTGATTTGTAGCAGAATCTGCTACATCTTACTTCTAGAAGCAGAAGTTTATTTTAATGATTAGAATATGAACCCTTCAAACTGGAGAGATATTTAGATACAAAGATAAGATGTGCCTCAACTCACAGTTCAAAGATGTGCCTCAACTCACAGCCCAGAGCTTCCTCAACCTGCCACCATAGGGACAGTCCTTCTCTTACATTTAAGCAGAAACAGGAGAGGAACTAAACAAACTCTTGATGAAAGTGAAAGAGGAAAGTGAAAAACCTGGCTTAAAACTCAACATTCAAGAAACAGAAGATCAGGGCATCTGGTTCCATCACTTCATGGCAAATAGATGGGGAAACAAAGGAAACAGTGACAGACTTTCTTTTCTTGGGCTCCAAAATCACTGCAGATTGTGATTGCAGCCATGAAATTAAAAGATGTTTGCTCCTTGGAAGAAAAGCTATGACAAAGCTGCTGCTGCTGCTGCTAAGTTACTTCAGTCATTTCCAACTCTGTGCGACCCCATAGACGGTAGCCCACCAGGCTCTGCAGTCCTTGGGATTCTCCAGGCAAGAGTACTGGAGTGGGTTGCCATTGCCTTCTCCGATGACAAAACTAGACATCGTATTAAAAAGCAAAGGCATTATTTTGCTGACATAGGCCCATATAGTCAAAGCTATGGTTTTTCAAGTAGTCAAGTACAGATGCAAGAGTTGGACCACTGAAGAATTGATGCTTTTGTACTGTGGTGTTGAAGAAGATTCATGAGAGCCCCTTGGACTGCAAGGAGTTCAAACCAGTCAATCCTAAAGGAAATCAGTCCTGAATATTCATTGGAAGGACTGATGCTGAAGCTGAAGCTCCAACACTTTGGTCACCTGATGTGAAGAGTGGACTCAGTTGGAAAAGACTTTGATCCTGGGAAAGACTGCAGGCAGGAGGAGAAGGGGACGACAGAGAACAAGATGGTCGGATGGCATCACCAACTCAATGGACATGAGATTGAGCAATCTCAAAACATGGTGAAGGACAGGGAAGCCTGATGTGCTGCAAGTATATGGGGTCACAAAAAGTCAGACACAACTGAGCAACTGAGCAACAAGGAAACCCCTTGGGCTTCCCCTATGGCTCAGTGGTAAAGAATCCACCTTCAGTGGAGGAGACATGTGTTTGAATCCTGGGTCTGGAAGATGCCCTGGAGGAAAGCACAGAAACCCACTCCAGTATTCTTGCAAAAATCCTATGGACAGAGGAGCCTGGTGGGCAGCACATTCTGGAAGTTCATACAGTCCAAAGAAGCAACTGAGCACGTATGCATAGGAGACTATTATGTGAGTCTTCCAGATTTCATCCTTTCCACTGTCTAGAATTATATTCTAATTAAAAATATGATTTTTTATGTGATCAGTTATCTCTCTGGTTGTTATTTTTATTTTTATTTCATTTTTAGGGCATTTAGTATTACTTTTCAAAATGCTTCCATGTGCTGATAATAATCACTAAATAGATACTACTCCAAAGTTGTTTGCATTCTCATTCTGATAAACTAAAAACCATTTAAAACTCTTTACTTGGTCTTATCAATTTGAGAATTTGATTTATACCTTGAATAAAAAGGTTAGATTTTACCCAGAGTTTAGTAATTACTAAATTTTCCTTCAACAGTCCATTTTTCCTGAGCTTCAGTTTCTAACTGCTGTAATTGTGTACAAAATTTGGAATAGCTATGTGTCACCTTGGTTGTTTAGCATATAACTAATAGGTTACAATTATAATAGCAAAAAGAGTTTAGAGAAGCAAATTAGTTTAGTAGCAATTAAATCCAGAGAATCATTCCAAAAAAAAATGCTAAGTAATAACTTTAATTGGGTTTTATGCAAAATGGGAAAACTTCAAAATAATGTTTCTAAACATCTTGTAGAAAAGTGACAGTCTACCTATAATTACCTTGCTTAATCACTTTTTGGCTACAGAGATAAAAATTTTTATATTAAAATTTTATATGGAAGGATTTTACACTGCTAAAGTACTCACAAAATGTGAAGGTGACATTCATATGTTAGTAAACTCTCAAAATATAGTTTTTCATTTTTAAGGGGAAAATATTAATTTTCACATGCTATTTATTGCTACTTTTCAGGGGTGAAACAAGATGAAAAGAAGTTTTTATGTGATTAAAATCACCAAGAAGTCACCTGCAATCTCCTATAATTTAAAAGACTCCAAAATACAATCATTTCCCTGCCCAACAGGGGATTTATCCTTGAATTTTATTATAATCAAAGTAAATAAATGTATTATAAATTTATCTTAATAAAAACCCCACTTCTTGTCATATAGAGTAACTGATTTTGAACTAACCTTTCTGCCACACACAACTATAAAAAAGTGCAGGACTTTAATTTGTGGGAAAGGAGATGCACATAGAGTATCATATTTACCTAGGCATTATCCATGGATGCACATTAGGATTATAGCAGTTGGACATTAAATCAAACAGAACAGAGTGATCTTTCTGAGCCAAGAGGTAAGAAACTGGATTCATAGTAATAAGGCAATTGGAATTTATAGGGTATATCACTTTGCTCATGAATCTGCAATTTTGGCAGGACTTAGGAAGGACACCTAATTTCTGCCTATTCAATTATATGGGGGAACTTGAAAGATACAGACTGGAATCATCTGAAGTTTTTTGTTCATTCACACATCTGGTGCTTGACATTGGAAAGACTTAAATTGTTGGAGGCTAGACTATCTGGAGCTCCTTGGATAGCTCCATCTCTGAGAGGTCTCTGTGTGTTCTATGTAGCCAGTAATTTTTATGGTAGCCAGATTTCTCATTTGTCTACTAAGAGCTTCCAAGGCATGTGTCTCAAGAGAGGTAAATGGGCAGAAGCTGAATTGTGTCTTTTTTTAACCCAGCCTTATAAGTCATTCTTATTTTATTAATTCCTGCTCTCTTCCTTTTTTCTTTATGAGTCTAGCTAAAAGTTCATCAATGTTGTTTATGTTTTCAAAGAACCAGCTTTTAGTTTCCTTGATCTTTTTCATTATTTATTTAGCCTCTATTTTATTTTTACTCTGATCTTCATTATTTCTTTCCATTTTCTCAGTGTGGCTTGTGTTTTTCTCTATTTCCTTTAGGTGTAAAGTTAGGTCATTTATTTGAGATTTTTCTTATTTCTTGAGGTAATCTTGTATCATTATAAACTTCCCTTTTAGAACTGCTTTTGCTAAGTCCCAAAAGTTTTGGATCCCATGAAGAAGGGAATGGCTACTCACTTCAGTATTCTTGTCAGGATAAGTCCATGCACCAATGAACCTAGCAGGGTACAGTCCATGAGGTCATAAAGAGTTGGGCATGACTGAGCAACTAACACTTTCACTTTCAAATGTTTTGGATCATCGTGTTTTCATTTTCATTTGTCTCCAGGCATTTTTAAAATTTCCTCTTTGATTTGTTCAGTGGTAGATCGGTTGTTTAGTAGCATATGGTTTAGCCTCCACATGTCTGGGTTTCTGCAGTTTGTTTTCTTTTTTCCTTGTAAATGATTTATAATCTCATAGAATTGTGGCTGCAAAATATGCTTGAGATGATTTCAATATTCTTAAATTTAGTGGAACTTTGCTTTCTAACCTAGAATGTGATCTATTCTGGAGAATTTTTCATGCGCACTTGAAAAGAATATGTATCTGCAACTTTCTGATGAAATGCTCTCTCTCTCTAACAGTTAAGTCCTTTTGGTCTAATGTGTCATCATACTCAATGATGAAAAGCTGAAAGCATTTCTTCTAAGATTGAAAACAAGACAAAGATATCCACTTTCATCAGTTTTATTCAACATAGTTTTGGAAGTCACAACCACAGCTGTAAGAGAGAAAAAAAAAAAAGAAGAAGAAGAAATAAATCTAAATTGGAAAGGGGGCTTTCCTGATAGCTCAGTTGGTAAAGAATCCTGCAATGCAGGAGACCCCAGTTTGATCACTGGGTCAGGGAGATCCACTGCAGAAGGGATAGGTTACCCACTCCAGTGTTCGTGGGCTTCCCTTGTGCTCAGCTGGTAAAGAATCTGCCAGAAATGCGGGAGACCTGGGTTTGATCCCTGGGTTGGGAAGATTCTCTGGAGAAGGGAAAGGCTACTCACTTCAGTATTCTGGCCGGGAGAATTCCATGGACTGTATAGTCCATGAAGTTGAGAAGAGTCGGACATAACTTTCACTTTCACTTTCAAATTGGAACAGAAGAAGTAAAACTCACTGTTTGCAGAGTACAGGATATTCAGTTTAGTTCAGTCGCTCAGCCGTGTCCGACTCTTTGTGACCCCATGAATTGCAGCATGCCAGGCCTCCCTGTCCATTACCAACTCCCGGAGTTCACCCAAACTCATGTCCATCGAGTCGGTGATGTCATCCAACCATCTCATCCTCTGTCATCCCCTTCTCCTCCTGCACCCAATCCCTCCCAGCATCAGAATCTTTTCCAATGAGTCAAATCTTCTCGTGAGATGACCAAAGTATTAGAGTTTCAGCTTTAGCATCAGTCCTTCCAATGAACACCTAGGACTGATCTCGTTTAGAATGGACTGGTTGGATCTCCTTGCAGTCCAAGGGACTCACAAGAGTCTTCTCCAACACCACAGTTCAAAAGCATCAATTCTTCAGCACTCAGGTTTCTTCACAGTTCAAATCTCACATCCATACATGACCACCAGAAAAACTATAGCCTTGACTAGACGGACCTTTGTTGGCAAAGTAATGTCTCTACTTTTCAATGTCTCTGCTATCTAGGTTGGTCATAACTTTCCTTCCAAGGAGTAAGTGTCTTTTAATTTCATGGCTGCAATCACCATCTGATTTTGGAGCCCAGAAAAATAAAGTCTGACACTGTTTCCACTGTTTCCCCATATATTTCCCATGAAGTGATGGGACCAGATGCCATGATCTTCATTTTCTGATGTTGAGGTTTAAGCCAACTTTTTCACTCTCCTCTTTCACTTTCATCAAACAGCTTTTTAGTTCCTCTTCACTTTCTGCCATAATGGTGGTGTCATCTGTATATCTGAGGTTACTGATATTTCTCCCACAGTCTTGATTCCATCTTGTGCTTCTTCCAGCCCAGTGTTTCTCATGATGTACTCTGCGTATAAGTTAAATAAGGATATTATACATAGGCAATTCTAAAGATGCTACCAAAACTATTCAAACTAATAATAATAATAATAAATTAATTCAGTAAAGTTGCAGGAAAGATACACCACGTTCTTGGACTGGAGAAGTCAATACTGTCAAAATGACTATCCTATCCAAGGCAATCTACAGTTTCAACACAATGTCCATCCAATTATCACCGGCACTTTTAACAGAACTAGAACAAAATTGTTTTAATTTTCATGGAAATACAAAAGGCCCCAATAGCCAAAATAATATTTTCTTTAAAAAATATTTTTCAATTGGAGAAAAAATGCCTTACAATATTGTGTTGGTTTCTGCTGTACATCAACATGAATCAGCCATAATTACACATTTATCTTTTTCCTCTTGAGCCTCCCTCCCCTCCTCCATACCACCCCTTTAGGTAATCACAGAGCACCAGGTTGGGCTCCCTGTGTTATATAGCAACTTCTTCCTAACTATCTATTTTACACATGATAATGTATATATGTTGATGCTACTTTCTCCATTCATTCCACTCTCTTTCCCCCACTGTGCCCAAACGTCTGTTCTATACATTTTTGTCTCAATTCCTTCCTTGAAAATAGCTTCATCAATACAGTTTTTCTAGATTTCATATATGATATCTGTTTTTCTCTGTCTGGCTTACTTCACTCTGTGTAACAGGATCCAGGTTCATCCACCTCACTACAACTGACTCAAATTTATTCTTTTTGTGGCTGAGTATCATATCTTCTTTATCCATTCATCTGTTAATGGACTTCTAAGTTGCTTCCATGTCCTGGCTATTGTAAATAGTGCTGCAATGAACACAAAAACACATGAAACTTTTAGAATTGTGGCTTTCTCAAGGTATATGCTCAGTAGTGGGATTGTTATACCAATGGTAAGTTTATTCCTAGTTTTTTAAGGAATATCAATACTATTCTCTATAATGAATGTATCAGTTTACATTCCCACCAACAGTATAGGAGGATTCCCTTTTCTCCATATCATCTCCAGCATTTCTTGTTTGTAGATTTTTTCATGGTGGCCATTCTGATTGGTGTGAGGTGATATAATTGTAGTTTTGATTTGGAAACAGTCTTGAGAAAGAAAAGAAGCTGAAACAAATCGCCAGTCCAGATTCAATGCATGATACAGGATGCTTGGGGCTGGTGCACTGGCATGACCCAGAGGGATGGTACAGGGAGGGAGGTGGGAGGGGGTTCAGGATGGGGAACACGTGTACACCCGTGGCAGATTCATGTTAATGTATGGCAAAACCAATACAATATTGTAAAGTAATTAACCTACAATTAAAATAAATAAATTTATATTAAAAAAGAAAAGAAAAATGAAGCTGGAAGAATGGCACACCCAGACTTCAAAGTATACTACAAAGCTACAGTAATAAAAACAGTATGGTACTGTCACTAAAACAGACATATAGATCAATGGAACAGGGTAGAAATAAGCCCACACACTGATGGTCAATTAATCTACAGCAAAGGAGGTAAGAATACACAATGGAGAAAAGAAAGTCTCTTCATAAGCAGTTCCTGGGAAAAATGACACTACATGTAAAAGAATGAAATCAGAATATTTTCTAACATCATATGCAAAAATGACTCAAAATGGATGAGACCTAAATGTAATATTAAATACTATAACACTCCTAGAGAAAAACAGGCAGAACACTCTTGGATATAATCCACAGCAGTACTTTTTAGGATCCCTGCCTAAAGTAAAGGAAATAAAAGCAAAAGTAAACAAATAAGACCTAATTAAATTTGAAAGCTTTGGCACAGCAAAAGCAATCATTGACAAAATGAAAAGACAACATAATGAATGGGAGAAAACATTTATAAATGATAGAAATGATAAGGAATAAATACCCAATACATAAAAACAGCTCATACAACTCAATTAAAAAAAAAAACTGATTAAAATTTAGGCAGAAGAAATTTTTCCAAAGAGGAAGTGCAGATGGCTAACAAGCACGTGAAAGGATGGTCAACATCACTAATCATCATGAAAATTCAAATAAAAATCACAATGATATATCACCTCACACCCGTTATCAAAAAGAACACAAATAAAAAATGTTGGCAAAGATGGGAAGAAATGGAAACACTTGTATACTCTTCTTGAGAATGCAAATTTTTGCAGCCATTGTGGAAATAGATATGGAGGTTTCTCAAAAAACTAAAAATTAAACTACCATACAACTCAGCACTTCCATTCCTGGGTATATATCCTCAAAACAAAAATTCTAATTAAAAAAGATACATGCACCTGAATGTTCATAGCAGCATTATTTACAATTTCCAAGATATGGAAGCAACCTAAGTGTTTATCAACAGATGAATCAATACAAATTTGGTGTACACAAAAACGTACACACACAATATAATACTACTTGACCATTTTAAAAAATAATTTTTTGCCATTTACAGCAAGACCATGAATGGATTTGGCAGGCATCATGCTAAATTAAGTAAGTCAGAGATAGAAAGACAAATAATTTACAATATCACATGCAAATGAAATCTAATAAATACAACAAACTGGTGAATAAAATTACTGGTATAGTTGTTCTGCTCTTTGTGGGTCATCTGCTCAGTGGCTCTATGGTAGGGCTAATGGTGCCCTCCTCAAGAGGGCTTAATCACATGCTGCATGACCCCGGCCTGCTGTAGTCAGAGCCCTTGCCCCCATGGCAGGCCACTGCTGATCTGTGCCTCCACCGGAGACACTCAAACACACAAAAGCAGGTCTGTCTCAGTCTCTGTGTGGTCTCTGGGGTCTGGTGTTAACACGGTTTAGTTTGAGCCCTCCAAGCATCTCTGACAGGTATGGTATTTGATTCTAAATATGACTCTGCCCCTCCTATAGTCTTGCCCTTGGACATGGGGTATCTTTTTTTTGGTGGGATCCAACATTCTCTTGTCAATGGTTCTGCAGCAGTGAAATGCAATTTTGGAGTTCTTGCAGGAGAAGATGAGAGCACATCCTTCCACTCTGCCATCTTGCTTACTTGGGTGCAATGTCAAAATTAACAGAAAGATCTCTGTTTGTTTCCAAGCCAAACCGTTCAATATCACAGTAAACCAACCTATACCCCAACCACTAATGCTGAAGAAGCTGAAGTTGAATGGTTCTATGAAGACCTACAAGACCTTCTAGAACTAACATGAATAAAAGATGTCCTTTTCATCATAAGGGACTGGAATGCAAAAGTAGGAAGTCAAGAGATACCTGGAGTAATAGGAAAGTTTGACTTTGGAATACAAAAGGAAGCAGGGCAAAGGCTAGTGGAGTTTTTCCAGAGAACATACTGGTCATAGCTAACACCCTCTTCCAGAATAACAGACAACTCTACACATGGACATCACCAGATAGTCAACACCAAAATCAAATTGATTATATTCTTTGCAGCCAAAGATGGAGAAGCTCTAAACAGTCAACAAAAAAAGGCCAGGAGCTGACTGTGGCTCAGATCACGAACTCCTTATTGCAAAATTCAGACTTAAATGGAAGAAAGTAGTGAAAACCACTAGACCATCCAGATATGACCTGAATCAAATCCCTTACAATTATACAGTGGAAGTGACAAATATATTCAAGGGATTACATTTGATAGAGTGTCTAAATAACTATGGATGGAGGTTGGTGACATTGTACAGGAGGCAGTGATAAAGACCATCACCAAGAAAAAGAAATGAAAAAAGGCAAAATTGTTGTCTGAGAAGGCAGTACAAATAGCTGAGAAAACAAGAGATGTGAAAGGCAAAGGAGAAAAGGAAACATATGCCCATCTGAATGCAGAGTTCCAAAGAATAACAAGGAGAGATAAGAAAGCCTCCCTCAGTGATCAATGCAAGGAAATAGAGAAACATAAAAATGGGAAAGACTAGCGATCTCTTCAAGAAAATTAGAGATACCAAGGGAATATTTCATGCAAGGTTGGGCACAATAAAGTACAGAAATGGTATGGTCCTATGAGAAGCAGAAGATATTAAGAAGAGCTGGCAAGACTACACAGAAGAACTATTAAAAAAAAAAAAGATCTCAATGACATCACTACTATGGTGGTTATCTCAGAGATCACTCACCAAGAGCCTGGAGTGTGAAAACAAGCGGGCCTTAGGAAGCATCACTATGAACAAAGCTAGTGGAGATGATAGAATTCCAGCTGAGCTATTTCATATCCTAAAAGATGATGCTGTGAAAATGCTGCACTCCATATGCCAGCAAATTTGGAAAACTGCAGTGGTCACAGGACTGGAAAAGGACAGTTTTCATTACAATCCCAAAGAAAGGCAATGCCAAAGAATTTTCAAACTACTGCACAATTGCACTCATCTCACATGCTAGCAAAGTAATGCTCAAAATTCTCCAAGCTAGGCTTCAATATATGAACAGAGAAATTCCAGATAATCAAGCTGGATTTTGGAAAGGCAGAGGAACCAGAGATCAAATTGCCATCATCCATTGGATCATAGAAAAAGAAAGAGAATTTCAGGGAAACATCTATTTCTGCTTCACTGATTACTGTAAGTCTTTGACTGTGTGGATTACAACAAACTGTGGAAAATTCTTAAAGAGATGGGAATACCGACCACCTGACCTGCCTCTGAGAAATCTGTATGCAGGTCAAGAAGCAACAGTTAGAACCAGACATGGAACAATGGACTGGTTCCAAATTGGGAAAGAGTACATCAAGGCTGTATATTTTCACGCTGCTTATTTAACTTCTATGCAGAGTACATCATGTGAAATGCTGGACTGGTGAATCACAAACTGGAATCAAGATTGCTGGGAGAAATACCAATAACCTCAGATATGCAGATGACACCACCCTTATGGTAGGAAGCCAAGAGAAACTGAAGAACTTCTTGACGAAAGTGAAAGAGGAAAGTGAAAAAGTTGGCTTAAAACTCAACATTCAAAAAATGAAGATCATGGCATCTGGCCCCATCACTTCAGGCAAATAGATGGGGAAACAATGGAAACAGTGACAGACTGTATTTTCTTGGGCTCCAAAATCACTGCAGATGGTGACTGCAGTCATGAAATTAAAAGACACTTGCTCCTTGGAAGAAAAGCTATGACAAATCTAGACAGCATATTAAAAACCAGAGATATTACTTGCCAACAAAGGTCTGTCTAGTCAAAGCTATGGTTTTTCCTGTAGTCATGTAGGATGTAAGAGTTCGACCATAAAGAAAGTTGAGCACCAAAGAATTGATGGTTTTGAACTGTGGTGTTGGAGAAGACTCTTGAGAGTCCCTTGGACTGCAAGGAGATCCAGCCAGTTAATCCTAAATTAAACCAGTCCTGAATATGCATCAGAAGGACTGATGCTGAAGCTCCGATACTTTGGCCACTTCATGTGAAGAATTGACTCATTGGAAAAGACCCAGATGCTGTGAAAGATTGAAGGGAGCAGGAGAAGGGGACCACAGAGAATGAAGTAGTTGGATGGCATCACCGACTTGATGGACATGAGTCTGAACAAGCTCCAGGAGTTGGTGATGGGCAAGGAAGCCTGGCGTGCTGCAATCCATGGGGTCGCAAAGAGTCAGAAACTACTGAGTGGATGAACTGAGTGAATAAAATAGAAAAGAAGAAGTCTGAGTAATATAGACAGCAAACTAGTGATTGCCAGTGGTGCAGGGCAATATAAAGTGAGGGAGAGGGAGGTATAAACTACTGGTGTAATACAGGCTACCAGAATGTATGATACAACAAAGGGAATATAGTCAATATTTTGTAATAACTAAATTAAGTGTCATAGTTTTAAATTTTATACAAATTTAACACGGAGAAGGAAATTGTAACCCACTCCAGTATTCTTGCTGGGAGAATCCTACAAACAAAGGAGCCTGGCATGCTACAGTACATGGAGTCACAAGAGTCAGACATGACTTAGCAACTAAATCACCACCACCATACAATTTTAAAATAAATAAAAAAACAATAATAAAAGAAACAAGCAAAATAGCAATATAAAAATGAGTCAGAACAAAAAAAGTCATTCTCCAACCCAAATCATCGGAAGTGAATAATGAGCATTGCCCAAATTCAAGGAGAGGGCAATTAGCTTCCAAATTTTGTGAGAGGAGTGTCAAAACATTTGCAGATGTGTTTTAAAACCACCTATGATCTAGAAGCACATGTAGATCAGCTTTAGGTGGAGACAGAAATCAAATGTCATGCAGAAGAAATAAATTAATTGATTGAGGTGGGAAGAGGAAGTAGTAAGACATGGTGGTTCTCAGAAGTACATAATCACCACTGGATTATAAAAGTGTACGGAATACAAAATATAGACCAAATTTTATATTGCCACCTTTGAAGAAGGGCTGATTTACCCCCAAATTATTGAAAAGCATGATCTTTGGGCTGTGCAGAAAGGGGGAGAATCTTTAGGGAGAATTAGCAAGATGAATAAGAACATCAAATTGGGCCTTCATTTAGTCTGAGTGGTTGGTGTGGGTGGAGTGGGGCAAGTAGCCCAGGTGAGAAATCAAAGTTCACAGGTTAATTATAGAGATACAAGCAAATTTTGAAAATGGAAATGTCTGATCTTTGGTGATTTCGGTCTAGAAGGACAGTCTGAATAATGACAGTAAATTTGTGTGACATAATTTTTTAAATTTAAATATTAAAGAAAAATAATGCAGTGTCAATAAATTTAACACAAAAGATATTATAAAAAGCCCATCCTGGTATGGAAACAAAAGAGAACAAGATAAAAAATAAGCATGACAATGCACAAGGAAGTAATATAAGCGGCAACAATGACAAATAAAGGAGAAAGAAAAGAAATATGAATTTTACTCAACATCAATAAAAACAGTCATCAGAGTAAAGGAGGGAGAATTTTTATCACCAAAATATTCTATCTAAAGATGTATAAAAGGAATTTGAGTTAGGCATTTTTTTAAATAATCAAAGTTTAAAGTTATCCCAAAAATCCACTAAATAAAAACTACAGATTCTATCAGAAATCACTTGTTACTTGTGGGAAATACAAGGCCTTTTTCTAACAGTATAAAACAACAATAGGCTTCCCTGGTGGCTCAGATGGTAAAGAATCTACCTGCAGTGCAATTGATCTGAGTTTGATCCCTGGGTTGGGAAGATTCCCTGGAGAAGAGAATGGCAATCCAATCCAGTATTCCATGGGGTTGCAAAGAGCTGGACACGACTGAGCGACTAACACTTTCACTTTTCACTTTCATACAATAACATTACATGATAATAAGCTAGGATTTCAGCATAGTTACTGGACAAAAGATTTGTTAACATCTCTTTAATAAATTATACTATAATCACATAAGCAATGGATTTTAATGACATACAGGA
Organism: Capricornis sumatraensis; assembly: GCF_032405125.1. NCBI lineage: Eukaryota > Metazoa > Chordata > Mammalia > Artiodactyla > Bovidae > Capricornis > Capricornis sumatraensis. Next base: position 9,860,485 of record NC_091084.1, read on the forward strand.
GATTATGGGTTGAATAGATTTCTGAAAACAAATTTTGAAGTAAGCTTTAAACATTTTTACTATATGTTTATCTAGTAATCTCAAAAGAATTGATTAATGAATTCAGGGAAAAGATCTGCTTGCTATTGTATATATATACAATATGATTTTTTTAATTGCTTGCTCTGACTTCATATGAAATTACAAAAACATTCAGGCACTGAACAAAGCAATTTACATATACTATTTCTAAACCATACAATAACCTTTCAAGCAGGTATTAAAACTATCTCTACTTTGTTGAGGTAATACACTGTGTCTTGCAGAGACTAACTGACTACCAGATCTGCATAGTTTGTAAGAACCAAGATTTGAAACTAACTCTGGCTTCTAAGGATGTATTTCATCACATTCACTAAGATCCAAGCAAAATATGAAGTTCAGGATAAATTTAAAGCAATAATTAACTGCTCTAATCATACACATATATATTCACACACACACACACGTACACAAAAGCATCCTAGCACCTAAGAGGATCAATGTTCAATGTTGGGGTCAGGAAGACACTCAACTAGGGAAATAAATTTACAGCGATAGAATATATAAAACATCCCTAGGCAACATAATTATCCTAAAAGAAAAGGAGGGAATGAGAGAGTCATTTCCTAGGCAGGTTGATAAGAAGGCTAGGGGTCCCCAAGGAGAGAGGGGTCTGGAATTCTCAAGGAGGGAGAAAGGACAAACTTTTTCCTTCTCTACACTCCTTAGGATTATAGAACAACAATGTATTCTGCCTGAGGACAGTCTCTGGATTAAACCTTCTGGCTAATTCTGTAAATTATGGGAGGAGACCTGTTCTTTACAAGGATTATATAACAACAATGTATTCTGTCTGAGGACAGTCTCTGGATTAAAGTTTCTGGCTAATTCTGTTATCGTAAAATGTAAATTATGGGAGTAGGTCTGGTGAGGTCTTTACAACATCCAGACATTCTTTGGATTTACTGGAGAGTATATTACCTCATTGCTAACACTAACAAGCGGGTACTCTTTCTACCCCCTTCTGATGCCTATGTCAGAAGCTTTCTCTATCTCCTTTATACTTTAATAAAACCTTATTACACACACACACAAAAAAAGAATATATAAAACATGCTTTACTGAAATGCAAGGTAGAGTAAGTTTTTAATTTGATTTACTTTTTGTTCATTCTCAAAAATTCTTCCAATTGGTAATGTTGGCCAATGCAAAATTTAAGTTTACAGTGTAAGCTATTTCATGATTCATTTTGACATATGGCAGAAATCAACATAATATTTTAAAGCAATTATTCTCCAATTAAAAATAAATCTTAAAAAGAGAGTAAATCCCAAGAGCTCTCATCACAAAGCTAATATACATATATATTTCTCTCTCAAAATACTCTATGTATATACATGTGTTTATATAATATGTTCATATATATATGTCCTTATATGTCTACCATCTATCTACCTATCTAGATAGATAGCTATAGATCATCTCCATAGATAGATAGGTAGATAGATATTAATAAACAGATAGGCACACAGATACGTAATAGAGCAAGAAAGTGTCAGAGGGATACAACTCACATATATTTATCATTAAGCATGAGAAAATATTTAGCAGGCTCATATTACCTTTGCTGCTGCTGCTGCTAAGTCGCTTCAGTTATGTCCAACTCTGTGCGACCCCATAGATGGTAGCCTACCAGGCTCCCCCATCCCTGGGATTCTCCAGGCAAGAACACTGGAGTGGGTTGCCATTTCCTTCTCCAATGCATGAAAGTGAAAAGTGAAAAGTGAAAGTGAAGTCGCTCAGTCGTGTCTGACTCTTAGCGACCCCATGGACTGCAGCCTACCAGGCTCCTCCATCCATGGGATTTTCCAGGCAAGAGTACTGAAGTGGGGTGCCATTGCCTTCTCCGATATTACCTTTAGAGATATCTCTTTAAAAATACTGGTTCATTACATAATATTTGTTTATTATTTCAAATTTGGTATATTGATTGAAGGGAATAAATATGATATTTATAATTCTACAACTGTATATGCCTTAGGTTTACATTAAATTTGATTATTAAGATTAGTTTTACACTTTATAATACATTTTCAAACTAAGGAAGTAAATATACAACTTACATCTGAGCTCCTGGTCTGATACAACTTTGGCAAGCAATTTGTTACATTTCACACACCAGGAAAGAGCTTCCCTCTGATGTCACAAGAACGCAAGTAGTCCAAGAAGCCAAAAGTTATCATTAGTCATTGAGTTTATGACTGGGACAAATGCAAACCGATTTTAACGCCATCACTTTCTAATGCTTCTCTTCCAACCCCTGCTGTCATATCGCTGTGAGAAAAGCAAAGCAGTGGTTTCCGCTTTTACTCCCATTCTTTCAAAGGAGAGTAAACTGGGAAAAACTGTAACATGATTTTTCACCTTGAGTGGGAGCTCACTGACACTGAATGGCCTTTATCTTAAAGATTAAGTAAGGTATGTTTTTCAGAAGTAGAAGCTTGTATTTTAAGTTAACAATGGTTTTCGGAGATGAATACTGTCCTGGACACAGATCCATATATTCTTGTTCATTAGACATACACATTTCAAATAATTATGAAGCCGAATTCATAATTATTTCCTCTGGTGTAAAAATAGAGTTGGGCTTCCCTGGTAGGTCAGCTGATAAAGAATCCGCCTGCAGTGCAGGCGACCCCGGTTCAATTCCTGGGTTGGGAGGATCTGCTACAGAAGGGATAGGCTACCCATTCCAGTATTCTTGGGCTTCCCTGGTGGAGCTATGGAAATCAATATGAAGTTTGAAGTCTCATCATGGGAATAGATCACCAGAAAAATTGTGTCTATGGTTGTAAGTCACATACGTAGTCACAGTCAAAACTCCTCAATTCAGGAAAGTTTGTGAATTCTCACCCAATGTATTTGATAGTGCTAGGTCAATGTTTATGTGATAATTCCATGTCACAGGAAGACTCTGAAGTTATTTGAATCTGTTATCATTAATTCTTCTATATACCATAAAATTAGATATGTTGGATTTAAGCAGGATTACAATTCTATAATGCCAAAAAATTGGAAAGAAAAAAAATCAAATTGTCTTATTACTCTATATACATACTATAAGGGAGATAAGGGATGAAATGGAACCAAAACAGCCTTTGTAATGAAATGGACGGGCTTCAAGTCTCACGTTTGTCAATTAGTAGCTATGAGACATTGTTTATTGTCTCTGAAGCTCTAATTTGCAAAACAGAATAACATTTTACAAATTATTGGGAAGATCAGTAATAATCCAGGTGAAGTTTCTCAGATGTAATAGGTGTACTAGAGAAATCTTTATTTAAATTAGGTGAAGTTGGACTTTAAGTTGAATTTACATTTAAAAGCAAAATTTAATATAAACTTGTATAATCTCCAAATAATTATAGAATTTTAGGATTACATGTAATTTATATATGATCCCCCTAGTTAATATAATATCTGATACACAATTTTCCTGAAATGAGTTCATTTAACTCCTCTTGAACCTTTCCAGTGACAAACAAAACGCTGCGCTTGTCTTCAAAGCGGGGACAACCATGAGTTAAGCACATCTGCTTTCTGATGGCTTTTCAGTTGGTCCCATCACTTTTCTCCTTCTTTGGTTAATATTTGAAGTCACTTTTGATTCATTACATTGCTGTTTGCCTTCCAGTGGAGCTGTTCATGTTCATCAGGTCTGTTCTGAACCTACCTCCAAGGACTAAACACAACAAAAGTCACGTGGGTTGGGTCACATTATAGTTCAAGAAAATGATTAGTTCTCTTCTTCTTTGTAAACCTATTATTTTTTAAATTTTCTATGAAACCAAAGGGGACATTAGCATTTTGAGAGAATATTGGTTCATGTTAAGTTCTATTAACCACAATTCTTAGTTTTTACTTCCTATTTAATAGGGTTTTTACTTGAATATTTGATCATTGCTAGGTAGCAGAGAAGAGAGTCATAATAGTAATTTGAGATTCCTCAACCTCATATTGCTTGGTATTCCTGATGCAATTCCTAGTAATTCCACCTCCTTGAAAACAAAACTATAAAACTCCCCAGGCACAATTTGTAACAGAATGTAGTTAAATCTGCACCATAAATTTACCCTTTATGTCAGTGTAATTTATTCACATCACCTCTATTTAACTCAATCTTAAGGCCATTAAAATTTACAAGATGATTCAAACACTTGTTTTGATATAATTCATTATTCATTTATGTTTTTAAAGATGAAGATGGTTATGTTATCTCCAAATGAATTTATTACATTCAATAAGCAATACAATATTAAATATCTAAAGTTTTGTCATTATGGCAAGGTCAAATGTGGTATGTTTTACTCTGTTGATTCACATTCATGACCCAAATGAGGTTACTGCTTATGCACAGGGTGCAATTATATCAAGGTTAGACAAGAAGACTTCTCTAGCACAAGATAGAGCACTATGAAATCATACAGTAGTGCTAAAATTTGGATTGGTGTCATCCTTCATGATATATTATCTAGCTTTCCCAAATATTAACAAACTGGATCTTTATCTCTGCTACTGAGTTTAACTTTCTAACATATACTTATTGATAATGTGATACTTTTTCAGTTATACTTAACTGTAGCTATATGATAATTCACTTATTAAAATGGAAAAAAGTTCAATAGCATATTTCAATCACATGTATAAAAAAAGAACTCATGAGAAAATTTCCAAATTTTCCTCTGAAAAGGAGCCAAGCCATAATTCTGTTTAAGAATATATTCTCATATTTAAGTTCTCATATCTCAAATTATTTAAATAGGTACATAATAATACCAGTAAAATTTGCTTTAAAAGTTAAACTATTTTAAAGGATAATCACAGAATATAATGAGAATATATGCTAATACTTAAGTTATAATTAAGTACAAAAATTATATCAAGCAATCTGGAAACCATGCCATAGTAAATCTAGGTTCTTTTATAGTCTGACATATTTGTGTACATTAAGAAATAATTTTGCCTATTATTTCCTCCATTATTTTGAAGCATAACTACAAAAATTACACAACTAGATTTGATGTTTAATAAGTAAGAGTAGCTGATATTCCTGAATCTGTATTTTGTGTTACAGTGAGATAAGCATTTTGGAGTGAGTTTATCTAATTGCACTTACATTGACCTCATTTATTAAAAAAAAAAAAAAACACAAAAAACAGCCATGGAAGGATATCACACACATGGAACAATTTCATTATTGTTTCTAAATCCTGGTTTTTCTGGACAGATATGTGTTAGTAAAACTGCTATGATGCATGGTGCATGCAACTGCTTATCTGAGTGTCAGCTTTCACATGAAAAACTGTTACACAAATCCTACCATTATCAGAATGACTGCTGTGGCAGTTTAAACAACAAGGAAATAATTCTGCTACTGATTTTGAAATGGTCAAGAGCATTTCTTTCAACATATGTCTTCTTTTAGCTCTCTTTGCCCTCAGAAAATTTGCTAGCCTCTGTATAAAAAATTATCTGCCAAACCAAATTCCATTTATTCAAACATAAAATAAATCTTCTTTGAAATTTTGTCTTTTTTTTGATCCTCCTTTCTTTACAAGGTTAAAACCATTCTCCTAATCCTTCAGGTTAAAAAGTAACCATTACTTTTTCTGTATTTCTAAAATCCACTTAGTCCACAAGCATAGTCAAAGCTACCTCTCCAATGGATCATTCTCTCTTCATTTTCGTTGCCACTTCCTTAGCAAATTCTTTAGTGACTAGTGATCTATAGTCATAAACATTAAGTTCCATGGGAAATTTTCAATTATTTTAAAAACTAGATCCTATTTCTGTTCAAGTTTCTACTCACAGTCCAAAAATCTCAATCAACTTCTAAACTCAAGTATATAATGAACGGTCCTTCAAAATCATAGCTCAAATAAAAGAATATAATGAAAATGATCAAACAAATCAACACAAATAACATATTATTTTCAAAGACAATATAAGTTTATCTTTCCGACTCGTTTAGTTGTGATAAAATGTTAAACAAGCCATACAACTGGGGAGAACAGAATAATACAGAAACTAGATGACAAAGTATAAGCATTTTCAATTCTTTCTGGAAGAAGATACAGTGAAAATCAAAGAATGGAGAAGGAAATTAGTGATTAATTGTTTAGAAGTGTTTATATACACTACTTATAGAATTACAGCACATGTGTGCATATAGTTTTATAGTGCATATTGATAAAGAGGGCTTTCTGGGTGGCACTAGTGGTAAAGAACCCACCTGCCAGTGCAAGAGACATAAGAAATGCGGGTTTGATCCCTGGGTCAGGAAGATCTCCTGGAGGAGGGTATGGCAATCCACTCCAGTATTCTTGCCTGAAGAATCCCCATGGACATATGAGTGTGTTAGGCTATGGTCCACAGAGTCACAAAGACTTGGAAAGAACTGAAGTAACTGTGCACGCACGCATGCACTGGTAAAGAATCCACCTGCAATGTAGGAGAGGCAGATTTGATCCCTGGGTCAGGAAGATCCCCTGGAGAAGGAAATGACAATTGATTCCAGTATTCTTGCCTGGGAAATCCCATGGACAAAGGAGCCTGGTGCGCTACAGTCCATGGGCTTGCAAGAGTCAGACATGACCTAGCGACTAAACCACCACCATACACACACACACACACACACACACACACAATTAGCCCTTCTACTTGTTGGCAGTTTTTTTCTCTAAGCTGTGTTGCATAAGAATGCATGGTGAAATTTTCAAAACAGTGCTCTGCACATATCATTCTCTTGCCCACCATCCTTCATTCACTCTTCATTGCTTGCAAATTAAAATACACAAACTTTGATATGAAATGTAAGGCTCTCATAAACCTATTCTTAAGTCACTTTGTTGAACTAAATCAATCTGGCTCCACTAACCCCTCTCTCTGTAATCATCCTTCCCGTCACAAAGTTTAATACCTTTGTGTTTTTTGATTCCTCTATCTCCACTGGTTAGGTATCCAATAGTCAAGAGTTCACTTAAATCTTTTTTTTTTTTTTTACTCTATTTACATGGAAACAACATGCATTACTTTCTCTCTCTAATTCATATCTATTAATGTTCACTTTCCTATACTGTAATAAGATTGATTTTCCACTCTTGCCTAGACCTTTGTCTGAGTCTATGAAAATCTTCCTCTATTTTTTCCTATCTTAAATTTCCTTCCTCTATTTTTTCTTATCTACAGTAAGATTTTAGATTCTGTGCTAGCTCAACTTTGCAGAGTTAAGGGTCTCTTAATCTGTGTATAAGAAACTCAAGCTACCATGGCTATTATTCTTAGATTTAAACTTTTGCTTTTCTAAGCCTGTGTCACTGACTTGCTTCTTTTCATTTATAAAAGCCTTACTGGATGGTATATTTGATTCACTTAACTCACATTTGTTGTTGTTCTTCAGTCATTAAGTTGTGTCTGACTCTATGCAACCCCAGGAAACATGCCAGGCTTCCCTGTCCTTCACTATTGCCTAGGGTTTGCTCAAACTCATTTCCATTGAGTTAGTGATGCTATCTAACCGTCTCATCCTCTGCCATCCCCTCCTTATTTTGCTCAAAGTATTGGAGCTTCAGCTTCAGCGTCAGTCCTTCCAATGAATATTCATGACTGATTTCCTTTAGGAAAAACTGGTTTGATCTCCTTGCAGTCCAAGGGACTCTCAAGATCTTTTTCAATACCACAGTTCAAAAGCATCAATTCTTCAGCATTCAGCTTTCTTTATGGTCCAACTCTCACATCCATACATGACTACTGGAAAAACCACAGCTTCAAGTAGATGGACCTTTGTTGGGTGACATTTCTGCTTTTCAGTACATTATCTAGGCTTGTCATAGCTTTTCTTTCATGGAACAAGTGTCTTTTAATTTTGTGGCTATAGTCACCATCTGCAGTGATTTTGGAATCCAAGAAAAGAAAGTCTGTCACTGTTTCCATTGCTTCTCCATTTGCCAAAAAGTGATAGGATTGGATGTCATGATCTTTCTTTTTTGAATGTTGAGTATTAATCCAGCTTTTTCACTTTCATCAAGAGGGTCTTTAGTTCCTCTTCACTTTCCACCGTAAAGGTGGTGTCATCTGCATATCTGAGGTTATTGATATTTCTCCTGAAAATCTTAATTGCAGCTTGTTCATCATACAGCCCCACATTTCTCATGATATACTCTGCATATAAGTTAAGTAAGCAGGGTGACAATATGCAGCCTTGACATACTCCTTTCCCAACTTGGAACCAGTTTGTTGTTCCAAATTGTCTGGTTCTGTTGCTTTTTGACCTACATACAGATTTCTCAGGAGGTAGGTAAGGTGGTCTGAAATTCCCATCTCTAAGAATTTTACACAATTTGTTGTGATCCACAGAGTCAAAGGCTTTGGTATAGTCAACAAGACAGAATGATTCATTCGTTTCTAAAGCAAATCATTCAATATCACACTAATCCAAGTCTATGCTCCAAGCACTAACACCGAAAAAGCTGAAGTTTAACAGTTCTTGATGGCCTACAAGACGTTCTAGAACGAACACACACAAAAAGATGTTCTTTTCATCATAGGGGACTGGAATGCAAAAGTAGATAGTCAAGAGATACCTGGAGTAACAGGCAAGTTTGGCCTTGGAGTGCAAAATGAAGCAAGGCAAAGGCTAGTAGAGTTTTGCCAAGAGAACACACTCAAAGCAAACACCCTCTTTCAACAACACAAGAGAAGACTCTATATGTGGACATCACCAGATGGTCAACACCGAAATCAGATTGATCATATTCTTTGAAGCCAAAGATGGAGAAGCTCTATACAGTCAAAAAAGAAAAAAAAAGAAAGAAAGACCAGGAGCTGACTGTGATCATGAACTCCTTATTGCCAAATTCAGACTTAAATGGAAGAAAGTAGGGAAAACCACTAGACCATAAGCCCTTATGATTATACAGTGGCAGTGGCAAATTGATACAAGACAGTAGATCTGATAGACACGCTGCCTGAAGAACTATGGATGGAGGTTCATGACTGTTGAAGCCTCAGTCAGTCAGTTCAGTCGTTCAGTCGTGTCCGACTCTTTGCGACCCCATGAATCACAGCACGCCAGGCCTCCCTGTCCATCACCAACTCCCAGAGTTCACTCAGACTCACGTCCATCGAGTCAGTGATGCCATCCAGCCATCTCATCCCCGGTCGTCCCCTTCTCCTCCTGCTCCTAATCCCTCCCAGCATCAGAGTCTTTTCCAATGAGTTAACTCTTTGCATGAGGTGGCCAAAGTACTGAAGCTTCAGCTTTAGCATCATTCCTTCCAAAGAATCCCAGGGCTGATCTCCTTGCAGTCCAAGGGACTCTCAAGAGTCTTCTCCAACACCACAGTTCAAAAGCAGCAATTCTTTGGTGCTCAGCCTTCTTCACAGTCCAACTCTCACATCCATACATGACTACTGGAAAAACCATAGCCTTGACAAGACAGACCTTAGTCGGCAAAGTAATACCTCTGCTTTTGAATATGCTATCTAGGTTGGTCATGACTTTTCTTCCAAGGAGTAAGCATTTTTTAATTTCATGGCTGCAGTCACCATCTGCAGTGATTTTGGAGCCCAATAAAATAAACTCTGACACTGTTTCCACTGTTTCCCCACTTATTTCTCATGAAGTGATGGGACCAGATGCCATGATCTTCGTTTTCTGAATGTTGAGCTTTAAGCCAACTTTTTCACTCTCCTCTTTCATGTTCATCAAGAGGCTTTTTAGTTCCTCTTCACTTTCTGCCATAAGGGTGGTGTCATCTGCATATTTGAGGTTATTGATATTTCTCCTGGCAATCTTGATTCCAGCTTGTGTTTATTCCGTTTGAAGGATTTTGAGCATTACCTTGCTAGTATGTGAAATGGTTATGTACACAGTATACGAGATTCTTTTCAAACCACTCTCCTGGTTTTATTTCTTTAATCTTCCTCATGTTATTCTTTCTAGAGCCACAGTGTGAACATATGAAACAGATCCATGTTCTAAGACATTAAAAGCATCTATAAACATAATAGCTCATTGACATCAATGAATACCTTATAACCCTTATTAGATTTCATTGGACTGGATAACACTCAGCTAAATCCAACTACACATATCATGAGCTTTCTCAACAAACTGAATTTTAAAAACTCATCTATACTGTTTTTTTTTTTTTCTATTTCTGTGTTAAGTATGTTGAAACTTGTCTGGGTCAAGTAGATTTTACTTTGTCCTCAGTTCAATTCAGTTCAGTCGTTCAGTCATGTCCGACTCTTTGCGACTAATTATGAAAGACTGAGACTACTACTACAAAGAATTGAATTCAAAGAAAATACTAAGAGTTTTGTTAGTTAATAACGTCAGGTACCTAGCCCTGATGAGTGCTTTTGACATGTAAAGCAAGCAAACTGAACACCTTTATCAAATCTAGGCATTATAATGTATATATGCCAATAAACTACATCCTCAAAAGGGTTATAATAAGGGTGGTGCTAATGACAGAATGCTGATATTCCTGTAATTTTAGCTTTCTCTCATTTTCCAAGGCCTAGTCCTATTACTTTCTAATCAGGTGTAATTTTTTTCTTTTTTTTACTGATTTCTTTTATACTATTTACTCTGAGTTGTAGCTGAATTTTTGATATCTTTCTCTTGGTTAAGGTGACATTTGGTAACCTTAGTAACTATGGTTACACACTTGACTCATAACTTTGTCTCTGTCTCCATTTGGCTTCTGATCCCTACCTGAGAACATGTATAGGTTATATTTCATCTTTCTCTCTCATGTTTACTTACTTTTGGTTTCTCCCTAATAAAATATGATCTATATTTATTTATGAAGTAATATGGTTGTTAAAGTTAAGTTAGAAAGTTAAGTCGCTCAGTTGTGTCCAACTCTTTGCAACCCCGTGGACTGTAGCTCACCAGGCTTCTCCATCCATGGGATTCTCCAGGCAAGAATAATGGAGTGGGTTGCCATTTCCTTCTCCAGGAGATCTTCCCAACCCAGGGATCAAACCCAGGTCTCCTGTATTGCAGGTAGACGCTTTAACCTCTGAGCCACCAGGGAAGCCCCACATATGGCTATGTGTACATAATTTCACCATGAAGAAAATGGACACAAGGTACTAAAAGATTTGGCATATTTCCTAATGAATAAATTAAAAGCATAAAAATATTGAAATAAAATATAATTCAGGAAGTACTGAATAGGAATTGAAATATAGAAAGATTTTAGTAAAAATTCTTTTTAGATACTGCAAATATGGATTTGAAAAATATGGTAAACTGATCATATCAGATCTGAAATAAAATACTTCCAGAATGGCAGCAAATATATTATTTACATGTTTTCTTGCTATTCATAAAACACCTGGTCAATATGAAGTGTATACTGAATGAGTTTAGCTACACAGGAAAACTTTAAACTTTATCTCCTTGAGAAATCAAAACTAGAAAATTTCAAGACTAGTTTTTGTGTCTCAATCTACCTTAAAGAAACTTTTGGCATTGAAACCACATCACCTTGAATACATGTATCCAGCAGAGTTTCTAAGATGGTAAGAGAGGTTGTTAAGGATGTGTGAAGCTTCTTAGAGGACTGTTTTATTCCTTAAAGGTATAGTAAACATCAATTCCATCTAAAGAACTCCTGTGATGATACTGACATTTATTTAAAAGCTTTTATGACTTTTCTTAGACTGCTTCCAAGCTTGAAACCAAAACTGTCCATTAGCCATTATTACAATAACCCCTAATCTGATCTCTTGTGCTTCCTCTATATGATAGTATCATCAGCAAAGGGTTAAAATTATCCGGTATTCTTACCACATTTAGTGAGGAGGTGACTCATTATCCATTCCTTATTGAATTAGCACAACATTCACACAGATATGAAGCTAAAGAATTATATTTGGAATTTCTGGTTTTATCTCTCAGTCCAATCAAGCTTTTAGGTTTTAGGCTGTGAAGGGCAGCAGAGTCATAACTATGTCTCTGTTCCATGAGATCAGGCTATGTGCCTTATTTTCTCACATCTATGCTTCTCGTGTGTAATACAGTGCTTGCAACACATAAAAAAGGAACTAAACGAATAATTATTGGATGAGTAAATGACTGAAAGCTCATTCAGCCAGCTACAATGACCTAACTAAATGAGACTTCATGAAGCATCTGGCTTATACTTCAGGCAATAAATTTGCTAGATTGAAAAATTATAACTAAGAATGTAAAAGGAACACTTTTTCTCTAAGGCTTTCCTTCTTTCCCATTGACTCTTACTAATCTTTCAAGACCTTTCAATGTGTCTTCCTCTCCAGGAATTTATTGGCCCTTTCTTTAGGCTAGGCTAAGAGCTGGTCTCCTATATGAATATAACTCATGGTGTAACAAGAAATTAAAAGTATTATTTAGAAAGAACAGTGAGAGAGTGACAAGAGCTGAAGCTGAAAAGTTAGGAGGGAGCCAAACACTGAAGATTAAACTCAGAAGGTCCCAGTGCTGATGGGCTGAAAGACTACCCTGTGGGTGATATAAAGCCATTGAAAGGATTTATCAAGTAGTAGCACTGACATATTTTAATTGAAGATGAATCATTTTGAAAAACGGTGATGGTGGGTGTGAGAAACAAGATTGGATACAGAGATTATCTCAAGAGGCTAGGTAAAAGATGACAAGCACCTTAATAGAACAGGGGTGAGGAGAGAAAACAGATTGAATAACTATCTAGAGGATAAAATCAATAGGACTTGATATTGGTTTACATATAGGGAAGAGATATGGATCATTCTTATTCATTAATTGAAGTATTTATTGACTATATCTTATATTCCATGTACTGTATTTAGTAGGAGAGACAGGATGAAAAATGGGTACTACTAATACCCTCAGGGGGATTAGTCTAGTGAAAGAGTTGATTTGAACCAGAGAGTGGATCTTGATGACTTCTAAGTTCCTGGCTTAGAATGGATAGATGCTAGCGCCATTAACTGTAAAAGAAAATACAGGAGGAGCAGGGAGGAAAGCAAGATATAAAATATGAAGAAATCAATTACAAGGCAACTTATAAGTAATGTAATATAAATTACTAATAAGATGACAGAATCTCATTTCTTTAAAATTAGTGTTTGAGACTAAATAATCTCCTAAAGCTAAACTTTTATTATTCTATATTCTTTTTCAGTTTTTTTTTTAACTTTTTATTTTATATTGAAGTATAACTGATTATCAATTTTGTGTTAGTTTCAGCTGCCCAACAAAGTGATTCAATTATACACATACATGTATCCAATCTCAAGTTTTCCCAACTAGGTTGTCACATAATATTGAGCAGAGTTCTCTGTGCTATACAGTAGGTCTTTATTTGTAGAAAAAAAATCAGCAACTAAAGCTTCTAATTAGCAGAAAAAAGTAATTTTTTATTGTTAAAACAACTCAGTTTCTTAAATAGAATAATTTCTAGGAAAGTCATCTTAAATATTGAGCTCCCTCTGGTAAATTTAAGTTGTGATCTGCCTTGCCAGATGTAGAGCTTCACAAATATTTTCAGAAATTAAACTTTTCTTTAGCTGCTTCTGAACATGAAGGGAGCACAAAACAAAGAAGTGATTAAGGTGGAATGCACTGAACATGACTGAGTATGGAAAGTGGGAACAAGTTCAGAAATTTCAAATAAAATGGATTTGCTAGGAAACAAGAGCACATGGGCAACAACAAACAATAAAACAGAATGACCCTGAGGTGTCCTGTTGGTAGAGGGCTCTGAAATGTAGACTGAAAAATTCATACTTGGTTTAAATAAAAGGAAGTATTTCTCATAAAGTGGTGTTATCAAGAGAATGAAAGTGAAAGTGTTAGTCACTAGTTGTGTCCAACTCTTTGTGACCCCATGGACTCCAGGCTTGACTGTTCATGGGATTCTCCAGGCAAGAATAACTGAAGTGGGTTGCCATGCCCTCCTCCAGGGGATCTTCCCAACCCAGAGGTCAAACCCCAGTCTCCTGCATTGAAGGCAGATTCTTTACTATCTAAGCCACCTGGGAGAATGACCTAAACATAATGTTTTTTAAAAAAGAAATTATCATGGCAATTTTATTGAGGATAGAGTACAATTAGAAAGAGTGGAGGCAGGGACACCAAGGCTGTGATATGAGCAATTACATGACCCAACAGTACAACAGAGACAGGTTCAGTGACTCATTCCACGCAGGAAATATCAGCTAGGAAAAAAAAAAAAAAAGGTAACTTTTTCCAGAAGAGTGCTTTCCTTTTATAGAAGGATTGCTGTGAGGTTATTTGGGAAATGTCACACTTCAGAAATGAATAGGAAAATCTTGGCATGTTGCAATTAACATGAACAATTTCAGTAATCTCAGCTCTAGGAAGCGGCACACTTTGGAGGGAGGAACAAATGATAAACCTTAGATCTGAAAGTACTGGGAGTATAAAAGACTTAGTAAGAGCAGCTGGAATGACGTCACTTTAGCTGCATATGTGTTGCGGAATCATCAGAAAATTATGATTACATTATTGACTCAATCATTTATTGCATCAAGAAATGCTAGGTTTTCCAGATTACTAACAAACGAAATGGGAACAAAAGCACAAAACATGCTCTATAAATGATAATATATACTTCAATGGCAAAATGTCAAGACACTGAAGTTTATGAGGTTAAGTCAAAGCAAATTTCTCATTTCATTCAATTATGCTTGTTGAAAAATAAATGGTGTTCTGGAGCAAATACATTTTTCAAAAATATGTATAAAGTCAATTTAAATATGATTTGGGTGCCCAATGTTAAAATTACGGTAGTCAGATAAATTTCCTTTTAAAAATGTCAACACTTCCTTAATGGCACACAAGAGAGTATGGATGATTTACAAGGTATCTCCATGGATTCTGGTTAGCGTTTTTAGAACAAGAGCAAATAAAGCCATGTTGACATTAGCTGTGTTGTTAATGATACAAACAAGGCAGAAGTAAAACAGTTCTGTTGGCCTCAGCCCAGACAGATTCTCTGTTAGCCAAATTTATAAAGTGTACAACAGATGGCAAGATAAAAATGTTTTTTTTTATTTTCAGTAATATGATCATATAAAATATATGTTGTGGCAATAAGTAGAAAAATACCTGCTTCATGTGTATGTTTACACAGATATCACTTAGTATACAAAGTGTGACATGCAGAGATTTTAAAATGAAAGGATTCCAAGTAAATTAATAAATTCAAAATGTAATATAGACAAATATTCTCTTGTAACTATGAAGAAACATGTCATAATCACCCTGTTGGGTGTCTGGCATTATATCAAACAGCTCTGATACAGATACTAATCTTAAGACTGTTTAATAAAGATATAAAAATACATTACATAAACAAAATATAAAATATATAACTATAATCACACATTGGTGGAAGTGTTGGATCAAATGATGCTGGTAGACTAGAGCTGTGGCCCCCAAATGCCAAGGCTGGGCTGACTGCATAGTCATGTGGGAAACATTTTAAAAGTCCAGATTCCTTGTCCTTGTCCTGGATTCAATAGGTCTGGAGAGGGGCATGGAAATATGGAATTTTTAAAACTCCTCTTCATTTTTGTGTTCAGTCATGCCTGTGAGTCACAGGACTAGAGAACCTACTGAGTAAAGGCTTATTGGAAGAGGTGGGCCTTGGCTTACACAATAGTTTATCAAACACCCTTTACTGAATAGTAGCTATTTCCCAGGCACTAGGAATACAAAATCAAAAGTAAACCAACTATTAGGGAAGTTGTGAGAATTCAGTTAAAAGTGGTATATACACGATGCCAGGGAGCTCATGAAAGAAATATTTATATCAAGGAGGATGCTCAGAATCACTTTTATGGAAGAAGTGAGGCTGCAGTTAAAACTTGTATGACAGAGAGAAGGATTTAGAGAAAAGAGGTAAAGATAATGGAACAGCAAGTATGAGGAGAGGAATATCAAAAAGAAAGCTTAGTTGAAAAGACATTTATTAAAATTAATAGTTTCTAAATATTCAAAAGTTTAAAGATACAAATGATTTAACCATAATTCAAGTACATTTCCCAAATGAATACACATCTATTTTCATAATGGAATAGTCCCCAGAATATGTTAATGCAGTTTTTGTCTTTCCTATTGTTTTGAAAATACAAGGAATGGATGTTTTGAAAATACAGGGAATGAAAGATATAGTATCAGGATCTCAATCTGATATTTACCATTTAATAAATATATGTCCTTGAGAAAAACATCTGCCCTTTCAAAGACTCAATTTCTACTTTTCAAAAAATATTACTTCATGTTTTTTATTAGAATTTAAGTGAAAACTGCACTGATTATTTTCCTCTCCAGGGCCACTTCTGTTCGCGGTCTAATAAGCTTGTGGTGCTACCAATTGTTCAAACCAGAAACCTTGCTTATTGTTGACTATTCCCCCAGGGCCACCAACCCCACGAGGCACCTTTGTGTAATTTAGGAAAGCTTCCTCCTTCCTCCTGGCAGACACAGGCCTTGCCAGGGAAAACACTCAGGTGAGCTGTGGTCAAATTAGTCTTCAGCATCCACTCATTTCCTGAGCAGTTACCCTGTGCAAGGCAACACCTGCAGAACTGAGAACAGAATTTCTGTTTTCCTTTGCCTCAATGTCACATCCCACGACTCCTCCAGGTACTATTATTATTGTTTTTCTTTTTTTTTAATTAATCTATTTATTTTAATTGGAGGCTAATTACTTTACAATATTGTAGTGGTTTTTGCCATACACTGACATGAATCAACCATGAGTGTACATGTGTTCCCCATCCTAAACACCCCTCCCACCTCCCTCCTCATCCCATCCCTCAGGGTCCTTTGAACCTATATACTTCTTGCCACCCCCCAAAACTCCTCTTCTTCAAACTACTCATCCCTATAACATGGATGATTTTTAGCAGCCTCTTCACTACATTTGGTATAACTTCCTCCATAATCTAACATGCAGCAAAAATTAAACTTTTCAAAGACAAATATCAATCACCTATCAATGTCTCTACTGAAAACCTGTCCTGGCAATGGCTTTCTATTGCCCTAGAAAAAAGTATATAGAGTACTTCATGGGTACCGCTTCACAGAAATACAAAGTCTTTCATGAGTGATTAGTTTTCCTCTTCCTTCTCTGGACTCTCTTATCCTCACTCCACACCGACTGCAGTGCTTCATGAAAATTGTTCTGATTCCTCTGATTCTTTGTGGATACTGTTTGTTTTCTGGAACTTTCAATCGCCTCTTTTTTAAAAAAACATACACTGAAATACAGTTGATACACAACATTATTTTAGTTTCAGATATACTACATAGTGGTTTGGTATTTACATACATAAATGAAATGATCAGCACAATAAGTCTAGAAACTATGCATCCTCATATATAGTTATTACAATCTTACTGATTATATTTCTGACACTGTATATTATATCCCATGGCTTATTTATAACTGCACGTTTGTAACCCTTAATCTCCTTCACCTATTTTGCCCACTCCCACTCTCTGGCAACCACCACTCTATATCTATGAGCCTATGAGCCTGTTTTCATTTGCTTGGTTTGTTTTTTAGATTCCACATATGAGATGATGCAGTATGTTTTTCACTGTCTGACTTATTTCACTTAGCATAATATCTGCTAGATTCATCCATATTATTACAAATGGCAAGATTTCACTTAATTTTAATACCTGTAATAGTTTATTTATATATATATATATACATATAATGTCAGTAATAGTTATATATAACTATTATTGTGCTGTGCTTAGTCATTCAATCATGTCTGACTCTTTGCAACCCCATGGACTCTAGGCTGCCAGGCTCCTCTGTCCATGAGTATTCTCTAGGCAAAAATACTGGAATAGGTAGCCATGCCCTTCTCCAGGGGATCTTCCCAACCCAGGGATTGAACCCAGGTATCCCACATTCCAGGTGGATTTTTTTATCATCTGAGCCACCAGGGCGGCCCAATAATACTGGAGTGGGTAGCCTTTCCCTTCTCCAGTGAATCTTCCCAATCCGGGGATTGAATCCAGGTATCCCACATTGCAGGTGGATTTTTTACCATCTGAGCCACCAGGGGAGCCCAAGAATACTGGAGTGAGTAGCCTATCCCTATTCCAGGGGAACTTCCCAACCCAGGAATCGAACCAGGGTCTCCTGGATTGCAGGCAGATTCTTGACCAGCTGAGCTACCCAGGAAGCCATATATATACATATGTATATATATATGTGTGTGTATATATATGCATATATACATACACACATACACTTTATCCAGTTGTCTATTGATAGATATGTAGGTTGCTTCCATATCTTGACAATTCTAAATAATGCTGTTGCTGCTGCTGCTAAGTTGCTTCAGTCGTGTCTGACTCTGTGCAACCCCATAGATGGCAGCCCACCAGGCTCCTCCATCCCTGTGGTTCTCCAGGCAAGAATACTGGAGTGAGTTGCCATTTTCTTCCCCAAAATATTGCTGCATGTACATTCAAATATATATTTTTGAATTGTGTTTCATTTTCCTTGAGTAAACACCCAGAAGTAAAATTGCTGGATCCTATGATATTTCTACTTTTAACTTTTTGAGGAAACTCCATACTGTTACCCATACAGTTGCATCAACTTACAATCTCACCAACAGTGCACAAATGTTTCCTCTTCATCCTTTTTCATTATCACCAATGTCTTGACCAATTTTATGACAGCTATTCTGCCAGGTGTTAAATGATATCTCATTGTGACTTTGACTTGCAATTCCTTGATGATTGGTCATTTTTAGCATCTTTTCATGTGTTAGATGCCCATCTGTATGTCTCCTTTGGGGTAATGTCTATTAGGTCCTCTTTTCATTTTCTAATCAAATTATTTGTTTTGATGGTGAGTTGTATGAGTTCTTTATATATATATATGATATTAATCCTTTATTTGTAAATATTTTCTCTCATTCATTAGTTTGCCATTTCTTGACAGTTTTGTTGACAGTTTCCTTTGATGTGCAAAAGCTTTTAAGTTTGATGTATTCCCACTTATTTTTGTTTTAGTTTCCCATGTCTGGGGAGGACAGATTTAAAAATATATATATTACTAAGGCCAATATCTAAGCATAATGCCTATGTTTTTTTTTTCTGGGAATAGTATGGGTTTGCATCTTATATTTAGTCTTTAACCATTTTGAGTTTGTTTTTGGATATAGTGTGAGAAAGTATCCCAGTTTGATTCTTTTGCGTTTAGTAGTTCAGCTTTTCCAACACTATTTATTGAAGAGGCTGTCTTTTATACACTGTATATTCTTGCCTCCTTTGCTGCAAATTAATTGACCATATAAGTGTCGATTTATTTCTCAGCTCCCTATTCTCTTCTACTGATCTTTGTGTCTCATTTTGTACCAGTACAATACTGTTTTCCTTTCTGTAGTTTTGTAGTATAGTTTGCAAGCAGGGAGCATGATGTCACCAGCTTTGTTCTTTCTCAATATTTCTTTGCTTAATTTGAGTCCTTTGTGGTTCCATACAAATTTTGGGCTCATTCTAGTCTGTGAAAAATAACTTGGTATCTTGATAGGAATTATATAGATTGCTTTGATTACTATGGCCACTCTAACAATATTAATTCTTCCAAACATGAGCTAAGTACATTTTTCCATGTTTGTATATTCTTCAGTTTTTTTCATCAGTGTCTTATAGTTTTCATAATACAACTCTTTTAACTCCTTTAGGTTTTTCCTAGGTATTTTATTCTTTTTAGTACAATTTTAAATGTGATTGCTTTCTTCATTTCTCTATCTGTTAGATTGTTATTAGTATACAGAAACACAACAGATTTCTGTATATGAGTTTTGTAGTATGTAATTTCACTGAATTAATGTATTAATTTTAACAGATTTTTGGTAGAAGCTATAGGATTTTTTGTATATACTATCATGTCACTTTCAAACAGTGACCGTTTTGTTTCTCCCTTTCCAAGCTGGATTTCTATTATTGGTTTTTCATATTTGATGCTATAGTTAGAACTTGAAATACTACATGGAATAAAGTAGAACAAAAAGCCAGCTATGGACTAAAAGAAAATATTTGCAAATGATGTGATTGACAAGGGCTTGATTGCCAATATATATTAGCAGCTCATATGATTCAACAACAAAAGAACAAACAACTCAACTGGTCATAATAATTTTTTATGATCTTTAGAATTGCTGTGGTGTTGGTTGTAACTTTTCTTTCCTTTATGATTTTCTGTATTTAGGCCTTTCTTTTCTTTTCCTGGATGAGTCTGGCTAAAGTTTTCTCAGTTTTGTTTATCTTTCAAAAAACTGTTTTTAGTTTCATTGTTTTTTTTTTTTCCCTATTGCTTTCAACTTCTTTTCAAACTGATTTATTATTTTCTGTTTTCTACTAACTTTAGGATTTATTTGTTCTTCCTTTTCTAGTTCTTTTAAATGTAGGGTCAAATTGTTTATTTAGGATTCTTCTTGTTTCCTGGGGTAGACTTGTATTTCTGTGACTGTCATTCATAGAACTGTTTTTTGTGCATTCCATAGGTTTTGGAAAGAGATATTTCCTTTTTCACTTATGTCAAGGTATATTATTTGTTTCCTCTGATTGTTTTAGTGACCTCTGTTTTCTGATTTAGTGACCTCTGATTTTCTTTCCTCTGATTTCTTTAGCTGTTTACTAGCATGTTGTTTAGACTCCATGTGCTTGAAATTTTTTCCAGTTTTTTTTTTTTTTTTGAGGTGATTTTAAGTTTCACATACTTGTGGTCAAAAATGACACTTGCTATGATTTCAGTTTTCTAAAATTTATTGAGACATGTTTTGTGACTGAGTATGTGATTATTCTGGAAAATGTTCCATGTGCACTCAAGAGGAATGTATATTCTACTGTTTTAGGATGGAATGTTTTTAGCTATCTGTTAAGTCTACTGATCTAATATGTCATTTAAGGTCACTGCTTCATTATTGATTTTCTGTCTGGATGATCTATCCATTGATGGAAGTGTGGTATTAGGGTCTCCTTAGTTCAGTTCAGTTCAGTTGCTCAGTCGTGTCCGACTCTTTGCGACCCCATGAATCACAGCACGCCAGGCCTCCCTGTCCATCACCAACTCCCGGAGTTCACTCAGACTCATGTCCATCGAGTCAGTGATGCCATCCAGCCATCTCATTCTCTGTCATCACCTTCTCCTCCTGCCCCCAATCCCTCCCAGCATCAGAGTCTTTTCCAATGAATCAACTCTTCACATGAAGTGGCCAAAGTATTGGAGTTTCAGCTTTCGCATCAGTCCTTCCAAAGAACACCTAGGACTGATCTCCTTTAGAATGGACTGGTTGGATCTCCTTGCAGTCCAAGGGACTCTCAAGAGTCTTCTCCAACACCACAGTTCAAAAGCTTCAATTATTCAGCGCTCAGCTTTCTTCACAGTCCAACTCTCACATCCATACATGACCACTGGAAAAACCACAGCCTTGACTAGATGGACCTTTGTTGGCAAAGTAATGTCTAAGCTTTTTAACATGCTATCTAGGTTGGTCATAACTCTCCTTCTAAGAAGTAAGCATCTTTTAATTTTAGGGCTGCAATCACCATCTTCAGTGATTTTGGAGCCCAAAAAAATAAAGTCTGACACTGTTTCCACTGTTTCCCCATCTATTTCCCATGAAGTGATAGGACCAGATGCAATGATCTTCGTTTTCTGAATGTTGAGCTTTAAGCCAACTTTTTCACTCTCTTCTTTCACTTTCATCAAGAAGATTTGTAGTTCCTCTTCACTTACTGCCATAAGGGTGATATCATAAGGGTGATGTCATCTGCATATCTGAGGTTATTGATATTTCTCCCAGCAATCTTGATTCCAGCTTATGCTTCTTCCAGCCCAGCGTTTGTCATGATGGACTCTGCATATAAGTTAAATAAGTGGGGTGACAATATACAGCCTCAGTGTACTCCTTTTCCTATTTGGAACCAGTCTGTTGTTCCATGTCCAGTTCTAACTGTTGCTTCCTGACCTGCATATAGGTTTCTCAAGAGGCAGATCAGGTGGTCTGGTATTTCCAACTCGAAGAATTTTCCACAGTTTGCTGTGATCCACACAAAGGCTTTGGCATAGTCAACAAAGCAGAAATAGATGGTTTTCTGAAACTCTCTTGCTTTTTCCATGATGCAGCGGATGTTGGCAATTTGATCTCTTGTTCCTCTACCTTTTTCAAATCCAAGTTGAACATCTGGAAGTTCAAAGTCCACGTATTGCTGAAGCGTGACTTGGAGAATTTTGAGCATCACTTTACTAGCGTGTGAGAAGAGTGCAATTGTGCAGTAGTTTGAGCATTCTTCGGCATTGCCTTTCTTTGGGATTGGAATGAAAACTGACCTTTTCCAGTCCTGAGGCCACTGCTGAGTTTTCCAAATTTGCTGGCATATTGAGTGCAGCACTTTCACACCATCATCTTTCAGGATTTGAAATAGCTCTACTGGAATTCCATCACCTCCACTAGCTTTATTCATAGTGATGCTCTCTAAGGCCCACTTGACTTCACATTCCAGGATGTTTGGCTCTAGGTGAGTGATCAAACCATCGTGATTATCTGGGTCATGAAGATATTTTTTGTACAGTTCTGTGTATTCTTGCCACCTCTCCTTAATCTCTTCTGCTTCTGTTAGGTCCATACCATTTCTGTCCTTTATTGAGCCCATCTTTGCATGAAACGTTCCCTTGGTATCTCTAATTTTCATGAAGAGATCTCTAGTCTTTCCCATTCGGTTGCTTTCTTCTATTTCATTGCATTGATCACTGAGGAAGGCTTTCTTATCTTTCTTTGCTATTCTTTGGAACTCTGCATTCAGATGGTTATATGTCTCCTTTTCTCCTTTGCTTTTCACTTCTCTTCTTTTCACAGCTATTTGTAAGGCCTCCCCAGACAGACATTTTGCTTTTTTGCATTTCTTTTTCACGGGATGATATTGAACCCTGTCTCTTGTACAATGTCACGAACCTCCATCCATAGTTCATCAGGCACTCTATCAGCTCTAGTCCCTTAAATCTATTTCTCACTTCCACTGTATAATCATAAGGGATTTGATTTAGGTCATACTTGCTGGATCATGGAAAAAGCAAGAGAGTTCCAGAAAAAAACATCTATTTCTGCTTTATTGACTATGCCAAAGCCTTTGACTGTGTGGATAGCCATAAACTGTGGAAAATTCTGAGAGAGATGGGAATATCAGATCACCTGACCTGCCTCTTGACAAATCTGTATGCAGGTCAGGAAGCAACAGTTAGAACTGGACATGGAACAACAGACTGGTTCCAAATAGGAAAAGGAGTGGTCAAGGCTGTATATTGTCACCCTGCTTATTTAACTTCTATGCAGAATACATCATGATAAATGCTGGACTGGAAGAAATAAAAGCCGGAATCAAGATTGCTGGGAGAAACATCAATAACCTCAGATATGCAGATGACACCACCCTTATGGCAGAAAGTGAAGAGAAGCTAAAAAGCCTCTTGATGAAAGTGAAAGAAGAGAGCGAAAAAGTTGGCTTAAAGCTCAACATTCAGAAAACGAAGATCATGGCATCTGGTCCCATCACTTCATGGGAAATAGATGGGGAAACCGTGGAAACAGTGTCAGACTTTATTTTTTTGGGCTCGAAAATCACTGCAGATGGTGAGTGCAGCCCTAAAATTAAAAGATTCCTTGGAAGAAAAGTTATGACCAACCTAGATAGCATATTCAAAAGCAGAGACATTACTTTGCCAACTAAGGTCCGTCTAGTCAAGGCTATGGTTTTTCCAGTAGTCATGTATGGATGTGAGATTTGGACTGTGAAGAAGGCTGAGTGCCGAAGAATTGCTGCTTTTGAACTGTGGTGTTGGAGAAGACTCTTGAGAGTCCCTTGGACTGCAAGGAGATCCAACCAGTCCATTCTGAAGGAGATCAGCCCTGGGATTTCTTTGGAAGGAATGATGCTAAAACTGAAGTTCCAGTACTTTGGCCACCTCATGTGAAGAGTTGACTCACTGGAAAAGATTCTGATGTTGGGAGGGATTGGGGGCCGGAGGAGAAGGTGATGACAGATGATGTGATGGCTGGATGGCATCACTGACTCAATGGACGTGAGTCTGAGTGAACTCCGGGAGTTGGTGATGGACAGGGAGGCCTGGCGTGCTGCAATTTATGGGGTCGCAAAGAGTCGGACACGACTGAGCGACTGAACTGACTGAACTGAACTGAGTGGTCTAGTGTTTTTCCCTACTTTCTTCCATTTAAGTCTGAATTCGGCAATAAGGAGATCATGATCTGAGCCAAAGTCAGCTCCCGGTCTTGTATTTGCTGACTCTACAGAGCTTCTCCATCTTTGGCTGCAAAGAATATAATCATCAGTCTGATTTCAGTGTTGACCATCTGGTGATGTCCATGTGTAGAGTATTCTCTTGTGTTGTTGGACTCTTGTTGTATTGTTCTTCTCAATTTCTCTCTTTAACATCTTCTGCTCTTTACCTTATACATTTAGGCACTCTTATGTTAGATGCATGAATTTACTTGGTGGCTCAGATGCTAAAGAATCTGCCTGTAATGCAGGAGACTTGGATTTGATCCTTGGTCCAGGAAGATCCCTTGGAGAAGGGATTGGCTACCCACTCCATTATTCTTGCTTGGGAAATCCCATGAACAGAGGCGGCTGGTGGGCTACAGTTCATGGGATTGCGAAGAATCAGACACAACTGAGCAACTAATACACACACATATTATATGTTAATTAATGTTATATTCTCTCTTCTTGTATGCATATCTTTATCATTTTCTAATGCCTTTCTCTTTTTATAGACTTTATTTTAAAGTCTACTTTCTCGAATATGAATATTGCTTGCATTTACATGAAATAACTTTTTCCAACTCCTCACTTTCAGTCTGTGTGTGTCTCTAGTTCTGAAGTAAGTTTCTTATAAGCAGCATTTAGATGAATTCTGCTATTTTTTAAATCCAATCAGCCATTCCATGTCTTTTTTTCATGCACGCAGTCCATTGACAATGAAAGTGTATATGTATGTACTTATTGTCATTTCCTGATTTTCTGGTTGTTTTGTATTTTTTCTTTGTTCTCACATTTTTCTTTTATTTTCTTCCCTTGTGATTTGATAATTTTATTTAGTGGTATGTTTCTGTTCATTTCTTTAGGTTTTTGTGTATCCGTTGTAGGTTTCTGATTCGTGGTTATGGTGGAATTATAACAGGTATACCATACATGTTGACCTATAACTACTTGTTTTAAACTGATAAGACATTTAAGATCAAACACATTGTAAAAAGATATATATTTTTTACTCTCCTCACCTCACTTTGTGCTTTTGATGTCATATTTTATATCTTCTTATTTATCTCTTAATGGTTTCTTGTAGTTATAGATTCCATAAATATTTGCCTTTACTAGTGGGAATTCTCCTTTCCTATAAATTCTTCTTATTGTACCTTTTTGTTTCCCCTTAGATAAGCCCCATTAACATTACTCTTATGGTTGGTTTAGTGTTGATGAACTCTTTTAGTTTTGGTTTTGTCTTAGAAGTTCTTGATTGCTCCTTTAATTATAAATGATAACCTTGCTGGGTAGAATGTCCCACATTACAAAATTTTCCCTTTCAGTACTTTACCTAAAGTTCTTATGCAACTAATTTTTTACAAAATTTACTTTTTGAAGTAGAGTTGATGCTGTGTTCATTTCTTCTGTACAGCCAAGTGATTATTATATACATATTGATATATGTTCTTTCTCTTATCTTTTCCATTGATAAAAATATCATAGGATACAGAATATATTTCTTGTGCTATACAGAAGTCTGTTGTCCATCCATTCTATATTAAAAATAACAGCTTGCATCTGCTAATGCCAAACTCCCAGTTCTTCCTTCCATCTCCCTCCCTTTGGAAATTACAAGCCTATGTATCTCCTTCTGTTTTATAGGTATGTTCATTTTTGTTATATTTTAGATTCCACATGTAAATGATATCAAATGGTATTTGTTTTTCTCTTTCTGATCACTCTAGTTTTCTTCCCATCGTGGCTGCAACAATTTAAATTCCTACCAACAATATAGGAAGGATTCCTTTCTCCACACCCTCCACAGCATTTGTTATTGGTAGATATTTTAATGATGGTCATTCCAACTCGTGTGAAGTGGTACCACATAGTAATATTGATTTGCAATTCTCTAACAATTAGTAAGGATGAGCATTTCTTCATATTCTTATTGGCCATCTGTATATCTTCTTTGGAGAAATGTCTATTTAGGTCTTATGCCTGTTTTTTGACTGGGTTTTTGTTGTTGTTGTTGTTGTTGTTGTTACTAAATTGTATGAGCTATTTGTATATTTTGGAAATCATAAGTTGTCTCTTTACTTGTGGTTTCCTTTGCTATGCAAAAGCTAACAAATTAGATTAGGTCTATTTGTTTATTTTTACTTGCATTTATTTTCCCTTGGGAAAGTGACCTTATAAAACATTACTATGATTTATATCAGAGAATAGTTTGCATATGTTCTTTTCTAGGAGCTTTATGTTGTCATGTCTTATATTTAAGTCTTAAAGTCATTTTGAGTTTACTTTTGTATACAGTGTGAGGGTGTGCTCTAAATTCATTGGTGTGCATGCAGCTGTCCAACTTTCCCAGCACCACTGGTTAAAGAGACTATCTTTTCCCCACTGTATTCAGTCAGTCACAATGTTCATTTGGGTCATTCTGTAGCATATCACAGAAAAACCTGAATGAACTTTTTAGCCAACACAATATGTTATTCACTTCTTTGTCAAATAATAATTGACCATAAGTGTATGGGATTATTTCTGGACACTATTCTGTTTCATTGATCTATGTGTCTATTTTTTGTGCCAGTATCATGCTGTTTTAATTATTTTAGATTTGTTCAGTTAAGTTCCGTTCAGTCGCTCAGTCGTGTCTGACTCTTTGTGACCCTATAAATTGCAGCACGCCAGGCCTCCCTGTCCATCACGACTCCCAGAGTTCACTCAGACTTATGTCCATCGAGTCAGTGATGCCATCCAGCCATCTCATCGTCTGCCGTCCCCTTCTCCTCCTGTGCCCAATACCTCCCAGCATCAGAATCTTTTCCAGTGAGTCAACTCTTCACATGAGATGGCCAAAGTACTGGAGTTTCAGCTTTAGCATCATTCCTTCCAAAGAAATCCCAGGGCTGATCTCCTTCAGAATGGACTGGTTGGATCTCCTTGAAGTCCAAGGGACTCTCAAGAGTCTTCTCCAACACCACAGTTCAAAAGCAGCAATTCTTCAGCACTCAGCCTTCTTCACAGTCCAAATCTCACATCCATACATGACTACTGGAATAAACCATAGCCTTGACTAGACGGACCTTAGTCGGCAATGTCTCTGCTTTTGAATATGCTATCTAGGTTGGTCATAACTTTTCTTCCAAGGAATCTTTTAATTTCATGACTGCACTCACCATCTGCAGTGATTTTCGAGCCCAAAAAAAATAAAGTCTGACACTGTTTCCACGGTTTCCCCATCTATTTCCCATGAAGTGATGGGACCAGATGCCATGATCTTCGTTTTCTGAATGTTGAGCTTTAAGCCAACTTTTTCGCTCACTTCTTTCACTTTCATCAAGAGGCTTTTTAGCTTCTCTTCACTTTCTGCCATAAGGGTGGTGTCATCTGCATATCTGAGGTTATTGATGTTTCTCCCAGCAATCTTGATTCTGGCTTTTATTTCTTCCAGTCCAGCATTTATCATGATGTATTCTGCATAGAAGTTAAATAAGCAGGGTGACAATATACAGCCTTGACCACTCCTTTTCCTATTTGGAACCAGTCTGTTGTTCCATGTCCAGTTCTAACTGTTGCTTCCTGACCTGCATACAGATTTGTCAAGAGGCAGGTCAGGTGATCTGATATTCCCATCTCTCTCAGAATTTTCCACAGTTTATTGTGATCCACACAGTCAAAGGCTTTGGCATAGTCAACAAAGCAGAAGTAGATGTTTTCTGCAACTCTCTTGCTTTTTCCATGATGCAGCAGATGTTGGCAATTTGATCTCTGGTTCCTCTGCCTTTTCCAAATCCAGCTTGAAAATCAGGAAGTTCATGGTTCACATATTGTTGAAGCCTGGCTTGGAGAATTTTGAGCATTACTTTACTAGCGTGTGAGATGAGTGAAATTGTGTGGTGGTTTGTGCATTCTTTGGCATTGCCTTTCTTTGGAATTGGAATGAAAACTGACCTTTTCCAGTCCTGTGGCCACTGTTGAGTTTTCCAAATTTGCTGGCATATTGAGTGCAGCACTTTCACAGCATCATCTTCCAGGATTTGAAATAGCTTCACTGGAATTCCATCACCTCCATTAGCTTTGTATATAGTGATGCTTTCTAAGGCCCACTTGACTTCACATTCCAGGATGTCTGGCTCTAGATTAGTGGTCACACCATCGTGATTATCTGGGTTGTGAAGATCTTTTTTGTACAGTTCTTCTGTGTATCCTTGCCATCTCTCCTTAATCTCTTCTGCTTCTGTTAGGTCCATACCATTTCTCTCCTTTATCCAGCCCATCTTTGCATGAAATGTTCCCTTGGTATGTCTAATTTTCTTGAAGAGATCTCTAGTCTTTTCCATTCTGTTCTTTTCCTCTATTTCTTTGCATTGATCACTGAGGAAGGCTTTCTTATCTTTCCTTGCTATTCTTTGGAACTCTGCATTCAGATGCTTATATCTTTCCTTTTCTCCTTTGCTTGTCACCTCTCTTCTTTTCACAGCTATTGGTAAGGCCTCCCCAGACAGTCATTTTGCTTTTTTTGCATTTCTTTTCCATGGGGATGGTCTTGATCCCTATCTCCTGTACAATGTCATGAACTTCATTCCATAGTTCATCAGGCACTCTATCTATCAGATCTAGGCCCTTAAATCTATTTCTCACTTCCACTGTATAATCATAAGGGATTTGATTTAGGTCATACCTGAATGGTCTAGCGGTTTACCCTACTTTCTTCAATTTAAGTCTGAATTTGGCAATAAAGAGTCCATGATCTGAGCCACAGTCAGCTCCCAGTCTTGTTTTTGCTGACTGTGTAGAGCTTCTCCATCTTTGGCTGCATAGAATATAATCAATCTGATTTCGGTGTTGACCATCTGGTGATGTCCATGTGTAGAGTCTTCTCTTGTGTTGTTGGAAGAGGTTGTTTGCTATGACCAATGCATTTTTTTGGCAAAACTCTATTAGTCTTTGTTCTTCTTTATTCAGCATTCCAAGGCCAAATTTGCCTGTTACTCCAGGTGTTTCTTGATTTCCTACTTTTGCATTCCAGTCCCCTATAGTGAAAAGGATATCTTTTTGGGGTGTTAGTTCTACAAGGTCTTGTAGGTCTTCATAGAACCATTCAACTTCAGCTTCTTCACCATTACTGGTTGGGGCATACATTGGATTACTGTGCTATTGAATGGTTTGCCTTGGAAATGAACAGAGATCATTCTGTCGTTTTTGAGATTGCATCCAAGTACTGCATTTCAGACTCCTTTGTTGACCATGATGGCTACTCCATTTCTTCTGAGGGATTCCTGCCCACAATAGTAGATATAATGGTCATCTGAGTTAATTTCACCCATTCCAGTCCATTTTAGTTCGCTGATTCCTAGAATGTTGACGTTCACTCTTTCCATCTCTTGTTTGACCACTTCCAATTTGCCTTGTTTCATGGACCTGACATTCCAGGTTCCTGTGCAATATTGCTCTTTACAGCATCGGACTTTGTTTCTATCACCAGTCACATCCACAGCTGGGTATTGTTTTTGCTTTGGCTCCATCCCTTCATTCTTTCTGGAGTTATTTCTCCACTGATCTCCAGTAGCATATTGGGCACCTACTTACCTGGGGAGTTCCTCTTTCAGTATCCTATCATTTGCCTTTTCATACTGTTCATGGGATTCTCAATGCAAGAATACTGAAGTGGTTTGCCATTCCCTTAGATTTGTAGTATTGTCTAAAGTCTGAGAGGATTATGCCTCCTGCTTTGTTCTTTTTCCTCAGGATTGCTTTGGCAATTCCTTGTCTTTATATGTTTCCATCTAAATTTTAGTATTATTTGTTCTAGTTCAGTGAAACTAGAGGTCTGCTTTGCTGTGGAGGTCTCTTAAACTATCAACAGTTTTAAAAATTCTTTTTTCTTTATTCTGTTCAGTATCAATGATTTCTACTGCTCTGTCTTTCATATTGCTGATCTGTTGGTATCTCTAACGTACTCTTTCTAGTTTATTGTTTATTTCACTTATTTTATTTTTCAGCTCTGTTTGGTTCTTTATATTTTCTACTTTTTTTTTTGAAACTCTCAATGTGTGCATTTATTCTTCACATGAATTCACTGAGAATCTTTATGGTCATTTATCTCCACTTTATTTAGTTCTTTTCTGTTGTGGGTTGTTCCTTCATTTGGAACATACTCCTCCATCTCCTCATTCTGTTTAACTCTATAGGTTTATTTCAGTGTGATAGGTTGGTTATATTGCTTAATCTTGGAGAAGTGCTTTTATGTAAGAAACATCCCGTGAGGCTCAGCAGCACAGTTTTCTCTGGTCACCAACGTTATATGTTCTAGGGCTTCTTCGTATGCCTCCTATTCTGTTGTGGTGGGGTCATCTATTCTGAGTACACTGGTAGGCAGGCTGGGCCTAACCCAGTTGTATAAGGTTGTGCCTCAAGCAGCGGATGCAGCCCTACTGGAGGCCAGGGTAGGCATCCCATATGGCTGCTGTGGGGATGTTGCATGCCCATTGCTGAGCTGGGCCAGTTTTGCACACAGCTTTCTGTGAAGGCTGTAGGATAAGGAGTGGGCACAAGACCGGTGCTAACCTGTTGAAGAGTGGACTTAAATATTTTAGCCAAATCTTGCACTCATCTCACACGTTAGTAAAGTAATGCTCAATATTCTCCAAGCCAGACTCCAACAGTATGTGAATCATGAATTTCCAGATGTTCAAGCTGGATTTGGAAAAAGCAGAAGAACTAAAGATTAAATTGCCAACATCCATTGGATCATGGAAAAAGCAAGAGAGTTCCAGAAAAACATCTACTTCTGCTTTATTGACTATGCCAAAGCCTTTGACTGTGTGGACCACAAAAATCTGTGGAAAATTCTGAAAGAGATGGGAATACCAGACCATCTGATCTGCCTCCTGAGAAACCTGTATGCAGGTCAGGAAGCAACAGTTAGACTGGACATGGAACAACAGACTAGTTCAAATAGGAAAAGGAGTACACCAAAGCTGTATATTGTCACCCTGCTTTTTTAACTTATATGCAGAGTACATCATGAGAAACGCTGGGCTGGATGAAGCACAAGCTGGAAACAAGATTGCCGGGAGAAACATCAATAACCTCAGATATGCAGATGATACTACCCTTATGGCAGAAAGCTAAGAAGAACTAAAGAGCCTCTTGATAAAAGTGATAGAGGAGAATGAAAATGTTGGCTTAAAACTCAACATTCAGAAAACTAAGATCATGGCATCTGGTCCCATCACTTCATGGCAAATAGATGGGGAAACAGTGGAAACAGTGTCAGACTTTATTTTCTTGGGCTCCAAAGTCATTGCAGATGGTGACTGAAGCTATGAAATTCAAAGATGCTTGCTCCTTGGAAGAAAGGTTATGACCAACCTAGACAGCATATTCAAAAGCAGAGTCATTAGTTTGCCAACAAATGTCCATCTAGTCAAGGCTATGGTTTTTCCAGTAGTCATGTATGGATGTGAGAGTTGGACTATAAAGAAAGGTGAGTATTGAAGAATTGCTGCTTTTGAACTGTGGTGTTGGAGAAGACTCTTGAGAGTCCGTTGGACTGTAAGGAGATCAACCAGTCCATCCTAAAAGAAATCAGTCATGAATATTCATTGGAAGGACTGATGCTAACACTGAAACTCCAATACTTTGGCCATCTGATGCAAAGAGCTGACTCATTTGAAAAGACCCTGATGCTAGGAAAGATTGAAGGCTTGAGGAGAAGAGGACGACAGAGGATGAGATGGTTGGTTGGCATCACTGACTCAATGGACCTGAATTTGAGCAAGCTCTGGGTGTTGGCATTGAACAGGGAGGCCCAGCGTGTTGCAGTCCATGAGGTCTCAAAGAGTCGGACATGACTGAGCAACTGAACTGTTTATATTTCATTTCTGAGCATAGATATCACTTTTCCTGGTAGTCTTCCCTCAACAAAGTAGTTTGGGCTTCTCATATATGTTTTTCTTTGCCCAAAACAAGTATTTCCTCTCTGTAATACATTTATCCTATATTATATTATATGTAACTATCTTCACAGCTAGGCAATAGTGCTGTATTGTATCCAGATACTAACCTGATCCATCTGTGAACAGGCATTGTCCTCTTTCATCAACTCATGGGTGTGAGTTTATAAAGAGGAGCTAGTGAAAGTAGCGGATACACAGGGGATATAGAGTGTTTGTTTATGCAGCTTATTTGTGTACCCTGATCCTGTTCATGTTTAACCTTGCTGTTGTTGTTCAGGCACTAAGGCATGTCCAACACTTTGTGACTTCATGGATTGTAGCATGCCAGGCAGGCTTCCCTGTCCTTCATCATCTCCCAGGGTTTGCTCAAACTTATGTCCACTGATTTGGTGGATGCCATCAAACCATCTCATCCTCTGTTGTCCCCTTCTCCTCCTACCTTCAAACTTTCCCAGAATCTGGGTTTTTTCAAATGAGTCAGCTCTTTGCATCAAGTGGCCAAAGTATTGGAGTTTCAGATTCAACATCAGTCCTTTCAATGAATATTCAGGGCTGAATACCATTAGGGTTGACTAGTTGGATCTCCATGTAATCCAAGGAACTCTTAAGATCCTTCTCCAACACCACAGTTCAAAAGCAGCAATTCTTCAATACTCAGCTTTATAGTCCAACTCTCACATCCATACATGACTACTGGAAAAATTATAGCTTTGACAAGACAGATGTTTTTTGGAAAAATGATGTGTCTGCTTTTTAATATGCTGTCTAGGTTTATCATAGCTTTTCTTCCAAGGAGCAAGTGTCTTTTAATTTTGTGGCTGTAGTCACCATCTGCAGTGATTTTGGAGCTCCCCAAAATAAAGTCTGTCACTGTTTCCATTGTTTCCCCATCTATTTGCCATGAAGTGATAGGACCAGATGCCATGATCTTAGTTTTTTGAGTGCTGAATTTTAAACCAGTTTTTTTTACTCTCCTTTCTCACCCTCATCAAGAGGCTGTTTAGTTCCTCTTCCTTTTCTGCCATTAGCATGGTATCATTTGCGTATCTGAGGTTGAAATTTCTCCTAAAAATATTGATTCCAGCTTATGCTTCATCCAGCCTGGCATTTCACATGATGTACTCTGCATAGAAGTTTTTAAAAAGCAGTGTTACAATACAGAGCCTTGATACATTCCTTTCCCAATTTGGAATTAGTCCATTTTTCATTGTCCAGTTCTAACTGCAGCTTCTTGACCTACATACAGATTTCTCAGGAGGCAGGTCAGGTGGTCTGGTAGTCCCATCTCTTTAAGAATTTTCCACAGTTTGCTGTGATCCACACAGTCAAAGGCTTTAGCATATTCAATGAAGCAGCAATAAAGATTTTTATGGAATCACCTTGGTTTTTCTATGATCCAATGGATGTTGGCAATTTGATCTCTGGTTCCTCTGCCTTTCCTAATTCTAGCTTGTACATCTGGAAGTTCTCAGTTCATGTACTGTTGAAGCCTAATTTGAAGGATTGTGAGCATTACCTTGCTAGCATGTGAAATGAGTCCAAATGTGTTATCACTATCGTTTGAACATTCTTTGGTATTTTCTTTCTTTAGAACTGCAATGAAAGCTAGTATCTTCCAGTCCTGTGACCGCTGCTGAGTTTCCCAAATTTGCTGACTTATTGAGTGTAGCACTTTAATAGCATCATCCTTTAGGATTTTAAAAGGCTCAGCTGGAATTCCAACACCTCCACTAGCTTGTTTGTAGTAATGCTTTCTAGGGCCCTCTTGACTTCACACTCCAGAATGTCTGGCTCTAGGTGAGGAACCACACCATTATGGTTATCTGGGTCATTAAGACCTCTTTTCTCTAGTTCTTCAGTATATTCTTGACACCTCTTCTTAATCTCTTCTGCTTCTCTTAGTTTGTTACCATTTCTGCCCTTTATTGTGCCCATTTTTGGGTGAAATGTTCCCTTGTTATCTCATTTTCTTGAAGAGATCTCTAGTCTTTTCCATTCTATTTTTTCCTCTCTTTCTTTGCACTGTTTACTTAAGAAGGCTTTCTTATGTCTTCTTGTTATTCTCTGGAACTCTGCATTCAGTTGGGAATATCTTTCCCTTTCTCCTTTTCCTTTTACTTCTATTCTTTTTTTTTTTTTGAAATTTGAATATGTTTATTTTATTTTATTTTATTTTATATTTTAAAATCTTTAATTCTTACATACGTTCCCAAACATGAACTCCCCTCCCACCTCCCTCCCCATAACATCTCAGTGGGTCATCCCCATGCACCAACCCCAAGCATACTGTATCCACGCAGGATACTTCTATTCTTTCTCAGCTCTTTGTAATGCCTTCTTAGATACCTCCTGAAAAACAGGATCAGCTGCTTTTCCACAACCACTGATACACAACTTAAAATGTGATGGAACCTGGGCTTTGCACTTCTG
Source organism: Capricornis sumatraensis (assembly GCF_032405125.1). Classification (NCBI taxonomy): domain Eukaryota; kingdom Metazoa; phylum Chordata; class Mammalia; order Artiodactyla; family Bovidae; genus Capricornis; species Capricornis sumatraensis. The sequence goes on from NC_091084.1 coordinate 9,895,264, forward strand.
CGTGTTGATCAGCTCTTAGCTACATGCTTTTAGTGTGTATGTATTTGATACATGTACTTCTGGTGCTTCTACTTCGGCTGTAACTAAGCTAAGAGTCGGGCATGACTGAGCGACTTCACTTTCACTTTTCACTTTCATGCATTGGAGAAGGAAATGGCAACCCACTCCAGTGTTCTTGCCTGGAGAATCCCAGGGACGGAGGAGCCTGGAGAGCTGACAGTCTATGGGGTCGCACAGAGTCGGACACGACTGATGTGACTTAGCAGCAGATAACCTCTATGCCTTCCTTCATTTCTTTTTCTTTGGGATAGTTTTGGTCATGGCATCTTGTATAATATTATGAACCTCCAACCATATTTCTTCAGGCACTCTGTCTATCAAATCTAATCCCTTGAATTTATTTGTCACCTCCATGTTTAATCATAAGGGATTTGATTTAGGTCATATCTAAATGGCCTAATGGTTTTCCCAACTGTCGTCAATTTAAGGCTGAATTGTACAATAAGGAGCTCATGATCTAAGCCACAGCCAGCTCCTGATCTTGTTTTTGCTGACTGTATAGAACTTCTCCATCTTTGGCTGAAAAGAATATAACTAATCTGATTTCAGTAATGACCATCTGGTGATGTCCATGTGTAGAGTTGTCTCTTGTGTTGTTGGAAGAGGGTGTTTGCTATGACCAGTGTGTTCTCTTGGCAAAACGTTGTTAGCCTTTGCCCTGCTTCATTTTGTATTCCAAGGCCAAACTTACCTGTACTCCAGGTATCTCGACTTCCTACTTTTGCATTCCAATCCTCTATGATGAAAAAGACATCTTTTTTTTTTTTTGGTATTACTTCCAGAAATTTGTGTAGGTCTTCATAGAACCTGTCAGCTTCAGCTTCTTTGGTATCAATGGTTCGGTCGCTGACTTGGAATACTGTGATGTTGAATGATTTGCCTTGAAAATGAACTGAGATCATTCTTTTGTTTTTGAGATTGCACCCAAGTACTGCATTTCCTACTCTGTTGACTATGATGGCTACTCCATTTCTTCTAAGGGTTCTTGCCCACAATAGTAGATATAATGGCCATCTGAATTAAATTTGCCGATTCTCATTCATTTTAGTTCACTGATTCTTAAAATGTTGATGTTTACTCTTGCCATTTCCTGCCTGACTACATCCAATTTACCTTGATTCATGGACCTAACGTTCCAGGTTCCTATGCAATATTGTTCTTTACTGCATCGGACTTTACTTTCACCACTTTCAGACACATCCAAATCTAAGCATCATATCCACTTTGGCCCAGGCTCTTCATTCCTTCTGGAGCTATTTCTCCACTTTTCCCTAGTAGCATATGGGACACCTACAGACCTGGGGGGCTCATCTTCAGGTGTCATATCCTTTTGCCTTTTCATACTGTTCATGGGGTTCTCGAGGGAGGAATACTGGTTTGCCATTCCCTTTTCCAGTGGACCATGTGTTGTTAGAAATTTTTTTTTTTTGTCAGAACTCTCCACCATGACCTGTCCATCTTTGGTGGCCCTGCACAGCACAGCTCATAGCTTCATTTACACACGGTGTGATGGGGTTTCTGGCCCAACCTTATGACTTGGTGGGTTTGACAAAACCAATGTCATGATGAGTAGTCCTGAATGCTGTAGTGCACTGGGGTCAGATGCCTGGTAGCATGCTAGCAGTTGTTCTTCAAAAGGCATATTATTCTCTGATCTGATGATACGCCTTTGTCCATATACCCCAAGTTTCTGTGTTGTTTTCCACTGCAACTTTCCATATACAAAATAGCACCCTGATATCTCAAACATTATAAGATTCTTCATGTGTCATGCCCTCAGAAAAAGGGCTGTTTACACTGTAGCCCATACCTGTTACAAAGCCCTTTTCCCATGTGGGCCCTATTAAAGTGGTAGCCTTTCTTATTTTCTAGTATATGGATCAGAAAGATACTCATTGTGAAATATGCTACTTCTAGAACCTGAAAAGGTTACCAAGATTGTCTTTCTTCTTTGTATTGGGAGTTGAAAGATGAAATGATTTGTCCTTTACTTTGGATGGATGCCCTGATACACCTCTGACAACTGGAGACCAAAGAATTTCTACGATATAGTGAGCTCCTGAATCTTCATAGAGCTCGTCTCCTGCCCTCTCAAGAACGTGTCTTACACAGACTTTCAACGTGGTATGTACTTCTTGTTTACTTGGCATAACTAACTGACATTGTCAAGATAATACCTCACATGGCTTCAGACTATATTTTGACAAAGTGAGGCAAAATTGTTAAATACATATTCTTGTACTTTTCATAAATAAAAACTATTTCTGATTTTCTTTTCTGATATACAGAGAAGATAATACATTTGCCAAATCATTGGTTATATACCATGTAGCATGAAATCTGATGAACAAAGATATCACAGATAGTGCAAGCTGTCACTTATTTGTGTCCCACTATTTGTGACCCTATGGACTGTAGCACTCCAGGCTCCTTAGTCCATGTAATTTTCCAGGCAGGAATATTGGAGCAGATTCCCATTTCCTACTCCAGGGGATCTTCCCGACCCAGGGATTGAACTTGCATCTCTTGGGTTTCCTGTGTTGGCAGGTGAATTCTTTCCCATTGTGCTGAGCCATCAAGGAAGACCCCAGTTATATTGAACCAGCTTCTTAAAGTTAAGTGTTACCATTTGGCCTCAATTGTTTTGGCCCCTATCATTCCCATTGCTGTTGATGAGCCTAGTTGTACAATGGTCTCTCCTACCATCAGCCCTGCTCTACAGAGGAAAATCTACTCCCAGATTTTTAGTAATCTTAGTGCCCCTCCCGCAGGTGTATTCCATATAGCCTTAATAAATGGTATATCCTCTGTTGCTCCACCTTGGAAGAATCCACTTTCTTTTAAGCTTAAAATAATTTTCATAAATAATGAAAATGAATGATTATAGGAATTATAACCATAAGAAATAAGGCATCATGAGCAAGAACCAGCAGAAATAGAAAAACATTCAGTAAGATTGTTTTTGTTTTCTTTCTTTATTATTATTTTTAATAATAATTTTTTATTATTATTTTAATTTTTTTAAATTTTTTTAATTTTTATTTTTACTTTATTTTACTTTCCAATACTGTATTAGTTTTGCCATACATTGACATGAATCCTCCATGGTGTACATGCGTTCCCAAACATGAACACCCCTCCCACTCAGTAAGATTTTAGACATTGGAAATTACCAAATGTGAAGTATAAAACAGGCATCCTATTATGTTTAAGGAAATGAATGATGAATTTGAAACTTTAGGAGAAACTATAAAAAATGAGTTGAATATTTCAAAAATAAACAAGAAAAAATGGGAATGAAAAATTCAAGAATTTAAAAAACTAATAAAACCCAGTCATAATGATAAAATAATAGGTTTAAAGAATAAAACCTAATCTGGTGAGTTTTCCAGCCATAAACAGTCTATCCACTCTACATGCCTACTTCCCTGATTCTTTAAATCCCTTATTACGTCACCTGGCATTTCAACCTCACTTAGCATGAACAATTGCTTTCTCCGTGCTTCCGGAAGTCACTGTAAAGGCAATTCCTCATCATCTTCTAGGGTCCTGTTCAGTTCATTCAGTTCAGTTGCTCAGTTGTGTACAACTTTTTGAAACTCCATGGATTGCAGCATGTGAGGCTTCCCTGTTCATCACCAATTCCCAGAGTTTGCTCAAACTCATCTCCAAGTTGGTGATGCTGTCCAACCATCTCATCCTCTGTCGTCCCTTCTCCTCCTCCCTTCGATCTTGCCAGCATAAAAGTCTTTTCCAATGAATCAGTTCTTTGAATCAGGTGGCCCAAGTTTGGAGCTTCAGCTTCAGTCCTTCCAATGAACACCCAACAAAGGACTGATCTCCTTTAGGATGGACTGGTTGGGTCTCCTTGCAGTCCAAGGGACTCTCAGGAGTCTCCTCCATCACCCCAGTTCAAAAGCATCAATTCTTTGGTGATCGACTTTCTTTGTACTCCAAGTCTCACATCCATACATGACCACTGGAAAAACCATAGCCTTGAAAAGACAGACCTTTGTTGGCAAAGTAATGTCTCTGCTTTTTAATATGCTGTCTAGGTTGGTCATAGCTTTTCTTCCAAGGAGAAAGCATCTTTTAAATTCATGGCTGCAGTCACCATCTGCAGTGATTTTGGAACCCAAAAATATAAAGTCTCTCACTGTTTCCATTGTTTCCCCATCTATTTGCCATGAAGTGATGGGACCAGATGCCATGATCTTACTTTTCTGAACGTTGAGTTTTAAGCCAACTTTTTCACTCTCCTTTTTCACTTTCATCAAGAGGCTGTCAAGTTCTTCTTCACTTTGTGCCATAAGGGTGGGGTCATCTGCATATCTGAGGTTATTGATGTTTCTCCCAGAAGTCTTGATTCCAGCTTATGCTTCATCCAGCCTGGCATTTCACATGATGTACTCTGAATATACCAGAGAAGGCAATGGCACCCCACTCCAGTACTCTTGCCTGGAAAATCCCATGAACGGAGGAGCCTGGTAGGCTGCAGTCCATGGGGTCGCAAAGAGTCGGACACGATTGAGCAACTTCACTTTCACTTTTCAGTTTCATGCACTAGAGAAGGAAATGGTAACCCACTCCAGTGTTCTTGCCTGGAGAATCCCAGGGACGGGGGAGCCTGGTGGGCTGCCATCTATGGGGTCGCACAGAGTCCGACATGACTGAAGTGACTGAGCAGCAGCAGCAGCATTCTGCATATAAGTTAAATAAGCAGGGTGACAATATACAGCCTTGACATACTCCTTTCCCGATTTGGAACCAGTCCGTTGTTCCATGTCGGGTTCTAACTGTTGCTTTTTGACCTGCATACATATTTATCAGGAGGCAAGTCAGGTGGTTTGCTGTTCCCCTCTCTTGAAGAATTTTTCAGTTTGTTGTGATACACACAGTAAAAGGCTTTGGCATAGTCAATAAAGCAAAAGTAGATGTTTTTCTGGAACTCTCTTGCTTTTTTGATGATCTAGCTAATGTTGGCAATTTGATCTCTGGTTCCTCTGCCTTTTCTAAACCCAGCTTGAACATCTGGAAGTTCATGGTTCACGTACTGTTGAAGCCCAGCTTGGAGAATTTTGAGCATTACTTTGCTAGTGTGTGAGATGAGTGCAACTGTGCAGTAGTTTGAGCATTCTTTGGCATTGTCTTTCTTTGGGATTGGAATGAAAACTGACCTTTTCCAGTCCTGTGGCCACTGCTGAGTTTTCCAAATTTGCTGACATATTGTATGCAACACTATCACAGCATCATCTTTCAGGATTTGAAATAGCTCAACTGGAATCCCATCACCTCCACTAGCTTGTTCATAGTGATGCTTCCTAAAGCCCAGTTGACTTCTCATTCCAGAACGTCTGTCTCTAGGTGAGTGGTCACACCATCGTGGTTATCTGGGTCATGAAGATCTTCTTTGTATAGTCTTCTGTGTATTCTTACCACCTCATCTTATATCTTCTGCTTATTATGTCCATACTGTTTCTGTCCTTTATTGAGCCCATCTTTGCATGACATGTTCCCTTGGTATCTCTAATTTTCTTGAAGAGATCTCTAGTCTTTCCCATTCTATTGTTTCCTCTATTTCTTTGCACTGGTCAGTCAGGAAGGCTTTCTTATCTCTCCCTGCTATTCTTTGGAACTCTGCATTCAAATGGGTATATCTTTCCTTTTCCCCTTTGCCTTTAGCTTCTCATTTTCACAGCTATTTTTAAGGCCTCCTCAGACAACCATTTTGCATTTTTTGCATTTCTTTTTGGGGGGATGCTGTTGATCACTGCCTCCTGTACAGTATCACAAACCTCTGTCCATATTTCTTCAGGCACTCTATCAGATCTAATCCCTGAATCAATTTGTCACTTCCACTGTATAATTGTAAGGGGTTTGATTTAGTTCATACCTGAATGGTCTAGTGGTTTTCCCTACTTTCTTCCATTTAAGTCTAAATTTTGCAATAAGGAGTTCATGATCTGAGCCACAGTCAGCTCCCTAGGTCCTGGATAGGTTATAAATTCTGTTATCTTGGAAAGTTAAATCATTAAACTCCTTTCTCCATTCTTATGTGTCTGTTCTTTTGATTAAGCATCCTCAGAATTCAGTCTAATGTGCAGTTATTTGGTTTCTGCCTATCCAGACTATTGAGGTTTTGCAGCTTTTTTGGATATAGTTCCTTTCCTCCATTTTCAAGCTCAGTACTTCCCAGCTTGTTTATGCTATACATCATCCTAGCTATGTTTTAAATGGTAAGGGGGGCATTTCTTCAGTCGAAGGTGAATACATATGGAGAAAGCTGGCCAGGTCTGCAGGCTCAGAGGTTTCAGGGAAATGTAAGCATTTAAAATTTGGGGGAAACAAGCCAGGGGCTTCCTAGTAGCTCATCAGTAAATAATCTGCCTGTAATGCAGGAGAAGCAAAGGTGTGGTTTTGATCCCTAGGTCAGGTTGATCCCTAGGTCAGGTAGATCCCCTAGAGGAGGAAATGGCAACTCACTCCAATAGTCTTGCTAGGAAAATCCCATGGATAGAGGAGGGTGGCGGGCTACAGTCCATGGGGTCACAAAGAGTCAGACATGACTGAGCAACTGAGCATTGCAGGAGCAGCACAGGGCAACAAGCCAGATGTCCCCACTACATATGTTAAGATCCTGTTCCTTCAAAGCAGACTTGCATTGACTAGGAGTTTAACTTTCTTTGAAGGTTAGGTACTCTGATGATTATGTACTATGTTTGACCTCCCTCTATAGGAGACAAAGGCCACTTGTAAGTTATAAAGACCTATTGGCTTGCACACTGGCTTTCCATTGCCTATTGATTGGTTTCAGTCTTTTTGTAGTCTTTTTTGAGTGTCAAGTGAGCTTAGTAAGAGCCATCCAGTCTCACTGTCCTTACAATTACTTTTCCCTTATACTTTTTGAATGCTTGAGAGGCAGATCATAGTTCCTTTCCTTCCATCATTTTACCAACTCAGCTTAATGAGCTCAAAAGCTGTGACTATGGACCACCACCATGTGCCTAGGACTGTCTGTGGTCCGCCTACTTCCAGTGATGGAGCTGACATTGCCAACTGAGTATCAATCAATTTTATTCCAAAACACAATCACCTGCTTTCCCAAGCCACACCAGGAGCCAACTGTTGCAGAATGAGTTCCCTGGAAATTAGAATCTGCTGTGGGGTTTCTTTTGAAGAATATTTGTTAGGGAATAGCCTAATATCAATATCTATGCTAGGGAGGAGGAATCAGAAGTGAGCAGAGGGAGAGGTTCATCTGTGATGCAAGTTGAACAACAGACTTCATCAAAAAATGCTGAAGCAAAAATGGCCCATGAGAGTTATCCTGCACTGGGCAAAAAATGGTCATGCCTCTATGCCACTGCATTAATCAGTAAGTAGATGTGACCTCACATGGGAACAGTGAATTTGGGCAAGGGGTCTCACTGCACTTTTACCAATCAAGAGCGGCTGGTAGCTTAGTGTTGTTTGCAAAGAGCACTCTCAGTAGTTAAAACCACAGGACTTTTTTTTTTTTTTTTAATTGGAAGAAAGCTGCTTTACAATGTTGTGTTGGTGTTTGCAGTACAATGCAAATCAGCCATAATGATACACATTGTAATATATAATGTCTCCTCCCTCTTGAACCTCCATCCCTTCCCCCCATCCCACCCTTCTAGGTCATCACAGAGTGCCAAGCTAGGCTCCCCGTGTTATATAGCAACTTTCACCAGCTGGCCATGGAGATTTAGGAGCATGCCAAGTACTCCACCACAAAGGAGAGCCAGCTTTCAATTCTACACCATCTGATCAAAGAGTTTTTACTCTTAATCTCTATGCTATACTCTCTGTCTACAAAGTACTAAATATTTCTACCACTTTGCATACAAGAAAATTAAAACACAGCAGAGTCATGCCACTCACCCAATAATCTGAAATTGAACCTTAGTTTTCTTAAAACCAAAAGTTTATGAATCATTTGATTTCTTCCTATATCATGCAGATATCACTTATCCTACTATGAAATTTCAAAATTGTGCACATAGTCCATAATTTTCAGTAAAAATCTCTAAATTTTTATGTAATCAGTCACTTAGCTCTAATGCCAAACGTTAGATAAAATCAACAAACATAATGGCTAAGAAGTGATACACTTTTTAAACTAAAAATAAGCAAAACTCAGCCTAATTTCCAAGTAACTCATAAACAATATGATTCTGAAACACTGTAAAAAATAGAAAACTGGTTTCTGAACATGGCTTAACTGGCTTAGTAGCAACACAAGCAAGCATTCATTAAGTAAATTTATAAAGATGATGCACAGCAAATCCAACAATATGTTCAATTTGAATTTAACTCCTCTTTCTGTAATTGATAGTCCACAAGAAGATGGCTTAAATCACCTTTTTAAACCCTGCTCCTTTTTTATACTATTTCTTTTCTCATACCCATGCTTGGCCCAATGTGAACTACATTCACTAATTCCCTGAAGGCATCCCCAAATTTCCTGTTTTTCTTTGTGCTTTTGATGATCCTGTTCCTTTTGCATAACTTTCTATCTCTACCCACTTTTCCATTAAACATATTTTGCCATTTATCAACTGGCACTTCACTTATCTTTCAAAGTCTATCCACATATTCCACGAAGCCTTTCCTTGACCCCATCAGTTGAATCACAGATATAAAACATTCACTGCCTCCAAAGTGCCCAGTATTTCATGTATAATCCTTAGATCAACCTCATAAAACTGGTTTTATTCTCAACTTATTTTTATTGGGGATACTGCCCTCACCTACTTTGCCCAAAGTCACACAGCTGTAAAATGACCAACCATCCTGGTTCTCTCAGTGTTAAAACTGAGATGAAGTGGTCTCTCTGACTGCAAAATCTTCAGTGTTAAAACTGGGACAGTTCTGGACAAGCCAAGACCATCATTCACCCTACTGATAACTGGTAAGCTGATGGCTAGTACACAAACCCATGTCTATTTTACTTCAAAGCTCAAGTTCTATTATCATGTGTTGCCTCCTCTAAGAATGGTTTTAAATTCCTGTGGTATCTTTTGAAAATTCTTTCATGAAAATTGTTATATCTAGCATTATGTCATAATTATCTGTTTACTTGTTAAATTTCTTCCAATAACCTCTTTAAGATATGGGGCTACGTCTGACTCATCTTTGGAGCTCAGGTAGCAGCTAGCATAGGACTAGCTGTGGACTTGGTCCCAGTACGTTTCTGGTATTATCACTTACTTCTTTACTTTCTCAGAGTGCTATCTTGACTGCCCTGTTTTAATCTGCACTCCACCTTTGCATCCCACTCTTCCAACCCCCTTAGGCTGCTCCAGTTTTCCCTTCTGACACAGCACTATGACCTTTTAACATCCATGGCATACACTCACTGATTTTTAGTGTTTATTGTCTGGTTCTCCCTGCTATGGCATAAACTCCACAAGGTCAAAATATTTTGTTCACTGTGGTATTCCAATAACATAAAATAGTCAGTACTGTAGAATATTTTCAATAAGTATTTGTAAATGAATCAATAAATTAGGTTATTTTATTACATGCAAAATGCACAAAAAGTGAAATGACCAAGAATGTATTGGGACCATGAATAGTTCAAGAAAGTCACAGAGAACATGTCAGGATGGAGATTTCCTCAAGCTAAAATTCAGGGCATTTATAGATGATGCTTTCTGTCTCCTCAGCCTATAAAAGACAGATGTTCCTATGTCTCTCTAGAACTGCACTCTTAAATACTGTAGCCACTACGTAAGGAACACTTGAAATGTGGCTAGTCTGAATTGAGATATGATGTAAGTGTAAAATACACACCAGATCTCAAAATCTGAGTATGAATAAATGTAAAATATCTTATTAGCATTTTTATATTGATTGCATACTGAAATGGTTATTTTTTTAATTTTTATTTTTACTTTATTTTACTTTACAATACTGTATTGGTTTTGACATACATTGATTAGGTTGTCTTGGTCTGTTTGGACTTCTATAACAAATTACATAGACTTGGTGGCTTTTAAACAACAGATATTTATTTCTCAGTTCTGGAGGCTGGAAAATCCAAGACAAAGGTGTCAACAGGCTTGATGTCTGGTCCGAGCCCACATCTTGGTACAGAGACAGCCACCTTCTCTCTGTGTCCTCACATGGAGGAAGGGGAAAGAGGGTTCGCTGAGATCTCTTTTATGAGGGCACTGATCCCATTCCAGAGGGCTCTGCCCTCCTGCCCCAGTCACCCACTGAAGGCCTCTCGCATCCCCTAGTGCAGGGCCTGGAGCAGTTGATACCCACTGAATAAAATTAAAGCCTCTCTGCATCACCCCCTATCAGGCTCAGTGACTGCTCTCAGGACCTCTGCTGGAACACTGCTGCCTCCTCCTTCCCTGCTCACAAGCTGCTGGCTCATTCTTCAGCCTTTAACTTCAAGAGCTTATTCAGGGAACATTTTGTGACTATCCAAATTAGGTTGTGTCCTTCCTAATAAGCTTTAATAGAAATCTTTTTTTTTTTCATTTATGTCGATTTCAACTCTACTCTTAACACTATAAACTGTATACAAAGTCTGGATTTTCCTGTTGCTATTTTTTTTAAGCTGTTTAATAGATGTGCTTCTGTTTTATTTATTTAAGATCATTTTTTGATGTGTAGGGTTGTTTCTCATGACATTGACTTTTTTCTTGTTGTTGTTATTTATTTATTTACTTTTTACTTTACAATATTGTATTGGTTTTGCCATTGCTATTTTAAGCGGTTAAGTAATGAGTAAATAATTACATAAATAATGAGTCACTACACACCTTTTTGCCAATAGTTGAAAAGAAAGTAAAACATGATTAGCATCATAAAGTACACAATTTTCACCAAGTAAAATAAAACCCATTATAATCCAATTGGAATAAAACCCAAAGTCACAGGTGATCATATCACAGGATCAGAAAATCCTTGTTACAAAAGTCACATCAGAATCTCTAGATCAGAGGTTCTCCATCTACCCTATTTTCTTCATTCATTCTTTCTTTTTTCGCTCATCTGAGTGATAAATACATAAATTATTGTGGTGTAGAAACTAGGGGCATGGGCTCTGAAATCAGACCACCTGAGCTGGAGTCCTGAGTTTGCCATTTGTTAGGTGTGTAACATCGGGCACACATTACTTCATCTTTGTGCCTCAGTTTTCTTACCTTAAAATGGGGATAGAAACAGGGTACATGTAAAATGTTCAAACATTATCTGATACACAGTAGTACATAAAATATTACCTATTACCTTTCATCAAGCACTATAATAAATACTGGGAATACATAAGTAAGACTGGAACTCTAATTTCAAGTGCTCACAGCCTAACAGCAGAAGTTTAAAAGCTAAGAATCTCAGGTCCAGAGAGATTTTACATACTAACGTCTTCTAATGAGAACATCTCTTTCCTAACTTATGGAGAAAATAAGTTGTATTTATGCAAATGAAGTCATGTTATTATTATCAGTAACTGCTAAGATTATCAGTGCAAATGTGCTGTGCATAATTCATGTATAAATCAAATATATGCACATATTATTTCCTAGATGGGCATGTCAAATAGAATCTACTAGACATATTTAAAATTAACTACATAATACCAGACAATACACTCCCCACAAGTGTGATATAAACTTATTTTTCATATTGCCTTAATCACTTCCAAGTTTTGTGTCCTTTTTGGAACAAAAAAGAAAGAATATATTTAATTAAAAATGCATAAAAGAACTAGGAGTAGTAATCTGGCTAAGAAAACATAATCTAAATCTAATCATGAAAAAAAAATCAGACAAACCCCAAATAAAAAATAAATTAAAAAAGACAAAATTTGAAGCACCACCAAGCTGGAGGCAAGTTTCTCATTTCTACTTCAGTATCCCTTAGTATGGATGCAAGACTGTCTGAAACCAGAAGTAGATGACAGGATGCATACAGAGAGCTTCAGGAGAATCTCTCTAGTTCTGGAATAGATAAATCCACTGCAAAGTTGGAGAGCTGGAGTTGGAATTCAGCACTCCTCCCACGATAATAAATAGAAGTAGAAAGAAAAATTGCAAAGATGTAGAACTGATTATCAACCAGCTGAAATGTTACAGTCATGCATCTGAACACAGCAGAGTAGATATTCGTTTCAGTTGCACCTGGAACATTCACCTGATCATATCCTGAGTCATAACACTTAAAAAGAAACAAAATCATACAAAGTATGGTGTCTGACAATAATGAAATCAATCTCAGGAATCATAACACAAAGATAATAGGAAAATACACAAACACTTGGAATTCAGACAACATATTTTTAAAATATCCATAGGTCAAAGAGGATGTTTCAAGGTAAGTTTTAAAATATTTTGAACTTAAATAAAATGAAAATAGAACATATTAAAATTTATGTGATGCAGCTGAAACAATGTTTAGAGAGAAATTTATAGCATTAAATGTTTATATTAGAAATGAAGGAAGGTCACAAATAATGTAAGCTTCAACCTTAAGAAACTAAAAAGATAAAAATAAACCCCAAACAATGATGAGAGGAAATAATAAAGAGCAGAAATCAATGAAACTAAAACTGAAAAATAAAACAGATCATTGAAACCAAAAGCTAGTTCCTTAAGACATCCATTAATTTAGTAAACCTTTGGCAAAACAGATAACATAGAGATCTGAGATACCAACTACCAATACCGGGAATGAAATTAAAGATATCACTACAGATCCAACAGATATTAAAGGATAACAAAAATTATTATGAACAATTACCTGCACAAATTCAATAGCTTAAATGAGATAAACCAATTCCTCAGGAATCTTTTACACTAACAAAACTCAACAAAGATGAAAATAGATAACATAGATGAATGTGTGATGATTAAAGAAAAGAAATTTAATTCATATTTAAAATATTATAACAAAAGAAATCTCTAGACCCAAACATATATATGAGCAATAACACAAAATCTATATATTTTTCCCCAAGACATAGAATAAGGAACATTTCCAGGCTCATTACAGTGCTACCCTGAGACCAAATAAGGACAACACAAGAAAACTATAAACCAAAATCCTAAACAAAGTACTAGCATATCAAATTCAGCAATATAGTAATATAACAATAACAGTATACCAATGATAAAGTGAGGTGTATCCAGGAAAAACAAGATGATACAATATTCAAAAATGGAGCAATGTCATCTACCATGCTAAAAGTCCTTAAAGAAGAAAAAATGGTCACATGATTATATCCAGTGATGGAGAAAAATCATGATAAAGAGCACATACATAAAACCTGCAGTTAACATCATGCTTAAGAGTAAAGACTTGAGAGTCCCTTGGACTGCAAGAAGATCCAACCAGTCCATCCTAAAGGAGATCACTCCTGGGTGTTCTTTGGAAGGACTAATGTTAAAGCTGAAACTCCAGTACTTTGGCCACCTCATGCGAAGAGTTGACTCATTGGAAAAGACTCTGATGCTGGGAGAGATTGGGGGCAGGAGGAGAAGGGGACGACAGAGGATGAGATGGCTGGATGGCATCACCAACTCGATGGACATGAGTTTGAGTGATCTCCGGGTATTGGTGATGGACAGGGAAGCCCGGCATGCTGCGATTCATGGGGTCACAAAGAGTCAGACACAACTGAGTGACTGAACTGAACTGAACTAAGAGTAAAAGATGATGCTGTCCCCCTAAAACATATAAAGATAATTGCTTTTCAGTTTCATTGATTTCTGTTCTTTATTATTTCCTCTCTTGTCTTTGCTTTGGGTTTATTTTATCTTCTTAAATATTTGTTCATACCACTCCTTGTCATCATACTGGAAGTCTTGGCCAGAGCAACAAGGCAAATGAGATAAAAAGAAGGAAAGGAAGAGTAAAAGGGAGGAAAGAAATTTACAGGAAGTCCTCTGCATACAAATCTTTAAGCTGTGAACTTCCAAAGATGCAAAGGTCTGTTTCATCAACATCAGGCATGAGTGAGATTGCAGCTTGTCCTCTGTCTCCTGTTGTTGAGGAGCTCTGTCAGCTGGCAGAGCTCTACCATTTTCACTCTGTCAATTTCCACACCTTGCCCTCCTCCAATCAGTAACTTTTACTGCCTGTTCACTTGATGCCAGCTCCTGTAGGCCAACTGTTGTACAGTACTACTGTACTTTTCAAGGCACTATAGATTAAAATGTTTTTTGTTTGTTTTCATGTATTATTTTTGTGAAAAGCATTATGAACCTATCACAGTACCTACTACATAGCTGACTGTGTTTGTTCGGTACCTAGGCAAACGTTGTTGAACTTACAAACAAATTTGGCTTATGGTCGCACTCTCAGAAGGGAACTCATTTTCCCATAGGGAACAAACTGCATACAGATTTGTAAAGAAGAAATAGAACTGCCCCTGTTCACAAAGGACAAAACTACCTACCTAGAAAATACAATAGAATTCATAAAAAACTATTTGAAGTATTAAATCAGTTTAGAAATGTCATAACAATCTAGAATAGCGAAAACACTTTTGGAAAAAAAAAATAAAGTGGAAGCAATCATATCACCTGATGATCAGAATTACTGCAGTCTACAAAATAGTGTGGTAATGATAAAGAAATAGATACATAAATTAATGAAGCTGAATAGAATCAAAAATTAGACCCAGACAAAGATGGTCAATTATTTTTTTCTTACAAATTTGCAAAGATAATTTAAAGAAGTAAGAATACTTTTTCAATAAACTGTATTGGAATAATTTGACATCCAAAAGCAACAAAGTTAAGTTAGATGCAAGCTTTGCATTTTATACAAAATTTAACTATAAATTAACCATAGTTCTAAAGGTATAGCTTAAAACTACAAAACTTCCATGAGAAGATGATTGCCATTTAGGTTAAAGATTTTTTAGATAAGACATAAAAACTCAATCAGTGCAAGTTAAATGAATCTTACGTCATCAAAATAAAAATGTTTGTTCCGTAAAAGACACTTTTAAGAGAATGAAAAGATAAATGACATATGTGAGGAACTATTCACAGATCACGCATTTAACAGAGTATATAAAGAACCCTCAAAACTCAGTGGCAGAAAAGGAAATAACCCAGTTAAAAAGTGTGCTGAAGACTTAAAGAGACTCTCTATCAAGAGGATATGAATGAAAAAATAAATACTTTTTAAAATGTACAATATTACTAGCCATTCAGTTCAGTTCAGTTCATTTCAGTTGCTCAGTTGTGTCCGACTCTGCGACCCCATGAATCGCAGCACGCCTGGCCTCCCTGTCCATCACCAACTCCCGGAGTTCACTCAGACTCACGTCCATCGAGTCAGTGATGCCATCCAGCCATCTCATCCTCTGTCATCTCCTTCTCCTCCTGCCCCCAATCCCTCCCAGCATTAGAGTCTTTTCCAATGAGTCAACTCTTTGCATGAGGTGGCCACAGTACTGGAGTTTCAGCTTTAGCATCATTCCTTCCAAAGAAATCCCAGGGCTGATCTCCTTCAGAATGGACAGGTTGGATCTCCTTGTAGTCCAAGGGACTCTCAAGAGTCTTCTCCAGCACCACAGTTCAAAAGCATCAATTCTTCGGCACTCAGCCTTCTTCACAGTCCAACTCTCACATCCATACATGACCACAGGAAAAACCATAGCCTTTAGGGAAATGCAAACTAAAACTAGAATGAGAGCCCACTAAATTTCTGTTAGAATAACCAAGATAGAAAAATATGACACCATGTTCAGGCAAGCATGCAGAACAACTGGGACTCCCATCCAGTGCTGGTGGTCATGCAAAATGGTGTAGACATTTCAGAAAAGAGAATCATACTTTCTTATAAAGCCAAACATATACTTAACATATAACCCAGCCACCCCACTCCTAAGCATGTACTGTAGAGAAATATTTACAAGAAAACTTATCATTACACAAATACTTGTACACAGATGTTCACAGTCATTCTATTCACAACTACAAAAAATTGCAAAGCATTGAAATATACTTCATGGGTGAATGTGTAAGCAAGTCGTAGTACATCCAAAAAATGAAACACTCCTTAGAAGTTTGAAAAACAGAATTATTGATATATGTAACAGCTTGAGTGAATCTTCAAGGCATTATGGTGAGTTAAAGAAGCTTGCCTCAGAAGATTACATGCTGCATGATTCCATTTGTATAATATTCTGGAAAAAAAAATGATATGACAGAGAACAGTTGAGGGGTTGTCAAGGGTAGGTTGTAGGGAGAGAGTGACTACAAAGGGGTAACACTGAAATAGGGGTGATACAATTTTACCCTGATTGTGGACCAACTACATCATCTACTTATGTGTTAAAATTCATAGAACTCAGTGGCAAAAATCAACTTTACTGTATGGTCATCTTAATAACTTAATTAAAAAATAACTAAGAGAGAAATTGTCAGATTATAGGTAGGTTTAGTTTTATTTTTAAAATCCCAAACTTTTCTCTAAAGTTATTAAATGGTGCATTTTATATTTTCATCAGTAATAAATAAAAATTTTAGTTGTTCCACATTCTAGTAAAAAAATTAGTATTACTAGTCTTTCTAATATCAGCCATTCTAATGTGTGTGGAATTATATCTTATTGAGGTCTCTATATGATTTTATAATCACTGCATATTCTATAATTTGCCATGCCACAATTAATTCAAACCATGCTTAGGGAAGTTTTTGACTCTTTCTTTCTGTATGCTCTAGAATTCATTACCCATAGACACCTAGGTTTATCTAGCCAACATATGTGGACTTATTTTAATGTTGTCATTCCAGAAACAAATTGATAGAGAAAGTGGGGCTGAAAACACATGTGATCAACCTCTCCCATTTATTCAATTCTTAAGTATCATGAAGTTATAAATATTTTAGAGACGTAAGGATCTCTAGAGATCATATTCTCCAAACCTTTCATTTTACAAATAAATAAATGAAGACCATAGAGATTGTACTGCTTTGCCTAGGTCATATATCTAGCTAGTGTTAAAATGCTTAAGAGTTGAAAATCATATCTTCAATGTTATCACTACATTTTCTGGGAAGAACTTTTAATGAATCAAAATTATTTTAGGAGCATATTCCAGGAATGTATTCATTCATATGACAAATATTGAGTACCTCTCAATGCCAGACATTATACCAGGTTCTGAGGATGTGGAAAGAAACAGTAAACATTTCAAAGAAACATAGAATCTACTTAAGATACAAATGCATCTCATTCTATACTAAATGCCATGTGCTGTACACAAAACAGCATAAAGTGGACAGTGCCCCAGAAGGAAAATAAATTCTTTAATTGCAATGGGAAAGTCAAGGAAGGCTTCACTGAGGAAATGATATTTGATTTAGACTTTGAGTGAAAGGAATTATACTTCTGTTTAAGATGAGATGCCGATGAAATTATGGAGAGTTTCTAATATTTAAATTAAGATTACATATAAATACAGAAAATGTATGTAATCATTTCAAATACAGACAAACTTCCACATCTTCTGAGAAGTAGTTAGCATAAAAGAGAAGAATAAGAAAAAAATCAAGTAACTTTGAAATGAGCTTGGTGGACATTTTGGTTAAAAAAAAGACTGGAAGTCATCCCAGTGGGGAAGAAAACAATTTTTTTGGTTTGGGTAACCAAATCATCATGAACTGTGGATTCTTTTTAAAAGTTATAATAAAAGTAGACACATATAACTCATTTTGCTCTTAATTCTAAAAATATATCATATTGGAGATGAGCCAAGTGAGGTGACATAAACTGGTTTAGTACTATAATTAAATAAATAATGAAATTAATTGGACATTCCAAATTAGTGCCTAATTTTTATATTTCTATATGGTAATTAGCCACAATTATTAAATACTAATATTTGTAATATTGTTTTTACCCAATCAAACCAAATATTTGCAGGTCCAGTTAATGAAAGGAAAAGGGATAATGGCAGAGTGGAAAGTTTACAATATGCCACCTAAAAATGTCATACTAACTCAAACCAGGTCTTTGACTGCCCTATCAGTAAGTAAACATAGACTTGGACTTCCAAGACCATTGTCAGCATCATCCATTATTATTATGAATCAGTTACAATCAAATAAACTGCAAAGCAGATATTATACCAACTTCAGTATCTCAGTGTATTCCTACATGAGCATTACTAGATATTATCTAATCCACTTTGAAGATAAGACAAAAGCAGTACAAAGAATTTAAATAATTGCTCTAGAGTCATACGATAAGTAAAACAGAGGAAACTTTGCACATGTCTCAATTTCCAGCAATAATTTGGTGGAAGCTTAGCTTTAAATCATTCTCTCTCTCTAAAAGACCATAAAGGAAATAAGGACAATAAGAAAAATGCTAATTTGATTTTCAACAAGGGCAGAAGAAACACCTGAAACTACAAATTTTGTGTAAAAATGCTGAATTCAGAGCTGGTAGCAGAGCCTTGCATAAAACTGTGCTGGGTATAATAAAAGTTAAGGAGAAGAGTAGGGAAAGCATGGGAAAATGAACCATCAAGCCTGGAGAAGGACCTATGCTGACTGGAACTACTGTGAGGAGAAGGAGCACAGGGAGAAGCAGAGAGAGAGGGCTCAGGCTGCAGAGGAAGGGAAGGCCATAAAGCAATCAAAAACAAAGCTTCTCAATATTAGGGAATCCCCCAAAGGCGGCTGCTATCTGCTCATGGCAACAGCAGAGTAGAACCTGTAGAAATTTAGGTATGGCAATAGAAATCTCCTTGAACCAGCTCAGGTTCAAGAAGTAGAGGAAACAGTCTTTCATCTTCCCCATCATGTACTTCTTGTGAAAAAAAAAGAAGAGCTTGTCCCCAAAGAATAAAACTTAATAAAGTATGTGAAAGAGAAAAGGAACAGACACCACATTCACACAACAATACCATGTTGTCAAAATGTGAAAAGAGCAATAAAACTTGCCTACAGAAAAATATTCACCAGAAAATATTATCATTATCAGATGAAAATTTTAAAGAAAATATATTTAGAGAAATAATGAAGCAATCACGGTTCTGAGGGAAGATCACAAAACAGAAATATAAAAACTCAGGGAAGAAATGGCCAGAAAACAGTTGGTAATAATGTGACAACAGGAGATGAATCAAGAACTTGAAAAGGTTGAGTTACAAAAAACAGAAGAAAAAAGGCCAAAAGATGTCAGAAATAAGGGTAAATTTGAAGGAAAACAGACTATTAAAAAAGCCTTTAACAAAATTCAAACACACTGTCATTAGACAATTTTGAAAAAATAAAAATAACAATAGAATACTGCTTGAGTAAACTACAGTTTATATGCACACAATGGAGTACTATGCAGCTGTAACTATTAATTAATAAGACATGTGAACTTAAACAGAGTGATTTCCAGGAAATGTTATTAAGTGATAGAGATACCTTTCTATGCAAAAAAGAAAGACAAATAAAATGGCTAACTTATCTTTTTATTTTTACAGAAGGAAAAATAGGAATATAAACCTAATAACAATTAAATTGGTTATCTGTGGGGGAGTATTATGAAGGTGAAAGGGACAAAAGAGGGCATGGCATTTCTCTAAGAAAGTATAACATTTCCATAATTATGACTTCTGGAAGCATGATAATATTTGACATATTCTAGAAATAAAAACTGATCACCAAGGGGCAGAAAAACAAAAAAAATTAAAACTAAAACCAATGTATACCACTGTATTTCAAATGAATTACAATAATACTAAAAAGAAAGGAAGAAATTCAAACAATTTTTATTTTTTAATTGAAGGATAATTGCTTTATAGAATTTTATTGTTTTCTGTCAAACTTCAACATGAATCAGCCATAGGTATACATATATCTGCTTTCTTTTGAACTTCCCTCCCATCTCTCTCCCCATCCCACCCCTCTAGGTTGATACAGAACCCCTGTTTCAATTTCTTGAGCCATACAGCAAATTCCCATAGGCTATCTATTTTACATATGGGGATGTATGTTTCCATGTTACTCTTTCCGTACATCTCACCCTCTCCTCCCCTCTCTTCATGTCCATAAGTCTATACTCTATGTCTGTTTCCCCATTGTTGCCCTGTAAATAAATTCTTTAGTACCATTTTTCTAGATTCCATATGTATTCGTTAGAATACGATATTTACCTTTCTTTTTCTGACTTACTTCACTCTGTAAAATAGGTTCTAGGTTCACCCACCTTATTAGAACTGACTCAAATGCATTCCTCTATATGGCTGGGTAATATTTCATTGTGTATATGTACCACAACATCTTTATCCATTCATCTGTTGATGAAACATCTAGGTTGCTTCCATTTTCTAGGTATTGTAAATAGTGTTGCAGTGAACAAAGAGGATACATGTGTCTCTTTCAATTTTGGTTTCCTCAGGGTATATGCCTAGGATAGGGATTGCTGGGTTGCTGGATCATCGAAAAAGCAAGAGAGTTCCAGAAAAACATCTGTTTCTGCTTTATTGACTATGCCAAAGCCTTTGACTGAGTGGATCACAATAAACTGTGGAAAGTTCTTCAAGAGATGGGAATACTAGATCACCTGACCTGCCTCTTGAGAAACATACATGCAGGTCAGGAGGCAACAATTAGAACTGGACATGGAACAATAGACTGGTTCCAAATAGGAAAAGGAGTACATTAAGGCTGTATATTGTCACCCTGCTTATTTAACTTAGACGCAGAGTACATCATGAGAAACGCCTGGCTGGAAGAAGCACAAGCTGCAATCAAGATTGCCAGAAGAAATATTAATAACCTCAGATATGCAGATAACACCACTCTTATGGCAGAAAATGAAGAGGAACTAAAAAGCCTCTTGATGAAAGTGAAAGAGGAGAGTGAAAAAGTTGGCTTAAAGCTCAACATGCAGAAAACTAAGGTCATAGCATCCGGTCCCATCACTTCAAGGGAAATAGATTGGGGAAACAGTGGAAATAGTGTCTGACTTTATTTTGGGGGGCTCCAAAATCACCGCCGATGGTGATTACAGCCGTGAAATTAAAAGACGCTTACTCCTTGGAAGGAAAGTTATGACCAACCTAGACAGCATATTGAAAAGCAGAGACATTACTTTGCCAATAAAGGTCCGTCTAGTCAAGGCTATGGTTTTTCCTGTGGTCATGTATGGATGTGAGAGTTGGACTGTGAAGAAAGCTGAGCACCGAAGAATTGATGCTTTTGAATTGTGATGTTGGAGAAAACTCTTGAGAGTCCCTTGGACTGCAAGGAGATCCAACCAGTCCCTTGTAAAGGAGCTCAGTCCTGGGTGTTCATTGGAAGGACTGATGCTGAAGCTGAAACTCCAAAACTTTGGCCACCTCATGTGAAGTGTTGACTCATTGGAAAAGATTCTGATGCTGGGAGGGATTGGGGGCAGGAGGAGAAGGGGACGACAGAGGATGAGATGGCTGGATGGCATCACCAACTCGATGGACATGAGTTTGAGTAAACTCTGGGAGTTGGTGATGGACAGGGAGGCCTGGAATGCTGTGATTCATGGGGTCGCAAAGAGTCAGACCCGACTAAGCGAATGAACTGAACTGAACCAAACTGATGGTGGTTTTATTCCTAATTTTTTAAGGAGTCTCCATACCATCTTCCATAGTGGCTGTATCAATTTACATTCCCACCAACAGT
This sequence comes from Capricornis sumatraensis, assembly GCF_032405125.1. Lineage (NCBI taxonomy): Eukaryota > Metazoa > Chordata > Mammalia > Artiodactyla > Bovidae > Capricornis > Capricornis sumatraensis. The sequence goes on from NC_091084.1 coordinate 9,916,983, forward strand.
GCAAGATGATTCCCTTTTCTCCACACCCTCTCCAGCATTTATTGTTTGTAGACTTTTTGGTGATGGCCATTCTGACTGGTGTGAGGTGGTATATCATTGCACTTTTGATTTGCATTTCTCTAATAATGAGCGATGTTGAGCATCTTTTCATGTGTTTGTTAGCCATCTGTATGTCTTCTTTGGAGAAATGTCTTTTTAGGTCTTTTTCCCACTTTTTGAGTTGAGGTGTTTTTGTTTGTTTGTTTGTTTTCTGGCATTTAGTTGTATGAGCTGCTTGTATATTTTGGAAATTAATCCTTTGTCAGTTGTTTCATTTGCCATTACTTTCTCCCATTCTGAGGGTTGTTTTTTCACCTTGCTTATAGTTTCCTTTGCTGTGCAAAAGCTTTTAAGTTTAATCAGGCCCCACTTGTTTACTTTTGTTTTTATTTCCATTACTCTAGGAGGTGGGTCGTAGAGGATCTTGCTTTGATTCATCTCATCGAGTGTTTGGCCTGTTTTCCTCTAAGAGTTTTATAGTTTTGGGTCTTACATTTATGTCTTTAATCCATTTTGAGTTTATCTTTATGTATGGTGTTAGGAATTGTGCTAAGTTCATTCTTTTACATGTAGCTGTCCAGTTTTCCCAGCACCATTTATTAAAGAGGCTGTCTTTTCCCCATTGTATATTCTTGCCTCCTTTGTAAAAAATAAGGTATCTGTAGGTGAATAGGTTTATTTCTGGACTTTCTATCTTGTTCCATTGGTCTATATTTCTGTTTTTGTGCCAGTACCATACTGTCTTGATGACTGTGTAAGTGTTAATCACTCAGTCATGTCTGACTGTTTGTGACCCATGGACTGTAGCCTGCCAGGCTCCTCTGTCCATGGAATTCTCCAGGAAGAATATTGGAGTGGGTTGCCATTTCCTCCTTCAGGGGATCTTCCCAACCCAGGGATTGAATCTGGGTCTCCTGCATTGCAGGCAGATTCTTTCCCATCTGAGCCATGAGGGAAGCCTCATGGTGTAGCATTGATTGTATTGATGACTGTAGCATTGTAATATAATCCGAAGTCAGGAAGGTTGATTCCTCCAGCTCCATTCTTCTTTCTCAAGACTGCTTTGGCTATTTGGGGTCTTTTGTGTTTCCATATGAATTGTGAAATTTTTTGTTCTCGTTCTGTGAAAAATGCCATTGGTAATTCGATAGGGATCACACTGAATCTGTAGATTGCATTTGGTAGTATAGTAATTTTCACAATATTGATTCTTCCTACCCAGGAACATGGAATATCTCTCCATCTGTTTATGTCATCTTTTATTTCTTTCATCAGTGTCATAATTTTCTGTGTACAGTTCTTTTGTTTCCTTAGATAAGTATTCCTAGATGTTTAATTCTTTTTGTTGCAATAGTGGATGGGATTGATTCCTTAATTTCTATTTTTGATTTTTCATTGTTAGTTTATAGAAATGCAAGTGATTTCTGTGTATTGATTTTGAACCCTGCAACTTTGCTAAATTCACTGATTAGCTCTATTAATTTTCTGATACTATCTTTACGGTTTTCTATGTACAGTATCATGTCATCTCCAGTCAGTGAGAGTTTTACATCTTCTCTTCTGATCTGGATTTCTTTTTTTGCCTTCTCTGATTGCTGTAGCTAGGACTTCAAAAACTATGTTGAATAACAGTGGTGAAAGTGGACACCCTTGTCTTGTTCCTGATCTTAGGGTGAATGCTTTCAGTTTTTCACCATTGAGAATAATGTTTGCTGTAGGCTTATCACATATGGCCTTCACGATGTTGAGGTAGGTTCCTTCTATGCCCATTTTATGAAGAGTTTTGGATGCTGAATAAATGGATGCTGAATCTGTCAAAGGGTTTTTCTACATCTATTCAGATTATCATATGGTTTCATCTTTCGATCTGTTAATATGGTGTATCACATTGATTGATTTGCATATATTGAAGAATCCTTGCATCCCTGGAATAAACCCAATTTGATCATGGTGTATGAGCTTTTTGATGTGTTGCTGAATTCTGTTTGCTAAAATTTTGTTGAGGATTTTTGCATCTATGTTCACCAGTGATATTGGCCTGTAGTTTTCATTTTTTCTGTGTGTTGTCTTTGGTTTTGGAATCAGGGTGATTGTGGCCTTGTAGAATGAGTTTGGAAATGTTCCTTCCTCTGCAATTTTTTGAACAAGTCTTAGAAGGGTAGGCATTTGCTCTTCTCTAAATGTTTGATAGAATTCTCCTGTGAAGCCATCTGGTCCTGGGCTTTTGTTTTATGGGAGACATTTTATCACAGCTTCAATTTCAGTGCTTGTAATTGAGTTGTTCAAAATTTCTATTTCTTCCTGGTTCAGTCTTGGAAGATTGAGCTTTTCTAATAATCTGTCCATTTCTTCCAGGTTATCCACTTTATTGCCATATAGTTGTTCATAATAGTCTCTTATAATCCCTTGTATTTCTGCACTTGTCTGTTGTAACCTCTCCTTTTTCATTTCTAATTTTGTTGATTTGATTTTTCTCTCTTTTTCTTGATGAGTCTGGCTAAAGGCTTGTCAATTTTCTTTACTCAAAGAACCAGCTTTTAGTTTTATTAATCTTTACTATTGTTTCTTTCATTTTTTCCCCTTTATTTCTGGTCTGATTTTTATGACTTATTTCCTTCTGCTAATTTTGGGGGGTTTTGTCCTTTTTCCAGTTGTTTCAGGTGTAAAGTTAGGTTGTCTATTCAATGTTTCTCTTGTTTCTTGAGGTAGGATTTATTGCTATAAACTTCCCTCTTACTCATGTACACCCGTGGCAGATTCATGTTGATGTATGGCAAAACCAATACAGTATTGTAAAGTAAAATAAAGTAAAATTAAAAAAAAAAAAGAACTGCTTTTGCTGCATCCCATAGGTTTTGAGTTGTCATGGATTCATTGTCATTTGTTTCTAGAATTTTTTTTTATTTTCCTTTTGATTTCTTCAATAACCTGTTGGATATTTAGAAATGTATTGTTTAATCTCCATGTGTTTGTGTATTTTACAGTTTTTCTCTTGTAATTGAAATCTAGTCTCATGGTGTTGTGGTCATAGAAGATGCTTGATACAATCTCAATTTTTTTTAAGTTTAATGAGGTTTGACTTGTGACCCAAGATGTGGTCTATCCTGGAGAATCTTCCATGTGTACTTGAGAAGGTTTATTCTTCTGCATTTGGATGGAATGTCCTGAAGATATCAATGAGACCCAGATCATCTAATGTATCATTTAAGACTTGTGTTTCCTTAATAATTTTCTGTTTTGATGATCTGTCCATTGATGTGAGTCAGGTATTAATGTCTCCTACTATTATTGTGTTACTATCAATTTCTCCTTTTATGTCTGTTAGTGTTTGTCTATTGACAAACACCTCTATGTATTGAGGTGCTCCTATGTTGGATTCATAGAAATTCGCAATTGTTACGTCTTCCTCTTGGATTTGTCCCTTGATCATTATGTAGGTCCTTCCTTATCTCTTGTAATCTTATTTATTTTATGGTCTGTTTGTCTGATAGGAGGATTTCTGCTCTGGCTTTCTTTTACCTCCAGTTAGCATGGAATACATATTTCCATCCTCTCACTTTCAGTCTATATGTGTCTCTAGGTCTGCAGTGGGTTTCTTGTAGACAGTGTATAAATAGGTCTTGTTTTTGTCTCCATTCCGCTAATCTGTCTTTTGGTTGGAGGATTTAATCCAATACATTTAAAGTTATTATTGATATATATGTACCTGTTGCCATTTTCTTAATTGTTTGGGGTTAATTTTGTAGATCTTTTCTTTCTCTTGCATTTCCTGACTGTATAAGTCCCTTTAACATTTGTTGTAAAGCTGGTTTGGTGGTACTGAATTTTCTTAACTTTTGCTTGTCTGAAAGGCTTTTTATTTCTCCATCAGTTTTGTATGAGATCCTTGCCAGGTACAGTGATCTTGTTTGTAGATTTTTCCCTTTCAGTACTTTATATATATCTTGCCATTCCCTTTGGGCCTGCAGAGTTTCTGCTGAAAGATCAGCTGTTAAATGTATGGGGTTTCCCTTGCTGCTTTTTTTTTTTTTTTTTACTTTATTTTACTTTACAATACTGTTTTGGTTTTGCCATACATCAACATGAATCCACCACAGGTATACACGTGTTCCCAATCCTGAAGCCCCTTCCCACCTCCTACCCCATACCAACTCTCTGGGTCATCCCAGTGCACCAGCCCCAGGCATCCTGTATCCTGCATCAAACTTAGACTGGCGATTCATTTCTTGTATGATATTATACATGATTCAATGCCATTCTCCCAAATCATCCCACCCTCTCCCTCTCCCACAGAGTCCACAAGTCTGCTATACACATCTGTGTCTCTTTTGCTGTCTCGCATACAGGGTGATCATTGCCATCTTTCCAAATTCCATATATATGTGTTAGTATACTGTATTGGTGTTTTTCTTTCTGGCTTACTTCACTCTGTATAATTGGCTCCAGTTTCATCCATCTCATCAGAACTGATTCAAATGTATTCTTTTTAATGGCTGAGTAATACTCCATTGTGTATATGTACCACAGCTTTCTTATCCATTCATCTGCTGATGGACATCTAGGTTGCTTCCATGTCCTGGCTATTATAAACCGTGCTGCAATGAACATTAGGGTACATGTGTCTCTTTCAATTCTGGTTTCCTCAGTGTGTATGCCCAGCAGTGGGATTGCTGGATCATATGGCAGTTCTATTTCCAGTATTTTTAAGGAATCTCCACACTGTTCTCCATAGTGGCTGTACTAGTTTGCATTCCCACCAACAGTGTAAGAGGGTTCCCTTTTCTCCACACCCTCTCCAACATTTATTGCTTGTAGACTTTTTGATCGCAGCTATTCTGACTGGCGTGAAATGGTACCTCATTGTAGTTTTGATTTGCATTTCTCTGATAATGAGTGATGTTGAGCCTCTTTTCATGTGTTTGTTAGCCATCCGTATGTCTTCTTTGGAGAAATGTCTATTTAGTTCTTTGGCCCATTTTTTGATTGGGTTGTTTATTTTTCTGGAATTGAGCTGCAGGAGTTGCTTGTATATTTTTGAGATTAGTTGTTTGTCAGTTGCTTCATTTGCTATTATTTTCTCCCATTCTGAAGGCTGACTCTTCACCTTGCTTATACTTTCCTTTGTTGTGCAGAAGCTTTTAATTTTGATGAGATCCCATTTGTTTATTTTTGCTTTTATTTCCAGAATTCTGGGAGGTGGATCATAGAGGATCCTGCTGTGATTTATGTTGGAGACTGTTTTGCCTATGTTCTCCTCTAGGAGTTTTATAGTTTCTGGTCTTACATTTAGATCTTTAATCCATTTTGAGTTTATTTTCATGTGTGGTGTTAGAAAGTGATCTAGTTTCATTCTTTTACAAGTGGTTGACCAGCTTTCCCAGCACCACTTGTTAAAGAGATTGTCTTTACTCCATTGTATATTCTTGCCTCCTTTGTTGAAGATAAGGTGTCCATAGGTGTGTGGATTTATCTCTGGGCTTTATTTTGTTCCATTGATCTATATTTCTGTCTTTGTGCCAGTACCATACTGTCTTGATGACTGTGGCTTTGTAGCAGAGCCTGAAGTCAGGCAGGTTGATTCCTCCAGTTCCATTCTTCTTTCTCAAGATTGCTTTGGCCTTTCGAGGTTTTATGTATTTCCATACAAATTGTGAAATTATTTGTTCTAGCTCTGAAAAATACCATTGGTGGCTTGATAGGGATTGCATTGAATCTGTAGATTGCTTTGGGTAGTATACTCATTTTCACTATATTGATTCTTCTGATCCATGAACATGGTATATTTCTCCATCTAAGAGTGTCCTCTTTGATTTCTTTCACCAGTGTTTTATAGTTTTCTATACGTAGGTCTTTAGTTTCTTTAGGTAGATATATTCCTAAGTATTTTATTCTTTTTGTTGCAATGGTGAATGGAATTGTTTCCTTACTTTCTCTTTCTACTTTCTCATTATTAGTGTATAGGAATGCAAGGGATTTCTGTGTGTTGATTATATATCCTGGAACTTTACTATATTCATTGATTAGTTCTAGTAATTTTCCGGTGGAGTCTTTAGGGTTTTCTATGTAGAGGATCATGTCATCTGCAAACAGTGAGAGTTTTACTTCTTCTTTTCCAATTTGGATTCCTTTTATTTCTTTTTCTGCTCTGATTGCTGTGGCCAAAACTTCCAGTACTATGTTGAATAGTAGTGGTGAAAGTGTGCACCCTTGTCTTGTTCCTGATTTTACGGGAAATGCTTTCAATTTTTCACCATTGAGGATCAAGTTTGCTGTGGGTTTGTCCAGGACAGATCACGTCCTGGGCCATAAATCTAGCCTTGGTAAATTCAAAAAAGTTTAAATCATTCCAAGCATCTTCTCTGACCATAATGCAGTAAGATTAGATCTCAATTACAGGAGAAAAACTACTAAAAATTCCAACATTGGAGGCTGAACAACACTTTTCTGAATAACCAACAAATCACAGAAGAAATCAAAAAAGAAATTAAAATATGCATAGAAACGAATGAAAATGAAAATGCAACAGCCCAAACCTGTGGGACACTGTAAAAGCAGTGCTAAGGGGAAAGTTCATAGCAATAAAGACATACCTCAAGAAATAAGAAAAAAGTCAAATAAATAACCTAACTCTACACCTAAAGCAACTAAAAAAGGAAGAACTGGAGAACCCCCAGGTTAGTAGAAGGAAAGAAATCTTAAAAATTAGGGTAGAAATAAATGCAAAAGAAACAAAAGAGACCATAGCAAAAATCAACAAAGCCAAAAGCTGGTTCTTTGAAAGGATAAATAAAATTGACAAACCATTAGCCAGACTCATCAAGAAACAAAGGGAGAAAAATCAAATCAGTAAAATTAGAAATGAAAATGGAGAGATCACAACAGACAACACAGAAATACAAAGGATCATAAGAGACTACTATCAGCAATTATATGCCAATAAAATGGACAACATGGAAAAAATGGACAAATTCTTAGAAAAGTACAACTTTCCAAAATTGAACCGGGAAGAAATAAAAGATCTTAACAGGCCCATCACAAGCATGGAAATTGAAACTGTAATCAGAAATCTTCCAGCAAACAAAAGCCCAGGTCCAGACGGCTTCACAGTTGAATTCTACCAAAAATTTAGAGAAGAGCTAACACCCTTGCTGCTTTTAATATTCTTTCTCTGTGTTTAGTCTTTGTCAGTTTGACTAGTATGTGTCTCGGTGTGTTTCTCCTTGGATTTATTCTACATGGGACTCTTTGTGTCTCTTGAACTTGATTGACTATTTTCTTTCCATGTTGGGGAAATTTTCAACTATAATCTCTTCAAAAACTTTCTCATACCCTTTCTTTTTCTCTTCTTCTTCTGGGACCCCTATAATTCAAATGTTGGTGCATTTGATATTGTCCCAGAGGTCTCTGAGACTATCCTCAGTTCTTTTCATTCTTTTTACTTTATTCTGCTCTTAAGAACTTATTTACACCATTTTATCTTCCAGCTCACTGATTCATTCTTCTGCTTCAGATATTCTGCTATTGATTCCTTTTACAGTATTTTTTAATTTCAGTAATTGTGTTGTTTGTCTCTGTATGGTTATTCTTTAATTCTTCTAGGTCTTTATTAATTGATTTTTGCATTTTTTCCATTTTGTTCTCCAGGTTTTTGATCATTTTTACTATCATTCTGAATTCTTTTTCACGTAGTTTACCTATTTCCTCTTGATTTATTTGGACTTCTATTTCTCTAGTTTGTTCCTTCATTTGTGCAGCATTTCTCTTCCTTTTCATTATTTTTCTTTAACTTACTGTGTTTGAGGTCTCCTTTCCCCAGGTTTCAAGGTTGAATTCTTTCTTCCCTTTGGTTTCTGCCCTCCTAAGTTTGGTCCAGTGGTTTGTGCAAGCTTCATATAGGGTGAGATTTGTGCTGTGTTTTTGTTTGTTTGTTTGTTCTTCCTCTGATGGGCAAGACTGAGTAAGGTGGTAATCCTACCTGCTGATGATTGGCTTTGTGTTTTTGTTTTGTTTGTTGTTTAAATGAGACGTCCTGCACAGGATGCTACTGGTGGTTGGGTGATGCCTGGTCCTGTATTCAAGTGGTTTCCTTTGTTTGAGCTTTCACTATTTGACACTCTCAAGGGTTAATTCTCTGGTAACCTAGGGTCTTGGAGTCAGTGCTCCCACTCCAAAGTCTCAGGGCTTGATCTCTGGTGAGGAATGAAGATTCCAGAAGTGGTTTGTTATGGCATTAAGTGAGATTAAACCAAATACCCAAAAATAAGAAACCAAAGATGAACCCCAGATAAATGGTGGTTACAAAATCAGGCAAAAAATAATTAAAATAATGTACTATACACATATACATATACACTCATAAGCAAAATCAAGAGCCCATCAAAAATAAAGTTGAGTAGTTTGACCCAACCAACAAAGAAAATCAAAAGTTATATCTACCAGTTAAGAAAAAAAACTAACTAAAGCAGAAACTGGAAAGCAAAACTAAAGCAAGGTGCCACGTGGGGAATAAAGCAATGAAAACAAAACTAGCAAATATGTTGAGAGGAAAGGAAAGAAAGAAAAGAAAGAATTGATATGCAAAGCTAAATAGAGGTAGATGAATATTTATCTACAATAAAGATTAACTGCAAGGGGAAGAGAACAGTAGGAAAAGCAAACAAAGGAACAAGTGTAGTAAAAACGGAGGCAAGAATATACAATGGAGTAAAGACAATCTCTTTAACAAGTGGTGCTGGGAAAACTGGTCAACCACTTGTAAAAGAATGAAACTAGATCACTTTCTAACACCACACACAAAAATAAACTCAAAATGGATTAAAGATCTAAATGTAAGACCAGAAACTATAAAACTCCTAGAGGAGAACATAGGCAAAACAGTCTCCGACATAAATCACAGCAGGATCCTCTATGATCCACCTCCCAGAATTCTGGAAATAAAAGCAAAAATAAACAAATGGGATCTAATTAAAATTAAAAGCTTCTGCACAACAATGGAAAACATAAGCAAGGTGAAAAGACAGCCTTCAGAATGGGAGAAAATAATAGCAAATGAAACAACTGACAAACAACTAATCTCAAAAATATACAAGCAACTTATGCAACTCAATTGCAGAAAAATAAATGACCCAATCTAAAACTGGGCCAAAAAAAAAAAAAAAAAAAAAAAAAAAAACTGGGCCAAAGAACTAAATAGACACTTCTCCAAAGAAGACATATGGATGGCTAACAAACACATGAAAAGAGGCTCAACATCACTCATTATTAGAGAAATGCAAATCAAAACCACAATGAGGTACCACTTCACACCAGTCAGAATGGCTGCGATCCAAAAATCTGCAAGCAATAAATGCTGGAGAGGGTGTGGAGAAAAGGGAACCCTCTTACACTGTTGGTGGGAATGCAAACTAGTACAACCACTATGGAAAACAGTGTGGAGATTCCTTTAAAAATTGCAAATAGAACTGCCATATGACCCAGCAATCCCACTGCTGGGCATACACACCAAGGAAACCAGAATTGAAAGAGACACATGTACTCTAATGTTCATTGCAGCACTGTTTATAATAGCCAGGACATGGAAACAACCTAGATGTCCATCAGCAGATGAATGGATAAGAAAGCTGTGGTACATATACACAAGGGAGTATTACTCAGCCGTTAAAAAGAATACATTTGAATCAGTTCTGATGAGATGGATGAAACTGGAGCCGATTATACAGAGTGAAGTAAGCCAGAAAGAAAAACACCAATACAGTATACTAACACATATATATGGAATTTAGAAAGATGGCAATAATGACCCTGTATGCAAGACAGCAAAAAAGACACAGATGTGTATAGTGGACTTTTGGACTCTGTGGGAGAGGAAGAGGGTGGGATGATTTGGGAGAATGGCATTGAAACATGTATACTATCATGTAAGAATCGAATCACTAGTCTATGTCTGATGCAAGATACAGCATGCTTGGGGCTGGTGCACGGGGATGACCCAGAGGGATGTTGTGGGGAGGGAGGTAGGAGGGGGGTTCATGTTTGGGATCGCATGTACACCCGTGGTGGATTCATGTCAATGTATGGCAAAACCAATACAGTATTATAAAGTTAAATAAAGTAAAAATAAAAAGTTAAAAAATATATATATATAATAGGTTTAAAAAATTAAACATTAAAATTTTAAAAAAGAGCAAAGAAAAAAAGGAAAGAAAGAAAAAAAGAAAACAACAGAGAACTTCAATAGCTGCAATAGTGCAATTTAGAGACCGAGGTTTATAACAAGAAAAAGTGTGACTGGATATACACATATACATATACACCCATAAGCAAAATCAAAACAATTCAACAAAGATAAAGTACAGTAGATTGACTCGGTGAACCAAGGAAACCAAAAATTATATCTACCAATTAGGAACAAAACTAACTAAAGCATAAACTGGAAAACAAAACTAAAGCCAGGCGACATGTGGGGAATAAAGAAATGAAAATGAAACTAACAAATATGTTGAGAGGAAAGGAAAGAAATAAAAGAAAGAATAGATATGCAAAGTTGGATAGAGGTAGATGAAGAAGATTTATATACAGTAAAGACTAACTTCAAGGGGACAACAACAGTAGGAAAAGCAACAAAGGAATGAATGTAGAAAAAAATAATAATTTTAAAATATTAAAATTTAAAAAAGATATTTAAAAATAAGGAAAACTCCAGAGAACTGCAAAAGCCCAATGTAGAGGCAGAGGTTTATAACAACAGTAAAAAAAAATAATAATAATGTGACTGAGAAGAAAAAAAAAATGCTCAAAAGCTTAATTAGATTTCATAGTGCCAATAAAATTGACAAGTACAACACAAGGGAGGAAAAAAGAAAGAAAAAAATCCAAAAGAAACTACAGAAAAAGTCAAAACATAAGAAAAATAAATGTTTTTCTTGAGTCACTGCTGTCAGAGCCCTTTCCCTCCCTGGGACTCACACTCTACCTCACCTCCCTAGGATGCCCTACAACACTGTGCTGGTCTCTCAACCTGCTGTGGGGGCAGCTCAGGTATCTTCATAGGTAGATGATTAGATTATATAATATATTATACATAAATATTATATAGATCATGTATGTATAGTAGATTATATATGCATATATCTACACTGTGCATACACACACACACACACACACACACACATTTCTTAACTCTGCTGAAAGGGCCTACAGGCAAAGATAAATATTCCAGGAGCAATGAGCACATTGAAATCTACATTTTGACTTCTAATTGCATTTTCCACTAAAATGACCAAGTTTCCTTAGAGAAATGGATGATTCAATGGCAGGACAGGGTTTGCAAAGTGATCCCAGAACATATTAAGCCACAGAGTAAGAAAATGTTAAAATAACTGACTGGGACATGTTAAAAGGACAATGGAGCTAAGGAACTCTGATGAACAGCAACAGGAACTTCCCACTAGCCAAATCTGGTATAATATGAGTACTCAAATTCAGTACAGAGAAATAAAAAGTTTAAATCAAAAATAGGAATTTATAAGGTCACTTTGATAATGAATGGCTTGGGCAGGTAGATGAATGAATGAATGAATGAGGGAGAACTTTTCTGACTGATAAAGGTGGAGAGAAAATTGGAGTAGGAAAATAAAAATAATTCAACAGTAATAATAAAGACTATAAGAGGGAAAGAGCAAATATATGGTGAGTAATCTGAACAGTACCTTGACCAAATGATCAAAATCAGTATAGCAATGAGGGGCAGATACACCATGAGTGTCATCCCAAAGTGATGTTCTCAAGATAGGACATCATTTGCTCCAACTTGTCATGCTTAACTCAAATCTAATCATAAGGAAACATCAGAATAATTACAATGAAAGGGATATCCTCTTTTTTAAAAACATGCCTGTATATTCAAAATATCAAAGTCATGAAAGAGTGAGAAAAACTAAGAAGTTATTCCAGGTTAAAGGAAACTAAAGATACATGACAATGAAAGATAACACATAGGCCTGAACTAGAAAAAAAAAATGTAATGGACTTTTGGACTCAGAGAGAGAGGGAGAGGGCGGGATGATTTGGGAGAATGGCATTCTATCATGTATACTATCATGTAAGAATTGAATCGCCAATCTATGTCTGACGCAGGATACAGCATGCTTGGGGCTGGTGCATGGGGATGACCCACAGAGATGTTATGGGGAGGGAGGTGGGAGGGGGTTTCATGTTTGGGAACACATGTAAGAATTAAAGATTTTGAAATTAAAAAAATAAAAAATTAAAATTAAAAAAAAAAGAATATTATTTGATCTACTGACAAAATTGGGAGTATGATGGTATAAAGTATTGTGTCAGTGGTAAATTTCCTGAAAGTGATAATCACAGCATATAAGAGATCATTGTTCATAAGAAATACAAAAAGTAGTATTTAAGAGTACAGATATATGATTTGTGCAACTCAGTCTCAGATGGTTCAGAAAAAAATGTATATCTATCTATATTAACAGATATACAAATAGATATAATGCCACAGATTAGATAGATGGATTAGATTGGATTATGTTAAGTGAACAAAGAAGCAAACAGCACAAAATGTTGGGGAATCTGGGTAAAGGATATATGGAATTTTGGGGTACCCTCATTAAAATTTTCTTTACATCAGAAATTATTTCCAAGTAAAAAAATTCTTATTTAAATTGGGAAAACAAGAAACCTAGATACCATGTATAAGGGGTCGAACTGTGTCCCACCTAAAGGACATATTCAAGTTCTAAACTCTGGTATCTGTGAATGTGACCATATTTAGTTAGAAAAAAGATCTTTGCAAAGTAATGAGTTAAAGGTTTTGAGACGATATCACATTGGATTAGAGTGGGCCCTAAATCTCACGCCTTGTATACTTAATAAGAAAAGGAGAGAACACAAAGACATATACAATGGTCATGAGAAAACAGAAACAGAGATGAATGTGATACAGATAAAAGTTAAAACTGCCAGTGATTTCTGGGTGCCACCAGAAGCTAGGAAGAGGCAAGGAAGAATTCTCTCCTGGAAATGTCAGAGGGAGCATGACTCTTCTGACACCTTGAATTGAGATTTCTGGCCTCCAGAACTGTAAGTGAATAAATTTCTGTTGTTTTGAGATACCATATTTGCAGTAATTTGTTACAGCAACCTTAGGAAATAAATATATCATGAAAAACATAGTAAGTGCTGTACAAGATAAATATTAAAAAGAAAAAAGTCAAGAAACTAATGGAAAATAAACATATAAATCAGGCAAAAGAGACTCAATACTTGCATAAATGGGATCTCCAAAGAACAATCAAACAGAATAAATATTTTAAATTATAATTCAAAACAAAAAAATAATTGAATCTGCATTTTGAAACAGCATATCATACTGCAAAAAATCTTATACAGAATAGTCAACATGATATTTACCTTGGAAAGTTTACTAGATTTTGATGATAAAGGCTCTTTCAGCAACCAGACAAAAACTTACAAGGGAAAGAAAAAGAGCATCAGACTTTTGCACTGAAACGACTTAAAGAAACCAAGACATGGCTGTAGAACCTTCAGCAGTGAGCATTCGATTTTTAATCCATGAAAATCTAAAATGAAAACAAACATCGGGATACGGGATACACAGTAGGATATTCTATTTATGAATGATATAAATTTTAAAAGAGAGATAAAAGATAAAAAAGTAAAAAATGCTCTATGACTGATCCATTTGTACAAGTGAGAACCCAAGAATAAAGGTGAAAATCAAATATAAGTAAAAGCATATTAAGTAATACAATGGGAAACAATGAGAGAATATAACACTATTGACTAAAATTGAGTTGTGGAAGAAAGGGAAGGATGAGGAAGAAGATACAACATCTTGAATTGATATGTTATTTGAATTCTAATAGTAAAATTAGTTTTGTTTGTTTTGCCTAGCTGCACACCTTGAGGGATCTTGGTTCCTTCACCAGGAATTGAATTTGGCTCTCTGCAGTGGAAGCATTGAGCCCTAACCACCAAACTGCCAGAAAATCCCCCAAATGACTTTTTTTTTTTTTACTTTTCTTTAAAAGTAGTTTTCATCATGATTTTCTCATAAATCCTAAAAATATGATTTCAAGAGGAAATCTGTGGCTATTTTTGTGGTTTACATGAAGATTTTAAATTCTTTAAAGTTTTTGATTATCAAAAACTTGTATCAGTGCCTGTCATATCAAACATTTTGATAAGTACAGTAATATACTAATAAACTTTATTTCTCTCATTTTTAAGGATAAGGATCAAGAGTTTGGGAAGATGAGAAGAATATATGGCTGAATGAAAACTGGGAGAGAACAAAAATCATTGAAAATAACTATCTAGAAGAGTAGAGTTCTTGCCTTAAGTGTAGGAACCAGGCTGAGAAAAAGGGAAAGAGAAAGTAGTAGAAAAGTGAGGGAGGTAGGATTCCTCATAGCAATAACACATAAATCACCATCCTGGTCCGGCATCCTTTTTTCTTCTCTTTTATTTCTGCTTACCAGAATTGGTATTCACAGGTTACTGTTTATGATGAGGAATACTAGTGTTTTCTATTTTCTAAATTTAGTTATGCAGTTAATATTGTGCTTTCACAATAACGGGTGCTCTAAAAATGTAATGGCTTCTTCTAAGCCTAGATTTCCTCATTTTCAATGAATTGGTTAGTTTTTTTAAAAAGCCAAAATAATAGACAAATGAAATGTGTCTTTGGGAGCAATGAGTTTGGCTCACAACTGAAAAAAAATGCCTCCAGTTCCAGAAATGATCTGGCATCAAGTACAACTTTTTTTTTTTTTATTGCTGCACTTGATCTTACACTTTAAATTTTGTTTACCATATATTTTGCAAGTTATATGGATTATGTGGGCTTCCTTGTGTCTCAGACAGTAAAGAATGCGCCTGTAATGCAGGAGATCTGGATTCAATCCTTGGGTTGGGAAGATCCCCTGGAGAAGGGCATGGCAATCCACTCCAGTTTTCTTGCCTGGAGAATCCCATGGACACAGGAGCCTGGAGGGTTACAGTCCATGCGGTCGCAATGAGTTGAACATGACTGAGTAACTAAGCACACATATGGATTATGTGGATATACACCGCTTCCAGATGGGGTGGAGGGATCCACTCCAATGTTCTTCTCAGTGTTAATACTTGTATGTAGTAGAACTGCAAAACTAAAAACAAAAAACAAAAACAAAACCTTTTTATATTTCATGTATTACAGCTTGAAACATAATTATCATAGTTCCCTTATTTTAACCTTTAATTAACCCTTAATTTAACTATACAATTACCATTGATCTTCTTAGCAACCTTACAAGGAAAGTATCATTTCTGGTGTTTAATGTAGGAAAAACAGCTATTTTATTAATATACAGCATTTGTTCTTGTTTATTTTATCAAAATTACCCAGAGAAGTACGATTCCTTTGCTCCTTCTTAGACAAATTTGAAGTTTATTTAATAAAAATTTTAATGAATGACTCACATTAAACAGTATCAACTATAGGTTAACTATGATAGATCTTTAGTACCTATTAATATATCTGCCAATCATTCCTCATCCCACATCATTCCATATAGATTTTTAACGGCAATTTGGAAAATTCCTAAAAAATCACACTACTTTAAGGAAAAAAACTAGGCTATAAAATTAAATATTT
Organism: Capricornis sumatraensis; assembly: GCF_032405125.1. NCBI lineage: Eukaryota > Metazoa > Chordata > Mammalia > Artiodactyla > Bovidae > Capricornis > Capricornis sumatraensis. The sequence goes on from NC_091084.1 coordinate 9,932,701, forward strand.
CAGAACTCTAATACAAGCCATGTATGTAAGTGTATATAGTTTCAAGAACAGACAAATGTAACAAATGCACTTATTTGTAAACTCTGGACAACTACATACTAAACTGTAAAACCCAAAAAATGAATGCCATAGGCAGTAATTAGTGCAAAAAGTTGAAGGATAAGTCAGTGTACATAGAAGGATATATGGAATTCATAGTCATTCAAAAATATGTTAGAGAGAATCACAAGTATGTATAAATGTATACCTGAAAAATACTTATTGTTAAGATAAGTTGTGAAGATTATAGTTATGAAAATAAGTAAGCTATCAAATTCATTCATAAATGAGTGTGAATTTCTTTCTCAGTTTCCATTAAATATCATTTAGGATTCTGAGAAAAATAAGACTTCAAATAATGTCAGATACTACTTGTTGAATTTCCATCCTAGCTTTTACTCCTTTCTAACATAACCCCAATTTTAGTAGCAAAGTAGGCAGAACAGTGGACTCAGCTGCAGGAGATGAATCACAATTAATCTAATCAAATTTTCCTTTGAGTAATAGGTTTAGCGGGGGGGGGGGGGGGGGGGGGCAGATGACCTAGTTCTAGCCAATAAGTCTTGATAGGATGTCTATGAGGTCAGCTTCTGGATAAGGTTTTCTTCCTTGATTTAAAGAAAAAACATGTCAGGAGAAACTTGCCTTATTCCTAATTTTGGATGCAGTTATGTGAGACTCTGATGCCATCTTTGGGTACTAGGGAACAATAAACCCCAAGCCTCTGATGCCAGATGACTGGGAAGATGAAGAGTGTGAAACCCTGAGGACACAGTGACCCACAGTTAGCCAACCCTAGAACTACTTTCCTGTCATGGGAGATGATAAATATCTATTATTAAGTCACTCTTTATTGAGTACCCTGTCACTTGAAGTCAAAATATATCCTACTTGACATGGGTACAAAAAGCAGGTATTATCTAGTAGCTGGTTAGTACATCTGTGGAGAGGCCTGACTAACCCAAGAGTTGTATGGAGCCCTAGATTCAGAATCCAGGGAGACGTGCCAAGAAGGGTTATAGAAGTGATCTGTGTATACTCACTTCAAGGACCAACATTCATCGACAATCAGCCCTTTACAAATACAGAAGAATTCTAGCTCACAATGTTGTATAAACAATAAAAAATTCCAAACTAACTAAATCATAGGTCTAAGTGACGTAAAATGCCTTTCTGAATGTTTCATATTTCTGAAGACTTAGATCAAGCAAATATTTCTACACTATTCCATAAGCCTTGTCAACTACCAATAGTATGGAACTGTAAAAGTACAGAAACACTATGTAAAGTGAAAATAGCACTAGATTTGAAATTAAAAGTCATAGTAGTGAGTTCTGACTCTACTAATTATTAGGTCTGTGACCTAGTAATTATCTCATCTGCAAACTTGAGATGTGTGCTGTGTGAGCTTAGTCACTCAGTTGTGTCCAACTCTTGCAACCCCACAGACCATTGTCAGCCAGGCTCCTCTGTCCATGGGATTCTCCAGGCAAGAATACTGGATGGGTTGCCATTTCCTTCTCCAGGGGATGTTCCCCACCCAGGAATCGAACGTGGGTCTCTTGTATTGCAGGCAGACTCTTTCACGACTGAGCTATGAGGGAAGCTCTAAACTTGAGATAATAATACTTAAATTACAAAGTTTTCAGAGCCTTAGATGGATAGTGTAGAAAATGTGAAGGCTGATGTTTGTAAAATGAATGAACAATTCCTTTGTTGACTATAAAAAGTGGGTTAAACTTGTCAAAAGTCAATCATCTTTCCAAGTTTACAAAAGCTTCATGGCTTTCCTTACATGCTGTCTCCACTGTCATAGTGAAAAGACAACAGCAAAGAACAGCTGGTGTCAAAATACATGTATTTGTGGAGACCATAAATTTTATTGTATCTTTTGCTTTATTCTAAAAATATGAAAATATGCCATTTATTTATTGAAAGCCATAATACAAAAACCAAAGTCATTACACAAAATGTTCCTTGGTTATTTCCAACTCTTTATGACGCCATGGGCTGCAGCACGTCAGGCTTGCCTGTCCTTCATCAACTCCTGGAGTTTGCTCAAATTCATGTCCATAAATCAGTGATGACATTCAACCATCTTGTCCTCTGTCATCCCCTTCTCCTTCTGCCTTCAATCTTTCTCAAGTTAAGGGACTTTTCCAAAGAATTAGCTCTTCACATCCCTTGTGGCTTAGTTGGTAAAAAATCCGCCTGCAATGCAGAAGACCTTGGTTCGATCCCTGGGTTGGGAAGATACCCTGGGGAAGGGAAAGGCTACCCACACAGTATTATCGCCTGGGGAATTCCATGGACTGTATAGTCCATGGGGTCTCAAAGAGTCAGACACGATTGAGCAATTTGCACTTTCACTTTCAGCTCTTCACATCAGGTGGCCAAAGTATTGGAGCTTAAGCTTCAGCGTCAGTCCTTCCAATGAATATTGAGGTCTGATTTTGTTTAGGATTGACTGGTTTGATCTCCTCCCAGCCCAAGGGACTGTCAAGAGTCTTCTCTAGCACCACAGTTCAAAAGCATCAATTCTTCAGCATTCAGCCTGTTTTATGGTCTAACTCTCACATCCATACATGACTACTGGAAAAACCACAGCCCTGACTAAACAGACCTTTGTTGGGAAAGTAATGTCTCTGGTTTTAATATGCTGTCTAGGCTGGTCATAACTTTTCTTCCAAGGAGCAAGAGTCTTTTAATTTCACGGCTGTCGTCACCATCTGAAGTGATTTTGGAGCCCCCAAAATAAAGTCTCTCACTGCTTCCATTGTTTCCCCATCTATTTTCCATGAAGTGATGGGATCAGATGCCATGATCTTACTTTTCTGAATGTTGAGTTTTAAGCCAACTTTTTCACTCTCCTCTTTCACCTTCCTCAAAAGGCTCTTCAGTTCCTCTTTCAGTTCAGTTCAGTTCAGTTCAGTTGCTCAGTCGTGTCCAATTCTTTGAGACCCCATGAATCGCAGCACACCAGGCTTCCCTGTCCATCATCAACACTGGGAGTCCACCCAAACCCATGTCCATTAAGTTGGTGATGCCATTCAACCATCTCATCCTCTGTCCTACCCTTCTCCTCCTACTCTCAATTTTTCCCAGCATCAGGGTCTTTCCAAATGAGTCAGCTCTTTGCATCAGGTGGCCAAAGTACTGGAGTTTCAGCTTTAGCATCAGTCTTTCCAATGAACACCCAGGACTGATCCCCTTTAGGATGGACTGGTTGTATCTCCTTGCAGTCCAAGGGATTCTCAAGAGTTTTCTCCAACACCACAGTTCAAAAGCATCAATTCTTCAGTGCTCAGCTTTCTTCACAGTCCAACTCTCACATCCATACATGACCACTGGAAAAACCATAGCCTTGACTAGATGGACCTTTGTTGGCAAAGTAATGTCTCTGCTTTTCAATATGCTGTCTAGGTTGGTCATAACTTTCCTTCCAAGGAGTAAGCGTCTTTTAATTTCATGGCTGCAATCACCATCTGCAGTGATTTTGGAGCACAGAAAAATGAAGTCAGCCACTGTTTCCACTGTTTCCCCATCTATCTGCCATGAAGTGATGCAACCGGATGCCATGATCTTCGTTTTCTGAATGTTGAGCTTAAGCCAACTTTTTCACTCTCCTCTTTCACTTTCATCAAGAGGCTCTTTAGTTCATCTTCACTTTCTGGCATAAGGGTGGTGTCATCTGCATATCTGAGGTTATCGATATTTCTTCCAGCAATCTTGATTCCAGCTGGTACTTCATCCAGCCTGGCATTTGACTGATGTACTTTGCATATAAGTTAAATAAGCAGGGTGACAATATACAGCCTTGATGTACTCTTTTCCCATTTTGGAACCAGGCCATTTTCCATGTCTGCTTCTAACTCCTGCTTCTTGGCCTGCATGCATATTTCTCAGGAGGCGGGTAAGGTGGTCTGATAGTCCCATCTCTTGAAGAATTTTCCACAGGCTGTCATAATCCACACAATCAAAGGTTTAACAGAGTCACTGAAGCAGAAGTAGATGATTTCCTGAAATTCTCTTGCTTTTTCTATGATCCAATGAATGTTGGCAATTTGATCTCTGGTTCCTCTGCCTTTTCTAAATCCAGGTTCAATATCTGGAAGTTCTCGGTTCACCTACTACTGAAGCCTCACTTGGAGAATTCTGAGCATTACTTTGCTAGCATGTCAAATGAGTGCAACTGTATAGTAGTTTAAACATTCTTTGGCATTGCCTTTCTTTGGAATTGGAATGAAAATGGATCTTTTCCAGTCCTGTGGCCACTGCTAAGTTTTCAAAATTTCCTAGCATATTGAGTACAGTACTTTCACAGCACCATATTTTAGGATTTGAAATAGCTCAACTGAAATTCTATCATCTACCCTAGCTTTGTTCATAGTGATGCTTCCTAAGGCCCACTTGACTTCACACTCCAGAATGTCTGGCTCTCAATGAGTGATCACACCATCCTGGTTATCTTATTAAGATTTCTTTTGTATAATTCTTCTGTGTTCTTGCCAACTCTTCTTGATATCTTCTGCTTCTCATAAGTCCACACCTTTTCTGTCCTTTATTGTGTCCATCTTTGCATGAAATGTTCCCTTGCTATCTCTAATTTTTCAAAGATATCTCTATTCTTTCCCATTCTATTGTTTTCCCCTATTTTTTCTGCAATGATCACTTAGGAAGGCTTTCCTGTCTCTCCATGATATTCTTTGGAATTCTGCCTTCAGATGGGTATATCTTTCCTTTTCTCCTTTGCCATTCACTTCTCCTCCTTTATCAGATATTTATAAGGCCTCCTCAGACAACTGTTTTGCCTTTTTGTTTTTCTTTTTCTTGGGGACGGTTTTGATCACCGCCTCCTGTACAATGTTACCAACCTCTGTCTATAGTTCTTCAGGTACTCTGTCTATCAGATCTAATCCCTTGAATCTATTTGTCACTTCCATCATATAATCATAAGGGATTTGATTTAGGTCATACCTGAATGGCCTAGTGGCTTTCTCTACTTTCTTCAGTTTAAGAGAACAACCAATATCCCTCAAGATTTAAAATTCTACCAAGCTTTTAACAAACGAAAGGTAATATATAGGGATCACATCATGACTAACTAAGGTTTATCCCAGGAATACAAAGTTGGCTTAAGAATCAAAACTCAATTTATGTAATTCACCATATTAACAAACTAATAAAGAAAAGCCTTAAGGATCATCTCAATAGATAGATCATCTGACAAAAAGAAAGCACATCTACTCCTAATTCAGTTCAATCGCTCAGTCGTGTCCGACTCTTTGCGACCCCATGGATCACAGCACGCCAGGCCTCCCTATTCATCACCATCTCCCGGCGTTCACTCAGACTCACGTCCATCGAGTCCATGATGCCATCCAGTCATCTCATCCTCGGTCGTCCCCTTCTCCTCCTGCCCCCAATCCCTCCCAGCATCAGAGTCTTTTCCAATGAGTCAACTCTTCTCATGAGGTGGCCAAAGTACTGGAGTTTCAGCTTTAGCATCATTCCTTCCAAAGAAATCCCAGGGTTGATCTTCAGAATGGACTGGTTGGATCTCCTTGCAGTCCAAGGGACTCTCAAGAGTCTTCTCCAACACCACAGTTCAAAAGCATCAATTCTTTGGCGCTCAGCCTTCTTCACAGTCAACTCAATGGATAATTTAATGTTGATGAGATATCAATTCCTCTCCAAAACGATCTATTTCAATTCAATCCCAATCAATATTGCAGCAGACTTGTTTGTAGAATTTGTTAAACTGATTCTAAAATTTAGATGAAAATGCAAAGGAAGCAGAACAATCAAAAAATTTTTGAAAAAGAAATAAAGCTGGAACAGTATAATGCTTCAAGTGTCTAAGACCTATCACACAACTACAGCAATCAAGACAGTGTGTCACTGACATAAAGACTGCAAGACAGGAGAACAAAACAAAAATGCAGAACCTGGAAAGAGACCCCCACAGAGATGAATAACTGATTTACAATAAAATTATAAAGGCAATTAAATAGGGAGAGAATATTCTTTTAGGCAAATGATGCTGGAACAACACAATACTCGTATACAAAATAAAAACAAAAACTTTGATCTACACCTCATGCCACATTAAAAAGTAACTTAAAATGATTCATAGATGTAAGTGTAAAACTAAAAACTATAAAACTAAAAGAAAATACAGGAATAAACTTTTGTGACCTTGAGTTTGGTGAAGATTTTTAACTATGACACTGACAAGAATAGCAAAACTCATAAAAATGTAAATTGAGAAATTAGATTTTATCAAAATTAAAAACATATGCTCTTTAAAGGATATACTTAAGAGAACTTAAAGATAAGGTACAGGTTAGGAGAAAATATTTTCAAATCACATATATAACAGTGGACTTACATCAGAATTCATAAAGTCCTCATAAAATTCAACAATAAGGAAATAGTTTTTAAAAAGTAAACAAATATTTTTAAAGACACCATAAAGAAGATACACAGATGGCAAATAAGCACATTAAAAGATGATAAACATCATTCGTCATCAGGGAAATGCAGTTAAAACCGCAATGAGATGCCACTACGTTATCTAATAGAATTGTCAAAATTAAAACTGGCCATACTAATTGTTATCTGGAATATAGAAGATTAGAACTGTAATATACTACTGGTGGGAATGTAAAATGGTATGGCAACTTTGGAAATTGTATGGTAGTTAAACATACACCTATTAATTTATCTGGCCATTTCATTTCTGCATATCTACCCTTGAGAAAGTAAAACACATGTCCACACAAAAATCTGTAGATACATTTTCATAGTAGCTTTGCCTGTGATACTTAAAAACTGGAAAAAAAATGAAATGCTTATCAACATATAAATTGAAAAACAAATATGGTATATCCATACAATGGATTACTACTCAGCAATTTTTAAAAAAATGAGCTTTTGAGACACACTACAATATAAGTGAATCTTAAATATGCTGAGTAAAAGAAACTAGATGAAAAAAACACATGCTATAAGATTCTAAGAAACAAAAATAAATGTAGAACACACTTAGCACTCAGATACTAATTTCTAATATCATTTTCCAATACATGGCTGATTCTAGGACTGGGGCAGTACACTCAGATGAACTGAGTGTAAGCGCATTTTGAAATGCCAGAAATTAAGAAATTGCTCAGACAAACACATGAACAAATACATACATGAGTTTCCAATGTCCAAAGATGGAACAACTTGAGCATAAAAATAAAATAGATTGTAAGTCAAAGTATAAAATAAATACCCATGAGTTCATACTGATATAAATAAAACACTGAATAAATTGGTAAATGGGAGAGAAGAGGTAAATCTCCCATGCAAAAGAATTCCAAGTAAGTTATGTAGATACTCCACCCTAAAGGAGGGAACTAGTATTAGGTTGGTGCAAATGTAATTGCGATTTTGGATTGTGAATTTTAAATCATTATAACACCTTTATTAATCAAGACAGGAACCATTATGCTCAACACATTTTTGCCAATGAGAAATAAAAGCCTGCTTATTCCCGTAGCAGAAAAATCCTCGCTTTGGGATTCATAGAACTCTTGGGAAGCATTTTCCCTGCAAAAAGTTATCGAGATGCTTGAAGAAGTGGTAGTCAGTTAGCAAGAAATCAGGTGAATATGGTGGATGAGGCAAAACTCCTTGTGCTGTGCTGTGCTGTCCTTAGTCGCTCAGTCGGTCTGACTCTTTGTGACCCCATGGATGTAGCCCACCAGGCTCCTCTGTCCAGGCAAGAATACTGGAGTGGGTTGCCATGCTCTCCTCCAGGGGATCTTCCCAACCCAGGGATCAAACCCAGGGCTCCTGCATTGCAGGCAGGTTGTTTACTGCTGAGCCTCCAAGGAAACCCAAATTGGGCCCCTTCTGTTGACCAACACCAGCCTCAGGCGCTGCAGCTTTTGGTGCACTTCATCGATGTGCTGAGCATACTCCTCAGACGTAACGGTTCTGCTGGGATTCAGAAAGCTGTACTGTACCAGACTGGCAGCAGACCACCAAACAGTGATCAGGACTCTTGGTGCAAGTTTGCCTTTGGGAAGTGCTTTGGAGCTTTTTCTCAGTCCAACCACTGAGCTCAGTCCAACAGTAGTCCCTGACTGTTTGATATGGAGAGATGGTTTGTTGTAATGTAGAATAAGAGAAGTCAACAGACACTTCAAAATGATTTTTTTTTAATTTGCAGTCAGTTCATGAGGTACCCACGCATCGGGCTTTTCACCTTTCCAATTTGTTTCAAATGCCAAATGAGCATGGAAAGTCTGGCAATTTCCTGTGTAACTATAAGAGGATCGGTGTCAATGATCCTCTCATTGGTCACTGTCAACTTCCGATGACTGGTCACTGTGCCCCCCTTCTTCAAGGCTCTGTCTCCTTTGCAAATCTTCTTGAACCACCACTGCATTGTACATTCATTAGCAGTTCCTGGCTGATGTGCTGTTGATGTTATGAGTTGTCTTTGCTGCTTTATGACCCGTTTTGAACTTGAATAAGTAAACTGCTCGAATTTGCTTTTTGTCTAACATTAGGGATAGTGAAAGTCGCTTAGTCATGTCTGACTCTTTGTGACCCCATGGACTATTCAGTCCATGGAATTCTCCAGGCCAGAATACTGGACTGGGTAGCCTTTCCCTTCTCCAGGGGATCTTCCCAACCCAGGGATCGAACCTAGGACTCCTGTATTGCAGGTGGATTCTTTACCAGCTGAGCCACAAGGGAAGCCTAACATTATTTCCCTAGTCTAATATAAACATGACATAAATAGCAAGCAATAAGTCATTAGCAAAAAAACAAAAAGCGAGAAATGTACCACATTAAAATGATGCAGAATATAACCACATTTAAGAATGTCGTGCAATATCAAATGGCAAAGTTCAACAATGCAAAATCACAATGACTTCTCCACCAGCCTAATAGCAATATTAGTTCATTAAGTAACAAATATACCAGATTAATATGGCAATAAGAAAAACTACACAGAGGATGTATGGAAACTCTGTATGATCTGTTTAATTTCTCTGTACATGTAAAGCTATTCTAAAAAGCCTGTCAATTAAAAAATTAAATCAGGTAAAATAGTCCTGAAAAAAACTATGTGGATATAATTTAATACATTTAATAAATCAATTATAAAATTTTTTAAACTAATGTATAGTGACAAAAAGCAGATTAGTGGTTGCCTAGAGATTCATGAAGAGTGACAGAGACTGAAGGGGATAGAAAAAAGGAAGGGATTAAAAAGTGGTATGAGGAAACTTCTAGAGGAAGACAGTATAATTATCATCTTTTTCTGTGGTGATGGCTTCAAAGGTATATACTTATGGTAAAGCTTAACAAAATGTACACTTTAAATATAACAGCTTATTATATGACAATTTTATTTTAATAAGGCTTTTTCTTGCTTAAACAATTTTAAAACTTCCAGACTTGAACTAACTAATTGTATTTAAAAAAATAGTCTGCAGTAATATTTTGAGTTAGCCCCATCACACCTGAATTTAACCATTGAGCTTTTTTCTCCCAGTTTTATTCAGATATAATTGACATACAGGACTATATTAAGTTTAAGGTGTACAGTATAATGCTTTGAGTTACAGCCATCATGAAATAATTATCACAGTAAGTTCAGCAAATATCCATCATCTTATAGATATAATATTAAAGAAATAGAAAATTTTCCCTGTGATGAGAACTCTTAGGATTTACTCTCTTAACAACTTTCATATATAACACGAGCACTGTTAATTAAATTTATCACATTGTACATTTAGTGGTTATAACTGGGAGTTTGTACCTTTTTACTGCATTTTTCAATTAAACCCCTCCCCTTGACTCTGGTACCCACAAATCTGATCTCTTTTTATATGAGTTTGTTTGTTTTAAAAGTATAATTGACTTACAACACTATGTTAATTCCTGTTACACAACATGGTGATTCAATATTTCCATACATTTCAAAGTGACCATCATGATAAGTCTAGTTATGATATGTCACCATATAAAGATATTATATAGTTAGTGACTATATTCCCCACACTGTGCATTTCATATCCCTGATTCATTTATTTTGCAACTGGTAGTTTCTTTCACCTAATCTCCCTCATCTATTTCTTTCACACCCCACCCCAAATATCCCCCTCCCTCTAGCAACCACCTGTTTGACCTCTGTATCTATAACTCTGTTTCTATTTTGTTATGTTTGCTTTTTAGTTTTCTAGGTTCCACACATATAAGTGAAATCATACAATATTTGTCTTTCTTTGTCTGACTTATTTCAGGTAACATAATGCCCTCACAGATCATCCTTGTTGTTGCAGATGGCAAGAATCCATTCTCTTCTACAGTTGAGTGATATTCTATTATATATTAAATATATATCACATCTTCTTTATCACATCTATATCACATCTATTAATGAGCACTTAGATTGCTTCCATATATTGGCTACTGTAAATAGTGTTGCAGTGAACATACAGGTATATATATCTTTTCTAATTAGTGTTTGTGTTTATTTTTTAAATAAATACCCAGTAGTAGAACTGCTTGATCATTTGGTAGTCCTACTTTTAACTAGTGTATTTAAATAGTGAGCTTATTTCACTTAAAGATTAATATATTTAGGAATTCTTTTGTCTACAATGCTAATCACACAGCATCAAATTTCATGACCTAATGGTGATTTAGGACATGTTGAGAATTTTTATTATTGTTTTCTTACTTCAGGAATTTCAATCTCGTGGAAATATCTTAGTCAGACATGTCTGGTTTGAGGGAATTTTTATAGTCAATCAAAATTAAGCCAAATATAGTGTGTCAGTTAAAATGAGACTTTGTGCCAACATTATGGCTATAGCAACCTGGAACCCCCATTCTGAGCCATCTGCTATTTAAAAATCACACTGGCATTTGATCACCTGGGGCCAAATATAGCTATGCTACTTATTATCTTTATAATATTGGGAAACTGAGAGCTTCAGTTTTCTCAACTATGTAATGCCAATAACAGTACCTACTTTGTGGAACTGTTGAAAGGTTAGAAAAGTTAACAAATGTAAAGGTCTTAGAAGACTACCTGGCAGTGCTATCCAGATTCTAGAAAATTTACAGATTCTATGGCATTAACCATCAGGCAAGTGTAAATCAAAACCACAGTGAGATACCTCTTCATCTCACACACTATGAGAGCTATAATAAAAGATAGTAGCAAGCATTTCCAAGAAAGTGAAGAAATTGGAACCTTTATACACTGTCAGTGGAAATATAATATGTCTAGTCACTTTGGAAAGCAGTCTGCAATTGTTCAAAAGGTTAAACCTAGAGTTACTATATTGCCTAGCAATTCTAATCCTTGGTATATAACCTAGAGAAATGAAAATACATGTTCACATGAAAACTCATACATGAATGTTAATAGTAACCTTATTCATAATAGCCTCCGAGCAGAAACAGCCCAAATGTCCAACAACTTCTAAACAGATAATCAAAATCATAGCATATTCACAAATCATAGTATAGTAAATCAAAGTATATTCATAGAATGAAATATTACTTGGCAATAAAAAAGAGTGAAGTGCTGTTACATGCTACCATGTGACTGAACCTTGAAACCTTCTTTCACACACTATGTGAAAGAAGCCAGTGTAAAAGACCACATATGGCATGATTCTATTTATATGAAATGTCCAGGGTAGGCAAATGCAGAGAAGGAAAGTAGATTCAGTGGACTGTTGAAAAAGTTTTAAGGGAAAAAGAGGAGTGACTGCTAATGAATATGGAGTTTCTTTTAGGGATGATGTAAATGTTCTAAAATTAATAGTGGTGATAGTTACACAACTGTGCATAAGCTTAGAACCACTGAATTGTACACTTTAAGACAGGTGAACCATACGGTATGCGAATTATAGCCAATAAAGCACATTAAATAGTTTAAAATAAACTGGAAAAAGGAAAGCTAAAAACAGGAACAACAGTATTAATAAATTAGTTCACTTCTCTGGCCTTATCCTCTTCCATTCCCCAATTTACCCCATGCTCTATCCATAATGGACTCCTTGCAATTCCCATATTATATCTTCCTATTTGATGTCCTGTGAACATATTATATCTGCTTCCTGGAGTTCTCTTCAGCCCTCCTCTGCCTGCCTAACTCCTTCATATTTAAAACTAGTCAATCAGAGTAAGCTAATGGCCCAAACGATTGATTCCCAGTGACCTAATATGATAAAATTTACTTCTCTCTCATGTAGACACTCCCCAAGTGTTCAGGGATCCAGGCTCCTTACCTCCATCAGCTCTGCCCACCCAGGAGTCTTCCACTGTATTCTCTATACCAGGCTGAGAAAACCAGTGGGTCATCAGCACAGACAGAAATCAAGGAATTTTCCAAATGTTTAATTCACTTTTGAACATGGTATGTTTAAGAGATGTCAGGATACCCAGCGGTCTTGGGTTCAGCACAGAGACTATTTATTAGCTTATAACCCTGTATCTCAAATGCATTGCACTACTCCCCTTCTCTTTACATCTTCAGGAAGAGGTGATTTGCTTTAAAAATTCAAAGATTATTTTTAAGAATAAGAATGCTGAGGGGACAAAAAGGAGTATTCAACATCTCTATTGAGGAATTTATGATGTAGCACAGGATGGAAACTGAAGCTAAAGGAAACTTTCCTTAAAGGGCTATTTATTAAAAAAAAATGGAACGCACTCCTTAGGACAAATCAAAATTTAAACATAAAACATCCAAACTTCTTGTACAGGTAAATTAGTGTTCTCAGCTATCTCCTGCTCCCAAATTTCTCTGCCACACTGAGGACGCTTCAAGAGGACTAGAGGACATGTTGGTTGCCGCGAGAGACATTTGAAAGCATTCACTTTTATGGAAGTCATAAGAGAGAAAAATCTCTCTCATGTTATTTAGAATCGTCCTTGATATATTTATTCTAAAAAAAAAATACACATAGCTAAATATTGTTCTCTGTGTAAAATCTTTACAAATCTGAAATGCTGAGAATTCAGCTTCTGATACAATCCATTCACTTTTACAGTTAGACGGGTAGTGGTACTGAGTTGGCAGTACAAAATCGAATGTGCTTATGCAGCTCATCCCACAGTACCTGTTAATTCGGGCTGGAACTTGGAATTTCAGATCTGGTCCCTCCGCGGGGCGGGGCGGGGCTGTAGGCGGGGCCTCCCGCCGGGGAGGCGGGGTGCTGGGAAAGCTGGGGGGCGGGTCTGCTAGTGAAGCCTCGTAGTACCTGAGCGTGCGAGGGTCCACGGCTCGAGCAGCGTGCTCCGCAAGGCTTCGGTTCACGTGGCATCGCAGTGGACCCCGCAGCTCCCGGCTCTCTGTGCTCGCGGACTGCCAAGAGATGTGAGCACAATGGAGATGCTCGTGGCGGGCGACCAGGAGCCGGCAGAGACGGCGCTCCTCCTGAGGATGGGCTGAGCTGAGAGGCCGATGCAGCCCCGGGGTGTCCGGGGGAAGGGACGGGGACCGCAGCCCAGGACCGGGAGCATCCCGGCGCTGGAGCGGGCGGAAAAGTCAAGAGCCACAGCCGCTGTCCAGTGCTTGCGAAGCCGCCGCCCCTGGGGTGCGCCCCGCGGTTTGTGAGTACTCTGCGTCGCCTGTCCGCAGACGGAAGACGGGGAACACCCCTGGAGAGCTCTACGGGATCCCCACAACCGCCATCGCCTGTTCTCCCCACTTGCCTCAGGGACAGAGTGACTGCCGCCCACCACCCCCCCACCACCACCTGCGGACCCGGGGCGAGGGCGGAGGCCCATCAGGGCCGCCCCCTTCCCACCCAGGAGGTGGAGAGTTCACCCCCCTCTCCGCCGTCCGCTCCAGCCAAATTCAACTCGGGTTCTCTCCTCCCGCGGCCCCGAGCCTCCTGACGCCCCCTGGTCCTCCCGCTATCCCCCCTCCCCAGAGACAGGGGAGGAGAAAAGGGGAGCCCAGGGCGTCATGACTGAGCTGAAGGCGAAGGGTCCCCGCGCTGCCCACGTGGCAGGCACAGCGCCCTCGTCCACCCAAGTCGGAGCCCCTCTGCGGGGACGCCCAGACGCGGGCCCCTTCCAGGCGGGCGAGGCCTCGGGCCCGACCCCCACAGCCTCGGGCCTCCCCCTCTCCCTGGACGGGCTGATCTTCCCTCAGCCCTGCCAGGCTCAGGACCTGGACGGGAAGACGCTGGACCCAGAGTCGCTGGCAGACGTGGAGGGGGCGTATTCTAGAGGGGAAGCCGCAGAGGGCGCTGCTGTGAGACCCCCAGAGAAGGACGGCGGATTGCTGGACAGCGTCCTGGACACCCTGCTGGCGCCCCCAGGCCCTGAGCGGAGCCCCGCCAGCCCCGCCGTCTGCGAGGCCCCCAGCCCTTGGTGCCTCTTTGGCCCTGAGCTTGCCCAAGACGCCCGGGCTGCGCCCGCCGCCCAGGGGGTCCTGCCTACACTCATGAGCCGCCCGGAGAGCAAGGCTGGCGACACCCCCGGGGTGGCCGCCGGCCAGAAGGTGCTGCCCCGGGGCCTGGCGCCGTGCCGGCAGCTGCTGGCCCCGACGGCCTCGAGCCACCCCTGGCCCGCGCCCGCGCCGAGGCCGTCTCCGCAGCCCGCGGTGGTGGAGCTGGAGGAGGACGACTCGGATCCCGAGGGCTCCTCGGGGCCGCCCCTGAAGGGCAAAGCCCGGCCCGCGGGAGGAGACGCGATCAGCGCTCCTGGGACCACCGCGGGAGGCGTTGCCCCGGTGCCCAAAGAAGATGCCCGCTTCTCGGCGCCCAGGGCCGCCCCGACGGAGCATGACGCGCCCGCCGCGCCCGGGCGCGCCCCGGTGGCCACCGCGGTGATGGACTTCATCCACGTGCCCATCCTGCCGCTCAACTCGGCCTTCCTGGCCGCCCGCACCCGGCAGCTGCTGGAGGGCGACAGCTATGACAGCGGGCCCGCCGGCGCCTTCGCCCCGCCGCGGGGCTCGCCCTCCACCTCGGCCGCCCCGGGCGCGCCTGGCGACTTCCCCGACTGCGCGTACCAGCCCGAAGCCGAGCCCAAGGACGACGCGTTCTCGCTCTACGGGGACCCGCAGCCGCCCGCCCTGAAGATCAAGGAGGAGGAGGAGGGGGGCGCCGAGGCCGCCGCGCGCTCCCCGCGGCCGTACCTGCTGGCGGGGGCCAGCCCCGCCGTCTTCGCCGACTTCCCGCTGGCGCCGCCGTCCAGGCCGGGGGAGGTGGCGGTGCCCGCGGCCGCCACGGGGGCCCCAGGCTCGTCCGCGGCCGCGTCGGGGTCCGCCCTGGAGTGTGTCCTGTACAAGGCGGAGGGCGCGCCGCCCCAGCCGGGCCCGTTCGCGCCGCCGCCCTGCAAGGCTCCGGCCGCGGGCGCCTGCTTCCTGCCGCGGGACCTGCCGTCCACCTCGTCCGCTGCCGCCGCCGGGGCCACCCCTGCACTCTACCCGCCGCTCGGCCTCAACGGGCTCCCCCAGCTCGGCTACCAGGCCGCGGTGCTCAAGGAGGGCCTGCCGCAGGTCTACCAGCCCTATCTCAACTACCTGAGGTGAGGGCCCGGCGCGGCGCGCGAGGACCGGTCCGGCCGCCCCCGGCCCCCCGCGCCCGGCTCCCCAGAGTGGCCGCCAGGGGTGGGTGGCCGGGGCGGGGGGCAGCGCAGCTTGGCTTCCTTTTCCTCACCTCTTCTCATTTATTTTTTTTGGGGGGGCGGGGGGCACCGCGGAGGCCCAGATTATCCTGTTTCTGTAGTGGGCCTCTCCGACAATATGTTTCTAAACTTTTCAGATCTGTGCAGTCCCAAGGCGAACCAGCCGCGAGTTCTAAAAGTGCAGCGTCACTCTGGGTCCGCCGTAGCCCCGCGGAGCCGAAAGGGTGCGGCGAGTCCGGGGTTTTATAAAATGCTTTTCTTCCTAGAAGGACAGTTACCGAGAACGTGCATTCCGGAGAGGAGATGGTAACGCATCGTTCTCCCGGGCGGGGTGGCGCTGGGTGCCCGGCCAGAACCCAAAGCAGAACCATCTTAGGGGTCTGGACACTTAGCGCTTCATTTTCACCCGAATCTCTAGATTGAAATTAATTTATGTGTAATATGTTCACAGTATGGCTTTAAACATCTATCACTGCAGTGCACTGTAGGCTAGTATTGTTTCAAGTTCGCTACCGCTTTTAGCATACAAGTTTTGAAAACCGTTTTAATTTACATACGAGAGTTATGGAATTTTAAAGAAAAAAGAAAGTGCTCTGGATTTGGAATCTTGTATTGCGAATAGTCAAAACAGCTTTAATATATTGAACAATGCTTTAAAAAGACAAACACGGGTACTTGTTTAATTACAGAGATGACTTTTTAGAACGATTGTACTTTTAGAGTAAAACAACGGTTATTGTTTCCCACCGTGCAACAAGGTTATAACATTTGTCAAAAGACTAAATTGATTCTCTGTAATGAGTTTTGCAGGAATTTTTTTTTACTGAACATAAAATTAAATTTTAATTATTTATTACTTTTGTTGGTACTCCTGATGAGAGTCTAATAACTTGCAAGTCTGATGAATCCAGTAACAGGTAGTATATCAAGTTCAGTTTGCTATGTTTTTCAGATCTGTATTTATATATGGCTGTAATTTTTAAAAATATTTTCACTCTATCTATTCTGGGTTAAGGAAACTTTAGTATTAGATAGTGGTGCACCTAAAAATAAATTGAGTACTTTGTTTTGCATTTCAAGGCCCGATTCAGAAGCCAGCCAGAGCCCACAGTACAGCTTTGAGTCATTACCTCAGAAGATTTGTTTAATCTGTGGGGATGAAGCATCAGGCTGTCATTATGGTGTCCTCACCTGTGGAAGCTGTAAGGTCTTCTTTAAAAGAGCAATGGAAGGTAGGCTCCTTTCTTGTTGGTTTGATTGTAAATGGACACCATCTAATATTTTACAGATCTTAATTAGCCCTTGCTTCTTCTAAGAAATTATGGTATTTCAATATAACTAAAAATATATGATGATATTTTAACAATATATTTTTATTTATAATAATCTGTATTGAATGTGGATGGATATTTTAATTGCATAATATTTGACTAACACTTTTAATATTAGACAAAGCATATGAATCTTGGAACATGCTAACATTGTTCATTAACTTTAGAGAAACAACTTTGTTCTGATTGAATTTTTATATTTCTATCACATATATTATATGTAAGATAACACTAAATTAAAATTTTCTTCCAAAAGTAAAATGGTAGAAGTCATCAAAATTATATATGTACATATATATGATACAGTTACAAGTTTTCTTCATAATTATGTCCTTTCCCTATGCATGATGTTTATATAATAATTATATAATGGTAAGTATAAAAAAAAAGGTTTAAAGTTCCCTTTTTGTTTAGTGCAAACAATTTAAAGCAAAAGAAAAATTTGGACTCCACAGTAATTTAATTTCTGTAGAAATATTTTGCTTTAACTAAGGCTTTCATATTTTTAAAATCATCTAAATTACTTATTTACCTAATGATTTTAGATTGATTTGCATAATGTATTTCATATTTAAACTTTTATAAAATATATGTTTTAATTTCATCCTTTCTATCTACACTAAATTCTAAGCCGCGAAGCACATTTATATTTGAAGCTAGAAATACACTTAGACATCATTTCACACTTGAATTCTAGCAATAAGTGTATTTTATAACAAGTGGACATGAGTTTATGGTTGTCTCCGGAGTTCTGAGATCACAGCTAGACAAGAAACCAAAGATTTGAATGTCTAACTTTTGCTTCCTGTTTGTGAGTTTTCTGATTTCAAAAGTTCTCTACATATAAGTAGGAAAGGAGAAAGTGGGGAAATTTTACCTTAAGGGAGCATTCAAAGGAGTTGACATGTATATTTAATACACATTTACCCTAAAAGAATATTAACCCAAAAGATGTTTAACAAAAAAATTCACTATCCCTATAGATTGCTAAGATATAATTCTTCATAACTACTATGCCCTTTTAGTGAAAATGATTCTCATCTATTAATGGTATATGTACCCCTCCTACTGAAATTAATGCTTCAAAAAGTGTAATTGCTCTTGTGCATTTTTAGAATATGTTTGTTTCTCACGAAGGATGGATGTATTTAACTGATGTTGAGCGTATGTATTAAACTTCAGGGGGCTTTAATTGCATTTTAAATTAGTTGAGGTGCTGTGGCAAGAGGCCATGTGAGAAAATGGGACAACTGAGGGTAGTCTTAACTTTCCACTGATGTCATTTACTCATAGTTACTGTTTGAAGCCCTTTGTGTATGTGGAAGAGTTGATTCTCCAGTGGATAATTGAAGTTACTGTTCCCATCTGACTTTGATCCTGGTTTCCTAAACATTCCCCTCTGCATTAATGTGATTTTCTTTATACTTACAGTTTTATTAGTCTAATTCTTTTTTTTATTAGTCTAATTCTTAAGTGAATGACCCTGTTGGAGTCCCCCAAAAGCCAGTTTATTCTAGCCCAACTCTCCTTTTGTACAGATACTCAAGTCCTAAAGACACACATCTAAGTTTCTAAAGAGCATACAGTTAGTTGGTAGCTGATTGTTAGTCAACATAGGTTAGATTTTCTTTCATTGCAACGCTTATAAATCAGAGATGGTATGCAAAAGTAGGCATATGACAAATGCTACTTAATTCTTGAAAGTTACTTCAAAAGTGCATATAGGACCAAGAATACTCTAATTAAAATATAAATGTTTTCACATCATTATTATCAGAATAGCATCCTAAACATAAAAGATGTCTTCCAAATTTGCAATGACAAAGCATTTGTTGGACCACTACTGTTGGCATGGTTCTATTTTAATTTTGAGTAATTGAAATGAAGTACCTTTATTCAACATTGTTTACGAAGAGGAGCTCAAGATAAAAGTTGATAAATCATTTGGCTGTTAAATGACAAGTAATGTTAGTGATCTCTGGACATTGAGAAGAGCTTGTAAAGTGTATATATTCAAGGAAGACTGATGAGATTAAGATTAGACTAAAACTTGAAGATCCATATTAGGAAATTATTAGAGTTAAAGGTTAAGAAGTTTGATTGCCAGTGTTTGCTTGAATCAGTCATTTAAGGCAAGAAAATAGAAGGTTCTTTGAGTTTTCAAGAGTGAGAAAAATGAGTAGAAGAATATTTGTAATTTAAGAGAAATACCCAGTTTGAAATCTTAGAGTAAAATAGGGCTGTGTGATGAACAACTTCAAAGTAGAACTATGTGTGGATGCCAGTATGTCCAGAAATTGAATGTCATAGTCAACAATATGAATATTAAATACCAAAGATAATGATGATAATGTCCTTCAGGAGTGCTTTCTATGTGCCTTTGACTATTTTAATGTTGTATTGGTCTTGATCCTTTTAAGCCATATAGTGTAGACATTATCATCACTTTCAGTTAATAAATGAGGAAACTGCCTTTGTAAATTGCCTTAAATCACAAGAATCAATGGAATAGGACTCAAATCCAAGATATTTGACCCCAGAATCTATGCCTTCCACCACTACACTTTCTCATAATAGGAAATTAAGTTTCAGCTTCCCAGAGAAACAATAGCAGGTTGGAAGGAAAAATATGAGCCAGGTGACAAAACATCTAGGAAGGTAGAAGGGAATCCTAATGGAGAATGCAATATCAAGGGTGATTGAAAGTGTGTAATGTAAATAGATGGATAATACTAAGCCCACATTTAGGGCTGCAGTGAAAAGACACATTCAGGAGCCAAGAGCCAGTTTCCCCACCCCTCCTCCAAGTTAGAAGTGGGAGACCATAATGTGTATGGAGAAGTTACTCAGGAAAACTGGATTTCTCTTGGTATGAATCAAAAAAGAGAAGAAGCAGAGAAAAAAGACATCCCTCAGGAAATAAGAGTATGCAGAGGAGAGAAATGACCTCTTAAGCTGAAAAGAAAAAAAGAAAGAAAATATTAGCCAAAAAATAGTTGCTTGAATAGCCCATTGCATTCCTTTACTAATACTTGGAGTGAACCAGGAAGTGGTTAGAAATTGCCTTAATGCCTTTCAAGGAGAAGTCATAATGACCTGCCAGTCCTATAAATGCAGGCCTTGTATTAAGAAGAAAAAGATAATTTCTCACTGGCTTACCTCAGTATGCACTGTGATTCGCTCAATGCTAGGAATACTAAACATTCAGTATGTAATTGTTTGCTAAATGAACCAGTCATAACAAATGATGCCAAGCTTTTATTGTTTGCATATTTTATGCTGTGACAGCATTTGTAATGAATACATTTGATGGAATAGGGTTGGGAAATATTGTTAATATAGTTGAAACATAGTGTTTGGAAGATACGAGGTTAGGTAGATGTTGATGGATTTTTAATTATATTACATTATGCCTCATTTTTCTATTAATTAAGGTATAAATGACAAATAAAATTGTGAGATATTTAAAGTATACCCTGTAATTATTTGATATTACAGGTTCATGGTGAAAGAATTCCTCCCCATCAAATTTTTTAACATACCTCACGTATTTGCCTTTCTTTTTGGCAAGGACATTTAAGTTCTACTCTCTTGGCAAATTTCAGTTATATAATGTTATACAATGTTATCAATTGTAGTCACAGTGTTACACATTAGATCCTCAGACCTTATTCACCTTATACCTGAAGGTTTGTATCCTTTTACCAATCTCTCCCTATTTTCCCCCACCCTACAGCCCCTGGTAACCACTTCTCTGTTCTGTATTTCTATAAATTCAACTTATTTTTTAAATTCCACATGTAATGATATCTGTGGTATTTGTCTCTGTCTGGCTTATTTCATTTAGCATAACATGCTCTATGTTCATCTAGATTTTTTTTGCATTAATTAACCAAATGTCTGTAGAGCACCTGCTGTATGCTGGGGACTATACTAGGTGCTGGTTGAAAAGTAAAACAGGACAGACCTAACTGGCTGTAGCACTAGTGGAGTTTTTAGTGTAGTAGAAGAAAGGGACATTCTATCAGTTAGCATGCATTTAACAAGTTATATATTATATATTAATGAGTTATGCCTGGACAACTAGTCACTTGACCCATCTGACAGATGCTGGGGATGGTGGAGAAGTCTTTAGAATTAGAAAGATACCCTCATAAGCAGTCTTCCCAGGTGGTCCTAGTGGTAAAGAATTCACCTGCCAATGCAGGAGACATAAGAGACATGGGTTCCATCTCTCGGTTGGGAAGATCCCCTGGAGGAGGAAATGGCAACCCACTCCAGTATTCTTGCCAGTAGAATCCCATGGATAGAGGAGCCTTGCAGGCTGCAATCCATGGGGTCACAAAAAGTCAGACACAACTGAGCATCTGAGCACATCATAAGCAGACCACAGAGGAAACAGAACAGAAATGAAGTATTTTTAAGAATACCATATTTCTTTCTGAAGTTGAATGGAGTTGGTGTCATAGTTTAAAAATGAAAACTGATGTGGTAGCATCGTTCTCTGGGTATGACTTCTAAAGCAGAAATGATGAACATTCAAATTTGTGAAAGCTTATTTTTAAGAGCAATTTTAGGTTTATAGCAAAATTGAGAGGATAGTACAGAGATTTCCCATGTACCTCCTGGGATTGCACATACATAGCTTCTCTTATTATCAAAATTCTCCATCAGAGTAGTATGTTTGTTGCAACTGATGAATCTACGTCAACACATCCTAATCACCAAAAATCCATAGTTTACATTAGGGCTCACTCTTGGTTTTGTACCATTGAGCGGATCTGGACAAATGTATGATGACATGTATCCATGGTTAGAGTTTCATACAGAGTATTTTCACTGCCTCCCCAAATCCTCTGTGATCTTCTGTTCATCCCTTCCTCATCCCAAACTCCTGTCAACCACTAATATTTATATTGTCCCCATAGTTCTGCCTTTTCCAGAATGTCATATAGTTGGAATCATACAGTAGGAAGCCTTTTCAGATTAGCTTTTTCCCTTAGCAATATGCATTGAAGCTTCCTCCATGTGAAAGGCTCATTTCTTTTTAGTGCTGAATAACATGTCATTTTCTGAATATACCACAGTTTATTTATTCATTGATCTACTGAAGGACACCTTGGTTGCTTCCAGGTTTTGGCAGTTATGAATAAAGCTGCTAAAGATTTGTCTGCAAGTATTTGTGTGAACATCAGTTTTCAACTCCTCAGGGCAAATACCAGGCTTTCCTGGTGGCCCAGTGGTATAGAACTTGCCTACCAAGGCAGAAGTTGTGGGTTCGATCCCTGGATCAGAAAGATCCCCTGGAGAAGGAAATGGCTGGGGGAGTCTGGCAGGCTTCAGTCCAAGGGGTCGCAAAAGACTTGGACATGACTTAGCAATTAAACAACAGCAGCACGGCAAATACCAAGGAGTGCAGTGGCTTGGTTGTATGGTAAGAGTATGTTTAGTTTTAAAAGAAACCACCAAATTGTCTTCCAAAGTGGCTGTATCATTTTACATTCCCACTGGCAATAATCTAGAGTTTGTCTTATTCCATGTCCTTGCCAGCATTTGTGTTTCTAGTGCTTCAGATTTTCTCCATTCTAACAGGCATGTAGTGCTAGCTCATTGTTGTTTTGACTTAAATTTCCCTGATGACATATTATGTGAAGTATACTTTCATATGCTTATTTGACATATATATCTTCCTTGGTGATGTGTTTATTATAGTTTTTGGCCCAATTTTTAATTATTTTTTTTCTGTTGAGTTTTAAAAGGTTTTTTGTGGATTGTTTTTGTTTGTTTTTTGGATGAGACCTTTATCCAATAGGTTAGGTATTTTGCAAATATTTTCTCCCACTCTGTCTTTTTGTTCTTTTGGTAGTATCTTTTGCATGGTAGACAAATTCATTTTTAATGAAATATGGTTTCTCAGTTCTTTGTTTCATGGATTATGACTCTGGTATTATATCTGAAAAATGTCATCAAACTCAAGGTCATGTGGATTTTCTCCTAGGTTATCTTTTAGTAGTTTTATAGTTTTGAATTTTATGTTTAGTTCTCTGATCCATTTTGAGTAGATTTGTGAAGGCTGTAATGTCTGTGTCAAGACTGATTTTTTTGCATATGATGTCCAGGGTTGTTCTAGTACTATTTGTGAAGAGTGACTTTTTTCTACTGTAGTACCATTTCTCTATTATTTTTTAAATTGATTGATTTATTTTAATTGGGGGCTAATTAGTCTATAATACTGTAGAGGGTTTTGCCATACATTAACATGAATCAGCCATGGGTGTACATGTGTTCCCCATCCTGAACCCTCCCTCCCACTTGCCTCCCCATCCCATCCCTCAGGGTCATCCCAGTGCACCAGCCCCCAGCACCCGGTCTCATGCATCAAACCTGGACTGGTGATCTATTTCACATATGGTAATATACATGTTTCAATGCCATTCTCCCAAACCATCCCACCCCCACTCTCTTCCACAGAGTCCAAAAGACTGTTCTATACATCTGTGTCTCTTTTGCTGTCTCACATACAGGGTCATCATTACCGCCTATCTAAATTCCATATATATGCGTTAGTATACTGTATTGGTGATTTTCTTTCTGGCTTACTTCCCCCTGTATATTAGGCTCCAATTTTATCCACCTCTTTACAAATGATTCAGATGCATTCCTTTTAATAGCTGAGTAATATTCCATTGTGTATATGTACCACAGCTTTCTTATCCATTCATCTGCTGATGGGCATCTAGGTTGCTTCCATGTCCTGGCTATTATAAACAGTGCTGCGATGAACATTGGGGTACACGTGTCTCTTTCAATTTTGGTTTCCTCGGTGTGTATGCACAGCAGTGGGATTGCTGGGCTGTATGGCAGTTCTATTTCCAGTTTTTTTAAGGAATCGCCACACTGTTCTCCATAGTGGCAGTACTAGTTTGCACTCCCACCAACAGGGTAAGAGGGTTCCCTTTTCTGTGCATCCTCTCCAGCATTTATTGTTTGTAGATTTTTTGATAGCAGCCATTCTGACTGGTGTTTGATGGTACCTCATTGTGGTTTTGATTTGCATTTCTCTGATAATGAGTGATGTTGAGCATCTTTTCATGTGTTTGTTACCATCTGTATGTCTTCTTTGGAGAAATGTCTATTTAGTTCTTTGGCCCATTTTTTGATTGGGTCATTTAGTTTTCTGGTATTGAGCTGCATGAGCTGCTTGTATATTTTTGAGATGAATTCTTTGTCAGTTGCTTCATTTGCTATTATTTTCTCCCATTCTGAAGGCTGTCTTTGCACTTTGCTTATAGTTTCCTTCATTGTGCAAAAGCTTTTAAGTTTAATTAGGTCCCATTTGTTTATTTTTGCTTCTATTTCCAATATTCTGGGAGGTGGGTCAGAGAGGCTCCTGCTGTGGTTTATGTCAGAGAGTGTTTTGCCTATGCTATCCTCTAGGAGTTTTATAGTTCCTGGTCTTATGTTTAGATCTTTAATCCATTTTGAGTTTATTTTTGTGTATGGTGTTAGAAAGTGTTCTAGTTTCATTCTTTTACAAGTGGTTGACCAGTTTTCCCACCACCACTTGTTAAAGAGATTGTCTTTAATCCACTGTATATTCTTGCCTCCTTTGTCAAAGATAAGGTGTCCATAGGTGCATGGATTTATCTCTGGGCTTTCTATTTTGTTCCATTGATCTATATTTCTGTCTCTTGCCAGTACCATGCTCTCTTGATGACTGTAGCTTTCTGTCTGAAGTACAGTCTGAAGTCAGGCAGGTTGATTCCTCCAGTTCCATTCTTTTTCTCAAGATTGCTTTGGCTGTTTGAGTTTTTTTTTTTTTTTTCCTTACAAATTGTGAACTTATTTATTCTAGTTCTCCGAAAAATACTGTTGGTAGCTTGATAGGGATTTCATTGAATCTTTAGATTGCTTTGGATAGTATACTCATCTTCACTATATTGATTATTTTTCTGATCCATTAACATGGTATATTTCTCCATCTATTTGTGTCATCTTTGATTTCTTTCATCAGTGTTTTATAGTTTTCTATATATAAATCTTTTGTTTCTTTAAGTAGATTTATTCCTCTGTTTTATTATTTTCATTACAATGGTGAATGGGATTGTTTCCTTAATTTCTCTTTCTGTTTTCTCATTGTTAGTGTATAGGAATACAAGGGATTTCTGTGTATTAATTTTATATCCTGCAACTTTGCTATATTCACTGATTAGCTCTAGTAATTTTCTAGTGGTGTCTTTAGGGTTTTCTAAGTAGAGGATCATGTCATCTGCAAACAGTGAGTTTTACTTCTTCCTTTCCAATCTGGATTCCTTATATTTCTTTTTCTTTTCTGATTGCTATGGCGAAAACTTCTGAAACTATGTTGAATAGTAGTGGTGAGAGTGGGCACCCTTGTATTATTCTTGACTTAGGGGAAATGCTTTTAGTTTTTCACCATTGAGGATAAAGTTTGCTCTGGGTTTATCATATATGGCTTTTATTATGTTAACATATATTCCTTCTATGCCTGCTTTCTGGAGGGTTTTTATCATAAATGGATATTGAATTTTGTCACAGGCTTTCTCTGCATCTATTGAGATAATCATGTAATTTTTATCTTTCTATTTGTTAATGTGGTATATCACATTGATTGGTTTACAAATATTGAAGAATCTTTGCATCTCTGAGATAAAGCCCACTTGGTCATGATGTATAATCTGTTTAATATGTTGTTGGATTCTGTTTGCTAGAATTTTGTTGAGGATTTTTGCATGTATGTGCATCAGTGATACTGGCCTTTGTTTTCTTTTTTTGTGGCTTCTTTGTCTGGTTTTGGTATTAGGGTGATGGTAGCTACATAGAATGAGTTTGGCAGTTTACCTTTATCTGCAATTTTCTGGAACAGTTTGAGGATAGTTGTTAGCTCTTCTCTAAATTTTTGGTAGAATTCACCCATGAAGCCATCTGATCCTGTGCTTTTGTTTGTTGGAAGATTTTTTATTACAGTTTTGATTTCTGTGCTTCTGATGGGTCTGTTAATATTTTCTATGTCTTCCTGGTTCTGTTTTGTAAGATTATACTTATCTAACAATTCGTCCATTTCTAAGTTGTCCATTTTAGTGGCATATAGTTGCTGATAATAGTCTTTTGTGATCCTTTGTATTTCTGTGTTGTCTGTTGTGATTTCTCCAATTTCATTTTTAATTTTGTTGATTTGATTCTTCTCCCTTTTTTTCTTGATTAGTCTGGCTAATGATTTGTGTATTTTATTTATCTCCTCAAAGAACCAGCTGTTAGTTTTGTTGATTTTTGCTATTGTCTCCTTTGTTTCTCTTTCATTTATTTCTGCCCTAATTTTTATGATTTATTTCCTTCTACTAACCCTGGGGTTCTTCATTTGTTCCTTGCTTTAGGATAAAAGTTAGGTTATTTGGTTGATTTTTCTCTTGTTTCCTGAGGTAAGCCTGTATTCCTATGAACCTTCCTCTTAGCTTTGCTTTTATTGAATCCCATAGGTTTTGGGTTGTTGTGTTTGCATTTTCATTTGTTTCTATGCATATTTTTATTTCTTTTTTGATTTGCTCTGTGATTGTTGGTTATTTATAAGCATGTTATTTACCCTCTGTATGTTTGTATTTTTAATCGTGTTTTTTTTTTTCATGCAGTTGATATCTAATCTTATTGCATTGTGATCAGAAAAGATGCTTGGACTGATTTCAATTGTTTTGAATTTACCAAGGCTAGATTTATGGCCCAGGATGTGATCTATCCTGGAGAATATTCCATGTGTACTTGAGAAAAAAGTGAAATTCATTGTTTTGGGGGTGAAATGTCCTAGATATCAATTAGGTCTAACTGGTCCATTGTATCATTTAAAGTTTGTGTTTCCTTGCTAATTTTCTGTTTGGTTGATGGTGTGAGTGGGGTATTAAAGTCTCCCACTGTAATTATGTTATTGTTAATTTCCCTTTTCATACTTGTTAGCATTTGCCTTACATATTGCAGTGCTTCTATGTTGGGTGCATATATATATATAATTGTTGTATCTTCTTCTTGGATTGATCCTTTGATCATTATGTAGTGTCGTTCTTTGTCTCTTTTCATGGTGTTTGTTTCAAAGTCTATTTTATCTGATATGAGTATTGCTACTTCTGCTTTCTTTTGTTCCCCATTTGCATGAAATATCTTTTTCCCGCCCTTCACTTTTAGCCTGTATGTGTCCCTTGTTTTGAGGTGGGTCTCTTGTAGACAGCATATATAAGGGTCTTATTTTTCTATCCATTCAGTCAGTCTTTGTCTTTTGGTTCAAGCATTCAACCCATTTACTTTTAAGGTAATTATTAATAAGTATGATCCCATTGCCACTTACTTTATTGTTTTTGGTTCGAGTTTATAAGCCTTTTCTGTGTTTCCTATCTAGAGAAGATCCTTTAGCATTTGTTGAAGAGCTGGTTTGATGGTGCTGAATTCTCTCAGCTTTTGCTTCTCTATAAAGCTTTTGATTTCTCCTTCATATTTGAATGAGATACTTACTGGGAATAATAATCTTGGTTGTAGATTTTTCTCTTTCATCACATTAAATATGCCTGGCCATTCCCTTCTGGCCTGAAGAATTTCTATTGAAAGATCAGCTGTTATCCTTGTGGGAATCCCCTTGTGTGTTATTTGTTGCTTTTCCCTTGCTGTTTCTAATATTTGCTCTTTGTGTTTGATCCTTGTTAATTTGATTAATATGTGTTTTGCCTTGGGTTTATCCTGTTTGGGACTTTCTGGGTTTCTTGATCTTGGATGGCTATTTCCTTCCCCATTTTAGGGAAGGTTTCAACTATTATCTCCTCAAGTATTTTCTCATGGTCTTTCTTTTTGTCTTCTTTCTCTGGGACTCCTATGATTTGAATGTTGGGGTGTTTAACATTGTCCCAAAGGTCTCTGAGGTTGTCCTCATTTCTTTTAATTCTTTTTCTTTTTTCCTCTGGGCTTCATTTATTTCCACCATTCTATCTTCCACCTCACTTATCCTATCTTCTGCCTCAGTTATTCTACTGTTGGCTCCCTCAGAGTGCTTTTGATCTCAGTTATTGCATTATTCATTATCGATTGACTCTTTTTTATTTCTTCTAGGTCCTTGTTAAACATTTTTTGCATCTTCTGAATCCTTGTCTCTAGTCTATTTATCTGTAACTCCATTTTGTTCTCAAGGTTTTGGATCATCTTTACTATTATTATTCTGAATTCTTTTTCAGGTAAACTCCCTATCTCTTCCTCTTTTGTTTGGTTTGGTGGGCATTTATCATGGTCCTTTACCTGCTGAATATTTCCCTGCCTTTTCATTTTTTTAGATTACTGTGTTTGGGGTGGCCTTTCTGTAGGCTGGAAGTTTGTGGTTCCTCTTTATTGTGGAGGTTGCTTCCTGTGGGTGGGATTAGACTAGTGGTTTGCCAAGGTTTCCTGGTTAGGGAAGCTCACGTTAGTGTTCTGGTGGGTAGAGCTGGATCTCTTCTCTCTGTAATGCAATGAAGTGTCCTGTATGAAGTTTTGGGGTATCTGTGGGTTTGGTGTGACTTTGGGCAGCCTGTATTTTAATGCTCAGGGCTGTGTTCCTGCTGTGCTGGAGAATTAGTGTGCCAGTGTGCTATGTCTTGCTCCGGAACTTGTTGGTTCTTGAGTGAAGCTTGGTTTCAGTGTAGGATGGAGGCTTTTGGATGAGCTCTTCTCGATTAATGTTCCCTGGAGTCAGGAGTTTTCTGGTGTTTTCAAGTTTTGGAGTTAAGCCTTCTGCCTCTGGCTTTCAGCCTTATTCTTACAGTAGCCTCAAGACTTCTCCATCCATCCAGCACAGATGATAAAACATCTAAGTTAATGGTGAAGAGATTCTCCACAGTGAGGGACACTCAGAGAGGTTCACAGAGTTACATGGAGAAGAGAAGAGGGAGGAGGGAGATAGAGGTGACCAGGAGGAGAAGATGGGGAGTCAAAAGGGGAGAGACCAGTCTAGCCAGTAATCAATTCCCTAAGTGTTCTCCACAGCCTGGAATACCCAGAGAGATTCACAGAATTAAGTAGAGAAGAGAAGGTGGAGGGAAATAGGGGTGACCTAGGGGAGAAAAGGGAGAATCAAAAGGGGAGAGAACAATAAAGCCAGTAATCACACCCCTAAGTGAAAATGGATAGTGAAGATTAGATTCTTAAAGGTACAAAATTGATAACAAATACCTAAATGCAAAGGTTAAAAATCTAGAGTAGAGGTTAGACTCACATAAATAAATATTAAAAATACAAAACAAAATAAATCACAAAAACTATAAAACATATGTACATGAAATTTGCTTTAAAAATAGGTTTTCATCTTTTTTTGTAAGATAATAGGTTATAAAAATGAAAATTAAAGGAGTAATAAAGAACTTAATAAAAAATTAAAAGTGATAATAGTAAAAATATATCTAGGAATTTATCTGGAGCTGTTGTGGGTAGTGGGGGTCAGTTCAGTTTCAGATAGTTCCTTGTTCCAGCTTGCACTTGTTCTCAAGGTCTATGTTGCTGCTGCTGCTAAGTTGCTTCAGTCGTGTCCGACTCTGTGCGACCCCATAGATGGTAGCCCACTAGGCTCCCCCGTCCCTGGGATTCTCCAGGCAAGAACACTGGAGTGGGTTGCCATTTCCTTCTCCAATGCATGAAACTGAAAAGTGAAGTTGCTCAGTCATGTCCAGCTCTTAGCGACCCCGTGGACTGCAGCCTACCGGGCTCCTCCATCCATGGGATTTTCCAGGCAAGAGTACTGGAGTAGGGTGCCAGTCTATAGGCCCCCTCCAATGCTTAGTTGGTGTTAACTGCAGGGTTTTAATCTGTTGCACCTGTCACTTCCAAAGTGGTTCCCTCTTCTTTGTTTATTTTGACTTCCTCTGTTTGCAAGTCCCTTCATTGTCTGATATCCACCCTTACACAAGGCAGTGAAGGTGGTCACTTATTTAGGCTCACTTGTTCAGTTGTGCTGGGGGAAGGGAGGAACATTGTAAACAAATATTGCTGGCATGTGTGGGGAGTGCTCAAAGGGTATGGACCACACTGGGTTTGCCCCACTCACAGCGTCTGTGCTTTCCCAATCTATACTGCTCAGGCCCAGGGTGCTCTGCAGGGGCACTGTCCAAAGTGGGCTCTGCATTTCATGCACGTCCCAGGTCTAAGCTACTCAGGTTCAGGTTCTCAAATACTCTGTAAGTGCACAGACTTTGTTGGACATGCATTTTGTGCCCTTTCCAGGCATGAGCAGCTCAGGTGACCAGGTGCTTGGCAAGCACACTATCCTAGGTAGGCGGTGCATCTTAGTTACCTTCCCAGTCCCAGGTGTTCTGTGTGTCTCCTCTGGAGAGCTGATCTCTGGCTGTAACCATCCTGGCAGATGTCAACCGTCCACTATCCCAGGAAGACCTGGTTAGCAACTGGGAGCATGCTAACAGTTTGATGGAGGACGTGTCTCTGTGACTGAGACTGCCCCTCACCTTCTGGCTTTGGCTGCCACCCTCCTGCCTCTCTGCCTCTAGAAGGGGAAGGCCGGTGTGCAGCTGGCTAGCTCTCCTTTGGTGTCACTCAATCCTTTGTTCTGTGAGCAGGCCAGGCTGCACCTTGGTTAGAGCTTTTCGTGTGAAAGTTCTCTCTCCCTTTTTCTTTTCTCTCTCCCTGGCTATCACACAGTTTGGGTTGCTATCTCATGTTAGCTCCCTCAGATTGTCCTCAGGGCATTCAGGCCTTAAGCATGCAACCTGTGCCTCCCTGTCCAGCCCTCACTGGCTGGTGGTGGCCACAAGCCTCTGGGCTACTTCTCCACTGGTAGTTACGGTTAGGCGTGTATTCTGTGGGTTTTAGTTTTTTTTTTATTTTTATTTTTTTCCCTCCCAGTTATGTTGCCCTCTGAGATTCCAAAACTCCTCAAAGACCTCCCTGTGAGAGGGTTTCCTGGTGCTTGGAAAGTTCTACTTAACGACTCCCTCCCCAGGATGGGTCTCTGTCCCTAACTCTTTTGTTTCTCTTTCTGTCCTTTATATTTTGTCCTACTTCCTTTCGAAGTGAATGGGCTGCCTTTCTGGGTGCCTGGTGTCATCTGCCAGCATTCAGAAGTTGTTCTGTGGAAGTTGCTCAGCATTCACATGAATTTTTGATGAATTTGTTGGGGAGAAAGTGGTCTTCCCATCCTATTCCTCTACCATCTTAGGACCACCTCCTCCCTATTTCTCTTTTATTAGAGATAACTTGACTGTATTTATATGGTTCTATTTTTAGGCTTTCTATTCTGTTCAATTGATATATTTGTCTGTTCTTTCACAATGTCTTGATTATTATAGTTTTGTTGTAAGTGTTGAAGTAAAGTAATGTCAATCCACCAACTAAATATTGTATTGCCTATCATGAGTCATTTGCCTCTCCATATAAACTTTAGAATCATTGTGTTAAAATCTATAAAATAGCCTTCTGGGATTTTGATTGGGCTTATACCATTGGGTTGAAGGAGAATGTTAAATTATGATGTATATTTACTTAAGAAACATATGGCATAGCATGATGTGACTTCTATGCCTGGTAACATGGTATAATAATTACCTGTATTCCTTTCCATTATGAACACACATGCTGGAAAATGTATAACACATATAACGCTATTAGAAAGTGAACTGCTGAACCTGTGAGAAAGAAAAGAAAATCCCCAAACAAGGAGGAAATGGAAAACTAGAGTGGGAAACAGGTATTCATGCTTTGACTAGCCTAATGGGCTGTGGCAACTCAGTTACCAGTGGGCTTGGCCTTTAATCACCAGAAAAGGGTGGGGACCAGAAAGGAGGAATTGGGAAGTGATTTCCATTTCCCTGAGCTCTTAACTTCTAAGGACTAGTAGAAAGATGGGCTGTTTTAAAAATCTGTCCCACTCTCATTTAAACAAAGAAACTTCTTTGTTTTGGCCTTGATGTGGAAGAAGGTGGGTGTTTTCCCTGTGAATTTGTAACCACAGTCCTGTCAGTGTTCAGATCTTAATTTCTTCATGGTCTTCAGTTCAGTTGAGTTCAGTCGCTCAGTTGTGTCCAACTCTTTGCGACCCCGTGAATCGCAGCATGCAAGGCCTCCTTGTCCATCACCAACTCCCGGAGTTTACTCAGACTCACATCCATACAGTCAGTGATGCCATCCAGCCATCTCATCCTCTGTTGCCCCCTTCTCCTCCTACCCCTAATCCCTCCCAGCATAGAGTCTTTTCCAATGAGTCAACTCTTCACATGAGGTGGCCCAAGTACTGGAGTTTCAGCTTTAGCATCATTCCTTCCAAAGCAATCCCAGGGCTGACTTCCTTCAGAATGGACTGGTTGGATCTCCTTGCAGTCCAAGGGACTCTCAAAGAGTCTTTGCCAACCCCACAGTTCAAATGCATCAATTCTTCGGCGCTCGGCCTTCTTCACAGTCCAACTCTCACATCCATACATGACTACTGGAAAAATCATAGCCTTGACTAGACGGACCTTAGTCAGCAAAGTAATGTCTCTGCTTTTGAATATGCTGTCTAGGTTGGTCATAACTTTTCTTCCAAGAAGTAAGCGTCTTTTAATTTCATGGTTGCAGTCACAATCTGCAGTGATTTTGGAGCCCCCCAAAATGAAGTCTGACACTGTTTCCACTGTTTCCCCATCTATTTCCCATGAAGTGATGGGACCGGATGCCATGATCTTCGTTTTCTGAATGTTGAGCTTTAATCCAACTTTTTCATTCTCTTCTTTCACTTTCTTTTTTTTTTTTTTTTTTTTAGATTTATTTTTTTTTATTTTTTTTTTTAGCAATTCTATTTTTTTTTATTTTTTTATTAAATTTTAAAATCTTTAATTCTTACATGTGTTCCCAAACATGAAACCCCCTCCCACCTCCCTCCCCATAACATCTCTGTGGGTGATCCCCATGCACCAGCCCCAAGCATGCTGTATCCTGCGTCAGACATAGACTGGCGATTCAATTCTTACATGATAGTATACATAATAGAATGCCATTCTCCCAAATCATCCCGCCCTCTCCCTCTCTCTCTGAGTCCAAAAGTCCGTTATACACAGCTGTGTCTTTTTTCCTGTCTTGCATACAGGGTCGTCATTGCCATCTTTCTAAATTCCATATATATGTGTTAGTATACTGTATTGGTGTTTTTCTTTCTGGCTTACTTCACTCTGTATAATCGGCTCCAGTTTCATCCATCTCATCAGAACTGATTCAAATGAATTCTTTTTAACGGCTGAGTAATACTCCATTGTGTACATGTACCACAGCTTTCTTATCCATTCATCTGCTGATGGACATCTAGGTTGCTTCCATGTCCTGGCTATTATAAACAGAAAATAATAGCAAATGAAGCAACTGACAAACAACTAATCTCAAAAATATACAAGCAACTTATGCAGCTCAATTCCAGAAAAATAAATGACCCAATCAAAAAATGGGCCAAAGAACTAAATAGACATTTCTCCAAAGAAGACATACGGATGGCTAACAAACACATGAAAAGATGCTCAACATCACTCATTATCAGAGAAATGCAAATCAAAACCACAATGAGGTACCACTTCACACCAGTCAGAATGGCTGCGATCCAAAAATCTGCAAGCAATAAATGCTGGAGAGGGTGTGGAGAAAAGGGAACCCTCCTACACTGTTGGTGGGAATGCAAACTAGTACAGCCACTATGGAGAACAGTGTGGAGATTCCTTAAAAAATTGCAAATAGAACTACCTTATGACCCAGCAATCCCACTGCTGGGTATACACACCGAGGAAACCAGAATTGAAAGAGACACATGTACCCCAATGTTCATCGCAGCACTGTTCTTCTTTCACTTTCATCAAGAGGCTTTTTAGTTCCTCTTCACTTTCTGCCATAAGGGTGGTGTCATCTGCGTATGTGAGGTTATTGATATTTCTGCCAGCAATCTTGATTCCAGTTGTGTTTCTTCCAGTCCAGCGTTTCTCATGATGTACTCTGCATAGAAGTTAAACAACCAAGGTGACAATATACAGCCTTGACGTACTCCTATTTGGAACCAGTGTGTTGTTCCATGTCCAGTTCTAACTGTTGCTTCCTGAACACATACAGATTTCTCAAGAGGCAGATCAGGTGGTCTGGTATTCCCATCTCTCCCAGAATTTTCCACAGTTTATTGTGACCCACACAGTCAAAGTCTTTGGCATAGTCAATAAAGCAGAAATAGATGTTTTTCTGGAACTCTCTTGCTTTTTCCATAATCCAGCAGATGTTGACAATTTGATCTCTGGTTCCTCTGCCTTTTGTAAAACCAGCTTGAACATCAGGAAGTTCATGGTTCATGTATTGCTGAAGCCTGGCTTAGAGAATTTTGAGCATTACTTTACTAGAATGTGAGATGAACGCAATTGTGCAGTAGTTTGAGCCTTCTTTTGCATGCCTTTCTTTGGAATTGGAATGAAATCTGACTTTTTCCAGTCCTGTGGCCACTGCTGAGTTTTCCAAATTTGCTGGCATATTGAGTGCAACACTTCCACAGCATCATCTTCCAGGATTTGAAATAGCTCAATAGGAATTCCATCACCTCCACTAGTTTTGTTCATAGTGATGCTTTCTAAGGCCCACTTGACTTCACATTCCAGGATGTCTGGCTCTAGATTAGTGATCACACCATCGTGATTATCCAGGTCGTGAAAACCTTTTTTGTACAGTTCTTCTGTGTATTCTTGCCACCTCTTCTTAATATCTTCTGCTTCTGTTAGGTCCATACAATTTCTGTCCTTGATCGAGCCCATCTTTGCATGAAATGTTCCCTTAATGTCTAATTTTCATGAAGAGATCTCTAGTCTTTCCCATTCTATTGTTTTCCTCTCTTTCTTTGCATTGATTACTGAAGAAGGCTTTCTTATCTCTTCTTGCTATCCTTTAGAACTCTGCATTCAGATGCTTATATCTTTCCTTTTCTCCTTTGCTTTTCGCTTCTCTTCTTTTCACAGCTATCTGTAAGGCCTCCCCAGACAGCCATTTTGCTTTCTTGCATTTATTTGCCATGGGTATGGTCTTGATCCCTGTCTCCTGTACAATGTCACAAACCTCATTCCATAGTTCATCAGGCACTCTATCTATCAGATCTAGGCCCTTAAATCTATTTCTCACTTCCACTGTATAATCATAAGGCATTTGATTTAGGTCATACCTGAATGGTCTAGCGGTTTTCCCTACTTTCTTCAATTTAAGTCTGAATTTGGTAATAAGGAGTTCATGATCTGAGCCACAGTCAGCTCCTGGTCTTGTTTTTGTTGACTGTATAGGGCTTCTCCATCTTTGGCTGCAAAGAATATAATCAATATGATTTCAGTGTTGACCATCTGGTGATGTCCATGTGTAGAGTCTTCTCTTGTGTTGTTGGAAGAGGGTGTTTGCTATGACCAATGCATTTTCTTGGCAAAACTCTGTTAGTCATTGCCCTGCTTCATTCAGTACTCAAACACCAAATTTGCCTGTTACTCCAGGTGTTTCTTGACTTCCTACTTTTGCATTCCAGTCCCCTATAATGAAAAGGACATTTTTTGGGGTGTTAGTTCTACAAGGTCTTATAGGTCTTCATAGAACCGTTCACCTTCAGCTTCTTCAGCATTACTGGTTGGGGCATAGACTTGGATTACGGTGATATTGAATGGTTTGCTTTGGAGAGATCATTCTGTCATTTTTGAGATTGCATCCAAGTACTGCATTTCGGACTCTTTTGTTGACCATGATGGCTACTCCATTTCTTCTGAGGGATTCCTGCCCCCAGTAGTAGATATAATGGTCATGTGAGTTAAATTCACTCATTCCAGTCCATTTTAGTTCACTGATTCCTAGAATGCCGATGTTCACTCTTGCCATCTCCTGTTTGACCACTTCCAATTTGCCTTGATTCATGGACCTGACATTCCAGGTTCCTATGCAATATTGCTCTTTACAGCATCAGACCTTACTTCTATCACCAGTCACATCCACAACTGGGTACTGTTTTTGCTTTGGCTCCATCCCTTCATTCTTTCTGGAGTTATTTCTCCACTGGTCTCCAGTAGCGTATTGGGCACCTACTGACCTATTGAGTTCCTCTTTCAGTATCCTGTCATTTTGCCTTTTCATACTGTTCATGGAGTTCTCAAGGCAAGAATATTGAAGTGGTTTGCCATTCCCTTCTCCAGTGGACCACATTCTGTCAGACCTCTCCACCATGACCTGCCCATGTTGGTTTGCCCCACAGGCATGGCTTAGTTTCATTGAGTTAGATAAGGCTGTGGTCCTAGTATGATTAGATTGACTAGTTTTCTATGAGTATGGTTTCAGTGTGTCTGCCCTCTGATGCCCTCTTACAACACCTACCATCTTATTTGGGTTTCTCTTACCTTGTGTGTGGGGTATCTCTTCATGGCTGCTCCAGCAAAATGCAGCTGCTGCTCCTTACCTTGGATGAGGGGTATTTCCTCACCGCCACCCTTCCTGATCTTCCACATGGGATAGCTCCTCTAGGCCCTCCTGCGCCCATGCAGCCACTGCTCCTTGGATGTCTAAAAACCATCAAACCAAGAAGTTTACTTAAAATGTGATCCTGGGTAGACTGGTTACATCTCTGGGTATTTAATAGTAAACACAAATATTAATATTTGCTTTGGCATATACCCTTTACTCTGGCAATGTTTTTTTAAAAACAAAGCCTTTAGAAATTTAAACCTAGAATCCCAAATTATTGGAGAAGGAAATGGCCACCCACTCCAGTGTTCTTGCCTGGAGAATCCCAGGGATGGCGGAGCCTGGTGGGCTGCCGCCTATGGGGTCACACAGAGTCAGACACAACTGAAATGACTTAGCAACATACCTGTGGATTGTTTTGGGAAGAACTGACATCTTGAAAGTACTGAATCTTCCTTTCCATGAACATGGACTATCTCCCCATTTATTTAGTTCTTTTATTTCATTTATTAGAGTTCTATGATTTTCCTCATATAAATTTTATATATATTTTGTTATATTTATATGTAAGTACTTCGTATTTGGGGATGCTAATTAAATGGTATTATATTTTTGAATCCAAAATTCCACTTGTTCATTTCTGGTACATAGGAAAGCAACTGACTTTTGTATATTAATCTTGTATCTTGTGACCTTGCTATAATTATTAGTTCCAGGAGTTGTTCTGTCAGTCCTCTTTGGATTTTCTACATAGAAGAACATATCATCTGCAAACAATGAGTGTTATCTCTTCCTTTCCAATGAGTGTATCTCTTATTTTCTTTCTTTCTTATTTTTTTTGTCCCATTGGATTTGTAGGACTTCTACTACAGTGCTGAAAATAAATGGTGAGATTAGATCTCTCTAATTTTTCCTGACCTGATGGAAAATCTTCTAGTTTCTCACCATTAAGTATTACCTAAGCTGTAGGTTTTTTGTAGATTTGTTTTTTATCAATTTGAGATAGTGCCTCTCTATTCCTCATTCACTAAGAGATTCTTTTCATGAATGAGTGTTGAATTTTGTTGAATACTTTTTCTGCCTCTGTTGATGTGATCAAGTGATTTTTCTTTTTTAGCTTGTTAATGTAATGGAACACATTAATTTTCAAATGTTGAACCAGTGTTGCATATGTGAATTAAAATCCCATTTGTTTGTGATGTACAGTTATTTTTATACTTTGTTTGGATTTGATTGGCTAAGATTTTGATGAGATTTTCCATATCTACATTCATGAGACATATTAATATATAGTTTTCTTTTTTGTATGATGTTTTGTATTAAGATAATGCTGGCCTCATGGAATCAGGGAGTTGGTATGATTTCTTCCTTAAATGTTTGGTAAAATTCATCATTGAACCCTTCTGGGCATGGTGCTTTCTGTTTTGGTAAGTTACTAATTATTGATTCAGATTCCATAATAAAGTTCTGTTCAGATTGTCTGTTTCTTCATATGTGAGATTTGGCAGATTGTGTCTCTCAAAGCATTGATCCCTTTTCAACTGACTTATCAAGTTTTTAAGCATAGAGTTGTTCATAGTATTCTTTATTATTCATCTCATGTCCACAGGATCTATAGTGATGCCTCCT
The DNA here is from genome assembly GCF_032405125.1 of Capricornis sumatraensis. Classification (NCBI taxonomy): domain Eukaryota; kingdom Metazoa; phylum Chordata; class Mammalia; order Artiodactyla; family Bovidae; genus Capricornis; species Capricornis sumatraensis. The sequence goes on from NC_091084.1 coordinate 9,970,815, forward strand.
CTTTCATTTCAGATATTAGTAATTTGTATCCTTTCTCTTCTTTTTTGTTAGCTATCCTGGCTAGAGGCTTACTTATTTTATTGATCTTTTCAAAGAACCAATTTTTGGTTTTGTTCATTTTCTTGATTAATTTCTTCTTTTCAATTTCATTGATTTCTGATTAATTTATTATTTTTCTTCTACTTATTTAGCTTAATTTACTGTTTTTTCTAGTTTCATAAAGTGACAGTTTAGAAGATTGACTTTAGATATTTTTTCTTTTCTGATGTAATATTTAATACTATTTTATTTTCTAATATATTTAATGCTAAAGAATTCCCTCTAAGCACTGCTTTTGATGTATCCCACAGATTTTGATATTTGTGTTTTCATTTAGTTCAAAATATGTTTAAATTTCTCTTGACATTTCTTCTTTAAATCATGTTTTATTTAAAAGTGTGTTGTTAAATATCCATGTAATTTGAAATTTTCTTGTTGTCCTTCTGTTATGATTTTTAGCTTAGTTTCTTTGTGTTATAAGAACAGACATTGAATGATGTTCTACAAATTTGTTAAGGTGTATTTTATGGCATAGAATGTGGTTTACCTTGATGGATATTTCATGTGAGTTTGAGAAGAAGGTATATTCTGCTGCTGTTAAATGAAATAGTCTATTAGTGTCAATTATGTCTAATTGATTGATGATCTTGTTGATTTCAACTCTGTCCTTACTGATTTTCTTCTTGCTAGATCTCTCTATTTCTGAAAGAGAGGTGTTGAAGTGGCTGACAAATAGTGGACTCATCTGTTTCTCCTTACATTTCTGTCATTTTTACCTTACCAGATTTTGATGATCTGATGTCAGATGCATACACATTAATAATTGTTATGTCTTCTTGGAAAATTGGCCTCTTTAGCATGATGTAATGCTCCCTAATAATTTTCCTTGCTTTGAAGTCTGCTTTGTTTAATTGTGTTTTTTTTTTTTTGACAGACTCATGAACTTTTTTTCCCTGCATTTCGAGCTCTATGGTGCTTTTTACAGTTATTTTAGTTCATGAAACTATCCAACCTTCCCTTCCACAATAGTTTCTTTGACTTATATCTGGGCTGTTAAGAAGACAGTTTTCCAATAATCTTATTTAATATTCTCTCCATAGAAAACTGTGGCAGTTTTCCTGTTTCTCTAAAAATAAACATGTATTCCCTGGACTTTACTTCTAAACTCTGTAAATAATAATACATCCTATTATTAAAGATAATAAATTGGATAATTTATTCTTAAACTGCATGTCCCTAGGTTAATATTTAGCATGAGGACTAAGCTGGTTTCAGGCACAGTTTTGTGCTATGACCCATTGATGTAAGCCTCTGCTTTACTGACAAAGAAATGGTGAGAATGATGGAATTTGGTGACATGCTCAGTATATGGTTATATAGCATTCTCAAATTATTATTTTCTTTCAGAACCTGCATCTTAATCCTACAGCAGAAATACAAGGGTAGGTATTGGTGTGAAGATGTGCATGCTAATGCTAACAGCTAGTGCTTTTCCTCCAGACTTTAGATTGTTGTACTTTAAGTACTCAATTATGTGACAGTACAGTCTCCTTAAAAAGTATCAAGACATTGCCAATGAGACTTAAGTTCTCTTTATAACTACCTCTAATCTGTTCTTGCCTACCATTGTTCTACACTTCTGTCTTAATATTTTACATTTTTGTGCATGTGTGTCTGTAATATGTTGTTTTAGATATGTTGATACACAAATGATATATATCATAATTTGTGTATCACTTCTCATCTTATTTGTTTCATGAAACAATGACTGGAAGCTCAGTATATTTATATATAATCTTAACATTCTTTTAACTATTCAGTTCAGTTCAGTAGTTCAGTTGTGTCCGACTCTTTGTGACCCCATGAATTGCAGCACGCCAGGCCTCCCTGTCCATCACCAACTCCCAGAGTTCACTCAAACTCACATCCATGGAGTCGGTGATGCCATCCAGCCATCTCATCCTCTGTCATCCCCTTCTTCCTGCCCCCAATCCCTCCCAGCATCAGAGTCTTTTCCAATGAGTCAACTCTTCACATGAGGTGGCCAAAGTACTGGAGTTTCAGCTTTAGCATCAGTCCTTTCAAAGAACACCCAGGACCGATCTCCTTTAGAATGGACTGGTTAGATCTCCTTGCAGTCCTTTTAACTATTACATAATACTTTATAAGATGAAAAGCCTCTTATGAAGACATTGCCATTATCTGAGTAAGCATTTTGACAGTTGACTACTTGGGTATGTGCCTTGCTTTTCTTTCTGGAATATAATTATTTTCTTTTTGGCTGTGTGGGGTCTTCTTTGCTGTGTGAGGGTTTTCTCTCATTGTGGCAAGTGAGGGCTACTCTTCGTTGCAGTGCATAGGCTTCTCATTGCAGTGGCTTCTCTTCTTGTGGAGCACAGGCTCTAGAGTGCAGTCTCAGTAGTTGACAACGGGCTTTGTTGCCTCAAGGCATGTGGAATCTTCCTGGACTAGGGATTGAACCCATGTCCCCTGCATTGACAAGCAGATTCTTGAAACACTGGACCACCAGGGAGGTCCATAATTAAGTATTTTTATACTCTAAGATACATCTGTATAAATTAAATATTAGCTTGCTTCATGCTGCTAAAACAATTTAATTCATTAATTTCTACTCTAGATGCATATATTAATACTTAACTGCATTTAAAAGTTACTTGTGCTGGGAATACAAGTGAATGAATGTGCATGCAGTCCATGTCTTTGACATGCACAAAACCAAGAAGAGGAAAACACAAACAGAAACCCTGTTGATAAATTAGTGAACACAAGAATACATTGATATGTTATGCCAAAGCCATGAATGATTCCCCCTAGGGTTCAGTTAGATAAATCTAGAAGGATTGCAGTTTTTTCCACTAATACATCCTATTGTTGTAGAAGAACCTTATTCATTTAACAAATACCTTGCTACACTTGACTGTGATCAGGTGCTATTGTGAGTGCTTTTTGTATTAAGTCATTTAATTCCTCTAAGAGTCCCATGCGGAGAAGGCAATAGCACCCCACTCCAGTACTCTTGCCTGGAAAATCCCATGGATGCAGTCCATGGGGTCGCTAAGGGTCAGACATGACTGGGTGACTTCACTTTCACTTTTCACTTTCATGCATTGGAGGAGGAAATGGCAACCCACTCCAGTGTTCTTGCCTGGAGAATCCCAGGGATGGCAGAGCCTGGTGGGCTGCCATCTATGGGGTTGCACAGAGTCGGACATGACTGAAGTGACTTAGCAAGAGTCCCGTGAGGTGAAGGTACTCTCACTATTTTTATTTTACCAGTGAGAATACAGAAATGTTACTACAGAGTGTAGGGGCCAAGGGCCAAGTACTGGGCATCTGACTCCAGCTTCTTTGCTTTGTGTGCTTCTGTACTGTCTTTCCAGATTGTTTTGTACTTGAACATATACTAATTACTTTATAATTTTTCAGACAAAACATATTTCATGGGGAAATGGTTTTCAAGTTGTGCTTCTTAACTTAGTCCCATTCCTTCTTAGCCCAGAACAGCCCCTGCTTTTGTTTATTTATTTGTTTGACTCTTCTGCTTAAGATTTTATTTGAACAAAGAATTCTTTGCCAGCATTTTTGTTAAACACCACTGCATTATGACAGGAAACTGTTAACCTCAGTCAAGTGTTTATTCAGGTACTTGAGTCAATCCTACACAGTTTATTGACTGTTTGCTGAAAACTTTTTGGCATCTGTACAAAGGTAGGATGAACATTTGCTCAAGATTTCAAATCTAACTCTTCAGTATTTTAAGAGAATATCAACATCGTCACCTGAAAATTACATCTGAGATAGAGCTCCATAGAGCTCTATCTTTTGTCAGCAAAACAAAGTAACTGCAGGAAATGTCTCATTAGTAACTTCTTTAAAGGACTGGTTGAAATAGTTGATTCTTAAGACAGAGACCTCAAAACAGGCACACAAAATTTTTACTTCTCTATTTTTCAAATTTTTCCTTATTTGAAATGTCAGAAAGTCACATACTCTGTAATCTGTTTCTGCTTAGTCACCTCAGTTGTGTCCAACTTTTTGCGACCCCATGGACTGTAGCCCACCAGGATCCTCTGTCCATGGGATTCTCCAGGCAAGAATAAAGGAGTGGTTTGCCATGCCCTCCTCCAGGGGATCTTCCTGACCCAGGGATTGAACCCACGTCTCCTGCATAGTAGTCAGATTCTTTACCAGTGAGCCACAGGGGAAGCCCCTGTAATCTTCTCTATCCACCTGATTTGTAGGAGGGAGATGAACACAGTCTCCTTGTTGCTGGATGACCCTCGTGTAGTAACCTACATAATGCACACTTCATATCATCTATTAGCCTATTGTGTTTTCCTTTTTACTTTGACTTCTACAAAGCAAAGAACTTTCCATGTTCAATTTTTTTTAGTGTAATTAACTTAGATTTCTGGTTTAATTCTCAACTGCTGCTACAGTGTTAGTATCATGTACTTTATGTAACATTTTAAGAAATCATACAATCTTTTTTCTGAGGTGTAGTACTCAATAATAATCATTATTTCTTAAGGGAAAAATACTTTCTATGTTATTTTCTCTTCTATAATATAATGAATTATTTATGAAATAGAATAAGCAAGCAGTGAATATGGACCATGAGCTCAACATTGTGCTATAACATTTGTAGGGCTTCGGTGGTAAAGAATCTGCCTGTCAAGCAGGAGATGTGGATTCGATCCCTGGGTCACAAAGAGCCCCCCTAGAGAAAGAAATGGTAACCCACTCCAGTATTCTTGCCTGGGAAATCTCATGGATTGAGGAGCCTGGCAGGCTACATGGCAAAGAGTTGGACACGCCTTAGCAGTTAAACAACAACAACAAATAAAAATTAAAGTGTAAAAATAGTGGTTATTATTTATTTAGTGTTTAATAAATTTAGGCACTGCTCATAAGCTACATGTGCTAGCTTATTTAACCCTCAGAACAGTCCTCTCAGGCAGGTTCTGTTTTCTTCATTTTACAGATAAGGCTCATCCAGTTGGTGAGAAGTAGGGCAGAGCTCAGTTCCTGGAGTTCATGCTGTAACCCTTTCCTGGATCCTGTGGCTTGTACAGTAGAACAGCAGTCTCCAACCCCTTTTGGTACCAGGGAGCAGTTTCGTGCAAGACAGTTTTTCCATGACCTGGACGCGGGATGGGAGGATGGTTTCAGGATGATTCAAGCTCAGTAGGGTTTGTGCTCCTATGAGAATCTGTCGCCTCCACTGATCTGACAGGAGATGGAGCTCAGGCAGAAATGTGAGAGATGGAGAGCAACTGTAAATACAGATGAAGCTTCACTCTCATCCACTGCGCACCTCCTGTGGTGCAGCCTGGTTCCTAACAGGCCATTGACCACTATGGATCCAAGGCCCAGTGGTCGGGGACCCCTCCAGTAGAAGGTGCAGTCCTTGATTTCAGGGAACTTGCAGGCAGCTGATAGTTTAGTGCCTGACTGCATTCTGTGATGCAGACGAAGTGCTGAAGTACATCAGGGGAGAAGCTACCAGTATCTGTCATTATTGACTGCCTATGGGACAGAAACCATGCTAAATGCTGTGTATTCATTCTCTCTCTTCTTATCCCCACTCTTTAGTGTCTAAGCAGAGACTCACAAGTTAAGATTACCAAAACTAGTAGGTAGTGGTGGAAGAGCTTGTTTATTTTGTCCTGTAATGGTTAGAAAAGGTGACTTATGGGAAATAGTAGGATTTATTCACAATAGAATAAAGAGTAGGAATTAAGAGGCTTCCACTTTAGCTGGGTTATTCAGTAAATAGTCTTGGAACTACTGGCTCACTCTGCCAAAGAAAAATTTCAGGTGGGTCAACAGTTTTAAGTTTTGTTTTGTTTTTTAAGGAAAAAAGGATTAAAAAACAGAAAGAAAAGATGGAGGCATGTATTTATAATATGGGAATGGCAAAGCTTTCTTTTATTACATGAAGTTCAGAATTCAAAATCAAACATGGTCAATTTTGCTACATAAATGAATTTGAAACTTTTTCTATAAGGAAAAAAATGTCAAAGGACAGATTGGAAAGCTATTTGTAACACATGCATAAGTCAAAAGGATGTTATTGCTAAGGTACAGAATATTCTTTCTAACTTTTGTTGTTACAAAGGAAAAAAGATGAAAAGCCAAAAAGAAAAACAAGCAATAGATATGAAAGCAATTTATAAAACATAGTCTAGATGTATAAAAAATGCTCAATGTACTAATAATTATTACTGATTAAAATAATGGGCATGCCAAAAATCATATTGATAAAACAATGAATAATGATCTTTTGAAAGTTGGAGAGCAATTTGATATTATCTATTAAAAGTATTCATTACTTTGGCCCAACAATTCTACTTCTAGAAACTCATCCTTAAAAGAACTCTAAAAATGTGTAAAAATACCTCCAGGTAGATGTTGAGTACTACATTATTTGCAATACTGAGAAAATGAAAACAGTTTGAATGTCTGTTTATAGGTTAAGAAATTATGACACACCCTTGCAATAAAACACACTGTGGCATTTTAAAAGAGTGAGCTAGCCGTCTATATTTCAAGTATGAAAAAGCATCTTAAATATATTGTGAAGAAAAAGTAACAATATCATTTGGGGTAAAAATAATTTCACCCATTTGTTATTACTGTGTATAGAAAACTATCTGAGAAAAAATACACCAAGCTGTTTACTGCTGGGATATGATATGATAATATGTTTTGTTCTTGAAGCAAAAATTTCCTGAAGACACCACTGTTGCACATCCACCTAGTGTGTGACTTCCCTCCACATTAGCTCTACCTAGTGCGAGCTGTAGCTAATGGCAGAGTGCACCACTTTTCACCTTCAGACACCCAAGGAAGTTGAATGAAACTAACAAAAGGTGACACAGCAGAAATACTCAGGAGAAAAGCCAGAGGTCACTCTGCAGCATGAATTAAGGAATTGAGCCTGACTACAGAGCCAAGAACTGACAGAGGTCCACAATTCCTCATCACAATGTCAGTATTCAGAAAGACATGCAAACAAAAGTTTCATTGTAGTCCCTTGTCAATAATACCTGATTTGACCTGACCTGAATTCACTTAATAGCAGAACCTAACTCACACTCATGTTTTATAGGCTATGTGAATATTCATACATTTCCTGCATAAATATTAATGTGTTTTATTACAAAGTTTTGTTCTGTATCAACTCTCTAAAATCTAAATAATTCTGAATTCTGAAATATATGCTCAAAAAGTTTTGGTGAAGAGATTTGGACATGTACGAAGAAACAGATTCATAAATTTGTTGAACACAGTATCCACAGTTTTGCAGTGTAGCAGCCCTGAAAATCACTTCAGCCTTTTGGTTAAGCTAAGTGTAGTATGGAGGGCTTCCCAGGTGGCACAGTGGTAGAGAATCCACCTGCTAGAACAGGAGATGCAAGAGACTCAGGTTTGATCCCTGAGTCAGGAAGATCCTCTGGAATAGGAACCTGTTCTGGTCTTCTTGCTTGGAGAATTCCATGGACAGAGGAGCCCGGTGGGCTACAGTCCATGGGTACACAAGGAATCAGACATGACTGAACATCTGACATAGCCCTGAAAATTATAATAAATATTTACTGAACAATTATTAATATTCTTCTTATACCGACTCCAGTGTTCTTGCCTGGAGAATCCCATGGACAGGTTAGCCTGGGGGGCTACAGTCCATGGTGTCACAAAGAGTCGGACACAACTGAGCGATGAATACTATACTTTTACTACCATGCTGGATTCTACAGAAGGTTACAACAGATAAGTGAGCCGTAATACCTAACCTCATAGAGTTTTTAATTTCATCACGGAAATGACAACCTCATAACTAAGTATAATATAGAATGTGGTTGGGATTTCCAAGGGAAAAAAAGATCATATGTAACTAGGGAGACCAAAATGTATTTTTGTGGGGAAGATAGCACTTTAGGTGGACTGCTGAGAATGCAGGATTTTGATAGCAGGAGTTGTCATAATGGCTTTTATAAACAAAAAGTAGGAGCAAAAGCACAGTTTGGCTAAAGCATGGAACATGGTCAGGGATCCACAGATCTTTTATCCTTATATATATAACAACTTGATGGTTTTTTCCTGGGGTATTGCTCTCATGAGATTTTCAAAGGGAGATTTTCAGAAGGATCAGTGACACTTCTCCCAAAAGTTAGGTGCCACTGCCATAGAGCAATGGTGAAAAGTATTATTAAATGGAAGGTTGAAAACATGTGAGATGACAAAATGTGATGTTTGGCAGTTAATTGCGTGGAGAATGAGATGTCCTTAAAATTTTTTGAGCACTGTGGTGACGTATTCCAGTATGTTGCTTAGGAAATGTAATATGTTTGCAGTGTCTAGGGAGTATTGAGGCAGGAAGCTCCAAACCCATGAGAACAGACTGAAAATGATGCATTAAGGATCTGGGCCAGGATGGTAGCCCAGAAAAATGTGTTCACTGGGTAGATAGGAGCCAAGATTAGTAGGGTAACCAAAGTTTCAGGAGAAATTTGGGAGAAAAACATGTAGATAGAGGAACTTTGACATAGAGAAAGAAGACGAACTTGATTATTTAATTAAATAAAGGAGTAAGTTGAAAGTAGTGTTTAGAGAAGATTATTCTCAGAGTACCAGGCAAAATGGATTTGAACAGAGGTTAAATGCCTTTGAAGGCTTCCCGTGTAGCGAAGTCAGTAAAGCATCTGCCTGCAATGCGGGAGACCTGGGTTCAGTTCCTGGGTCAGGAAGATCTCCTGGAGAAGGAAATGGCAACCCAGTCCAGTATTCTTGCCTGGAGAGAGAAACCTGGTGGGCTACAGTTCATGGGATCATAAGAGTCGGACAAACCACATTCTATATTATACTTAGTTATGAGGTTGTCTTATCTCCCTGATGGATTTCCCTTGTAGCTCAGATGGTGAAGAATCCACCTGCAATGTGAGAGACCTGGGTTCAGTCAATGGGTTGGGAAGATCCCCTGGAAAAGGTAACCTCCAGTATTCTGGTCTGGAGAATTCCATGGACTGTGTAGTCCATGGGATCGCAAAGACTTGAACACGACTGAGAACTTTTACTTTCAGTAGATGCCTTTGAGTCAAAGAGAACGTCTGTGGAACTGATACATCGATTATGAGATGTAGTTTAATTTCAAATTGTATGTATTGTATGCTACTTAATGTACTCACCAGGATCTTGAAATAATGTAATCTTTTGTGCATAGTTTCTGTGGGAGTTTTAAGTGGCTCAGTGATTAAAGCGTCTGCCTGGAATGCTGGAGACCTGGGTTCGATCCCTGGGTCAGGGAGATCCCCTGGAGAAGGAAATGGCAACCCACTCCAGTACTCTTGCCTGGAGAATCCCATGGAGGGAGGAGCCTGGTAGGCTACAGTCTATGGGGTCGCAAAGAATCGTACACAACTGAGCGACTTCACTTTCACTTTGTGCATAGTATACCCTCTGAGAATTGAAACATTCTGGTCTATAAATCCACTTGTTTGTTCATTTATTCATTTATAAACAAAAACATGTATTCAGTGACTTCTTTGAGTCAGAATTTACAGTAGATATTGCAACTCAGAAATGAGTAAGTCAAGTTTGTAACCTAGGGAGAAAGAACTAGAAGTACATTATTATTAAATACAGTAATATTTAGGGTAGATTTGAACAACAAATTGTGGAAGCATAAGATAGTGGGCAGCTAACTCTGGTGTTTAGTGACTGGGGGCAGAGGGGAGCAGTATGAATCTGACATAAGCATTAAATAAAAATATTCAAGTTTTTAAAAACCATTATAATTTCAAAACTTGTGGTAGCATTCGTGTGGTTAATAATAGAGACCACGATAGTTAATCCTTCATTAAGCAGAGCACTTTAGCAAATGCTCCTTTATGCTAAAGTCTGTCCAGGGCAAACTTGGGGTTGGGGGAGATGAATGTGTGAAGAGCTGAACTTATACTTTGTACCAGTGTAATATGAGAGGATTGTCAGCTGGTACAAGAGGTAGGAAAAAGAAGACCTAGCTGAGAAGGCAGCGGCACCCCACTCCAGTACTCTTGCCTGGAAAATCCCATGGGTGGAGGAGCCTGGTAGGCTGCAGTCCATGAGGTCGCTAAGAGTTGGACACGACTGAAGCGACTTCACTTTCACTTTTCAGTTTCATGCATTGGAGAAAGAAATGGCAACCCACTCCAGTGTTCTTGCCTGGAGAATCCCAGGGACGGGGGAGCCTGGTGGGCTGCCGTCTATGGGGTCGCACAGAGTCGGACACGACTGAAGCGATACAGCAGCAGCAGCAGCAACAGCAAAATAAATGTCTAGAGTACAAAGAGAAATGCATGCCTGTGAGAAATTTCCGGTTACGTGGGGATATTTGCTAAATCCTTAGGAATGGAGACGTCTGGCAACAGATTTGGTGTTATTCACTGCCTTGTGTTTTCATTACCTCCAGCTCCCCTGAAACCTTAAGTGAACTTTCACTTTACATAATCACTGTGCCTTCCTGTTGCTTTGGGGAAATGAAGGAAGCTGGTGATGTCTGTATAGGTGGTGAGAAACCCAGAAAGAAAGGACTGTAGCATAATGAGCCAGAAGCACTTTCTACAGCTGGAGAAAGCCATTTCTCCCCAAACATACTACATCACCCATTTTCTGATATGGTGTGTCCACCCCAGGGCCCGTGCATTGACATGTGTGAAAGAATTTTTATAATTTATATCTATTCTTATACAAAAATAAGAAATGAATTATATCAGTGGAATCTGTCCTAGCACATTCTTTCAAAGTATACATCAGAGGCTTTGGAAGTACAAGACCTCCTAATGGAAGTGCCTAAGTTCCATGTTACAGACATGTTGGTGAATGCAAACTCCCCCCTTAATTAGGGTTTAGGATACAGTGAAGTATTGCAGCTTAGTTGGATCTGCAGTGAAACCACAGATTAAAGATAATACCAATTAATTAAGCATAGTGAACAAGAAAAATGGCAGGGCTGGAATTCCTCCTACCTCTCTAGTAATAGTTCCTCTGATACAGAGCTCTAGACAGTGTAGTCAGGCATGTCAGGCCATCAAAACAATTAGAATTTACCAAGATGACAGTTTGAAATACAGATTTATATACATTATCCTAAGAAATGAACCTTGCTTTAGGAATATGTTTCACTAGAGATGTTGGCTAATAACTCTGTTAAACCATTATTGTAAATTAGACATTTAAAATTTAGTACTCTGAACCTGAGGACAAACCTGTACAATTTTTAAATAAAGGTTTAAATTAAGGTCATGTGATACTCAATTTCATCATTCACAAATTGCATTTAACCTAATAAAAATGTTTAGAAACCTCCTTTGAGGGTTTCTAAGGAAAAACCACAGGTTTTTGCTATTCTTCCTATAATAGAATAAGTGACTGAAATACTACATCTGAAACAAAACAAAAAAATAAATGTAAAATAACTGGATGGCCAGATAAAATGCATTCAGCAAATACTTTTGAAAGTTAGATAGAAAACATTGCTCAAGATCTAAATAAATAAATATTAGAAAAATATAGTGTTGGAGGTTTATTATCGTGTTTGACTCTGTGACCCCATGGACTGCAGCTTGCAGGGCTTCATTAGACAAGTGAAAGAACACAGAGTTTCACATCTTGGTTTGTATTACAGTGAATTACTGCCAAAACGTAGTTACCAAAAAATTCAATTCAGTAAAATTTGTGGTTGTGTTACTCGAGGCTAATGAAATGACTGGGGCAGGCTTGCACAGCCTGGTGACTTGAATCTCAAGTAGTGCAGACCCATCCAGTCTCAGTTGTCATTTTACACCGTGCATAAACCAGTGGTTTAAAACCAGTGGCTTTACATCAGTGGAAGAGATTCTGGATCTCATGCGCAGAGAGTGCAGGAAATCTCCTGGTGGTTACTGCCCATTTTGTTGATCTACCTAGGGGCTCTAGCACATACAGAGGTTGATGAGGTTGCCTGCCCTTTCTCTGCCCAGCCTTACTCTCCTCTTAATTTTCAGAAGAGGAGCTGGTGGAGGACTGACGCTATTTGAGGGAGGGTTTGTTTTTTTTTTTTTTTGAGAGAGAGAGTTTATCTGAGTTAACATTATCTCATGATTATCAGTTGCTTTATGATGGGATTTTACTGATTGTTAGGCTCTATTTCAATAATGAAATGCACAGAAAAAGTGTTTTTGATGAGTCAGTAAAGCAAAGATGTAGTCTCAATAGTAATTGCCTTTTTTACTAAAAGAATGTTATGGAAAGACTGCATAAACTCCTGATTGGATTTTTACTGTGATATTAAAAAACAAATCCAGGTTAAGGTTACAGGTGGCCTCATATAGGAAACTGACTTACTACTTCCTTCATAGGCAAGCTAGAGATTGCAGCAAACAAGTGGAAATTTTAAGTGAACAAAGCTCTGCAAGGTGTCATTACTGTGACTGATTTTTAACAGAAGATCCTTAAGATACAGAAAAGTCATAATGGTACTTTGCAATCTACTGAGGCATGACAATGAAAATCTTTTACCACACAGTGGTTTTCTCATTGCACATTATTTTAAAGAAATTGTAGGATTTAAAAACAAGCTACATATTTTCCTGTATAAAAGTATATGTATCCTAAAGTGCTGATCTTTCCTGTGATGACAGGTGTCTCAGTAGTATGCTACTTAGCAGAAGGGGCACTTCGTCTGCCCCTTCAACTTAAAGACAGTGTTTTGATAGAAGAGTGGAAGTGTCTCCCTTTTGCAAGACTTTGCTGCGATCTAAAGCGCATTTTGAAAAACATTTTTCTGTAGATGATTCTCTTATATGATTTTATTGTGAAGGCATTAAAAGTACATTATAGATATAAGGTTTCATAACTATATACACTTGAAAATAGAATTTTCTACTTATTAAAAAATTTTTCCCGAGTGTCAGTGGTTATTATATGTAGTAGTAATAGAGGCATTTGTGGGCTTCCCTGATGGTTCAGTGGTAAAGAACCTGCCTCCCAGTGCGAGATGTGAGTTCAGTTCCTGGGTCAGGAAGATCCCCTGGCGAAGGAAATGGCAACCCACTCCAGTATTCTTCCTTTGGAAATCCCAAGAACAGAGGAACTTGGCGGGCTCAGTCCATGGGATCACAAAAGAGTCTGATGTGACTTAATGAGTAAACAACAATGGAGGCATTTATGTAGCACTTATTACATGCCAAGAACTTGGCTGTATGTATTACATGCAGCACAAAGTGGTTAAATCACTTCCACAGGCCAATAATGAACAAATGGCAAAACTGAGACTGGAACCCAGAGAACCTTCTATCTTATCCATTACATCTCTTCTTATCCATTATATAGTGTCTCTTTGTCTAAATTGTTTGTAATGAAAACTAATTTACATCAAGGAGGGTAAAACTTCACTAGCTAAATTTCAGGCGGGGTAGGAGGGACTTTACATAATTGATAGGTGGAATTGGAAACTGAATATTATGACTAAATAATCTGTCCTGCAAACAGCCCTTTCTCTCTTCCCCCTCCTTCTCAACCTTCCAACACTCTCCCATCCTCACCTTCATCTGTGCTTCCTAACTTTCTGAAAACACTTCCAGAAAATGCTACCACCACATGTACCCCCGTGGCATCTAATTCATAACTGACTTTTCCTCCTGTTACTGGGGATCTGTGGTCCTCCACAAGATAGCCTATGGCCCTTGTGCACTAGGTCCCGTCTTCTATTGACTCATGGGCAGGCTCCAGAAATTTTTCGCCTCCACGAATTATTATTTTTCTCTCTGATCCTTATTATCAGCATGTAAACATGCTATTATTTCTCCCATCTCAAAAATAAAACCAAGATATTTCTGTTGATTTTCTAATCCTTCAGGTAACAACCATTTCTCTACTAATTTTGCAGCCAACTCCTCCAATAAATTTTTTTCTACCTTTGTTTCTTAAGCCTAATCCCATCAGTCTTTGTCTCTTTGACTCACTTCACCGGAACTCCCCTTGTCAAAATTGAAAATGAGAGTGAAACTGTTAGTCGCTCAGTCATATCCGACTCTTTTGCAACCCCGTGGACTGTAGCCTGCCAGACTCCTCTGTCTGTGGAATTCTTCAGACAAGAGTACTGGAGTGGGTTGCCATTCCCTTCTCCAGGGGATCTTCCTGACCCAGGGATCAAACACGGGTCTCTGGCATTGCAGGCAGATTCTTTACCATTTGAGCTACCCAGGAAGCCCTTGTCAAAATTACCACATTGCAAAATCTGGCCAGCAATTCTTATTCCCATCTTGCTTGATCTGTTGGTGGCATTTGACAGTTGATCACCCCACCTTCCTGGAAATGCTTTCTTCACTTGGCTTTCAGGACAAGACACTCTGGATTTTCCTCACTAGCTCCTGTTAGTCTCCACTTCCCCTTTAGCTTTTAAAACTGGAGGGCCCAGTGCTCTGTATTCGGACCCCTTCCTTTCTGTTTTTAAACTTGGCTCAGACAGTAAAGAATCTGCCTGCAATACGGAAGACCCAGGTTTGATCCCTGGGTCGGGAAGATCCTCTGGGAAAGGGCATGGCAACCCACTCCAGTATTCTTGCCTGGAGAATCCCATGGACAGAGGAGTCTGGCGGGCTACAGTTCATGGGGCCTCAAAGAGTCAAAGGCCTCAAAGAGTCCTCAGACACAACTGAGTGAGTTTCACTTTCCTTTCTGTTTTTAAACTAATTCCTTAGAGCTGTCTGGGCTCATGACTTTAGATAAATCATCCATATCCTGATGCCATTTCCTTCTCCAATGCATGAAAGTGAAAAGTGAAAGTAAAGTCACTTAGTCGTGTCTGACTCTTCGCAACCCCATGGACTGCAGCCTGCCAGGCTCCTCCGTCCATGGGATTTTCCAGGCAAGAGTACTGGAGTGGGTAGCCTTTCCCTTCTCCAGGGGATCTTGCAGACCCAGGGATCAAACCTGTGTCTCTTGCATTGCAAGTAGATTCTTTACCATTTGAGCCACCAGGGAAGCCATGTAGTCCCTTACCACCTCTAAATGCATATGGGTTTTCTAAATAGATAATTAGAAGTACCAGGTGTTGCTAGTTGAATGCTGCATAAAATTTAGTGTTTTGAAACTTAAAAGATAAGTGGATAGTTAGGAGAGACTTCAGAACAGATCCAGAGGCATCATTTTGCTTATAAAGAGAGCATAGAACTAGCCTCGAGAAGAATGAATGAAAGCTGATCCACTGTCAGAAAGAATTTTAATTTAAAAGAAATGAAGAGAAGAAAGAAGAAGCAATTTTGAATAGTAGCATCGAGGCCTTTAAAAAATGAAACATTGGAATGTCACTGGTTAGATTTTATAAACTACTTAGTTCCTTTTTTGGATTATATCCAGAATCTGATCTCTTATCACCATCTCCACTGACCACTTGGTTTCAAGTCACAATTATTCTCCTTTGGATTTATCGAAACAGCCCCTTAACTGGTCTCATTTCTTTCCTTGTCCTCCTAGATTTTATACTCAACCTAGAAGCCAAAGTGATACTGTTAAAATTTAAGCTACATCATGTCAGTCCTCTGATCAAAACTCTGCAGTGGCGCTATTTTCCTTCAGAGAAAAATCAAAGCTCTTACAGTGGTCCCCAAGGCTCTTCAGGATCTGAGCCCCTTTACACTCTGGCCTTCCTCTCTACCATGATTCTCACTTGACTAGGGCAGCTCTCACATTACTAGTTTGCTCATACAATCCAAGTCAGCTCCCAGGGTGTTGGCCACTGGCTCTTTCTGTTTTAATTTCACTTCTTGACTCACTGTACTCATCCAACTCATTCTAACTTGCAGCTTCAATGAATGTCCTGAACAAACTTTGGTGACTTCCAACCTCTCATTTAACAGTCACATTCCTCCACTAGAGTGTTTCTAGTTGTTTAACACCTCTATCAATAATATGTCGATTTAATTTTAGGAAAAAGCACACATGAATTGACTTGCTAAAAGAAACAGAAGAAAAATTGGGGTAATAATATGCTTTGAGTTCAGTTCAGTTCAGTCCCTCAGTCCCTCAGTCCAACACTTTATGACCCAATGGACTGCAGCATGATTTCCTGGTGTCTCGGCTGATAAAGAATCTGCCTGCCATGCAGGAGACCTGGGTTCAATCCCTGGGTTAGGAAGATCCCCTGGAGAAGGGAAAGGTTAACCACTCCAGTATTCTGGCCTGGAGAATTCCATGGACTGTATAGTCCATGGGGTCACAGAGAGTTGGGCATGACTGAGTGACTTTCACTTTCACTTTGGACTGCAGGACACTTGGCTTTCCTGTCCATCACCAATTTCCAGAGCTTGCTCAAACTTACGTCCATTGAGTCAGTGATGCCATCCAACCATCTCATCCTCTGTTACCACCCCCACCTTCTCCTCCTGCTTTCAGTCTTTCCCAGCATCAGGGTCTTTTCCAATGAGTCAGTTCTTTGCATCAGGTGGCCAAAGTATTATAGCTTCAGCTTCATCATCAGTCCTTCCAATGAATATTCAGGATTGATTTCTTTTAGGATGGACTGTATGAATCTCCTTGCAGTCCAAGGGACTCTTGAGAGTCATATTCAACATCACAATGCAAAAGGATCAATTCTTCAATGCTGAGCTTTCTTTATAGTCCAACTCTTACATCCATACATGACTACTGGAAAAAAATCATAGGTTTGACTAGATAGACCTTTGTCAGCAAAAAAGAGCATTAAAAGCATATTAAAAGATGCTTTTTAATATACTGTCTAGGTTGGTCATAGGTTTTCTTTCAAGGAGCAAGCATGTTTTAATTTCATGGCTACAGCCACCATCTGCAGTGATTTTGGAGCCCAAGAAAATAAAGTCTGTCACTTTTTCCATTGTTTCCTCATCTATTTGCCATGAAGTGATGCGACCAAATGCCGTGATCTTAGTTTTCTGAATGTTGAGTTTTAAGCCAGCTTTGTCACTCTCCTCTTTCAATTTCATCAAGAGGCTCTTTAGTTCTTCTTCACTTTCTGCCATAAGGGTGGTGTCATCTGCATATCTGAGGTTATTGATATTTCTCCCGGCAATCTTGATTCCAGCTTGTGCTTCATCCTACTCAGCATTTCACATAATGTACTCTGCATAGAAGGTAAATAAGCAGGGTGACAGTATACAGCCTTGATGTACTCCTTTCCCAGTTCAAACCAGACCATTGTTCCATGTCCAGTTCTAACTGTTTCTTCTTAACCTGCATACAGATTTCTCAAGAGGCAGGTCAGGTGATCTAGTATTCCCATCCCCTTCAAAATTTTCCACAGTTTGTTGTAATCCACACAGTCAAAGGTTTTGGCATGGTCAATAAAGCAGAAGTAGATGTTTTTCTGGAACTCTCTTGCTTTTCTAATGATCCAATAGATTTTGGCAATTTGATCTCTGCTTCCTCTGCATTTTCTGAATCTGGCTTGAACATCTGAAAGTTCTCTGTTCTGGGTCATTAAGATCATTTTTGTATAGTTATGTGTATTCTTGCCCCCTCTGCTTAATAGCTTCTGCTTCTGTTAGGTCCATACCATTTCTGTCCTTTATTGTGCCCATCTTTGCATGAAATGTTCCTTGTTATCTAACTTTCTTGAAGAGATATCCAATACTTCATATTCAATTGTTTTCCTTTATTTATTTGCATTGGTTACTGAGGAAGGCTGTCTTATCACTCCTTTTTTTTTTTTTTTTACTTTGGAACTCTGCATTGAGATGGGTATACCTTTCCTTATGTCCTTTTCCTTTCAGTTCTCTGGTTTTCCTAACTATTTGTAAGGCCTCCTCAGACAACCTTTTGCCCTTTTGCATTTATTTTCCTTGGGGATGGTCTTGATCACTTCCTTCTGTACAATGTCATGAACCTTCATCCATAGTTCTTTCGGCACTCTGTCTAGCAGATCTAATCCCTTGAATCTACTTGTCACTTCCACTGTATAATCATAAGGGATTTGATTTAGGTCATACCTTAATGGTCCAGTGGTTTTCCCTACTTTCTTAATTTAAGCCTGAATTTTTCAAAAAGGAGTAGCCCTCAAGTCAACAAAAGAGTCCAAAATGTAGTGAAAGAAAGAAAGTGGCATTGCTTAGTCATGTCAGACTCTTTGCAACCCCATGGACTGTAGCCTGTCAGGCTCCTCCGACCATGGGATTTTCCAGGCAAGGATACTGGTGTGGGTTGCCATTCCCTTCTCCAGGGGATTTTCCTGGCCCAGGGATCAAACCTGCACTGCAGGTAGAATCTTTACTGTCTGAGCTACCAGGGAAGCCCTTAAAATGGAGTACTTGGGTACAATCTCAATCCCGTCTCTTATGCTGTTGGAAGAGGGTGTTTGCTATGACCAGTGTGTTCTCTTGGCAAAATTCTGTTAGCCTTTGCCCTATTTCACTTTGAACTTCAAGGCCAAACTTATCTCTTACTCCAGGTATCTCTTGACTTTCTACTTTCCCCTATGATGAAAAGTTCATCTTTTTTTGGTGTTTGTTCCAGAAGGTCTTGTAAGTCATCATAAAACCATTCAACTTCAGCTTCTTCAAATGAGTGGTTGGGGCATAGACATGGATTACCGTGATTTTGAGTGGTTTGCCTTGGAAATGAACAGAGATCATTTGGTCATTTTTTTGAGATTGCAAAATGCAATACTTGGGTGCAATCTGTATACAGTCAGCAAAAACAAGACCTGGAGCTGACTGTGGCTCAGATCATGAGCTCCTTACTGCAAAATTCAGGCTCAAATTGAAGAAAGTAGGGAAAAGCACTAGAGCATTCAGTTGTGACTTAAATCCCTTGTGATTATACCATGAAGGAGCAAATGGATATAAGGGATTAGACCTTATAGAGTGTCTGAAGAACTGTGGGTGGAGATTCATAACATTGTACAGGAGGTGGTGACCAAAACCATCCCAAAGAAGAATAAATGCAAGAAGGCAGACTGGTTGTCTTAGGAGGCTTTACAAATAGCTGAGGAAAGAAGAAAAGCAAAAGCGATTGAGAAAAAGAAAGATATACTCAGCTGAATGTAGAGTTCCAGAGAACAACAAGGAGAGATAAGAAGGCCTTCAGTGAAAGCAATAGAGGAAAACAATAGAATGGGAAAGATCTCTTTCAATGGAATAGATCTCTTCAAGAAAATTGGAGGTTTCAAAGGAACATTTCATGCAAGGATTGGCACCATAAAGGACAGAAACGGTAAGGACTTAACAGAAAAGGTTTTAAGAAAAAGTGGCAAGAATACAGAGAACTATATAGAAAAGGTCTTAATGACCCAGATAATCATGATGATGTGATCACTCACCTAAAGGCAGGCATCCTGGAATCCAATGTCAAGTGGGCCTTAGGAAGTACTACTATGAACAAAGCTAGGCAAGGTGATGGAATTCCAGCTAAGCTATTTCAAATCCTAAAAGATGGTGCTGTTAAAGTGCTGCACTCAATGTGTCAGCAAATTTAAAAAACTCAGCAGTAGCCAGAGGACTGAAATAATCAGTTTTCATACCAATCCCAAAGAAATCAGTGCCAAAGAATGTTCAAACTAATATACAGTTGCACTCACTTTCACATGCTAGCAAATTTATACTCAAAGTTCTTTGAGCTAGGATACAACAGTATGTGAACTGAGAATTTCCAGCTGTAGAAGCTGTATTTAGAAAAGGCTGAGGAACCAGAGATCAAATTGCCAGCATTTGCTGGATCATAGAGAAATGATCCTGCTTCATGGACTACGCTAAAGCCTTTGACTGTGCGGGTCACAACAAACTGTGGAAAATTCTTAAAGACATGGGAATACCAGACCACCTTGCCTGTCTCCTAAGAAACCTGTGTGCAGGTCAAGAAGCAACAGTTAAAACCATACACAGGCTGGTTCCAGATTGGGAAAGGAGTATGACAAGGCTGTATGTTGTCACCCTGCTTATTTAAGTTCTATACAGAGTACAGCATATTATATACCAGGCTAGATGAATCAAAAGCTGGAATCAAGATTGCTGGGGAAAATATCAACAACTTCAGATATGCAGATGATACTGCTCTAATGGTAGAAAGTGAAGAGGAAATAAAGAGCCTCTTGATGAGGGTGAAAGAGGTGACAAGCAATGAAAAAACTGGCTTGAAACTCAACATTCAAAAAACTAAGATCATGGCATCCAGTTCCATCACTTCATTGGAAATGGAAGAGTAAAAAGTGAAAGAAATGACAGACTTTATTTTCTTGGGCTGCAAAATCACTGCAAATGGTGACTGCAGCCATGATATTAAAAGATGTTTGCTCCTTGGAAGAAAAGCTATGACAAACCTAGATAACATATTAAAAAGCAGACATCATTTTGTGAGAAAGGTTCATATAGTCAAAGCTGTGTTTTTCCCAGTAGTCATGTACTGATGTGAGAATTGGATCATATAGAAGGCTGAGCACTGAACAATTGTTGCTTTCAAATTGTGGTGCTGGAGAAGCCTTTTTGAGATCTCTTTGGACTGCAAGGAAATCAAACCAGCCAATCCTAAAGGAAATCACCCCTGAATATTCGTTGGAAGGACTGATGCTGAAGCTCCAGTACTTTGTCTATGTGATGTGAAGAGCCAACTCATTGGAAAGACCCTGATGCTGGGAAAGACTGAGGGCCGGAGGAGAAGTGAGTGGCAGAGGATGAGATGGTTGGATAGCATCACTGACTCAGTGGACATGAACTTGAGCAAACTGAAGGAGATTGTGAAGGATAGGGAAGCCTGGCTTGCTGCAGTCTATGGGGTTGCAAAAAGTTGGACACAACTCACCAGTTGAACAACATGACATGTATTTTTATTTATAAGGATTACATGAAATAAACCAGTTAAGTTCGTAATATACTCACCCATGATGTGAGTCTATAAAATTTTATCTCCTTCCTTCTTCCCTCAACACCTTTTTTCTTCACTTTAACCAAAAATCCTGAAATCTTACCTTAAGATACTTTAAAACTTCTGTTATTGTCCAGCTCTTTCTCATACTCTGCCAGAAATTTACTCTTTCCCACTCTCTTCACTCTGGTTTTATACAACCAGCCCAGTTTGGCTAATATGAAAAACTGGTTCAAACTTTTATCTCATTCTATATGTGTCTGCAGAATACTGTGCTTCTAAAAAAATTCAGAATACTGGTAAATGAATATCTGTACTCAACTATTTGAAATTAAGTTGCAGACATAATACTTTACCTCTCAAGATTTCAAATATGTTCCTAAGAACAATTACAAAGTAATCACAATATTTTTATCACACCCCAAAATTTAACATTGATATAATGATTTTATCTGGTATATAGCCATTATTCAAATTTTCCCAGTTGTTCCCAAAATGTCCCATATAAAAAATTTTTTTCCATGAAAGGTCCAATCAAGAACTATGTATTTCATTTGGGTAAAAAGTTTCTATAGTTTTTCATCTAAAAGGATCATCCAGCTTTTTTTTCCTGTCTTTAATCACATGACATTTTTAAGGAGTCCAGGCAAGCTGTTGTAGAAATTCTCAGTCTGGATTCGTCTGATTTTTTTTTTCTATGTGATTAGATTCAGGTTAAATATTTTAACAAGAATCATATACAAAAAAAAGTAGTTACTAAATACTCTGGTCTCCTGATCTTGTTACATGCTTAAAATTATGGAGAGTCCAAAGAATTTTTGTTTGTGTGGCTTATATCTATCAATATTTGTTATATTAGAATCAAAACTGATAATTTTAAAAACATTTTATTAACTCACTTAAAAAGCAGCAAACCCATGAGATGTTAATTTTCCAATCCAGAAAAATTTAATGGCTACAGTGACATTGTTTTAAATTTTTAAGTCATTTTAATGTCTGCCTTAATTGAATGCAGCTGTGTCTCATAACTTTGTCTGCATTTAATCTGTTGCAATATGTTGTTTTGCTTGAAGCATATGAAGAAAATGCAGCATCACACAGATACGTAAGTGGAAAAAGGAGTTTTTTAATAGTCTTTTCATCCTTCACAGGTGGTGGTCATTTCTTTAGAGATTGCGAAAGGGTGATATTCTACTTCTGTTATTCCTTCTGATTTTATCAGCATAAATATTTTTAAAATATTTTTTAGAGTTCATTCTCTCTTCCAAAAGGCAATTTAGACCTATTTGTTGCTCAGTTATTTCTTTTTAATTAATCAATTTTCAAAGTAAGAAGTTTATACCCTGGCAACCTCCAGTAGTTTACATTAAGTTCATTTTGTGTTCATGGCTTTTTATCTAGTCACTGTGCTTTAATGGGGTTTCCCCAGTGACTCAGCATTAAAGAATCTGCCTGCAAGGTAAGAGACTGGGGTTCAATCCCTGGGTTGGGAAGATCCCCTGTAGGAGGCATGGCAACCCACTCCAGTATTCTTACCTGGAGAATCCCATGGACAGAGGAGCCTGGTGGGCTACAGTCCATGGGGTTGCAAAAAGTAATCACAAATGAGGCGACTTAGCAGGCAGGCTAGTGTTTTAATCACTTAAACTAAATTATTTTTGATGTAGAAATTGTCTTATCTTTGGTCAGGATGACTTGAACACACTTCATTAACTCTCAGTAACATGAAACTTGGTCACAATAGAACATCCCAGGCCCGACTTATACATTTTGCATCCCAGTGCTGCATCAGCCATTTCTCCACAGAGCTCTGATTGCTTTCAGATGAAAATGATACTAGACTTGGCAATCAGTCTGCATCCTAGCATTTATTGCTGCTGTTGTTATCTTTGCTTCTGGGCATTTTCAGTGGACAGACCTAGAAAACACATCCCTCTGAAAAAAATGGGGCGATCATGAGTTAGCACCAAGGTTTCCTCAAGTGTGGCACTATTTCCATTTTGGGCCAGTTAATTCTTTATTGTGGGGAATGTCCTGTGCGTTGTAGGATCTTTAGCCACACCCCAGTTTCTCCTCAGCACCTAACCTGTTATTTGTGTAAAACAGCAGTGTCCCCAGGCACTGTGTAATGTCCCAGAGTGGAGGTGGGGAAAAGAGGAAAAATTGCCTCTAGTTGAGAATCACTAGTTTACACTTATTTTTCTAGCAAGGTTTAAATAAATAACTCCCTAATTGTTTTATACTCACACCCATGCACACTATTTTTTTCTTCAAAATGCCACTATCAGCATGAATTTATTCTTCCATAGTTTGCATGAAATCTTAGTCCAATCCTACAGTTTTTAATCAGAAGAACAATGTTATTTCAGAACCAAAATGTACTGGCCAGCAATACAGTAAAAACTGCAAACTCTCATCTAAGTTAGGGTCTCTCCTCTGCCCCTGCTCAGCACTGCTTGGGGCCTGAAGCCTGCAGGGAAGAAAGAACGAGGTCACCTCCTTCTTACCCTGCTCACTCTCCGAAGAACCATTAGAGCTACTTTTGACCTTTTCAGGGCTAAGGTATGGGAAGAGGGGTTGGAGGGAGAGGAACAGAGGTACATGGCATGTACACACGTGACTGTCCCTAGAGTTCTCTGTGTTTGCTGGAAGATCATAGTTGACTGTTTCTCTGGCAGGATACTTTGGTGGGACTCTGGGGGATATGCTGCTGGGAAGCCCCAGTTGTGTCCTGTAATGCAGGTGATGTTTCTGTTCTTTCCTGGACTCCTCAGCTCTGGATTTCTGGTGATCAGCCCTACACAGACTCCCTCTGTTGGATCACACTGCCTTCCACGCTGTCCTCATAGGTGGACATTTTTACAAAGAAAGAGGAAGGTTTTTATTGACATAAATATCTTCAGAAAAAGTGCTTTAGTTAAAGATGTAGGTGTTAATGAATTGTTGTCAGTCACTCAGTCAGGTCCGACTCTTTGCAACCCCATGGACAGCAAACCACAGAAACTTTGTTTCCTTCACCCTCAAAAAATATTTTAAATCATTCGCTTTCTAAAAATCCCCTTGCATCCCGTCCAGTCACTCCTTAAAAGTAGCTATCATCCCAACTTCTAACATCATAGATGGTTTTAAGTCTTTTGTAAATTTTTATGCCTGACATTATACAGTGTTTTCCTGTGTCTGCTTCTTTCCCATAACATTATACTTACAGAGTCCATTCACATTTTTACATGGGCTAGACATTCATTCTCATTACGGTATGATGCATTAAATGAATAAAGTACAGTTTCTTTATAAATTATGATATAGATGATCATTTCCATTGCTTTCAATTTGGGTCTATTTATGAACAGTTTCTATAAAAATTCTTACACAGATTTTTTGTGTATATGTATACCTATCCTTTTGAACTGTGGTGTTGGAGAAGACCCTTCAGAGTCCATTGGAGTGCAAGGAGATCCAACCAGTCCATTCTGAAGGAGATCAGCCCTGGGATTTCTTTGGAAGGAATGATGCTAAAGCTGAAACTCCAGTACTTTGGCCACCTCATGCGAAGAGTTGACTCATTGGAAAAGACTCTGATGCTGGGAGGGATTGGGGGCAGGAGGAGAAGGGGACGACCGAGGATGAGATGGCTGGATGGCATCACTGACTCAATGGACGTGAGTCTGAGTGAACTCTGGGAGTTGGTGATGGACAGGGGGGCCTGGCGTGCTGGGATTCATGGGGTCGCAAAGAGTTGGACATGACTGAGCGACTGAACTGAACTGAACTGATCCTTACAATATAGGTTTTTTCATTTACCTCACCCAGGACCCTGGGAATTTCACTGGTCCTAGAGTATTTGTTCTGTGGTGCAGGTTTATATAACATGGTAGTGAAAATCACCTCTGAAAAAGGCCAAGATTTTTGTTTATTTGTTTTATTTTTAGTCATGAATAATTCCTCTCCCAAGTCAAAGTTTTGGACACATTTCTGGCTTAAAAGGTATATTCTTGGTATTGTATTCT
Organism: Capricornis sumatraensis; assembly: GCF_032405125.1. Taxonomy (NCBI): domain Eukaryota; kingdom Metazoa; phylum Chordata; class Mammalia; order Artiodactyla; family Bovidae; genus Capricornis; species Capricornis sumatraensis. Next base: position 9,995,732 of record NC_091084.1, read on the forward strand.
TGGTATTATTTTCATGAATAAGGCAGCCTTTTGAGCGTCTCCATCTTACAGAGACTTCAGTTCCTGTCCCTGTCTTCCAGATGGCCTAATGTCATGTACTGCAAACCTTCATGAGCTTAAAATGCTAGCTTTCAGTTCCTGGGTCCCTTATCTGTATCTGCAACTATTTTTGGACTACTGCAAAGTTCACTCGGATTTATCCCTCTGGCTTTCATATCTTTCTTTTTTTCTGACTTATGAGATTTTCTCTTTTGTTTCTCTGTTTCTTTTTTCCATCTCTTCCTCTCTTTCTCCTTCCTTCTCTCCTCCTTCCTTCCTTGACTATAATTTATCAACATGCTTCTGTCATAATTTGCCCAACATTTGTGTGTTTATGGTGGAAAGAGTGTCCTCAGAAGCACCAGCTCATGTTACCTCAAGCCTAAATTTTTGTAGGTTATATTGTACATTTTTTTCCCTTTGGTCCTTTATCTGTTGAACATATACTCATTTCTCTTATCATTTTGCTACATATTTCCCCCTTCTTATCATAAAAAGACATGAAAAATTGTGACTTGACTTAAACCAAAGTGAAATGTGCTCACTTGTGCTCTGAGAGGCAACACAAATAATACAGATTTCTTATTTTAAAGGTAAATCTCTTTCTAGCTTATAATAAAGAGATTCAATTAAAATGGAATTTTAAGCCTGTATTAAGAGAAATTTTAAAAGAAAAGGACTTTTATTTTTCAGGTTCTAAAATTTTTGTATGCCATTAGGCAAGTAAAATGGTCATATTTTAATAGTACTTTTATATTCACAGAATGTGATTGTTTAATAATAGTAGTGCTTGGAGTTATATTAAAATGGTAAATATAGAGACAAATTAGAAATAATATATAAATATAATCATTCAATAGTCCCTTTTTTGTATGTCATTAAACATACATGTTTCTAAAATAATAAAAATTCTCTGGTTTTCCAAAGATATCTGTTAAAAATAAGCTTGGTGAAGGTGCTGCATGTGCCTCATAGTTTACTAAGTATAAAAAGGCAAGGAATTTACTGAAATAAAAGGCATTCTGTAATAGTAAATATTGAAAGGTGGTAAGTAAAAATCTGGAGCAAGTGATTTTTATATGACATTAAGTGAAACATTATTATAAACCTTTTATTGTTGAGTATATTTATGACTATTATTGTTGAGTATATATATATGACAGTAAAACAGTGCATGTAATTAGATATGCATGTTTCCAACAATATTTATCAAACTCTTATTAGACACAGGACTCTAAAGACCTAGTTTCTACTCTCACAAAATGTAGGGAGAAACAGGCACATATCATTTACAAGAGGAGTGCCTTGAATATGCAATTGCACAAAGAAGAAATGGCCAGATGTTTCTATCATCAGTCAGGTAAGACCAGACTTGAAAGATGAGTAAGATTTTGCCAAGCAGATAAATTTCAAAAGGGAGGAGAGTCATAGAGACGTGTTTCCTAAACTAATATTTCAAGAATTTAAGAAAAGACAATGATGTCAGTACAACTGGAGCATAAAGAAAATAAAAGAGAGAATGAAATTTAGAAGAAATCTTGGTAGTTAGCACTCGTCTTTTGCTTTTCCCGCCATAAAGGAGGTAAGAGATTTTCCAAGGAGAAAGAAAGCAAGGTTCTCTATTGTAGACTTCAGGTAATAGCTCCTCAGGTTTCAAGAGGGGTCAGTGATGCATATGTGAAAGTGGAGATGGAGATGGTATCTCCTACTACTTGGGTAAACTCTCCTATTGTTGATCACATGTCACTTATCTTGTTTGTGGTAGCATATGAGAGGGGGACAACAGAGGACTAGATGGCTGGATGGCATCACTGACTCAATGGACATGAGTTTGAGTGAACTCTGGGAGTTGGTGATGGACAGGGAGGCCTGGTGTGCTGTGATTCTTGGGGACGCAAAGAGTCAGATACAACTGAGGAACTGAACTGTACTGAACTGATAGCTTATAAATTGATGAAAGTGGGGAAAACCACTAGACCATTCAGGTATGACCTCAATCAAATTCCTTACGATTATACAGTGGAAGTGAGAAATAGATTTAAGGAACTAGATCTGATAGACAGAGTGCCTGATGAACTATGGATGGAGGTTCATGACATTGTACAGGAGACAGGGAGCAAGACCATCCCCATGGAAAAGAAACGCAAAAGCAAAATAGCTGTCTGAGGAGGCCTTACAAATAGCTGCCAAAAGAAGAGAAGTGAAAAGCAAAGGCTAAAAGGAAAGATACACCCATTTGAATGCAGAGTTCCAAAGGATAACAAGGAAAGATAAGAAAGCCTTCCTCAGCAATCAATGAAAAGAAATAGAGGAAAACAATAGAATGGGAAAGGCTAGAGATCTCTTCAGGAAAATTAGAGATACCATCTTTACATTTCATGCAAAGATGGGCACAAGAAAGGACAGAAATGGTATGGACCTAACAGAAGAAGAAGATATTAAGAAGAGGTGGCAAGAATACACAGAAGAACTGTACAATAAAGATCTTTATGACCCAGATAATCACAATGGTGTGATCACTCACCTAGAGCCAGACATCCTGGAATGTGAAGTCAAGTGGGTCTTAGGAAGCATCACTATGAACAAAACTAGTGGAGGTGATGGAATTCCAGTAGAGCTATTTCAAATCCTAAAAGATGATGCTATGAAAGTGCTGCACTCAATATGCCAGCAAATTTGAAAAACTCACCAGTGGCCACAGGACTGGAAAAGGTCCGTTTTCATTCCAATCCCAAAGAGAGGCAATGCCAAAGAATGCTCAAACTACTGCAAATTGCACTCATCTCCCACACTAGTAAAGTAATACTCAAATTCTCCAGGCCAGGATTCAACAATACATGAACCATGAACTGCCATATGTTCAAGCTGGTTTTAGAAAAGGCACAGGAACTAGAGATTAAATTGTCAGCCTCCACTGTATCATAGAAAAAGCAAGAGAGTTCCAGAAAAAATGTCTATTTCTGCTTTATTGACTATGCCAAAGGCTTTGACTATGTGGATCACAATAAACTGGAAAATTCTTCAAGAGATGGGAATATCAGACCACCTGACCTGCCTCTTGAGAAACCTGTATGCAGGTCAAGAAGCAACAGTTAGAACTGGACATGGAACAACAGACTGATTCCAAGTAGGAAAAGGAGTATGTCAAGGCTGTATATTGTCACCCTGCTTATTTAACTTATATGCAGAGTATAGCATGAGAGACACAAGTCTGGATGAAGCACAAGCTGGAATCAAGATTGCTGGGAGAAATATCAATAACCTCAGATATGCAGATGACACCACCCTTATGGCAGAAAACAAAGAAGAACTAAAGAGCCTCTTGATGAACGTGAAACAGGAGAGTGAAAAAGCCAACTTAAAGCTCAATATTCAGAAAATTAAGATCATGGCATCTGGTCTTTTAATGGCAAATAGATGGGGAAACAGTGGAAACAATGACAGACTTTATTTTGGGGGGCTCCAAAATCACTGCAGATGATGGCTATAGCCATGAAATTCAAAGACACTTACTCCTTGGAAGAAAAGTTATGACCAACCTAGATAGCATATTAAAAAGCAGAGAATTTACTTTGCCAACAAAGGTCCATCTAGTCAAGGCTATGGTTTTTCCAGTAGTCATGTATGGATGTGAGAGTTAGACTATAAAGATATCTGAGCACCAAAGAGTTGATGCTTTTGAACTGTGGTGTTGAAGAAGACTCTTGAGAGTCCCTTGGACAGCAAGGAGATCCAACCAGTCCATTTTAAAGGCAATCAGCCCTGAATGTTCATTGGAAGGACTGATGTTGAAGCTCAAACTCCAATACCTGGCCACCTGATGTGAAGAGCTGACTCATTAAAAGACCCTGATGCTGGGAAAGATTGAAGGCAGGAGGAGAATGGGACGACAGAGGATGAATTGGTTGGATGGCATCACCAACTCAATGGACATGAGCTTGAGTAAGCTCCAGGTGTCAATAATGGACAAGGAGGCCTGGCGTGCTGCAGTCCATGGGTTCTCAAATAGTCAGACATAACTGAGTGACTGAACTGAATTGATAGCTTATGAATACTCCTGAATGTCTTGTAATTCCTGGTTATGAAAGAGTGGGTAGACAGAAGGGAGTTAGAAGGTAGAATGCAGGGTGATTTAATAAAGAGACTTTTTATAGACTTGTTATATAATAACAATGTGTATAAATTAGCAGTATGCAATTTGAACCATCAGTCTATGATTTATGAGAAGTCAGCAGCTGGATCTGGACATGAATGTGCTTTTGAATCGAGGATATAAATTTGTCTGAAGAAAAGTGGTGGCAGCAGACATCATGCTGAATTTGCTACCATCACAATTTAATCTTTTGCAGACTTCCCAGATAATGCTGTAACAGAGCTAGTGCTTTTAGGTATGAATTTTCCTCATCTACATATACAGCCCGGTATTGATGGATTAATACATATAATGGAGTTGTCCTTTCTGCATTCTTGCCTTTTTTTGGTGGCTCTGAGTCCTGGGCAAGGGTTGTGATACAGAGTCAGGTCTGGGCCCCATGGCAAATTATCATAGTCACCTCTAGTTGGAATTGACTGGCTGCAACATTTCTTAGGTCAAAAGATCTCTTAGAGAAGATTAACCTCTAACTATATATGTCCTGTATTTAACTTGCATGATGCTATATCTGCTTTGCAGTTTTGACAGCCCAATATTAGTGTTGAAGATGACCATAGCTTAGAATGCACTGAGCTTCCAGATATCTTTAAGCCATTCCATTCTTTATGGAAATCTGTAATGATATGAGGCATGCCAATTCCTCACAGTAGTGACTTCATGCCAGTAGTCTTAATTACCAGAGATTCTCCTTCCCATCAAACATCAAATTTTAAAATGCTCAGCTGCTTTTCCCCCAAGAGTTATAAGAATTGCATTCCATTTGGTAACTATAATTTATATATTTTACTTAAATATATCTTTCAATGTGTTTAGTACTTTCTGTCCTTCACACCAGACCTCCTCCCTCATGCATCCTCTGTTGTAACTTACCTGCTGTTAGTTAAATTAGGCATTTTGGAATCCCTTTTGGAAGAGTGGTGTATCGGGGCCTTATTTCCTGATTTTATGCATATTTGAGAGTGTCTTTCTGTTGACTTTAAAAGTGAATAAATTGGCCAGTTTTACATTTCTTTGGTCACCTCGAAAACAGATCTGTCTGTATTTGGGATTTAGGGATGTGTCAGTAAATCATAGCTGTAGTAGACATTCCCTAAGTACTTGCTATATGATAAACTATTCCAAGCTCTTATGTGAGCTTGTTTGGTTCTTAAATGTGACCCAAAATACTAACAAACAGTGTTCTCCTTTTACATGCCATAGGTCACCAGCTAGCAGGTAGTGAGGCTGAAATGTGAACTGATGCAGTATTGCTCCAAAGTTCGTACCCTTAATTTCCTATACAGCCTTTTGGATGAATTAAGCTAAAATTTCTGCCTGTGTGACATTAAACATGTTACTTAACTTCCCTGTGCCTCAGTTAACTCTATAAAATGGGATCGATAATACCTCCAAGATTGCTATGATGGTTAAATGAGCTAATGCATGCAATAGCTTGTAGCAGTGGTCAGCACATTGTAAGTACTTAGTTATTGTTGCTGTTATTATCACCTTAGAGACTGTAATCTTCAGATATGAGCTATGAACAAGCGATATGATTTCAGTAAATGCTCTTCTGCACTACAGTATCAATAATTAAGATGCATTTCAGTTAAGTGGGGAAAAGGGATTGCTCAAAAAAGCAGTATTGGGACATAATAAACACTCTATCAATACTTGTTGAATTAATGAGAATTTTCTAAAAATGTGTGTATATTCACTTAACAAATAGATACCCTCTAGATCGGTATAGATAGGTTGGAAGGAAACTCAAAAATGAAAGTAGTAGCATGGTAATGAGATTGTAGATAATTTCCTTTTTTCCAATTTACTCAATCTGTTAAAAAAATTCTTGAATGACACAGTTTATGAAACAATTTGACCAGATAACTACTGAATTCTTTTTCATATGTTGAGTTCGAAATACCTACTAGGAGGTAGTTGGAAGGTCAAAGCTTAGGATGAGATTTTGGAGCCATGCACAGATGATGAGATTATCCACATGGTGTTTACAGTGGAATACAACATGTAAAGTGGGGAAGGAAATGGCAACCCACTCCAGTATTCTTGCCTGGAGAATTCCATGAACAGGGGAGCCTGGTGGGCTACAGTCCATGGGATCGCAGAGTCGGCCACGACTGAGCACACAGCATACAACATGTAAGACAAAGGCAAAAGTATGGACTGCTGCTGCTGCTATTAAGTTGCTTCAGTCGTGTCCGACTGTGTGCGACCCCATAGATGGCAGCCCACCAGGCTCCCCCATCCCTGGGATTCTCTAAGCAAGAATACTGGAGTGGGTTGCCATTTCCTTCTCCAATGCATAAAAGTGAAAAGTCAAAGTGAAGTCACTCAGTCGTGTCCGACTCTTCACGACCCCATGGACTGTAGCCTATCAGGCTCCTCCATCCATGGGATTTTTTAGGCAAGAGTACTGGAGTGGGGTGCCATTGCCTTCTCCAAAAGTATGGACAGTGGGAACTTAAAAGGAACTGTTGGAAAGAAAATGAAAATTCAGAAGAGATGTGCTTCAAATAAAAAAAGCAGGGTCAGGGGGGCTGGTGGAGAGAGAATTACCCATGGCAGATTGTACAGAAAGTCAAGAAAGAGTCACTGCATTTAAGAATGAAGACATCGTTGATGTCTTTATAAGCAGAGTGGACATATAAGCCCAGTTCCAATAAGCTGAGGAGTAAAGGTTGAGATGGTTGGGTGGCATCACTGACTCGATGGACATGAATTTGAGCAAACTCCGGGAGTTGGTGATGGACAGGGAGGCCTGGTGTGCTGCAGTCCATGGGGTCGCAAAGAGTCAGACACGACTGAGCGACTGAACTGAACTGAACTGAAGAGTAAAGGAAACTGATTAAAGGCTGCAAGTGCAGATGACTTTTTCACCAACTTAAGAGGATAAAGAAAGGGATGAAGTCAAGGAGAATTAAGAGTGAGACACACAGTTCCTTTTCTTTTTTTCCTTGATTCTGGAATTTTTGAAATGGAAAAGCTTGAGGAGAAAGGAAGACATCCTTGAAAGGGGAGCAACTGAAGATTTTAGGAGGAACTGATGGGGAAGGTTTGAAAGCAGGTAGAAAGGAATGGTTTTAGCAACATGCAGTGAGCACCCTCTAATGGGGACTTCTCTGAGACACTGAAGAAGGAGGTGCTATTGTAAATCATTTAGAAACAGAAGATAGCTTAGAAGCATTCCAGCTGCAGATGGTTCAGGCTTTTTTCCTGCATGTTTTTAACAGAGGAGTATAGAGAAGAACAGCCTGCCCTTAAACAACAGTTACATCTCTGAGCACCATTTAAGTGTGTTCTCTAGAGGGGATGGAAAAATCTTGCTTTCTGTTCTCTCATGAGAAATCAGTGCAGAGTCAAGATAAGTTATCATAGATAAATAGATAAACTTACATACACTTTTGGGCTTCTCTGGTGGTTCAAACAGTAAAGAATCAGCCTGCAATGTGGGAGACCTAGATTCAGTCTCTGGGTCAGGAAGATCCTCTCGGGGAGGATATGGCAACCCCGTCCAGTATTCTTGCCTGGATAATCCTCATGGACAGAGGAGCCTGGTGGGCTATATTCCATGGGGTCGCAAAGAGTTGAATGCAACTGACTAAGCACAGCGCAGCACAAACACTTTTACTCTCGCAGTCATTCACTACCTGGAAAAAAAAAAATATATATATATATAAATTAAATCAGAGTCCAATTAGAAAGTAGCATGCAGTGCATTCCACTAGTGTAGTGGGCATAGTTCTGGAGCTTCATAACTGCTCTTTGGAGAGGGGCAAGAGAATGAGCACTAGTGTGTGAGTGATGGTGGTGGTTTAGTCACTAAATGATGTCTGGCTTTTGCAACCCCATGCACTGTAACCCACCAGCCTCCTCTGTCCATGCAATTCTCTAGGCCAGAATACTGGAGTGGGTAGCCATTCCCTTCTCCAGGGGATCTTCCTGACCCAGGGATCGAACCTGGGTCTCCTGCATTGCAGGGGGATTCTTTATCATCTGAGCCACCAGGGAAGCCCAGTATGTGAGAATGCATGAATAGAAGTTTGTGGAGGAATCCATTTGGAGCAAAGACTATCTGATTTTCTAAAACGTCCCAGGTCAAGAATCATTTTGTTATTAGCTTTCTCGTAAGATGTGGCCTTTGTGCCATTTGTCGTTGCAGCGTAGCCTTTTCTTGCTCAGTTAAACACAAATTTAAGGGACCTCTGTGTTCCTTTACTACAAACTTTGGTTAAAAGAATGGATGTGATTTTAATGTCAACTATGGGGTCTCAAAGAGTCGGACACGACTGAGCGACTGAACTGAACTAGACTGAATACAAAATACTGGGCTTCTCAGGTGCTTCAGTGGTAAAGAATCTACCTGCCAAGCAGGAGAAGTGGGTTCACTCCCTGGGTCAGGAAGATCCCCTGGAAAAGGGAATGGCAACCCCCTCCAGTATTCTTGCCTGGAGAATCCCATAGGCAGAGGAGCCTGCTGGGCAGCAGTCCTTGGGGTCACAAAAGAGTCAGATATGACTTAGGAAGTAAACAACAGTATAAAATAGTATAGGAAAATTCCATGGTATTTTAAAATTGAAAATTTCAACTTTTAAAATTATCTTTAAACAATCTGATGATGTTAGAAGTCTCACAGTCTATTTCATAGGAATTCAGTGGAAAATAAGAAGTGCCAAAACAGTCAATTTTCTAGTTAATTAATATTTATATGTCTAAGCTGACAATTTTTTTCATTTTTATTTAACTTAAATAAATTAGATTGCTCCATACCTTATTAAATATAACATATTTTGGTTTAAATAATCATCATTGTTGAATATTAAACTTTTTCCCCAGACTTTTTGAAGGGTATAAGTAACCACTTATACAAAAACCCATCAAAATGAGCACAGGGTCATGTTTTATCTTTATTTCTTCTGTAATTCTTCTCTCCTGTCCTTCATTGAGTTTTTCTCATTGTTTTAAATTGTTCTCCCCTTATCATTATTTCTCTCCATCCTGTTTTCTAATTTTAGCCAAGATAAACCAGACAGTAAACTCAATACAATCAGTTATAGTTTTTACATGCTATTCAAGTTCATGAGATTCTTTAAGAGTGAATTTGCTCCAAGATTCTCCAAAAGAATTAAGCACATAGGTTTTATTAAAAGGTCTATCACAGAGACTTCTTTGTCTATATCTGTTCTCTTAAAGGTTTATATGTTAAAAAGAAAAGGTTTTACTAGAACTTTACTATCTTAACACACTAATGCTTATCAGCAACATGTACCTAATCTCGAAATAACAGTGATCTAAAGACATTCTGATGCTGACACCATTAATAAGATACACAGGAATATTTTACAAAAGATGTTTAAAGGAGTTCTGGAATTAGTCTCTAAGATGTGTTCTCCTCATTTAGGCTCCTGAAGACACAGGTTTATTGAACAAGGTTAGAGCATTACAAGCATTCAGCTAGGCCAAGCAAGAGGCAGGCTGAGACAGTCATGCTCTTGCTAATGTGCACCTGTCCTCTTTTTAGTTGTCACTGCATAAGCTTTCCAGCAGTCTTTAGATATTTTAAGTAATTGTTCCCTATTTTTTGTTTGTTTTTTAGGACAGCATAACTACTTATGTGCTGGAAGAAACGATTGCATTGTTGATAAGATCCGCAGAAAAAACTGCCCAGCATGTCGCCTTAGAAAGTGCTGTCAGGCTGGCATGGTTCTTGGAGGTAATGATGATGTTTTCATCAATAACTGTCTGATATTTATATTAACTAAATTCTGTCTGATATTTGTATTATAAAACTGTGGGTCAGAAAATCTTAGTTTTCTTATTTCTATCTTGATTATTGGTGTCTGGATGAAGCAGTCGATACCATTTTATTAACACTGTGGATTTCCAGCAGGTTGAAGTTTGTTATAGATACGTAGTAAACTTCAATTTGTCTATATTGCTTGTAAGTAGATATTATGGGAAGGCCGGGCTTTCCAGATGGCACAGTGATAAAGACTCCACCTGCCAGTGCAGGAGATGCAAGAGACACGGGTTAGATCCCTGGGTCAAGAAGATCCCCTGGAGTAGGAAATGGCAACCTGCCCCAGTATGCTTGCCTGGAAAATTCCATGGACAGGGGAGCCTGGCAGGCTACAGTGCATGGGGTCACAAACAGCTGGATGTGACTGAGCACAGCATGGGAAGTTCACCAGCCTCTCGTTAAGTGACACGGGTTGAAGTGTAAGCTCTGCTCCCGCCCATCATGTGGCCTTGAGTACATCACCAGCCCTTTCTGGGCACCAGTCTCTGTCTACAAAATGACAGCAGTGAAGTCTCTTCCAGCTCAAATACTGATTCTGTGAATTGGATAAGTACATTAATCTCCATCTCTTCCTGCCTCCATCAAACCCTCCCTTTCGATGACCCTTCCTCATTCTCTTTAAATAACTGAATTTTGAGCCCTTATACTTACCAGGTACTATTTTAAGTTCTGGGAGTTCTACAGTGAGCAAAATGGACCAAATCTCAGCCTTCATGGAGCTTACACTCTAGGCAGAGGAGAGCAGCACATATACATATATATATATATATATATATATATATATATATGTATGTATATCAGGTGATGATAAATGCTATGCAGTGTATTAAGCAGGGTTCCTTAATGGGAATCTCAGAGAGGGGCTTCACTCCTGAACCCTTTACTCTGATTAATATTTTCATTTTAGTCATTTCCTAAGCAGTAATATCTCTAAAATCCTGAATTTGATGTAGTGGTTCTAATTTTTCTACAATGAGCTTTAAAAATTCATAATTTATTGAATACATATCAAATAAGCCACTGGCCACAGTTCATATACCATAAATGGTGTCTGTTACCTTCTGAGAAGGAGTGTATGAGACCATTTTTTGACTGCTCACTGTGTTAAGCCCCCTGCTTAGTTCTATCTCTACAGCCTGTGAGCATGTACAGTCTAATACCTAATAAATAATTGTCAAACAGAAGAGTGAGTGATTTAAGAGTGGTGCCAAACATTATTATGCAGATAAAACAAAGGAATGAATTAATTCTATCTGAGGGAGCTGGCAAAAGCTTCCGAGAGGAGGCTTTCAAAGAATGAATACAAACGTTATTAATGGAAAAGGAGAAAAGTATTTACAGTGAAAAACATGATGCATTGCAGTGATGATTTTTCTGGAAAGTCAGTTGTTTAGTGGGAACAACAAGAAATGAAGCTGGAAAGTTACCTTGGGCCAGCTGGGTTCTGGAGGTTGAACTCTATTCTGTATGCAGTGGAACCAGTGATCTTTCTGACAAACTGTGGACCATCCATGGAGTAGAGCCCACATTTCTAAGTGCAGCACCCCAGCCCTTTCCCCACTGAGTAATTGCCCTCTCTTTTTCTAAGCCCTTCTCCCACCAGTCCTGGGGGAACCCTACCCTCCAGTCACCAACACTCACCTGTCTTTGCACACTTTTTACTTCTGCCTGCACTGTTCTTCAACTCCCTGTGAATTGTTGTATTTCCTTCACATTAAGTTCAAGCATCATATTTTTTGTGAAACCGTCTCGTCTCCTTAGTCTCTGCAGAGGTAGGGGTGGGGACAGTTTAATGTAGTGCTTTTCATGTCTGCGGAGGCTGAGCATCCTTGAGTCAGCCTGAATTGGACCTTGCACTACTGACTTCTGCATTCCTGCCCTTCCAATGGGAGACTGAACTGACCCAAGTGCGAGTAATGAGACCCAGCAGTGCCCCCTCATCCCAGCCCACATTAGGGACTGAAAATTCACTTTCTCTTTCTCCTCCCACAGTTTCTTGTATTTGCATTCTTCTTTGTACTTCCTTCCTTGTTTTATAACTATTTACTTGTATCCCATTCAACGATTTCTCCTAATCCAAGTTTGAATTGTTTACCAACAGGAATTTCATTTTAGTGTTTCAGCACCAAAGTACTTGTTTAAGAAGTGCTCACTAAATATTTGTGACGATTATTTTAAAGTCAGAATCTGCCTGCCAATGCAGGAAACATAGGAGACAGTGGTTTGATCCATGAGTCAGGAAGATCCCCTGGAGAAGGAAATGGCAACCCACTCTGGTATTCTTTTTTTTTTTTTTTTTAATTTATTTATTTTTTATTGAAGGGTAATTGCTTTACAGAATTTTGCTGTTTTCTGTCAAACCTCAACTCATTATTAGAGAAATGCAAATCAAAACTACAATGAGATATCACACTGGTATTCTTGCCTGAAAGGTCACATGGACAGAGGAGCCTGGCAGGCTACAGTCTTTGGGGCTGCAAAGAGTTGGACTTGACTTAGCACACAACGTACTTGCATGCATTCTTGAATATAAGGTCCAATGTAGTCATTACTAGAACACAAGAAAGAGTGTTTGGAGGAGCCAAAGGGGATATGGTTTCATGTAGTATTTTTCATTTTGAGGAAGGGTGCTAGCCCTTTAAGCAGTCTTCCATTCCATGACTGAATTTATTTTACTGGTCTTAACTGTTATAATTGAAAAGTGATTTACGATGGACCAGTGTAAAAATGATGAGACACCTAGCCACTGAGAAAGTTGAGTTTGTTCAGAAGAGAGATTGGGGGGTTCCAACCAGCAACAAGATAGATGCTCAGTAAGAAACAGAGTGATGAGGAGAAGAGAACTTCAGAGAAGACTCGGAACCAGGATGCAGGGGGAGGGTTCGAGTCTAGGGACAGAGCGTAAAGCAGCATCAGAGCAGGGTCAGCAGCACCAAACATCCTTGTACCTGTGACTTGTGTGTATCGATTGAGAAGTTCTCTAGGCTGTATATCTAGAAAGCTAATCAATTTCTGGTTCACTGAGATATTGTGTACCTTTAAATTTACTGTTACCTAATCACCAAATTACCCTCCAGAGACTTTGCTTCTACCAATGTTTGAGAGCTCTTTTTGTTATGATGTTATGTACCCTTACCTGTACTTTCAACCTTTTAAATTCTTCTAATTTGATGGTCCTAAAATTGATATCTAATTTTGTTGTAATTTGTGTGTCCTAGATTATGGTGAGAACAAATATTGCTATATTTATTGGCCGCTTGTACTTCCTGTTCTGTGATTTAGCTATCCATAGTTATTGGCCATTTTTCAACAGTATTGTCTTTTTTGTTACTGATTGATACAACTTACCTCTGTACTCTCCTAATTCTTTATTAGCTATATACAATCTATGTCTTGACTTTTTACTTTGTTTATAATATCTTTTTTCTAATTTTTATATGATCACGTGTGTCAGTATTCTCCCTTTATGTTTCTTAGCCCTGAAATTGTATAGATAATTTACTGAAAATCACCTAAAATCTTGAAAGTTTATTTTTATATTCAAATCCTTAATTTCCATAAAGTTTTTTTTTTTTTTTTATGTAGGGAGACAAGAATGAAACTTTATTTTCTATATGGATAACCAGTTGCCAGAGCACATTTACCGATAAATGGTTTTCAGTATTTTTTGATACTGCAGTCCTATAGAAGTAAAAATGTTCTGAGCCTCCACACTGCCTCAGATCTATTCACAAGTAAATTATACATATGTACTACTATCAAATTATATATTAATGATACTTATTTCTTTTTATTTCCTTACTAAAATATAAATATTTTATAATATTTATATTATTACAAATTCCAGTTACAAATTCCACTGGAACTTGTAGTGCTATACCTGATGTATATCAAATTTCCATATGTATTTACTTCTCTTCCTGGTTTCTCTGATCTGTTCCATTGTTTATACCTGAACCACTACCATACGCTCTAAAGTGGTATAGCTCTCAAACTGTGTTTCAATACCTGGTAGAATAAGTCTCCCTAAATTACACTTTTTCCAAATTATTGGCTTTTCTTGGCCCTCTGAATTGTACTTTTAAATTTTTGATGCTTAAAAGGTTTATTCACAATGGTATCTAACACTTAAAAACAGGAGTTCTAACCCCTGGAACTTAGTTATATATCAAAATTCTTTGCCTCTTTTTTTCCCATCAAATACTCTTTAAATCGTGTGGTCATCATCACAAACTGGGAAATACCATTTAATTATTTCATAAGTGGTTCTTCACAGAGGTTTATTAGAAAGAAGCTGGCAGCACACTCTTTTATGTCTGTCCTGATGTTGTTCTTCCTGGGAGAGTCAGTGGCAAGGGTCTGGGAGTCAGTAATCCAACTCCTGGAAACCGGGAAGAAGGTAGTAAATTCACTGGATCAGATTCTAATTGCTAGCCCTGTGTTAAAATTCTGGAGTAAGGGAGGGTGTACTTGTTGTCTTTTGAGAATGAGAACTTCTTTTTCATGATGATGAGAATTGCTCAAAGTTAAATTCTTCAGTAATTAGAAGAGCTTCACTGAAGTAATAATTGCCTTGACACTACTGAAAATAGAGCCTGTGTTCTCTCCCTCCCTTCTTTCCATGCATCCTTCCTTCTTTTCTTTTTCCTTTTCTGAGGTTTGGCATTCCTAATGTACTTGTTGTTCAGTCGCTTAGTTGTGTCCAGCTCTTTGTGACCCCATGGACTGCAGCACGCCAGGCTTCTCTGTCCTTCACCATCTCCCAGAGCTTGCTCAAACTCATGTCCATTGAGTCAGTGATGCCATCCAACCATCTCATCCTCTGTTGTACCCTTCTCTTCCTACCTTCAATCTTTCCCAGCATCAGGGTCTTTTCAAACGAGTCAGCTCTTCACATCAGGCGGCCAAAGTGTTGGAGTTTCAGCTTCAGCATCAGTCCTTCCAATGAATATTCAGGGCTGATTTCTTTTAGGATGGACTGGTTGGATCTCCTTGCAGTCCAAGGGACTCTCAAGAGTCTTCTCCAACACCATGGTTCAAAAGCATCAATTCTTCAGCACTCAGCCTTTTTTATTGTCCAGTTCTAGTACATGACTACTGGAAAAACCATAGCCTTGACAAGACGGCCATTTGTCAGAAAAGTGATGTCTCTGCTTTTTACACTGTCTAGGTTTGTCATAGCTTTTCTTCCAAGGAGCAAGCATCTTTTAATTTCATGGCTATTTGTAGTGATTTTGGAGCCCAAGAAAATAAAGTCTGTCACTGTTTTCATTGTTTCCTCATCTATTTGCCATGAAGTGATAGGACCAAATGCTAATATAGAGTCATTTGAATAACAATAGATGAAATAGAAGAGAACATTGACTATTGTAAAGAATGCTGCAATGAACGTGTATTTTCTAGTTATTTTTTTTTTTCTTCAGATAAATACCTAGAAATGACATTACTGGATCATATGGTAGTTCTATTTTTAGTTTATTTGAAAACTTCCATGCTGTTTTTCCAATTTAAATTCCTGCCAACAGTGCATGAGAGTTCCCTTTTCTCCACATCCTCATCAAAACTTGTTATTTCTTGTCTTTTTGATGATAGGCATCGTGACAGGTGTGAGGTAATGTCTCAGTGTGGTTTTAATTTGCACTACCCTGATATTAGTGATATTGAGCACCTGTTCTTGGCCATCTCTATGTCTTCTTTGGAAAAATGCCTATTTAGATCCTTTACCTATTTTTCAATTAGATATATGATTTGCAAATATTTTCTCCCATTTGGAAGTTAACCTTTTCAATGCAACATTATTTACAATAGCTATGACATGGAAACAGCTCAAGTGTCTATTGATGGGTGAGTAGATAAAGAAAATATGAGGTATATTTTATATATATATATATGTATGTAGTATACACACACAGTGAAACATTATTCAGCAATAAAAAATGTCATTTTTGGCAACATGGATTGGTTGGACCTTAAGGGCATTATTCTAAGTGAAATAAATCAGAGAAAGATAAATACTGTATTATCTCACTTATATGTGGACCATAAAAAATGAGCTCAGAGATAGAGGACAAATTGTGGGTTCCCAGTGGCAGGCAACGGGGATGGTGAAATGTGTGAAAATGGCCAAAAGGTACAGAGTTTCAGTTATGAAATTAATAAGTCAGGGCTTTCCTTGTGGTTCAGTGGTAAAGAAGCCACCTTCCAATGCATGAGATGCTGGTTCAGTCCCTGGGTCAGGAAGATCCCTGGAGAAGTAAATGGCAACCCACTCAAATGTTCTTGCCTCGGAAATCTCATGGACAGAAGCCTGGTGAGCTACAGTTCTTGGGGTAACAAAAGAGTCGGATACAACTTAGCGATTAACCAACAATGTAATGTACAACTTGGTGACTACGGCTAATAATATATATTGTATGGTATACTGTATTGTATATTTTAAAGATGTTAAGTGGGTAGGTTTTAAAATTCTTATCACGTGTATAACGGACTTTTGGACTCAGAGGGAGAGGGAGAGGGATGATTTGGGAGAATGGCATTCTATAATGTATACTATCATGTAAGAATTGAATCGCCAGTCTATGTCTGACGCAGGATACAGCATGCTTGGGGCTGGTGCATGGGGATGACCCACAGAGATGTTATGGGGAGGGAGGTGGGAGGGGGGATCATGTTTGGGAACACATGTAAGAATTAAAGATTTTAAAATTTTTAAAAAAAAATTAAAAAAAAAATTCTTATCACAAGAATAAAATGATTAGTAGCTATGTATGAGATGGATGTTAA